>NC_045766.1:84035863-86535863 GCF_008692025.1 Phocoena sinus | reverse complement strand
AAACACTGTTCTGCTCCCATTCTGTCACCTAATTCCTCATTAGGTCAGCCTCAAATTAAAGATTTAGTCCTCTGATTTAAAATTCGATCCTCTGTTAAAATACCAATTTCTGGGGGCTCCATGTTCTTCACAGTTAGTACACAAGCCCCACACTTCCAAAGCTCGTAAATGTCATCTTTGTTAGGAAGAGCATAAGGGGGTCCCATTTATGGATTAAGTGATCATGGCAAGAATGGACACAGTAGCTGGTGCCAGTATTTGCATCCTGATGGAAGAGGTGATGCTGACCCGGTATATATTCCCCTTGAAGGAAAAGTTGGGGCAGAAGACCAAGATCAGTGACATCTCTGTGTCCAAGCCCTGCATCTATGACTATTGCTTGCCACCCTATGCCTTTGTTCTAGGACAAAATTAAGGGCAGAACTCAGAGTGTCTTAAGGAAGATTGGTTACTCAATATAAAGTCTGTACATGTAAAAATCATGCCAGAATTTTAGAAAAGTTCAGTTTGCCTCAAGAACCGTATAAGAGTACCAGAAATTACCTGTGATATTGTCAAAAGAGGAGCTGCCAAACCAGATAATTATGGACTTTTATATGACAGTAAGGATTTTCCTACAAAGGGAAAGATGCCTAACATGTCATAATATTATTGAGAACTGTAAGCTGGTTACAAATGAATGTCAAAAAATGTTATTGCAACTCTGGGCTTCCCTGGTGGCGCAGTGGTTGAGAGTCCGCCTGCCGCTGCAGGGGACGTGGGTTCGTGCCCCGGTCCGGGAGGATCCCACATGCCGCAGAGCGGCTGGGCCCGTGAGCCATGGCCGCTGGGCCTGTGCGTCCGGAGCCTGTGCTCTGCAACGGGAGAGGCCACAACAGTGAGAGGCCCGCGTACCGCAAAAAAAAAAAAAAAAAAAAAGTTATTGCAACTCAAGGAAAAAGACAATGCTATCAAAGTGATCTTGTTTTTATCATAAAAGTACCCTTTTGTGGTAGAATGGTATGCTAAGTTCACAGAGTCTCCTTGTCAAATAATCTTTATCAAAAGATAAATTTAAAGGAATTGTGGAAGAAACTGATGTTATGCTAAAGGAGGGATATAAGAATATATTTGAGAAACTCTAACTACACCATATCCCTATGTTCATATTTTCGACCAATAATGGTGATGTACTTAAGGATGTTATCCATCAAGCTGGTGTTTGTCATCCAAATGTCAAAGTAGTGTTCATTCATGGATTTTGATGAAAATGTGTTCTCAAAGAATTTAAAGGAGAATTAACCTATATATTTAAAAAACATGATGATACCTTGAAGAACACAGAATATTTCAATCAATTAAAGGACAATAATAATTTAACTCTGCTGAGAGACTCCCAGGGAGACTTAAGAATGGCAGATGGAATAGCCAGTGTTTAACACATCCTAAAAACTGGATATCTAAATGATGGAGTGGGTGAGCTTTTAGAAAAAGTATTGTTTTAGTGAAAGATAAATCACTGGAGATAGCCAGCTCTACCTTACTGAGGATTCTATACACTGGTATTCTTCAGGAAGACCTCTCTCCTATGGGAGCAGTTAATACAAGAACTGCCCATCTCTTAATCTTGCTGAAACGCTCTTAATTGTAATATATTCTTGCTTTTGAAGTTTTTCCTTTACATTACTGAAATATTTTCAGACATGTTAAGTCTATCAGCTGGAAGCTTCTTTTTCTTCGCCTCTCTCAACACACTTTCCTCTTTATTTCTTTTTAACAGATTTTGAAAAATCTTAAAGCCAAAATCAGAAAAATAACTCCCTAGTTTTCCAAAGTGGATTTTGTAATTCAATTTTATCACACATATTTTGAGATCTTTTTATACTTGAAAAGTTTTCAGAAGGCCAACAAGAAATTTTATGAAATGGTCAAATAATTTACATGATTTTAAGTTAAGTATTGCCAGTTTTGCAATTTGGATGGATCATGCTGATGGTATTACCATCTCCTGAAATTGTATTATGTTTGGTTTTCTTGTTTGGAGAAAATCAAAATTGACCAGAAAAGACTGGCGCTCTGTAGTTAATGAAAAAACAGTTGGTATCCACATGTAACTGATCATTACAAGTGTTCTATATTGACTCGCTGATAATAAACATAAAATAGAACATCTATTTTTAAATACCCATTTCTCTCAAGGTGATAGCACTTGTTAAACCATTCATATCTTAGCATAAACTAATTTATCATATCCTTTCTTGCAAACAGACTTTGAAGACATAAGAAATAAAGGCATCACGCCCTAAAAGTAGGAAGTAAAGGGGACACCACATTGGGCAAAAAATCTGTAAGGTTATCCAGAACAAACTGCCTTCTTCATAATTTTACCTAAATCCAGGCCTGGCTTCAATTTCTTTTTAGTTGGTTTTGCTCTTTGTCAATCAAACTCCTGGCTTAATGGCTTAAACATTAAAAATTGGCATTAAAAAAGTACCTAGTCCATTGTCATCTATAGACCTTGGCATCCTATCTAGAACAAAAAGGATCAAGATCACATATACAGGGTCATAGAACTATACTGAAGATAAGAACATCTCCCTGACCTAGACAAACTCAAAATAGCTATATACAAAATCACCCTAACCTGGGGGGTGACCCCAAGTGGAGCAGCTGTCACAGACTGTCCTGTGAGCAATCCCCAGAAAGCAGTGACTTTCAGCTCTTCCAAAGGGCCTAGTAACATACCTTTGTCGGCAGCTGTAACTGCCACTGGCATCTAGAGAGAAACCAAGAAAGGGTCAGGCTAAGGGGGGTTTTAATGTTTGTTTTATTTTATTTTGGTTTTGCTTATTGTTTTGGTCTTGACACAAAAGAAAGCATTCAGCTTGGAAAATCATGTATACTAATGTTTTAAATAAATGGGCATAATGTTTTTCTACTGACTATAACCATATACTACTGCAGATATTTTACTTTACATTACATTATAGGCATGTTATCAGGTACAGTATATGTGGAGTCTGCCAAGAAGTGGAACTTTCTTGCCAGAGTTGGAGAGCTAAAAAAATGAGTTGATATATCTATTTCAAAGGCCATATGTGCTGCTGGAATTTGCTGCCATGCACTCAAGGGGAAGGTTTGCCTCTGAATGTATCAAAAGGACTCACCCAGCAGCTAAAAAGTCCTGTAACCACAGGGGTCTGATTATTCGCTGTTGACACTTCAGTTTTCATGGTCAAACAATAATGTCAGCTTACCCTTCAGACTATACTACAAAGCTACAGTAATCAAGACAGTATGGTACTGGCACAAAAACAGAAATATACATCAATGGAACAGGATAGAAAGCCCAGAGATAAACCCACGCACATATGGTCACCTATCTTCGATAACGCAGGCAAGAATATACAGTAGAGAAAAGACAGCCTCTTCAATAAGTGGTGCTGGGAAAACTGGACAGCTACATGTAAAGAATGAAATTAGAACACTCCCTAACACCATACACAAAAATAAACTCAAAATGGATTATACACCTAAATGTAAGGGCAGACAGTATCAAACTCTTAGAGGAAAACATAGGCAGAACACTCCATGACATAAATCACAGCAAGATACTTTTTGACCCACCTACTAGAGAAATGGAAATAAAAACAAAAATAAACAAATGGGAGCTGATGAAGCTTAAAAGCTTTTGCACAGCAAAGGAGACCATAAACAAGATGAGAAGACAACCCTCAGAATGGGAGAAAATATTTGCAAATGAAGCAACTGACAAAGGACTAATCTCCAAAATTTACAAGCAGCTCATGCAGCTCAATATCAAAAAAACAAACAAACCAATCCAAAAATGGGCAGAAGACCTAAATAGACATTTCTCCAAAGAAGATATACAGATTGCCAACAGACACATGAAACAATACTCAACATCATTAATCATTAGAGAAATGCAAATCAAAACTATAATGAGATATCATCTCACACTGGTCAGAATGGCCATCATCAAAAAATCTACAAACAATAAATGCTGGAGAGGGTGTGAACCCTCATGCACTGTTGATGGGAATGTAAATTGATACAGCCACTATGGAGAACAGTATGGAGGTTCCTTAAAAAACTAAAAATAGAACTACCATACGACCCAGCAATCCCACTACTGGGCATATACCCTGAGAAAACCATAATTCAAAAAGAGTCATGTACCACAATATTCATTGCAGCACTATTTACGATAGCCAGGACATGGAAGCAACCTAAGGGTCCATCAACAGATGAATGGATAAAGAAGATGTGGCACATATATACAATGGAATATTACTCAGCCGTAAAAAGAAACAAAATTGAGCTATTTGTAGCGAGGTGGATGGACCCAGAGTCTGTCATACAGAGTGAAGTAAATCAGAAAGAGAAAAACAAATACCGTATGCTAACACATATATATGGAATCTAAAAAAAAAAAAAGTGGTCTGAAGAACCTAGGGGCAGGACAGGAATAAAGATGCAGCTGTAGAGAATGGACCTGAGGACATGGGGAGGGGGAAGGGTAAGCTGGGACGAAGTAAGAGAGTGGCATGGACATATATACACTACCAAATGTAAAATAGATAGCTAGTGGGAAGCAGCCGCATAGCACAGGGAGATCAGCTTGGTGCTTTGTGACCACCTAGAGGGGTGGGATAGGGAGGGTGGGAGGGAGGGAGACACAAGAGGGAAGAGATATGGGGATATATGTATATGTATAACTGATTCACTTTGTTATAAAGCAGAAACTAACACACCATTGTAAAACAATTATACTCCAATAAAGATGTTAAAAAAAAAAAGGAAGTCCTATTGGTATCTTTTCTTTACTGAAGGCCACTGTAACACATCTGGGCTTTCATTCTTTTAGCTCCTCTGTGGGATAGACATGAGAACAGTCACAACACACTCTCTGGGGCTGGAAAAACCTCTCCTAGTGTTTTCTTCCATTTCTTCTTCCTGCTTTAAATGGCTGTGATCAAAACCTTCCCTATTAGAAACATCTGGACCACAAGCATTCCCTCAACTCCCACTTTATTTTGGGACATTCTAATGTGTGCTGAATTTTTAGGTTCAATTAAAGGTCAAGAAGAGACAATAAAATAATTAGTCTTATACAGATTAACTTTTCCATTATCTTCTTCCTTTAGCAGCTTCATGGATGCCCAGTGAAACGTACAGTTCATCCCCCTCAACGGCAGGTTCGACACTTCATGGTGAGCACTTAGGGAAAATTTAGTGTCAGGGAAGGTTGTGGTCTGCTTTATTTGATCAGAGGTGGAAAAATGAGAACGAAGCCAATCTCAGGTATTTAAAAGTGCATCTTGATGAAAATGACAGTGATGATAAAAATGACAATGGATGGAACCAAAATTCTTCCCAGTCACTCAAAAAAGATAGTCAGAGACCAAGTCTTAGATTTGTCTCTATTTTATTTCAAAATGAAATCTACATAATGGCATTTGGGGGCCAAATAAATCCACTAAAGTGCATTTTAAGTTTTAGTTTTCCATTTGAAAATGGAATGATTTGTTGACATGGATTTGTCTACTCAGATGTTGCAAAGGAATTTTTATTGATCTTATCAAACATATTAGAGTGGGAAGAATCAGTATTTTGATTCATTGGACCTCTGATAACCTGGGCTACTATGGATAAGCTTCATCTTTCCATGACACCAACTTCAGACATTTTCCCATAACCACTTCTCATGGAGATTCTTTAGCAGATATTATTTTGTTTTATGTGCTGTATTGTTTCTCTTTTTTCTCTTTAAACCAATAGGAAGTTTCACTCTTTGGTAACTGTTAGACAGATCCTAGAATACCAGTCCTGCATAAATTGTTCCTTAGTAAACTTTACAGATAATATTTTAGGAGCATTTAGGCCATTCAAATTGAGCCCTTGCTAATAGCAAGTGAAGTCCAATCACAATTTTACACTTCTTGACCAGGTGGAGATCGTCGTTCGGATCAGATCAGATATCCCCTTTATATCCCTAGGTGACACCTTCACCAGCACAGCCAGAGCATTTTCAGAAGTTCCCACAACTGCCAATGGATCTACTAAAAATAATCATATCCATATCACTGGTGCGTCATTTACCATTTTTAAAAATTTTATGTTTTATTCACTCAACAAGTATTTACTGAGAACCTGCCATTTGTCAGGTACTGTGCCAGTTGTTGGGTATACATTGAAAACACTTGCCTCCTGAAGATTATAATCTATTATAGAGGATATTTAGTAAATAAATAATCATGCAATTAAATTTATTTGTGACACCTCTTATGGTGTAGTGCAAGGTGTTGCCAGAGTCTAACAGAAAGCTCTGATTTTAATTGGGGAACAAGAAAGGATTCTCTGAGGATATATTTAAAATTAAAATCTATAAAAATGAATGAGAATGAGCCAGGTAAAAAGTAGTGAGAAACATTTCAGTTCTGTGAAAGTATAGTCTGATTGTTGGAACAAAGAGTATTCCTATAGGGCTTCCCTGGTGGCGCAGTGGTTGGGGGGCGCCTGCTGATGCAGGGGACACGGGTTTGTGCCCTGGTCCGGGAGGATCCTGCATGCTGTGGAGTGGCTGGGCCCGTGGGCCACGGCGGCTGGGCCTGCGCCTCCAGAGCCTGTGCTCCGCAACGGGAGAGGCCACGATGGTGAGAGGCCCACATACCGCAAAAAAAAAAAAAAAAAAAAAAAAAAAGAGTATTCCTATAATTCAACTAATAAAATTTTGTCAATGTTAAATGTAATCCCTTGTTTTATATCATAAGAGGTCATGGTATTCAATAAAGTTAGGACCCTCCCAACACAGGTCTTGATTGTAAATTCAGAGCCATAATCAACTCTTTCCCTTCAGAAGGTATTCACTTAACTGGTGAACGTTCCACCTGGGGACTCAGTTTATTTCATATTGAGGGTCATACAGTCCTCAGTTACTGGAGCATCATCCATCCTGCACACCACATAGCAGCAGAGCTGCAAACTGACATCCTACTAACGTCTTTCACTATTGGTGCCTTAAAGAACTGCCTAATTGAGAGACAGGGCAAGATTGGAGCTCGGCTTCTCCACCAAGACATTCCTGAAGTCAGTGGTCTCATTTTCTATATTTGGTTGGGAGAAAATTAGTAAGCATTGATGGAAGACCTATTAGAAGACCTATTTAAAATGTTTTGTTCTTTCATTTCTCTAAAACTTTGGAGGTAAAATGTTATATTCCACCATATTACCAGTGTAGAGCTTAGTAAGTCTTGACTTTACTAAAACAGAACTTTGTGTAGTCCTAAATTGACCTCTTGTGAGATTATTTCTTTTGTGATCGTGATATTCCAGTGGTTTGAACTACTGTGAACTCTCTAGCCACCTGTGCATACAATGAGCCACATGGTTACGTATTTTAGGACTGTGTGAGCTTCCAGGGTACCCTCAGTGTCTGCTTTGACAGGGCTAGAGTAGCGTGAGCATCAGGAAGACCTTGAATCCCTGGATACGTGTTGTAAGAGGAAAAATCTTCAGCACTGATACCCAGTGTTAACATGACATCATGTGGCCGCCATCCAAACTACGTAAAACATAGAAAAGATTTGGTAACTAATATTTGAAATCCAGTGTTTTGGCCTGTAGTTTTTGAAACTTTGCTTTATGAAAAGCAGTGTAATAAATCTGAGGCAATCAAAACAATTAAAAAACTAGTCTCCACCTACAATCAGTTTATAATCTAGTTAAAATGATGAAAAAAACAAAAACAATCCAGATAATTCTGTTACAAAAATGCACTTTTTGCCCAAAGAATTTATGTAATCTGAAGAGCTAATGATCTACCTATAATGTATTAGGAATTCCACTGGAGTGTTGTTAGAAATAAGAAAAGCCTGGAAACAATTTAACCATCTAACATTAAGAGGCCAATTAAATAAACTATGGTAGATCCGTACATTGGGGAACTAGCCAGTAATTTAATATTGTAGAATGAGGAAAACCTCTATGCACTTCTGCGAAAAGTATTCCAAGAATATTTTTTAAGAGAAAGAAACCAGGAACAGAACAGTATGTACAGTATGCCCCCGTTTGTAATAAGAAGGGATATATATTCATGGTACATATATTTGCTTATATATGAGTAAAAAATTTCTGATAGGATACATAATTAACTATTAAAAGTTATTGCCTCTAGTGTGGGTAGCTGGCCTCTGAGGAAGTAAGGATACTTCCTTTTCATTGTAGTTTTGTATTTCTGTACTATTTGAATCTTTAACATGATCATAAAACACTTTTTAAAAAGGAAAAAATTAAGCAACTATATAATTATAAACATTCCCTTTTATTCTCTGCCAGGCAGAACCAGACAGTCTTATTTCCTAAGAGAGTTTGTTTTCTTAATTTTTCCTTCATGTTAGAGAAAAAGTAAAACAGTCCTGAATATTATATTTATATTGCCTCTGGCCTTTTTGGCTTTGGACTTTCAGGCCTTTGAATTGTTATAATGCTTTTTACTCTTTCCTCCTCCTCCTAACACATGAATATTCCATAAAGCATTTAATGACTCCTTAAAGAATAAGAAAATCCAAAGCTAGACCAATATTTCTACATATAAAGTTTTCTTTACTGAAGTGAATTTGGAAAACAAATTTACAGATGATCAGTTTTATTTAGTCATTCTTACAAATACCATTTCACTGGGCACCATGTGCCAGGAATTGTCCAGGGTCTTGGGGAAATGCAAAAAATAAAGAAAAGGTCAGTTCTGGAACATTCTAACAAGAAAGACATTCATGTGAAAAAAAGCAATTGTATAAATGCAAAAAGAGATATGAGAACAAGGCATAGATATGGTCCCAGAGCATGACTGTGATCAATGAACACCCCATGGCCTTTGGAGAAAACGTGTTTCAGGTAAGCAAATTAATTCAATTCATCCTGCTTTCCAGTTGCCAAACTTTGGCATTAAAGTTCGTCTCTCTTTATGCCCTTTTCAGGTATTGTGGTTAATCAGCCCAAAGATGGAATGTCCTGGCCAGTGACGGTGGCAGCTTTGCTCTTTTCCTGCCTTGTACTGTTTGGTCTTGGAGTGAGAAAATTGTGGCAATACCAAAACGAAATGTGAGTCCAATACTAAGATATGCAGGAACAGATACTTTTTTCAGTACAAAATATTCACTCAGCAATTTAAATATCATTCCTAGTATTTATCTCATATTTAACTGAGGAAATAAGGCTCAGAGAAGCCCAGAGAGGCTACCTAGCTTCCCCGGCACCACACGGTTGGGATTAGATGCACAACTTCTGACTTCGTCCCACCTCTCCCTGTTCAGGCTCGAGCACTCACTGGATGGAACAAGTCAGTGCGCATGAAATGAGAACTGAAACTGATTTTTCTCTTAATCTTCATTAGTTTTTTCATTTTCATGCATCTCTGAATTGCCTGGGCCCCGCTGGGCCTAGATGCTCAAGTGAGAAATTGAGTGAGAAAGGTAATTTTAAGAAATTTCCACCTGCTTTTCAGCAGAATGGGCTTTTACTGCCCTTTTCCTTTTTTGCCACGGGGAAAAGCAAGCAAGCAATGAGTTACCCCTTTTCTGTCTTATTGAAATATTTTCCAAAACTCTCCTCCCTCCACTCATCTTTCTGAAATGACATGGAAGGTTAAGCCTCACTTTTCTGACTCGGCTACTTTGGATCAGTCTGGATTAGGCCATGCCTAGAGGAGACCCTCAGAATACATAGAGCTGATCTCCCACGTATTTTACTACTACTGTCTCAGATAACATTGACCATGTACTCTACCTTCTACTTAGAGTACCCTCGAAGACTCTATAGCCATGTGCAAGGAGTGTTTTGTGGTGAATAAAACACCAAACAGAGTCAGAAATTCTGGATTCTTGTCCAAATACTACACTTTGGCCACCACGTGACCTTGAGAAATTCTTAATTTCCCATAAAAGATAGAAGTGCAAATTTCTTAGAATTTTGCCCACCTTTTGATATATATTGTCTCCATTAAAGCATCAGAGAACCAGGTAATAGGCGTTGGGTTTTTTTTTTTTTTGCGGTACATGGGCCCCTCACTGCTGCGGCCCCTCCCGCTGCGGAGCACAGGCCCCGGACGCGCAGGCCCAGCGGCCATAGCCCACGGCCCCAGCCGCTCCGCGGCATGCGGAATCCCCCCGGACTGGGTCACGAACCCGCGTCCCCTGCATCGGCAGGCGGACCCTCAACCACTGCGCCACCAGGGAAGACCCCGGCATTGGGATTTTTATATTAAAATGGGAAAATGGGAACCTGAAAATATGAATTGATTTTTTTTTATTGTTCTGCATTCAAATGTCTGTGTTATATAGAGATGAAAAACAATCTCTCCCTCTCTCTGGAGAAATTAAGGTACTATGGATTGATAGGCAAAGGGTAGAAGTATTTGAGTCACGGACATAAATCTGCTCACAGATATACCTCTATTTCCTGATATCAAGAGAGCTGGAGCATTTGTACAGCTAAATGCCACACTCACCTTTATGCTTGAGGCTCTTCAGAGAGAGAGATGAATTGTGCTAACATAGAACGTACTTTATACAAAGACAACTTTAAGAATATTCACTAAAACAAACAGAAGGGATGTGGGCATCGTCCATCCAGTACCAATCAACTCAGAGACTCAGGAGAGTTTACTTCCCGCTTCCATCCTTCCCCACAGTATACACACAGTGAGTGAGTGGGTGAAGGTTGGGGATAAGGTTGGCAAAGGGACTATTAGAAAAGCTGCCATCTTTGGCCCCAGAATTTTAAAATTTTGTCCCTGAAGGAATGTTTTAACCCACATAAGAGAAACACTTCTTCCATTAGGAGGCAGTTGCCATGGAGAGTGTAGGTTCTGGTTAAAAGGCTTGAATTACTGGTCTGGTTCCTTTGAACAAGTTGCTTAAAACCTCTGAGCCTCAGTTTTATCTATGGAATGGTGACGATAATATTCAATTCCTAAATACAAATTATATAATGCTGTGATTAAAATGATTTACAAATTATAAAGTATCACATAAATATTAATTAATGCACTGTCATAACAGGACTAAAAAGCAGGTTACGCCAGGAAAAAAATCTGAGAGAACCAGGGAAGCATGTCTCTTTCACTTTCTCTGTTTTCTACTTTAAAAAATATATTATACATACATACATCACCCCCTGACATTCTCAGCGTTGAAGGAGCCATGTTTTGTTCCTAGCATGGAAAGACCTCCACCTTTCAAGCCGCCTCACCTCCCATCAAGTACACCTACATTCAAGAGTCCGTTGGAGGTGATCTGCCTTGTCATGAGCTGGAGACACTCTAGTCCTCTGAGACTTTGCCACACAAGCAAAACTCTGCTAGAATCCTATCGAAAAGATAGATATCGTGCTTTATTAATATAATCACCCTCTAGCCAAGTCTCTACTGCAGTTGAAATGGATGTCAGAATTGAATGACCTGTTTTCCCAGCAACTCACCCTCTTTCATCTGCACATGCTGGAAATTTAAACAAGAGTGAGAGGCTATGTGAAGCACCTGATGCTATCTGAAGGGATTTTCTTGCTTATGTAAGAAGTGCAAATTAGGCTGCTGTCATTAAAAAATACTTGCAGTGTTTTTATGTTTCACTTTAATTCTTTGAGGGGATGACAAGGGTTTCAAGCTTATGTCCATACCAGATCTTCTTCTCTTTGGGGCATCTGCTAACATTCTAAGCTATTTGCCAAAATTATGATAATCTCTGAGGTTTGTTGCATTCCCTAGGAAAATTACAAGAAGAAGAAAATGTGAAAGTTCTAGCGAGAGTTCCAAATAATGGGAAAGTGCAATTAGTCTTTGTACTGAAATTCAGTTTATTTTCACTGGAGGAAAACAGAATACCTTGCATAAGAACCCCAGTTCCAGTCTTTCTTCACTCTTCCTCCCGTCATGCTCAGCCCGGGCTCCTGCACATGGGATGAACAAAAGGATAACCATTTGGTTTTGTTTTACTGTCTCATTAGAAGACATAAATATGTGTAGAAGTATTGGGTAAAAAGTGGCCGAGTTGGAGGATGTCTAGATTGTTTCGGTAAAGGGATAGACAGTTGTACGGTACAACATACGTCATGTAATTGTTCAATCTATCATATGGCAAGTGTCTCATGATGTTTTAGTCTTAGCCATCTCTTTGAAGTGGCCTCTTCTGGTTTTATAAATAAGTTCTGGTCAACATTTGCAAATTCATCTCCAGCTTGAATAGAGATGGAGTATCCATCCTCATTTATGGATGGATACTCATTCCATGATTCAGAGGAATTTTCTGCAAAATAGAAGGACTCTAGATGATTTTCAGGCAGTGTTATGATCTTAACCTCTCTCATTTGACTAAAATGACACTTTCACCTGCACCTTAAAATTGTGTGCAAGTGAGTTCATAGAGCCTGTCTCAAACCAGCAACTCTGGACTCTAATCCCTAAGCTTTCTGCATGTCTTCATCATAGGCTTCATTTTCACTGAGAAGAAGCCATATATAAGCATTTTCATCACTCATTTCCAAAGCACAGTGTGTCATATAACATTGTTGTTCAGAAATATTCACTTCTTTGCCCACCTGCCTCATGAGCACCCCTTGACTTTGGGCTTGGCCATATGATTCGCTTTGTACAATGAAATACCATGGACCTGACTAATCCAAGACTTGAAAGTCTTTGTATGGTTGTACTCACTCTCTTGTTCTCTGCCATTACCATAAGAAGAACATTTTAGGCTAGACTGCTGGCTCCAAGAAGAGGATGAGAGACTCATGGATTAGAGCAGAACCACCCAAGCCAGGCCCAGTTTAGACCAACCAACCTCCAACCTAACCAAATGTGCATTATTAAATGGTGTGACAGTTACACGGCATTGTTGTAGCAAAAGTTAACCTATATGCATAAGTCAAGAGGTAGGCACATCTAGGTCTTATGCAAGTTCCTAGGGTGAGAGAGAAAATCAAACTTAATTCAATCAAAATAGTCTTTCCCTTGATTAAGCTTAAGTTTTGTTTTAACTGATGAACATATGGTCAGCTTGGCCAAATTAACCTTGCAGTGTAAGTCTTTAAAATCATAAAATATTTGATTATGATGGACATTAGAGGTCATATAACAAATAAAGAGCTAGAGACTCTGTGAGATTGACTTTCCAAGGTTACATAATTAGAAGTGATAGGGTCAAAATGATGACCCAGCTCTCTGATTTCCAGTCCAGAGTGTGATCAGTCTCCATTATATCATGATATTTAACTGCTTTGGTGTCTCCTTTTACTATATACAAGAGCTGTTTTGTGTGCACTTAAGTAAATATTGACTTTTTTAAATGCCCAGGTAATATATTCCAAAAATTGTTGACAGAAAACAAAGAAAAGCAGAAATAATTGGCCCCTGGGGTGGGATGGCCAGAAAAGTATGCAAAAAAAAAAAAAAAACAAAGACTAGGAAATGAAAAGAGAAAAGAAACTAATCAAGATCAAAAGCTGGAAAGAAAGTTTAAAGAAACTAACCAAGGCCAGAGATAGTGGAAAGAACATTGTCTCAGAGGCTCTGAAGAAGGGGAGAGGTTTTCGAAGGAGAGGTTTTCGAAGCCCCCTTGGCACCCTGATTTAGGAGAATGGCTTTAACTTGAACTTGAAGGTTGAATCTGCAGAAACACAGAAACTTTGTTCTTTGAGGGATGACAGACATAGCCTGAGTTTTTGACAACAGCAGTCATGGCTATGTCAACCAGCTGAAGCTTGAGTGTCCAGCAGAGACAGCTGAAATGGTGAGTGAAAGTTACCCTCTTGAGAGAAAAAGACATTAACTGGCAGAAATGAGCTGAAGTTCCAGCCAGAAACACATGGTGAAGTGGTGGGAACAGAACATTTTATTTCTCAGCTCTGGCAAAGGGTTTTTTTTTCCTGGATTCTGTGACTACTAGCAAGGCTGCAGGCTCCAGCCAGGAAGATGTAACCAGAGAGCAAGCAAATATGAACTTAGGCAAGGTCGGGACCAAGGAACACTTTTGAAATTACCCTTAAACCCTGTCTAGTGCTTCTGTGATGGGTCTAGACATTAGCTGGGTGCAAATTAACAAAGGAATGAGAACAATAGAATCTAAATTTTTCTCCCCAACCGACATCTTTGTACCCTCCTAACCTCGGTTACATTCTTTATCTGGTTTGCTCACTCAGATCCCTCATGTTAGCTCAAAGGCTCTGTGAGATTGTGATTGTAAGGAAGGATACTGAGGAAAACAAGGGGGAAGAGTAACAAACCCAAGATCACAACATAAAGAAGAGAACGTGGAGGGGGCCGCATCCAGCTACCCTTGGTAAACCACAGGAATGTGCCTGCATTTGCCCTGAGTTCTGTCAGACGACTCCCCATTTACCGTCCAAAAAAGTCATACCACCAAACTAAACTGATCACAGTGTTAAAGCCATTCAGCTATTGCTAGAAAATACTCAGAGGTGCTGGGAAGGCAGGGTGGAGTGGACGGAAAAACAGTTACGTGAATTGTGAAGAGAAAGTTGATGGTGGACCTGAGAACCACGTAGAGAGTTAACATTTCTTAGACATGTGAAACTGTACTGATTATACCATAATGGCAGATTCGTGCCATTATACATTTATCAAAACCCATGAAAGGTACATCAAGGGTGAAACTTAATGTAAAGTTTGGACTTCAGGTAATAATAATATGTCTGTGTAGGTTCCTTGATTGTAACAAACATACTGCTCTAGAACAGGATGTTGATAGTGAGGGAGACTGTGGGGTGGGGCAGGGGGAATATGGGAATTCTGTATTTTCCACTCAATTTTGCTGTGAACCTAAAATTATCTTAAAAAATAAAATCTATTTAAAAAAAATGTTAACCTCTCTATTCTGCACTTTCTCTTGTGAAGACATAAATACACGATAATGCTGAATGGGAAGAGAAGTGGGGATTTGAGAATTTTATCTGTGGTAGAACCGTTTTTGTACCACTGGTTTGGGATCAGCATAATTCCACTCTCATAAGTAATTGGGTTGCATTGGATTTTTCTTGTACATAAAGCCATTGCCCTGATTCAAATGGACATGATTTAATGCCGAATAGATCTGAACCTGACATAATTATAAATAGGAATTTATTTTAATTTCTGCTGCTAGTTAATGAAAAAGTGTGACAAACACTGCTCCTGAGTACCTCATTTTTTTTTGGGGGGGGGCTGCATTTGGTCTTCGTTGCGGCGCGTGGGCTTTCTCCAGTTGCGGCAAGCAGAAGCTACTCTTCGTTGCTGTGCGTGGGCTTCTGATTGCCGTGGCTTCTCTTGTTGCGGAGCATCGGCTCTAGGCGCACGGGCTTCAGTAGTTGTGGTGCACGGGCTTAGTTGCTCTGCAGCATGTGGGATCTTCCCAGAACAGGGATCGAACCCGTGTCCCCTGTACTAGCAGGCAGATTCTTAACCACTGCACCACCAGGGAAGTCCCCTGTGTACCTCTTTTGAATGGCCAGTTTAGGGTCTGTAGAGTTCACACTCAAGAAACTGATATAAAAAAGTTCTTAGAATCACTCCATGCCTTCAGTGAGTATAGAGTTTAATGGGAGAAACAGATTCTAAACAAATAAATACAGTACAGAGTGATACATCTGAAAATAAAAGTATGTACAAAGAAGTGAAAAGAATAAAGAAGAGGGTATCATTTCGGGGACAGAGTGTGAGAAATATTTTTAAAAGGCTTCAGAGAGAGGGCGTCAATAGAGCAAAGGCACTTCAGTAGAGACCTTGACATCTAAGACATAGTGATGGAACTTGAAACCTTACCTAAGGATTATACCAGGAATGCAAGGAGGGCTTACTAATAGAAAAATCTCTTAAATTAATTTACCATATAAATAGAGTTTAGGAGGAAAAGTATAGGATTAATCTCCATAAATTCTTTAAAAGCCATTGGCAAAATTCAACACCCATTTCTAATAAAACTCTCGAGAAAATGGGATATTTCCCTAGCTCCATATATACATGTGTGTGCATATCTATATCTATCTATTTATATATAGCTATACTATATTTATATACATATATACACTATTGTTATAGTGTATAGATATTATAACTATATAGTTATATATATACACACATATACTATAGAATATATACATAAAGACATGTGCCATAATATATACTATACTATAATTATATACATACAATGGCAATTACTACAACTATAACTATACATATATATATATCCAGATGTAATGAAAGGGAAGATGGATAAATCTGACTACTTAAAAATAAAAACAATTTGCATGGAAAAAAAAAGGCAAAGTGAAAAGGCAAGTGATAAACTAGGTGAAAGTATTCACAACATATATGACGAATAAAGGGTGATAAAGAATTTGCAAATTGATAAAGAACTTACAAATGTTGAGGATAAAAAAGCTGAAAAATTCTGTGGAAAAATGGGCCAAAGATATGACACCAGTGATTCACAAAAAAGATCTGAAAATAACACTTAAACACTTGAAAAAATTTCAAATTCATTCATATTAAAAGAAATGCAAATTTAAAATTCATTGAGACATTATTTCTTCCCCAATCACTTGTCAAGAATTTGAAGTCTGACAGCTTGCTCTGTTGTCAAGGCTATGGGGAGACAGGCACTTTCCTATGTTGCCGAAGGGAATGCAAAATGGTACAACCACTGTGGAAAGGAACTGACAATATCAAACAAAACTACATATTAGTCTATCCTTTGACTTAGCAATTCCTCTTCAGGAATTTGCCCTGAAGCTCCCTTCCAACAATATCAAACTGTATATGCACAAGATTCTTCTTGGCAGCATTATTTGTAATTCCCAAGTACTAAAAACTAAAGTCCAAACATGGGAAATTGATTGAATAAACTATACTAAATACACAAAATGGAAACTGTACAGCAGTAAAAACAAGAATGAAGAAAATCTCTATTGACTTATATGGAGTGATTTCCAGGAGACAGTGTTAAGGGAAAAAAGCAAAGTGCAAAGAGTATATAATATGCTACCTTTGTGTAAGAAAGAGGGAAAGATAAGGAAAAAATTATATTTATATAAATATAATTTATATAATATGATATCCATCTGTCCCTATTGGTGGTGGTAATTTCAATCGTGTGTGTGTGTGTGTGTGTGTTGTATGTATATATACATACCTATTTTTCCCAGATCTGTCTTTTGGATGGACCAAGAAGCAAAGATATTCCAGTAACAATAAGCACGACTGGCACTAGCATCTTGCTCACTAATATAATTTCATGCTGAAAGGAATCAGAACTTTGCAGAGAAATGTCTGATGTTGGAATATCTTGTTATGTCAGAAAATAAGAACATATTCCAAAAAATGCTGGGGGTATGTCAGAAGGATGCAGGAATCAGCTTGAAGTCTGCTACTGGCTAAATCTAGGGCAGTTTAAGCACTAATATAATGAAGTATACTAATGAGTTAGAAGCCATTGAAAAAAAGTAAGAATTCATAAATCTGTACCGGTAATAGATGACAGATACATAGGGAGAGAGAGAGAGACATTGAGAGAGAGAAAGAGAGAGAAGGGAGGAAGGAAGGGAGGGAGGGAGGGAGGGAGGGAGGAAAAAGAGAGGGCTCTTGCGTACAGTAGGATGTTGGGAGCTGACTGGTAAATACAGAAGTGCTGGAGTTGGAAAGTCATCATTCTGTAATCATTATAGTAAAGACTGAATCAGGCTAGATTCATCAACAAATACTAAAAAAGGAGGAAACTTTGATGACAATCAGGATATTTGCATGGTCTCTAATGGTCTCCCTGAAGTGTGCTTATTAGTTACAAGGGGGTAAAAAGCAGCAGTAATTATATAGTGGAGAAATTAGACAACTCGACCAAGTGGTCAAAATTAACATCTGTGAGGGACAAATGGACAGCCTGCTCCGTCAGATGTGATACCCTCGGAAGGACACAATATTCCCTTTGCAGTATTAAGGCAGAGAATGAATAAACTGAATCCAGTCACAAAGCAACATCAAATAGACAAAATAAGGAATGTCTAAAGGCAAAAAAAAAAAAAAAAAATCTTCCAGATTAAAGAAAGCTAAAAAGACATGGCAGTTAATTGCACTATCTTGCTCTAGACTGGATCCTTTACTGGAGGGGGATTAAAGCTACAAAGGAAATCTGGCAAATCAGATATGACAAATCTGGCAAATCAGATCTGACATTTGTCAGATGGGCTGACAAAACTAGAATAGGGGCAGAAGACTAGATAAAGAAGTATCGATAACTCTGCTGTGGTTAAGTAAGAGAATATTCCTATTCGTAGGAATTGCACACTGAAGTATTTAAGGTAAATGGCCATGATGTATACATAACTTACTCCTAGTGGGTATGTGCACATGTATATGTAATACATGTACACACATAGATACATGCATGCATGTGTACGTATACATGCAGAGAGTGAGAAAAGCAGATGATAAAAATGTTAATAATAGATGAATCTAGGTAAGGGCAATATGTGGAGATTTTTTTTACTCTTTTTTTTCTTTTGCGGTACGCGGGTCTCTCACTGTTGTGGCCTCTCTCGTTGCGGAGCACAGGCTCTGGACGCACAGGCTCAGCGGCCATGGCTCACGGGCCCAGCCGCTCCGCGGCATGTGGGATCCTCCCAGACCAGGGCACAAACCTGTGTCCCCTGCACTGGCAGGCGGACTCTCAACCACTGCGCCACCAGGGAAGCCCTTTACTCTTTTTCTTTTTGCAAACTTTTTCAAAGTTTGAAATTATTTCCAAATAGAAAGTTTAAGGGAAAAAAAGTACTTAAGTAAGACCCTAGTAAATATTGCTTAATTGACTCAAAACCAGCCTATTTTCTTAAACATTGCAGCCCTTAGTATGACAAGGTGCAAAGATCTATTTATTTGGAAGAGTTTTCTTTCTCTGTCCCTGAGTGTTATTTAATCTCAAAGTTCAGGCGAAAATAAATGAGGATTAATCCTGCAAGTTCACTGTTTTCGTTTCATTTCTGGGTCTCAATTATTCTGCCTTAGGTACTGGCTGGGATCCATCAAAACTTCAATCAATTTTTCTTTCTTAAGGAAATGAAGAGAGCCCTTAGATTTCCCCAAAACTCCAGGGCAAACTTTTCCTCTCAGCATTAAACTATTTTATATCGAAAGAGACTAAGCTGTCTCTCCAGAATTCACCCAAGAAAGAAACTGCAGCTCCTACTCAAACCATTCGGCAGTGTTTTCTGTTGACACATTAGTAGAAATTGTGGAAACAGTTCACATTTAACACAGTCCCTGGGGCAAGATCCCGCACACAGGGCAGTGGTGGATGCAAGCTCCGGGTCAGCCTTCCTACTGGGGACTCCCCAGGAAGAGTGGGGGGCAGAAGACTCAGCAATCACTTCCCCTTCTTCTCCTAGAGAACTTTATTCAACTCTCCAAATTTTTAGTAAACAGCTTGAGCAATGTGTATTTATTCAATAAATACTTAATCTGAAGATATTCTATATTACTGAGACCAAACTTTTTAGTCTGTTATGTTGCTTTGGTGTAATGGTCAAATCAAAACTTGCAGTTAAGGAAATGCAGGCTATGAACTCCTCTGTTGACTGGAATGCCCTCAACCACAAGTCTGTTCTCTGAGTCTGTTTCTGTTTCATAAATAAGTTCATCTGTATCATATTTTAGATTCCATATATAAGTGATATCAAGTGGTATTTGTAATTCTCTTTCTGACTTACTTCACTTAGTGTAATAATCTCTAGGTCCATCCATGTTGCTGCAAATGGCATTATTTCACTCATTTTTATGGCTGAGTAGTATTCCACTGTATATGTGTACCACATCTTCTTTATCCATTCATCTGTCAGTGGCATTTAGTCTGCTTCCATGTCTTGGCTATTGTAAATAGTGCTGCAGTGAACACTGGGGTGCATGTATCTTTTCAAATTGTGTTTTTTTCCAGATATATGCCCAGGAGTGGGATTGCTGGATCATATGGCAACTCTATTTTTAGTTTTTTGAGGAATCTCCATACTGTTTTCCATAGTGGCTGCACCAACTTACATTCCCCCCAATAGTGTAGGAGGGTTCCCTTTCCTCCACACCCTCTCTAGCATTAGTTATTTGTAGACTTTTTTTTTGATGACCATTTTGACCAGTGTGGGGTGGTACCTCACTGTAGTTTTGATTTGCATTTCCCTAGTAATTAGCAATGTTGAGCATCTTTTCATGTGCCTATTGGTCATCTGTATGTCTTTTTTTGGATGAATGTCTTCTTAGGTCTTCTGCCCACCTTTTGATTGGGTTGGGTTTTTTTGTTATTGAGTTGTATGAGCTGTCTGTATATACAACAAAATTTAAATGAATTTGTGAGAAAAAAAAAATGCGACTTGAAAGAAATGCCAGGATAAGTGCTTGCCATATGGGGCTCTGGGCAGTGTGAATTTACCCTTCTCCAGGGTTAGGGCATCTCAGGTGGAGATTTGGGGAGTTCTGCCCTAGGACCACACACACACCAGTCCTACCACCGTGGAGGTGTTGGAGGCACCAAAGTGACTCCCATCTTGGCCATTCACGCTCCCCATGCTGAGAACTCCACTAAGTGTTTTCTGAGACTAGCTTCCTGAGGTCGGAGCATCTCATCCTGGGTGCTGAACGTGGGGAGGGGGGTAGAGAAAATTTTGAGCTGTCCCAGAGGCTACAGTGTATAATCAATATAAAGGCTTTATTAGAAAACTACTCCTGAAACCAAACTCAAGTTTTTGTTGGTAGCAGCATGATTTTAGAATATCAGTTCCATATTTATAGAAAAGATGCTCCCGTAATCCCAGGCCCATCAAAAGAAGTCAAAGATTTGAGTAAATCAGTGTAATAAAGAGGAGAGGAAGGAATGGCTTCAGTGTGTAAAGGTACGGTTTTACAGCTGGTGGAGGGAAAAAACAGAAAATGGCTGGAAAGACCGTAAAGCTACGTAGTTCAGTCTTCCATCGAAGCTTCCAGCACCTTACTGTCTTATTGTTACCAAACTCAGCTTGGATGCTTCCAGTCATAGGGACTCATTTCCTCCCTACTTCATTTTTATGCCTAACTCGGACTTCTAGAACATTCTTCCTTATACTGGGCTGAAACAGAAGGACGTGTGGGATAAACTTTACTTTCTCTACTTTTGCTACTAAAAGGAAGCAGGAGCTGTGGGCAGAGTTTAGGAAGGGTGCAGCAAGACATGTGGCTGAGGTGGGGACTTAGCTGCAGAGACTTAAGCAGATCAGAACTCTTTGAAACCAAATCCTCGACAGTCCAAAAAACATACTAAGCGTTTTGACTGTAACCTAACATTGAGAGAGCGGATAAGGGAAAAACACTAACGATTCATTATTTTTATTTACTTTGAAATTTACTTCCTTTGTTTTTTAAAAAAGAATCAGGAGCGGGAGGAGGTTGCGGCGGCGGGAAGATGGCTCCTTCTCCTACCAAACGCAAAGACCGCTCTGATTAGAAGTCCAAGGATCGCTCTAAAGATAAGGGGGCCACCAAGGAGTCAAGCAAGAAGGATCGTGGCAGGGATAAAACTCGAAAGAGATGCAGCGCTTCCAGTGGTAGCAGCAGCACGAGGTCTCGGTCCAGCTCTACCTCCAGCTCAGCCTCCAGCACCAGCACGGGCTCCAGCAGCGGCTCCAGCTCATCTTCAGCATCCAGCCGCTCAGGAAGTTCCAGCACATCCCGCAGCTCCAGCTCCAGCAGCTCCTCTGGCTCTCCGAGTCCTTCTGGGCGCAGGCATGACAACAGGCGGCGTTCCCGCTCCAAATCCAAACCACCCAAAAGAGATGAAAAGGAAAGGAAAAGGCAGAGCCCTTCCCCTAAACCCACCAAAGTGCACATTGGAAGGCTCACCAGGTATGTGACCAAGGATCATATCATGGAGATACTCTCCACCTATGGGAAAATTAAAATGATTGACATGCCTGTAGAAAGGATGCACCCACATCTGTCTAAATGCTATGCATATGTGGAGTTTGAGAATCCAGATGAGGCCGAGAAGGCGCTGAAGCACATGGACGGAGGACAGATCGATGGCCAGGAGATCACTGCCCCTGCTGTGCTGGCCACCTGGCCTCGGCCACCCGCCAGGTGATTCAGCCCTCCCAGGAGAATGCTGCCACCGCCTCCAAACGCAAAGACCGCTCTGATGAGAAGTCCAAGGATCGCTCTAAAGATAAGGGGGCGCAGGTCACCCCCACGGATGAGGAGAAGGTCACGTTCCCCTCGGCGCAGGTCCCCTGTGCGCCAGCGATCCCGCTCCCCTGGCCGCCGCCGCCACAGGAGCCCCTCCAGCTCCAACTCCTCCCGATAAGCAGGGCCACCGAAGCTCTGCCCTGTGACTTTTATCCCATCCAACTCACTTTTGTCACTTTTCTAGCAGAAGGAGGATCGGTAGGAAAGAAATCCCTCACTCAGAGGCAGGCTTCGAAGGTGAAGGCAGTAATTGCTACATTTCCTCTGGTGGCAGAGTTCCGGCTGCAGGAGTGTTGTTGGTTTGGGGCCGTGCTTATAATGATGCCCTCCAGTTTTCTGGCTAGAAATCTTCCGCATTTCTAGTTCCTGAGAGTCAGTTTAGTGGCAGAGCCAGCAGGGATGAGCAGGGGCCTCCAGGCGGTGGTACAGCCCCAGCCTGGGAGCATGTTTTCCCATTCCACAGATGATGTGGGGCCCATCTGGTGGGCTGGTCGTGCCCTAACCTGTTGGCCTCGGGGTCCCACAGGAAACGGTGTGCTTTTACGCAGCTGCCATTCCTGCTAGCCTGGCCCTGCTCCCCCGCTCGAGTCCTCTTCTGACCTCTAGGGCCAAATACCCAAAATGGTTCTTTTCACGTGTATTCATGTGCGTGCACACACACACAGACAAACCCACGTCTCCCTTTCTCTCTGAAACTGGTTAAGTTGAGAGCCAGCTCTGTCGGGTCATCACAGAACCCCCGTTGTGTTGGTATTCATGGTGGTCGTGCAGGTTACTTTGGCAACGTGTACATTGCTTTTTTGGCTTTTATTGTACAATCAGTACTATACCTTTTCTGTTTTGAGTTTTGTAACTTTGTAGCATTTTAGATAATATTGTGTTTGTACTTTGTTGTGTAGAGAAAAGAATTGTGTTGAATAAACCTAGGATTAGAGTGCAAAAAAAAAGAATTATTTGTGTTGGTGGAAGTTGTTTCCGCAAACTTGTAATTTTAATAATAAAGTTGGGAAAGAATGACAATATCTGCTCTCAATTAACGTGCTATTTACTGCTTGGGTGATGTGGCAACATGGTATTTCCAACTGGTTTCAGCAACCCAAAATGCAGAATCAGGTCATTATTTGCTAAATGAATAACAAATGTACAGAGGTCATTCTAATTGTGGTGGAAGGTCAAGTAATTATGAAGATATATGCTAGTACATACAGTTCTCCTGACAGCTGATATCACTCTCATAATTCCAAGAACCTTGGGGTGGGGTAAGTAAAGAGAGCAGTTCTGTGTTCTTGCCGGTTAAATGGAAATATTTTTCTCTGATTGCTTAAACTTATACACAACATGGATAAGAACTGTCATTCTACCTATTCTTTTTTTTTTTTTTTTAAGAGAAATTGATTGACATTTCAAGGTCTTGATCTAAAGCATGTGGGACATAAAAATCCCTCGGGGAGCTTTTTTTTAAAAGACAGAAGAAAGATGCCACCCCCGGGGGATCTGATTCAGTAGGGTTGGAGTGTGACCCAGGAGTCTGTATTTACATAAGCTCCCAGCTGTTCCTATTGGTGATGGTGATGTGGAAACTTTTTTTTTAGGGTAAAGGAAGGTAAACGTACTTACTGTGTGTGTGAAGTGTGCCTTTACTACCAGAAGGTGGCTCCATAACATATTAAATCAGGCACTTTGCAGCTGACTAGCTGGAAAAATAAAGGCCTGGAGCTTCTCTCAGTTACCTTTTTTTGGTGAAAGGGGTGGGTGGGAAGGGGGAATAGAAGAGGGTGCAGGAATATGGTGTGCTAGAAGGAATAAATGTACATTAAACTAATTTTACAATCATCACTTGTTATTAGCGTCTCTCAAAAGTTTTATAGCAACACTATGTTGTTAAAGGAAATCTTTAAATATACCAGAAACACTTGATGTCTAATAGCTATAAAAGGCAGAGAAGCTCCGAGGATCTTCCTGATCACCAAGCTTTCACATCTGCAGGAACAATCTTAGGGCTATTACTGCTACATTCACTCTTGTTTCATGACAGAATCCCAGTTGTGGGCCACAAATACTGGGTGGGCATGAGGTGATGCCACATATGGCGACTTCCTGTTTAAGTTGCTGCTGCTTTCTTTTTCTTTTTCTTTTTTTTTTTTTTTTTGCGGTACGTGGCCATTTTACTGTTGTGGCCTCTCCCGTTGGGGAGCACAGGCTCTGCACGCACAGGCTCAGCGGCCATGGCTCACGGGTGGCACGTGGGATCCTCCCGGACTGGGGCACGAACCCGCGTCCCCTGCATCGGCAGGCGGACTCTCAACCACTGCGCCACCAGGGAAGCCCTGCTGCTGTTTTCTTACTCAGGTTCTTAAAGACACTCACCTGGGTATGATCAGGGTCTGGGTCACAACCATGTGGTCCCTGGCTCTAGCCCTAATCCATAAAATAACTGACCCCCAGCTCCTGACTCATTCCTGGTGTCAGAAATGTCTGAGGTATATCATATGTGTTCACAAGGCATTATGCTTGGTGACCTCCCTTTCCATGGAGGCTCCTGAATAGTCCGAGCTGCTCCAGTGATGTCACTCTTCCTCAGGGTAGTTGTTGCTGCTATCATCCTGTTTCCCAGCACCACCCATATTGGTGACATTTCCTCATCCTACTCTGATCCTTTATCACATAGTTTGGGGGGCTTGAATTGGGGAAAGGAGGTTGGGAATGAGTAGAGATAAACTCTGCTCTCATGAGGCACAAAACAAAGCAGGCTTACACTCCCACCTCATCTTTCATTTATCTGGCTCCTCATTTCAGTTCCTCACCCTCCCCACACCCTCCAGCCAGGAAAAAAATTGTGAATGGGACATCGCTATGGAAATCAAAACATCGTACAAACTCTCTCATCTTCAGGCAATGTCCCTGGAACAAACACGTGTCTGGTTCTAATGCTATTCAAGGTCTATTCCTTTCCCATCTAGCACACAGATTGGGAGGGAAGTCAGCACAGGGTCCTAGGTGTGGAGCCAGAGACAGCCCAGCCACAGTCTCATTAAGTCAGTGCATTTCCTCTGAAGCTTTGAGGGTGCCTTCAGTCAAGCGAAATCCAGGCCATCTTGCCCTGCCAACCAGACATGTCCAGATGGAAAGCTGTTTAGGGACTTGCTCTGGGACCATCAGTACTCATTTATGAAATGATTCCGAAGAAAATGAATGATCTTAAAAATTTCCAGAATATAATGTAGCCTCCAAGAAAGGGTAAAGCAGTCACCTCTTCAGGAATTCAATAGGGTCCTTGATCAAGTAATGGAGAAAAACATTTCCAGAAAGGAAAACAAAATTTGTAGATGTACTCATAGAAACAGGTTTGGTTGCATATAATAAAAATGGATGAACAATTTGGTGAGACTTTCAAGTGATGAAAATAATTCCAGAGACAGTCAGGCTGTCCACTCGGGCCCTAGAGTCATAGATCCTTGGAGATAAGAAGTGGGAACGAAGAGGCAAGCACCATAGCTTAGAAGGCCATGCATTGAGTCTCTGTGTGCCAGAGCTTCTGCATGCTTTCTCACTTTTTTCCTGCTTAGATAACCGATTTCAATGATCTACCTGAAATTGTTGTATTTCTCCAACAATTCTTCATTATGCCGAAGTTGTCTTCCTAAAATACAATGTCAATCATTTTACTCCCCTTCTCAAAGATCTGCAATGGCCCCTTTTATCCATAGGGAAAAAAATGTCCAAACTCTTTAATGTACTTTGGTCATAAACATCCTTTACCAGGTTTACAAAAATAATGGGTAACATATAATGAGAAGCCACTGGCACAATGATCAAGAGACTGGAGTCACAGCTCTGCCACTAACTAGCTATGGGCAGAGTTATGTAGCCTCTAAGCTTCAGTGTCCTTTGTAAAATGGGGATAGGAATAGTAGCTAACTCACTGGGCTCTTGTGATGGTTCAGTGAGAGTAAATGAGTGGTATTTCCCACATATCCCACGTGCTGCCACTCTTGTGTGTTTTCTGCTTCTCACATCTCGCATTCATTGTCATAGCTTTGCTTACATTTTCTCAGCTACACAATCTCTTTCCCATGCCAAAACCCTCCACCCACCTTCCACTTGCAGAAACTTTTCTCAGAATTCCGGACCTGGCTTGAATGTCACCTCCTCTAATAATGCATCCTGTGGCCCTTCCCCCATCAAATATATACTTCTTTATTGTCCTCCACATGTACCTCTATTATCCCTTCATTCAGCCTCATGTTACATTTTGTAATTCACATATTTGATTCTCTTTTCTCCTGGATTATATATCATCTGGGGTTCATCAGTTACCAACTTTTATTTAACTTTTCTTCCATTCCTAGCACCTATCAAAATGATTTGTACATGATAAGCACTCCCTTGGTGGTAATTGCTAATTAAAATTGACTTGTTTTAAAATTTCAGTCCTTCTATTAATTTAGTTTCCTCTCTGATAAATTTCATAAGACAGTATGTAAGAAAATATTAACTACCCAAATTGTAAATATTAATTTTTATTTTAAAATTATATGGTTTTCCCAAAGCAATTGTGGCATAGTATAAACATCCCACTCATAATTTGGTTTCCATTACATTATGTGACAGAAAAATTATTCTCTAATACTTAGAAATTCTTAGCTGGGATTTTAATGCAAATTTATTTTTTCATTATAAAAGTGATATAAAAATATTATAAAACCTTGGAAAGGTGAGTGAAAACACAGTACACGTTCCCACCTAGCAAACGTGAGCTGTTTCCTAAGGGCTTGCTACTCAAGGTGTGGTCTGAACCAGGAGCATCAGCGTCAGCTAGAATCTTGATAGAAATGCAGAGTCTCAGGCCCATCTCAGACGAACTCAATCAGAATATGGTTGCTTTGCACATTAAAGGTTAGAAAGCACTGCTCTAAGGTACTACCTAGAACCCAGCAGAGCATGTTTTACCAAGCATCTCCCTCCTTCTAACAAATATTTATAGAACACCTGCTATATGCCAAGTACTGCACTAGAGGCTGTGTTTTCACTTGAAAAATTTCTTCCAGGACTGACTCAAGAATATATGGAGAGCGTGCTGCCTTCTTTTGAAATGTTTTCTTAGACAAACCAAGTAGTTTTGACTGAAAGCTGTCAGGTGTGCAAAACGTCTCACTGTGAACTCGTTCCACTTCTCTTGTTTTCAAGTTCTCACACAATGATGACTCTAAGTCTAATGTTTAATGCTTTCTTATTCTGTGCCTTCCTTCCATTAAGAGCTGAAAAATAAGAAAAAAAAGTCACTGAAATTGACATTCCACAGTAAAGCTTAAAGAACACTTTTTGTTTGCCTTAGGCAGCTTTCATAAAATTTTATGTTGAGATTTAAAAAAAAAATTTTTTTAAGTTCAAGGGAAGCCCAGAAAGGTGACATTTCAAAAGTAAATCTATAGTGTGATTGGGGGGCGGGTGGCATTTCATTGAACAAAACAGCTAGGTGACATATTCCCAATATGTACAGCACTACACTGTAGTGCTCTTTAAGAATCAGAAGCTATATGATAAATAGTGCAGACGTTCTTTTTATTAACCAAGGCATACTCCTCCAGGAAACAAACAAACACAACTTTTGGTAAAATCACACAGCTCAAAAGGCTGAAAAAGCAGGCTTAAATGAATGTTAATAATAGCCCAGAAGAGGAAATTTAATAAGATGTCAAAAGAGGGCACTATGCAACAGCAGTTATGTGTATAGAAAAGTAGCTGCATTGCTGCTGTGTACTTACCTTGGAGATGAGGCAGGGCCATTCGGTGACAGTATCAGCGGACCTGCGGGTCTGTCTGTACACGAGCCATCAGTCTTCTCTTGGCACACAGGCTGCTCCTTCCTTTTCCCGTAAGCCCTCCTAAGTCACTGAGGCGCTGCCTGGCCTGAAGCCCTCCAGGACCCCACCGTCAAGGTCAGGGTGTTTTTCTTGATTTGCCTGTTTGCCAAGGTGTTCCTGTGATTATCTGTGTGCAAAATTCTCTTATCATTAAAGACCCTATAGTTTACACCGTGGAAAGGGACCATTTGAAAGCACAGGGAACACTGCAGAAAGCAGAGAAATGGGTTTCTATGCCTACAAGCCTCAGGGCTCAAGGATCTCATTCCAAAATGGGATTTCCAAATAGTGCCACCACATGAACTGCTCCCACAAGGCTGCCAAACTTTGATTTCGTCTATGAAAAGGGGGTCATACCACCAAACCCCCTGCCTTATAGGGATACTCTGAAGAGCAAATGGGACAAAGAATTTGGAAAAAGGTTCCAAACAACAGACAATAAAATTGCAAAGTATCATTATTTCCTTCTCTGTAAAATGGGAATAAGTGGTGTGTACGAGAATCTTAATTAGGTAATGGTTGAAACACAAACCGCCCTTGATGTTGTCGTCCAAATATGATATACTGCACCTTTCTCAGCCTCTCAGCCTCTTTACCTCTCATATTTCTGCTGCCTATGTGGTTTATTGAAAATGTAATACTCTCTGTGTAATTGTCATTGTGTGTGTGTGTGTGTGTGTGTGTGTGTGTGTGTGTAGGGGAAAGAAGGAAGGAATCGTATGGCTGCATTTAACCTCTGAGTGCTGACAGCGTGAAAGGCCCGTGGAAAGACCTGTCCGATCCAAGACCTGACTGGTCCAAGCGTGCAGGCTGCAGCGGCGGCCGTCTACACATTTGAAGGCCGGAGTAACAGAGCAAGGGAGGCCAGGCAGCGGAGGGGTGGGCGCCGCTCAGAGGGCGCGGGCCAATCGGAGCGCTCTCCGCCAGCGGCCAATCACGAGCCGCGTCTCCCGGCAAATCTGCCCGGCAGTGTGGGGCGGGGCCGCCGGGAGTCCGGGCGCCGCAGGTTACACTTCTGAGCGCCTTCTGCGTTACACTTCTGAGCGCCTTCTGGAAGCCACAGGGCAGCGGAACCTGTGCGAGGAGCCGGTGGAGGGAGAGCAGGCAGGCCCAGCTTATGTGCCAGCCCAGTGACAGACATAAAAGCGTAAATCAGGCTGAAGATGGTGCGTCCGGGCGCTCACGTGTATGTAGACCCACCGGCGTGTCTTTCTGCCGTGTGGGTACCTGTAGTGTGAGTGGCTCTGGGCGTGGCTGCTCGTAGGACGTTCAGTTTCTGTAAGATTTATCTCGAGGGGCCTACCTTTCCCTGGCTCCAGAGGGGGAACGTAAGAAGTTTAACGGAGCCGAGTCTAAGCAGATTAAGGGAACAGCGGCTGGGCCGGAGAGGGTGCGGACTGCAGGTGCTGGGGGCTAGGGAGCCACGTCTTTGCCCCGTCTACCCCGGCAGAAAGGCCTTTTGGCAAGACTGGTGTGACAAAGGTGGCCCTGAAGTGTTAGAGAGCCCGGGCAATTATGATCGCTGAGTGAGTGGCACTGGGCTGAGCCTGACAGTTGACTGATAGAAAGGGATGCTAGCAGTTAGGAAGGTAAGGAGGAAACTCAGGATGGGGACCATCTGCTCCCCCAGTCCCAGCGGGACAAAGACATTGGAGGTCTGCAATGCTGACTGGATGGCCTCGCTCCCTCCTCTCCTCCACAACGTCCCCCTTTCCAATCTGGCAATCCCAGGTATTCTTCTATTCTTACTTGTTCCCACTGTATTTGCTTCTGCCATTTTAGTGTTTTTAATGGGTTGGGCTGCTTTTCTATTGTGCTGAGAAAATAATTGTCAGTGACCTTAACTAAACCTCTTTCTTATTTCTAACTAAAAACTTAACACTGAAGCAGCTGCTGTAAAGAGATTTAAGTGCGCTGCATCATTGGCAAAAGGGACTCGAGAATGGAAGCGCCATTTTTTGTTTGTTTGGGTCTTTTTGTTTTGTTTTTACTTAATAGACTGACTCTAAGAACATTACCTTCTTAATGTTGGGGCCAGGGTATGTGAGGGGTGCGTTTCTTGAATCACTCAAAATTAAAAGGAGAGATCAAGGGTAATGAGTAAAAAGTCATTAACAGTTGTAGATCTGGATCAACATTAACACTGTAAAGTATTTCCTTTCTCATTTATTTGACTTTTCATAGCAGAGAGACAAGAAACAGATTAGCATTTAAGAAGAGGTTCAGAACTAGGACTGAGTATAAAGACACATATTATTGTTGTTGGAAAAGACAGAAATTGAGAATGCAGGTGCTCATCACAAGCAGGCATTAGGTGTGATGAGGTGGCGGTGTTTGAAGCTTTGTCTATATATATATATACAGGTGTCTGCCTGGCTGATCTAGAACCAAAGCCTTGAAAAGCACTTCTGCACCAGCCACTCCCTCTCTCCTGGGGCTTTTGTACTGTGACATCACTCTCATTAGATTTGTTAAGTGTGTCCTCTTCCTTCCATTCAAAAGCTGGTTAAAGCTTGGTTTCTAGGGAAGGAGGTTTGGACTACAGTGAACTTGGTCTCATGTGCTGGGCAAAGTCCTAGATTCTGATGCTTGGCGAGCACTCCCAGGAGCAGGGGAATGGACCACTGCCAGTCCTTTCTCTCACCTGTAGCCATAACAATTGACTTCACCCCTAGACTACCAGAAAAACTCCCAGCCATCCCTGGGATCAGTCTGCTTTTTGGTGGCAGACAAGACGACCTCACGCAACCCCGGGTCTTTGCTTTCTATGCATGAGGAAGAGCCATGCTGGCTTCAGATGCAGCCTTTCCTTAGTCGCCTCTTCTTTTGGAGGTTCCAGGTTCATTGTCCTCATGGGCTCTTGTTGCTTTTGAGCAAGGAGAGGGTTGCTAAATCTCTTTATAGGCATGATCCCTTGTGTTTTATCAGCCATTGACTACAGCTCCTTGGGAAATGCCATATGGTCATGCTTCAGAACAGGTCTTTTCCATGTTTAATTGACGCCTGTGGAGTCATCGCTGAAATGTTGCACAGGCATCTTTTAACATGAGTCATATGTCTTTCTGATGGAATTGTTTTGTCAGGTGCTACAGCAAATAGTATGTGTTTGCAAACAGAACGGCATCTTAGGCAGGCACTAAATGGCTCTATCACTGGGGCACGTCCGGGTAGGCTGGGGCTTCCTCCTTCCTGTTGTACTTTGGACAGTTCAAACCACAGCAGCAGCTCTGCCCATGGTGTGGCTGTGCACTCTGACCCCATGACTCCAGAAAGGAGCTGGGCGTTTGTTCTGCAATCTATAGGGTATCTCCCGGTTACTAGAATTGCCAGAGTTTGTCGATAGTGGGGCCTGCTGGAAATTCTGTGGTTAGCCACCGTGGGAACACAGGAATTTGTTCACCCTGCTTTGTGAAGTCCAGTCCTTCTCAGCAAAAAAAAAAAAGTCCTTGACTCCTCAAAAGATATGGCACTCATTGCTATGAATGCCTTATTCCCAGCAGCGGAAGGAACATGAGTGTATGTGTGTATATATATATAAATATATATATATATAGCTCAAGACAGGAAAATCACATATTAAGTGCCAGCCATGCCCCCTCCTCCCCCACCCCTGCACCCCTGCCTCACCACTGGCTCTCCCTTCCCTACTTCAAGCTGAATATTCCCCGGCTAAGGACTGGCAGTCGAGTTCTGCCAAGACTTACTGAGAGGTTCTGAAATACAGACAGCATTCAGGAAGTGGAGGCCACCATTTTGCTCCCTCTTCCTCTCTTCCTCTTCCCCGTCATCATCACCTTCATCATAATAGCTATTATTTCCTGAGCAGTCCCATGCAGCACCCACTGGCATACATTACCTCAAATCCTTACACCTCCAAGATGGGTAGGAACACCCTCATTTTAGAAATAAGAAAATTATTGTCCAGAGAGGTTAAGTAATTTTCTCAAGATCACACAAGTAGTAAACAGCAGAACTAATATTTAAGCCCCTATGTAGCTGGCTCCAAAACCCACTCACTGTCCCTGTGCCCCTAAGGAGGCCTTGGGAAGTGCAGAGCAGCTGGGGGGAGGAGGGAGAATTCTCTAACTGAAAACCAGTTTTCACAGTCTATCCTCTGCAGCAAATGAAAGAATTTTTAAAACAAGGTGGTTTTTGCCTGAGCAATTATAAATCACTATCTAGCTAGATACACACACAGATGTGTGTACATATTATATATCTGTAATATAAATATATAATTTTCATATATGTATATATATATCCATATATATATATGGATATATATGGATATATATGGAACCCAGTAAGTTATTCCTATTTGGAATTGGAATCCAGTTAAGTTTTCAATTCAAATTTAGAGCTTAGACCTATTCTGTATGTGCATGTGTGCTTGCGTGTGCCGCCCCAGGGCGTCTGTAATATTGGGTCAGCTCTGTCAGGGTGGGAGTAGGGTAGGAGTGATGCGGGAAAGGGCAGAAAAAAGGCAGGGGTTCTGACATTAATAGCAGAACCGGGATGGAGTAAACTATGTCAGATCTGAGTGCATCTGCTGCATTTGCCTAAGTCATGATGGGAGAGAGCAAGTGTGAACTTGCACCTCTCAACAAAGCCTTGATGTATTATTTCACTTCCACAACTGTTAAGAACACCTGTTAATGACCACTGTCACCCAAACATATTGGCATATCTTGGAGAAGAACCTCAGAACAATTCTCCCTGCCAACTGTGTAGAATAATTGGAGACCTTAAGGGTAAAAACATCTGGAAACTGCAAAAGTCAGATTTTTAAAGTAAAGCTTTGAACTCTACGAACAATTTTGCTGATGTTAGTGAAAGCATGGTTTTCTTTATGGGCAAAGGGACTGATAGGAAAAATTTTTTCAATAATGTATACAGCTTTTCCATGAATTCCTCTCTGTATATTTTAGTGCTATTTCTCTCTCTTTTTTTAATCATGCTTTTCCCTTCCTTTTAACAAAGGTAAACAATTTGGTTTATTGGAAAGAACCTTGAACGTAAGGGTCTCGAAATTTGATATTGTTGATTCTGGCTGTGTGACACTGTAGAAGTATCCAAATTTCTCAGGACTTAGTTTCCTCATTTGTAATTAAGATGTTGGATTAAATGAAATGTAGAGTCCTTTCCAAATTAAAAATTCTTTGATTAATTTGAAGGGTTTTTTTTTGTTTTTTGCCTATTCACCTCTAAACATAGAAGAATGACTGGGTCATTTTTGTCTGAAGGTCATTTCTCCTGTACCTCTTCAGAACAAGAAATTATTTTTGGCATGTGCAATCAAAGAATCACAATTGCCAGAAGGAAGCGAGGTCTTCTCACTTTAGCATCCTAAAATCGACTGTAGAGTGGTTCAAATCGAACAGACTCTGAGTACGTTTTAAGAAACCTCCATGTTCGGGCCTGTGGCAGACCCAAAGGTGGATCAAGCTATCAAATGAGCTTACATCCTAGTGATAGAGAGGTTTACACACACACACACATATATGTGTATACATATCTTCACCATACATGATTTTAAAAAACTAATTGGGGTGAATATTATAACAGAGATGTAAATAAAGTGTTACAGAAACACAGAATGGAAAGATTAATTTCAGCTTTTAAGAATAGGAACGACTTTGTTGAAAAAATGGCATTTGACGTGGGATTTGAAAAATGGTCAAAAATTTCAAGGAATGTGGCCTGGGGGTCAGGATTGGGAAGGGGGCTTTCCACTTGAAATAAGCCAATTAAGCTAAGGGATGGAGATATATTGGGGAAATGGCTGGAGGACTCCCTCTGCTGCCTCTCAGCAACGCTTTGTTAATATCTTTATCATTGCACTTCTCCACACATTGTTATTTCTAGGTATGTGTCTTCTACATCATCTGTGAACAACTTGTACACAGAGAACATGGCTTATTTCCCCTTACAATCCTAAGTCCTAGTACAGGGTAGCAGCTCTGTCACTGGTAACTGCTGAGTGGATCTTTTAGTGCATGGAACAGGAAAGTAAGGATGCTGGAAAAGTGGCTTGCAGACACCATCATTTTCAATTGTGATCAGAGCTAAACTGAACAGATAGGTTAGGTTCTCCTTCTGGGAATGCCGTATGAGACACTCGGAATATTTTCCAATCCATTTCTTGTTATCTTTTGCATAGTTTTCCAGTAGCTCTAGATAAGACTCATCACTGAGCCCCATTAGAAATGGAAATTCTCAGGCAGAGTAAGATGGTCAGAAGGGTCAGAAGCAGACCTCTGTGTCACTTCTGCCCTAGGAACAGTTCTTTCACCCCGCATCCCTTCTGCCTTCCTTCTTCCCTTGTCAAATGTAAGCGTCTCATGTTTCCTGTCTGGCTGCAGCCTCAGCCTGCTCTCATTTCTTGTTCCCCTTCCTTCCACTGACCTGGCCTGTATCCCAACCTCTCCCGTTCCAGTGTCAGCCCTTGCTCAGACCTCCTCACTGCTCTCCAATTCCCGGAGCGTTCTCTGCTCTCATCTTGCTGATGACATTCCCTTCTCTCCTTTTTCACCTTTCTGGAATCCTATCCTTTTCCTATGCAGTCCTGCCTTTGACCACTTGGCAATTTCTATAGCTCTTCTCCTGTGGTCCCTCACTCACTCCCCACATGTGTGACAGGGAGACAAAATCATTACGGGGGCAGGACGTAGGGAATCATTACTCAAATCCTGCTTCTGGAAGTTGGATCAGGTGCATCTCACAGAGATGGGGACCCAAAAGGGTGCAAGATACATTCTGGAACAAGAAGTTTAGGTGGGCTCCCTTTGGGGATATCATGAGCCATGAGTTGGCCCTAGAAGAGACTCATTGTCCTACAGAATCTGAGGCTGTGGAAAACCAAGGACCAAGCTAAATCTACCAGGGCTGACCCAATCAAGAAAAAAATCACACGGAACCAAAATGGCCTCCTAAGTGGGAATAGGTTTTTGTTGTTGTTATTCTTTTTTTTTTTTTCCTCTGGGTGATCATGGTGAGGAATAAAAAGAGGCTATGATTTAGTGTTTGCATTAGTAGGTTTCTCTTCTAAGAAGGTTCATCACTTCCTGAGATCGTTTCCCTGCCCCAATCACACAAAAGCCACAAGGAACTCAGGAATCACCCATGTCTGTAAGAAGCAGAATCATGGATTGGTTTAGAGTATTAATGCTAAAGCCACACACACTGTCTGGTTTTGAATCCCAACTCTGCACCTCATGACTCTGTGACCTTGGGCAAATTACTTAACCTCTCTGTGCCTCAGTGTTCTCTGTAAAACAGAGATAGTAATGGCACTACCTCATTTGGTTAGTGTGAGAATTAAATTAATTCATGTTGCACGCTAAGAACAGTGTCTGTCACAAAATAATGTGTCTTTTAAAAAAATTAATCATGATAGTCATTTATTAAAAGCCTGTGTCTGAAATGGACAACAAAAACAGAGGTGTAAAATGCAGTCTATACCCTCAGGTAATTTGCAGTCTAGTTAAGGAGCTGACCTTCCAATTAAGCCCTGTGGCTCAATGTTCTCTGTCTGATCAGATCAGGATAACTTGAATGGTCATCCCCTCAAGGGGACTTCGAGTTAAGGGAAGGCTACATGGAGGGTTGCCCAGGATGTGAGCACCAAATGAGTCTTAAATGCAATCTGAGGGCAGCTGATCAAGAGAGCCAGAAAATCCTCTTTAGCTGCTTTGTCCTCCCATCCCTAGTTCAGCTGTCAAACTTTGTCATCTCCAGCCATCCAAAACCTTTGGGAAAAATTTAAGTCTCTGTGACAGGACCATATTGCTAACTTTGCTTCTGCTCTCCTCCTGGCCCCATCACTTACCCTCTTAACCTAGTCATTTTGTTCCCAGATGAAGAGAAGGAATATTACAAAATGCTTTCCTTTAAACAAATCTTTTTACATATATAACTCCTTCCCCAGCCGCGGAATAGCTTCATTGTCCCTCCAGATATATGCATCACCCACACATACACACAAACACACACATACTACCCATCACCCAACACACACACACACACACACACACACACAATGCGCACACACTGAGCCATGACCTTAGCCTCACCCTCAAGAGATCCCCAATTCTACTGCCTGCTATTGTTTCACCTTTATAAAGATCCTGCAAGACATGCCCACTGACATTTCAGATCCTAGGAGCCTGTCGCTGTCACCTGCATTGCTGTTGTTTCAGACGAGCTTCTGAGGCTGAGGATTTGGTTTCTGACACGTGCTCTGACCTGACCTCTACCTTGTGTGACGGGCTGGCTCCACACCTCTTCCCAGCCTCTAAGAGCTTATAACTGCAGGCACACTAGAGGGAATGGTGGTGAAATGCTTCAGCTCCTGTAACTTTGCCTTTGGGAAAAGCACAAACCACTTTGTAAATGCTGACTAACCCTAATTAGAGTTTCAAACCAGGCCTGTAGAGAAGGGATTTTTTATGGACATTGTAATAGGTGGGCGTATTTGTGTGTGTGAAAAGAATTTGAACACATGTCAAGAACCAAACTTAGGTGGAGGAGAACTGTGACTAAATCTGTCTGAGTATTTACACGCACGTTGGTAAGTAGGAGTCCTTCCACTTTCTCACATCTATAGGAATGTGGGTTATATTGCTGAATGCCCATGAGGCTCAAACAATACCTGGGAGGATGGCATTACGAGATCTCTAGGTGGCTCCCAGATCACATGGGTTTGGCCACAGAGGCCTGCACTGCTCTCAGGGGGGTGTCTAGCTTGTATTATCTATGAAAGATCGGCATTCTTTTTTGGATTCATTGTCTACTAAGCAGTTGACATTTTCTAAGAGAAAAACAGGGTTTTAAAAATTAATTTCCAATTATTCTAGAACTGTTGGCTGGAAGGTATTATGTCTTCTCTGGGGATAGTCTGTCAGTATTTTTTTTCTCTGTACGGACCTAATGAAATCTAAATAAAGAAAAAAATAGGCAGCAGTTGTACCTCGTAATGCAAATGTCTTGGAGTGTGAAGGCATCTGCATTAATGATGGGACTGAGAAATCTTAGACTCTGGCAGACTGAGAGGAATATTTTATGAACATGTACGCTTTGAAAGCTTATATGCTGAAAACAATATTCTTAAAGTGCAGTTGAAGCCAGATGAAAAAAACATGCTGAACAGATAAAGGTGAAGACAGTGTCCCTCTCTCCCTCCCTCCCTGGGTTTGAGTTTAAGTGATCGTCCTGGCAGGAGGTGTCCGTATAGATCCTCCTAAGAATTATATGTGCACGTCGTGTCAGATTGGCTAAAAAAAAGTACGGGTGCTTGTTTGCTCCTTTTGCTTCTTTTGGTTCTCATTGCCTGTACTTTAAAAATGTATTCATTTAAAGGGAAAGTATTTATTCAAAGAATATTTATCAAGTGCCCTTTTGTGTAAGGTGCTGTGTTAAATTAGGTGAATATGGAGATAAATAGGATTCTTCTCCCTGCTCTTCATGAAGTTCTGATCTTAGAGGAAAGCCAAAATTCAAACACCATGGAGAAAAATGCATAGGATACAATAACACTTAGAAAACCTGTACCTATTCCATTACTGGTAGGAGGAGGAAAGCTTGGTAGATTGGGCTTCCAAGAGGAGATGACCCTTGGGTTGAATCATAAAAGAGCAATTAGTAAGTATCCAGGTGCTACAGGTAGAGAGAAGAGTGACACAATGCAGAGGTACCAAGGACTGAGAGATAGGGTTTCCTTGAGGAAACCCAAGCATCGATTTCATTTAAAGAAAGTAATGGAGATAAAGCTGGGAAAGTAGGCTAATGAGCCTTACGTATCATGCCAAGATTAAACATTGAATGTTATCCCGAAGGCAAAAAGCAGCCACTGAAAGACTTGGTCAGGAATAGATTAAAAGCCCTAAAACAATGGCATAAGGGTGAGGAGAAACAAAATGACCCATCAGTTATTAGGGATGCTGAGGGGTAATATAAGAAATTCATTATTTCTTTCATTCTGTTGAATATATATATGTTGATTACCTTCCATATGCCAGGCTGTCTCCTGGGCACTGGTGATTCAGTGATGATCAATACAGACATGTTTCCTGTCTTCAGAAGCTTACAGTCTAGTTGGAAAAATGGACATTTAATCAAACAGTCATAATACAATATGCTATGTAAGATGAGAGGTAGAGATTACTGGTGGAAGAAGCCTATAGCAAGGATATCTTAAGAAGACTTGCGAGTCTAGGGAGGCCCCCAGGAGGAAGTGATGAATATACTGCCGTCTGAAGTAGACACAGGAACTAGCCCCCAGGATTAGAGCAGCAAGGCTAGGAGTGTCCTAGGAGAGGAAACAATCTGGGTGAAGACCTTGAAGAGAGAAGATGGCCCACTTAACAAACCCAAATGGTTCATTGTAGTTTATTTACTGTAAGCAAGGAGGAGCGGGCAAGGAGTAAAGTGGCAGATACTGAGAGGTCTCCTAAGCCATGTTAAAGTGATTTAGCTTTACCTTAACAGGTGAGGGAAGGGTGTTAGACAGATGAATGACAGAGCAGCTTTGTGTTTTGGAAATATCACTCTGGCTGCAGTCCACGAAAGGTATTCGAGTTGGGAAGTACTGTAACCAAGGAGACCACTTAGGCTGCTGCTGAGGTCATCCAGGTGGGAGATGATACTGACCTGAGGAAGACAGTGACAGTGTAGATGAAGGAAAAGGGACAGGCACAGGAGATATATAGGAGGAAGTATCAGCAGGACTTGGCGACTCGTTGGAGGGTAAAAGAGAAGGTATAACTGTCTTGGGTAGCTGGGAGGAGGGGGATGGCATTCCCAGAAATAGGGATACAGGAGAGGGAGCAGTTTTAAGGGTGATGGAAGGAAACAGGCATGCTTAGTTTGGAGCATGCTGAGTTTGAGGTACCCGTGGGACATTACAGAATTGGGAGAAAGCGTAGTAGCATCCAGTGGGAATGATTTCAGAGCTAAATCTTACAATTTGCCCAACCCCCTACCCTCCCTCACAGCTACTGTCATATTCAATATAAGGTGATCTGAGTTTGAATTTAGTGTCTTCATTTTTTTATATATATATTTTTTGGATTTCAACTAAAATTTTACTTCTTTCAGGAAATCTGTCTTCAACTTCTGGTCCCAGATAAATGACCCTCCCAAGCTCATTTAGTGTTCTGCTTAATCGGCAGGAATTCTGTCATTTGTTTCACTCTTTCCCCTACCGTATTGGCAGCTTGGGGTTGGGGCGGGGGAGGGGTTAGCTATGTGCAGTACACCACAAACCAGCTGTGAAATGGAAGCTTTTAGTTACATTACCACATTATCAAATACGATTTATTTTACACATGGACATTCAGGGTTACACCAAGAGGCTTAGTAAAAGCAGGAGAATTTTGTAATAGAATGTTTAGTGTTAACTTTTTCTTCTACCCTAAACATTTTCCTGTTTTCCCTAAACCTTCGTATTGTTCTTTCTTTTGTGTTAAAAGGAAAGGTTGTTAAAATATGATTATCCCAGAACTGAGAAGGCTCATCAGAGGATGACCAAGTGCCCTTTGTGAGGTGTTATTTTACCAAAGATGATGCCATCTGTTCAGAGACAGAGCAGGGTGATAATTAGCAAACTAGAGGAGGAATTTCTTATTAATGAATTACCTATACAGTGTCTTATTTGGGTATTAGCATCTATTGGACATTTAAGGAAGAGAAAGTCTTTCAAAGAAAAATAGATCCCCAACTATATAAAATGCCTCCCATACATGGGATTGAAAACCCTTTGACTCACATAAATCATAGGCTGTTGGGGCTGGTTTGGAGACTGTCTAGAGCAATGAATTACCTTGATGCCCTGCAGAGTTCTTGGGAGGCTTGACTCCCCCTTGAGCCCCGCAAGGACACCTCTAGGCCAGAAGTGGGACTGTCTGGACAGGCCTTTAACCAGAGAAGCTCTACTTGCACTTGTTTTTATATATAAATACTTCATTTGACAACATTCCAGGTCTGAAAGCACCCTGAGAACCTCTGATTTACTTCAGTTTTCTCTAGCTCATCTAGCCAGTTGGGCCAGACCAGGACCAGCTCTCCGGATTCCCAGGCTGATGTCTGTCCTCAGACAGTGGGATGCCTCTTGGCTTCTCAGAACATGAAAAATATGTTGATCAACATCCTCTGCTTCCAAATGTTCTGCCTTGCTTCAAAACACAGTTGCTTTGCTGTACTGTGAATAATTATGAGTTAAATAGGCAACTGATTAAAAATTATATTGGCCACATGGCCCTCTCAGATTTTGCTGACAGTATAATGGCTATAATTCATACTGTCCCACATGCCCCATGGAAAATAATCAAGTATGATGGGTCAAGTTTATCCCGTTGGCTTGGCAAGCTTTAAAGATATTATTCTTTGGTTTGGAAAACTGCTAAGCAGTCCCCTGATCTTGAACCTTGGATCCATGTTGGCCATATTTTGTATATCCTAAAGATGCCTCAGCCTTTCCGCACTTGTCCATGTGGAGTCAAGTTCTCTACAAATGCTGATTTTTCCCAAGGACCTAATTTAGGTGTGTGAGATGGGAAGCCCCAAGATGTTATTAAAAGATAATTTACATGGGCTTAAGTTGGAGGAAATCTACTCTCTAGGACTTTTCCTTTTAAATTGTTCAATGCAGTATTTTATTCTAGCTGCTCCTTTAGTCAGTCTTTCTGGTTTATATTTGTCCTCTGTGTTTTCCAACACATCCCTCTTCATCGACCCAGATAACTCAAGCTAGAAGGACAAATAGAGATGAATGGAACTGGGGATGTACAGGTGCTGGGGGAGAGAAGGTGCAGAGAGTGAACTCTGCCTATTTAAAGAAGATGAATGGACCAAAGAGAAGTTTGGGAAAGGATCAGGAGACCTAGGCTCATCTGCCCTAAGCAACTCTCTAAACAGCTGTACGTTTAAGTAAGCATGCTTGCACTTATTCTATATACATGTATTCAGTGCATACTGTATGCCAGAAACTTACTAAATATGGAGATATGGGCATGAATTAGATATGATCCCACCCTCAAAATCTCAGAGTCAGCTGTCAGGGACAGACATGGAGATAATTACCACCAGTGTTCCAAGCAGCACAGGGCAAAGAGCAGTTAAATCTGCTTGAGTCACGTGAGCTCACAGACAAATGATTATGACCTGAGTCACATACAAGTAATTAAAATGGAAAGGCAAGGGACAATGAGATTGTTCCCAAGGACTCTAAGGGTTTTTTGTGGGTTTTTTAAACAAATCTTTTGCTATATTCAATAACCATAAGGCCCAATTCTCATACATATTTTTACAAATAAGTGTCTTCTTAGCTCAGGCCATAGAGATATTTTAATATGCACAATTGCAATCTGTTGAGATCAAATTTATTGCAATATTCATAGAGATTAAATACCTGAGTCATAATATGATATGCTTTTCTACAAAAGCTGCCCTAAACATCTTCAGCCTTTAAGGACATGTTTGTTTTTATGCCTATTCTTAATATTTTTTTATCTTATATCTATCTTTAATTTTTATTCACATTGGAGGCAGTATAAAGAAGTAGTTCCGGGCTTCCCCGGTGGCGCAGTGGTTGAGAGTCCGCTTGCCAATGCAGGGGACATGGGTTCGTGCCCCGGTCTGGGAAGATCCCACATGCTGCGGAGCGGCTGGGCCCGTGAGCCATGGCCGCTGAGCCTGTGCGTCTGGAGCCTGTGGTCCGCAACGGGAGAGGCTACAAACAGTGAGAGGCCCGCGTACCACACACACACACACACACACACACACACACACACACACACACACACACAAAAAGAAGTAATTCCGAATATGGGCTCTGTTTTAGTGGCCCTAGGATCAAATCCTAGCTACTAGTTATGTAACCTCAAATAAAAAGTTTAACCCTCTGTCATACAGTTTTCTCATCTGTAAAATGGACATAATTATAGTACTTATTTCACAAGTGCAAAGTAAGAGGAAGCACAGTCCACGAGACCACCCTCACTCTGACACCAGTTGCAAGTTTGGGGGTCCTCAAGGTGACTCTTATGTTTGATAATTTGCTAGAAGGACCGACAGAACTCACTGAAAGCTGCTATACTCAATTGCTATTTATTACAGCTACAATCAGCCACACGAAGTGTCCAGGGAAATCCCAATGTGGAGCTTCCAGTTGCCCTCTACCCTGGAGTTGTGGACAGTGCTGCTGTCCTGGTGTTGATGTGTGATGATATGCACAAAGTATTGCTAATCCGGGAAGCTAGCCTGACCCTTGGTGTCCAGAGTCTTTATTGACGGTCCAAATGGCTGATCTCAGCATCCAGCCCCCCAGAGGTCAAGCCTGTTCTCTCATGACTCGAAACCCTCACCATAAATCTCATCCTTAGACTTTTTGATGTGGTCCCAAAGCTCTCAGGTAAACGAAGATACTCTTATCAGGTAGGATATTCCAAGGGTTTAAGAGATTACCTCCCAGAGGCCAAGGACAAAGACCAGTCCCCTCTTTGGGCAAGGTTAAATTTTTTACTACACAACCGATGTGTTGAATTAAGTAAGATGATGGTTACAATGGGCTTAGAATTTTGCCTAGTACAAAACAAGCATAAATTTTGGATATATATCTATTATTATTAACAATCCTTTTTGATCCTACAGCATCATACTAGATACTCTAGGAAATCTTAAAAAAAATTAACAAGGTGGAGTTTATAATCTTGGAGGAGAGATACTAAGTTTCAAGTAAAACCAACAAAAGCAGAATGAGGTTGAGTATCACAGTAAAGGAACAAGCAAACTGCTAGGGACCAGTAGAAGGGAGAGGTTACTTCCAGGCAGGGGTTAGGGGACAGCTGCTCTGGGAGGGCACCTGAGCGGCACTGAGGGATGGGGGTTCCGAAAAGGGGGGAGGGCATCCCAGACAGAGGGAACCACATGAATAAAATCAGAGATGGGAAAGCAAGGGCACCTTCGGGGAACAGAGAAGGGCTGCCATGGCCTACTGTAGAAGCAACAGGAGGAAGAAATGGGAAAGCACTGGACAGACAGACTGAGAGAGCTTTTCAATGTGCTGTTGAGCACTTGATGCCTTATCTCATAGACTCTGGGGAACCAGTGGCAATCAATACAAGGCCTAAAGAACACCCTGAAAGAGAATATGCTGTCTCTTTCCATATCTCCAGTCTTTGAAACATGCTCCTTTCTCAGCCGTATTACTCTCCCTCCCAATACTGCCCACTTCACTTGGCCAATTACAATTCATCCTGCAAGAAACAGCTCAAGAACTACTTCTGTGCACACCTCCATAGCGAAACACATTATATGCCATCAGGACCTGTTTTCCGCCATACACAACCGTATTTTGTCATCTCTGTATACTCAGTGTCTGTATACTTGTAGAGTGGTTCAAAGGATAAAAGGGAGAGAGCGAGAGAGGAGAGAGACATGAAATCTTGAAATATCTACAAAGAATTTAAAGAGCAGATATTTCTAGTTAATTTAAAGAGAAACTAGGACATACAGAGAGAGTGAGTAATAGTGCCTAGAGTAAGACAGAATCTTATAACTGCATGGCAGAGTCTTCTCAAGGTATCCCAAGGCTTTAGTAGTAATAGTAATAATAATAATAATAATGATAATAGGCAGAAGACGAGCTTACTTATACAACACTTATAAAGCACTTGCTAGGCGCCGGATATGCTCTACTTGATTTATGTGAACCCAGTTAATCTCTGCAACTCAGTGATGTAAGTACTAACATTATCTCCATTTTACAAATGAAGAAATTGAGGGACACAGTAGATAAGCAAATTGCGACAGAAATCCTGATAACAATCCTAGGATTGTAAAAACTTCGTCTTGCCAAATTCATTTAATTGCATCTGAATAAAAGACATTCGTAGAGTTGGAGACTGACCTAGTGTTGAGCTGTAACTTCAGTTCCTTGTGTTGGTTGGAATAAAGAGCAGTGTTCTTTTCATCTGAGGCATATGTTTCCACGCCAGGCCCCTAATGCCTGAGAGCCCATGAGGATGGTTGTGTTCGAAGGACTGCCTGCTAACCTGTTCCAGCTGAACAAGCCACTTTTATTTTTCAAGACCAAACGTCTAGGAGGCTTTTTATTGACTGAGAACAAAAGCAGCCCAGTGGTTTAAGTGGATTGTGTAGTAATGGCCCAGCAAGGCTCCAGCAGGGAAGACGTCTTTCTGCCTCTCGGAGGTGGAAAGACCAGCAGAGGCTTTTAGCAGGCATGTGCTTGTCAGAACACTCCACTTCTGGGGTGGGTGTGTTTGCCTTCTCCTTCCCCTGCTGTGTGTAATGTACAAATTTCCTTTAAACCCATCATTTGGTGTAATTTACACTGCTCCTTGTTGGATTTTCCCTGTTCCTTTTCCCTTTCCCCTGTCAGAGCTCCTGGCCTAGTCCTCCATTACCAGGAAAGAGAAAAACCCTTCTTGTTTTGAGGGGAATCTAGCTGAGGAGCTTCCCTGGATCTCAGCCATTCAGCAGTTTGTCAAATGAATCTTAAAGTAACCCTTCTCTGTGAAAACTTTCAACCCAAGCTATGTGATTAGGAAGGTGTTTTTTTCCCAAAGTCCCCACAATAAATTCCATAGAAATGTCCCACAATGCAATGAAATGCCAGTCATTCTGGAGTGAAGGGAACTGTCACCTAAATGCTAGACGAGAAATGAGCTACTGGCCGGTGTGTTCAGTCAGCGCAGTGCAGATTCATCACTGGCCAACCTGAGTCGGTGTGACGGGAGAGAAGTTCTCCAGCAATTTGACAAAATTCTCAGATGAGCCAAAAGTAAATAAATACCACTGTCAGGCTTGAGAATGATTTGCTTTTTGCAAATATGGTAAGTTAAATCTATAAGCACATATTCGTCTTAAGTGTAGCAAGTATGAAAGGAACGTATCTTACTTCTTTGCAGTGATTAATAATCCTTGTTAAAATAGGGTCATATATTCCTTTAATTCGCTGTTAATGAGTTAGAATCCTTGGATTCTTTAGATGGAAGAGACCCTAAAGCTCACTTCACCCCCCTTCCTAAATTTGCAAAGGGAGAAGTTGAGCTACAGTCTGAACCTAAAAGCTGAAGTTCATACAAGTGATCAGAGCAGAACCAGCCCTGGGATTCAAGGCTCAGAGCTGTGTCAACCACACACACACACAAAAAAACTGTGTCCTCAACTGAAAGAAGGTTAGAGTGCCCTCTTGTGTCCCTACATGGAAATTCTTTATGTCTTTACAAAATTTTAAATCACTTTAATCTCTCCGTCAATTTTACTGCATTGGGGTGAAAGGTCAGACATGCAGCTCTGAAGACAAATCCTGTGATCATTATGTTATCGGAAGTAGAGGCACAATGCATTTGACCTACTTCATCAGTAAAGACAATAACATCATCCCTAGAGTAGTTTTGTGTGGATTCGGGTCTGGCTGACCTAGGTTTCTGTCCCCGGGCAGCCACTGGCAATCTTGGTAACCCTTGGTAACAGTTGCAAAACCAGCCTGAACCTCTGTCCCCTCATCTGTAAAATACAGATAATCACTGCCCTGCAGGACTGGCAGAGATCAAATGCAATCATGTAAGTCAGCCCAGCCTGACATTTGGTAAACAATAAACAATAAATTGAAATTATTAGTTATTTTCGGACGTGAGGTCTCACCAGCAAGTTCACAATGAAGGAACTGAAGTGAGAATGCTGTGGAGTGAACAGAATGTCCTTGGGATGCTTTTAGCTCTTGGGTGAAGAGGTTTCCATGAGCTCTGGGGGCAGAGGAAGTACATTTTTAAAGGAATAACATGCTAAATATGTGATTCTTCTAAAATAAATTCTTCCTTTAGATGGGGAAGTTTAAACAGAGCTAGGCCTAATGGATTTCCCACAGATGGAATCTCTTTCAGAGGTAACACCTGGTCTTTGGCACTAAGGGCCCAGCAGTCAAAAAAAAAATCTCTGCTCTGAAAGATAAAGTTTGAAAACCGGATCTTGTTTAGGGCATTGGTCCAGTTCTTTAAGAAGTCTTTATTTATTGAGAGGGTAACCATATTAAAATAAGTAAAGAACAGAGGTGAAAAACAATAGCTGGATGAATTCACTCTTTGATTTTCATTTTCCTTAAACTTCTTATTTTATGAAACAAGCTACCTCAGCTTAAGTGTTCCGGCAAAATGGCACTAAATCGAGTCCTTTTGCCCCAGTGAACTTTCAAAGGTTCCCTCCTCCCTCCAGTAATTCTCACAGCCGTCCTTTTCACACATGTGGGAGGGAGATATCATTACGTACAATACAAGGAGACTTGACTTTTAAATGTTAGTGGAAGTGTGGAGTCTGGTGGTTGTATCTTTCTTCCACTAGCTCATTGGAGAGTTGAGGAAGACAGTTCAATAGTGTGTAAGCGGGAAGCGGGTAGGGGCGAAAGGAACCCCTCACCTGTGCCCCTCTCTTTGTTTTCACCCAACCAGGGAAAAGGAAAGGAAAGCTTGGATTGGACACTGTCATCCACATACTTATCCTAGATACCACAATCGCTGGGAGGTTTATCGCACCGCAAGAGCAGATTTAAAAAAGGCTGGTCAGTTTGCTCGCCTCGCTCATCCTTTTGGGGAATCTGTTACTTCACATAAGACAAATATAGCACGTGAGGCCGGGGAATTTATTATTGATGGAAAGTTCATCCTCGGGCCCTCGCGTGGTTGCGGAGGAGCAGAGCTGGAACCTCTTGGCGCCGGCAGCGTGCCCCAAGTTCGGCGGCGCATGCGCACGCGGCAGTGCCATAGCCATAGACCGCCGCTGGCCGCGCTGTGCTCCCTTTGTGGACATCAATCATCGGTCAAAGAGTGAAAAGATATCCCCTGACTCATACTTGAAAGTCTCCTATTCATGTGGATTAACTGAACAATACATTTTGTAGCTGCTGTAGTTACCTCGATAGTATTTGTGAAACAGTTTCTGATGTTCAACTCGTTTTCTACTTTACGCTTTTGTCTTTTTACGCATGGTTTTTCTCCTTAGAATGCCCCTAAACATCTCTGTGTCTTGTTTATCGATGCTTATATACTAGCCCTTGTGTTCCAGTTTTGTTTTTTTTAACATCTTTATTGGAGTGTAATTGCTTTACAATGGTGCGTTAGTCACTGCTTTATAACAAAGTGAATCAGCTGTATATATACATATATCCCCATATCTCTTCCCTCTTGCCTCTCCCTCCCACCCTCCCTATCAAAGCACCGAGCTGACCTCCCTGTGCTATGCGGCTGCTGACCGAGCTGACCTCCCTGTGCTATGCGGCTGCTTCTCACTAGCTATCTATTTTACATTTGGTAGTGTATATATGTCCATGCCACTCTCTCACTTCGTCCCAGCTTACCCTTCCTGTGTTCCAGTTTTAACGCCAGCATACTATGAAAAAGATTTTTCATGAAGGAAGTCCATCTCAACCAGAGGGAAGCCTCCTCTTGTACATTTCCACCTTCCCCTCATCTTTATGTGACACCACTCCACTCCCAATTGAGGTCTGCCCCTCTGGGCCAGGCACTGGGCAAGTTGAGGCAAGGAGGGACGGTCTGGCAGAGGAGAACCCCCTGGTGTGAGGGGGCCTGAAAACTGGGATGGGCAGGATGTGTGTTTGCTCTAGACAGGTTAATATCATGGCACCCCTCACACTGTCACTTAAAAAATATCTATTCGTGATTTATAGAGAAATGTTGAGGTGAAATTTTACATCTTTGAAAACTCCGCATTAGGTTATCTCCTCTCCCAGTTCTCTCTCCTCAGCCCTGCTGCCCTAGGATTCCCTCCTTCTCTCCCCTTCTCCTCCTGGCCTCTCAAGCTCCCTCCCCTTTCTCGGCAGATCAGTTTAGGTCCTTCCAAGCTTCTGTCTGCAGACTTGCACACCCGCACCCACTGCTTAATACTGCTGCAAGTATGTCAAAAGCCGTTAATGCCAGAGATGAATATTTCATTTGTGCCGAGCAAACAAAAGATACCACACTTACCAGGATTCTCTCTGCATGAACTGAAAATGACTTTTTTTATCCTTATCACATGTTCATATTTAAGATAAAGAGTTTACTATGTGCCTTAAAGAGAGATCTCTCTCTCTCTCTTTTTTAAACATCCTGCCCATTTTGTAAGGAGTCACTGGTGAAAACCTACATCAACTGGCACCAAGTTTGTAGATTATCCCAGTGATACTTTTACATCCCTTGTTGACGGGTCCCTTCAGCCACCACTCTGATACTGTGCCCCTCAACATAGCTCTCCCTGGAAGCCCACGGTGCTGCCAGAGCTGCTGTCACGAGGCAGGAAGATGCCAGGGAGGGACAGGAGCTGGTGACAGCCTCCTCGGGAAGTGAGAGCCAAGCAGCAGGGCGTTTGGAGTCCAGCTGGACCCATGATCTCTGAAGGGCCAGAGAGGTGTCCCTGTATATTCCCTGTCACCATTTGAGTCTGAGAGTAGTGGTCTCTCCAAACCTTAGAAGAATATCCTGACTTCTTGTTCAAATGATCTTGAGTGGGAATGTTTTGATTGCCTTAGTTTTAGAACTTTTGAAAAAAACTTTTTTAATTTCTTAAAAATCACAGGTTCATTAAAATGCAAACACTTTTAGTGAGACAGTGGGTTTGAGGGCCCAAACCTCATTTTTAAGCTCATTTTCTAAGAAATACTTTTGAAAGAGTTCTTAGAAATTACATGAAGATAGAATCTTCTGGGCTCTGTGTAAATCAAGGCATAAATTCCTCTTATTTTTTCAGAAAAATTCAACCCTTTAAAATGGATTAATACATCACCAGGCTATCTCGCAGAACTCTCCAAGGTGGGTGGACAGTATGAGGAAGAGCTGTTGTTCAGCTAGACCTCTCAGTTTCTGCTCCCAACTCCACCTGAGGGCTGTTCTCTCTTCTTTTCCTCATTTGGAGATGGGAGAACATTACTGTCTTTCTTTGGCTTGAACACTTATCTTTTCTCTCTCTTTATAAAGCCTGATACTGCTCTCTCTTCTGCTGTTTGCACTGACCATCATTTGATCTAGTTGACCCTTTATTCCAGCCCAGACACCTTCTGGTTATCTGAATGACCTAGCTTCATTAAGATAGAGTGTAAGCAAGATTTTTGGTCTTTTGTGTTTGGGCATCTTTAATATCCTCTCGCTGTAGTTTTTGCAGCTAAGATCTTATTCATTTTCCCAGAATAATTTTTTGCTATGTATATTTTACATGAATTTAGAAAAATAGATTGGACATTCAGTACCATTTTATGCAGCATCAGCTCCACTGGGTAACTGGCAAAACGGCTGCACCTGTTTTCTTGCAAGCTGCCTGCATTATTCTGGCCTCACCTGGTATGGTATAGGCTAATAATCAGAGAAAGAATATGAGATTACAAATCATATGACCTAAAGTTCAAACTGAGATAAAATAAACACGCCCTAACTGAACACTTTGACTATTCCTAACAGAAAATATATGCACATTCAGTATATGTTTTAAGACCTAGCCTGCAATGAGCCATACTATCTTAATTTTGACAGCAGTAGTATGATGAAGTGCTGATAAAAATCTGGAGTTTAGATGGCTCTTTTAAAAATAAGCTCAAAATAATAATTGTCTTTAAAAGAAATTTTCCAGAATGATGATTATGTCTATTAGAACATCTTTATTTTTATTAGTAAAAATACTTCTGTGAAATAGTGAGTTTTTTTCAATTCTTTTAAATATACTTTTCCAAGTAAATGAAGCATGTTTTTTTTCCTCCTGAATATAAGTTTTATCCGGATTTCATTTCAGACGGACCGCTCTAGTGTCAACATATACACGTCGACGTGTACATAAATGCTTTGGCAACTAAGAGACATTAGTTCCAAACACCTCTATAGGTATCCCTACTATGAAGTTTTGCTATTTAAACATTTGCTATAACAACTTATAATAAGATTTGTTTTACCTGGAATTCACTACCTGAATGAAAAAATCTCATAGCAAATTCACACGTGTGGGCTAGCAAAAACATTCAAGTTGCAGGTACATCCAGGCCAGGAGATGGAGAAATGTGTCACATCCATGGCCCAGCTGCTCTCTCAATAGGCTCAATTGTACATTAGTGCTCTCAACTTGCCACATTACTGAGTAGAAATATCTTCTAAGAAAGTGAAAAGGCTTTGAATAAAATCGGTGAACCCAAGAGGCCTGAAAAGCCCATACTTGCAAAGAAAAAACAAAGTGATAAAGAATGTTGAGGGAGATGATCTGACATAAAGCGGTCATGCTCACGTCCTTAAGAACTGTGCACTAGTATTTTAAATGTGCAAGAAATACAGAAAAAAACTTCTGAAAGTATGACTTCAGAATACTGAAGAAAGCTTCAAGAAAACTCTGGTGTTTGGTGTTTGAATGCTTTCTGTTATAGAAAGATTCGTTGTGGATGGTTATATAAGTGTTTGAGTGTTTTACTGGTATTTATTAAAACTGATAGGTTTTTTGAAGTTGGGGAAGTGTTACTGTTTCTTTTTTTTTTTAACATCTTTATTGGAGTATAATTGCTTTACAATGGTATGATAGTTTCAGCTTCACAACAAAATGAATCAGTTATACATAGACATATGTTCCCATATCTCTTCCCGCTTGCGTCTCCCTCCCTCCCACCCTCCCTATCCCACCCCTCCAGGCGGTCACAAAGCACCGAGCTTCAAATAATGGATTATAGGTTTTCCTTCAACAAAAATCAGCTATCCAACATGCCTTTAGCGATAGATTGGATTTGGTTTTTTTGTGTTTGTTTTTCTATAGAAATCACTTGTGGATGTCTAATTCTATGATGTTAAAAGTAAAAAGTTCAAGAATATCCTTGGAACTTTCTCTCCCATATTTTCAAATTGCGTTGTAGTCACTGAGTTTATTTATTCCTGTTATTGACACAGGAGCAGACTAGAGATTGTTTATAATTATACTTTTAGTGCTAATTTATACTTAGCCTACATAATCCCGTGATTTTAATTTATTCCTTTTGATGTTAATTCTGGATGAAACCTAAAATAAATCCCTTAAGCTGCAAACTTCCTTTTTCTCAGTTAACTGCCACAGCAGAACCCTGAATATGAATGTTTAATGAGGTTTCACAACATTATTTAAAAACTAGAATTATTTGTTTCTCAGGTTGTGTCATTCAAGTAGAAGATAACACAAATTCCTTAATAATGAAATAATACTAATAATATGTTTGAGTTCATTCTGTTGGCCAAGGACTCTTCTGAATGCTTACCTAAGTGAATCACTTAACCTTCACCACAAACCATCGATGTTGGTACTATTGTTGTCCCCTGTTGACAGGTGAGAAACTGAGGCACAGCATTTCAGTCACTTAGCTAGTGAGCAGTGCAGCCAAGAGTATGTATCTAGGTAGCCTGGCACCAGACACCATGCTCTTAACCATTGTGGGAACTCTCCATGTAGCTTATCCGGAGCTACAGTGTTTCATCAAGCCAGGGCTCAGGACTTACCATTGGTAAATCTCTTCTTGCTAAACTGGCATCTTGTACACTACAACTCTGGGTCTTTCAGGGCTATGTAGGTGGAGAAATGACTTGCTGGGCCTGGAGAAGCCTGGTAGGAATATTTAAAAATTAACTGGCTCTCAACCCATTAGTGTTCTAGGGGCAGGGGATGAGAACAGAACCCTCCAATATCGACTCACCTTATGGATGGTGTCCAGTGGGAAACAGTCACTGGTGGCATTGACAGACATGCCAGTTAAGGATAAAAGAGGTGCAGGGTCAGAGATCCAACCCAGACACGTCAGCTGTCCATTTGGCTACCAGGGAGCTCAGTCTGGAGTGATATTTCTCAGCCTTTTTTCCTCTGTGGCCAAACTAAGGAGTCTTTTTAGCTATTTCTATGCCACTCCTTCTCACTATCCCCACCCTCGCAGTGATGAAATTTTAATACCACAGATACACTGTATGGTATATCTGTTTAGGTACTCTCTTTATACCTTGAACATAAAAAGAGTAAGATTTTTTCATTCCCCCAAGAACCAATTTTTTGTTCCCTTGGGGCGGAGTCACCCAGTTGAGAATACGTGGCCTAGAGGCACCAATACATTGAATGGTGTGAGTAAACACAGGGTGGGAGGGTGGCCTTCAGTGAACAGACTTGGAGGGGTTAATGGGCTTCAAGGTTAAAGGGCCCACCAAGGGCAGGGTGGTACCTGAGGGAAGTGAGAAGAAGAGATTTTCTTAAATCTATGAGGTCAGGCATTCTTTTTTTTAAAAAAAAATAATTTTATTTAATATTGGAGCAGAGTTGATTTACAATGTTGTGTTAGTTTCAGGTGTACAGCAAAGTGATTCAGTTATACATATACATGTTTCTATTCTTTATCAAATCCTTTTCCCAGTTAGGTTATCACAGAATATTGAGCGACTTCGTTTCTTTATGTTCTCTCTTATCCCTGAAACAGAGATACAAATTGACCTTTAAATGAAAGTTTTGAAACCCCTGGATGAAATTAATTGCCCCTACTTTCTGGCATGTATTTCTGTTAAACCACTGGTTGCAGGATGGGGTTTGGGTCTCCTCTGCTAGGCAGCGAGTCCCGAGGAGGATTCCAGCCTCCTCCTGTCTGTAGCATCGGGCCTAGAACTGTGCCTGTCACACCGTGCTCTTGGTGGACTTTTACAGGGATACAGGGTTTTCCTTGGGAGCCTGTTTGCCTCAAGTCCTGCTTTGACAAGTGGAGGTCAGGCATTCTTTGACCTGGGTCACCATCCCCACCTCCCCGGATGCCACCCAGAGGTGTGATAAAGAAGATTTTCTCTTTTTCTTATTCTTCACTTCACTCTTGTCTCATTCTTCCCTCCGTGGCTCTACGTATAGTCACCTCATAATCTGAAGTGCCATTGTGTTGTGATGACGTGTATCACTTCAGGGTGTGTGATTTGAATTCTCTTAGTTTTATTTAGAGACCAGCTTCCCAAGAAGCTTGCTTTAAACTCTTTTTAATTGAGTTCAGAAAAATGGCTACTGTTCCAAATTGCAAGAAATGGGTAATGAAAGTGCCTTAACTAAAAACTGTCGTGTGCTCACTTGAGGTCTCCTAACTCCCAAATAGCAAACCTAAGAAAGAGTCAAGCAGCAATTGGTGTTCCAGATAAGGAGCCAACTGGCTGTCCCCAGTCCTCACAAAGCAGCTCATTTTCTCCTACTTGGTCCCTTAGATTATCTTGTAATCTAATGCTGCCTAGGAGGAAATACCCCTAACACTGGATAGACATCCTGCTAACCTTTTCTCATTCAAATATCTCTTTCCTTGTGATTTTGCTGCCTCAGTGACTTTATTCTGAACTCTGTGACCCAGTGCACGTCTGAAATGCTCTAATTAAACTTAAAGATCCTCATCTAATTACTTACTAGAAGGCATGATAAAGAAGCAAGGCGCCCCAATATTTTTCTTCTCTACAAAGAAGTGGTGATTATTCAGCTGGTCAAAGAGCAGGAGGCATTCCTAGAACACAAAGGATGGTAAAGAGAGCTTCTACCCAGATATGGGAAAGGCAGTGCACCAGATTATTATTTGAAGATTTGAAAGTAGTAGAAGACCAACCAGAGAAATTGATCCCCGGAAGTCAGAGAGCTTGTCAGCAAAGGATAATCTTACATTTATGGCAGTGAATGTCAAGCCTGGGTGTCTGATAGAATCACCAGGCGAGCTTTTCAAGTTTTTTATTCTCAACTCCCACTCCAGAGAGATTCTGACTCCATGGGTCTTGGGTGGGATCTTGGGCACTGGTGTTTTTTAAAAGCTCCCCCAGGGGATTCTGATGTGCATTCAAGGTTGAGAATTACTGCTTTAGATTACAAAATGCTTTCACATACATTATCCAGGGTTTTGTATACATAAAGAGGGGAAATAGAGACATTTTAATGCCTTTTGATTGTGTAAAGAAACAGGAAGAGACAAGAGTGGTAATTGTGAAAATGAAAGGATTGCAGAAAAAACAGTTTTCAAAAATTGGAGGAGGGCTTCCCTGGTGGCGCAGTGGTTGAGAGTCCGCCTGCCGATGCAGGGGACACGGGTTCGTGCCCCGGTCCGGGAAGATCCCACATGCCGCGGAGCGGCTGGGCCCGTGAGCCATGGCCGCTGAGCCTGCGAGTCCGGAGCCTGTGCTCCGCAATGGGAGAGGCCACAACAGTGAGAGGCCCGCGTACCGCAAAAAAAAAAAAAAAAAAAAAAAAGAGGAAAAAACCTTACCTTTGTAGGGCTAAAATTAGGGATGATATCAATCCATGGAGTGTAGAACATTAAGGAGAGGCCTGTATGTCCATATCTCCTGCCCTGTATGGAATATTCTTGAGATGACAACAAAAGTTCCCTACCCAGAAAAGTCTGAAAATACTCATCCAATATTTGATGACTATTATTTTCTAAAACCTTATTTAGTCCACTCTATAAAAGAGAAATATTAGAGAAGTAGAACATTTGTTATTAGGCAAAAAGTTTGTTAAAAAATATCACGTTAATATTTCCATGTGCATTCTGGGGCTTTGCACACAATCTGCATGTAGAGAAAGACAGAGTGCCTCAACAGTGATCCTTACAGCTTTTGGATGGTTATAATGAATAGTTCTGCAGGTAAAAGTGGCAAGTAACAACCTTGGTTGTAGCTAAAGGATGAAGTAGAGCCAACTCTGGGCTCTCAGATTAGGGGGAATAGAAGTCAAGTCACAATGAGGCAGAAGAAAGTAAGTTGTGATCAGAAAGTAGGATATTGCGTTTTGTGATTTTAGAAGTGGGCGATGACAAAGCTTAGGCTGTGACCAAGAGAGTGAGTGACAGCTACTGTCAACAAAGTAGAGGCTAAGCTATCATCTCCATGTCAACCAATAAGATGGAGATGGAGAGGAACAGTGCTTCAGGTACAGGAAAGAAAATCTTCCAGACCCTAAGTATTTAAGATAAGGAATTTCAGTTAATCACCCCTTCTTCCCTCTAGTTTCCAGCTAACAGAGAATGACTTATAATAACAGTAACAATAGTTCAGCACTTAGTATGTATCAGCATTGTTCCAGGCACTTTGCATGCATTCCAACGTTCACAACAATTTTTGTGACAATCGATACTATCATGCCCATTTTACAGATTAAAAACTGAGACATAGGGTAGGCAGCTTGCCCAATATGGTTTATAAATGCTGGTAGACAGAGTTGGGGTCAGAGAATATTTTATGGAAGCTGTCAGCAAAAGTAAGTGCATAGAGTCCAGGAAGGGGCCTGGTGAGAGATGAGACTGAAATAATACATTGGAGCGGTATTGAGGAGAGTCCTAAACCCCTGTGTCCAGAGTTTGAACCTGATCTGTATCTTGAGATGATTGACTTTCAAATATGAACAAATCGGAGAGAGGCTGGACTGAAAGGACAAGTTAGGGTTGTTTTGGTCCTGATTAAAGGACTGGTAATGAGGAGGGTGGCAGGTGAAGGTTAAAGGAAGAGACATGTTTGATGTCTGTTGTAAAAGTCAAATGCAAAGATTTAGTACCTGGTTGGATGAAGTGGCTGAGGGAGAGGGAAGAATTTAATTAGAATCCGAGGTTTCAAGTCTGAGTAACTGAGCAGAACTTCAAGAGAGGCACTTTGTAGGGGTGAGAGGGACAGCATGAGTAGCTGGACTTTGAAAATCTGTAATTTGTTGTGTCAGCAGGCAGGCGTGGATGGAAGACCACAGGAGAAGTCGGAAACATAAATTTGGAACTTAGAAGAGTCTGAGCTAGAAATGAAACTTTTGGTGTCGTCTGCATAATGGTGCTGTGGTGAAAACTTGGGAAGTGGATGAAATCTCTGAGGGTGGGAGAAGGAAGGAATAAAGACCCTTGGAAAATGTTTAAACTGGGGAAAAAGAAGGAGGGAGAGGAGCCAGCAAAGGAGGCCAAAGGAGAGAGGTAACAGGATAGGAACACCCAAAAGTGTGCATCGTGGATCACAAGGGAATGGAAGGTTCCAGAAAAGGGCTGACTTAGCAGACCCTCAGAGAAGCTAAGAAGAATAAAGCCACTTGGAGTTGTTGATTCCAAGGTTATAAGGATCAAAAGTAGCAATAGAAGGATAGGAGGTGGCCTCCAACTGGAAGGAGGGAGTAGATCAGGGGAGACAAAGGCCACACGACTAGCCTCTTTTTCAAGAATTCAACAACTGGGAAGAAAGAGAAGATAGTCACTTGAAGGGGTAAGGCGTGTAATGGAAAGTGCTTTGTTTTGTTCTTAAGATAAAGAGGACCACTTAAATCTATTTTAGACAGTGATAAAAGAGCCATGGAGAGGATGAGTGAAGATGCACAGGCGCTACCAGGTAGTAGCAGCAAAAACACTTCCCGTGGCAGAAATCACAGCAGGGTGAGGTTCTAAACTATTTTCTAACCTTATCATAAAACAAGCCAGAACTCATGGAGCAGAGATCCCTACCAACTCCACACAGCAGTTCTCTTCGAGAACAAGGCAAGGACCAATGGAGCAGGGGTTTTTCCACCTCTTCTGGGGGAAATGTGTGAATTTAACCCATACATCCCAGGGCAGAGGGGGAGAAGTAGCCCTAAAGACAATCTTTAAAGAGTGAAATAACTTCTTTCAGGTGTAGGGAGAAGAGGAAACTGATAATAAATCTGGAGTGCAAAATATTAGGATTTTCTTTTTATAAGTATTATTTGCACATTGTATAACTTGTAAATATTCTGGTGAGGGTTGGGGCATTTTTATCCAGTTTTTTGAAAAAGAAATAGTTAAATGCACTTAAGTACCTGAATGTTATTCTCTCACTCTATGTGAGTGAGGCCAAACACTTCCTGGAAAAAAGTAAGTTGAAAGGCAAAAATATTGATAGTGGTTAATGAGCGAGTGCTGGCTTTGACTGCTGGAGGCCTCGGTAGGACAACTGCTGTAAACCAGTCAGCAAATGGCCTATTCCCTTGTCCTGTCTCTTCCCATCAAGGGGACGGAAGTGGGCAGTGCTGGGCACCCAGAATGGAAAAAGGAGGAAAGAGAGAAAGAGGGACTCCCGGTTCCCAGGGAACGTGCACACCCTCCCTCTTCTGTGGGATGGGCTGGGTACCCTGTGTATTCAGAAATGGTCCCTGGGGCCCCATCGCTGTCACAGTGCCGCAGAATCCTCAGACACAGAGAAAAGCCTCAGAGGTCGTTCGCATATCTCCCTCTGGACATGAAACTGGACTCAGCACCAACGAGAGAATACCAGAGAGGATTTGCTCTCCTCCATGCTTGGATAATGCCTATTCCCTGATACCCAAAGAAGAATTAAGTATTATGCGGAACTCACACTATATTACACACTCAATCCCGAACAGCTGGGCTGCTGATAAAATCTAAAAAGAAGAGAGAACTGGCTGTTCTCCATCTATACATAATGTATTCGTAATAAATCTCTTGATGAGGAGGTATGAAGATCTCCTATTTCTGTGCAGCCCAAGGAAGCAGAACATTCGGCAAGTATCCAGTGAGTCCCATTAGCAGAGACAACCAGTATGGAAGCTCCAGGTGGACTTGCCCCACATTTCTATTAGTAACGGCAATTTTCTTTTTTACCTTAAATATGCTAGTAATTCTCTTGCTTGCAGAATTCATTTTGCCTAAGGATTGATAACTATGCTTTTTCTTAATAGTTACTGAATACCCTCCATGTTCTAGAGACTACATAAAAATAAAGCATCGCTTGCCACCTTTTTTTTTTTTTTTGCTTTATTTCTGAGAGGATAGAACAGTAAAGCCATTCCCAGAATGATTTATTTTCAAGAAAATGGAAATAATAAAACATGAAACAGTAGAGTTGTGTAAAATCCTATATTATGTATGAAATGCCTACTCTACAATTTAGTAAAAAGGATAACTGGCGACAGTCGAGAGTATTCTATATGAATATAAGGATTTTGACTCTGGTGTGGGTGGTAGTGATTAAGAACAAGGTTGGTAGTGTCAGAACATGACACTTTCCGCCTAGGTTTTGCTTGCAAAGTGCAGCCGCCTGTGTGGAGCCCCCCAGGGTCAGGGCCAGTCACCAAGCCAACCAAATAATAATGGTTGACACCAGATAGAAACCAATGACAAAACAAAAGATATTTGTTAAAGATAATTTTTTCTTAAGTTACTGCTGAAGTATTTTCTCACTATAGTTAGAAATGTGTCTCTCGTGGTCACTTAGACTTTATAACAATAAGATCATCTCAGTGTCTAGGAGGATCCCTACCCTCTTTAAGGAAGAGAAATACAACATGCATTTGATCATTTAATAGCAGATTTGGCTTATTTGATCATTTAATAGCAGATTTGGCTTATTCAAAAAGAGGGACGTGGGCTTCCCTGGTGGCGCAGTGGTTGAGAGTCCACCTGCCGATGCAGGGGACACGGGTGCATGCCCCGGTCCGGGAAGATCCCACATGCCGCGGAGCAGCTGGGCCCGTGAGCCATGGCCGCTGAGCCTACGCGTCCGGAGCCTGTGCTCCGCAACGGGAGAGGCCACAACAGTGAGAGGCCCGCGTACCGCAAAAAAAAAAAAAAAAAAAAGGTATTTATTAATTAATCAATACCTTATACCAGCAATGTATGAAATTATAGTTTTACCGCAGGCTTGACAGCTGCTAGTAAGACTATGTTACTCTTATTTGTGTTTATTTCATCCCTAGCAAGCTTGAAAATTTTTGCAAGTATTTGTTCACAATATTCTGCATGTGTGCTTGGTTCTAAATTTTTGTTGTTGTTTTCTTATCAATTGGATTATCTGTCCCAGCTCCAGTCTCAACCCCTCTCCTCACATTTATTGCTTCATATAGGCTCCCATGATTCATTCAGTTACTGGGTAGATGAAAAGTCCCCAGTGGGGCCTGACCAAACCCCAGCTATCAAACGCCTCGCCAGGATCTCCTTGGTAAAGAAGCTCATGAAGAAATGGTCTGTGACTCAGAACCTGACATTCCGAGAACAGCTGGATGCTGGGATCCGCTACTTCGACCTGCGCGTGTCTTCCAAGCCAGGGGATGCCGACCAGGAAATCTACTTCATTCACGGGCTTTTTGGCATCAGGGTCTGGGATGGGCTGATGGAGATTGACTCATTCCTCACACAGCACCCCCAAGAGATTGTCTTCCTGGATTTCAACCACTTCTATGCCATGGACGAGGCCCATCACAAACGCCTGATTCTCCGGATCCAGGAGGCCTTTGGGAACAAGCTGTGCTCAGCCTGCAGTGTGGAGAGTATGACGCTCCAGACGCTGTGGGAGAAGAAGTGCCAGGTAGGAGGGAACAGAGATTAGCTTCCAAGGGCAACAACGGAACTCTTTCTGCTTTTTCTGTGTCACCAGCTCTAAGGCAGCTCACTCCAGGGCTCTTGGGTCAGAAGGCATAGATTGTTTGGGATGATAAAGATCTGCACACCAGTTCATGGGCTCTAAGATGGCTCCAAGGGCTCCCCTGGGCACAGCTGAACTGGGATTAACTTGTTTGGCAATGGCCTGGCCAGAACCAGCCCAAGGCAGAGTTGTGAAATAGGACCAGTTGGCCATTGCCATTTTTCTGTGTCCCATTGTATCTGTTTTCACACTCCTAGTTCTCCTTAGATTTCATCTGTCCCATCCTGTCTTCAACTCAATATCAGATAATCCCTGCCAAATATTGTTTGATTGCATTAGCTGACAAAGGCACGTGAGGTGATTCGTCTCAGAGGTGTTAGTTAACATTTTGAAAGGCCGTCTCCACAGAGTTTGGGTCAGCGGAGAAGACAGTTAAGGAAGGAAGAACCCGCAAAGGGATCAAGGCCAGAGGAACATCCCTAAGTTGAGAAGAGCCCCAAACCCAGACCCAGGAAGGACAGACTCAGGAAAAGGAGCGCAGGCCTCAGATATATTCTGTTCTGGTCCCAGAGGATGGTGGATAGTGAGAGAGGAGAGCTTCAGGAATGGTCAGGCTCCAATTTAGACTCTCTTTAAAAAAGAAAAAGCAAAAAAGTACCTTACATTCACAGTTGCTCCCTTACTCATAGATGCATTAACCAAAGCATCTGAAAGAGGCAGTGATTTTTGAACTGAGGGAAGAGCTTTTAATTAGAAAGCAATTAAAGATTATTCCTTTGCAAATGTATGGTGAACACTAAGTATGTGCCGAGCTCCATTCTAAGCACTTGGGATAAATCAGTAAATAAAACAAAGATCCTTGCCCTAATGGAGATTTCATGCAGGTGGACGGAGATAGATCATAGATAATAAACATGATAAATACATTATAGAGAATGTTAGAAAGTAATAAGCAACGGAAAAAGAAAGCCAGGCACAGTAAGGGGGAACCAGGGATCTATGGGTTGGAGGGTTGGTCACAGTTTTAAATGTGTTGATCAGGGTAGCCCTCATTGAAAAGATGACATTTGAGGGAGTGAATCTATTGGAGGAAGAGCTTCCCCAGCAGAGGAACCAGTCAGAGCAGAGCCCCAAAGCAGGAGGGTCCCTGACATGGTTGAGGAAAAGCAGGGGCCACGGGACTGGAGAGCAGAGCAGTGGACGCGGTCAGAGAGATAATGGTTGATCAGGGAGCCCTTGAAGGCACTGAAAGGACTTGGCTTTTACTCTGAGTGAGGAAGGTTCTGGGAGGGTTCTGAGCACAGGGTGTTGTGGCCTGACTTAAGTTTTGATGGTATCCCTCTGGTTACTAGGAAGAGCCCTGGAAAGACAGAAGGGAAGTACAGAAACCAGTGAGGAGAGTAGTGGGAAGTGGTCAGATTTGGAATCCACCAGAAGTTAGACCTAATAGCGTTTCCTAACTGTTGGGATGTGAGGATTCCAGGATGACTCCCAGGCTCAGCCTGAGTAAACACCAGGAAACAACCAGGGAAACACCAGGTGGTTTTGCACACCCGTGAAAGTGCTAAAGGTCTTTGAATCTACGAAGACTAATGAGTTAACTCTTAGTATCTGTTAAGTTTTATCTAAGCTATTTTTCTTCACTAAAACTTTTGTAAGTGATATTTTGTCAAATATTTATCACACCTCTCCCCTAAACCTAAGTTTATATCTATTCAGACTCGCAAGTCAAATTTGGAGAGATTTGGGCTTCCCTGGTGGCGCAGTGGTTGGGAGTCCGCCTGCCGATGCAGGGGACACGGGTTCGTGCCCCGGTCCGGGAAGATCCCACATGCCGCGGAGCGGCTGGGCCCGTGAGCCATGGCCGCTGAGCCTGCGCGTCCGGAGCCTGTGCTCCGCAACGGGAGAGGCCACGACAGTGAGAGGCCCGCGTACCGCAAAAAAAAAAAAAAAAAATTTGGACAGATTTTTCCCCAGTGAAATATCTCTCTTACAATGCTAAATAATACTCGTAACAAGAGCAATAACACATTTATTGAGCCTTTACAATGTACTAAGTACAGGGATTAACTCATTTAATCCTCTCAACAACACTATGACATAGGCTGTCATTATTATCCTCATTTTACAGATGAGAAAACTGAGGCAGGGAGTAATTAAGCACCTTGCCCAAGAGAACATTGTCAGTGAGCCACAAGGGCCAGGACTCAGTCACAGGCTGTTGGGCTCTACGAGTTCCCACATCCTTCAATGCTCTCCCAAGGCTGTTCACACATCTTGGTGATTTTCACAACTAGTGTCATAGAGGATGCTAATAAAAACACTTTCTCCTTATTCAAGAGCCCTATTATCAGAAGGTCTCAGAGGGTTAGCAGAATGGGAGACAGGGAACACGGATCTTCCGTGAGAGGGCTTTTGAATACGAGGATTCGGGTAAGGTTAAATTTGAGTCCAGCTAAATTTATAAACAGGTATCTGTTATAGTTTTGTAATTTTATGCACAGATAGTATTCTGGATGGGCTGCCACATTGCATACTAAATCATTTAGAAATTTGCAAGAGAAACAGGTAATTTCAGGAATAATGAATCATGTGGACAGTGAATTTCTAGCAGAACAGTAAAGATCTGTTATAGTTTTTAAGTATGGGCTAATCTGTGTCATTCAACAACCAATACCCCTAAAATTATGAAGGAAAGAGACTGTGATGATGTGTCAGAAAAAGGGAGCATGTCATCAATTTGAATTCCAGGATTTCCCTGCTCCCCTTCCTTTCCCAGAGGTTTCCCTGCTAAACCTCTTCTTAAAAGCTAAAGAGACCTCCAACAGAGCCCTCAATCATCTGCCCCCTGCTGGGGCAGTGCCATATTGGTGGTTAAACTTTAAATATTCATTATGTAATGAGCTGCCTTGCATGTAACCCCCAGAGTATTTTATTACTACAGTTTGATAGAAAAAAGTGTACTACCATTCAGTCACATTTCATTTACTCAATATGCAGTTATATCACAGCTCACAGGTATGTATTGGTATATTAGTGGTTATGAGTTTTGAGGGTACAGTGAATTGGAAGATTTCATCTACAACTTGGCAGTATTTAGAATCTTAATGAGAAGGTAAGAATATGTGCCACTAGTAAAATTTAAGACAACTGATACATACAATTACCAGGCAAAACTGCCTCAAATGTGCTGTATGAAAAAAAGGGTTTTGTAATCCATCAATTGAAAAATAGTACATAGTATAAATCTGCATCCCAGGGGCCCCTGTAAAAGAATGATCAAAATAAGAAGAGGTCAATTAAAGAATAATTCTTAAAGGAAATGAGATTTTAAATCTGAGTCTCAAGAGAAAACCTGCATATGAATTGCTGAGCTGGAGGGAAGAATATCTCAGACAGAAAATACAGCAGAGCGAGGTCGGGAGTCAGATGCAAAACACAGGCCCTGGGCAAGACTTACTGCCCCCCAGAATTCTGTAGAATGAGGACTGGTTTGCTAAGCCAAGCTCCTACCGTAAACAGAAATTGCCCCTATAACCTTTAGGATCAGATTACTTGAGAAGGCTCTTGAGGAAAGCCATAAAGCCCCTTTTGTAGAATGTGTCCTTTTTGCTCGTTCTCCAAGACTGAGTGAAGAACAGCGCTTTCCTTTCATCCCCTGACCCTCTGCTCAGGGGCCAGGCAGCGTGGGAAATGGTCTGACAGGCCCTGTCGAAGGATCACACAGCCTCCCGCCTCTCCCACAGTCCATCTCACAGCCCAGCTTTTCACACTTAAAGATGCTGGAGACCCCAGCCTTCCAAACTAGCCAGTTACAACACCAGCGGGAAATCTTCCCCAATCTCCCAGGCAACCTGCTTACGACGAGCCTGCGATTAACCTCATTAACCCGTGTGTTTACCACCAACATCATTAGCAGGCAGTCAGACATTACTCAAAGCCATGAAAAGCAGCAAGAACCAGCCTGTGCAGTGCTTTGAGCCTGATGCTCCCTAGCTCTAGGCCTTCAGGAGCAGTTAGGCTAAACGCTCCCCGGAAACAAGACACACATTCAGAGCTCTTGCCCTTGGGTGCCAGGAGAATTATGCTGTCAGGCCAGCTATTCGAGGATTGCGGTCCAGGGAGTGTAAATACACACAATGGACATTCCTCCAGGGAAGAATCGCTGGTACCCGGGAGGAGAAAAAGCGTAGTACTTCTGGAAACCTAAGCATCAGAGCTCTGAATTGGGACAATCGAAATAGCAATTCCCTGTCTCTCTGCTGCCTTCAGAAACTAATTAATACCGTGGATGTGGCTTGCTAATTATTTGCAAAATCACCACCATCCTGAGAGGTCCCACTGGAGACCCATCCGGTACTCGAAGTCTTCCCTGCCTCACGTAGCTCACTCCCTCCCTCTCCCAGGAAGGGCAGTTTCATTCAGAGTCAGCATGCGCAACTGAAAACCTACATCCTCCCAAATTCAGTTCAGTGTATTGATCTCAACCCAAGAGCTAAGGGTCAATTTCGTGAGCATAGGAGTCATAACTTATAGACAGGACTAACCGCTGAGGTTCTCCACCTGGGGTCCAGAGGTTCCCAAGGGGAGTGGGTTAGGGTAGAATTTAAGAAGTCTGTGAATTTGGATGGGAAAAGCACTACATACTGGCTTTTAACCTCTAACTGAATATCAGTATAACCACTGATTATGTGTGAGCAGTCACCCATGGCAGTGTCGGCAGTGTTGGCAGTGTTGGCAGTGTTGGCAACTCGTATGACTTTGTCCCCACAGAAACCACAGATATTCATTTAGTGCAGATATCTTGAAATATTGTGTATACTCATCATTTACTCAAAATTATGGAACTTATTAGACTTAAGACAAAATATTTTTATTTAATGAGTTTATTATGAAGTGCATACATTAATTTATTTATCACAGATTTAATTATTATATTGATAGCTGTATTTCCATCTCATTGATTTTCTTTGTAAAATAGTTATTTCAGACATTCATTTAAAACAATCTGAGAAGGGGTTCAGGAGTTTACCATACTTCCAAAGGTGTTCATGACCCCCAAAACGTTAAAAACTTCAAGTCAGGCATATAGCAAGTGCTTAAATCTTTGCTTATTAATTTTTCTAAAAAAATATGTATATAAAAAATTTTGAATTTCCACGTATGTTTGTATTTGTGCGCCTTTCCTCCTAGCAATCCATCAGTGTAAAGCCGAGGAGTTAACACTCAGCTTGTTCATGAACTGCCCTCCTTTATTCGTTCTGAACGTTTCAGGTTCTCATCTTCTATCACTGTCCCTTCTACAAGCAATACCCCTTCCTATGGCCTGGAAAGAAGATCCCAGCGCCCTGGGCAAATACCACAAGTGTGCGCAAGCTCATCCTCTTCTTGGAGACCACGCTGAGTGAGCGCTCTCCCCACGGATCTTTCCATGTGTCTCAAGCGATCCTCACGCCCAGAGTGAAGACCATCGCCCGGGGCTTGGTTGGCGGCCTCAAGAACACGCTGGTCCATAGGTAAGAATTTGCTTCCTTTTCACAAGTGAGGGTTAAAAAAAATGTTTTTATCTTGATTCTCTTCTGAATAAACAGCAAACAGCAGTAAAACCATATACTTTGAAGATTTAAAATAACAAAACAAAACCCAAAAAACCTTATATTTGAAAAAGTGGTGTACTTGAGGTGTCTTGCATTAACCGTGGCCAAAGGATCTCTAAACACTCTGTTAAAATGTACGTATTATAACATAAATACCCTCTAAATTTCAATATGGAGACAAAGCACTTTCGGCCACCAGCAGTCCGTTCACGTCTGGCTGGAGGTGCCATCGTGTTCCTGCCCCTGCCCTCGAAGCTGGCCCAAGCTCTCACTCTCTTAAGAAGCATTAAATGAGACTGCTGTGCCAGGCAGTAGGGATTCAGAGATGACCCTCCCAGGATTTAGGGTGTCCTTTCTCCCTTCCTTAGTGACAGTGAGTCCTAAGAAGCAGCTCAGGATGCCACCTACCATGCCACAGCTTCAGATACTTCCTCGGAGCAGAACTGATCCTGACTGTACAATTAGGCAGGAGAAGCTCCAGAAACGTTGCGTTAGATGATGTTCGTTATCCTGGGCACCAGTCAATGATAGGGGTCGTCAAGAAAAAGGATGGCTTGTGTATATGTACATGTATGTGTGTATGCCTATGCCTGTGTATAAAGGGAATGTTATAAATACATTTGGCTAATAGGGCATCCCTCACAATCCAAGCTGAGGAAACCAGTATGTTTGGATAACAAGGGATATTTACGAGAATCACTTTGGTTCCCAAGTTCCAGGTGCTGAGCACCAGAGTTCAGATAATGAAAGGTTCATCAAAAAACGTGTCCCTGTCTATTTGGGTAGTTTGGATATGACTTCTGATAACAGGTGTTCACCTGGCAGGAGTTTGGATGACGAACTGAGAGCTTCTGATTGTGCTGGCCATGAACAGAACCAGAAACCTCTTTCTGCGTGGCTCTACTAAGTCTTCACTGAATTACCTGTGCTTAACTTGGGAAAGAGAGTTTCATAAACCAAGACCAGAATCATGAACTTTCCTTTTTATAGTACATGCTCATATATCCATACCATTTCCTCATGCCTTTGGTAAATTTGTAGATTAACATTATTTATTTATGCAGCGATGAACAGGAGCTAGGTCCAAAGACACAAGATGAATAATCTAGTCATTGCCCCCACAGACGTACATTCTATCGGGGAAAATAAACATGTAAATTTCTATGTAACACTGTGAAAATCACTATAATAAAGTCTGTGCAGAGAGTTGTACTTGTAAGGAAGAGGAAGTCTTTAAAAATAAGGATGTGTTATATCTGTATAGTGTATTCTGAATATAGAGCACCCTCTTGCAGATGATTTCATTAGGTTCTTAAAGTAAGCCAGCCTCCAGGAGGGCACGTTGTCTAAAGCATGTTATTGTCCCCACTTCAGATGAGCCCAATGAGGTTAAGTGACCCAGACCCCCAAAGCTGGTAAGAGTCAGTATTACATCCCATCCGTGGACTTCTGATTGTTGGACCATTGCCCCTTTCAGCATCCAAGCACTGGCTTGTATGTCGCACATTTCAGTGCCCTGTTCCTTTCTGCTCCACTGGTCTGTGATTGTCTCACTAGCACCTGAATCCGGTCAGCTCTTACTGGCTACAATTCTGAACCCACAAAGTCACAATGCTTTTCATACTCGTGAGCTCCTGCATCTTTAATCTGGCTGCAGATGAAGCACAAGGCTCTTCCACTGAGAGGTGACGATGGCGCACGCGCCATCGTCCCAGCGTCCTAGCACGCCAGAGCCTTAACCTGCTGGCTGCAAGCACACGTCTGGGAGATTGGAAGGATACGGGGGCATCTCACCGCCTGCTGGTCACAAGAATATTACCGAGATGCATTAGGATTCCTAGGCCACCACATCAGCTGCTTTGGTCAAGTTTGTTCCCAAACACCAGCACGACATGTGGCTGTCATTTCCCCTGGGCTATGGAACGAGCGTGTTGACTTAAAAAAATATATATGCACAGTGTGAGAGCTGCGAGTTAAGTTTTATTGGGGGCAGAATGAGGACTGAAGCCCAGGAGACAGCGTTTCAGATAACTCTGAGAAGCTGCTCCAACGAGGCGAGGGGGGAAGCCAGGATACATAGGAGTTTTGCAACAAAGGGCAGGTAGTCGGGAACGTCAGAAGATTATTGCTAATTAAAGAAAACCAGACATCTCAAGTTAAGGAATTTAGCGCTCTTCTATGTACGGAAGATGCAAGAGTCTTGGCTCACTGAAATCATTCCTTTGCTATGCACCTCAGCCATCTGGGGCCAGTATCCTGACACATCCTGAGTTTCCTCAGGGCTCACCGCAGGGAGTGGCTGCAGTCCGACGGCTGCTAGATGGCAGGTATTCTTTTGAGCCCTGAGTTTCCTCGGCTCACATTTGAGAGGTATAGTCATTGATGACTGTGACATCCTTTGTTTATTGACATGGCAGGAAATATTTCATTTCTCAAGCATATGGGAGAAGCAGTTGTCACGGGCCTTCCCTGAGAGCCAACACCCAGAAGGTCTGTCGTAAGGCACACGGGGTGCTGTCAAACTGGGCCTGGGCACCAGTTATCAGCTTAACCGAGAGGAAAAGACAAGGTATATTTTCCTGTAAATGTAGTGGTGGTTTTCTCAGCAGGCAGTTAACCCCCCCCTTCCCGCTAACTCTTAGGTCAACTTTGGACTTGAGATTTTGTTTGCTTGAAGCCATGAAAAATATATCCATTCTTATCTCCATTTCATTAAGATCTTCTTGTGAGGTTCTGTCTTGGTCTTTCGTTTGGAACATATTTCTCTGTCTCCTCTTTTGCATGACTCTCTGTGCCAACTACCTCCCCAGTCTTGAAGGAGTGACCTTGTGCAGGTGATGTCCCGAGGGCCCAGAGCTCGGGGCACAGGGGGTGTCCCCTGTGTGGTGCCTACCTGCTGTGGTGCGCCTACCTGCTGTGGTGCAGGGGTAAAACATAGCCATTCTGACTGAATTTCTAAGGTAGTTTTCCCTAGATTCTTAGAAACCTTGCACTCCCACTGAAATCAAATGAAAGCAAATTTTGCCTAAGCCTGAGGGCACAGCGGCATGGGGCCGCAGAAGGGGACACAGACTGAAACCAGAGGCCCAAGGTTGAAGCCTGACTTGGTTCCTGTTTCGGACTGAATTGTGTTCCCTGGAATTTCACATGTTGAAGTCCTAATCTCCAGTACCTCAGAACATGGCTATATCTGGAGATAGGGCCTTTAAAGAGCTGGTAAAGTTGGGCTTCCCTGTTGGTGCAGTGGTTGGGAGTCCGCCTGCCAATGCAGGGGACACAGGTTCGAGCCCTGGTCTGGGAGGATCCCACATGCCGCGGAGCAGCTAGGCCCCTGAGCCACAACTACTGAGCCTGCGCGTCTGGAGCCTGTGCTCTGCAACAAGAGAGGCCGCGATAGTGAGAGGCCCGCACACCGCGATGAAGAGTGGCCCCCGTTTGACGCAACTAGAGAAAGCCCTCGCACAGAAACGAAGACCCAACACAGCCAAAAATTAATGAATTAATAAACTCCTACCCCCAACATCTTCTTTAAAAAAACACACACAAAAAAACCAGACTACCTTTGACAAATTTCCTGAGGTCTCTGAGCTGTGGTTTTTCTTACCAGATAAGTGGGGTTAATAAAACCGCACAAGATTGTGGAGTCTTAACAAGAAAGCGTCTCCCACAGTGCCTGGCACAGGACAGGCATGCCATGCCCGTCCCTGCACTGGACCAGCCCTGCTCTCAGTGGGCCTCTAAGCCAGGGAGAAGTTTCTGAGCTGCTACTCTGCAGCCCTTGGGATTCAGTGCCTCACGGCCCCACGGCAGTATCTGACTCAGCCGTCTGCACTGATCTCTTGGTAAAGAAATCTTGGTAAAGATGTCTTGGTGAAGGCCAAGAGTTAAGAGAATAGAGCGGCCCCTGCTCAGTGGGTTCTGCATTTCCTGGTTATTCGATCCTTGTGCGCAATCCTGGTTATTTGATCCTTGCCCTGGGGAAGGCTGACACGAGAACCTGAAGCTGACACAGAGCTCTTTGTCACGGAGAGGAGACCGCAGGTGCTGGCCTTTCCCTCTGCTCGGCCTCCAGGCCTCCAGGGATCCTCCACGGGCTGGCTTGACCAAACCTTTCATTCTCATTTCCCCCTGATGACCAGAAGGTGGTGCCAGAATTTCATACTTAAACATGGACAAGCGGATTTTTTAAAAGAAGGCTGAAATGTATCAGGCTCAGGGCTGCCGTGGCCTTCGTGTGGGCCACTCTGTGTTCCAGGTCTCTGTCTCCAAGGGATGACTGCCTTTGTGACCCTTCCCTCTCAGGACACATTTTGTCACCTAAGACCACTTTAGGAAGTTTCCTTACCCCCACCCCCAAATCTCTACCTTTTATGATTCCTTCTCTGGTCCCCAACACTTACAGAGTACTTATTATATCCCAGGCCCTCTTCTAAGTACTTTACACATATTACTTTATTTAATTCCCCCAAATCTATATGAAGTTTTATTATTATCCCCATTTTACAGGGGGAGAGACTGAGGCACAGAGAAACTGAATAGGTTATGGTCAAATCAAGGGTACTACTAAATTGTCAGGAGTCCCAGTTAAGAATGGAAGTACCCCTGTGATGTTGGCTTATTAAGTCATAATCAGCTATGAATATAAAAATGCAAATCAATTTGTGAGATGTGTTTTAGCCCATGGCTGATCACAGAGTCTGCTGAGCGAGGGAAGAGACCCAGGACTGATTACAGCTGTCACGGTAAAAGGAAAAGAAAGTGGAGAAGGACAAAATGCTTCAAGACCTTGACAGGGTTGCCTAGAGAGAGACTGAGAAGTTGAATGTACACTCAGAGGAGGGAAGACAGCTTCAGAGGCACAAGGCGGGGAGAAGATGACAACCAAGGACAGTGTTACCAAAAGAAGAGAAAGGGGCCATTAAGAAATAAACTTAGCTTATTTTCAGTTTTTACCCAGAGAAAATCCTTCCTAAAAGAAACCTCCAGTCTCTTAACCAAAACATAAGCCCTGGTTTGTGTCTTCCTTATAGCATCCTCAATGTCACAAGTATTTAGTGAGCTATTGTTACCGTGATGCAAAACTGAGTACTTCATTACTCCCTCCTCTATACCACCCATGGTATTTTACACTTACTACTAATATAGGAACTATCTCATTAAACTGTCATCCTTTGTTTACATCTCTGAATTGTGAGCTTCTTTGGATAACATTCTGGCTTTCACATAGAAATTATAACATGAGACTGACAGACTGCATTTGTAAGACAACTGAGCAAGCATTGGTCCAATAAGAAGTCACACGTGCTGCTGGAATCACTGTATATCCATATGGCAAAAGTGAACCTTGGCCCCTGCTTCATACCATATGTAAAAATTAACTTGAGATGGATCTTAGATCTAAACATAAAGGCTAAAATTATAAAACAGGAAAGTATCTTGTGACTTGGGAGTAGGCAAAATTTCTTATACAGGTCACAGAAACCATAAAAGAAAAGAAAAGATAAATTAGACTCCATCAAAATTAAGGAATTCAGCTCACCAAGGTATGCCATTGAGAAAATTAATAGGCAAGCTACAGGTGGGGATAAAATATTCAAAAAGCATATCTGACAAAAGGCTAGTATCCAGAATATATAAATAACATCTACAACTCAACAATTAAAAGAAAAAGAGCAAAAGAGAGAATGGGTAAAAGAACTGAGCAGATGCTTCCCAAAGAAGATACACAAATGACCAATAAGTACATGACAAACTGCCCAACATCATTAGTGATCAGAAAAATGCAAACTAAAACACTGTGAGATAACTTTACACATCCACTAGAACAGCTAAAATTAAAAAGATTTATAGCACCAAATTTAAGAGAGGATGTGAAGCAAACAGAACTCGCATACTTTGTTCATGGAATGTACAATGGAACGACCTCTTTGGGTAAAGGTCTGGAAATTTCTTATAAAACCAAATGTAAACCTAGCATATAATAAAACAACTTCACTCTTTGGTACTTACCCAAAAGAAATGAAAATAAATGTCCACAAAAAAGACTTGTATAAGGATGACCGTAACAGCTCTATTCATAATATCCAAAAACTGGAAACAGTCCATTTATCCATCAATAGGAAAATAGATAAATTACAGTATATTCATACAATGGAATACTATCCAATGACTAAAAAAGAGAACAAATTGCTGATGCATGCAACAACATGGATGAATTTCAAAACCATAATGCTGAGTGAAAGAGCCTCACACACAAGAATGCATATTGCATGGCTTATGTGTAATTCTAGACCAAGCAAATTTAATCTGTGTTTTTTTAGAAACAACAACAACAGCAACAACAACAGTATAATTATTGCCTCTGGAAGAATGGGGGCAGGGATCGATGGGAAAGGTGAATGCAGAACCTTCTGGGGTGCTGGTAATGTTCTATACCTTGAGATGGGTATGGGTTACATATATACATTTGTCAAAACTCAACCAGTGTTCACTTAAGATTTGTGCATTTTACTGGGTATACACATCACGTCAAAGGGGAAACAGGTTGAAAACAAATACTGAACCCTAGATCTGCATGCTGAGATACTGATGGGAATGTGTATAGATGTTTGCAGTTGGAATTTGTCAAAAATGTAAGCTGGATTGATGCACAGATATATGGTAAGCAAGTATAGTAAAATGTTAGTGGTAGAATCTAGATGGTGGATATGCTTACTGTAAATTTCTTTCAGTGTTGCGATATGTTTGAAAAGTTTCATGATAAAATTTCGTGCTACAAAAAAATTAAAGAACTTGCCAATGATGAGCCTCTTGATAGTTTTTCAAGGTCCCGTTGACATGGTATGTCTTTGGCGATTGAGGCGAAGAATTTCTTCTTCCAGCACAGAAACCCTAAAAGTACAGTTCTCTAATGGACTAGACATCACTCTGTCCCTGAAAAAGATTTAAGCTTAAAGGGACAAATTTGGTGTCCCTTTATGACACCATGAGCTTATGCCTCTGTTGACACGCTTTTGTTACATTAACAGAAATGTTTTCTTTCCCGTTTCTAAACGCTACTCTCTGTTCTCTCTTGCCCCAACACTCTCCTGTGTAGGAATCTTCCTGCCATCCTGGACTGGGTGAAGACTCAGAAGCCTGGAGCCCTGGGTGTCAACATCATCACGTCTGACTTCGTGGACCTGGTGGACTTTGCCACAGCTGTCATTGAATTGAATGACCTCCTACAGGAGGATAGAGCTTTGGCTAAATGCTGATTTAACTTGTTATTTAACTTAATATTGAAGTTGTTGATCCAGGCTAGAGTTCTGAAGGGTTTCTTGTTAAGTTGGCCCCTGGGCAGTGATGGTGAAGGGAGTCAGAGGAGGGGATATTTTTTTTTTCCCCTCCTCACAGGGCCATTTGGATTAAACTACAGGGCTTTTAATTGCATTTTTCCCAAATGAGACTTTGTAAAAACTTAAGTCCGAGGGAAGAAAGCTTGTTTCATGTGATCAAGGTCAGCATCTCCCCAATGGCATATGATGTTGAATGTAATATGGAAGTGGGGTTTCCAGGTTCCACTGGGGTATTGAGTGTCCCCTAATTGGCCCAGTTCCCTGTTGTCTTCTGGGATGTTGTGTTTGAGGCAGAGATAAGGCTGAAGCAGAAGGGCATTCCTGATCCAAAGGATGGCTCATGGCAGGTGTGGACTGCCCTGTGCGGTGGCTCTATCACCAGCCTGGGGCTCTGAGGGGAGAAAGGCCATGCACCAGTTTTCTCTAAGCGTGTTAAACGTCACCACTTCTTCCCCAAGAGTAAGACGTATTTATCACCAAGGTATTTCAGCCACAAGCCATCTTGCAGTGCTTGTGCTGGTAATTGGTCATCTTCATTCTTTAGATAAACCGTGCGTATTGTCCTCAGTATCAGAAACAAGTGGGTTTGGAGCTGTTCTGTAACTCCTTGAAAACAAGACTACCTCGGGGACATTTAGGATGATGGTGTGTCACCCCGTGAGAAATACACAGTGTTGGAACACTTCCAGTTTGTGTCTTGATTGTTCTACTTTCTGCAGGTTGTTTTGAGCCTACTAATCACCAGTGAAGGAGGGCTTTGAAACTCAAGAGGGGACTTTTTTATTATTATCGATAAGAGGTGCTTGTCTATAAAGAGCCCTCTTGTGTTTTATTTATTTATTTATTCTTTTATTTATTTATAGGTTAAATATCTTCAGTGCTTCTTACCTCAAGAGCACTCACAAAGGAGCTTCCTGAACTTTTCTCACCCAGGCCAGATGCTGCCACGGTCCTCCTCCCCTCCACAGGACCACACATCTCAGGACCATGAGTGACCTCTGACTCTACTATAGATGCTGTAGATGTCCTGCCCCCCACCCCAGCCCATCACGCTGGGGACGGTGTTCGTGTGTGGGTGTGGTCCAGACCTGAGAAGCCACTACCAAGCCGTGCACTGGAACAGAAGATGAAATGGGTCATGAAGAGCTCTCGGTTTTTAAGGAAAACCCTCTAGAAGAGGGATGAAAAGGAAGGTGCTAGAAAGAACACTGGCCATGGGAGTGTGTGTACTTCAGTGCTCCTCAGAACTCTCTGAGAATCCCTAAGGAAGTGTCGTCTTCTGGATCCTTAAGGCTGAAAGATAACACGGAATCCCAGACGGCTGTGTGCCTTTATACAGATGGTTGGACCACCTCCCAGCAGCTTCCCACACCTATGCTCCGATGTTTGTGGCTGGATTTTGCATGTTGCCTGCCATGGGGGTGTCCTAGCTGAGCTGCTAAGAGCACATGCACACCCCCGACACTTGGTCTTCCAGCCTTTACATTGCTTAAAGTAATTTAAGCCCCAGCCGAGGACGTCACAACACAAAGGCCTCTGGTTTAACTGTTCCTTCTCTTGCATTTGAATCCCTCTCCAGAGATTGTTCTGGGATTTTATTGTCAGTTTTTTTAGGGCCTTCTCTGGAAAGGAGTGAGAAAGTGAGTACCCTCACTTCCTTAATTTTCCTTCGATTCTGATATTAAACTGCAGTGACAAGCTCTGAAATTCCCTAGCCTACCCTCAGGGTTTTATTTGTGTTGTCATTATTTCATTTTGGTCTTGATTTTAATACTTGGTCAATTGCTAGGGACTAGATCATTTCCCTTCTTTAAGCCCTTTGTTGCTTGGCAAAGAGATATGGAGGCAAGAGGAGAATTATTCTGCTCTGTTTTATTTGAGCCTTAGCTTTGCCCAGGCGCTTGGTGCTATGAGGCCAGGTGTGTTGACAGGTATCTACACAGGATGCCAGTGACACCCAAGGGCTGCTGACTGTTCAGTGAAATGTTTACTTGATTTTCTCCTTTAGTGTTAAAATATATAGTTGCACTTCAGTTGGGTTGTAACATTTAAGTGCACCTCGGTGTTCATGACGAAAAAGCACAGAAAACCAAACCAAGGTCGCACGCATGGAGTCTTGCTTTTTGTGGAAGGGCCAGGCGCTCACTCCTTCCTGCTGCTTTGGGTTGCCAGCCTGGGCTGCACTCTGAATTTCTGCACAGGAGTTCTGGAAGATAGGAGGAGGATTATTTACAGTTCACCCTTGGTAAACACCCCTGAATTGGCAGAATTTCTGCCCCAAGACCAAGTTGCTTAATATATTGTAAAGGATGTGTGTGTTCTGCTCCTTGACCTCAGGCCAAGCAGGAGACTCAGTGATGGGACTGAGGGAAGAGACACTTTAGGTCTATGACTCATTCTGCAACTGCCAACAATAAAAAATTGTGACCTGATCACATCGCTTATTCTCACAAGGTCTTGGGATTTTTCGGATCAAACAAGGCTATCATATTTGCTCAGAATGAACTTCAAGATCAGTGAAAAAGCTACTTGATTGAGCAAAAGAGGACTTTAGTTTCACAGGATTTGGGGCCACGTTCATTCTGAAATGTAGACTGAGTTTTTCTTGGGCTCCCAGGACCACTTCCCACATGGCCACACCTCCATGGCTTCGTGGCAAAGGGGACAGTCACAGGTTGCAGTTAGAGTAGAGCAGTGTTTAAAGGCTTGAACTTCGAGCCTTTTAGAGGTACCACCGTGGTTTCGTGGGTACAGAATATATTCTTAGGATTGGAGAAAGAGGTCAAGATGGAATTGATGGAAGGGAATGATAAATTATTGAAGATTAAACTTTAAATTAATGGCAGATCTAAAAGGGTTAGGCCAAAAATATTACATATTTGCTGTATGAGACTCTATAGTAGTTAAGTGTAATTATTTTCCTTAGTGCTGAGTCCGGATCCCTGCATTCTTGAGAACAGTTAAGCCACAGCCCAAACCCAGGATTTTATATAAACGCAAACAAAAACACAAGATCTGAGCCCAGGTACTAATCACCCTTAAGAATCCTACTTCTTCTAACATGACCTTATATTCACATCAAAAAGTTTATCTTTCTAGGGGCTTCCCTGGTGGCGCAGTGGTTGAGAGTCCGCCTGCCGATGCAGGGGACACGGGTTCGTGCCCCGGTCCAGGAAGATCCCACATGCCACGGAGCGGCTGGGCCCGTGAGCCATGGCCGCTGAGCCTGCGCGTCCGGAGCCTGTGCTCTGCAACGGGAGAGGCCACGACAGTGAGAGGCCCACGTACCGCAAAAAAAAAAAAGTTTATCTTTCTGTTCAATAAGACAATGTAGTGGAACATTCCGGAATTAAACGCATTTCGTGGTGGGTCAGGATTTTCTACTTTCATTTATTCTGAAGTGCTGCCCACAGAGACATTATTATTACATACAATCCAGCTAGGGGGCTTAGTGCTAAACTAAAGGTGGAGAAACAGAAGAGATTAAGCCTGAGACGAAACTTTTGCTTCCTAGGAAGCAAAAGCACGATGCAAATTTAGGCCATCTTACAGAATTAGTTCATGCCACAGATGAAGTTTTTGTAATGGCCTTCATTGGCTAATTGCAGACTTTTGCTGATAGGTTCTGGGAGATGGAACGGGCTAATGATGGGGGCACAGCCATGAGACCCCCCCCCTCCCCTTGCAGAGCAGAGAAGCGATCCTGGGCTAAATCTGCCTTGGGTCTTTCATCTGGAATAAAAATGCTGTCTGCTGTTTTGCAAACCACACTCAACTAGCTCCCGCAAAACATCAGGTCCCTAATAATTAGGTTAAATGCCTGTGCGCAGAGCGTGTACAGGGGCAGTACACGTGTGAGATGTGTAGAGAAATGCTACTTGGCTCATTTATCAAGAGAGTGGCTTAGGACGACAGACTTGTCCACCAGTGGCACCTTAAGTGACCCGTCAAATGAGATGAGTAGGGCTGGAAGCAATATCTGAGCTAGGGAGGTGAGCTTTCCCAAATACATGCTAAATAGTCACGTTATGCCAAAAGGAAATAAATAGAAACTGAAAACATAAAACGTCCAAACCGACAGGAAGTTTATTTTGTATGGCATAGAACGTGGCTGTCCCCCTAAATTCCGCCAACTTCCCTGTACATCTATCTCGCCCCTCTGCCTCAGACTGCTTCCTAGTATCTGCTACCAGAGCTGTGTCAGCTCAAATGTTGCCTTGGAACACACAGGAGTGAACTGATTGGGTGATAAGTGAATTAGCTGGAAACTTTACCCTTAATTCCAAATGATAGTGAACAGTTCTTTACTGCTCCGAGAGCTCCACTGTCCCCTTATCCTCTGGCTTCCCCAGAGTCCTACTAGAAATAATGACACTAATGGCACTGGCATCACTGAATTGGCCCTAAACCAGGGGAATGGTGTACAAAATGCTATTGATGTTGTTAGCACAGTCTTAGACACTAAAAGTATCCTAAGATAACTCTCTCTATCCTGCCGTGGATATAGTGTTCTAGTCTTTTCTCCAACAAAACTTGTTCTTAGGACTTTTCAAACTTGTTTCTAAGCCTCATAGTTTGGATAAAATATTTTCCTCCCCTTCACTGGGAATCCAATCCCACAGTCTACTGAGTACCCCCCATCAATAGTCTAGAGGCATTTTCCATATCTTTCGCTCTCATCTCCGTCATGGAATATACCACTGCCTCCTCTTGTCTCCTGGTCACCCTTGACCAGCTGCTCATTACTGTTAATCCCAGGATGCTGGCAAAACTTACAATAAAAAGCACATACATTCAATGATGTGCAAATGCACTCTTACCACAGTGGTTTTTGCACCTTACTCTCCTCAAAGGCATTATTCTGCGCCCCTACTCGTACCCCATCAATAGAACTTTACCTGATTGGACCCCAGACCTGGGGCCAGTACTTCATTCAAATAGTTGGGGCTTGCTTACAAACTCTGAGCCCAGCGAGAAGCACAGCATTTTGAAAAGTCAAATAAGCCTTCCATAGCTTTGTACATTTGCAGTTTTACATTTGTTATTAGGTTAGAGCACTAATAACATTTCAGTCATAAATCTATCGTATCAATATGATAAATCTTAGAACATATTCTAGAAACAGTGGTACCTTACTGCTATTACACTTACTAATTTCCACCCTGATGGTAATAAGTATTACATGCAGATCATGTATGCATTATTTGTATTGTGTATATGCCAACTGTAATAATTAACCTCACTGATTAGAAGGTACAGAGATTGTCAAAGTGAAAGTGAATCTTGGTCAATTCAGATGATAATGTGAATCTGATAAATGCTCTGTTAGATATTATATTTTGTTCTTTATGCTTGTTTTATATGACAATGCATGCTGTTTGCTAAGTACAAAAATAATACATTATACCAATTTTTAAGGTTAGAATGAAAATGTTACATATATGCCGCTCGATACTCTGAAATGTATTTTGTGGCATAATTATCTTCTTCATATGCATTTCACATGGCTTTTTTCCCCCCTAGGAAATAATTGTTCAAATATATCTCTCTCCATCTTTCTGGTAACCTGGATTAAACTGCTTAATTCAACCTAAAACATTGTAAAGCCAGATTACCTCATTTTAACTGTGAAAAAAGTTTAGTAGATATGATGACAAACCTAATAATAAATATAAAACTTTGGCAGGCACTTTTCCTTTGTTGGTATGCAAATTTTATTATTGGCCCATTTCTAATTTTGTTTTAAAAAGTTACAGACTCAACGTCAATAAAATACCTGATTGGGCTTCCCTGGTGGCGCAGTGGTTGAGAGTCTGCCTGCCGATGCAGGGGACACGGGTTCGTGCCCCGGTCCGGGAAGATCCCACATGCGGCGGAGTGGCTAGGCCCATAAGCCACGGCTGGGCCACTGAGCCTGCGCGTCTGGAGCCTGTGCTCTGCAACTGGAGAGGCCACAATAGTGAGAGGCCCGCGTACTGCAAAAAAAAAAAAAAAAAAAAAAAGCCTGATTATAGTATATTGGATGAAGACCCTCTTAGCTTTGTCTCACACATACTGGAATTAGTTGCACAGGCCTGTGATTCCCAAAATGAGCTGTGCATGAGATGTTCACAGTCTTGTCACCCATGCTTTTCCAAGCTTCACCCTCAGCACTTCAGCTATTTGTACTAGGCTTAGGCTCGATCCTACTTACATTCATGTTCTCATTTGACCAACACCTCTGGCCCATGTTACTCTGAGTGGTCACCAAATGCCCAGAAATAGAACAACGTGGAGATTATGTGTTGAGCATACAAGGAACAAATAAAAGTGGGCTTACAGTTTCTGTTGGCAATGAAGATTTCAATATTCTCCTCATTCCTAATTCTTTTTTTTTTTTTTTTTTTAAACATCTTTATTGGGGTATAATTGCTTTACAATGGTGTGTTAGTTTCTGCTTTATAACAAAGTGAATCAGCTATACATATACATATGTTCCCATATGTCTTCCCTCTTGCGTCTCCCTCCCTCCCACTCTCCCCATCCCACCCTTCCAGGCTGTCACAAAGCACCGAGCTAATATCCCTGTGCCTTGCGGCTGCTTCCCCCCAGCTATCTACCTTACTACGTTTGTTAGTGTGTATATGTCCATGACTCTCTCTCGCCCTGTCAAAACTCACCCCTCCCCCTCCCCATACCCTCAAGTCCGTTCTCCAGTAGGTCTGCGTCTTTATTCCTATCTTACCCCTAGGTTCTTCATGACATTTTTTTCCCTTAAATTCCATATATATGTGTTAGCATACGGTATTTGTCTTTCTCTTTCTGACTTACTTCACTCTGTATGACAGACTCTAGGTCTATCCATCTCATTACAAATAGCTCAATTTCATTTCTTTTTAAGGCTGAGTAATATTCCATTGTGTATATGTGCCACATCTTCTTTATCCATTCATCCGATGATGGGCGCTTAGGTTGTTTCCATGTCCTGGCTATTGTAAATAGAGCTGCAATGAACATTTTGGTACATGACTCTTTTTGAATTTTGGTTTTCTCAGGGTATATGCCAAGTAGTGGGATTGCTGGGTCATATGGTAATTCTATTTGTAGTTTTTTAAGGAACCTCCATACTGTTCTCCACAGTGGCTGAACCAATTCACATTCCCACCAGCAGTGCAAGAGTGTCCCCTTTTCTCCACACCCTCTCCAGCATTTATTGTTTCTAGATTTTTTGATGATGGCCATTCTGACTGGTGTGAGATGATATCTCATTGTAGTTTTGATTTGCATTTCTCTAATGATTAATGATGTTGAGCATTCTTTCATGTGTTTGTTGGCATTCTGTATATCTTCTTTGGAGAAATGTCTATTTAGGTCTTCTGCCCATTTTTGGATGGGGTTGTTTGTTTTTTTGTTATTGAGCTGCATGAGCTGCTTGTAAATTTTGGAGATTAATCCTTTGTCAGTTGCTTCATTTGCAAATGTTTTCTCCCATTCTGAGGGTTGTCTTTTGGTCTTGGTTATGGTTTCCTTTGCTGTGCAAAAGCTTTGAAGTTTCATTAGGTCCCATTTGTTTATTTTTGGTTTTATTTCCATTACTCTAGGAGGTGGGTCAGAAAGGATCTTGCTGTGATTTATGTCATAGAGTGTTCTTCCTATGTTTTCTTCTAAGAGTTTGATAGTTTCTGGCCTTACATTTAGGTCTTTAATCCATTTTGAGCTTATTTTTGTGTATGGTGTTAGGGAGTGATCTAATCTCATACTTTTACATGTACCTGTCCAGTTTTCCCAGCACCATTTATTGAAGAGGCTGTCCTTTCTCCACTGTACATTCCTGCCTCCTTTATCAAAGATAAGGTGTCCATATGTGCGTGGGTTTATCTCTGGGCTTTCTATCCTGTTCCACTGATCTATCTTTCTGTTTTTGTGCCAGTACCATACTGTCTTGATTACTGTTGCTTTGTAATCTAGTCTGAAGTCAGGGAGCCTTATTCCTCCAGCTCCTTTTTTCGTTCTCAAGATTGCTTTGGCTATTCGGGGTCTTTTGTGTTTCCATACAAATTGTGAAATTTTTTGTTCTAGTTCTGTGAAAAATGCCAGTGGTAGTTTGATAGGGATTGCATTGAATCTGTAGATTGCTTTGGGTAGTAGAGTCATTTTCACAATGTTGATTCTTCCCATCCAAGAACATGGTATATCTCTCCATCTATTTGTATCATCTTTAATTTCTTTCATCAGTGTCTTATAATTTTCTGCATACAGGTCTTTTGTATCCTTAGGTAGGTTTATTCCTAGATATTTTATTCTTTTTGTTGCAATGGTAAATGGGAGTGTTTTCTTGATTTCACTTTCAGATTTTTCATCATTAGTATATAGGAATGCCAGAGATTTCTGTGCATTAATTTTGTATCCTGCTACTTTACCAAATTCATTGATTAGCTCTAGTAGTTTTCTGGTAGCATCTTTAGGATTCTCTATGTATAGTATCATGTCATCTGCAAACAGTGACAGCTTTACTTCTTCTTTTCCGATTTGGATTCCTTTTATTTCCTTTTCTTCTCTGATTGCTGTGGCTAAAACTTCCAAAACTATGTTGAATAAGAGTGGTGAGAGTGGGCAACCTTGTCTTAGTTCCTGATCTTAGTGGAAATGCTTTCAGTTTTTCACCATTGAGGATGATGTTTGCTGTGGGCTTGTCATATATGGCTTTTATTATGTTTAGGAAAGTTCCCTCTATGCCTACTTTCTGGAGGGTTTTTATCATAAATGGGTGTTGAATTTTGTCGAAAGCTTTCTCTGCATCTATTGAGATGATCATATGGTTTTTCTCCTTCAATTTGTTAATATGGTTTATCACATTGATAGATTTGCGTATATTGAAGAATCCTTGCATTCCTGGAATAAACCCCACTTGATCATGGTGTATGATCCTTTTAATGTGCTGTTGGATTCTGTTTGCTAGTATTTTGTTGAGGATTTTTGCATCTATGTTCATCAGTGATATTGGCCTGTAGTTTTCTTTCTTTGTGACATCCTTGTCTGGTTTTGGTATCAAGGTGATGGTGGCTTCGTAGAAGGAATTTGGGAGTGTTCCTCCCTCTGCTATATTTTGGAAGAGTTTGAGAAGGATAGGTGTTAGCTCTTCTCTAAACGTTTGATAGAATTCACCTGTGAAGCCATCTGGTCCTGGGCTTTTGTTTGTTGGAAGGTTTTTAATCACAGTTTCAATTTCAGTGCTTGTGATTGGTCTGTTCATATTTTCTATTTCTTCCTGATTCAGTCTTGGCAGGTTGTGCATTTCTAAGAATTTGTCCATTTCTTCCAGATTGTCCATTTTATTGGCATAGAGTTGCTTGTAGTAATCTCTCATGATTTTTTTTATTTCTGCAGTGTCAGTTGTTACTTCTCCTTTTTCATTTCTAATTCTATTGATTTGAGTCTTCTCCCTTTTTTTCTTGATGAGTCTGGCTAGTGGTTTATCTATTTTGTTTATCTTCTCAAAGAACCAGCTTTTAGTTTTATTGATCTTTGCTATTGTTTCCTTCATTTCTTTTTCATTTATTTCTGATCTGATTTTTATGATTTCTTTCCTTCTGCTAGCTTTGGGGTTTTTTTGTTCTTCTTTCTCTAATTGCTTGCGGTGCAAGGTTAGGTTGTTTATTCGAGATGTTTCCTGCTTCTTAAGGTGGGCTTGTATTGCTATAAACTTCCCCCTTAGAACTGCTTTTGCTGCATCCCATAGGTTTTGGGTCGTTGTGTCTCCATTGTCATTTGTTTCTAGGTATTTTTTGATTTCCTCTTTGATTTCTTCAGTGATCACTTCATTATTAAGTAGTGTATTGTTTAGCCTCCATGTGTTTGTATTTTTTACAGATCTTTTCCTGTAATTGATATCTAGTCTCATGGCGTTGTGGTCGGAAAAGATACTTGATACAATTTCAGTTTTCTTAAATTTACCAAGGCTTGATTTGTGACCCAAGATATGATCTATCCTGGAGAATGTTCCATGAGCACTTGAGAAAAATGTGTATTCTGTTGTTTTTGGATGGAGTGTCCTATAAATATCAATTAAGTCCATCTTGTTTAATGTATCATTTAAAGCTTGTGTTTCCTTATTTATTTTCATTTTGGATGATCTGTCCATGGGTGAAAGTGGGGTGTTAAAGTCCCCTACTATGAATGTGTTACTGTTGATCTCCCCTTTTATGGTTGTTAGTATTTGCCTTATGTATTGAGGTGCTCCTATGTTGGATGCATAAATATTTACAATTGTTATATCTTCTTCTTGGATCGATCCCTTGATCATTATGTAGTGTCCTTCTTTGTCCCTTTTAATAGTCCTTATTTTAAAGTCTATTTTGTCTGATATGAGAATTGCTACTCCAGCTTTCTTTTGGTTTCCATTTGCATGGAATATCTTTTTCCATCCCCTTACTTTCAGTCTGTATGTGTCTCTAGTTCTGAAGTGGGTCTCTTGTAGACAGCATATATAAGGGTCTTGTTTTTGTATCCATTCAGCCAATCTGTGTCTTTTGGTGGGAGCATTTAGTCCATTTACATTTAAGGTAATTATTGATATGTATGTTCCTATTTCCATTTTATATATTGTTTTGGGTTCGCTACTATAGGTCATTTCCTTCTCTTGTGTTTCGTGTCTAGAGAAGTTCCTTTAGCATTTGTTGTAAAGCTGGTTTGGTGGTGCTGAACTCTCTCAGCTTTTGCTTGTCTGTAAAGGTTTTAATTTCTCCATCAAATGTGAATGAGATCCTTGCTGGGTAGAGTAGTCTTGGTTGCAGGCTATTCTCCTTCATCACTTTCAGTATGTCCTGCCACTCCCTTCTGGCTTGTAGGGTTTCTGCTGAGAGATCAGCTGTTAACCTTATGGGGATTCCCTTGTGTGTTATTTGTTGTTTTTCCCTTGCTGCTTTTAATATGCTTTCTTTGTATTTAATTTTTGACAGTTTGATTAATATGTGTCTTGGCGTGTTTCTCCTTGTATTTATCCTGTATGGGACCCTCTGTGCTTCCTGGACTTGATTAACTATTTCCTTTCCCATATTAGGGAAGTTTTCAACTATAATCTCTTCAAATATTTTCTCAGTCCCTTTCTTTCTTTCTTCTTCTTCTGGAACCCCTATAATTCGAATGTTGGTGCGTTTCATGTTGTCCCAGAGGTCTCTGAGACTGTCCTCAGTTCTTTTCATTCTTTTTTCTTTATTCTGCTCTGCAGTAGTTATTTCCACTACTTTATCTTCCAGGTCACTTATCCGTTCTTCTGCCTCAGTTATTCTGCTATTGATCCTATCTAGAGTGATTTTAATTTCATTTATTGCATTGTTCATCGTTGCTTGTTTCGTCTTTAGTTCTTGTAGGTCCTTGTTAACTGTTTCTTGCATTTTGTCCATTCTACTTCCAAGATTTCGGATCATCCTTACTATCATTATTCTGAATTCTTTTTCAGGTAGATTGCCTATTTCCTCTTCATTTGTTAGGTCTGGTGGGTTTTTATCTTGCTCCTTCATCTGCTGTGTGTTTTTCTGTCTTCTCATTTTGCTTATCTTACTGTGTTTGGGGTCTCCTTTTTGGAGGCTGCACTTTCGTAGTTCCCGTTGTTTTTGATGTCTGTCTCCAGTGGCTAAGGTTGTTTCAGTGGGTTGTGTAGGCTTCCTGGTGGAGGGGACTAGTGCCTGTGTTGTGCTGGATGAGGCTGGATCTTGTCTCTCTAGTGGGCAGGTTCACGTCTGGTGGTGTGTTTTGGGGTGTCTGTGGCCTTATTATGATTTTAGGCAGCCTCTCTGCTAATGGGTGGGGTTGTGTTCCTGTTTTGCTAGTTGTTTGGCATAGGTTGTCCAGCACTGTGGCTTGCTGGTCGTTGAGTGAAGCTGGGTGCTGGTGTTAAGATGGAGGTCTCTGGGATATTTCCACCGTTTAATATTATGTGGAGCTGGGAGGTCTCTTGTTGACCAGTGTCCTGAAGTTGGCTCTCCTACCTCAGAGGCAGAGCCCTGACTCCTGGCTGGAGCACCAAGAGCCTTTCATCCACACAGCTCAGAATAAAAGGGAGAAAAAGTAGGGAGAATTAGTAGAAGTATGAGTAAAGAAAGAAGGAAAGGAGGCAAGGAAGGAAGGAAGAAAGAAGCAAAGAAGGAAAGAAAGGAGGGAGGGAGGGAGGAAGGAAGGAAAGAGGGAAAGAAGGAAAAAAGACAGAAAGAAAGATGATACAGTAAAAATAAAATAAAGTATAATATAGTTATTGAATTAAAAAATATTTAGAAAAAAAAAAAAAAGGGACGGATAGAACTTTAGGACAAATGTTGGAAGCAAAGCTATACAGAGAAAATCTTACACAGAAGCATACACATACACCTTCACAAAAAGAGGTAAAGGGGGAAAAATCATAAATCCTGCTCCCTGAGACCACCTCCTCAATTTGGGGTGATTCGTTGTCTAAAGGAGGGAAGGAAGGAAGGAAAGAAAGAACGAAGGTAAAGTATAATAAAGTTATTACAATTAAACTTAATTATTAAGAAAAAGAATTTTTTAAAAAAAGTCATGGACGGATAGAGCCCTAGGACAAATGGTGGAAGCAAGAGTATACAGACAGGATCTCACACAGAAGCATACACGTACACATTCACAAAAAGAGGAAAAGGGAAAAAAATCATAGATCTCGCTCCTAAAGTCCACCTCTTCAATTTGGGATCATTCCTTGTCTATTCAGGTATTCCACAGATGCAGGGTACATCAAGTTGATTGTGGAGCTTTAATCCGCTGCTTCTGTGGCTGCTGGGAGAGATTTCCCTTTCTCTTCTTTGTTCTCACAGCTCACAGGAGCTCAGCTTTGTACCCGGCCCTGCCCCTGCGCGCAGATCGCTGGAGGGCGTCTGTTTTTTCACTCAGACAGGACGGGGTTAAAGGAGCCGCTGATTCGGGGCCTCCGGCTCACTCTGGCCGGGGGTTGGGGGATGGGGGAAGGAGGGGCACTGCGTGCGGGGCGGGCCTGCGGCGGCAGAGGCAGCGTGACGTTGCGGCAGAGGCCGGCGTGACGTTGCACCAGCCTGAGGCCCGCCGTGCGTTGTCCCGGGGAAGTTGTCCCTGGATCCCGGGAACCTGGCAGTGGCGGGCTGCACAGGCTCCGCGGAAGAGGGGTGTGGAGAGTGACCTGTGCTCGCACACAGGCCTCTTGGTGGCGGCAGCAGCAGCCTTAGCGTCTCCCGCCCGGCTCTGGGGTCTGCGGTTTTAGCCGCGGCTCGCGCCCGTCTCTGGGGTTCGCGCTTTTAGCCGCGGCTCGCGCCCGTCTCTGGAGTTCCTTTAAGCAGCGCTCTTAAACCCCTCTCCTCGCGCACCAGGAAACAAAGAGGGAAGAAAAAGTCTCTTGCCTCTTCGGCCGGTGCAGGCTTTTCCCCGAACTCCCTCCCGGCTAGTCGTGGTGCACTAACCCCTTCAGGCCGCCAACCCCAGTCCTCTCCCTGAGCTCCGTCCACAACCAAAACCCGAGCCTCAGCTCGCAGCCCCGCCCGCCCCGGCGGGTGAGCAGACAAGCCACTCGGGCTGGTGAGTGCCGGTCAGCACCGATCGTCTGTGCAGGAATCTCCCCGCTTTGCCCTCCGCACCCGTCGCTGTGCACTACTCCGCGGTCCCGAAACTCCCCCCTCTGCCTCCCGCAGTCTCCGCCCGCGGAGGGGCTTCCTAGTGTGTGGAAACTTTTCCTCCTTCACAGCTCCCTCGCACTGGTGCAGGTGCCGTCCTTATTCTTTTGTCTCTGTTTTTTCTTTTGCCCTACCCAGTTACGTGGGGAGTTTCTTGCCTTTTGGGGGGTCTGAGGTCTTCTGCCAGCCTTCAGTAGGAGTTCTGTAGGAGTTGTTCCACGTGTGGATGTATTTCTGGTGTATCCGTGGGGAGGAAGGCGATCTCCGCGTCTTACTCTTCCGCCATCTTCAAGGTCCCCCTCCCTAATTCTTTTTAATAGAGTATCTGAGGCCACTTAGTTTTGGTGAATTTCTCTTTTTGCCCTATCCCCTACAAAAATAATGAGTTGAGGTGAAAGCCCTGTTTATGAACTTAGCAGAAATCAAATTAATTCTAAGTAATTATTCATTTCATATAGTTGAATGTTAGAACAGGTAATTAGGGATAATTATATTTCTATCCAAGTTATCATAGCAAGTGAAGAACATAGTCATAGTCAGAATTTTCTGCCTGTGTTTTTAGTTATTGTGTAGTAAGTCTACCATACTGTACTTTGGTTGGCTTTGATAAGTACCATTTCCAGTCATTTCCATTTGGTTTTAATAAAAAACAACCTAATGTAGATAGGGCTGTGTCCAAACATAAGCGAAGCAGGTGTAACCTGCGTGGTGAAAGTGCAATGATTCTACCAGTCTGACTCAATTTCTGAACATACACTTGGGCTGAAACATTGCCCCATGACAATGGAACTGTTGCGTTATATATGAACCCTTTAATATCTAATCACAATTTGTCATATTATAGCTGGGTTATAAACATTCTATTTAGCACAGAAACTAAGAACAGGCATTTCAGAGATGCATAGACCTGGATTTCTGTCCCAACTAGAGCATGCCCTGGCCATGTGATCTTAGGCAAACTAATATCTCTAAGTATATAGGATATAGGACTAATAATACCTACTATGAAGGGTTATTGAGAAGTCCAAACAAGAAAATATATGGAAAGCATCTAGCACAGAGCCTGGCACATAGTAAATACTCGAGTAACTATTAGTCTTAATACTAGGGTGGGGACTTTGCACCCGCCCCCTCCAAAGAGCACCCAGCACAGCCTCTTCTACACGGTTGACTGCTAACCATTGTGTCTACTGGTAAATGATTTAACAGAAACCAATTAATGAGAGAGAAAGCAGATACATTCAGACAGTGAAAGAGAAAGTTGCACAATCCCTGGACCAAATATATTGATACATTGCTCAGAGAGTGGGATTCATACCACTAGTGGTCTGCAAAATGATGTAAGGTGGAAAGCGGCCACATCCTAATAGCATTAATACCGTCAATCACTTAACCATTCTGATTAGCTGAGGCGAAAGTCTCAGCTTAGTGACAAAAATCTCTTTGACCCTTGTTTGTTCAGCAAAAACAAAGAAGATAATAGTATCTAGCAAACATTAAATATCATTTTGTATTGTATTTATCTTTTGGTTACCTTCTCTCTGTAGCAAAGTGATCCAGGGTTTTTCAAGAGTGATATAAAATTTCCTTCCAAAATAAATTTAAGTTTAAAAAAAAATACTAGAAATACCCTTAAGGAGCTTACAGAAGAGCAGGGATAGGAAAAATAAGTAAGCATGCAATTACAATACAGTGTGATAAGTGATACGAAAAGGTAGAAGAGATGACATACTGGCTTAAAAAAAGTTTTCCAGTGTAAGTAACCTTGACTAATAAGTAGCAGTTAACCTCGTGGGGTGGAGGTGTGGGTGCAAAGGTGGGCATCTCTGTGATAAGGCACAGACACAAAAAAGAGCAAACATGTAGATACGCAGATAGTTCAGTATGGCTGGAGCACAGACATACAGGGAATAAAGAATTAGCTAGCAGACTGGAGAGGTAGGCAGGGCCTGATCTCAAGAGGTCTTATAACCCATTCTAGGAGATTTGGACTTGATCCTGAGGACAGTGGTGAGCCAATGAACATTTTCAGCACATTTACATTTTAGAAAGATAATACTGGCTGTAATGTTGACATTGGCTTTGAGAGAAGATGAATTAAGCAGAGCTAACCTGATTCCTTTATAGCAGACTCCTCAGAGCCTCTGTTAATATATACTGTGAATTTGTGAGAGAATTATATAGCATAAAGCCCTTTCCAAACCTAAAAAAAGTTAAAAATAATAATAAATTTAAGTTTTTTTAGAGTCCGCTGTGAAGAAGCTATGGGAATGACCTATGTTTACGATGCTTTCCGGGCCGAAAATGATTGCAATTGATTCTACCACACTTTTGCCGAGAATTGGGTTTGGTTGGGCTCTTTTTGAACATCTTTACTAAATACATAAATAAACTACTATTTGAGATAGGGAATCACCTCTTTTTCTCATAAGGGAACTTTCTTTGTGTTTCCTGCAGAAGGTCTGCACTTAGACCATCTCCTCTCCACGTTGTCTGGGCAGCAGTTTAAACTTGGGGGAAAGAGGTCCTGGAGTCACTCAGTCCCACAGATGGCTGTACCTGGTTAGCACACAATGCAGAGAGCAAACCCCATTCCTCCAGCTTCGAAAGTGACTCCTTTTCTGTGACTCCCTGAAGCTGGGATGCTTGGATGTCCTGGATTTTTCTTGTGTTTTTTTTTTTTCCCCAAAGGAATTCTTCTTGATCAGCAGCACGTTCTTTGTTTACCCCTCTGCTAATCTGATCAGTATGACTAAAGGAGTGTTATTATCTTTAAGACATGAAGCCTTTCGTTCTCAGAGAGAGGGAGGGACAGTGGCCAAAGCCCATGTGCCTCAAACCTCACCCGGGATGGCCTGGACAAGTGCCAATAAAACAAAGTGCTGGTCAGCCCAGGGTGTTTGCACAGCTGGGCAGTGTTTGGGGACAGCACGGGTGGGGAAGGGGGACACAGAAGTGTCAGCCTCTGTCTAGTAACATCATGCCAAAGAAGCCTTAGGCAAGCAGATGGATTTAATCTAAGGGGACTGCTGTCTAAAGACTTTCCTGCCTCGATCCCCAGTGGGTATGTTCTCAGTCAGGGTGCAGAGAGTTTCATTTCCAGATCTCTGTGAAATATAGGACATGAGATTGCCTTTTACAAAAGCATCCCCCACCAGCAACCTTGTGAGTGTAGAACTAACTTCACAGACATGGTGGGGAAGCTGCGGCGGGAGTGGTGGAATGCTTTAGTAGAGCCAGAATGCCCATGCGCTGAAACAACACAAAATTTTCGATGTATATGCACTTTTTCCTGGTAGAGGATCCATAGCTTTCATCAAGGAATCTGTGATGCTAAAAAATTATATACCATTGCCTTTCAAATGCCCATGAGAACGAATTATCATTTAAATGTTACGCAAGCAAAGATGGCTAATTTAGGCTAGCACTAGGAAGATTTGGTCCTTCCTATGACAACAAAACTAACTAAATTAAGACTCACGCATTTGTTCACTAAAAGTGCTCTCTTTCAAGATGTAAGATTTCATAGAACAAGATAAAAAGGAACAGACTAAGCCAAGTCCAAAGGATCCTAAGAGACAGTTAGATGAGCTCTAGCAAGAGAGGAGGGTGGGAAAGCCAGAGCAGCCAGGCCCACTGGCAGACACGGAGAGATGACTGGGCACGAGGCACAGATCTGAGCACAAGTTCAGAGGCAGATGGGTACATCGGAGCCTCCCCAGAGAAGGGCAACCAGGAGAGTGAAGAAGCCGGAAGTCACGTCTCATGAGAAAGCAGGAAGGTTGGGTTTAGAAAAGATTGAGAGAAAGGTGACAGGGATATTTATGACTGAGATTTTAGAATCTTATGACTTTAGATGTGGAAGGGACCAAAGAACATTTGTGCCATTGCTCATGTTACAGGAGGGGAAACAAAACCAGAGAGGACTGCCTGGCCTAAGGCAGAGCTGACACTAGAATTTGGTCTCTGAGTCCCTTCCCATCATTTCCAGCTGCCTCCCTGAGTGCCTGATGTGCAGGAAAGAACTAGAACTCATGAGCTGCCATTTCAGGAAGGTAGATCACGGCTTCATAAAAAACATCTGTATGTGGAATGGGACGCTGAGTGAGCTAGTGAGCTCACCATCATAACGACTATTTCTGAGAGAGTGTATATTAGTTTCCTATTGCTGTTACGACAAAGTAACCACAAACAATGGTTTGCAACAGCACAAATTTCTTATCTTTCCAGTCTGGAGCCAGACGTCTAAAATGGGCCAGCAGGGCTGTGTTCCTTCTAGAGCCCCTAGAGGAGAATCCATCTCCTTACCTTCAATTTCTAGAAGCCAACTCCCTGCATCTTCAAAGCCAGCAGTGTAGCATCTTCAATCTCCCTCTGACTCTGGTTCTGTCATCTCATCTTCTTTGATTCTAACCTCTTATGAGGACACTTGTGATCCATTAGTCCCGCCTGGATGATCCAGGATAATTTTCCATCTTAAAATCCTTAATTGATCACATATGCAAAGTCTTATTTACCATATAAGGTGGCTTATTCACAGGCTCTGGGGATGAAGACATGGACATCTCTGGGGGCTCTTATTCAGCCTGCCATAGAGTGGATCCTGAAAGGTGCATTCACACTGATACTGAGTTTAAAGCAGGCCTGGCTTCAAATCCTGGCTCCAGCACCTATTCGTTGCTCAACAATTACCCTTTGAGTCTCTGTCCCCTCATCCACAAAAAAGAATAAAATCTCAAGGTTATGATTATTAGGATTTGAGGCAATATATATATATAATGCTTAACACAGAGTGCGCCCTCAGTAAGTGGCAGCCATATTTGTTCAAGGAACTTCCGGGTGATTCCCACCAGACAGGAATTCCATAGAAGACATTCCATTATTAAGTTCTATAAGATTTGGTAAAGTGACCTCCAAATTCTCTTCTGAGATTGCTAAAATAAAAGGGAATGAAGTAAAGGGGATTTTTCTCCCAGATATAATTGTGTTGTCTACTTCACAGATCCAGATCTGTCCCACACTAGGTCTTACCTATCCTTTCTGTGCAGCATCTGGCCAAAACTCTGGTGGTCCCTTGAACATATACCCAGCTTTTCTTCCCTCTTCACGCATATTGGATGTTAGGTGGAGGGAGATTATTCTTGAGAGTGACTAGACTAGATAGACAGTATTATTCCTTTTACGTGTCAGGAAGTTAGAACTCAGAAGGCAACTAATTTGCCCAAGTTAGCTCAGTCAGAGGCTGAGCCAGGACTCTACTCATTTCTGCCTCATTCCCAACCCATTGGGAATGAGGTAATTGATTTTCTGGGTTGTCAATAGCTAACAGACCCTGCTTTTTGCCCCCTGTGGTACTGCTGTCTGATTGTGCCACCTAGATCTCTGGTTGGGTTTGAGCAGGATTGAGAGCCTGACCTGGTGTGTAATGATTGGCCAGACCAGGCAGCTGAGACCAGCACGAGCTCCCGCCTTCACATCTGTCAACATACCTGGCTGCAAGCAAATTGCTGCACGTGACCACTGTGTCCAGGAGCCAGAGAGACCGGGAAAGGAAACAGAGGGGAACATCTCAATTTCGTGCTTGGGGGAGAGGTAGAAGCCTGTGTCGATGCTTCTTCCAAACATCCCAAAATCTTCAGCAAGGATTGGAACAGTCTCAGGCCGCCCCTGCTGAACCAGGAAGGAAGCTGAGGGAAGAATCCAGATCGAGAAGCAGAATCAAGGTAGGTGATCTGTCTGGTCACAGGCCCTTCTCTGGAGATCACAAAGCAAGCGCTTGACCCAACCTTGCAGCCAGCACGTCTCGGGTGATGTTCTGCTGAAGGAGGTGTGGTCGATGTGGGCGTATGTCGGGCAAATCAAATCGTTTATCCTCCGACGTGTTCTGAAAGTGGGTTGTATTTTTCTTCCAGCTTCTCTCTCCTTTGAAAATTGCTGCTGTTCTTCTACATATTTCAAAAGTTTAGAAAAAACTTTCATTATAAAAAATCCTATCTGTGATTTGTTGAAATTCTTCCATCGGTCACGGCTCTGAAAACATGGCTTCGTTCCAGAATTTCGTTTGCATGAATTCTTTTCACTTTCAAAATACACCAAAGAGGACAGTTTGCAATTATTCTGAGGAACGCACAGTCCATGCAGAGGCTGTGCATTTTTCTGCTTTGGAACCTAGGGAGTTAAAAGTCTTGAAATTGCTGGAGCAGAACCAAGCCTATCTACCTAAGCTTATCACCCCAGGCAGCAGGTCAATCATTTACTGATGCCAGGCTCTTTCCTACCTTTGGTGGAGGACCGCTAAAGCCCTTGCCTGATTCTCTCTAAAGAATGGACACAAGGCAACTTAGAAGATACATTTCTCTGAAGCTATAGCCTCCAGACCAGAGTACATTTTTACCCTGCCCAGAGCAGTAAATGCCACAGGGTCCTTCCCAGCTCGATAATAAACGTGAGCAAGCACACAAGCCGGATATCTGACACCACCTCGGGCATAAGAGCTCATGACTTTGGAGAAACTTCTCCTGCTGCTGGAAGTCTATAGGGAAGAAATAGACTAGCTCTAGAATAAGTTATTATTCTAGGGGGGGATTAAGGTTGTTACATAATCCTCAAAAACATGGAATTTTCCCCTCCAAGTCTACACATTCCAGAAATATGTTATTCTTAGTGAACACGATCCACTCTTATTTAGGCCTGAATGTAACTCCTCTAGAAACATTGTCATATCGTCACAGCATATGTCTGTCAGGTCTGTGCAGTAGTTCCTGTTTTTTATAATTATTAGAAGCCTAGTGGTAGGGAGGCCCTATTTTTCTGAACTCCCTTTAGGGAAGGGGCTGGGCCATGTATTTAACCTGGTAATGTTTGACACTATTGTTTTGGGCTGTGTTGGGTCTTCATTTCTGTGCGCGGGCTTTCTCTAGTTGCAAAGAGAGAGGGCTACTCTTCGTTGCGGTGCATGGGCTTCTCATTGCGGTGGTTTCTCTTGTTGCAGAGCACAGGCTCTAGGCGCGTGGGCTTCAGTAGTTGTGGCACGTGGGCTCAGTAGTTGTGGCTTGTGGTCTGTAGAGCACAGGCTCGGTAGTGGCACACGGGCTTAGTTGCTCCGCGGCATGTGCGATCTTCCCGGACCAGGGCTCGAACCCATGTCCCCTGCATTGGCAGGCAGATTCTTAACCACTGTGCCACCAGGGAAGTCCCAATGTTTGACACTATTTTTGTCAATCATTATGGAACTGAAGTGACTCCCCTCTGGTGAGGTTTGTGGCTGGAGGTTTTAAGTGGCTCCGGCAGTTAACTAGAGGCAGGAGTTGAGGCCACTGAGAGTGCAGCCCAGACACAAACCCCATGTGTGATTTTCCATGAATCTGGGGCTAATTCCCAGGAATGTGGTGAAGAATTCTGAGAAACTGATAGATTTCTGTGACAATATTAAGCTCAGTAAAATGGTAAGTGTGTATCTGGCCGGTTTCCAGAGAATTCTTGGAGATAACGATGGAGGTGGTTTTGAAGAGGGGGAAGGGTGTCAGGCATTCAAATGTATTGGCCAGATTTACCCACAGTCCTGTAGGCTGTCTGTCCCACACTAGGTCTTACCTATCCTTTCTGTGCAGCATCTGGCCAAAACTCTGGTGGCCCCTTGAACATATACCCAGCTTTTCTTCCCTCTTCACGCATATTGGATGTTAGGTGGAGGGAGATTATTCTTGAGATTGACTAGACTAGATAGACAGTATTATTCCTTTTACGTGTCAGGAAGTTAGAACTCAGAAGGCAACTAATTTGCCCAGGTTCGCTCAGTCAGAGGCTGAGCCAGGATTCTACTCATTTCTGTCTCATTCCCAACCCATTGGTTTTCCCAAGTGGCCATGGAATTAAGCACATGCAGGGGCTTAAATTGGGTGGTGGGTGGGAATGTCACTGAGGAAAGCAAGGCTGACTAACAAAGTCAGTGGTTCTCCACTGGCCCTTGGATGTGTCATGCCCTGGGCCAGTTGGGTACCACTGTAACCAAAAGGCCAGCATTGACTAGATTGGACCTTCTTTGAGGGGAGGTAAAGGGAGGAGTGGGTGAGCAGCAAAGAGAAGTGTTCCCGGTTCTAGTGGTGGCAGTCACTGGGGTCTTCCCAGTCCCGAATATTTCCTAAGGAAACCCAGGCAATTCTCAGGCTAGATCTCTACCGCATTCCCTTCCAGAGATTCATGAGCCCCAACTAAAATACAACATCTGCACTATTTCCAGGGAAAACTGACACCATCTTAATCTTTCTCTGAAAACTGAAGAATTTAATTACTGTTTCACTTCACCTCAGCTAATATCCACTCATCTAAATCCAATGGATTTGGATAGAAAGACGCTTGCACTATTTTTCAGATTCATCCTAAAAATTCCATTAGCTGTCTGGCAGACATTCCAAAGCAGCCACAATTCCTGAGCATTTACAAGATCAAGATAAAGGAATGCCATCATGAAATGTGGTTGGCTAAACAACTTTGAACAAAGAGTTTCTTCTTTTTTACTGACCCACCTCATACATACCTAAGAGTGTGATAGCAAAGGCATTACAAACAAGGATTGCATCACCAAGTCCACTGAGTGCCCTTTTTTTATACAGCTGGCCCCGCATGAACTCTACTCAAATGCTTTCATTTTTGTTAACTTAGGATAAACAGGATAAAAAAATGTTTTGTTAACATTAGGATAAAGAGAAAAGTTGAAGCTGAAATATAAGGATGAATAACAACATTTCATTTTATCCAGCGCTTCTTAGGACCAGGAATTGAACTATTGCTTTTTTGTCCTAATTTCTTTTTCATTTAATCCCTATAAGAAATTTACAATACTTGCTCAAGTCACAGAGCTAGTGAGCTGAGGTGAAATTTGAGTTGGAGCCTATCTGACTCCAAAGCCCATGTTCTCTACACTCCAGGAAAAATACTCACCAAACAGTATCTATACTATTTGTATTTTAAGTGTAAAAGACTAAGGAGTCCTTTCTAAATTATTTGCTTGGATCCTCAGAGTATATATTTATGACACACACACACCCCCATAGTATCCTTGATCCTATACAGGTATAAAAATCAATATCACAGTGGTTTTCCTCTCCTCCAGGAAAGTAACCACAAAACACACACACACACACACACACACACACACGCACGCACGCACAAACAATTGCCCACAGGTTAGCACATTTATCCCTTTCTGAAACTGCAAGAGAAAATTGTTTTTCTCTCCTGGTTCACAAACATTGTTTAGTTTGTTTGATTTTAACATGACATAGAAACAAATTTTTTATGCATTATACCAGGATTTTTTTGATGTTTATTTCTACAAATTTCTGTCTTTGAGAAAGCTAAGTATGTCAAAACTTTCCAGTATGGTTTTATTTAATCTTCATAAGAGCCCTGTAAGAGAAGTGTCATTTTCTGATGATAGCCTTTGAAATAAGGAACCTGAGACTCATTCAAGGTGAGTGTCCTTCTCAATATCACTCAGCTGGCACGTCCCAGAGGGTTCGGGACTCCAAATTCTTTGCTCTTTTTTTCTAATACACAAACAGTTCTCTGGATTCCTAAGGCTTACAAATGATAAGAATGGGACACACAGCTATTTTCAGAAATTAAAAGTACCGAATGACTACACAGTCTGTTCTCAGGCTACAGAGACCCACTCAGATAGTGACTGTTTTGGGCTGGGATTCTATCAGGTCAGTATGGTAATGTTGTTACTCTAATTAGATTTTCATTGAGTACTGGAAATGAAGACACTAATTGTTACTTAATAAAATCTGCCTCAAAGGCAAAAACTTTTAAACCCACGTGCCCACGAGCAAAATAAGATCTCAAAGAAATTCTTGCTTGGAGAAATCAGTGGTAACAAATCACTGTCCCCTAATCTATTCCATGCCTGGGGGACCAGTGTATGTGAGTAGGGCTTACAGAGCCCCCGTGGTGTCTCTTGATATACACAAGTCCTCTCTTGGTTAACTCTGTAACCAGATGAATATCTCATGAGTCAAGCAGTTGCTAAATAGTAGGAAACCTAAGGAGGTTGAGAATCCATCCTAGATACAGTCCCAATACCTATAGAAGCCAACTAAAGTTACAGGAGGAATTCTTGTGCCCTATGAATTCCATTTGTCTTAAAATACTATGAGGAGTCAGAAAGCCCTGCATCGGCTGTGAATCTGGGTGAGGACTAATCATCTTTTTTTTTTTTTTAATAAATTTATTTATTTTTATTTTAGGCTGTGTTGGGTCTTTGCTGTGGTGCGCGGGCTTCTCTTGTTGCCGAGCACGGGCTCTAGGCACGTGGACCTCAGTAGCTGTGGCACTCGGGCTCAGTAGTTGTGGCTCGTGGGCTCTAGAGCGCAGGCTCAGTAGTTGCGGCACACGGGCTCAGTTGCTCCGCGGCATGTGGGATCCTCCCGGACCAGGGCTCGAACCCGCGTCCCCTGCATTGGCAGGCAGACTCTCAACCACTGCACCACCAGGGAAGCCCAGGACTAATCACTTTTTTACTCCTAATGCTTTACTGGGAACTGCACCTGGTTGGCCACCTGAGTCTCCATCCCATGTGGCAGTCTTGTTGTCCGCGTCCTTGCCTTGGGGTTCATACACATCTTCATCACAACTTTTGTCCTCATTTCTGTGACCTCAGAGACTCTAAGGATATTGGTGCCGGAGAACCTATAAGCTTTGGGCAATGAGAAAACAGAACGAAACTTCTGCCTCTGCCCTGCACCAGCTTGAAAATTATTTCCCTCCTTTCTACAGTTCCAAGGTCAAGTTTCCCTTGGGAGCAGCTAAGAAACTAAAGGTCACAAAAGCTGGCAATTCGCCATGCCTTGGAGGGCTTCCCAGAAAGCAAAAGGAAAATGAGATTGTTTTCACATAAGACCTCTGTAGTTGGAGGACAGGATTCAAACAGTTTGAATTTGCAGTTTCACTGTGCACTTAGGTAACCCCCATAAAGTCCAGCGTTGTTTTTTGTTTTTTTTTCCTAAAGCCAAAGCAATATCAAAAACCCTTCCTGCAGAGAACTCTAACTAGGCAGAATTCTTTTTTATCATTGCTGGGCTGATGTTTTCAAGGATTCATTTCTTAAAATAAGCCTCATATGGTGCATTTAGCTGGAACTCTTGTTTATTTCTGGATAATGATGGCTGTCATCCATGGGACCTGCTTCATGGTGCTCTCATTAGATTTCACAAGGTAAGCAGCTGGAAATTTGTGGTTAGTATGTGAGCAGGTAGCAAGAAGAGAGAAAACCCAAAGGCTGACCAGAGATGTTGCAGAAAGCAGACTTCTCTCTGACCAAAGGAAAACTCGTATCTCAATTCAAAGGAGATGCAACCTCAAGTTCAAACATAGGTATTCCACGAAATTGAGCTCTGCTTCCTAGACAGGAATCCCGAATATAGGCAAGAACCAATGGTTAGACTTCCCCAAACCTGACTGTTCTCTACCAAAATTCAACTCTTTTTGTTTCTCTTTGGAGAATGGAAGTGCCCCTGAGAAGATGTATTATTATAGAATGTAGTTGTGTTGGTAACTTGCAATCCAACAAATAGATCATAAAACATAGCCCAGTTGTAGGCATCCCGATCCTGACTCCACCAGTGTCTTGCTCTGCACCTTGGTGCCGGTTTCTAAAGTTCTTGCTGGTGACTCAGTTTCAACTCTTTACCATCTGCATCCTTCCTGTGAAGAACCACAAACATTTGTTAACAGGTCATCTTCACTTCTGCAATAGTCACCCACTCTTTCCCAGAAACATGTTAGGTGCTATTTTTGAAACAAGATTAAATAATCTTAGAGGTCTTAAACTTATCAAGTGAGCCAAACCACAGCCTCCGTAGAGTCCCCTGTTTGGGTCTCTTTGTGTGTATAAATACACTTCTAAATACACTTCTAATAGAAGTGTATAAACACTTCTAATCACATTATACTTCTGATGATTACGAGTTCTCAATAAATATTCCTTGGTGATAATAAACTAGTAATTGACTGTAAATGGAGTAGAAAAAGTGATTTATTAAAAAAAAAAAAGACTTTGGAATTTCCAGGGATAACTAGCAAACTAGAAGTATTCACTGTGGTGCGGAGGGAATGGTGCATCTTTGACTCCTGCCCCTCCCTAACCCACCTCAGCTGCCTGCCCAGGGTTGCTCACCCGTTGCTAACTGGGTGCCTGTGCTCATGTCCCTTCTTGTAAGCTTCATGAAAGGCTATTTGTAATGAAGAGAAGGCATAATGAGGAAGAAGAATGCATCAAAGATCTTCCCCAAGGCCCCAAACTGAAAGGACAGTTTTCTTTAGAGAGACTCTAACTTCACTCTTATATTCTGCAGAGATGAATGATCATCGGGATGACGGACAGAATTACGACGTTCCGTTCCAAACACTGATATTTTTTATTTTTAACCTCAGGTTATTTTACTCTGCTCTCCTTTTCCTATAAAAAGGAAAGAATAATGTTACTCACTGTGACATTGTATGAGAGAAAGCTGCCCAGGGCAGTACTGTTCAAGGGAAACTGCTAATTGCACCAAGCACCAAGGCATGATGGGAAGTTCTCATAAAGAAAATGTGTAGCATCCTGGCACATACCAGTTCACTTCGTCGCCACAGACCATGCCCAGGGGAGCTCTAAGGCCCTGAAGAACCACTCTCATAAGTAATGGCAAAGAACCTCTGGTCCAACAAGAAAAGCACTCACTCAAAGAAATTGGGCATCAGTGGTCTGATGTTTCAGTAGCAGTCAGAGACTGCATCATCTTGCCGCCCATTTTTGTTCCCTTTTAAAGATGAGAGAGGGAAAGACAACATTAATTATAATCACTAAGGGTTATCTGGCAATTTTCCAGGTGATGAGGGAATGACTTGAATTCAGTCAGAATAGACCAATTTCCTGGCAGCATCCTCAAGTGACTTTCTACTGTACTCGGCAAAAATCTTACTGAGTTTTCACATTTCTCAGTTTTGATTCTATTCCTAATATCTAACTGACTTCTTAGGTAGTCTTCTGGGGAGAGGGGTGTGTAACACAATAAATAATGCTTACCTAATAGTCTACATACTGGCTACACTTACGTTCTAGAAGCCACAAAACAAACCATGCAAAGTCACCCTTGGGCTGCCCACCATATACATTCAGCTAAAGCAGGTTAGGAAAAGAATAGACTTATGATTCAACCATGAACTACCTTTTAGTGAGGCCAGAGAACCAAAATGGCCTATGGTTCCAACAATCATTATCAGTGTCAAATTTTAGCTCAATGTAGACCTCAATGTGCTCCCATCAAGTTTAAAAAAAAAAAAAAAGTCAAGGTGCTGAAATATGGGACAATTTCATATATTCTCTAATGTTAATGAACAAGTGGCCAAACACCAGTTGGCACCTTCATAACTTTTTTTACAGGGTCAGTGAGCACACCTTGTTTCTTGAATTGAACTGAATTCCTAATATTGAACTAGATTCTCTAGCCCTGCCAGTTTTCTAGCAGGAGGAGAAGTGTTTCAGAGCATGAGGCAATATGGAACTCTGTTTTCCCACTTTCAAAAAGCCATGTGGCCACGTATACACTTACCTCTAGTCCTCATTCTGCCCCATGAGTATCCCATCTGTGCCTGAGAGTCTGCTAGACAGTGAAGGTAAGGAGGGGCATAGCCAGCAGAGACTTTCCAAGAGATGCAGGAACAGTTCCTGACAATCCTGTTTTTCACTGTGCATTACCTGAAAGGGAAAAGGCAACATTTTGAACAGAGGAGACTTTCATGCCATAAATCATCAGGCATTCGTAGGCACCAAGTGTTTTACTGTAATTGCAGTGGAACAAAAATAATTTACAAGTTTTGTGTGTGTGTGTGTGTGTGTGTGTGTGTGTGTGTGTACAATGTATGGAAATAATTTTAATATGGGAAAGGTATTAGATCAATTTTATGAAAAGACAAATCTTTTGCCTGGTCTATTTCTGGGTGTGGGTTCCAAAAAATCTAGATACTTGCTTAATTTCTGGAATTAATTAGCAAATGTCTGTCCAAATCATGGGCCTTAAAGACTTCTATTGAGAGCACACCCCTTTCTTTAAAGTTGCTACAACACATTTTGATCATTTTTAGAAAAGGCAAACTACAAGAACCTTTGACATGTAAAAACTTCTTTTGAGATATCTAAATGAATGTCAGGGTCAGTTAATAATACTGGACTTCGTATGTCTTCAAGTAACTCTTGGCATGCTAAAGTTTATATCCCATTACCATCTTATTTTACATGATCTTATAAGTAAGATTAACTAATGAAATTCAAGTAAACTGATAAATTGATACAGTGGCCTGAGCATTATTTGGCTACATGTATGCTTAGCCCACTCTCCAGACATATTTTTTTCTTCTACAGACAGGCAATCTGATTATGTCTTAATCTTTGGCTGTTCTCCAGAGAGGAGGGTCACAATATTTCTCCTTTAAACCACTATCTGATACGCCTCCAACTGGGATACTATTATTTTCACACGCATTTATCTCAGAAGCTATGAGTTCCCACTTGACCCAAGCCAAGGTCATAATGGCATATTGGAATCAAATATTTTCCATTGTTCTATCATAGATCCAATAAAAAGACATTTATAGAGTGCCAAATGTACACTTGACACTGTGCTAAGCACTACAGATGAAGAGATGGGTAGCTCACAGTTCTGCCCAGAGAAGACCAGTATCTCGTAGAGCAGATGAACTAGTGAAGGAGCCAAGGCAACATGGTGTGAAGCTGTAAGGACAGTGACAACTGAACACAACACAGAAAAGTTCTAGATAGCTGCTCAGGAAGACTTTCAGAGGAGTTGAGGTCTAAGTGGTGTTTTAAAGAAAAGGAATTAGAATTTGCATCCTTCTTTTTTAAGAATTCAGACTTTGAAGAGAAAGCTGCCTCCTTTCCGGAATTTGTCTGAACATCTTAAAGAAGAGAAAGTACAGGAGTGGAGACAGTTGTGGTAGGCATGGCTCAGCAAGTTTTGATTGCACAGAGAAGGAAGGTAAGAGGGTCCAGAGGGAGCCTTCTGATTAAAAGATAAGAACTAGAACTTTACCCTGAATCAGAGCCTGTACCTAATTCTCAGCTCTTGAACCTGGAGCCTTAACTTAGAATCATTCTGTGCGGTCCAGGCCCCATGTGCTCTCGCAAACCCTGGGGACTTTTGCCTGGTGAACAGTAGTGATATAAATCTGAGCTCTACTCAGTTATGATTTGAACTGCATTTATCCTGGGAGCAACTTTTAGGAAGAACAAAGAGCCAAACACTGTAGAAATGGCAGTGAGGATTCTGACATCCACAAGCAGACACCATTTAGGAAGCTCAGGGTTAAAGAATAGGGATGACCCACCTGGCACACAGCCCAACAGCCTCCATTAACATCCAAATCCAACTCCGACTTGAATACCACACATTTTAAGCAGGATACAAGCCAGAAGGGCAAGCTTAGTAGCTTTCACCCTAGCCTGGTTGGAAATCCTTCTTAAGTTGGCTTAGGTAAAAATTTAAATATTTAGATGGTAAAGTGAAAACTTTTACCATCTTAAACAATTGGCCTGTTTCCTGAAGTTGGGCCAAGAGATTGATGAGTTGTTGGATTCTTTTAGAAAGTCAGATTATAAATCAAACTCCTGATGGACCAACTTTCATGTTGGTTTCATTCTTTCATCCACTGAAATAAAGAATGTAAGTAAAAGCTAATTAGAGTAGATTTGATTACATAAATACTTATGTATACTTACCCTAGTTGAAAGTTGGGCAAAAATGAATTGGCAATTCACAAAAGAAGAAAGGAAAATGACCTATAATCATATGAAGAGCTGTTTAGCCACACCAAGAAAGAAACAAAAGTAAATTTAAACAGTGAGATAATATTTCCATTTTATAAGATTGGCAAAAATTGGGTAACACCGGGTGTCAGAGAGCGTGGGAAACAGGCACATTCACACACTGCAATGGTGGAAGTTTGAATTGTTGCAACCACTTTTTTTTTTTTTAATAAAATTTATTTATTTATTTTTGGCTGTATTAGGTGTTCATTGCTATGCGTGGGCTTTCTCTACTTGCAGCGAGTGGGGGCTACTCTTCGTTGCAGTGCGTGGGCTTCTCATTGCAGTGGCTTCTCTTGTTGCAGAGCACAGCCTCTAGGCACGCGGGCTTCAGTAGTTGTAGCACGCGGGCTCAGTAGTTGCGGCTCGTGGGCTCCAGAGCGCAGCCTCAGCAGCTGTGGTGCACGGGTCCAGCTGCTCCGCAGCATATGGGATCTTCCCAGACCAGGGCTCGAACCCGCGTCCCTTGAATTGGCAGGCAGACCCTCAGCCACGGTGCCACCAGGGAAACCCTGCAACTTCTTTCTTAAGTGCAGCTTGTCAAACTATATAAAGATTTTTAACGAGGGTAACTTGTGACTTAGCAAATCCACTTCTAGAACTTATTTTTAGACAATAATAAAAGAGTGCACAGATATTTCTATAAGATTATTTTATAGCAGCAAATTTTAAAAATCAGCCTAAGTGTTTATCGGAGAGGGGTTGGATAAACACATGCACATACACACTCACACACGAGGATACTGTACAGCCATTTGAAATGATGAGATCCGTCCAACAGCAGTGGTAGAGCTTGAACTCTGTCACCAATAGACCTATGTTTGCATTTTAACTGTACCAGTTACTGGCCTACCAGGGACTTAAGGCAAGTCATTTGACCTCTGTAAGTCTTGGTTGTCATCTTTAAAAATGGGGTTACTATTAGTTCCTATGTCTTAAGATTGAGGTGAATTAGATGAGAATATGAAAGTAAAGCTCCTAGCACATCACCTAACACACTATAAACACAGAATTCTTAGTGACTAAGCCTCTTGATTCAATACTGTCACTTCTGTACAAAATGGCAAACTAGACCAAAAATTCTGCCTCTTGATCTTCCCAATACTTTATTGAAATAAATGTATTTTTAAAAAAGTATAAACTAATAACAGAGAAGACACTATTAAAAAAAACAGTCTAAATAAGAAAGTTCCCTTAATGATTAAAATTATTGTTGTTATTCAAAACCAATAGGCATACTAGAAAATAATGTTAAAGAAGCTTTTCAAAATTTAGAGCAAAATGACATGAATGGAGATGTAATAAAAAAGGATAATTAAATATAATAATAAAAATTACAATAGCCAACATATACTAAGAGCACTTGAATATGTGCCAGGTGCTGATTTACATCCATTATTTCAATCAGTCTTCCCAACAAACTTATGAAGTAGCTAGGGATATTATTCCCTCTTGATACTTGGAGAGATTAAAACACTAAGAAATCAAGGAATTAGCCCCCAGCCACATGGCTAGTATATGGCAGATTTAGGGTATGCACTCAGCCAGTGTGACTCTGTGCTGGATTGTCTCTGTCACCTCGGCATCTCTGCCACACCTGCTAAAGACTTCTCTGCATCACAAAGAAGCAGAAACTACATTTCCCAGAGTTTCAGATTAGAGCCTGGAGCGGATAACTGTGATTTAGAAGGTAGAAGAGAAGAGGCCATTATTCCCCAGAGCAATGGAGACAGTTGGAGGCAGATGTAGGGGCAGAAGGTGCCCATGAGGTTTGAAGCAGCTTCAAGGTGAGCATCTGGAGAAGCACACATGTTGGGATGGCAGACTGAGCTACTCAGTGACAGTTCAAGAAACTTTCACCCTCTGGCCCTTCCAATGATTATTCCTTGTATTGAAACACTTCCTACTGGGAACACACAGAAAGGCTTTTGTTTTGCTGACCAAACGCTGACTGATAAAGGTTCCAAATACTGAGATCCAATCCAGGAAGTCCCATATCTAATTCACAGATGTCTCAGAAACAACACAGAAAATTGAAAGGAAGGAATTACCAAAAACAATCTTAGTACTCAAAACTCACAATGCTTAGATTAAAAGGGCTCATGTCCAGCTAAATGAATTAAAAAGAAAAGCAAACAACTAGGCAGTCTTATGCTATTTTAGAATTCTGAAGACTAAAAAACATAAGCACTTTCAGAGAGGAAAAAGAGTAACCTACAAGGAATGTAACTTAAACTGACGTCTGACTTCTCATCAACATCACTGTATGACATAAGGCAACTGCTAACAACTATAAAAGAGGAAATTGACAGTAACAAAATAATAGTGGGGGACTTTAACACCTCACTTGCACCAATGGACAGATCATCCAAAATGAAAATAAATAAGGAAACAGAAGCTTTAAATGACACAATAGACCAGAGAGATTTATTTGATATTTATAGGACATTCCATCCAAAAACAGCAGATTACACTTTCTTCTCAAGTGCACACGGAACACTCCCCAGGATAGACCACATCTTGGTTCACAAATCAAGCCTCAGTAAATTTAAAAAAATTGAAAGCATATCAAGCATCTTTTCTGACCACAACGCTATGAGATGAGAAATGAATTACAGGGAAAAAATGTAAAAAACACAAACACATGGAGGCTAAACAATACGTTACTAAATAACCAAGAGATCACTGAAGAAATCAAAGAGGAAATCAAAAAATACCTAGAGACAAATGACAATGAAAACACAATGATCCAAAACCTTTGGGATGCAGCAAAAGCAGTTCTAAGAGGGAAATTTATAGCTACACAAACCTACCTCAAGAAACAAGAAAAATCTTAAATAAACGATCTAACCTTACACAGGAAGGAACTAGAGAAAGAAGAACAAACAAAACCCAAAGTTAGCAGAAGGAAAGATATCATAAAGATCAGAGCAGAAATAAATGAAATAGAAACAAAGAAAACAATAGCAAAGATCAATTAAACTAAACGCTGGTTCTTTGAGAAGATAAACAAAATTGAGAAACCATTAGGCAGACTCATCAAGGAAAAGAGGGAGACTACTCAAACCAATAAAATTAGAAATGAAAAAGGAGAAGTTACAACAGACACCGCAGAAATACAAAGTATCCTAAGAGACGACCACAAGCAACTCTATGTCAATAAAATGGAAAACCTGGAAAAAAAGGACAAATTCTTAGAAAGGTATAACCTTCCAAGAATGAACCAGGAAGAAATAGAAAATATGAACAGACCAACTACAAGGAATAAAATTGAAACTGTTATTAAAAATCTTCCAACAAACAAAAGTCCAGGACCAGATGGCTTCACAGGTGAATTCTATCAAACATTTAGACAAGAGCTAACACCCATCCTTCTCAAACTCTTCCAAAAAATTGTGGAGGAAAGAACACTCCCAAACTCATTTTATGAGGCCACCATCACCCTGATACCAATACCAGGCAAAGATACTACAAAAAAAGAAAATTACAGACCAATATCACTGATGAATATAGATGCAGAAATCCTCAACAAAATACTAGCAAACAGAATCCAACAACACATTAAAAAGATCATACACCATGATCAAGTGGGATTTATCCCAGGGATGCAAGGATTCTTCAATATACGCAAATCAATCAATGAGATACACCATATTAACAAATTGAAGAATAAAACCCATATGATCATCTGAATAGATGCAGAAAAAGCTTTTGACAAAATTCAACACCGATTTATGATAAAAACTCTCCAGAAAGTGGGCATGCAGGGAACCTACCTCAACATAATAAAGGCCATATGTGACAAACCAACAGCAAACATCATTCTCAATGGTGAAAAACTGAAAGTATTTCCTCTAAGATCAGGAACAAGACAGGGATGTCCGCTCTCACTGTTATTATTCAACATAGTTTTGGAAGTCCTAGCCTCAGCAATCGGACAAGAAAAAGAAATAAAAGGAACACAAATTGGAAAAAAGAAGTAAAACTGTCACTGTTTGCAGATGACATGATACTATACATAGAGAATCCTAAAGATGCCACCAGAAAACTACTAGAGTTAATCAATGAATTTGGTAAAGTTGCAGGATACAAAATTAATGCACAGAAATCTCTTGCATTCCTATACACTAATGATGAAAAATCTGAAAGAGAAATTAAGGAAACACTCCCATTTACCATTGCAACAAAAAGAATAAAATGCCTAGGAATAAACCTATCTAGGGAGACAAAAGGCATGCAGAAAACTATGACACTGATGAAAGAAATTAAAGATGTTACCAACAGATAGAGAGCTATACCATGTTCTTGGATTGGAAGAATCAATATTGTGAAAATGACAATACTACCCAATGCAATCTACAGATTCAATGCAATCCCTATCAAATTACCAGTGGCATTTTTCACAGAATGAGAACAAAAAATTTCACAATTTGTATGGAAACACAAAAGACCCCAAATAGCCAAAGCAGTCTTGAGGGAAAAAAACAGAGCTGGAGGAATCAGACTCCCTGACTTCAGATTATACTACAAAGCTACCGTATTCAAGACAGTATGGTACTGGCATGAAAACAGAAACATAGATCAATGGAAAAAGATAAAAAGCCCAGAGATAAACCCATGCACCTATGGTCAACTAATCTATGGCAAAGGAGGCAAGGATATACAGTGGAGAAAAGACAGTCTCTTCAGTAAGTGGTGCTGGGAAAACTGGACAGCTACATGTAAAAAATGAAATGAGAACACTCTCTAACACCATACACAAAAATAAGCTCAAAATGGATTAGAGACCTAAATGGATTAGAGACCAGATCCTATAAAACTCTTAGAGGAAAACATAGGAAGAACACGCTTTGACATAAATCACATTAAGATTTTTTCTTTTTTTTTTTTTTTTTTGCGGTACATGGACCTCTCACTGTTGTGGCCTCTCCCATTGTGGAGCACAGGCTCTGGACATGCAGGCTCAGCGGCCATGGCTCATGGGCCTAGCCACTCCGTAGCATGTGGGATCTTCCCAGACCAGGGCACGAACCTGTGTTCCCTGCATCGGCAGGCGGACTCTCAACCACTGCCACCAGGGAAGCCCACAGTAAGATCTTTTTTGATCCACCTCCTAGAGTAATGGAAATAAAAACAAAAATAAACAAATGAGACCTAATGAAACTTAAAAGCTTTTGCACAGCAAAGGAAACCATAAACAAGATGAAAGGACAACCCTCACAATGGGAGGAATATTTACAAATGAATCAACAGACAAAGGATTAATCTCCAAAATATATAAACAGCTCATGCAGTTCAATATTATAAAAACAAACAACCCAATCCAAAAATGGGCAGAAGACCTAAATAGACATTTCTCCAAAGAAGACATACAGATGACCAAGAAGCACATGAAAAGCTGCTCAACATCACTAATCATTAGAGAAATGCAAATCAAAACTACAATGAGGTGTCACCTCACCCCAGTTAGAATGGGCATCATCAGAAAATCTACAAACAACTAATGTTGGAGAGGGTGTGGAGAAAACGGAACCCTCTTGCACTGTTGGTGGGAATGTAAATTGATACAGCACTGTTGGTGGGAATGTAAATTGATACAGCCACTATGGAAAACAGTATGGGGGTTCCTTAAAAAACTAAAAATAGAATTACCATATGATCCAGCAATCCCACTCCTGGGCATATACCCAGAGAAAACCATAATTCAAAAAGACACATGCACCCCAATGTTCACTGCAGCACTATTTACAATAGCCAGGTCATAGAAGCAACCTAAATGCCCATTGACAGCCGAATGGATAAAGAAGATGTGGTACATATATACAATGGAATATTACTCAGCCATAAAAAGGAACACAATTGGGTCATTTGTGGAGACGTGGATGGATCTAGAGACTGTCATACAGAGTGTAGTAAGTCAGAGAGAGAAAAACAAATATCGTATATTAACTCATATACATGGAACCTAGAAAAATGGTACAGATGAACCGGTTTGCAGGGCAGAAATTGAGACACAGATGTAGAGAACAAACATATGGACACCAAGGGGGGAAAGTTGTGGGGGGGTGTGGGTGTGTGTGATGAATTTGGCGATTGGGATTGACATGTATACACTGATGTGTATAAAATTGATGACTAATAAGAACCTGCTGTATAAAAAATAAATAAAATAAAATTCAATAAATAAATAAAACTCCTTTGCAGTTTTACAAAAAGAAATCACTGTATGATATTCGAAGATGTTGGAGAAACGCCTTCAAAGTTCTGAGGAGACATGATTTCAACCCAGAATTCTATTCCCAATCAAACTATAAATCAGGGTTAGAGCTGGAATTCTATACCCAACCAAACTATAAATCTGGACTCTTTCTGGTAGATAAGGACTCTGAAATGCTAACTTCTATGCACAATTTTTTAAACGAGGGCAAAACCTTAGTTCACTTGATAAACTTTCTGCATCATGCAAGACAATGATGTTTAATCATTTTACTACTATGAGTTTATTTCCATGAATATTAAAAAGCTGGAGCATAGCAAGCTCTTACATTCATGTATGTTATTTAGAACAAAGGTATTGTAGGTATTTACATATAAAAACTTTTTAAAAAATATAATATATGAATACGGCAGGATTGTGATGATAGCGCATGAATGACTGACATTTTGCTAAAGTAAATGACTTAATGTCTTATCTCTTCCAAATATACTTAGATTTTAAAAGAAAAGACTTAAAGAACACTGCAGACCAAAAGCAAGAACTCATCAGCCACAGCAATGCCAGGGCAGAGGAGCCCAGGGACCATTATTTGGTGACCCACCCCTGAAGGTGGCTGAGTTTCCATTACTTAGATTCCATATCCATCGCCCTCTCCACGGAAGCTTCTGACTCTTTTGGGTCCCCAGGTAACCCCTCCTGCAGGGAAGAGGATGTGAGGACCAGTTAAACTGAGTGTTCTCATTTGCCCACAAGTTCCATTTCTCCTTATAGTGATGCATTGATATGACTTACATGTCAATATCTTTATTTTAACTTCCTCCTATTTCCCTCTACTTTTTAAATCTTCTTAGGTTGCATCTTTCTGTGTAATCTCAAATCTCATTTGGAGTGAGGAAAAGTTTATCTAAATAATACTAGTCACACTAATCTCAGTTTCTTGTGAGATTCACAGCCTCTGGAGCCTGATCACCTATGGGCACATGGACACACTGGAGCTTCTGGTCCTATAGTCAGGGTTCTTGGTGCCACAAACAGACAGTAACTTTGAAGCTCTAAGCAGAAAAGGAATTTATTGGAAGTATGTCAGATAGTTCACAGAATGGCTAGGAAGGCTGGAGAGAAGCACAGGGAGGAAACAGAGGAGGCAAAACAGAGCCAAGATGGCACCCCAGGACAGTCTGTTCAAGATGCTGACACTGGTGTTGTCACCACACAAGCCTGCTACAGTTCCACCAGCCGCACCTGGACTCTACCTTCCATCAGAGGCACCGACCATAATCTCTAAAGGCCCTGGACATTTGCATTCCTCAGTGAAGACTCAAAGTCTTGGGCAGATGTAGCTGATAGCCTGAGCTGCCTGTGATCTAGAGAAGGAAACCTATGGCCCTTTGGGCCTGGGTCTCCTTACAGAAATTCCCTGACATAGGAAGCAGGGCCGGCAAACATCAGGAAAGTCCAGTTCACTTGGTGACCTTCTGTGGTTCTACCAGAGCAGCTTTTCATGCTCCTCTTTATTGTTACCTCATTGCTCTCATTAAACTGAGCAGTTTGCAAATCAGGATATTTATGTTGGATTAATTATATTTATATAATATGTACTTTCTATTTCTTTCAAAGTCAGATTTTAAACATAAGTTTCTCATTTAAAATTTTAGTTTTTTTTTTTTTTTTTTTTTTTTGGTGTACGCGGACCTCTCACTGTTGTGGCCTCTCCCGTTGCGGAGCACAGGGTCCGGATGCGCAGGCTCAGCGGCCATGGCTCACGGGCCCAGCTGCTCCGCGGCATGTGGGATCTTCCCGGACTGGGGCACGAACCCGTGTCCCCTGCATCGGCAGGCGGACTCTCAACCACTGCGCCATCAGGGAAGCCCTGGGAAGCCCTTTAGTGTCTTTTTATTTGTACTTCTAAATAAACCTGGACAAGGCTGAGGAGTCTTCCCTGCTAAATTCTATTGGGACTTAGGTTGCAGATTACCTGTGAGTTTCTTTCATTTAAGAAAATCCATTCTGAGGATAAATTCAGAGAGGCTGAATGGTCTAATGCAATCAACCACAAACAGTGTAAGATGCTTATTTTATGAATTGTTGAAGATTTTAAACTGTGATAGTACAAATACACTGAACTGCTTCACTTAAGAACCCAATAGATGTCGCTGGTAAATTCTGGTAAAAAACAATCTGTGGGGAAACAAACACATCTGATTTAGTGATGTATGAAATATGATGTCAGTGTGTATAAAAATAATTAATGTCAACTGTTGATATTCTTTGTACTAAATTATATTCCTAAGCAAGATTTTTATGTTTTATTGGGTCTGACTTCACACTGCCCTATTACAATAACATTCCCAATGTCTAGTTTAGTCTCCTTTACATTTACAACATCCTGGAGGGTGGTGGTGTTAAATTTAATTTGTCAATCTACGTTAATTTTACAAGGATCCAGATCAAACTTCTGTATAAACAAGAACTGCCTTGCAGAGGCTTTTTGGCAATGTGGTTGGAGAAGTCACAGCTGAACTAAAAAATATGTCGCCGGGGTATTTTTCATTTTTCCCCCTATGATTTTAACAGCTCAAATGAAAGAGCTGTTTTGCTTTAATAATAGAGTCCTTGTTGAAAGTCTTTTAAAGAGCTGTTCTACCACCCTGAAACAGTCTAATTAAGCCATTAATATAACAAAGATACCAATAGTTGCTAAACCAAAGAATACACTTCCATCTCACAGCAGAAATGAAAGGTGATGTTTTTTCAGCTTGTAGCTTGATTCCCAGTTTAGAGAAACCCTGTCCATTAGACTTTTTTTTTTTTTTTTTTTTTGCAGAGAAACATCATTAATCTGTGAAACTTACTACAATGGGATATTATATTCCTCAACAGAGGCTGTTATTGAAACTGCATATTATCAAGACAGCTGTCTGATTAAGTTTTTATAAAGGATTAGGGGGTATATGAGTACCTAACAGCTGCACCAGATAGACTAAAACTAGGGTTCCAGAATTGTATGCTTCTTGGTATATGGAGTGAAAAGATATATTCTTTACCAGTGCAGTGAGATATTAATATTTAAAGGGAAAATTAAATTAGAAACAAAACCTCATTTCTCTGAGTGCAAAGTATTGTGTGAATACAAATGAAGAATCAACAGAAGTATATAAAATGTAGTCCCTCCTCTTAAGGAGTCCACCATAGTCTCAGTAGGCATGAAAATTTTTGAAACGTTAAAATATAATTAAAGGGACTTCCTTGGTGGTGCAGTGGTTAAGAATCTGCCTGCCAATGCAGGGGACATGGGTTCGATCCCTGGTCTGGTAAGATTCCATATGCTGTGGAGCAACTAAGCCTGTGTGCCACAACTACTGAGCCTGCGCGCTAGAGCCCGCAAGCCATAACTACTGAGCCTGCGTGCCACAACTACTGAAGCCTGAGCGCCTAGAGCCCGTGCTCTTCAACAAGAGAAGCCACCGCGATGAGAAGCCCGTGTATCACAACGAAGAGTAGCCCCCACTTGCTGCAACTAGAGAAAGCCCGAGCCCAGCAACAAAGACCCAATGCAGCCAAAAATAAAATAAATAAATATATAAAAAATGTATATAATTAAAGATCTAAGTGAAAGTTTGAGGCATTTGAAGAAGTTAGTGCATGAGGAACTGCTGAACGGGTTAAAGAAGGGCCAGAGGTTTAAGAAGAGAGTTGTTGGAATTTATCAACCAAGACTTCTGAGAAAAGCCATCAGGATTGTCTGAAGAGTAATCTGTTAAAGTTCGAAGAGACCTGCGAGATCACCTCCTATTCCAGTGCTTCCTAGACTTATCTGTTCAAAACAATCATATGAGAAACCCCCTAAAAATGAAATTCCTGGTCTTTCCCTCAAGCCTATTGAATCAGATATGCAAGGGAATATATGAGCCCTCTTTTACATATATTTAAATCATTTTAAACTGGCTCAGAGGGCCCAAGAACTGTTTGTATTTTTGTTTGTTTATTTGTTTTTCTAAAATGCCTCAGGTGATTATTTTCAACTGGGAAGTTTGGGAAAAACTGTTCTAAGTCAACCTTGTGATCTCAGAAAGTGAAACATTAAACAAATACCAAACATAAGAAAAAAAAAAAAAAAGCAGATGGAGACACAGATGTATATGTGAGTGTGTGTGTGTATATGTGTGTGTGTGTGTGTGCTTGTGTGTGTAAGACAAATAGTAATCCCCTCGGGATTACATAAGAAGAGAAAACTTGCCCAAGGTCCAGGGCCAAAGAGCTCTGGCCCAGTGTCTTTCACATAATAGACCCTCAAGAAATACTTTGTACTTGCTGAATTGAAAATGAAGCAAGGAACAAAGCAAGCTGTAACCCTCAAGCATTTCATGACCTATTTATTACCACCCTATGTTCAATTCATTTTGTAAAACCTCTGGTTGGAGACACAGATCGTGAATCTTAAAGAGTCTCTTATGGATTGTGTAGCAAGACTGGGTCGAAACATTCAGTGCCCAGGAAACCTTTAAACACCAAGGAGGTAAAGAGATTTTGCAGCAACGAGGTAGAAAGTTGAAATTTAAGGAAAGGGACCTCTGAGCTGCATCTCAGAGAACATATCCAGATGCTTATTAGATTGTGGTAGATTTTGCTAAAGCATGTGATAGAATGAATTGTTCACAAAATAATTCTAAACTGGCTTAGAGGACCTTGAAGAAAATTACTTAAAACTAGCTCAAGCCCTCAGCAAACCACAGAAACATAAACCACCGTATGGGGGATAATCTCACTGTGGCAGGGAGGAATGGATGACCTAATGCTTCTCCACCAGCTCCCACCCTCACCGCCGTCATGCCCTGGTTCTCTCTGCATTCCTCTAGTCGGTGGGAGTTACTAAAGTTTAGTGTGTAGATATGTATGTGCATTTATTTTTACCAAAGAAATGCCTGTACTCATATCCTAACACATTCTAAAATTCTACCATCCTCTTTTCCCACAGAATCCCCACTTTTTAAATATTGAATTTGGGAGGCACATCAATAAGAAGTTGATTTACAAAAAAAATAGATAATGTTATGACATTAATAGTTTATTTCTTGACTTTATGAGTATATATATTTTAAATACCAGAATCAGAGTTTACTAGAAACATCAAATTGTCATTAAATTCTTTTCTAACAATATATTCCAAATGCATTTTTTGCCGTGGGTATAGCTTGAATAAACCATGGCTTGACATTTTTCAAAGGATTGAATCCATCGGATGGGTGAGTAAACAATCATGATGAAACCATGAGAATGGTTTTGTAATCTACTAGACACCAGTGAGACAGAGGCAACAACCTGCACTTTTCCAATGGATCTTATCAATGTGAGGCCGGCCCGGGCCATCTTTAGGTTGTAAACATCACTCATGACACCAGGAGTAAGTCTGCAGAGTTCACAGTGAAGTTCAAGGAAGAAAGAAAAGGGAAAACTTACTGCTTTTCAGAGCTGATTGGAGTTAAAATGTAATTTTACATATCTATTTATTATATATTTGTCTCATATATGAGTATATATATATATATATATGCAGCAGGGAATATTTGTTTTAACATGTAAGTTTACTGTTTGAACCAGCTGAGTTTAAGATGGCAAAAAAAAATAATAATAATAACAGCTACTAAATGGCAACATTAAACATTATCCAAACCAGTCTTCGTAGCAACTCTGTGTGGTGCTTATGTTATCCCTAATTTATAGAGGAGGAAAGTAGTCTCAAAGAGGTTAACTTACTTGTCCAAGGGCACACTGATAGTAAGAAATAAAGTCAGATACTGGACGTGGATTTATCTCTCTCCAAAATTGTTAATCAAAATTTTATGTTGAGATAAAAGATTTATTGTTGGTTTACAAGAGCAGCAACATGCAATTTGTAACACAAGGATCTTTAGGGCAGAGAACTTGGTGTATCTGTCAAGCAGGAAAGGGCAGAGGAAGTCCCAGTTTTGTCATTCTCCCTTATTGAATTATTCTGCAGCCGTGACATTTCTGTAAACGCATCTCAGGAAAGGCATTGCTAGGCAGAGTCTCCACTTCCACTAGGTCAGGGTTTAACACCCATAACACATCTTGCCTTCATTTGTGTGTTGCTAACTCATGCTCATGACTTAAATTCTTCAGTATGTCTGCAGTGAATTAAAATAAGGCCAGATAGCAACACAAAGTGCTGAGCAAAACTCTCTTGAAACTCAAAAACAGTTTCCGAAAACAGAAACCATGTTCACATTTTTTAAATTCTTGTTTTACCTTATTTGGAGATGTAAGATGGACTCCAGAGACCCCTCCAACCAGAACATAATGTTAGTAAATCTTTGTTGAGATAAAAGAAAATGCCCTTCTACCCCAAAGATGCTAAATACAGGTCACATCAACAACCACTGTTTCCATTTTCTGGCAAAGCTGAATAAAATTTCCCACTATTTTTCAATTAGGAAAAGTAGCATCTCAGATAACAAGAAAGGCTTTTGTAACAAACTAGCAAACTTGGAGTAATCTTTATTGAAAGTTATGTTTAAAAGGGGGATTTGTGTTGGACTGGAGACCCATTTTACACCAGTCTCTGGAGAAAGAACTAGAGGGAAGAAAACCTTTCCCATTTTCTTGCTTCTGCGATCTGCGTTCAGTTTTCGTTTTCCCACTGAGAGCCACGTGGGACCTGTGAGCCTGGGAGGCAGACAAAGTCTGAGTCAGAGCTTACACTAACAACTGAAGCAGTGATTTTCCCCATTTTCAGCTTTAGGGGCCTCACCCTCTGTCACGAATCTTAGGTGGGGTGGGGAGGAGAGAGGGGGACCGGGCGCCACTTGCTGGTACATAGCAGCACTATTCGGAACCCTCAAAACTAAGCACATTTGGAGACCCAGCCCCAGTTCTGCAATTGTTCAATTCAACCTGGAACCACGGTTTTATGAAACCTTATTTTGGTGCTCTGGCATAACGGTAACTTGAAGCTAATCATCCAGACTGGAAAATGAACGAGTGGTGCCAAAAACGGAAGGGGCTATGCATACACATGGGAGGGGATAAAGCCCAGTCTCATGCACATCGATTCAGAAAGGAATGGACACTGTTGATGAAATTTATCATACACGATGGGATGCGAGCAAATCCTTCATCCTAAAAAGGACAGAAACCCAGAAGGGAATGACTGGGGAGAGTGAGTCACTAGCAGCTGTTAAGAATCATAGACCTCTATTCCTGATTTAACTCTCGCCTTTATCTACCCCAGAGACCAGTGGCTCTCAAACTTTAGCCGCATCAGAATCAGCTTGCCGGCTTGTTAAAATACGGAGCGCTGAGCCCCACCCTCGTAGTTTCTGATTTCAGCAGATCTGGGCAGGGGCAGAGAATTTACATTTCTTGCAAGTTTCCTGGTAACACTGTTGCTGCTAGTTGAGGATACTGAACTATAAGAACCACTGCTGCAGGCAATACCCGTTTCAGAGTTGAGCCCAAGGGACCAAGACCAGTTTACTTACCTGGAAAACCATCCCAACATTTCTTTTAAATAGGTGCTTCCATGTTAACCTGAAAGGGGCACTGCTAAAAAATAGGATGAGGGGGTCAACGGAACACACTGTCAATCAAGTGATGTCCCCTATCCCGCTCACCAGATTCAGCTCAGGACCAGAGCAGTGTGGGCCAAGGTTGGCCTGTCCTTGGGGAGGCAGGATAAGGTATCAGTTCACTGGAGCCAGACTAGACTTAAATTTGAGACCCACCTTCATCACTTAAGGTTATGAGCTTGTTCAAGTCAGACCTTTAGCTTTTCTAAACTGTAGTTTCCTTGGATACAAAACTGGAAAAATAATACCACTGATCTCATCGAGTGGTGAGAATTAAATGAGATAATGCTTAGAAAAGCTTTAACACAGTGGCTCATGCATAATAAGGCTTCAGTAAATGCTAGTGATAAGTATTGTTTAATAAAATTATAGCTAGCATTATCATATCATCATTCATATCATTTTTTACTACTCTCAACAAATTCTGAGGTGTTTATCTCATCTTCCGATATTGGAAACTGAGTCACTGAGAAATTACCTCTCTTGCCCAAGGGCATTTTAGGGAGCTCTCTGAAGTTATGCCCCGTGATGCTGCTGCCATCATCATCATTCCAATCCCAGACGTCTAAGTGTGATCTGATCCAGACCCTCTGGACAGCCTTCCCTGAGAACCTGGCCACACTCCTCTCAGGATTAAAGGAGGAGGTATTATTTCTTCAGGCCCTCCTGGGGTTTCTCTCTGCCTTTTTGGCCCACATACTGCTGTATGTAGTTTGTGTCTGAAATGGAAAATTTCTGTAACACAATACCCAGCTCTGATCCCCACAGACTCTCAAGTCTTTTTTTTTCCTTTGGTTTGGGTTAAAATATGACTTCATGTACAAAAAGAAGCCTCACTTCCCAGTGCTCTCAGCAGATACAGAAGCATCACAGATTCAAAACCTTCTGGTTCCTAAGAATTCTGAAGAATTAATTTCACTTTTCTGAAAAAGGAGAGCAATAACTAAGTGACAAGAGAAATGGGAAAATTAAAACTACCTTCTCTTTGGATGCAGGATATATCACTCTGCAAGCCCAACTTCTCCTCCTGTGCCCCTCAGCCAGCACCCCACAGGCACCCTGCAAGGAAAGACAGGAGAGCATAGCTGCCCTGGGATTTATGACCTTGCCTGAAACTGGGTATGTTGGCCAAGCAGGTAATGGAAACCAAGGACTTAGAGGTTTCTCTCATTGACTCACTAGCACTCTTCCCTCCTAGAGTGTCAACTCTTCACAAACTCTGTCTAATGCAAGCCCGGACCAGTCTCAACAGGACAGTGGGTTTTCTGATAAGTCACTGAGTGACTTATCTCTTTGACAACCTACTCTAGTCTCCAGTGGCCTGCACAGGCTCTGGAGCCCAATCTTCTGGCTTTGATTCCCAGCTCTGCCCCTTACCAACGCGCTGGGTGACTTTGGGCCAGTTTCTCAACCTCTCCATGTCTTCCTCATCCATAAATGGGGCTTGACTCTACATTGTAAACTTTTACAAGGGATTAGTTATTTAATAAATTATAAAGTCCTAAATTATTAGGACAGTTCCTGGCACATACTAAGCTCCACATATGTTGCTATTATTACTGTTACTACTGCCACTGCAAGTAAAGGAACAGCTATGGCTATATTTGCTCTAGAAAACATAATGTCTAAATAGGAAGCAGTTTGGTGTTCTGGTAACTGGCACAACTTTGGAATCAGACAGATCTGATTTGGCCACCAACATTGCTATTTAAGTTGTGTGACCTTGGGCAAGTTATGAACATAGTGGAAACCCAATTTTCCTTTTATAAAATAGAAATAATAACACCTACTTCAGAGGGTTACTAGGAAAATTCAGTGAAGCGATGTTTGGGAAGCACTTGGCCATTCGTTGGCAGCCAGAAAACAGTACTTATTATATTGTAAACTGGTCACAGGAACAAAGAAACCCATTAACCTCGGAACCACTTACAACTTCCCTACTTGATATAACTGACTGAAATAATTCCAACACCTAAGATTCTTACAAAAAAAAAAAAAATATATATATATATATATGTCAAAGAATGTAGGGTAAAATGGTCCTTTGTACATTTTTCTGTCTCTGGTGGTAAACTTGGTTAGCTGTCTGGATCTAGAAGTTACTCATCGCCCCCAACCCCAACCTAGCCTCTTTCTTGTCAATCCCATTTTTGTCCCTGCCTATGCACGCTGGTAGGGGATTTTGCCAGGTTTCATAAGAGCACTGTGATGAAAGTACTCCCCGAACCTTCAGACTCCAACCTCCAGATGATGTGAACTTTTTGTGCGTTGGAATGAAGGCGCTTGAGGCATCACAGGAAGGGCAGTAACATCGCTCAATTCTAGGGGGCAGTACTCCTACCACACTGTATTAAAACTGTGCTCCAAGGATGCCTTTAACAGAAAATAGAACAGAATGGGTGCCGCCCGCATTTGTGCAACAGGATAGCTCTGACCCCAAAGCACAGGAAATAAGGCCCACTTGCTCAGACTTGGGCTCTACTCGCCCCCCCACCTTACTTTTCATGAGTCAGACTCAGTCTTCCAAACCTTAATTTATCCTTGCTGAGTGATAACGTGTTAATCCCCCGGTGATATAATCAAGAGGAGTTGCAGAATCACCGATTCTGAGAGTTGAAAGGCCTACACAAGTCATCAGGCCAACTCCCTCCAGTGCTCCAGAGGAACGAGCCAGTGGAGTTCTGGTTTGCCTTTTGTCAATAGGAAAATATAGTCTCTGGCAATGGCTTCCAGGAAGCGTTAGTGTTTAATAACCCCTGGTTCTCCCTGGAGGATGGTGGGGGAAACGCACAGGCACAAAGCCTCTTCGCTCTTGGTTCCCTCCACCAGCACCTGTGCTTGAAGCACCTGAAGGTGACTAACGGGTTTCCTGAAGAGATGGAAGAATGCAGTGATGTTGGCACTCAAGGTGCAGTGAGCAAAAAATGGATGAACCCAAACACCAGTGGAAAGTCACGACTCCAGGAACGTCAACAAGGCAGCTGTTTCTGTGCTTTTATACTTTCCCTTCCCCCATCTTACTTCTTCCACAGCAATATTATAGACAGAGCTCTTTAGAGCTAAAAGCCACCCATGAAATAATCTGTTCCTAAAGCCCTCTGTTTTCAGATGAGGAAATGAGTCCCAGATGTCAGGCAGTACAAAGCATCCAGGAAAGACGATCGATCTAGAAATCACTTATGCTTTCAGCTGCCTTTAGAAGGAGAGAGAAATGTATTCAGGTCAGAGTAAGTGGTTTTGTAAACACTGTTATATAGATGAAGAAGCTAAGGCTCAAAAGTGAATGGCGATGCATCTTCTTTCCTTCTTAAACGTCTCTGCCGGGTTGGACAATCTATGGAGGCATGAGGACTTGCGCTGACCAGAGCCAGCTCCCGGAGAATTGAAGCTGATAGGTGGGTGGGAAGACACGAACCCACTGGTTGAATCTTGAGGGGGAAGGGATCCTATCTCTAATCAGTCATGTAGAATCCACTTAACACTTCCCTGTTGTTTCTTTTTCTGCAAACACATACACACACACTGCAAATGGGAAGAACACAAGTCTGGAGCCAGAATACCAGTTTTTAAAATTTAATACCTGTGTCATCTTTCTCAATTTCACATTTTCTTCTGTAAATTAAGGATCATTGTAATGTCTTTCTCATGGCATTGTTGTATAGATCAAACAAAATAATGAAGCATAACTGCTTTGCAAACCATGAAGCAGTGATTCTTAAATAATTTGGTTCAAGAACCTTCTTAAAAATTTGATGAATGCTAAAGACCTTCCCCAAAATTCCCACATGTAGATACAAAATTTTGCATATAATTTCAGGGGGTTCACAGAGCGTCTGAAGACCCCCACTTACTACCCACTCTAAAAGTGCTCACCAAATATGGAATATTCCAGCCTGGACAAGTATACCATTTTCCTTGGCATAAACTTTGTTTATTTGATAAACCCATACTGGGCTCTTAGTAGGTACTGGGGGCTTCAGGGGCACAGATATCCTGTATTAAAGCAAAGAAGCTCCTTCACATGTATTGTATTAACTAAGAAGTTCACCTCTGGACCTCCCTGGTGGTCCAGTGGTTAGGACGCAGTGTTTTCACTGTTGACCTGGGTTCGATCCTTGGTAAGGGAACTAAACATAATCTCCTGCAAGGCACGTGACAAAAAAAAAAAAATGAAGAAGGTCACCTCACTAAGGTATCTGACCTCAAAGCTCCCATCTGGTTATTCTAGTTAGATTGAGGGTAGTGGTCACCTCTGTTTTGAGACAGGGAAATCATATACAAAGAAGTCAAGGGACTCTTTTTTCTAAACCACTAAAAAAAATTGAAGCATAGTTGATTTATAATATAATAGTAATTATATTATTATATACAGTATGGCATACAGCATGGCAATTCGTATATATATATATTCTTTTTCAGATTCTTTTCTCTTGTAGGTTATTACAAAATACTGAGTATAGCTCCCCCTGCTACACAAAAGGGACTTTCCCCAGGTCTATGAAGGTGTTCTTTTACCCAGGACTTGATGCACCAAAAGATTTGGGTGCAGATAAGCGGAGGAAAGCTGTATTCAGTTTTGGGTAAAGCACAACTCCTCATGGTTTTGGGGTCTGCTTGTCTGATACCCCTCATGCCAGTGAAAGGGTATCTGTAATCATTTGTCATTTTCCCACATTCTACAAAGTACACCTCTTGTAGGTTTTTGCTGCCAAACTAGCAAATCAAATATTTCTGGTGACATAACTCAAAATCAGAAACAGGCATTTTCACTCTGAGCAGAGTGCTCTTATGTTTGGATTTTTTTTGGCTTCTAAATTCCTGCAGTCTGGGGTTTAAATCACTCTACCACTTTCTACTTTGGTGAAGCATAAAAAACATATTTTCCCTATCTGAAAATGAGGATGATAATTGTGACTCCATTTAGTTGTTGTGAAATTAAATGACTTCTTTCGTATAAAGGGCTCAGAACTGTGGCTGGCACTCAGTGAAAGCTCAGCAGATGGTACCGATTATCATTTTCATTGGTCCCATCCTCAACAGCTATATCCTTCGCTTTGTCACAGACCCATTGATTTTACCAGCAATGGCAAATATGTTTTGTTGTAACTGCTATTCTCCAAGAATCATTTTTTAATATGGCTACTAATTTGTCTGTAGAGATGTTAATTTTTGTAATAACTTAGGCTTGATTTTTTTTGGGGGGGGGCTGCGGTACGCGGGCCTCTCACTGTTGGGGCCTCTCCCATTGCGGAGCACAGGCTCCGGACGCGCAGGCTCACGGGCCATGGCTCACGGGCCCAGCTGCTCCGTGGCATGTGGGATCCTCCCGGACCGGGGCACGAACCCGTGTCCCCTGCATCGGCAGGCGGACTCTCAACCACTGCGCCACCAGGGAAGCCCAGGCTTGATTTTTTTTAAGCTCCAGATTGAGAGGTATATAAATTGGGTTGTATAGGGGAAGCAGGTGGCATTTGGGAAGAGCTGCTGGGATGCACTAAAGGGTGAGGATCAGAAGGTAAATTAGAAAAGGAGAATCAGAAAGAGAGATGATTGACCTGATGGGGAGCGCCTGAAAGAAAATTGGGAAGAAGCAAGAGCAGAGAGCAGTAAGTGAGTACACCGTCCCCTATTAGAAAGGACTTAGGGAAATAATTTGTGCTAATAATCTGAGTAATGTCCAAGGCAAGTTATCTCATTTAGTTTTAGGGGATTATGACTAGAAACTGGGTTGCAGGAATACAATAGAATTTCTGTATGGAGCAGAATTAGGAAATGATGCTATATGTTGAGGAGAACTAAGAGATTTTAACATAAAACCCTGTTGAGTCAACCTGGATTCAATGGCTGAGTTACCTACGTGTATATGTAGTTTGTAACAAATGTTTTTCCACATTGAAGTCAGTTTATTATTTTCTGTGAACAGCAGACTCAGGTTATGACACGTTTGTAGAGGAAGACAGTGTAAGAGACAGTTGGTGAGAGTTCTGGTGCTAAAAAGATGACCTGAAAAGGACCCTTCCCTCTCTTAGACTAAGCCCTAAGCCATGAATGAAAACAATGGAACTCGTCAGCCACAAGAATTCGGGGACAGTCGGGGAGATCTGGAGACTGCGTGTCCACCCATCAGCTAGCCAGTCAGTCCCCACCTCAACACCCTCTGATCTGGCCACAAATACATGAATCACCGTCATTGCAATGTTATGGCTGAATAAAGTTCCATACAACTGCCAGGGATTTAAATGTCTTCCTGGGAACCCTCATCACTCCAAACCACCTACATTCCTAGAGTGTGCTCTGTCTTGCCGGCTTATTTTGCATTGTCTAGCTCGGCCTACGTGCAAAGATCCTCAGAGACAATACTTAGATTCATGACTGGAATGCTTCAGCATACCATCCAACTAACTCCCACTCTCATTTTTGCTGGAGGAGGAGATTCACAAACGCCCAAGAAGCCCTCTGGCCGCCAATGAGCAATTTCTCGAGTCTTTAATTATGGACCAATGAAAACAATGCCTTCAGTGAACGGCTGTCTCCCTTTCACCTCTGACCCATGGTCAGACATGCAGCCGTGAGTGTTGCCAGATGGAAATTGTTAGTGAACATCCACATGGAACAGCACTTTTATTTATGACCCAAGGGCATCACTCATCAGTAACCCTGTGGGTTGGACTTTTGTTTAGTACGTAAGAGATCTCAATGTTTTGTGTGAAGCCCTATGTGTTTGGATGTGGCTTGGTCTGTGGAAGAGAGAAAAATGTGTTCCCCCTAAGTTCTTTTAAGCACCCAGGCTGAAAGGAGGATGGGGAAGCCAGTCCAAGTTATTAGGGCCTAGTGCTCTGGGAGGGAACCCAACTCCCAAAGAAACATTTTCACCTCAGTCCAAAGCCTTCCTCAGCCAAGTTGCTGGCCACCATCCTCTCCACATATTCCAACATCCCAGAGATTATAAAGACAAGCTCTTTTATCTCACAAGCCACTGAGACCAAATTTCATCGTCTGCCTTTCCCCAGTCTGAATATTTTGTAGCTCTAGATCAAGCTTTTGTTGGAGTCTCTTCAATATATTCCCAAACAAAACAGCCAAAGTGCTGATGGCATGCTGAAGCATGTTCAAGCATGTTTAGGGGGCAGGGATGTTAGAGAATTGGCTTCTCACCTTCAAGGTGTCCCAGGTTGAAAATGCACTTGTGAAAACTGTAGAGAAACTCTTAGGATCCCGGATGTGCAGCACTGTCTACAACCTGCTGATTTATTTTTTTTTCCACGTTGATTATTTATTTTAAATATAGTAGCATATACATATCAATCGCAAGCTCCCTCACTGCTTTAGAAAGTTTCCCGTCCACCCCCTGTGTTTTGTTCCATCTTGAGGCTGTATGATTTTTAGCTGCTCTGTTCAGTAAGTGTTTGGGCAGATGGATGAGAATTGATGAAACACAGATGGTTTAGACAGACAGATTAAGAACCCTTCTGGGTTGGGTATATTTGACTAGTGATTACCACAGTATTTCAGCAGTTTAGAAGATAAAGATAAATTCACCCATAAAATCTATTGTTGAATTTTAGCTACTTTATTTTTTAGCCTCTCATATAATTTCACAAAATTTACTTCACTTTCCAATATTCCTATGTAGTATTTTAGAGAAAGGAGAAGAATCATTAGTTCATAAGCGGAAAACTGAGGTAATGAGAAAGACAGACCAGAGCCATACAGCTGAAAATCACTGGTTGTGTCCAGAGGCCCATGTTTCCCTCAGTAGAAGGTGCTTCCTCTGGGAAAGGTTCCATTACATCATCAATGTATTTTTCCAGATACCAGGCTCCTTTGGGATGTAGAAACTCTGTCTGGGGAGGCGTTTACCATCCCTCAGCCAGTATTTAGATCTCTCTTTGCTCATCACTTTTTCTCCTATTTTCCCAGTGTGTGTGTATATGTGTAGGTACCCTTTTTCTCAGCAATTACCAATTAGTGAGAATTTGTAAATTTAGCCTGACAATTATTTGTTACTATTTTTGTTTTTTTTTTTGTTTTTTTGTTTTTCTGGGCTTTTTTTGCGGTACGCAGGCCTCTCACTGTTGTGGCCTCTCCCGTTGCGGAGCACAGGCCCCGGACGCACAGGCTCAGCGGCCATGGCTCACGGGCCCAGCCGCTCCGTGGCATGCGGGATCTTCCCGGACCGGGGCACGAACCCGTGTCCCCTGCATCGGCAGGCGGACTCTCAACCACTGCGCCACCAGGGAAGCCCCTGTTATTATTTTTAATGCAAATATTAAGCGCTTGCCCTCTGAGACTCTGTGACTTTCATGCTATATTTTCTTTCCAGAAATAACAATTCTTTTGGCTCAGGCACACCACACACATACACACCAGGTTATAAGACCAAAGGAAAACACTTGGGAAAATGTTGTACAGTGAACAAGATACTTTAGCTTATGCTATTATAGGAATACTATGAGAGGGCTCATGTTAGTATACCCGTTTCACAAATGGAAAAATTTATTCAAAGATATGAAGTGATTTGCCAATATTACATAGTTCTTGTATCATAAAGATGGAATTGGAAACCAAGAGTGAAAATCTGACATCTCAACCCAGGAACTTGCCAGTTTATGCTGTAAGCCTCCTTCTGGAAGATGAACAAAGGGAGGCAATGATAAAAATCCTAGTCCCCATGGGCTAGTCGAGGATCTGATCATCTACAGAGAGGAGAACAAAACAATAATTGGTACAAATTCAGTAAGCCAGAGCAAAGGCGAGTGAGGGGGCTTTGGTGGGGGTGAGCAAAGAAATGGAGCCCAACAGCCTCAGGGCACCAAGAACCTTCCCCCAAGACCCCTCACACATCTGTGTACAGTGGTCCCTTTTTTGTTGTTTTTGTGGTACGTGGGCCTCTCACTGTTGTGGCCTCTCCCGTTGCGGAGCACAGGCTCCAGAAGCGCAGGCTCAGCGGCCATGGCTCATGGGTCCAGCCACTCTGCGGTATCTGGGATCTTCCCGGACCGGGGCACGAACCCGTGTCCCCTGCATCGGCAGGCGGACTCTCAACCACTGCGCCACCAGGGAAGCCCAGTGGTCCCTTTTTTGATGGCAATTCTGGTAGAGCTCAAACCACTCAAACCAGTATCTGGGCAATCCAGGGCATTGAGAAAGAAGATGCTGTGTCTAGCTAAATGTATTAGTTTCCTAGGGATGCTGTAGCGAAGGGTTACAGACTGGGTGGCTTAAACAACAGAAATTTGTCTCACAGTTCTGGAGGCTAAAATTTCAAGATCAAGGTTCAGGCAGGCTGGTTCCTGCTGAGGGCTGTGAGGGAGAATCCTTTCCATGCCTCTCTCCTTGGTTTCCAGTGGTTTGCTTGTAATCTTTGGTGCTCCTTAGCCTATAGTGCATCGCCCTGATCTCTGTCTTCATCTTCATATCTTCATCTTCACACTTCCTCGGTGCAAGTCTGTCTCTTTGTCCAAATGCCTCCTTTTATAATGACACCAGTCACATTGCATTAGGGTTCACCCTAACAATCTCATTTTAACTTGATCATCTGCAAAAAGCCTGTTCCCAAATAATAACCCATTTCCACAGGTACTGGAAATTAGGACTTCAACATCTTTGCGGGGGGTGTAATTCAATTCATAACAGAAAGAAAATGTTTCTTCTTGGAAAGCTTCTCCTAATCCAAAAAGTCATCCTTAAATTTGGTTTCACCTGCCTCAAACATAACGATTATCTTAATGAATATCTTACATAATGAAAACATATCTTTTTTATAAAGAAAATTTTTTTTCTGTTAGGTCATTTTTCACTTTGTACATTTTAACAAATGACCCTTTGAATTTGGTATAGAATACCCTCACCACCCACCCCCCGCCAAGAAAGAAAAATGCTCTACTAAAATAGAAGGCTACCATCATTACAAGAATTTATTCTCTCTTACTTGAACTATGAACTTCCATCTATTCATATTACCAAGAACAAGAAATATACTTAAGATGGCTCAAAATCTATGATATTATTATAATTGTTATTGTTATCATTTAAAAAGAGATTCTGGTCAGAAGAAAGTCTTTTCCTACGTGATATTGGAAAGTTCTACAAGTTGTATCTTCAAAAGGATTTAATTTTATATTTCTAATATATTTTTTAAAATTAATTATCTTTATACTTTTTAAGGTAAAAGAATTTTTTTTAAAGGGGAAAGAGGAAAAGAAAAGGTGAAGACGGAGGAAAGTCATGAAAGTCTGTAGCATATAAATGACAAAGGCTACAGGTTTCTGTGACTGTGGGTTCACCCCAAAGCTAGTGGATTTTTAAGCTCTGCCAGCTGTCTGTTCTCTGGGCTGATAAGTGACAAGATTAGCCGTGTCCTAGCCAGACACTGGGAGTGACATTCTTCTTATAAAGTTTGAGCCAGGGACCCAGCCAAGTCTAAACTCCCTTTTTTCATTTGTGTTAGCATTTTTCTTGGTTCAAACTCACAGGTAAAAATTCCCTCAAGAGAATATCCAAGGTCGCTTTCTTCATCCAAGGGCTTACCTCTACCCGAGAACTTACCTGTTTGCCTTGCATGTCCACATGCTTCAGGGAAAGACAGGATATCATAAATGAAACACCTCCCAGACCCCCTCCCTCACGATCTCTTCAGATGCCCCACAGTTCTGCCCCATGAAGGAGGGCTGGGGTGTATAAGGAAAGTAGTTTGGGTTTTCTCCACAGAGAGATGAGATCTCTAAGATGAGGCCAAAAACCCTTCCTCTATCCAGTCCCACTCATGCAAATCAGACACTTCTGATTCCCAGCATATTTTTCCTGGGTTTAAACATAGAAGCAAACAATGCAGTAAGCAGGTAAGAAGCTGCTTTTTTGCTGCAAGGATTGAATTTGTAAAGGTCTGAGAAGAGTCCTTGGTGAAGGAGACCAGGAAATTCAATGTTCTTGACAGTGTTATTCAAAGTACGGTCTGAGAACTACTTTTAGCATAATCTCCTGCAAAACTTGTTAATAAAAATTAACAAGGTTTCCCAGGCTCTGCTCCAAACCAAAATAATCAAAAAATCTTGGAGTGGGAACTCAGGAATCTTATTTTTATCAAGTTTCCCAGGTGCCTTCAACGCACATTAAAGTACGAGAACCACTTCATGACCCAAATGCACGTGAGGACAGCCAAGGGTTGTGTGCATGTGGATTCCAATATGTACTTGAGGGTCCCTTATAGAGCAATGAAATCAGTCTTTCAAGTAAGTTGCATTTTAGACAGGATTTTCCTTGACTCCTGAGATCTCTGCAAAGTGTGTTTCTGTACCTTTGTGTTTCCTGCCGCACTTCTAATATCATCTGTGCCAATGAATTACCATGATCAATTTACATGAATTTCTCTTGTAGACAGAGACAGTGGCTTATTATCTTTATGTCTTTATATATCCCTTGCTTGGCAGAGTGCCTGCTTAATAAACCTCTGTTGATTAAATATATAAACCTAGCTGCTTTATCCATCAGGAAACTAGCAAGCAAAAAGTTTATGTTTGTTCTCAATAAGCTACCGAGTTGTTTTTTTCTACAGTATAGGTTTAATATCAGGCCAGGTCTGGTTGGACCTTTAGCTTTATTCCTAATATCCCATAACAGAATTTTATCACAAATGCTGCCACCAACATCTATTGAGTTGGAAACTCATCTACGTGCCCTCTTTTCTTCTCACTCCTCATTAGAAAAGCTATGCTGATATTGGGTAGCTCAAAGGAGCCAAACTGGCCTAATTAGAGAAAAAGGTCCCCAAAGTGTTTATGTATACAGTCATCCCTAGGTATCCTCTAAGGGAGTGGTTCCAGCTCCCCCTCAGATAACCAAAATCCATGGATGCTCAAGCTCCTTTCATAAGATGGTGTAGTATTTGCACATAACCCACACGCATCCTCCTGTATACTTTAAACCATCTCTAGATTACTTATAGTACCTAATACAATGTAAAAGCTATATAAATAGTTGCTGGTGTGCGGCAAGTTCAAGTTTGCTTTTTGGAACTTTCTGGAATTTTTTTCAAATATTTTTGACCCAGAGTTGTGTGAGTCCACGATGGAGAACCCACAGATATGGAGGGCCGACTGTATTCAGTATAAAAGCGACCCCTCCATTTAGCCAAGGTCTAGGAACGCCAGTTCCACGGCACCCGGCACCATGATGGTGCGGTCCTATGCATATGCTGCTGCTTCAAGCGCACAGGGACTACAGATCCAGCAGAGAAGAGAAAGCCAGTGCCTGGGAGAGCGACCCCATTGTTGATTCTGCTCCCTCCCTGCTGAGCGCTCCTGAAGCTCTCAGGTAGGGTCCGGGAGAGGCTGAGGCATCTGGGTGATGTGCTGTAAGAATGCATTTCACACTAGGTGTTTCGCCAAACGTGCTGTTAGGCTGTAGAGTTACCCTCAGACTAGTGACCCTTCAGGGATGGTTTAGTGGCTTAGGAAAGTAATAAAGTCAGAAAGCAACAAATACATTTGATCATAACTTCTGAGACTAATCAACACCCTAGCCCCAGGAAACTGACGGAGATTGGACAGGAAAATGCTGGGGATGAAAGCGCTGAGTGGCTTGGCACATCTGGTTCGAGATGGGCTGACTGAAGAAGTGCCAGGACTAGAAATGTGAGAAGAAATATGGGGTCCTGGGAAAGGGCACTGCCGCCAGGGCTTGGGGTGGTTTTCATCCCCCCAAAATAAAAAGCTGAAGTAAAGCTGACTTGAAATAATTTTAGTCATGTGTATATCCTAACTCTGGCACATTCTTTATCATGTTAACTTCTTTTTATTTCAAAGAACATTCAATTTACTAGGCCAAACTTCATAATGTTTTTAATTTAAACAGAGGGTTTTGCCAAACTTAGCCCTAAGAGAAATATTTTCATTATCCAGCTCTTTTATCAACTCCACAGCTCGGGTGTGGTTTCATTCCCCTGCTGGCCTTCCCTCTGTGCTGCTAGGAAACCAAACACGATGGCCATGAAATGGGAAAATACTCTCGATTGATTGGCTTCCACCTGCATGTGATGTGAGAGACACACCGTAAGGAACGAGTTGCCGAAACAGGGGGACCAAATTAAAATTTATACTTAATAGTGTTATTGATCTCGGAGAGACAGCAGTGAGCGGTCCTGAAGAGAGATTTTAGCTCCCTGCCCAGGAATTGGACCTGGGTAGCCTGGATGAAAACCAGGAATCCTAACCACTAGACCCCCAGGGACTAGAGGCTAGAAGCAAAGTGGCCCTGGCTCTTTCCCCCGTTTGAAAGCACAAATGTTTCAAGGAGGCAAAAACTGTAAAAACAGGTACAAAGTTTATTATTAAAGGCACAACACAACATATGGGAAAGCACACAGAGAAGCAGTTTGCTTACTTAAGGCAAAATCAAGCCCGTGTGCACCACAACTACTGAGCCTGAGCTCTGGAGCCCACAAGTCACAGCTACTGAAGCCCACGTGCCTAGAGCCCATGCTCCACAACAAGAGAAGCCACCGCAATGAGAAGCCCGTGCACCGCAATGAAGAGTAGCCCCCGCTCGCCCCAACTAGAGAAAGCCGCGCACAGCAACAAAGACCCAACGCAGCCATAAAGAAGAAAGAAAGAAAGACAAAAGCAAGGCAGAAATACACACCCAGAGAAGAGTGCGGGTGTCCTGAATGAGGAGTGCAGTAAAGAGGTGATTTAAATCACTCATATAGGGCAGTCCTTCTGGATCTTTACCTACATTTGGCCAATTATCTTGTTTCTTTTTTTACACCTGACTGGTCCTAGAGCCCTTCCCAAGATGCGTGCGCAACTTTTTTGCTCGGATGGATCCCACCCCAGAGACCCGTGGGTGCATGTCCACACTTCTTATGCATGGCGCCCCCCTCTCTTTTTGACCCTCAAGGAGACTTTCTGCACATGTGCAGACAAGGAAGTTTTGCTTGACGTCTTTACTTCAGCAGAGCTCAGCTTCTGCCACTGGCTTTGTTCTTGGAGTGTCTGGGTGAGAACAAAGGCTTCAATTTTACTCCACTTGACAAACACCAGCTGTCCAGCCCAGGGGCCCAGCTACGTCCTACCTCATTATGTGTGATATAAAGAAAATATGAGGGCTTTATCATAAGGACTCTTAATAATGATGATAATTATAGCTATCAGTTATTGAGCACTCACTCTATTGCAGGGCGCTACTCTGGTGACTTTATAGCTATATGACCCTCCCAACAGCCTTATCAGTGGACACCATCATCATCATTTATAAATGAAAACAAAGAGCAGACAGATCAAAGGGAGATGGCTTGACCTATCATTTGCCAGATGCATTATTGGTTCACACACTTAAAAAACAAACATTAAGAATGCTGGTCTAATATATTTAGTCAAGACAGTTGCCCCCCATAGATTAAAAAGGTGAGTAACCGTGGAAGAAAATCATAGAAGGGCATGTAGATGATAATTTGGGAAGGCTAGTGAGTCACGAAGTAAGAGTGGGAAAATGGAGAGCATGGATGCTGAAGGTGTGACCGGAATTTGATACAGCTCAAAGCACTCTGATAGCAGAAAATGTGTTAGAAAAGGAGTTTGGAAACCCTTACATGATAACTAATCCAGATTTTTGGCAGCCTCACCCAGATTGTCTTCTAATGTGCAGTTCTTTAATGTTATCCAATTCGTGTGCATGGAATCTGGTTTATTTGGAAGGTTAAATAAAAAGGAGAGTAGAGCAATCAAGAAAGGTAATTATAGAACTGGATGTAATGAAACTTTCGCTTGAAATTTAACCCAGAGAATAATTATTTTAGATATGTTTTTCTCTACTGTATAAATTAACACAATTGGTAGATTTTTCTACAGTTGCATTTACATTTATACTTTGTTGCTAAATTAATGAGAACCTAGAATTTGCATTGAGTTTATGGAAATGAGTACTCATTTCTCAATTAAAGTATTTAAGTATGCTTCATTGCTTTGCTGTAAAATTAGCCCTGAAGAGCCACTAATGCAAGCTTTGGGACAAATTTAGCTCTTTTTCAGAGATACTGAGCTCCTCCACAGCAATGCCGAAGGCAGGAGATCCTTAAGCATAGTGTACAGCACAGAGCAAGCCCCTGGGCTGACGTTTATGAATAACTGGAATGAGAAATCCTGATAACTGCTATTTGAGAAGGTGCTCTTGAAGAATAGGCCTTCTTTAACTGTGGACTGGGGAATTACCTATATACTTGGAGTATACTGGATCTGTGCAAGAATCCCCTTTACTATGTAAACATTCCTGAGTCCTCCTATTCTAAGTCTCTCTTTGTCATTTAAGAGGGACTAAGGGAGAGGAAAGGAAGCAGGAGAAGGAAGATAGAAAAGCAATTAGTATGGTGCAAAGGACATTTCCGTGTATGGAAAGTCCCTTTCTACTCTTGTAACGTATTTCCAAAGTATTTATGATTTATGGGCTTTGATATCTATTTTATAAACCAAGTATTAATTTACTATCTGAGTGCACATTCCTACAATTACGCCTCACTCTCCAAGTTGATCCAGTGGGGATCTCCCACAGCATCCCCAAAACTCTGGCTTCCTGAGCGTAAATCTTTCTTTGCCAAAATACTAAATCAACTGCACCCTATCTTAGAAAACTGAAAAATGTGAAGGAAGGACTCTGTAATGATTCATACACCTGGATGTAGAGCTCAAAGAATCTAGGCCAGCATAAGAGTACAAAGTAGGCACAGTTAACCCTCGAAATTGCATATAACCTTCACCTTCCCATAGTCCTGGGGAAGTTTAACAATATGCATTTCCTTTGGATTTGGCAGTTGGCCCTGGAGCCAGTGGTAATTATTATCCTTGCTCCTTTCCAGTCTTTCTCAGGAAGAGAAGATAGAAATATATTCTGTCCAAAGATGCTTTTAGGCTGAAGACAATTTAAGTACAGGAATACCTCCGAGATATTTCGGGTTTGATTCCAGACCAATGCCATAAAGTGAACATCTCAATAAAGTGAGTCACACGAACTTTTTGGTTTCCCAATGCATACAAAAGTTATGTTTACACTCTACTGTAGTCTACTAAGTGTGCAATAGTGAAACTGTGCCACCCAGATTGGGACTTGAACCCGCAGTTTTTTAACTGAGGTTACACACCTGGTCTCAGGACTTAGTGAAGCTCAGATTCTTGGTGTTTCGTCACAAAAAGAATTCAGTGAGAGACAAAGTGATGGGCAAGAAGTGCATTTATTTAGAGAGAAACACACTCCACAGACAGAGTGTGGGCCATCTCAGAAGGCAAGATGCCCCCAAACATGGGGTGGTTAGTTTTTATGGGCTGGATAATTTCATAGGCTAATGAGTGGGAGGATTATCCCATTTATTTCAGGGAAGGGGCAGAGATTTCTAGGAATTGGGCCACAGCCCACCTTTTGGCCTTTTATGGTTAGGCTCAGAACTGTCATGGCATTGGTGGATGTGTTATTTAGCATATGCTAATATATTATAATTAGCATATGATGAGGCTCAAGGTCCCCTGGAAGTCGAATATTCTGCCATCTTGGACCTAGTTGGTTCTAACCAGTTTTTGTCATGTCCTATGGCTTTCTCATTCTTTTAAAGGTTGTTCCCTGCCCCCTTCCCTCCTGTTTCAATAGTGTCTCAAAAAACGTACATACCTTAATTTAAAAATGCCTTATTGCTAAAAAATGCTAACCAGGGCATCCCTGGTGGCGCAGTGGTTGAGAGTCCACCTACCGATGCAGGGGACGCAGGTTCCTGTCCCGGTCCGGGAAGATCCCACATGCCGTGGAGCGGCTGGGCCAGTGAGCCATGGCCGCTGAGGCTGCGGGTCCGGAGCCTGTGCTCCACAACGGGAGAGGCCACAACAGTGAGAGGCCCGCGTACCGCAAAAAAGAAAAAAAAAATGCTAACCATCATCTGAACCTTCAGTGAATCATAATCTTTTTGCTGGTGGAGGGTTTGAAATTCTATGAGAATTTCATGACCAAAACATGACATAGAGACATGCAGTGAGCAAATACTGTTGGAAAAAATGCCATATATAGACTTGCTCCATGCAGGGTTGTCACGAACCTTCAATTTGTAACAAAAAAAAAAACAAAACTACAGTATCTGCGAAGCACAATAAAACGAGGTATGCCTGTATACTGCTAAGGAAATAGAAGATAGACTCTTAGCCTTAAAGAGCTTATGGTCAAGCTAAGAAAATTTGGAAAGAGTGTACAGTTTAGGAGCCAAAAGAAGAAAAGCCACGAAGCAGCATAAAAAAGAGAAGACAGAAAGGTAAGCCAAGAAGCAGTCACATGCGATGACACAGGAAGCTCAGACAGAAGGGCTTTATGAGAAGCAGCAGTATTTGCCACAGCAAGTCCTGAGAAAACGAGTCCTCTATGAAGACAGTGGTTCTTGCTAGTGGAAGAGATCTCTGCTAGTGAAAGAGATCTCCACTGTACAATACTAATAGGGAATTAATGATTAAAATTGAACCATTATGATTTCCTTAATAAGGATTTATGCTTATTTCTTTTCTTTCTTTCTTTTTACCTTATAAAACAATCCAAAACATAAGAATATAATTTGAGTATTTCTTTCCTCTTGTTTTCTAACAAAGGGACATTTAGTACAGTATCATAAATCAGACCAGTCCTCTCTCAAATGCGAATATTTAGAAGAACAAAGAGGTCAGAGGCACTCTGGTTCCAGATTACTAAAACAGTTCTTTCGTTCTCTGTTCATCTTTATGTGATTGCCTTCAATTATGTGCCACATTTCTTTTTTCTTCAGAAGGATGCTGGCTTGTGGTACCCGCCCCCTCACCCCATTGTATGCATCATATTCACAACGTATTGTTTGATGCCATCTGTTTAACACAATAGAACAGAAATAGGAGTCCTATCACATCATCTGATCCCCCTCCAAAGAAATATATGGCACCGTTCGACTGGGCAAAAGTCACGGGTGCTAAATCCTTCAACTAGTTTCAGATGTGAAACATGTGTTTTTACCCAAGTATAAATGTTACATGTTCTTCTACATCATTGCTCTCCCTTTCTCCTGGTAAAGAGACTGGCTTTTGGCAAATCCAGACAACTTGACAAGCCTTAGAAAGTATATTTATAAGCATAGGAGTCAGCACAATCTTGTGGAGAGCTCTGGGTTTGCCTTCCATCACACAACCAACCCACTTCCTTGAAGGAGTCATATAACCTCTCATTTTGAAAATAGGTATACTGTTATGGATTGAATGATGTCCCCCCCAAAAATTCATATGTTGAAATCCTAACTCACAATGTCTCCTAGTGTGACTTATTTAGAGATAGGATCTTAACAAATGCAATCAAGTTAAAATGAGATTATTAGGGTGGGCCCAAGTTGATGTGACTGATGTCCTTATAGAATGGGGAAATTTAGACACAAACCCACATACAAAAAAAAAACACCATGTGAACATAAATATGGCTGTCTAAAAGCCAAGGAAAGAAGGATGGGGTAGATCCTTCCCTCACAGCCCCTTAAGAAGGAACCAACTTTGCCAACTCCTTAATTTCAGACTTCTACCTCCACAGCAGTGAGCCAATAAATTTCTGTTGTTCAAACCACACAGTTTGTGGCCCTTTGCCATGAGAGCTCTAGCCAACTAATACCGATAGTATTATAGATCCACCTCACTGGGCTGTATTAAGGATTCTAGAAAATATGTCAAATGTCCAATCCAGCTTCAGGACTCTGAAGTTGCCCTTCCTAGAACACTGTATTTGACCAGTTTCAGTGAAATTAGGAGACAATTCATGGTCTCATGTGAAATGTGCTTCAGCGCTCATTATGGTGTCTGTGGCCTTAGAGTACCTTGTACAGAGCATCTCTACTTACTACCCAGGGCTCAAGGCAGGCCAGTTTGGTCCTAAGAAACCCAAAGATCCATTCTGAACCCCTAAAGAAAACATAACAATTTTGTAGACAATACCTGGGCAAAAACTGGAACTGAGGAATCTATGGAGATCATGCTTTCTCTTCGGTTCTTTTCTGCCATCAGATCCATTCTCCTTTCCCTATAATTTTCTTTTGCTCACACAGAGTTCCTCAGTGACTCACTTTATCTTCCATGGTGTCCATTAGGTCACTCATGCAGTCTCTCTTTGGCTACTGTTCCAATAGTGGTTCTCATACTTTAGTGGCATCAGAATCACTTGATTGGGTCTATAAAATTCAGATTACCAAGCCTTATTCCCAGAGTTTCTGATTCAGTAGATCTGGGGAAGCCCTAACAAGTTTCTAGGTGATACTCATGCTGTTGGTCTAGTGACCACACTTTGAGAACCACTGTTATATAATATGACATTTCTGCTTCAGTTTTCACTGATTACTTATCTACAAGCTTTCAGGTTCCCAAAGTCTATAATCTTAAAAAAGATCTGACTCAGATCCTCCTTTGCTTATATATTGAAATACCCCTTCTGTAGATTTTATATGTGGAGCCAGGAGTCAAGGACTCTGACATGTCTAGTGTAAAATGTGGGCTAAAAGTTTATTTATAAGTCAGATATTTGTCGCAGTCAGTTCTCAAATGTTGGCATCATACTATACATTACTAGAAACTATAACATCTCAGAAGGTTGAAGAGTGTCATGCTAAAGGAGAAACATGTTTTTAGTTCTAACTTGGGTTGCCTCTCATCTCATAGAGATTCTTTAGGTAAAATCACGACTCGTAGCTTTGATAGGAAGGGAATGGGCCTGATTGAAGCAATGTCAACAGAAGTAGAGACAAAAATCTATAAGGGATGTTGATAAATGTTTTTATATGTGGGTATATTAATTGAGTGTTAATCAAGGATTATCTGTGTCCTCACAAATAGATTGTCTGTCTGTTTCCCTACACATACTGAATCTTGGTTTCCGCCCTGGGTCAGGCATAGAGCTATAACACATAATAGATACTTGTAAGAATTTGATCAATGAATGAGTGGTTATCATCCTTTACATTTGTGTAGTTACTTAGAATCTTTCCACTGGTATTATCTCTGTCATCGTCATAATGTATGGAATTTGCTCTGAAGTCATTTTTCAGCTTTTATGATTCAAGTTGACATTCCTGTGGCACAGTGACAGTGATATCACAAGTAAATAAAAGTCTAATTCTTAAAAAAATTTCAAAATAACTTATTTCTGAAGAATCATAAAGGAAATCTACTGATCCTGGTGATCACTTCTTTTAAATCTCCTTGTCTCTCTCCACCCGTTTTCCTCAGACCCAAACCTCTTTTGACACTCCCAGGAAAACTTCTTTCCAGCAGCTGCAGCCCACATGGAGCCCCATCATTTTCTATCCTTCCCCTTTTCTTCCAAATTTTGTAACAAATTCCTTATCAAGGGCCCTCCTAAGACAGGGTTGCCAGAAGAGTTTGGAATACTCATGGTTTGCCCCAGTACTGAACTTAATTTGGGGGATCTATCAGGCCTCCCCAATGACAACAGCCCCTTCCCAAGAGCCCATTCTTCTAGGAGCCTTTGCTTCTACTTTTGAAGTATTTTTGTCAAGTCACAACTGAATCTCTCCTTTGTGGATAGTCACAAAAAGATCAGCCTCATGTGGTTGGTAGAAATGATCAGTAATCTTCCAAATATGTTTCAATTTAAAAGCAAGAATTTTCTTCAGCTTCTGTTATGCAGAGGCATTCCTTTCTCCCTATACTCTCAACTCTCAAATTCGTAAGCACAGAAGTTTTGAGGGTTTTTTTTTTAATTTAGAAAAGAATCAAAAGAACTTGGCAAGCTTTTCTTAAGTAGTTCAAATACTCCCTTTAGTGCAGAGGAAATACAGTCCTCTGTATTTGAAGTCTGAAGTGGCAGCTGTAGACCGAGACAGTATCTCCTCTAGCACCAAACTACTCCGGTCGAAGAGCTATGGTGCAACCTGCCTATTTTGAATTTATTAAACAAGGGAAGAATGACTTAGTTCTATCTCCCACAGGCAAAAACTCTGTTTACTCATTTAGTATTTCAGGAATGGGGCAAGATCCAAGGACCAGGACCAAGATATGGTGAGAGGATTTGAAGGAGAGAGAAATTATAAAGATAAAACACACTATTAGCAACCAAGTGACAATAATAATAGAATTTGGAGATAGGCAATGACTGCCTTTGCACTTGATAACAAATGTCCAGATTTCTACTTAGGTAAATATGGAACCTCTTATTCTAAGTTAAATGGCCAGTCTTGGAAAGGAAGCCAAGTTCCTGGCAACTGTGTCAAACATTGAGCTAGTCCATAGCTCTTGTTCCCCCGTGGGAAAAAGGAGAGATGCTCTGTGTCTGCATGAGCCCCCAGAAATGGTGACCACTCTTTGAGCTCAAGAGCTCAAGTTCAAGCTTTTATAGTCAATTGATTTTGTTAAGTTTTTGTTCTTATTATTCTTAAATCTAGAGTGTTCTCCACCCTCCTTTTCACCAAAGCAAATTCTTGCTTATCTTTTTGGCTTTAGTTTAAACATCATTTACGCCACACAGCCCTGCCCTGATGATCCCTACTCTCCTTTAAACTCGGTGACCTCCTATTGGAGCCTCTGTAGCACCAAGTATTGATCCTGGCAGATTATTATGACACATCTGTTCCTGCTCAGGGATTGTCTGTCTTTCTGATCAATGGTAAATTCCATGAAGGCAATGACTCTCTATTTTCTGCACCATTTTATTTTATTTTATTTTATTTTTTATTGGAGTATATTTGCTTTACACCATGATTCTGCTGTACAGCAAAGTGAATCAGTATATATATCTCCACTCTTTTTAGATTTCCTTCCCATTTAGGTCACCACAGATCATTGAGTAGAGTTCCCTGTGCTATGCAATAGGTTCTCATTAGTTATCTATTTTATACATAGTAATGTATATATGTCAGTCCCAATCTCCCAATTTGTCCCACCCTTTCCTTCTTCCCTTGGTAACCATAAGTTTGTGCTCTACATCTGTGACTCTATTTCTGCTTTGCAAATAAGCTCATCTGTACCATTTTTCTAGATTCCACATATAAGTGATATTATAGAATATTTGTTTATCTCTTTCTGACCTACTTCATCCTGTATGACAATCACTAAGTCCATCCACATCTCTGCAAATAGCACTGTTTCGTTCCTTTTTATTGGCTGAGATATTGTACATATGTACAATGGAATATTACTCTGCACCATTTTAAACAAGTGCTTAGCATATTTAAGGTGATATCTAGAAATTTGTTCTTGTTCTCAGCCTATTCAGAGAGAAGGGAAATTTTGAAATATTTCTATAGACAGTGTCCTTTTTTAAGGCTATCTATTTATCTATATATATTTGCATGTTATTACATAGTTTGAATTAATCTTTACAAACTAACCTTGTGTTACATACACTTTTGTCTTACTTCCAGTTTTGTTTTTCATTTTTCTTCTTAGTTCCTATCTGCTTTCCCCTCTTCTGTCCCCAGTGGCTATTCCAGGATAGCACTTTCTAAAATTCCAATGCACTCTGGCCTTCAGAATTTGAGAATTCTTGCTTTACATGTTTATTTCTAGAAAACTGTGTTTGCGGGAGTTCTGAGGTCTGTGGCTTCAGCATCAAGGTCATGGGAAAATCCTTACGGTTTAAGAGGAGATTCCTGGAGGCCTCCAGTGAATATGTGCAAATCCTCTACTGAGTAATAGTAGAAGAGCTAACTCTTGATCACCGTTGCTTAGAATACTTCTCCCTGAAATGGAACAACTCAACAAGCAGTTACATCCAAAATGTCCACTTTGTTTTGGAAATTTACTTCTACTTTTCTTAGTAGTGACACATTCTTTAAAAGGAAAGAATAGAAGGAGCACTGCTAGGAAGGAACTGAAGCAGGAGCAAGATTAGGAGAGAACACAAAACATCTCCTTTAAGTGTGTTCAAGTCTTCGGGTACAGATTATTCTGAACAAACTTGCAGACCAATCAGGGGACTCCCAGGGAGAGAAAATGTTTGAGATAAACATGTATAACTATGAATGTACCTGCATTCCAGAGACAGAAAAGTGTCCTTCTGATTTAGAGATTAATAAACTTGCTGTTGATCTTTAGCAAGATTCTAGAATTGAACATTAAATCACCAATTTGTGGGCATTCGGGTCAGAATATCTTGGCTTGGTCCCAAAGGAGTTGGTTAAAATTAAGTTTTGCCAGACTGAAAACACTACATCAGGTGAATACCAAAGAGGAATTCAATTTTTATTTCAGTAAAGCTTTTGATAAAAGTTTGTTATCATATCATGAAGAACCAGAAGGTAAACTGAGGCCTATATGGAAACACAGTGTGGTAGATTCAGAGTTGATTGAACAAATCTATTAAAGGGAATTATTTAGTGGATCCAAGTCCTTTGGAAGGAATAGTCTCTCTGGCATGTCATAGGGCTCACCCTGCCTGGTATCATGTTGATGATTTAGTTGACATTTTTTAAAACTGCCAAAAGCACCAAGCTGGGAGAGAAAATATGTTGATTAATAAAATCAAGATCAAGATTGAGAAATGTTTTAACTGGCAATAAATTTAATTGTCAACATTCCACAAACTTATGATTAAGGACACATATCTGAACAGGAATTTTTATTAATCAAGTATTCTATAGGTTGATTTAGAAAAATCAGAAAATACAAACAAGCAAATGGAAGAAAAAACTGTCAGTGTGGTAGTCATCAGAAAATCTACAAAAACTGCAGCTCTTTCCAAGCTCATTGGTAAGATTATACTTCTTTACTCCCTTTGAAGGGAGAAATGACCTTGTGATTTTCTTTCAGTAAAATAACAGAAGAGTCATGCAGTGTGTTCAAGTTGTCCTATCCTTTATTCCTGCCTCAGTGATATTGGAAGCTTCTGGAGCCTCCATCTGCCTGTGTCTTTAAGTGGGTATGGTGAGCAGGCCCCCTCTCAGAGCCTGCATTGGTAGGTAGCCTGAGCAAGAACTAATCTTTTGTTGTTGAGATTTGGGTGTTGTATTAAGTCACTGAGATTTGGGATTATTTGTTACTGCAACAAAACCTAACCTATTTTGACTGATAAAACTAGTATTTCTGAACAAAAAGATGAGAAGAGATGTGTTTGTGGTGTGTTTATTTCCAGTACAATTTTAGTACGTATGTATCGTACACACATAAATTATAAAAGTGTCACCACTCTAATTTGTAACATACTGGTTCATTTCATTAAATTGTGAGGTAAATATATTTCTATAACATCAATTTTATAACTTTGGACATTAAACTCATTATTCAACCAATCCCCTACTGTTAGAACTTAATTTTTCCCATTATATTATAATTAATACTGTAATGACACTCTTTACCACATCTTTAATATTTTACTTAGGATAAATTTAAGAGAGTGTTATCATAAGAAGAAACATTGGGCTTCCCTGGTGGCACAATGGTTAAGAATACTCCTGCCAATGCGAGGGACACGGGTTCGAGCCTTGGTCCAGGAAGATCCCACATGGCACAGAGCAACTAAGCCCGTGCGCCACAACTACTGAGCCTGCGCTCTAGAGCCTGCGAGCCACAACTACTGAGCCTGCATGCCACAACTACTGAAGCCCGTGTGCCTAAAACCCTTGCTTCGCAACAAGAGAAACCACCACAATGAGAAGCACGCGCACCGCAACGAAGAGTAGCCTCTGCTCGCCACAACTAGAGAAAGCCTGGGCTCAGCAACGAAGACCCAATGCAGCCAAAAATAAATAAAAATAAAATAAATAAATTTATTAAAAAAAGAAGAAAGGTTATTGCTTTATTGGGCTTTTATTATCATTTTCAAATTATCCTAAAATAACTAATACAAACATATAGTCCCACCAATTGTGTGTGAGAAACCCAGTTTCACCAGATATTTTTCTATATAGGATATTGGTTATTTTCATTTTTACCAGTCTAATTTTGCCCACACTTTTGGTAGCTAGTTTGTTTGAACATTTCACATGCTTGTGGGCCGTTTTATTTCTTTGTTATTCAATTATTCATAGCCTTTTTCTTTTGTTTATTTTAGTTGATTCACAAGATGTCATTTGATACTAAGTCTATTAACCCCATCATATTTTTTGCAAACATATTTCTCAGTTTTCTATTTTTTAATATTATTTATGATTTTTCCCATATTGAAGTTATAAATTTTAGTTAACAAAATATAGCAATCTTTTCTATGTGACTTATGTCTTGGAAGTCAAACTTAAAATATCTTCTCAAATCTCCAAATAAAATATTTTTCTCTAGTACTTTTATTATTTTTTACATGTACTTTTTTTTTTTTTTTTTTTTTTTTTATGCGTTACGCGGGCCTCTCATGTTGTGGCCTCTCCCGTTGCGGAGGACAGGCTCCGGACGCGCAGGCTCAGCGGCCATGGCTCACGGGCCCAGCCGCTCCGCAGCATGTGGGATCTTCCCAGACCGGGGCACGAACCCGTGTCCCCTGCATCGGCAGGCGGACTCCCAACCACTGCGCCACCAGGGAAGCCCTACATGTACATTTTTAATCCATCTGGAATTTATTTACGAATATCAAATATAAAAGAATCTTTTCTTCCCCACTCAAAAAAGGACCTGGAGTTTTTAACTGACATAAAACACAACAAGAAGCAAGTAGTGAGGCGGACAAACAGATTAATGCAATTTTAAACTTCCTTAACGAAAATCCAGGACACACGAAAAAGGAAGTCAATTCTACTGCATCCTATATCCATTAGACTGCATCTAAAATATTTAGTTTTGGGTTTTACATCTAAACTGGGATATTGGCAAATTGGAGGATAATCAGAGAAGGGCCGACAGAATGATAGAGGTCTGGAAAACCTGGTTTTAGAAGAATAATTCAAGAACAACTGCCACGAAGAATACTAGATTCATTCTGTGTAGTTCTAGATGTCAGCATTTGCTGCATTAAAATGTATAGCAATGCTTACTTCACTGAAATAAAAGGAAGAATTCTGTGTCCATTAGATCTGTTCAAAAATAAGGTATTGACATTCCCACTGCTGAAGGATTTCAAACAATGACTAAATGTCATTCTATCAGGAAGTTTGTAGAGGAGATCCTTTCCTGGGTTGGACCAAAAATCTCTAAGGCCCTCCCAAAATCTAAGATTTTACCATTCAGGACTATGTTTGACCTGCCTGAAGAAAATGGCCTAGTAAGTAACCCGTATTCCTTTCAGAAATTTAGGCCTGAGTTCTGAAAATGACTTAAGTTGAGAAGATAAGACAGAGCATCAGTTGAGAGCAGGAGCATTAACTTTGGGCATTTATGCACTAGCTCAGACCTCACCACCCAGTAATAAGCAATAGGACCTTAGGCAAATCGCTTATCTTGCCTGGGCTACAGTTTGTCATTCTAAAATGAGTGAAGTGGAGGAAGATATCGTTACAAGATAATCTAAATATCCCATCAAAGTCTAAGATGCTATAATTCCATGTTTAATAGATAGGTGGAATAAACTACATAACCAGGTTTCCAAATAGAAACCCAGATGCCTATTCTAATAAACCTCAATCATTTCAATGCCTTATCTTATTGAGAGCCACTACAGGCAGATCCAGAGGTTAAATCCAAGATTCATACATTCATTATTTGTCAAAATTTTTAAGAATCTACTGTGTACCAGGCACTATGCTAGTTACCAGAGATTCAAACATGATTAAAGTGAAGTCTGCATTCTCAAAGACCTCACAGTTTAGTAGTGATGAGAGCCTAGTAGACTAACAATTACAATATGATGTGATAATTTTGTGGAGTGTCTTTAAGTGCCATAGGTTCAAAGACATGCATCTTCTAGGAAGTCTCTAAACAGTAGGTCTAGACAGTGTCTAAACACTCTTCCTGCTCTGCTTCTTCAACATGCTTCTGAATCAGACTAGCCTGCCATACCCACTTCACCAGAGCTAACCAGTAGTTGTGTAAAGACAGATGCTGAGCAATGCCTCCAAGGCTCAAGTCAAAGACTCAAGCACAACTGCCTGTTTAAGACTAAAGATGTCTCTGGAGTCTCAATCAAGCAAAGCACAGACAGCCTCTATATATCCCTCCTGACAATGACCTTCTGTGGGCATTTTCCATACTGCTGGCTCATCTAAGTATGGTATAAATAAAACTCAAAGGGACATCTTTTCTATGCTTTAGCAACCTGCCCAGTAAAGGCACGTTTTGTTTTAGGGAAGGGTCTAATCATACCTCTGTGGTTGTATTGGCAAAGTGTACTGATACAAGAGATGTCTGGGTTGTGGCTTGTCCAGTACCTAAAGTTGACCTTTGCAGAGATAGTTATATGATCTGCCTCTTAGAGCCTGTAAACTATTGGGGCAGGATTCTCACATTATATTTTGTATAGCACTAAGCCCTCAGACTCCCACATTATGAAACTCCAGGTTTTGTTTCATTAGGAATAACCTGACAGAACCTGATTAAGAACAGAGGAAGAGAAAATACATCAACTGACAGAACAGAACATTTCAACAGGATCCTGACACATGTGATTGCTTCTCCCACTACTAGTTTTCAAATAAAAACACAACCAACCCCAGGTATGCAGCAGCTCAGGGAGAAAAGCTCATCTTAGAATAGTGGTCTCAGAATCACCTGGAGGGCTTATTAAAACATGGAATGCTGACTTACAACCCAGAGTTTGTGATTCACATAGGTCTGAGGTGGTACCTAAGAATTTGTATTTCTGTAAGTTCCAGGTGATGCTGCTGCGGCTGGTATAGGGACCAAACTTTGAGAACCACTGCCTTAGAAGATAGCTGATACTTGACAAATGCTCTCCCATCTCAAAGAACTTCCCAAGACAAGCCAGGCCTCTATGTCTACTATGGGTCTCCCTAGAGAGATCTCTCAGAAATGCAATAAGGAAAAGAATGGAAGTAAACAGTCTTAAGAGTTTTCCTGGGGCCAGAAGAAAAGATGTGAATAGATCAATGATGTTTGATGTATGGTATAAGTGGATAGCATCCACAAGAGGTGGAACCAATGACCTCATATGAATCAGCATGGAGAAGACAAGGACACAAACCGTCAGGATATCATACTTCAGACTGTGGCTGTTTCTCCCATTCCTCAGGAATATCCTAGTCCTCCTGTTTTCTTGTTGTTGATCATGACTACTGGAGCTGAGCTCTTGGGCCTTTAAGTACTCCATGGATAACCTGAGAAACTCCAAGAAATTCTCTTTTTTATTATTTTTTTATTGAAGTATAGTTGACGTATAATACTATATTAGTTACAGGTGTATGGTATACTGATTCACAATTTTTAAAGATTATACTCCATTTATAGTTATTATAAAGTATTGTTGTACTATATATCCTTGTAGCTTACTTTATACCTAATAGTTTGTACTTCTTAATCCCCTACCCCTGACTTGCCCCTCCCCCCTTCCCTCTCCCCACTGGTAACCACTAGTTTGTTCTCTATACTACCTGTGTGTCTGCTTCTTTTCTGTTATATTCACTAGTTGTTATTTTTTGATTCCAAATATAAGTGATATCATACAGCATTTGTCTTTCTCTGTCTGACTTATTTCACTTAGCATAATGCCCTCCAAGTCCATCTGTGTTGCTGCAAATGGCAAAATTTCATTTTCTTTTTATGGCTGAGTAGTATTCGATTGTCTATATATACCACATCTTCTTTATCCATTCTTCTGTTCATAGAAACTTAGGTTGCTTTCATATCTTAAGAAATTCTTATCTCCGTGATTTCAAGTTACTCAAGGTGGATGTGTTGTCTATTTAAACAGCTCAATAGTTCACCAGTGTGGGTATTTATTATATTCTTTATAGCATGCTATGCTATCAGAATTTCTTTAGAGAGCAGTTAATTTAAAATCAAGTGATCCCTATAAGTGAAAGATTCTTCTTTATCTTTGGATACTTTCTTGGGTTTCAAAGGCTGGAAGTAAGGGCTCTCCCCACAGTGTCATCCACAGACCCTTCCTGACTTGTCATGGCGTGTGGCTGTGGCCAAGCATATGCCGCTGATTAAAGCACTTTCAAGCTGGAACTGTAGTGCTCCATTTGCTTGTATCCATTTCCAAAAACATGACTGGAAACCTGGACTGATTCTGGACTTTCCCTTGTTCTCTGGGCCTTGCTTCTGGCCCTGCCATTCCCTTCTGGTCCACCTCACCTCAAAGAAGATGTAGGCCCCCATGGGAGAAAGGGGAGGCATTCCACAGACACAGCTAAGAAGAAAGTGTCACCCCAGGGTAGAGCCGCTGGCAGCCCACCCAGGCTATTTTGGGGTGGATCCAACCCTACTGCATATTTCTCTAAAATAAAACATCCAGTTAAATGTACACCAGATTCTTCTTTTTCTGCAATATTTAAATAAACATAGACTTTGTAGGTCCCCAAAATAAACTTTTGAGAATAAACAAGTAATTTTTTTCTAAGTATATTAGAAATAGATGGTTAGGAGTCTTCTAATCTGGCAAAGACAGGAATGGAAGCATGAATGGAAAGTGCACCAAGACTCTTGGTCACAAATAGGCTTCTCACTTAAACCAATACGATCACCTCATGCATTCTGACCCGAGCAGGTCACTGGTTTCCAGGAAGACAGTTGGTCAGATATTTTAACCTTAGATGTGGTTAAAGAACAAGAGAAAGGACCTTAGGCCAAGAAACCAGCGGAGAGAGAGAATCACTACGCTTTTTTTTTTTTGGCGGTACGCGGGCCTCTCACTGTTGTGGCCTCTCCCGTTGCGGAGCACAGGCTCCGGATGCGCAGGCTCAGCGGCCATGGCTCACGGGCCCAGGCGCTCCACGGCACGTGGGATCTTCCCGGGCCGGGGCACGAACCCGTGTCCCCTGCATCGGCAGGTGGACTCTCAACCACTGTGCCACCAGGGAAGCCCCTTTTTTTCTTTTTAATATAATTTCAAAACTGTGATTTGGATAGGTGTTATTTTGTGTCTTTTGAAAGCCATGGGGATAGATATGTGTGACTCCCCTCCTCCGACAGAAAACTGAAACTGACATCCAGATAGACTTGGCCAGATCAGAAGTAGAACTCAAATTCGTAGGCATTAGTCCTGCTATTTAATGTCAAGGTCATCATCTTCTAAAGGCTAGAAAAAAGTTCAAGAAGAGAAAATATATGTCACTATTATTTTAAATGACATTAATTTGATACTCCCTAAGTGAAAAGGCACCTCTAAAACATTTACTTGACTCTTCTCTTGTTTACTTCTCCACTCTAGCTACCTATTATTCTTTCTCTCTAAAAATGACTGAGGTAAGGTGGTAAAATTGGAATGGATAAACCTACCACATAGGGATGCTTTAAAGATTAAAAGGATAACCTATGAGGAAACACCCAGCAGACAGATAGTAGATGCTCAATAGAGAACTCCTTCTTTCCTCGTTGGCAGAGAGAAAGCATCGCAAGATCATGAGCAGAGAAGTGTTGTTATGAGAGCTACATTAGGTTCTTCCCCTCATTGGAGTCAAATTGGTGAGAAAGGAGCACCAAGCGTTTACACATCAAATCTGTCTGCGACTCTTTTGCAGACTAACTCTATTTTCCCCAGTCATCACTGCAGGTTTTAGAACAAAGCAATGGACAAAGCAATGCTCCTCACAACCAAAGAGGGTTCTGCTAAACAGCAAAGGCTAAACAACAACCTTGAACGTAGTTCAAGGTTCTATCAGACTCCTGGCATCAGATTAGGAGTTCCTTTGAAGAAAAGATTGCTGTCTTCAATAGAACTCCTTACTAGCCCTTTCTTAGAACGTGTAATTATACACCTTCTATTGGAACTAGGTAGTCATTTGGTCAACCAACAATTAAGGAAACAGCATTCATATTTGGTTACACAATTAGCATATATCTCCCTGTCTGGATGATTTTAAAGGCTATAAAGAACAAAATAGTTTTGCCCTAAGTACATATAAGTATATTCTCCATAGAAAAAGAGAAAGAATTAAATGCTCTACCATATACACATGGGAAGCCATGTCTTGGAGAGTACAGCTTTGGGTTCAGATGGTCCTGAGTTCAAATTTCTTTACTAGGTTTGCAGACTAGGGAGTTATTTGACCTTTCTGTGATGCAGTTTTCTCATCTATAAAATGGAAATGATAATAGCTTACCTTGTAGGGTTGTCAAAAATTGCATGAGATAATGTGAATTATGTTCTTATTATGCATACAATGTCTGACCCTTTAGGGGCTCCATCAATAAACAGTGGTTAATATATTGGTGTTGATTGCTAATTGTGCCAAGATTGGCCAAGCTACCTTCACAGGGGCTATGTGCCTTGAGTGTTTTTGTTTGACACTTACCTTTAGCCAACTGAGCAATGTAAGATGGAGTCCCCAAAAGATCTTGGGAACAATGACCTCTTTGATGATCACTACCACCATACTGTGAAGTCTATGAACTGGCCAGTCAGAGTCTATCCAGCCAAGACCACTTCAGAACTTTGGATTGGAGTTCCATCACTGGAATAGCTGCTGTGGTGTCTCCATGAGCTTGAGGAGCTTAATGGGGTTGGGCAGGGAGGCAGGTTGTGGGCAGGAGGCTTCTAACTTCCCTGGATCTTACCGTTGCCTCAGAGGTGTTTCAGCTGAGTCAACCACCGGGAGGTGGAAGCCTAGCCTCCTAGTGTTTATTCATAACCAGAAATAGGCCATACCCCAGGTGTTCATAATTCTGAAGGCCTTGTACCATAGCCTGAATATTCAGCTTCCCCCATCAAAAATAAAGACAGCTCTCCATCTAGAGATAGGCCAAGCAAGAAACTCCTTCTATTGTAGGAAATGGGGACTCACTCTGTTGCCCTTTGACTCCAGGCAGGCTCTGAATGTCTCCTTTCTAAACAGACTTATTCAAACTCCTCAGGTAAATGTCTCTCCTCTGACAAGGAGCCAAGCGTTCAAAGTCCTTGAAAAGTTTAGTACTTACCTTCCAGAAGTTTCTAATCCCCATAATAGTCTCTTCACATCCTCTTCACAGCATTTAAGGTGTTAGGACTTTCTCAGTGGGTTGCTGAGTGATTGCAATTAAGGAGACAGACTTTGACAGTAAACTAATTTATGTTTGTGGCCACCTAAGCCGTGGTGTTTTGACGAAGAGAGATAACCTCTCATGGATGCAGTAGAAACTTTTGTTTGGTGAGCTGAGCATAGTGTAAGAAAAGTTGCCTATCCAGGGCACTCTGGATAAAATGACATATAATGAAAGCAACAATAACAGAACAGCTTCCAGACCTGGCAGTCCTCTGCTATGACAGGATTTGTTTTTTCATTTGGTTTGCTTCTTTTCACTTGTAGATAGATAAACAAACAAACATTGTAAGAAATCACAATAATATAGAGGAGCAAACTAAAAAATTAAACGTTTCCTAGGAATCCATGAATATTAATGCTGTAAAAGACAACCTCTTGGTCTCTTTAAATATACAGTTAATCTTAGATGGTTGCTTAATAATCCATTTTATGAATGTACCACAATCATTTAACCAAGGCTGAATTGTCAATATTTGGATAGTTTCCAGATTTTCAGTATTACAAAAATACTTTGATGAATGACATAGTCGATAAATATTTGTTCTTAGTCAGTATCCTTTCCTTACAATAAGTTCCAAGATATTGTATTTGTTGAGTGAAAGGCTCTGCACAGGATTTTGTTCACATGAAGAAGGCTGCTCTGAACATTCCATGCAAGACTCCTATGGAATAGATGCAACATATGTCTCCTCCTGGGATTGGACTTTCCAGGTCTTGGATAAAGGACCATATGGCTCAGTTTTCCCAGGCAGTCCCAGTTAATTTCTGCTGATCCAGGGACTCACCCTTTTAGTGACCCTTTTTATTCTCAAAAGTGTCTTGGTTGGGGCTTCCCTGGTGGTGCAGTGGTTAAGAATCTGCCTGCCAATGCAGGGAACATGGGTTTGAGTCCTGGTCCGGGAAGATCCCACATGCCACAGAGCAACTAAGCCCGTGCGCCACAACTACTGAGCCTGCGCTCTAGAGCCCACAAGCCACAACTACTGAGCCCACGTGCCACAACTACTGAAGCCTGTGTGCCTAGAGCCCGTGCTCCGCAACAAGAGAAGCCACCACAATGAGAAGCCCATGCACCGCAACGAAGAGTAGCCCTCGCTCACCGCAACTAGAGAAAGCCTGCGCACAGCAATGAAGACCCAACACAGCCATAAATAAATAAATAAATAAATTATTTTTTTAAAAGTGTCTTGGTTTAGGCAATGTATAGATAGTCATCCTAGTCATAGGGTAGATGAATGCTTTCCTTTTAGAGATAATGCAAAACTGTTCCCAAAATTGTTGTGCCGACTCAAACTGCCCCAATAATGTAAAAGTGACACTCTGGATCCACAGCCTCTCTGACACCTGGTCCTGTCAGACTTTTTCATGTTTTTCAATCAAATGGTTGTAAAATCCTATTTTATTAAAATCATGATTTACATGTCCCGATCTCTGTTGATGTTATATACCGTTTCATATTTTTGTTAGCCATATATATATATATATATATATATATTATTTTTTTCCTCTCCTTCGAAATGCCTGTTTATACCTTTTGACTACTTTCTATTCTGATGTTTGGGTTGAGCCAACAAAAATTGAACACAACCCAAATGCCTATCAAAAGGAGAGGATATGAATGAGCTGTGCTGTATACAACGTAGTATAATTCAGCAGCCAAAATGAGTTCATCAGAGTATCACGTGACACTATGGATATCTTAGCAATATATTATTAAATTAAAAAATAATTTTGTAATGATTAAATACACATATTTACATATATATACACATATATACCAACAATAAAATTTTAGAAATACAAATGCTCCCAAGAGATCTGTATAAAAGAGAAAGCATTTATATGATGATGAATAAGAGATTCACGTTACCTCAGAGAGGAGGGAAGCAATAGGATGAAATCCAGAGACCTTATGGTTATTAGGTCAGTTATCATCAAGATAAGAGCATTTGTTTAGGGTGGTGCATTCTAAGGATTTATCACAAATAAACAAGGAAGTAAACAAACAAAAGAAGACCACGTATATGTAATGAGTCAAGATTACCAATAATTCATCTCCAATGAGGATAGGGGAGAAAATGTACATTTTAAGGTTATATAGAAATATTACCAGATCTGCCCTCCAGAAAGATTAAACAATTTATATTCCCACCAAAATGTATGAGTGCCTATTTCACAGTGTCCTGAATTATTCTGTAGTGCTAAAGCGATTGGATTGAATGCACCTGGGCCACGGTGTATGGAATGAAATGGGAACCTCTGTCCCCCATCCCCTAATGGGGAGGCATTTGGTTCACCTTTACCGGTCTCATCTTTGCTGAAAGCCTGACTATTTTGGTCTGCCGCTGGAAGATGGGATGTGAAGCATGGCCTATACAGCGCTGGGCTTAGGGGTGGAGCCATATGAAATGTCTCTATTACCATTGTTTTTAGTGACTCCCAGATGTGAAGGGAACCACCTGCTCCCCAGCTGTTTCCTTGCTTACTCCAGCCACAGCCCCGTTTCAGCAATATTTTCTCCAAATGTATTTGCCAGTACTGTTCTAAAAACTGCCTGCTGTCCATCACTACCATCATTAACAGTAGCAACTAATGTCTGGTTTTTGTTTAAGATGCCAGAAGTGTCAGGTATATAAATAAGAATACATATACTTGTATTTATCTATTTATTTTTAAATCAGATAAATATGCTTAGGCCTTCTGCCCTCCAGTCATGAGACATTGCATCTCAGCAATGTTTAAGAGCCCCTTTCCCTCCCAAAGATGGTAGGAGAATAGAAGTGGCTGAAAAGGAGATGGTACTCAAACTAGAAAATTTAGTCCATCGCCGAAGTGCACATGGTCCAAGCTCGTGTCCGTGTGCACGCAGTTGCCTGTATTCTCTCTGTGGAAAGCTGGAGCTGGGGACCTATCGTTGAGGCTCATCACACTGGCCTCCACAAGGGCTTCCATCAAAGATCTGTCCGTCTTCAGTGAGCCCCGTGAGAGCAGAACTTGGCCCCCATCATATCTATTTGAAATAAAATATGTATTCAATAAAATCACTCACCTCCACACATCTTCAAGTCTTGGGAGATCCCAGTTTCTTTCCCACTCACACCGCCTCCTCCAACCCTTGGAGCTCCTCTCCCTCTTGGATTATCCTTCAGGCTGCCTCAGTTTGCCTGGTTGTCATAAAGGCCTGTTTACCTGAGGGGTTATCTTTCGGTCTTTCCAGAGTCTTCTAGAGTAGTGAAGACAAAGTAAACTGATATCTTACAAGAAATTCCAGAGGTGTTATGACATTGTCCCAGTGAACATACCCTCAAAGTATGTCAAAAATCTACCCACTTCTCTCCAGCTCCTTTGCTGTCACCTAATTCAAGCCACCATCATTCTTATGTGGACTGTTACAACAAATATAAACAAATCTCCCTTGTTTTCTTCAGATGTATTCTCCACAGAGCAGACAGTGGGAGATTTTAAAAACACAAATTGGATTGTGTTACAGCCTTAATTAGTAAGATATGAAACAGTAAGACTAATAATGTATTCAAATTAAAAATCCTAATCAAGAACAAGGCCCATAAGCCATCCAGGCTTATTCCCTGCTGCTCTTCTCTAGGTGCTAGACACAAACAGTTTTGTTTGTTTCTTTCTTTCTTTGTTTTTAAACTCTCCCTGGCTCTCCACTACCGCAGGCTTAGTCTATCCCTCTGCCTGAAATCTTTTCCTGTCTACCTCTTGCTTGTGCCTTGGGTCTTAGCTAAATGCTACTTCCGCAGAGATGTCTTTCATTGATTCCAAAATCTAAATGAGTGATCCTGTTTTCATTTCTTCTTATACCCTTTACTATCCTTCTTGGTAGTTTCACAATTCATCGTTATCTACGTGTTGGCCCTGACCACGTATCTCTAGTGCCTATAGTAGACACTGAAGAAATTAATGAATGAAAGAGAAAGATATGAGAACCTTGAGTGGCTTAAGTTCTACTTAGGCAGACACACACACACACACACACACACACACACACACACACACAGTAGTTACAGTAGTTGTGGATTATTCAACAGCCCCACCCTCTCCTAATTCTCGGTTCAGAAACTGAGTAACTAGAGGCCCAACCCAACCATTGTTACAGCCTTTCTGTTTCACATTACTGTTGACTGACATACTTGCAAGCAATTCAATCCATGTGCAAGGATTCCATGAGACAGTCAGTCATGAGACAAAGGCAAAAATGCCTTAGTTCTATATTTACTACAATCTGTGCCATTTTTCATCCTTCTTATCTGTGGCTTTTTTTTTTTTTAATGCTTGGGAGACCGCTATAAATCTGGCAAATATACTTACAAACTGGAATAATAGGAACATATGTCAGGAATAATGTATTTACTTCCAAGCAGAAAGTGAGGAATATTTGTCCTTGCACTTAATCAACTTTAAGAAGAATCAGCCTCTTGGGGGATATCCTGCAATCTTTCCCCTTTCACCAAGTCTCCTCCATAACACCTTTCCACTCCTACCCCCCAATTCTTCACTTTGGTGAAGCAGAAAATTTCAGCTGGTGTTTAAAAGTATACAGACTGATTGTTTAGAAATTATTTTTTTGAAAACTAGGAATTACTCTGTTACAAAAAAAAAAAAGTCGTACCCATTGGAAAATATTTCTAAAAACAGTTCTAGGACAAGAATAAACAAGTATATTTGTAGTTGCCTCTAAGTCATTAAGTTGGTAACTGAATTAGTTTTTCCTTCATATCAAATCGGAGAGACTTCAAGCAGTCTCACTGCTGGGAATTTATCCTGTGGATGCATTCCTATGTGAAGATATTCATTGTGCTTTCATGTAATTTCCCAAAATTGAAGACAATGTAAATGTTTATCAGAAAAGGTTGTTTTAATCAACCATGTCCAATCTATGGAATATAATACTATACACTCCTGAAAAAGAATAAGGGGGATCTACAAGTACCAACATGGGAGAAGGGCTAAGAAATATTATTAATGAAGATGCAAAGGACAAGCTATGCATAAATAGAATCCTATTTGTACAAAAATAAAATTATATAATATACTATTCAGAAAGCATTTCTGGAAGGATATTCAAGAAACTCTTATTGCAGATATTTTTGGGAAATGAAAGTGTGGCTTGGGGTGAAGAGAACTTTTACTTTTTTAATTTTTTACTCTTCTGTACCTTTTGATTATCTTTTAATCATGAATGGGTATTACTTTTTGTTATTAGATTCTTATACTATTACACATATATCAGTTTAAAGCTAGAGTGCTTTTAGATTGAAGTTACTTGGGAAAATGCCCTGGCTTCTTTTCGCACTGTGTATCTTCAGTTTCTGTATCCCAGTTACTGTTGTGGGCTATGCATTTGCCCTAGCTTGCCCCATTTCTAATAATATTATGTGCTGGCAAGTCTGAATTTTCATTTCTGCTACTGGACTCTTTAATCTTGCTTATTTTAAGAAACACTTTCAGATTTCTTTACAGAAATCTGTTAAAATAGTGATTTTAAGCTTCCTTCTAAATTTAAGTTCAAAATCAAAATTGTATGGGATCCTTAGTCTTTCAGCTAATCATTCATTTAACCTATCTTTATGGACATAGCATTGCATATGTAGCATTTTGCAAGTTACAAGTTGATTAAGACAAAATACCTGATTTTAAGGAGTGTGAAATGAAGTGGGAGAGATAGAAACTAGTTTTACTCTATATAACCTGTTCCAAAAAGTTCTTAATACAAAGGGAGAGTGGGACACAGAAGAAAAGTTACTAAATTATACTGGATCAAGGAAGATTTAGGAAAACATAACAGTTAAGATGAATCTCAAAAAAAAAAAGTAATAATTGGTACAACGCCACTACCTTCACTAGAACATTTTACCTGGAATTAGACAAGTTTAGACGTAGAGGTGACCTTAAAAGAATATGAAGTGTAACCCTCCTATTTTAAAAATGAAGAAACATTATTTTTTAAAACAACAAGGGCTGGGGGTTCAGATTAAGTGATCAGTACAGAGTAGACATTCCTTCCCTCCAGAACCAGCTACATAATTTACAAGGTACCTTATTCAAAATGATTAAAAATTTCAAGACAGCTACAACAAAGCATTGAATCAAGCATGTGCCCTTCTGAGCACGGGGCCTTGTGCAACTACCACATGGTCCTCAGGCCAGTGATGCAGGCCTCTCTCCCTCCTCTTACCTAAATTCCTAGAAGGCTCTAGAGTCAGAATGTAAATAAGAACCCAGACCTCCTCAGGCCCTGTTTCATGCCCTGTGCTCTTCAGGTTTAGAACAAATACCAATTCAACTGGAAATGCCAATATCATGTATAGAGGATCATGCTTTTAAAATCTTTCCTGTGCACAATTGTACAATTGTGTTAAGAAATGTATAAAATCACATTGCAGCAGTTGCTCAAATAGCTAAATAATCCAGGCCTTTAAGCAATGGAGTGGGTCGTGAATTCTGCCTTTCACTTTTTCATTTTTGCATACTATAAAAAAAGATGAATTTATAATGCTGCTTTTAAAAAATGATTACAACAAGAAAAAGCCCTACAGAATAAGGAAAAGCATGCTTCTAACAAGGCTGATGGTATATTCAACCCTTACCTATATAGACAAACACTTCTCAAAATTAAAAAACTCATAAATAATCCATTAACCTAAACTATTTTTAACTGAGGGGATAGGAAGGTCTTATAATGATTTGTCTATATAAATGAATGAATGTGTGCCTTCATTTATTCGTGTAATAAACATGAATAAACATGAATCAATGCGCCAAGAGCCTGGGACAAGGCTGGTTCACAATAGGTGTTCACTAAAAGTGAGTGATGACAGATGAATGAGTGACTAAATAAAGAACCACAACGGAATGTTATTTGGCCACAAAAAGGAGTGAAGTACTAACACATGTTACAACTTGGATGAAACTACAAAATATTATGCAGTGTAAAAGAAACCAGACATAAAAGGCCACATATTGTATGATTCCGTTTATATAAACTGTCCAGAATAGGCAAGTCTATAGATGCAGAGAGTAGATTAGTGGTTGTCAGGGGCTTGGAAGAGGAAGGAATGGGGAGTGACTCCTTATGGGTATGGGTGGTTTGGGTTTTGTTTTGTTTTGTTTTGTTTTGTTTTGTTTTGTTTTTTGCGGTACACAGGCCTCTCACCGCTGTGGCCTCTTCCGTTGCAGAGCATAGGCTCCGGATGCGCAGGCCCAGCGGCCATGGCCCATGGACCCAGCCGCTCCATGGCACGTGGGATCCTCCTGGACCGGGGCACGAACCTGTGTCCCCCACATCGGCAGGTGGACTCTCAACCACTGCACCTCCAGGGAAGCCTGGTTTGGGTTTTTTAATATGATAAAAGGTTCTGAAATTAGAATCTGTTGATGGTTGCACAACTCTGTAAGTATACTAAAAACTATTTAATTGTACAGTTTAAAAAGGGTGGATACTGTAGTACGTAAATTACAGCTCAATTAAAAAAATTTTTTTAAAAAACTAGACCAAGATGGAGAGAGTGACTAACTTGCTAAAGATCAAATATTCTGTAAGGGACTTCCCTGATGGAGCAGTGGTTAAGAATCCTCCTGCCAGTTCAGAGGACACGGGTTCGAGCCCTGGTCCAGGAAGATCCCACATGCCATGGAGCAACTAAGCCTGTGCACCATAACTACTGAGCCCGCGTGCCACAACTACTGAAACCCACGTGCCGAGAGCTCGGGCTCCGCAACAAGAGAAGCCACTGCAATGAGAAGTTCGCACACCGCATGAAGAGTAGCCCCCCTCGCCGCAACTAAAGAAAGCACACGTGCAGCAATGCAGACCCAACACAGCCACACACACACACACACAAATTCAGTTAGTGGAATTCTGAGTCTAACATCAAGACTTCCGGCTCCTACCTAGGGCATTTCCCAGTCTATCAAGCTACCACCCAGAAATTTGCAGAGCACCACTAGTTCTCTCTCAGGTGCCATAAACATGAGACTTACACACAGGGACCACATGGACCAAGGTGTTAACCCAGTGGAGGCTGCACTCTGACTCCAGAAGCTCTGGTCTGTGAGTGGTATAGCACAAAGCAGAGGAGAGAAAGAATGAGGGGAGAGCTCCTTCCAAGAGGTTCCTCATTTTCTCTCCGTCTTCCTTGATATCTCCCCAGTGGCCCTTGTATCTCAGGTCTTGCTTGAGAATCCAGAATAACTAGCAATATCCCTATGGTGCCTCTGCTGTATTCCGTGATACCTTAGAATATTCATTTCCTGTTTTCTCAAGTCTAATTTATTTCTAGGCTAGCATAGAACAAGATGACCCATAACCTCTTGTGAATGCTTGGTGTTTATCCTTCAGGATGTATGTTAAGCCTATTAATTTGGCTAATAATAAAATAACAACAATCACAGCTTTTCCTTGCTTGTGGGTTATATGTGACAGTTTCCTAAGGTTTCTTTTATTTTGTACATGCCTTTATGTGTTACAACAGACTGAGGCAAGTATCATCTTCTGTCTCTCTTTTAAGGCAAAGGAAATAAACACAGCACTAAAACCTCCATCTTCTAACTCCTAGTTTATTTTCCTCTCTTCTTTCCTACTAACGGGATCAAGCAGACTTTCTTACACTTAGTTTTTTTGCGCAAAGGTTGGAGTGAATTATAAGGGAGGTAGGTGATGGGGACATGTGGCTTCTGTCCTCCCAAGAAAAGTTGAACGTTACGGTCCTACTCCCAAAGACAGATAATCAATCATAGTTAAAATGGCAACATGGCACTGGAAAAGGAAAGGAAAAGCAAAAATATAAAATAAAGCAGATATGTAGTATCAGGTAGCACCAAGGAGATGAAAGATTTAACTCTACATGTGTGTAGGAGGTTTTAGACAAAAAGTTGTATACTTACCTCTAGGCCCAAAAGAAACAGCAGAAATGTGGTCTACATGTTCATTGTTGTTACATAGTCATCTCTCTAATTTTGAAATCAGCAGTCATTCCTTGATGCATGTGTTATCTGGGAGTAGAATCTAGGAGAACATAGAGAACAAAAGGTCTGCCTTCAAGCTGTGAAGCAGGAATAACAGGCAATTAGCCAAAATTTATGTGATTCTTCAACTTTTGGTCAGGATTGGAGCGCCTCTCTCTCACTGAGCAATATGGGATGGAATGTAAGGTTGTGACTAACAGGTTCTCTGCAATCCTGAGATTAGCTCTGTTCTAACCAAATCCCCTGGATTCCTCTTAGCGCCGATCCATTGAGCCTCCCTGGGGACCATCCCTCACCCACTCACAGAACTCCTGGGGTATCTCAGTGACAGTGCCACCCCCCCTCCACCTGCTAGTCAGCCTTGACTCAGGCACTTGAACCAATTTTCAGTGAACTCAGATAATTGAATGGGACAACATCCCACCCACCAGCAACCAGTGGCTGTCATGTGGAGTGTAGGATATGACGGGTTTGAAATCCAACAAACTCAGAACTTTATCTCAACTCTGCCTTGTAACCTATGTAAAACTTGAAAGTGTCCATCTCATTGGACCATCATTTCCTCATCTACAATAATGATGTCAGTATCTTTCTTTAGAAGCATTGTTTTAAAAGAAAATGAGGTAAAAGAACAAAACATTTCACTTTACAAGTATTTCTTAAAAAATCTTAGATTTCTTCCTTCCTTTTACAAAGCTAATGACTTCAGTCAGGCCAAGCAGTATCTTGAGAGTAGGAAGGTTCTGAGGGATCAATCCCAGAATATATGAATACATGTATTCATTAGAAGGCATTTGACTTAATTAGTTCCCTGAAACTCTTTACATGGACTTTCTTGTCCTCTGTCTACTCCGATGTTTCTAAACCTTTTGTTCATTACCACACCCGTAAAGAGCCTTTATAGATAATTTTTTAAATCTTCTCTCTCCCATGAAATTTAATAGCACAAATATACTATTATACTTGATTATGTACTGCATGTATATCTGTGTTGTTTTACATAGAAAGAGCACATTTTTTCACCCGCCCCCCGCCCAAGAACCAATTTTCATCCCCTTGGGGGTGATATTGCCTCCATTGAGGATAGATGGCCTATTCTATAAAACTGAGGATTTATGAGGAGATATTTCTTAAAGACTGTGGAGGAAGACAATGTTGGATTCTATTTCGGAGCACTCTTCCTATCATCTCATTAACTATAGAAGTACAAGAGAGTTAGCCAAGTTTTAGCAGATTTTTTATTTCCTATGATTAGCCACCAAGGTCCAGGTCAACATGTCAGAAATAAAGAAAGAAGCCTGGGGTGCAAGAAATTAAATGCTGCTAGGCCCTAACCCTCTGATGTGTTCTTCTCCACTCAGGATATTGTGACATGCCATCTGCAGCTTGAGTACACAGATAATAGGGCTAAACCTCCAAAAATTCATCCCACGTCGGTTGACTAAATGGTTTTAACTCTACTCTATGAAGATGTCCAGACTCTGCCCCATTTTAAACTTTTATTCCCCACTTAAAATTACAGCTGGTACCACTTTCATCTTAGTGCATATAATTGAAGTTTTGATGGGGGAACTTTCCTAAACTGCAGGCTTTATTTGAATTTTTAAAATAATTCTGAGGACAATTGGTAAGACTTCATTTGTACACTAAGCTTCTACAAAGTAGGGTGTATTTCTTATTTTTTTGAGTAAAACCTCAAAATCTTACAATAAAAAATTTTAATGAGAAATGGAATTTTGTCAGCGTAAATAATAGAACAATACCAAATTTAGTCAAATTCAAGGTAGTAATATAAAAATTAATAAAATACGACAATACTAAGTGTTGGGGAGACTGTGAAGCAACTGAAACTCTCATATACTCACTGCTGGTGGAAATCGAAATGATACAACCACTTTGGAAAACAGTTGGGCATTTTCTTAACGAGTTAAATATACACTTACCATGTTATCCAACGAATCCTAGTTATAGTATTTGCCCAAGAGAAATGACAATATAAGTCCACATATGACTTGCACACAAATATTTATAGCAGCTTTGTTCATAAATAGCCAAGAGTAAACTGTGATATAGTCATACAACGTAACACTACTCAACAATAAAAAGAATGAATTACTGATAAATGCAACAACATAGGCGAACCTCAGGAACAATACGCTGAGTGAGAGAAGCCAAACACAAAAGAGTGCCCATTATCTGAATCCATTTTTATGGAGCTCTGTTAAAGATGAATCTAATGTATAGCGACAGAGAGCCAGTCTGTGGTGCTCGGGGCAGGGTTGGTGAGTAGAGGGTAACTGGGAAGGACACAAGGGAACTTTTGGGGGGGGATGGAAATATTTTATATCTTGTTTGTAATAGTGGTTACCTAGATGGTTACCTCTGTCAAGAGTTATCAACTTAAAATGGGTGCATTAAAAATGTAGGCCAGAATGATAAAGATACAGCAGTGAAAGTTAGCAGTTGTGAAACTGCCACAAATAGTATTTGTGGTATAAGTCCCAGCACCATTTTCTATAGCTTGATGGAGAGGTAATTTACATACCATTTCTCCCATTGCAAGTGTATAGATAGATGACTTTTAGTAAATGTATAGTTATGTAGCAGACCCAGGACAAGAGCCCACGTTTGCTGATTCTTAGTCCAGGGCCTTTCCATGATGCCATGCTATTGCCAGAATACAGGGTGTGCCAGGATAGAAAAAACCTTGGTGCAGGAGTTCAGATCTGCTGTTATCTCTTGCTGTGTAGTTGAGGCAACTAGCAGCTTCTCTAAGGCTAAATTGTCCATATATAAAATGAGGGTAACAAAATCTAATGCATAACTCTGTCGTGAGGAATAAATTAAGTGTACAAAGTGCAGAAGACAGGGCCAGGCAAATATTAAAAAGTTAATAAATGATCATTATTGTTGACTAGGAAATCATTAAAGCACATTCCATCTTGAGAAAAAGGACCTAGGGAGGGAAAGTAATGCAAGTTGTAACTGAAAATTAGGGTTTAAGCATTGACTTATATAAAAGAAAAATGAATTCCACAGATCAAAGGCAGTGCCAGTAAAACTGAGAATAATTTGCTCAACCTAGTTAACTGAAACATTGTTTTGCTTCGTTAGTAGGAAGAACATTTTATGAATAATCCTTTTTTTTTTTTTTTTTTTTGGCCTGATTTTATGCCTAACTCAATAGCTCTCAGTCCTGGCTGCACATAAGAATCACCTGGGTAGTGTTAAAAGCTGCCAGTGCCTGGGTCCCAGCCCAGAACTTCTGATTTCATTGGTCTGAGGAGCTGTCTGGGCACTGGGGATTTTAAAGGTTCCCCTGGCAATGTTAATGTATAGCCATTGTGAAAAAACCGTGGCCAAACTAAGAATCTGATTTATTTCCTGTGATTTAGGGAACCGATTCAAAATAGTGGATTAAACAGTCTCTAGAGTATACCACTTCTAACACCTTAGGAAGAGGCAAACCACAGAGCCTGCATGCCCCCATCCATATGTTCCATCCACAAATGATCTTTCTCAATTTTCTAAGCAGAGTTGGAGGTTTGGGCAATCAAGTGTGAAGGCTTTGTATGAATGACATTAGCTATTTCTGCTCAGAAAGGGGAGGCTGTCCTCTACCTCCACCTCCACTGCCACTTTTCCTTTCAATCCTCAGTCAGAACTGGGTTTTAACACATATTCCTAAACAATATGTGTGCATCTTGCATGCGTAACTATTATAAGGAGACAAAATCTGCCTGGACTATTGCTCTAATTTAAAAGCCCTAAATACCCAGAAAGCCTGGAGAAGTCCTCTATCCTCTCTAGTCTCCAAGTATTTATTTATGAAATTAATGGAGTTCAATTCACAGTTACTGTGATTCAATGGTTGCAGTTATCATAGCTAATACAATAAGAGCAAATTTTCATTTAGGGTCCCGTTTACGACTCTGTTACTAGTACTGAACAACTCCTAAAGTGAGGGTTTAGATTTCTGTTAAAATCATTAGCACGTACACATAAGTGATATATTTGATCTTTGAGTAGTATATTTAAATTACATTTCCCAAGAAAGACAATGGCTCAGCACTTAATTTCCAGAAGGAACTGACAGATGTAATCGAGGAAATGCTACATTAATAAATTACTATCCCTGACAGATAACGTAATGACAGAACCCTAACTGATGTACTAATTGGTCAACTACAATATTGCAAAGTTGTGATATGACATTAATCATTACCTGGTGAAAAGATTAAGAGCCTTTGTGTGGCTGCATCTTCCTAGGTAAATCACTAATAAATCCACATAAACCAGAAGTACCAGAAGAAAGCTTTTGCTATGGAATTGAAGGACAGTTTGTTTAAAAAAAGGAAAACAACTCAAAATAGTAAAGTAAATATTTTCCTCTGCCTTTGGGTGACCTTATGCTCAACCTCTTTCCTTATGAGAATGCTGTCTCCAAGCCTGTGGTTTTGTGGCATGTCAGTAATTCTGGAGAGCCTCTCTGTAGTTTGGCAATAGACCACTTCCCAGCCACACTGGCCTGATTTCCTCCTCTTTTCTCCACAAAAACCTGTATACTCACTAGCTTCCTCCTTTCTTAAGAAAGATTCTCTTTCTTTAATGCCAATATCAGCTCATCGCCCCTGAAATAACTTTAACAAGATTCCTCTTCCTAATTTCTAAGGCACAGCCTGGCAGGTCTCCCAGTTATAGAGAAACTGCTTTCTGGTGGTACGAGGTTAAAAGAAAGGAGGGTCAGTGACATAACTTATCTGCAGTAAGAGTCACCTTAAGTTCATTGGTCTAGTCACTTGTAGAGGTTTGAGGATAATAGGTAATTAAAGAAAGTATACAAATCCAAGAGGTTAGATACTGCCCTAAGAATATAAGGTAAAATTCCACTTATGTAAGATAAGTAAGTTCTAGATATCTGCTGTATAACCCTATGCCTGTAGTTAACAAACCTTACTGTACACTTTAAAAATTTTAAGAGGTTTGAAAAAAAGAATGTAGTATAGCACAACTCAGTGCATCATGTCATGGCTGGCAAGCCCAGAGAACCCAGTGGGGTGTTACTGTCCCACTGCCAGGATGTCTCAAACAGGGACTGCACACACCAAACAAAGAGAAGGGAAACACGTGTTCCAGGAAAGGGTCTATCTGGGGCCAGACTTCTGTGTTTCCCCATGCATTTCTGAAACCAGACCTCTTCTCATGACTGCCTTAATCTGCTCCGGCCGCCCTAACAGAATACCGTAGACCGGGTGGTTCACACAACAGATATTTATTTCTCACAGTTCCGGAGGCCGGCAAGTCTGAGATCAGGAGGCCAGCACAGGGGATCTCTGGTGAGACCCCTCCTCCCGCCTTGCAGACACCTCCCCTCACTGCATGCTCAGGTTGTGGAGAGGGAGAGCAAGGAAGACGGGCTCTCTTCCTGTTCTTGCAAGGCCACCAGTCCTCTTAGGGCTTAACCCATATGACCGCATTTAACCTTAACTACCTATAGAATCCCGTCTCCAAATACAGTGACACTGAGGATTAAGGCTTCAACAGATGAGTTTTGGGGAACACAATTCAGTCTGTAGCATGACACAGCAACTCACACAGAATATCCCCAAAGGCAAAAATCACTTTCACTCTTTAGAGTAACATTTTACAAATGCCTTATTTTTGATAACAGAATGCTTTATCCAAAATAAATTTTTACAAAGATATCCAGGATATAAAAAATAAATAAATAAATAAATAAATGGAGTAGTGCCCACCTTATCTTAAGGGGTAGATTCCAAGTCCCCCAGGGGATGCCTAAAACCATGGATAGTACTGAACCCTATAAATACTATGTTTTTTCCTATACATACATACCTATGAAAAAGTTTAATTTATAGATTAGGCACCATAAGAGAGTAACAACAATAGCTAATAATAAAATAGAGCAATTATAAAATATACTATAATGTGTTATGTGAATGTGGTCTCTCTCCATCAAAATATCTTATTATGTAAATCTGATGCCATTTTCGTCATAACTAAGTACTTAACCATGCACTGTGGCTGTAACTTTTGCACTTTGAGGTGTGACAACAAAACTAGCACAAACTCCTTTTTCCTTCTTCGCAATTTCACGGATAGAAGACCCATTCTTGCTGTAGATCTTAGCAACCCTAGTACATGACTTTTTTTCTTATTAAGTCAAGAACTTCTGCATTTTCACTTAAAGGAAGAACTTTACTGCTTCCCTTTGGCATGGCCGAAGTGCCAGATAACTGTGCCTTTTGAGCTGTGGGACCATTAAGAAGGAAAATAAGGGTTACTTGAACACAAGCACTGCAGTGCTGCGATAGTCAATCTGATAACCAGATAGCTAATAAGTGACTACCAGGCTAGATATGCTGGACAAAGGGATGACTCACATCCCAGGCAGGACAGAGTGGGACAGCGTGAGATTTCACCACACTACTCAGAACGGCATGCAATTTACAACTTATGAATTGTTTGTTTCTGGAATTAAGCAGGTGACCTCAAGAAACTAAAACGGCGAGTAACTGAAACCTTGGATTAGGGGGGACTACTGTAAATAAATATGTACTGGAAGGTGAGGTTGGAAAATGTTTTCAACCTGTGTAGGTGTGGACACTTGTTTTGGCACCAAAGCAGCTCTATGAGAAAACACATAGGAGATTTCTAGGAGCTGCCATCCTGGGCGAATAGCTCAAGGGGCACATACCTTGAAACCCCCAGGGGAAATTTCTTCATTCCTATCACACAGGAGAATCTGTAAAAGCAGCTGTACCTCTGTGGTTATCATGCAACAGAGTGCAGCCAACATGACCCTGACTGCATGAAAAGAATCCGCCAGAGGGTGTCTCATCCTGAGTCATCAGGGTACTTGCAGGGGGATTTAAGCAACTGGTCTAGCAAGTTAAAGCCTCTTGCAAGAATGTACACCCTTTAGGATCTTACTAATAAAATCAAAGTACCTGCATAACTGGAAGCTTTGCAAACAGGATGTAATTTGTGCTGTAGGAGAATCCAGGTCTTTTCATCAAATCATTAAGCAACTGTCTTGGACTGGGATCAGGGGAACTCTGGTCTCATCCATATTTTGCCACCACTTAGCTTTACTGGAGAAGTGGCCCAGTTTACTGATGAGTAAATAAAGGGGTGAATTAGGCCAGTGAGCCTCAAACTTTAATGTATATAAGAATTAGCTGGACAGTTTATTTTAAATGTAGGCTTTCTGACCTGTAGCTCCCCCCGCAAAATCTGATTCTGTTATTCTGTGGCAACAGGAATTTTCTTTGTTTGCTGATAGCCTGTTGATTGTGATACAGACAATCAAGATGCCCCCCCCACACCCACACACTTTGAGAAAACACTGATGATCTTTAAAATCCTCTCCCTTTCATATCCTGTAAGTCTGTGTTTCTCGGGTTCATGCTAGCAACGTGTGGTATTAGGCCTACATTACTGACCTTCTATCTGCATCAGAATTATTAAAAACAAGCATCTTTTGTTTACTCTAAACACATTGGACCACGCCATTGTGATAAAGCCCAGGAGACAGAGGAAGTTATGATACCTGAGCAGCTTTCATTTCTGCAGCCTTCATCCTGTGAGGGCTGGTGATTTTCCACTTTCATTTCTATGTTCAAAATGAGGCCCCAAGGGAAAAGACTTGGAATATTCCTTTAGCACTATCTGCTCTCTTCCTTCTCACTCTACCACCAGCCATGTCCCTGTGAGGTCTTAGAACCTGAATTCCAGTCCTCAAATAAGACACTACGGTCTCCCTGCTGTCCATTATGTCCAATTCCATTTCCAAGGTCACTAATGTGTTTCAGGCCAGATAGGTTCTTTTTAACATTCTATCCTCTTCTAGGACATTCCAAGTCATTTAGAACATCATTTGTATGTCTAGGACATCTTTCTGTGATCAGTATTTCTTTTTCAGTTAATCTGAATAGAACTGAAGATCATTTTCTTGAAGGGAGGGATGGTACACATGGATTGTGTCTTTATGAAAAGACACAGTGAGCACAAAAGCTAGTACTTTGTGAGGAAAGCACTCTGGAAGAGGAATGGAGAAGGACAGCATAAATGCATGGTGTCTGAGTTGTGTAAAGAAACCCGAATTCAATCAATGATCCAGTGGACGGACCAGGGAACTGATTTTTTTTTTTCATAATCCAAGATTTATGGATTATGGAGCTGCTCAATTTTAGATGGAATCAGTCAAGGAGGGAGAAATAAGGACTTCATTAGGGCATCCTCGTTGGTCCCTTCCACTCTATGAACCCATCTCTAGGCTTAGGATAAGAGTTCACTTACTATGGGTCATCCTCGGAGGGTCACTTGTTGCCTGGTTTTACCCCCACTATTCTAAGCAACTCCATGGAGACAGGTCCCTGAGGAAAGGATTCAGACCGGGGATCCATCAAATACCACTTGCCTTTGACTTTCTGGAGAGAAAGTTCATGAATATAGCGTAGAGTCAGACAAATTAATTTTTTACATTTTCTGTTTATTTTTAAGTTGTGTTCCAAAAACTTAGAGAGACTGGTGAGAGGGAAACTAGCTGGGCAACCTTTGGAGCCCTAATACAGAAGTGAGGTAAATGGCCCTAAAACTGTGAGGAAAACAGTACAAAGGCTGGCAGGAAGCTTCTCTAATAGCCTTATCATATTGCTTTGTGAAATATATAACTCACTCATTAGACTGGGAGCATCTCTACAGGATAGACCTAGTCTCCAATGATCTAAGTCTAGCAGAGAGCTTCGGTGCATAAAGGTAGTTTGTAGCAGATTCAAGTGAAAGGACTCCTGCTGGATGGAAACTTTCTGCTCAAGTATTTTAAAAGTGTGCAAGACATTTTTGGTGTTTTGGCAACTCAGAAATTTTTGGAAACGGGGAAAGGAAGTGGCATTTTCAGTATATTTGGGTTTCCTCTCCTCTCTAACAAATATAAAATAATTAAGTGAGAGGAAAATAATTCATGGTTTAAGGCTCAAGCAAACCTATCAGGCTTTATGTTTTTATGACGTTTTTCCTTCTAACAGAATGTAAATGATTTGACTGCAAGTCCAAAACAGCGTAGTACACAAAATTGGAAATTACATGAAGATGTGGAAAGAACTGCTAAAGAAAAGGGACGTTTGCCAGAAATTGCTAATAACTGTAGCCTTATTGGAAAAACTTTAAAGCACACGTGAGTCTCCAACCTAGTTTGTAGTTTCTCTTCTTTGCCATTAGCTTTTGAACTGAATAAAGAAGTAATGTATTCTGAAGCCTGTGATTCATTATGTGAGTGTGATATTTACTCCACTTAATTCGGGTGAACTTATAATTTATCATCCAACCTGAGACACTTTTGCAAATGAAAGGGGACACTAAACCAGGTCTGTCTCAGACAACCTAACACATATATTTGCTCTACTCTCCATCCACTTAAGGGGCTTCTTTTTATTCTGTGTATTTTGTTCAAAATATTCCATATTTTGCTCAAGGGGAGATCTTAATTGGGCTCCCATGTTATGCCAACCGGAAGTGAACATAAGTCTGCTTCAAACACACCCGTTCATAGCCCAGCTGTGAGGACACGGCCCAGACCAGTGTTTCCCAAGAGGTGGAATACATGACCGAGTGAGAATCTGATCTGGGGTCTCAAAGAACAAAGTACACTGCATAAAATAACATCCCAGCAAGGAGAAAGTTGGATTTAGGTGCTAAATTGTTTTTATCTCCTCTCTTACAGTTATTAGTCTTTCATTGTATTACATAACAGAACTCTAGCTCACAGGTTTTAATGTAGCTTAAATTAAATAGAGTTACTTCGTTTTCATTGTATTTATTTTTAGATTATTTCTTGCAAATGATACTAGTTTTTCATTTATAATAATGCCATTTTCTTTAAAAATAAATTTAAGTATAACGAAGAACCAGTTAAATAATATTATAGGTGGTATGTCAATATGAACAAAATAAATCTTTTAAAAAACAAGATAGAATTTCAAAACAGAACCACTAGCCAAAATGATCAAAGAATTAGAAGTTCTGCCCCAACAAACACACGTTCATTCCTGATGCAAGGAATCATGGGAGGCAAAGGTGGTATAAGACTTTACACATGTCTAGGTCCTTCCCTGAAAGCCAAAAATATGAGTTAGGAAGAAGTAGCCTCACAATGCCTTCATGAAAAGGGAAGAGCTTGAGAATTTGCAAGGGTAAGGAAGGCTATCTGAATACAGCAGGACAAGGAGATCAGATGAAAATTTAGCCAAGGGGAAGCAGAGGTTGAAAACCAAGGGATACTAACCCCCTTGGTTTAGCCACATATGGTTAAAGAAGGGGAAGGAAAGAACATAAACAGCAGAAATAATCCAAAATCTATGGTCAGAAATGAATAATATGACAGAAGAAGGTGATTAAGGGATGAGAATGGATGGCTCAAGAAATGCAATCTGTCATGGTACATCTGCTATGAAATCCATTCATCATGGTCAACTGGCACAAAATGGGATAAAAGCCTTGCCACCTACCCTTCCACCCAGATGTTTCCCACACAACTCACAACTCAAAATCACCTAGTATCTTATCTCTACTCCTATTTTAGAGGAAGATGAATGTATAAGCAAAACTTCCTATGGAATCTTTCAACATTAAATATGATGAGAGAGATATGAGCTGGAAATGGGTTTTTGGAAGTTGTTAGCATATTGGTGGTGACCGAAATCATGACAGTTGATAAAATTGCTCTCTATGCATCCCTCACAGACACCTTACCCATGCTACTATTGTCTGCAAAGAACTTCTCCTCCTATAAACCTTCCCCTGGTCTAGTTAAATTTTACTATTCATTGTTCAGGTCTCAGCTTAAACTCCCCTCTGTCTCCACCTGTGCCCTTGGCGTATGGTCTCACAGCCTCCTCTTTCACAGCTCCCATTGCACCATTGTTATTACTTATTTAATATTCCTAATTAGACTCTAAACTCCCTAAGGGAAGGAATGGGGTTCACAGTGGTATCCCCACCATCTGACCTGGTCTTATAGTAGCCAGCAGTCAATCAATGAATGGATAAGTAAATGAGTGGATGACATGCAGCATGTTATTGTAACCCATGAACGTTCATCTAAGAAGCACATGGACCTGGTCTCTCTGGGCAAGCCATGAGGAGAGGTGAGAACTGGTGAGAAGAGGGAAAACAACAACCAGCTGTGGCTCAGACCAGGAGAATAACATAATGGAAGTGGGCGACTCAGAGAACCTATGGGAGAAGGAGGTGAAGTTAATCTATCCAAAGGGGCCCTCACATGGGTTGGGCTTGGTCATCACTGGCTTAGGAAGTGGGTGAGGCCAGTCTAAAGCTTGGAGACACCCTTGCTAAATAGGACATTACAGCACTCAGATGTCTGCTCATTGTGTTTATAAGAGTGATCTCATCAACACATGTGCTTTTTTATCTCCTCCTATTTGAATGACCCTCTATCCCATGGAAGGAACTGTTGAGCCACATCCCCTCGGTTTGAAAGGGGTGCAGCTCATATAACTGAGATAAGAGGAAGCCAAGCTAAGCCTGCCTTCCCTGCCTAGTTGTGATACTTCTATTAAAAATAGAGCTAGTTATTCAAACAGCTACCTAAATACAAATTAATCACTAGGAAAGCATTTTCTAAAATGATCATAAAGAGAGACAGTTATGTAACTTTGGACAAATTACTTTATCGCTCAGAATCTTAGTTTCCTTATCTGTGACACTGGCATTGCAGCACTTACCTTTGGGCTGATAGGAAGCCCAAATAGATAAAGCACCAAACACAAAGGTTGTCATTATTTGCAGCAATTTACAGTAAACTTTAAGGAGATACAAATACCTCAGCATACTGTGATAACCCTCTCACTAAACATTGACTCTTCTATTCCAAACATTAACCTAAACTGTGTTTTCCTTCAGATCTCCATCGAATATAACCTATTACTTTATCCTGAACATTTTTTATTTCAAGAAGCCTTACAGATTGGTATACATTGGTACCTGGATACCTTGAGTCCCTCGAGACATTCCTCTTTAACCTAATTCTTCTCAATGTAGTAAAAGATAGCTTTTGAAGCTCACTTAAAAGGCAAGACCATATTTGTCCAGAATTCCACCTCTCAATTTCTGTTTCTTTCTTCCCCTGCAGCATCCATTAGACCTACACTCAGAGCACCAGCTCCTTCCCTGCCATCTGACTCCCTCCTGCTACCAACTCCCAAATTGGAAACTACTTTTCCCTTCTCCTGGGTTTTTCAGGGTATCATTCTTCTACCTCTTACATCAGAATCACTAGCTCCCTCACACCAGACCTTCCAAATCAAAGTCTGTAGGAGTGAGGTTGGGAATTCACATTTTAACAAGCTCGTTAGATGATACTTGGGCACATAAAGCTTGAGAATCCTGGCCTTAAACTATGGGCAGCATTTCTGTGGGCTGAGAAAAATGCCTGGGGGTCTTAGAGCAGGCCTCTGCTTTTACCACTTTTCAAGCCCCATTAGAATGTATGTGCATCTTTTCCCATGGCCTGAAAAATACCCTGACTGGATCAACTTTAAACCTGTTTTGAACTTTGAAAAACCTAGCACAGAAACTGGTACCTAACCAAGTGTAACTGTAGTATCTTGTGATGAGTTTAAAGCTTAACTAACCAATACTTCAAATTAATAGGTAATAGGCTCACATCAATGATTCCCAAAAGGTAAGGCACTTGCTGTTGACAGTGGGAGAGAGGATTTTTTTTTTTTTTTTTTTTTTTTTTTGCGTTACGCGGACCTCTCACTGTTGTGGCCTCTCCCGTTGCAGAGCACAGGCTCCGGACACGCAGGCTCAGTGGCCATGGCTCACGGGCCCAGTCGCTCTGTGACATGTGGGATCCTCCCGGACCGGGGCACAAACCTGTGTCCCCTGCATCGACAGGCGGACTCTCCACCATTACGCCACCAGGGAAGCCCGGGAGAGAGGATGTTAAATGGCACACTCATGTAGCATGAAATAACAATGAGTCACAAAGTGAGATTCTTTTTTTTTTTAACATCTTTATTGGGGTATAATTGGTTTACAATGGTGTGTTAGTTTCTGCTTTATAACAAAGTGAATCAGTTTTACATATGTTCCCATATCTCTTCCCTCTTGCATCTTTTTTCGATTCTCTTTCAACTTTTCTGATTACATCAAGGAATAAGTCTCAGAATAGTGCTAGGTGTCTTTTAGAACTTCCCAATCTGTTTTTTTTTTTAATAAAGAGAGTGTAGGTTTCAGGCTACAATTTTCTCAAGCAACAATATTTAACTAGAATGGAATGAATTTCATGACTTTCTGTGTATTTTTATTGTTTCCTTTGATTTATTTTATACAATGATATAAAATTTCCTTTTGTTAATTTAAATATTAAACAATAACTTGATTTAAAGAAAAATAATGGTCTAGGTAATATATGCTATGGCAAAAATCATGAAGGGTACAAATGAATGACTAAGTTTTAGAAAAACTCTCTAGTATCTAGTTCTAGATAAAGAACTATGAGCAGGTTAGAGCAATCCTTAGAGTAAGATCAGAAAACAGATTTTTGTATTGTGTCCCACGATACTGACTTTGGTCCATCGGTGTCTTATGTGGTTTTATACACAAAAGCAGCAGTTCATTTAGGATTCCTTGGATACATGATATGAATGAGGTTCCATACCAGCTGTCTTATATGTATGGTGGGGGAGGCAAAAGACCTCTTCCTTTTTCTAGGGACCATATGTACAACGGCAAAACCCAAGAGTTGTTTATTGATTAAGGACGTGAGCTACTTTTGCTGCTTATTAATTTGGGACAATTACATATACATAATACATACATACATATGTACATATATATTTAAATATATACATATATTTGAAAACTAAGCACAATGCCCAACACATAGAAAGTGCTTAATGTGGACTTGTTATTCCATTGTTACTTAGAATTAGCATAGTTTCTGCTCTTTACCATTTTTTAGTACTAGAAGTGAATCACTGAGTCATTTAGTACTAGAAGTGAATCATTCTGAGAATGTTTAACCCGTTAGAACTCCTTAGTTCCCAACCAGGGATTGAACCCGGGCCCTCGACAGTGAAAGCACTGAGTCCTAACCACTGGACCACCAGGGAATTCCCAATTCCCACCTTTTAATTCTTTACTCTTCAAATTAGGCCGGAGAACAACTTTGATCCCTTGACCAAAATTCATTTCCCATATTTTCTAGCATTTATATTGTGTCTTTCCAAAATCTTATCTCATAGTCCATTGTATTCAGGATCATGACTCCCCTGGTAGAGGGAGCCCAGCATTAAGAATAGGCTCAGAATATCTGGACTCCTGGGGACCCTGTCTTCTCAAATTTTATAGACATGCTAATAATAACATTGTTTAGCTGACTGAGTTATAAGAATTGATTCAGAATGAGTAGAAAGGATAGTGAATTTTGTCCACTTTATTAGGAATGTCTCTTAGGGGAGAATATAGGCTGGTAATAGATTATTTAAGTTAGTGAGTACACAACAAACTGAGTTTTATAGATCATTAGGCCTTTATTCCTTCTCTGATGAGCTATTGTGCCTTATTTTTATTTGGTGATTTTTTTTCTCACTTTATACAGTAATGTTCATCTCTGAGATTGAGCTCTTGTGTGAAAGCCTTTGATGGAAAGTGTGGCTCCTGTTAGTACAAGCTGACTCATAGAAATGGGCTTTGGGAAGCCAGTCTTGCTTGAAAAGAAGTAAAAAAATCAACTGTGTGTTTGTTTGTGTTTCTCTTCTGTAAAGTATCAGAAAGAAGCGTAGTGGCCTTGCAAATGGAGATATGGTCGCCCCCCCCCCTTTTTTTGCTGCACGATGCAGAATGTGGGATCTTAGTTCACCAACCAGAGATCGAACCCGTACCCCCTGCATTGGGAGTGTGGAGTCTTAACCACTGGACTGCCAGGGAAGTCCGTTGGAGGCTATATATTAAATAAATGATATAATCTACTTTCTAAACTCAGTACAAATACATTCACAATATATGGTCACATAGTTTTGTTTGTTTTCTTTTGTTTCTTGTTTTACCTTCTCTCCCAATATGGGCTCTTGGTTACTGAGTCCATTTTCTCCCATTAGCATCAACTCTCAAGTCTCCTACTTAACTCCGTTATCCAAGAACTCTAGGGGTTGACTTTAGCCCAAGTGGGTTAGTCTTGCTTCTACCTCTCAGGTAAGAGTCTCATTGGACAACTACAGCCAGGTTTTTTTCAATATCATACACTTTCACTGTTGAAGGTGGGTCCTACAGAGTCTAACATCTCTTTGTAGTAATGCCCTTGCTAGCTGGAGCTTTGCTAGTGCTACAGTGGTACCCAATAGTAAGGCTCCAATGTGGTAGCTCTTATGTCATATTCCACAAAGCTGACACCAGTCCAGACTAGCTGAATCCCAAGGAAATTCTGGCATCAGCAACATGCTGTGCCACATCCTTCCTATACATCTTGAACTTTGGTCACTAGACTAGATGCTTTCTTTCCTTAAAGTTCGTTTTATTTTACAGAGCTTGTTGCTTTTCCCTTCCAATGTACCTTTCAATGTTCATGTCCATCCTAGTTCATAATAAAAAATCTTTTTAACTTCAGGCATGTAGAATTTCAACTCATTCTTCTGCAAGAGGATCTGTAAAATCCAGGTTAGATAGCCCATCTGAATTCAAGGCCACATAATCTTTCATGTATTATCATCTGAAGTGGAAGACCTATTTGCATCCTTAATGTATGGCATAGCCAGAGATGTCCCACTACACTGACTGCTTCCCATCAAGGGGACACTGGGTACAGGAGAACTTCATTTCAAATTCTAGTTTGTTTGTTTGTTCTCTTTTGGAGAATTTATGTAGTAGGGAATTTTGAGAAGCTGCTTAAAATGTCCAAAAAGCCAAAGTGGGTGTCCTAGAAACATAATTAGTACATTCTTTATGGGCATACTATAATTCCTTTCAGGAAACAAACCCACTATTTTCTCAACCCTTATGTTGTTTATCCTTTAGAATATACCCCACTATCATACCATAGCTCATTCTGATTTTCTTTTATCTGTGTACCTCAAAGATAAACAAACCTCACTGGGGTCTGTGAATTTAATTCTCAAGATGCATCCATATTTCTCAAATTATTGAGCTGGAAACCAAGCAAAGTTGGTGAGGGCTCAGATCTCATTTAACGACCACATCTGTCATGGTATGAAGTGTGTCTCAGGCCTTAGTGGTTATGAAACTTTGCAGAAAAGCAGTGTCCAAGTAGAAGGTCTAACCAAAAGAAACTTGGACTAAGGTCAAACCATCCTTGCCCTAGTGGCTTGAGGTTGTTCCTCTTTGTTTTTCTTGGGCTCTCTAGAGGAGTCTGACCATATTCTTCTGCCTCTAACCACTACATGTAGAATCAGAGTTGGCAGGGAACTGAGCGATCAGCTAGCCTAAAGCTTTATTTGAGTCACAAATTCCTCTACTGTTTTAATGATTGACACAGATGGCCAAGAGTACAAGTAAATACCCCATGTCTAAACATTGAAAAGTTAAAAACAAAGCTAAAAAAGGGTCAAGAACAAATTCCAGAGTCAGGTAAGATTCTACCTTCAGACCTTAGCAGCCAAAATATGCTAGTTCAGAGAGTAAAATTCCAGAACTAGAGTTTGTACCAAGATAGTTCTCCTTCCCTGGAGACCTCCTTCTCTGAAGTTCTAAAGTCCTCCTTCCCTGGAGACCTCAAGGAAAGTCTTCTTTTGGGTCTTACATGGGTCCTATTTTAGGATCCCCAATGATTCTGAGCTTCCAGTGGAATTCTGAACCAAATCAGGTCTGCCTTCAGCAACTCTCCCAAGGTAAGACCCAGAGAAACACAGGTCCTGCCACCTTGGTGAATTTCACATGCTTTTTCCGGGCCAGCAAGATTCAGCACTTCTAAGACCCAAGACACTGGGCCAAGGAGCCCAACAAATTGACTCTTCCAAGTTTCCAAAGGAAGATGTGTAAAGACTCTGCATTAGGGTTCTCCAGAGAAATAGAACATATAGAATTTACATATACATGGGGCCCAGCCCTGCCCGCACATTGCCTCCCAAAAGCACAGTTGTGGGGCTGCCTGGGGAATGCCCACCACAGAGCTCTCTCAGGAAACATGCACTGCAAAGAGTCCCAGAACAAGGATTGTCACAGGTTCAGGGAGGGGGCCTGTGGGCCGGTGGTGGAGTTGAGTACCAGTGTGACTGATGTCTATATCACCAGCCAGTTGGGCAAAGTACCATGAAGGAACAGCTACTGGCTTCAAGAGCTCCAACTCATGGCTGGCTGGTGGGTCCTTGAAGAGGAACTTGGCATAAATATATATGATTTATTTTATCATAAAATAATAAATATATACGATTTATTTTAAGGAATTGGCTCGCGTGATTATAGAGGCTGGAAAATTCAAAATCTGCAGGGTAAGCATGCTGGCTGGAGACCCAGGGAAGAACTGATGTTGCAGCTCAAGTCCACAGGCAATCTACTGGCAGAATTTCCTCTTCTTCAGGGGAAGTCTGTCTTTTTTCTCTTAAGGCCTCCAACTGATTAGATGAAGCCCACCAACATTATTGAGAGTAAGCTGCTTTACTCAAACTCTACTCATTTAAATGTTAATCTCTTCTTTAAAAAACACCTTCATGGGCTTCCCTGGTGGCACAGTGGTTGAGAGTCCGCCTGCCGATGCAGGGGACATGGGTTCGTGCCCCCGTCCGAGAGGATCCCACATGCCGCGGAGCGGCTGTGCCCGTGAGCCATGGCTGCTGAGCCTGCGCGTCCAGAGCCTGTGCTCTGCAACGGGAGAGGAGGCCACAACAGTGAGAGGCCCGCGTACCGCAAAAAAAAAAAAAAACACCTTCATGGTATAAGGAGCATTTCCTGAAATTGGAAAGATGTGGATGGGCATGTCTCAAAGCACAAAGAGAACTGAAGAAACTGGCATATATTTGAAAACAAAAACAAAACCAAAAACACCTTCACATCAACATCCAGACTAGTGTTAACCAAATATGTGGATACTGTGGCCTAGCCAAGTTGAAGCAAAATTAACCATCATAGGCTCCATGACAGCAAATCTGTTCTTAGATACAACAGCAGTAATGATTCTAAAAATAAGCCCTTGTTTGCCAAGTGCTATTACATTCTTTAAAGTTGTATTTGAACATGTCCATCTTACTATTTTACCTAGGAAAATATCAGTAAACCTAGAGGAGGCCCAGTAAGCTGCCTAGCGGTCAAAACCTCTAGATTTTATTTCCATTCTACTGCTGGCAGGCAAAAATGTCAGTACTGAAAAGACATATAACTTCCATGGGCTAACAGCTTTACTAGGCATGACCACATTTCCACAGGAAGAGTTTGAATTTCAGTTGTCAGGAAATCCTATATTTGGCAAATTGAGGTGATATGTCAAGCCCCATAAATAAAAGCAGGCCAGGTTACTTATAACTGTACTGATTACCTTTCCAGTCCCCACCTTTTGAAGACAGAACCTTAAGCAGTAAAGTTCTACTTTGCACTAGAGGGGGAAAAATAGTATCTCCCCATATATATATATATATAAAAGGGGTGGAGAAACTTTTTTTCTATCTATATAAATAATCTGGATTCACTAAGGATTTTAAGAATCCAGATAAAACTTACCATGCTTTATAGACACTCAAATTAGTAGTCATAGGAACTATGCCATCCATTCAATCGATACATACTAACCAAAGAAGAAAAGAGAAAGAGATTTATAAGATGCGAAGTAGGAATATTAAACATAATAATAATAGCATGGATTCAATACCAACTGTATATGCCAAATACTGCCAGACACATTATGTATACATTATTTCTAGTTCTAAATACTAGGCAGTAAATGTCATTTCTCCCAATTTAAAGGTAAGATTACGATTCAGAAAATTTGAATGACCTGCCTGAGGTACAGTGAAAACAAGTTGTTCTGCCAGGATTCAAGCAGCCGCTTTCTTTGTGGGAAAGTGAAAGGCAGATGTAGAAACGATGCCTCTCAGACTTATCTCAATTCCAGGAGTGTCAGGAAACTCAGGAACTTTCAGTGGACATATAAAGTAACATCGATTCTCAGGGCTGAAAATCCCTTTGAGCAGTTTCCAAGCCACCTCAAGTTTCTGGAATTTTCTCAGTTCATCTTAAAGAATGGGAATTTATTCAACTGCAGTGAAAATCCAATGAGAAAGACCAAAGTCAAGGTACAGAACCTTTTCCTATGAGCTCTAGGAAAGATTGGCAAGTTGCAGAAGAGGAAGCCTGAGGGGTCAAGTTGATGACCTGAGCTCTTTTCTTACTCTTATCTCTCTTCCTTGGTCCAAATCAGTGACAGGAACCAATACAAAAAGTCACCAAAACTCTTCTTCATTTATTCTTTCCTTCATTAATTGATCACATACTACATACCAGGAAAAGCACTACAAATAGGAGATGACAGACACAGTCCCTGTGTCTTGAGGGACTTGCTGTCTAGCCCTGGAGAAAAACAAACAAATATGCACATAATTAAAATATACCTGGTTAAGTAATACAACAGATTTATATAATGGATAGTATGAGAGCATAGGAAGGGCATCAAGGCAGCAAGCAATTTACTTTCCTGGAAGAAATCTCAGAAATAGTAGTTGTGTCAGATGGTTGAAGGAGCAGCGGTAGTTGTGTTAATAGCATATGGGCTCACCAGGTGGTGCTGGGGTGCTCAAATGGTGTAACTTCCAAAGTAGCCTGTGACCAGGTGGCCTCAGGGACCAGGAGGAAAATGGGAGTTGAGAAAGATCCTGTTCATCTCTTCTGGGCCAGAATTCTTGATTTAAAGAGCTACAATTCCAACAGTTCCCATGGGTGAGGTCGGAATAAGTGTTCTGTAGTTTGCACCCCATTTGTTTGACCCCAGGCTGGTATGCCTGATAGGTTCTTATGTTTTTAGACACTTCCAGATATTAGTTCATCTGAATCAGCTCAACTCAGAAATTTCAAATACAGCAGTGCCATATCACAATGCTTGCAGAAAAGGTACGTATCATGGATTGAATTGTGGAATTGTGTGTCTGTAGACAAAAAAGAGCTTAAGACAGATAATCACTGATCTCAAGAGTCCTCTGTAAAGTAGCCAATCGCTATAACATCTAGAACTGCATGAAGATCTTTCACTAGGATTAGCTCCACACTGACCAAAGTCTGACAGGCTTTCATAAACCTAGCAAAGTCTGGCTGTCTATTTACATCTGCTCAGACAGATACATTCACAGTAAGCTTATTGGAGACAAATGTAAAATCGCGATCAGTATGCATGAATTTTTGGATCTGTAGAATGGCTTAGTCATCATTATGTCATAGAGAATGTGTACTGGGTTCACTTACCATTAATGGGTGTAAAGAAAATGTCTTCTTGATTTCTCTGTGACTGGCCTGATGTTCCTCACCAGTCCCCTTTCCTCTGGGTAGCAGTGTGCGTGGGTATAGTGTAGTGGGTACGTGTGCGTGTGCGTGTGCGTGTGCATGTGCGTGTGTGTGTGTGTGGTGAGCCGGCAGGGTGAGGTAGGAAAGGGGTTGGAGATTTATGTCAACCCAGTAGTCTCATCTGTCTCTTTAAGTAACTTATTCTCAGCTTAGATTACTCTCAAAAATGCTCAGTCTTTCAGAGCCCCATTTCCTCCTCTTTTAATAGCCAGGATGACATCTGAGTGTAGACGTGTAGCTCAAGGTAGTTAAAGGAGGCATGGTTCTAGGAGCTATGCTGAGCTGCCTGGATCTTCTATGGAGTGGCTGATCTCAGCTGCTCCCTGGACTGACAGTTCTTTTGGCATCTGCTGCTGAAGGCCACAGCTGATGTACTTCATAATTTATGGTGGGTTTTCTCAGTTCATCTGGGCCCAGGAATTTCTCCTGATGACTCAATCCTTCCTTAGTCACCAATGATGCTGCATGTCCCACCTGAGGTCTGACTGTTCTTCCCTAAAGGTTCCCAGGTCAGGTGTTTTGTTCTATGGCCCCCAGCTCCGCGGCCATTTTGCGCTTACTTGGTGATTTTCGGCAAACTTTCCCCACCCCTCCCAGGGTAAGTGGGAGTTTTTGAGTCCGGCCATGCCACTTGGGAACAAAGCTATATTCCAAGCCTGTCTCTATCTAATCTGCCCCACTTTTACTTTCATGTGACCACCTGTTAAGGGTTGAATTGTGTCCCACCCAAAAAGATATTTGAAGTCCTGACCCTCAGTATCTCAGAATGTGATCTTTTTGGGAAATAGGGTTGTTGCAGATGTGATAAGTTAAGATGAGGTCACGCAGTAGTAGGCTGGGCCCTTAATCCAACATGACTGGTGTCCTTCTAAGAAGAGACACAGAGACACAAATGTGTGAGGGGAGGAGGCCCTGTGACGACAGAGGTGGAGATTGAAATGCTGCAGCTGGAAGCCAACGAACAGATGCCAAGGGTTGCCAACAACTGCCGGAAGCTAGCAATAAGCAATGAAGTTTCTCCTGTGCAGGTTTCAGAGGGAGCATGGCCCTGCCAATGCCTTGATTTTGGACTTCTAGCCTCCAGAACTGTGAGACAATAAATACCTATTGTTTTAAGCCCCCGGTTTGTAGTACTTTCTTATAGCAGGTCCAGGAAACTAATACACCACCACAGGATAGAGCTGGAATTTCCTGGGTCCTGTGAGAGAGCCACCTGCCAGCATCCCAAACAGGAAGCAGGACAGACCCTGTGGGTTCTCCTCACTCAGATATTGCCCCACCCCTCCCGCATCTCCATCACCTTGCAGCCTCTGGAAGTCAGCTGACTGCCAGCTTTCCAGACATTTGCCTCTCCCTCTTCTCCCGACAATCCAGTGGGACCGAAAGTGTCCTTCTTTCCTAGCTTCCTTTTCCTACCTGACTCAGATCACCCTTTTCTCAAACACTATGATCAAATCCACCAGGCCTTACCTCTTGGTATGTTGAAGAAAACAAAAGAAAGAAAGAAAGAAAGAAAGAAACTTAGAAATTACTTTTCTCTCCCCCTCCAAAAATCTGGCTTTTCAGTCTCTTGCTTTGTTGTAGACTCAAATATCCCATCTGAGATGCCAGAAGCAGGCTATTGACTGTCTCATTGTCTTTACAATTCCAAGTCTTATAACCATCGAAGGCTCATCACATGTAGCTCTGATGCAAAAAACTCAGACTCAAAAGGTATTTGAGAGCAGAGTGGTCAGTCACAGAATTATTACTTACCTTTTTGCAGACAACTTGTAACATGCTCTCTCCTCTCCTTGAGAAATGAAGAAAAAAGAAATCCTTAGCTGTACCATGGGGTCTTGGGGAATCAGGGTCAATACTTCTCCTTAGAAATAGATCTTTTATCTGACTCATTTGGTAGCTTCAACATGCAATCTTACTGTGGGTTAATGGTCATAATGGTTTTAGTACTTACTGTCTGGCCATGTTCCTCCCAGGAACTCTGGAGTGGACATTACCGGTGGCCTACAGCACTCGTTGTCTTTTCTTCCTTTCCAACAGACTATAATAATGTTTAGATATCCACTCCTTCCCGACACAGTCCATGTCCTCAATGGGCTGATAGGTCAAAGGGTTATTACATAACTTTTTCTTGTGATTGGTTCTGAAATGAGCATGTGATCCAAATTAGACTGATCAACGAGCTTCTGCTAGAGATTTCCAGGGAAAAACCTTCCTTGTCCTTAGGGGATGCTTCAGGAAGCAAGTCTCCTTTACACTGGAAGTGGAAGAAAAAAGCATGTATCCCTGATTGCAGCTGGCAGCTGTCTTGCAGTTATGAGGACAACTGTCCTCAGGGTGAAGCCTGTGTTCAACAGAGCTGAGATGAAACGCATCTGAGTCCATTAACTGATGCCCACTTATCCGAGTCAATGACTTTCTATATGGTTTAAACTACTTTGACAGACTTGGAGTTGAGAGTATCCTAAAAGATTCAAACTTTAGTGGACATTTTAGAGTACGTACAATATGGGGGGAAAAGCCACAGATCAGTGTAACTTTTTTAGTCATTGATGCATAAATTTATTCTGCCTGGATGTTCTTGGAACCATGGAAAATTTGTTCCTTATATTTCTATTTCTAGTTACTTCACCTTTCTGTAGCATATCTTGATAGACTCATCTGCTCACACTAAGAACTTAACATTCAATGTATGAGTTCAAAGAATGGCTATTCCATGGTGTACTCCCGAGAAGAAGGCTTTTTAGCTTTAACATGATCAATAATGTATAGGTGCGAGAACAGAAATACCAAAAAGGTAAAGACTTGCTTAAGCCCACAGATTTCCATAATCTAGGTAATTGTCACAAACACAGATCAGCGTAGAACAATTCCACAAACATACAAAAGGCCGAGATTTTCTCTGATATGTTGGACCCAGAGTCTTAACTCTGTCAATACATTTCTACTTTAATAATAGACGAAGATTCTTACACCATCTAAAGGAGAGATCTGTAGGGAGACATTAAGATGTTAGTTTCAAGAGATTCTCATCTTTTAGAACGTTTTTCTTTTCTTTTTCTTTTTTTTTCGGGGGGAGGGGGGCTGCACCGCATAGCATGCAGGATCTTAATTCCCCAACCAGGGATCTAACCCGTGCCCTCTGCAGTGGAAATGTGGAGTCTTAACCTATGGGCCTCCCGCCAGGGAGGTCCTAGAACTCTTAATGAAGCCAGGTGTAGTGGGAAATGCTTGTAGTAAAGTTAGATAAATAAGCATTTTCCATGGGAGGGATACACAAACCACATTTCTTTGTAAATAACCCCTGAAATGAAGATTTTTTTTCACTTGAATGTTCTCAGTTTTTAACTCATTTAAATCATTAGTCTATAAGAGAGCTGGAAAAGGAAAGGAAGGTTGAAATTAGCTTCTCTTTGGTAGTTTTAAGAAGTTTAATTTAGGAAAGAGTTTCCTGGAATGAAATCTGGGTTATCTTTAAGTTTATCTTTGCCATCTCTCCTTAGTACGTTTAGTATTACTATATTAATACCACATTAAAACTTAATACTTTATTGTCTTATTAAATAGTCTTTTTTTTTTTAATTTTTATTTATTTATTTTTGGCTGTGTTGGGTCTTCATTTATATGCGAGGGCTTTCTCTAGTTGCAGCAAGCGGGGGCCACTCTTCATCGCGGTGCATGGGCCTCTCACTATCGTGGCCTCTCTTGTTGCGGAACACAGGCTCCAGACGCACAGGCTCAGTAGTTGTGGCTCATGGGCCCAGTTGCTCCGCGGCATGTGGGATCTTCCCAGACCAGGGCTCAAACCCATGTCCCCTGCATTGGCAGGCAGATTCTCAACCACTGCGCCACCAGGGAAGCCCTAAATAGTCTTTTAAATAAAGCCTCAAAACTAAGCCAGGCAAGTAAAACTTTCAACATGGTATTTGCTGGAATTATCCAATTATTCAAAGGGATAAACCTGGCACATTAGGAATAAGTTTACTCACATCCTCTTTATTCATGTCCAGAAAGTGTAGTCTTCTGAGGCGTTTGGGTAAATTTAAATGCCTGCGCCATTTTTCCTTCCTTTGCCTAAGCATTGTGGAATCTTGGCAGCTAAAACAAGAATTGGACGCTACATTTTCTCTCAAATTGTTAGAGTCAGAACACAAGAAAGCGTGATAAAAGTAGAACAAAGAGGAACTCCTTAAAGCCCAACAGTAATGCTGTAATTTTGCTCCAGTGCCAGGGGAGGAATGCAGGAACTCTGCCATCCACAGTCTTTTGGCAGTTCTGAGCAGGGAGGTGGGGTCATGTCATGTGGTGAGGAGGTGGGAGTGGGGGCAGGGAGTGAAGATTAGAGGAACCAGAACCCTCACTCTCTGGGAGAGACAGCCTATCATTGGGAGTAAGGCAGGCTACATATCTGCAATTTCTAATTGTAGGCCTGATTCCAGCCAGAACTTGCTGGGTGGTTTGGAAGCACCCTTGTAACTATTACAAGCCCATTCACCAAGGATGACAAGTTGTTCATTATGGCCCTTTGAGGTTTCTGTTTAAAGCTGGGAGGTTTGGGATAAGTAATGCTAACATAAATGATGAAGCACTCACAATCCTGGATAAATAGATAACTAACTTATTTATCTAAGCTAATGCGAAGTGAATGTAAAGCAACACAATCACCTTTAACTTATCAACCTGGGTGGGGAAAAAAAACTAATCCGAAGATTTCCAAGGAATAAAACTAGTAAATGTAAGGTAGTACAATGATTTAATTTAATTAATTTGATGCTTGGGCCCACACAGTGTACTTCCTTTGCTTTCTTTCACTGGATTTATTTATTCTGAAAGCAGATATTGAGGACCTCTGTACAATGGACTGAGCTGTGTTCTGCGCCAGCAAATCTGAATGAGTTATTGATTATAATCCTCCATACTCTTAAAAGGAGTAGTGCATAACACGTGCTAAGTACTTAGTACTTTTTGAATGTTGAATGAATCCCTAGCAAGAGATAAACCAGAAATCACTTCACCTACGATATTTTACAGAATATTTTCTTATTTACTTAAAGTTAACATTAAAATTCATTCCGTATATATCTGTTAGATGGTAAGGTGAAGACATTTGACTGTTAAAATTTGGTCAAAAAGGCACTAAATCGGTAATCAATGTACAAATAAAGAGCAATATATTTTGTGATTTCAAAATATATCACAAACAATTTTCTTGAGCATGATTCTGTTAAATGAGAATGAGCTACTCTGTTTGGAGTGAATTGAAGGTTGACCTAAGGATCCTGTTAGAGCTCTAGTGAGACGCTGTATAAGAAAGCGCTTGGTAAAGTGCTATGAAACTTTTCATAGAGCACAGGGTCATCAGAATGGAAGCTGAAGTCAGACAGGCTGGAAACTGTCAGATAGTCCCAGGTCTGCTGCTGGCTGGCTGTACACCCTGGGGCAAGTTATTTTACCCCTGAAGCCTTAGTTTTCTCATACATAAAATGCAAAAGAATACTATCTACCTTATGCATTTTTAGTGACTACAAAGTGAGCTAATGCACAGAAACATTTTAGCCCAGTGGCAGTTCATAGCAAGGACTTAACGTTAGCAATCATCACCTTCTTTTTCTTCATCATCATCATCAGAGCTCTTACTGCTAATCCTACAAAATGTCAAGATTGCCAAAAAAAAAAAAAAAAGGAAAGGTAAAACAAAAGTAAGCAAAAGTGCTGCTAAATCACATTCTTAGAGTCTCTCGCCTAGAACAATCTGCAAATTGGTCTCTCCAGGCTTGTCCTCCTCAGACAGATGTTCCCAGCTATCAAAGTGACCTTATGGACAGAAACCTGACCATATCACTCCTCTAATCTCTTTCACATTTGCCTGTTACCCGCTGGGCAGAGTCTAGGTTTTTAGGGAGGGTCTTTCAGAACTGAGCCCCTGCCTGCCCCTTCACCCTTAGGTCTGACCAGGTAGACCAGATTTGATCAGGTAAATCAGCTACCGCCTGACCAAATCCTACTGGGTTATGACTCAGTTAAGAAAACACCAAAAAAATGAGCAACTCAGCTTAGACTCCATTACTTCTTGGGAAGCTACGTGCTTACCCATTTGTCAAATTGTTTATAAATACTCTATAATGTGAGCTCCTTATGGGTAGGGTCTCAGGGCTTACCATATATGTACTCGGTATATTTTAGGGGCTCCATAACTATTTCCAAATGAATGGTTGAGTGAATAAATGAATACACCTCAGATAACCAGATGCAAATTATAGATTTGTAGAGTTGCTGGAGCCAGTGTAAGTACCTTATGAGGGACCAAAAAGTAACATTCTTTTCCCAATCAAGTTTGAAAATAATGAAAAGATAGACATGGAAGTCTGGCAGAAGGAGATTAAAATGTCATCCTCATTACTGATAAAGATAATAAAGAAATGCATGGCTTAGGCGCATGACAACAGCGGGCTTCCTAAAAGACTTACCCACCAGCCACAGCACAGCTTCCACTAGAGGACTTGCCTCAGCACAACTTAGGGGCAGAAGGAGCAGACCAAAATGTGTACTGCCTGAGGTCAGCTCGCTCCCAACTACGCAGCGCCAGTTTATTTCTTAAAGGCACTAATGAGACATGCCTCTTCTCTGGGACAAAGTGAGTCAAATAGGGGAGAGAGACCACGAAGGTTACAGCAACTGATGTCAGCTGGACTTGTAAACAGGAGCTAAGGGAAGTTGTTGTGCTCCCATCCCCATTATCCTTACGTGCACTGATTGATTTAGATGCTGGTGATATTTCCCACAAGTGACAGGAAAAGTGGATACCCCCAAATTATATATCAGTCAGTAGATTATCTTTTGACTTCCCCTCTCTAATTCCCCCTTTTCAGTTGATCTATGAACACAGATTGAATGATGTACTTAAACTTTTTATCAAGATTTTAAAATTGTTTTTGTTTCTAAAAGATTATACCTCCTCTTCTACTCAATTAATTCAATTCAATTAATTCAATTTAACAAATATTTATTGAGACCCTGACAAGTGCCAAACACAGTAGAATATAAAGATGAGTGTATCATAGTGATCTTCTGGTGCTTGCAATCTAGTCAGCATCTCCTGGATCTTTTCTCTTAGACAGAGAAAAGGAAACTCAGTTACTTATGAAATCAAAATGAACAGAGAAAAATATTCCTTTTTTTTCTAATTTCCAAATGTTCTGAGTAGTTAAGTGACTGTTTACCCAGAATTTAAGACCTTTCTCTTCTATCATCAGCATTAGAGCCAAGATACTAGGGATAAAGTTCACAGAAACCTCTGGAGAGTCATTTATCTTCTCACATCTCATCCACATTGCCCCATCGCAGAGGCCTGCAATTGGTAAAGAGAGGAACTGGGTGAAAAGGTTTGGACGGATTGTTCGAATCCATCATCAGCACTGGAAAACAACTCAAACTAGGGGATGAATGATTTCACCTCCCTGCGTGAAGGCATCAAACTTACTCCTGTCCTCTCTTATCTTCCTGGATCTTCCATTGTCCTTTTGTTTAAAAAAATGTTGATATCTTATATTTCTAAGAATTTTATTTATTTTTTTTATTTAACTAGATTCTAGAAGACTACCCACATTATTTTACTAGATCTTAAACTCACAATAGTTTTTTAAAAATTCTGTTTTATTTTTATCTCATTTTGTCTTACATCTTATCATCAACTGGCAGAACTAGTCAAAAGAAACAGGGATTATAAATGATTCTAATTCCTAAGAGATAGAGTCAGGGTCTACTCTCAACTTCAACTGTTCAGCCAAACCATATGAAGAAATGTGTAATTTGGAGTAGGCCTCCAATTACACAAATGTGTAATTTGATCTCAGGATTGTTCCTTATTGCCAGAAGAGCAGCTTCTTTTCTTTCGCCCACTTCCATATCTCTATTAGATTAATAGCAGGAGCACAAAGTAATTTGTAAAGGAAATTGCCATTTTCACTTTGGAGTAGCTTGGCAGCATATACGGCATGAGGACAAGCAGGAAATCCAGGGCTGGTATTTCTGCTTGGAAAAAAAGAGAATGACATAGTTAAAGCAATCAAAAATTCTTTACTTGAGATGCATTTATGAAATAGCATATGGATTCATAGCAGTGATGAAAAATAATAAATAAATAAATAAATAAATAAATAAATAAATATATATAACTTTGGGGGCACATATAAGTCTTTTGTTTCTAAACATCACGAATAAGGAAAATAGCAAAAAGAGGCAACACATCCCAGAGTATAAGATTATCATTGTCTACATGAAGGGCTATAGGATCTTGGGCAACTAATTATACTTCTATGCCTTTTTTCTAGCTTTGTAAAGAAAAACAGAAAAGAAAGTCATCATGGCATGGTTTTTTTAATCTCTATGCCTGTTCAGATAGGATAAATATAAGGAAACGGTAGACAGTAGAATCACAAATCTTGTAGGGACGTCTCCAAATCATTTTGCATATGCATTTGAAAAATTTTTAATGTATTATTTAATAATGACCCAATGGAAGGTATATTAAACAGATTTTAAAAGAGGATTTCATGTACTAAAAAAATAGTCATTATTGGGCTAAAAAAAAAGTCAGATAATATTCACTTAATAAAATATACGTGTTTGTTTTTTTTTTTGCCAAAGCATTTTGAAGCCGTGAAGGAAAATGGGATATTCCCAGGAATAGTGGTAAGCACATTTCTGGGGTCGATAAGCTAGAAGGGGATCTTTGGCAAAAATTTTCTTAGAGCCGTCAATTTAAATCCATCTGGAGAAGCAATCAGTACTCCTGTAATAAAACCCTGGCTCTATAACATACCACTGTAATGCCCGATGTAATGCTCCATTTTTATAATATGTTTATCCTGTATTTAATATGACCCAATACCTAGTAGTGTTCAAATATAAATTTGAATAAATGCTGATTATTTCACATGAGATATGAGAATATCAGATAGGGATATCTATCTATATCTATCCATCTAGCCAGATATATAGGTAATATAGATGATGTAAATATAGATACAAATATAGACATGTATGTAGGTATAGATGTACCCCAGGTTAAAAACATAATTAAGTTCAAGTTGGGGATAGATAAATTCATAAAGACTAATTCACCAGTAAGATGTTGCATTACCTACCAACATTCATATTAGGTTGGAAGGCCCAGAGTTAATTATTAGGGCATCTCATAGATAGCATGAACAGGCTGTGTCAGGGAGAGTTATTCCCTCCAATTCTGGGATGGACCGAAATAGAGAAGATCTGTGGTGCTGTTTTCCATGATGTTGGCTCAGGAGTCTTGCCTTCGACTGCAGTCTTAGCTGTGAGCTCTGCCCAGGTGGACCACATCTCTTGTCTGCTCCTTGCCAGAGAAGGACCCAGAAGTCTTGCTCACGTACACCTTCAACCACTGCCAACAGCTACCACAACTCCCATCACAATTCAGCTCTTTCTACCAACTACACATTAACCTATGTGGAATCATCTTTCCCCGAATCTTCAACTGTTTCTGTTAATGATACTGTTTGCTTGTATTGGTATGGAATTTGCAAACTTAAAATGTTTTAAAGTTTTTATTAAAGAAAATAAATGAAGAATACCAAAACAGAAAATTATACAAATTATTCAAATATTTTTAAGACCATGCCACCCCACACCCCTACATTCCCAGTCCCCAGAGGAAAACAGCATGAATTTCAGTGTTTCTTTTCTTTTTTTTTTTTACAGTTTTCATATTTATTATTTATGACATGCATTTTATTACTAAAATGTAATAACATAGATGATCAGCAACTCTGAAAAAATCACATAAGTTCTTCCCAAATAGCCTTTAATTCAGTCTTTCTTTTCTGACACTTAGGCATTTCTTCTGCTTTTAACAAAAGATGACATTATGCATATTGGTTTATAACTTTCTCTTTTCACTTGAAACGTATTCAGGTCAGTTTATTTAGATTTACTCACATGATTCCATTGCATAGACATACCATAGTTTACTTAACCATTACCTAACTGATGGTGATTTCGGTTTTTTAACGTTGTGCTATCACAAACAAGGCTGCAGTAAATATCTTGGCACATATAATTTTAAGTACTTTTGCTATCACTTCTTTATAAGATAGATTTTTAGGCGTGACATTGCTGGATCTTAGGGTATCCCATGTGAATAATTTTTAATAGATGCTCTCACAATATTGTTGTCAGTTTTGGATTCTCTTGTCCTTTATGCTTCTCCTTTGTAGACTCCAACTCAGTCTATGGAAACTTCCTTTGTAATATCATCCTGCCATTTAATCCAGACCTGATATCACCCTGACTACATTTTTAAGATACTATTTAGACCCTAACATGCTTAGACACTGACTTTAGCTTCCTAAGTGATTTTTCTCTATCTGGTTTCTCATTCTACACATTAGAGCCATATTAATCTTCTTAAGAATTATCTTATGTATATCACATCTCTATAATCCCCATTGCCTAAAAAATAGACCTTAACCATGCATTCAGTATCCTTCATAATCATGTTTCAATTTTTCTCATTTTATCCTTATGTCTCCTATTTTAAAATTGGAGAGTGAGGGACGGATTGGGAGAGAGATCTACCATGAACCACAAACTCTTAGACACTTTACATGCCTTAAGTATTTTAATAGTCATATCAGTTTCAGAAGAAGGGAAACTGAGGATTGGGAAGGCAATTTACTCCCTACCCCAGAGCTGTAGCATCTAGAGTTGTGGTTTGAAATTTAGTATATCTGACAGTAAAATGCATGTTCTTACTATCACACTATATTTGAATTCAATTCAGTAAATATTTATTTGACATATACTCCATGTAAAACACTTTGTTATGTGCTAGAGAGCATTAAACATTTAAAAAACATGGAACATAACTGACATTTAATCATGATGCCTGCCTCTCTGGCAACAACTCCCTCCAGGCAGTGAGCTTCCTGCCAGGGGACCTGGTCCCTGGCAATAGCTGACTGAAACAAAGGTGGGCACCTGTTCTGGTGATCTATTGCTACCTAACAAGCCACCCCAAAATGCAGTGGCTTAAAACAATGACAATATTTACAAACAAATCACAAATCTGCAATTTAGGTAAGTCTCAGAGGGGACATCTTGTCTCTGCTACACTCAGCATCAGCTAGAGTGTATTGAAGGCCAGGAATGGGAAGCATCTGAAAGTTTGCTTACTCCCTAGTCTAGAAGTTGGTGCTAGCTGTCAGCTGGGTCCTCGGTGGAGACTGTCACCTGAAACACCTTCTATGTAGTCTTTCCGGCTTGGGGCCTGGGTTCCAAGCACAAGCATCCCTAAAGGGCCAGGCCAAAGCTGTTTTGCCTGTTAGGACTCAGCCTTGGAAAGTATCACTTAGTATTACTTCCACTGCAGCTATAGGCCCACACAGATCCAAGGGGAGGAAATGTAGACCCCAACTCATGCTGAAGGACTATTGACATCACCTTGTAAGAAGAGCATGTGGGATGCTGCTGCCCTCGTTAGAATACCATCTGCCACAGGACCTATGGATGTGCCAGTGACCTGCTGTAGGAAAATAATCCAGGATAATCAAATTCCCTTTCAAGTGAATATAATTTACAAGTAATTTAGAGACTAAAATAGCTGCTGGAGATTCATCTGGAAGGACATAACAGAGAAAGAGGAGGAGGACATGATAGAGCATGCATTCACTGACATTATGGAGCAGTAGACACTAGGAGTAAAAACCCAAGTCTTATTCACTTTTCTGTGTATCCTCAACAGAGTACAGTACAAACACATAGTAGGGGCTCACATGTGTCACATGAAGACATACATGAATGACTGGAAAGAGGGGACACAAAAGAAGAGGTAAGTTTGGAGACGAAAGATGAGATTCTATTAGAAATAGGTTGAGCTTAAGGTTCCAGCTGTAGCTCCTCCCTGAGATATCTAACAAGCAGTTAAGAAGGTGGGTCTGTGGTTCAAAAGAGAGAGCAAGGAAGCCATGCTTAGGAAGCCATGGCCAAGGTCAAACTTTGGCTGAATGAGACTTTCAGGGAGGAGCATGTAGAGGAAGATGGATGAGTAAAGCTCAAGCAAAATAATGAGTGGTTAATGTGATAGGCTTTAAATCTGAGTCGGATTTAATGTCTGTAATACCTGCTTCACCACTTTCTAACTGTGTATTTTCTTAGGTTTGGCTACTTAATCTCTCTGTTCCTCAGGATCTTCTTTTAAAATTAATTAATTAATTTTATTTTTGGCTGTGTTGGGTTTTCGTTGCTGCATGCAGGCTTTCTCTAGTTGCGGCAAGAGGGGGCTACTCTTCGTTGCAGTGCGCGGGCTTCTCATTGCGGTGGCTTCTCTTGTTGCGGAGCACGGGCTCTAGGTGCATGGGCTTCAGTAGTTGTAGCTCGTGGGCTCAGTAGTTGTGGCTCGCGGGCTCTAGAGCGCAGGCTCAGTAGTTGTGGCGCACGGGCTTAGTTGTTCCACGGCATGTGAGATCTTCCCGGACCAGGGATCGAACCCATGCTCCCTGCATTGGCAGGTGGATTCTTAACCACTATGCCACCAGGGAAGCCCCTCCCCAGCATCTTATTGAAACATTGTTATAATAATACAAATTACTCACAGGACTGTGGATTACCTGGTATAATGCCTGCAAAGAGCTTAGAAGAGAGCCTGGCACATAGCAATCAATGTATGTTAATTACCATAACTCTTCTCAGTTTTTTGTTTTTTTTTTCATCTAAAGTTCAGGATTAAGCAGAGGAAGAGCCAGAGAATAACACTGGGCATGAAGGCTTTATGAAACCTTGTGTAATAGTCCTAATGAATAGCTGTGGTTACATTTATTACTGAGTTGCCAAGCATCAAAGAGTTGCTGACTGTTAATAGTTAAGAGGGGGTGACAGGGTGAGTCATATTCTCTAGACCAATATTTCACAAAGTCTGTGCTTTTGGGTATGCTATAGTAATCTATGTTGCATCAAGAAAAAAAAAGTGTGTTCTATACTCAAATAAATTGGAGAAATGCTGTGTTAAGATTAAATAGACTTTTCTTAAATGTATATGCCAATACGAGTTATGGCTGGCTAAGGAGATATAGAGCATCATTTCCCCAACTCTTAGGTTTTTATAGGGATCATTCTGCTAAACCAATGTGTAGAACACAACTTCTCAATGTTAGTCAAGGAAAAATCTCTTGGGAAACTTCTTAAAAATACATATTAGTGGATCCACCTCCATAGATTCTGATTAGAAATTCTGGTGTAGGGTTAAGGAATCTGTATTTTAAAAAAAAACTCCCAGGTGTCGCCTTGCCTCCAGGCAGCCCCGAAGAGTAACTGACCCCTCCCACAACCCCCTTCTCTCTTTCCAACCTATTCTGCCAAAAAATGGCTCCCACAAAGAGGGGTAGCAAAAAAAGGGGGGGGGGGTAATTCTGCCACCAAAGAGATGACTAGAAAATAGAATATCAACATCCATAAACACTTCCATTGAGTCGACTTAATGAAGCATGGACCCCAGGCACTCAAGGAAATCTAGAATCTGCTGTTTATAAACAAACAAATCAAACCAAACAAAAAAACCTTCTTGGGAACTCTCAATGTCATTATTTACACTAGCTCAAGAAAGCTATCTAGGGCTTCCCTGGTGGCGCAGTGGTTGAGAGTCCGCTTGCAGATGCAGGGGACGCGGGTTCCTGCCCCGGTCCGGGAAGATCCCACATGCCGCGGAGCGGCTGGGCCCGTGAGCCATGGCCGCTGAGCCTGCGCGTCCGGAAAAGAAAGCTATCTGAACTGAAGGAATAAGGACTATCCAATAATATATCTAAGTAAGTTATCCAGGAAACATAATGAGGACAAAGATTCATCAAACAAGCATAGCATAACTTTTACCTTCATACCTGTTATGCTTTCAAACACCTTCAGACAGTCGACTGTCAATATGGATGAAAGCTAATGATTTGATTATCATAAAATATAATTAGGCAAAAGTAGTTGTAAGCTCTACGTATAAAGAAATTCAAGGAACTTCCCTGGTGGCGCAGTGGTTAAGAATCCGCCTGCTGATGGAGGGGACACGGGTTCGAGCCCTGATCCGGGTAGATCCCACATGCCGCGGAGCAGCTAAGCCCGTGCACCACAACTACTGAGCCTGCACTCTAGAACCCGAGAGCCACAACTACTGAAGCCCATGTGCCTAGAGCCCGTGCTCCGCAACAAGAGAAGCCACTGCAATGAGAAGCCCGTGCACTGCAACGAAGAGTAGCCCCCGCTTGCCACAACTAGCCCGTGTGCAGCAATGAAGACCCAATGCAGCCAAAAATAAATAAATAAACGTATTTAAAAATATGTAAAATAAAATAAAAACAAAGAGAAGTAATCTAACAAAAAAAAAAGAAATTCAAATTTCTTTGGAATTAGTGGTAATCTGACAGATTTCTAAGAATTCCTAACAGAACTTTCAGGCAGTCAGATTAGACTTTTTAAACCTACTTAGGACTCAAATCTAACACAATGGGGATATTTGTGCTCTCTGTGTGCCTGTTTAAAATTTAATCTAGGAAAAAGCTCCCTAACTGAGATTTATTTGAAGATCAAAAGAGACCTGAGAATATGCTGATCTAAGAGATATACTGTTAAATCTAATCTAAGAGAGAGTGTCTGAGACCATTTGGAAACAAGACAGTTTTTTCTTGTGAACATCCTAACTCAGAAGAATTTAGCAAAGAGTGAATGGTTATATATACTTCTACTTTTACAGTCTGCTTTAAAACTTTTATGGTAAAAAATAAAAGAAGATAAAAGCATAACATACCTTCCAGGCATCTCCTTACCCACTCAGGCAGTTAATCATTCTATATGTCTGACAAGATAGCATTTGGTTGCAGTCACTCTCTGCCTTTTCCAGCACCCTTGGTGCAGAGGGGATGCGAGTAAGGATAAATTAGCCTATGAGAGGCCACCCATGCTGCACTCTTCCAGACTGGAAAAAGATAAAGAGACATGACCATTAAATGCAACCCATGGTCCTATGTTAGAGCCTATAATGAATATTATTGGGACAAATGATTAAACTTGAATGGAGTTTGTGAATTCAGTGTTCGTCAGTGATAATTTCCTTATTTTAATCCTTATGTTGTGGTTATCTGGAGAATGTCCTAAACTATTCAGGAGTGATGGGCACCACCTTCCAAACGTACCCCCAAATGGTTTCAGAAAGAATGTTTTTGTGTTATCCTTGCAGCTTTTCTGAAGTTATTCTGAAATTATTTCTGAAATTGTTTGAAATTATCTTAAAATTAACATTATCTTTAGCATTTAGAAAGACTACATTCATTTTATCGTTTGTGTTAGTTTATCATTGATTTTCTCAGGTTCTCTAGGTAAACTACCAAATCACCTGAAAATAATTTTACTTCTTTTAACTAAATTCCTGTACCCCTTATTGTTTTCTCTTTTTAAATTCTGCTGGTTAATAACTCCAGGACAGTGTTCAATAGTAACAGAGATAGTGGACATTCCTGACTTTTTCCTAATCTTATTTGAAATTCCCCTAATATTGCCCCATTAAACACAATTTTGGCTTTAAGAAATATGCATCATTTCCTATTTTCTTGAGCAATTTTTTTTTAATCAGGAAGCATCTTTCAAGAGCTTTTTTCTTCATCTAGGGAATAGTCATGTGATTGTTACTCTTACATCTACTAATGTCATGCTCATATTAATAGATTTCCTAATACTGAATCATCCTTGCATTCCAGAAATGAATCCCACTTGTTCATGGTACATTATCTTAATGTGGTATTGTGTCCTGTTTTTAAATGTTTAATCTAGTATTTTTGCATTGATATAGGATGATTGCTTGTAAACATATTTTCATGTTAGAATTGCGTTCCTCTGTACTGTTTTTAGCAGAACAGCCTCCATGAAACGGTGCTTGGTGGTAACAGAAATGATGTGGGAGGAGGTGTCAGGGAGAGATGGAGAGACTTGGCATTAGAGTCACACAGACCTTTGGGAGGTTTCTGGCCCCCTCTCCTTACTGACTGAGTGACCTTGGAGAAATTATTCCTGCTCTTCTACCTTCTATTTCCTCATCTGTCCAATAAGAGAACCATGGGTTGTGTGAGGACAAAACGATGTCTATAAAGACTCCAGTACAAACATACATAGATACAGAGAACAGAGTAGTGGTCACCAGAGGAGAAGGGCACAACGGATGAAGGGGGTCAACTGCATGGTGATGATGGAAACTAGACTTTTAGTGGTGAGCACACTGTAGCATATACAGAAGTCAGACTATAGTGCTGTACGTGAAACTGATATAATGTTATAAACCAATGTTACCTCAATTAAAAAAAAATACCAGTACAATGTCTGGCACAATGTAAGCCCACATAAACATTGGGCTATTTTGCTATAAAGAATTATTTTCCTTCTGCTGCTTCTCACATTATGAAAATAAACGTAGTGTTAGGATATATGTAAACAGATACCATAGTCTCCTCAGGAGCCACTCAGTGCCTCAGCTTAAATGGTCCCCAGGATTCTGCTATGATCACCGAGCCCAGACCGGCTTAGTGAGCCAGTTTTGTATTTTGTCCCTTCTTTTATAGTCACCCCATTCCAGACTAGAGTTTCCACGTAGACAGTAAGTGCCATGTGGGGGACAGGGTGGGGGGCTGTGAAATGAATGGAAAAGGAAGATAAACTTTCTTGAATCCCTACTACATGCCAGGGGCTAATTGAGGTCTATTTGTAGTTAATAGGTGAGGAAAGTTGGCAGGTAGCATCAAGATCTCAAAACCTGAGAGAACCAGCTTAGGGGTAGGGGTGGGTGTCGTCTCTCTATCTAAGAGTTGAGATTAGCTTTTGTTCTTTTCTTCTTACCCTCTCCAAGAAGAGGAGAAGGGAAAGATGCATTATCTCTGAGTTGAGCTCCTGGCTACTTAATCTCTTAGTCAGTGTTCTGAGCCTGGGGAAATCTTTCTGTACGGGGCTATGTCATGCTTCTAGGACTCCTGAGTGTGGAGAGGGTAAGGAGAGTGCTAATTTATTGATGCATTTATTCTACATCTCTTTATTAACTCAGAGATGAAAAGGCTGTCTACCACTCTAAGTCTGGTAGACAGAGAATTGTGGGTGTGTTGGGGAGAAAGAGGTTGGCCTAAAGACACTGGCATTTGTGCTGAACCTAGAAAGTTGAAGCTAAATAGAAAAGCAAAACCTGTGGGAGACACGTAGTGCAGGTACTAAGAAACAGGCTCCAGACTGACCCAGACCGGGGGCTACATTTTGTCTCTTTCTTGCTGTTGACCTTGAACAAGTTCCTTATGTTTTCTGAGCTTTAATTGTATTGTCTGTAAAATGAGGGAAAAGGACCTAATATATATGGGTTCATGGTGAAATTAAAGGAAATGATGCAGGGAAATCACTTAGCCTAGTGCGAGTCCTCAAAGATAATGACTGTTATTATTATCTGGTCTTCAGTAGTGTTCCTCAGTCTTGCCTTTGTCAATAGTCCTTTCCTCAAGTTTCTTTTTTTTTTTTTTTAAACAGCTTACTGAGATATGATTCCCATAACCATACAATTCATTCATTTAAATTCTGTATTTTTTAAATACATTCATAAAGTTGTCCGCAGTGTATATTAGAACATTTTCATCAACCCCCAGAAGAAACCCCCTGCCCATTAGCAGTCGCTCCCTACCCCTCCTCCACTACTCCCCACAATGAGCTCTAGGCAACCACCAATCTATTTTCTGTCTCTATAGACTTGCCTGTTCTGGACATTTCCTATAAATGGAATCATACAGTATATGATCCTTTGTGACTGGCTTCTTTCACTTAGCATAGTGTTTTCAAGGTCCATCTATGTCAGACCATGTGTCAGTACTTCATTCCTTTATATGGCCAAATAATATTCCATTATACAGATATACCATTTTATTTTACACATTTTATTTTACATTTATTTTTTTTTACACATTTTATTTTACATTTATTTTATATTTATTTTTATTTATCCATTCACCAGTTGAAGGACATCTGAGTTGTTTCTACTTTTTGGCTATTATGAATAATGATGATATGAACATTTGTATTCAAGTTATGTGTGAACATGTTTTCATTTCTTTTGGGTATATACCTATGAGTGGAATTGCTGGGTCTTATTGCAGCTCTGTGTTTAATCTTTTGAAGAACTGAGAGACTGTTTTCCCATGTGGCATTTTACATCCCCACAAGCATGTTATCCTTTCCAACATGTGATATTATCTGTCTTTTACATTATAGCCAGTGTAGTGGGTATGAAGTGGTATCAAATTGTGGTATTGAAGTGCTTTTCCCTAATGAATAATGTTCAGCTTCTTTTCATGTGCTTATTGGTCATGTGTATATCTTCATTGGAGAGATATCTATTCAGATCCTATGAGCATTTTGAATTCTAAGGTTTTTTTAATATTCTAGATACAAGTCCCTTATCAGATATATGATTTGTAAATATTTTCTCCCATTCTGTGGGTTGTGTTTTTTTTCTTTCTTGGTATTATTTGTAGCACAAAAGTTTTTCAAGCTTCTTTTTAATGTAACTTATGGAAGTCTATATTTCAGCATTTAGCTCCTACAAAAATATTCCAGTTGCTAGACTTTCAATGGAATAGTTGGCCTTGTACTTCATTGACAAGACTGAAGCCCTCAGTATGTAAATATCCTGTACTCTTAACTCTTTTCATCACAAAGCTCTTGACCTACGTAGGTATCTATCCCCCTCTCTTTTCCTTTATTCATACTCTTGAAATGAGGAATATATATCCTCATCAAGACCAACCTTCCAACTGTAAGATGACCTCGTCCCCTCCATCTTCTCCCAGGAACTTTAATATTTTAATAAAATATTAAAAAAATATATCTGCATCCTCCAAATATACATCTCCAGCCATGGCCATGATCTCTACCCTGCACTTCACTTGGATGATCTACAGATATCCTCCAACTCAACATGTCCAAAATTGAATTCCCCTCCTCAAGCCATATCTTAGAGTCATCGTGAAAATCAAATGAGAAATATTTGGCATAGTAAGTACCAAACAAATGGGAACCCTAACATGATGGTGGGACCACACCATCTCCTGAGGCAGCCCTGAGTCTGCAGAGAAAACTGGACATATGAGAGATGTGGGACTTCTGACTTAAAAGTCAGGAGCTCCGTGGGGAGCTCTTAAGAACAAGGACATTGGCTTCCTTTTCTATAATATGAGATTTTGTAGAACTTAAATGATATAATAAAGACAAAGTACCTAACATGCTGGTAAATAATAAGCATGGGATGAAAAATAGAAAATAAGCAACAGTAAACCCCAAGCAGAAACTATGTGAAAAACTGATTCTTCTCTTTGCCTAAATATTTGCCCATTGATTGTTTGCCAGCATCCATTTTTTTTAAAAATCTCTAATTATTTTATCCAAAAGTGTGCTTTTGTCGGTGGTGGTTGGTGGTGGTTAGTGTTGATAGTGTGAAAGTTTTGTCCTCCTAAAGGATAGTCAGCAGTGGGAATATAGGATGACCCAGGATATCTGTTTTTCAATTTCGACAGCAGTTTGTGTTTCCCAGATGTTAGCTCTGCTGACCTTCAGCTTTCAGAGGTCACCTCAGCTTCCAGCTTCCCACTCATGGTATCTCTCTTTTCTTGCTGAGCACAGGCTGGCATCGATCCCAGTTTCTCCTTTGAGATTCAGCAGAAGATCCTGATGGAGGAGGATAATGCCCAGAGAAAAGAGTCCAAGGAGGACAGAGTTGGTGATGGGCAACATGTCGTGAGATCTCCCTTTGTGTGCACTTCATCCTCAGAGGTTTTCAGTAAATATTTATGAGTACCTACTCTCTGTGATGCATATTGGGAATGACCTGGCATTTCCCAGTATGAACCCGGGAGTCCAGCAAACACCAGGAAGATAGGCTGAGGCTGTCAATTCTAGCCTGGAGCTTTGATCATGTGCTTACTTACCCCACTGAGCACGTGCTGAGGTTTTGTTTGGACCAGATGCTGAGTGACAGGCAGGCCAAAGCAGCCGATGTGGAGAGGTCTTTTCCAGTGGCTCATCAGTCATTCAAAAATCAAGATGGGGCTTCCCTGGTGGCGCAGTGGTTGGGAGTCCGCCTGCCGATGCAGGGGACGCGGGTTCGTGCCCCGGTCCGGGAAGATCCCGCATGCCGCGGAGCGGCTGGGCCTGTGGGCCATGGCCGCTGAGCCTGCGCGTCCGGAGCCTGTGCTCCGCAGCGGGAGAGGCCACAACAGTGAGAGGCCCGCGTACCGCAAAAAAAAAAAAAAAAAAAAAATCAAGATGCACACAAAAAGGGGTGGGATGGGATGCAGCGGGAAAGGCATGAAGTTTTAGGTGCTCTAGAAGAGCAGCTGATCCTACTGTCTCCTTGCAGGGTCGGGGATGAGGCTCCAACTCAGTAGCTCTCCAATCCACAGGGCTCACATTGTTGGTTGTAATCTTTGTAATGTGTTCCCCAGCATCAACAAAATAAATAGATTCATAAAGTGTGTATTTTCCTTATTATTTTTTAATATGCATCAGATGAGCAAGTTACCAGGGGACGGGGAGCGGGTGCTCAGGGATGTGCTCGGGACCTGGTTTAGTTGACCTCACCAGGATTAGCTGATCATCTCTGCACTGCAAAGTCCTCCTCTAGTAAGGGAGGGTGATTTCAAGCTAGATTTAATTTTTCATTTACTTATTGTGCTACATTTTAGACACAGGAGTTAAAATAGAAAGCTCCTGGGTTAGTGAAGTTTCTCCAGAGAAACAGAACCAACAAGAGAGGTATATGTATATAGAGAAATATATATATATATATATATTTATATTTTATATAATAGAGAGACAGAGAGGGAGAGTGCTAGAGATAGAGGTAGAGATAGAGAGACAGAGAGAAAGAAAGAGAGAGGGAGAGGGTGGTTTAAAGACTTGTCTTACATAGTGGGGGCTGGCAGGGCTGAAATCTGCAGGGCAGGCCCAAAGGCTGGAAATTCAGGCAAGATCTGATGCTGTAGTCTTGAACACAGGTTCCGGGGGACACTCTGGAAAGCGATGTAGTGTTTCTATGTTAAAATCTTGAGAATTCCTTCTTCTTTGGGAAACCTCTATCTTTGCTCTTAAGGTCTCAACTATTGGATGATGCCCAGTCATGTTATGAAGGGTAATTTGCTTTACTCAAAGTCCACTGATTTAAATGCTAATCATATCTAAAAACACCTCACAGCAACATCTAGTCTGGTGTTCTACCAAAACACTGGGCACCATAGCCTAGCCGAGTTGCTATAAAATTAACCATCACAGCCCTCTAACCTGAGGGAGTTTATGTCTTGAGCAGAGACAGATGATAAAACAGAAAATTTGCAATCCAATAACATGAAGTACTTTAGCTCCTAACCAAGACCTGGGTGGAGTTAGGAAAAGCTTTCTGGAATGTGTGATTCCTGCACTTACTATTGCTGGTTATGAGGAAAGAGGTGAACGAATATGACACTTGTGAATAACTGCAAGTCATTTATGATGATTGAAATGTCCCCTCCTTGCAGGGAGAGGGCAGAGGAAACAGTGAACTACTAGTTAGGAAAATAACCTGGAGTAACCAGATGACTTGCTTTTTTGTTTATTTGTTTAATACTAAAACAAAGATTCTGGATTTATTTTATCTCACATCTTGAAGGAGTCACTGAAGAATTCTTAAGCGTAGAAGTGATGAAATTAGATTTTCAGTATTCAAGACCAATTTATGTAATTATTCAACAAATAATTTATGGTATCTGTCACATATGAAGTACTGGGGGAGGCACTGGGCATATAATGGTAAACAATGCAGAAGTTCCTTGACCTCACAAAGCTTAGAATTATAGGGGTGGGGGAGGTGAGGGAATGAGGGGAGGAAAAAAAAGACAAATAAAATAATTACAAATTTTAATTTGTGTTATTGAGAACAGAGCCTTGATTCAGAAGCTTATCATTCCAATGTCTGCTTACTCCTGTCATCCCCGGCCATCACATCCCTGCCATAAGTGCAAGCTTCAAATACTGAGCAATCCCTCAGCAACTGCCCTTTACCTCATCCTGTCCCTTCTTGTACTGAAGATGGGAGCAGTTCGAATGGAAAACAAGGGATTGATATTTCCAATAGGATCAAAGCATTCAACTATTTACAAAGTCATAGGGAATTCAACATGGATGCTGATAGCCCATGAGAGATAAAACTTTCTTTTGGAGACTAACTACCAGTGAATTATCCATTAGAGGTAATGTTGCCCTCCACCCATATGGATCCTTGAAAATTGCCTGTGTAAGGAATTCCCCACCTGGATCATCACTTCGATTTACTCAGGAGCCAGATAGGATGAAAGACAAAACTAGCTTGTCAGACAGCAAACCAATAAACCACATCAGGGCTTGTCTTGATAACATTGCCCATCAATGCTCAACAGACCAGAGGAATGAAGAGCATGTAGGTGATTTCCCTCCACCAGCACTCCAGCTGTTGGGGTCCTCAGACCTTATCAGGGCTTTTTGGAGAGGAACCAGCGGGAGAGCCACAGAAACTTCTGCAAGCAGGGGTGGGAGAGAGGGAAGGAAATGCACTCTTTAATCATATCCGCATTTGCCTTCTTGACTAGCAAATTCATTTCAATACCTGTAACTTCCCTCTTGTGAGTTCTCGGGTTCATACACCTTCTATAAAGCTAACTTTTAATATTAACATTAAAGGTAGAGTGTATCTATCTACCCACGTTAAATTTCTGGAGATTCTTATGTCAACGTTATAAATATAACACATACCCTGGAGATCAACCTCTTGAGATGAACAATAAGAGAAGGACCTTTTTTTTTTTTTTTTGCGGTACGCGGGCCTCTCACTGTTGTGGCCTCTCCCGTTGCGGAGCACAGGCTCCAGACACGCAGGCTCAGCGGCCATGGCTCACGGGCTCAGCCGCTCCGCGCGTGGCATGTGGGATCCTCCCAGACCGGGGTACGAACGCGTGTCCCCTGCATCAGCAGGTGGATTCTCAACCACTGCGCCACCAGGGAAGACCCAGAGAAGGACCTTTTGAATAGAATTTCTTTTTGTTCCCATTTGAGAAACACAGTAAATGAATTTCGATTACCTTCTTTAGGCGTATTTGTAACTCATAGAAATGCCTAGTTCTTGTGAATAGCCAGACATTCAAATGAGTCTAAAAGAACTGTACCAGTCATAAGCATCACTATCTGTATCTCAGAAATAAATGCTTCAAACAACCACTTAGAACTCTTTGAGCACTGATGCTAAATATCTAGTCAGAGATGGGTGGTATGTAATAATGTTTTACTAGCTCTCTTAACAACTCCCCTGAGAGAAATTACCTCCATAATGTGAAATATTTAAGAAGGTCAAGCACAGATGAATGGATGAAGAAGATGTGACACATATATACAAAGGAATATTAGCCATAAAAAGAAACGAAATTGAGTTATTTGTAATGAAGTGGATGGACCTAGAGTCTGTCATATAGAATGAAGTAAGTCAGAAAGAGAAAATCAAATACCAGATGCTAACGTACATATACGGAATCTAAAAAAACAGTACTGATGAACCTAGTGTCAGGGCAGGAATAAAGACGCAGATGTAGAGAACAGACTTGAGGACACAGGGGAGGAAGAGGAAGCTGGGACGAAGTGAGAGAGTAGCATTGACTTATATACACTACCAAATGTAAAATGGTTGGCTAGTGGGAAGCAGCCGCATAGCACAGGGAGATCAGCTCGAGGCTTTGTGATGATCTAGAGGGGTGGGATAAGGAGGGTGGGAGGGAGGCTCAAGAGGAAGGGGATATAGGGATATATGTATACGTATACCTGATTCACTTTGTTGCACAGCAGAAATTAACACAACACTGTAAAGCAATTATACTCCAATAAAGATATTAAAAAAAATAAATAAAAAGGTCAAGCAAGTAGCCCTAAGTCCCAGGTGACACAATTGGTTCACTGGAATATTGTCACTGAATTTCCAGTTCAACACTTGACCATAATAGTCAAAAGTTACCTGTTTCGTACTTATTTCTGTGAGAACACAGGATCTGTAACTATGGAGTCATCCAAAGATTAAAAAATGGATGGCAGTCAGGAGTGGGCAGAAATTCAGTATTTTAACTGGGCCCTTAGTGAAAATTCAATTGAGCAGCTTTTTCTTGGACTGAGAGCTTTGTTTAACATATTAGGAAACAGAATCTGGACCACTTTATTGGAGTGTTTAAATTCTGTGGCTGGAGCTCATCTTTCTCTTTCATCCTACTCCTATATAATCAGTTTCCACTTCCCACATAGCCACTGGCTCTTCCTGTATTTGTCAGGCCAGGAGGAGCCAGTGCAAGTTTAGAGCAAGGAAATGACATAATTAAAATGGTATTAGATGTAAAATCTAAAATTCAAGGCTTCATCCCTTCCCTCCCCGCAAGTACCCCCCCAGCTCCCTCGATCTTATCTCCCAAGCCTCCCTCCATGTACTGTAGGTTCAGGCAGGCTGCATTACTCACCACTTCCCTAACCTGCCTTTACCGCCCAGCTGCTTTGTGCATGTTGTCTCCTCTGCTGGGAGGCTGTTCTCTCAATACGAAGGCCACACACATTGTCTTCCCTGATAGACTCATTGGGCAGAGATACTCCTTCTCTGAACTCCTTTGTATCATTTTCTTTAGATTTTGTATTACATGATCACATGAGTAATATGCTAGGCAGTAAATCCCTTATGTATAGACACACAGTAAATGTCTTGTTTTATCTCCACTTCCCACCAATCTAGGCATATTGTGTGGAACAGAGTAGATGCTTAGTAAATCTGCCTCTGTGTTTAACATGCCTTATGATCTGAATCTTGGCCCCTGCTCTGAGTTGTCAGAAGTCTCTGGTGCATTGAAGTCTGTATATATCTGGCACGTCAAACACTTATCCCTGTAAGACGTGGCTCCAAAATAAATACACAAATTATAGTATATTATATTATGTTATATTATATATTATAGGGGAACTTGAATTCAAGGTATGAGATTACTGGAGGGATGGTGAAAGTCAGATGAAAGAAAAATTAAACAGGATCAACAGAGAAGAGAAACTGAGTTCCCAGCAATATCAAGGATTACCACTGATAGAGCACTGTTTTTTTCTGTGATGAGCAGATAAGCTACAAAGAAAACTCCTTGTTTTAAATCTGCCATGCAGGAAAAGTAGACCAACTCAGGGTCCTCAGATGATTAGAAAAGTAAACCAGATAAACACAGCTGGGATAGGTTAATCTAAAGGGGATACACACACACACACACACACACACACACACACATACACACACACACACACACACAGAGCATCCTTTTCCTGCCTGATTCCAATAAAACTCACAGAAAAAAATGGAGACAGATCAGAAAGAAACATTTTGATGCAGAAATTAATCAGATGCTCCAAATGTATTTAAATTATTCTCATAATTAGAGAGCCAGTCTTTTAATAGTTTGAACATAAGGAAGCACATGGGGATAAATTTCCACTTTAATTTTGATTAATATTCTGGTGTTAATTTGATGAGCTAATGTGTTATTTATACTTAATATATTTGAATATATATATGAGAACACAGTGTAAAATCCAAGTATCCAATAAGATTATTGGAATAAGAATGCATTGAAGGCATAAAAAAAGGAGTAGAAATCAAAAATCTTTAGTACAATAATTTAATAACTTAATTTATAGTAGTACAGTTCTATTACATTATGCATTATAATATAGTACATTAAATTGTGCTACTATATATTAAAAATTATAATTTATAATAGTACAATAATTTAATAGTAAATTTGACACTGTGCTTCCTTACAAACAGGATACAAAGGGAAACATTGGTTTACACAGTTTTCCTTAACCATGATTGCAAATCCAATGTTAAAATAGATGAAGATACCTTTTCTAAGAAATGAAAGTACTTGGATTTTTTTGAGAGAGAAAATTTATCCTAGCACTACATTCTTTTTCTTTTTCTTAATTTAAAAAATTTTATTATATATATATTTTTATTTTGGGCTGCGTTGGGTCTTCGTTGTTTCAGACTTTCTCTAGTTGCGGCAAACGGGGGCTACCCTTCGTTGAGGTGCACAGGCTTCTCATTGCAGTGGCTTCTCTTGCTGCGGAGCACGGGCTCTAGGTGCGCGGACTTCAGTAGTTGCAGCACACGGGCTCAGTAGTTGTGGCTCGTGGAGTTAGCTGCTCAGTGGCATGTGGGGTCTTCCTGGACCAGGGCTCGAACCCGCGTCCCCCGCATTGACAGGCAGATTCTTAACCACTGCGCCACCAGGGAAGTCCCTAGCACTAAATTCTAAAAGGAGTTTATGAAGTGGAACTCAACGTCTATAAGGCAGTACAACACAATGGTTGATGTCATTAATAACAGTTCCAGAAAAGGGCAAGTGTGGTTGGAAACTACTCATTTGATGAGGACGTTATGCTAAGTGAAAGCTAGGCACAGAAAGAAAAAAACTGCATGATCTCACTTACATGTGGTACTTAAAAAAGTGGATTACAACACATAGAAGGTAGGTGTGGAAAGGTGGTTACCAGGGGCAAGGAGGCGGGGCTGGGGATGGGGGATGGGATGATGTTTGTCAAAGGGTACAAAGTCGCAGTTAAAGGATAAATAGGTCTAGAGATCTAATGTGACAGCATGACGATACTGTGTTGAATACTGGAAATTTGATGAAAGCAGATATTAGGTGTTCTCATTATACACATAAAAAAGGTAACTGTGAGAAGGTATGTTAATTAGCTTGACTGTTACAATCATTTCATTACGTGTATGTCCATAAAATACTCATGTTGTCTACCTTAAATATATACTATTTTCATTAAAAAAGAAAAGAATAAAAAAAAAAAAGAAACTACACTTTTGAGTAATCCCTGGGTGCTATCTCCTGTGCAAAGAGTGGTGCCTACATTATCACATTAATTCACAAACATATGGGTTGGGTGTTATCAGTCCCATTTACCAGAATAGAAGTATGGTTCTCAGTGAAGGTAAATAACACACTCAAATTACCTGACTGGTAAAGGGGCTGAGTCAGGGTTTAAACCCAGATCTCCCTGACTCTAAAATCAATGATCTTTCCACTGCACTCTGCAAATAAAAAATTCTTGATTCTTTTTATCGGCATAATATTAAAGATAACTTTAGTATAAACAGTTGTTCCACAAATTGGACAAGAGTTGAGAATGACCAAGTTAACAGCTTCAAAGATTTTTTAGGTTATTACTGCAGAGAGAGGAAAAGATGTACAGATTCAGGACATGAGCTAATCAAGTCCAACCAGCCGTTTGGAAAACTAATTCCAAATGAAATAATACATAAATAATTCATCATATTACTGTGTGCAACACTTCACCTTTCCTTAGCTGAGAGGGGTGGCTAAAGAAAAGTACCATCAGGTACTGTAACCACTACAGATCCTAGAGAAGGGAACAGGGAAGGAAGTTCTGCTGTGTAGTTTACAACACAATATCCCTGGTGGACAACAGGGAATGGCAGACAGAGGTAGGTGTGGCAACAGAGGTAGGTGTGGCTGGATCCGTGATTAAATAGGTCACTTTGTTTCAAAGAACCCAGGAAATGGAAGAAGTAGAAGGAAAGTGCTCATTTCTTTTTATTTTTTCTTTCTATTTAAAAAAATACCATCGTAGGGCTTCCCTGGTGGCGCAGTGGTTGAGAGTCCGCCTGCCAATGCAGGGGACGTGGGTTCGTGCCCCGGTCCAGGAAGATCCCACATGCCGCGGAGCAGCTGGGCCCGTGAGCCATGGCCGCTGAGCCTGTGTGTCCGGAGCCTGTGCTCCATAGTGGGAGAGGCCACAACAGTGAGAGGCCCGCGTACCGCAAAAAAAAAAAAAAAACCATCATAACTATAAAAAGTTCTGGTAATAACAATTATTGCAATAATAATAGGTGTTAAACTCTGAGCGCCTTCTATATATTTTAAGATGTTGGGGTCTGCTTTTCACATTTAATATAACCCTTGTACCTTGTTGATCTCTTCTATCTTCAGGTTGCCGTGGCATTATGAAAACTCTTGAAAACCATACTAACTCATTGGAAGTGAGATGTTTTGCTGAGTTTAGTCACTTTACAAAATCACATTAAACGAATACTCTTTGAGCCCCTTCCATGCACCAAGTCTTGGAGTGTGGTTCACGCAAATGTGAATAAAATGACCCCTCTAGCCTTCAAGGAGCTTGGCCATAGTAAAAGAGACAGAGATGTCAACAAATAAAACAAGATGGTGAAGGAAGGTCAATGAGGATCATCTTTTTTCTGGTCTAGGGATTTGGAGTTACTCATTATACAGATGTTTTCTCTGATACCATTCCTATTTAGAGAAGAGGTGGAGGGGAGTACTGAAGAGCATGAACTCTAGAACCAGGTTGCCCTGTGTCCAATTCTGCCTCTACAAACTTATTAGCTGAGTGACCATTTACTTCTCTGTGCCTCATCCTTTTCACTTACAAAATGGAAGTAGTAACAGTACTTACCTCAAAGCGTTGTTATAAGGATTAAACTAACTAAGACTGTAGTATATTTGGACAAACACCTGGCAGATACAGTAACTATTGCTCTCAATAACTGTTAGCTATATTTTCTTAGATATGAATATTGTCAACCTAACTATGGCCATTCTAGGTGTGTTGTGTTGGTAAACATTCTCCTCAGAACCTTAGAGGGAGAACGACTGTCTCTGAGATGTCTGTCTAGTCAGGAATCTTGCTGGTATTGTTCGAGGCCAGGAAATGTTTGCACCCATAGTGCTTTGGGTCAAAGTCATTCATTTTTGAGCACCAACTACATGCCAGGCATCGTTTTAGGAGTACTGTGGCTATATCACTGGAGAGAGCAGACAAAAATCCCTCCCTGCACAGAACTTACATTCTGGTGAGGAGAGTCAGATAATAAGCACAATAGAAAAATACATTTTATTTTTGATCACCAGAAGGTGATCATTCTGTCATTAAAAATAATAAAGAAAGCTCACTAGTATGTGGAACGCCTTTTAAATTTTAAGTAGAGTGGTCAGGGTAGACCTGAGGAACATGGTGACGTTTGAGCAGTCTCTTAAAGGAAGTGAGAGAGTAAGCCATACTGGTACTTGGGGTGGGGGAGGAATTCCAGGCAGAGAGGACAGCTAGCACAAAGGCCCTGGGATGGAAGCATACTGTCTAGGACTCTAGTCCAGGAATATTGAGGAGGCCATTATGGCAGGAGCTAAGTGAGTGAAGTGAAAGAAGTAGGAGCTTAAATCAAAGAATGGCACATCATGTATTGTCCTTCCGGGCCATTCTATAGCTTTTGGCTTTAGCCCTGCTTGAGATGGGGACCACTGCAGGGTCTTCAGCAGAGGAATGATATGAGTTGTCTCAATGTTTAAAAACGATCACTCTGGCAGTGTGTTGAGAACTTCCTTCATGGGGACAAAATTAGAAACAGGGCAAGGATAAAGTCAAGATGTGATGGTAAATTAGGGTGTTAATTAACAGTGGAGGTGGTTAAGTAGTTGAATTTTGGATTTATTTTAAAAGTAGAGCTGAAAAAAATTTTTCTGATGGATTGGATTTGAAATGTGAGAGAAACAGAAAAGTCAAGGATGACACCAAGCTTTTTGGCCTGATATGAGGAAAACTTCATTTGGGACAGGGTGGTTGGGAGACAGAAGGAGGAATTTCAGGATTTCAGTGTCAGAAATGTTATGTGGGAGTAGCCTAGTAGGCATCTAACTGGGCAATAGCCTGGAGCCTGCAGTTCAAGAAGAGATGGTCAGGCTGGAGTTAAAATTTGGGAGTTATTACCACATATGTGATCTTTAGTGTCGTGAGATCACCAAGGGTGTGAGTGTAGATAGAAAAGAGATCCGAAGTCCGAACTCTGGGGACTCTACTGCTCAGACACTGGGAGAAGAGAAGGGACCAGCAAGCAATCTTCTTCCCAAAGAAGACTAAGAAGGAGCAAGCAATGGAGTAGGAAAAACAAAAAACAAAAAACATGAAAAAGTTGTGGAAGTCCAAATAAAAGTTTTCCAGGAGGAAAAATGTTCCACCATTGATTTCTGCTCATAGTTCGAGTGAGATGAGCCCTGAGAAAATTCTCCAGTTTAGGAGTTTGACCTTGACAGGAGGAGTTCTAGGGGACAGGGTAGAAGCAAAAGCCCAATTGGAATAAATGGGTAGAGAAAACTTGGAGACAGCTTTTCTTAACAAGTCTAAAGGAGTTTTGCTGCGGCTGAGCAGAAAACAAGGAGCAAGAGGCTGGAGGGGGAAGTGGATTCAAGAGAGAGTTTTTTAAGATGGGAGAAATAACATGATTTTATGGTGATGGGATGATCCAATCGGGGAAACTGCTGAAGCAGTTAAGTGTTGGATTGATTCCTTACGTTTCTGTGGGGAAAAGAGCCAAGACAGGGGAAACTAATTCCTATAAAACACCAAGCAGTTCATAGGTGAGCCTTTCCTATAAATTAGAAGTCAGACTTTTACTTGCACAAATGAAAAGTGCATTATAAAATAAGCTATTTGTTGAGTGCCCACTGAGTGCCACCCGTGGTGTCAGGGACTTTGTATACATTATCCGGAAGCTTATTAACCATCCTGAACATCAGCTATCTCTGTCACTACACTGTTAATGACACTGTTGCTAGGAGCTAAAACGACTTGGCCAACCAAAGCCATAGTGATCATAAATTAGTCTGCACTTTATTGTGCTCTTTCTTGCTGTTGTGAGTTCCGCGAGGGCCGACGACCTGCCTCTTTGTAAGCCCAGAGATTCACCCAGAACTTGGAAGAGGTTCACTCACACTCATTCGTGCGGAGATCGACTGAGGCCGCCCTGGGTCCATTTGGTCCCTTTCCGTGGAGACACCCGCCGTTCACATCAGCATTGTTTTCATTGGTTGCAGCAACGAGAAAAACACGTTGGAAAATATAGAAACTTTCAAGAGAAGTAACTGAAAGGAAATCAGTACAAGTTAGTTTAAAATCCTCCGCTGAGGCCGTTCCCCAACCATTTTGCAAAACTTCTTTTCTGACGCATCAGGTACCTGCCCGCGGGCGAACTGTCGGGAGGAGGTGAGGTCACCTGGAGTTTCCCGGTAGAAACCTCACCGTCGGGCGAGGAAATCGTCGCTCGAGGACGTGTACCCACCCGCCCTCTTCCAGCTCATTAGGAAAGCCTGCCACAAGGTTTCTACCACGCGGCTGTAAACGCGGCTCCGAGAAGCTGGCGCCCCGTGATGGGGAGACCAGCCAGACCCCTGCGGCAGCAGTAAAAGCCCCAACTGCAAACTGCCTGGCACCTTCACCGACTTCACTGCTCCGAGTCCCTCGGTGCCCGCCGCGGTGGTTACGAAGGGGGCCGGGGCACAGGATCGAGCCGCGCGGAGCCCACCACCGCGGCCCGAGGGGGACCGCATCCGGCGGCTGGGTGCCTGCAGCGCGCCTTCCCTCCCTCGCCCAGGGGACCCGGCCGCGCCGACGCGCCAGGTGAGGAGGAGGCGACGGCCGGCGGGGTAGAAGGGGCTGCGCAGGCTCCGCGCGTCCGGGCCGCATCCCCCGGGCGCTGCCTCCCCCGCCGCCGAGTTGGTCGCCGCCCGTTTGCGCGGCCGAGGGTTGTGGGCGGAGAGGAGGCAGTGGCCGCCGGGGCCAGGAGGGGCGCGCTGGCTGCGCACAGCGCGTGCTGAGTGGCCGGGCGGCTGCGGCTGGAGCTGCGGCGGGGCCGGGGGTCCGGGGCTGGAGGGAGGGTGGGAGGGAGGCGGGGCGAGGGCCAGGCGAGGGCCGCTGGAGCCGGCGGAGAGCGGCGACGGGGAGAGAAGATGAGACGGTGAGTGGCTGCCGGGGACGCAGAGTTTCTTGCTTCTCTTGTGGGCTGCAGGGACAAAAGCTCGGGCTGGGGTTAGCAGAGCCCGGGCTGAGCAGCCTCTGGGGCCCCGAACCCCAAGAATGGGTGGACCTCGGTTGAGAGGATCCTGGGGAGGGAGTGGCGGGGTGGAAGAGCAGCTCACAGAACTGTTGTAGGAAACGGGCGGGATTTGGGGGAGCCTGAGGCAACTTTTGTCGACAAGACTGGAATACCCAAGGAGAGAGGGATCGGGATCTTGGGGCTAGAGCTGCTTTGTCGCCGTGGGCGGAGGAAAGAGTCCGCTGCTGGATGGTATGGGCGCGGAATTCAGAAAAGACCCCCTCCCCCAAATATCTAGCTAGCTGCCCTCCTGGCTCACTTTGTTTCAAGAGTGGGGCTCACTAGTTTGAACCGCCCAGAGACTCAAATTCCCACTTGGCCTTGGGTGCCCCCCAAAATTTATGGTTGGGGCGGTCTCCGCACCCCTAGAGATAGCAGCTGGAAGTAGAGAATGTTTTGAACCCTTGTTTCACCCGCGCCTGGCACGGCCGAGGCGCAGCTTGAAATGTTTGCTGGTACATTGAATAACTTAGTTCTAGCAGTCATCACTTATTAAAGCGCCGAGGACCTGGCTAACTCCCGCCACCGCCAGGAAATTAAAAGGCTGACAGGCTGTCGCTTCCAGACTTGGGGTTTCCTGTTTGAAAGAGCTTCGGAAGTCGAACCTGCTACCCATCTACCTTTCTCATGTAAAAGCGGGAACTGCGCCCTCAGCCTTTTATGTCGGTAGACTTTCCCGGGGCTGGAAATCCTCTCGCCCGGCCCTGCCCTCATCCCTAGAAGTCTTCCTTCTGCTGCTCTAAAGAAGCTCTCAACAATTCTAGAATGCACAGCTAGTCACAGCCAGACGCAGCTGGGAGTGGAACTAGAAGAAGAGGCATAAAAATGTGGCTAATTACAGATATTTATTATCAAGTATTGGACGCGTAACTTTAAGCTTCCTAGTTTGGCTTAATTTAGGCGTTTGAGATATGTCTCCGAGATTCTAACATCTGAATTCAGCTGGGAGAGGTCTAAATGAAGTTCACAGTTTCAGAGTGTTAGTTAAACTTTTGCCCTGAGAGCTCTTGAATTCTTGGTTCCTGGTAGGATAGCAACAGAGTAGTTGGATTTGGGATAAATAAACCTTTAGAGCTGCCCACTATTTTAACAGAATGGCTACATCCCTGGCACCATTGCCCTCAATTGTGTAAATATTTGTTTGAATAAAGAGCTAAGGTTCTTTGAAAAGTAATAGTTGTGTCTATTCATGATTCCCTTTTCATATCCTGGGCTTAAGTTATTTAAAAGGTTTTGTGTTTTATTTTATTTTTTTCGTTTTACATATTTAATGTGGAAATTTAAACATTATATGTACTTGAGAAACTCTGTAAAGTCCCAAAAACGTTTATAACTGGGGTTTCCTTTAAAAGTGAGGGGGAATAGAGCTTTTGCTCTTAGTTGACTAGCGTAGCCTTCACCTCTTGAGACCCAGAGGTTTGCAAATCCCAGCCTTTTTCACAAATGAAAAAATGAGATGTTGGGCTAGGAGTAGCCATCATTTCAATTTGCAGGCTTCAGTCTGTTTCATGCAACTGGCAGACGCTGTTCTTTTGGGCTGAGGACTGACTTTAGGGGGTGTCTCCTGGATCCCCATTTGAAGTGAGGGAGGAAAAGATAGCTGGGAAATTCTCCTAAGAGCTTGCTACCTCCTATCTTAAAGAACACCAGACGAAAGCTGGAACTCTTTAGCAACCTTTTCAGAAACATTTTATTTACTGGCTTTTGCACAAGAGAGGGAAGAAAAAACTGAAGTGATTAAACCCACCACTGGAGTTTGCTGTTTTCCTCAAAGCCCTCTTTTGAGGTCTGTACTGTAATGCAGGGGTTGATTCTGGAGTGCACCAGAGGACTTGCTGTGAAAAACGTGATTGCTTTTAAATACTTTTAAAGAGCAGTTGAGGTTATGACTCTGTACGCTAATTCTCAACCCTTAGCAGAAAGGCGGTTGGCTCTATGAATAACTTGGAAAGACAGTGGTTTTGTACATCTTCCAAGTAGAATACATGTGCTTTATAAATCTGACTGTTAGATCTTGATGTACTTTACTTATTAACTGTGGAAATGTCATCTATTTGAAACAAAAACAACTTTTAAGTGATGTGCTTTATTATAAAGCCCTGGTATACACAGCAGCTGTGGTTCTGAATGGAGGCGGGTGGAGTGGGGGTAACTTGCTCCCCAGTGGTTATTGGCCAGTGTCTGCAAACATTTTTGGTTGTCCCAACTCGGGGCAGGGGACAACCCCAGTTGCCAACTGGGGCTGGCCTCTAGTGGGTAAAGGCCTCAGATGATGCTGTGTAATATCCTATAATGCACAGGACACACAAACAATGAATATCTAGCCCCAAACTCTTCACTAGGGTATTACCTTGAGGGCATATGTTAACAAGATTAGGGATCTTAATCTAATTTGGATCTTCTAGAAACTGGCTGTATTTTTGCTCAACACAGAGAGACCTTTTTGTCTGCAGCAGATTTTTTTGTCCTTGGCATTAAGAGTCTTAATATACCATAGATGTGAAGGGACTTGTGTTCACTGACTTTGAGTTGGCTTAAAATTACAGAATTTTGGAGTGCTACAGTGCAAGGGAGCCTCAGAGATCACTGAGCTCAACTTTTTTGTTTTATAGACACAAAAACTGAGATGCCCAGAGATAGTGACTGGTAAAGTCTCAAGTGTGTTAGTGACAGATGTTAGTTTTAGATAAAACCCAGGATTAGAGAAGTTAGAAACTGATATTCAGGCATATGTAAGTTTTTAAAAAATGGACCTGACCCTTTGTGAGAATTTAGAGGTCACATTCTCTGTGAGGAAATAAATAAACTCTTTGATGGGGGAAGGGTAGCATTAGCCATGGTGACTGTGGAGCATATGCCTGGGTGTGTCAGCCCCAAGAAGAACATAATTCTATTGTGCGACCTGTGACACTCCACGTCTGATGCCTGCACCATCCTTCCCATGGCAAAGTGGGCAACAGATGGTTCCACATTCATAGCAGATGCTATGGTACAAAACAGAACATTTGAGATTTTTTGTTCCTCCCTGCCTTATGGGTTAAGAGTAGAGGGCATGAATGGATAAGGTTGTCTTGGAGAGAAGAGAGGATGAGAGAGGCCTCCTGAATACAGAGTTAAAAAAGACATCTGGCATAGAAGGAAATGAGCATTCTTTCGGGCAGTTGTGAGGGATATTCATAAGCTGATGAGTGGATATGTAAGAGAAATGTGATATTTGCGTGGAACTTGGGTTAGGAATCTGAAGACATTTCAAGCTTGGCACTTTGGGGGAATAGGGCAAAATAATAATGGGGGTAAAAGGAATCTCAGAAATCCTCTTATCTGAATCTGCTCACTTGGCTAGTGAGAACCTCCTAACTCCTGTTTCATTGTACTTTCTTGTACAACCCCCAGTCTGTATCTTTCCATCTGTTTACTTAGTGGGGAAGAAAATGATAGTAATATAAAGTTTTTGTTCATCTTCTGGGAGAGTGTAAAAAGCATGTATTTGTGAATAGCTCTGCTTACAGAAAGGAGTTATCTCAAAGAGTTTTTGACGATCAGAAAAGTTGTACACATATGGCTGCTCTCACATTTTACATTACTATGATTACCCATTAGTCCTGTGATTATGGATTTTAGTTGTGTGCCAAGTGGTCCTGCCATGGTAGTTATAATCCTCAAATCTGGGAGGTTCTGGAAATATAGGAGAATTTTTTAGTGTGCCTTTCTTGGAAGAGCTCCAAACCTCGCTGTGGTAGGTTCTTATCATTTTGACAACTAGCCAATGGGTGTACCTCAAAGCCGAGTACATAGTAGTATATTTAGAAATGATTCAGAAGTGATGACTTTTTAAAGAGGGCTGCTCTCTGCAGGTGCTGCAGTAAAGGGGTATAGCACCCTTTTCATTATCACCTTTCGGGTAGTCATTCTTTTTTTTTTTTTTTTGTCGTGTAGTCATTCTTGTTACTTATTTTTCAGGTGATGGAAGAGAAGATGAGTTTGTTTTTCTTATAATTGTTGGCTGGAAATATTTGTTGGCATTTGATTAATGTGACTCTTATCTTTTGAAAGTGAATAAAACCAAAAAGGGTAGCTCAGGTTTTCAAATCCCTTCAAAATGAGTATTTGGTAAGGCAGAACTTGTTTCTGCCACCCAGAAATTCTAGCCTTCTAAGGGTTAATTTGCAGAGTTGTTTTCATGATATTTAGGAATGTTTTTAGATGTTGAAAAGAAGGTTTGTGCTGTATCTGCTTTAAAGGCAAGATTGTTATCTATAGCAGCTAATGATCAACAGGGGAAACCCAAATATAAAAATCATTTTTATTGAAATTCAGTGGGAAGGCTAGGGGCTGGAGAAGCTTGCCATACAAAGAAACAGGTAAATAAGGTATAGATTAACAGGCTGAGTTATCTGGAGACTTTTTTGAGAGGTTTTTTTACAAGAGATATTTGTTTTGCTTAGTGTGAGTGGGTTGAGTTTATTAGATGAACTCCTTTTCCTTACTTTGCAAATTAAGGGGAAGAAAAATTTGTTCTTGCCTATATTTAATATTGTTACCTCAAGCAGGGTCAGCTTTTTCCAAGATTTGCTGCTAAATCTAGAGTTCAGTGGAAATCAGTGTTGATCATCTTAGAATATTTTGTTTGCATGCAGCATGTGACCTCTCCAGATGGCGATGTGCTTGTGGAATCAGCATAAGGAATGGCAAAAACGCTAAAAGTTACAATCTTTCTCCTCGATTTGTTTCTTGAGCACCGTATTGCTAAAACAAGGGCAGGTAAAAGCAAAGGAAAGCCAGCTTCTGCGTTCGTTTGTCCAGTTCAGGTGCAGCCTGAGCAGTGCTTCATAGTCAAGAGATATTCAGAGGGGACTGGGAAGTGAGGTCTGGCTGCCACACTGCTTACATCATTGCAGAAGTAGGTTTTTGAAAACATATTTAGTAAGGAAATTGCAAGCCATGGGAATGTAGACAAAATATTTCTTATACATCATGCAGAATCAAATAGCCGTATTATATTACACTAACATAACTCTGACCAGGCCTTCTTCCCACTACGTTATGCTGAAATAATTTACCATGCCCTCGGAATGTCATGGGCAACCGCACCGGTGCAATCTTTTCCCAGTTAGGTAGCTGCCACCTTATCACTAAAACATGTTTCTGTTCTGTAGTCATTTCCATTTCCTGCGTTGTATAACTGGCACTCCTGTGTTATTTAACCTGTGTCTATGGGAGCCTAGAAAGTTGGAGCCGAAAGAACATCTAGTTCACCCTCACCATTTTAAATATGGAGAAACCTCTGCTAAAACAAGGTGAAGACGGGCCAAGGGATTTGCTCTGGCTCTTTCTTCTGTTGGTTATTTTGGCAGAACCAGGACGAGGGTCGGGTATCCTGACTCATGTTCCTGGCAGTGTGTCCCGTACTTTTTGTGCCAGATTGGCCATGACAATAAAAATAACATCCTAATGTAACCATTTCCTTTATTAGGGCTTTTGTTCAGATATAAAAAACAGCATTGATTAAATTTAGTGTAGTCAGTTGTTTACTGACCTCTGCTGGTTCAAGTCCTTTTTCCTTTTCCTTCCAAGCAAAATAAATGGTTAAAAAAGGTAGGTCGCGGGCTTCCCTGGTGGCGCAGTGGTTGGGAGTCCGCCTGCTGATGCAGAGGGCGTGGGTTCTTGCCCCGGTCCGGGAGGATCCCGCGTGTTGCGGAGCGGCTGGGCCCGTGAGCCGTGGCCGCTGAGCCTGCGCGTCCGGAGCCTGTGCTCTGCAACGGGAGAGGCCACAGCAGTGAGAGGCCCGCGTACCGCCAAAAAAAAAAAAAAAAAAAAAAAAAAAAAAGGTAGGTCGCAGCAAAGGGAAATATTGTCTATAACACCCACTTCGCATAACCTACAGTTAAGTAATGAAGAGATGGTATCATTATTGTTTTGTTTACGTTATAGTATTTTTTAAAAACCCATCCACTCAGTTTTTGAGTTAAAGGGAAAAACACTATGATCATGGGTGATGTGGCCACCTTGTGTTTGTTCCATCCATCCTGAGCCTACTTATCCCCTGACTATTCCCAGTTCACAAGTATTGGGTAAGGGAATGGGGAATAGTACGTTTGGATTTGGTGAATGTTACTTCGAAAAAACAGAAGCTGACTCTGAAGAGAATGTATTTTGATCAGTAGTATGGAATGGGGACAGGATGCTGTAAAGATCAGAGTTTGCTCCCACCAACTCTCAGCTTTCAATTCCAGCCCATAGGGGTGGTTTCAGGGTCAAGAGAGAGCATCTTCATCCCCATGTGATCCCAGAGTCAATATTTTTCTTGCATAAATTGGTTTTAGAGGATGCTTTTTCCTGGAGTACCCCTCTGCTTCAGGAAGTAAATCTGAAGCACAGGTGCAAACAGACATTCAAGACCTCCAACTTAGTTATTCCATGACTCTGCTTCTTGGCTTTGTCTCACTGTGGTGATCACATAATACAGGAGGATTGTTCAGAGGCTACAGTCAGAATCACCTAAACACGGGGATGAATTATGCCAATGATCAGGAATAAGAAACATCTGGAAATATTTGCTTTACTTGGGAAAATTTTAGAAACCTTTATCTTCAACTAAAGCTATCTTAGGATTCTATAAAGAACCCTGAAAATATGGGTCTGTAATATCCTACCTAAAGAACTCTCCCACTTTCAGAGAAGCCATCACATAATTTAAGAATCTATAAAGTATGTTGGTCTCTGTCTTAGCATAAATATGGAAGGGTATGTGTGTGTGTTTTAATAGTTTTTTGAGGCTGAAATTCTTCAAGATATGGCAGGTTTGTCAGTTTTTGTGTTTACATTTTAACTTTCTGAAGAGGTGGGTTTTATTTGAATATGCATAGTAGTGAAATTTAGCTATTGTGACCTACCATTATCTTGCAAGTATCCGAAATATTATGGCCTGATACTTGTAATCTAGACAATGCATTTCCTTTCAGATTTCTCCAAGGTACTTAAAAAAAAAAAATCTGCTTTTAGGAGCTTAATTCAATATGACAGAAGGTTAGTATTTCGTACTTTTTAAAAAATCAGCAAGGAGCCACTGTATGAACACATCCTTCTTTGTAAACTGAGCCACTATCATTTTTAAGTCAGTATATATTCATATATTTTTATTCATATTGGTTTTCGGAATGCACACATCTTTTACTTTTTAAATATTTTTATTATGGAAAATTTTAAACATACATAAAAATTAAAAGAATAATGCAGTGAAATCTCATGTACCCATCATTCAGTTTCAACAGTTACCTACATATGCTGATATTGTTTCATCTGTAGACCTTACTTCCCCCCAGACATAGATTGTTATAAAGCAGATTCCAAATACTGTAGTATTTTATTCATAAAAAATTTAAAATATAAATCTAAGAGCTTAGGATTTTTAAAAAATACAGCAAATCATTATCACACCTAAAAACAAAAATGGGAGTAATTAAAATATCTTTTTTCCAGTCAGTGTTCAGATTCTCTGATTGTCACATAAAATTTTTGTTTAATAGTTGGATTGTTCAAAACAGAATCCAAACAAGGTCTACATATTGCATTTAATTGTTAATTGGTGTATCTCCTGGTTCTTTTTAAATCTAGAACTGTTCCCTCTCTTATTTTTTTCCTTGCCATTTGCTGGTTGAAGACATTTGTTATTTTTCTGTAGACTTCCACATGTTTTAGATTTAAGTGATACTTTCTCCATAGTGTTGTTTAATGTATTCCTCTGTTCTTTGTATTTTCTGTAATCGGAGACACCATGTTTTGTTGTTTTTTTTTAATAAATGTATTTATTTATTTATTTTTGGCTGTGTTGGGTCTTCGTTGCTGCACATGGGCTTTCTCTAGTTGTAGCGAGTGGGGGCTACTCTTGGTTGCGGTGCGTGGGCTTCTCACTGTGGTGGCTTCTCTTGTCACGGAGCACGGGCTCTAGGTGCACGGGCTTCAGTAGTTGTGGCACGCAGGCTCAGTAGTTGTGGCTCGCAGGCTCTAGAGCACAGGCTCAGTAGTTGTGGCACAGGGGCTTAGTTGCTCCGCGGCATGTGGGATCTTCCTGGACCAGGGCTTGAACCCGTGTCCCTTGCACTGGCAGGCGGATTCTTAACCACTGCACTACCAGGAAAGTCCGGAGACAGCATGCTTTTAATTTGAGAACTTTCCTACCGCATCATTCTGTTGAACTTAATTTATAACATATATATATATATATATATATATATATATATACTTATTACATTCATATTGTGTCTCCTTCAAATATTGCTAAAGCTGTTTTTTAAATTTTATTTATTTATTTATACAGCAGGTTCTTATTAATCTATTTTATACATATCAGTGTATACATGTCAATCCCAATCTCCCAATTCATCCCACCACATCCCCACCCCCTGCTTTCCCCCCTTGGTGTCCATACGTTTGTTCTCTACATCTGTGTCTCTATTTCTGCCCTGCAAACCGGTTCATGTGTACCATTTTTCTAGATTTCACATATATGCGTTAATATACGATATTTGTTTTTCTCTTTCTGACTTACTTCACTCTGTATGACAGTCGCTAGGTCCATCCACATCTCTACAAATGACCCAATTTCATTCTTTTTATGGTTGAGTAATATTCCATTGTATATATGTACCACATCTTCATCGATTTGTCTGTCGATGGGCATTTAGGTTGCTTCCATGACCTGGCTGTTGCTGCAATGAACATTGGGGTGCATGTGTCTTTTTTCCTTTTTTTTAAAAACATCTTTATTGGAGTATAATTGCTTTATAATGTTGTGTTAGTTTTTGCTGTACAACAAAGTGAATCAGCTATATGTATACATATATCCCCATATCCTCTCCCTCTTGCCTCTCCCTCCCAGCCTCCCTATGCCACCCCTCTAGGTAGTCACAAAGCACCGAGCTGATCTCCCTGTGCTATGCAGCTGCTTCCCACTAGCTATCTATTTTACATTTGGTAGTGTATATATGTCCATGCCACTCTCTCACTTCGTCCCAGCTTACCCTTCCCCCTCCCCGTGTCCTCAAGTCCATTCTCTATGTCTGCGTCTTTATTCCTGTCCTGCTCCTAGGTTCATCACAACCATTTTTTTTAAATTCCATGTATATGTGTTAGCATACAGTATTTGTTTTTCTCTTTCTGACTTACTTCAATCTGTATGACAGACTCTAGGTCCATCCACCTTGCTACAAATAACTCAGTTTCGTTCCTTTTTATGGCTGAGTAATATTCCATTGTATATATGTACCATGTCTTCTTTATCCATTTGTCTGTCAATGGACATTTAGGTTGCTTCCATGACCCGGCTATTGTACATAGTGCTGCAATGAACATGGGGATGCAAGTGTCTTTTTGAATTATGGTTTTCTCTGGGTATATGCCCAGTAGTGGAATTGCTGGATCATATGGTAATTCTATTTTTAGTTTTTTAAGGAACCTCCATACTGTTCTCCATAGTGGCAGTATCAATTTACATTCCCACCAACAGTACAAGAGGGTTCCCTTTTCTCCACACCCTCCCCAGCATTTGTTGTTTGTAGATTTTCTCATGGTGCCCATTCTAACCAGTGTGAGGTGATACCTCATTGTAGTTTTGATTTGCATTTCTCTAATGATTAGTGATGTTGAGCATTCTTTCATGTGTTTGTTGACAATCTGTATATCTTCTTTGGAGAAATGTCTGTTTAGGTCTTCTGCCCATTTTTTGATTAGGTTGTTTGTTTTTTTAATATTGAGCTGCATGAGCTGTTTATATATTTTGGAGATTAATCCTTTGTCCATTGATTCATTTGCAAATATTTTCTCCCATTCTGAGGGTTGTCTTTTCATCTTGTTTATAGTTTCCTTTGCTATGCAAAAGCTTTTAAGTTTCATTAGGTTCCATTTGTTTTTATTTCCATTACTCTGGGAGGTGGGTCACAAAAGATCTTGCTGTGATTTATGTCAAAGAGTGTTCTTCCTATGTTTTCCTCTAAGAGTTTTATAGTGTCTGGTCTTACATTTAGGTCTTTAATCCATCTTGAGCTTATTTTTGTGTATGGTGTTAGGGAGTGTTCTAATTTCATTCTTTTTTTTGTGTGTGTTACGCGGGCCTCTCACTGCCGTGGCCTCTCCCGTTGCGGAGCACAGGCTCCCGACGCGCAGGCCCAGCGGCCATGGCTCACGGGCCCAGCCGCTCCGTGGCATGTGGGATCTTCCCAGACCGGGGCACGAACCCACATCCTCTGCATCGGCAGGCGGACTCCCAACCACTGCGCCACCAGGGAAGCCCTAATTTCATTCTTTTACATGTAGCTGTCCAGTTTTCCCAGCACCACTTGTTGAAGAGACAGACTTTTCTCCATTGTATATCCTTCCTCCTTTGTCATAGATTAGTTGATCATAGGTGTCTGGGTTTAAATCTGGACTTTCTATCCTGTTCCATTGATCTATATTTCTGTTTTTGTGCCAGTACCTTACTGTCTTGATTACTGTAGCTTAGCAGTATAGTCTCAAGTCAGGGTGTCTGATTCCTCCAGCTCCATTTTTTTCCCTCAAGATTGCTTTGGCTATTCAGGGTCATTTTTATCTCCATACAAATTATGCAGTTTTTTGATCTAGTTCTGTAAAGAATGACATTGGTAATTTGATAGGGATTGCATTGAATCTGTAGATTGCTTTGGGTAGTATAGTCATTTTCACAGTATTGATTCTTCCCATCCAAGTACATGGTATATCTCTCCATCTGTTTGTGTCATCTTTGATTTCTTTCATCAGTGTCTTATAGTTTTCTGAGTACAGGTAGTTTACCTCCTTAAGTAGGTTTATTTCTAGGTTTTTTATTCTTTTTCCTGCAATGGTAAATGGGAGTGTTTCCTTAATTTCCCTTGCAGATTTTTCATCATTAGTGTATAGGAATGCAAGAGATTTCTGTGCATTAATTTTGTATCCTGCAACTTTACTCAATTCATTGATTAGCTCTAGTAGTTTTCTGGCGACATCTTTAGCATGATCTATGTATAGTATCATGTCAACTGCAAACAGTGGCAGTTTTACTTATTCTTTTCCAGTTTGGATTCCTGTTATTTCTTTTTCTTCTCTGATTGCTGTGGCTAGGACTTCCAAAACTGTGTTGAATAATAGTGGCAAGAGTAGACATCCTTGTCTTATTCCTGATCTTAGAGGAAATGCTTTCAGTTTTTCACCATTGAGAATGATGTTTGCTGTGGGTTTTTCATATATGGTCTTTATTATGTTGAGGTATGTTCCCTCTATGCCCACTTTCTGGAGAGTTTTTATCATGAAAGGGTGTTGAATTTTGTCAAAAGGTTTTTCTGCATCTATTGAGATGATCATATGGTTTTTATTCTTCAATTTGTTAATATGGTGTATCACATTGATTGATTTGCGTATATTGAAGAATCATTGCATCCCTGGGATAAACCCCACTTGATCATGTTGTATGATCCTTTTAATGTGTTGTTGGATTCTCTTTGCTAGTATTTTGATGAGGATATTTTCATCTATATTCATCAGTGATACTGGTCTGTAATTTTCTTTCTATGTAGTATCCTTGTCTGGTTTTAGTATCAGGGGGATAGTGATGGCGATGGTGGCCTCATAGAATGAGTTTGGAAGTGTTCCTTCCTCTGCAGTTTTTTGGAAGAGTTTGGGAACGATGGGTGTTAGCTCCTGTCTAAATGTTTGATAGAATTCACCTGTGAAGCCATCTGGTCCTGGACTTCTGTTTGTTGGAAGATTTTTAATCACAGTTTCAATTTCATTCCTTGTGATTGGTCTGTTCATATTTTCTGTTTCTTCCTGGTTCAGTCTTGGAAGGTTATACCTTTCTAAGAATTTGTCCATTTCTTCATGGTTGTCCATTTTATTGGCATAGGTTGCTTGTAGTAGTCTCTTAGGATGCTTTGTATTTCTTCAGTGTCCATTGTAACTTCTCCTTTTTCATTTCTAATTTTATTGACTTGAGTCCTCTCCTTCTTTTTCTTGATGAGTCTGGCTAAAGGTTTATCAATTTTGTTTATCTTCTCAAAGAACCAGCTTTTAGTTTTATTGATCTTTGCTATTGTTTTCTTTGTTTCTATTTCATTTATTTCTGCTCTGATTTTTATGATTTCTTTCCTTCGACTAGCTTTGGATTTTATTTGTTCTTTTTCTGGTTGCATTAGGTGTAAGGTTAGATTGTTTATTTGAGATTTTTCTTGTTTCTTGAGGTAGGATTGTATTGTTATATTCTTCCCTCTTAGAGCTGCTTTTGCTGCATCCCGTAGGTTTTGGATCATCGTGTTTTTGTTGTCATTTGTGTCTAGGTATATTTTGATTTGTTCTTTGATTTCTTCAGTGATCTCTTGTTCCTTTAGTAACGTATTGTTTAGCCTCCATGTGTTTGTGTCTTTTACATTTTTTTCCCTGTAATGGATTTCTAATCTCATAGGGTTGTGGTTGGAAAAGATGCTTGAGATGATTTCAGTTTTCTTAAATTTACCGAGGCTTGATTTGTGACCCAAGATGTGATCTATCCTGGAGAATGTTCTGTGTGCACTTGAGAAGAAAATGTAATCTGCTGTCTTCAGATGGAATGTTCTATAAATATCAATTAAATCTATCTGGTCTATTGTGTCATTTAAAGCTTGTGTTTCCTTATTCATTTTATGTCTGGGTGATCTGTCCATTGGTGTTAGTGAGGTGTTAAGGTCTCCCACTGTTATTGTGTTACTGTTGATTTCCTCCTCTATAGTTGTTAGCGTTTGCCTTATGTATTGAGGTGATCCATGTTGGGTGCATAAATATTTATAATTGTTATATCTTCTTCTTGGATTGATCCCTTGATCATTATGCAATATCCTTCCTGTCTCTTGTAACATTCTTTATTTTAAAGTCTGTTTTATCTGATATGAATATTGCTACTCCAGCTTTTTTTAATTTTCCATTTGCACGGAATGTCTTTTTCCATCCCCTCACTTTTAGTCTGTATGTGTCCCTAGGTCTGAAGTGGGTTTCTTTTAGACAGCATACAGATTGGTCTTGTTTATGTATCCTTTCAGAGAGCCTGTGTCTTTTGGTTGAAGCATGTAATCCATTTACATTTAAGGTAATTATCAATATGTATGTTCCTATTACCATTTTCTTAAGTTTTGGGGGTTTGTTTTTGTACGTCCTTTTCTTCTCTTGTGTTTCCCACTTAGAGAATTTCCTTTAGCATTTGTTGTAGAGCTGGTTTGGTGGTGCTGAATTCTCTTAGCTTTTGCTTGTCTGTAAAATTTTTGATTTCTCCGTCAAGTCTGAATGAGATCCTTGCTGGGTAGAGTAATCTTGTTTGTAGGTTCTTCCCCTTCGTCACTTTAAATATATCATGCCACTTCCTTCTGGCTTGTAGAGGTTCTGTTGAGAAATCAGTTGTTAACCTTGTGGGAGTTCCCTTGTATGTTATTTGTCGTTTTTCCCTTGTTGCTTTTAATAATTTTTCTTTGTCTTTGATTTTTGCCAATTTATTACTATGTGTCTCAGTTTGTTTTTCCTTGGGTTTATCCTGCCTGGGACTCCCTGCACTTCTTGGGCTTTGGTGGCAATTTACTTTCCCATGTTAGGGAAGTTTTCAATCATAATCTCTTCAAATATTTTCTTGGGTCCTTTCTCTCTCTCTTCTCCTTCTGGGACCCCTATAATGTGAATGTTGTTGCATTTAATGTTGTCCCAGAGGTCTCTTAGGCTGTCTGTTTCTTTTCATTCTTTTTTCTTATTCTGTTCCACAGCTGTGAATTCCACCATTGTGTCTTCCAAGTCAATTATCCATTCTTCTGCCCTAGTTATTCTGCTATTGATTCCTTCTAGTCTATTTTTCATTTCAGTTATTGCATTGTTAATCTCTGTTTGTTCCTCTAGGTGTTTGGTTTTTTATTCTTTTAGGTCTTTGTTAAACATTTCTTGTATCTTCTTGATCTTTGCCTCCATTCTTTTTCTGAGGTCCTGAATCATCTTCACTATCATTATTCTGAATTCTTTTTCTGGAAGGTTGCCTATCTCCACCTCATTTATTTTTTTGTGGGGGGGATTATCTTGTTCATTCATCTGGTACATAGTCCTCTGTCTTTTTATTTTGTCTTTCTTTCTGTGAGTGTGGTTTTCGTTCCACAGGCTGCAGAATTGAAAAGCTGTTTTAATAATGATATAAACACAAATGTGAGTCCAATTGGTAAAAGTCACATCTTGAATATTTAGATAAAAGTCAGGAGTTTGGCAAGTAGGAAGGGAATTTGAATGACCCAAATGTTTTTTGAGGTTTTTCCTGCTTTCTGTCCTTCTTCCCCTGCCTTCCTCACAGGCTGAAAAGAGTTATCACAGGAAGCGTGCAGCCAAATTCCCCGGGTGGTCTAAAGAATATTTTAAAGTTCAGGCAGACAAGTCTTATTCAAGGGACCGGCACAAAATGGTTTAAACATCCCTATTGATGTTTTACCCTCTTTACAAGAGTCCTGTAAGATTCTTAAGAATTCCTCATATAAAACAATCTAGACTTATTTAAAAGGAACCTCTGTCACAGGAGATAAAGATCCTCATTTGAATATGGTTTTTGCTATTGATTGTGATTACCTTTAGGAACCATTGGATGCCATCTGGACTTATTTTGACAGAGCTTAGACTTCAGTGGGCTGGAGATGACAGAAAGGAATGGTATCATGGGGTAGACTGATTTATTGTGATAGGAAGAAGCCGAAACTTTTTTTTTTTTTTTACTTTTTGTCATCACTTCTTCCATCTCCTATTTCCTCCCCCTATTCCCCATCATGCCCCAGTCCCTTCTGTGCTCCTGTCCTCCCTGTGGCATCATCTGATACTTTTGTTCTTTCCTTAATGGTCTCCCTTACCTCTTCTTTTAGTTGTTTTCAGAACATAATAAAGTAAAAATTCAAAAGGGAAAACAAGAAAACCAAGAAAGGAACTGTGTAATCAGTGTCCTGAGATCATATCAGCATTCCAGTGGTCCTCCCTTTCTCTCCAGCCTGCCATGCATCACCCCAACACCTGGCAAATTCTGAGGATGCCTCAACTTGCCTGGGTTCTGAAGAGCCTCCTCTGGGAGTCACAAAGTCTTTGTGCCTTTTAGACTGCTATGGGCATGTGGGCAGTGTATGTCTGTCTCTGTGTGTCTGTGAATGTGTGTCTGTCTGCATACAGTAAGATTTACTGTTGAACAGGCTCAGTCTGAAAGAACAAAACATCCTCCTTATTCTTGGGTCCTTTTGAGAGATAAAAATGCCCTCCTTGGAGATTATCAATGTATCTACATGTATCTAGCAGATAATAATTATTTTGTTCAAAAAGGCTGATCTTTAAATGACAGAGAACATGGCGCAAGGAATGAGGAATGAGAATCCATTTGCTGCTCTGTTTATTTGCAAAAAAACCAATAAGGGCTCAGTGTCCACTAACAGAAGTTTGGTTTTATGGTTTTTGTTTTTTTCTTCCCTGCGCTGAGACGTAAAATCTTGAGTGTGGAGGAAGAGTTTAAAGGAACAGAGTTTAGGAGGCCAGGTTGCATGAATGGGAGATGAAGTTCTGTGGGGATGGATGTTGAGACAGTGGGAAGGTCCAGATTTAGGGATGCTTACAAAACCTGTGTATGGGGGCTTCTCTGGTGGTGCAGTGGTTAAGAATCCACCTGCCAATGCAGGGGACATAGGTTTGAGCCCTGGTCTGGGAAGATCCCACATGCCGCGGAGCAACTAAGCCTGTGAGCCACAACTACTGAGCCTGCGCTCTAGAGTCCACGTGCCACAACTACTGAAGCCCATGCGCCTAGAGCCCGTGCTCCACAACAAGAGAAGCCACCGCAATGAGAAGCCCACGCACCACAACGAAAAGTTGCCCCCGCTCTCCGCAAGTAGAGAAAGCCGCGCACAGCAACAAAGAACCAAAGCAGTCAAAATAAATAAGTAAAATAAATAAATTAAAAAAAAAAAACCAAACCTGTGCGTAGGAGGGGATATTTGAAGAAGAGAGGATCTGGGAAGGTGTTTGCCAGTGGGTGTGGGGTTGTGTGGAGAGGTGTGGCTTGTGTGTAGAGAAGCAGGAGGCTGAGGATTTAGTGATGAAAGGAAATACTTGTGGAAAAGGAGGGTATATTTGCAAAGGTGGAGTCCAGAGGACTGAGGGTTTGTTTCACTGAGGATGGTGTTTGGGTAACGGAGGGTGGGGAAAACAGGCTGCTTTCGATGTCTGAAATGAGAATATTGCTAGAGGAGGAAGTGGTTGTTCCTGAAGCTTCTAAGTAGTCCCCCTCCCCCTTCATCATATTTTCATGTTGGGATTAGTGGGAAAAGAGGGAGGTTTTTGTGTCCATTGTTCTCCATTCTTAAGCTTGGAGTTTGGGGCTGAAGTAGATTTCTTAGTTTTTCCTATTCAGTCCTCTAAAAGCTTCTTCCCTCAGGCACCACTGGTCACCACAGAATTCCCCCCCCCCCTTCCACCTCCCCAATAACACTGCTTCTGACAGACTGCTCTAAGCTGGTGTCTGAATTCAATTACGTGTCATCAGTAGGTACTTTAAAACATTGCCATACCGTAAACGTCAGTGCTGAAAGAGGCCAGCCTGTGGACCACCAGTGTGCTGGGAGAGTTTGAAACACCAGGCATCAACCACTGTCTGTGGCAAAATATGCTCCCAGAGCCAGCACCTCAGCTCTAAGGCCCCTCATAAGAACAACAGAGACTCAAACTTTTTCATAAAGTGGAAATTTTAACCTAAACCCTCCTGATTTCTTTGGTAAGATTCTTTTTCTGAATTTGCTTCTGTAATCTACATCCATCCCCTTTCCCCAGCCATATGAAAAGATTTCCACTTTCCTTTCACTTGCTCTTGCACTCCCCCTTTGATTAATTCCTGCTATATTGGGTGATCCTGAGAAGTGTTTGTGCACGGCGATGTAAAATGACAAGTAAAGTGTTGTATAATTTAAGAATCCTCCAAACTCTTGGTATAAATTACCTGGAAAACTGCATTTACATATATAGGCCAGACTTTAAGACTCCTACTTCTAATGCAACACACACAACACAACACAGTAAATACTTCATTTTAATTTGTTCATTTTTTAAAACTTTGCTCCCTGGGTGTGTATTCATTATCTTGAAACCAAGATCCCTACAACTCTGGCCATCACAGTGCTCTGAAGTCACCATTAGTGACTTAGAGTTTGGATGGGATTAGCTTCACTGTGGTGTTATTTGGTACAAATGGAGCAGGAGAATTATATTTTAAAACATATACCAGCATTGTGGCAAAGAGGAAAGAATCTACCAAGAAACTTTCAAACATGATCCCTGAGATTAGTTTTTCCAATAATTTTCTTCTTAAGGGAGGATGTACCGTGACTTTCCGTGGTACCTTCCAGAGATCTCTAAATGACTCCTGGCATTTTCTAATCGACAATGAGATGATATACGTTTCAGGTGATAAAATAACAAGAGAGCTCTGGAGGGATTAAATTTATGGATTGGAAAGTAAGCCCAAATGTTTCAACACACATTAACTTCTTTCCTGTTTAGATGACCCGGTGTTGTCTCTTCTTTCAGATGGGCACCAGATGCCTTCTTCCCTTCTCCACACCGGTTCTGTTTCTGTGCGTATGCGTGCAGTATATGGAGCCATTAGTGCCCTTGGGGCTGTTTTACTTCCACAATAACATAATGCAGTGATTTTATAATTTCCATGAGACTTCTTTTTTGTTTACATAAAATGTACAGGAAAGCAAAAAGAAATACACCAGCGGAGATCAAGAAGCCAGGCTAGAAACCTCAGAGAATTCCTCACCTTTCTTACACGTGTTAACATAGACCTCTCTCCGGCCGCCCTCTCTCTTGTGTGTCACTTTGACAACACCTCTTGCAGTGTGCCCTTTCACCTCCCACAGCCCTAGTTCTTCCTCTGCTTTCTTTTCCTAACCTCAGCTGCAGTCTCTAATACATTGTCTGCAGGGCTCCATCGCGTTGCTATCTCCCTCACTGTTGGGGAATTAAACCCAGTCTCTCCCATTGTATCCTCTGCCCTCCTGCCTCTGCTCTCCTTGCCTTAGCTCTCATCCTCATTCAGAGTACATTACTGCTTCCTGTTCTACATTTCCCTATGCTTTTCCCACCTCTAGGCCTCCACTCGTGTGATCTCATTCGCAATGAAAAGAACACCCTGGAACTGGGGAAGGAGAGAGAGGTATCATGAACCATTATTGTCACTCCTAGGGTCAGAAAGACCACCTGTGTGATTCTCCACCTTTTGAGTTGAATTGATTTATGGGATTAAGAGATCTCAAATTGACACAAGTATACATACATATGTACTCAGCTATGGTAAACTCAGCTTCAGGAAAATGAGTGAATTACATGTTTATACTTGATGATAAATCTTTAAGTGTACAACTTTTTACACATCCTTAACAGACCCAATAAGGTTGAACTGAAAAACCAGGGTATCAGACATGAATATCTTAAAATATTCTCTGGAATGTTCTTCCCTCCAGATCATCTGTAGCTTTCTTCTGCAATATGTGTGGTGGAGAAATGTTGCATGGCTGTTTCTCAGATGTGGTTTATTATTTGCAAATGTCTTGCTTGTCTCTTCCCTAGAGACTGTAAAGCTGATCTTTCAGCTAGTACTACTGTGGAATATTTTGGTGTTGTATTTTGTTTGGCCAACTAAACTGCATCAATAATTACATTTTTTGGCGGTGGCGAGTTTTGGCTGAGCTGCGCGGCATGAGGAATCTTAGTTACCTGACCAGGGATCGAACCTGTGCCCCCTGTAGTGGAAGCACGGAGTCCTAACTACTGGACCCCCAGGGAATTCCCAATAATTAAATTTTTTGATTAAAAAAAAAAGTGTATGTGAGGAGGAGAGAGGGGCCAAGTGTTGCCACCCTGTAGGGTAGTAAGAATACCCTTTAGTAGTTTGATACTATGTAGTTTTGTTGGAAGAGGGAATGATATTTGGTAATATTTTGTTTGGGTGATTAAGTAGCATTTGCAACTGCAAACCGGTTGAAATACATTAATACATTTTATCATCTGAAATGACATTAATGTCCTATGCTGCTGAGTCAAAAATTAAACTTTTAAGTATCCTTTTTGACATAAACCCTCAATTCTGCGCCGTTAGAGCAAATATTGAAAGTGCAGAGTTTGGGCTCAGTGCTTAGCTTCTGACTTCCATTAAACAGCATCTGCTCTGCCTTGCTTTCTGGATGGCTAACTCTGCACTATCTTAGCTCTGTTTCCTATTTTGTATGCACTACTTTATAACCAAAGTCTTCCCCACTAACTGGCTTTAATTTTTTTCTTGTTATTCTAACATCTCACTTATGGATTTCCCTTTGTATCCTTATCTAAAATATCCTAAATGGTTGGAGGATTGCTGTCCAATTTAAACCACACTTAAGATAGGCATAGACTTGGACCCCAGAGATCATATCTTACATGGTGGTGGAGATGGGAAAGGATTTAGAGAACTATGAGAGAGAAATACATAGTTATTAAATATAGAAAATAACTGTTGCTTTTTTCCTACACAATTTTTGTTATTAATTCTGTCAGAGACAGGATGTTTGCTGGATGTACCAGTAGTCTGACCTTAGATGGGCTTGAGATTTTGTTTATATTTTTAAAACCACAAAATTTTAGGTGTGGAGGTGGCTTTATGCTACCATTGGATAATACCCATCAGATTCCCTTTCTTCAATAGGACTTAACTCCATTGTCATTTCTTTCTATGATAACTTCCCCAGACTACCAGTCTCACTGGGTTAGCCCCTCTCCATGCTCCTTTACCGATCTGTCAATCAATCCTCTAACAAGGCATGCATCACACCATATAGCATTTATTCGTATGTGTGTTTTCCCCTTTGGACTGTGAGCTATGTGAAGGCAGGAAATGGTATCTTTGACCACATATTTTCCAGGGCCCAGCTTAAAGCCTGGTTTATAGTAGGCACTTAATGAAGATTAACACCTCCATAGTAACACACAACTCCCGAATCTCAGTGGCTTAAGACGATCTTGGATTGGCAGAGACCCTGCTCTCTATTGCCCTCACTGAGGGAGGTAGGCTAAGGAAGCCTCTACAGACTTGGATACAAGTGAGTAATCTTAGCAGGGGATGGAGACGGTGAATCATGCTCCAGCTCTTGGTGTTTCAGCTTGGAACTGACATGTCACTTTCTCTCCTGTTTCATTGATCAAAGCAAGGGACATAGCCACACCTAATGTCATGGGAATGAGGAAGAATAGCACTGCTTTGTTTCTGAAAAGAGAGAACGGGAATAATAGTGAGCAACACGAGTGCCTGTTAAGCCAAAGTCTGATACGTGGTAGGCACTTAATACCTAGTCAGTGAATGAGGAACCTGAAACTACCTGTTAGGATTTTAATTTTTTTCTATACAATAAGCAGAATCACTCCAAGTAATGAAATAATCTAATAACTACATTAAAAAATGAGCATACTAAATATATTATCTAAGCCATATTCAGCAAACATCTGGAGACTTTTTTTTTTTTTTTGCGGTACGCAGGCCTCTCACTGTTGTGGCCTCTCCCGTTGCAGAGCACAGGCTCCGGACGCGCAGGCTCAGCGGCCATGGCTCACGGGCCCAGCCGCTCCGCGGCACGTGGGATCTTCCCGGACTGCGGCCCGAACCCGTGTCCCCTGCATCGGCAGGCGGACTCTCAACCACTGCGCCACCAGGGAAGCCCTGGAGACTTTTTTTGTAACCACTCTGTTCACTTTATTCATATTAGGGAAGGTGTTATGTTTGATTTTGCAGTTTTTTCAGATGCATGAAGTATGGAATGGGTAAATTTGCATAATTGTCATTTTTGCCTGAGTCATTTAGAAGATTTGGAAAAAATGTTGAAGTCTTCAAATATTTACGTATTTAGTCTGATGAAAAAGTTCTTTAAAGTAACCTTTTTCGGAAGAGTTAATATCTGGATCAAAAATTGGGCAAGAGCTTAGGAAAATGAGAGTCTAATCAACTTAGAAATGAAGTATTGCTGCAGATTGTATGCTAATATTTTACACTAATTTTTTTTCTTCATTGTTAAGGTAACCCAAACACATTGTATAAAATGTGGAAAATACAAACTAGTTTGAGAAAGGTGAATTAAAAATCACTGGTGTGATTTCTTTTATTCCATTGTTCTTGTTATAGAATACGCATATGGACAAGGGAAGAGAAGATGTTGGCTTGTAATGGGGGTTAACAGTAGAAATATCCAGAAATGATCAGATTGAGACTATGGATTAAGGACAATATTGATAGGATTTGTTGATGGATAAAATGAGGAAGGAGGGAATAGAGAAGTGGTAGAGATGGTAGAGGATAGAGGATATAGTGATAGAGGGGATCAGTGATGATTCCCCAGATTTTCGCTTGAACATCTATGTGTAATCCATGTGTATATGTGGATGTATATATAAGACTGCACTCATTGTATGTGTGGTTTTTAAAATTTACTTAACATTATATTAATGTATTTTTAATGCTATAAACATACCTTGAAATAAGATTTTAAATGGCTTAATATTCACTCATATGATATGCTATAGCTTTTGATTTTCTCCCTTATTTCGGGGGCAATTAAGGTGTTTTTTCCCCTTTAATAAATAACATGGTAATGTTCTCAGGATCCACCTACTTCCTTGTCTCCTCAATTCAAAAATATTTAACTTGAGGGAATTGACCAAGGTTTGCTGGAATTTCAACATAGCAAACCAACATGTGATAAAGTTAGTCGGGAATAGAAGGAACCAAGACTAGAGGTCATCGTGGTTTCAGTCTTCCAAGGGGGCATGGTGAGATATAGCTCAAACCAGACTGGTGTTGCTTTCGAGGTCAGAATTGGTAGTGGCAGACAATTGCTGAGAGGGACATTTGTCTTGGATGCATTCCCCAGGAATGAAAGACCTGGCAAGAGCCAGATGGCAGGGCCAGATCCCAGCTGGGAGGCAATTCTAAAGGAGAATCTCAAAAAAATTTTTGAGGTCCACTTCAAAAGACAATCATGCTTTTATCCATCAGGGTAGGCCTTTGGGTTGGAGGATAAGGTACCCAAGGCAGAGCTTCCTGTGGGAAGCTGCAGCTTTGAGGAGTATGAGGACTCAGCCCATCTCTAGGATTTAAGCAGCCAAACTGTTTCTTTGCCCCACTCTCTGGGTAAGAAGCAGTTCCTTATTGGGCTGCCTGCATTTGCCCAGGAAATCTCTGAGGGTGACCAAGCAAGGTGAAGGTCCTCCATCTGTGGCTGGGAGGGAGTGGGGAAGGCTGTGATGGACACTGAAAACTTGCGTTCATTGAGTGTCTCACCTGTGGGGCGATGGGAGTCAGGAGGGGCTGGAGTATGATAGAAATACTAGAAAACCCTCTGCCTTAAACTTGTGTCTTGGTCACACGTTATGATTACTAACCATAAGTAATACTGTTTATATATAGTGCAGAGATGCAGTAACCAGTGTTGGAGGTGCCTAAGGAGTTGGAGGACCGTCTTAGCAGTATCTGAGTTCAAATTTATGTTTAAATTGTGTTTTCACTTTGATGATAACTTAAAGAAAATATTTTTATCCATTTGAAATATAAGGCTTCACATTTACAGTGATAATTTGTGATTAAAAAGACATTTTCATAGACTAAAACTGTAGTTTCTTAAGTTAATATTGTTCAAACTAGGGTCCAAAACATATTCTTATGGGTACATCCATTAAAAAAAATTTTCTTTTCATCGTGGAAAATAGAATCCTAATCTGATCCTGGAAGAATGGGTGGGTTCGGATGGGTGCAAAAGGAGAAAGGTGTTTCCATGAGAGGAGAGAGTTAGATCAAGGATGATCATGGTGCCTCTGGGATGCCTGGGAGCTTGAAGGATGCGTCAGTTTCAGGTTTTTAAATACTCCACCCTGACCCTGATATGTCAGCAATATGGGGAACACTCCTTCCTCTACTATTACCTACCTTTCTCTGGTGGATGCGGGAGCTTTATTAAGTCTTTTTGTTGAGAAGGTAACTCTCATAGCCCCCCTTTAAAGAATCATCTTCTAACCCTCATGTTATTGATCAGCGTCTAACACAAAATTTTCTTTCTCTGCCAGAATGTGAATTTAGTTTCCTCAGGACTTAACTTCTGAGCGGTTAATGATTCTTGCAGAGACATCTAAAGGAAGGCCCATTGCAGCATCCCTTTGGGTTTTGCTAGGTACTCAGGAAGCAGGTGGTCCTCCAGGGACTAGAAAACTAAAGGGACATTGTCTTTTTTAGGTACCAACCTCATCTTGCACTTGTACTTGGTTAGGGATTTGTTCCTCTCAAATTTCATTGACGTCCTCTTGAGTTATTTTTCTTTTGTGCAAGAAACATCCCAGATCAGTGGTCTTTATTCATCTTCATTTTGCAGGACAGCTTTTCTAGGTTTATTACTAAAACAGCATTTGTGTTTTTTAATTACAACAGATTGGACTGCAAACCTATTGTAGGATGAAAAATGTGGTTCGTCTTTTTAAATCTTCTTTGTTAAGTAAAGCTATTTCTTTTTTTTTTTCCTTTACAGATTCCAACAAGATTATGGCAGAGCAGAGCCACATGCAAAAGCAGCTGGATTTACAGAATGGTAGCTTAGAGGTGGGCTTTGTGGCGAATTCCCTCGAAAACGATTCCCAAAACATGATGGAGAGCCTGAGCCCGAAGAAATATTCTTCCAGTCTGAGATTTAAAACCAATGGAGACTATTCTGGTTCCTATTTAACCCTCTCACAACCTGTGCCTGCTAAAAGAAGCCCTTCTCCTTTGGGAACCAGTGTCAGAAGTAGCCCCTCCTTGGCCAAAATCCAGGGAACCAAGCAGTTCTCTTGCGATGGAAATGACAAAAATATTTCCGTGAAACCTCCCACCCCTTTACGCAGCACTTCACCCTCTCTTAGTGGATATCCACTTGGGAGAACAGACTTTGATCATTTTACAGGCCGGGACACTGAAAGGTCCTTGAGGCTTTCAGAGAAGCCTCCCTATTCCAAATACAGCTCAAGGAATAAATCCCATGACAATGTCTACTTTCTCGGAGGGCTGGAAGGCCGAAAAGCATCTGGCTCACTCTTGACCATGTGGAATGGAAGTTCCCTGGGTGATACTGGCTCCTTGTCCATCGGTAGGTCAGGGGCAGCCAGCATGCCTTCAAGCCCAAAGCAAGCCAGGAAAATAAGCATCCAGGACAACCTGACACTTCAGCCTAAGGTGACCAGACACAAGGATCTGGCATCTGAAAACATCAGTTTAAGAACTAGGAAGTACTCGAGCAGCAGCCTCAGTCACATGGGCGCCTACAGCCGATCTCTCCCCAGGCTGCACAGAGCCACAGAGAATCAGCTGGCACCTCTCAGTTTGCCTCCAAGAAGCTCTCTGGGCAATTACAAACGAACGAAACTGGGGGAAAAGGATCTACCTCATAGCATCACAGACAATGACAATTACCTGAATTTTTCTTCTTTGAGCTCAGGAGCTTTACCCTATAAAACCTCTGCCTCTGAGGGCAATCCTTATGTGAGTTCCACCCTCAGCGTCCCTGCCAGTCCTCGAGTGGCTCGGAAGATGCTTCTGGCCTCCACCTCCTCCTGTACCTCTGATGACCTTGATAGGGCTTCCTACTTGGGGACCAGCCCAGGTCATTCATTCCCTCCCGGAGAGCTTGACAGAGCGTTTGCGGCCAGGAGGAACTACTCGTGTGGGTCTGTTGAGTTTGATGATGCCGATCCGGACAGCCTCAGACAGGCCTCAGGAACCCCCCAGCCTGTCCTTCGGGAACGGAAAAGCAGCATTAGCTCCATTTCAGGACGAGACGACCTGATGGATTATCACCGGCGGCAGAGGGAGGAGAGACTCAGGGAGCAGGAGATGGAGCGATTGGTAATCTTCTCATCTGACTTGACCTCACTGTTTCATTGAATAACTTCTTGGAGACAAACCCCAAGGATATATGCGTAGAATTTCCATGTGCACCAGCCACTGGTCCCTTCCTAGATTTCCTCCTGCTAACCTTCCTCTTCCCAGATCACTATTATTAGTCACAAATGGATAGTTTGAAGGCCTACGTGTGCCTAATGTTATATTAAGTTGCTCTGCAGAGGTCTCACAAGTATAAATTCTTGATAAATCTAACAAAGATAGCTGTGAATTTTACTGAATTACTTTAAAAGTCTTACAAACTTCTCTCTTAAGACTATGAGGAAACACTGATTTGTATTATTTATGTCATCAAATTTGCATGTATATGCTATGATGGTAATAATCAGTGAAATGACAACTCATTGGAAATTAGGCAGTAAGTTTCTCTGTATAGCAAGTTGTCTGTAAAGTTGAAAGGTTGCCCCAGTGGTGCTCAACCTTTTTTCTGCACTGTATATAGACACACACACACACCATACTCCCTTCAGCCATATCTTAATACATATAGTGACTCTAAACTACACATGCTCAAAAAAAGTTACTGAGTTGTCTTTTTCTATGGATTTATGATTACTGTAAAAAATATTGAAAATAATAAGAAAAGAGGAAACAGGAGAGTCCCACTAATGAGTAAGAACAAACTGCTGCATTTTTCTATTTTCTTTTAAGCATAATTTTTTAGGGTGAATACCTGTAAGATTATTTTGATTCATTAATGATTAATGATTTCCTTAATGTGGGAAGCTGCAGGATGGTAAAGCTGATTTACAGAAGTGTAGGAGTATCAAAAGTATTTTAGTTACTAAAAGAAAGTATGCTGGAATAAGATTTCTGAATCACATACAAAACTAGTTAATGCCCTACAGGACAATAAAATTATAACTTCTGGATTATAATGAACAGAAACTTTTGCATCTATACAGGACAGAATTTGCTTGAAATTTTAGAAAAATAATTATTCCAATCACTCACAGTTTTTGATAAGTTAATGTCTATCCTTACAGAGTTTCCAAATATCCTAATCACTAATAGTGAATGAAAACAAATGTGTATACCCCTAGAGAATTTGGTATTCTGTGGGTGGATGTTAGATGGTGCTCCAGTATGGCAGTTCCTTTGTTATCATAAATAATCTCCAAAGATTTTTCATGATCACAAAAGGCATTGTATTTGGGCCTGATTCATTGACATAAGCTAGAAAAACTTTTAATTAGCATGTAAAAGCCTTCCTGTATACAGATAGCAAATCTAGTGCTATACTGTGCTGAACAACTGTCATTGATAAAGCCAGAGAATCAACTTCTATGATTTATTAAGTTACCTAGGAGAGCATTTCAATGGCTTCCACTCCAGAGGTCTTCCTTAAATGCTTTTATTTACTCTTCTGTTCTAAGGGTAGGAAACCAAACTCTTATTTATTTATTTATTTTTATTTTTGGCTGTGTTGGGTCTTTCTTGCTGCATGCGGGCTTTCTCTAGTTGAGGTGAGAGGGGCTACTCTTTGTTGTGGTGCGCAAGCTTCTCATTGTGGTGGCTTCTCTTGTTGCTGAGCATGGGCTCTAGGCCAGCATGTGGGCTCGGTAGTTGTGGCTTGCAGCCTCTAGAGCACAGGCTCAGTAGTTGTGGCGCACAGGCTTAGTTGCTCTGCGGCATGTGGGATCTTCCTGGACCAGGGCTTGAACCCGTGTCCCCTGCATTGGCAGGAGGATTCTTAACCACTGCGCCACCAGGGAAGTCCCAAACTGGTTTCACCTTTAGCACTTATAAGAGTTGGTGAATTTTTCTTTCCTCTAGTTTTCCCAAATCTGCTAAGGTTCCTGGCTATCCAGCAAGTGACCTTTTTACTGCCTATAAGGTTGGTGCCCTGTAAGCCACAAACAGGTCCTAGTTCAACTTCTTGGGAGAAGCTTTGGGTATTAACTTCAGATATGAAGTTATAACCCTTTCTCCTTAATAAGGGGCTTGTCATATCTGATGAAGTGAGGCTAGTTTTTAAGTAAGACACTCTACATTTGGCCTCTGTTGTATTGTCTATTTGTCTGATTATATTCCAGTAAAAGGGAGGACAGATTCTTATTGAGCCCATGCAAATAATATTATTGCCATTAAAAAGTCTCAGAAAAAAATGTTTCTTCCTGAATCTGAAGGACCAAGGAGAACAAACTAACATTAAAAGAATGTTTCATTTAGTTTGCAACATCGGAGTCAACTAAATTGATGGTTAGATATAGATCAGCATGAATGCTAAAAGGGTTTTCCCCATCAGAAGATAGAACATTAAGATAATGCCAGTAATTTTCCAAAATACATGTCCACATTCATAAATTAGATTTCCAGTTTCAGTTCAATCTGTTCTATGTAATTAATTCTTATTCCTCTAACCTTGGGTCATTAATTTGATTTTATGAAGTTATCTATTTCTGAACTAAAAGAAGTCCTGAAAATCTGATTTAGCCTCTAGTACTATCTCATACTTGTCTATGTAATGTCAGCTCTTCTGTCAGCCTCTGACCCTAAGTCCATTCTTTGCATATCAAGAGTGAAGAGTATCTGGTAAAGTTCTGTCCACGAGGCTCTGAGACTGTCTTTCTTTGTTAAAGGCACATCCTCACCTATAACTTAAGCAGAGTCTTTAGGAAAGCATGAGAGGAAATCGTGGACTACTGGGTGAGGGTAAAAGTAAGTGGCTATGGTTAATCTACGGTTAATTTAACAAACAGTTTCAACGAGAAAGAGAATTTAAATCTTCTATTAGGCAATAAGATGTTGATCTTATTTTTTTTAATAAATTTATTTATTTTATTTATTTATTTTTGGCTGCGTTGGGTCTTCGTTGCTCTGCGCGGGCTTTCTCTAGTTGTGGCGAGAGGGGGCTACTCTTCATTGCAGTGCACGGGCTTCTCATTGCGGTGGCTTCTCTTGCTGTGGAGCACGGGCTCTAGGCACGCAGGCTTCAGTAGTTGTGGCATGCAGGCTGAGTAGTTGTGGCTTGTGAGCTCTAGAGCACAGGCTCAGTAGATGTGGCACATGGGCTTAGTTGCTCCATGGTATGTGGGATCTTCCCGGACCAGGGCTCAAACCCATGTCCCTTGCATTGGCAGGTGGATTCTTAACCACTGAACCACCAGGGAAGCCCATGTTGGTCTTATTTAATCAGTGTTTCCTCTGAGGGTGAGAACGTATTACAGAGAGTGAGGACGTTGACATATATCCAGGGCCTTTCTGTAAAGTATGCAATCACTGAACTTTATGTTATAATATTTTGCCTGTACAAAATTAGCCTAGGGAAGGCTGAGCTTCTCATTGGATTTGACAAATCTTCCTATGCATTTCTTGATAGTGTTGAGCTATTTATCAAGAAGGGGCTTAACAAATAAACCTAATTATTTCTAGCATTCTTCTTTTTGTAAGGTTAAGAAAAAAATTCTTTGTCATTGCCCAATAGTCCTCTGGGAAAACTTAAAGACAGTTCAAATGTAGAAGGTATCTTGGAAAAAAATTGTTTTCCTGAATTTAAGGTCTGATCTTGGGAAGGTGAAATCAAATATTAATCAGAGATTATGTTATTTGAATAATATAGCGTTGTGGATGCCTGAGAAAAATGAATGTTCGCAGTTTGGTTACCTAATAAAGTGAGAATAAGTTATTTATTATAAACAATAAATCTTAAAATAATCAGATGAGGAGCTGTTTTTGGTCATTTTAAATATGCAAGTATATATCCCAGTTAGGACAAGGCACAAAAGATTACTCTTGTGAAATACTGAAACTCTTCTCTCTAGGCAGATTACAAAACAAATAAATAAACTTTTGCTATCTTTTGTAAGCATAGGCTGATTTCTCCAAGAGAAGTAAGTAAGTAATTTCAATAAGAGATAATTGCATTTTAGTTTTACATTAATAGGATACTTCTCATAAAAAATTACTTCATAAATAAACTCATCAATGTTGTTCAAACTTTGCCAAAGTTTTAACATTTTATTACATCTTTACAGAATTAACTATTTGCAGATATTATAAAGTAAGTCAAATAAGCTCCCTTTCTGCAAATCTAAAATTTTTAATGTAACTTTATTTTATTAAAGTACAGTTGATTTACAGTATTGTATAACTTTCAGGTGTACAACATGGTGATTCAACATTTTTATAGATTATACTCTACCTAAAGTTAGTATAAGATATTGGCTGGGGGCTTCCCTGGTGGTACAGTGGTTGAGAGTCCACCTGCCGATGCAGGGGACACGGGTTCGTGCCTCAGTCTGGGAAGACCCCACATGCTGTGGAGCAGCTGGGCCCGTGAGCCATGGCCGCTGAGCCTGCGCGCCTGGAGCCTGTGCTCCACAATGGGAGAGGCCACAATAGTGAGAGGCCCGCGTACCACAAAAAAAAAAAAAAAAAAAAAGATATTGGCTGTATTCCCTATACTGTACCATATATCCTTATAGTTTATTTATTTTATATATAGTAGTTTGTACCTCTTAATTCCCTACCCTTCTATTGCCTCTCCGTCCCTCTCCCCACATGTTATCACCAGTTTGTTCTCTATATCTGTGAGTCTCTTTCTGTTTTGTTATGTTTATTCATTTGTTTTATTGTTTAGATTCTACATGTAAGTGCTAACATACAGTATTTGTCTTTCTCTGGCTGACTTATTTCATTAAGCATAATATCCTCCAGGTCCATCCATGTTGTTGCAAATGGGAAAACTTCATTATTTTTTATGGCTGAGTAATATTCCATTGTCTGTATATACCACATCTTCTTTATCCATCTGTTGATGAACTCTTAGGTTGCTTCCATATCTTGGCTATTGTAAGTAATGCTGCTATGAACATTGGGGTGCATATGTCTTCTCAAATTACTGATTTCTCTTTTCTTTGGGTATGTACCCAGAAGTAGAATTGCTGAATCATATGGTAGTTCTATTTTTAGTATTTTGAAGCATCTCCATACTGTTTTCCATAGTGGCTCTGCCAGTTTACATTCCCACCAACAGTTTACTAGGGTTCCCTTTTCTCCACATCCTCACCAGCATTTGTTATTTGTGGTCTTTTTGATGATCACCATTTCGACAGGCATGAGGGGCTATCTCACTATAGTTATGGTTTGCATTTTTCTGATGATTAGCAATGTTGAGCATCTTTTCATGTGTCTGTTTACCATCTGTATGTCTTCTTTGGAAAAATGTCTTTTCAGGTCTTCCACCTATTTTTAAATTGAGTTGTATGAGCTGTTTATATATTTTCGATATTAACCCCTTATTGAATATATCATTTGCAAATATTCTCCCATCCAGTAGGCTGTCTTTTTGTTTTATTGGTGGTTTCCTTTGCTTTGCAAAAGCTGTGAAGTTTAATTAGGTCCCACTTGTTTATTTTTGCTTTTGTTTCCTTTGCCTGGGGAGAAAGATCCAAAAAAATACTGCTACAACTTATGTCAAAGAGTGTTCTGCCTATGTTTTCTTCTAGGAGTTTTATGGTTTCTGGTTTTACATTTAAGTCTTTAATCCATTTTGAGTTTATTTTTGTATATGGTGTTAGAGAATGTTCTAATTTCATTCTTTCACATGTAGTTGTCCAGTTTACCCAGCACCACTTGTTGAAGAGACTGTCTTTTTTCCATTGTATATTCTTGCCTCCTTTGTCACAGAGTAATTGACCATAAGTATATGGGTTTGTTTCTGTGCTCTCTATTCCTTTTTTCATTCCTTTAGATGGCAATTTAAGTTGTTTATTTGAGATTTTTCTTGAGATAGTCCTGTATTGCTATAAACTTCCCTCTTAAAACCACTTTTTCTGTGTCCCATAGTTTTTGGAAAGTTGTGTTTTTTTAACTAATTATTTTATTTATTTTTGGCTGTGTTGGGTCTTTGTTGCTGCACATGGGCTTTCTCTAGTTGCAGTCAGCAGGGGCTACTCTTCATTGCAGTGTGCGGGCTTCTCATCGCGGTGGCTTCTCTTGTTGCAGAGCATGGGCTCTAGGTGCATGGGCTTCAGTAGTTATGGCATGTGGGCTCAGTAGTTGTGGCTCATGGGCTCTAGAGCACAGTCTCAGTAGTTGTGGCACATGAGCTTAGTTGCTTCACGAAATGTGGGATATTCATGGGCCAGGGATTGAACCCATGTCCCCTGCATTGGCAGGCAGATTCTTAACCACTGTGCCACCAGGGAAGTCCCTGTGTATTTATTCTCATTTGTCTCAGGGTATTTTCTGGTTTCCTCTTTGATTTCTTCATTGGTCCACTGGTTTTTTAGTGGCATGTTGTTTAATCTCCACATGTTTGTGTTTTTCCCTGTAATTGATTTTTAGTCTCATACCATGTGGTTGAAAAAGATGCTTGATATAATTTCTAGACTCTTAAATTTGTTGGGATTTGTTTTGTGTCCTAGCATGTGATCTTTCCTGGAGAATGTTCCACGTGCACTTAAAAAGAAATGTGTATTCTGCTGTTTCTGAGCGGAATGTCCTGTAGATATCTGTTAAGTCCAACTGGTCTATATGTCATTTAAGACCATTGCTTTCTCATTGATTTTCTGTTTGGATGATCTGTCAATTGATGTAAGAGGGGTGTTAAAGTCCTCTACTTTTATTGTATTATTGTTAATTTCCCCCTTTATGTCTGTTAATATTTACTTTATATATTCAGGTGCTCCTATATTAGGTATATGTTAACTAATATAGGAGAACCTAAATATGTTAATGAGTGTTATATCCTCTTCTCGTATTGATCCCTTTATCGTCATATAATGCCCTTCTTTGTCTTTGGATATAGACTTTGTTTTAAAGTCTACTTTGTCTGATATGAGTATTACTACCCTAGCTTTCTTACATTTCCATTTTCATGAAATATCTTTTTCCATCCCCTCACTTTCAGTCTCTGTGTGTTTTTAGCTCTGAAGTGAGTCTCTTGTAGGCAGCATATAGATGGGTCTTGTTTTTTTTTTATCCAATCAGGCATCCTGTGTCTTTTTTTTTTTTTTTTTTGCGGTACGCGGGCCTCTCACTGTTGTGGCCTCTCACGTTGCGGAGCACAGGCTCTGGACGCGCAGGCTCAGCGGCCATGGCTCACGGGCCCAGCCGCTCTGTGGCATTTGGGATTTTCCTGGACTGAGACACGAACCCGCGTCCCCTGCATCAGCAGGCGGACTCTCAACCACTGCGCCACCAGGGAAGCCCTAAAGTGAGTATTGATAAGTGTGTACTTCTTGCCATTTTGTTACTTGTTTACTGGTTGTTATTGTAGTTCTTCTTGTTTTTTTCTCTTCTTTTAGTTTGTTCCCTTGTGGTTTGATGATTTTCTTCAGTGGTATGCTTGTGTTTCTTTCTCCTTAGTTTTCGTCTATCTATTGTAGGTTTTGATTTGTGGTAACCATGGGGTTCATATGTTGACCTATATCTACTTGTTCTAAACTGATAGTCATTTAAATTCAAACACATTCTAAAAGTTCTACGTTTTTTACTCCCCTCCCCCACTTTTGGGTTTTTGATGTCATATTTTACATCTTCATGTCTATCCCATAACTGTTTATTGTAGTTATAGTTGATTTTACAATTTCTGTCTTTTAATCTTCACGCTCGATTATTTAAGTAGTTGATCCACAGTCTTTACTATATATTTGCCTTTATCTGTGGGATTTTTTCTTTCCTATAAACATTTTGTTGTAGCCTTTTCTTTTCCTCTTAGAGAAGACCCTTTAACACTTCTTTTAGGGTTACTTTAGTATGGCTGAACTCTTAGTTTTTGCTTGTCTGGGAAGTTCTTTATCTCTCCTTCACTTCTGAATAATAACCTTGCTGGGTAGAGTGTCCTAGGTCTTAGGTTTTTCCCTTTCAGCACTTTGAATATATCATGCCACTCCCTTCTGGCCTGCAAAGTTTCTGCAGAAAACTGTATTTTTGGTGTGTTCCTGGGGGGAGATGAGCTCAGCGTCCTCTTTCTCCACTATCTTGATCTCCCTGACATCCAAATATGTAATTTTTTAATTTTTTAATTTCCATCAATTTTTGTTCTTCACGGTCTTCTTTCACTTTCTGGAACAATCAGACACTCCAGACAGAAGCCCTTAACTTAAGATATTGTAAACTGTGTTTAAGCTGACACATCACAGAACATAATTACTATTGATATAAAAAAGTTTGTCATAGTTATAACTGTTTGGTTGAACACAAATTTTATGTTTTTCTTAATCTTACACTGTATATAGAAGTGTATAGAGAAGCTTATCTTTTCAGTAAACTAGTAAAGAAGTTCAGAGAAAGTAATCTCTTTATAATAAAACTAATCCAAACTTATTTTAAAGATGAAATTAAACTTGTATTATTCTGTACACTGATAAGACAAGGTAAAGACATATAGCTATTTTTTAAACCAAATTATCAAATCAGTGTTTGATAATTTGTGTAAGGATCCACTTTATTCATCTAAACTTGTTTTCTAAGGCAAAGAAAACTGCTTCAGAAGTCAACAGTTTTGAAGAGGAAGGTCTTTTCTAAAGGAGAACACATTTAAATTTTTAGAATTTCCTTTTTATTTTTCTGGAATTTTGGGAATGTTAGATTTACTTAAATGCTTATTAGTCTCTATAAACCCATCATAATAGAGGTCCTTTATTTTAATGTATTATTATGCTCAGGAAGTAGGAAAATATTTCACTCACACACAGTGATTTTTTTTTCTCAGTTACAGAGACTAGGTAAAAAAAATTGTCCTGATTTGAGTTCTCAAATAGAAAAACAACAAACAAGTGAGAAATGATGACAAATAAATGATCAGCCATCTCTCACCAGAGCAAGGGTAGCTTCCAGTTCTACCTGACAGTTCACCAAGTGGTCAGATCATAAAACCAGATTCCCAGTCATTGCACCATCAATGCGGATAACTATCGATTGTGTGCAATCCAAAACCCCGATCAAATGTAGACACGAATCAGAAACCCAGAGCAGGAAAACAAAAATTTCAGAAGATAGTGAGTCAGTGAAGGTAAAGTTCTACTGCCATATGGGGTTTACTCCAGGAGCCAAGAAAAGCTGTGCCTGGGCTTCCAGCCCATGAGCTATTCTTCATGAGCAGTACAGTTTAATTGACTCTACAGGATGAGTCCACTGGGACCTCCAAATTGTCAAAGCATAATTTTCAAAAAATAAACCCAACTCTTAGACAAATATAGAATTAATAGATGCCAAAAATTTATTGAATTCATTAATGAGGAAACCAGACAGGATAAGGTTGATTCACTAAGCATAATTTCTGTAGTATATTTTAGCTGAGTTGTGATCATCCCAGTGTTTCATTTGGATGTCTTTACCTGTGCAATCTTTATTTGAAAACTCAAGGTAATTATATTGAGTGTGAAAGGCTGAACCCTAGTCATGAATCTCTAAGGGCCTACTAATGGGGTACAACTGTCCACACTGAGTCAACATTAAATAGCTTCCAACTGCTGTGCTAGTTGAGTTGTTTTGTTTTTTTATAATTTTTCTTCTTTCTTGCTCTAAGCTGCCAATTTTTCTTTTGTCATTAAGCCAGCCTTCTTTTTTAAATGTATGATTTTTAGAAACCAGATATCAAGACTTGTTTAAAAATACTGCCAACTAAGAGTTACTAGGTGCAAGCGAGGTCTTAAGAGGGTCCTGTGTGCACGAAGTGTGTGCACTTCAGCTCGTAGACCTTGTGACATCCTTCTGGGCTGGCCAGTGGTCATTTAAACTTCCCAGTTCTGAGCTGTTTTCCAAGTAGGGGAATGGATAAGGTACCTCTAGTGGGCTGGGATGCTGATCCTTTGACAAACTAGATGCTTGAAAGGCTAAAGAAATCATTACAAAGTAGACAGGATATTCTTTTATTCATCTCATTTGATACCTGCCTCCCTTCCAGTAATACAGAGGTAGTGATGCCCATCTAGTTCGTCTTACGGTCCAGGGCAGTTAAAGTCATTTTAGGAAGGAAAGGGGAAAATACAAAACTTAAAGCAAACCCTACTGCTATTAAGAGTATTCGTTTGGTTACATCACCAAAAGCATCTGTGTGCTATTGTGGAGAACCCACAAATTGAGTTGTAGCAAATTCCCACAAATTGAGTTGTAGCAATCCATTATTTTCTTTCTGGCTGATGGCAGTCATCTGTGGTACCTTGATAAACAGTATTGTCACTGTTTAGAACTATGTAGGGTCACGCTTGGTGTTCATTTCTCCAGCAAGTTGTAACATGATGCCAGCTCTCATGAGGCACCATGGAATAAGGTTTTCTAACTTTTTACATATTCTGCCGCCCCGGGATGAGGTTGACTTTCTTTCAAGACACGTACTAATACTTCCATGGTATTTATTATGTGAATAGGTGAAATGTCTATGACAGTGATTCTCTACAATTTAGAAGATGTTTTGTTCTAATAGCGTTTCTGAAAGTGCTTTACAACTAAAGAATTTTAAGTTGCAAAGGGCTGGGACCATGCCTGTCTTGCTCACTGCTGTGCATCCACCTTGTAGCCAGATGAGTAGAGTATGGGAAACATTGTACACATGTTTTTAGAAAGAGTGAATGATATTCATTCTGGCTTTCCTTATTCTGTGGCCATAGGCTGCTCCCCTAGTTCCCAGACATCTCAAACTTAAGTTTACATACTTAGTTCTTGGTAACAGTGAAGCTCTCCACAAAAGAATGCAAATATCTCAGCATAAATGCATTCTTTTTACTTCCAGAAACAGAAAATTCTCTTCCACTTTTCCATTAAAAATAAAAAGATGAGAATGAGTTATTTTTCTTTATGCTGAAAGATTTGTAGCATTCTTTGTAAGAATTGGTGCTCTCCAGAATCATACAAAACCAAGGCTTGTGTACTTTTGAGTAGACAATAGGTCTAATGTTTCTAAAATTAACTAAAAGTATAATTGAGCATATTTAAGGAGTTATATAAAATGGAATTTTATAAAATAAAAGTGTATGTTCTCTAATCTCCTTAAGGTGGTAAGACAGATACTATTTTAAAGACCAGAGAGTAAACAGGCTTTATAATTCAGTTCTATAATTAGGAAAATTTCAGAACTCAAGAAGAGTGAGCATTGTCAGGTGAGAGTTAGTCTACCTGTGGATGTGTTTTGCTTTTATATCTGCTTCTTGCTGCCTTTACTTCCTAGTGACTCCTGACCCCAAAAGACAGTTTGGTCATTCAGACCTTTTTGTACTGTAAATTTGACAACACCTCTTCACTGGAAGCAGAAAGGACAGTGTTATAAGAATGCCTATGGCTTCCTAGCCATCTTCCTTTTTTCCTAAGAAGAATGTGTTTGAAATGTGAAGGCAAACTTAAGTATTGAAAGCTATTTTGCACTCCCATCTGACTTGAAAGGCATCTGCTTCCTGATGTGGCCCTTCCTCTTGCTACATCCTGACTATAGTTTTAATTTAAAAAAAAAAACAAGGGTTGCAGTAGTGGGAAGCGAGTCAGTTAAACTGCAAATGGGGTGACAGGTTGGTTTACTAACCAAATAAATTTGATGGCTCACACTTTTTAAAGGGATATTTAGAAATTATGACTCTCTTCCTGTATTCTGTGTCAGAATGTCCATTCATTAATTAATTGATTTAATCTTCAGGCTTGACATAAGCTTTAGAATGATTTGTTTCTGTGGAGCGTTGCTTTTCCTAGCTCTAATGTTTAAAACAGCCAGTCAGTTCTCTGCCCCCTTTACTTTCATGACTCGTTTGGATGGTTTGTAGAGTCTGACGCAGAAATACAACGTGAGCCATAAATGTGAACCATGTATTTTAAAATTTTCTTACATTGAGAAAAACTACAAAAAAAGACATGAAATTAATTATAATATATTGGATATTGGTCAGCACAGGATTAGATTGGTAATATTGTCTACTTACTAAGTAAGCTATCCATTCTCTAAGACAACTTCTTTAATTTCTTTTCTTTTCTTTTTTTTTTTTTTTGTGGTATGCGGGCCTCTCACTGCTGTGGCTTCTCCCGCTGCGGAGCACAGGCTCCGGACGCGCAGGCTCAGCGGCCATGGCCCACGGGCCCAGCCGCTCCACGGCATGCGGGATCCTCCCGGACCGGGGCATGAACCCGCGTCTCCCGCATCGGCAGGCGGACTCTCAACCACTGTGCCACCAGGGAAGCCCAACTTCTTTAATTTCTAATAAAATAAGAGTAAGTCTATAACTAGTAGATAATATAAAGTAGACTGTTATCTATGGTCAGATCACCTTGGGTCATTAGAGAATAAAGACTTTATCTTTTAAATAGCAAATTGCTGGCATAAATGTAGATGTTCAGTAAATATTGAAGGAATTAATTCTTAGCAAATTAGAGTTGCCAACTGTCCTCAGTTAACTGAGAATAAAAAGTCTTTTTTTTTTCTTCTTCAGTTGGAGGGCTAGATGGGTAGAAGAGGAATGGGAAGGGAAAAAATAGCATTTAGCAATAATCTAGTGACTCCACATTGGGGAAAAACTGAGCCAAAGTCTTAGTGTAATTTTGTGTTAAAATAGTCCCCTATACTTGAGAGCAAACCCTAGGTTCTTGTTACAGTGACAGTACAAACTCTTGCCTCTTGATGGTGCCACACATTTAAAAATCCCTGCTTAGAACTGAGGGATGTGTACTGTTCATCTTATGTAGCATAATTTAGCATTCTTGGGCTGAATGCTGAAATACAGAATGTAACTTAGACTAAAAGGAGGCCCTGTATGCCACTATGTGTGGGAAAAGTCACATTCTTTTTGTAAAAATGATAAATCAATATAGAAAATTGTACAAGCTACATGAACATTGAAAATACAGTATGTCAATACCAACAGGTACATGGGAGAGGGGCGATGAGGGAGGACTATTGATTCTTCATAGGAAAAGTGATCCCCATATTTGTTGTTAAATTACTTAGTATTTCTACATTAAAGCCATTTATTGACCTGCCTTTTAAAAATCTCTCATCAAAGATTAGATTTAGTGACTGTGCTGGCTAATTCTTATAATGAGAAATTTTCTTAGTTCTAGAACAATTTATGGGAATATTTGCTGTGAAGACTGCTTTTAAAGTTTGAAATTGATTCTTCCAAAAAAAAAAAAAAGAAGAAGTCCAAAATAAGTATTAGAAATCAAACACATTCATCACTTTTTCAATGGAAGAATTTTGATTCAGCCATCTCAATGTGTACGTTAAGACATATTAGAAGGCACTTTTTAAAAAAAGTTAATCTCTATTTTGCGGTAACTGTAGATTCCCATGCAATTAATTATAAGAAATATTGATAATTCAGAGAGGTCCTGTGCACCCTATACCCAGTTTCCTCCAGCGGTAACATCTTGCACACTCGAGTACAGTATCACAAACAGTGTTACCGAGTCTAAACTCACACTGCTTGCCTCATGGCAGGCCAGTAAATCAAGAGACGAGTGGTTGGAGCAAGGAATAGCAACTTTGTTGAGAAAGGCAGCAGACCGAGAAGATGGTGCACTAGTGCCCAGGAGACTCATCTTACCCCAGTTAGAATTCAGGCTTCTTTTATACTAAAAGGGGCAGGGGGTGGTTGGTTGTTGCATGCTTCTTGGTGTCGGAATCCTTTGTTCTTGCAGCTGTCCGTGTAGGTCAGTCATGATGTTCCTGTAAACCTCCAGTAAGACAAATGGTATTCAGTGTTCTGCAACTTTGTATCTCTATACGAATGGGAAAGTATTATTTTTTTAAAAGTCAGACCCTTGAGAATGGCCTATCGTGTATTTCAGGCTATAGGCAACATTCTTAACTTGTAGCAAAAGCAATAAAATACAAAGGTTGAAGTAAAAGAAACAGATCTAATATGGAGTCAGATTTCTTCTTCCCTGTTACACCAGGATATTCATGATGATGCAGTCGAGGTACAGAACAGTTTTAACACCACAAGGGTTTCTCCTGTTGCCCTTTTATAGCCACTCCTACTTTCCTCCTACCCTCATCTCCTTCTCAACCCCTGGCAACAACTGATCTGTCTTCCATTTCTATAATTTTGTCATTTCAAGAATGTTACACAAATATAATCACATACTATGTAAACTTTTGCATTTGGCTTTTTTCACTGCATAATTCTCTAGCGATTGAGCCAGGTTGTTGATGTTGTTGCCTCTTCTTCAACTCTAAGTCTGGGACTTATGAGGCAAAAGAAAATCCCAGGGAAACTGTCTCTGTGCTTTTCCTTGAGTCCCTATTTTCCTAACTGATCTGCTGCCTTCTCTCCATTTTTCAGGGTCTTATGCTTGTCTTATATTTAAAATGTCCAAGGTTCTTAGTAGTACTTAGTGAGAAGAATAGGGAAAAGGACCTCTACACCATCTTCCCAAAAGCAGAAATCGGTGAGACTGGTTTTTGAAAGTTCAGAATAGCCAAGAACTTTGCTCTGGTGAAGTCTAATTGACTGCAAGGGGGAAATATTTCTGTGGGGGCATGTTTTACAAAAGAATTTTGGTTTGGAAAAATTGATGTTTTTCTCATTCAAAATGGCTAAGACCCTATCCCAGCTCTGGGATTGTAATTCAGATTTTGAAAAAAGATAATTTTAAGAAAATGCTAAAAGTACAGTTAAAAAGAACAAGTTTCTTCAGACATGTATTATTCTTTCATTTTGATTATAGAATAACAGAGCCAGAACTTTGAAAGTTTGTCTTTTCCATCAGCTCATGAAGACCAAGGCCTAAATCATGTTAGACAGAGATTGCAATTTTTGAAAGTTGTCTCGGGAGAAAGGAAAATATTGTTACTTTCCTAACAGCTCAAATAAAGAAGATATGTCATTGTTTATTTTGAATTTCTATATATAAAACTTGCTAGCATGCTTTTTATTTTTATTTTTTTTGTGGTACGCAGGCCTCTCACTGTTGTGGCATCTTCCGTCGCGGAGCACAGACTCTGGACGCGCAGGCTCAGTGGCCATGGCTCACGGGCCTCGCCGCTTCACGGCATGTGGGATATTCCTGGACCGGGGCTCGAACCCGTGTCCCCTGCATCGGCAGGCAGACTCTCAACCACTGCACCACCAGGGAAGCCCGCTAGCATGCTTTTTAAATTTTAACACATAGTATTTCCCATGAGATGTATCTCCCATCAATAGTTGCATTGCAGTACTTTCAGTTGATATGTGATAGCCCAGTCTCTTTTTTTCACTTGTTAGACTTTCTTACTTTTTTACTCCACCAACTTGTTTGTGCATTTAAAAAAAAGAGAGTTTATTTTCTTTTAGGATAGATTTTCGAATGTGAAAATTGAGTTTTGATACCTCTCATGAACTGGTTTTGATTGAACAAAATAAAATATTACATAATATTCTAAAAGTATTTCAATGGATTGTATATTGTAAACTGTGGTCTTTCAGGAGAAACAACAAGAACAACAAAACAAAACAAAAAGATCCTCTGGAACTTAGTTAAGCCAAGGTGAAGATGTAAAGAAATGACAGTACTATTGGACTTTTGTCTTGTCATGTTTTCTTTAATGGTATAGAACAATAGCATAATTTCTTTAACAGAAGGGACTCAGACACCATGTAGATTTTCTTCCGAAACCCTGTCCGTGTAAGAGGAAAAATACCTGGCATATTTTTCTTACACACTGTGGAAATTATGATTACATTGATCACATGAATTTCATTTCTTTACAGCCAATGTTTTTCAGTCTATAGGGAGAAGTGTATTATTTTCCCCCTTAAATTTTCTGTTATGTAGTCATTCATAATGGGCATTTTCTTTCAAATGGCATCTTGTAATATTTTAAGAGTAGATCACCACAAGACTGATATTTTATAAAAGTAAAACTTATCAAAACTTGCATGTCTGTCAGTTGATTTTAAATGGCAAAATGATGCCAAAAAGGCATCAGGAAAGGAGTAAAATACAGAAGATCCTAGTTAGGTGGTCAGAGATTAACTTGAGTCTGCCTAGCAAATGCAAGGAATAGATAGAGGTAGAAAAAGCAAGTTGAGAAAACATTCTTGGATTAAAAAGTAACAGGATTAATTTAATCAAGTGGTAGTATTTTAGGACATCCATGATATAAATGAGAATAAAAATAAACGTTACCTCAGCATACACATGTATTATATGTAATTCATATAATTATATATTAAGCGATGAAACTAATATATTTTATAAATGTGTTAATAATTAAACATGTACTTATATTCATACATATTTTTTAAATATAAGCTCTTTCTAGGAGAGGGACACAGCTAAAAATAATAGTAGAGGCAAGCAGGTTTAAGGGGCTATGAGTAATTAAAAAAAAATGATCAGGAGTCTGAGGATACATTTATGAAATGAGATGAAAATAACTGAATTTCTTTGGGTATGAGCAAAGGCAGGATGTGATAAACTCCTCAGGTATTTGAATGAGGCATGTACTCACAGGGCAGGGACTGGGTTTTTTTTTGTTTTGTTTTGTTTTTTTGTGGTACGCGGGCTTCTCACTGTTGTGGCCTCTCCCGTTGCGGAGCACAGGCTCCGGACGCGCAGGCTCAGCGGCCATGGCTCACGGGCCCAGCCGCTCCGCGGCATGTGGGATCTTCCCGGACCGGGGCACGAACCCATGTCCCCTGCATCGGCAGGCGGACTCTCAACCACTGCACCACGAGGGAAGCCCAGGGACTGGGTTTTACGTCAAGGGTGAAGTGTGCACTGGATAGGAGATGGATTTTTTGGAAGGTAGTTCTTTCTAGAAGCTACTCCACTGGACTTATGCTGTAGGGAATATATGTTGCTCTGTAACGGTGGGGATAGAGGGACCAAATGGCAGTGACAGAAAAAATTCCTTCTTCCCTGGGTTACTATGGCGACTGGGCTCAGGCACATGATCTACCATTGGGAGGCATTTTGGGCAATGAGGGCATTCTCTCTCTTTCCAGATTGGCAAAGGAACCCCATAGATTTGTGAATTTTCAGGGAGCCATTTGCCTACATAACATATTTTTCCTGTATTTCCTTTGCCTGAAAACAATTGGATTTGTTTTTCAGGTTTGTTTGTTAACCAGGATTAGAGATGGTTCCCTAGGACCCACAAGACAATTGTCTATTTCACATCATACACATGAAATGGGAACAATGGGAACCATCTCTAATCCTGTTTAACAAACACTGAGGACCTGCTCAGGACCAGTTGTAAACTTTATAGTATAAAGTGTATGAAATGTTCTCATACACAAGCTCTTATCGGTTTCTCCAAGAACTTAAGGGTAGGCGCTAATTTTACAATCTCTGTTTTACAGACCAGGTAATAGACTAGAAAGATTGAGCTTCTGTGTTATGGATCTGGTAAGTCCAGAACTTCAAATCCAAATAAATGTTCTTTCCGCTTAATCCAACTTAACACAGATCCTGCCCTGAAAATCCAGTGGTTCTGTGAGAGGGAAAAGCCATTTTACCCCACAGATCATTAAAATATAAGATGACAGAGAGAGTTACCAAGCTCCCTTCGTGAAAATATCTTTATTTCAAAGCGCTTCTCCTGTTTCTGGTCACTTTACCCCTAATTTTCCTGGAGAAGTGGGAGGTGCCCCCTTCTCTTACCGTGTGTCCAGTCTGCACACATGCAGGACACACTGCCCCAGACTGCAAAGGGCTGGGGTTGATGGGAAGTGACGTGTTCAACATTGGCAACTTCTTTGAGATCGGGAGTGTGGAGTGGTGGGCATGAAGGAAGGAAGGGAAGTAGAAGGGTAGAGCTACTGCGTCATCTGATAAGGATAATTAGTTGTTTAATTGATAATTTAATTGTTATTGGGGGTGTAGGGAAGGGGTTTGAGTACGTTTTCAGACAGAGGAGAAGGAGTCAATAGAGAGGAAATAAGAGTGTAGGAGGAGAGATAATTAATAGACCAAAGCCACAAACAAGGTGGGAGAGAAATGGATGCAATGGCGCAAGCAGGGGGCTTTGCCTTGGAAAGACTGAGGGACGCTCCTTAGGTAATTGAGCTAATTCTTTTATTATGTTTACTGTGTCCCAGACAGCATTCTAAGTGCCAGCTATCTATATATATTTTTTAAAATCTTCACAACCACCCTATAAGGTAGATACTCCAGTAATCCCCTGTTCTATACATGAGGAACTAAGACTCAGAAAAGCTAAATGACTTGCCCAGGGCCACATGAGTAGCTATGGAAGCAGCATTCAAACCCAAGCAGCATGGCTCCAAAGTTCATGCTTTTAACCGCTATGGTACAGTGAGGAAAGGAGGACCAGCTAGATAAAGATGATAGAGGAGGGAAGTTTAGGGAGTTTAAGCAAGATGGCCTTGATCTCCTTAGGCAGTGTTTGTGCATTTGAGTGTACTGAGTATATTTGAGAAACAGGTACTGAAAACTGACTTAGTGGTAAGTGTTGCCTTAGTTATTTGCATATGTCTGAACTCTCCCTCAGTACTGAGTTGTCCATTACTATGGAAGGAGAACAGCTGTATGCAATGCAACGTCCTAATGGTCATCTGTGTATAACAAATGTTTGTTGATCAATTAGTAGCTGTCACATTATTAGTAAGTCTCTAAATAACTTGCAGTGCCTCCAGAGCAGATACAGTCACACAAAACCATTACTCTTTTGTTTGTCAGATGTGCCTCCTTCCAGCTCAGCCCTTCTGATGGCACACATGCACATCTATTTAAACTCAGGGTGGCAGGATAAAGTACTTTCCTGACCACAACGCTGAAGGTAGACTTCCCGGCCAGTCTATAAAGTAAAATAAAATATTCTTAGCTACACATTAGACTGACTTCCATGAAGATAATTTGTAAAACCAAACAATAAAAACTCCTTACTTATGTATACAGTTTCTTAATCAGATCTTTTGTCCTCAACTGATGAAAACAATACTAGGGCAATGTTTGGGTAAGTGTAAGGCCAATTACAAGGTTAAAAGGCACAGTCTCCAAGACCAGTCCTCACTTCTGACACTAACTGCAAGTTCAAGGTGTTCCCCAGACCACTGTCAGGTTCAATAATTCCATAGAAAGACTGACAGAACCCACTGAAACCCACGATTATTGTTTGTTACAGGGAAAGGCTACAGACAAAGATCAGCCAAAGGAAGAGATGTATAAAGCAGAGTCAGATGTTTCCAGATGTGAAGCTTCCACTGTCCCTTCCCTTTGGCGTCAGGATGCGTTACACTACTTTCATTGGTGTGTGATAGCACACATGGAGTAGGCCACCAAGGAAGCTTACCTGAACTTTGGTGTCCAGAGTTTTTATTGGACTTCATCACACAATCCATAGTTGATTGATTGTCCACGTTGTTAATCTCTGTCTCCAGGTCGATTGATACCACATGACCCGAAGCAACCACGTGAAATCACATGGTTGGTGTTTCTGGAGTGTCCAGTCCCCACCCTAAGATTATCTGGTGTGGCCAAACTTGCCCTAATGAACAAAAACACTCATATCAGGTATGAAATAGTTTACCTTCCAGAAGCCAACAGCAGAGGCAGACTTCTCTTTGGGCAAAGTCAAATTCTTTATTATATAGCAAGTGTATCTCAAAAGCTCAACGCAACATAGATCTGTTTCTCCTTCATACCCCATGGCCAGCTTGGGATGAATGAGGCCTCTGCTCCACAGTTCCTCACTCAGGGCCCAGACTGATGGAACCAACGTCATCTGGAGTGTCACGCTGCCATGACAAAGTCAGGCATGTAATGAATCATGTGCTGGCCGTTCAGGCAGAAGTGACACTTGTTGCTTCTCACATTTCATTGGCTGATGCAAGTTTGACAGTCATATCCAGTTTGGGGGTTGGGAAGAGAAGAACCATTTTATTCTGTGCCCTGAAAGAAGAGGACTGATCTTAAAAGTCCCAGGGACTTATCTCTACCCTAAGGGATTTATCTCTAAAAACAAATAGACCCACAGAAAGGACTTTTAGCCATTGCTTCTGTTTTTCCTCCTTATTGACCTACCTAATTGAGACATCAGAGTTTGATCGTGGAATCCTAGAAATTCTGCTTCCTTGCTGTCAGCTCCAGCTCTTCTCATTCTGCCATCCACTCTTAGACCAAGGTCTCTGACTCTTGCTGGTATACCCGATGAATTTATTCCCAAAGTTTATTTAGGGTATTGGGATCTAACAAGTCCTGATATAAAGAGGAAGAAATTTGGCCCATTTCTTGCATGTACCTCATTCCTCTTCCTCCAAAGAACCCCATCTCTCTAGCCACATAGTAGTTGCTGATCTCTGAGCATACTATGAGAATCCATGACTCTATGCCTTTGATTATATGGTTCCTTTACAGAAATGCCCTGCCCACCTGTCCAACAGACCAGACTATTTATCCTTTAGGACTCAACTCACATTTCTTTTTCTGTAATTTTTGTGCATTGCTTTCCCATAAAAGAATCCATTGGCTTTCAGTAAACCTCTGTTATCACTGTTTCTTTAATCGATTGACTATTTGTGCCTCTTGTTAAAGATTTGAGGGTAGAAATGCTGTCTTTTTTCCTCTTTGTATCCCCAGTATGTTACCGGGCAGAGTAACTTAATAGATTGTTATTGAACTAAAGATGTGGAAACATTGAATCCCTAGAGTTAACAGAAGAGAGAGGTCTTTTTTATCAGTTATAACGGGTCCTCTTAACTAGAGAAAAATCTCCTTTCAACTAAATTATTTCTAACCGTTAAAGGTTAACCCTTTGTTTTATGTAATAAATTACCTAACGTATATAATTATAAAAGAGGGATTTTCTTTTCTTTTTTCTTGAGGTTTTTTTAAATTGAAGTATAGTTGATTTATAATGTCCTGTTAGTTTCAGATGTACCCAGTGATTCAGCTTTATATATATATATATATATATATATATATATATGTAATATATGTATTCTTTTTCAGATTCTTTTCCCCTATAGGTTATTACAAAATACTGAGTATAGTTCCCTGTGCTATACAGTAGGTCCTTGTTGGTTATCTATTTTATATAAAGTAGCGTGTATATGTTAATCCCAAACTCCTAATTTATCCCTCTGCCCTCCTTTCCCCTTGGTAACTGTAAGCTTGTTTTCTATGTCTGTGGGTCTATTTCTTTTTTGTAAATATGTTCATTTGTACCTTTTTTTTTCGAGTCCACATATAAGCAATATCATAAGATATTTGTCTTTGTCTGACTTACTTCACTTAATATGATAATTCTAGGTCCATTCATTTTGCTGCAACATGAATTTCATTCTCTTTTATGGTTGAGTAATATTCCATTGTGTATATACACCACACCTTCTTTATCCATTCATCTGTTGATGGACACTTACGTTGTTTCCATGTCTTGGTCATTGTAAACAGTGCTGCAATGAATATTGGGGTGCATCTTTCTTTCCAAATTATAGTTTTCTCCAGATATATGCCCAGGAGTGGGTTTACAGGATCATATGGTAACTCTATTTTTAGTTTTTTAAGGAATCTCTGTACTTTTCTCCATAGTGGCTGTTAAAAGAGGGATTTTAACAAAGATTTCACCTGTGCTTAAGTATCAGCACTTGATTTTCTGCATAATGTATTTCTATATTATATCCACAGTCCTAGGGCCTAGACTGGCTGCTGTTGATTACAAGGGGACTGGATGGGTTCAGGAGATGGAAGAGTTTCCTGACCGAGAACTGTGAACTGAAGTGGGTCAGTGCCAGACATATTCCTCTGAAAAATAAAGAAAGCTCTGAGGTCAAAAGACATACACTCGGCCCACAACATTTTTTTTTAACCAGTAAGGAAAATAATTGTGCAACATTTTCTTCAGGTATATATATATATATATATATATATATATATATATATATATATTTAACATCATTATTGGAGTATAATTGCTTTACAATGGTGTGTTAGTTTCTGCTTTAAAACACAGTGAATCAGTTATACATATACATATGTTCTCATATCTCTTCCCTCTTGCGTCTCCCTCCCTCCCACTCTCCCTATCCCACCCCTCTAGGTGGTCACAAACCACCGAGCTGGTCTCCCTGTGCTATGCAGCTGCTTCCCACTAGCTATCTATTTTACGTTTCTTAGTGTATATATGTCCATGCTACTCTCTCACTTTGTCACAGCTTACCCTTCCCCCTCCCCATATCCTCAAGTCCATTCTCTAGTAGGTCTGTGTCTTTATTCCTGTCTTACCCCTAGGTTCTTCATGACCATTTTTTTTTCTTTTTCTTAGATTCCATATATATGTGTTAGCATATGGTATTTGTTTTTCTCTTTCTGACTTACTTCACTCTGTATGACAGACACTAGGTCCATCCACCTCACTACAAATAACTCAATTTCATTTCTTTTTATGGCTGAGTAATATTCCATTGTATATATGGGCCACATCTTCTTTATCCATTCATCTGTTGATGGACACTTAGGTTGCTTCCATGTCCTGGCTATTGTAAATAGAGCTGCAATGAACATTTTGGTACATGACTCTTTTTGAATTATGGTTTTCTCAGGGTATATGCCCAGTAGTGGGATTGCTGGGTCATATGGCAGTTCTATTTGTAGTTTTTTAAGGAACCTCCTTACTGTTCTCCACAGTGGCTGTATCAATTTACATTCCCACCAACAGTGCAAGAGGGTTCCCTTTTCTCCACACCCTCTCCAGCATTCATTGTTTCCAGATTTTTTGATGATGGCCATTCTGACTGATGTGAGATGATATCTCATTATAGTTTTGATTTGCATTTCTCTAATGATTAGTGATGTTGAGCATTCTTTCATGTGTTTGTTGGCAGTCTGTATATCTTCTTTGGAGAAATGTCTATTTAGGTCTTCTGCCCATTTTTGGATGGGGTTGTTTGTTTTTTTGTTATTGAGCTGCATGAGCTGCTTGTAAATTTTGCAGATTAATCCTTTGTCAGTTGCTTCATTTGCAAATATTTTCTCCCATTCTGAGGGTTGTCTTTTCATCTTGTTTGTGGTTTCCTTTGCTGTGCAAAAGCTTTTAAGTTTCATTAGGTCCCATTTGTTTATTTTTGTTTTTATTTCCATTACTCTAGGAGGGGGGGTCAAAAAGGATCTTCCTGTGATTTATGTCATAGAGTGACCTGCCTATGTTTTCCTCTAAGAGTTTGATAGTTTCTGGCCTTACATTTAGGTCTTTAATCCATTTTGAGCGTATTTTTGTGTATGGTGTTAGGGAGTGATCTAATCTCATACTTTTACATGTACCTGTCCAGTTTTCCCAGCACCACTTATTGAAGAGGCTGTCCTTTCTCCACTGTACTTTCCTGCCTCCTTTATCAAAGATAAGGTGACCATATGTGCGTGTGTTTATTTCTGGGCTTTCTATCCTGTTCCATTGATCTATCTTTCTGTTTTTGTGCCAGTACCATATTGTCTTGATTACTATAGCTTTGTCGTATAGTCTGAAGTCAGGAAGCCTGATTTCTCCAGCTCCATTTTTCGTTCTCAAGATTGCTTTGGCTCTTCGGGGTCTTTTGTGTTTCCATACAAATTGTGAAATTTTTTGTTCTCATTCTGTGAAAAATGCCAGTGGTAGTTTGATAGGGATTGCATTGAATCTGTAGATTGCTTTTGGTAGTAGAGTCATCTTCACAATGTTGATTCTTCCAATCCAAGAACATGGTATATCTCTCCATCTATTTGTATCATCTTTAATTTCTTTCATCAGTGTCTTATAATTTTCTGCATACACGTCTTTTATCTCCTTAGGTAGGTTTATTCCTAGATATTTTATTCTTTTTGTTGCAATGGTAAATGGGAGTGATTTCTTAATTTCACTTTCAAAGTTTTCATCGTTAGTGTATAGCAATGCCAGATATTTCTGTGCATTAATTTTGTATCCTGCTACTTTACCAAATTCATTGATTAACTCTATTTGTTTTCTGCTAGCATCTTTAGGATTCTCTATGTATAGTATCATGTCATCTGCAAACAGTGACAGCTTTACTACTTCTTTTCTGATTTGGATTCCTTTTGTTTCTTTTTTCTTCTCTGATTGCTGTGGCTAAAACTTCCAAAACTATGTTGAATAAGAGTGGTGCAAGTGGGCAACCTTGACGTGTTCCTGATCTTAGTGGGAATGGTTTCAGTTTTTCACCATTGAGGACGATGCTGGCTGTGGGTTTGTCATATATGGCCTTTATTATGTTGAGGAAAGTTCCCTCTATGCCTACTTTCTGCAGGGTTTTTATCATAAATGGGTGTTGAATTTTGTCGAAAGCTTTCTCTGAATCTATTGAGATGATCATATGGTTTTTCTCCTTCAATTTGTTAATATGGTGTATCACATTGATTGATTTGCATATATTGAAGAATGCTTGCATCCCTGGAATAAACCCCACTTGATCATGGTGTATGATCCTTTTAATGTGCTTTTGGATGCTGTTTGCTAGTATTTTGTTCAGGATTTTTGCATCTATGTTCATCAGTAACATTGGCCTGTAGTTTTCTTTCTTTGTGACATCTTTGTCTGGTTTTAGCATCAGGGTGATGGTAGCCTCGTAGAATGAGTTTGGGAGTGTTCCTCCCTCTGCGATAATTTGGAAGAGTTTGAGAAGGATAGGTGCTAGCTCTTCTCTAAATGTTTGATAAAATTCGCCTGTGAAGCCATCTGGTCCTGGGCTTTTGTTTGTTGGAAGCTTTTTAATCACAGTTTCAATTCCAGTGCTTGTGATTGGTCTGTTCATATTTTCTATTTCTTCCTGGTTCAGTCTCGGCAGGTTGTGCATTTTTTAGAATTTGTCCATTTCTTCCAGGTTGTCCATTTTATTGGCATAGAGTTGCTTGTAGTAATCTCTCATGATCCTTTGTATTTCTGCAGTGTCAGTTGTTACTTCTCCTTTTTCATTTCTAATTCTATTGATTTGAGTCTTCTCCCATTTTTTCTTGATGAGTCTGGCTAAAGGTTTATCAATTTTGTTTATCTTTTAAAGAACCAGCTTTTAGTTTTATTGATCTTTGCTATCGTTTCCTTCATTTCTTTTTCATTTATTTCTGATTTGATCTTTATGATTTCTTTCCTTCTGCTAACTTTGGGGTTTTTTTGTTCTTCTTTCTCTAATTGCTTTAGGTGCAAGGTTAGGTTTGTTTGAGATGTTTCCTGTTTCTTAAGGTAGGATTGTATTGCTAAAAACTTCCCCCTTAGAACTGCTTTTGCTGCATCCCATAGGTTTTGGGTCGTCTTGTCTCCATTGTCATTTGTTTCTAGGTATTTTTAGATTTCCTCTTTGATTTCTTCAGTGATCTCTTGGTTATTAAGTAGTGTATTGTTTAGACTCCATGTGTTTGTAGTTTTTACAGATCTTTTCCTGTAATTGATATCTAGTGTCATAGAGTTGTGGTTGGAAAAGATACTTCATACGATTTCAATTTTCTTAAATTTACCAAGGCTTGATTTGTGACCCAAGATATGATCTATCCTGGAGAATGTTCCATGAGCACTTGAGAAAATTGTGTATTCTGTTGTTTTTGGATGGAATGTCCTATAAATATCAAATAAGTCCATCTTGTTTAATGTATCATTTAAAGCTTGTGTTTCCTTATTTATTTTCATTTTGGATGATCTGTCCATTGGTGAAAGTGGGGTGTTATAGTGTGTTACTGTCGATTTCCCCTTTATGTCTGTTAGTATTTGCCTTATGTATTGAGGTGCTCCTATGTTGGGTGCATAAATATTTACGATTGTTATATCTTCTTCTTGGATTTATCCCTTGATCTTTATGTAGTGTCCTTTGTTTCTTGTAATAGTCTTTATTTTAAAGTCTATTTTGTCTGATATGAGAATTGCTACTCCAGCTTTCTTTTGATTTCCATTTGCATGGAATATCTTTTTGCATCCCCTCACTTTCCATCTGTAAGTGTCCCTAGGTTTGAAGTGGGTGTCTTACAGACAGCATATATATGGGTCTTGTTTTTGTATCCATTCAGCCAGTCTGTGTCTTTGGCTGGGAGCATTCAATCCATTTACATTAAGGTAATTATCGATATGTATGTTCCTATTCCCATATTCTTAATTGTTTTGGGTTTGCTATTGGAGGTCTTTTCCTTCTCTTGTGTTTCTTGCCTAGAGAAGTTCCTTTAGCATTTGTTGTAAAGCTGGTTTGATGGTGCTGAACTCTGTCAGCTTTTGCTTGTCTGTAAAGGTTTTAATTTCTCCATCAAATCTGAATGAGATCCTTGCTGGGTAGAGTAGTCTTGGTTGCAGGCTATTCTCCTTCATCACTTTCAGTATGTCCTGCCACTCCCTTCTGGCTTGTAGGGTTTCTGCTGAGAGATCAGCTGTTAACCTTATGGGGATTCCCTTGTGTGTTATTCGTTGTTTTTCCCTTGCTGCTTTTAATATGCTTTCTTTGTATTTAATTTTTGATAGTTTGATTAATATGTGTCTTGGCATGTTTCTCCTTGGATTTATCCTGTGTGGGACTCTCTGTCCTTCCTGAACTTGACTAACTATTTCCTTTCCCATATTAGGGAAGTTTTCAACTATAATCTCTTCAAATATTTTCTCAGTCCCTTTCTTTTTTCTTGTCTTCTTCTGGGACCCCTGTAATTCGAATGTTGGTGCATTTAATGTTGTCCTATAGGTCTCTGAGACTGTCCTCAGTTCTTTCCATTCTTTTTTCTTTATTCTGCTCTGAAGTAATTATTTCCACTATTTTATCTTCCAGGTCACTTATCCGTTCTTCTGCCTCAGTTATTCATCCCTTCTAGAGTATTTTTATTTTATATATTGTGTTGTTCATCATTGCTTGTTTCCTCTTTAGTTCTTCTAGGTCCTTGTTAAATGTTTCTTGCATTTTTTCTACTGTATTTCCAAGATTTTGGGTCATCTTTACTATCATTATTCTGAATTCTTTTTCAGGTAGACTGCCTATTTCCTCTTCATTTTTTAGGTCTGGTGGGTTTTTACTTTGCTCCTTCATCTGCTGTGTGTTTTTCTGTCTTCTCATTTTGCTTATTTACTGTGTTTGGGATCTCCTTTTTGCAGGCTGCAGGTTCGTAGTTCCCATTGTTTTTGGTGTCTGTCCCCAGTGGCTAAGGTTGGTTCAGTGGGTTGTGTAGGCTTCCTGGTGGAGGGGACTAGTGCCTGTGTTCTGGTGGATGAGACTGGATCTTGTCTTTCTGGTGGGCAGGTCCACGTCTGGTGGTGTGTTTTGGGGTGTCTGTGGCCTTATTATGATTTTAGGCAGCCTCTCTGCTAATGGACGGGGGCTGTGTTCCTGTCTTGCTAGTTGTTTGGCCATAGGGTGTCCACCACTGTAGCTTGCTGGTCGTTGAGTGAAGCTGGGTGTTGGTGTCAAGATGGAGATCTCTGGGAGATTTTCGCTGTTTGATATTACGTGGAGCTGGGAGGTGTCTTGTGGACCAGTGTCCTGAAGTTGGCTCTCCCACCTCAGAGGCACAGCACTGACTCCTGGCTGGAGCACCAAGAGCCTTTCATCCACACGGCTCAGAATAAAAGGGAGAAAAAATAGAAAGAATGAAAGAAAGAGGATAAAATAAAGTAGGATAAAATAAAATAAAGTTATTAAAAAGAAGAAGAAGAAAAAAAAAAAGAACAGAGGGACAGAATCCTAGGACAAATGGTGAAAGCAAAGCTATACAGACAAAATCTCACCCAGAAGCATACACATACACACTCACAAAAAAGAAGAAAAGGGGAAAATATAATATATCTTGCTCCCAAAGTCCACCTCCTCAATTTGGGATGATTCATTGTCTATTCAGGTATTCCACAGATGCAGGGTACATCAAGTTGATTGTGGAGATTTAATCCGCTGCTTCTGAGGCTGCTGGGAGAGATTTCCCTTTCTCTGTTCGCACAGCTCCCAGGGTTCAGCTTTGGTTTTGGCCCCGCCTCTGCGTGTAGGTCGCCTGAGGGCGTCTGTTCTTCGCTCAGACAGGATGGGGTTAAAGGAGCAGCTGATTCGGGGGCTCTGGCTCACTCAGGCCGGGGGGAGGGAGGGGTACGGAGTGCAGGGCGGGCCTGCGGCGGCAGAGGCCGGCGTGACGTTGCACCAGCCTGAGGCGCGCCGTGCGTTCTCCTGGGGAAGTTGTCCCTGGATCACGGGACCCTGGCAGTGGCGGGCCGCACAGGATCCCGGGAGGGGAGGTGGGGTTAGTGACCTGTTTTTGCTCACAGGCTTCTTGGTGGCGGCAGCAGCAGCCTGAGAGTCTATGCCTGTCTCTGGGGTCCACTCTTTTTAGCCGTGGCTCGTGCCATCTCTGGAGCTCCTTTACGTGGCGCTCTTAATCCCCTCTCCTCGCGCACCAGGAACAAAGAGGGAAGAAAAAGTCTCTTTTCTCTTCGGCAGCTCCAGACTTTACCGGACTCCTTCCCGGCTAGCCGTGGCGCACTAGCCCCCTTCACGCTGTGTTCACGCAGCCAACCCCAGTCCTCTCCCTGCACTCCGACCGAAGTCCGAGCCTCAGCTCCCAGTCCCCGCCCGCCCCGGCGGGTGAGGAGACAAGCCTCTCGGGCTGGTGAGTGCTGGTCAGTGCTGGTCGGCACCGATCTTCTGTGCGGCAGTCTCTCCACTTTGCCCTCCGCACCCCTGTTGCTGTGCTCTCCTCCGTGGCTCTGAAACTTCCCCCCATGCCCACCCCCCCGTCTCCGCCCGCAAAGGGGCTTCTAGTGTGTGGAAACCTTTCCTCCTTCACAGCTCCCTCCCACTGGTGCAGGTCCCGTCCCTATTCTTTGGCCTCTGTTTATTCTTTTTTCTTTTTCCCTACCCAGGTATGTGGGGAGTTTCTTGCCTTTTGGGAGTTCTGAGGTCTTCTGCCAGCGTTCAGTAGGTCTTCTATAGGAGCATTTCCACGTGTAGATATATTTCTGATGTATCTGTGGGGAGGAAGGTGATCTCCGTGTCTTACTCTTCTGCCATCTTCTCCTGGTCCCCCCTTCAGGTATATTTGTTAAGCTCTTTTGTCCCCTTCAAAGCTTTCTTTGATATATGGAGTTGGAGGAAAGGGAAAATGGAGAGAGAGAGAAAAAATTAAAATGTATTTTAAATAATATAATTCAAAGGGACCTACGTTCTACACCCTTAACACCAATGTTTTGGGCCATTTAGATATTTGGGCTCTCTACTGGTGCCTTTTTCATGAGAATGCTGTGTGGATTGCTGGTTTGGAAAGGTGGGTAGGAATTGGAGATGTCAAAGAGGGTAGGCTCCTAATTCAGCAGGTTGTTAGGTGAAGCCTCAAAGAAAATTGAAATTTAGGAAGAGAGCCACACATCTCAGGTTGCCAGTGCCAGTTTGCGCTTGCTGTCCTAGCGTAATTCTTAATAGTGCCCTATTTGATTCTCAAAAGTGTCCTGTGTGGACTGGCCCCCCTCGTTTTAGGTCATGCAGAGTGGAGAATATTGGCGTGATGAACGGGAAAGATGAAGAGGGCTCAAGGGAGAGTTATGAGGGTAAATTCTGTGCAGGGTTTCCTTAAAAGGCTTCTCGTGCTTTCTGAAATGCCTCGCAGACTTTCTTCTGACGCACTTCTCATCATCAGTTTATTTTTCTTTGATGCAGTTCTTATGGGGCCAGTGTGTCTCAGCACGGCCTGGAATTCTGTTAGACTCGTGGGCAGCAGTGCTGCATCCATGTGTGATTCAAACCTGAACAGATGGGCTGTGAATGGGGTGATAAGAATAGAGAGAAGCACATAGCAGTAGACCAAACTTCCTGTGTACCCGCCTTTGAATACTGTTTCACTGTCTGAAATAGCATTCATCTTTTGGCTGGGATCATTTATTCCCTCTGGAATTAAGCAATGACATTGGCAGCAAAAGAAACTATTTTGGGAAGGAGATGTGGGAGGAATTTTGCGATGTATGACAGGCTGGGCAGAAGTACCTTTCATGCTTTTGAGGACCGCACTGTTCATTAGTGCCCTGGTAAAGAGAAACTGACAACTTTCCGATAATCCCAAGTGTAGTGAATGTTGAGGTGAATGCATACACACTGTCATCTACGAAGATTAGCAAAGACTGAGTTTAGATGCTTCAACTTAATTCACCTACATGGCAGAAAGGTGATTAGCCTCTAATGCAGGTGCTTTTGAGAAGGGGTAAGATATAACATCTTGTTCCTGTCCCCTTCCTCACATACACCCTTGCAGTTGTCTTTGCATATTCACATGCAGACTTTTCTAGATTGTTGGAGTTTAAAATAAGGCAATGAATGCTGTGTGTCCGCCCCCCTCCTTCCCCACGAAGCTGAGGTGGGTAGGGCTTGGCAGCTGGTAGCGGCTACAGAGATAAATAAGCATCAGGGCTCCTGGATGGACAGGGTGCAGAAGCGCCTGGGATGAGGTTGTGCAGCCGAGTGCCTTCCGTGGGACGAGGCCATGAGGATGGAGCTGCAGCTGGAGTCCAGAAGTTCAGGCAGTGAAAGGGAGGTGGGGCTTATAAGAACCCATTTAATAGTCCTTTTGATCAAGCTGTTGCATTTTTGGGGTGGGGAGAGTACTTTAGAGGACAGATGAAAGTCATTTCATGCTATTTTGTCATTTAATGGATGTATTTAATGAAAACCAGGGAATTATGTTAGTCTGTTCCTATTTGACTTTTCTATTTGACACTCTTCCGCTAATAAAGAGAACTACCTTCAGAATTTAGTTTTTACAAATTTTCTGCAATTAGATATTAAAAACAGCAGCCCAGGGCTGCTTAACACTTTTCTATTTTGTTACTGATAACCAGTTTGGAAAACGTTTCTCTTTTTTTTTTTTAATTAATTTTTATTGGAGTATAGTTGCGTTACAATGCTGTGTTAGCTTCTACTGCACAGCAAAATGAATCAGCCATATATATATATATATATATATATCCCCTCCCTTTTGGATTTCCCTCCTGTTTAGATTGGAAAACATTTTTCTATGGAAGGCTTTTGAATTCTCTTTTCAACGTGGTAGATGTAATAACCAAAGATGATTTTTGCTCTTTTATTATTTTTTTTTCACTTCGGCAGTTGGGCTAATGAGAAAGGTGAAGATGTTGAGATTCCCCACTCCAGAGTGCTGTCTAGGTTTATGATAAGCATTTTGTAAACTATATCTCCTTGTTCACAAAGGTATAGTAAGTTTACTTAAAGTCAAAAATCATAAATACCTACGTGTTTTACATGGGGAGCTTGGTGAAGTGTCAGTGGTACCATTATAGACATCAATGGCCTTATATTAATTTTTTTTAGACAAATAAACTATCATTTTATTTTCCAGCTAAATGATTCAAAGATTGAATGATCTCAGAATTTGAAATATGCTGCTCTCTTTCTATCTGGACATGACATTAAATGTTCTTCATCTTCTTGTGACATTCTCTTTTTTAAAAAATCATTTCAATTTTTCATTTGAGAAATTGGTGGGAAAGACCTTTATATGGTGACAAGACATAAAAAAGAGTTTTAAAAAATTTGAAGCATTTCAAGAAAAAAATTGAAGACCTAGTTATTATGCCTTTCAAATTAAGCCTTTTCTAGAGTAGCATTTTCCTTTTGTGTGTCTAAACAGTAGAATGACATTTCTATAAGGAAGTTAGAGAATTAATTTTTTTTATAGTTTTTAAAAAAATTTATTTATTTTAGGCTGTGTTAGGTCTTCGTTGCAGGCTTTTTCTCTGGTTGCAGTGAGCGGGGGCTACTCTTCGTTCATTGTGGAGCATGGGCTCTAGGCGCATGGGCTTCAGTAGTTGTGGCACACGGGCTCAGTAGTTGTGGCTCGCGGGCTCCAAAGCGCAGGCTCATTAGTGTGGCGCACTGGCTTAGTTGCTCTGCGGCATGTGGGATCTTCCCGGACCAGGGCTCGAACCCATGTCCCCTGCATTGGCAGGCGGATTCTTAACCACTACGCCACCAGGGAAGCCCTAGAGAATTAATTTTAAACTCAAATATTAACTCTACAGTGATGAATGAGCTAGATATTGTTGCAGGTGGATAGTAGAGGGAGGGAAGGGGATGAAGATTTTAAAAAGGAGATTAAACGAAAACATTTGAAGTGTTTGGAGAATTGATAAATCAAGAAAGGTCTCACTGAGTGCTAGTATGTGCTAGGATCAGCACTGGGATATACAAATAAAGAATTGAATTTGAGAGGAAAATCATGCATTGTTAACCTAGGTTTCATCTGGATTTATAAATGGGCTCATCAAAGATGATGAAAAACATCACCAGCCAAGTATCTGTGGGATTATGTGTGGGTTGAATTCACCAGGGGTCCCAGCCTCTTCCATCTTTTTATTCGGAGTTGTCTCCTTCTCACAAACTCACTGACCTTCCCTCCTCTGTGTTCTAGGAGAGACAGCGTCTGGAGACCATCCTCAGTCTCTGTGCTGAGTACACAAAGCCTGACAGTCACGTGTCCACTGGCACCACTGTGGCAGATGTACAGAAAATCAATAAGGAACTGGAGAAGCTGCAGCTCTCTGACGAGGAGTCCGTGTTTGAAGAAGCCCTGGTGAGCCCTGACACCAGATACAGGTGCCACCAGAAAAGCTCTCTCCACGATGCAGACCTGGCAGGCTTCGGGAGCCTCAGTCAGAGTAGCGCCAGCTTCCTTTCCCTCAGGAGCTCCAGGAATGATGAACTGATCAGGGACCTCACCAGGACTCCCCCACCGCCCTCCTCTGCTTTTCTGAAAGCTTCCAGCGAGTCCGCTTATCTAAGCATCCTACCAAAGGTAAAGCCGGCCACAGACACAGATTAAATTTAAGACCTGAACCATATGCATCTGCACTGGCCTAGACACTAGAGGTTTTATCCTGGTTGTTTTCCAGACTGTTTTCAGTGAAGCTTCAATTTAAGAGGTAATCAGCTAAGCAAGGTGCAGCAAATTAGGGTGTTTACTATAAAGTAACAAATTTGCACTCTAGAAAATGTAGCAGTACAGAAAAGTATAAAGAAAAACAATTTCTCTTCTCCCTGCCCCCTCCAATTGTACAACTGAGAGAGAAAAACACAAAGTGTCTTACACGCCTTCTCAGTATTTCTGTGCATATATGGCCGTATATTATAAGCATAGACATACATATATAAAAGTATAGTGTTCTGTACGATTTTTTTTTCCCTCACTGAATGTCTGGAGCATCTTTGCATATTACTATACACAGTTCTGCCTCATTCTTTGGTTGACTAGTATTTTATTGTTTGGAACTCCTATTTAAATGGTTTCCAGTATTTTATCAACAAAATATATATGCAACAAATATTCTGGAAAGTATATATCAGCACAATTGTGCAAATCTGTCTGTAGGATCACTTACTAAAAGTGGAATTGGTAGGTCAAAGAGTTTGTATATTATTCATTCTAATCAATATTCCCAAATTATACTCTCAAAAGACTGTGTATTTCCAGGTGACACTGAGTAAGAGTTTATCCGTGCACCTTGTTATTCATACACTTGCCAAAGTTGTGTATTATCGAAAATTTTTAATATGCTAAGTTAATGATGTTTTAATTTTCTTGCCTTTAATTATGCATAAAATTGGACATCTTTTCATATTTTTAGTTGTTCATTTGTATTTTGAGACACTCATGTTCTTCACCCATTTTTTTGTCTTTAGGACACCTTTATTATTATTTATTTAACTTTTTAAAATTAAAGTATTGTTGATTTCCAATATTATATTAGTTTCAGGTGTACAACATAGTGATTCAATATTTTTATGGATTGTACTCCATTTAAAGTTGTTATAAAATACTGGCAATATTCCCTGCATTGGACAATCTATCCTTATATCTTATTTATTTTATACATAGTTGTTTGTACCTCTTTTTTTTTTTTTTTTCCAGAACACAAATTTATTTGGCATTCGGATGAAACAGTTCTCACAGCATCTTAAGAATTAGTGCCAACCCAACCAAAATAAACCCAAACTTAGTGAAAGGAAAACATAAACAGACCTTGAGGCAATGGCCTATAGACACCCACCCCCACCAAGCAGGTCGGCAGCTCTCACAGGAGCACGAGACTCTCAGCCAGGGCTGGTCGGGATTCGTCTGACCACGGAGCACAACCAGATCTCATGATGGCTGGCCTAGGCAGAAGGCCGACTCCACCTCTCCCCTTGCTCCCCCACCCCCACCCGCAGTGGAGTGCAGCCCCTGGGGCACTAGCTCCTGGGGACACTGCGGGCAGCAGGCAAGGCCTGAAACAGTGCTGCACGTGGGCTGAGCAACCCCGGAGCCCTGGCCTGTCCAGAAGCAGGCCCCCCTCTGTGGCCCCCACAGCCTGCTTCGGGCCACCCCCTTAGTGACTCCCACACGCCCAACTGGCCCAGCAGTCCTTTGGTCCCCAAGGAAGTCCCCAGTCCCACACATCTAGTGCCAGCCGCCCTGCCTTGTACACACGGGTCTGAGGCCTGGGCCAGAGACATGGGGGCTGGGAGGGACCCTGAGCTTTTGGGGCCAGGCCCCTCTGGGGCTCCACGGGGGAGCCCACTCCAAAGCAGGAGTGCTCAGGACCCTCACCTAGCACCAACAAGGCCTGTGACAGCTGCTCAGTGCCCAGAACACAGTGGAGGCAGGAAACGCTTTCTGCTTTGTCTTCAGCAGCCAGTGCAGCCACTCTCCAGTCCCAGTCCTTGGCAGGGGGAGTGCAGGCCTGATCGGCATGCAGCCTGCCCGCGTGGGGCCGCCTGCAGCACTCTGGCTCCTATGGGCCGAGCCCCGGTCTGTGGGCAACTTGAGAAGCTCATGCTGCCCAGGGAAGAACAAAACGGTCCCCAACGGGAGACTGTGAGAACGTGTCCAGAAATAGACTGTGCCAGCGAGGGCTGTCACCACAGAGCACCCACTTCAAGTCATCCCCCACTCACTGCTGGTCTGGGAGGGCACGAGGGGCCAGGGAAGGGCTCCCTGATCTCAGCTGAGGGCCACGCCTTGGGGCTGCCCAGCACGCCATGGCTGGCCCTGGAAAGGGGGGCCCCAGGCCTGTTTGTACCTCTTAATCCCCTACCCCTATCTTACCTCTCTTCCATCCCTTTCGCCATTGGTAACCACTAGCTTGTTCTCTATATCTGTAAGTCTGTTTCTGTTTTGTTACATTTGTTTGGTATTTTTATTTTAGGTTCCACATGTAAGTGCTAATATACAGCATTTGTCTTTCTCTGGCTTACTTATTTCACTAAGCATGATATCCTCCAGGTCCATCTATGTTGTTGCAGATGGGAAAATTTCATTCTTTTTTATGACCGAGTAATATTTCATTGCCTATATATACCACATCCTCTTTATCCATTCATTTGTTGATGGACACTTAGGTTGCTTCCATTTCTTGGCTATTGTAAATAATGCTGCTATGAACATTGGGGTGCATATATCTTTTCAAATTACTGTTTTTTGTTTTCTTCAGATATATGCCCAGGATTGGAGTTGCTGGATCATATGGTAGTTCTGTTTTTAGCTTTTTTGGGGAACCTCCGTACTGTTTTCCATAGTGACTCTACCAGTTTACATTCCCACCAACAGTGTATTAGGGTTCTCTTTGCTCCACATTCTTCCCAATACTTGTTATTTGTGGACTTTTTGTTGTTTTCTGACAGGTGTGAGGTGATATCTCACTGTGGTTATGATTTGCATTTTTCTGATGACTAGCAATGTTGAGCTTCTTTTCATGTGCCTGTTTGCCATCTGTATGTCTTTTTTGAAAATATGTCTATTGAGGTCTTCTGCCCATTTTTTAATTGAGTTGTTTTTCTGATATTGACTTATATGAGCTGTATATTTTGAATATTAACTCCTTATTGGTCATATCATTGCAAATATTTTCTCCCATTCAGTAGGTTGTCTTTTCATTTTGTTGATGGTTTCCTTTGCTGTGCAAAAGCTTTTAAGTTTAATTAGGTCCCATTTTGGGGGCAGTGGGGGAATCCAATTAAATTTTGGTGGAAACTTCAGGGTTTTGTGTATATGGTCATGTCATCTGCAAATAGTGACAGTTTAACTTATTCTCTTCCAATTTGGATGCCTTTTTATTTCTTTTTCTTGTCTGCTTGCTGTGGCTAGGGCTTCTAATATTATGTTAAATAGATGTTCTGAGAGTGAGCATCCTTATTCCTGATTGTAGAGGAAAATCTTTCAACTTTTCACGATTGAGTATGTTAGCTGTGTGCTTGTCATAAATGGCCTTTATTATGTTGAGATTTGTTCCCTCTGTATCGACGTTGATGAGAGTTTATCATGAATACATGTTGAATTTTGTCAAATTCTTTTTCTGTGTCTATTGAGGTGATCATGTGATTTTTATCCTTTGTTTTGTGAATGTGGTGTATCACATTGGTTGATTTTCAGATATTGAACCATCTTTGCATCCCTGGAATAAATCCTACTTGATTATGGTGTGTACTTATTGCCATTTTCTTACTTATTTACTGGTTGTTATTGTAGTTCTGCTTTTTTCTCTTTTTTTAGTTTGTTCCCTTGTGGTCTGATGATTTTCTTTAGTGATATGCTTGTGTTCTTTTCTCTTTAGTTTTTGTGTATCTGTTGTAGGCTTTTGATTTGTGGTTACCATGGGGTTCATGTATTGACCTATAGCTATATCTACTTGTTTTAAACTGATAATCACAAGTTCAAACACATTCTAAAAGATCTACATTTTTACTCCCTTTCCCCATGTTTTGTGTTTTTGATGCCATATTTTACATCTTCATGCATATCCCTTAACTGTTTATTGTAGTTATAGTTGATTTTACAATCTTTGTCTTTCAGTCTTCATGCTCACTTATTTAAGTGACTGATCCACAGCCTTTGCTGTATATTTGCCTTTACCTGTGGGATTTTTCCTTTCTTATAAATTCTCACTTCTTGTTTTAGCCTTTTCTTTTCCACTTAAAGAGACCTTTTTCTTTTAGGGTCACTTTAGTATTGATGAACTTTTAGTTTTTGCTTGTCAGAGAAATTCATATTTTCTTCAATTCTGAATGATAACCTTGTTGGATAGAGTATCCTAGGTTGCAGAGTTTTCCCTTTCAAGATTTTGAATATATCATGTTGCTTCCTCCTGGCCTGCAAAGTTCCCACAGAAAAATCAGCTGATAGCTTTATAGGGGTTCCCTTATATGTGACTCTGTTTTTCTTTTGCTGTCTTTAAAATTCTCTTTTTATCTCTAGCCTTTGCCATTTTAATTATGATATGTCTCAATGTGGGTCTCTTTATGTTCATTTGTTTGGGACTACCTGTGCTTTCTGTACTAGAAATCTGTTTCCTTCTTCAACTTCAGGAACTTTTCAGCCATAATTTCATCAAATACATTTTCTATCCCTTTCTGTCTCTTTTCACCCTCTGGGCCCCCTATAATGTGAATGTTATAACACTTGACGTTGTCCCAGAGGTCCCTTAATCATTTTTTAAAATTCGTTTTTCTTTTTGCTGTTCTGATTGGGTGATTTTATTATTCTCTCTCCCAGATTGCTTATGTGTTCTTCTGTATCACCTAATCTGCTATTAATTCCTTCTAGTGTATTTTCCATTTCAGTTATTGTATTTTTGAGCTCCGTTTCTTTCTTTCTTTTTTTTTTTATGTTTTCTGGTTCCTTGTTAAAATTCTTCCTGTGTTCATCTATTTTTTTTTAACCAAGTTCAGTTAGCATTCTTATTACTAAGGCTTTGAACCCTTTATCTGGTAAGTTATTTATCTGTTTCATTAGGGTTTTCTTCAGGTTTATTTCCCTGTTCTTTCATTTGAAACAATTTCTTCTGTCTTCCTATTTGTTTAACTTTCTCTTTCTCTATGAAATTAGGTGAAATAGTTACCTATCCTGGTCTCGAAGGAGTATCCTTGCATGGGAGTGTCCCTATGCAGTTTGCATGTGCCCAGTGGCTTTGGTGGGAAAGCTGAAGCTGAAGTGAGCATGGGTCACATCTTCTCCTGGGGTGTGCAGGCGGTTATCACCTTGGTGAGAGGTAGGGCTGGAGATGGAGGGACTAGAGCCAGAGCCAGGTGCAAGCGAGCTTCTCTTATGCTCAGTGGCTGTCACAGCCCTATCTGGGTGTGATCAGAGCTCAACGTGATGGAACAGAAGCCCTGAGGGTCGGGTCCAAGCTGGTTCATTTCCTCTAAGTGTGCACTCCCCCCACCCCCTAAAGCACCTCCATCCTAGTAGAGAGCTGCACAGGAGCAAGAGCAGCTGGGTCAGGCACTTGCTGCAGACAGGAGTAGTTGTGGGAAACCAGCCAGAACCCCACACAGTTTTAAATCTGCTTCCTCCCCCTTGTTCCCTAGAGTAGACAAGCATGTGCACCTGCTCTTCATGAGTAGAGTCTCGGCTTCTTACAACCCTCCTCTAAGTCCCATTGGTCTTCAAACCAGCTAAGGGCACTTGTCTTCCTTGTGTTGGACCCCAGGGCTGGTGTGCCCAAAGGTGGTTCAAACCGCTAACTCTGCAGGGAGTATCTCTGAGCCCATCATATCTCCCTTCTCCTCTGTGTCCTGCTAAATGTGTGGGTCTTGCCTGTTTGCTTCTCCTCTCTTCCTACCTGACGCCATGTGGATCTTTACAGCCTTGTTTGTAGAAGAGCCTTTCTTGCAGACTGTTGTTTGTGCCTGGCAAGAGTAGCTCCACATTTAGATGTATTCTTTTTTTTTTATTGGAGTAAAATTACTTCGCAGTGTTGTGTCAGTTTCTGCTGCAAAATGAAGCGAATCAGCTATGTGCATACCTACATCCCCTCCCTCTTGGACCTCCCTCCCATCCCTCCATCCCACCCATCTAGGTCATCACAGAGCACCAAGCTGAGCTCCCCACTCTATACAGCAGGTTCCCACTAGCTAGCTATTTTACACATGGTAGTGTATTTATGTCAAACCTAATCTGCCAGTATGTCCCACCCTCCCCGTCCCCTTCTGTGTCCATATGTCCATTCTCTACATCTACGTCTCTATTCCTGCCCTGCAAATAGGTTCATCAGTACCATTTTTCTAGATTCCACATATACGCATTAATATACAATATTCGTTATTCTCTTTCTGGCTTACTTCACTCTGTATGACAGACTCTAGATCCACCACATCTCTATAAATGACCCAATTTTGTTCCTTTTCATGGCTGAGTAATATTCCATTGTGTATATGTACCACATTTTCTTTATCCATTAATCTATTGTTGGACATTTAGGTTGTTTCCATGTCCTGACTATTGTAAATAGTGCTGCAATGAACATTGGGGTACATGTATCCTTTTGAATTAGCTTTTTCAGGGTATATGCCCAGTAGTAGGATTGCTGGGTCATGTGGTAGTTCTATTTTTAGTTTTTTAAGGAACTTCCATACTGTTCTCCATAGTGGCTGTTTCAATTTACATTCCCACCAACAGTGCAAAAGGGTTCACTTTACTCCATACCCTCTCCAGCATTTATTGTTTGTAGATTTTCTGATGATACCCATTCTAACCAGTGTGAGGTGATACCTCACTGTAGTTTCAATTTGCATTTCTCTGATAATTAGTGATGTTGAGCATCTTTTCATATGCCTCTTGGCCATCTGTATATCTTTTTTGGGTGAGATGTCTATTTTTTAATTAAGTTGTTTGTTTTTTTGATATTGAGCTCCATGAGTTGTTTGTATATTTTGGAGATTAATCCTTTGTCCATTGCTTCATTTGCAAATATTTTCTCCCATTCTGAGGGTTGTCTTTTCATCTTGTTTATGGTTTCCTTTGCTGTGCAAAAGCTTTTAAGTTTCATTAGGTCCCATTTGTTTATTTTTGTTTTATTTTCATTACTCTAGGAGGTGGGTCAAATAAGATCCTGCTGTGGTTTATGTCAAAGAGCGTTCTTCCTATGTTTTCTGCTAAGAGTTTTATAGTGTCTGGTCTTACATTTAGGTCTTTAATCCATTTGGAGTTTATTTTTGTGTATGGTATTAGGCAGTGTTCTAATTTCATTCTTTTACACGTAGCTGTCCAGTTTTCTAAGCACCACTTATTGAAGAGCCTGTTTTTCTCCATTGTAAGTTCTTGCCTCCTTTGTCGTAAATTAGGTGACCATATTTGTGTGGCTTTATCTCTGGGCTTTCTATCCTGTACCATTGATCTATATTTCTGTTTTTGTGCTGATACCATACTGCGTTAATTACTGTAGCTTTGTAATATAGTTTGAAGTCAGGGAGCCTGATTCCTCCAGCTGCATTTTTCTTTCTCAAGATTGCTTTGGCTATTCGGGGTCTTTTGTGTTTCCATACAAATTGTAACACTTTTTGTTCTAATTCTGTGAAGAATGCCATTGGTGTTTTGATTGGTATTGCATTGAATATGTAGATTGCTTTGGGTAGTGTAGTCATTTTCACAATGTTGATTCTTCCAATCCAAGAACATGGTATATATCTCCATCTGTTTACATCATCTTTGATTTCTTTCATCAGTGTTTTATAGTTTTCTGAGTACAATTCTTTTGCCTCCTTAGGTAGGTTTATTCCTAGGTATTTTATGCTTTTTGTTGAGATGGTAAATAGGATTGTTTCCTTAGTTTGTCTTTCTGTTTTTTCGTTGTTAGTGTATAGGAATGTCAGAGATTTCTGTGCATTAATTTTGTTTCCTGCAACTTTACCAAATTCATTGATTAGTTCTAGTAGTTTTCTAGTGGCATCTTTATGATTTTCTACGTATAGTATCATGTCATCTGCAAACAGTGACAGTTTTACTTCTTTTCCAGTTTGTATTCCTTTTAGTTCTTTTTCTTCTCTGATTGCCATGGCTAAGACTTCCAAAACTTTGTTGAATAACAGTGGTGAGAGTGGACATCCTTGTCTTGTTCCTGATCTTAATGGAAATGCTTTCAGTTTTTAACCATTGAGAATGATGTTTGCTTTGGGTTTGTCATATATGGCTTTTATTATTTTGAGGTAGGTTCCCTCTATGCCCATTTTCTGGAGAGTTTTTATCATAAAGCGGTGTTGAATTTTGTCAAAAGCTTTTTCTGAATCTATCGAGATGATCATATGGTTTTTATTCCTAAATTTGTTAATATGGTGTTTCACGCTGATTGATTTGTGTATATTGAAGAATCCTTGCATTCCCGGGATAAATCCCACTTGATCATGGTGTATGATCCTTTCAATGTGTTGTTGGATTCTGTTTGGTAGTATTTTGTTCAGGATTTTTGCATCTATGTTCATCAGTGATATTGGTCTGTAATTTTCTTTTTGTGTGATACCTTTGTCTGGTTTTGGTACGAGTGATGGTGGCCTCATAGAATGAATTTGGGAGTGTTCCTCCCTCAGCAATTTTTGGGAAGAGTTTGAGAAGGATAGGTGTTATCTCTTCTCTAAATGTGTGATGGAATTTGCCTGTGAAGCTTTCAGGTCCTGGACTTTTGTTTGTTGGGAGATTTTTAGTTACAGTTGCAATGTCATTACTTGTGATAGGTCTGTTTATATTTTCTAATCCTTCCAGGTTCTGTCTTCGAAAATTGTACCTTTCCAAGAGTTTGTCCTTTTCTTTGTGATTGTCCATTTTATTGGCATAGAATTGTTTGTAGTAGTCTCTTGTAATCCTTTGTATTTCTGCAGTGTCAGTTGTGATTTCTCCCTTTTCATATCTAATTTTATTGATTTGAGTCCTCTCCCTTTTTTTCTTGATGTGTCTGGCTAAAGGTTTATCAATTTTGTTTATCTTCTCAAAGAACCAACTTTTAGTTTTATTGATCTTTGCTATTGTTTTCTTCGTTTCTATTTCATTTATTTCTGTTTTGATCTTTATGATTTCTTGCCTTCTACTGACTTTGGGTTTTCTTTGTTCTTCTTTCCTTAGTTGCTTTAGGTGTAAGGTTAGATTGTTTATTTGAGATATTTCTTGCTTCTTAAAGTGAGATTGAATGGCTATAAACTTCCCTCTTAGAACTGCTTTTGCTGCGTCACATAGGTTTTGGGTCATCATGTTTTTGTTGTCATTTGTTTCTATGTATTTTTTAATGTCTTCTTTGATTTCTTCAGTGATCTCTTGGTAATTTAGTAGCGCACCATTAGCCTCCATGTATTTGTGTTTCTTACAGTTTTTTTCCTGTAATTGATTTCCAATCTCATAGCATTGTGGTCAGAAAAGATGCTTGATATGATTTCAATTTTCTTAAATTTTCCGAGGCTTGATTTGTGACCCAAGATGTGATCTATCCTTGAGTATGTTCCATGTGCACTTGAGAAGAAAGTGTATTCTGTTGTTTTTGGATGGAGTGTCCTATAAATATCGATTAAATCTATCTGGTCTATTGTGTCTTTGAAGCTTGTGTTTCCTTATTCATTTTCTGTTTGGATGATCTGTCCATTGGTGTAAGTGAGGTATTAAAGTCCCCTACTATTATTGTGTTACTGTCGATTTCTCCTTTTATGGCTGTTAGTATTTGCCTTATGTGTTGAGGTGCTCCTATGTTGGGTACATAAATATATATAATTGTTATGTCTTCTTCTTGGATAGATCCCTTGATCATTAAGTAGTGTCCTTCTTTGTCTCTTGTAATAGTCTTTATTTTAAAGTCTATTTTGTCTGATATGAGAATTGCTACTCCAGCTTTCTTTTGATTTCCATTTGCATGGAATATCTATTTCCATCCCCTCACTTTCAGTCTATAAGTGTCCCTAGGTCTGAAGTGGGTCTCTTGTAGACAGCATATATATGGGTCTTGTTTTTGTATCCATTCATCCAGTCTGTGTCTTTGGTTTGGAGCATTTAATCCATTTACATTCAAGGTTATTATCGATAGTATGTTCCTATTACCATTTTCTTAATTGTTTGGGGTTTATTTTTGTGGGTCTTTTTCTTTTCTTGTGTTTCCTGCCTAGAGAAGTTCCTTTAGCATTTGGTGTAAAGCTGATTTTGTGGTGCTGAATTCTCTTAGCTTTTGCATGTCTGAAAAGCTTTTGATTTTTCCATCGAATCTGAATGAGATCTTTGCTGGGTAGAGTCATTTGTAGGTTTTTCTCTTTCATCACTTAAAGTATATCCTGCCACTTCCTTCTGGCCTGAAGAGTTTCTGCTGAAAAATCAGCTGATAACCTCATGAGGATTCCTTTGTATGTTATTTTTTGCTTTTCCCTTGATGCTTTTAAAATTTTTTCTTTGAGTTTAATTTTTTTTTGTTCGATTAATATGTGTCTTGATGTATTTCTCCTAGGGTTTATCCTATATGGGACTCTCTGTGCTTCCTGGACTTGATTGACTATTTCCTTTCCCATGTTAGGGAAGTTTTCCACTGTAATCTCTTCAAATATTTTCTCAGACCCTTTCTTTTTCTCTTCTTCTTCTGGGACCCTATAATTCGAATGTTGGCGCATTTAGTGTTGTCCCAGAGTTCTCTGAGATTGTCTTAAATTCTTTTCATTCTTTCTTTATTCTGCTCCTTGGCAGTTATTTCCAGCAGTTTGTCTTCCAGTTCACTTATTCGTTTTTCTGCCTCAGTTATTCTGTTATTGATTCCTTCTAGTGTATTTTTCATTTCAGTTATTGTATTGTTCATCACTCTTTGTTTGCTCTTTATTTCTCTAGATCTTTGTGAAACATTTCTTATATTTTCTCAATCCATGCCTCCATTCTATTTCTGAGATTCTGGATCATCTTTACTATCATTACTCTGAATTCTTTTTCAGGTAGGTTGCCTATTTTCTCTTCATTTATTTGGTCTTTTAGGTTTTTACTTTGCTCCTTCATCTGTGACATATTTTTTGTGTCGTCTCATTTTTTTGTTTTTTTGAGGGGTAGGATTGTGTTCCTGTCTTACTGGTTGTTTGGCCTGAGGCTTCCAGCACTGAGTTTGTAGGCTGGTTGGTAGAACTGGGACTTGGTGCCAAGATGAGGATCTCTGGGAGACCTCACTCAGATGAATATTCCCTGGAATCTGAGGTTCTCTGTTAGTCCAGTGGTTTGTACTCGGTGCTCCCACTGCTGGAGCTCTGGCCCTACCCCCGGCTCATGAACCAAGATCCCACAAACTGTGTGGGGCAGGAAAAAAAAAAAAAGAACAAGGAAAAAAAGGAGAACAATAACAAAGAATAAAAAGTAAAATAAGATTAGAAAAGTAACAAATATGTTAGGAAGAATGAAAAGATAAAAATATAGATGAAACAACAACCTGAATGTAAAACAGAGCACAATAGTAAAAAAGAGGAGAAAAAAAAAAGGAAAGGCCTTAGCTGTGGGGGTCGAGGTTTAGGCAGTGGGCAGGGCATATGCCTAAGACCCACAGGGCCGGAAAAGGCCCTGGGGAGGGGTGGGGCTTAGGCTCAGCAGGAGGGGCCCAGGGGTGCCTCTGGCCTTGGAGGTTGTAAGACCAGGTCCAGGACCACAGCAGGCTCACTGGGCCCGAGTAGGCAGGGGTAACACTAGGCACATTCCCCCCTCATCTTCCAATCCCGGAGAGCCCCTCCCCATTGGCCTCTCTTCTTCTCCCTCTCCCTCCTATGCTCCTAGGAGTCACACGGCAGGAAGGGACCCCAGAAGGCAGGGGACCAGACCTGGAACCCCAACAGGCTTCCTGAGGCTGAAAGGGTGGGGGAAATGCCTTGTGTGCTTCCCTTGGTCCTCTGATCCCTGAGGCCCCCTCCCATCCACCTCTCCTCTTCTCCCCCCACTTCCCTCCTACCCCACTAGGACCAGCGCAGCCCGGAGGGGGCCTCAGAAGGTGGAGGACCTGGCCCGAGAGCCCCGCAGGCTTCCTGGGGCCCGACTGGGCTGGGGAAACGCTAGGTGTGCTCCCCCTGGTCCTCCAAGCCCCTGAGGGTCCCTCCAGGAGTGGGAACCTGTCCCCCCTCCCAGCCACCCCTCAGGGGCACCGATCCTGTCCAGCCTTCACTTCTCCTCCCCCCTCACTCCCCCCATGTCCTACCCAGTTGCTCAGGTGTTCCTCCCATCTCCTTGGGCGTTGAGGTCCTCCACCAGCAACCGGCAGGCACCCTAGTTGTGGGGAGATGCGAACTCCATGTCTTCCCACTAGAAGTATTCTTGATGTGCTCGTCAGGGAGGTGAGCTCAGCGTCCTCCTGCTCTGCCATCTTGATCTCCCTTGTCTTCCTCTTCACCCATTTTTTAAAAATGTTTTGTCTTGTTTTTATTCAGTAGTAGGAGCTATTTGTGGTAAGGAAATTAGTCTTTTATCATGATTTGTCTTCCCCTTGGCTTTATTAATGATTTTTTTTCAATGTATAGGACATTTATATGTAGTCATAATCATTACTTAGTTTTCCAGTTGTTTGCTGATCTAAAAGTGTCTTCCAAATTTGAGGATTTCTTAAAAGGAGTTCAGGGAAGATCTTTTGGTGCTATATTTTTCACACAGGTTAAGAAAGTTTTTTTCTATGAAATAAAAAGAAATTATTCCCCTACCCGTTTTCTAGAAAGGACTTAAGAGACCTTATAATAAAAGACATCAATTTTATTAGAATAAAGTCTGAACACCAAAAACAGTAAATAAGAGAAAAAGCAGGTACCATAGTCACAAGAATTTATTTATTGAAAGATAAATTAGATTTATTAATTTATTTAAGTAACCCTGACCATTAAATTTCTTGGCAGTCATGCCCGAAGAGCCAAAAATTTAAAAAGGTACATTAATTAGATTTTTGTTATAAGAGGACACATACTGATTCTTTAAGAGAAAGATGTTATCATACTAAATTCTGCAGGTGGTTTATCACAGGGAGTATTATTCAGGGAGATTTGTGTCTTTGGTTTTATTTTTGTTTGTTTGGCTGCAACAGGACTTTCTGACTGAATGTTCCTAGTCAGAAATCCTTATCTACCTATGGAGTTCTCCCATTGTATTCATCAGGACTCTGGACTGTTCAATTCTTCTTTCTTCTAATGACCAGGTTTACCTTACTTATTCTCAAGGGAGAGTAATTCTGATAGGACATCTGTCCCTCTTGCCAGAAAGTTGCAACTGTTAGAAACTAGGATCTGGGGTAGAAATCAAAAGTTGTTGGTTTCAGGCAAAGTAAATGACCCATCATTTGAACATTTGAGCTGTTGTCATCAGCTATTGGGCTTTCTGCACTGCCTTTTTGTGTTAAATTCTTTTCCTTTCTTCCTTCACAGAGATCTACCAGATTTTTGCTGAAGTGGTGAGCTGTGTGCTCTAAGATCTAACTTTTGGGAAATAGGTTTCCTCCTGAAGAGGGCTTTGACAAGAAAGCTGTTGGGTGTAAATGAGTGGATCATGACAGATGTTTTTCATTGCTCCGGTATGCTTTTGTGAAATAGGAGGCCTTTGAAGCTTGGAGCAGCTCCCCTGTGGCACGCAATAGAAGACTGTGCCTCCCTTAGACACAGGGAACATCAAGGGCACCTCTGGGTACCACACGGCAGCTTAGACAGAGTGCAGCTGAGAGGCAATGGGTTTTTCATTTATTACCCTTTGAAGACAGACATATGTTACCTCGAGACAGAAGACGGAAGAATCTTAAAAAAGAAAAAGAAGTCCTGATTATTTGTTTTAGATGCTCTTCTTCTTTGAGTAATCTGCTCACTGGATTAGTTACTTAACAAAGTACAGTGTTCGTAGGATTAATGGAGAAGAGAGGAATGTGAAAAACACTCTAAGCTGGTTTAATGAAACAAAGATGTTAATGATATTTAGGAAGCCTGAGATTTACCATTCTAGACTTTGCTTTACCTAAGACTTAAAGATGTAGATGACCTTGGAAATACGCTCATTTTAATTGGCTTTTGTGAACCTGTCTACCACCACCTGAGGTGAAAGCCTAGAATACCTCACTCTTCTCTTTTTTTTTTCCCTTGCAGTTTTACTGAGATATAATTGACATACAGCAGTGTATAAATTTAAGGGGTACAACCCAATGACTTGACTTACATATTTTGCAAAATGATTACTGCAATAAATTTAGTTAACATCCATCACCTCATGTGTTTGCCAAAAAATGTTTTTTTCCCTTGTGATGAAAACTTTTCCACTCTTCTCTTCTTGAGTAATCATTCTGTCTGCAGTGGAAAGCCCTCACACTCGTAAACTTCTCTGGTTGCAAGAGGTTTCTAAGAAGAAATCTGCAAAGAAAAAGAAAAAAGGTTGATGCAAACTGTCTTGTCCCTACTGTCTCCCCTTTCTGTGTGTGTGTGTATCAAGTTACCTCAAAGACAGAATATTTGGGGATGCACATATATGTGCTTTCATTAAAACACGTCACTCTCAGTAGTACCCTATACATTACTATTTAAAAAAAAAAACCCGGATAGATCAAAATTTCACTTTTCTCTGTCACCATAAACTAAAGCTATTCAGTGACTACTACACCCTTGGCTCTCTATTGTTTTTTTGTTTGGATATAAATGATATTACAGTATCCTCATCCCAGTCTATTACAAACCAGAGTTTAGAATGCCTCTTGAAGATTTTGCTTTTTATAAACAACTTAACAATAAAAAAACAGTCATTGCCTAGATAACATTTATTGCTACAGACTCTCAGGTGGTTTATTATTAAACATACCTATTGTGATAAATTTTCTAGAAACTTTGAGCTGTACAGATACTTATAATTGCCACTATTATCTATCTTTATAGTTTTGCAGATTGTTCAGTTTTTGTTTTCTTTTGATGCTTTGCTTCCACCAATGAGAGGAATATTTTTAAACCATGCTGGAAGTTGAAACCTAATATGAAATGTTGACCGGACAGGATACTGGCCTTCTTGAAGCTTTCCTGCTAGGATTACTTGTCTGTGATTTAGGAATGCCATTCACTGTTGTAGGCATTCCTCATGCCCTAAAACAGGCACCCAAGCATTAGGACAATGAGATTCATTGTATGTGAAGAAAGGTCAGCAGTTGTTTTACTAGTTCATAAGATATTGGAATTAAGATGACAATTTAAAAGCTAAATGTCAACAAACAAACAAACAAAAAAACAAACAAAAGCTAAATGTCAAGGCTTGGAAGGCCTGCATACCTTTGTTCTAGTCAACCTGAGATACTTGACTTCTCAATGGTTTAATCTTCAGGAGCAGCGAAGTAGGGTAAAGAATAAAGAATATGAATAAAGAATAAAGAACCCAACATGGTGCCTATCGTGTTACAGTAATTTTTAGGATTGTTAAACACTAAATGAATTTAGTAAGGAACACAAAATGTTAATGGTTTCTTTAGTTAATTTGAATATTCTTTTCGGTGGTTAGTGAGGAATGTTCAATAATTTACTTAACTAGGCTGCTGTTTCCAATTTCCAATTGTGAAATTATATAATTATTGACTTACTGGTGTAAAGAAATTACTTCTTTTTCAAAGAGAGATAAAATTAAATAAATAATATACCAAGACGGGTGCCCCTTCACTTACAGAAAGACTGGTCTCCACGAGGTGATATCCAAAACGACTAGCCTGAAATTCTTAAGAGAAGAAGCTGTTTTCAATTCACTGTATTCTCTTCTTAAAATAATTGGTAGTCATATTTTGGCTGTGTGTATCATCTAAATGTTCCTTTCTTTCCCGGGCATTTGTCATAACTTTGTTTGGGGTATAAGTATGCCCTCTCTCACTTAATTTCTTTCCTGACTTTCTCATTCCTTGTTAAGGATCTCAGTTTTTCCATGAAATAATTTTATGAATAATGGCTAGTGTCCTATTTCATGTCACAAAAGTGCATTGTCCCAGTTAGTGTCTTAATCATTACATAGGATAAAGACCGATAAGTGGTGTGCTAATGCAAAAATTGAAACATGAAGTAATATTAAGTGTGTAGCTTTAAATCATTTGGGGGGGTCACTAAAGTAATAAAGCCTTGTGTTGTCCTGGTTATTAACTTTGGGAAACATTTCAGTGAGGTGAGGCCAAATGCCATGTCCCTCTTCTCCACCTTGTGTTGGAAAGGAAATAAATAAGAGTGCTTGCTCATTTGCAGATAACCCTAGCAGTGGGACCCAACAGAGATTCTAGAGACTGTGGTAGGAGATGTACTCACTTGGAGACGGGAGAGAGTATGGAGCTTATGATGAAGGTAGCAGCGTGCCCAAGAGACATCCCTGAGGAGGTTGTTGAAAGTCTAGTCCAGATTCTAGTTCTCTGCTCTGCTGAACTTTGTCTATAACCTGAGAGAAGTCCTGACAATCTCTGTGGACCACAACTTCCTCCTCTGTATAACCTCTTAGTTATTTCGGCTTTAAAAGGACGCGAATTTGTACACTGAAGTTGGTTTGTAGGAGGTAAACTAAGCCCCTATGTACTGAGGGTCTATGGGAAAATGCAGAGTTCCAAATAAACAATCACAAGGATGCTTTTATTATAGAATCCAAATAGACACAGACTGTGAAACGCTAGACTTGTGACTGGTTTATTAACTGGGAAATTCTGGAATTGAAGTGTGACTAGCCCTTTTCTGTGTTGATTAATCGCAGACCCCAGAGGGTATAAGTGAAGAACAAAGGATTCAGGAATTGACTGTGATGGAAGAGTCCCGGATAGCAATTCTGAACAACCTCGAGGAACTTGAACAAAAAATCAAAGATATAAATGACCAGATGGAGGAATCTTCCAGAGAGGTATAAACCACAAGTTCACTTATTACCCTCTCTCATTTTTCTTTCTTTCCTTTAGCTTAAATATATCAATGCCTATTAGGGCACAGGCCTTGGGGGGCAGAATACATAGAGGTCAACACCAGCGATTTGTAGCTGTGTAAAATGGGTACGTATGTGGGGTAGAAATGCCTTTTTTAATGTTTCTTTCTTCTTTCTGGGTTTTTTTTTTTTTCATCCAATGAGGTGAACATATGAAGCCATTTTTAATGTGCGTCATATATAACCGACTTTGTCTTAACTAGTGTATGCTTTCTGAGCTGCTTCAAGGTCTGTCAGCTGAGGTACCATGTATTTAGATGTTTAAGTTCAAATCCAACAGACATTTTCTGAGCATGTTAAGTATGAGTTGGGTATCATCTTGGCACTATGGGGGGATTTACATAATTAAAGAAAGGGGCAATTTTTTAATACCTCCATGGAATGAGAAGAAGCAGCTAACTCTGCCTAAGAAGGATCTGCATGTCTGTACTCACGGATGATGCAGTCAGCCCATGTGTGGAAGGGGACTGCTCACCTGTCATCTTATGCATAGACCCTGGGGAGCCCCTCCTGCTGGCATTGCTAGGAATGCAGCGCTTGCGTGCTGGGCCGAGTATAATTTTCATTTCCCATGCTCTAGGGACAAACAGAGACGTGGCTGCTCCCAAGATGGTTCACACTTGAGCTTGAATCTAAGCGAGTAGGCAAAATATCCTTGAGAAGTAAGCAGAAAAGGGGTTATCATAGAAAAATTAAATGAGAAGATAACTAGTGTTCTTAGCAAATATATTCTGGCCTCTCCACTTTCTCATATAGGAATCCTGAGTCTCACATGGGTTCTCTGGAGTGTTTTCTGGGCTCCATAATCTGACTGATAATGGTAATACTTTTTGCAATTTGTAGCTGTTAAAAATACACCTCTAAAGGGGGCAGCTGAAAATTTCTCTGAAGGTGAAACACCTCTGAGCTTTGTTTTGTGTCCTCAGTTGGATATGGAATGTGCTCTCTTGGATGGAGAACAAAAATCAGAAACAACTGAACTTATGAAAGAGAAGGAGATTTTGGATCATCTAAACCGGAAAATAGCAGAACTGGAAAAGAACATTGTTGGTGAAAAGACCAAGGTAAAAGAAAATTATATTTGATACAAATTTTATGGGCAAAATGGTGCTTCCATTTGATTGAATTTAAATGTTGTATGAATCGCCATGGATTTGGATTTGTGTGTCATGTTCCTGGAGACAGCGGCACTGGAAAAAAGTCTTAAGATGAGGTAAGTAGTTGCAAATTAAGAACTGTCAGGTGCAGAGCAGCTGATGCTAAGATAGTAGAGCCTGTTTAGTTTTTGAGCCAGTATTCGTGGCAGCTTTTTCCGCTTGAGCTGAGTGAATTGCTTTTTTCCAATCAGGCTTTCTGCTCTTCTGATCCTGCTTTGTTTTTAAAGAATCATTTTAGTACTTTGGAACTTCTTTCCAGCATTGCCCTGTAAGGGTGGCTTAAACATATTCAAATATGGTTGCCTCATTTCTTTTCATTTTTCTGTTTATTAAAACGATGAATGGGAACCATGCATTTCATCTGTCTCGCCTTGCCATTGGCTTCAATGCAAGTGCACTGCTCTTTGACAAATGCACTGCAGTTTTCAGGGGATCCTCACACACTGCTGAGTGAAAACTGTGAAACACAGCTGACACTTATTTTGGAAAAGAATATTTTTGAAATGCTTACACATTCAGGCCACAACCTGAATGTTAGCCGATACCTCCTAGGGAGTATGAAGAATTACTTGCAGTTTTTAGAATTCAGGGTGGTAGTTGGGTTTTTTGTTTTTCTGCTTGTCTGTTTTTTGCGGAAAATATTTCACTTACTCTCCTCTCAAATTCTGAGTTAGTTACAACTGAACTAAGCCTAAATTAAAAATTAAAATTCCAGTTTGAGAAAGAAAAACTAGTGAGCTTGAACACATTCCTTTCTTGCTCCTCACGTTCTCCACTAAGCTGAGAAAAAGAAAAGAAATTCAGTTTGAGTAAACTCCAGTGGTAATATGTGGAAAGGATTTCTGCTCAGTGTGGCTTCCTTTTTAGGCTTCTCTTTGTTTGCATTTGATCTTGGTGCCAGAGAATGAGCTCAAAAAGATATTGTCAGAAATTGAAGTCAGATTAAAAGCTACATATCAATATCTTGGTTGCCTGCTTACCAAGATTAAAATGCACATCTTTTTCATATTAAATTTTATGTATGTGCCTTCGAGCTCTAGACTTTGAAATAGTAAAGAATCCATTTGGGTAATAGTTATATTTTTCTTTAAAAGCTGAAAACCACATCGAAGGATTGCTTGTCTAGTTCTGCTGTACAGGAGGATCATGGTTTTCAAAGTTTCCGCACTGATACAGCAAGAAACTTTCATTGGAGGCATCAGATGTTTTTGTTTTGGTGCTTACTAGTATTTTACTATTTATGTCATACTGGAAAGCTCGCGGGACATAGGAATGGGGTCTCAGGTTCCCTGTGAACCTGTCTGCCTTCCCCATCCATGTAGTTGTTTATCTTTGTGTAGCCCTCATATGACATGACCTATAAATTCTATTTGTCTACCTGTCATTAGCATCATATTCTACACAAAAGTGAAGCAGGTTGAGTCAATGCTAAATTTCACTTCCCAGGCACAGTTGTGTTATATTCTCCAGACCTAAGTAAGGTAGAGTCAGAACTCCAGGAACATGAGTGGAAACAAGCAAGGAGGAGGCTACTTCCATCCTTCCTATTATTGTTTTGGTGGCTTGATAGAGGCTGTGCATAGGAGAGAGGACGCTGGGGGCTTGAAGTATAGAATCAGCTCATGCAGCTGTTAGGGGATTAGTTGGTCTCGGAAGGTGGGATTATCATCTGTCATCACATGATATGAAAAATGGCAAAAACTGGCTTTGGGTGAGGGATTCCAGAGGAGAATGAGGGAAGTGAAAGCAGACTGAGCTGGATGATGTTACTGCATATTCTTGACAACCAAACTCAAATAGAGACCCATTACTGCTTGGCAACATCTCTCTGTTTCTCAAGTAAAGTTATTCTACCATTTTATAGCACGGCTATTTCATACTTTCGCTCTGTTCAAACTTCTAGTCCACTTTCATTCCCCTGGCTCTGAGATGATCTCACCACCTACTTCACTGAGAAATTAGAGCATCTCATATTCACAACTAAGGAAGGCTCTCTTCTCCTCAAATACCAGTCCCTTTGGATGTGCTCAGGGTACCGTCCCACCATCTAGAGGTTTACAGTCCTTCTGTCCTGAACTCCCCCCAGCCTCTCCCTCTTTACTGGACCTGTACTGTCAGTATGCCAATATTATTATTTTTTTAAATTATTGTTATTTAAAAATAAAGTTCCTTCCAGCACCTGCCTTAGCTAGTTTCTCTTCAGCATAGCCAAGCTTTTCAAACAGTTTTCTCAGTATACTGTGTGTTCTCCTGCTTAGTTCCCCATTCCTCCCATTCTTGTTCCACTACTCCATCAGATTTGCTCCTGTTAAGACCACTAAAAGCCCTGGTGCTGCCTAACCCACCCACTGGGTGCTTTTCAGCCCTCTTATGAGCAGACTCCTGAGCAGAATTCAAGACAAGGGACAAGTCTTTTCCTTGACACTTCCCCTCCCCCACCCCTTTGCCTTCGTGTACCACACACTTCCCCTCCCCCACCCCTTTGCCTTCGTGTACCACACTCCTCTGGTTTTCCTTCTCTTTCTCTTACTTATCTCTCTGACTTTTCCACCCGAGTTCCCATTCCTTCTTCCTCTGCTTTATCCAGCCAGTTGTTACAGTGTCTCTGATCTGAACCTTCTTCTTCTTTTTTTTTTGAAGCAAGCTCAGACTTCCCCAGAAGTCCACAGAAAAGTTCTGCTTGCTTTCATTGGTCTGAATTAAGATATATGCTTTGAATCATTTACTTTTTTTTTAAATTGAGGTGTAATTAACATATAATATTATATTAGTTTCAGGCGTACAACACGATTCGATATTTGTATACATTGTGAAATGGTCACCACAATATTTCTGGTTAACATCTACCATCTCTTGTTGAGAACTCTCTTCTCTTATGTTCTCACATTCTTTTATAGCCATGGCTTCAAATAACATGTACATGCTGGTGACTGCCAAATGTATGTCTTTAGCCCACAACCCTATTCTGTACTTCTGACTCATATCCTGTAGCCTACCTGATATCTCCACTGAGATATTTCTCAGGTATTTCCAGCTGAACACGATGTAACCGAACTCTTGATCCCATCCCTCCTCTGGCCTTCCATACACTTCCCCTGCCTCTGATCCTGTTCTTCCTCTAGTTTTCCCACCAGGACATAGCATCTCTATCCACCTATATGTCCAAACAGAAACCTGGAAGTAGATCTTGATACTGCTTTCTCTATCACCTCCACTTCTAATTGGTTACAAAGCTATTTTTCAATTACTCTAACTTCTCCGCATCTCCCCTAATAGCATTCTCTTCTAAATCATCAAAATTTCCTTTTGAGTTCCATTTCCATTTACTTCCCTTCAGTCTGTTTGCTTCACAGCAACCAGAGTGATTTTTCTTTTAAAATTTAAATTAGGTCATATCACTCTGGTTTTTGTTCCCCTGTATTTTATATAAATCTAAACTCCGTACCTGTCCTGACCCTTTCTATCACCTTTCTCCCCCTCTTCACACCACTCTCATGGCGGCCTTCCTTCTGTTTGTTTAAAGATCCATCCCACCCTCCACCCCTGCCAAGGTCCCTGGCAGACCAGCGTGCCCTGCCTGGAATTCCCTTTCCTATATTCCATGCCTTGTCGGTTGCCTGTCTTTCAGCGCTTAAGTTCAGTGTTAGTTTTTCAGAAAAACCCTACTAGCCCTTTCCAGCTCAGATTACATTCTCTCGGTTGTTCTTTCAGTCCTTTTACAAATCACATTTTATAATTTATGTTTGTTTTGGGCTTGTTAGATATTTATTTCCCTCCCTAGCCTGTGAAATAGAGGCAGGCACTGTTATCCACTGTTTATCCAGCTCATAATAGGTGCCAGAATACAGCCCAATGTTCTTCGGGAATATGGTACTTGGATCTCCTGCTAACAGTGAGTCCTGGCTGGGTCTGAACAGAAACACTGAGCCAAACACCTGCCTGAGAGCTACGTGCAGCCAAGTTTCAGGACAGCTGGGGTGGTCTGTCCAAGTGCTCATGCCAGGGGCTTGTAATCACGCTGCCCGTCGAGCCAGAGCGTAAGACAGAAGAAGGAAATGCCCTTTGCCCTTTTGGATCTCGTTTCCTTTTCCATACACCTGTTGCTGCTGTCAGATATAAACTGTGGAATGAGAAAACCAAAACCTGAAAAGATATCCCTGTTGGGGAAGCTCCAATTCAGATGTCAATAGCACATCCTGTAAGCCTGGCCCTCATTTTTTGGAGACAAGGCCTGGAGCCATAGGAAGAAAGTTCAGCAGCACCTCAGAGTTCAAATCCTGGTGTGAAGTTAATGACATTGTTTCCTTGGCTCTCAAGACCAGTCTTTAACATTGTTTCTTTTAGCTGATTTGGGAGCTATCATTCTATTTTACATATTTAGTATAAATTAATGTATTTCATAGGTGACCACTATTTATTGTATGCTACCATATAAAATATAAACTATAGACATAATTACATATACAACATAAAATATAGACTGTGTATTTAATTGTGTATTTGTTGAACATTTTTGCAGTGGCTCCCTGGGCTGACCTTTCACCGTCCTTATGGGGACCACTGTCAGGAACATCAGTGCACCTGTTTCCATGAGGCTCTGAGCTAAATGCCACCTGCCTGTTGTGTTCTCAGACGGTAGCCACATCACAAATAGAATCTCTATGAACTTATAAACCCTAAACAAATAGAAGTATCAGGGGGGCTTCCCTCCCTGGTGGTGCAGTGGTTGAGAGTCCGCCTGCTGATGCAGGGGACGCGGGTTCGTGCCCCGGTCCGGGAAGATCCCACGTGCCGCGGAGCGGCTGGGCTTGTGAGCCATGGCTGCTGAGCCTGCGCGTCCGGAGCCTGTGCTCCACAACGGGAGAGACCACAACAGTGAAAGGCCTGCGTACCGCAAAAAAAAAAAAAAAAAAGTATCAGACTCGAACATAAACCCAGAGGGGATGTTTATTTGAACCAGTAAACAATAATCCATAGTGTTTTCTTAGGGCAAGAGAAAGGAGAGAGACTTGTTAACCTCTGTGCTGGTAGACTGTTTTAGGTTGGTGGGCTTGGTGACTGGGGGTGGGGAAGCCACCAGAACCATGAAGCTCAGTTTGGGCAAAAACTGGAAGCGGCTTCCCTCCCCCTGCACTTCCGCTCTCCAAGGCAAAGCCTGATTTGGGGCAACTGCTGAAAAGTATGAAAGTGTTCCTGCATTTGTTTATGTACATTTTCCTTCTGTCTTTGTCTATTTCTGACTACATAAAAAATTCAGAACTAAAAATAGTTTTTCAGTTCCTCTATTTTTGGATTATCTGTCTCATTCCTGCTCCTTAGCATATGACAATGAAAAGTTAGCTGTACTGAAATTAAATAAAATGGTTAAGGAAAGGCTCTGCTTACCTAGTATTGTTGAAGAGTCTTTCCATCACCTAGACGGTGATCACAAAGCTCAAACCATCCTTCTGTTTAAGGATCTGTCCTCACACAGATAGGTTGTGATATTTTGTAAGCTATACTGGTCTGCACACTTTTATAGCTAAACACACTTAAAGGTGTGAGCTGAAGTTTAAATCATTCTTCGCCATGCAACACGTTCCTGGGTGAAATCTTGAATTAGTTGACTAATTTTTCTGTAATAAGCATATAGCTTTGTGTCTTAAGTGGTTAAATTGTATTCTCCATTATTATCTTGCCAGAGTACCTGTTACTTCCTCCCCATCTTTCCTTCAGAGCCAGGGGAAGAAACAGAGCCTGCCCAGAATTCCTCAGCAAAATGTTAATGCCTCTTGAGTGCAGAATCTTTGCCAAGTCACAGGCAGTGTTCAGAAGGGACCCAGCCCTTCCCGTGCCTCTTTCTTACATTTCAAAGTTAGCTCCCTGGTTAGAGGAAGTGGAAATATATCATGGGATTTGGGGATTAAATCAACAGGGTTCTAGATTAGTGTGATTTTTTTCTGGTGGTTGTTTGATTATGTAAATCCTTAGTGTTCTGATTTTCCAATGTTTTCTACACTAAACATCCATCAACTGTGCAATTAAAAAGTCAAAGTCAATGGTAAAAAAAAGCCTAGGAAAGTAACATAAAAATGTGCCTCTTTAGAGGCAGGCAGAGAATGGGTTTTCAGCAATAACCGTCTGGGGACACAGGTCCGTAATCTTTCCTCTGCAATTCTGAAAAGTTTTGTAGAGGAAAAAAACTTTTCATAAGGTTGGCACCAAAACTTAGTTGGTTTCAAAACCTGACTTGGACTGATATTCACACTCAATATGAATATTCATAAGTAGCTGCAGACACAGAAACATGTTTGATTACAGGGTTTTGCCCCAAACCTCAGTGGAAATGCCATACAGTATATGCTATATGAACTGTGTTACCTCTATCAAATGCAGAATATTCTGAAATCTAGAACACATCTGGCCTTAAGAATTTCAGATAAGTGATTTTGGGTCTAAAACAATTGCCTAATGTTGAACCTCTGAGGATGCCTGCCTCTCAAACCACCCCACAGGGCTCAGCAACTGGAAGGAAGGGGACTCTCAGGGTGTATGGAGAGGACTTTGGATGGGCTACCCTTAAAAATGATGGCTTAGGTACTATGAATTTTAACATATCACTGCATCAATTCCAAACTTGACCCAGCGTTTCAATAAACATGGCCTGAGTACCTAGTGCGTGCTGGAGTCTATGCTGTACAGTTTGGAAATTATAAAGATGTATCTTAATTTTTAAGAAAATATTTATCAAGCTAATGAGGCTGCCAAATTAGGAAAAAATGTATAGGATGCTTGGTTAAATTTAAATTTCAAATAAAGAGAATAATTTTTTGGTATAATTATGTCCCATGCATTATTTAAGACATACTTACATTAAAAAAATCATTTGTTGTTCATCTTAAATTCACGTTTAACTGTGTATCCTCTATTTTATCTGGCAACCCTATAAACTAATGAAGTATGCATCTTTTCAGGGTAACCTTGAACCATCTGCTTACCAAATATTAGTTAAATTATTTTTTATAGGTATTCAGAAATTTTTCGTGTCGTATTGGAATTCAGATAGAGCCAGCAAGTTAAATTTCAGTTCGTTCCTTCGAGAATACAGCTTAAAGAAAATTTATTATTATATTACTCAGCCATAAAAAGAAACAAAATTGAGCTATTTGTAATGATGTGGATAGACCTAGAGTCTGTCATACAGAGTGAAGTAAGTCAGAAAGAGAAAGACAAATACCGTATGCTAACGCATATATATGGAATTTAAGAAAAAAAAATGTCATGAAGAGCCTAGGGGTAAGACAGAAATAAAGACACAGACCTACTAGAGAATGGACTTGGGGATATGGGGAGGGGGAAGGGTGAGCTGTGACAGGGCGAGAGAGAGGCATGGACATATATACACTACCAAACATAGGGTAGATAGCTGGTGGGAAGCAGCCGCATAGCACAGGGAGATCAGCTCGGTGCTTTGTGACCGCCTGGAGGGGTGGGATAGGGAGGGTGGGAGGGAGGGAGACGCAAGGGGGAAGAGATATGGGAACATATGTGTATGTATAACTGATTCACTTTGTTATAAAGCAGAAACTAACACACCGTTGTAAAGCAATTATACCCCAATAAAGATGTTAAAAAAATTATATAGACTTCATAAGATGAATAAAGGAGCATTCTTCAAAAAAAAAAAGGAGAAAATTTATTACTGTCTTTTAACCACGGAGCTGGCGAAATCAGTGGTCCTGAGAAAGCCTTAGATTATTAAGTTTATTCAAGATTATTGGCAGTTCTTGTGTACATGTTCAAATTATTTAGGGTAAATTTATAACCACTCCTGATCATTTGTATGATTAGAAGCAAGTGGTTCTGCCCCTGAAAGTGAAATGAATCATTCCTCTCTGAAAGCATATTTGATATTGGAATCTCACAGTTCTTTTTTTCTTTTGGTTTACTTGAGGCATTTAATCTAAAAGTAAAAATTTTACATTTGGGGTGTTACCTGTAAGAGAGGACTTTTATACTATGAAGGAAAGGTGCTAAGGCCAAATGTCTTCAAGTTTTGGTAGATTCTGTATTAATGTCCTATGTCTTCATTACAAAAATCAAATTGTAATTAATTTTGCCTTTGCCTCTCACATTATTCTGGGTGGCTAAATCAGTGATTCTGATTGCATATGAGAACACCTGGAGAGATTTTTAAAAAGCTTGTTCCCTAGCCTTATACCCCCTAGATTTCTAAGTGGAGGCCTGGGAAATAGTATATTTAAAAGCTCACCCAGCTTATTCTAATGTGTTCAGGGCTAAGAACCACTTTATGAGGACGGTGATCAAGTTACCTCGTTTCTCTGTCCTATTCCCCTTATAAATATTTATTCATTGAGTGAATGAACAACTCACCATGGAAGTAGATGTAGGCCCAATTTTATATACTGCTTTTTACTTTCATTTGCTGGTGAAAAATTTACCTTTGGCGTTATATACACTATAGGAACATCAGTCTTTTCTTTTCTTTTTTGGCCATGCTACATAGTTTGCGGGATCTTAGTTCCCCGACCAGGGATTGAACCCTCCTCAGCAGTGAAAGTGTGGAGTCCTAACCACTGGACCGCCAGGGAATTCCCAGAAACCTCAGTCTTAAATATGCAAAATAGACAGAATCTTACAATGAACTTGTGACCCAACTGGATTTTTGCTGGCCCATCAAGAGAGGACAAGTCAATTCGAGAATGATGGAGGTGTCTGTGTTTCTAGGGAAGTCATGTTCTGGTCTTTGTTTTATAAATACACCCTTTACATCTGGATCTTCCTGGAGTGTTCCGATTCCTTATAATCTTATTCTTTCCACAAAGTTAAATTTGTTAAATATATTAAAAATGCATTTTAATTCATTTATTTCCTGAAACCAAATTTATGAATCCTAAGAAAAAATCCTAAGAAAAAATATATTAAAAATGCATTTTAATTCATTTATTTCCTGAAACCAAATTTATGAATCCTAAGAAAAAATCCTAAGAAAAAACATCAACCAATTTGATGTTTGGAAAATATTGCTATGCCTATAGTAGTTAGAATAGGTGACTTTAATTTAAATCTGGGGGGAAGAGAATAACACCCAGTGTTCATATTTTACATGTAAAAAGCTAGAATCCCTGAACCCTGGAATGTCATCTAATTTGTCCAACTATCTTACCTTCGCTGTAGAAGGTGATCCTTTCAGCTCTAATTAGCTGCTTGCCTAGAGCTAATTTTTCTTTGAAAACTTCCTGGACAGTAAATAGAAGAGAGGTATATTAATTTCTTTCTGGCTCAGAGGTGGTCTACTTTTGGCTCTTGTAGGAGTGATATCACATCTGTGGCCCCGTGTGGTATATGGCCGGGCCCATCTGCCACTAGTCCCTCTTTCATCCTTCCCCTCACTTCCTTTGCCCTAGCTTCGGCCCCACTGAGCTGTCACTCTGAGACCCAGGTAGTGGTCACAGAATTACAAATAAACCACAGAGAAGCTGCAGAAGGTCCTGATGGTGTCTGCTTGCATAATGGTTCTAACTGCCCCCTTGTATGGAATTGCAAAACGTTTTGAGCACCTCAGAAGGAAGGCACTATGTAAACGTAAGGTACTTTTTATTAGTTGTTTATTTGTGCTTATTATTAGCAATTTAAAAATTGAGAGCATCAGAGGAATAGTTTGGTTATTTCTTCCGAGTTGAGACCTGTGTTTTAGGCCAGTGCCTTTCCATATTATTAAATATCGTATCAGTGTTTTCTATAAAATATTATTTTAAATTTTAAGGCTTTGCATCTTTGCTATTTGATTGGAATGAATAGTTTTCTTATTTATTTAACTTTCTGTTTGAAACTAGAATGGCTGCAAATTCTGGTGATACAACACCTAGAAATAGAACTCTTTGTGGACAAAATTCTTTTGCTGTGTAATAGGGCAACCTTAGATCTGCACGCAAGGGAAATAACACATTTTCTTAGCCAAAGACAACAGGTATTCTGTATTGTTGGTTTTATTAAGGGAAAAAAATTATTAATTCTGAAGCTAAAGACTAAATCTAACTGGCACTAGTATATTCAATTTTACTGTGAGGTAACACTTGAGAATCCTTTATTCTGTGAATGATGCCATCACTTTTTCTCACTCCTACACAGCAGCTGTGCAGAGTGAGCACACTTCACAGTAAAGACTGAGGAAACTTTCTTTCTTTCCTCTTTTTTTTTTTTGTTTGGCCACATAGCTTGTGGGATCCTAATTCCCTGACGAGGGATTGAACCTGGGCCTTTAGCAGTGAAAGCGCCAAGCTGTAACCGCTGGACCACCAGGGAATTCTCTTTTAGGAAACTTTTGTTACTGTCTGCTAAATTCTAAGATGTAGAATCGTTTTTAGGTTGATATATGGAGTAGGATTCTCAGTTTTCTCACTTCTAGATGTAATCATTTTGAGAAAAAAAAGTGCTTCTAAATCAAAATATACATTTCTAAAATGCCCTTGACATTTTAAAATGTAAGTCAAAAGTGGAGATTCAAGTGTACTTGTGTAAGTATTGATGTCATATAGTTTTAGACTTAAACTCGAACATCTTTTATAAAGAATCTATGTATATGTTTACATAGGAAATCATGACCATTTGGATGAAGAAATGAGAGTAGTATAAATTTATAGGGCTACTTCAAATCTTCATCCTTTAAAAAATTTTTTCTGTGATATGCTTAGAAGCCAGTTTTATTTCTACCAAATCAATAGTGAACATAAGAAAGTCAGGTGATGGTAAATATTTTGCTTATTGAAGGGGTCAAAGGGTGGTGGTGCTTCCATTCCACTAAAGTGCTTCAGTTTAGGTTGAGACTGTTACACAAGGAGAGAATTAGGTCTGAAATTTACTTCAAGGGTTCAGAGCATCGTAAACGGAACATAAGATGGGAAAACTGGCACTAAACGCATTGAAGTTTTGTTTCTCAGTTTAAGAGGTGGCCTTGGAAGACCGTGTGATACTGTATTATAGTATTTGCCTGTTATACCCTGGAGAATGTCCAGGGTCACTTTGGAGTGTGTGACTTGGGAGGGATTTAGTGTTATCGTCTCCTTTCTTCTATTCTCTGACCCTTTCTTTTTTTTCCATGGTCCATGTTTCGATTATTTTTTATGTCAGTCATTGTAGGAAAGTCCTTATCTCCACAGTAAATGTCACACCTTTGGTGCATCTGAGCTGTCTAATATGCCTTCCTCTTGCTGCTTTGTCAGTCTTGCATTTTTACTGGCTCTCTCAGTGTCTGAATTAGACGCTCTCCCAGGCAGCAGATTTTCTAATTGCTTAAGCTCTGAAGTTTGCCAAAGAGCTAGAACTGTTCCACATGACCAGGGTATCAACTTGTGCACCTAATGTGCCTCTAACCTGAGAACAAAATTTCAATAATTGCCAAAGCTTCCTTAACACATGCCTTCAGCAAACTGGACTCTGACAGTGCTTGAGGTAAAGGCCCCCTATCCTTTGTCTGGTTCCCTGCCGAGTGACTCTTTGCAGGGCTATCTTGGGAATTCGGTTGGCATTTCTTTTGTTCTTTGTTGACCATTGACCAATATGACCGTTGCTTCCCCTGCTTTTGTAACGTGGTGGCAGGAAGGAAGGGAGGAAGGAAGGACAGGGGTCGTTGCCAATACCCGATGGAGTGGACTGGGTTTGGAGAATGTAGAAACGGGGCCCCTTGTCCTTACTTCCACTTATACCCCCTTATCCTAGTCACTAACAAGATATGTTTCTACATTCATAGGATGTCTGGAGTTTGTGTGTGCTTGCTTGTTTGTGTTATCCTTGGGAAATGTTCACTAACGACTGCTTGGGGTGTGAAGGTAATCTCTATTCTTCTATTTTCTGATTTCTGAACTTCAGGAGAAGGTAAAGCTTGATGCTGAAAGGGAAAAACTAGAGAGGCTTCAGGAGCTTTACTCCGAGCAGAAGACCCAGCTGGACAATTGTCCTGAGTCCATGAGGGAACAGTTGCAACAACAACTGAAGAGGGTCAGTAGCAAACAGGAATGTGCTAGTTGTTTTCTGTTTTTTTGTTTTTTTCAATTAAGTTCCACTTACCTATGACTTCCTCCTTCACATAGCATAAATTTGCATAAATTCTGGTCATTAGATACGTTTTAAATAGAAATATGCATGCTGACCATATATATTCCATGCTAATCAGTTGAAAAATTCTTTGTTGGAATCCTTTGCCTCATTAATAATGCAAAAACATTTCCCAAGTCCTTTTTTGTAACAAAAGAGAGCTATTACTGACATGTAACCAACAAGACTGTAGAGTTTAAATCGGCTGATGTCTTTCCCTGCATCCTGTTCTCTGCTGCATCTTGAGTCCTGTTTGCCCTCGAATGTTTCTTTTTTTTTCCTCCTCTTGATTTTATACTCCTGTCCACAAATTCTTCTATTCTCTGATTTGCTCCCCACCACCACTCATCATTTTGTTTTTCTTTTCCTTTCTTCTTCTTAGTGACCTTGAACTCATTAGCATGATCACAACAATCAAACAAGACCCAAGATGCAGGGCATTCAACATTTTCTCACACAAGCTTCATATTTTTTAAAACTTCGTGAAGCATAGATCTTCTAGTTGAACTTTATCAGGTTATTCTTCGATCTTTAATGTTGGCAGTGTTGAAACGACTTCGATACTTATCTTCCTAGGTAGATAGTTTTGCAGACACTAGCAAGGCCGCTTGATATTTCATAGCCACTTGACAGCTGCGTTATTTGCTCTAAACAGCAGTCCAGACAGACTGTAACTCTGGAGAGGCAGTCGTGAACAGTCTTGGACCTCTAAAGGAGCCTAATAGTAATTAGTCCTAAGTCAACAGCAACTTATGCTTCCACATGAGTAGGAAAGAAGACTAGTTTTATTCATATTGCTATGTCTGTACCTTCTTGGGCAAATGGGAAAAAGTCAGTTAAGATAGCACACCCCTGAAAATGTTTAAGATGACCCTGAATACAAATATGTTTGATATCTCTGAGTATCATTAGGTTATGAAAAATTACAGTTTAAACTTTTCAGTGTATTGTACAGGTTGAAGAAAGAGTACCCAGTACAGATAGGTGAAACGACAGTGTAACGGTTCTAATATTTTTAATTTTTTACAATGTTGGATCAAAAAAAGTTTCAAAAATATTTCTTCCCCTTTACTCATTTTATTGTGTACAGCTTAATTTGCTATAAGAAGATAAAACTTCCTGTCCCTCAGTGTCCCAAGGCTCTGAAAGTCTTAAGATAAAAAATGATTGGAAAAAGAATAGTATTTGTAAAATTATTTTAGCTTGTAATTTTTTTGTGTTTATGCCAGTTCACAAAAGAGATTGGGAAACTGACTTTTTTATATTTGTTTACTGTTTTTCAACTTGCCTTATTGCTAAAGATTTTACATAGTCACCATAATGCTTTATGTAGAGTCAGAAGCATGGTTTATGTATTTTGTTCTTCCCTTCCTTTAGTTATCCAGTTATTGTTTGTATTCTTCATAAATATTGCTTCAAATAAAAATTGATATATTCTGTTAATAACCTGGAGTCAGCATGATATGAATAATTACTTGTAATTTTGTAATTAAGTAGTTACAAATTACTTAATTTGCTTAATCTGTTAGATTCTATAGGGTAACTCATAAATTTGTATATGTTCCAAGAATTTTGACTACAAACGAGGAAAGGAAATGATACAGACAGCCTATTCCACTAACTGAAGGCAAAGACTCCTTCCTCTTCCTTTCCAAGCAGAGTGCAAAATTCTTATCATAAAACCCCTTTCCTTAGGAGAGAAAACTGGTGCGTGCTAGCTTCTGTTCACCTGATACTAAGAGAACTACTAATTCTGTTTTCCAAGGAAGGATGATGACCAAAATAACTCTTCACCAGTCCTTTGGCTTAATCAGTAAAAAGTTCACTTATTTCATGAGAAGTCCATTCATACTGGAACTTCCTGTCTTATCACAACTCATTTCCCTTCAGACTTTGAACACTTCAGAATAGCACTTCATTACAAAGCTTTCCCCAAGGCATTTCAGCTAGATTCAATAAAGTTGATTTTATTACAAGTAACTTCATTAGACAGCAAGTCAGACAAAATAGAAAATACATGAATAGGAAGAAAATCATTTTCTTAAACTGTATCCTGTCTCAAATACTTAAGCCGAAACTGTAGAATGATTTTTTTCCATGCAGCACTATGGATTTATGACTGGGCTTCTGACCCCTAAATCATTGCTTTAAAGCAGAATACAGTTTTCATCCGATGTTGATTTCATGGCCCATGGTTTAATGTAGTTGATAACGGGCTCACCAATCGAATTGTTCCCTGGGATACAAGTAGTGTGAGAAAAAAACCCTGAAGAAAATTGAGCCTTGCATCTACTGGAGAGGACTGGCTAGGATAGCATTGTGGTGTTTTGGTATTTACTCAGCTGAATGGTTGATTTCGGTCTCTTGATTTTTAAACAATTCTGTTCAGTGATATCTACAATTAGCCTTTTTTTTTTTTCTCACTAGCTCTACAATGAGTTTATCCTTGAACCTTGGACAAGTCATTCAACCTCTGTGGGCCTCAATATCCTCATGTATAAAATGAGAAGATCGTACTACATGATTTCCATTGTCTTTTTCCAAATTCCAAAAGTATGCAAAACAGTGTTTGACTGTAGCACATAAGATGGAGAAATAGTAACAAACCCTAAGCTCCATTTAAATTTGCTTTCAATATTGACCTTGAGCTGTCATAAGATTATTCCTGTAATCTCTCCTGGCCATTCCACGTCTAGTCTCTTCTTTCTGTTCCTCTGCTAGGCAAAGAAAACATAAAGTTGTACATGTAAACTTCTGCCATATACATTCTCAAAAGTTATCGGAAGGAAAAAAGGAATTCCCTTGAATTTTCTTTAGCACAGCTGTCTTATTTCCTTTCACGCCTGGCCTTTGAACTTGCCAGCCAGTAGAGATTTGTCATGTTCTTTTAGTGGAGAAGTTTAGTGAAAATTTTCACTCAACTGGTCATACACTTGACTTTGAGCTTCCTGTATATATTATTCTGTGCTCAATTAAACTACTCCTGCCCCCAAATTCCATCTCTTGAATTCTTATTCTTATCTAAAATCTTGTAAAAGTTTTTCCCCTCCCAAGTTGTTTTTCCTTCACAGTGTAAGTTTATATACACACGTTTTAATGGTTTAGATAACTTGATCAGATGATTACACCAGAGGAATCTGAGTGCTGAGCTAAGCTTTAATTTTCAACTTTCCTGCCTAGTGTGCTATTATTTTCATGTAGTGGTTTAAATATTTACTACAAATAAATTAATGGCTCTGTGACCTTCATGTGGTTAAAATAGCATATGTTGCCCAATAACCAGATGTGGAGTAAGCCACTGACTAGCATAGTGTATATATTGTGAGCCATATGCCCACTTTGAATGAAGATTCTTTATAAACTAAAAAAAAAAAAAAGCCTATTCAAGTTTTTATCTCAATAAGCTTTAGCTGCAAACCAAGTTTAATTGAAAAACCTTAAAAACTTGAGTATGGAGGCCTGTATGAATAAACATATCACTGATGTTTTAAGACTACAGATACTTTGTTTCAAGACATAACACTAGTGTTATGTCTCAGTTCCTTTAGCAGTGACTAGATTTGGTCCACATTCATTAATTCCTGTAGAAGTTATAAGCATGAAATGTCTGATAAACTTGAAATGTCACCCAGTTACTTGAAACCAAGACCACTTTACATTTGGCCAGTTAAAATATAAAGGAGCTTTAAGGAATGCTGAATATGTTTTTCAAATTATTTTTCCTGTTCTTAGGCTTTGAGAATACACTGTCTGTGTTGACATAATAATCTTGTTGCTATAGTGTTGGTTGTAATTTCATGGTAGCACATAGTCCTTCTGTGAATCATCCCCAGAATAAACTCATTCCAGAAGATAGAAAAATATTCCATTTCATTAGAAGACTTATATATAAGTTTATCACTTATATAAAAACCAGGGGAAGGGGTGGTGTGTTTAAATACTGATATAGATCTAATTTATCATATGTTTATTTATCCAACTCTTTTTAATGTGTCAGTTGAAAAAAATGCCCTGGCACTTTTACCCATGTAGTGCTAAGAGCCATGTAGCCTAGCTGCCTTTTTCTTTTATGGTCATTAATTGTTTATAAATCATATTTTTAAAAAAATCTTCTATACATACCACATTTACAGTTCTGTCAAAGGCTCCCAAAATAAGGAGGTTTATGTGTGTGTGTGTGGTTTTGTTTTTTTGTTTTTTAAGTAGATGGGAGAACAACTCATACAACATACAGCAGTCTCTGCTGAGATACAGATTCACTCCTGTCTTCAGACATCTCATAGGTTGGGGAACGCCTCTTCTAGACTATCTGACTTCTGTCATTTCTGTTTGTTCTTAAATGTCCTGAAGATTATTCCTAGAATAATCTTAACCTTTCAGTTAACCTTTCGAGTGCTTAACCTTTCGAGTCATTCTTTGTGCTTGATGAATGCTTTGGCTCCTACTGTTTCTAATAAAAAGGTTTGTAAACAATTTTAAGGGATTCACAGAAGCCCAGTTTAAGAACTCCAATCTTCAAATGTTTTTGGTGACTCCTCCCTTCGTTAAAATTATTTGAGGGCTTCCCTGGTGGCGCAGTGGTTGAGAGTCCACCTGCCGATGCATGGGACACGGGTTCGTGCCCCTGTCCGGGAGGATCCCACATGCTGCGGAGCGGCTGGGCCCGTGAGCCATGGCCGCTGAGCCTGTGCGTCCGGAGCCTGTGCTCCGCAACAGGAGAGGCCACGGCAGTGAGAGGACCGCGTACCGCAAAAAAAAAAAAAAAAAAAAAAATTATTTGAGCATGCATGCCTACATATACATACATATAGGTCACATTATATTATAAATGTATATATTATATGTATTGCATACATGCTCAAAATATATATATTCTTTTAAAATAATGTACATATACTACTCTACTTGAAAGTACATTAGAGAACATTTATTGAGAATTTGTAAAAGAAGAGGAAAAACTAAAAAAAATATAAAGAAGCTCTAATATTCCTTCCTCACATCCCAGTGCCTTGTGTGGTATGCCATTTGAGGTACATATATTCCTCTTAGAGACCTCTGATCTGTTATGTATGCCAACTTTTTTTTTTTTTTTTTTTTTTTTTTTTTGCGGTACGCGGGCCTCTCACCGTTGTGGCCTCTCCCGTTGCGGAGCACAGGCTCCGGACGCGCAGGCTCAGCGGCCATGGCTCACGGGCCCAGCCGCTCGGCGGCATGTGGGATCCTCCCGGACCAGGGCATGAACCCGTGTCCCCTGCATCGGGAGGCGGACTCTCAACCACTGCGCCACCAGGGAAGCCCATGTATGCCAACTTTTGAATCTTTTTTTTTTTTATAGTCAACAACTTTGGAATATTGAATTTAATCTTTATACTAAAGTCTCATTTCATTTGAAAATTTGTGGAAAACAGGAATTTTTCTCAAGAGATTATGTCACACCTTTGGTCTGCAGATAGTGTTTAGGTTATTTATGGAATTCTTTTTATATTTCATGATCCATTTTAAAGCCACCTGGTAGATTTAAAGCAAGAATTCCTACAACCACAGAGCAGTCTAAAACCAGTGGTGAAATAGATGCTGCCCTCCCACCCCTACTCCAGTACCTTTCAATTTCATCGTAAAGTCACTGCTCTGGGGTTTAACTCCAGAGAGAGGATTATCATGTTCTAACCCTGGTCAGTGTTGTAACTGGAAAGATATTTTGGTCTTTTTGCTTTTAATAATTTTTTCTTCACATTAAGAACGCTGCAGCTATTCTGGTGTGTCTTGTTTTCATTCCCTTTTCTCCAAAGGATGCTGATCTGTTGGATGTGGAGAGCAAACACTTTGAAGACCTGGAATTCCAGCAGCTTGAGCGTGAGAGCCGTCTAGATGAGGAAAAGGAGAACCTGACCCAGCAGCTCCTGCGTGAAGTGGCTGAATATCAACGGAACATTGTTACTAGAAAGGTACTTTTGCCAGGTGTTGTTCAATGTGAAAAGTCAAAATATACCCCTTGCTATGTGACAATAATGATTATTAACATAGCTGTAGCGTGTGTCCATCTGTCTGTCTATCTGTTATATCTGAATATCTTTGTGTGTTTAACCACGTGTCACATTTGGCAAATTATGGAGCCTGCCATTTACGTGCCAAATGGTGCTCCCAACTAGATAAACCGAGACTTGTTATACTCATTGTTGCTTGATGCTGTAGATGCATTTATGAATATAAATGTGAAAACCAAGGTAGAGAAAATCAGAAATCTAGATATTTGTTTTAAATTACTTGCTTTTGCAATCATAGTAACTGGATTTAGAATAATTCTACGAACAGTCTCTTTTAGAATTCCTCTGTTCCCATTGCCCAGTAGTTCTCAAAGATGGCTGATAGTTTACTACTACTAGAAGCGGCCTCGTGGAATGCTTTGCAGATGACCGCCTCCATCCAGCCCTGAGCACCCGGATGTCCAGTCCAGAATTCAACTCCTGTTCCAGAATGTAGAATCGCACCCCTGTGCTCTGTACTAAACTGATAAAGTTGAGGGAGAGGATGGAGAAGGTGACTTCTTAAGCTTTCGGTTTAAATAAGAAATTCCATTGTTTTTTCTCATGAGGCATCTCCCAAAATGATGCCAAAAATTCATTTATATTCTAACACAAGATTTCCTGTTGACTTCCAGGTTCTTGAAATAGATTTTGAATCACTTGGCCTTAGGTAAAGAAAAGCCTTGAGCTTGTCAGTTCAAAGAAACTGCTCATCGTCTCTGGGTAATAATCACTGCCTACCTACCATCAATGAAATGTGGTCACTGTGCTTCAGGTTATAACACTTTTTCTCCCTTTCCCAGGACAGACTGGAAAACCCTTGAATGTCTAATGTACATCTCTATGGTCGTTTTTTTTTTTCCTCCAGGAAAAAATTTCTGCATTGAAAAAGCAAGCTAATCACATTGTCCAGCAGGCTCAGAGAGAACAAGATCATTTTGTGAAAGAAAAGAATAACCTGATAATGATGTTACAGAGAGTAAGTATTTCCTTTTCAGCATGGTTGCAGTAAAACACAGGTTCCAACTCAGGGAAAGTTGCTTCCATCAAAGTAAGTACCTTTTAATAAAGAATAGTGAATTATAATTTGAGGAAGAAGTTTCTATATACATTTTTACTTAATCCTCCACATTAATGAGCTGATACTCTGAATGATTAACTAGAATACAGAAAACAAGCAAAGACATTTTATTCATGCTTTTTCCACAGTGTGAAAATCCAAACTCTGAAAAATCTGTATGTTTTCTGATTTTCTTCTTTTAAAAAATATCATATTTTTCATCAGATAGGTAAAACATATTCTGCTCTTTTTTACTGCTCTCAAACATTTTGGCTCAGTTGCTCTGGTGTTTTGAACTCCAATTATTTGCATGTGGGTCTTCCTGGCAAAGGCCCAATAAAAATCCCAACAGATTTTTTTGTAGAAATTGACAAGTTGATGCTAAAATTTGCAGTTGATCTTCATTATTCATGCAGTCTGTATTTGTGAATCCATCTGCTCGCTAAAGTTCATTGGTAACCCTAAAATTAGTACTTGTCATGCAGTCATTGATGGACAGGCACAGAGCAGTGAAAATTTTGAGTCACTCAGTGGATGTGCATGTTCCCAGCTGAGAGTGAACAGGGCACTTCTCTGCCTTCTTGTTTTATTTCTCTTACTGTAAACAAGTGTCCTTTTTGTGGACCGTTTAGTGCCATGTCTTCACATTTTTGTGCTTTTTGGTGATTTTGCTGTTTCAAGTGGCTCACAAGGGCTGAAGTATTGTCTGGTGTTCCTAACGGCAGGAAGGCTGTGATGTGCCTTATGGTGAAAATACATGTGTTAGATAAACAGCTTTCAGGCATGAATTATGGTGCTGTTGGCTATGAATTTAATGTTAATGTATCAACATTGTACATTAAATAAGATGTCTTTAAAAAGAGACACACATAAAACAAAGTTATGCAGTAATCAGTTGCTGAAAATATTGTGACCAGAAACCCAGTGGTTCAATATTCTCTAGTTCAGTGTTCATGGCAACATCATAGAACACAACTACTGCAGATAATGAGAATCGACTGTATGTGAAAATGTAAAGGGCATAGAGTAGCTGAAACAACTTTGAATAGGAAGAACAAAGTTGGAGGATTTATACTATTTGACTGCAAGTTTTACTATAATGCCATAGTATTTAAGAGGGTGTGGTACTGGCATACAAATAGATCAAAGGAACAGAACAGAGTCCAGAAATAGACCCACACATATACTGTCTATTGATTCTTGATAAAGGTTCTAAGACAATCCAGTAGGGAAAGGAAAGTCCAGCATGTGGTGCTGGATCAACTAGGTAAACATGGAAAAAAATGAATCTCAATACCATTCATCCTCACACCATGCATATAAATTAATTTGAGACGGATTATAGACCTAAACATAAAAATTAAGGTGAAAAGGTTTCTAGAAAATACAGGTGTGCAAGTACACCTTCATGGCCTTGGAGTAAGCAAAGATTTCTTAAAGAGGAAATGACAGAAGGCTTGTATCCAGAATACGTTAAAAACTCCTACAAACTCAAAAATAGTAGATAAATAACCAATAAATAAATTTTTAAAAAACAGACAAAAGACTGGAATTGAAACACTTCACGAGAGAAGTTATGTGAAGAGTCAGTAAGTCCCATGAAAGAATACTCAGTCGTTAGTCATCAGGGAAATACAAGGTTGACGCAGTTTAATAGATTTTGTGTTCCTTCAGGAAAAGGAAAATCTTTGTAATTTGGAAAAGAAATATTCCAGCCTCTCTGGGGGCAAAGGGTTTCCTGTCAACCCCAATACTCTAAAAGAGGTAAGCTGTGATTTTTCTTGTCTACTCATATCACCTTAAAACTCAGGAGATGTGCCTCCGTTTTATGCGATTAGCTGACTAGGAAAAACACTAACTGAAGTGACTTATGAAAGCACTCAATGCTTTGATGGTTTTCCTGCCTTTTGTTATTTGTGCTTTGAGAATTTCAGGGATTATCTTTGTGTCTAATGCAGATTCACTCTGTGTGTGTGTGTGTGTGTGTGTGTGTGTGTGTGTATACTTTGCTTAACAGTGACATTGTGGGTTAACTTGAAGTTTCAAAAAATTTAGGATCCAGACCAAAGCTAGTCTTAAATTCTCTTCTTTCCTTCCTCCATTTTCCTTTCTCAGTTTCTCCTCTTTCCTACTTTCTTCTCTTTCTCCTGTCTTCTAGAACGTGAAAATGTCCCCAAACATCTCTATCTCCTTTTCCCCCCAATGTTGTCTATGCTATTTTTGCCCCTAAGTCGGAAAATCCTGTTTACATTAAGTTGTACACTCTCTTTATCCCAAACATCCATCTTTTCCCAGGTCCCACCGCCACCCTTTCCCAAATATCTTTTTACAGAGCTACGTTGCTATAATGGTTAAATATTTTAACTCTAATTTGGAAAATTAAAACGCTGACTGAGAAAGAAAATAGTTTTATTTTTTTTCAAAAAGCTAAAGAAAAAGCTTGCTTCTGCATAAAATTTTTCATAATAACAAAAAACCCTTTAAAAAGACAGCAGAGTTAGGAATTCCTTCATCGAAAGTAGTGTGTGTGTGTGTGTGTGTGTAGGTGTGTGAGGTAAATGCTCATCACATAATAGGAGTGAATAATATGTCCCTCGGAAGCATTTTGTGAAACGTTTCCAAAAAACTTTTTTAGACCATTCAGTTTCTAGTTTCCCTCCGTTATTTAGAACACAGATCCGACAGATTCACTGCATAAAGAGTGATTGTGAATGGAGTGTAGTGGAATAAGGTTGTCAGTGAGGTGGGCAGGGGCTGGGTCTTGTGAGTCATGTTAAAGAAATTTGGTTTATTTTATGTGGATGGGAAGCCGCTGAGGGATTTTAAGCAGGGAAGTGACATTATTTGAGGTCCATTTGTTAAAGCTCACTCTGGGCTGCTCTACTGGATTATAAAGAGGAGATGCCGGGAAATCAGTATAGTGGTGATTGCAATAGTATAGGCTGGAGGTGCCGGTGGCTTGGATTTGAACAAATGAAGAGAGATGGAGAAAATTAGCTGGATGCAGAAATACTTTGGAGACAGAGTTGACAGTTCTTGTTGATAGATTGGATGTGGGGATGAAGTAAATTAAGGGTATTGTCAAGAATGCTGCCGTTATTCCAGTTTGAATAATGAGGTTGATGGTGAGTAGCTGTTACTGAGATAGGGAAGACTGGGGAAAGAATAGATTTGAGAGGGAAGTGCGGTTTGACTCTGGACATACTGAGTTTGAAGGGCTTGTGGCTTCCAAATGCATTAGATAAGCTCTAAGGTCACTTCACCTCTTAAAAGAATAAAATCTTTCCCTTTCTATTCAAGAGTTGTTCTTATTCTCTGCAGCCCTCCTGTTGTCAAAATCCAATTTGCCTTTTTGACTGTATTGGTGTGTCTGCAACTCTTGTGTTTGTTGAGTGGCTGTGTGTCCTCCTTCATGTCAAGCAGACTTGGCTCAGAAGATGTTTTGATTGTCTCCTTCCTTCCTTCCTTCCTTCCTTCCTGTCAAGCAGACTTGGCTCAGAAGATGTTTTGGTTTTCTCTTTTCTTCCTCCCTCCCTCCCTCCCTCCCTTCCTTCTTTCCTTCCTTCCTTCCTTCCTCTCCCTTTCTTTCTCTTTCTCCCTCTTTCCTTCTTTCTCTCTCTCTCTCACTCTCATTCTGTCTCTTTTTTTAAAGAGTGATGAATTTATATCCAACTCTTTTAAACAAGTCCCACTTTTGGAAAATGACGTACATTTTTGAAGCAATTAATTAGGATATATGGTTATGACTCATATAAAGAATCCAACCTTGGTTTTGAAAGATTCTACTATCAACTTAGCAAAAGAATAACTCAAAGTTGTTACTCTTCACTGTCATTCATTATCAAAGATAAAATAAAGTTGACAACCTAGTTGTCAACTTCCATTCTTCAATTTAATCTTATAAAACTTTACGTAGTATCTATTGCCCCTTTCTGAAGTGCAAGACTGAATTCAGCAGCATTTTGATACCTCCAATTTATAAACAGTCAACTCTGGCTTTCTCCACTTTGTCAGAATTATAAATTCTCAGTGAAAACCTTGCTTGCAGCCTGGAATTTTTGCTTCACCAACATAGCAATATCTTGCCTTTCCTGGAGCCACTGTTTGAAAGGATTGATGGGCAAATAGAAGAACCCAAGTGTTAAATTTAACTCAATTTACTTTTAAAAGAGAGATATTGGGCTTCCCTGGTGGCGCAGTGGTTGAGTCCGCCAGCCGATGCAGGGGACACGGGTTCGTGCCCCAGTCCGGAAAGATCCCACATGCTGCGGAGCGGCTAGGCCTGTGAGCCATGGCCGCTGAGCCTGAGCGTCCGGAGCCTGTGCTCCACAACGGGAGAGGCCACAACAGTGAGAGGCCCGCGTACCACAAAAAAAAAAAAAAAAAAGAGATATTAATTTATACCTTTTATTCTTTTTTTCATACTGTTTTATTGGTGTGGTGAAAATCATGAATGGTCTGTACAATTACTTTCCATGGTAATTTACAAGTGCCTTTTCCTCAAATATAAATTCAGGAGTTTTGATTCTCATCAACTTTAATTCATGGGTATTTTCTCTAAACTGAAGCCAGAACTGAATAATTGAATTTAGAAGTAACTGGAAATTCTCTGTCCTGGGGTAGAGTTGGGAGTTGGGCAAGCTGCCTTAAATTGAAACATCCTCAAGCTGCAACTTCATCTTAGGGATTTGTGTGTGTGTGTGTGTATGCACATGTGTATACACGTTTCTCTTGCTAAGGAAGGCTCACAAGAGAACAGTGTCCTTTTTATTTTCATTTTGTTGAGACACCTAAAAGCAAGATTCCATTATGAATAAATTACTGCTTTATAAACGTCTTAGTGCAAAAACCAGTAGCCTTTAGTCTACATTTATTCACTCTCTAATTTGTCAGGAAACAGAAGAAGAAGGGAAAATCTAAAAATAAAGATTTATGGAAAAGGCTCTTGAATTAGAGAGTGATTGCACTGTCGATTTTATGTCTCATATTTATTTTTGCTTGCGATGATTTTAAATGCTGTGTAGTGACAACCTATTCAGTCAACAGAATGAATGCCGATATGGATGGATATGTAAATCAAAGGTATTGGGTTATTTATAATAAAGGCATTTTGATTTTATCTGAAAATTTACTTTTAATGTTTGAAATATCATTTCTCAAGAGTAAGCACCATAAATCCATTTTAATAGTTGATGACTGCCTTAATGAAACATCTGATAATACCACAGATATCTGGCTGTGATGCTCTAAGCTAACTCCATTGTACTGGAGCATTAATACTCTCGCATGCCTCAGCTCTTGCTTTCCTTGTGTTTAACTTCTGAATTCCTCCTTTTAGGGCTATATCATTGTAAATGAAATTAATGAGCCATGTGGCAATTCCACGAATCTCTCCCCTTCCACTCAGTTCCCTGCTGACGCTGACGCTGTTGCCACTGGGCCTACCACAGCTGTGCTGGCGAGCCAGCCACAAAATAAAGAGGTGTGTTGGCATGCCATTTCATTCATTCACTGCTTTCCTCATGTCAAGAATTAACCCATGGTTAACTGAAAATAAGGGTGTGTGAGACAAATATTTGTTTGGTTGACCAGAGGACCAAGAGTGATGGTGAGATGAAAAAAACAGACCGATTTGGGGGTAGTGCTCTACCAATGATAATACTAGAAACCATGAAATATATGGTACAGAGTATAGAGTACTAGGAGAAGTAAGTTCAGAAAAATGAACTATACATATATATAAATACACACACACACATATATATCTCTTAGCACTTTAGCCCAACCTACTTTTCTTACAAACCAAAAAGCCTTTCTAAAATTGTTGGTTTGAATCACCTTTCCAGTTTGATTTTGTCTTCTATTTTGTTTTGCAGTATGGATTTCTTTTTAATATTAAGCTGCTTTAAAACATCTGGGGAGGTGTAAATAATAGTAAGTTAAAATACCTCTTACGGATCCAAGTTGCTCACAGCGTGAGATCTTAACAAGAGGCTAAATTGAAAGATACTGCCCATCATTTATGCCTTCTTGATTAACATATAAGAAAACAAAACAATCAGATTATCGATTTCATTTCTTTGTCTTATTCTTTCATTTCATATGGACACATATATATTTTTTCTTTCTCCTCTAAAGCAAAGAGCACCTGTCTGTTCTGGATTTATGTTTCCTTCCACTCTTTCTCCTCATCCTATCACTCAACCTCCATCGGCCCCTTGGCCTGAAGTCATGGCTACATCTGTTGATTCTTTTCCTTTAAATGACACACCACCTCCTCTACCAGCTAAGAAACACAGAAGGCAGCAGCAACAGGACCAGCAGGTAATTAGGAGCTGGTGTTTAGAGTTTCACCTTAACAACAAACTTAACTGATGTGAAATCTTTTCTTCAACTTTTCCAAAGGTATTTTTTTGTTTTGTTTTTCCTGATCCCTTTTTATTTATTTACTTTTTAAAAGATATTTTTGATGTGGACCATTTTTAAAGTCTTTATTGAATTCGTTACAATATTGCTTCTCTTTTATGTTTTGGTTTTTTGTCTGTGGGGCATGTGGGATCTTAGCTCCCCAACCAGGGATCGAACCTGCACCCCCTGCATAGGAAGGCGAAGTTAACCACTGGACCACCAGGGAAGTCCCCCTGGTCCCTTTTTAAAAACTCAAAACCTAACAAAGAGGTGGCAGGTGGGTTGCAGAATATGTGCTAGGGTCTTCCAAGGGTATTTTTTAAAAAGATAAGATGCGTACTCCTGTTTTTTTTAAGGACATTTGTTATGGCCTAAGAGTGTGGGGATTGTTAGAAAGTTTGAGACCTTGATTGTCCTCTCCTGGCTTTTGATATGTTTGAGGTAGTTTCACATCCTCATGCTTCAGTTCCCATTCAACCAAAATATTGCAACTTACTTCAGGTGTTTTTCGAAACCATAATAATTATTTCTATAAAATCCATGGTGTAAAAAGTTGCTGTGTCAAAACAAAATATTTTCCTCACACATTACTGAAACCATAATAATAGACATCATTCCTCTGCTATGAGCCAAAATTTCCTCAACATTTTACAAATGTCTCATTTCTTCCTTCTAACAATCCCGTGAAATACGAACTATCTCCATATTAATATTTAGGGAACTGAGGCTCAGCATTGGTGAGTAGCTTGTCCAGGGTAACACCACAGGCAGTACATTTGGTCCATAGAACAATAGTTTTTTATTGCACTTTTTAAAATAGAGAATTTATTATTCCAGAAGTGTTGCCCTCCTTTTGATACATTCTATGCATACTCATGCTGGGGTATTCAAAAAATCTATTTTGAGACTCCTTTCCACTATAATCAAATCCTTATGTGAATTTGGCCCTAGAAGATCCTAAGGAGTCAGTCAATAGACCCGCCCCCCCCCCCCCCCCCCCCCCCCCCCCACCGCAAAGTAGGTGAGCTCTAGTTTCCTATGCCCAGCCCTTACCTTTCTTACAGCTACCTTTACTATCTATTACCTTTGGTTAAAGGACTGTATCTCCTCACTACTTTTAGGTTAATAAATATCTAGTATAAAAAGATAATTGTAAAGTTAAATTGCAGATATTCTTCATGATTGGCGTGTTTGGAGATTGATAGTAAGTTTGATAACCCAAAGTTGCATTAATTTTTACATATTTCAAAAGCTTGAGTTCAGGATAAAAATGATCAAACCTAAAGAACCTCTAATTAGGAAATAAATTTACTATTGAAGACATTTTGGGGGAGGCCAAGAAAAATTTGGATAAGTTTCGAGTTGGCAAAAATTTTGCCTTAGGAATCTGAAAATAAAAATGAAATAGTCAACAGAAGGATTTTTAAATGTGAGGGATTGCTGTAGAGGCTCCTTGGCCAAGATCTTTTTTCAGTCTAGAAGGATGCCTTATATGGAAACATGTGGAGTTGGAGTGTGTTTATGTGATTGAAATATGATTCTAACTTTAAACCCACTTCCCTGTTTATGCTTTCTCTTCATTTCTTCCTTCTCCCTTTTCTTATTCTCCTCACACTGGGATCCGTGCCATCACACAGAACTGTCCAGACAGACAAAGGGAGAAACTGCTTACTTGCTTTGTCCACTGGCTGTTCTGCCATCCACATGGCAACCATCATAATAACTTGTAAGTTGTCCTGAGGCCCCAAGGCAGCAGGCACTACTACAGAAATGACAGGTGGATTTTTCTGAATTTTTCTAGGTTCAGTAATAAATTCTTCCAGTGTACCTTACCAAATGCTAGCCCAATTTTCTTACTGAATACAAGTCTAAGTTGAGTAACTTTTAAAAAGTCTGTGTTAAAATTCCAAAGCTTCTTTGTAAATGCATACCTCTTAATTACTTCAGTGACCTGTTTCAGTTAGTCAAGTCTTGCTATTCTGCTTTACATTTGCATTTAAAGCATTTTAGAAGTCTGGAAGAAAGGAAAAAACAGCACCAAGAAGGCCTCTATCTGAGTGACACTTTGCCTCGAAAGAAAACCACACCTTCCATATCCCCTCATTTCAGCAGTGCTACTATGGGGAGAAGCACCGCCCCAAAGGTAGGACATGGGGAGAACCACGGGCTTCACCTTCAGTGAGTCTTTTTGTCCTTATGTTGACTGACATGCAAAGGCCCCTAAAGAAAATGCTAAATAATATACCATTAAGTTTGCTTGTTGGGCAGACGTCATAACTAAATTGCATTTTCTATCCTATTCAGAGGATGTTTGGAATTATACGCTCTGGGACCGAAGCACCTGGTCCAGGGTATTTTCTACCACCACACAAGTGGTGAGTAGCCTTCACTTATGTGACACACTCCCGTAGCTGTATCCCAGATATGGAAATTGGAGGACATAAGCTCTGGATTCCAGGAATAATGGCAAAAAATATTTATCGAACCATTTATTGGAGCCTGACACTGGGCTAAGCCTTTGACATGGATTGTTTCTTTGTAAAACCCAACAACACTAGGTAGTAGAGGTACTAATTAGTATCCCCATTGTATACATGGATAAAACTGAGGTGGAAAGAAGCTAGGTGACTGGTCCACCTGGTCACCTGAAGCTGGTCGGCCCTGAAGCTAGCAAGTGGATCCATGTGGTCTGATGCCTGAGCTGCCCTCACGCCTGTCTGCTGCCTTACCAAGGGGTCATGGCAGGAAGAGGGGAAGGGCAAGTGAGAAGGAGGTTTTGAGTGGGGCAGACTTCGGAGTCCTTCCCTTGTCCTTAATCACTTTGTTTTCATCTATTTTATAAACTGGTGTTCCAAGGAATTTGCTATTTTGAAAGTGTGCTAAAACCACCGGGATAGTTAATATTACGTGTCTCCAGTTTTCAGCCCACTCGATCACTTGGAGCAGATGGAAATTGGTGCCCTTGTAACGTGTGTGGATCTCCTCTGTCCTTGTGCATGATGTGCATGCGTTCTTGTCCCTGCATCTGCTCCTCGCGCATGAAGGACTTTGAGTTGTTCTCCAAGGTGGTTTTGGACAGTGTTTTCCCTATCTGTCTTCACTTTTGGAACTGCTGCCACTGGAGGAATGGCTGTGATGTTGAGACTGCTGTGGAGCTCCTGGGGAGGGACAGCGACTGGGCTTTACCATTTAGCATCAACACACGGGGTGCAAAGACCTACCTTCGCTGCCTTCTGCGCTTAGATAGGAGCTAGGAATCAGCGATGTGACCATGTCCAGAAGGACCATTGGGCCTGCAGTTTGCCTGAGTTTTTCCTCCTGTTTCTCACAGGGCCACCTGCCCCTGGGACAGAGCAACAGCTGTGGCAGTGTGCTCCCCCACTCGCTGGCAACCATGACCAAAGACTCAGAATCTCGGAGGATGCTCAGAGGTAGGTACCTTTTAAGCCCAGTGTCATGTCCTTTGTCAAGCATTAGAATTCCTCAGGGAGAGGGAGACCAAACAGAGTTGGGGCTCGTTAGGGAGGGGATCAACCTAAGTCCTCAACTTTACTCTTTTCATTTTTTTTAAATTTTATTGAAGTATAGTTGATTTACAATGTTGTGTTAATTTCTGCTGTACAGCAAAGTGATTCAGTCAACTTTACTCTTCATGTGTCCACTTAGGGGAGGGATATATATATGTATACTTCCTTATTGTTGTACTGAGGTAAGTTTTCCTATATGCACATTTGGCTGGTACATAACCATTGTATTTTATAAATTCAGTAGACATCTCCAATCAGAAAGGCCCACAGAGAATACTAACCTTCCCATTTGATTGGGAGAAGGAAAAAAGAGACCCCTGAGATCCTGAGAGATTACCAAGGCACTTAACCAAGTCAGATCACTCGCCTGGTTTGTGGCTGAGCCGCCCTGTTGAACACGTGCTAAAGACTCATTGAGCTGACACAGAGCACTAGTGGCCTAGGACAGACTTCCCTTAGGCCTTTAAAGTGGGTTGAGCTTTTTTTTTTTTTTGGCGGTACGCAGGCCTCTCACTGTTGTGGCCTCTCCCGTTGCGGAGCACAGGCTCCGGACGCGCAGGCTCAGCGGCCATGGCTCACGGGCCCAGCCACTCCGCAGCATGTGGGATCTTCCCGGACCGGGGCACGAACCCGTGTCCCCTGCATCGGCAGGCGGACTCTCAACCACTGCGCCACCAGGGAAGCCTGGGTTGAGCTTTTATTCTATGTGGTTGTTAGGTTTCAGGTAGACTTGGACTCTCAGCATGTTCTGTTTCTTTGTAATAATATGTTGCATTTCTAATGGGGTTCTCAAGTAGTCTTTGTGGGGCTAGAAGAAAATACTGTAAGGCAGTTCCAGAGGTGAGCTTCTCGTGCAGATTAGATTTATTGTGTTAACACGGTAGTTTAGGTCAGCTTATATTGGCCCTAACTTTTGAGCAGGCATGGTGCTAGACAGCAAAAATACAAATAAATTACATGATCTTTGCCCTTGAAATGCCTAGAGTCTCATGAGGAAGAGAAAAACAAACAGATGCTTTCAATAAAATGTGGTAAATGCAGTGATGGATGTATGCCCGGGATGTGAATGGGGATGCTGACAGAGTGATGAGCGTCTGGCCTCTCAATGTGTTCATTAGTGGGATTGAAACCCTTCCCTCTAAGCCAGCTTAGAGGCAATTCTGACTGCTCGGCCTCTTTGCTAATGTCACCAGGGAATAATCACTAGTACCATTAGAAATATGTTTATATATTGGTGTATATATATGCATGTATACCTAATGTGTATATGTGTGTGGATAAGTGAGCTATATATATATCACTTGAATGAGGATTTCCTATCATTACCAGAGTGATTTAAGAGTTAATAGAAGCTATGGTGTTCCTAAAAGTGGTTTATAATATATGAGAGGTTTACAGTGTTAACCTTTGAATAAAATACATTTGATTGAACTTCTCTTTTATTTTATCATAATTTCTTAATAAACTAAAAATATCTCTTATGGTATATAAATAATAAACATAAATGAGTATATTTTGGCTCTCATTAATCACTGTTCGCTTGTGGGTCAAGTCTGTTTTCTGCTGATGCATTTCTCTGTGATATTTATAGACTTCTTTTTAAATGGATTTTTCCCACTGGCTGAAGGCATAAAAGTTTGGACTGGACACAGCACCCATGCTTTATGTTGAAAGTTTTTGCCTTAAGATAGAGAGCAAGAAAAACTAGTCCTTTATACCAAACAAACCTGTAAACAATACTGTGTAAGAGGATTCTTGTGAGAATATGGTGAAACTGGAGGGATGTTTGATCTCTATTTTTCTCATCTGTGTTCCCCCCAAATAATGGGAATCCCCATGTTAGGTCCATGAAGAAGAACTGAGCCAGTTCCCTTAGGTCACATTAGGTACCGTCTACAAAATCTATTGTCTTTGACCTGTCTTTTGTGCCCCTGTTCTTCACTGTTGGGTCTTTTGTACATCCCAGAAGTCTGCAGCCTGTCCTTCCCTGCTGCAGCTCTGAGTGGTGTTCCTCTTAAAGAGTTTCATGTGGTGATGATGAGACAGCTTCCAAGGAAATAGAGAAGCCTCATATGTGTGCTGATCCAAGAGGATGTGATGTATCTTGTGAGGCCAGCCTGCCACCCTTGGCTTCCCTGCCCAGAGGAGGAAGGGTCAGGGACTGCAGTTTTTAAAATTGGCAGGATTTTCTACTAAGCCCATACAGGTGGCCCACAAGGACCAGGGAGGATGACTCATAATTTCATTTGGAATTGTGTTTCACTACTACTTGTTGGCTCCATTAAAATAGCAAACACCAAGTAAAAGTCCATGGTTTTGAAAAAATCAGACCTCACACATTTTTCATTAACTCAAATTAAATAGGTCTTATCATTTTTATGACTTACACAAATTAACTTAAATGAACTATTTTTTTGCTGCTTATTCGTAATGGATACATCAAGGACGATGGTGTAAGTATAAGCCTTCCTTCAGTAAGCACTTTTTTAGTAGACCTGACAGCGTGAATCATGCAAACAAAGATCTCTGAGAGCAGAGTTTAAAGCAAAGAGTCCAGGGACTCAGATCCTAAAGTTGTAATGGTTATTGGCTTTTGTACAACTTGTGAACTATTCCTTTGTAAGCTTTAGAATGAATGAAATCTTTGTCCTTTTATCTTCTGTTCCATGCAGGAAAGTCCAAGAAAGGTATGACAACCTCCCTGTGTGGTGTTTTTGTTTCCAGCAAATAATGAAAGGTCATTGTCATCTTTAAGAAATGATCAGATTTAAAACTGTACAATGGTGGACTTTTAGTCTAATGATTATTCCTTTTTACACATCAGAGGAAAATTGTTGCACATTTGCTAGAAGCAGAATGCTGCGTGCAGCTGCTGTTCGTTGACCGGCAGCTGCATGACCCTCTTTGTTTTGATTTTTTTATTGCAAGGTCAGACCATGCAGGAAACACGAGTGCTTCGGAAGCACCGTTCCGTAAGACTCAGGATCTAGATAAAGAAAAGAGTGGGCCTTGTGATGTGTGTAGGCTAAGTGTAAAATATGATGTTTCCCCTTTATAAAGGCCAGGTATAAATAAGGCAGGCGGCAGGCTATGTGAGGAGATGGAAGGATTTAGGAGGCTCCTACCTATTCATTCCATTTAAGCCTTGAGACTTAGTAAAGAGTGAAGAACAGCCTAAACTGCTGGCTAGAATAAATGATTCTTATGTGGCTGGGAGACAGAAATGTAGGGCATTAAAAGACTGACTTGTTATAAAGTTTGATGGACTGTGCTTCAAATCATTGAATGGCATTTTACAAACCTTAAGTCTTAAAAACTATTTGTTAATGTCTTCTTGGAAAAAAGAATTGTTTCATAGATATAATCTTGTTTTTATTCTCCCTATTTTCTAGTTGAACATGTGTGAAAAATTCTTTTCTCCTGTAACAAATCATTTTTGACTGTGTGCATGTATCAGAAGCTTGTTTTTGTTTTGTTAACTTCTTGAGTTCGTCTCTATAAACTCAAATTTAATCTAAAAATGTGAATATCTTACCTTGTCAAGCTGGTATTGTTACTAACACGGTCAATGACTGCATGTTGGAAGACGTTTATTTTCCCTGGCCCTTTGTCATCCTTTTTGATCTTGTATCTTTTTCCCTTTCTCTATCATTCTCCTCCTCATTCCTGACTTGTCCTGCACCTTCGTCTTCTGGCTGTGGACTATGGTTAGGAAGAATGAATGTCTCAGCAGGTGAGAAATTGTCAGAAATACTGATTAATTTTATCCTCTTAAACCGAGGTTATAATTTTAAGTCATCTCATTTTCTGTATTAAGGCCCAGATAACCATTTTAAGGTATATAACACACATTTGGAAAATATTGGCAAGATTATATATCCCACAATGGTTAACTCACAAAGCACTTTTCAGGTACAATTAGCCAGAATTCATAGAGATTGACATTAAAAATAATGATAACAATAATAATAATAAATGGGCCTTGAACGTCCAACCTATTGGCTCTTCCGGGGCAGTGAAGAGAGTTGAGTTGATTAGGATTCCGGGTATGTGCTATGCTTAGTGATCAGCCTCAGATATTATCAGGTCTTACTTTATAAACTTTATAAAATACCCTATTCAAACAGCCATTTCTATCTGGACAGGAAGGATTTAGAGCATTTACAAGGCCCTTTTTACTTTTCAGATGCTGTCCCACTGCTGAACATTATTCTTGCTACATAATTTAAAACCAAGCAGTCTCAGGGATTTGGGGAAGTCTCATTTTTTCCAGTCCACTTACTTTGCCCCATCCGAAACAGTAGATGCATTCCACTTCCTTATTTAGTCACTAATATATTGGGTTGGCCAAAAAGTTCATTTGGGTTTTTCAGTAACATCTTATGGAAAAACCTGAGCAAACTTTTTTTGGAATTTCTTGAACAAGTGCATTCAGTCAGTGACTCTTTATTTTGTGACATCTGAATGCTAAACAAATGGGGATTCTGTGGTGAACAGGACATATATGACCCCCTCCCTGATAACTTATGCTTGAGCAGTGGCTTAATCCAGCTCACACCTGTTCTGGTGCTGCTTCATGCACAGCAGCTCTTCTTGGGCCTCCTACCAGGAACGCTCCTTCCGTCTCCTGAGCTTCTATGGTGTCCTTCTGTTGAAAGTATCTGAACCTTTAAATGGCCAGGCCAGAGCCTGGATCCTAAAGCCAGCTCTTAGGAATCACGCTGGTGCAATTCTGGGGTCACGAGGGAGAGGTCCATGCCCTCGATTGTAATTGCAGGGGTAACTTGTTTCTTTGGAATTGTTCAGGAGGGAGGAGGCTAAGCCAGGTGACAGCTGAGTTCCCTGAGATCAGTAAAATATTGCCGGTTGCGGGGATAGAAGGGACTGCATAAGATGGGCATTCCCACTCACACTGGATCCACAGGAGACTAAAATCTTGCCTTGGAAGCTACTTGTTAGAAGCAGCCTTTTTCGTTTCAGTTGCCATGAAAATGCAAGGTGCTTATCCTACCACCGGAGTGATGCAAGGTTTTCTCAGACGTCGAGCAAAGAAATAAAATAAAAATAAATCACGTAGTGAGGTGATCTAGGGAATTTACATTCACAGTCCTTAGCACAGCACACATTGTAACACGGCTCTCCCTTATGGCCGCATCTGAAAACTTGGAGCCAGTTTAGTTTACTGTCTGCCTCACCTGAAGGTGGTAAGTTCATTTTCTTATTCTGTGGTACTTTTGGGGGAAAAAAAAAATCCTGGAACATCTGAGAAGCAGGGCATACAGTTGCTTTAAGAAGAAATACGTTCCCCCTCTTTTCTGCTTTTCCAAAAAAGTGTTAATTGCATTGTAGGAACTGGCTTTTCCTCATAGCGAAAAACTGAAGGGAAGGGAGGTTGTGGCACCTGTCATCACCAAGGAGATAAGTCTTATATGTTTGAAATGACAGGGCTGTCTTTTAGGGATGTTTTGTTCATACTAAAACAAGGAAATGTCTTCCATGTCGTTGGTGCCAGTGTGAAGGTTTCCTTGCCAACGAACCTTTTTTGAAAGTATAAGGAAAGATATGCGTGTGAGCTTTTCAAATAATTTCTGGTGTTTTTTTTTTTTTTATCGTCCCCCTTTTTTTTCATAATGAATAATTGGAAACGATTTAACAGGAGCAGTTAGTGATTCCAAAAGTTCAAGTATCAAAGGTAAATATTTGAGTAATGAATTATTTTGCCATTCTTAAGACAAAAAAAAAAAGGCACAAGCTCCATGCTTATGAACGAACTGGCTTTGTGTAATGCTTTTATGCATTAATCATTACAATTAATAATATTCTCTCTCTCTAAAGTCTCATGGTGTGCTATTATGTTTTGCATCTTTCCTTAGCAAAGTGATGTGTAGTTTTTACATACGTGTATATTTATAACTTATAATTACATCTTATATCAAGGAAACTTATCTTCCCAGAAATGCCTTAACCTGAACTAACATATTTTCACTTAGACATGTAAAACTGCTCTAAATACTAACGGCATGCAAACTCCTCATGGAACTCTAATCATTTTACAGATTTAGTTTTGGTCTGTAATGCTTTGTTAAAGCATCATGGATGTGGCTTCCGTTTTTAAATGGAAATATTTAATTAACAGCTGAGGAAGCTGTTTGGAATTACTTGCCTTCTTCTGCCCTCTGGCCTGCTTTTTGCCATTCCATTACTAATTAAAAGCCTCATAGAAAGGTAGGTAAAGTACAAGAAAACAGGGAAAATCCAGATGGTCCAACTGTAAACTCTTCATAGGTCTGGTAAGTAAATTTGATCAAGGAGAAAGTGACTGCAAACTATGGTACTGGTTAAAGAAACATCTTTTTAATGAATTAAGGGATTTGTTTATCACTATGACCCCTGATTCCCGAATACATGCTAAATAGAGAATTGAAAGGAAGAATAACTCGATTTGTGATGCCCAAAATCAACTACCAGAAGAAAGCCATAGAATAACACAAAGTCGAGCCAGTGGCCTAATGTGCCAGCTGACCAGGTACCAGGGTAAGGAAAACCCCTCTTATTAGTGGCAACTTTTGCTCCTGTTGGTGGGATCCCTATGTTTTCATACGGTTGATATCACCAACTAGCTGAAGGCTGACTGTTGAGGCAGAAAAAGAAGAGAGCTATATATACACTAATTAGGAGGAGTACAGCCATTGGAAGGATTGTTGATTCTGAGTATTTTAAATAAGTAACTGGCAGACAAGGGAATTTGAAAAAAAAGGATGAGGAAAATGTCAGTTTGAACATTAACCAGATTAAAAGTGTGAGTGATATGAGTGAGACACAGGTTTCTCAAATCCTACACCTAGATGATCCACCTATTTTATGACCAGATCCAGTACCCTTTAAATTGCAATGCCACTGAAGAAGTGACTGCCCGTAAACCCTGGTGTTGCTTGTCACCAGAGTCGTCTTGCTTCACTTAAACCCAGTTATTATCAGAGGATTCACGGCCTTTAAATGTGTTTCTGTTTTGGTTTTGTGTGTGTGTGTGTGTGTGTGTGTGTGTGTGTGTGTGCGCTGATGTGTTCTTCTCGGTTGTGCTGAGATGTAGAAATGGTATAGGAAAGTGTCAAGTGATCTGCTGACAGAAAAGATCATTCCCAAGACCACTTCTTTGAAACTCTTCCTTGCACTGAGCATTATGCCATTTCTTTGATCTTCTTGGCTTCAAAACAAATTAGACCAAGGCCCCAGTTTCATAGGCAGATGTTTTGGGTTCCTGGTTTAAGCCTTAGAAGATCTAAGACTGAAAAAAATGAGGCATACTGACGTATTTATGGCTCTCTCCTTAGGATATAATCACCAACAGATGAGTGAAGGTCAAAGGCAGAAGTCTTCTGAATTTTACAGCCGCACAGCATCTGAATCAAATGTCTACTTGAACAGTTTCCACTACCCAGATCACAGCTACAAGGACCAGGCCTTTGATACTCTGAGCCTAGACAGCTCTGACAGCATGGAGACAAGCATCTCTGCCTGCTCACCTGACAATATCTCTAGGTAAGATGTATTCCTGGGGAAGGTTTCTGGTTTGGAAAAGCACCTGTCGGTTTCAAAAAGTAAAGCCATCAATTTGGGGCCATGTATATGTACAAGCCCAAATTTCTGAAACATAAAGACTCTGCAGTAGAGAAGAGGGCTGGGTGTCATGGTGGTCTTTGAAAGTAGTTTCTTTGTATCCTGTGTGACTGAGCCAGTCACACACCATCTAATCCATTTTCTCCTTTACTCTATTCTTTACATTTGACTTCACGCATATACTGTGCTTCAAAATGGATTTGCCTCTGTTGGTTGACTCCACCTTCATTAGGACTACTTTTGATTCAGTAAAGAAGTAATTTCCAGCAACAGAGTAAGAATTTGAAGGATATCTTACCCTTATGTTTTGTTGCAAGGAAGACATTAGCTGTTCTGCATATTAAAATTTTGTAAGGATTTAACCATTCACATTCGTGTTCATACTTTGAGGCAAGCAAAGGTGGTCTTAGGGGATTATGGCCAAAGGTGCATCTAAAATATGGATCTAGTCAGAGCGCTCTTTCAAAAGCTTGTGATGGGGACTTCCCTGGTGGCACACTGGTTAAGAATCCACCTGCCAATGCCGGGGACACGGGTTCGAGCCCTGGTCCGGGAAGATACCACATGCTGTGGAGCAGCTAAGCCTGTGCGCCACAATCACTGAAGCCTACGTGCCTAGAGCCCATGTTCTGCAACAAGAGAAGCCACCGCAGTGAGAAACCCGTGCACCACAACGAAGAGTAGCCCCCGCTCGCCACAGGTAGAGAAAGCCCGCGCATAGCAACGAAGACCCAACGCAGCCAAATATTAATTAATTAATTGAAAAAGAAAAAATGCTTGTGATGATGCCCTACTACCTTTTTTTTTTTTTTTTTTATTTGTGGTACGCGGGTCTCTCACTGTTGTGGCCTCTCCCGTTGCGGAACACAGGCTCCAGATGCGCAGGCTCAGCGGCCATGGCTCACGGGCCCAGCCGCTCCGCGGCATGTGGGACCTTCCTGGACCAGGGCACGAACCCGTGTCCCCTGCATCGGCTGGCGGACTCTCAACCACTGCGCCACCAGGGAAGCCCTGCCCTACTACCTGTTGAATAAAGTCAGACCCCAGAGCCTGGCATTCTAGATCCAGCCCAACTCCCTATTCATTCTCTCCTCCTGATACACCTCCCAGAGCTTCTTATTCATTGAGAGGGCGAAGAATTCTCAGATCTCTGTGCCTTTGACCATATTGGTTCTAGCTTTGGGCTCATGTAATCTGTTCTTTCTTTTATTTATATGCTCATTCATTCCACAAATCCTTATAGAATATTCTACAGTTAACAGTGAGCTGGAGTCAGCTCAAACTGGCTGGCAAGAGCCAGAGGTGCACATCTCCTCCTAACTCTGTGATCAGTGATGTCATGTTGGTAGCTTGAAATTGGCCACGGTGGGAGTATTTACTCCACATAAATAGACATTTGCTGCATATCAGGGGTTTTGTTTTTCTCCGGAGAGCTAGTTTACCAGCACACCACTATCTAGAGTCAATTCATCCTCTCATTTGTTTATTCCCTCAACCTGTACTTACTGAGCATTGAGAGTGTCTGGCGTTGCAAAATGTCTTTACCTTCCCCCAAACCCTCCCATTTTAGCCTGGAGAAAGTCTTCTCTTCCTTTAAGCTGAAACTTAAGTTGGAAACTCATGAGAATTTCTCCTTTCAGGGCATTTTTCTTTCATGTTTCCATGGAACTTGATACTTTTTTCTATTATATCACTGATCACATTGCAGCATACAGATTTTTTCTTCAATAATTAATTGGTACATTCCTCAGTGTCAAGGAGGATGTCTAATTATCTTTTGGTTTCCACATTCAGCAGAGATCTGGGCACATAGTAGGCATTCAGTAAGTGTCGGCTGAATAAATACCTCGGGATATTTGATTTTTTTTTCTTTGTTTGATCTATTTCAATTGGCTGAGAACCATTATGAGTTCAACCCCCCAAGCATCCAATATTTAATCAGTGTTCATTGAGCAATTGTGTGTCTCAAGTGAAAATGTCTAGTTGAATAATGGCCATCAAAAAAACTTTGCTCGGGCTTCCCTGGTGGCGCAGTGGTTGAGAGTCCGCCTGCCGATGCAGGGGATACCGGTTCGTGCCCCGGTCCGGGAGGATCCCGCATGCCACGGAGTGGCTGGGCCCGTGAACCATGGCCGCTGGGCCTGCGCGTCCGGAGCCTGTGCTCCGCAATGGGAGAGGCCACAACAGTGAGAGGCCCGCATACCGCAAAAAAAAAAAAAAAAAAAAAAAAAAAAACTTTGCTCTATTGCAATGAAGTCACAGGCTGGGACAGGAGCTTTGGGGGCTCGACCTGACAACTGTTGTGCTACGGCAAGCAGATCACAGAACTCTCTCGGTCCTGATTTGCTCATCTGCTAAGTGGAGGATTGTTTCTCGAATGCAAGAGGATGATGGATTTTAAAATATTTGGGTGGAAAATTACCATCGTGTATATAGCATTTCTTTCTTTACAAAGGTTTGAATCATTTGCTCCTCATCCCCGCCCCCCAAAAAAGGAGTGACAGAGACAGAGGGAAAGTAATATCAGCAAGGTATACTTAGCTTTGGGTTAGTGTCTCATAAATGAAAAGAATATGAGAGACCTCAATCTAACCAGATATTATAGCCGGGAAATCTGGGGAGTGGAAGAAAAGAAGAAAAGGAGAGAGGCTACAGTTTGTGGTAAATAAAATATAGTGTATTTTAATTCTGGCATCATAATGTTTGAAATATTGATATTACTGGATATATCCTGTCAGAGAAGGAAAGGAGTCCCTTGGGAAAAACACTAAAGCAACCGTGAGAATTATAGATATTTCTCCTTGTTACAACGGAAAACTTAATTTAATTTAAATTTAAGTAAGGAGTTATATAATAATAAAGAATAAAGCTAAATTTTTGCTGCCATTATTTTTTAATGTCAGAAGGGTTAGTATTTCACTTCATTCAATATTAGAAGATACGGTATCTCACTTTTTTTTTTTTTTGCGGCACGCGGGCCTCTCACTGTTGTGGCCTCTCCTGTTGCGGAGCACAGGCTCCGGACGCGCAGGCTCAGCGGCCATGGCTCACGGGCCCAGCCGCTCCGCGGCATGTGGGATCCTCCCGGACTGGGGCACAAACCCGCGTCCCCTGCATCGGCAGGCGGACCCTCAACCACTGCGCCACCAGGGAAGCCCGGTATCTCACTTTTTAAAAAATGAAAGACACTTGAGTGTGTGGAACAATTGGGCATCAAACCATCCATCTCTTGCTCTGAAGGAGCTCTCGTAATACCCGCTTATCCCAGGAGGACGTCAGAGAGTCATGCAGGGGTGCCGGGAGCTCATGTTCTCAGGACAGAAAGCCTAGAACTTTGAGTACTTATTCATAAATGCCAGTAAACCGACCGATTAAATGTGTTACTTTTGAATAACAGGACACAAACAAAAGTCAGCAACTCGGCAACTATTGTATAACGATGATGGGAGGAATAAAAGTTGACAGTGCAGCCGTTTCATTTCCAAGTATAGGGATCTCAGAGGGGTTTCTTAGGCACTCTGCACTTTTGCAAGTTGTTATTTTGAAAACATCAGACTACTTTCCCAAATAATTGTGAACATTTTAAAGCAGTATTCCTGTGGTGAACTCCTGATGGTTTGACTATTTTTTTTTGTCTATTTTTGAGCCATCTTTAATAAATAAATACACTCTATATTATAGTTTTCCTATCTTGGTGGCTTTTTCTGCTCCATTTTCTGCTCCCTGCCTCTTCATCCCCACCAAAAACTGAAAGTAAATATGCATCCCTTCAAATGATCACTCCTCAAACCCCATCTCTCATATTTAAAGGTGGTAACAGCCACAGTGCAGCAGTAAGTACAGGAAATTACCTTAAAGGGAGCCACTTCAGTTAGATTTACCAAGCATTAGAAGTTTAGGTCTAGAGACTTAAGCACAGTGGCCACCAAAATCTTAATTTAATTTTATTTGTTCACCTACTTACTTTTTCTTTAAATGGTTTCCAAAGGTAGAAAATGAGAATTGACTCCACTAAATGTGCCATATTAAGAGGATAGCATTATTGCAGAGTGATCATTCCTGGAAGGTAGCTACATGTGGCCATGATCATTTTCCATAGTTACTTCACAGAGAACTGACCCAGTGCTGCTAGCAGTTATAGATAACTAACCAATCACCATGGTCAGAAATTACTAATAGTAGTTATTTAAATATGCTGTCAGATTCTCTGAATGTCAAAAAATTGAAGCCAAAGTAGAAGATGCCTACAAAAGGTCTAGTATAAATAAAAGGGACAGAGAGAGAAAAAACAATCATTTCTCTTTTGTGCCACCATCTACCTAAAAAAAATTCATGCTGCCCTAAGATAAGCTTGTACCTATTTTTATGAAGGAAAATGATGTGATAAACATCAGGAAAATGGTAATAGGGAACTAATGTTTGGCATGTATAGTATGACAGCACATCCTAAATGGGAACTTTTTGAAGACAGGTAGAAAAAGAAATAAAGAACTAAAATTTTTCTCTTTTTTTAGATTTTTAAAAAATTATGTATTAAAATATCCTGAAATTATACACATTTTAAAGAGGTAATTCCATGCTGAAGTTCTAGCAACATAAACTTAGTCTTGTGGTTTATTATGTCACAAAAAGCCATTGGTAGAATTATCGAATTACTCAGAGTTGTGGGTACCTTTGCCTTACACTTTTTGTTGAGACATCATTTTCGTGTCCAGCAGAAAGTTCTTTGAGTCAGACAGTGTTTTTGCTTTTACAACATCATTACTTACACTGTACACAAATATAAAGCTAAGAAAACAGGTCTTGGGTCGTAGAAAACAGCAGCTGAAGGTCAGTTCTTCATAAAGTCTGTTTTCTGCTAAAATTATTGAATGAGCTCATAGAGTATAGTGTTCTGAATACCACCTAAAATTATATGTTCTTATTACCATTGCTAATAAGCCCTGACCTTGTGTTCATGCTTTGAGAAAATGTTAAGGAAGTTGATCTCTCATTATAGTTATTACCCACCAGCGGTGTGTGTATGGAGCGGGGACAAGACTGGGTATGGGGTTGAGGGCATCCAAGGCTGAGCTTGGTTTTAAGAGATACATCAACCAGAATTTCAGATACTTCTAATCCCTTCGTTTCAGGCAAAGGTTTGTATTCTGCTTTCTACCCTAGTCAACACCCAGTGTTTGCATTTTATTCTAGGGAATTCTTTCAGAAGAGATACTGAAAACCAGAGGATTTCAGAGGAGGGCAGACAGCTGTCAAAGAGACCAGATAGTCTAATCTTTTTGAATAGAGAAAGATTAGACATTTTATAAGGAGTAATAATTTGCTTAACCTGAAAAAATGCTTGAGATAATGAATTGAAAATAAATATTCTGGGACACTGGCTTTTCATTTAGTGGCAACATTGGTATGCTGAAGGCAGTCTTGGAAAAGTTTTATGTCTTTATGGAGAATTTTGTTTTGTGTTTTGCTTATTTATTTGTTTGTTGTATGACAATGTTCTTGTTTACTTTTTTTCCTTCCTTTTCCTGTTTTTGCCTTTGCCCCTAAAGTGAATATTCTAAAAAGCAAATTCAAATGTTGCTGAAAGGTATTATTCACCACTGAAAACTAAATCTGCTATTTAGATTCCTGTACCCTTGACTGAAGTTTCATTTTTCTTTATGAATATGGGTTTTTACCAAAGTTGGTTACATAAAAAAAGTAATCTTCAGTTGATAAAATAGAATATGGCTAAGTAGAGAAAGGAGGCAAAACTAGTCATCTTTTTTTTTTGCGTTATGCAGGCCTCTCTCTGTTGTGGCCTCTCCCGGTGCGGAGCACAGGCTCCGGACGCACAGGCTCAGCGGCCATGGCTCACGGGCCCAGCCGCTCCGCGGCATGTGGGATCTTCCTGGACCGGGTTACGAACCCGTGTCCCCTGCATCGGCAGGCGGACTCCCAACCACTGTGCCACCAGGGAAGCCCAAAACTAGTCATCTTTATACCATTAATGACCAAGTGATTCAGTATTATTCAGTATCATACAGTAATTACATATGAGATCAGAAATGTGCCTGCCTTCTGAAGGTCAGAATTTGGAGCAATGGGAGGAAGCATTGCTCCTCTTGTAATTTAGGTGGGCTGGAGAAACCAATGATGAGTGTCTTGTGCTACAGGTAATGCATTACAAAGTGTATCTTCAGTGACTTCAGGCTCTCCCTTGGCATGACAGGTGCTAGCCAAATGGCATTTCATTTGTTCCATGCCATTGTATTGACAAGTCTTCACCCTAAATTTCTATAGTAATTGCTTTTGCTTTTCACTGCAGGTGCAGTTCTGATCCCCCCAAAAGTATCAGGTAGTGGCAACACAGTATCATAGAGCAGCAAAAATTTTGCTGAATAAAAGTGGTTTACATGTCAAGGAAATATTAAATCAATAGCAAAAGTGTAGCTATAGAGAACAAGTAGGTGTCCATGGATAAAAATTAATTATTTTAAAACAAAATAACCAAAGTAGCTTTTAAAGTATATAAAATATAATTTTTTTTTCTGCCTCCATAGTTTTGTCTTTTCCAGAATGTCATATAGTTGGAGTAATAAAGTATTTAGCGTTTCCGATTGGCTTCTTTCACTCAGTAATATGCATGTATAGTTTCTCCATGTCTTTCCATGGCTTGATAGCTCGTTTCTTTTTAGTACTGAATAATATTCCATAGCCTGGATGTAGTATGGTTTATTTATTCATTTACCTACTAAAGGATATCTTAGTTGCTTCCAAATTTTGGCATTTATGAATAAAGCTGCTATAAACATGTGTGCACAGTACTGATTTTAAGATAAACCACATGTCCTACATTACTGTGGTCATGTTTCTCTTCAAAAGAACTCTTAGCCCTCAAACATCCTAGGTTTGAGTTGCTCAACAATATGATTTAGGGAGACTATACTAATGATTATCTTATTCATTTTTATATGAATTAATTTTTATATGAATGTGTGTAGCAAACATGAACCCCTACTGTGTGCCAGGCTTTATGCTACAGAGGATACAGGCACAAAAGCCTCTCTATAGCCAAGAGAGTCTAGAAAAGAAGATACATTTAAGTGACTATGCAAATAAACATGCATGAGAAATAGCATTGGTTCTCCATGGCTGGAACATCAAAATAAATAAGTTTTGACTTAGGCCATGGTCCTTTTTTTCCAGAATAGTCAAATAAAATGTAAACAAGGGAAAAATAATATATTTTGTTTAATGTTAAACATTTCTAAGTTCTTCTCCTTCTCTGTTAGTTATCCTATCTGGTCTTGCAGCTTTTGCTCCCTTTGGTTTTTTCCTTCATGTGTTATGTGATGTCTTTCTCAAGGTGCATTACTTTTGAAGCTCTTGAATCCCTTAATGCAGTTTCCTCGTTCGTACGGTGGATGGGCTTTATTGGCAAAACTGGCCACTACCCTTCTATTGCACCTGTAAGAGAATTCATTTTTTTAATTGGCCATCTTAGATCACCATTTAAGAAATAAAATGTCCACAAGCAAAAAGGCATAACAAAAAAGTAGCTGGTGATACATGATCCCAAACCAAATAAAGTGACTTCCAAACTTAGGGGTCATCTACGTAGAACTTTGGTGATATGTTGTTGGTCTGGCATCCCTGAATAATTAAACTAACGGGAAGACTTCCCGCAAGCCAAAATTTTTAGACTTTGGAGGAAACATTTTGAGAACACAGTTTGTAGGAGTTGGTTTTGGTTTATTTATGAGTAAAGCACTTTACTTGGTATTATTTTCCTTGCCTATGTTTTATCTCTTAAAACTGAGGTAAGTTAAGTTTCACCTACAGTTTTCAGAGTTGAATTGACTTGCCTCTTCAGACCAGTGATTCTTGTAAGTAACATCCTTTAAATTGTATCGGATCGTGTCGTGTGTGTGTGTGTGTGTGTGTGTGTGTGTGTGTGTGTGTGTGTTTGAAGAGATATCAGTAAGAAGCAGTATTCTTGAAAGGCTTTTGTGTTTTCTTCAGTGCCAGCACTTCAAATATTGCCCGAATAGAAGAAATGGAGAGACTTTTGAAGCAGGCTCATGCAGAGAAGACAAGGCTTCTTGAATCCAGGGTAGGCCTAATATCTTTCATGTAGTAGTTCAAGATGCCCTGCACTTGACACTGGGAAACTGTTTTCAGGCTTCAGTAAGCAGCGTGATCTTGGAGTAGTCACTCCACCTTTCTTGGCCTCATTTTCTTTTTTTTTTTTTTGGCCGTGCCACATGGCTTGTGGGATCTTAGTTTCCTGGCCAGGGATTGAACCCCAGGTCCTTGTCAGTGAAAGCACAGAGTCCTAACCACTGGACTGCCAGGGAATTCCCACTGGCCCCGTTTCCTCTTCTGAAAAGTGAGGGTGTTAGAGAGATATTCTCTACGGCTCTTTACTGCACTACCATTTTTCATAATGTAAAATGTATATTGTGTGGACATAAACTGAAATGAATGCTTTGTATTACATTTTCCCTTCAATGGCGCCTTTGTTTTGCCTGCCAGGGAACAGGAAGAATGGCAGGTCTTTACGCATTCTCCCTGCCTTGCCAGTTCGTGGTAAAGACACTATTGTAATATTAAAACTCCCATGTTATTGTGACTGTATTTCAAGCCAGAATCTGAACTTCCTTAGGAATTCCCCAAATGCCTTTGCATCCTGCCTGAAAGGGCACCTCCTTTCCTCTTCTAACTTCCCTGGGCACTTCCTCTGTGACCGTCGGCCAGGAAGCCACAGAGCAACAACAGGAATTGGAAGGACCTACGGCCATCAAAGAAGGGCCGAAAGTCGTGACTGGTGTTGGGTCACAATTAGTGAGCCTTTTTTATATTAAAAATGGAGAGTTTTTAATATATGGGGTCATTAGTATGAAATGACTGAATAGAGTCACAAGCTGTGTTTCACTTAATATTTCATTTTTAATTAAATGTAGTGGTTGCATTTCTGCACAGGATGCTTTTGAAAGTTCTGTGAATGGTGATTACGGGTGTTTTAGTCTTAGATATATACTGGGCTATAAAATCAGGAATTGTATAGTGAGAAGTATTTGTTTTCGTATTGGAATCATTCAAGTATAACCAGTATGTCTGAAAATTTTTTCTGCATAATGATATTTAGGAACGGGAAATGGAAGCCAAGAAACGAGCTCTGGAAGAAGAAAAACGACGCCGAGAACTCCTGGAAAAACGATTGCAGGAAGAAACCAGCCAGAGGCAGAAGTTAATTGAAAAGGAAGTAAAAATAAGGGAGAAACAAAGAGCACAGGTTGGTTGGTCAATCTGGATGGATTGGAGTAGGTTGCCCCCTGGTGGTCGTTTTTCAGAAGACGGTCATGCTATGTCTGAGGATGCCTTTGGGTGTGCTGCCTATTAGCCCTTGACCTGTAATGGCTGAGAGAAAGATGTGCATCAATGGGCCAAAAAAATGTGTGTTTATTTCAGAACCCACTGGGAACTACTAACAAAATGATATTTTTCTTTAGTTATATGCGGCACATCTTGATTGGAGAGGCACTTTTTCTTCTACCCATTTTTTTTGGAGTATATTTAAAAGGAGAATGTCTTCTTGAGCAGCTTTGAAAATGCAGCTGGATTCATTACTGAAAACAAATACAACACCCAAACTAAGTTGAGAAAGAGAAGGGATTCTATTAAGACATCTTTTGGAAGCGAACACTTCAGAACAGGATACTTTTACCAGCCCGGTTTTTTGGTGGTGGTGTTCATGTTTTGGGTTTTTTTTCCCTAACCACTGTGTTGTCACACGTTTCCCCTTTGCTGCATCAGTCCACACACATGTGCACAGGATTCCTGAACTCAAGCAAAACTCAGGAAAACCATCCACTTTGTTCGATTTCCTGTCTCAGTCAGTAGAGTCTGAGTCTCTGTTCTTGTCACTAGAACTGCTTACATAATGTATGTTTTCTGAGAAACTAAAATAAAATTTTAAGTGCCATGTAATTTAAAGTTCAAATCAGTTTTACCAAAGCTTACTAGACTTCATGGAAAAAGGTACCAATTCCCTTATTCCTCACAGTTGCTGGCAGTCTGAAGTACAACAGTTGGAGACTCGCCTTAAGACTTCATGTGCTTTGAGGGCTCAGTAAATCTGTGGCATCTGTCTAACATCAAAGTACCACAAAATCAAAGGCAAAATACAAAGTAAAACTTGTTCATTTTATTTCATTATGCCAAACCTCTGTCACATTTTGATTTAGTGTAAAGGTCATCCATGCCTGTTTTATATCTGAAGCCAAAACCAAAAGGCACAATTCTATTTTAATCCCAATTATAACTTTTGCTTCCAAGTGTATGATTAGGTTATTTTCCCCCAGGGCAAAGGGGTGGGGTTATTTAACAGGATAGAATAAAAGACTATTTTAGAAATACTACCCGTGGCAATATATGCTTCCTAGATTCGATGAACCTCTACTCCAGGCATAGTAAAATAAAAGACATCTATGTACATCTCTTCAGTGTCTCGTCCTGGACAGTTCATTGGGTACGGCTTTGATTCCACTTCTTACCTTACTTTAGCTTCACTTTTCAAAACATACATCTCTGCCTTCAATTTCTATCACAGGGTGTATGCAAGCCGACATGTACATACATCCTTGGGGACTGGACTTACTAAATAATGTTCAGTCAATTGTGTAATGTATGAGGTTATTTAAGGAGAACTATTGTTGAGTTGTGGCAGGGAGAACTCCTGGATACGTTACAGAGGAGGAGGCCTCATCTGTAAGGAGCAGCCCAGATAACTTCATGCCTTATTTCCCTGTGTTTTTAAGTGCTAAGTACCTCTGTTAAAGCTAAGGTAAATGACATGTTTCCATTTTCTCATCGGGCCATTTCAAGGAATAGAATCTGTTGGCCTGAGTTTATCCACATTTCCCCCCCCCCATACCATAGCATCCTTCTTAAAATGCCATTCGCTTTTTAGATTCCAAATGACAATGTTTAGCTTAAGTTCTCATAATCACATGGACATTTTAACACTTAGGCTTTTCAGTTCACGTTCACTTCTAAATATCTGTGACCTAAAACAAAACAAATAATTAGCTATAGATGAGATGGGCTTGTGCTTTTCCAGGCTCGACCTCTGACCCGTTATCTGCCTATCCGGAAGGAAGACTTTGATTTGCGCAGCCACGTGGAGACTGCTGGCCACAATATTGATACCTGTTATCATGTGTCAATCACAGAGAAGACCTGCAGAGGATTCCTCATCAAAATGGGTGGAAAAATTAAAACTTGGAAAAAACGTTGGTTTGTTTTTGATCGGAACAAGCGCACCTTCTCTTATTATGCAGGTGGGTGATAAAAAACATCTGAGTGATATATTCAAATCAGGAATTCTCTGTTAAAGAACAAAGGCAATAAAATTCAGAATAAATAATTAGAGTGATAAGTAATAGAATTAATGGCAATATTAGCTTGATAGATGTATATTATTTTCTATTCAGATTATATGGTCCACCTGATATGAATTTCCTCTAGAAATAATAAAAATTATGTTATTTAAAAAGTGTGAGTTAGTCTATTCTAGTTCTGAAATAAGCTCAAGCCCAAATAAATATTAAATGGAATTTATTTTTTAGACCAAAATATTATCTTTTAAACCATGAAATCAGAAAAAAAAGGTTTCTATTTATTTCTCTATGGTCATATGCTCTAAAGTCACACACAATTAGGCAGCTTAACTGACAGTCATTCAACTGTAGTTTATACACTAGAATGACAATTTCAGCACAGAGAGTGAAGCTTATCAGTGAACTAGTGAATAAGTAAGTATTTATTAAGTGACTGGAATATTTTTGGATTCTTTAAATGATGGATTATGAGAACGATACCCTGCTGAATCTTCTATAAATACAGGAGTATTTGTGTAACAGGTTTACTTATTAAGAAGCCCCTTATTTACACATAGATCACATATGAAATATGTCCATTAGCAGCATAAGAATAGCTCTGCCGTCTTTTCAACTGCTGAGTAAGAGGAGAATCAGACTAGAGGTTATGAAGAGACCCTGCCTTGGGGTGACTGTATCAGCATTTATGAGCATTGTTGGGAATTGTTACAAAGTGTATCAAGGTAATAAAAAAATAACAGTCCAGTCATTTAATCTGTAGTGTGAGGTCAGGATATGTTTATGAATAGGGGTGTGAGCAACCAAGAAGCATGTGGAAGAAAGGAAACACTGGCAATGAAGCCCCAGAATCGGTGTGAGGAAAGGGCAGGGGGTGCATGCCTTTCAGTTAGGGGCTTTTTGGGTGGGGTTCCAGTTGCTACAGGGGCGAGTGGCCTGAAGTAAATGGTCTACTAACCCTCACAGGTTGCCTCTCTTGGGCTTTCTGACCTTGGGTTTTATAAGAATCCAGAGACAGTCTCTTTAGTTACTACAATAGAAAAGATGCCTATGTAATAAATGCCAATTCAGTGTCTGCAAAATGCATAAACAAAACTTTGCTATGTGCTAGTCTCCAAAGACAACCTCAGCCAGAATTTTCCAAAAATAAAATTTTAAAATAACTCAGACAAAACAGCTTCACTCTTTTCTGCTCCTTTTCTCTGGAATTTGTATTTCATTCTTATGCTTGTATTTTTCAGATTCTTTCTCATATCTGAAGTGCCCTACAAACAAAAGTTTTCTTCCCCAGTTTTCTGCCTGCTTTGAAACACTGACAAGGTTTACTTTTATCTCCAGATTTTATTTTACCTCTGTTTCCAAAAAAAAAAGTATTATTGTTTTCCCATGAATTCATTATTGCCGGACCTTTTCCACCAAATGTTTGAGAGACACATTGACCTTCTCTTTCACAGAAACTGGTGGAAACCCACCGAACATGGTATTAATTAAAACAGAGTTTCCCTAGGAGCTAAGTCTATATAATGAAAGTAAGTCTCTTGCCATCACAAAAGTTCTACCTTTTCTAACACTGTTAAGCCAGAAATATCCTTTCAGACTTTCTCCATTCCTTTTCATGTATGTTTCAGTCTATATAGGTATTCTTTCTTCTTCAATACAGTTAGGACCAAATTATGCACTCTGTTCATACCTTTCTTCACATAACAGTATTTCAAGATTTTTCTCTTTGAGCACTTGCAGATTTACCTCAGTCTTTTCAGTGGCTGTGTAGATTGCAGTGTACGGCTGGTCTAGAACTAAATCAATTCCCTATTAAAGCTCCAGCAGATCTTTTGCAGCTTGTGCTCTAACGGTCCCAAATACATGTGCCTGTGCATGAGTAGGTCTTATACGATACAGTTTTAGAAGCAGAATTGCTGAGTAAGAATTCTGGCATTTTTCATTGTGTATGTTTTACCAAATTGACTTCCAAAAGAGACTTTCTCATTTGCATTTCCACCAACAGGGTATGACAGAGTCTCTGTACTCCTGTATCCTCATCCATAATTTTGAGATTCTTTAATGTGCTTGCATGTGTTATCATCCCTGCAGAGTTTAAATTACAAAATGTCTCAAGAACATATTGGTGTTATTAGTCATCACAGAGTGATGCTGTTTGGTCGGTGGTTTGGTTGTTTGTTTTTGTTTTGTTTTATGCTCTGTTTGGTTTTTATGGCAAATCTGACGAAATCTTTGGAAGCGGTTTGGAAAACGCTGCACTGAAAGGACATTAAATTATTGACATGAAACTCTGTTGAGAACAGGATAAAATATCAAGTATACTAGACAAGAAATTTGATAGGAAAGAAACATAAGTAGAATATTATTTTAAATTAGAAATCAAAAAACACACTTGTTACAAATTTCATTGCAACAGAGCTGCATATTAATATTTTCATTACAACTACTATCTTGGAGAATGTGGGGAAATAATTTATCTTGATGTCAATGGTGTTTACACTTGGTGTGCTAACCTGACAGTCAGTATTCTGGGTTACCTTTTGACTGCTAATTTGTGAAGAGCCTTGAGTAAAGTCACGTAGTCTCTTTTGTTTAGGGTTGCTAATTCCAACCTTTTTTTTTTTTCTTTTTTCAGGATAGAGTGCGGCTAATGTACTAACCTAGGTTATCTTAATTAATCTTAGATAATTTAAATGCTAGATAAATATTTTAATGATGATAGTTATAATGAAATTATAAGTTTTCCTGTCCATCAGTGGTGATAAAGTATTTGTTTTAACACTCATCTACCATTGCAGACAAGCATGAAGCTAAATTAAAAGGAGTAATATACTTCCAAGCCATTGAAGAAGTATATTATGACCACCTCAAGAATGCTAATAAGGTAAACATTGAATTTCAGATTCCTACGATTTGAATGCATAATTAAGTAGGGGGAAAGGTATTTTTTTGAATTCTAATTAATTTCGATTTGTTATTCTGACATAATGGGTAGATATGATCAGAATGGTGTTGGAAAAGTAAACATGGAAGTAAAGTAATTAATGCAGCTGATCTTTTCGTGAAAAAATAAATCATGACAAAATGAGAAAATATTCTGGATATATTGGTTTGGGAGACCCTGCCAAGTAACTCTTTGCTAGGCTTCTAAGGAGGAGCTACTACCTACTTATGAGGAAGATCATAAGGAAACATCTTAGTAGGGCTAAGAATAACATTTATTGAGCTATTTTTAGAGCACCCACTATCAGCTAGATACCCTGCTGGAGCTTTACAAGTAGCTGCTAAAATGATTGGTGAGCTCACTGTGAGAGATCTTGTGCAGAAAGGCCAGAAATATGGTCAATCTTGAGAAAGGTGTTGAGGGCGAGGGAATAGGTTACATTAGAACAGAAATAATAGCCACATAGAAGCCTTCGCATATCTCTGTGTTATATTTAATGTTATAATTTCAAGATTTTGTTTTATGTTCTTTTCCTTTTTTTTTAGAGTCCTAATCCATTACTCACCTTTAGCGTCAAGACGCATGACAGAATCTACTATATGGTGGCCCCATCGCCAGAAGCCATGCGGATCTGGATGGATGTTATAGTTACTGGGGCGGAAGGTTACACTCACTTCTTGTTGTAGTGAACTAACGCAATAGTCCACTTCAGGGCAGACTGCAATAATTTCTTACAAGAATAAAGCCATATTCAACACCAGGTGGAAAGACCCAACAGACCCATCCCTTTAACTATGGATACTCAGAACTGTTTTCATATAAACAGGAAGTCATTTGTAAAAGGGAAAGAAGGGATTTTAATTCAAAGCTTGAGCATAAATAACTCAAAGCTTGAGCATAAATAGCAAAGAATTGAAGCACCTAGGAGAAAGAAAACACTATTTTCGTAAATAGCATCACTTATAGGAACATTTCTTATAAATTCTTTTTTATCAATTGTTGATTTTGGTGAAATAAACTAAACCGTTTACAAATGTCTATATGTACTTGGAAAATATAAAATTATTTTAGCACCCAAATCATTGGCATTGACTTTACTGGTAATCAACTGGCTTTGCTGAAAAAGGAGTATTTTGCTGAATGTTATTTTATAAATATAAGCAAATAAGGGCTTGGAAGGGAATATATTGTACGAGGAGTTTGGCCCTACTTTTAAAGTACTACACCAGAACCAAAGACTTGATATCACCTCTGTTTAACACTAGTAGTTTCAAGTGATGAACTGCAGTTAGTGTTATTCTACATTTTAAAATGGTACTTTGATGCCAACAAGTGCCCAGGAAGTTGACCTTGAAGAATCTACCAGTATAAGCTACTGTACATATATAGCAAACTACTCTTTGTAAAAGAAGAACAAAAAGCTATGTGTTTTCGGAAGAAGCAGTCTTAGACATTCTGTCACATTGGGCAATTTAAAGTAAAGAGAATACTTAGGAGCTATTTTGATGAAGATTTCTCCATTCCCAGTACTGAGAATAAAGGCAACCAGTAGCTGATTTTCTTTATATTATCTGATTTCTCTTTGTTGCAGCCTCACATGACATAACTATGAAATACAGCTGTTTTCACCAAAGAACAGACCAATTAAAATCCTTATTTACAGAAGTATTGTGATTCCATTAAAAGGCAAATGAAGTTCAACTTAATGTACTCTGTAATGTACTATTTTATTATGTATTTTCTTTACAATTAGCCTTTGTTTTTTAGAGTTAAATTAATTTTTGTTGAATGAAATGACTTCAGGAAAGTCCTTTTATAATGATTTTCAAATGCCATTTATCCTGGTTTGTCATGTTGTGTGCGTTTGTAAGTATGAATGTACTCTTTCTACACATTGGCAAAAGAATAGAAGCAGAAAATAATGACATTACTTATTAGTACAAGCGAAATGATTAGATTAGAAGTGTCTGTAAAATCTTTGTCAGGCCTGCCTGGGTACAATTTTTTTTTTTTTTTTATTTGCAGTGGTTTGTATACATGTTGCCAATAATAAGATTTTGCAACTGGATGACACATGATTTTACTTGAACAGTGAAGGACAAAATCACAATTGCAGAAGACATTTTTATAATCTGTTTTTTCAGAGATCACCCCTAAACCCTGTAATGAGAGTGAAATACAATTGCTAAACTTTTGTTGGTTAATGTAAAGATATAACTTTTCTGAACTGTACTTTACCTTCTTCATAGGACTGTAAAGATATTCTAATCAACTTTATGCCTTGCATGATATAGTAAACCTTTCCAATATGTGTGTTAAAATATGTTGAGTTTGGATTAAAATATTGACCAGATTTCACATTTGAAAATAAACTCATCTCTCATTAGGAAGTCACCCATTGGTTACATGACAGGGGATGGATTAATCAGCAAAAGTCCATTGTAGAATCGACATAAAGGTTGTTGTGTGCTAACATTATGACTTGTAGTTTATAAACTGAAGTAATCAGAAATATCTCTAGACACATTCCTGTTGCTAACAAAATGAGATAACCCCTGAGAAACCTGACATCTTTTTGTCTAATTGCACAGATGCAATTACTACTGGGGATTGAAGGACTGTGTTTACCTATCCTTCTCTCTGATGGGGAAAAAAATCATGCAGGTATGAAGTTAAAGCTCTAAGGCTTTACTTGGTGGGGACATCATTTGTTTCCCTGAACAAGGCAGCAGATTTCAGAGGAAGAAACCGCCCTCTACAGTATGTCCTTTCACACCTGTCAATGAAGGCAACATTGATAGTAGGTTAACGGAAACAAATTTGTCTACTTCAGGCCCATTGCTGTCAGTAAAAGCATCTTCACTTGACTCTAGCTACAATTTTTCCTGATTTGTTATACTGATGAAGGTGGATGGAGAAAATGGTCCATGGGTTTCCCTGCATTTTTTGTGCAGTGCCTTTCCCACTATGAGAACAAGTAAGGTTTTTTTTTTTTTCTGCACATAAAATGAAAGAAGACCTGCAAAAATAAAGGGACAGAACAGGGACAGGAATGATTGGGAATATTTGCAAATATCCAGAACCATAGGGAGAAGTGTTTATTGTTAAGATACAAAGGATGCTGAAGTGATGTGCATTGGGCATCACCTTAGTGATATTAGTCCCTTTAGGGTCTACAACAGGCTTAATGGAGAACTAGCAAAATAGCTCAGCAGCTTTTGGAGAAAGTTGCTAAATCAAGCAGCTGTCAAGGAGGTGTTTCTGGCAATACACCTCTCAAGAAAGAGATCTATTAAGTTTTTATTTATCCAGCTTTTCTGGTGTGTTCTAATAGGACAGGTTCTCAAGACTCCAAAGATAGGCTGGATTCACTGTATCCAGTATTAAACCAGCTACATACAGTAACTTTTAAATAGAAAACAAACAACAACAAAAAAACCTAGTCCTTACTTGTTGATGCGTGAGGCCTCCAAGAATTGCTTTGAAGGGTGTCAGAGCAGGAATCCAGAAAGCCTTGTACCACAGTTTATTTAACCATTTTTTTAAATTGGCCATTCCATTTTTTTCTTCTGTTTGCCTCTAAAAATGGTGCTCTAGTAGATAATATGCATCCTTATAAACTAGTATTTTCAATAGGATAGTCACAAATTGGGGCCATTGGGTCAAAGGGCATTGAAAATGATGCATATTTTAAATTGCCATAGGTGGTCAGGTTACTTGACAAAAAGAGTTTGTCAGTATACCCTCCCACCAACCATACATGAGTGCCCATTGCCCAGCTTCCTTGCCGGAAAAAAGTTAAAAAGAACAATAGTTGTTCTTTTTAACTTTTGCCAATCTGATGGATAGGAAAAATGGCATGGGTTATTTTTTTAATTCCAATTTTTCAGTTAGTGAGGTTGATCATGATGTTTACATATATGAACTGCCTATCACAGCTGTTGGCCAATTTTATTGGAATTATATATTTATTCTTATCATTTCTAGGAGCAGGGTGAACAGAACTATTCCGGTTTTATTCTTCTGTTGAGACTGTTTATCTACTGGAATTTATTTTTGCGTATAGTATGAGACAGGGGTCAGAGTATTTCAACAGTCAGGCATACAAAGAGCTAAAAGAAACTGAAAAAGGGCGAATGAGCGGCGAATGTTCGATTCCACTCCAGGCGTTTATACAAGCAGGATTAAGGTCAGATCTTCAAACCATTTCCGGTACAGGTCAAAACTGTCAGGGGGTGAGAACTACTTGTAACGCAGCAAGCCTAGCACTTTATGTTTCAGCTCCCTACTGTCATCGGGATGATGAGATGGTTTCCTATCTGGGAACGATGGGTGGGGTTCCTCTCCTCGCTTCCAGTCCTGGGGTATCTACCCACCGAGAAAGCAGCCTACAGATGGCGCTCAAAACATCCCAAACTCACAGACCGCACCTCCCCGACAGAACAGCCCAACAGCGAAAGGCTGGGACGAGCGACGACGCTCCGCGCATGTGCGCTCTCCGGGGGTCGAAACTCGGACAGGCGCTGTTTACCTAAAGTTGCGTCCTCCAGAGGGCGGCGCATGCGTAAGCTCAGTTTCTGGGCGTTGTGCGTGTTTCTGTAGGTCGGCGCGGGGCGCAGGGGCCGTTGGGAAGATGGCGAGGGTGGGTCTGACCTCTTGGGTACCTTGTCGCAGGTGGGGCTGGATGGCCGTCTCCTTCGGCTTCCACCGTGGGCTCAGCACGTTACTTGCACCGAAGGCCGAGCGGGCGCCACGGTGGCTCCCAGGTCAGTGTCCGAAAGGCTGGAGTAGGACGCGTACTTTCGAACATCCCGGATTCCGGCAGTTCCTGTGCCATGCGTTTTTGGCGCCCCGTTCAGAAATGCCCTTCCGCGGTTCTCAGTACCCCAGTTCTAGGCACTTTCGACAATTCTGGTGAAGGCTGTGAGGAGAGCTCTGCCGGACCCTGGGGTATTCTGGACAGCCCGGGCCGTTGGTGGCTTTACGCTCTGCAGTCTAAGGATCCTCTCTGCCCGCCTCCCCTTTGTTAAGCGCCAACATTAGGAAACATTCAGATGTTCATTTAATGCGTTTGATTATTAGTTGCTTTTGCTCTTCTCTGCTAGTTCTAAAGGGTTTACAGATCGTGACTGTTAAGATGCTTAGACCTGCCCTCTCTTGACTTGAGCGATTTTAAAGTATGAACATTTTCTTTGGAAAAGTATAAACGCCGTCATCAAGCCTAATTTCTAGTTTTTTGTTTTGTTTTTTTTTTCCATGATCGCAGCCCAGTAAAAACCGTAGTCATTACTCTACAAAGGAAACTAGAATTTGGACGAAAAATTAGAGCCCCTGAATATTTCCGTTCCTTGTGCTTGATTCTTCTCTGTCCCACCCTACCTCCACTCCCAACCCCCATATATGTAGTCTGTCTTTCTGAATTATGTCTTTTTATTTTTTTGTTTTGTTGTGTTCACACCCTTGCCAGACAGCTGTCGGATGCATAGTGCTTGGAATGGGAATTGTCATGGCAAATACCCTTTGAGTTAAAAATTTTAAGCATATTATCAGTTTAACTTACATTTAATTGTACACAACCAAAAGGCTGTTATATATGTTTTTCTAGCAAAGTATAGTATGTCATTACATTAACTAGAATATGACACTCTTTTACTAGTTAGTAAACATTCATTGAACACTTATGCCCCAGGCTTTGAGCTAATCCTTACAGTACGAAGATCATTCACGGATATAATGTTAAGAACCTGGCCACTTATAACTCACCAAGATTAAACAAGTTGTAATTATCTCATGGAGAATTTCCTGTTGGAAAGTAATATCGAAGAGAGGATATGAAGGAATTTTGGAGTGCTAAGGAAATGGGAAATGAACATTTTTGCTGCTGCAATCTGTCAACCAACATAACTGGCTCCTACTAGCCTTGTTTTTCACTAAAAGTTTTAAATTTGGCATATTTCACTATACATTGAAACTCTGAAACAGGATTACATATAAAAGGGATAGCTTTAAGGGCTTCAATTCAGTTTTTAAAAAAATCAACTTCTCAAATCCAAAATGAGGAAAACTTTATTAGCTTACATGGAAGAGACTGAGAAGTTTTAATTAGCCACAATAAAGTAGAGAAAGGTTTCATGTAATAAAAAAGAGATTCCGTTGGTCCAGAAAAAGACTGTTAAGGGAGTACACAAGCCTAGTTTCTTTGGAGGAAGAAAGTGGGATTATAAATGACTTTTTTTTTTTTAATGTCTTTACATTTTTTAAGAGCAAGTATTGATTTTACAGTAGGGAAGGAACTTTAAAAATAATGAAATGGAACAATCTTGTAAGGTTTACCCATTGTGCCTTTGTACTTGAACTAAGATTTGTGTGTACCATTCACAGAAAACCAGGCCAACAAATAAAACACAGTGATTGGGAGTCCTATGAGAAATCTTTTTCCAAAAATGGTATTATCATGCATTTATTCAAGGTTACTTGTAAAGAAACTGCTCATTGAACCTGCCTCAGCAGATATGGAATCACGATTGGCTGTTACCATGGCCCATGATTTTATGGGTGGAGAGGGAATCAGTAATAAAAGGGGCACAGCACCTCTACCTTTGAAACAACTTCCCAAGGGCAGACCAAACTTGTTTCTCCCCCTTCCCACTAAAAAGTAGAGGATGTGAAATCCCTTAAACATTAAAAAAAAATTTAAAGAAGACAAATCTCACAAGAAAGGGTTAAAACTAGTGTAGGTAAATCTTAATGTTGATTGATACTATTTGGGACAGATGATATAGCAGCAACAGAAAAACATTTTTGACAAGTCTCTCTGTCTTTTGTTGCCTTCAAATTTCCTTCTCATTATGTATTTTGGAAGAATCCTGATTGGACCTTGCTCAGAGAAGACACCGATTGTGACATGATTTTAAAAGATAACATGCACAGACTTGTGACTTTAATACTTCACATCTGTATTTTTTTCTATTAAATGGAAATAGTATTTGACATCAATTTGATGAGTTAAGAAAGTTAAGATTAAAAATATGTATGGTTTTCAAAAAACTGTGTTTGCAAACTATGTTTTGTGTATTTTGTTTAGCTTGCAGACAAAAGACATCAATCTCTTTCCTTAGTCGACCAGACCTTCCAAACCTGGCTTATAAGAGGCTAAAAGGCAAAAGTCCAGGAATTATCTTCATCCCTGGCTATATGTCTAATATGAATGGTACAAAAGCATTGGCGATTGAGGAGTTTTGCAAATCTCTAGGTCACGCCTATATAAGGTAGGAACAACACATTTTAGAGAAAATATTACTACCATTTACTATGGCAGTAGAGAATTACTTCTGCTCTAACCAACTGGAACAAATGTCAGCATTTTTATGGATTAATTTATTTTAATGGTCTGTAAACTTTCATCTTGTGATTTAGGGTTCTTGTAAAGTGCAGCCTTTAAAAGGCCTTTTTTATAGGTCTTTGTGGGGAATTCCTTGTCAGTCCAGTGGATAGGACTCCTAGCTCTTACTGCTGAGGGCCCAGGTTCAATCCGTGGTCTGGGAACTAAGATCCCACAAGCCACGCTGCCAAAACAAAACAAAAAACAAAAATAAATAAATAAAGGTCTTTGTGCCACACCGACAATGGTGGCAGAAAAAAACTAGTGGTAACTTAGCTCTTTAGAAACAATATTCTAACATGACAACAAACCAGTATACTAATTGGCTTTCTTGTAATCTCGTAATTAAATTGTGGTTTTCCTTTGGGGACTTAAGGACATTTATTTGACCACTGTTTATTTCCTTTTAAAATATGTAGTTTAAAATAATATATGTGTTTAAAAGTATTGTAAAATTAATATTGTATAATTCGCATTTCCACTGAGTTTCTTTTCTTTCACTTCTGTAGCCTGAATATGTATAAGCATAAATAAGGATATGTGTTGTTTACTACTTGATTTCACAGTTCCTAATATTTCATACTGATAATTATTTTACTAAAATCATGTGTTTACATTGTTATTAGATTTGTTTACTTATAACAATCATTTATTTAGTGCCTGATTTGCCAGAAGAGATAGTATGGTTTAGTAAAAAGAACACTGGCCTGGAATTCAGGAAACATGGGCTGTAGAATTAATGCTAGCAATAACTGACAAGATGAGTCAGTTAATAAATGCTGGACCTATTTTCTTCATCATAAAAAGGAGGAGATAGGACGAAAGATAATTTCTGAATTCTTTTCTAGCACTAGCAACCTAAAAATCTATTTATCTAGTTTTTAGAAGAGTTTCACTAACATTCACTCAATAGGTCTAGAAAATACAGCTTTTAGAAATAAAATAAAAAATAATTAGAAATAAAAAATTTTTTAACTTTTAGAATTAAAAATAAGACTTTTATCTATTCAATATGTTAGCAAAAATTATGTCAGTTGTATGAATTTTGTCTTAGTCCTGTTATCAAATTAACTGAATTATTTCATTTTCATGATCAGAACTCTGGAGTATTTTTTACAGGTAGACTTTCCAGCACTATACTGGTGCTGTGAAATATACAAAGAATTATAAAACATGGTCGTTGCCTGTAAGGATCTTTTAATCAGGGTGGGGAAATGCAAGATAAAATACATATGGGAAATTAGACAGAAATATTCATCAAAATGTGATTATGTCAAAGAGCCGGATACTAAATTGTATAAGGTGAGAGAAAACTAGGAGTCGAAGTAGATAGAAAAAACTTTATAAAGGAACACTGAAAAATAGTTAGGATTTGGGTAAGAAGGAAGAGCTATCCAGGAAGGGGAGGACTACCCTGAGCAAAGCATGATGATATCAGAAAACTTGCCACCATTCTCCTTCTTTGTCCCCAAAAGAATTTGACTCAAGAAATCCCCATTTTATCAGTTCTCGAATTTAAATTGAGACTATGAGAGCTATAACCAGTTCCTAGCTCCCTACAGGACATATAAGGGAGTTTTCTGCATTTTGGATGCATATGAAATAAATTTTCTTTTTAAAGGTATATTAAGTAATGAGGATGAAATTATAATGTATACAGACAATTATGTGATACTGTATTAAAATGTAGCCGAAGTGCATCTTTATAAAACTTTATAAAGTATAGCCCTTCGTTACAATTTTTAATTTGATCAGGTTCCTTTTTATTTGCTTTCATCGCAATCTAATCACTATTAGCTACTGATTGCATTTTAACTTGTTATAAGAGATTTTATCTTCTATTTATACTCCCAATTTCTCAGTTTACCTTTGTTGTGATTTTGTCTGTGAAACTTAGATCTTGAATGAGGAAATGGTTAGTTCTGTATATTACACAAGGAATAGTACATATGGTTCTGTGTAAATGGTTTTTTAATATCCTGCCACCATGCCTAAAATAAGATTGAGTCGGAGCTCAGGAACACATGGTTTTAGAGCTGGTCTTCTCTCATAATTATTTCTAATAAAATTTAAAATTTTAGATTTGGGAATATGTTCCAGAGTATTGGGGCTGCTAAGACAGAATTGCATTACTGTGTTTAAAAGTTTTAAACTGCTGAATGTTTTTTAATTATCTTTGTCACTTGGTTAGGGTTCAGCAAGAATGAACTATATTGTCACCTATTAGTATCACTGAATGTTTATATTTTCCTTTTTGAAGGCCCTCTACATCTGTTTTGCATTTTCACCATGTAGTTGTAAGGCAACTGTAAACAAAATACAGCAAGTAGAGATGTGTGATTGCCCACGGAGAGGGCTAAAGGAGAAATAGTTGGTGTCTTTATCCCCTCTTCTCCCTGATCTGTCTTCTATATCCCCTGGATTGAGGAGAAATAATAACCGAGATTTAGACTTCAGTAGCTGCCTTGTTACGCTATTTCCCTAGGATCCAAAACCACTTCACTTCATACCTAATTTTAATTTCTTTCTCCATCACTTTTATTTACTTATTTTTAAATTTTATTTTATTTATTTATTTGTGACTGCATTGGGTCCTCATTGCTGCACATGGGCTCTCTAGTTGTGGCGAGCGGGGGCCACTCCTTGTTGCGATTGGCAGGCTTCTCATTGTGGTGTTTTCTCTTGTGGAGCATGGGCTCTAGGTGCACGGGCTTCAGTAGTTGTGGCATGCGGGCTCAGTAGTTGTGGCTCGTGGGCTCTAGAGTGCAGGCTCAGCAGTTGTGGCACGCGGGCTTAGTTGCTCTGTGCCATGTGGGATCTTCCCAGATCAGGGATTGAACCTGTGTACCCTGCATTGGCAGGCGGACTCCCAATCACTGCACCACCAGGGAAGTCCCTCCATTACTTTTTAATCCCTTATCTCTAAGAAAATAAGTATACACTATATATCACATATATATTCTTCAAGTACATGAAAAACATTAGGATTTAATAGTTTTCACCAGATTTTAAGAATCAGAAAAATACTGAAAACTTTAAATTTAAATAAAATAGTTCTTTATACTTTTACGTTCTACTTCTATTCATTTAATATGTATTATAGTACTCAGTGTGTGAGGTTCACATGCTAGCCACTATGGAGAATGCAGAAACAAAAATAAGATGATGGTAGTTCCCCTCTAGGATTTTTACAGTCTCATAGGAATGATGAGACACAAATACATAAGCTGTCTTATAGAGCAGGATATAATAAAATGATTGTGACTAATAAAAGTGAATTCTATCCAAGTTTCATTAGGTAGAGGTTTGTTTTTTTTTTCAGCTTGTCTGGGAAGTCTTTCCAGCAAAATTTCATTTGGACTAAGCTCTGAGAGGGATATTAGTAATGAAGGTGATGGGAGAAGATATTCCACTTGAAGGAAATGGGTGAAGCGTAAAAGAGAGACAGAAAACGTAGTCTTTTTTAGGAACAGCAAGTTGATCAGTTTGACTAAAGCAGTAGTTTCATCAGAAGAAATAAAAGTTCAATCTGAGATGACTAAAATATGTTCTTTAAAAACAGGCTAAAGCACTAAATTTTTATGTTATATATCACAGGAAGCCATTGAAATTAATGTCATAGCAATACAATGTGTCAGACAAAACCTGACAGTATAAAGTAGGTCCATTTGGAGAAAGAATGACACAGTGATGAGGCTGCTGTGATAGGGTAGGTTTAAGATGAGAAAGACCTGCACCAAGACACCAGTCTTACCAAGCTGAGGAGAAAGGGGTGCATGTGAGAAAAAATGAGAGAGTGAGGATAGTACAGGGCAGGCAGTGTTCTATACCCTGCGGAAAAACAAACTTGAAATAAAACAGTCTGCCCTTGAAGAACTGACATTCTAGTCAGAGACATATATTTAAAACTTGATTACAACACGCAATATGAAAAGTGTTAATTGGGGGCTTCCCTGGTGGCGCAGTGGTTGAGAGTCCGCCTGCCGATGCAGGAGACACGGGTTCGTGCCCCAGTCCGGGAATATCCCACATGCCGCGGAGAGGCTGGGCCTGTGAGCCGTGGCCGCTGAGCCTGCGCATCCGGAGCCTGTGCTCCACAACGGGAGAGGCCACAACAGTGAGAGGCCCGCGTACCACATTAAAAAAAAAAAAAAAAAGTGTTAATTGGGTACAAAGAAAGTGACCTACTACTACTAAACGACACATTCTGTCAAAGAAAGTTCCTCAAAGGAGGTGACATGACTTAAAGGATGACTAGGAGTTTGGGGAAGGAAGGCTTTTTAGGCAGTGGAACAGCATGCAAAGTCTCAAAGTTAGGAAAGGGCTTATCCAGGAATTGGGAGTAGTTCAGTATGACTAGGGTTTAGGGCAGTCTGCAGGAGTGGTGTGATACTTCATGATTTATTGAATTGAGACCTTGAAGGAGAGGTAAAGTTCACAGATCAAACAGACTTTGAGCCTGGAGAACTAGGAAGTTGGAAGGAAAGAAAACCAAGAGGAGGAGCTAGTGATGATGAATTTGATTCTGGACTTCTCTTTTCCTTCTACTAATTGAGTAAACATAACAGTTAGCACTTACCATGTGCAAGGGACTGATCTAGGCACTGGGAAAGCAGTGTGAACAAAACAATCTGCCCATATGGAGCTTCCATTCTAGTGTGGGAGGTAGACCACAAACCAATAATCAAATATGTGTATTGTCAGGTAGCAATATTTGCTATAAAGAGAATAAAGCAGGGTAAGGAACTAGAGAATGCTGAAAGAAGCACAACTTTAGTTTGAATGGTCAGAGAAGACTTACGGAGATGTAACATTTGAGCCAAAGGCCTAAATGAAGTGAGGGAGCAATCTGAGTGGATATCTGGAGTAGAGTAGTCCATGTGGAAGGAGAAGCTGTTGTAAAACTCCTGAGGCAGGAATGTGGGTGGTATATTCCATTAACTTCAAAAAGGAAAGTAAGCATACAACTGGGAGGGAGAGAGAACAGTAAGCAATGAGATCAGAGAGGTAGTTAGGGGCTAGAGGATGGTAAGGACTTTGGATTTTACTTGAAGATTATACAAAGCCTTTGGAGGGTTTGTGCAAGACATGATTTTTGTTTTAAAAGGATCACTGACTACTGTGTGGGGAATAGACTCTGAGGGTGAAAAATGAAAATGGAGATCTACTAGGAGACTGTTGCATTAGTTCAGTCAAGAGAGGATAGTGATTTGGACCAGGCTGGCAGCAGTGGAGGAGGTGAGAAAGTAAGTGGCTATGGGAGATCTTTGAAGGTTAAGACAGTAGGATTTGCTGAAATACATATTGACTTCACTGTTTTACTTTAATATATTTTAGACATTATAATAATGATCAATGTGCTGTCTTCCTTAAAAAAGAGAGAAGCAAATACATAGATATCTAAATATAGATATGTTTTCTCTTTTTCCAGGTTTGATTACTCAGGAGTTGGAAATTCAGATGGTAACTTAGAAGAATGCACAGTGGGAAAATGGAGAAAAGATGTTCTTTCTATAATTGATGACTTAGCTGAAGGACCACAGGTGACTATTTTTGTTAAATATGATGATAATTGTTGACTGCAACCTCATGACATTTGAGCTGTTTCTTTAGATGTGAAAATTTATTTAATATTTTAAATGTCTTAACAATCCATTTTTATATTTCAATATCAAATCAATCAGTTCTATTATTTTCACTTTCTCATAAAACGAAGGTAGCATTTTACTTTTCATTTTACAAATTTTATTTGTCTAGTTTATTCTCTATTATAGACCTAATACTTTAACAAAAAGTAATCATAATCTTAATTTTACTTTGTGCCAAATATTAGAAGTCTGGGAGCCAATGAATGTAGAGAAAGAAAGTATATACATTCTATGAAATTATTCACTTCCTTACAGAAAAGAAAAAGAAATTCCTCTTTAAAACTACATGTTTTTATGTTTAGATACTAGTTGGATCTAGCCTCGGTGGATGGCTTATGCTTCATGCTGCAATCGCACGGCCACAAAAGGTTGTAGCTCTTATTGGCGTAGCAACAGCTGTGGATAGCCTAGTGACACAGTTTAATCAGCTTCCTGTTGAGGTAAGTCCCAGGCAACCTCCGTGTATCCCTCCTGTCGTTCTTTTGCTCCCTCTTTGAATTTTGTTCATGTGTCATCTGTCCTTTGACTTGTTACACTGGCCCATCTTTTGTCTTAACTGCCTTTTTGTATACCATTTCTTTGCCTTCTTTAACTATTTGGTCTCCTGTTTAAGGTTTTCTTTTTTTTCACAGTCACTTCAAATCATTTTGCCAAATATTTGAGCCACATGAATGAAATCACACTTTAAATTTCTTGTTTTAGCAACATTTTATTAACCATGTTTGTTTATTTGGATCATACATCGTGATCTCTTTTTGGATCTCTTAGTCTTATTTTGTGGCTTCTGGGAAATAATACCTATTCTATGACCATGTTAAGACAGCTAATCAATTATGAAACTTTTTTTTTTTTTTTTTTTAGCCTGAAAGCCTCAGATCCACTCTCAGAAGAGTTCTCTGAGCACACACTGTCAGTCATACACAGGAGATGAGACTTGCCATTCCTGGCCTAGACACTAAATTAGCATTCTTCTTCTACTCCTAATTCTCACCTTTAAAAAAAGAAGGTGCTTTTCACCATTAGCATGTTCTTCAGTAACTCATGATAGAAATAAGGTTTCTGGAATAATTGGGAAGGGAATTCGTTTATTATACTTTGTTATTGGACATACGTTTAAGCACTTCAGTTGTCTGCAAGGATAAAAAAAATGGTGGGTAATACCTGTTTATTTTTGTGTGTGTTGTTTTTTTGTTTTGCAATCAATTAAGTTCTCCTTGGGCATATGTTTCCTAGGGCTCTAAATTTCACTTGTGGGACTAAGACCCTAGCAGAAAGAAAACAGTCCGGAGCAGTGGTTCAGAAAGTGTAGGCCCGAGGCCAGCAGCAACAGCATCACCTGAGAACTTGTAGAAATGGATATTCTTGAGCTTCACCAAGACCAGCTGAATCAGAAACTGGGAGTAGGGCCCAGTAATCTGTTTTAACCAAGCCCGCAGGTGAAGTGTGAGAACCACTGCTCTACAGAGTGGGGGAGCAGGAGGGGGAGGAAAAGCAAAAGAAGAAAAAAAGCCTGTGTGGTGTCGAATGGTAGAATGTCATTGAATTTGCCTCAAGTTCTGCATTGAATTCAGTGCCATGTACTCTCTGTTCTAAGTTTATTCTTAGTTCACATTGTTCTTTCCATTTCCTTAAGAATGGCGTTGTCTGCATAGTCAGGTTCTTCATATGATTTCCTATCAGAGCTAAAATTACAAAGCTGATCTTCTTTGCACTTACCTCCTATTTCTGAATTGTTTTCACTTTCTTGATTGTTTCTTATACGTGGTTGCTCCATGTCCTCATGCTGCTAAATTTTCCTGCCATTGTATCCTTCTGCATGTAAACCTTGGACCCCTTACTCTGTTCTCTAACTCAATAATGCAGCGCTTCTCATGGTAGGAAATTATTTCAAGAAGATGGCCTACTGGAAAAGAATTGATTAAACAATTTTGGGAGGTTATTGGTAAATGACAAGATCTGTGTACATTTATTTTTATGTGTGTGTATCCATCACTCAGAGGGAAGATATGGTAGATACCCTGTAAGTGACTGAGAAGATCTATAGCCTGCAAATCAGGGTATATCTTTGCTAATCCTAAATCAGACCAGCAAAAATTCTTAAACAGAAACATGTTGACCCTTATTAACTTAAAAGCATGTGTAAAGAAAGAGCAGGGACCCTAGGACCACTATCTCTTCTTCTCCACATAGGCAGCCAGTACTAGCAGTGTCAAGGGAATGGAGGTGGAGGTTTTTACTATCTTCTTTAGCCCTGGGAATGTTAAGACCCAGCATTACTCTTTATGTAGGAACTTGACTTACCTCTTAACTAACTCTAATCATTGTCTGCTTCTTTGGACAGTAGAGGGCGTCAGGCAGGTTGCACAGCTGTTGGAGTCTAAGCTTCACAGCCACATTGCCTTGTTAGTTTCTTCTTGGTGTAGAAATTATGTATATTGTACATTTTCTCTGATTAATACTGTTTTTGCTATTTCTGTACTTTGTGAGGCTTTGAGACATATAAGATTTTGTAAAGTTAAGTTTGTTCTTCAAATGGACAATATTCATTCAACTCAATAGCAGATAACAGAGCTAGTTGGGGTGGGCAATGATGCTTAAAATGAAACTATTATTAATTATGTCTCAGTAATTAACATAGTTCCCACTTCATCTAATAATCAATGAGACTAAGTTCTTATTACTGAAATTACCAATTCAGGAACAGTCATGAGTAGCTTGAAGGTAACTGAATATCATTTTTACTTTAAATATTTGATTCATATGTTGCTTTAATGCAAAGTACCCCATGATACTAATATAGGTTCATATATTTTATAGTTTTTTAGACTTCCACTAATTTTAAATCATTTGGATATAGATATTTAGAAGTCTAGGTTTCAGATATACAGCTTTTTCACTGAATCAAATCTCTTTGGAATTTTATAAAAGACATTAAAATTCCTAAGTACACAGATTATGTCATACATATTTTACTGTTTAAATTCATTTTTGCCTCTTTGTAATAAGTCAACAATTTTAAATGTGGAAAAATCATAATGTTTTCATTGAAAATGTAAATACAAAATTTTTGAAATATATTGTATGTAGCTTTTCTTTCCTTATATTTTTCTTTATTTTTGATAAGATGTCCATCTGTTTTTATAGACAGAAATGCCCTTCATATTATATGGTTGCAAGAGGCTTAAAGCTATTTACATCTTGATTTACTAGTTCAAGTTGTGATAATCTTTCCAAAGAATTTATTATATGCATATAAACCTTTATGTTCAAAGATGTTCATGGAAGTATTCAGCAGTGTGGGAATGGTCAAGTTAATTATCTTAGATGCATTATAGTGGACAATTATGCAGCCTTTAAAAACTTTTAATAGAATCTTTTAAATCCCAGAAATATATATATTGAATACATAAACCAGCGCTGAAAACTATATATGAATTGTAATAGCTAAGTGTTTTACATACTGTATATATGAAAACCAAACACATGTAGAAAAATACTGGAAGGAAATAAGCCAGAATAATAATGGTTGTTATATCCACGAAATAGGATTATGGTGATTTATTTATTTTTATGCTTTTTTTTTTTAAAAAAGGTAGAGTTTTTTGGTTTTGTTTTTAATAAATTTATTTATTTATTTATTTTTGGCTGCGTTGGGTCTTCATTGCTGTGTACCGGCTTTCTCTAGTTGCGGCGAACGGGGTCTGCTCTTCCCTGCAGTGTGTAGGCTTCTCATTGTTGTGGCTTCTCATTGCGGAGCACGGGCTCTAGGGCGCACGGGCTTAGTTGCTCCGCGGCACGTGGGATCTTCCCGGACCAGGGCTCGAACCGGTGTCTCCTGAACTGGCAGGCAGATTCTTAACCACTGCGCCACCAAGGAAGCCCTGTTTTGTTTTTTATTTATTTAATTTATTTTTGACTGCGTTGGGTCTCGTGTGAGCTTTCTCTAATTGCGGCGAGTGGGGACTACTCTTCTTGCGGCGTGTGTGCTTCTCATTGCCGTGGCTTCTCTTGTTGCGGAGCAGAGGCTCTAGGCATGCGGGCTTCAGTAGTTGTGGCACGAGGGCTCAGTAGTTGTGGCTCATGGGCTCTAGAGCGTAGGCTCAGTAGTTGTGGCACACGGGATTAGTTTCTCCGCGGCATGTGAGATCTTCCTGGACCAGGGCTTGAACCCGTGTCCTCTGCATTGGCAGGTGGATTCTTAACCACTGCACCACCAGGGAAGTCCCTTTTTATATTTTCCACGTTTCTATAATAAGTATATGTTACTTTAACTAGAAAAATTGTTTAAGACAAATTATAATCTAAAAAATAGAAATTCTTCAAGAATCAAAGAATACCCAGCGTTTTATTTTAAGGATAGAAATGATACGATGCTCAGTTTTCAGGAAGTATTTGGAAGACTTCTTTGTCATCCACAACAACAAACAAATTTTTTCTCATTCCATAGAACTCTAAAAGGCAAAAACTACATTTTTTTTATATTCAGGATAAAATTGGGTGTGTATGGTTGCCCCAGAATAACCACTGTCTTATTTTTCTTTTTTAGCACTATGCTTTATTCTTCTCCTCCCACCCCATCCCCATTTTAGTAACTTCTCGTATATGCACTTTTAGTTTCATGATTTTTAAATGTAAACAATTTTTATTCCTAAGATTTGATTTTATGTAATATGAATGCCACCTGTACTGATTCCAAGAAATTATTGTACTTTTCTCCCCTTCATTTTCCCTTTCAAGTTGGAATGAAGCAATACCTGATTTTTAAGACGTTACACGTTAAAGTTAGTTAAATCTGTTTGAATCCTAGTTACAGCAGTTAACTACCTTTCAACTTTAAACATATGTATTACTCTAACTTTAATATCCTCTTTTGTAAAAATGAAATAAGAACAGATAGTATCAGGATCGTATGAGATACTATGTGGAAAATACTTGTCACAGCTCCTTGCACATAGTAATTAATTACTGATAATTATCATCATTATATTTTTATCTGTTTTCCCCTTCTTCAAAGACTGCTTTTCTTGAATTGTTTAAGACTATTGTATGTGTTAATGTTGCATAAATACTTTTGTTTTCCTCATTTTTCCCAATAGGCAAAAAAGGAAATAGAGATGAAAGGTGTGTGGTCCATGCCATCAAAATACAGTGAAGAAGGATTTTATCGCATTCAGTACAGTGTCATTAAAGAAGCAGAGCACTACTGCTTGTTACATAGTCCTATTCCTGTGAACTGCCCTATAAGATTGCTCCACGGCATGAAGGATGACATTGTACCATGGCATACGTCCATGCAGGTTGCTGACCGAGTAGTCAGCACAGATGTAGATGTCATCCTCCGAAAGAATAGTGATCACCGAATGAAGGAAAAAGCAGACATTCAGCTGCTGGTTTACACTATTGATGACTTAATTGATAAGCTTTCAACTGTAGTTAAGTAGAATCACAGTTTTAGTTGGAATGTAAAGTAATGGATCCAGAAGATGGAAGCTGGATAACAGATGAAGGACCCTGAAATTTAGAAGGTTTGTTTCTCTTATCTCTACTTTGTAGGTATCATGTGAGTATTTAATGGTGTATTTGCACAAGTGATTCAGATTGTGAAGAAAGTACCAGCTTCTGTTTGAAAAATGTTCTCCTTCCTTCAATCCTTGATTTTTTTCATTAAAATATTTCCTATTTTTTTATTCACGAGGTGTTTACCTTCTAATGCTTATGTTAACTGTGCCAGAATTGCTAATAAAAGTTGATTTTTTTATTTTTTGTTTGGTATCATTGTATATGGAGATTTGCAAAATTATTTCTGATTTTAAAATGCAGTTTACAAGATATAGGAAAATGTTTATTGAAATAAATCTAAAATGACTAGAGAAATGACTGAAGCATAATAAAGTTCAAAATAAAGCTATTACTTTATGTATTATATTCTGCATGTTATATTTGAACTTAAAATCAAGGTTATTCTTTTTTAAGGGTTCAAAACTTTACAGATATATAAAGGATATATATCATTTTAAATTTTGGCTTATATGTCTTATAGTTAACTGGGGGAATTTCATCTTAAGCGATGATGTAATATTTTCATATTCCAAAGAAGAAATGAATCTATATATTATCACCTACCTGCAGAAACATTCCTGTTTTATTAATATGTGGCTTAAGTACAAATAGCCAAGTGATTGCCATCTAAATCAGAGGGCTTTCTAAAATGTAGAGATAGTAAGAAAATATGAAAGGGAACTACAAAGTTCTTTTTTTTTTTTTTTGCGGTACACAGGCCTCTCCCGTTGCGGAGCACAGGCTCTGGACACGCAGGCTCAGCGGCCATGGCCCACGGGCCCAGCCGCTCCGCGGCATGTGGAATCCTCCCGGACCGGGGCACGAACCCGCGTCCCCTGCATCAGCAGGCGGACTCCCAACCACTGCGCCACCAGGGAAGCCCCAAAGTTCTTTTTTTAATAACTAAAATAAGCTTGTGCAGTAATCAACCTTGATATTGAATTGGTATCTTTTAGCTTTTCAGTTTGACTGGACTTTATTTAGCTTGCATGTGTCAAAAATTTCTTTAACTCATTAATAAGAGAACCAGCAAATGGCAAACCTGGTTCAAAGGACAATTGAAGAAACATTTATAGGTTCTGAAGAATGTTGGGATAAAATTCCCGTGCTGAAAAGAGTTAACATAGCAGATGACTGCTTCTCCTCAGAGAGACCTGCTTACAAAGTTCGCCCTTGGCTAGCATCTGGGAACTTGGATTTTAGGAGTGTCCCAGCATTCTGTTAGGGAACTGTTGATCAAAACCGCCAGCCTTGGCCAGACACAATGATAACCACTTGCCTGAGTTGTCTCACAACAGGAGGTCCCAATAAAGAACAAGGTGCTGCCACCGAAAACTAACCAGGAAAATTCGGGATGGGCCGAAAGGAGGAGGGAGGAGGTGATATGTCCTGCCTACCTCCCAGAAACCCTCACGCTGAAATCCATCTTGGCTGAGAGGTGCATGTGCCACCAGGAAGGACCCTGAGTCAGAATGATTGGCCAGAGGCAACCTGGAAACTAATCCCATCACAGTAAAACCTATGGGGCTTCCCTGGTGGCGCAGTGGTTGAGAGTCCGCCTGCCGTTGCAGGGGACACGGGTTCGTGCCCCAGTCCGGGAAGATCCCACATGCCGTGGAGCGGCTAGGCCCGCGAGCCATGGCCGTTGAGCCTGTGCGTCCGGAGCCTCTGCTCTGCAACGGAGAGGCCACAACATGGGAGGCCCACGTACCGCAAAAAAAACAAAAACAAAAAAACCTATGACTGCGAGCCACGTGGCAGAGCAGTCCTCCTGGGTTCCCTTACCCTCCTGCTCTCCACCCAGGTGCCCCTTTCCAATAAAGTCTCTTGCTTTTTCAGCACGTGTGTCTCCTCGGACAATTCATTTCCGAGTGCTAGTCAAGAGCCCACTCTCGGGCCCTGCAGGGGGTCTGCCTTCCTGCAACAATTCCAGAACTGATCAAAGTGGCTCACTGTGCCTAAATTGTCTGTACAAACAATGTGGTTTGTGCTGGACAAATGCTCTCCTATGAGTCTGGAATTTTGGTAGGTGCCAAGCAGAGACTACCCAAGTGGCCAGCTCCCAATAAACACTGGGCACTGAGTCTCTGACAAGCTTCCCTGGTGGACATTTCACATGTGCTGTCACAATGCCTTGCTGGGGGAATTAAGCTCAACTTATGTGACTGTACCAGGAGAGGATTCTTAGAAGCTCATGCCTAGTTTTCCCAGACTTCACTTTGTGTGCCTTTTTCCTTTCCTGATTTTGCTTTGTATCTTTTCACTGTAATAAATCATAGCTGTGAGTCCTCCTAAAAAATTGTCAAACCTGGGGGTGGTCTTGGGGACCCCGACACAGATACAAAGCAGATTAATACCCTACAGGGCAATACAATATAGTCTAGGAGATATCTTTCATACCAAACAAAAATCATTTACAAACCAAAAATACATGAACCATCAGTGTGCCACACTGCCTGGTGCAAGAGTGGGTTATTAGAGGATGGCAGGGTGCCTCTTCCGGGGCCTAAGCTGCCCAGACACTGCTAGGCATGAGGATTAGAAAGATGAGGAAAGGGCCCTGCCCTTTAGAGCTTTCTAGGGTTAAACATAATTATAATAAAATGTGATAAATATGATTGGAGATACATAGTATTTCTGTAGAGGCAGTACATATAGTGGTTAAAGACAGACTCTAGAACTTGGGTTTAAGTCCTGGCTCACCATTTACTAGCCCTGTGACTGAGCCATTTACTTAACCTCCCTGAGGTTTCCTCATCTGTAAAATGTCATAATATAAACCTACTTAATAAAGTGTAAGGGTTGAGCACAACACGTTTAGAAAAATGACACATAGGAGTCACTACCATTTCACTTGTACTTTTATATGCACAAAACACAGTCCAGTGAGAAATTGGAGGGCACAATTCTTGGGGATTTAGGAAGGAAAGTGGAGGCAAGGAAGTGAGTAGGTCTTCTGAAACTGAACTGGATTGGAACTTCCTAACCTCAAGATCCCAAATTGGAATGTTAGCTGTATGGTATCCATCAATGGCTAGGAAAAGGGAGGGGGAGGAAACTTGACTATCTAAAGGCATGAAAAGCTGTCTTAAAATTTAATCTAGCTTTGCAGAGGTTAGCATCATAAATACCAAATGAGTTTGAAGCAGTGGGATTTAGTGTATTCTAGTACATTGTTAATTCCTTTAGTGTGCTTTTCTATTTTTCTCCCAAAGCTCTTTTTTTTTTTTTTTTTCTAAAACCACTCCATGCCTTGTATTCAGTGACATGGTAAATGCTTGAACAGCCAGCAGGCCGTCAGTGCCTATCCTCTGGAAGCCCTGCACTGATTTAAAAGCAGCGACATGACCCCTCTAAACAATCTCAGTGCATGCAGTGGAAGGGGATAAGGCCAATGCCAATGGAGAGGAAGGCTAATGAGACCACAGAATACATTTGCTTTTGCGGCATCTGTTGAGCTTACGGGTCCTTCCAGACACAAATCTACACGGTAGGCTGTTCTCTGAGCAGCCAATAGAAAGGTCTGTGAGGAGGAGAAAAGGAAAGGAGCTTTGGGCAAGGCTGAATTTTATAAAGCACAGAGATACAGAGCAAAGAGAACATTACTTGCGACATAACCATTCCCAAGGCAGTGCCCAAAGGGGATATGTCGACTTCTCATTACATTTTAAACTGTTAAAAAAAACTAAGGAACTCATTTTCTGAAGGAAGAAAGAAGACCGGTGGAATTTATATATACCTTTTTTTTTTTAAAGGAAAGAAGCAGTAAGATTTTCCAACTTGTTTTTTTAATGTAAATGTATGTATTTATTTATTTTTGACTGTTTTGGGTCTCCGTTGCTGCGCGCGGTCTTTCTCTCTAGTTGCGGCGAGCAGGGGCTACTCTTCGTTGCGGTGCGCAGGCTTCTCATTGCGGTGGCTTCTCTTGTTGCGGAGCACGGGCTCTAGAGCGTAGGCTCAGTAGTTGTGGCGCACAGGCTTAGTTGCTCCGCAGTATGTGGGATCTACCGGGACCAGGGCTCAAACCTGTGTCCCCTGCATCGGCAGGCGGATTCCTAACCACTGCGCCACAAGGGAAGTCCCAATATACCTTTTTAAGATCCCCTTTCATTACAGACCTAAAGTCACTTTTTAGTTTAGAAACACAATCATGTAATATGCATAACTTGGTTTAATGAAAAAATATGATGCTTTGGTACATTTAGAGAACATACCTAGAAAAATGTAGGTAATTTTTTTAAACGAAATTTGTCTTTTGAAGAAACTGTCCTCTTTATTTTCTTGAGCTTGCAGATTTTTACTGACAGATAAACTTCTACTCGAAAAGAAGCTCAAATCTCAGCTTCTCACTGAAGCCTTTCCTGCCTCATCCTCATCTCTGTGTCCAAGAATTTTAATGATGGGTCCTCTGTGCTCTCTCATGAACAGCACTCCGCTGAGGCCTTTTTGATAGAACTTACTACATGGAAATTCTCCGTTTATATGCCAACCTCCCTCTCTCAAAGGACCATTGAGATCAGGAGCTTCGTTCTGACACTCTTTAACCCCAGGTGTCCCTGACCATGTCACACCATCTCCTTACGCACTTTGTATTGTTAATATTCCCTTCTGTTCTGACCTTGGCACTCTTCTCATGCAACTTACTTATTCACCTTGAGCAACTTCACGCAGGTTCCTGGTTTTAACTGCTCTCTGCACACAGATGATTCAAGTACTTTCCTTCATTCCAGATTTTTCTCTTTAGCTCCAGATGCATAAAACTGAATGACCGGGATGGATTGCGGTGGCCCTCCCAAATGCAGTAAGTCCAAACGCTATTATCTTCCCCCTTAATGTACCTCCCCACTTATGGTCCCCTTACAATAATTGGTGCAACCATGACCCCTGTTATACAAATCAAACCCTTGGGTCATTCTGACCCTCTCCTTTTCCTGCACCTAAATCAGATCTGATGGTTCTTTTTCTCTATGAAAACACTCAAGCTCATTTGCGTGATACATAAGCCCAGTGGCAAGGCCAGTAAATATTCAACAACTAGCTGAGTGGGAAGGGGACCCCCGATTTGCAGCATTTGCCAACAACCAGCTATACTCTTGTCATAGCTGGTTTAAAGCTACCACTGGGACGTCATTGAATAAAAGGAAGCTGGGAAGGCATGGCCAGTACCAGACTGTTACATAGTATATACCCCATATAGAGGCAATAAGCATAAATATCCTCGAAAACATAAGTAATAGTAAAATGTAGCAAAATAAATTAGGAAGTGATCCATTTTGAGTATTTAAACTTTGCTTTTAATATAACATATTTAAGTGTAAGCTTACATAATTTAAGTGGTTACAGCGGCTGAGTTTAACAACTGGCTTTCAAAATTCCTGAAAATTTAACCATGGACATTTGCAAGCACTCTACTTTGTAATCTGGAGACTGCCTGACATTCCAACTTTATTTCTGTGTCTCTTCCCTTTAACCCTATGCTTTGTTGATATTAGAACATGTTCACCTTCTTAAATAAGCTGCCTTTGCTAGCAACGTTCCCAATCCCTCCTGCCTCATCCCATTCACTAGGCAAACACCTAAGTTTTTAAAACACCTAAGTCTCTTTTGAGACTTAAAGTCATCCCATTCATAAATATTTTCGCTAATTTCCTACCCTCTTCCTCCAGATATAAATGTACCTGAGTACCCTGTGCATATTTTTAGCATGACACCTAGTTGGCATTTATGGTTTACAAGTTTAATGTTGCTGGTAGACCACGTTGCCATATCTCATTCATTTCTTTGTAAATCTCAGATACATAGACCCTTTTAAAAAGTTGTTGAAAAAATTATAATATTTATAAGCACTCAGTAAACAGACGTTTGAGCCAGTTTCCACTGTCACCACCCAGGGGATCAAGTGGTTTTTCTTTAATGATTTCCTATGGATTTCTGGACACTTCTAACCTTCTAGGCCTTGCTTGGACTCTCCTCTTTGCCATTGTATCCTCTCCAGAACCATGATTTCAATCATTCATTTAAAGTGCCCCACATATTTTGTTACAATGGCAAAAAAATCTTCGAGTACAAAAGATCTGCAAAACAGAGTCTGAAAAAAAAAAAGGCAAATGTACATCTTTTAGAATTGTTTCCGTTTTTTTTGTTTTGTTTTTTTCTTTAACAAACCAACATCTTCCTTAGAGCAATTCCAGCCACAGAGGAAATAACATGCTTCCTGTTTGGGCTTCTGTTTCCTTAGTCCCAGGTTGTAACTGACCTTATTGCTGCCACCAAGATGCAACTGAGTGACTTCCAAAATTCTGCTGACAACTTCCCTGCTCTGAACTCTGCCCCTGAGCTCCAAGTCTCTGGAGCCAGCTCTGCTGCCTTTAAAGCTCCTTCAACTGACGATTCCATGCAGCATCCAGACCTGCATCCGTCAGCCCTTGTCATGCCTTTTTCTAAACCTACTGCTCTCCTCAAAGCTCTGATTCTCTCACAACCGGTTTTCACAGAGCTCTCTCTCCTATGCCTTCAACTACTGACCACTAAGTCTTTTCTCAAGCAAACCACCCACATATCTACTAAGTAATTAAATTTTCAAGAGTCCAGGCCCCAGCTGGCAGGAGATTTTTCTCAATACATGAATTGTTTGAGGTCATTTCCCGCATAGCTTCTAATCAATTTCCCACAGCGACAAAGATCACTATCCCACGTACTAAAATCATTTTATCTAATGTTCTGAGTCAATCGATCAATCTGTTCTAGAGGAAAAATTTATATTTTATTTCTCTCCAGTACAGAACTTGGCACAGTTAAGTGCTCAAAAAAGATATTCGTTGAATGAACCAAAGGACAAAATTTATGGTGTTTTTTTCCCATGAAAAGTACCCAAAGACTTACCCAACACCATCAAGACTTAATCTTTACTCCCAAGTGGCTTACAGTCTAGGAAGACAAACTACCAAGCCCTTCAGTATTTATAAAAATTTCAGGCCAACTTAGGTCTAATGATTTCTCCCGAGGTCTTGTTTGCTCACACCAAATACTCAGTTACCACTGACAGTGTGTCAGTGGTGCCTTTCTGATCCTTAATTAAACAGATGAAATCTTTACACTCTATCAAGACCTTTCACTCCAAGCGTTCTTAGCACGTTGAGCTCCTTGTAATTGATAAAACGTACTCTCAGTGTCTTTCGATTAAAAATGGCATTAAAACGCTACTTTCCTTGAATAAGTCAAACTGAGGCACAAGTTTCCCACCAGGTTGGAAGTTTCAGGATGAAATCTGGCTGACAGCTGAACAAGCTAATGGTTGCAGCTCACAGCCCCGCCCCTCCTGCCCCACCAGACAACTGTTCCCTCCAGGCAGGGGGAAAGTGGTCTGGCAACTCCTGACAGATGGACAGCTGACGTAATGGACCCTCCCACAGGCCTCGTTCCGTGTGCAGCTGTGCGCTGGCCTTGTGTACAACCGGCTGTTCCCCAGAGGAGGGGGAAGAATTGTGCTGCTGAGAAAGCCGCTCTCAGCGGGAGGGAGGCGGGCGGGCTAGACTGACACACGAGAGGGCTGGCTTTTTGGACGGCTCTTAGCAACGGCCCTGGTTTGACCCTCCTCAGCCATGAGAAAATAGAATCAGTGTACCATTCTTCCAGGCGCGATGCAGCATCCGCAGCCCTACGTCAAGGGGACCTTCCTCCCGGCCTGTTAATTACCTGCTCTTTCCCATCTCAGGGTTCCTGCCTTTGCATAGTGTTCCTGGGAGGAGGGAAGAAACGACCACCCCCCCAGCCCCCTTGCTGCCTGGGGGCTTCAGGCTTGATTGTGAGTCATTGTGCATCGTTTCGTCTCATTGATAGACGGGACTGAGAGGGGGGCTTCCAGCCCCCCTGGACCGGCAGGGGCTTTATTCTAAGAGTCACTGGCGCTGCGCTCTTCCTTGCCGTTTGTAGGTGAAACTCCAGTGGCTTCATTGGCTCCTTGATTTAAACCACGCCCGGCTTGCTGCCGGCTTTGCTGCTGCTGGGCCAGGCGGCCCAGCCACATCCCAACCCCGTCTACCGGGAGCCCGGGCTGCTGCTGCTATTGTGTGGATGCCCCGCGTGTCCTCTCTTCTCTTCCAGAGATGGCTAACAGGGGCCCGAGCTACGGCTTAAGCCGAGAGGTGCAGGAGAAGATCGAGCAGAAGTACGACGCGGACCTGGAGAACAAGCTGGTGGACTGGATCATCCTGCAGTGCGCCGAGGACATACAGCACCCGCCCCCTGGCAGGGCCCATTTTCAGAAATGGCTAATGGACGGGACGGTAAGGGCGGGCAGCGATCTCGGAAGCTGGGGCGGTGGGCTGGGAAACCCTCCAGGGTCTCCTCTTTTAACGAGAGGCCACCGGAGGAGCTGCGCCTTGCCAAGCTCCTTCTCGGGGGGAGGGGGAGGGGAATGCCTTTATCTCTTCGGGACTGGAAGGTCTGGGCTCCCTGTTCAATTCCCTCGCTGGGTTAGAGGACTCTCCACCCATCCCAGACATCACAGGTTCCTCCTGAGTTGTTGGCAATTTCGAAGTCTTTTTGCTTTTTCCAGTGAGAATAGAGATAAGTATTTCCCTGAGATCTCTCCAGCCTTCTTGGTGCATCAGCTCCTCTGGCGGGTGGGGGTGGGGGGCGCGGCGGCACTCCTTCCCCCAGGAGAATAGGTTGTGATAATAGATACTTAGTAAAACAAAAGAAGGGTTGGAGGGGCAGGACTCACCACCTTCCCATTCTTCCTGGAGCCACACGCCTTGGGGATGCTTAATGCCTGTTTGTCGAATGGATGGATTCTCTTGAAACTGAAGGGAATCCTTATTTGATAACTGCTTTTCTAAGGAGATGCTCCCGTGTGTTTGGTTGGAGACCACAGGCTCTGCTGTTTCCAACAAGCCCGTCTTTTCCCGCAGGCTGTGATTTACTGTTACATAACTGCTATCTCACGCTTCTGTCCGCTTATGCCCAGCGCTTTGTTTATAGAGATCTGGGGGTACCCACCCAGTTCAGCTCCTTTACACATCATTAATTTTTACTGGATGAGTTATTGAAGCCTGATTCTGATCTGCCTTTTGAAAGAAGAAATAATATTAGAGTCCATCATTTAATCTCTCCGGGAGCCACTAACTCTTCCCTCCATCGAAAGTCTGAAATCGTGGCCTCATCACTGCACATCATTCCCTCTCCATAAACCTTCTTTCGCTCACCCAGCAAAAGGAAAGGAGGGAAGAGGACTCCCGGGCTCTCTGTGGTCAGGAGCAGCCCTGAGAATGGAGTTGCCCGGGTCTTTGAGGTTTGGTATGGGAGCCTGGCCATCTTGCACCTGGGGTGCAAGATGGGCCCATGCTCAAACCCGTGGGCTGTGCCCTGTGAGGCCCAGGATTCACTTTGCATTGGGGGGGGCGGTAAATACAAAGGGAAATGCTGATTCTACCTCCCCCTTTCCCTCTTCAGGTCTTGTGCAAGCTGATAAACAGTTTATACCCACCCGGACAAGAGCCCATTCCCAAGATCTCAGAGTCAAAGATGGCTTTTAAGCAGATGGAGCAAATCTCCCAGTTCCTAAAAGCTGCGGAGATCTATGGCGTCAGGACCACTGACATTTTTCAGACCGTGGACCTTTGGGAAGGTAAAGCCCTCGTGCCTTTGGGATCATTCTTCCCTCCCCCCACCCTTTTGCTTTTCTCTTTGTGAAACCTGCCCACAGTGTTCTTCCACGTATCTCCAGGCGTGTGTGTGCGTGAGAGGGGATTATCAGCTGTTACCCGCGAGCACTGTTAGCCTCCCACTTTGTGATGTTCTATATTGAAAGGGTTCCTCCTCTAAGGAGCACACACCCCAGGACACGGCAGGGACCCCAGCAAACTAACTGGTAAACAGAAGCCTCCGTGGAGAGGAAGCTAGAACGGTTACACAGATGCTTCTCCTTCCTCTTACTCCTCCCACAATGTACTTTTTCCCCACAAGTGATAGCTTCTGGAGGAGAGGGGGGCGGCGAGTATGCTTCTGACTCACCAGTAGCCAGGCTTATAGACAAAGCTGCCTGGTGCAAGTTTGTCATTCAATCTGAGAAATAGATAGCACCCCACCCTTTTACTAAACGATTATCTGGAAGCTTTGTGACTATACCTTCCAGATGTGTATTTTCTTAGAGAGGGTGACAAATGATTTTTTTCTTTCATAGTCGTGAATTGATGTAAGAAATCTAACAAGGCATAAAAAGGAAATCAGGTTTCTGGACATATTTAACAATCCACCATGATTAGGGCAAATGATGTGGATGGAGGTACCGCCAGAGAATTTGGGACCCGTGGTCTTAGGGCTTAGTGTCCCCCGGAGCCCAAATGTGCACACCATCCATGCGACTGTTCCACATCGGGCCTGCTGGGGGGACAGACAGGTCCAAGCAGGGCTGCCAGGTTGACTCTGCGCTCTCCTGCTCATTGTCACTAGCTGTCATCAGTGGCCCGACCAAGACGGTGCCCAGGGCAGTGACGTAAGTGGCTCTGTTGACAGTGAGAATGGACTAACTCTCTCCTGTGATCAAGACAATAATAGTTAAAGGGGTATTCAGATGCTGGTTGAAACAGATTTCTAGCCGAGGACCATTCTACTAAACAACTTATAAAGAAGCCATTGCCTCCTTAATCCTCACCCCCTTCTCCATGTCATACACAGAGCAGGCATTTCCTGTTTCCTTCACAGATGAGTAGTTAAAATCCTAAGACGCCAGTCAGTTTATCAGTAATGTTTTGCCATTATTTAGAAACTCAGATATTCAGACCTTCAGGCCAGGCTATTGGACTTCATGGACACTTGCCTCCAAATCCTCACAGAATGTCACAGTTGAGACTTGGTCCCTGCTTTTTAGGTCAAAGCTGTGATGACTTTCCCTTGCTAATAAAAATTCCTGCTGCTTATTGATATTTTCCTCTACACTAGACATGGTACTCGTGCCTTTCTGCATAACGCCAATCAATTCTCCTAACAATTCCAGGAGGTGGGTGTTAGGAATTTCCCCATTTTATAGATGATGAAACTGGAGCTCGCCCATTATCGCTCGTATAGATCATATGACTGGCTAGTAATTAGCAGAGCCAGGACTCAAACCCAGGCTCCGTGATGCCAAAGAGTAGGGCCTTAACTCGTCTGCCATGCCATGCTTTGGCCAGGATGCTGTTGCCTTATCCTACACCGTGAGTGTGCTTTTGAGTCATAACAGTGACTGATGAGATGAAGAGTAGGGGGAGGATGATTCAGGGCTGTGCGGGATGGAAGGTTAGAGACCCAGTACTTGGAGGTTTGTATAAATGGAAGGGGTCCCAGTGAGACCCTCCAAGTACAGGAAGTATATACGAGGAGGAAGAAACTGGGAGGACTATGGGAGATGGGGATCCCAAGGGTGCTTTTCTGTGTTAAGGAAGCTTTGCTTGCCTTTCCCTTTTTTCCAAAGACCACACGGGTGAACTTTACACCCAGGAGGTGCTGGTAGTGAAGGGGAGTAGGAGAGGAAACAAAGGTCCCTGATAAGCAGAGTAGGTGGAAGTCTATACCACCTGCCCCAGCCCTGTGTGTCAGGTACCTCTTAGGGAAGAGGGAAGTTGAGAGGCATCAGTGTGACTGCAGGAGCCTGAGATGGGGTGGTGGACAGATGGGCTCCAGGGCAGGGTGAACAAGCGGAACAAGGCAGACACTGAGGGGTCTCATTCTCAAGGCAAAGAAAGATGGGGCTTTAAAGGAAATAAGGAAGGAGACCACTCCCAGGGTGTTGTGGCTGAGATGCTATAGGCAGGACAGCAGGCAATAGAACAGATGCTTCGGAGGGTCCAAATGGCCTCTAGAGGCACCAGGGCCTGGCGGCCCCCTCCATGGAGAGGCAAGTCAGGATTGAGGTTTGGGAGATTCATTCTATTTGCTGGAGGGGATACTTGACATCCCCCAAGTGCATTGTCTGCAGCTCAGGCTGGAGCTGGTGACCATACAGTGAAGCAAGAGACAGGAAAGTGGGTTGCTTTGAGCAGAGAAACGGGGAGGGACGGCGGCCTTGGGCGAGCCCAGCACTGAGACCCATGGAACAGCAGCACGGAGAAGTGCGAGGCTGGATCCTTCTGCCAGAGCTGCTTGTCACCCGTGAATTTAGGGATGAGTAAGCTGGAATCAAAGGGATGCCACTGGGCGGGCTGGCATGTGTTGACGTGCCTGTGCGCGTGTGAGGTTGTCCGTGTTTGTGTGCTCAGCTGTTGGACCGGCCGTCCCCTGAGCTTAGTCTCACATTCTTCCTACTCTTCTGCACCTGGGCTGTGGTCTTAATGCTGTCCTCAAATTTCAGATTACTCACATTCACTCCTGATCCCGTGCACTGTGGGCATGGTGGCTGTGGCTCTGAGTGGCCAGCCCTCCTTGCCTGGGAACTTCTCCTTCTCCTCTGCAGGCATTTTATGCTCAGCAGCTCTCGGTCTCCCATCTCCCCTGCTTGGCATCTTCCTCAGTAGGCCTCTGCTTGCCCATGGCTGCCCATGACTCTGTGCTGCTCTTATGTTGCAGATGAATAACGCCGCAGGAGCCAGGGCTCGCCAAATGCCTTCTCATTTATCTTCAGTTGTTTAGACAGGCAGGCGCCCCAGATGTACCCTCTCTCCTGAAACCCTTTTTAGATGCAAGGCGAAATGTTTGGAATGGACTCAGGGGCAACCAGAATGAAAGGTTCAAGGCTTTAAGAAGGAACCCAGGGCTGAATGGCCTAAAAAAACAATCCAACCTCAGAGATATAGACAAGGCTCCTGGAGTTCCCCTCAGAGGAAGCTGGGGTGACCAGTTCCCTTCAATGATGGGGGAGAAGTGAGGGCAGCTTAGAGCCGTGGAAGGGGACTGGAGAGGTCTTTCTCATGGAAGAGAGAAGGTAGATGCGGGGCAGGTTACTTTGGAATTCGCCCTGAGAACCTGGAAAGGGTGGGCGGGGCCGTCTCAGCTGTGACTCAGGAGAGCACAACGGAGGTTAGCTTTCAGCATCTCTTTGGTGGAGGGAGAGGGGGAAGGAGAGAAAGGGAGGAGACAGAAAAGGAGGTGTGTGTGTGTGTGTGTGTGTGTGTGTGTGTCTCACTCTCGTGAGTGAGTGAGTGTACTCGTCAGAAAGCCTGCAAAGAAAGCTTACCCTGAAGGTAGGAGAGTACAGGCTCCTAAGTTAGAAATTAGACCACTCTGTTCAAACCTCTGTTTCACCACCTGTCAATGAACTTTTCTAAGCTTCTGTTTTCTCAGCTGTAAAATGGGGATAATAGTGTCTGTTTCACAGGGTTGATATGGGGTGTAAATGAGATAATGCATTAAAAGTGCTTAAGAGAAAAAAAAAAAAAAGTGCTTAAGACCGTGCTGGAAAGAACAGACCATAATATATGGTAGCCATGTTCAAATTACTATTATCATTGGCTTATTTTTTTTAAGACTAATAGAAAATAAGGGCGGCAGGAGCAAGGTTGGAAGGGCACATATTCTGTCTCAGAACAGACGGACTTCATGAAGCGCCTCACGCAGCAGCTGGTAGGGTTGCCTGAATGACCTTTGCCCTCTCTTGACATCTGAGGTGCCTTCACCTCATTGACCATTCTCCAAAACGAGGGGCCACCTTTATGGGTCTCCTTATTGACTTTTTTCCACCTCGTGGTCGTTACCCTTTATGTTTTTCCCCACGATATAGTATTGCTTTGTCAATTACAGACCCTGGGATCGTGGTACTGTGGAAAGAGCATGAGTTTTGGAAACTAGCTACATACTAGCTACGTGACCTTGGTTAAGCTGCTGAGCTTCTCAGAGCCTCAGTTCCCTTCCCTGTAAACAGCACCTCCCTTGCAGGGGTCTTTCAAGAATCAACTATATAAAATGCCTAGCACAATGCCCGGTTAAGAGACACCTAATAAATGTTGGCTTTTTTCTCCTCTGTTGTTAGTCCATCGGCAACTAGCCTTTTTGGTTCCCATGCCTAACCAGGCAACGAGCATTAGCCACCTAGAATTCTAGAATGTCAGAGCAGGCAAGACTCAAAGATCAATCAACTCTGAGTGCTCTTCTCCATAATCCTGCTGACGAGGATCCGGGACACATGGCCTTGTCCTGCCTCCCTGTTCCCCTCCTTGATGACTGGGTGTTGGAGGCTGATTTATACTGGGGGGGGTGGGCAGAGTGCCTGGAAGGTCCAAATATGTCCTCTGGGAGGTGTCACTGTATGTGTCATTCCTCAATAGCAAGAACAGAAGAGACATTTCACCCAACGTGAGAGCTGTTTTGGGATACTGTACGGTACCTGTAGTGACTCAAGATAGTACAGAAATGCCTGCCGCCTGAAGCCTCCTTTTCTCTCAGTGCAGCCATCACCGCATTTCCTGCAAGCACTGCTCATACCACACTTGAGTTTGGCAGGCTCTTCCTGCAGCGGTGGTCCTCCACCTGCAGTGTGCCAGAATCTACTGGTAGGCTTGTTAAAACACAGATTGCTGGACCCCAGCCCCCAGAGTTTCGGAAGTATTAAGTCTGGGGTAGGGCCTAGGAATTTGCATTTCTTACCAATTCACAGGTGATACTGCTTCTGCTGGCCTGGGAACCCCACTATGAGAACCACTTCCTTACAGATTTTCTCCAGGGAGGCAAGCAACAAAAATTCATAAAGCCCACAGAGCAGCCCAACCTACCCTCTGACATTTCTCCCTTATCCAAAGCAATAATTTTTCTACTCTGAGTGGAGAATTGGGGGCTATGCCTAAGTTGTTACTCAGGGAAATAAGAAGTGGTTTCTTCATCCACTGACCGCTTTCTCTGTAAGTCCCAGAAAGATGAAAAAAAAAAAAAGTATTCTAAGTTACAAGGTTGAGTCAAGACTAATGTATAATAGAAGTAACTCCAAAGCAAAGAGTTTTGAATGTAAGACTGATTTTTAGTATTGAAAGTAGAGTGTCCAACCTGACTTTACCCGCCCAGATGTAACTTCTCTGGCCTTTTCCTTTCTCTTTACCCTTCTTTTTATTTTTTCTTCCCAAAGACATGTATAAGATAGCATGAAAGTAATAAAAAGAAATTAAGGGAACAAAATCCTTGTTCAAGTATCTCTATGGTAAAAGTCTTTAAACTTCATGGGCACTAAGAATTCCTAGGTCGGGGCAAGGGGTACTTATAGTGCAGAACCCTTGGTCCCTCTCCCCAGAGATGACCATTTAGTAGCTGGAGTGTAAGACCGCACTTGGGGAGACACTGCTTTGTGATAATGCAATAAACAGGGAATACAGTACTGTCAAGTCAAAGTGTCAGTTGCTCTCTGAGGTTCTGACAAGGAGAGCTACTGTGCCACCATCTCTTTTTACAACTTCGAGTCTAATATTAGCTTCCCCCCATGATAGAGAGCTAGAAGAGTCCAGGAACCTGATGGAAATCCTGAGCTGTTAGTGTAAATTTGACCCCTCTCTTTCGTGTATCACTTCCTTCTATGGCCAGCGGTCTCATCTGTAGATCACCACTTGGACTCAGTCTCATTCCTGCGTTCCCAGCATCTAGAAAATTCCCAACACCTAGTTGGTACTTCTTTAGAACTCTTCTTCTTCTTCTTGGAAAACTAGCTTGAGCAGCAGTTTTCAAGCTGTCTTGCCCAAGTTTCTGGGGGTACCTTTCAGGGAACAAAGAGATTCCGGGCTGCTGGAGCTCTGAGCAGGCTCCCAACTTGTATCAGAGCCCTTTAACTATTGATGTGACTTCTGACTTTGTGGACGATAGCTCTAAAGCAAGGAATTACTGCTTAACAACTTTTATTTCGTGCCTACCACATGCCAGACGTTGGGATGCTTTTAAAAATTAAAAGCTGAAGTACTGAGGCAGTGCTTCCTTATGCATCAGAATCATTGCAGGATATTGTCCCAGAATCTGAATTTTCAAGAGCCTCAGGTAATTCTTCTGCTCAGTCCAGTTGGGAGTCACCAGGTGAAACCCATGTATCTCAAAGTTGTCTGATGGCATGAAGCACATGGGGAGATTATTAAAAATACAAACTCCCAGGCCCCACCCCAGGACTGCCAAATCAGTCTGTCCAGGGATGACCTCAAATTTCATATTTTTAAAAAGGCCTTCCAACCCCAGCCCATGAGTAGTCCCAGAAGCTTGGGAAACCATGTTCTGCAGCAGGCTGGGTTCTAGGCAGATGGCACACATTGTTGTGATACAAGAAGTTCAGCTTTTGTTGCTTTATAACTGGTTCGCTTCACAGATCTTCCCTCATCTCACTGCTCCTTCAGACATTTCAAATTTTGACCCTCAGCTACAGGATTCAGTCTCCACAAACCGCCCCCTTCTACCCAACAGCACTTGATCTGGGCTTCTGAACTGGCAAGAGAAATGAGGCTGGAAAGAGACCCTCCTCCCATTTGGTTAGCCCAAAACACTGGAATTCTTTCCAAGGAATGTCTATTAGAAAATGAACTAGACATGAACTGGTTACAGAAGGCAGATTTCTGTTTGTTATGTTATTTAGAATCTTGACAATAATTATTTTAACTTGATGGGCAAACTGATGGGGGACTCTGGGCCCCAACTGCTTTCTTTTGCTTTCATCTTCTTTAGGTTGAGACCTTGAGAAATTATTCCAGACAAAACATAGACTTACGGTCACTTGAAGTTTGTGCCCCAGATTTTGTGGGGCCCAAGAACTATTCCCCATTTGTATCCCTCCAGTGCCTCCCTCTGGCCTGGCACTGAAGCAGCCACTGCCACCCTTCAGGTCATTCCTGATAACTGAGCACCGTGCCTCCCAACCAACCTGTGCTGGGGACCCATGGGAGATGGCAGTGTGGCCTCCTGGACTGATTACAGGCTTTGAGTTCAGACAGACCTGAGCTAGATCTGGGCCCTGATTCACTTGTTGGGTGGCTCTGGGAAATTAATTAACCTCCCTGAGTTAATTTTCCCATCCACACATTGGGAGGAATGATATCAAGTCCACAGGGGCAAGGTCACTTATAATAAAGTGTCTAGCCTAGCATTTATAACAAATCTCTTGTCTCTGGCCCTTTCTTTAAAAAAAAAAAAAGCTTTTCCAGTTTGTTCCTGTCTAATGCCTCCTTCCCCAGCTTCTTCTGCCCCAATGGTGCAATTACTTCCTTTTGCACTCTCCCAGGATGAGGGTGGGGTGAGATTTATAGGTCAGGGGGCCTGGATATCTCACCCTTGCCCCCAACTTAATTCCCTGTGTCCTTTCTGGGTTCCTGCAGATCTATATGCTTTAGCCATATGCGGTGGGGACTGGGTCTTTGGTTTAACAGAGTTTGCTTCCCACCCCGGTCTCCAGGGTAGTATCTGTGGCTGGTTGCCAGGTGCCAGGCTCCACATTTCCCCAGATCCTGGACATGCCAGATGCGCGCTGTTTCCAACCACCAGAAACAGATTTCTGGTGTGCTTTACGTACAGAGTAGAGATGAGTGATGTACCTGGACCTTCCTAAGCCTCCGTGTGCTTCATAGTTTCTTGAGGTTCTCTTTAATGACTCACTGCTTGAAAGCAAACCTTCTTCCTACCTCTTCCCACGGTGATCCTTCAAAATATCATCATGCCAGTTCTATCAAAAAAAAAATGTATCCTGTAATACAGTGACAGTTACAGAAATGCTTTTCATCTGCGGAAGAGAAAGATCATTCTCATAACCTCCTCTGCGTTTCCTCTCTCTGCCTTCTCAGTATCCCTTTGCCCTCCTCCTTCCATCTGCTGCCCAGGTCCTCCTTTCTCCACCACCCCAGCTGTTCCTGGCTCCTGGGGGGCTCTGCACTGAGAACCTCACATCCTTGTATCCATCAATCCATCCCCCAGGGCCTCAGGATCCAGGAAATCATCCTGTGGTTAATGTGGGATGGGGGATGGGGAGAGAGCAAGGAAAGAAGGATCTGCTGTCTCTCTCTCCTCTTTGAATAAATGGACATCCTGACCTGGACTTCCTCTGTGGGCCCTAATTGTTTATTTTGTTAGAGTTATGCTCCATTCTCACTTTCTGTCTGCCTTTCCCCTGTAATTCTGTATCCCCCGGTGACCGGGCTGCAGCAGCCCAGCCGGAGATTACAGATGGTTCACTCGGTCTCAAGAGGACCTTCAATGTTTGCCCTTGACTTTCACAGCCCCTGCCAGGCTGAATGCAGCCACCCTCCCCCCACCTAGCCCTTTAGCTTTTGCACTCCACACTCGTGCGTGGACCTTCGATCTGGTTCTAAATTGCGGGGCTAACCACACAGTAGCATCTTTCCCTTTCCTTGTCCAGGACACGTCGGTCCGCTGGAAGGGGGGAGGGGAGAAAGGATGGGAAGAGGAGGCTGCCTTGTAGCCCAGTGGATGAAGGGTGCCTGGGCTCCTCGGGTGACAATGTCCCCCTCCACTGTGTGAGGGAGCACACCACACCTCTCTCTCTCTCACACACACACACACACACACACACACAAGCCATTTATTTATTGTCTCCCTTTAGCTCTTCTCAAGCAGCACAAAATGAAGAGCTTCTCATTGTGTCATGTTGGAGTGCTCTGTGTTTATTTGCTTTTCTGCCAGGCCTCCAGCCTAAAAAAGCCAAGTGAAGACTCAATTTGATGCACATGGGTGATTTTAGACCCTTTTAACCCAGATAAAGTGAAAGAAAGAAGCCACCTGGGCTTTGGTGTAGTTGACCCACCAGTAAATTTCTTTCCGGTTTCCTTTTTTCTTTCCAGTCCTTACGAAAATCCTCTTGTGCAGACCTCATGCCAGCTCACCCACAGCACCTCCCCTTACCACCGCCTGCAGAACCCACCGAGGCCGGGGCCTCTGCATAGGGCAGGGACCTATCGCTGTCTGAGCTGCTCAGTGTTTGGAATGTGTTATTCATGTAGCGACTGTGAATGGATTAGAAACTCACTATCCCTGGCATGTACCATATAGAGAATAATTAGCCAGATTTTTTGCTCCTTTCTGAGAAGCTTGGCCGTGGTTGTCTTCAGGCCACTTTGAGGAGTATCTTGTATCCCTCTCCCTTGAATGTGCTCGCCTACAGCCTCCTATGAGAACTTTCTTCCCAGAGGTCCAGCCCCATCCTTCCCTCTTCCTTCGCCCTGACACATGCTTGGCTTTAATCTCTCCTTTGGCTTCCAGGGAAGGACATGGCGGCCGTGCAGAGGACCCTGATGGCTCTAGGCAGCGTTGCAGTCACCAAGGATGATGGCTGCTACCGGGGAGAGCCATCCTGGTTTCACAGGTAAAAATCCCTTCCCAGCCACACACCCTCTCCTCCCCAGGCAAAGGATGAGTTTAACAAGTTCGAGCATCTGAAGCCTTGTAGCTCCCCGGAGGCTGTTTCGACACAAAGTCCAGCCTAGCAACAAGCACTCCCAGCCCCATAACCGAATCCCCTGGAGCAAGGAAAGACGGATGCTGCCTGTTCAGGCCAATATACCACCCAGGGCAGAAGTCGTTGGGCCTTTCCTACTAGATACCTGGATCCTCCAGCTCTGCCCAGGTTATGTCTCTCTTGAGATTTGAACTTGGTTTCACTAAGAGCCAAGTAGCCTTGAATCTACTTATTTATTTAATTATTTTCCTCACGTAACGAAGGGAAAACATGTTTTGTTTGCTAGGAGAGTCCTGAGACAGTCCTGTCACCCCAGTGTATCCATTGATAGTGCTGTCTGTCACTCTCGGAGGAGGCCTGAAGTGGATAATGAGTTATATCGTCATGTCAGTAAAGGGCCTTTCCCTAAAGAGATTATTTGCTTTGTTGCTTGTTTTTTGGGGGGGAGAGGGATAGCAAGGATGCTTAAACTCCACCCCTAGCTCAGTGAGTGATGAAAAGAGCATGTTGTAGCAGGTAATTCACTCTTCGTTCCCCTAATCCCCTCCTCTTCTTGACAGTTAAGAAAAGGTACCAGCTTGTGACATTTTAAATGAACCTGGTCTGAAAAGCTCCTAGATATCGGCCAACTGAAACCCTGGTTTTAGCCCCCATTTTGTTAGTGATCTACCATGGTCTATGTGGCCCATAAAACCAACATTATTTACTATCTGGCTCTTCACCAAAGTTTGCAAACCTCTGGTCTAGAGTAGGAAATTTCCCCTCCTAACACCGACATCCCTCAGCTTTAAAGTGGGACATTAATCCTTGGCCCCACACAGGGAAGGTGGAGTAGGATTAGTGACATGATTTGTAAGAAGAGCTGATTTTAATTTTCACAAGGGCTTGAGGTAACTGTGAGAAGCGGGGACAGGAAAGCTGTCTGAGAGTAAAGTATCCAGAGAGGCAGCACTTGTTCTCTGCTGTGGAAATTCTGGAAAATCACCTGAGCTTCTAAGATGTCGAGAGGTCGTGTTTCATGGCAGGGCCCGTTTGTGGTAGGACCATAGCCCAGAGTAGGGCCATATTTCATAGGATCATAGCCCAGGGTAGGACCATAGCCCAGGGTAGGATCACTGCCCAGGGTAGGGCCAAGGCCAGGGTAGGGCCATAGCCCAGGATAGGATCATAGCTCAGGGTAGGGCCATAGTTCATGGCAGGACTATAGTTCTGTATAAGGCCTGCCTTTCTATTTGGTGACCCCCAGAAGAGCCTGTGTAACTGCATATCTTGGAAAAGTTTTGAAAACAGAATGACATTGTTTCACCTCACTTCCTCTGCCCAGGAAAGCCCAGCAGAATCGGAGAGGATTTTCAGAGGAGCAGCTTCGCCAGGGACAGAACGTCATAGGCCTGCAGATGGGCAGCAACAAGGGGGCCTCCCAGGCAGGCATGACCGGATATGGGATGCCCAGGCAAATCATGTAAGACGCTGCATCCCGCAACCCAGTAGAGAGGACGAACGTGCCACACCATGGTCTCTATGATAAAGAAATAGTTAGTTAGTCACCTTCTGACCTTCTCTTCTCAAAGCCTCCTGTCCCTGGTTTTTGCAAGTGCTGCATTTCTGCCGCGAATCCACGTTGCCTACGGCTGCCACCTTCTGTTCATTTAGAACTATGCAAAGACTCCGCTTCCTTCCTCTTCCTGAGCTCCTTCTTTGCCCTGAAAGCCTTCATGTACCTGATTATTTATTTATTTATTTATTTGCCAAAAATTTCCCTCCTCAACTTATAGAACGCACCTAATAAACAAATTAGTCTTGTGTCTTCAAGTGTAAAGTTCCTTCCTCGTCTTAGGGACTTTGCCGGCAGGGCTGGTCTCCACTTCGTTCAAGAGGCCAGCTAGCTGTGGCAGTAGAAATATAAGTTAACTTTGAGGAAGCCCTTGCAAGGTTGTATCGCTTATCTTGACAATTGCAGTAGAAGTTTAGGAACAGTTTTGCCCACTCTGACAGCCTAAACCCATGAGTTCAAGGACAAGGTCTTTGGCTCCCACATATTTTTTGAGTACCTACCTTGTGCTTATTATGCCAGACTCTGGGGGGGACACAGGAATGAGCAAACTGACGCCCCAACTCTTCAAGAGCTCTGCTGTAGATGCTCAGGAACTATCTGATGGAGGGGTGGTTTTATCGGCTAGACGGGTGATGATTAGTTGAAGGAAAGAACATTTTTCCATTCTGTATCAACAATCTTTATCCCCACAGGCCAGATTCTGGGTCTGATGCAGACATTTATACAGTTTCTTCATTAGCCAGAAGTGAAAGCAACGTAGATTGCTCTCTTACAGTTGTTTACAGGGTCTAACCCCCTAAGACTCTTGGACATTGTCTAAGACTGAGATCTAGCTAAGATGAGAAAGGTTTTAAACATTTTCTCATCCACAGAACACTTAAGTAGGCAAGTACGCCTGGGGACCACCAACTCATCTTACTCTTTCCTACCAGTAGAAACAAGAAAAAAAAAAAAAGTGACTCATTTTGGGACTTCCCTGGTGGTGCAGTGGCTAAGAATCTGCCTGCCAGTGTAGGAGACACGGCTTTGAGCCCTGGCTCCGGAAGATACCACATGCCACGGAGCAACTAAGCCCGTGCACCACAACTACTGAGCCTGCGCTCTAGAGCCCGCACTCCGCAACAAAAGAAGCCACCGCAATGAGAAGCCCGCACACTGCAATGAAGAGTAGCCCCCGCTTGCTGCAACTAGAGAAAGCCTGCGCGCAGCAATGAAGACCCAAATCACCCAAAAGTAAATAAATTTTTTTCTAAAAAGTGATGCATTTAATAAGAAAAGGAATAGTCTTTCACTCATATAATGAATTGTTAATTAACAAGAAAAAAATAAAATAAATGAATATATAGACACTGCCACACTCCAGATGTAGAATGATGATTTTTCAGACTGCATTCTTTGCAGTTCTAGCCTTCCATAGAGAGTTCTGTGGGATTCCCATGGGACCGGGGTGGGGGGGGAGGAGGCTGAATTCTGATCCCCACTCCTGCTTCAATGAGAGCGTTGCTCATTTTATCTATTTTATATATTAGTATCCAGCATAAGATTTTTAAAGACTTTTAATATTAAAAAAAAAACACAGGAGGGGCTTCCCTGGTGGCGCAGTGGTTGACAGTCCACCCGCCGGTGCAGGAGACGCCGGTTCGTGCCCCGGTCTGGGAGGATCCCACATGCCCCAGAGTGGCTGGGCCTGTGAGCCATGGCCGCTGAGCCTGCGCATCCGGAGCCTGTGCTCCACAACGGGAGAGGCCACAACAGCGAGAGGCCCGCGTACCGAAACAAACAAACAAACAAAAAAAACAGGAATTCATCCTCTAGGATCCCTAGTGACCAATTCAATCACTGGTGAATTGTCCATTCCTGAAAAGATGTTATATTAACATGCAGCTGAACTCCTTTCTCAAACTTTACCTTAGATTTGCCATAAAAGCAAGAGAGAGAGGTTGATGGATCCCTACCCAAAATGAAATAAAACTGGGAGGAAGTTCCTGGTGAGAGGTGGAAGGTGGTTAGTTTCCTGTTAGGGATTGGGAGGTGGAGGGCATGGGAAATCACCTCCACCAGCGGTGTGTGGGACTAGGTGTGAGAGAGTGCTTCCAGGCTATGCCTGTGCTATTCCCCGCATGCCCTGGCTCCACCACTGCTGTACCGGAGACACTAAGAGGCGGAAAAGCAGCCCAATCTAGAGTGGTGCAGAGCCCAGCTGAAGGGAGGAGCAGGTAACACAGCAGGTTGCCAGCACACAGGCGTTTTCTTCTCCCAACATGATCCCACTGGCCCTGGCAGGCTCCCCCACCCCTTCAGTCCCATCTGATGCTCACAGCCTGGAGATGAGGGTGTTGAAAACTGTGAGGCCCCAGGACGGAGGTTTACCTGGAGTGCTTGGGATTGAGATAGGAAGTAACAGAGAATGAGAGAGTCCAGTCTGTAATTCCAAAAACAATTTGCCTCAATATATTTCCAGCTCCATATATATATTCCCAACAGGATCGATCCAAGCTAGGGACTGAGACGTTCTCCCTCTTCCCCAGTTTGCATTTGCAGTCAAGGTAGCAGATAATCTCAGAGCAATGTGAGCTCACGAGCAGCAACTGGAAGACCCCTGAGGAGTGTAAGTACTGTCATCTAAAGACACACTGGAGCACTCTTTCCAGACGAAGTGGAATTTGTGGACCAGAGAGAAGAATCATTTACAATTAGTCTAATAACATACTAAAAATGATAAGGGAAAATATTGGAAACTTGAAGCTATTGCTTCCATTATGAAGAAAAAGCCAATTGGAGATATGAAACATAAAAAAATAAAATAGGGACTTCCCTGGCAGTACAGCAGTTAAGAATCTGCCTGCCAATGCAGGGGATGCGGGTTCGATCCCTGGTCCGAGAAGATCCCACATGCCGCAGAGCAACTAAGCCTGTGCGCCACAGCTACTGAGCCTGAGCTCTAGAGCCCACAAGCCACAGCAAGAGAAGCCACCGCAATGAGAAGCCCGCTTGCCGCAACTAGAGAAGGCCCGTGCGCATCAACAAAGACCCAATGCCCCCCAAAAAATCAAATAAAGTCTCTTAAAAAATAAAAATAAAATAAAACGGAATTCCCAGGCAGTCCAGTAGTTAGGACTCCGTGACTCCACTGCAAAGGGCAAGAGTTCGATCTCTGGTCAGGGAACTAAGATACCACAAGATGCGAGGTGCTGCCAATAAATAAATAAAATAAAATAAAATACAGATTGATAGTAGAATGGATAAAAAGAACAAGTTAATAAATTAGAATATTAAAATAAGACACTCTGTAAAAAGGTACAACAGATGGGAATACAAAAGAAACGTTAAGTGATATGTGCCAAAAATCATATAGCTGAAACCTCAGAAGCAAAGGAAAAAAATCAAGGTAGGGGAGGAAAAATTTGAAGAAATAGTTTTGAGAATTTCCCAGAATTAGAAAAGAAAAGACCTAAGAGCTCAGTTTTTTTTTTTTTTTTTTTGCAGTATGGGGGCCTCTCACTGTTGTGGCTTCTCCCGTTGCGGAGCACAGGTTCTGGATGTGCAGGCTCAGCGGCCATGGCTCACGGGCGCAGCCGCTTCACGGCATGTGGGATCTTCCTGGACCGGAGCATGAACCCGTGTCCCCTGCATCGGCAGGCGGACTCTCAACCACTGCACCACCAGGGAAGCCCAAGAACTCAGTTTTAAAAGACTTACAATGTGCCAAAAAATAAATGATAGGAGCCCTCAGTGGGATACATTATAGTGAAATATATGACCACTGAAAATAAATAGGAAACTCTCAAAGATTTTAAAGAATAAAAGCTCATTACATATAAGAAAAAAGAATCGGATAGACATTGAACTTCTCAATAGTAACCCCAGATGCATAAAGTAATATTTTCAAGATGCTGAAGGGAAAAAAATACAACAGCATCGAACACCTAGTTTTCTATATAGCTAACTAATTTTTTAAGCCCCAAAGTGACACAGAAATATTAACAAAGGCCATATTTGAAAACACAGTTGGATTGAATATTCCACTTAGAAAAATATATTACCAGGAAAATGCTATTTGTTGTGGGAAATAAGGATAAATTAGAAAATCTCATTCTTGTTTAAATAAGAAAGAACTAAAAAACAGAGAGAGAAAAATTATATCTATAACAATCCAAAACTAAACTTCTAGACAATACCAGTAGGGCGTGTGTGAAGTGCAGAAAAAGCGATGGGTGAGACTGTGCTAAGGACAATGTTCTGTGTGGAGGAAATACAGAGATATTGATAAGTTTAAGAAATTGTTAGGGAAAGACAAACATATTGAGTCCAACCCACCTCATAAGGCTAATTTAACATTGATTCCAAAGCCCAAGAAGGATAAGAAAAGAAAATGCCCTGGTGGCGCAGTTGTTGAGAGTCCGCCTGCCGATGCAAGGGACACGGGTTCGTGCCCCGCTCTGGGAAGATCCCACGTGCCGCGGAGCGGCTGGGCCCGTGAGCCATGGCCGTTGAGCCTGCGCGTCCGGAGCCTGTGCTCCGCAATGGAAGAGACCACAACAGTGAGAGGCCCGCGTACCGCAAAAAAAAAGAATGAAAAAAAGAAAATTAGACTGATTTCACTTGGGACCATAGATGTGAAAAATTCTAAATAAAATAATATCTAACAATGTATTTCAAAAGTGTATTAGAATGGGCCACTTTTGAGCCATTTTCTTTATTGAGAGAATTCTTTTTTTTTTTAGCTGGATGGGCTCTATGGGGACCCATTCTCTTGTAGAGCTAGCCCTGAGTAAAACTTGAACTCATATTCCATTCCTTGTTTTTTCTCTTCTAAAGTCCTAGAGAAATCACCTATTCCAAGCCCTGTATTTTCTTTAGAATAATACTGGAGACTAAAGGTGAAATGATTTCTCCAACAGCATTTAGCAAATTAAGTTTTGGAGGAGGATTTAAATCTAGCTTCCTAGGGTCCCAGAGCAGCACTCATTTCTTTCTATTACATGGCCTTTCTGCTAAATCTCTCTCACTAATTCTTCCTAAGGTATTACTAACTAAGGTCCTAATGTCTCATTCTATTATTTCATTTATTTATTTATTCAAAAACTGCCCTGGTAATCAGCAAAAGCCATCTATGTGCTGAATGTAGGAAAATGACTAGAAAACCATCCCTGTAATCAGTCAGTCAACAAGAGTTTACTGAGTTCCTAATATATTTAAGGAATTGTATTATGAACCAGGAGATACAACGAAATATGGACGTGGCTCTTAATTGAATGAATTTGCAGTCTAGCTGAGCAAACAATATACTGGATAGCTCCTCGTATCATTAGTTGTTTGTTTAAGTTTAAGGGCCAAATCACAGCAGTGTTCACTCGGACCCTCTGAAGGAAGAGTTCTCTGACCTGGATGGTCAGGGAATGTTTGCTAGGGGACACTGGACACGGGAACTTCTGCTTTGTGCCATTATGAGAATGTATTGGCCTCTTTACCACTTGTCCTAACCTGCCTGGACCCAAAAGAGTTAAAACAATGAGGAAGCAGCTTGGATTTCAAGACGGATCCTTCCTGGGTGGACTTGAGCAAGGGTGATTTGAGAAATCCCTGTGGTATCCATGTCTCGGAGTCTTATTCAGTCTTAGACCTCTAGGAGACAGGGTTAGAGGTTGAAATTTTTTAAGATTATTATTATTTATGTATTTGTTTACTTCTTTGTTTATTTTGGCTGGTCTGGGACTTAGTTGTGGCACTTGGGATCTTTAGTTGCGGCACGTGGGATCTTTTTAGTTGAGGCATGTGGACTTCTTAGTTGCTTCACGCAGACTTCTTAGTTGCAGCATGCATGTGAGATCTAGTTCCCCAACCAGGGATCAAACCCGGGCCCCCTGCATTGGGAGCAGAGTCTTACCCACTGGACTACCAGGGAAGTCCCGAGATCTTAAAGAAATGCATAAAAGTTTGTTTTCAAGTTACTTTTTATTTTAAATTGGAGTATAGTTGATTAACAATGTTGTGTTAGTTTCAGGTATACGGCAAAGTGATTCAGTTATACATACACATGCATCTATTCTTTTTCAATTTCTTTTCCCATTTAGTTTATTACAGAGTAATGAGCTGAGTTCCCTGTGCTATACAGTAGGTCCTTGTTGGCTATCTATTTTAAATATAGCAGTGTGTACATGTCAAGTTACTTTTTAAAAGGCCAAATTTGGTCAGTGTAGTTAGAGCTCACCTTGACGTGGAATGTGCAAAACTTTCCGTGGTGATGGTTGCAGGTCCCCGACAGGACCAAGACACCCAGCTCTCCACTTCACACATCTGTTGCCTCAACCCACGAACCAGAATCAAGGCTCCTTGTTATCACAGAAACAAAAAGATTTGCTAAAAGCTAGTGACATCTGTAGACATGCCATCAATAGGGTTGTACCCGGCTGCAGTGTGAATGCAGGTCCCATTTCTGGTTCTCTGATATGTTAAAGAACAGAAAGATGATTTAAGAAAATGTCTGACTCCAGACAGACAAACTAGGCCACAGTTCTCTACTTTTTATATCATTCCTTCCACCAAGAGCCGTGACTAAAGCTGGGTCTTCTGGTAATGGAAACACAAAGCTCACTTTTCATAAGATCTTGTCTTTTTGTTTCCATGCAGGCTGCCATTTTAGTTAACATTTACAGAAAACTTTAATGACATAGTAGGCAGCAGCACTATTGCTGACAGTAAATTTAATTGCCATGGACACAAATTAGCTTAACTGCTGATTAGATCCTCATTGAAATTGACATAATCCTGTTGACTGTGTGTCTTTCACTGCTATGGTAACTGTAGAGCACAAAGATTAAAATGTAAATGATTGTGCTATTGGCAGAAATGAGCACATCATTCCTGCAGGTTGTTTTGTAAACCTAGTTCCCTTGAACATTTTGAAGGCTAAATTTCTCCATTTAAACAGCCCAGCTTCTTGAATGGATTCAAGGCCATCTTCCTCATGTTGTGCCAATGGTGAATAAGCATAAGGCCGCCACACGCCCTGAGCAAGGTAAGATTCTCTGTCCCCAAGCAATGTTTAAGAAATACTTCAAATGGCAGTTGCCAATCCTTGATAGTTTCTTTACCCATTTCAGCTCCACAAAATAATCTAATGGTTTGATTGGATCCAGAGTATAGTCAAGTCCATTTTTTGAAAAGAGCAACCTTTTGGGAACTTCCCCAGTGGTCCCTCTGCACTTCCACTGCAGGGGCATGGGTCCGATCCCTGGTCAGGGAACTAAGACCCCACATGCCACACGGCCAAAAAGAAAAATAAAGAGCAACTTTCTTCTCTCTCAAATGATAGATCTACTTAGAATGCTATGATTCTTTCTAATTACAAGTAGTGGTGATTTAGGCAGAATAAACTCTAAATAGTCATTATGCAAACACTGTGTCTCCTCAGGGACACCATTATGCCATCCAAACCACCGGTTAGGAGGCCAACTGAGTTGTTTCCTTCTAGGCCTCTGAGGCTTAGTTTTTCTCCATGTGATGTGACATACTGTAAATTGTAGAAATGGGAATTTCCATGTCAAATCAGTTCTTTGCCATCATGTGCACCCAACAAAGAAAAGAAAGATAATTGAATATTTTCTAACACTAATCCTTTCTGAAATATATGATTAAGTCAAAATTACCTTGTATTGCCAGTAGTTATGACATAACCCATAGTAGATGAGTCTCTGAGGCAATACTCCTTGGAAGCGCACAGTGATTCGAGATGTTGGCTTATAGTTATTATATTATCTTGCTGCTGCTTTATTAATAACACTGATCTCAATTAATGTTTAGCATACTTAATTTACTATCACTCTAGCTTCAAAGTATTTGTGCATTGGACCAGCATAATAACTTTTCCATTTTTAAATTTCAACATAAGCATTTTCCCCCTCTTGATAAAACTTTGTAAAATATCTGAACAATTCAGGGAACATGAATGACTCTCCTTAATCCCATCATCCAGGATAACCACTGCCCACAGTTTAGTGCCCATCATCATAGAATATTAAAATACATATGTAATCAGCATCACATTTTTAGAGTGTCTCCATCTTCATTATCCTTTTGCAGGAAACTAGTTCCTCTTGGATACAATCTGTTCATCATTAAAGCTTCATAGAAAGCGAAGGGCAAATATCGTCTCAAGAAACAAGAGGATGTGACTCATGAGGATGTCCCAACAAAACAGGAAGAGGAAGTAATCCCTTCTATGTTGAAAGCTCTTCTATATGGAACGACTGGATACTTTCCCATTGAAAATCCATTGAATGGATGTACCACATTTCACTTAATTGATCCTTTATTGTTAAATTTTAGAATGTTTCCAAATTTCACCATTAAAATTAATACTACAAAATTTTTTACAGATGTATCTTTATGATAATTTCCTTAGGATAATTTCCTAGATGCTAAATATCCATTTTTGATTAATATGGCCAAATTTTATCCAGAGTACCAGTTTACACTCACCTGTAAAAGATAAGTGAGGCCATTTCGCTACACTCCATCAGAATTATCACTTTAAAAATCTATTTGTGGGGCTTCCCTGGTGGCGCAGTGGTTGGGAGTCCTCCTGCCGATGCAGGGAACACGGGTTCGTGCCCCGGTCCGGGAAGATCCCACATGCCGCGGAGCGGCTGGGCCCGTGAGCCATGGCCGCTGAGCCTGCGCGTCCGGAGCCTGTGCTCCGCAACGGGAGAGGCCACAGCGGTGAGAGGCCTGCGTACCGCAAAAAAAAAAAAAAAAAAAAAAAAAAAAACAAATCTATTTGTGAATATTCTGAAAGACAACGTCTATCTACTAGGATGTTGGTGGAACTTGATGTTCTTCCTCAGCAGCTGCAAAGGAGTTTTATGATTGTTGGGTCCTTGCTCGAAATCCCAGCATTTTTCATTTCTGCCAAAGAGCACATTAAATCCATGAGCTATTCATGCTTGTTAATGACTCTGAAGTTGACACAGTTGGTAAAAACAGAAGCATCGGCTGTAAAAAAAAAAATTACAAAATATGGGAGCAGAACAGAAATGATTATTTCCAGAATTCAACTTGAATGTCTTAGGCAAGAGAATTAAAGCAAAATGTGGTTAATTGATTTGTCATTCAGCAAAATTAAAGTTCTGATGTGGCAATGAGCCTATTATATATTCTCAGAATAAATATGTCAACTTTCATAGCCCTGAGCTGAGAATGTAAAGCCATTTTGAAGGGCAAGGATACAACTCATATGGTTCAAATGGATTTAGGGTGAATATTACCCTACTGACCTTTATTTAATGAAACAGATATCGAAATGGCCTTCTGTCAGATAAAGTTAAAGAGCCATTCTGGTTCCACATTCTTGGAACAATAATTCTTTGGGAGAACATTGCATCGCTCTTGTGATGGGATGAGATTGACTCACATAAACTGCAAAATGAGAAACTCTGTCAAAGAAGGAACCCTGCTTCAGAACAATTGAAGGGAAAAATAATGACCCAGGGGAATTTCACTTGAATGATATTTATTGAGCACCTACTAGATACTGGGCAATCTATATAATTCATGTCCTTTAATGCATATAATGATCCTGCAAGGTGAGTATTGACATAACTTTCCAGATCAGGAAAGTGAGGATTAGACATGTCGAAGGAAGTAGAACAGTTGTAAAAGGGGGAACTAGAATTTGAACTCTGAACATTATGATTCCAAAGTTTTATGAATTCCATCAATACGGCTTTCTCCATCCTAAGAACACTGCTAGGTTCTGGGGGATACACAAGTGAAGACGTTGTCCCTGTACTCAACTAACACTTCATCTTCCCCCAGTGGGAACACACAGTGAAGAGCTCACCTGTTCGTAATTCAGGAAAGCACAGATATGGATGATTTTCTGGATCCTTCTCAATCCTGGAGCACCCTTGTGTATACAAGTAACCAACACTTAAGGTAGCTTGTTTTATGTATGAGAGTTTAACCTATGATTCTTTTTTATTTAACTCGTGATTCTTGATCAGAATTATTCCTACAACGCTGTGTAAATATTATGTAAATCTTTCTTTTTCTTTGGAATCTTTCAATTAGGGTAAGGTGAAAGCGGTATTCTCTCTGGGCACAAAAATTAATTCTGAGAAGCAAACCAGTCTATAATATAATACAAAACAGTCTCTAATACTCCTGTGGTAAAAGGAATAAGGATAGAGAAACTAGGTCTTTGGCAATGTTGTATTCATTAATTCATAGTAATTAGTACATGTTGTTAATTAATAATTAATACGTTGGCCAAGATTTACTGAGCACCAGCTATGTATCAGGCCCCATGCTACCCTCAGTGTGTTTGTAAGGAACAGAGACTTCTTCAGCTGATGTGGGTTTATCATAAGGAGAGTCCAGAAGCAGAGCCCCCTACCTGCGTAGTCCTGCCTCGTGGTTCTGGATGACTGTGGAGAATGATGACTCTCCCAGTCTGATGCCAGCCCAGTGGATAGACTCCATCCTTTGCTGGTTTGCTAAGAGACTAAGGCATTCAGTCAGTGAGGCTGAAGAGCCTGTATCTTGAGAAAGGAGATTTGGCAGCTGTGGGTAACTGTCAGGTGTTGCTCTCAAGGATTTCTAGTGACATTCAACTTGTGAAAGTACAAAAATACCATTTAAGATAAAACCCTTTCGGCCCATTGCCTCAAATTGATGCACTGAGTGATCACTTAGCAGAGACATCCACTCATCTGCCCTTTATGCTTGACGAGAAAGTGAGAGGACGGCGGCAATCATCTCAATAAGTCAGAAGCGCTTAGCCTGTTGGGAAAGGCAATAAAATCCCACGAGAGGCTCCTGCATCCTGGTGAACACTCCCAACCGTATTGTAGCATTCTCAGATGAGATCAAAAACAACATGACAAGGCAGGAGACTTCCTGGCAAATAAACATTTACCTGATGCCCTGAGGTTTTAGGTAGGTCAGCTTAATCAAATTGAGATTAAAAAATTGAATAAAAAAATAATTTAGGAGCTAATGCTACAGAAGCCACACACTAGGTGCTGGCTGGAACAAGACCTTAACCTACAGTTTGTAATTGAAAAAGAGGAAAAAAAAAAAACCCCAAAACCAAAACCCTTCTGCAACACTATGTAACTTCCCTCAGTCAGGGTAGAAAATCTTGGTGAGCCCAACCATTTTTTTAGGAGAAAGTGTCTAATTCAATTCAGAAATACTTCTCTCTTGAGGGTGGAAGGGTGGGAAGGGTAGGATTTTTGTTTTACCACATCACTGATGTTTTCATCTGGATTTTAGCTGTGCTCCCAATCATCTGATCTTTGACAGAAATGACAAGAACATATAATAAGGGATTTCTCATTTGACATTTGTAAATTACATCAAGGCCGTTGGGGTCTGTAATTGCAAATGATTTAGGATAATGAGCAAATAGTTGAACAATATTTATTTCAGATTTCAAAATATGTACACAGCCTACGGGGAAGTTGGAATGACAAGGGGCTAAACTCCAAAGAAGCTTGGAGCATCGAACAGCATGAGAGAGAGGAAATTGGTGAAGAAGTTAACTCTGCAGAAAGCAGTGTAGGACTTGGCTCTGCTACGAAGGGGGATGCTCTCCAGGCCAAATTATGGCATGGAATATACACTTAAAATGAATTAGTTGCTCCTGTCCCTTTGTTTCCTTCTCCTCTTGTTTTTTTTTTTTTTTTTTTTGCGGTACGCGGGCCTCTCACTGTTGTGGCCTCTCCCGTTGCGGAGCACAGGCTCCGGATGCGCAGGCTCAGCGGCCATGGCTCACGGGCCCAGCCGCTCCGCGGCATGTGGGATCTTCCCGGACCGGGGCACGAACCCGTGTCCCCTGCATCGGCAGGCAGACTCAACCACTGCGCCACCAGGGAAGCCTCTCCTCTTGTTTTTATTCCTCCTTTTCCTCCATGCTGCCCTATGCCGTGTCCATTCTTGATTCATCTGGTTTATTTCATTCTTTCTATCCTAACTGTTCTCATTTTCCCCCATTCTGTCATTTCCCCAATCTTATCCTTTCAATCTGATTCATCTCATTTTTTTTTAAAATAGAAATTTATTTATTTATTATTGGCTGAGTTGGGTCTTCGTTGCTGCGCAGCCTTTCTCTAGTTGCAGCAAGCCAGGGCTCCTCTTTGCTGCTGTGCGCAGGCTTCTCATTGCAGGGGCTTCTCTTGTTCCAGAGCACAGGCTCTAGGCGCACAGGCTTCAGTAGTTGTGGCGCATGGGCTTAGTTGCTCCACGGTGTGTGGGATCTTCCCGGACCAGGGCTCGAAACCCGTGTCCCCTGCATTGGCAGGCAGATTCTTAACCACTGCACCACCAGGGAAGTCCTAATTTACCTGTTTTTTTTTTTTAGATGCCATCTTTTTTTTTTTAATTTTATTTTATTTACTTTTTTAAACAGCAGCTTCTTATTAGTTATCTATTTTATACATATTAGTGCATATATGTCAATCCCAATAGCCCAATTCATCCCACCACCACCACCACCCTGCCACTTTCCCCACTTGGTGTCCATACGTTTGTTCTCTACATCTATGTCTCTATTTCTGCCCTGCAAACCGGTTCATCTGCACCAAGTTTTAGGTTCCACATGTATGTGTTAATATACGATATTTGTTTTTCTTTTTGACTTACTTCACTCTGTATGACAGTCTCTAGATCCATCTACGTCTCTACAAATGACCCAATTTTGTTCCTCTTTATGGCTGAGTAATATTCCATCGTATATATGTACCACATATTCTTTATCCATTCGGCTGTCGATGGGCATTTAGGTTTCTTCCATGACCTGGCTATTGTAAATAGTGCTGCAATGAAAATTGGGGTGCAGATGTCTTTTTAAATTATGGTTTTCTCTGGGTATATGCCCAGTAGTGGGATTGATGGATCATATGCTAATTTTATTTTTAGTTTTTTAAGGAACCTGCATACTGTTCTCCATAGTGGCTGCATCAATTTACATTCCCACCAACAGGGCAAGAGGGTTCCCTTTTCTCCACACCCTCCCCAGCATTTGTTGTCTGTAGATTTTCTGATGATGCCCATTCTAACCGGTGTGAGGTAATACCTCATTGTAGTTTTGATTTGCATTTCTCTAATAATTAGTGATGTTGAGCAGCTTTTCATGTGCTTCTTGGCCATCTGTGTGTCTTCTTTGGAGAAATGTCTGTTTAGGTTTTCTGCCCATTTTTGGATTGGGTTGTTTGTTTTTTTAATATTGAGCTGCCTGAGCTTTTTATATATTTTGGAGATTAATCCTTTGTCCATTGATTCATTTGCAAATATTTTATCCCATTCTGAGAGTTGTCTTTTTGTCTTGTTTGTGTTGCCTTTGCTGTGCAAAAGCTTTTAAGATTCATTAGGTCCCATTTGTTTATTTTTGTTTTTATTTCCATTTCTCTAGGAGGTGGGTCATAAAAGATCTTGCTGTGATTTATGTCGAAGAGTGTTCTTCCTATGTTTTCCTCTAAGAGTTTTATAGTGTCCGGTCTTACATTTAGGTCTCTAATCCATTCTGAGTTTATTTTTGTGTATGGTGTTAGGGAGTGTTCTCATTTCATTCTTTTACTTGTAGCTGTCTAGTTTTCCCAGCACCATTTATTGAAGAGACTGTCTTTTTTCTATTGTATATCCTTCCTCCTTTCTCATAGATTAGTTGACCATAGGTGTGTGGGTTTATCTCTGGGCTTTCTATCCTGTTCCATTGATAGATATTTCTTTTTTCTTTTGGTTTTTTTTGGTTTTTTTTACATCTTCATTGGAGCATAATTACTTTACAATGGTGTGTTAGTTTCTGCTTTATAACAAAGTGAATCAGTTATACATATACATATGTTCCCATATCTCCTCCCTCTTGCGTCTCCCTCCCTCCCACCCTCCCTATCCCACCCCTCCAGGCGGTCACAAAGCACCGAGCTGATCTCCCTGTGCTATGCGGCTGCTTCGCACTAGCTATCTACCTTATGTTTGGTAGTGTATATATGTCCATGCCTCTTTCTCGCTTTGTCACAGCTCACCCTTCCGCCTCCCCATATCCTCAAGTCCCTTCTCTAGTAGGTCTGTGTCTTTATCCCTGTCTTACCCCTAGGATCTTCATGACACTTTTTTCCCTTAAATTCCATATGTATGTGTTAGTGTATGGTATTTATCTTTCTGTTTCTGACTTACTTCACTCTGTATGACAGACTCTAGGTCTATCCACCTCATTACAAATAGCTCAATTTCGTTTCTTTTTATGGCTGAATAATATTCCCTTGTATATATGTGCCACATCTTCTTTATCAGTTCATCCAACCATGGGCATTTAGGTTGTTTCCATCTCCAGGCTATTGTAAATAGAGCTGCAATGAACATTTTGGTACATGACTCTTTTTGAATTATGGTTTTCTCAGGGTATATGCCCAGTAGTGGGATTGCTGGGTCATATGGTAGTTCTATTTAAAGTTTTTTAAGGAACCTCCATACTGTTCTCCATAGTGGCTGTACCAATTCACATTCCCACCAGCAGTGCAAGAGTGTTCCCTTTTCTCCACATCCTCTCCAGCATTTATTGTTTCTAGATTTTTTGATGATGGCCATTCTGACCAGTGTGAAATGATATCTCATTATAGTTTTGATTTGCATTTCTCTAATGATTAATGATGTTGAGCATTCTTTCATGTGTGTGTTGGCAGTCTGTATATCTTCTTTGGAGAAATGTCTATTTAGGTCTTCTGTGCATTTTTGGATTGGGTTGTTTGTTTTTTTGTTATTGAGCTGCATGAGCTGCTTGTAAATTTTGGAGATTAATCCTTTGTCAGTTGCTTCATTTGCAAATATTCTCTCCCATTCTGAGGGTTGTCTTTTGGTCTTGATTATGGTTTCCTTTGCTATGCAAAAGCTTTGAAGTTTCATTAGGTCCCATTTGTTTATTTTTGTTTTTATTTCCATTACTCTAGGAGGTGGGTCAGAAAGGATCTTGCTGTGATTTATGTCATAGAGTGTTCTTCCTATGTTTTCCTCTAAGAGTTTGATAGTTTCTGGCCTTACATTTAGGTCTTTAATCCATTTTGAGCTTATTTTTGTGTATGGTGTTATGGAGTGTTCTAATCTCATACTTTTACATGTACCTGTCCAGTTTTCCCAGCACCACTTATTGAAGAGGCTGTCCTTTCTCCACTCTACATTCCTGCCTCCTTTATCAAAGATAAGGTGACCATATGTGTGTGGGTTTATCTCTGGGCTTGCTATCCTGTTCCATTGATCTATATTTCTGTTTTTGTGCCAGTACCATATTGTCTTGTTTACTGTAGCTTTGTGGTATCGTCTGAAGTCAGGGAGTCTGATTCCTCCAGCTCTGTTTTTTCCCCTCAAGACTGCTTTGGCTATTTGGGGTCTTTTGTGTCTCCATACAAATTTTCAGATTTTTTGCTTTAGTTCTGTAAAAAATGCCACTGGTAATTTGAAAGGGATTGCACTGAATCTGTAGATTGCTTTGTGTAGTATAGCCATTTTCACAATATTGATTCTTCCAATCCAAGAACATGGTATATCTTTCCATCTGTTTGTGTCATCTTTTATTTCTTTCATCAGTGTCTTATAGCTTTGGTTTTTATAAATATATTTTTATATAATACTTGCAAATTGTTTTTTAAATTTTATTTATTTTATTTTTCTCTGTGTTGTGTCTTCGTTGCTGTGCGCAGGCTTTTCTCTAGTTGCGGCGAGTGGGGGCTACTCTTTGTTGCAGTGCACGGGCTTCTCATTGTTGGTGGCTTCTCTTGCTGCAGAGCACGGGCTGTAAGTGTGTGGGTTCAGTAGTTGTGGCTCGTGGGCTCTAGAGCACAGGATCAGTAGTTGTGGTGCACAGGCTTACATGCTCCACAGCATGTGGGATTTTCCCGGGGCAGGGCTCTAACCCATGTCCCTTGCACTGGCGGGCAGATTCTTAACTGCTCTGCCACCAGGGAAGCCCCAGTGTCTTATAGTTTTTTGAGTACAGGTCTTTTACCTCCTTAGGTAGGTTTATTCCTAGGTATTTTATTCTTTTTATTGCAATGGTAAATGGGATTGTTTCCTTAATTTCTCTTTCTGATCTTTCATTGTTAGTGTATTGGAATGCAAGAGATTTCTGTGCATTAATTTTGTATCCTGCAACTTTACCAAATTCACTGATTAGCTCTAGTAGTTTTCTGGTGGCATCTTTAGGATTCTGTATGTATAGTATCATGTCATCTGCAAAAGTGACAGTTTTACTTCTTCTTTTCCAATTTGTATTCCTTTTATTTCTTTTTCTTCTCTGATTGCCATGGCTAGTTCTTCCAAAACTATGTTGAATAATAGTGGCGAGAGTGGACATCCTTGTTGCTTTGTATTTCTGCATTGTCCATTGTAACTTCTCCTTTTTCATTTCTAATTTTATGGATATGAGTCTTCTCCTTCTTTTTCTTGATGAGTCTGGCTACAGGTTAACCAATTTAGTTTACTTCTCAAAGAACCTGTTTTAGTTTTATTGATCTTTGCTATTGTTTTCTTTGTTTCTATTCCATTTATTTCTGCTCGGATCTTTATGATTTCTTTCCTTCTACTAACTTTGGGTTTTGTTTGTTCTTTCTCTAGTTCCTTTAGGTGTAAGGTGAGATTGTTTATTTGAGATTTTTCTTGTTTCTTGATGTAGGCTTGTATAGCTATAAACTTCCCTCTTAGAACTGCTTTTGCTGCAGTCCATAGGTTTTGGATCATCGTGTCTTCATTGTAATTTGTCTCTAGGTATTTTTTGAATTCCTCTTTGATGTCTTCAGTGATCTCTTGGTCCTTTAGTAACATATTGTTTAGCCTCCATATGTTTGTGTCTTTTATGCTCTTTTCCCTGTAATGGATTTCTAATCTCATAGCATTGTGGTTGGAAAAGATGTTTGATATGATTTCAATTTTCTTAAATTTACCAAGGCTTGACTTGTGACCCAAGATGTGATCTATCCTGGAGCATGTTCCATGTGCACTTGTGAAGAAAGTATAATCTGCTGTTTTTTGAAGGAATGTGCTATAAATATCAATTAAATCTGTCTGGTCTATTGTGTTATTTAAAGCTTGTGTTTCCTTATTAATTTTCTGTTTGGATGATCTGTCCATTGGTGTAAATGAGGTGTTAAGGTCCCCCAATATTATTGTGTTACTGTCGATTTCCTCTTTTATAGCTGTTAACAGTTGCCTTATGTGTTGATGTGCTCCTATGTTGGATGCATATATGTTTATAATTGTTATATCTTCTTCTTGGATTGATCCCTTGATCATTATATAGTGTCCTTCCTTGTCTCTTGTAACATTCTTTATTTTAAAGTCTCTTTTATCTTATATGAGTATTGCTACTCCAGGTTTCTTTTGATTTCCATTTGCATGGAATATCTTTTTCCATGCCCTCACTTTCAGTCTGTATGTGTCCCTAGGTCTGAAGTGGGTCTCTTGTAGACAGCATATATATGGGTCTTGTTTTTGTATCCATTCCACAAGCCTGTGTCTTTTGGTTGGAGCACTTAATCCATTCATATTTAAGGTAATTATTGATATGTATGTCCCTATTACCTTTTTCTTAACTGTTATGGATTTGGTTTTGTAGGTCATTTTCTTCTCTTATGTTTCCCATTTAGAGAAGTTGCTTTAGCATATTTTTGTAGAGTTGGTTTGATGGTGCTGAATTCCCTTAGGTTTTGCTTGTCTGTAAAGCTTTTGACTTCTGCATCGAATCTGAATGAGATCCTTGCCGGGTATAGTAATCTTGGTTGTAGGTTCTTCCCTTTCATTACTTTAAACATACCGTGCCACTCCCTTCTGGTTTGTAGAAGTTCTACTGAGAAATCAGCTGTTAACCTTATGGGAGTTCCCTTGTATATTATTTGTTGTTTTTTCCTTGTTGTTTCCCTTACTGTTTCTTTGTCTTTCATTTTTGTCAGTTTGATTACTATGTGTCTCGGCATGTTTCTCCTTGGGTTTTCCTGCCTGGGACTCTCTGCACCCCTGGCGTTGGGTGGCTATTTCCTTTCCCATGTTAGGGACGTTTTCAACTGTAGTCTCTTCAAATATTTTCTCAGGTTCTTTTTCTCTCTCTTCTCTTCCTGGGATCCTTATAATGTGAATGTTGTCGCGTTTAATGTTGTCCCAGAAGTCTCTTAGGCTGTCTTCATTTCTTTTCGTTTTCTTTATTCTGTTCCATGACAATGAATTCCACCATTCTCTCTTCCACGTCACTTACCCATTCTTCTGCCTCCGTTATTCTGCTATTGATTCCTTCTAGTGTATTTTTCACTTCAGTTATTGTTTTGTTGATCTCTGTTTGTTTGTTCTTTAATTCTTCTAGGTGTTTTTTCTTTAATTCTTCTAGGTCTTTGTTAAACATTTCTTGCATCTTCTGAATCTTTGCCTCCATTCTTTTTCCGAGGTCCTGGATCATCTTCACTATCATTCTTCTGAATTCTTTTTCTGGAAGGTTGCCTATCTCCATTTAGTTGTTTTACTGGGGTTTTATCTTGTTCTTTCATCTGGTACAAAGTCTTCTGTCTTTTCATTTTGTCTATCTTTCTGTCTGTCTTTCTATCTTTTTGTGAATTTCCTTCCACAGCCTGCAGAATTGTAGTTCTTTTTGCTTCTGCTTTCTGCCCTCTGGTGGATGAGGCCGTCTAAGAGGCTTGTGCAAGCTTCCTGATCAGAGGGACTGGTGGTGGGTAGAGTTGGGTGTTTCTCTGATGGGCAGAGCTCAGTAAAATTTTAATCCACTTGTCTGCTGATGGGTGAGGCTGGGTTCCTTCCCTGTTGGTTTTTTGGCCTGAGGCACCCCAGCACTGGAGCCTACCTGGCTCTTTGGTGGGGCTAATGGCGGACTCTGGGGGGGCTCACCCCAAGGAGTACTTCCCAGAACTTCTGCTGCCTGTGTCCTTGTCCCCATGGTGAGCCACAGTCACCTCTGTCCCACCTCTGCAGGAGACCCTCCAACACTAGCAGATAGGTCTGGCTCAGTCTCCTATGGGGTCACTGCTCCTTCCCCTGGGTCCCAGTGGGCACACTACTCTGCTTGTGTCCTCCAAGAGTGGAGTCTCTGTTTCTCCCAGTCCTGTCAAAGCCCTGCAATCAAATCCCACTAGCCTTCAAAGTCTGATTTTCTAGGAATTTCTCCTCCCATTGCCAGACCCCCAGGTTGGGAAGTCCAGTGGGTGGACTTCTGTGGTATAAGTGTTCTCCAGTTTGTGAGTCACCCACCCAGCAGTATGGGATTTGATTTTGCTGTGATTGTGCCCCTCCTACCGTCTCATTGTGGCTTCTCTTTTGTCTTTGGATGTAGGGTATCTTTTTTGGTGAGTTCTAGTGTCTTCCTGTCAATGATTGTTCAGCAGTAAGTTGTGATTCCAGTGCTGTCGCAAGAGGAAGTGAGCACATGTCCTTCTACTCTGCCGTCTTGAACCCTAGATCTCATCTGGTTTCTAAAGTTGACTTTTAAAAAGTATTCCTTTGTATTCTAGTGACCTTTCCATAATTTCCAAAATCAATACTTTTTAGTGAAGCAGATTCATTCCTTTATAGAACATTGAGTTAATTCAGCACCTACAGTGAGCCAGAACTTTTCCAGCTCTATATATTCAGATCTCTCTGTGACAGTGCTGGTTACCAACTTGGGCCAATCTGACTCTCTAAGGTTTGTCAGGTAAGGGATGTGTTGTAGAATGACTTCTGGATTAGTTTACTCAAGTACTCCTTAGCCCGACCACATGCTTTTACTAAATTAAATACTCTTTATATTACACACTTAAAAAGGGGAAAGAGGTCTATTTTTTTTTTTTAAGTTACAATCTGTGTGACCTGAGAGAAAGGTCACAATTTATTTGTTTATTTATTTATTTATTTATTTAATATAATTTTATTTATTTATTTATTTTTGGTCACATTGTGTCTTTGTTGCTGCATGTGGGCTTTCTCTAGTTGTGGCCAGTGGAGACTACTCTTCGTTGTGGTGTGTGGGTTTCTCATTGTGGTGGCTTCTCTTGTTGCAGAGCAAGGGCTCTAGAGCTCAGGCTCAGTAGTTATGGCACACAGGCTTAGTTGCTCCGCAGCATGTGGGGTCTCCCCAGACAAGGGCTCGAACCCGTGTCCCCTGCATTGGCAGGCAGATTCTTAACCACTGCACCACCAGGGAAGTCCAAGAGATCTTTTTAATGTGTCCATTGAACCAGAAAGAGAAGATGCGGTAGCCATCCACCACCTTATTGTCCCGTTACTGGTCTAATGTAAGACAATCTCGTCTGAACATTCATCCCTTGGTATTGATATGGCTGATCATGGATGATGTACTAACAGCTCCTCCTGGACCATGACTCAGTCATACTATACCATCCTTCCCTCTCCTCCCCAGGGAGGGAAAAGGAGTCAGAAGAGCATGGTGGGGCTTCAGGATAACATCCAGATAATATGGTTAGAATGCCACCTGCAGCTGCCCCAGACTATGACCACGCTTTAGAATTTTTGCAATACTGTCCATTAAAAGCAAGTTTACTCTGTTGGGAGTAACTACCCTCCAAGAGTCCTTCCCACTCCTACAGAAATTGAGGGTGTTATGGGCTTGTGTCATTTGTTCCAAAGACAAGCTGAAGTTTAAACTCCCACTATCTTAGAATGTGACCTTATTTGGAAATAGAGTCATTGCAGATATAATTTGTTAATATGAGGTCAAGGAGCTTGGAGATAGAATATTCAGATGACAAGCTAAGTAACTGACAAAACATGAGAGATGCTGCAAAGTAATGTTTGATGGATTATTATAACTTTATTTAAGTCTCAAGTACTGATATGTACAATTAAGACTTTGAGTTGAGGGAAGAAGAGAGTGCTGTGGTCTGGGGTTGAAAAGCTGGCAGGAAAGTAGGCTGTTGAAAGTGGTTAGGATTTGAATAAGGTAATGTGGACTGGGGGCACAAGAGTCAAAGGAGAGGGCTGCTAATATCAGCCTCCTCTATGATTCTGTGGCATTTTGTTGACACCTCTTTGATAGCACTTATTACGTAATGTTGTAATCATTGGTTTGCCTGTCTGCCTCCTCTATTGAGAGCTTTTTAAGGGCAGAGATATAGTTTATTCAGTTAAAAAATATTTGGCCTCTGTCTCATAGTAGGCATGCAGTATGTATTGAGTAAACAGAAGGGTAGGTGAACAAATGGATGAATATAGATTGAAACTACATGATTTGACAGAGGAGGTTTAACAGATGTGATGGGAGGACACAGAAAGGTAGCTTGGTACCACACTGAGGAAGACCTTGAATGTCAGGCTAGGGAGCTAAACAAAAGGAGACTGGGCTGCCATTGTCAAGGACGGAGGTGACACTGGAGAGTTATTTTAGGAAGATGTATTTAGTAGTGATGTGTACATGGGAAGGATGAGCCTAGACGAGGAAAAACTGTTAAGGGGATATTACAACAGTCCAGATCTAGGGGCTCTCTAAGACACTCCACGTCATTTCAATTTTAAAAATAATCCATGTGATATGATGTAAATATTAGGATCAAGCTCCCTGTGAGTCAGCAGGAAAAGAGACACTAGGATCACTGTTGTGTCCCTTTATTACAGGACCCCAAGGGTGATAGTGTTAAGTGGCAGGCTGGCTTCCCAGGCTCCTGTGCAACCTTGTGTTTCCTCAGGATTCACTCCCCTCTGCAGAGAGCTTGGTGGTGAGTGGTGATCAGGTGGCAACTTTGCACATGGCTATCTGTCATAACAGAGAGAAGTGGATCCTAAATAGCAGAAAGGAACTTTATCTGTTGCGGGAGAGCCGGTGTCTCCTCTGGTTAGGCAAGGATGGAAGTGTCACTCCCCCCCGCCACTACCCCTTGCTAAGTACCTTCTGTGCCAGAGGCTCAGAACCTTGCTCATGTTAGATGGATGACTTGGCCCTACCCCCAGGCCTTCAGATGTGCTGGGCTCATCTTTGGGCAGAAGGTTGAAGCATTTTGAATACTTTCATGCAATGAATTGATGTATTGGCTAGGTTATGTGCTCTCAGCGATCACTGACGAATCCAATGGCGAGATATTTCTCCTCTGACTGCACACTATTTGCTCACCAGCCAGTGGGCAGACAGCTGCCTCCCTTCCCTCAGCACAGGGACCTTTGTTCCTGGGAAAGGAACAGAAACTTCTTCACTGTCTGTCAAGATCTTTGTGATGGGAAGCACTAGCTTACATCTGGCCATTGTGATTGTCTTTGGCCATATGTTCTGGGAACTGAAGGGATTTTTGCACCAGAACATCCATGCCAGCAAAAGGAGATGAATACAAGCTCATTCACCAAGACTTTCCTGTACCCCAGCTGCCTTTGCTATTGCCTCTCAAAACCAGTGGCTTATCTAGAGTTGACTCCTGGAGATGATAATTTTCTCTCTAACATTTTATCAAGAAAAATTTGAAACATATACCTGAAAAAATTCTGTAGTGTAAATGCATATATCCACACCTAGATTCTACATTAACATTTGCTACACTTACTTTATCATATATCTATCCATCTGGAGGGGATCATTTTTAAACAATCCTTGAGTTGATACAATGAACACATTTTCAGTAATAATCATGGAATAAAGTGAAAAAACAATAACAAAACACAGTAAAAAGTTTTATTCGACTTTGTAAGCATAATTTTGCTAGAAAAAGTAGTTAACAAAATAAGTATTACAGAAAAAATATTATACATAAAATATTATACCTTGCAGTTCACAGTCTGTATACTTGTTTTACATTTTAAATATTAATTAATTTCGAATGGTCACATGGAGTAACAGATATGAAATAATTGCAATTCTGTTTCTTCATCTTTACAATCATTGTACTATTATTGCTTATGTTGAATATTCTGTTTAAGTGCAGGAATATGCAGTACCACAGGAGACAAGGATTCTACTCCAAGTAAACTTAAATGATTCCAAACTGTTAGAAACTTACTCTCAAAATGAACATGTGTCATAGAGTCCTCTTGTGCTTGAGACCAACTGTACAAATGGGAGTTTTTCAAATTAACGTCTATATAATATTTCTCCTTTATTAAACAATGAGTTATAAAACTGTGCTCATTTTGAAGCTTAGGTATATGTTATTACAACTCAGTTGTAATGGAAGCAATTGTTTAGAACTTATACCAAAGATTTTTTTCAGAGAAAAGTATTTTATCACTGAAATTATTTAGAATTGCTGGCAAATGGAGATTAAAAAAAAATTAGCCTGTAGTTGGTTTTATGATTGTCTTAAAATTCTGTATATGTAGTTCAGCCTCCTATGATTTGCTGCCCCTTTCCCATTCTTGGTGTCAAAGAGAAACAGAGGCACACTAGTGAAAAGCTGTAAGGACAGATCTTGTTCAGTACTAGTGTAATAGGGGAAAGAGTCTTCAGAATAGAACTTAGCTCAATTCCAAATACAGTAAAGACAGCTGGTCATTTATGGCAAATGAGCAGAGTGAGGGGGTCAGTGGATGGGAGATGACTAAGAGGAAACACCAAGGGTAGATAGATTCTTGCTAAAGGCAGGGCAAGGATTTATACATCAAGAATGGAGGATGAAGAACTTGATCAGATATCAAAGTAGGGGGGATTCTCACTAAGCTGATAGCAAGATTCTGTTTACAACTGGGTAGGCAGTTGCTGTCAGGACCCAAGAATGAGGCCTGATCACAAAGAGGGCTCAGAGAAGCCTGTCTAAAGTTTGACTCTCAAGAAGAAAGTCTTCTCAGTGCCACTTCCCAGGACATATATTTTACTTATATTGGTGAAATGAGTAATTCTAGAAATAAGGGAAATAATACAAAAAGGATGGGCAATTAAAGACATTTTTAAATTTCCCAATCTTATCATTATAAAGGCTAAAGCATTGTTAGTCATTTCATCACTGTTATTAATAAATAACAAAGCCAGGAGGCGGATTTGTACAGCATGACATAGTTTGTTTGTGAGGCTTTAACTAGTAATTTCCCACCACTTTCAGTAGGCACTTTCTCACTTGCTTCTTTATGACCATCCCCTGAATGAAGCAGAGTTTGTGTCCAAATCAGCAGAGCAGTGCTTCCCCTTTAAAGGGCAATTGATCAGCTTTCCATTGATTCTCAGTGCCTAGAGGGAAGCATGCCTGTGTCACAGGGACAAGGGGTGCAATGTGTCAGCCTTGTTCCACCTGTGTGCTGAGGAAAGCCCTGACGGTGCATCTCACAATTACTCTCCGCTTCCTACCCTTGAACCTAATTCAGATCGACATGGGGACGAATGGGAAAGATGGGAAAAGAAGATTTTCATCAGGAAAGGCCTGGGTTTACTGAGGACTGCAAAAGAAGGGGGAGTAAAAAAGGGGGGATCCAACCTCTTGGATAGGGATTTTCAGAGAGTATAGCTGCAAAGCTAAGAGCAGAATTGGACAGTGAGGCTTCTGGAGTTGGCTTGAGATGCCAGCAAGAGAAATGGGTGTGTGTGTGTGGGGATTTCTTTTCTTTTTTTCTTATTGAGGTAAAATTGGAATGAAACATTATATAATTTCAGGTGTACAACATTATAAACTGATATTTATATACACTACAATGTGATCATCACCCTAAGTCTAATCACCATCCATCACCATACAATTCACCCCCTTCACCCATTTTACCCTCCCCTGGGCAGTATGGGGATTTCTAAGAAGCAGCGCTGAGGGTTATACATTAGATCTCATAATATACTTTAGTAGGTGCAGACAAAAATATAAATGACTTGTAAATATTTGGGGGTTGTTGGACTGTATCCTTGTGAGGCAACCTTGCCTTGAGGCTGGGCTCTGAGAGGCCTGACTCATATTAGGGTAACATTAAAACACCTTTAGTTTGGGTTTGCAAGGCTCTCTGCTAGGTCCCTTTAACATTCACTATATAGTAATGAGGCAGCTTCAGTTTCTGAACTGGAGCCGGTGGAGGTAAATTGATTCCTTTCCTCTGAAAGCTAGCTTGAATGTGGCAACCAATTCTTCTCAAGCGGGAATGTAAGGGGCTGAAAACTGGCTTGGAGGTACCTCTGGATGTTCACCTGCAGAACAACTAAAAATGGACAAAGAAAACAGTGATGTTGCATCCAAATCTGCTGATGTGAATGTAAGTACATCGAGAGAAGCCTTCTCTGTTACTTGAATGCCATTTATTGCTGACCCTTTTAGTAAAATGAGACTGAGTTACTTTACAAAAATAAAGGAAACAATAATAAAATACTTAGCTTTCCTTTGGAACTTAATGGATTTTACAAATTTGAGCTTGTTTTAAAGTGCTGTACTTGGCAATTGATTTGCAGCTGTTTTTCTAAAACTCCAGGGAAATGGTACTGATCTCTACACAAATTCCACTTTAAAATTTAATCAGGGCTAACTGAGACTGCCTATAATGTATTCCCACACTTAAAGACCAAACCTTGACCTTGTCAGTTCTACATGGGCTAGCATTTCTGTGTGTTTTCTTTTTTTACTTCTTGGGGGGAATATTTGAAAGTAGCTTGACACTATAGTCAAGTCATCCAACAATAGAATATTTTTCTCTTTAGAAACACCATCCTCAGTCCTGCAGGACATCACATTAGATGAGATCTGGTCTAGTTCAGTTTCAGCAGGAGGCATATAAGCTACATTTCACTCCAGGGGTTGACAGGAGTGTTTGGCAAAAAGAATGAGGGAGCCATGAATTATTTAGAATGTTCTTGGCCACATATTATCCCATTAATTGGTAGGATTAAAGACTGGAAGACATGTACTTTGTAGGGAACAGTGAGAGAGAGAGTAAGAGAGAATGAGAGCATTCTTAGAGGAGAGCTCGAAAGATTATTTCTTTGGAACTGGTGCTCCATATTCTTGCCTTTAAAAGAATGTGTATTTAAAAGTTATTTTGTCACTGAAGTTTAGTTACCCTGATATGTATAAATCTCTCCGTCAAAGAAGTTAAACTCTCACTTACATTATTAAAGAATTGACAGCATCAAATGACAGAGGATAGAGGAAAAAAAGAGGAGGGGAAAGAGTTAAATAATGTATTTTTTCCTGTTGCACATAACACCTTGCACTAAACCCGGTAATTTTCTAATCTAACATGAGTCCCCTATTTCATTCTTTATTTTTTAATCATTGTTTCATTTGTATTGAAAACCTGAGTCACTGACCAGTTTAGTGGCTGGCTTCGAAGTGCATGCTTGTGAGGCAATGGTGAAACAATCAGTTTGATCCTTGTCCTGCATCCCTACACAAACGAGAGCATCATCCTCACATTTTTCTTCCTACTGAAGCTGAATCCGGCCTCTGTACCCCAACACTGAATTAATTTTTGGAGACAGAGTTTTGGGTGAAGTAGAAAAGAATAGCTTTATTGCTTTGCCAGGCAAAGGGGGCCACAGTGGGCTAATGCCCTCAAAACTGTGTGTTTCAACCTGGAGGGGGTAGTGAGGAGTTTTATAGTAATGGTTCAAAGAGGGCATGATCAGCTCGTGGACAATCTTCTGACTGGTTGGTGGTGAGGTAACTTCTGGTTCCAATCCATCTGGGGTCTACGTGTTTGTGGGCAGCATGCTGTTAATTTCTCCTACCTGATGGGGGTTTCAGTATCTGAAAAACAGCTCACAGATACTGTTATATATATCCCTTGATGGGGAACCAGGACCCTGCCCCAAGGCTGCACTATTGTTTCTTTTGACTTTTCCTCCCTTGTCTCTGCATCCCCTCCCTTCCCTAATTAGCAACTGTTGGAACCAGCTTGTTGGAACTCAGGGAAGGTCAGGGAGGCTGAATGAAGCCTATTTCCTGTAATCAAGAAATGGGGGACACAGAAAGGCTTTTGTGCCCAGGAGTCCCACAGGGTCCTGCTCAATATCATTACCACCAGGTCACGAAACCATAATTAAGAAATTAATTAGTTTCTCTGAGGAACTCACTTCTATTCTTACTTTCAATCTGCCTCAGCCCAGAAGACACTGTGGGAGAAAAGCTATATTGTACAAACACACATATCCCCAGAGTGGTGGACAGATGAATCAACCCCCATAGAGTCCTGTCTGACCTTCAGGTCCTCTAGTCTACACTCCATAAAATTCAGGTCTATCCTCTACAGTGTCAGTTTAGCAGAGTTGGAGAGTTGAGGGGACCAGTTGAGGACCTGGGAACCGTTTCACTAGAGTTCATATACCTCCTGTTTTCTTCTGATTGGTCTTAACTGTGTGATTCAATGCAAGTCAATGCTTATGTAAATAATTTGGCTTATTTAGGCCTTTTAGCACCAAGATTCTCCTGACTAGGTGGTTGCATTTAAGCTCTAGACTACTTCTAACTGTTAACACCTCTTTCATTCTTTTGAAGATATCCAATATCTCAGTTCAGGTGGTCAGTGTCCAAGGGAAGCTGCCAGGGAGACGACCACCGAGAAAACCCATCAACAAACCCAAACCCAAACCCAAGAAGCAACTCAAGAAGAAAGCTCCCTTTTGGAACGTCCAAATCAAAATCATTCTCTTCACAGTATTTTTGTTCATCTTAGCGGTCGTAGCCTGGACATTGCTGTGGCTGTATATCAGTGAGTTGAAATCTGTGTACCTTTGGGGTTAAGGCTTTCCCTGTGAGTTCTGCATCAGCAATGCAGGCCCGATCTGACCTTGGGGGTTTCTGATAGAATTTTCTTATTTCTCAGACTGACAGTCATTTTCAAAACTGTGAGGTTTTAAGGAAGAAGCCAGAATTGTCTTTCCCTTTTCTTCTTTTACCACCACTGTTTTCTTCCCAGAGGAGCAGAGATGGGGGAATAGGATGAGAAGAGCTGAGGAGAATGCTCAGGAGCTTCTGACTGGTTCGGAAATGTAATGCATTTTTAGCTTTAAAAAACGAATGGAATGCTAAGCTCTTTTATTTCCTCATCCACCCACTGCCTGTTTCTAGGCAACCTTATATTTCTAGCTCCCTGAGCTTCATTTTACTCACGCGTCTTTCTCTCCTCTGTTTTGTTTTTTTTTTTTGCGGTACGCGGGCCTCTCACTGCTGTGGCCTCTCCCGGTGCGGAGCACAGGCTCTGGACGCACAGGCTCAGCGGCCATGGTTCACGGGCCCAGCCGCTCTGTGACATGCAGGATCTTCCCGGACCGGGGCACGAACCCGTGTTCCCTGCATCGGCAGGCGGACTCCCAACCACTGCGCCACCAGGAAAGCCCTTCTCCTCTGTTTTTATGTTTTTGTTTATCCAATTGATTGTTTTTGTCAGTCTTATTGATCCTTTGGATAGGAGTCATAACTAAGTTCTTCTTTAGAGAGTACTTACCTAAGCAGCTCAGTAACTACAGCATTTATTGATTTATGTTGGACTTCCCACCCTACACATATTAATATACTTGATACAAGATATGTGTACTTTCAAAGATATTAAAATTTGGTTGGAAAGCTAGATTTATAGGCAAAGAATGAATGAATATTGTCTTGAACAGTTCAGTTCATTTACATATAGAAATTGACCACCTATAATTTGTGTGGCACAATGTAAGATATCAGGCACACCAAGATATATCTCCTACCTTCAAAAAGCTCATGGATGCATTTTTCTACTTTCAAAAAATCTCATAGTTCAGTACTAGAGAGGGAGTGTGAGTTGATTTTTTTTTTTTTTCTCAAGCAATTACTTTGCAATCACAGAAGGGAGACATCCAACAACCTGCCCAGGGATAGAGTCTAGATAAGTCTTCATGAACTGGTTCTTGAAAATTCATTTGACACATCTTGGGAGTGCCCACTATGAGCTGAGCTCTGTGATAAGCATGGAACAGAGTGGTAGAGAGGAAAGAATCTGTCTTTACAGACTAGTGGGGGCGGTCAAGTCAATGAGCAATTAAGAAAAACACAAAAGACACACAACCCCAATCCAGAGCAAACACGTTTATTTCCCTTCAGCTCTCTGCCAGCCCTAAACTGATATATTTGCATTGCCCTTGCATTTTTGTACAAGGTTTCGGGACATCATTGTGAAGAGTTAATTTGTTGGTTGTGTGAAAATCAGTTAAGGGCATTTCAGCAAAACAGACCAGTACAAGCAAAGGAAAACTGGTATAAATAAGTGAGAATTGTTCAACAAACAACAGGGGTTATTTTGATACATGAAATTTGGGCATGGAGGGTGGCCTTGAGAAATGTTAAAAAAAAAAATTCAACCAAGTAACTCTGATGATCTAATTGGCTTTATTCAATGGCTCATGAATCTGGCAGCATCCCTTCTAGTAAATAAAAGGGCTCTCTGAGGGGGTGTACAAAATGGAAGGTTTTTATAGGCAGAAGGAGGGTGGGGCAAGGAAGCTATTAGCAAAAGAAAAGAAAGGATTGTTTCAGGCCAGGCCAATTTTGGGGGAAGGGAACAGCAGGGGTCTTTATCATGTAGATTATCACACTAGTGTTGATCAGGAAATTTCTGTTTAAAGGTCACATTCCTGAAGAGCATGTGAAACCGTAATTAAGTCTTGGTTTGCGGTCTTGGGAGCAAAGGATTCCATTTGGGGCTTGTGATTTTTTTTTTTTTTAACAGAAATGAGATGGACAGCACATCAGGAAGACCATGTGTTACTGAACATAAGTTTGTGTGCTCAACACACAGTGAGACTAAACGAACCAAAATGGAGCTTGGATCAGAGAAAGGTTTATTGCAGGGCCAAGCAAGGAGAATGGGTAACTCATGCTCAGAAAAACTGAACTCCCTGATGGTTTTGGAGGAGAAGTTTTTATAGGCAAAATTTGGGGTGAGGACTGCAGGGTGCGTGACTTTCCTCAGATTGGCTGGTGGTGAGGTAACAGGGTGGTATTCCAGGAACCTTGCGCTCATCCTGAAGTTATGATCCTCCACCTGTGTGTGGTCTTAGTTCTTGCAGAAGAACTCAAAGATATTGTTATGTATATTCCTTGAGGAGAAATCAGAATCCTGGACTATAGTTTCTTGATTGTTCCTTTGTTTCTGCATTCCCTTACTTCCCTGATTAGCAGCTGTCTGAATCTGCTCTTTGTATTCAGGAAGGTCTGAGAGGCAGAAGACTTTTTTCTTTTTTTTTTGCAAATAAGAAAAAGGGAGACACAGAAAGGCTTTTGTGCCCAGGACGGCCCCACAGGGTCTTCCTCAGTTTCACATGGAGGGCTTGTATGTTAGGCTGAGCTCAAGAGTTAGACAAATGTAATCTGGTTGAAGGCTAAATTGATTTCTCTTGCATTGCTTATCCCTTGATTACTTACTGATAGAAGAAGAATGTGTGAGCTTCTAGGTAGAAGTCATAGCTTTCATTCAAATTTTAAAGAATCTGCAACAGAAAAAAAAAAAAATCTAAGGACTTTCTTGGTAAAATCAAAGACAAAAACAACTATTGCTTTATACAAGAGGCCTAGTGAGGCAAGGTGATTTGTCCAAGGTTACATTGATCTTGGGTGGCCTCGGCCTGCAGTGGCTTGAAGTAGAGTTTTGGTTCCCATCCAGGGATTGAGCCAGGAGAGCACCAAATCCTAGTCACTAGACTAGTGGTCAGTGACAAGGCCCTGGCCCTATGGCTTTGCAGAAAAAAGAATTCCCACAAAGACAGAAAGTAATGAAACAAGTAAAGTATTTATTAGGGGAAAAAGAAGTACGGTATGTGTGGATAGACACATGGGCAGGCTCAGAGAGAGAGTCGTGAAGTGGCAGTTTGAATCACTTTTATGGGGCATTTCTTCCATGTCTCCTTTGGCCAATCATTTTGATTTGCCTGGTTCAGAGTCCATATTTGGTATATCTCAGGATCTTTCCATGTGTGCGTGTGCATCTCTTAGCCAAGATGGATTCAACCAAAGAGGCGTATGAGTAGATTTGGCCACTTGAAGGTCTACGCATGTGTAGGTGGAGAGGTCTCCTGACTTTGAGAATAAAATATGTGGTCTCTTATCTTCTATCTGGGCAGAGTCCAGTGTCCTCTCTCAATTGTCCTGTTATTCCCATCTGGAGTATGGTCCACAGGGAATGAACTCAAACTGTTTGCCCTGAGGGCCCATCTATCTCCAGCCTCAACATAACTTTTGTTGAACCTAAGTTCATGTGCCTGATGTACAGTGAGGCCAAACAAATCGAAATGTTGGAGTTTGGAGCAGAGAAAGGTTTATTTTAAGGGCCAAACAAGGAGAATGGACAGTTCATGCTCAAAAGACCCTAACTCTGTGATGGTCTTCAAGGAAGAGTTTTTAAAGGCAAATTTTGTTGGGGAGGGCTATGGGGTGTGTGACTTTCTTCTGATGGTTGGTGGTGAGGTAACAGGATGGTATTTCAGGAATCTCAACCATCAGCCTTCTGGTTCCAACCAGTCTGGGGTCTACGTGATTGTGCTCAGCCTGAAGTCACCATCCTCCACTTGGATAGCTCCTTAGTTCCTATAGAAGAACTCAAAGATATGTATCAGATTATTAGGTTTATCCCTTAAGGAGGAACTAGGACTCTGCACTATTGTTTCTTGACTGCTTTTCCTTTGTTTCTGCATTCCCTCACTTCTAATTAGTAACTGTTTGAATCTGCCTTTTGGAACTCAGGGAAGGTCTGGGAGGCTGAAGCCTTTTTCCTACAAACAAGAAATGGGGAAAATGGAAAGGCTTTTGTACCCAGGAGGGCCTTGAATGGTCCTGCTCTGTTTCAATCCCCCCTTTTCTTTGCTACTCCTTAATCTTGAGGTGAACAAGTACAGGACAAGAAAGGGAGTAAAGTTTTGGATAGAGAGCTTAGACATAAACTTGGCAGAGAAACTCAGTTTTAGGGGGCTCAGTTTCATAACTTCAAAGAACAAATCTAGGACAGGAGCTCAGGCCTCTGGCCCCTTCCCCACTCTCCACAGCCTCACTACACTGCAGGGCTAATGTGAGCCTGGATGGGTCACACAGGGAGGCTGTTCCCTGTCCTTCACAGAGACTGCACCTTCTTTTTAAGTCAGCCATCACTTATTTAGCATTTCCACGCACTGGGCATTGTTCTAAGAGAGATTATTCCCTCCCTCTCTTCCTCTCTCTCTTCCTTCCCAGGAACATTTACTGAGCTTGAAAGCTAAGCCAGGCACTCGCTACCCTGTGCTAGGGGTTGAAGGACAAGAATTTACTGTTCATCTAGAAAGACAGACATGCGGAAAGAAGCTATGATACCGTGGGGCATGTGTCACAGGAAAGAGAGGTACCACAGCCATGAGAGCTTGGGAGTGATGCCTCATACCCGTAAGACCTTGTAACAAAAAGGAACGGCTGAAAGGAGAGTCCCTCATCTCCCTAGGCTATTCTCAGGTGCCTGAAGGCATCTCAGACACAGCAATGTCTTTGTCTGTCTTCACAGCAGTTTCTGGCCCACCTGATACCCAGTCCCATGGTCTTCCCTGGGCAGAGTTTTTGAGCAGGAGTTGATCTCAGGTGGCCTCAGCCTGCATCAGCTTGAAGCAGGATTTCAGTTCCCTGGCCAGAGTTTGAAGTCAGGTCACAGCAGTGAGAGCACCGAACCTTAGCCACTAGACCATGAAGGCCAGTGGCCAGTGATAAGACCCTGGCCCATGGCTTTGTAGAAATGAATTTCCACATAGAGACGGAAAGTAGTGAAACAAGTGAAGTGTTTATTAGGAGAAAAAAGAGTAAGCGTAGATAGACACATGGGTGGACTCAGAGAGAGAGACGCACCCTCGTGGTAGTTTGAATCACTTATATGGGGCATTTCTTCTGGGTTTCCTTTGGCCTATCATCTTGCTTTGCCTGGCTCTTCCCACCAGGGAAGTCCAGAAGAGATGTTATTAACTACATTTAGAGCTTCACAGTCTGTAAAATATGAAGCTGTCTAGGACTTCCCTAGTGGCACAGTGGTTAAGGATCTGCCCGCCAACTTCTGCCAATGCAGGGGACACGGGTTCAAGCCCTGGTCCGGGAAGATCCCACATGCTGCGGAGCAACTAAGCCCGTGCACCACAACTACTGAGCCTGTACTCTAGACCCCATGAGCCACAACTACTGAAGCCCGGACACCTAGAGCCTGTGCTCCACAACAAGAGAAGCCACCGGATTGAGAAACACGTGCACCGCAACGAAGAGTATCTCCCGCTCACAGCAACTAGAGAAAGCCTGCATGCAGCAACAAAGACCCAGTGCAGCCACAAATAAATAAATTAAATACAAATAAATTATTTTAAAAAACTGCTTAAAGAAGCTGTCTAAAATAAAATCATTTCAGGAGCCCGATAGTGACATATATCAGACAATGCCTCACTGTCACACAGATGGACAGACTCCTAACCACCTTCTCTCCTCTCTTACAGGTAAGACAGAAAGCAGAGATGCTTTTTACTTTGCTGGGATGTTTCGCATCACCAACATTGAGTTTCTTCCTGAATACCGACAGAAGGAGTCCAGGGAATTTCTATCAGTGGCCCGGACCGTGCAACAAGTGGTGAGGTGATGGGGGGATCTTGAAAGGCTGGGGAAGGTGAGGTCAGGGGGTAAGGGATGAGGGGTTGGAGTTACAGTGTCACAGGTGAGCAGGGTGGATGAAGGAAGAACTCAGGGAAACATGGGATTTAGCTCATCTTGGTTGTAAGATAAAATTGTTTATTTGATAGAATTGCTTTTTTTTTTTTTCTCCTGAAAGTAAAAAGAAATGGCTCTCTGAGCTTCAGTTTTTCTTATCTCTAAAATAAAAGAATCGGATCAGGTGATATTTAAAATGCCTTCCAGTACAGAAATTACATGCATACTGATTAAATCTGTGATCCATACAGATTTATTTCAACCTTGATGAACTGGCATCTCTTCACTTAAAAAAAAAAAAAAAACTTCCCTATTGTAGAACTGATAAGTATTTATTGTAAAAATTTATAAAATTTACAAAAGTACTTTAAAAATATAATCTCCTTTAACATCGTCTCCAGAGATAGAGCCCCTTTTGATTCAGGACCACGTAGACACAGAACATAGGGCAATATTGGAGTATTAGTAGATATTCAGTTTTATAATCTGACTTTTTCCTCTTAACATAAGATTGCATGTCTCTATGCAAGTTCATATTCTTTAAAAAGCATAAGCTTTGATAACTTCAAGTTGGCAAGTCCCTTTTTATTGGATATTTAAGTTGTTTCCAATTTTTGCTATTAACAGATAACACTATAACAAAACTGCCATGTAAATTGTTTGTATCTCTGATTACTTCCTTAGCTGATTTCCTAAAAGTATAATTGGTCACACAGAAGAATATTTATCACGGCTCTTGGTACCTATTACCAATAGAAAGCTTCTGCCAGTTTGCATCTGCGCAGTAATGGAGAGGGTGGCCTAGCAGTGGCGACTCTCCTGCAGTGACAGGCGCTCTGCAGTGTAAAATGAAGAAGGGCTGAGAGAGAGAGAGCAAGCAAAGACGGTAGCAGGCATAGTGGCTTTTGTTGATTGAAGGCCTCCTATATACTGGGTAAAGTGTAAAACCCTTTACCATTTCAATATATCAATTATCCCTCAAATTAGCCCAAGGAGATGGACATTCTTTTAAAATCTCTTTACCATTTTTTCCAATCCCAGGCAGTATTCTTCCTTCAACACCCAAAGCCATTCCTCTCTGCTGCTGAAGTTATCCTTCAAAAATAACATTTCTCCTTTGGCTTAAGGACACAATACTGATTCTTAAGAATAGCCAGATAAAATACTGATTCTTAAGAAGAGCAGGCAAGCACTTTTCTAAATCTGTCCCCTGATTGTCCCAGTCTCATTCCTTACCACTTTCTCCCAACAGAAACCTTGTGATCTAAGGCAGTCATTACTTGTGTTATGAATAATCATTGCATTTACATGTCTGGCAGCCCTGGTTTCTGCTGCTATTCACTCAGGACATAAAGCCATCTGTCCAATTTCTATGGAGTGAAATTCCACCTGTCATTCATGACCCATCAAAAAGCCTCCTTCTCTGTGAAATCCTCCCCGGCCTCCTGCAGAGTCAATGCTGGCTTTGTGTAGACCCCATTTGTATAGTTAGTATTGCACTCAATGCATTTTATTATAGTTATTTAACATCCCACCCAAAGAGGTAGGCATTTTGATCACCACTTTACAGATTAAAAAAGAGAGAGACAGAAAGAGAAAAACAAATACCGTACGCTAACACATACATATGGAATCTAAGGAAAAAAGAAAAAAAATGTCATGAAGAACCTAGGGGTAAGACAGGCATAAAGACACAGACCTACTAGAGAATGGACTTGAGGATATGGGGAGGGGGAAGGGTAAGCTGTGACAAAGTGAGAGAATGGCATGAACATATATACACTACCAAACGTAAAATAGATAGCCAGTGGGAAGCAGCCGCATAGCACAGGGAGATCAGCTTGGTGCTTTGTGACCACCTAGAGGGGTGGGATAGGGAGGGTGGGAGGGAGGGAGACGCATGAGGGAAGAGATATGGGAACATATGTATATGTATAGCTGATACACTTTGTTATAAAGCAGAAACTAGCATACCATTGTAAAGCAATTATACTCCAATAAAGATGTTAAAAATAAAAGAGAGAGAGAGAGAGAGAAAGAAAAAAAGAAGCTCAGCAGGCCTTGGTAATGTGTTCTGTGTTGCACAGTGAATTTAAACTCCATGGCCCATTTTTTTCCACAATACTATATTATTTCTAAGGTTTTTCGTTTTTTGTTTTTTTTTCCTGGGCAATTAATTAGGTGATTTTGCTATTATGTAAAAAGGGGACTACAGGAGAAGATTTGGCAGAAGAAATTGGTTTTAGAAATGCTAAGTAAGGGCAAACAGTCAATTGACTGAAATAGCTCTCTTTTGAAATCCATTTATGGTGTTTTAAAAGATCTGGGTGTGTCCCTGGAAACGAGAGTTCTGCAGTGGGATGTGGAAGTTGGACTGTGGGCACCACGCGCCCTCTAGCGGCTAATATACATTTTCCGTGGCGTGCATTGGTAGAAAAGAGATTGGGCAGAATACCTTGTAAATACGCTTAAAGGAGTTTCGCTTATTCATTGTGGAGAAAATTAACTTTTGGAGTAGGCAGAATGCAGCAGTTAAGCTTGGTTAGGGTGTCTAAAGACAGCAATAAATGAATAAAGGTAGCTGGTTAATCTTCACAGAGAGCAGAATGACAGTAAGTAACCCTGATACAGGAAGTAAGAATTTATTTGAATTCAAGGAATAATGTCTGGGTTTGGCCTTAGAGGCCTTTAGTTTGAGCCTTGCTTTTCACCTTGCTAACTGTCAGAGCTTGGACCTACGGGACACTGGGTATCATGAGAGGAAGCCAATTTGAAAGACTTCAGACATCTTGGTTCTTCTTTTGCAGGTAAACCTGGTTTATACAACATCTGCCTTCTCCAAATTTTACCAGCAGTCAGTGGTTGCAGATGTCAGGTAATGAATGTCCCTTGCTTTGGCACTTTCTATGTTCACTGCTGTAATACCTCAAAAGGCTGTGGAAGGGCTGAAAGAGCGCCATTCTCAAGTAACCACTTGGGGGCAGTTGTGGGTTAATACCCTTCTAGCACAATAGCACCCCAACTCTTTTTTTACCCCTTTTATTTGTGTATTTTAAAGACTTTATGTATGTATGTATGTATGCATTTATTTTTGGCTGCGTTGGGTCTTTGTTGCTGCGCGCGGGCTTTCTCTAGTTGTGGTGAGCAGGGGCTACTCTTCATTGTGGTGCACAGGCTTCTCTTGTTGCGGAGCACCAGCTCTAGGTGCGTGGGCTTCAGTAGTTGTGGCACACGAGACTCAGAAGTTGTGGCTCGGGGGCTCTAGAGCTCCGGCTCATTAGTTGTGGAGCATCGGCTTAGTTGCTCCGTGGCATGTGGGATCTTCCTGGACCAGGACTCGAACCCGTGTGCCCTGCATTGGCAGGCGGATTCTTAACCACTGCGCCACCAGGGAAACCTGCAGCTGAACTCTTTGTCATGCTATCATGCTGAGTTTTTTTCTTCATTTACCAAAGCCTGCCCTCTTTCCAGAACTGGGATCCTAGGCCTTTGTATTAATGCCACTGGGCAAAATGACCATAAACACGTCCACTATATTGGGTGAGGGCAAACAGAAAACACAGACCAGTCAGTGTCTCGCAAAATATGTTCAGTAAAAAACTGGTCACTAGAGATCTTCTGAGCAAAGAAGGATCCCATGGTCAAATAATTTTTAGGAAACTTTGTGTGCCTTGTACTGTATCCCATCTCCCCCCACCCCTGATATATCTGCAGAGATTCACAATCCGTTTGGGCAGATTAAAGGCACTGAGAAGTCTTGGAGTAAAGCAATTTGTTTCCTCTCCTTCACCTTCCATTTCCCAAATTATGTGCTATAGAACACTATCTTATGTTTTTTTCATAAAATATGACAATATTTGTGCAGGTAGGAGCTCCTACTCCAGGGTCAGATTGAAAACCAAATTAGGCTTGATTCCTGACTTGCTACTCAGTAGCTGTGTGATTTTGAGTTGTAGATGCCCTTAATTTCCTCATCTGTAAAACTGGAAGCATAACAGGACCTTCCTCAAAAGATTAAACGGGATAAAGCAGATTTAGCACTGTGTCTGGACATGGTGAGGTATCAAACATTCTAACTGTTGTTATTTGTAATAGCAGTGAATACTGATTGACATCCATAGAAATAGTATATTCTCCATGGAGATGCAAAATATACTAACAGTTCCAGATTTGAACACAGCACAAGAATACACATACCATGATGCTTTCCTTTCCAAATTCCCATGATAGGAGTCAATGGCTTCCTAAAGAAGGAAGTTAGTTGAAAGATGAACTTGAAAGATGTTGAAAGATGTGTCAGTTGAAAGATGTGTCCATTGGCCTCACCTTGAATTTATCACTTGGGTCACTGGCTCCTTATGAAAGTCTACTTCCTAAGAGGTATCCCTGGACTTCTTTCTCTTTTCACTACAGCAGTAACAACAAAGGTGGCCTCCTTGTTCACTTTTGGCTTGTGTTTGTCATGCCACATGCCAAGGGCCATATCTTCTGTGAGGACTGTGTGGCTGCCATCTTGAAGGACTCCATCCAGACAAGCATCATAAACCGGACCTCCGTGGGGAGCCTGCAGGGTCTGGCTGTGGACATGGACTCTGTGGTACTAAATGGTGATTGTTGGGTAATTCTCCTTCAAGCACTCCTTCCTGCAGCACTCTTGATACTGTCGTTGTCGTAGTCAGTGTTGCCGTGAAGTACAGTCTTCCCTCTATATCCACGGACTTCGCATTCGTGGATTCAGCCAACCATGGATAGAAAACATTTGGAAAAAAAATTCTAGAAAGTTCCAAAAAGCAAAACTTGAATTTGCCACAGGCTGGCAACTATTTACACAGCATTGACACTGTATTAGGTATTAGAAGTAATCTAGAGATGATTTAAAGTATACAGGAGGATGTGCATAGGTTTTATGCAAACACTATGCCATTTTACATAAGGGATTTGAGCATTCATGAATTTTGGTATCCTTGGGTGTCTTGGATCCAATCCCCTGTGGATACTGAGGAATGACTGTATTCTTCTCCACAATCCCAGTGGAACAGGATTAGCTGAAGACATTGGAGCTACATTGATAAAAGAAGTTGCTAAATGTTATATACAGTGATTAGACAATAGAATTGGGGTCAGAATACACATGAAAATGAATTTCTTAAAGGGTACCCTTTTCTATATTTAATTTGGCTTCATGCATCTTCAAAGTAAGGCTCCAAGGGATAAGGTCCTGGAGAAGGAAAATTTTGCTGAGGTTTACCTTCCTTGTTTCTTCCCTTGTTCAGACAGAACTGCATCTGTGTTCTATAGTGTGCCCCAATGCTCCAAAATGGCCTGCCCAAAACACAGAATGCAAATTCCATCATTTGTCTTGACAGTAAAGTGGTTTAATTATTGTCTAACCCAAAATTTATGCAGTTTTCTATTTTGATTTAAATTATATATATATATGTTAGGCATATAGTAGGTTGATAAGTATTTGTAATAAGTAATGAATCAATAAAAAAATCTCTAGTGGAAAATTCTGTACCACATATACTACTTCAGATATAGAACCAATTATTACCATGTTTAGTTGCTTTTTTATCTTCAAAAAATATTTAAAAGTTGTTACAACAGATGATTTCAAGCACAAAAGTAAAGAGAATTGTTTAATGAACTCTTACACACTTTACTCAGCTTCAACAACTATCAACTCATAGCTGTCCTATTTGATGTCTAAATACCTAAACAACCTCTCTTTTACCCTCTCAGGATTATTTTAAAGCAAATCCCAGATATGTTGGATTGCTTTTAAAGGACAAGATATTTTTACTAAGCAAAATTCTAACAAAATGAAATGCTGGGACTGATAGTGTTTTTTCTATGTGCTTTTTCAATGCAGCTGGGCTTCGGTCAGATTACTCTTCAACCATAGGATCTGGTAAATTATGTCTGTGGTTTCTCCCCTGCCCTCCAACCTCCCCATCCCCAACTGCCTCCAAATCAGTATCCTTTTTGGCTGTAGTTTTCCTGTTCACATGATGGTGTTTGTTAGTGTTCTTTCCGTTGCAAGCGACAGATATAGTATATTCAAACTAGCTTAAGCACAAAAGAAACGTGATTGCCTCATATAACTGGGACATATGTGGAATATGCTGGCTGCAGGCATGGTTGGGTCCAGGTTCTAAGATAAAATATTGTCAGGACTCTGCATTTTTGTTTTCTTCTGCTGAGACTTCATCAAGTGGGTTCTTCCAATGTGGTGGCATAAATGGCCACCAGCAGATCCAAGCTTATGATTTATCAGTTTAGCTACCATGGTGGAAAAAAATCTCGCCTGTATTTTGAGAAGTCCTTGGGCTGAGTTTCATTGTCTCAAATTGACTGACGTGCCCACTCCTGAAACAGCTGCTTTGGCTCTGATTGGTCAGTCTGGGTCGTGTGCTCACTTCTGGACCTAGGGTGAGTTTAACCCCAACCAAGCCACATGGACAGGGTAGGTGTAGTTTCTCAAAGTAAAATCTAGGTGCTGTTATCAGAAGAGATGAGAGTGATTCCAGGCTGGCAAAGACAGCAGATATTCTCCATGTGAGCTCTTTTGCTCTTTACTCTTCTATAAAGATTTCTAGAAAAATCATTCGTAAAACAAAACAAAGCAAAATAAAGTGCTGTCTCCACAGACAAAGGCTGCTCTCAGTACTTCTACGCAGATCACCTGTCTCTCCGCTACCCTCTGGAGATTTCGGCAACCTCAGGGAGGCTGATGTGCCACTTCAAGCTGGTGGCCATAGTGGGCCACCTGATCCGTCTCTCAATAGAGTCCGTCCAGATTGAAGCCGACAACTGTGTCACCGACTCCCTGACCATTTACGACTCCCTCATGCCAATCCGGAGCACCATCTTGTATAGGTATTATGCAGGCACTCTGGTTGGCAAGTGAAAAGGATTTTTACAATGTCTTATGCAGGCACTCTGGTTGGCAAGTGAAAAGAATTTTTACAATGTCTCTCTTTTGCAGTATCTGGCTTGCCCTTGGATTTTTTTAAACCATTTTTGTATATACTCATGAGGTCAAAGATTGACCCGTGCCCTGTTTAGTGCCCCCTGTATTAGCCAGAGCCTGTCAGACACAGTGTTTGCTTTTCACTTGTAGCATACAACAGTCAAAATCATTGGGAACTTCAGTCAATAGTTTTGATACATATTTCACATTTTTTTGGGTTTAATTTTACTTTCATTGCAATCACAGTGAAGGCTACTGTTTCAATAGAATGTGAGAATGAATATTCTATTATAATTGCATAGCATTAGTAAAACAATTTATTTTCCTTATAAAGATAACACAATGTTTATTGTGAAAATGAGGTCAATCAGAGAAAACAATGTCAATTATCTTACATTCCCATTACCCAGAATAAATGTCTGTTATATTTTTGCATACATTCTTTCATTCATACATGTACATAATTACACACACGTATACATATACATATCCTAGTACTTCTTACTCACTAGTAGACATCTTTTTATGAGTGCTTAATATTTTGGTAACCTAGTAATGTCAGTTAGGCTTTATTAAGAATTTGCTATTTTTACTCGTTGTGCTGAAGGGCATATGAATTATCTTATCATTTTAAATGGTGTTTATGTATGTATATAATAGTATTTTATGTAAGTATTATTTATTTATATTTTGATGGTGAGTGAACATGTTAAAAATTCAAACAGTGTCTAAAGACTTATAGTGAAAAGTAAGTTTGTCACTGACGCTCACCCCTCAATCACTGTTTTTGGTTTCTTTTCACTATTCCCAGACATATTTAGTTATTATCTCATTTAATCCTCACCACAATGCTATGAGGAGTATACTGTTATTATTACTACCATTTCAGAGTTGGGAAACCGGCATTTATGAAGAACTAGTTACTTCATTGCCCAGTTAAATGATAGAGCTGAGTTTTGAACCCAGTTTTCCCTGGTGAAGAGCTCATGACTTTAGCTATTAAATACCCTGCCTGTATACCTTGTTTGCTCTCAAGGAGTGTCCAGTGACAGCCATCCAAGAGAATTCTTCATTAGTCACTGGACAAAAATTTCTGCAACTATATCAGCTCCGCTCCATCTGTAGTGCCTTCTGACCGCTAACTGATGAAGACCTGGCTGGTAGAGTCTGATTCACAGGAACTGTGTGGATGGCCCAAGAAATGTGTGAAATTAGTGGTGGATGGAGGTCCGATCCTCAATATATTATTTATGTGCTTTTGTTTTGTTATCTGGTTTCAGAATTTGTGAACCCACAAGAACATTAATGTCATTTGTTTCGACAAATAATCTCATGTTGGTGATATTTAAGTCTCCTCAGATACCAAGGCTATCAGGAATCCGGGCATATTTCGAGGTCATTCCAGAACAAGGTAAGCTTCCCCAATTGAAAAAAAGTCATGAGAAATACTTATTATGATAGATACACCAGTCTTATCTCTCCCAAGGCAGTGTTGTAATACTAGTTGCATTAGTCAGGACCCTGAGTCAGGTTCAAAGAGGGAGATGGTATTAGTTATTCTAACAGAGAACTTAATGTAAAGAACTGTTAACTCAGTACAGAGGTGTTAACTGGGTAACTCAAAAGGCAAAAAAACAGAAACAAAAAAACAAAACACAAAAAAACTGTAAGGTATCATGGATGTAACACATGTAGGAAGCAACTAGCACTGTAGATCTAGAGGAACAAAGGAAAGGAATTGGAACGATTACAATTTAGGGCTTGGAGGAGGGGGAGGTGGTCTGTGTAATGGAACTCAGACCTATGCCCAGCTGGTGTTGGTGTCTATAAATTCGGAGGCAGGTGTTCATGAACTTGGGACCCAGACCTTTGAGGAGAGGATGCCAGACAGCTGAGCTGGCATCTTTTAGGGAGACACAATAAAGCGGAAGTTGGTAAAACTGCTAACAGATTCAACTCTGTTACAGGAAGGAAGAGTAGCTGCAAGGGTGAAGCAGCATTGCTGGGGTGACACTCCCTGGAATAAGAAACAGAGTGAAGTCTTATTCTTCCCTCTCCAGCCTTCTAGTCTCCCTTTAGCACCCCGTACTGGCAGAGCATATCAGGTAGTGAAGGACAGAAGTGGTTTGTATAGTCCAGCCCAGCCTTGCAGAACAGAGTAGAGAGGGGTGGGTTTGGAGCTGAGGGACAATAGCTCAGTAACTAGCACATTCTTTCATGAATTCTCACTTATAGTAATGCACATAAGTGCCATCCTAGAAAGTGCTCATGATACAAAACCCAGAGGTTTTTTTTTTTTTTTTTTCCGGTACGCGGGCCTCTCACTGCTGTAGATTCTCCCGTTGCGGAGCACAGGCTGCGGACGCGCAGGCTCAGCAGCCATGGCTCACGGGCCCAGCCGCTCCGCGGCATGTGGGATCTTCCCGGACCGGGGCACGAACCCGTGTCCCCTGCATCAGCAGGAGGACTCTCAACCACTGCGCCACCAGGGAAGCCCAAAACCCAGAGGTTTTAATGGGTTTTTCTAGTGAGCAAAAAGTGACCTCCTCTTTTTGACTTGGGTTGACAAAGTCAAACAAAACAAAATGAAAAGAGCCTTCACTGAAACTCTAATGTTTTTGTAATATTTGTTGCCTTGGAAACTGGTCAGATCTTACAGGTCATGTCTTGGTAACTTCTTTATGAGCATCAACAAAGCTAAAGGGGTCAGAATGGGAGATGGGGGTGAGGAGGGAAGAGAATTGGGCTTAAGTAGATAGTGAGGGCTACAGGTTCATCACTATTTTAGGGCAGTGGCTCATTTTGATAGGTTTTTCTGTGTCAAATTATTACAAAACAAAATGTAAAATGGATTTATTGAACTAGATATTTGAGATAGTGTTAGGTTGAAAATTACCTGTAACTCCAAAGGTTAAAAATAGAATTATAACAGAAATATTATAGTGGAATTTGTCTATCCACCCAACAAATATTTACTGAGCATCTGTTGTATGCCAGCAATGACTGTAGGTGTTAGGGAAGTAGTAAACAAAATAGAAAGAAAATCAGTGCTCTTGGGCTGAAGGATGACCATAACAGTAAAAATAGACATGTAGATTGTCTTATTTAAATAGTATAACACATTATGAAAACTGGATATCTCTTGAACAACAAATACACACTAATTTGAACAAAATTAACTCAGAAGCTTTAAAAATATATATTTACAGTGCTGCATGTCAAAATATACATACAGTGTTAATATGTTAATTATATCTCAATAAAACTAGAAGAAAAAATATATTTAAACCATGTTTTTTAAAGAAAGGAATAGCCTCCTATAGGTCTGTAACCAAAATAAATGATTTGAAATAGCCAGGAGATGGAAGCAACCTAAGTGTCCATCATCGGATGAATGGATAAAGAAGATGTGGCACATATATACAATGGAATATTACTCAGCCATAAAAAGAAACGAAATTGAGTTTTTTGTAGTGAGGTGGATGGACCTAGAGTCTGTCATACAGAGTGAAGTAAGTCAGAAAGAGAAAGACAAATACCATATGCTAACACATATATATGGAATCTAAGAAAAAAATGTCATGTAGAACCTAGGGGTAAGACAGGAATAAAGACACAGACCCACTAGAGAATGGACTTGGGATATGGAGAGGGGGAAGGGTGAGCTGTGACAAAGCATGGACATATATACACTACCAAACGTAAAATAGATAGCTAGTGGGAAGCAGCCGCATAGCACAGGGAGATAAGCTCCGTGCTTTGTGACCACCGAGGGGGGTGGGATAGGGAGGGTGGGAGGGAGAGAGATGCAAGAGAGAAGAGATATGGGAACATATGTATATGTATAACTGATTCACTTTGTTATAAAGCAGAAACGAACACACCATTGTAAAGCAATTATACTTCAATAAAGATGTAAAAAAAAAAGATTTGAAAACAAGTATAGACTGTGAACAGTATATTAGGTATACATCCATAGGGTACTATTTTTTTTAAATAGTTTAATTTCAAAAATATATAAGCTTATTGACCAAGAAAATGTGCATTTGTAGTTAAAGAAATGTATGCTGTCTATTTCCCATAATCTCACAACTGCAAATCATTGTGTGTTACTGGATATTTTTTTCAGAATGTGAAAACACAGTGTTGGTCAAAGAAATCACTGGCTTTGAAGGGAAAATTTCAAGTCCATATTACCCAAGCTACTACCCTCCAAAATGCAAGTGTACCTGGAAATTTCAGGTAGCCTAGTTTTAACAGTATCTTAGAAAACTATTGCTATCCTATTTTTAGTAGCTATTTATTTTTGAATTTAATTATACTTATTTTTTAAATTACAAAAAGAATGTCAGTTAATTTTATAATATTTAAACCTTATTAAAATATTTTATCTAGAACATGAAGGTTTGTTGTAATTTCAAGCCGCTGCTCACAATTAACTGCTTTTTGCAGACTGGGGCTTATTTGTCCAGTTTCTTACTTTGTATTAAAAAGAGCAAAGACATTGTTATAGGATCAAACAGTTTATTTTATTATGGTACAGCTCATTTATTAATTTTTAATTACTTCATCAGCATTATAATGAGAATAATAAAGAAATAATAAATTAAATTAGGCAATATATATTTCAGCTTTATAAGCAAATCGGAGTGTAAATTTATATGCAGTACATATGTCTCCCTCTGGCGCTAGACAGGTAGTCCCTGGTTTGTTTTTCAAAATCTCAGTGTCTAACCTATTTTTCTTTCTCCAGCTGTTATATTAATGTGGAGGGAGGTCGCCTTTGCTCTTTAATCATATACATATGAAATCATTTTTGTGGGGCATAGCAGTTAGATGTAAGTGACAAGCAGTATCTAGTTTGTATTCATTCAACATATTATTATTAAATGCCTGCTCCGTGTCAGGCAGTATTCTGAACACTGGGATGCATGAGATCAAAGAAATAAACAAGTAAAATACATACAGTGTGTTCCATGATAGTACAGTGCTATGGAGAATACAGCAGGGGAGGGGCTCTGTAGCTGAGTTGGGTGGGGGGTGGTGTGAAAGGTAGGAAGTCTGGGATTTGTTGTCTCAAGTAGGATGGTCAGGGAAAGCCTCACTGACAAGGGGACATTTGCATAGAAACTTGAGACACGATGGAACTAACCAGGTGCGTGCTGAGGGTAAGAGTGTCCCCGGCAAAGGGAAGAGCTGAGGCAAAGGCCCCGAGGAGGCAGGAGTGCTTGCTGCATGTAGGGTTCGTGCACAGTCCTAACAGTTAAATATTGAAATGTTTTTATTACACCCAAATCTCTACCTACTAGTAGGCATCCTTAAATTATTTTTTTATCATTATCCCAAATATTTAAAATATAATTAAGACATAAAGGTTCTAGATTCTTGCTCACTGCCCAATTCTTGGTGCCTTAGAGCAGCAAAAGCTCAGAGCCTCAGGTGACTAGCAAGTCTGAAGGTGGGGAGAGGAGTAGATGGAAAGAGAAGGAAAGAAGCGCTGGGGAAAGAGGAGGGAAAGACATCAAACCTCTGCCTCTTCAACTCTCCAATAAGCAGAGTTATCTTCTTTATAATATCTAGAACAGGAAAGAGCCCATTCCCAGAAGCTCCATCAAGTGTTTGAAAGTCCTTTGAGATAAAACAAATGTTGATCCCATGGTAACTCACAAGATTTAAAAGGAAAATCCCTAAACGTTGCTGTGATTAATTTTAGTCAGAGTACAAACAAAAATATCAGATCACTTTCTGTTTCACTGGGTCAAGGGTTAGAAATGCTGAACAATAGGAAATCTTTATAAGGAAAAGAGCATGTGGGTGGGGGATGGGAAAGGGGATACAGGAAACATTGCGGACAGACTTGTGCGATGCCACCATTCCCCAGAGGTCAAGGTTGGTTGTTCTCAGTGAGGAGGTTAAATAAAGCTGTTGCTTTCTTGGAAGACTTTGAGCAGCCACTGATAGCTGTGTGACAGCACGTTTCTTTTTATTTTTTTTGAATTTTTGAATGTTATTTAATTTATTTTTTTATAGAGCAGGTTCTTATTAGTCATCCATTTTATACACATCAGTGTATACATGTCCATCCCAATCGCCCAATTCATCACACCACCACCCACACCCCCCGCTGCTTTCCCCGCTTGGTGTCCATACAATTGTTCTCTATATCTGTGTCTCTATTTCTGCCCTGCAAACTGGTTCACCTGTACCATTTTTCTAGGTTCCCCATATATGCATTAATATACAATATTTGTTTTTCTCTTTCTGACTTACTTCACTCTGTATGATTGTCTCTAGATTCATCCACACCTCTACAAATGACCCAATTTCATTCCTTTTTGTGGCTGAATAATATTCCATTGTATATGTACCACATCTTCTTTATCCATTCGTCTGTCATTGGGCATTTAAGTTGCTTCCATGACCTGGCTATTGTAAGTAGTGCTGCTATGAACATTGGGGTGCATGTGTCTTTCTGAATTATGGTTTTCTCTGTGTATATGCCCTGTAGTGGGATTGCTGGGTCATATGGTAATTCTATTTTTAGTTTTTTAAGAAACCTCCATACTGTTCTCCATAGTGGCTATATCAATTTATATTCCCACCAACAGTGCAAGAGGGTTCCCTTTTCTCCACACCCTCTCCAGCATTTGTTGTTTTTTTCTTTTTTTTTTTATTCAAACAGAAAGTCACAAAAATTATAATCATCCCCATCAGTTCACTCAGTCCCAGGTAATTAATTTTTTTTCATCTTGATCTTTTTTTAGCACTTTTATGAATTCATCAGTTTTCCATTAGAGTTCTCAAAATGCTTATTCATTCAGTTCAGCAGTATAGTCAGTTACCAGAAACCTGTACTTGTCAGAGATTTTTCCATGAATTCCTTGAAGCTGAAACCCTTTTAGAGGAACATTTTTGCAAAAGCATCAGAGTATACCCAGAACTGTCTGTAAATGACGAAATACTTAAAAATGACCACAGATAAAGATTTGATGAAAGTTCATAATAATGCAATTGACAAGGAAATTTAGTTACTTCTGAGATATACATTTTAAAGTAATAACTAGAATTATAACTTATAACATTATACCAGAACATATAAGATTTTTAGAAATTTCATGTAATATCTGAAACATTTATATTAACATATTTCTATACAAATAACCCAAAGAAAGATTAGTATTAGTTGTTTTGTTTTTTTTATACTGCAGGTTCTTATTAGTCATCAATTTTATACACATTAGTGTATACATGTCAATCCCAATTGCCCAATTCAGCACACCACCAACCCCACCCCACTGCGGTTTTCCCCCCTTTGTGTCCGTAGGTTTGTTCTCTACATCTGTGTCTCAACTTCTGCCCTGCAAACTGGTTCATCTGTACCATTTTTCTAGGTTCTACATACATGTGTTAATATACGATATTTGTTTTTCTCTTTCTGACTTACTTCACTCTGTATGACAGTCTCTAGATCCGTCCATGTCTCAACAAATGACTCTATTTCGTTCCTTTTAATGGCTGAGTAACATTCCATTGTATATATGTACCACATCTTCTTTATCCATTTGGCTGTTGATGGGCATTTAGGTTGCTTCCATGACCTGGCTATTGTAAAGAGTGCTGCAATGAACATTGGGGTGCATGTGTCTTTTTGAATTATGGTTTTCTCTGGGTATATGCCCAGTAGTGGGATTGCTGGATCATATGGTAATTCTATTTTTAGTTTTTTAAGGAACCTCCATACTGTTCTCCATAATGGCTGTATCAATTTACATTCCCACCAACAGTGCAAGAGGGTTCCCTTTTCTCCACACCCTCTCCAGGATTTGTTGTTTGTAGATTTTCTGATGATGCCCATTCTAACTGGTGTAAGGTGATACCTCATTGTAGTTTTCATTTGCGTTTCTCAAATAATTAGTGATGTTGAGCAGCTTTTCATGTGCTTTTTGGCCATCTATATGTCTTCTTTGCAGAAATGTCTGTTTAGGTTTTCTGCCTATTTTTGGATAGGGTTGTTTGTTTCTTTAATATTGAGCTGCATGAGCTGTTTATATATTTTGGTGATTAATCCTTTGTCCATTGATTCGTTTGCAAATATTTTCTCCCATTATGAGGGTTGTCTTTTCATCTTGTTTATGGTTTCCTTTGCTATGCAAAAGCTTTTAAGTTTCATTAGGTACCACTTGTTTTTTTTTGCGTTACGTGGACCTCTCACCGCTGTGGCCTCTCCCGTTGCAGAGCACAGGCTCCGGACACGCAGGCCCAGCGGCCATGGCCCACGGGCCCAGCCGCTCCACAGCACGTGGGATCCTCCCGGACCGGGGCACAAACCCGCGTCCCCTGCATTGGCAGGCGGACTCTCAACCATTGCGCCACCAGGGAAGCCCTATTTTTGTTTTTATTTCCATTACTCTAGGAGGTGGATCAAAAAGAGTTATGATCAAAAATCATAAATCAAAAAGATTTATGTCAAAGACTGTTCTTCCTATGTTTTCCTCTAAGAGTTTTATAGTGTCCGGTCTTACAGTTAGGTCTTTAATCCATTTTGAGTTTATTTTTGTGTATGGTGTTAGGGAGTGTTCTCATTTCATTCTTTTACATGTAGCTGTCCAGGTTTCCCAACACCATTTATTGAAGAGACTGTCTTTTCTCCATTGTATATCTTTGCCTCCTTTGTCATAGATTAGTTGACCATAGGTGTGTGGGTTTATCTCTGGGCTTTCTATCTTGTTCCGTTGATCTATGTTTCTGTTTGTGTGCCAGTACCATATTGTCTTGATTACTGTAGCTTTGTAGCATAGTCTGAAGTCAGGGAGTCTGATTCCTCCAGCTCTGTTTATTTCCCTCAAGACAGCTTTGGCTATTCAGGGTCTTTTGTGTCTCGATACAAATTTTAAGATGATTTGTTCTAGTTCCGTAAAAAATGCCATTGGTAATTTGATAGGTATTGCATTGAATCTATAGATTGCTTTGGGTAGTATAGTCATTTTCACAGTATTGATCCTTCCAATCCAAGAACATGGTATATCTCTCCATCTGTTGGTATCATCTTTAATTTCTTTCATCAGTGTCATAGTTTCTGCATACAGGCCTTTTGTCTCCCTAGGTAGGTTTATTCCTAGGTATTTTATTCTTTTTGTTGCAGTGGTAAATGGGAGTGTTTCCTTAATTTCTCTTTCATATTTTTCATCATTAGTGTATAGGAATGCAAGAGATTTCTGTACATTAATTTTGTGCGTTGATCTCTGTGCATTAATTTTGCAACTTTACCAAATTAATTGATTAGCTCTAGTAGTTCTCTGGTGGCATTTTTAGGATTCTCTACGTATAGTATCATGTCATCTGCAAAGAGTGACAGTTTTACTTCTTCTTTTCCAATTTGTATCCCTTTCATTTCTTTTTCTTCTCTGATTGTCATGGCTAGGACTTCCAGAACTATGTTGAATAATAGTGGTGAAAGTGGACATCCTTGTCTTGTTCCTGATCTTAGAGGAAATGCTTTCCGTTTTTCACCATTGAGAATGATGTTTGCTGTGGCTTTGTCATATATGGCCTCTATTATGTTGAGGTAGTTTCCCTCTATGCCCACTTTCTGGAGAGTTTCTATCATAAATGGGTGTTGAATTTTGTCAAAAGCTTTTTCTGCATCTATTGAGATGATCATATCATTTTTATTCCTTAATTTGTTAATGTGGTGTGTCACATCGATTGATTTGCATATATTGAAGAATCCTTGCATCCCTGGGATAAATCCCACTTGATCATGGTGTATGATCCTTTTAATGTGTTGTTGGATTCTGTTTGGTAGTATTTTGTTGAGGATTTTTGCATCCATATTCATCAGTGATATTCGTCTGTAATTTTTTTTTTTTGTAGTATCTTTGTTTTTGGTATCAGGGTGATGGTGGCCTCATAGAATGAGTTTGGGAGTGTTCCTTCCTCTGCAATTTTTGGGAAGAGTTTGAGAAGGATGGGTGTTAGCTCTTCTCTAAATCTCTGATAGAATTCACCTATGAAGGCATCTGGTCCTGGACTTTTGTTTGATGGAAGATTTTTAATCACAGTTTCAATTTCATTACTTGTGATTGGTCTGTTCATATTTTCTATTTCTTCCTGCTTCAGTCTTGGAAGGTTATACCTCTCTAAGAATTTGTCCATTTCTTCCAGGTTGTCCATTTTACTGGCATAGAGTTGCTTGCCATAGTCTCTTAGAGTGCTCTGTATTTCTGCAATGTCTGTTGTAACTTCTCCGTTTTCATTTCTAATTTTATTGATTTGAGTCCTCTCCCTCTTTTTCTTGATGAGTCTGGCTAACGATTTACAAATATTTTTTATCTTCTCAAAGAACCAGCTTTTAGTTTTATTGATCTTTGTTATTGGTTTCTTTGTTTCTATTTCATTTATTTCTGCTCTGATCTTTATGATTTCTCTCCTTCTGCTAACTTTGGGTTTTGTTTGTTCTTCTTTCTGTAGTTCCTTTACGTGTAAGGTGAGATTGTTTATTTGAGATTTTTCTTGTTTCTTGAGGTAGGCTTGTATAGCTATAAACTTCCCTCTTAGAACTGAGTTTTCTGCATCCCATAGGTTTTGGATCATCGTGTTTTCATTGTAATTTGTCTCTATGTATTTTTTTAATATAATCTTTGATTTCTTCTGTGATCTCTTGGTTATTTAGTAATGTATTGTTTAGCATCCGTGTGTTTGTGTTTTTTACTTTTATTTCCCTGTAATTCATTTCTAATCTCATAGCATTGTGGTCAGAAAAGATGCTTGATATGATTTCAATTTTCATAAATTTACTGAGGCTTTATTTGTGGCCCAAGATGTGATCTATCCTGGAGAGTCTTCCATGCGCACTTGAGAAGAAAGTGTAATCTGCTGTTTTTGGATGGAATGTCCTATAAATATCAATTAAATCTATCTGGTCTATTGTGTTATTTAAAGCTTGTGTTTCCTTATTTATTTTCATTTTGAATGATCTGTCCATTGGTCTAAGTGAGGTGTTAAAGTTCCCCCAATATTATTGTGTTCCTGTCAATTTCCTCTTTTATAGCTGTTTACAGTTGCCTGTGTGTTGATGTGCTCCTATGTTGTGTGCATATATATTTATAATTGTTATATCTTCTTCTTGGATTGATCCATTGATCATTATGTAGTGTCTTTCCTTGTCTCTTGTAACATTCTTTATTTTAAAGTCTATTTTATATGATATGTTTATTGCTACTCCAGCTTTCTTTTGATTTCTATTTGCATGGAATATCTTTTTCCATCCCCTCACTTTCAGTCTGTATGTGTCCCTAGATCTGAAGTGGGTCTCTTGTAGACAGCATATATATGGGTGTTGTTTTTGTATCCATTCCGCAAGCCTGTGTCTTTTGGTTGGAGCATTTAATCCATTCACGTTTAAGGTAATTATTGATATGTATGTTCCTATGACCATTTTCTTAATTGTTTTAGGTTTGGTTTTGTAGGTCCTTTTTTTCTCTTGTGCTTCCCACTTAGAGAAGTTCCTTTAGTATTTGTTGTAGAGTTAATTTTGTGGTGCTGAATTCTCTTAGCTTTTGCTTGTCTGTAAAGCTTTTGATTTCTCCATTGAATCTGAATGAGATCCTTCCTGGGTAGAGTAATCTTGGTTGTAAGTCCTTCCCTTTCATCTCTTTAAGTATATCATGCCACTCCCTTCTGGCTTGTATAGTTTCTGCTGAGAAATCAGCTGTTAACCTTATGGCAGTTCCCTTGTATATTATTTGTCATTTTTCCCTTGCTGCTTTAAATAATTTTTCTTTGTCTTTAATTTTTGCCAGTTTGATTACTATGTGCGTCAGTGTGTTTCTCCTTGGGTTTATCCTGTATGGGACTCTCTGCACTTCCTGGACTTGGGTGGCTATTTCCTTTCCCTTGTTAGGGAAGTTTTCTTCTATAATCTCTTCAAATATTTTCTCGGGTCCTTTCTCTCTCTCTTCTCCTTCTGTAACCCCTATAATGCGAATGTTGTTGTGTTCAATGTTGTCCCAGAGGTCGCTTAGGGTGTCTTCATTTCTTTTCATTCTTTTTTCTTTATTCTGTTCTCCAGCAGTGAATTTCACCATTCTGTCTTCCAGGTCACTTATCCATTCTTCTGCCTCCATTATTCTGCTATTGATTCCTTCTAGTGTAGTTTTCATTTAAGTTATTGTATTGTTCATCTCTGTTTGTTCTTTAATTTTTCTAGATCTTTGTTAAACATTTCTTGCATCTTCTCAGTCTTTGCCTCCATTCTTTTTCCGAGGTCCTGGATCATCTTCACTATCATTATTCTGATTTCTTTTTCTGGAAGGTTGCCTATCTCCACTTCATTTAGTTGTTTTTCTGGGGTTTTATCTTGTTCCTTCATCTCTTACATAACCCTCTGCCTTTTCATCTTGTCTGTCTTTCTGTGAATGTGGTTTTTGTTCCACAGGCTGCAGGATTGTAGTTCTTCTTGCTTCTGCTATCTGCCCTCTGGTGGATGAGGCTGTCTAAGAGGCTTGTGCAAGCTTCCTGATCAGAGGGCCTAGTGGTGGGTAGAGCTGGCTGTTGCTCTGGTGGGCAGAGCTCAGTAAAACTTTAATCCACTTGTCTGCTGATGGGTTGGGCTGGGTTCCCTCCCTGTTGGTTCTTTGGCCTGAGGTGACCCAACACTGGAGCCTACCTGGGCTCTTTGGTTGGGCTAATGGTGGACTCTGGGAGGTCTCACCCCAAGGAGTCCTTCCCAGAACTTCTGCTGCCAGTGTCCTATTCCCCGCAGTGTGCCACAGCCACCCCTCTCTTCTGCAGGAGACTCTCCAACACTAGCAGGTAGGTCTGGTTCTGTCTCCTATGGGGTCACTGCTCCTTCCCCTAGCTCCCAGTGTGCAGACTACTTTGTGTGTGCCCTCCACGAGTAGAGTCTCTGTTTCTCCCAGTCTCCTGTCAAAGTCCTGCAATGAAATCCCGCTAACCTTCAAAGTCTGATTCTCTAGGAATTCCTCCTCCCCCAGGTTGGGAAGCCTGACATGACACTCAGAACCTTCACTCCAATGGGTGGACTTCTGTGGTTCTCCATTTTGTGAGTCACCCACCCAGCAATTATGGGATATGATTTTACTGTGATTGCGCCCCTCCTACTGTCTCATTGTGGCTTCTGCTTTGTCTTTAAAGATCATGTTTCTCAATGGAAATCATGTAAAAAATAATTTGTGACCTGTAAAATATCTTTGCATTTAATAAAAATGACGAAGAACTGCATGACCTAAGTAACAAAAATATTGACTCAAGTCATGATAAAACCTTTTCTGCACAAGAGTTAATTTTATCATCCTCAATCCTTCTTAGTGACTGGTTTGATTTCCAAATCTACTGAAGAACAATCAATTCCCTTCTCAAACTCACTTCTAGCTGAGTTTTTAAGGTCTTATTTATCTGAGAAGGATTAACTCTTGCTCCAACTTAAAGCTCATCTGATTCTTCTCCCAAGCTCTCCTGTCTGTTCAGCAAATGTTTGTTGAATGTCTGCTGCATGTCAGTCACTGTACAGGGATGCCTAGTAGCAAGGTTACCAAAGTCCTTCTCTCACAGAGCTAACAGACTACAGGGCAGGAAGGAGATATTAAATCAATAAAACCAAAAAAGGACTTTGTGGTTATAATATGTTGTCTACATTTGTTTAGTACTTCAGTGTTTTCAGCACACATAATTTTATTTGCTCTTCAAAGCATACCTCTGATGTAGGAGCAATATTCTGGTCGTTTTATAGATAAGGAAACAGAAATGGGGACAAAGCATTTGCCAAAGGCCACTCCAATAGTAAGTGACCCATGTAGGATTAAAAGGGATCATGCCCCCTCCATAAATAAATTCAACAGCCTCTCCTTTTCTGGGCTCCTAAAGATGTTCAGCTTCCCTATCTGTCATAACATTCACTTATCTGAACATTCATCTCCCTCTCTCTTCCTTCTTTTTGTTTTCCAAATAATCAGTTTTGTTTTAGAGTCTTAGAAGAAAAAGTAAAGCAGTCCCTTGAGTTGTTTTATCACAGATGTCATCAGCCCAGCACCACCCAGTTAGGTCCACCAGACATAAGCAGGGATCACTGTGGGCCATGCAAGTTCACCTTCTCATATCACACAGGAAATAGATGGGATTCCCTAGAAGGGAGCCTCTCTTCCATGCTTCTGTGGCAAGTATATTTGCCAAAGAATTTTCCAGTGCTCATCTGAGGTGGGTTCTTGTGTTGTGTGTACACGTGTACACAACCACTGGCAAGTTAGGGGTGACCAAAAGTAAGGTATGTCCTGCATTTTGTTACCACCACTGACTAGAGAGATATTTAAATACAGCAGGTCCAGATCAGAAGAATTCCTCTCCTTACTTGGTTAAAGCTCCCAAAACAAAGGTACAGCATTGGGCAGTGGGAACAGAGAGTACAGAACATAGAGGGAAATAGCGTACTTAGTAGTTTCACGTTTCTCGTTCATTTGTTGAAATAGCTTGCAATACTTTGTGAAACTGCACCTCATCCATCCATTTATCAAGGATGGTAATATCAGTAGAGTCTCTTGGCCAATCTGAGCACAAAAGTAGAATAGTGTATGATTCTGTGTCAGCGGAATCAGTGTGCAAGGGGACATATTTCCTTTCACTGTGGAGAGGCTTTTTGCGTGGGGTGCATATAAATCCATTTTGTTTCAGCACTCTGGAACTCAGTGAAAATGCCCAAGCAAGCTTCTTGGTGGAGGATTGCATTGGAATATATTCTCATGCTATAAAATTTAATTGATTCCTTAAATATACTTACTATCTTTCCGTTCACATCTTTTTTTCTTTTTTTTTAATGTGAAGAAATAACCAAATGACAAGAGTGAAAAAAGTGTGATATGTGTTCTCATGAGCCTGTGAGTCTTATGGTGAATGAAAGACAATCCTGTTCCTCTGGGGTTCCAGACATGGGTTTCCAGGCAGTGCTGAGAAAAGGGAGGCCTTCAGAGAAATGCAGGACTGGTTTGAGTTTCTGGTCTGTGTTGGGAAATTTGCTTGTCTTTGGTTAGTCTAGGTTTCTTCTTCTATAAGATGGGAATCATACTACCTGCCTAAACCATGTTGTTATGTTTAAATCGGTCATAAAGTGCCCAATCCATTTCCTCTCAAAGGTAGACTAAGGCGGGAGAGGAGCTATATTTAAACACAAGTTAGAAGGAAGCACACCATACAGCAAAGAAACTATAACATATAATATGATGACATAACTGAAAAACCGAATGTCTGTCAGAGCAATAAAAGTTAATGGACAAAACTCATCTGTTAAAGGGATAAGACAGTAGGATTGAATTGCAGAGTATTACCTAAAACTTAACTGTATGTTGTTTTTAAAAGACAAAATGAATTTAAAAAGTGATTTAGTAAAGTTGAAAATAAAAGGATGGGCAATATCATACTAGGCGGATGTAAACAATCAGAAAGCAAGGATCACAACCTTAATGCCAGACAATGCTGGAATTACGGCATTCAGTGGGAAAAGGAAGGCAATCTGCAGTGATAAAGAGGGCGATCCACATGACGATCTAATTACTACAATTATTTATGCACCAGAGGATACAGCGTTAATACTCACAAAACCTACATGAAGTGCAAAGAGAAATGGAGAGTGCTTCAATAAGAGATTTTCCTTTCTCTTGGTTCATGACAGAGACAGTGGGGGACAATAAATAAGGCTAGGAAGAGTATTAAATCATACAAATAATGAGTTTGGTAATATATATAAACAGAAATTACCCTTTTAAAAAAATGACCTTGGGGCCTTCATAAATTTGATCCCAACAAAATTGTTTGTAAATTAAAAAATTAAAAACTATACTGCAATAAATAATCTGTTATCTAACTCAGATAGAATTTAAAACCTTGAAAATAGAGAAGCCAAAATTCTGCTCCCTGGAAATGTAAGCACTCTCTCTTAAATAATTCCTGGGCTAAAGTGAAAATTAAAACAAAAATTATGGCATATCAGATGTGATGTATGTGCATGTCATACAATGCCACAACAAGGCCAGTTGCATTGTGTGTGTGTACGTGTGAGTGTGTGTGTGTGTATGCGCTCACTTGTGCACTTACCACATAAGTAGCTGCTTCCCTTGTTTGATCTCTTCAGAGAAGATGTAGGGATGACTCAGAAACTTCTGAAATACCAAGGTTTAATATGAAGAGGATGTTGATTCATTCCTCCTTTATCTAAAGAATCAGAATAGTGCCTTAAATAAACTGTCATTGTCATCTAAGGAGGAAAGTGTGTAAACTTGCTAACAAGTGGGTGTTTTCAAAGTTAAGCTCACTTACTTGGAGGAAACTGAAACCTAGAGGTGATCTAATGTATCTATCTCAGCTCATCACACTGGGGCATCACAGCTGCTCCTTGAGCACAGGGTGGGCTGGGGAGGCAGCTCACTTCCCTCTCTGTTGTGCTCTCCTCTTCAGGTCAGTTTGTTCAGGGGAGCTGGTCTACCCCACCAAGGGCCACAGGGCACAGAGAAGAAAATGCCCTTAAAATAGCAAGCCCAAGAAATGAGTTCTGAGTAACAAAATCTTAGTCTGAAGCATATTCTTCAATTGAGTCATTTTTCTGACTTACGTTTGTTTTTCATAGACTCCCCTATCAACTCTTGGCATAGCACTGAAATTCCATAACTATTCAATAACCAAGAAGAGTATGAAAGGCTGTGACCATGGATGGTGGGAAATTAATGAGCACATGTAAGTGGTTTCCATATGTGAAGAATCTAATGAAAAGCCTCACCCAGTAGTTCAAAGCCTTGGATTCCTTTCCCCCAGAGAGTCTGCACTTTACTATTTACAGATAGGGGAACTGAGGACTACAGGAGTTAAATAACTTGCTCAAAGCCACTCAGCTCATAAGAGATTAACCCAGGATTCAAGTCCTTATGGCTCCCAAGTCCCTGTTTCCATCACTGCTCTGTACTGCTGGGCTATGGATGTACACGCTCCATACTTTACAAAAGTAATTGGCAGAAAAACCATTGCAGCCATGGAGGAAAATAGTAAATAGAAGTCCTGATGATTACAAAAGCTAGAAACCATTAGCCAATTCTGTTTAGTAGGAGAAAGAAGCTGAGAGAAATTTAGGCACCTGGGCTTCCTGAACTGATCTAGAAGGTCCTTACTCTCTCCCTTAATTCATCCTTTAGCTGTTATTACTGTTTACTTGCTTCTAAAGTTATAATAGGTCTTGTATTAAAAAAAAAATACAGGATGCCCTGTCTTTGCCAAATAGCTTCTCAGTTTACTTTAAGGAAACTTGTGAAGTTAGCCTGAGGGACTTGTCTGCTAATTCTTTGCTCACAGCTATTCCATGAATGAAACCTTCCCTTTCTAAATGATTTTCCTGAACAACCTTCTTTGATTTCATTTAGACTCTTAGATGACTTGCTAAATAGTCATTGATCCTAGAATCAATGACTTGGAATAGAATCTCCCTGATTTAATGGTTTTCTTGGATCCATTATTAACATGTGGCTTGTACTCCTTTTGGGAGTATTTTTGAATCAAGCGTCTATTAAGTAGGAGGCAGAAGACCTAGGTTCAAATTGCAGCCTTGCTGTTTAGTAGCTACATTAACTAGGACAAATTATTTAATCACTTTGTCAGTCTGTAAAATGAGGTAATGAGGTGGGGTTTTTCGGTAAGAATTCAATGAAATGATGCTTACCACACACCAGAACGTCTTAGCTATGATTAATAGGATTGCTAAGGAAATGACATTGGATGCATAAATACTATGGAATGTGCCCCAAAGCTTTAAAGATACTGCATTTTGGTATTTAATTAGAGGTCCAGAAAACAAATCTTTACAAATCTATTGTAAGCTTGTATGCTTAAAATAAAGCAGTGCTTTGAAAATGAGATGCTTTTCCCCCCTAAGTAGCAGCCCCTGCCACCCATGATGTATTGCTGCCAAAATATGAATAGTTTCCTCCTGCAAATACCAGGAAAGCTCTCTGCCCTAAATACTTTCCCTGAAGGACCAGCTCTTCATTTTGTCTTGTGGGTTGGCTGAAATTCTATCAGATTCTTTTGATACTAGTTGTACCCATGGGATTTAAAATGCCAGCCCTTCCCATTATCCGTCCTTTTCATTAGAAAGGCTCTGACGGAACTAATTCCTGGCACCTTGCTGCTAAGGTTAGCCTAAAGGCTTTGGGTCTGTCATGGAGAAGGGAGAAAAAGTAATGCTGAGACCAGGAAGCCTAGTGATCCTGAATTCAGAGAACATAGGGGTGGGGCATGAGTGCTCAGGGCAACTAGAATGCAGTAGACAAACCTGAAGATATGGACAGCCTTCCTAAGCTTTTGTCCAGCAAATTTCCGGAGGGCAAGGCTATTGGTGCGTTAGAAAGTGCTAGGGTTTAGTATCCGGTGAACTGGGTCCTAATGCTACTTCTGCTTACTAGCTATTTGAACTTTAACAAATTACTTCACCTCTTTATGTCTCAGTTTTCTTACCTGTCACGTGTCTGCCCATGTAAACTAACACTTGCTGGGTTTCTCCAATCTCTCGCTTTATTTTACTTTCATTTCATAAACCACCACTATGCCCCATTACATACTGTCCCCCTGTAAACTCCAGCCCAGGCATGGTTTCATGCTTGACCCCTTTCCTCTTAACTCCTCTTTAATGTCGAAGTGAGGCTAATCTTTGCAAGAAAACTCTAGTAAATATTAACGGAGAATTCCAATAAAAACTATAAGATACAGATAAAAATCATCATGATTTTAGAATGCAGGCTTCTGATCCCAAGATGACCAACTAGAGTAGACTCTGGCCCCAAGAGCTTGACTAGGCTTTCAGGCACCTCTCAGATGCTGGCTTCCGCTTAGCCAGGTGGCCACCTGCAGCTGCTGTCTCTTCTTCGTATCCCAGGAGCTGGTCTATCCGCAGATCAGCTCCTGAACTTCAGCCAATTGCAAAAGATTCATCCTGAAGTATACGTGAATGCTTTGAACTGTAAAATGATAGGTTATCCCCATGCTCTTCACACTGAATGCCAACATCTGATCCATGAAATGTGTGGTTCCCAAATGCTCTGGGGACCTGGAGTGATGGGCGTTCACAGATTCCAGTGGAGGACGTCCCCCTTCAAGCCTAGTGTCTACTGTTTCCCTTTGAGAAACAATAGACACCTGGAAAAGTCTTGCTCACACAAGGCAGAAGCCTAACTCACCGTGGGCCCCAGTGTAATGGTACTTCGTGTTCCGCTAACGGCAGTGCTCATGCAAGGATTACTAATAGGAGGGACATTTTCTCCTAGGTGATGCAAAGCAAAACCAAGGTAGGGGAATATTGCAGATAGACATCACTATTTTGAAATTTTGCCAAGGACAAGCCCTGAAGTGCATATCAGAGTTCAATTTAGATTGAAAGATTGTTGTCTTTTGCTTTAAGTGTCGCTGGAATTCTCTGCGTGTTTTCAACCTGAGTTCATGGGTTCCACTCTGCCCCACAGAGAGGTTTGTGGCCAGAGTAGGCAATTCTTTTTTTTGTTAGGCAGTTATTTATGTTCAAAGAAGAGAGAGGCCTAGGAGAATTAAACCTGTATTTCTTCTAATTATAAGTATTGGTGAGGAAAGCAACAGGTGACAGTTGGTAGTAACGCTATTGTTTTATTTAGCAGAGGAGAAAATCAAGGGGACAGAAGTGACTCAATGACAATCACTTAGCATAGGATGGATAACTACCATCAGCTCTACCATAAGCATCTCCCTTTATGAAGCTCAAATGACCAAAGTATCAGTGAATTCGCTGTTGACAGAAGACAGGAATGCAGTTGACAGGCCCTCATGCTGTGTGTCCCCCTACCCTTACTCCTCAGGTACTGCGGCTCCTACATGGATCACCAGACGATTTTCCGAGTGCCCAACTCCTTGGTTCACGTTCAGCTTCAGTGCAGTTCAAGGCTTTCGGACAAGCCACTTTTGGTGGAATATGGCAGTTACAACATCAGTCAACGTAAGCCGGGGATCAGCCCCTTAGAAAACCGTAATGAAGGGTTAAACAGAGGCTAACACTTTATGACTCTAAGCATTGAGAATTTAAGGAATGAAAACTGCTTCTTTATTTCTGCTATTGACTAGTATACTTTTATAATAATATTTAAATAACTACATAGTAGGAACAAACTATATGATAAGTGCTACATACAATTATGTATTTATTATGCTGGAGTTTAAATTATAGAAGAAATAATATCGTTGCTTGTTACAACTGAAAAATAGTTTCTTACGTGATTCCTGAAATATAGGACAATTTCTTGATTCATTGTTCTTCTTGCTAGCCATAATGTTTTGTAAATATGAGGTTTACGCCAACATTTGATGGATCGGAGGGCAGCAGCTGCAACTCACTGTGGCTTCTGATGCATAGAAGGACTGGTCTTTCAAGGAGAGTCCAAAGAGCAGCCTGCAGAGTGTTGAACTTCACACTGAGAACTGCTGGAACAGTGGCCAGGAAGCGGTCAGCAGAAAAGGCAATGTCTGAGGGAAGTCATTAGTGCTGGAGAGAGTAGATACTGACTCAGGAAATCCTCAACTCGTTTTTTTTTGTTTTTTTTTTTGTCTTAAATGGTAGCCTCTGTGGTTTAATAATCTAATTGTATTTTTTGTAGTAGAAATTAAAATATATGACAATTCAAATAGGAGACTTTCATCTGTATTCCACCTACAGTCACTTCTCCTGCCACTGGGATGCCACTCTGTGCTTGGAGAAAGAGTGATTGTGTCTCAACCCATTTTAAAAGGGGGAAAGTAAGAGTTGACCACTTAGGAATCCATGAGGTTAAGTCCTGAGAGAAAGCTCAGTTAGACCCTTCCTTCTTTGCCAATGCTAACATACCTGCTTCTGGATTCAGAATTATTATACTTCTGAATATCAGAATATTATAATTCCCATCAATGATACAGGTAACTAGTAAGCCATCTTATTTTTAACTCTTATTTCAAACCGTGAGTATTTCCTAGGAGCTCATGCTCTCCATCGTGTGCCATTGAGTTAGTGGTTGACCTGACCATGCACCCTCCCCATTCTTTTGCACGAAGCACAGGCTAGGTAGCTAATAAAGAACAGAAATTTATTTCTCACAGTTCTAGAGTCTGGAAGTCCAAGATCAGGGTGCCGGCATGGTTGAGTGAGGGCCGTCTTCCGGTCTCAGACTTCTCGTTGTGCCCTCGCATGGCAGAAGGGGTGAGAGTGCTCTGTGCGGCCTCTTTTTTTTTTTCTTTTTTTTACATCTTTATTGGAGTATAATTGCTTTACAATGAAGTGTTAGTTTCTGCTTTATAACAAAGTGAATCAGTTATACATATACATATGTTCCCATATCTCTTCCCTCTTGCGTCTCCTTCCCTCCCACCCTCCCTATCCCACCCCTCTAGGTGGTCACAAGGCACCGAGCTGATCTCCCTGTGCTATGCGGCTGCTTCCCACTAGCTATCTATTTTACGTTTGGTAGTGTATATATATCCATGTCACTCTCTTGCTTTGTCACAGCTTACCCTTCCCCCTCCCCATATCCTAAAGTCCATTCTCTAGTAGGTCTGTCTCTTTATTCCTGTCTTACCCCTAGGTTCTTCATGACATTTTTTTTTCTTAAATTCCTTATATATGTGTTAGCATGCAGCCTCTTTTATAAGGCAGGCACTCATTCCATTCACGAGGGCTCTGCCTCCATCACTTATCACCTCCTGAAGGCCCCACTTCCTCCTACCATCACCCTGGGCATTAAGATTTCAACATATGAATCTGGGGGCTAGGGAACACAAATATTCAGGCCACGGCAGAGAGAAAGGATTTATTACTACTATCATGTTTAGCTATAAGCCCAGGATTAAAGATTCCATTCCAGGGAATGGATCTTTGATGAGTAGCCTGGTTGAAGTGCCCTAGGAGTCCTGAGTTTTGAAACCAGTCATTAATCTCTCTAGGTTCAACTTCTAAGATTAGTGGTTATTAATACATTTTGCCATAGAGATCCCTTGAAAATGTAATTAAAGGCACAAACCCTCAGAATAATGCATCTGGTCATAGGGGATTCAGAAACACCAGAAGGCCATTTAAATTCCCCGGGGATTCTAAAGACTGCACACTGAGCATATTGGACTCAAAGGCATCTTCCAGCTTTCTCTTTCTTCAAGTCTGTGATAAAGCCAGGTTGCTGAGTCAAGGATGGAGGTGTAGGAGTTTGTACGTGTGACCTGGCTGCAATGTCGACTCAGAGCTTCTGGTGGATTAGTTTGATTTCTTTGTTCTTGAATACTCCTTTTTGGTCTTTCAATTACCAGCTATAGCTTCGCTTTGATGGAGAAATTGTATAATTACTACCGCTATGTTGCCACTCAGACACTTAACAATTCACATTTCTTTGTTAATGTGGTCTGGTGACTTTTAGGGACCCACACAGATTTCCTATGTCTTATTGTCTCTAGCCTGTCCTGTTGGATCTTTTAGATGCTCCTCCGGTTTATGTGTCCCTCAGGCCCAGCGCTGTGATGGAGTAAATGACTGCTTTGATGAAAGTGATGAACTCTTCTGTGGTGGGTATTTAAGCTTTTACTATGACTTTCTTAGGAATAAATAGCTTGTCAGGACCACTGTTGCTGCTAATGCATACCCTGGGTCCTTGTAGCTGTTATCTACTGCCACATAATAAACTATTCCCCAAACTCAGTGGCTTACGGCAATCATTTGTCCTGCATCATTCATCTGTGTGTTGTCTCAGGTGTGACCAGTCTAGGCTGGGCTCAGCTGGGTGGCACTGCTTTAAGCTGTGGAGCCTCCTGAGCTTGGTTCTTCTCAGGTTGGGGTTGGTTCTACTCTTCATGGTTCTTTTCCTTGTCGAGCCAATGGCCTGGCCCTGGCAGTGGTAGAAGAAAAGGAGGGGTGACCAAAAATATAAGGTTCCTCTTAAGTCCTGGGCTTGGAGCTGGCACACCATCACTTGTGTCATATTCCATCGGTCAAATAGCTGAGGCCATAGTCAAGGGGCAGGGAAGTTTATTCTGCATGCTTTGGGGCCATGGCAAGGGTGGGGGATGCATAATACTATCATAGAGAATGAGGATCTATGGTTAGTAAATCAATCAGCCACAATCTTAAACATAATCCTATTTTAAAGCATGGATCTTCCCTCTAGAAAGAAGTTCAGAATCTGCAGAGAAGTAAACACTTCCAGCATGCTCATTTATGGAGCACAGGTGTTGAGAATAAAAGAATTGATTTTTTTTTTTAACCTGTATAGTTTTCATCAACATCACATTGGTAATAACTAAGTGGTGGGGTATTGGATAATCTTATTTTGGGCAGAGAGTCTCTGTATTGGTTTTTCATTACTATTTGCACCAAATTCCTGAATCGATCTCCAGTTTCAGGGAGCAAAATGGGGAGAATAGTTCACTGGACCATATGACACCACTGGCAACACTTTCTCCTAAAGATCCAGAGTTTAATTCCAATGCAATTGCAATGATGAAGCTATCTAATCTTTTTCATATTTTGGAGAAATATTAAAGTTAATATAACTAGCTGAAAAATTATGTTCATAAAAAATAACCTGTAACTCTACACCTTTTTTTTTTTTGACAAAACGAATTAAAACCCTCTTAACTTAGGCTTCATTAACAATTTAAATCTATAGGGTCTTCTATTTCTTAAGAAAATAAATACCATTGTATAGTGATTGAGGTTGCTTTTGTTTCTTATGTTATTTTTATTCCCTACTATTATGCTCCAAATGAAAGTGATTACTGTTACTTCGTAACAAGGACTGTTTTTTAGTAATTATCATTTCTCATCATGCCATGTTGGGAGCTATTCTCTAGGAGTTGACTAGGTACTAGATACTCTCAGAGTAAATAAATGAACTATTTCAGGGCAGCAACGTCCTCCCCCCTGCTCCTCACAAGACATACCTCTGAAAAAACAGGAGCAGATAACGAAAATGATAACTTTTCAAACAACCAGAAATGTCTAAGGAATTATACCTTCTAAGAGCTCTTGCTACCGTATTGTGTCTGTCACTGGTCTAAAGGCAATTCCCGAAAATATTCCAAAGAAGAAAAATTGTAACAGATTTACACTGGTATTTCCTAGTTCAGGGACTGAATGTCTCAGGGTAAAATAATTTTAAAGAGAGTTTTCCTTACCAATAGACTACAAGTCCGTTGTTCTTTAAGATCTCACATTCGTTAATCTAGTCAACAAACTTTTAGTGAGCACCTAATATTTGATCAGGCGCCTGAAGAACAGAGATGAGTAAAACAAAATCCCCAATCTCAGGACACTCCGTTTTGTTTAGGAAGGTAGACAAGTCCAATTTAGATAACAGTTTATGATTTTTATTTTCCTTAAAATCTTATGATGCATTTAATTGTAATTAAAGAAACAAACCACCAGAGTTTAATGTATTTCTCCACAAGCAAAAGTCATATCTGACAAACTCAAAGTGCTAAGAATTACATCAAAATTTAAACATCTGCTTTCCCTCATGGAGGTGTCCGTTTTGAGAAAACACATGTTTTGTTTTGTTTAAGTCATCTTAACCATTTGCACGTTTTGAGGGGCACTGCTGGTCATCAGGGAGTCCCACTGATATCTCAGGCTCACGAGCTTTCTGCCTGTTCTCCTTCCAGTGACTCTTAGACCTGCCTGCAACTCCAGCTCCTTCAGGCAGCACGGCCCTCTGGTCTGCGACGGCTTCAGGGACTGTGAGGATGGCCGGGATGAGCAGAATTGCACTCAGAGTGAGGAGGAGCCCTCTGCACTTTGCTGTTCTTCTAATCAGACTCTTCTAGGCCCAAATCAAAATATCTCTCTTGGGTTAGGGCAATCGACTTGTCCCAGTTTCCCCATGGGAAATCCCAGGCCCCGGGAATCCTCCTGGGCCCAGACAAAGTGGAAGAGTTGGTCACTCTAACTGGGGTGGAGTGTGTGTGTGTGTGTGTGTGTGTGTGTGTGTGTGTGTGTGTGAATTCTGGAAGATTTCCCTTGCTGACTTGCTTTTAATGCTGTTCACGACTCAAGGAAACTGAGGATCGGATATAGAGGGATTTGCCAAATACTGTGATCGGGTATGGTCTATTCTAGCCCCTGCAAAAACACACACTGCCAGAGTTGTGAACAAATGTGCAGTAATTCACAAAATCTGTCCATTCCCTCCCACCCCCAATGGTATAAAAGGACTGAGTATGGTGTTGATTTTTGCTCAAAAATTTTCTTGGAGAACGAGGTAAAGTAATGGCAAAGAAGCCATGGCTTAAGCCATGGATATGGCCAACTGCTTGGCATCTCCCCTACAGTGGAAGAAAGGAGAGACTATTGGGTTGATTCTCAACTAGTGTGCCTTCCTTTCAGTGGCTCTGCTGGGATGCAGGGACAGGACAGTGTGGGGTTGCTTCATTTCCCTCTGTCATGTTTCCCCGAGCATCAAACACCGATCCTGTGGCTAAGCGAGCCTTTGTGGACGGAATTCAGTGTCATTCATTCAAATCTGTCTCTGAATAGGAAAAATTCTTTCTTTTTTGCTCACTTTTAGGTATTCCGTGCAACGACAGAACTTTTAAGTGTGGCAATGATATTTGCATTAGGAAACAAAATGCAAAATGTGATGGCGCTGCGGACTGTCCAGATGGAAGTGATGAGGAAGGCTGCAGTGAGTAGAAACATGTTCCTTCTGATCCTTTGTATTTGTTCCTCAGTTGATCTGTTTTTCATTTTTATTCCCTTCTTGGTGTAATGCCCCAGGCAGAAGTTGCCACAGGCCAGGGAAGAACAGTAAACATTGGTGAACTGAATCTGAAATGGTTTCTCAGAATTAAAAATTCTAGAGTGGATTCTGTCTTCTTTCTTGATAATAAGCATTCATGCACTAGATGTTTATACTGAGAACTTTCACTTTCTAATAACTCTAATCAAGGGATAAGCTCTTAAATAAAAAAAAAAACCTATGAGAAAGGAAATAGGTACTGGAATGCCATGGATGCCTTTGTTAATTATGCCTTATGTTGTGATCAATGTCAAGTGCTGGTTCGTTCCTTAGCTATGACCTGAGAACAGTAATCCACCCTATGTTATCATTAGTTGCGTGGTTTTTAATTGGTCATGTGCCAACTTGTTAATTATGTATCCTTGTCAGTACTATTTATACTGGAAAATAATTGCTCTGATAACTAGTTTTTCTTACCTAGGTTTTTTTAAAAAAATTAATTATTTTACTTTTGGCTGCATTGGGTCTTCATTGCTGTGCGCGGGCTTCCTCTGGTTGCGGCGAACGGGGGCTACTCTTCGTTGTGGTGCGCAGGCTTCTCATTGCGGTGGCTTCTCTTGTTGCAGAGCATGGGCTCTAGGTGCGTGGGCTTCAGTAGTTGCAGCACTCAGGCTCAGTAGTTGTGGCTCGTGGGCTCTAGAGCACAGGCTCAGTATTTGTGGTGCACGGGCTTAGTTGCTCTGCGGCATGTGGAATCTTCCCGGACCAGGGCTCGAACCCGTGTCCCCTGCATTGGCAGGCAGATTCTTAATCACTGTGCTACCAGGTAAGTCCAACTAGGTTTTCATTTGTTTGGGACTTACAAATTCTCTCCCAAATCAGCACAACTTCAAGGACACTCTCAATTCTGTTGCATTTGGAAGTAATCTTTTTTCTCTACCTAACAACCTGAACTCCAGGGCTCCTGTTCTTATCAGTACAGCTGTTACTAATAGGTCCCCTCCTCCCCTCATGTGTGTTATTGTACAGAGACTCTGTGTCAAGGCCTATTTTCAGGAGGGAGGTAGTGATTTGTTGGTGCTGGTTTCAGACAGACTCCCATCTCGACTCTCTGGATAAGCAGGGGATTTCAAATTGCTTATCTGGTTAGTCAGTTCCCAACCCAGCTCAAAACTTGACTGGATTTCCAGTGTTTCTTCCAAGTCTGCCTTTAATTCGTGTGACCCTTCCTCTCCTAAAGGCTGCAGCAGGAGTCCCTCCACCCTCCACCGCATCATCGGGGGCACCGACACCCAGGAAGGGGGTTGGCCATGGCAAGTCAGCCTCCACTTTGTTGGATCTGCCTACTGTGGAGCCTCAGTCATCTCCAGGGAGTGGCTTCTCTCGGCTGCCCACTGTTTCCATGGAAACAGGTAGGGCATCTCAATTCTTACCCTGAAGTGACCACAGACCACAGACAATACACCTGCCCCATGTTGTGGGAAGAAGCTCCCTGTTGGACACATTCAATCAATTCAATTGGTGGTTTTTTATTTTGTTTTGTTTTTGTGACATCAATTGTATGCCGAACATTCTTTTTAGGAATTATTGATATAAAGAGAAGAACATAAAGGAATATCAAGAGCGAACAGGCTTTTACCAGACTGAGAAAACAGGATAGGGCTTTCAAGTCAGAAGGAATTCTGTGGGAACGTGTGAAGACTATGGAGTATGGGAATGTGTGGAGAACGGGTATTAAGGGATTACTGGGGTACAGGAATCACTATTTAGAGCGTGAGGGTAGTGATTCTGCATCCAATTTCCAGTGTAGAGGTGGGGAGGATTCCTACAGTCCCAAGCAATTCTCTGACATTAGCTGGGTGTCCTATAATTCAACTCAATTCTGACTTTGTCTACCCAGATAGACAGACTAAACAGTTTAGGGGGGTTTCCCTGGTGGCGCAGTGGTTGAGAGTCCGCCTGCCGATGCAGGGTACACGGGTTCGTGACCCGGTCCGGGAAGATCCCACATGCTGTGGAGCGGCTGGGCCCGTGAGCCATGGCCGCTGAGCCTGCGCGTCTGGAGCCTGTGCTCCGCAACAGGAGAGGCCACAACAGTGAGAGGCCCGCGTACCGCAAAAAAGAAAACAAAACAAAAAGTTTAGGGGCTCAGTCCTACAAAACTACCCCTCTCCCCCTAATTCAGATGCCAATCCAAAGCCTAGGTTGTCACCTGAGCTTCTGACTGACTGGTTATAGAGTGGAGGTTCTAATGACCCCTTCCTTGGATTTTATTAATTTGCTAGAGCAGCTCACAGAAGTCAGAGAAACATTTTACTTGCTGGCTTACTAGTTTATTATAATAAGATATAACTCAGGAACAGTCTGATGGAAGGCATGCATAGGGCGAGGTATGAGAAAGGGTACAGAATTTTCCATGTCTTCCTGGTGTGCATCATTCTCTCCGAATCTCCATGCTTTCACCAGCTTGGAACCTCTCCAAACCCCGTCCTTTTGGAATTTTATGGAAGCTTCCTTACACATCCATGATTAACTAAATCATTGGTCATTGGCCATGGATTCAACCTCTAGCCCCTCATTCCTCCCTAGAAGTCAGGAGTGTAACTGAAAGTTCTAACCCTCCAATCACATAGTTAGTTCTCCTGGTGACCAGCCCCCAACCTTAGCTGCAGTCCCAAAGTAACCTCATTAGCATAACAAAAGACACATTTGCCCCTCTCATCACTTAGGAAATTCCAAGGGATTTAGGAGCTCTATGCCAGAAATGGAAGGAAAACCAAGTATATATTTCTTATTATAAATCACAATATCATGGGGGGATCATGAAAGAGTCCATTAGGGTTGTCGTCTGAAGGGCTCTGTCTGCCTTTACTAATGGGGTTATTATGGGGCAGACACTCTACCAGCTAAGGGTGAAAGGGAAGCTCAGAAAACAACTTCACTAAAAAGTAACCTTATTTGGAATCTATTGGAGCTTAGGTACAAAAATATGCCATTCATTTCTCATTCAGAATTTTTTAAAGTGGAGTATTTCAATGAATTTATATAATTAGAGTATTTGTTTCTCCTGGAAGTTACAGGATTCATGTTAATGACTAAAACGGCTACACTTCTGTTCCACCATTAGTCTTTTATGCTAAGAAACTGCTCCAAGTAATACGTGGCCCTCAATACTCCCCTGGGTCCCCAGTGCTGCCCGTGAGATGTCAGCTAAGCAGATAAGGGGCCACACTCTTTGGGATCTGTCCTTATTTTTCTTCCAAAGCTTCCACATTCTTTTCACCCCACCAGAGCAAAGCTGCTGCACCCACGGAGACAGAAACCTCAGGTGGAGGTTACAAGACCCTCGGTGACTTCATGCCAGGCTAGCGGGGTCAGGATTAGAATTCTGGAAGGGCTCATAGGGAGTGAGACCCTGTGAATAGTCAAGTATGAACAGTTAGAGCAGTGATCTTTTTTTGCGGGCCTCTCACTGTTGTGGCCTCTCCCGTTGCAGAGCACAGGCTCCGGACACGCAGGTTCAGCGGCCATGGCTCACGGGCCCAGCCGCTCCACGGCACGTGGGATCTTCCCTGACCGGGGCACGAACCCGTGTGCCCTGCATCGGCAGGCGGATTCCCAACCACTGCGCCACCAGGGAAGCCCTAGAGCAGTGACCTTTAAGGCTTCTGGTAGTTCTCAAGAAGGAGTTTCCTTACATTTCTGCTTGGAATACTTGATTTCTCATCTATTTTGGTATTCATATCATTTGAATTTGGCAAAAGGATCCCCAGACCACTGTCTTACTGGCCCTGTCTGTCTCCATCGAATACCACTGTCAGCATGAATAGGGAGAAGGTAACAAATGAATTCCAGTCACTAACCATCTTGACCTGTGTGTGATTCCTGAAATACTGGTGGCAAGAAAATCGCCAGCATGTCCTTAGAGTTGAGGAAATTTTCTGGACCTTAGCTGTCATTCTCCAGCCCTGCTCTACCTTACTTCATCTTTGGTTTTACTGAGGAGACAAGGGAGGCTCAGAGAAGTTGTGCTTCTTGCCATGCCCATGGACAGAGGCAACGACTAAGATAGGGACTGAAAGTCAGACCTCCCTTCCTGCAGCCCTCCTCCCTCTGTGATGTGCTCTTTTCCAAACCATGTCTGGTTCTTCAGGCCTCTGACTCCGTGCTTCATTCCTTTTGTACCAGACTCTCCGACCCCACACCATGGACTGCTCACCTTGGCATGTACGTGCAGGGGAATGCCAAGTTCGTCTCCCCAGTGAGAAGAATTGTGGTCCACGAGTACTATAACAGCCAGACCTTTGATTATGATATCGCCTTGCTACAGCTCAGTGTCGCCTGGCCTGAGACCCTGAAACAGCTCATTCAGCCAATATGCATTCCTCCTGCTGGCCAGAAAGTGCGCAGTGGAGAGAAGTGCTGGGTGACCGGCTGGGGGCGAAGGCACGAAGCAGGTGTGTGTGTCAGTGAACGCCATGCCCTCCTCTCCAGATCATAGTAACTCGTGTTGATGTGGTGCTTTAGGGTTCATGGAGAGGGTTTTTGTATATGATCTCATTGAGCCTTCTAAAAGCTCTGAGAGGTGGGATGGAGGGGAGTATTATAGTTCTTGTTTTATGATGCTTTCCCCTTGCCCCAAAAAGAAGCAGGACCCACTTCTTAAGGGAAGGTCTCTGAGCAAGGGACTGGGTAGATAGTATGGGCTCTTTGCAAACTCAGAGGGGTTTGCTAGTTCCCTTTCATCCAAAAAAACTGACTCATTTTCATAAAGAAGAGAAGGATACTCTGTCATACACACACACACACACACACACACACACACACACACACACACACCTTACTGTGTCAACTCATAGACAGTTGTCTGGAGGATGATGCGACTATGTCTTTCACAAGGGCAACTAACTGGCCAAGTGAATGAGAGTGAGGGCAGAAATCCAGCCTGCCCTTAGCTTCCCAGACTGCAGATTCAGGCATAGGGGGTTAAATCAGCCTAGAATGGATCCACCCAGAGGGGATGCCTTTTTACAATTCTTCCACCCAGAGGGGGGCATCTTTTTTCATATGCACAAAGGTCAGACTTTATAGTAGGGAAGTCCCTACGTCTGTCCTGCCAAGGATTTTATGGTCTAGGATTCTAAATACACAGTAAGGAGAAGAATCCAAAGTTTTAATCCAAAGGTTAGAGCTAATGCTTTCCCTTGATCTCCCAGTCATCTTGGATTCCCTTGCAGTCATTTCCAAGGGCTTAGGACAGATACATTTTCTGTAAGTCTTGAACCTTATCTTGGCCTTTCTTTGACACTCTCTAAAGATTCACTATGGGCAGCTTCTCCAGTGCTAACTGCCTACATTTAGTTATTGAAATCATGAAATTCACCACCTGTTTGGCCCTGCTGAGGGAAGGCAGATCACGGCTCGAACACCTATAACCTATCAGGACTGTGCGCAGGGCTTTAATTACATCATCATATATCACAAGAGGAAAGAGTCTATTCAAACACCATATCATGGGACATTTTCTTTACAAGCATGAGTGTGTGAGTGTTTATTTTTCTGAATCATCTTAGCCACAGAGGTTAGAAAAGGAAGTGAAAGAGCTATATCCACAGTGTTATGTTTTTATGGTTCCGAGGATACTCCCATATGTCAGTTAACATGCTCCACTTAAGGTACCTTCCTGACCAGTGAGCACTGGTAATAACTGTTGCTGATTCACAGTCCTAAAGGCAGGCGGCACTTGGTGAAGGAGTATGGCACAGTAGCTCAGATGGTCGAGTGAGACCTTGGGTCTGAATCCTGCTCTGTTACTAGCTATTCTTGTGCTACTGGTTAAGTCCTTTATCCTCTTAAGTCTCCATTTCTTCATCAGAAGAATGGTTATCATAATAGAATTTACCTAAAAAAATTGTTATGAGGGTAAAAGGAGAAAATGAGTAAATTGTCTAATAAAGTAAATGTAATCATTACTGTGATTTCTACTTCTATGTGTTTTCCAGACAATAAAGGCTCCCCTGTTTTGCAGCAAGCAGAGGTAGAGCTCATTGACCAAACCCTCTGTGTTTCCACCTATGGGATCATCACTTCGAGGATGCTCTGTGCGGGCGTCATGTCAGGCAAGAGAGATGCTTGCAGGGTAAGTCATCTTACGTTTCCCTTGCCTAACATGTTGTACTTTCCATAAATGCCTTCACGTTTAATCTATACAACACTGGGCAATAACTCGGGCAGGGGCCTACCTTCATTCATATATTAATTATAATCCAATAGTCTGAGATCAGGAAAAAGTGATTAAATAGGAATTGGATCTGTAAAACTCATTTTCTAGTCGCCATGTATTTTCCTCCAACAATTAGGGAATGAAGTCAGCATTTATCATTCTGCCATGATTTTCTTATAACCCAAAACTGAAAAACAAAGCAGAACGCCCACACGCAGTGTTTTAGGATCACTAGCTATTTCTTAGCAGTGGCCATGTACCTTCTAAAGAAACAGTGTTTTATTTACTTACTCCTTTAATGCATAGGCTGGGGGAAAGGAAAGAGGAGTGGGAGAGGTGACAGGGACACTCATTTTTATGCCTCTGGATAGGCCTCCTGACAGTGGTGAAGTTGAAGGTCACCTTTGGGGGGACATTTCTATGAGCCTCAGATTCCAATGTATGCAGATATCTATTTGATTGCCAAAAAGTGAACAGATGATTTAGAGAATGAGGAGGGCAGGGGAGCTGTTCCCGCATCTTTATATAACCTTAAAAATCATCTTATTATAATACTGTAGTGACTTCTATCTTCTAAGCTCCTATTTTGTGGCAAGAGCTGTACTAGGTCCTTTACATAAATTCATTCAAATTATTCTTTCATCCCCATTTTATAGAAGAGGAAACTGGGGCACAGAGAGCCTAAGTAAATTACCCAAGGTCACACAGCTAGTTGAGCTGGGATTTGAACATTTACCTCTGTAATGCTAAAGCTACTACATTTTGGGTGCTTCCTGCAGCTAGTCGGTTATATAGTCCTGTTCCCCATAGCCACCAGGGTTTAGAGGTTAAATTAGACTTTGTAGAGTTGGTGTGGCAACGGTTAAAATAAAAAGATCCCAGTCTCCTACTAGTTAGAATTCACCTAATCGGGTTTAGAATTGTAAGGGTGACATCCAGGGACACATTCAGAATGCTTTTTTTATCTTTGCCTCTGAGTAAGGTGTAGCTTCAGGTATGCTCCAAAATAAGGAAATAAAAATCCAGATATTATACTTTAAATACTGAGCACAGTAGGAATTCTGTTTAAGCATTGAATTATTTCAGCCTTTGCTTTTGGAGTTAAGATGTCAGAAAGGACTCTCAAGTGAGGGTGATTTCTCTGTGATAATTATCAGCCAGTGATCCTTGGGGTTTCATAATTGGACCTGGCCAGCTAAACAGGGTCTCCTTTTCTTTCTTCCTCAGGGCCATGAGCCAACACTAAAGTTGCATGACCTAGAGGTAGAAGTCAACCTACCTTCCAAGATAACCATGTCTCAAAAGGTTCTTGTGAGGATTAAATGACCCAAAACAGTGCTTAGCACATAGCAGCACTAAATAAATGTTAGCTATTATTATTATTGTCATTATTATTACTATTGAGGTTTGTTATTTTTTTGGAGGTATGTGAGAATTGTTTCCTCTACAAGAATCTTCTAATGTCACTCTTGGCCTAAAGAATCTAGTTTCTTATGATGAATGCACCTTTTGATTATAGGAAAAAAAATTCTAAAATGACATTAGAAGTTTCACGTTATTTCTTGTTACTTCCCCAAACTGTATAGTAGTTAGCCAAGCAAGAACCTGTCAGAGTAGGCGTTTGCTCACAATTCATTAGACACCTTAATGCAAAATTGATGATCACGGGACAAATGTGCTTTTTACTTACATTATCTTCTTGTGTAGGGAGATTCGGGTGGACCTTTGTCCTGTCGAAGAAAAAGTGATGGAAAATGGATTTTGACTGGCATTGTTAGCTGGGGACATGGATGTGGAAGACCAAACTTTCCTGGTGTTTATACAAGGGTGTCAAACTTTGTTCCCTGGATTCATAAATATGTCCCTTCTCTTTTGTAATTGTGCAAGTTTGATTTTTGACTGTGTTTTATGTGATAGATTCTTTTAAAAAGAATGCAATAATTATCAGTAAAATGAGATAATTTTTTTCTTCTGGAACTCTCAGATTGCATACATTTGTTATTGAAAGCCAGAAAGATTAATATGTATTTTATTCCCTGAAAAATTGCCTCAAGGATAGAGCTGTATTCATTCTTAAGTGTCAAAGGGCCATTGATTCAGGAATGGAAGAAAACTAATGTCATGAACCAAACCTCTAAAATAAGATAAAAAGTGGGTGAGACGCTCAAGAATCCATACCTTACTTTATGTTCCTATTCAAGGGCAGATATTTATAAGGATCCAGGCAAAACTGATTTATTGAAATAAGTTCCATTAAAATACCATGCCAGATCTTCAGTGTTCTAATGAAATTAAATGCATAAAAATGACTCCTTCACGAAAGCAAACAAAGCTAAACTCAGTTATTGACAGAGGAAGTACCTATATTTTCCTTATTTTCCAATCCAATTTGTCTAACCATATCACAGGACTTTTCTTCAGCTGTAACATGGTAACATTGTGTACAGAGAAACCATCAAACAGCTAACAAAACTTATTTGTCAATTGCTAATTAGTAATCTTCACTAAAATGATAGAATGAAACATTGTGGTAGTTGGATTGAAAGCACTTACAGGGGATTTAAGAAAATTGTGGCAATGCTGGTCAGCAGTTGAAAGACAAAGGAATTTTTGGATGACTGTTTTTTTGTTTTGTTTTGTTTTGCGGTACCCGGGCCTCTCACTGTTGTGGCCTCTCCCGTTGCGGAGCACAGGCTCCAGACACGCAGGCTCAGCGACCATGGCTCACGGGCCCAGCCGCTCCGCGGCATGTGGGATATTCCCGGACCGGGGCATGAACCCGTGTCCCCTGCATCAGCAGGCAGACTCTCAACCACTGTGCCACCAGGGAAGCCCTGGATGACTGTTTTGCAAGTGAAAATTTTCAGAATATTATCATCTGACTTCTGATCCCTTTATAAAACTCCAATGGCCAAAACTTTCTTTTATTATCAGAGCCATGCAATACCTAGCATAGTTGTAAACCTATACTACATGCTCAATACATCATAGTTATTGATTTATTTTGTTTTGATTTGGAGTGTTTCACACATAATCTCAGAATAAACTTTTCATTAATAGAGGCTGTACTTAACAATATCACCAAGTAGGTAAAAACAGCAGAAAGGAGAAGAATGATATTATTTTTTTCCCTGGGACAAAGTTAAAGAAAGTAATAGCAATGTTATTTTTAAGTAGGATCCAAAATAATGAAACTGGATTTTATAGGACCTCGGAAAATCTTAATGTAACAGCAAAAGAAGAGAGAGTAAAAGGTGTCATAACCCAGATCAGATAGTAAGACTGAAACCTGGATATGATTTCCCTGAGATAGTGAATGTTTTCCATTTCACAAAACATATTTTGATTTGCTAAAAGACTGTTTCCTTCAGATAAAGGAAGAATGTTTTAATGATACACCTCTGAATAGGTCCCTGAGGATTCAGTAAACTGGCTGTGGCATAGTACAATTCAGCGGGCCAAGTGTTCTCCTTAATCCACAAAGGGAGCTTTAGCTACTGAACCCATGGCATAGAAGAACAAATTAGGCTGACAGTTCTTAAAACCCAGGTTTATTTTGCCTGGTTTTGCTGTGACTTAGGTACACGGTGAATTGTACTTTTTACTTATGGTGATTTCTAAGGAGATTTGCTATTCAACAAAATACCTCACAACTTTGCATAAGTTTGTGATCTCAGTTAGGAGATGGAGGATGGCTAGCATGATCTGTCAGATTCATCAGAGGGAGTTTTCAAACCACGCATACATGCTACCATTCTAAGCACTTGCTGGTGCTAATGTGAGTGTACCGTGTTCCTCATCAGTGCAGACATGGGGAAAAGGTTGAGAAACACCAGTTTAACTTACTTGGCTACTTCACGCCAAGATGCCTTTAGAACCTGAATGATGTAGGGATATCGACCTTATTTTTGCAAAGGTGTGAGTAGAGGCAAATTCCAAGACTGGTTTAGTTAACAGAGTGAAATGGTCAAAGACAAAGACAGGAGCATTTTCATGTGCTAGACTATTGGGGAAAATTTGTAGGGACTCACCCTTCACAGTGCCTGGAAAACTGCAAAATGAAATACCACAAGCCAACCAACTATTTCTCATTTGTTTTCTGCTTGATTATCCTGAGTGGCTGATCCAATTGCTCTAACTGCTGATGTTCAGCATAGTACTGCTTGCCATCTGTCAACATATGGGTACAAAATGTGGTGTTTTTGTTTGTTTGTTTTTGTGGTACGCCGGCCTCTCACTGTTGTGGCCTCTCCCGTTGCGGAGCACAGGCTCCGGATGCGCAGGCTCAGCGGCCATGGCTCACGTGCCCAGCCACTCCGCGGCACGTGGGATCTTCCCAGACAGGAGCACGAACCCGTGTTCCTTGCATAGGCAGGCGGACTCTCAACCACTGCGCCACCAGGGAAGCCCCCAAAATGTGGTGTTTTGAAGAGGCATAGATCTATTTGAAGCTAATGAGATGCTTTGGTGACCTCACTTTAATGATGTTACTTTATTTTTTGTTTTATATGATAACCATTTAGGAAATTATTTGCTCTTAAAGGAGATGAAGAAAGAAGAGCAAGTACTATGACAAGAAAAGCAAAATTGAAAATCTTATACTGGTCAGCAAGTCTTGGTAAGAAATACGTTCGAATTTTTTAATGTTATTTACATCTGACCCCCTTGAACGAACTAAAGTACTTGACTCAATAATAATTTTTAGATTATATTAAAAAGAACTATTTGTGCAAGAACAGTATACTTTTAAAAGCACATTTAAAGAACTATTTATGAAAGAACAATATCCTTTAAAAAGCTACCCCTATAGCAGACAGTTTTGAAGAAAATGCAAGAAGAAATCTAGATAGAATTTGATTCCTCATTCACAAATCCTAAACTTCAACAAGAATTATTTAATCTAAACCTGGTTCTACCTCCAGGGAGAAACACTTCTTTCTAACTCATCTGAATCTTCAGTTTAGAGTCAGACTGGCAGGATAAAAAAAGCCCTCAAGTAGCAGTTGGTACATTCACCTACATTCTAGGTCAGCTGTCTGGAGATGAAGAAATTTGCGGTTATCAGAAATCAGGAACAGGTTGCAAATAAGAATTTAAGTAGTTCAGGCAATATGGGGAGGTGTGAGCAAGTGTCAGCAATCCAGAAAATGTGACAAGACAGGAACACAAATCAATATCAAAAGAAAGTATATTGGGGCTTCCCTGGTGGCGCAGTGGTTGAGAGTCCGCCTGCCGATGCAGGGAACATGGGTTCGTGCCCCAGTCCGGGAAGGTCCCACATGTCACGGAGTGGCTGGGCCCGTGAGCCATGGCCGCTGAGCCTGTGCGTCCGGAGCCTGTGCTCCGCAACGAGAGAGGCCGCAACAGTGAGGGGCCCGCGTACGGCAAAAAAAAAAAAAAAAAAAAGTATATTGAATCAAACGTTATTGCTGGGTGCAAAGAGTTTGGGGTAGGTGGGTATTAGTTACAGAGATACTCATAGTTATGGAAAGGAAAGGAATATTTACTGCGATTCTGCTTTTGCCAGGCACAGGAATAAATGCTTTTCTTTAATTACCTCATTTAATCCTCCTAACTCTACTGGGTAGGAATCATTTTATAAGGAGGAAAGAAGCTCATAGACTTTAAACAACTTGCCTAAGAACACACAGTTAGTGAGGGTTTAAATTTGATCCTAACTCTTCTTGTCTTCAAAACCTATACTACCATAGGGATGTCAACAGTGTACAAGGGCTAGTCTTATGAAATTCTGGAAATGCATTCGAGTCTAGATAAGAGAATTAATAAACCTCGCCTTGTGGTACTCAGAAGGCATTGAGAGATGTGGTGTAGAATATGTTTGTGACAGGAAACAGTAGCTTTCTGGTTCTCTGGGAGAGTGAAGGAGATTTTAGACATCTGTTCATGGAGAAACCAGGCTTGGAAGATAGCTACAGTCCATCCTACACAACAGAGGGAATCTCCCACTGAGAATGAGCTCCTGCAGTCAAATGAGGAAATTATGGGAAAGGTGGTCTGGGGCTGGGTAAGGATAGGAGTCAGGGTTAGAGAGGTTTTAATGGTTCTAGTCAGGGTCTAAGGCCCTGGGTCTAGCAAGCTGTCATCACCGAGAATATTCAAATTAATCAACATTTACAGAGGGCACTGTGCTGGATACACAGCGGAGTACTGGGAACATAGATACCTCGAGGAGATTAAACAACTGGTGGAGGCAGACAAGGAAAAAAAAATTCCTGCTTATATTCCATTTTAGCCATTCTGGCCTCTTTACTGATTCTCAGACAGTAAAAGTCAGACAGATTCCAGGCTCAGGACCTTTGTCCTAGAGTTCCTTCTTCTTTCAGAAATCTGCAGAGCTAATTCTTGCCATCTTCAACTCTTTGCTCAAATTTCACTTTCCTAATGAGGCCTAAGTTGGTCACCTTATTTATAATCGCAACTCCCAACTGCACCGCTCAGCTCTCCAACCTCCCATACTCTTCTTTACCTTTTTTTTTTCCCCATAGCGTGCACCACCTCCTAATATTCTAAAAACATTATTTAAGTTTACTCCCCCTTAATAAATATTAGTTTCACAATGGCTGTGATTGTGTTTTATTTAGCTATCTCTTCAGATACATCTCAAGCACCAAGAAGAATGCCTGACACATAGCAAGAATTCCGCATTACTTGTTGAATTAAATTAGACTGAATATGTGACATGGTTAGCATAGGAACAACGTGTATGGGTAGCAGAGAAGAGTGTGGATAACTTTTGGTGGAGGAAGGGAATCAGAGAAGGTTTATTGGGAAAAGTGTGTTTCAGCTTGGATTTAAAGATGAAGGGGAGCTGTCCATACAGAAGGTGGGCTGGAGTGGAAGGAAAAGCATTTCAAGCAGAGGGAGCATCATATACAAAGACGTGGGGAGTGGCAACAGAAAGGGAAAGGGAAGGGCCAGCCAGGAAGAGGAATCTGGTCAGACCAGAGGAGTCTACTGACCACTGAATGTCTGAGAAGGAAGACTAGAAGTTAGTTATTGCAAGGAAAGGTATACATGCAGGTTCCTCTCTCTTTTCACCTCTGATTCATTCTCTGCTCTTAGCCTGGGAGGCTGACCCCCAACCTCCATCACCAGTTTCCAGTGGGAGTTAACGGGCAAAACCCTGGCAGGTGGAGACAAAGATCAGAGAATGTTTCCTCTCTGCTGGACTGTAGTCCTGGCAGTGGCTGCAAATTTTTGTGACTACAGATCCTATCAAGAGGGCCCAACTGATGGTTCTAGTTTTTAATCAAGCTCTAGTCCCTTTTAAGCCTCAGGGTACGGAGGGCTTTCTGCTGTTGCTAGTCCTTGGGTGCCTTGGTGCCCCTTCTTGGTTCCCTTAACCCTTGCTGCTTCATCAGAAAGCCTCTTACAAAATCCCAGCTGAGAATGCAGACTGAGTCCTGCCTTTTAGGGCAGAGAAAGCAGAAGTCAGTGCCGGCCAGCAGCTGAGTGGCTGCAGTTAGCACAACCCCAGCCAGTAGGCAGATGGAGTCCAGAGTCCAGATGAGCTGGCAGCAGGCAAGAGACAACTAGAGACCCGATATCTAGGCAGTGTCTGAACAGTAGGCATCGAGGGTGCTGGATTTTTGGACACAAGTCGACATCTTCTGAAATGGAGCTGATTTATATGTGCCAGGTCCAGATCTCAAACTCATCTCAGTATGTATGTTTGTTGGGGGCAGGGAAGAAGTAGGGAAGCAAGCCAGCTCTGAGCAGAAGCTTGAGGGCATCAGCACACCCTGCAGAGCAAACATAATTTCAGGCTCTCAAGACCAGAAGTTCTGAACTATGGACTGTGGATTGTGTGTGGGTGCATATACTTTTTCCTCAGGTTGTGTGTGTGTGTGTGTGTGTGTGTTTGTGTGTGTGTGGTGGTGGTGGTGATGGTGGGGTATCTGTGACTCCTCTTCCCAAAGGTAGATAATAGCCAACGTTTATGAATGTTTGCTATATGTCTGAGTGCTCTGCTGACATCAACTCTATGAATCGGGCAACAACTCCCTTAGGGGGGTACTAACATTATGTCAGCTTTCCAGATGAGGAAACTGGGCACAGAAAGATGAAAGTCCAAGGTCTCACAGTTAGGAACCCTGTGAGAGGGGATTAATCTGGGCAGCCTGGTTCCTGAGCCTGCTGTTCCCTCCACCACTCATTACGGTATCTTTGCCTGACTCTGGACTCGTAAGAGGAAGGAGTGTATTCGTATTATGCACCTTCATTGGCTCAGAACCTCGCACGATGCCTGGCACGCAGGAGATAGTTATATGTTCATAGTTATATGTTGATTAAATGAATGAAATTTTGCTAGACAGCGGAAACTGGGGCAAGCCCGTGCAACAGACAGCTCCTCGAGGAGGGTGGAATGTCCATCCATGCCACAGCCCGACGCCCAATCAGGCCCTCGGCTCAGCTTCTGCTTTGTATATGTACAAATAGCAAAAGGCAGAGCAAGCAGCGCCCTGAACAAACCAGAAAAACAGCCCTCTTCCGCTGTGTTCCGGAGCTCACAGCAGGCCAAGGCTGCGGCACCTGGCGGGACCTAGGGGCGCTTCCCGGGGTCAAAGCCCGCCTCCAGCCCCCCACGCCCCACCAGGCCCCGCCCACCGCCCGAGGGCTCCCCGCCCCGCCCACCGGGGGCGTAGGGCAAGCCAAGCTCGAGGCCACTTTGCACCCTCGGGTGTATGCGTCCTGCTTCCTGGCGGGCTGTTTAATCCTCCTCTCCCCGTCTATGGAGGGGGCCGGGCCCCCATCGCCAGGAGATGAGCTGGAGCTCTCGGTGATCCAGGGGCAGCCAGACGAGCAGACGCCTCTCAGTGGAGCCGTCCAGGGCATCTTTCCTCTGGAGGAGGAGCCCTGCCCAGTTCAGGTAAGGTCGTCTTCGCTCTGGCGGCGTTATCCGACGGGCTCTGAGCCAGGCTGCCGGCCAGGACCCGGGCCTGGCACCGCACAGTTTCCGGTTTCCAAACAGCTCTCTGGGCGCAGCAGACCCCAAGCGCCGGTGGTGCGCGCTGGAATATTCTGAATGGAGCAGACACAACAATGCCCTCCACCTTGAGACTGCCCGAGGCTCCTCGGATCCCTCCGGCTCCAAGGAACTTGAGGAATCTTATCCCGGAGGTGTGCGGCTTCTCTCTTCTGAGAGAGAATCCCCAGAGGTAGAGGTGGTTTTAAAAAGTTCATTAACTTTTAATTTGGTTTTTCTTTTTCCAGTAGGGAGAACCAGCGATAACTGGTGTCTCCTTTTCTTGAGAATTCTTTGTCTTCCTTTCCTATACGACCTTGCTACTCGCCCTCACCCTCCACCCTCCCCCAGCCTTCACCCACCGCCCACCATCCCCCATCCCGGCTCGCCATCCCCTGGGTCTACACTTTTTGTCTTCTCTCAGTCTGGCCATTTGATTTCACAGGAAGAGATGTAGGGGAGAAGGGAGAAAAGAGCAAGCACAGAAGGCCTGGGGGTGAACTTGCCCTGCTCAACTAAGGGAAATAATTTCCAAGTTCTTGTCTCAAAGAGCTAGACTGCCTCATTTGCTTTGGCCTCATCTCAGTTTCTAAGTAAGTCCCTGGTGATGTTTAGGCTGAACTCTTCTGATTCAGCTCTAACAGGGGCAGGAAAATTATTCATTCTGATCAAATGCTTGTAACACAGCAGAGACTTTGAATTCTACCTTCTGATTAACCCTTCTAACTGGCTTGATGTTTACTTGTTATATGGAACTCCACATATATACACATATGGTTCCAACCTGATTTTTCTAGGGCTCTCTCCTCTACTGCCATCCCTTTGGCAGCTCAACTGTTGATTTCGGGGATAAGCAGGAAATTCAGAAGTTGAAAGCATTGCTTTTGCTTCCTCCTTGATTCCTAGTAATACTGTAAAGTCTGCTTTTATAGGTACCCTGGAGAGTAATTTGCTACCTTATATTTGAATGAAAGATGAATACCATAGAAAAATGAAAGTTGGAGGAAGATGATTTGATCTCTGCAAGTGGCTGCAACTGTGGACTTGCTGTATGGATCCTCCAAGGCAATGTCTAGGAATGGGAATTGGGAGTACTTGCCTCATGTCAGATAGACCCAGGACACCCCACAGACTCCATGGTTTGGAACTGAATCCAGAGATCTGAATTCTGGTGACAACTTCCCCATTAAAAGGTGTGTCCCAAGGCAAGGCACTAAGGTCTATGTTTTCCCAGCTGTCAACTGGTGGTAATGTAATGTGACCAACCAGTCTTCTTTGTGAGGCCTGGGAATGCATGTTGAATACAGTGGAGGAGTAGACTGTGCAGGACACATACAGGGTGTCCGTATTTATTGTCATTTAACCTACCTGGTAGAGATTGCTTTTTCATGTTTTAGTTACTTCCTTGTTAGTCAGGTGTATACAGATATCTGGGGCTTCCTTGTGAACTAGCTTTCTTTGTAGGAAATACAAAGCTGTGTAGGAAATAGGAAAGCTGTGTGAGGGACAGAATGGCGTGAAGATGAAGGGTTACATCAGCACTTGGAGAACATTCTAGAAATGCTTGAAGAGGAATAATTTTTAAAAAGAGGAAAAAAAATCCTCATCTATTGTGTTAATCATTCTCTCTGGTTCCATAGAATCAGCTGAAGTGTATTTTAAATTGAAAAGTCAACTAATGTAGCCACAAGCACAAGATCCAGACTCTTAAGACTTTTGTGTGTAGGTCTCTTTAAACTGTATGTTAAGATTTCCAATTTTGAAATGTAGCATTAAGTCCATGTGTTTTTATTAAACATATGTTTTGTACCTATCATGTGCCAAACATTTCTGCTACATAAATGCATTTAATGAGCACAACAAACTTCAGAGGAAGGGGGTGGCATTCTGATTTGACAGAAGAAGAAACTGAGTGAAGAACTTGAGACACAGGCAGAGTTACCTAAATACTCAAGTTCACCCAGTGGTGGCTCTGAGATTGAACTCAGGCTGTTTTTCAAACCTATGCTGCTTTTGTTGATTTATTTTATATGTCTATATATATGTACATAATTTGAATATATAAATATATATAACTTATATTTATTTATGTATAATTGCCTGTTATATATTATTACTAATTTCTGTAAGTTATGGAACGTAGGTGAAAGATGAGGAATTGAGTAGCGTATCTGGCATGATGAGGGAGATGTAAGCAGACGGGTAGATGCGTGACGAGCAGGGAACAGTTTGAGAATCATTGGGAAGAAGACATCCCATATCATGGGTATCTTCCTACTTGGAAGGGCTAATCTGGGAGGGTATTCAAAGGCAGTAGAAAGAACTTTCTGTTTCTTAATTTGGGTTTGGGGCTTGAGGGAAAAGGATTGTAAGCCATTGAACTTCACTTTGCCTGCCATCACTGTAAACATGGCAATGTAGTTGGGTCAAAACTGGAAAAGGCATTAGGGATAATTGAGTAAGACTACTTTTCTTTTATGGCTCATTTCACGGACTCTGACCTCATTTTTCAGGTAGAAGTCCCAGAGGCATTTTAAGGGATGGCAGCATCATTTTAATAATAGCAATAATAATCCATGGGTAGTTTTGAGGCAGGCACTACATATATGAATGGGCTAGCTAAAAATTAGCCCATTGACATGTGTTGTTCAGAATTTTGGACAAGAATCAGCTGGCTCTTTTGTGCTTGAGTCAACAAGTGGATTAAATCCCACAATGAAGATTACATAATATAGATTTTACTGTGTGCTAAGAAAAATTTCCCCTGATCTATATAATAGCTTTTCCTAATTGAGTCAAAGAGAAGAAAAGCTTTTTGTATCCAAGAGATACGTAGCCCTGCCATTGTTTCAGGACCTTATGTCATGTATTTGGACCTTATTTGAAGAGGGATGTGAATATATCTGGGGGAAGAGTCAGAGGAAAGTCACAGAAATTCTTGGGCCATATGCTGCCATCATAGAGTGTGAGATGCAGTTTGTAAAAATCTTCAGAAGCCACTCTGGAGAAGAACCTGCCTGTGGCCTCTCCTCATGACCTAGAATTTGGGCAAGAACTGCTAAAGAAGGCAGGGAAGGAGGCATTGTGTTTCCATGACCCAGTGTGCATGGGTAGCGTGTATCTGCTGGATCAGAGGCTCTCTCAAGGCAGGGTGGACTCTCCTGGGGGCACTTCGAAACACTAGAATTCCTGTGTTGATTCTAGTGTGCAGACCGCTGAGAAGCGCTGTACTCTGTTGATGGGTTGGGTGTGTCTGGCAGACCATTTTACGATGACTTAAAATATGTGAAGATCAGTCATTCAAAGGATAGTGGTCTCTGGCTTCGGGCTGACGGCAGGAGAAGGGGCCAGCCTGTAGGATGGCAGTGATGGGCTGGACAGGAAGAGGCATTTCCTACAGAGGAAGGCTATATAATTCTGAGCTGAGTTCCCCCAGGAAGTCAGAACATTGGTCTCCTCACACCACCAGCGTATCCTAGTTTGTGGTCTCTAAGGGATAGCATAGGCGAAGGCACAAAGGGCCAAAGAGGTGCATTGACCCTCATTCATGGGCTCATTTGAGACTCCAGACCATTTCATTTTGTGCTAATATTTATGGTTCCTGCTGTGTCTTGTACAAGGACTGAAAATGGCATGTGTCTCAGGAGCTCTGTAAATAGGAAGATATGTTTCTGTCCCCTGAGAAGTTCAAGGCTTCTTGTACTGGGACTCCTCTTTCTTATGTGCCTTGTTGAGCCACTAGCTTTGGTGACCTTGGAGCAATGCTCAGTCTGTGGGTAGGGGTGAGCGGTGGTGCCATCCCTGGACTCCACACCCACTTACCTCAGGAGGGTTTCCCTCTGTCCAGATATTGACGGGGCCTTTACTGCACCCCTCATACCCCACCCGAAGGGCCAGTGCATGCAGGGGCTCCAAAGTGTGACCTCTACTCTAGAGCTTCTCAAAGTGCATTCTCAAAATTTTGGGCTCCCACTATAATTAAGCAACACACATTTATTAAGTGCCTGTTACTTGTATGAGGCAGAGGTATGGGATATAAGAGTGGGGAATTTTAAGAGCCACCCTTCCTTCTATGTGGTTTCACTTTCCCTAGGAAGATAGGCCAGTATCTGTTTATATTCGGACCTGAAACCAGACAAGACAGGCAGTGGCAGCGGCAGACGAGCTGTGTGTACTGGGAGATCTCTCCACGGGTGGGCTGGTAGGGAGGCCTCCACGAAAGGAGAGATTTGACCAGGTTCCTGAAGAGCAGGGAGGCTCCAGACCAGGGGTCCACCTCTCGTAAAGCAGCTGATTTACCTTGGGAAGTCTACATTGACAAACTGGGTCTGCTCGCACCTTCCCTGCAGTCTGATCCCCTGGGTCCGGGTAGGGCCTAGGTGTTGTTTAAATTCCCCTTCACGTGATTCTGATATGCAGGCTTGGACCCTCTCATCGAGAAAGATTAAACTGTAGTCCTTACGTGGACAGTTTCCTTTTCTGATAGCTGCCACTAAAATCACGACGGAAGAGAAAGTTAACGAGGCACGGATTCAGGAAGTGCCTGCTGCCGCTTGGTGAGGCAGGTGAATACTCCACGTAACCACTGGCTCCTGTGTGTTGAGAACCAGTGTCAAGTGCGCTCAGGGGCTCCGAAGTGTGACCTCCACTCTACCCTTGTTTAGCAAGTGCTTCATGTGCGTGATCTCTAGTTTTTATAACAGCCCCGTGAGCTAGATTTATTACTTATGTGTTTTACGGGTGAGGACCTTGGGGCTGGTGAGTTTCAGTAAGGGGTTTGCTGATAGACACCCTGCCTGTAAGTGGTATAGCTGGGATTGGGATCCTGATACAGAAACACATTTTTTCCGCATCATATTCCATTGTTTCCCATGGTCTCCATGTAGGAAGTAGGAGGAGAGGAATGGGACCTTTTAGGGGCAGGTGGCAGTACTGAGAGTGGAGGTGGCCGGGCGCACTTATAACCTGGAGCCCCACACAGTGCCTGGGGGACGCTGTAGACCAATGGGAGAGCGAGTGAGTGGGGCAGTGTCACGCAGCAGGGGTTAGTCCTGGCTAATCTCTCCCAACTGCATCTTTGAAATGGGTTAATACCTCCCTTGCAGGGCTGTTCAGATGAAGTGAAACGGTGTTGGTGTTCAGTAGACCAGAGCGGTTGAAATTATTTACTTTAACCCCACCATCTGCCTCACTACACACATTGCAGCTTATTTTCTGGTATCTCTCCCGTCCTTGTCCTCCCTTTCATTCCCTTTCCAGGCCCTTATTACATAGAGTCTGGGCCCCAGCAGAAGGTTCTCTTGGTCTAAACTATACATCATTCTCTTAATCTTCTCCTCAGCTTTTGTGTGCCAAAAACCTTCAACGAGTTCCCAGTACACGCCAATTTAAGTCCAAACTGCTCTGGCAGCATTTAAGACCCTCTCAGATATGCTTCAACCTTTCACTCCCTCTAATCTTAACTCTCATTACTTGCCTCTGAAACCGACATTCCTATCAGATGCATCTCTTGGCCAATTTCACTGTGAGTCGACACGGAGGATATTCTTTCCCGGGTTTGCAATGCCTTTCTCTGTCCATTCTTCAAAATCCTGCCTGTCCTTCCCACCTCAGAGTCCCCAGAGCATTTTCTTGCTAACTTCTTTGTGAGGTTCCATTTCTGTCCTTTTGTAAACTTGACTCAGTAGGGTGGAGCCCCTCGAGGGTCAGGATCCCGCTGCCTTCATTTCAGTGTCACTGGCCCATAGCGAGTATTAAAAAATGTTTGTTGAAACCAAATGCCTGCCTCTAAGTCTCCCTCTGCTTTCCAGGCTGACAAGGAAAGCCCTTGGAACACCTGTAATAAGAACTTGGTTGGAAAGTGCAAACTGTGGATGGTCCTCGCCTCTGTTTTCCTAGGTCTCGTTATAGTCATCATCATAAGCTTATGTCTGATTGGAGGTAAGAGGTTTTAAACATGACTAAATTGATGCATTTTGAGAACTCAGGTGATGCTTATGACACTTAAACGCTGAAATCAAAGACGTACTCACTGCTACTTCATCGTTTATAATATGAATTTAAAGCTGGTTTGCAATATGTTGAATAGATGGGAGGTATACATGATTTTTACTTTTCTTTTTTATTTTCTTTTTTGTGTGTTTTATAAACTCTGGAAAACATATGGGGGTCATTGTTTTACTTTAAACGCTACCCATTGGATGTTGAAGATTTCTTAAATTTTTAATTTCCATAAACACTATGTTTTATTGTATCTTACCCATGCGTGTTTGAAAAGTTTTTAAAATAATTTGTTTAGTCAAGATAATTATTGTAAAAAGGTAATTATTGTATAACAATAACTTTATCTGATATACCTAGTATATTATTGTAATGATAAAATGATGAATAATGTATTTGGAAGCATTTAAAAAACTTTATAGAACCATGTATCTGTAAGCTGTCATTATTTTAACTTATTTTAGAAATCACTGTTATATTTGTGTCGTATGTGGTACAAAACAAAAACTCACATGGTGCTACATATATATTCTACATGCATTATCTCATTTTATTTTTTTATTATGAATATGAACATAGTACATGTTCAGTTACCCATAAAGCCCATCCACATTATTAATATTTTGTTATATTTTTCTCTAGTCTTTTTCTTACTTGCATTTTAAAAATAATTTGCGATCAGATTGTTTTTTATCACCCTGTGGCTCACCTTTAGGATTTTAATGTTACATTGAGATCATTTTGCCAATTCATTAAAAATTATTTGTGAACATTTTTTTTTTATAACTGCATGATGTACTCTTCCACATTTTTTTTTTTTTTTTTGCGGTACGCGGGCCTCTCACTGCTGTGGCCTCTCCCGTTGCGGAGCACAGGCTCCGGACACGCAGGCTCAGTGGCCATGGCTCACGGGCCCAGCCGCTCCACGGCATGTGGGATCCTCCCTGACCGGGGCACGAACCCGTGTCCCCTGCATCGGCAGGCGGACTCTCAACCACTGCGCCACCAGGGAAGCCCTCCCACATCTTTTTAAAACCTTTTAGGTAGTTGCTAATTTTTTTATGATTATCAGTATTAAGGTTTTTATGATGCATAAATATAGCACACACCCCCACCCCCAGTGGGCAATATTTCAATTTCAAAATAGGAAAAAAGAAAAGTGCTTTCATTTCTATGTGTGGGTGATTGTAGGGTACAGGGGTGTGAGTGGGGCTCTTCTGGAACCGGGATACTTGTGAGGGTGATCCGATCACCACAAGATAAGGGTTGAGCTGGACTCTCCATAGCAAACCAAGTTACAGGATGAGAGCAAGCATGGCAGCCCCTGAGTTTCTCCAGAGGGGGCCCTGGGAATTCTCCTAAGGAACTGCATTTGCCATTCACCTCCTGTTCCTCCTTGTCCCAACCCTTTCATCTCCTGTCTCAAAGTTTTACAGTACCTGAAGAAACAGGAAAACTCTGATGAGGTGTGCCAACCTCTAGCATGTGAGCTTCCCAGGCAGGCAGCATGTTTGCTTAGTTACTTAAGGCAGTGTTGAGGTGGAATGGCTGTGTCTTTGAGGCCAGAGGCTGGTCCTGAGGCAGGGAGAAGTTGATAAGAGGTGCTGCCCCTGCTTCATCACACTGAGGACAATCGCTTTGGTATGAGTGTTGATACTCCCTCTTCCCATCATCTCCCACATGTGGATATTGAAACTGAAATTGAGTCACACAGCCTTGTCCTATCACAACCAGCCAGTGCTGTCCTAAAAGTTGGCTGAACCATCGGCTGGCATCTGGGGCCTATAACAGGATGATGCCACAGATTTGGTTGGTTTGATATTGAGGATTCTAAAGCTCAAGACCCAGGGATTTCCCTGGCGTCCATTAATTAAGACTCCATGCTTCCACTGCAGGGGGCACGGGTTTGATCCCTGGTTGGGGAACTAAGATCCTGCAAGCTGAGTGGCCAAAAAAAAAAAAAAAAAAAAACTCAAGATCCAAGAGCTGTCTTCCATTTTCATTCTCAGAAAGTCATTTGACCTCTTCAGATCACGAAGAGCAACCTGCAGAAGAAGGGATTCCATTTTCCTCCAGTTTCTCAGGGGGACGTGAGAGTTCACAGGATTAGATTCAGGGAAGTTTTTTAACACTTGTGGTGCAAACTTTGTTTTCAGTTTGGTTATAAAATTGTGTTTAAAATATGTTAATGCCATAAGAGAGATTTTCAAACTTTTACTTTTTTTACATCAGGGAAATACTTTTATTTTACTTGGCATCTCAACTTTCAAGAGTTTGGGCTTGTGGGGAGGGTCATAGTAGGCAGTGGTGGGTTTAATGGATAAAAACAAGCAGGGACAGGACTCCCTCCATGACAGTCCCAGCCTCACCCAGAGCAGCTCCGCGGGCACTTCTGGGATGACAGTCTGCAAAAATCAGCCATTGTCCAATTGTCAAGCCCGTTGATATGAATCGAGTATTGGTAGAACTTCTGGGCGCTGTGTAGAAAATGCTGCTCTCTGGGAAAAGGGCAGGTGGGAGAGTCGAAGGCTGTGCATTCATTAATGAATGTGGGAGGGGCGATATGTGGGTAGGGGAGAAAGAAATCCAGACTATTAGGTATATTGTACAGCACGGGGAATATGACCAGTATTTTACAATGACTGTAAATGGAGTATAACCTTTAAAAATTGTGAATCACTACATTGTACACCTGTAACTTATATAACATTGTACAGCAACCATACTTCAATTAGAAAAAAAAGAATGAGTGTACATTCTTTAAGAAGTGATGCTGTCTGGCTCATTAAGAAGTGAAGTTTCTCAGCACCTCCATTTGCCATTCCCCTCCTCCTTCCCTTTCTCCCAACTCCTTACTCTCCTGTCTCGGGGCTCTGTAGTCTCCAGACTGAGGCTCAGAGGTCGAGGTGATAATAAATGTGGAGCTGGAGTGGACCCAGAGGGTACACTAAATACATCCCAGTACAGAAAGATATCCCATTTGGGGAGGGGCCAGTAGGGTACCAGAATGAGGTGCCCAGTGGGGAGCTGTAGCTTGTCACTGACATTGATAGGAATGGCCATGATGTGGTGATAATACAAGCAGACCAACCTGTGGTCAGGTTTATTATTATTAATTCTCTACAGACTGTGCACCCCTTCTTGCCTGCACCTGGAGTGGGCTCTCTCCCGACTGTGCCCATGGTACACCACTGAAGTGATGGCAAATTCAGGATCACGGCTCGGCTTAAGGCATTGAGCCTGGGCTGTGTCCACAGTGTGGAGGAGAGGCTAGCACTCCACCAGGCTCACAAGAGACAATGAAACCTTCTTAAATTGGACAATTTAGGGTTGGCGGAGGGACGCGGGCAGAGCTCAGGGAATCCTTCCCGTTAAATCTAGAGGCCTGGTTTTGTCCCAGATCTTTAGGAAAAAAGTATTAATGGATTTTCTCTTCCTCCCTAAGGAATTATAAATTCCTTTGTGTGAAGGGTAAAGGAAAAAAAAAAGTTTTCCTCTCTCTCAAAGTCATTTCCTATCTGGATAATTTGGAGAATCAGATAAACATCCTCAAGGATTCTGCTTTCTTTACTAATTTGTCCGAACAGTGACGGGAGAGACCCTAGGAATGCCTTAACTGGTGAAACCTTTCCTTGGTTTGGGCAAAATATTTTAAATGTTACAGAAACCAAACTGTGACAAGTAGGTGGATGGTTAGAAATATGAGTTAAAGGTGACCAGTTTTAACAGTCTAGGAGCCCTTATGTGATGTCCCCCAGCTCTCTTACCATACGGGCTTTTCTATGAGTAGGGGAGGCTCTGGTACTGAGATGCAGGCAGGGACTTCCTATGTGATGCTGTATTGGATGGGTTTGTTTTGCCTTGAGTTGGGAATAAGAATCCCATCTTATGACATCACATGGTCCTGGCAGACAAGCAAGTTGCACTGGTTGCTCCCTGGTATAGGGTGACTCATGGGAAAATCCTAGGCAGACAGCAAGCCCAGTATCTTGAAATTTCTTTGCATTTTCACCTGCTTCTCTTTCCCTCACATCTCATATGTTCTCCTGTCTTCCCAAGACTGACCTCTTCACCTGTGCTCTCCATAGAATCCTCTCCAGCTTCTTCTGACCCGTGGACCTTCAGATAGCGCCCTTTCTTTCTAAGCATCCTCTAGGGCCTCTTCAAATGTGCTCACATCGTCTCTCCTTCAGAGCAGTCTTCCATCAGCATCTTGCTACTTCATTTATATATTTGTCTCTCCCTCTTTTTTCACTGGCAGACTTCTAGAAAGAGAGGTCTGTGATCTTATCTCCTGCTCACTCCTAAACCACTGTATCCATTGGTCCCAAATTGTTCTTCCAAAGGTCAACAGCAAGTGTCTGATCATAAAACCCAGTGGCCTTTCTCCCTTCCCCTGCCCTGTTTGCAGCCTTCAGCTCTGTCCACTGTGTTGTACTCTTCCAGGCCTTCAGAACTCTGGACTTCAGGACTTTATTTCTGCCTTTGGCTCCATGTTGTGACTGCAGGAGGCATGTCTTCAGCCTTCTCACTTTTCTCATTCTTCATTCTTTCCCTTGAGAAGCTCATTTAGTCCCAAGGCAGCAGCCATTCCCTCTCGGAGGTGCCCCCTGGAACACTTTTCCTGAGTTTTAGTCATGTACTTTGCTGTAGTTCTCTACCTGGAAATAACTGTCATCATCTTTATCATTATCCATGTGAAACTACTAGTCATGTGTATCCCCTTCTCCACTGAGCTCACCTTTTATAGTTTCATGGTGAGTCATGAGGCCAGGTTTATATCATCCAATTGTGTACCTTTAGGCAAATTCTTCAACGCTCTTGGCCTCAGTTTCCACATTTGTAAAATAGAAATGATTTCTGGATCTGTGTCTATAAATATACCTTGACCCTCCTACTTACTAGCTCAATTGACTGACCTAAGCAAATTATGCATTTTTTCTAAGCCTCAATGTCTTCATTTTAAAATAAAAACATTAATATTTAATTAATAGGGTTGATTTGAGGATTACATGAGGTAAATACAAGTGCATACATGTGCATAATGCTTAATACAGTAGCTGTTATTCTTCCTGTTACCTAAGCTTGATACTTTGGAACATTTTTGATTTCTTCTTCTTTCCTATAGCTAGATAATGACCAGGTCTTATCAATCATTCCTTGGTAGTGTCTTGATAGAAACTTTCAACATTGACTACCTGCCTACTGCAAGGCTCTGTGCTGTATACTTTATATATGGCTGTTCTTATCTTTACTGTCACCTACAGTGTAGGCATTTCTGTTGAGGAAACTGCTTCAGAGATTTAAGTGACTTGCTCAAGTAACATGGCTAATGACTAACTGAGCTGGAATTCAAACTAAGTCTGGCTGCCTTTACAGCCAGCTCTGTTTCCACCATCCTAGTCTTTCTTCTCCCTCCCTTCCTTCCTTCCTCTTCCCACTGCTGTCAGTCGAAATCTGTCTCTCCCATTCTTGTCCAGTGGCCTCTCTACCTCCAATCTCCCCCAGTTCCATTTCATCCCATCTGTCACCAGCAGATTTACCCTCATCTCCTTCCTGGGAGGCATTTAACAACCTCCATTATCTCTTGAAGACATCTGGCATTTAAGGCCTGCCTCTCCAGCCTCATTTCTTATATTCCTGCCTAAGAGCTGTTTTTGTGTGCTTCCAGTGTCCTCTGTATATGTACTACAATTTTTTAAAGACGTTTTCTCTACATGAAAATACTGACTAGGTTAAATCCCATTAAAAACATGAAAATTCTGCTGACTGGGTAAGCCTATTTTTTTTTTGCTGTTGTTGTTATTTTAACAAGCATGACTATTTAGCCAGGTCGGGTACAGATTCATTCAGATAATACAAGTTAAGTGTATGTCATTAGAGCTATTATTGGAGACCTCTTTTTGAACTTGGCATTTCTTTCTTCCTTTTTTTTTTTAAATTATCATTTATTTATTTATTTATTTTGGTTGTGCTGGCTCCTTAGCTGTGGCACGCAGGCTCTTTAGTTGCGGCAGGCAAGCTCCTTAGTTGCAGCATGCATGTGGGACCTAGTTCCCTGACGAGGGGTCGAACCCGGGCCCCCTGCATTGGGAGTACAGAGCCTTAACCACTGGACTACCAGGGAAGTCCTGAGCTTGGCATTTCTTAATAAAAGGGATCCAAATTGGAAAAGAAGTAAAACTGTCACTGTTTGCAGATGACATGATACTGTACATAGAAAATCTTAAAGACACTACCAGAAAACTACTGGAGCTCATCAATGCATTTGGTAAAGTTGCAGGATACAAAATTAATACACAGAAATCTCCTGCTTTCCTATACACTAACAATGAAAGAGCAGAAAGAGAAATTAAGAAAACAATCTCATTTACCATCACATCAAAAAGAATAAAATACCTAGGAATAACCTACCTAAGGAGGCAAAAGACCTGTACTATGAAAACTATAAGGCACTGATGAAAGAAACCAAATAAGACACAAACAGATGGAAAGATATACTGCGTTCTTGGATTGGAAGAATAAATATTTTCAAAATGGCCATGCTACCCAAAGCACTCTACAGATTCACTGCAATACCTATCAAATTACCAATGACATTTTTCACAGAACTAGAACAAAAAAATCTTAAAATTTGTATGGAAACACAAAAGACCCTGAATAGCTACAACAATCTTGGGAAAGAGAAACAGAGCTGGAGGAATCAGGCTCCCTGACTTCAGATTATACTTCAAAGCTACAGTCATCAAAACAGTATGGTACTGGCACAAAAACAGAGATGCAGATCAACGGAACAGGATAGAGAGCCCAGAAGTAAACCCATGCGCTTATAGTCAATCAGTCTGTGGCAAAGGAGGCAAGAATATACAATGGCAAACCTGGCATTTCTTAGTGCCCTTGAGTTCAGCAGTTCTGTGACTCCTGTATCCATTCTCTGGCATCCTTATTCCTTTCTGAGGCAATGATATCTACTCTGGAAATGTATGTGGTGGGTGTAGAGCTCAAAGATACCCATTGCAGCTGCATTTATAAATTGGAAAGATAAAAACACTAAATGGTTTTAGAACATTAGTGCAGCCATTAAATAATCTTTGCAAGGAATTTTAAACACGTGGGGAATGGCTTTTGATATGTAAACAGCAACAAAAGAATCAAGACAGAAGAAATGATGACAACAAACAACAAAAAGCAGTATACAAATTACCTTCTCATTAAGACCTCAAATATATAATATAAAATATGGGGGGACCTTTTGATTAAAGAATTATTAGTAATTTTTTTCTTGCTTTGCTACAATTTCCTATACTTTGCAAGTTTTCTGCTTTGAGGGCATAACTTTTATTCTCAGACAAAAATAACATGATGACTTACAACAAATAAGGATGCAGGGATAATTCCCTGTGTTGGGGTCCCCAAGATCACCCCCAGATTCAATGATTTGCTGGTAAGACTCATAGGACTCAGCATATAGTCATAAAGATGACTGATTTACTACAGCTAAAGGATATAAAGGAAAATATGGAGGCAACCAGGTGCAAGCTTCCAAGAGTCTTTGCCCAGTGCAGTCACACAGAGTGCACTTAATTCCTCCAGCAATGAGTTGTGACAACACGTGTGAAATGTTGTCCATCAGGGAAGCTCATTAGAGATTCAGTTTTTATTGGAGTTGGTCTCATAGGCAGGCTCTGCCCGGTACCTACCAAAACTCCAGACTCCCAGAAGGAAAGGAGAGGCTCAGCCCAAGCCACACTGTTTCTGCAAACAGTTGAGGCACAGCCAGCCACTCTTTACCAGGAAACGTGGGAACACTCCAGAAATCTAAGCTCCAGATTCCAGCCAGGGGCCAACATTGCGCTGGACTTGCTAAGGCTGGCAGCCTCCGGCCCGCTCTGTTAATTCTCCTGCACATTCCCTTGTTTCTCCTGCCTCACACTTCAGACTTCCTCAGGGAATAAGTACCAGGACTCTTTCTTCCATCATAAACCCAGAATTGATGCCACTGTGGCCTTTTCAGAGTCCAGTAAAAGAGGCTGATAATGTTATGTTTGAGGTGTGGGATTACAGAAAAAAATTCACGACAAACACCTGGTTCCAGTCACCCACACCTTTCTCAGGGCCGGAGAGGTTGTCCCCGAGTGACCCCGGCAGGAAGCCAGGGGAGCATAATTAGTGCCAGCATGCCAGCTTTGAACTCCTGTCTCCGACTTTGTGTGTTTTTCCTTTGGCTCTAACTGCTTAAGAAATCAATTAGCTCGTAGTCCTTAGAACAAAGCAGCCAACTGTTGTCCCAGGAATGTAAGTCCTGTGAGCCCTGGGGCTCTGAGTGCAAACAGAGTGTGTCAACATCCCCGCTGTGGGACATCTTGGAGAGCGATGACGTCATGCTCACGCTCTCAGATTCTAATCCCCAAGCTGTTCTGCTGGAGGATGGTCACTTCCTCAGCATGTGTACAGAAACGAAGAGGATTCAGCAAAGTTCCTTGCTCTACTCCTTGTCCCCCGTCCCCCATGGTTTTTTGGCCCCTCCAGAACGTCTCCAGCGTCTGCCTTGACACCTGTGCATGTAGCTAAGCTACAGGGTCAGTTTAACAAAGGAGTTCACGTTCTTCCCGCTTCCTCCCACCGCCCTTCTCCCAGTCTGTGTTCAGTGGAATCTGAGCCCCCCGTGGCGTCAAATAAAACAACAAAATTTATATCATGATGGAGGTGAGCCCTTGTCTTTATTCAGCCTTACTGAGAAGAGAAAACATTTCTGTTTATTCTTGCTTACTGTGTCCAGGCTTTATCCCTGATGAATATTCGTTGTTTGTTTTTTAAGTATAGCAGCCAATGAAGTAAATAAGTTTATTATTTTATGCATGTGTTTACTTTTACTTTTTATACCCCCCCCATTCTCTTTAGTAACCTATGTCGATGAGGATGAAAATGAAATACTTGAATTGTCGTCTAATAAAACATTCTTGGTCACGCTAAAGATTCCAGAGGAGTGTGTTACTGAAGAGAAATTGCCTGACCTGCTCACGAAAAGGGTAGGATACCTTATGCATTGTTACTGAGTTCTTAGCATTAGAGTATGAATTCTCCTGGAACAGTTGGCTTAGAGCTAGCTGGTAGCTTCAAGCTTGGATTCTTTGTCTGGGTAGTGGCAGAAACCGGTGCTTAGAAATGGATTTTCTGTAGTGCAAAGCCAGAGGGAGGAGCCCTGGCCTCCAGCTAAACGCATCCTGGAGGACAGTGTTCGGTTTCTCATTCTGGTCTTATACTTGATTCAACCTGAAGTTTCATTGAGGGTCTGCGATGTGCTCAACGACGTGCCCGGTGCTAGGGTCACAAAGTCTGAGCGCTCAATGGGAGCTCACGGTCCAAGTAGAGGAAGCAATTAAATAGTGATAAACAGTGTGATGTGTTCCATCACTGAGATACGTACAGTGTGTTTTATATAAACATGGAGGTGGGGATGGAGGCACGCAGGGCCTCCTGGAGGAGGTGACACTCAGGAAGAATCTTGAAATATGAAGTAGGGGTGTTCCAGATTAGAGAGCAGGGAATACTAGAGGATGTGCCCGGCAGTGTGCTATGGCCCCTGCATACTGTGTAGAGGACTTGCAGAGGTGAGGCTGAACAGGAGGGGACGGGTCAGCTCATGAAGGTTTCTGTGTTCTTTGACGAGGCCCTGAAAGATTTTAATCTGCAGGCTGACATGGTCACCTTCTGATTTCAGTTGTTCTGTGTGATGATGGAGAAACACTGGAAGTAGAGCACTTAGTTAGAGGGTGTTGTAATAAGTTGGGTGACAAATGAGAGAGCCTTGAACTAGGGCAATGTCAGGGGGAGTAATTAAGGTTCAGGTGAGATTTCAGAGGTCTTCTCCCTCAGTAGGACTTCATGGCTGGTTGGATGTGGGTCTGAGGGAGAGCATGGCTCCAGGCTCTTGGTTGGGTGGCCACGTGGGTGGACGGTGACATCATTCACGGAGCAGGAAATGCAGGAGAATGAGCCTCTGTGCAATATGGGGGCTCTGCAGCCAGACCACGAGGGTTGGTGGGCAGCCCTGGTCACCTTGTCAAAGACAGGGTGGTTCACGGCCAGACCCAGAAAAGTTTTTGATAAGAAAACCTAAGCAAGACTTGCCTGCTGTCTGTTACCCTCTTCCCTGCAGTTGATAGTTTGAATGGAGTGAGCCCTCTTTATTTGGCTTCCATCTGATTCCATCTAGGTCACCCCAGAGTCAGTTTCTGGGCAACCAGGTGCATACCGTTTGATTGCCCCTTTGATAACAGGAGTTTGTACCTTGCAAGGATTATTCCAGGTTTCCCTTCCTCCTTCGTTTCCTTGTTTATATCTTATCTGCAGCTCCCTTTTTTCCTCCTTTCCTGCCACCTGCTTCCAGAGCAAGCTGCTGAGTGAATAGCCTATTGCTACTTTCCTCTTGGTTGCCTTTTTTTTTTTTTTTTTTTAATTGTTTGGCCACGTCGCGTGGCATGCAGGATCCCAGTTCCCCTACCGGGGATCAAACCCACACCCCCTGCAGTGGAAGCTCGGAGTCTTAACCACTGGACCACTAGGGAAGTCCCTTGGGTGCTTTTTTGATTGAGGGGTTTTGCACTGGCCGAGCAGAAACCAAGTGAGTCAGCATCCACATGTGTCACCTGTTACAGACTGGACACTATGTCAAAGGGAACTGGATATTAATCACTCACTTTAAAGCCATAGCTCTTTTGCACAGAAGCAGGCATTAGCAGATTCTACAGGTGTTTTTAACTCATCACCGTGTAGTGGCTGAGGAACAGGGACTGGCAGATCTCTGGGGCAAGTTCACAGGCCTCTTTGAGCTTGTTCCTGCTCTGATAAATGGAAATCACTGCACTTTCCCTGTATACCCACAGGTGCATATGAGGTGCCTATACAGAACTTTGTAGAACATATTTTTTTCTTTTCCTTTTCTTTTCTTTTTTTTTGTGGTATGCGGGCCTCTCACTGTTGTGGCCTCTCCCGTTGTGGAGCACAGGCTCTGGACGCACAGGCTCAGCAGCCATGGCTCACGGGCCCAGCCGCTCCGAGGCATGTGGGATCCTCCCTGACCGGCGCACGAACCCGTGTCCCCTGCATCGGCAGGCGGACTCTCAACCACTGCGCCACCAGGGAAGCCCTGTAAAACATTTTTAAAAAGAATTATCTGACTTGCAGATGATAAAGGTAAGGTGCAGTGAGCTGAAATGACTCCTGCCCCTGGCTTCCCAATCAAATATGTTCAGGAACAAAAATGAGGAACTTAGAGATATTACTATCTAATTACTATCTAATTATCAGGTCAAGAACCCCTTTCTTCCACTTAGGCCAGTTTCCAGAAGCTTCTGGACGTGGAAGGTAAATGGGAGTCGATATTGAAACACTGTGCCCTCTCTTTTGCTTTACTGTCTTGCTTTTCTAAACACAGTTTTCCTGGCCCCTCTCATATCTCACTGCCAGTTTCCTTCTCTTAGGGTTGGGGCCGATACTCTGCTTAAGCCAGCCCGTTAGCTCTGTGGTGTCATAGCTCAGTCCACGTGCTTGTTGCCGAATTAGCGTTGACCCCTCTTATGATGCAGGGAAGGCATTCCTCTTCCTCTGGAAGCTGTTTTCTTTTCTTTCTTTCTTTTTTTTTTTTAACACTATCACTTTTTAAAAGGTTGAGGTATAGTTGATATACAGTATTATAAGTTTCAGGTGTCCAACATAGTGATTCACAGTTTTTAAGGTCACACTCCAATTATAGTTATTATAAACTATTGGCTATATTCCCTGTGCTGTACAATATATCCTTTTAAGCTTATTTATTTTATACATAGTAGTTTGTATGTCTTAATCCCCTACCCCCATCTTGCCTCTCCCCACTTCCTTCTCCCCACTGGTAACCACTAGTTTGTTCTCTGTATCTGTGAGTCTGTTTCTGTTTTGTTATATTCACCAGTTTGTTTTATTTTTTACATTCCACATATAATTGTTATCTTACAGCATTTGTCTTTCTCTGTCTGACTTATTTCACTTATTTCATAATACCCTCGAAGTCCATCCGTGTTGCTGCAAATGGCAATATTGTATTCTTTTTTAGGGCTGAGTAGTATTCCACTGTCTCTATACACCACATCTTCTTTATCCATTCATCTGTTGATGGACTCTTAGGTTGCTTCCATGTCTTGGCTATTGTAAATAATTGGAAGCTGGTTTTTGATGAGCCACTGTACCTGACTCTGGTGATCCGCTCACCGGGCTCTGAGCTCAGTTTGTACCCAGCCTCATAGGCGTAGTGTGAGAGACACCAGAGCAAGGGGTGAGGAGCCCCTCTTTTCACTTTTTTGGTCCCAAAGTGGGTAGTGTGGTTAACAGCTCCTAAATATGTAAATATGTCCTAATTATAGCCAGGGACCATGCCACCAAAAAGAATGTTAGAGTGGACACTGAAAGTGATCTAGTGTACCACTCCATCTCTTAACATAAAATTTTAACTTAACATTTTTTCTGAGTACCTACTATGTGCAAAACACAGTGATTAGGGCCCTAAGGGTTAATAAAGGAAGGATGAGAGGGAGGGAAAAAAGAAGGAAGGACAAACATACCTCCTGACATAAGAAGCTCAATCTTAAAGGAAGAGAGTGGCATTGTTGTTATTATTGTTATTATTTTCAGCTCTTGAAAAATAATCCCGTCTGTAGCATCCTCATCTTCTTCCCTCTCCTTCTGAGCAGCCCTGGGAGAGCCACTTTCCAACCTCCCGGGTTTTCTAAATGACTGTCGGCCTGTTGGCAATATTCTTTTCTCTGGGGCTCAAGAACTATAAGATGACCCAGTCGTTTTCCCCCAAAGTTCTTAACACTTAATGCTACTTTCCTCCTTGATATTCAGAAGGATCCACTTTCCTCCTTGCTTCATCGCCACTGCGTGGTTTGATAAAACATGAGGAAGCTGGCCTTAGTGTCTGTAACATCTAGGATTGAATCCCTTACTAGCAGAGTGGCCTGGGCCATGTTCTGTAACCTCCCTGAATGCCTGGAATTTTTTTTCGTTTTTGATCTGTGAGAAAGGGAGAGATGGCAGAGATAGCAATGCCTCTTATGTCAAGATTCTTATGCAGATCATAGCAATAGTGACAGGATTAGAGGAGGTGCTCTAATCCCATCTGCTCTACCTGGGAGAGAATGAATTGTCACCAGTGAGTTAAGTGGGAGCGAAATATGGATGCAGCCTGCATGAGATTCCGCTTGGAATGGGTGAGAGACAGGTGGGCAAGTTTTCCTCGGGGGTAGTTCTGCTGCTTGCTGCCGGATAAAACAGTGAGGCACCGAGCTGTGATGGGTGCTGCAGGGCGTGCCAGGCTCAGCATGGGGGAAACCATAGGTGTGGAATTTCTAGAACAATGTCAGGGCTGAGGCTTTAGGCCGGCAGGAGTGTCTCTGGCCGGGCTCTCAGATGCCTGGCCGTGGGCTTGCTTCCAGCCTCAGAGCTGGGTCCATGCTGGGGGGTGTACCCAGATCCCAGCACTGTCCTCCTGCCTGCTAAGAACAAGGCAATTAACCTTCAAAGTAAATTTTAAAGAGATGCAACGTAAATACATTCAGCCACAAGTTCTCGGGTACTATAGGTGAGAATTCACATCTCTGAAACATGATGAAAAGACTAATCAAAGACTGGGAGAAGATATTTATGACACAAAACCAACAGCTAGTGTCCAGAATGTAACACCAATCAGTTTGGATAAGACAACCCAAGAGAAAGACAGGGCCCTAATAGGTAATTCAAAGGTGAGAAATCCCACAGAGTTAATAAACACACAAAAAGATACTCAACCTCACTAGAAAGCGAGACATTGCCAATGAAAATGATGTAAAACACGATGTTATACTCATCAGACTGGCAAAAATGGAAAAATCTGGTAACATTAAATGCTGGCAAGGCTGTGGGAAATAGAGCATTTATACATTGCTGGGAGGGGAGTGAAATGGAGAGCAATTCAGAAGGATTTAGTTAAGGTAGAGATGTGCTAACTCTTGGACCCAAGTCCATCTCTTGGTATATGGCCCAGGGAAACTCTTACCTGTATAAGAAGAGAGGCTCAGAGAGGTTCAGGCGGGATCACCTCGGCATAGTTTGTAGCAGGAGAAAATCGGAAACAAAGCCCATGGCCACCAGTAGGGAAAGGGATGAAGTGGAGCAATCATTTCATGGAATCTCTGCAGTTAAGAGTCACATTGAATGACCTCCATCTAGATGTACCGTTATGGGTAAACCTCAAATGTGATTTTGAGTGAAAAAAAAAGCAAGTCAGAGAAGATTATGTAGAATATGGTATGTTTTATTTGAATAAAAATGTGCATTAAATTTATGTATAGTTATGATTACACAGGGGAGTGTTAGGCTTATAAAAACATGCATGGAAAGGATACATGCCAGGTTCAGGACAGTGGTTAGTAGTGGGGAGGCAGGGAGGAAAAACAGAATAGTGTGTAGGAATAGCTTTAGCTGTGTTGGGTTTCTTCACATAAAGGGCTCAACTAAATACGGTAAAATGTGAGGGCATGAAACCTGGGTAGTTGGGAACACAGATGTCATTATTTTTTATGGTTGCAACACTTCATGGATAAAATAAGAACTCTGACTCTTTGCCATTGTTCCCCCACTTAATCCCATTATCCAGAAGCCGCGTGGCTGTTTCTCCTTGGAGTGAAGCTCTGGAGAAAAGAGAGAAGAGGCCCTTGTTTGGTTATAAACGGGGCCCTGAGCGGCCTGTTTTGCAGTCTTCCTAGCCCCGCGGGGGTTCCCTCCTTCCCATGGTGCTTCGGGTCTGTGTGGGCTCAGGCTGCCGACCAGTAAGGCCACAGGTCTCAGCGCAACATACGAGATGTTGAAAATCCCAGCCTGGTCACTTGATCCTTACAAATGAGATCCCTTGAAATGAATGCTAACTTGAATTTTGGTTGGTGAGGGGCCCACCCCTTCCTGTTTCTTCATCCAGAGCCTCTGAGTAAGTTGATTCCTCCCTAGAGTTGGGTCTCCTTTGCTTAGGAGTAGTTTTGCTTTGTCAGGTGATATGTAGTATGACCTGGCAGTGATGTGTGTGGTTGTTAATTTGGCCCTGTTTGTTTTAGCTCACAGATGTGTACAATTCATCACCAGCTCTGAGCCGTTACTTTACTTCAGTTGAAATCATAGACTTCAGGTAAGAATGTGGAGCATTATGTGTCTCTCAACACTCATCGCTAGTTACCAAAAAGGACTTCCCTAATCCGAAAGCACGGAGGGGACCAACGGAAGATAGAACCATAGTGTCAGTGCCGGGAGGGTCTTTGGAGGCCAACTAGCTCAATGCCCTTATTTTACGAAGGAAATAAATGAAATCCAGATAAATTATATGACTCAACACAGTAACAGGGAATAGAGCAAAAGCCCAGACAAACCATTTCTGTTTCCCAGCAGATGCTCGAATAAGCTAAGAGTAGAAATAGAAATAGATCTCAGATAGTGCTGGATTATGTACTGGCTTTTGCTTTTGAGGAACACAAGTCATATACAAGTTCATTCTCCTTGTATAATATTAAAAAATAAAGATACATGCTACCAGCAAAGTACACATCCTGCCTTCCCCTGCCCCACTACCCCTGGACACTTCCTGTGCCAATCAATTCCGCAGTGAATTCCAGTCCCTTCTACAAAATGAGCAACAATCACTGGTCTGTGTGATTTCTTCTGTGCATGTATTTACCATATATACTTTGTGTATTGTATATGTGTAACATATACGCACGCATATGTATTGTTTCCTTTCCTCCTAATCTCTTATGTTTTGTATATGTCTGTAGACACTTAGGTAAAAGTGTGTATGTATGTAGAAGAGTCATTTGATTATCCTTTTATATTGTTAGGACATGATTTACAAGGCAAAGCTTTATTACCTGCTGTGCCTAAGATAGCCCTGGAATGTGACCATCAAAGGCAATTTTACATTGAGGTTCCTCCACTCAAACCATAAATTTCCCAAACCTGGGAGGGGAAGCACCAGTGCACAGTGGGGTAAAACCAAAGGGATTTGGAGTCTGAAAACACAGTGGCAGGTTGCCTTGTCAACAGCACTATTCCTCCGTCTTTATGGACCGCCAGTGTGCATGCTACCTTATGGTGACACTTTTGACCTAGCCTATTTTATTCATAAATTACTGGTATTAAAACGCCAATAGAAAAGGGAGAAATGCATAATCAGACCCAACTTTCCTCTTAGTGCGCTTGCCCTAACTTACAATTCAAAGACAGGTGAGAGAGGAAGGATATTCAGAGCGTAAAGGGTCTTACCAAGAATCCAGCCCCTATTACGGGTCTAGAGGAGGTGGGATTGCATAATGGGTTGGGGTAAACACTGAGAAAACCCATCAGAAAATTGAGTAAAACAAAATCTGAAGAGTAATGTGAGAGAATCTATTTTTAAAAGTTATTTGAAAGAAAAACCCAGGGGTTTTAGGATTTTCGGATAAAGAAATTCTGCTGGGAAACATTTTTGTTTCACTTTTTAAAGTCCAGACAGAGTTTCAACAGTGTCGAACTGAGAAACAAACGCATTGCCTCCAAAGCCTGCGCATCAGTCCGAGTATTGGTGTATGTGACCTCTGGCCACAAGAGGGAGCTCTTTGCCAGTCGTTGGCAGGGACAGTGTTCCGATTCACTCCTGGGACTGGCTTGTCTGCAAAACTTGCCCTTATGTAAAATAGATAGCTAGTGGGAAGCAGCCGCATAGCACAAGGAGATCAGCTCTGTGCTTTATGATCACCTAGAGGGGTGGGATAGGGAGGGTGGGAGGGAGGGAGATGCAAGAGGGAAGAGATATGGGAATATATGTATATGTATAACTGATTCGCTTTGTTTTAAAGCAGAAACTAACACACCATTGTAAAGCAATTATACTCCAATAAAGATGTTAAAAAAAAAAAAAAGAAGAAGAAAAAAACCCCAAACTTGCCCTTGGGTGAGGGTCTCAGATGTGGCCACTCTTAAATATTTTATTGCTGGCTCTTAATCTGGACCTTTTTAAAAAATCTAGGCCTTCTTGAACCAAAGGATATCTGTTGAGAAATCTAAATGTTCAGGTAGCATTTAACAAGCTGTATAGACTGTTGATTAGCTGAGGATAGCCTCATGTTTATTTTTATTTTAGAAATGGGAAAGTATGTTCTAAGAAGATGAAAACTCCCTTTCCTTAGGTCTCCTTACTGAGAGTTGCAAAACCTTAGGAAGTGGAAATGGGACAGAAAAAGTTTCTCACTTTGGGGACAAACCAGGGAGGTATGATTTGCTGCTGGTACCCAGGGTCATCTGTGAGAGTTTAGGAGTCTGCATCCAGCCGATGGCAGGGAGCTTTGGGCCCTACCTTGAACATTTTATAGGTTAAGTAATGAACTAGTTAAACTGAGTAGCTCTGACACACGCTTGTTGGGGCAGGGAGAGGCTGTGGTGTGAGAACAGGGAAAAAAGGGGGTTCCCTGGCCTGGTGTTGGGCAGCTCTTGGAGCCTCGTTGACAATAGCCGAGTCAGTATCTCCCCTGCATGGCCTCTCCTGGTGGGCTCCAAGGGGATGGGTTCTAGGTGGAAGGAGGAGGTTAGGACCACCTCAACTTTGTGTGATGGATGCATTGATGAGGGGGCTTCTAGGGCAGTACACTCTTTGCCCTTTTGTCCTGGGAGGGAATGCAGAACTAAAAAGATGTTTTTCCTAAAATCAGTTTCATGAGTTGCAGTGTGATTCCGTTGATTTTTTTTTTTTTTTTTTTTTTAGCGGTATGCAGGCCTCTCACTGTTGTGGCCTCTCCCGTTGTGGAGCACAGGCTCCAGACGCGCAGGCTCAGTGGCCATGACTCACGGGCCCGGCCGCTCCGCGGCATGTGGGATCTTCCCGGACCGGGGCACGAACCCGTGTCCCCTGCATCAGCAGGCGGACTCTCAACCACTGCGCCACCAGGGAAGCCCTCTGTTGATATTTTTTTTTTTTTTTTTTTTTTCTTTTTCAGTACATGGGCCTCTCACTGTTGCGGCCTCTGCCGTTGCGGAGCACAGGCTCCGGACGCGCAGGCTCAGCGGCCATGGCTCACAGGCCCAGCCACTCCGTGGCATGTGGGATCCTCCCGGACCAGGGCACGAACCCACGTCCCCCGCACTGGCAGGCGGGCTCTCAACCACTGCGCCACCAGGGAAGCCCTGTTGATATTTTTAACTGTCTCTGTTTGGTTTGCCTTTCAGTGGTGAAAATGCCACAATAACCTACCACCTGCACTTTGGGTTTCCGTCAGAAGACCACAACTTTATGAAGTATGTGATGAGTGAAGAGTTGGTGCTGGGCGTTTTGCAGCAGGATTTCCATGATCAGAATGTGTCCGGTTGTGAGACTCTGGGGCTTGACCCAGCGTCCCTCTGGTTCTCTGGTAAGTGGAGCACATCAGAAGGCAGAGCTGTGATGATAAACAAGTGAACCAGACAGGGCAGATGGCTCGATTTGCTTTCTGAGCAGGTGATGTTCCACGCTCCGCGGAGGTCACCCAGTCCCTGCCCTCCGTGAGCAGACAGAGCGACTGGAAAAAATGTTACGGAAACAACTAAACTATAAACATGAGGGTTGCTATGTGTTTCCTTGCTGTGGTTCACCCACCTTCTAAGCCCCATATCCCACATCAGAATATCGTTAGAAACTTTCATGGAAACACTGTGATCTCACAAGAGAAGCAAGTGCTGAAGAGTTTGAAGTAAACAATATAGTTAAATTGTTGAAAGATGACCTCGGTATGGGGAATCTATCTCTTTTTCTATTGAAGGCCACTGAGTCCATTAAGACAGGGGTCCCCAACCCCCCAGGCTGTGGACCGGTACCGGTCCGTGGCCTGTTAGGAGGCGGGCCGCATAGTAGGAGGTGAGCGACGGGCGAGCAAGTGAAGCTTCATCTGCCACCCCCCAGCGCTCCCCCTCGCTCCCCATCGCTCGTATTACTGCCTGAAACACCCGCCGACTCCCACCTCCACCCCCAGTCTGTGGAAAAGTCATCTTCCGTGAAACCGGTCCCTGGTGCCAAAAAGTTGGGGACTGCTGCATTAAGATATTAATCGAGGGAAATAAAAAGACAAGTTCGTCTCTTTCCATAGAAGATTGTAATACATTTACTCGTCTACTTTTAAAACTAAGAAAAGGATGGGGAAATGGATATGTTTTTTAACAAGCATAGAAGATACCCGACTTGTCAGAATCTGAGAACGTTGTACAAAACCTGCCAGAAAGGAAGGTGGAAAGGTGAGATGACCACCAGCCTTCGAGACCTCCTTCCCTCACGTGTGTCTGCACTGAGCTTTGGCCTTACTTCCCATTTTTCTTCTGATTCCTCACTTGGAGAGGTTTTAGCTCTTGTTTAATGCCAACAGTCTTGGATGGTTTTTCAGCCACAACCCATGAGAAACACTGCACATCAGCAGTGGTAAATGCTAGTTGAAAGAATGAAAAAGGTGAATGAGAAGGATGTGTGGTGAGTGGCAGGCACGGGGCCAGCAGCCGAGGGTCAGGAGAGTGCAACAGATTATAAAGCGCACACGTTACCACAGGCTGTGAGAAGAGGCGTTTATTGTGATGACGCTTGATTCTTGGGAACGGAAAGTGGAAGTGGACTGATCTCGGCCTGGGAAGGCAGAGAGTTTTATAAAGCAGTTCTTAAAGCTCTCTTTCTCCCAAATGAATAAAAGGAATGACTTTCAGAGGGCCAACTTTTAGCTCACTGGGAAAGTCACATAAATGAATAGTTTCTTCACTGAGCATCTAAATAAATGAAGTGTGTGTCTGGGCCAGGCAGATAACATACTGTGTGGAGCGAAGAGGTTCTGCCCCCTGTACAGGAATTTTAGACAATGAAGGGGGTGAAGGAGAGGGAGAGAAGGAAGGAAGGAAGGAAGGAAGGAAGGACCTTTCAGCCCACTCCTGTGCACGGCAGAGAGAGGGGAGGCCCACCCTGCCTGCTGTGTGGTGACTGACCTTGACTTTCTGAGCCTCCTCTTTGAAGCTGTGGTCCCCAGCACTTTCTAAATGAAGACCATGGGGTGGGAGGAGGGTGAGACAAGGTTGAGGAGGATTATGAGGCCGGCAGGTCCGCGTTATGAGGGCAGGTGGCTTATGAGGTCTGACAGAAGACCTGGAACTGAACCTCAGACTCTGCATCGGGGATGCAGCCTGAGCAACACTGTTTCTGCTCCTCAGGAGATGGTACTCTTTCTCTCAGGCATTTTTCCTGGGGACGGGGATTTCTGTGACCCCCGCACCAACCCACCTTGCAGAGCGTGAGCAGTGTTTGATATTTTCAGGAGTATGAGTATCGGTCCCTTCTCAAATAGAAGGGTAGACAGTGACCATTTGGGAAGCGAGGAAGGAAGAAGAGAGATGCAGAGAAGGCAGGGAGGCAGAGGGAGGGGCAGCTCAGAACCAAGCCCAGAGGGAGGGAAGAGAGGGGTGTGAGGCCTCTGGGAGGGACCAGTGAGACTCGGGGGTACCGACGCCAGCTCCCTGTGTTCGTAGGCACGGTGGGCTTGGCGAGGTATCCCCCCGCTCCTGTCAGGAGTTGGGCAGCCACCGTCCCACAAAGATGATGTTCTGATTCTTCAAAGAGAAAAGTTTTTTGTTTTTTTTTTTTTTAAAGAAGATGTTGGGGGTAGGAGTTTATTAATTAATTTATTTTTGGTGTGTTGGGTCTTCGTTTCTGTGCGAGGGCTTTTTCTAGTTGTGGCAAGCGGGGGACACTCTTCATCGCAGTGCACGGGCCTCTTCACTATCGCGGCCTCTCTTGTTGCGGAGCACAGGCTCCAGACGCGCAGGCTCAGTAGTTGTGGCTCATGGGCCTAGTTGCTCTGAGGCATGTGGGATCCTCCCAGACCAGGGCTCGAACCCGTGTCCCCTGCATTAGCAGGCAGATTCTCAACCACTGCGCCACCAAGGGAAGCCCTGTTTTTTGTTTTTTTTTTAACGTTTTCCTCCTTTTTAAAAAAATTTATTTTATTTAAGTATAGCCGATTTACAATGTTGTGTTAATTTCTGCTGTACAGCAAAGTGATTCAGTTATACATATATGTACCTTCTTTTTCATATTCTTTTCCGTTATGGTTTATCGCAAGATATTGAAGACAGTTCCCTGTGTTATACAGTAGGACTTTGTTTATCCATCTTATATGTAATAGTTTGCATCTGCTAATCCCGTACTTCCTGTCTATGCCTCCACCACCCCCATCCCCCTTGGCCACCACAATTCCGTTCTACAAAGAGCAAAGATTCTTAAAATTCTTTGGCTCATATGCCCCTTAGAGAATTTGGAGACAGCCATGTACCTTCTCCCAGGAAAAAATGCACACACTCTTCCCCCTAGACAGAATTTTACAATTTCAGGAATTCCAAGGATTCCCTGGAGCCGGGCTGCAGTTCCTCTGGGGTTCCTATGTGTGTGCTAAAGAGTCAGAACCTTAAATTAGCTTGTAATTTGGACTCCTAAGGGATTTTGTGTGTATTTCTTATTCTCTAATTTGGACATAGGACAACTCTTTGGCCTAACTGCAGGCATATTGATGCCTTCTACAAATAAAAACTTCCCTTAATATTATAGTCATACGTGAATTTTTTTTTTTTTGGCGGTACATGGGCCTCTCACTGTTGTGACCTCTCCCGTTGTGGAGCACAGGCTCCGGACGTGCAGGCCCAGCAGCCATGGCTCACGGGCCTAGCCGCTCCGCGGCATGTGGGATCTTCCTGGACCGGGGCACGAACCCGTGTCCCCTGCATCGGCAGGCGGACTCTCAGCCACTGCACCACCAGGGAAGCCCATAAGTGAATTTTTAAATTTATATTTTCTTGCAACTTTATTGAGAGATAATTAACCAATAGCACTGTGTTAGTTTAAGGGGTACAGCATAATGACTTGACACTCGTATTAGGAAATGACTGCTGTGATAAGTGTAGTTAACAGCCATCATCATCACCTCGTATAGTTACAAAAGTTTCTTTTCCCTCATTACGAGAACTTTGGGGATCTGCTCTCTTAGCAGCTTTCAAAGGTACTGTGCAGCAGTGTTAGTGATGGTCACCATGCTGTACACTGCATCCCCAGGACTGATTTATGTTGTAATAATAGGAAGTTTGTGCCTTTTGACCACCTTCGTCCAATTCCCCCTCCTCCACACCCCACCCCTGGCAACCACCAATCTGATCTCTTTTTCTGTGAATTTGTTTTTTTAAGATTCCACATATAAGTGAGATCCTGCAGTATCTGTCTTTCTCTGTCTGACTTATTCCACTTGGCACAATGTCCTCAAGGTTAAGGGAATTTTTTTATTGGATCACTGCCCCCACCTCCCTTCTACCTTTGAGCTTCTTCACCGAGTGGAGGGAGGGGTCCAGAGACAAGGAGGGGAAATCTGTTTTACAATGTAAAACAGCTGCATGAGTTATTTTGGACGTGGGGTAAGTTATTTTGTCGTGTTTTCTGACATGTGAAGGAGTTAACCGGTAGACTGAGTAAAGAACAAAAGCAAAAACTGATTAATGTGAGAGAGAAGAGGAAAAAGCTCTAGGCATTGAGAATAGTGAATCTCATTTGCACAGATTTGGGGTAAATGGATGGGCTGGCTGCTGGCAGAGAGGCCAGTGTATGCATTCTGCCCTTGAAAGGACTGCCTGGGTGTCAAGGGAAAACATTTAGGTTGTTGGTAGATTCCCCGGGAAACACAGAGTTTGGCCAAAGAGCGCTGCTTCTCAGCCAGGACAGTTTTGCCCGCTCCGAGGTATTTGGCAAAGTCCAGAGACATTTTAGTTGTCACAATTGGGGGTGTTGGTGGGAAACTAGCATCTAGTGGGAAGAGGCCAGAAGGATTTTTCTAAACCACTTACAATGCACAGGACAGTTCCCGATGGCAAAGAATGATCCAGGCCCAACATCAACGGCCAGAACCGTGCTGTGGCGCACGTGGGTCCCCTGTGCCCTGTCCCGAGTCGTTGCCTGGGTACCTAGGCTTTAGTCAGGCCAGCTGTGCGCCATTTCCCTCATCAGAATGTCTCACTGAATATTGCGCTGTATTAAAAATGAAAATTTAGAGGTATTTTTATGGTTAGATTATGCAAAAAAGACTGTTAACATGTCCTCTGCATCCAAAGGGCCTCGTCAAAATGTTATTTATCATGAATGATACCGAAGCAAATAAGCAAACAATGTCATTTGCCTTTTGAAAGGAATTCAGAGTTGTGTGCCTCTGCGTGCATGGGTGTGTGTGTTTGCCCACGCGTGCCACTGTGTGTATGCACGTGTACGCACGTGTGCACCTGTATGCTTGTGTGTGTGTGTTGCCTGAAGAGTAAACCTCCTCTGTTAGGAATTTACAGATATTCCACTTTTACATTAGAGTTTATAATCAAACCCAAAGAAATAAAATAAAAACATAAATGTTTAGAATAACCATGCTTTTTAAAAAATGGTGACTTTGCATTTTCTTTTCAGAATGAAGCGGTCGAGGTCGCTCTGTGTCTGAAAGCAGCACTCCAGTGATCTCTGGGATGAGGAGAATTCATTCCGTTTTACAGAAGAGATCCTGTGAATTAACGTAGAAGGACGCACAGTGACTACAGGGCTGGAGATGGCCCTTTTTCTCCTGATTCTGCACAGAGTCTGGCACTACGTCCAGCAAAACAGCACCCAGGGCTGCCCCGGCTGGGTCCAGATGGGGCGGGGTGACCAGGCGGCGGGTGGACCTGCAGGGTCAGGTCGCTGCTGTTCTTGAAGCACTCTCTGCCCCCACCCACACGTGGACACGCTCTCTTCAGGGTAATGGTGGCCTTTGAGGCAGGATCCCGCCAGCCTGAGCCCCTGGCGAGAGAACGGGGAGAGGCGAGGTGAGGGAGAGCTGAGCCAATCGCTCCCTGAAATCCTCCGTTCCACCCCGATGTCTGATCTACCTCCAAGCAAGGCTGTGAGGAAAAGGCAGGCGTCTCACCAGATGTAAGCAGTGTTGTCTGTGTCTCCTTCCATAGCCGCATATCTCAGCAAACTAGCCTTGGCACTCCATGCAATGTTATGTAGAGCTACAGAAATGAGGTGTGTGTTTCTTATTTCCCTTCTGTGTATAGTTCCTGCGACGGCTGAACACCTCTTATGGAAACACGGGTCCATGTTAGTTTTGAACACACGACTCTCATTTTGGATAGTTTCTCCATTTATATTTTCATCAACTTTCATCAGAGAATCATTAAGACAGCTTACCATCTGCTCTAGGTAGTACATGTTGGTTTTTGTTGTCCAGAGTCACTAGCCTTCCTGTAGGATTCAGTGTCTTCAGGCACTGATTGTGTATCTTATTGAAGATGGTTGTGAAACAGGAAGAACCACGCTCGGAAATAAACTGCTGGAAGTTCAACGTCAGATCCTTTTGGAGGGGTGAGGGTGGAGTGAACAAGAGGGACTCTATTGGTCGTCTACGGATATAGAATTACCTGTCATGAGGGAACAAAGTGTCTTGTTAGGAAAATGGCTTTGCTGGAAATTTCCAGGAGAGTTTTGTGGTCATGTAATGAGAGTTTCTCAGCCTCAGTATCTCAGTTAAATTGGCCCTGGGTGGACAGTCAGGCTGGGGGCAGCTGCGTTCCGGGATGTGTTGGAGTACGAGTCTCAGGTCGTAAGTCGGTGTTTCATTTTGAGGATAGTTCCTCCAACTAGTGAAACAGGTGGATTTCCCTTCTTCCTCTTATTTTATACGTCAAACCTAAACCTTCACGTTTGTACTTTTAAGAAAATAATGAAGAACTTTATTTTTGCCTCCGCATTGCCACGTTGACCTTTGCTGCGTAGGGGTTGACTCTCCAGGGCCAGGATTTGGGTTGGCATGTTCTCACAGTAAATGGTATTGGAAGTGACCTTTTCATTTCCCCAAGGGCAGCTTCCACTTCTGAGTGAATAAGATTGAACTGGGCTGGCCTGTGTCTTCCTCTCCCTGTTCCTGTTGCCTGGGGAGCAGGGGAGCCGTCTGCCCTCTCCACTCCCCCCCCACCCCCCCCACCCCCCCACCCCCGCCCCGGGGCCCCTCAGGCAGGACCAGGTGTCTGAAGAGCCTGGGGCTGGAAGGAAGGGCTGTTTCCTGTCTGGAGGCAGGACCGGGTTTGGTTCTGATCTTCCCTTCTCTTTTGGAAACCACCAAGATGCAGGCACCTTGTCTTGGGTTCTGACCACTTGAAAGTCATAGAGAGGATTTTCCGTTAGTTTTGACTCTTCTGCCCAAATGGTGTGGAAAGAACTGAACTTTGTGACTAAAGCATTTTGAGGTGTTTGGGGGGAAAATGGCACTTATATACTGTTGTGCTATAGGGGATGAATTGATTGGCCATCACACATCTTCATGATGAGCATAATGAAGGTACATAAGAAGGTTTCAGCAAATATCTGTGGTATCACTGAAAGGCTTTTTTTGTTTGTTTTGTTTTGTTTTTTTGGCCACGCGGCCTGTGGGATCCTAGTTCCCCGACCAGTGATCTAACCCAGGCCCTCGGCAGTGGAAGAGCAGTCTCAACCACTGGACCATCAGGGAAGTCCCTCACTGAAGGATTTGAGGAGAAAAAACTGGTCTTTTCTGGGAGTCACTGAGGTACAGGCAGAAAGGATACAGCCAGATCAGTAGAACCTGCCCCTCCTCCCATTACTGACAAAAATTCTAGCCACATGTCCTATTCTTTTCTCCCTTTCAATTTAACTTAGTTCTGCAGATTTTTTAATGATCTGTGTTGCAAAAGGCTATAGAATATTCCAATGAAGAAAAGGATGATAAGGAAAAAAGCCACTGGTTTTATTAGGGAGTCAGGCTCTGCACAGATGAAACAGGAAACAGCAGGAAAAAAATAGGTGTTAAAAATAAGTAAAGACAAACTGCAGGGCTGCGTGATGGTCAGAGAAAAGGGTGAAAAGTATAGTTTAATTGGAGAAGGCTTTGCCTAGGAAGTAGGACTGGCGCTGAACCTTGAAGCAATGGTGGGATTTGAATAAACAGATTTGCTTTCCTTTACACGTGTTTGTGTCTTAGGATGAGCTGCATGTTTTCTCCTTTCCCCTTTAGATGTGGACTCTAGACATGGATTCTGCCCTATTCAGAGTCTGATTAGTGGTGAGAAAAATGGGAGAAATCTCTATGTCTTCCCTTCTCTGCTCCCATTACTGTTTCATTGTTTTAAAGTAAGCTAATTCACACTATTACTGCATTGCTAGCAGCAATCTTTCCTTTATGATTAAAGTTCATTATCCTCTTAGTAACAGAAGGCAGCCCTCTCATCTTATAGTTAGGAAACCAGCGTCTGGAGAGGTGGAAGGACCAGCCCAGAATTCCACAGTGTTGGGGAGCAAAGTCCAGTCTAGTGGGCAACCACACATGATCAATGGCCTCCAACTGGTGGGCACCCCAGGGTCACGCTCAGTTCAGGCTGGGCTACCATCTGGGAATCCATGAGGAGCACAGGTGGTGAGGGGGAAGGGATGGGTGGAGAGCTGTGATTATCAGACTGTACAAGACTCTCTGGAGTGATAATGACCACTCAACGCTTCACCCAGTGCCTCGCAAAGGAACCCTCTGTTAGGAAAGGGGGAGAGACTTAACGCAGATCCATTTAACTGTTGACAGAACCGAGGCACACTCAGATCAAGTGGCTTTCTGAACTCAGTAGGTTGGCTTGGAAAAGAACAGAGTCAGATAAATGTAAACAGAATCTCCTTTTTCTCTGAAGGCTCCTGTGGAATCTTGGGGACTCAACTTTCCTGTTCTACCTATGCCTTTCCATTCCTGAGCATATTTGAAGCATCTGTCACCCAAGGTTGTCTTAAAAACGCGAGGATTTGGGGGCTTCCCTGGTGGCGCAGTGGTTGGGGGTCCGCCTGCCGATGCAGGGGACACGGGTTCGTGCCTCGGTCTGGGGGGATCCCACATGCCGCGGAGCAGCTGGGCCCTTGAGCCATGGCCGCTGAGCCTGCGCGTCCGGAGCCTGTGCTCCGCAGCGGGAGAGGCCACAGCAGTGAGAGGCCCGCGTACCGCAAAAAAAAAAAAAAAAAAAAAAAAAAAAAAAAAACGCGACGATTTGAATTTATTTGTTGTCAACGGTAGGTTTTCCTGACCTGTCTTTGTCTTTTTCTTGTACCTCTCTTCTGTTCTATGTAAGAATTTATTCACAGACTAAGACTATTTATAGCTACTAGTATGAACTTAAAGCGGAAACCACAAAGCCTGCGGGTACTGCATAAAATATGCCTCTGTGAACTTAGGCTATGTATAGTTTTAAGATCAACATCAGGGAGGGGAATTTTCTGATTATATATGTGACTTAAGGGACCAATTTAAATCCTCAGTCTCAGTTTCTTATCAAGAACAGGAATTCTTTAACTTAGGGGTTGCATCCCCAACCCCTTGAAATTGTATACAGATATTTGTGTGTGTGTGTGAATGTACATTTTCTGTAAAGAGGGTACCCTGCTTTCATCAGAAATCCTGAAATCTATGGAAAATAGATCAGCATTATATACAGCCCTAGTAGGTATTTCAAAGCACTCCCAAAGGGTTCTCCCACTCAAAAATAATTCCCTTTCAGAACCCCTCTAAATTTCATTATAAGAACAATTTTCTTTGTTTAAGCATTTATACTTAACGTGTTCCCTATAAAACATATTTGGGACAAGTAATTCTTTCATGGGGTAAGACTCAAACAACTACAACTTATCATGTTGTACCAAGAATATTTAAACCAATCAACTGCCACAGTGGTCCAACGTCCAAGTGAAAAATCCCAGTGTAAACCCCAGCAATTTTGTGTTTCTGCCTCTCTGGAAGACTGCCAGGTGGCCCTGCATCACCAGGCCCATCAGCACATGTTCTTCTATAGACGTCATGAAGAGTTTTGTATCTCTTTACTCTTTGATATCATTTGTTCAGAATCTGTGACAGATGATGTACATACATTGAATATACTCCTCCTGCTTATGGGTGATGGAACTGAGCCTCCAATCTACATGTTCAAGTTCTCAGAGGGAGGAAGAATGGGAATCAGGATTCGAATCATCGATTATCTGACTCCAGTATCCACATTCTTTGCCCTAAGCCATGTTACGTCTTGTACTGTATTCCCTGCTATCATGCCTGTCTCCTTTTGAACTTGAGTGAATCCTGGCCAAAGGTCAAAGTTAGGATTCCATGTTGAAGGATTTTGCAAAAAATTGGAAGTTAGTGGAGTATAAGATATTAAGATGTGATTGGCTCTTAGATCAAGACCATCAACTGGCTGAAGTCTCAGCAAACCTGTGTTGACACATCCAACCTTAAGCCACTGGATTTATCCCTGCTGGGCCCCTAGCACACTTTAAATAGCAAATTTATTTAACTTCGGTTCGGTTGGGGAACAAAACAGTAATTAAACGCCTAATGCATCTACTACTTATCTCAACAAACTTTTTACTATTGGAACACCCCTAAAAATTCGGACAATAGCTATGGGTTAAATAAAACAGGAAGTTGAGAACGCAGGTGTGCATATAGAAATAGTCTAATTTGCTAATTCTTCTTGCTCTCACCCTAATTTTTGGTTTAATATTTCCATACCATTTTATTGGTACTAGCTCTTATGGGTTACACCAATACCCAAACACACTTTTGTTTAGTTTATCTATAGTTATGATTATTTAAGGAAGGGGTCTGCAAACTTTTTTTCTGAAAAGGGCCCCAAAATAAATCTTTTTGGTTTTGCAGGACCTACAGTGTACATCACAACCTTTCACCTCTCCTGAGGTTGAGAAGCCACAGACAAATGAGCCATAGACAAATGAGCGGGCTGTGGGCCAGTGACGTTTTATTTACCAAAACAGCGAGTCGGCCACATTTGGCCTGTGGGCCATAGTGTGCTGACCCCTGTTTTAGGGGATAGGCATAATTGTAGAAACACTAAAAGAAAGATAAAGGAAAATAAATAATATGGGCATAGGGAGAAATGCTCATTAGAGAAGAGGGGTGTGTGTGTGTGTGTGATTTTTCCAGTGTGGACACTATTCATAGTTTATACGTGGCATATTATTTAACACATACATGCACCCTGTAGTAGAGGCCCTTCTATGTAGTATATTGGCAGAGCACTGAATTGGAAGCCAGGAAATCAGGCTCTAGGTAAAGTTCTGCCACTCACTTGAAATGTTGCATTGAGCTAGTTATCCTCTTTGAGCCAGAAAAAATAATGGGATTAAAGGATCTCCAACGATCTACTCTATCCTTCTCTGATGCTAGGATTTTCCTAAGATTTCTAGGGAGAAATACAAAGTTAAAAATTATGGATTAAAAATATATAAAAAATATATAAAAACTTGGCCTGGAACTTACTAATTCAACCCATGTAACCAGCCACACCACCAGAGCCAATGAGTCAAAGGACGCTCTGTGAAGGCCACTGCTTAGAGGTGTGGAGTAAGAGCAACGCCACAGGTGCCCACCCGGAAGGCTATGAGTGAGAAGCTGGGTCTACACACATGTGTGGAATGAGGACTCCCCTTTGGGTGCACTTACTATGATGGGTGAAGCTTCCCTGTGACTTCAGAGGACAGTCATGTGGACATTTTATAGGAAGAACCTGAACAGAGGAGCAGGGGACCAGGGAGTTCTTCCCACCACTGAGTAGAATGGCCCATTTCTTAAAGCCACTTAGAACCAAAGATGGTCACTTCCTTCTCAGAGAGTGGGTGTTTGGTATAGTTGGTTGATCTTTGGATGTTGGACATCGAGAAGGATCTAGGAGGCCCTGAGGCTTGCAAACTACATTCTCCAGTGACCCCAATAGAAAGGGCCGTTGTGTGTGTGTTGAGGGGGAGATAAGCTGAAAGAGCTTTGTGCCCCATGCCTGCTTCAACCAGAGCTCCCCAACCCTGGCTTTTATTTGCTGGTATTAAGTGCTGATCCAATCACTTCATTAGAAATGAGAAGATTGAGCCTGAGAAGGGGGCATAAGTGGATGTGGCTATATCAGGGAGTCAGAGAAGATTCTACTGGGCATAAGAAGTTTATATTCATCTTCTGGGGAGGACGGACGCCTAGGGGCGGAAGGCACACGAAGAAGCGAATACTCAGTCCCGTTTCCGTCCAGCGACTCTCTGGGTCTCTCAGCCTCGAGGGAAACGTTCTCATAGCACCCCTCAGCAGCGTTCCCTGATGGCCTTTTCCCGAGGACGCTGTGGTTGATGAGGGTGTAGCACAGATCCTCCGAGGAGCCCTGGTCAGCCTCCTCCTGCTGGTCAAAGGACAGCCATCATCAAGACCTGGCCTCTTGCCATTCCCTTTATACTTCGTCTCAACAGAGGTTCAGCCTTGGGCAAAGTCTGTCTTCCACAGCTGCTTCCCTTCCATCTCCTGTGTCTGGTTTTCCTAAATGGCTGCCCCAGCCCAACCACTAGCCCAAGCTGCCAGAGAGCTCAGCCTACTCAGGCATGCATTCTCTGCCCCACGTCCCAGAGTGACCCCAGACTACACTACGTAATTCCCAAAGTCTCAGGACCCTGGGGCTGCTCCTTCTTATATAAGAGAACAATCCGAAGACACCTTAAAGTGCTTGGGTTACGATATTTAACCACCCATTCTAGAGATATCTGCATTATTAAAAAGAGAATCCACTTAAGAAAAGGTCTCATTCAGTGAAATCTCAGGAGATAAAAAGCAAAACAGCAAGGTACAGGAGAAAGAGCGTGGATTCGGGAGCGAGACTTGTTTTTGAATCATGCCCCTGCCATCTTGTCGGCTGTCCGGCTTTGAGGGAACATCACTTGATGTCTCAGTTTTCTCATCTGTAAAATGGGTAGGAAAATAATAGTGCAAATCTTACAGGGTCGTTGTGACAGTTACATGAGATGATGCGTGTGAAGGGCTCAGCCCACTGCATGGCATAAACCAAGTACTCACTAAATATTAGTTCCTTTCAATAAATTGTGCAACAGAGATGGCTGTTGCTTCTGCCGTCAGGCTCTGCATATGTCCCTGGGCTCACAAGCACTGGTGTCTAAAGAACTCAATATTAAGGTCAGAAGGGGTGTTGGAGGTCTTCTCCTGCTAGCTGAGGTGTCTGCATTTCTACTGTCATGTCAGAAAAAGTCTCAGAAATGTTTGCATTACCTGGATGGGAGCGGATGATGTTTCTTCATCTGGAGAAAGAAAACACACATTTCAGGTCATGGGGAGATTTCTGGGAGGGGAGGAGAGGAACACTGAAAGAGAAGCAACCAGAGAATCAAGGAACAGCAGGGGTAGTCTTCCTCAGGCTAGCCTGATCTTCAACTCCCTGGGGAGTGACAGGGCCATCCAGACAAGAAACAGCCAGAGCTGTGCTGAGATGCTGAGTGGACGGAAACACATTCAGTGGGTCTTTGGATAGGAAATCACACTTCCCTCCCTTCCTCACTCCTTTCCTTCTCTGTCCTTCCTTCCCTAAAATTTGTTGCGTCTACCCTGTACCAGGAACTGGAGAGACAAAGAAGAATCAGACAGTCCTTGTCCTCAAGGGGCTCACAGGCAAGCATAGGAGGCAGACAAGGACCTAAGAGAGATCCACAGTGCAGAGGAAAGCTGTCGTTTCTACTGTAGGTGACAGGGGATGATGGCAGTGTGGAAGCTGGTGCTCAGGGAAAGCTTTACAGAGAAAGAAACTCTTAAACTGAGCATTTCCGTTTTTGAGACTGCTGGCAGAAACAAACATAAGCAGACCAATTTTTCAAAAGCCAGTGTACTTAAAACCAGCTGGCTCTGGCCACTCAGCAAAGAGGCAAACACACTAGCTGAATAAGCAAACATGAGAATTCACAGAGAAGCCTCAGGATATCACCCTACGTGGGAGGTGGTTGTGCTGATGCAGGCCACCTTGCTGTGTAAAGATTTATATTCCCTCAGTACTGACGTTCCAGATTCTCACATCTCTGTAAATTCCCCTGGCTATCTAGGACTTCCGTGACTATCGCTGTAAGAAAAGGGTCTGTGGGGATCCAAGATGGTGGCGTAGGAAGACCCTACAATCAGCACCTCCCATGGACACACCAAATCTACACCTACATATAGAGCAATTCTTTCTGAAGAAGAACTGACGGCTGACTGAACAGCTTTGCACAATGACAGAAGGACCAAATAGAGATGGGTAGGAAAGACGGTACGGACAGGAACCCCATCCTTGACACAGCAACCTGCAGGAGGGAGGGGTATCACTGAGGGGCCCATGCGTACATTCCCCTCCCCCCCCGGGGGGGGGCACAGCAATAAGAATAGCGGTTTAAAAGGCACCTAGACTCTATGTGAAGAAATCCATTTACTACCCCTAGAGCATCTGCCAAATGGGCAGGCAACTACTGGCACACTCCTCAGGTTCAAAGGCACTGGAGAGCACCATTTTTTGCATTCCTCCACCTTGATAGCACAGTTGGGAACGTAGTCCAGGTGCTCCAGCCAGGCTCCCAAGATTGCCCCTGCAGACTCCAGGCCCACAGAAGCTCCAGCCATCCCCCAAAAGCAACACCAGGGGGGTGCACTCCGGCTCTCCACCCCCGACTCCTACCCCAGCTCCAGCCATCCCACCAAAGCTGCCCAGCACATACAGTCTACACAGAGGCTACTCCTGCACAAGGCCATGACTGCAAGACTGGAAGAGGTAGCTGTTTTGACTAATTCATAGAAACAAACACAGGAAATCAAACAAAACGAGGAGACAGAGAAATGTTCTAAATGAAAGAACAAAATCACCCCCCCGATACAAACCCTAATGAAATGAAGATAAGTCATTTACCTGATAGAGTTCAAAATAATGATCATAAAGATGCTGACCAAGCTCAGGAGAAGAATGGAGGAACACAGTGAAAACCTCCACAGGGAATTAGAAAATGTAAGAAAGAAAACCAATCGGAGATGAAGAATGCTATGACTGGAATGAAAAGTACACTAGAGGGAATCAACAACAGATTAGATGATACAGAGGAAAGGATCAGTGATGGGAAGACAGAAGAGTGGAAATCACTCAATGAGAACAGCAAAAGGCAAAAAAGAATTTTTTAAAATGAGGGTAGTTTAAGGAATCTCTGGGAAAAACATCAAGCAAACTAACATTCACATTATAGGGGTTCCTGAAGGAGAAGAGTGAGAGAAAGAGGCAGAAAATGTATTTAAAGAAATAATGGCTGAAAACTTCCCTAATCTGGGGAAGGAAGCAGACATCCAGGTCCAGGAAGCAACAAGATGAACCCAAAGAGATCCACACCAAGACATATCATAATTAAAATGGCAAAAGTTAAAGAGAGAAAAGGCAGCAAGAAAAAAAACAAGTCACATCAAGGGAGCTCTTATAAGACCATGAGCTGATTTTTTAGCAGAAACTTTGCAGGCCAGAGGGGAGTGGCGTGATATATTTAAAGTGATGAAAGGAAAAACCTTAACAACCCAAGAAAACTCTACCCAGCAAGGTTATTATTCAGAATTGAAAGAGAGGTAAAATTTCCCAGACAAGCAAAAACTAAAGGAGTTTATCACCACTAGACTGGCCTTACAGGAAATGTTTAAGGCTCTTCTTTAAGCAGAAAAGAAAAGATTATAACTAAAAATAAGACACTGTATGAAAGAAAATATCTCACTGGTAAAGGCAAATATATTTTAAAGCCAGTGGAACAGCCGCTTAAGAAGCTAGTATGAAGGTTAAAAGACCAAAGTAGTAAAATCGACTGTAACTGCAATAAGAAGTTAAGGGATATACAGAATAAAAATGTGAAATATGATGACAATAACATAAACATAGGTGGGGAGCAGTAAAAATGTAGTGCTTTTAGGATGTATTCAAACAAGTAACTATCAATCAGCTTAAAACTAACGAGATATATATATATATATATATATATATAGAGAGAGAGAGAGAGAGAGAGAGAGAGAGAGAGAGAGAACACACACACACACACACACACACACACAATCACAAGAGACAACTACAAGTAAGCCAACAAACTGGACAATCTAGAAGAGATGGATAATTCCTAGAAACATCCAATCTTCCAAGAATGATTCAGAAAGAAAGAGAAAAAATGAACAGACCAATTACTAGTATCAGTAGAATCAGTAATCAAAAAACTCCCAACAAACAAAAGGTTAGGGTGAGACGGCTTCACAGGTGAATTCTACCAAACATTTAAAGAAGAGTTAATACCTAGTCTTCTCAAACTCTTCTAAAATATTGAATGCTTCCACGCTCATTTTACAAGGCCTGCATTACCCTGATACCAAAACCAGACAGACACCACAGAAAAAAAAAAAAGGTACAGGCCAATATCCCTGATAAACTGAGATGCAAAAATCCTCAACAAAATATTAACAAACCAAATTCAACAATATGTCAAAAGGATCATACACTGTGGTCAAGTGGAATTTATTCCAGGGATGCAAGGATAATTCAATATCCACAAATCAATCAATGTGATACACCACGTTAACAAAATGAAGGATAAAAATCATATGATCACCTCAATAGATGCAGACAAAGCATTTGACAAAATTTAACATCTATTTATGATAAAAACTCTCAACAAACTGAATATAGAGGGAATATACCTCAGCATAAAGGTCATATACATCAAGCTCACAGCGACATCACACTTGATGAGAAGCTGAAATCTTTTCCTTTAAGATCAGAAACAAGACAAGTATGCCCAACACTTACCACTTTTATTCAACATAATATTGGAAGTCTAGCCCCAGCAACCAGACAAGAAAAAGAGATAAAGGGCATGCAAATTAGAAGGGAAAAAGTAAAACTATCACTCTTTGCAGATGATATAATACTATATATAGAAAACCCTAGGGCTTCCCTGGTGGCGCAGTGGTTGAGAGTCCGCCTGCCGATGCAGGGGACACGGGTTTGTGCCCCGGTCCGGGAAGGTCCCACATGCCGTGAAGCGGCTGGACCCATGAGCCGTGGCCGCTGAGCCTGTGCTCCGCAACGGGAGAGGCCACAACAGTGAGAGGCCCGTGTACCGCAAAAAAAAAAAAAAAAAAAAAACAAAAACTATTAGAGCTAATAAATTCAGTAAAGTTGCAGGATACAAAATTAACATACAGAAATCTGTTGCACTTCTATATATTAGTAACAAGCTATCAGAAAGAGAAATTAAGAAAACAATCCTATTTACAATTGTATCAAGAAGAATAAAATACCTAGAATAAATCTAACCCAGGAGGTAAAAGACTTGTACTCTGAAAACTATAAGACATAGATGAAAGAAATTGAAGACCACGCACAAAAAATGGAAAGATATACTGTGCTCGTGGATTGGTAAAACTAATACTGTTTTTCACAGAACTTGAATAAATGATCCTAAAGTTTGTATGAAACCTCAAAAGATGCAGAATAGCCAAGCAGTCTTGAGAAAAGAAAAGCAAAGCTGGAGGTACCATGCTTGGTGATTTCAAACTATATTACACTACTATAGTATGCTATTACTATAGTAGTACTATGGTACAAATACTATACTACTATACTGGATATTATTAAAAAGACAACAAATAACAACTGTTGTCAAGGATGTGGAGAAATGGGAATTTTTTGCACTGTTGGTGGGACTGTAAAATGCTTCAACCTCTATGGAAAACAGTATGGAGTTTCCTCAAAAAATTAAATATACAACTACCATACGATCCAGCAATTCCACTTCTGAGTATTGATCTGAAGAAAACAAAAGAACGAATTTGAAAAGATATATGCACCCCAATGCTCATTGCAGCATTGTTTACAACGGCCAAGACAGGGAAGCAACCTAAGTGACCCTCAGTAGATGAATGGATAAAGAAGATGTGGTATATGTATATACAATGAAATATTACTCAGCCATAAAGACAATGAAATCTTGCCATTTGCAGCAACATGGATGAATCTAGAGGGTATTATGCTGAGTGAAATAAGTCAGACAGAGAAGAAAAATATCATATGATTTCACTTATATGTAGAATCTAAAAAACAAAACAAATGAACAAACATAACAAAATAGAAACAGACTCATAGATACTGAGGACAAACTGGTGGTTACCAGAGGGGAGGGGGCAGGGGTGTGAGTTAATAGTTGGCGGAGATTAAGAGGTACAAACATCCAGTTATAAAATAAATAAGTCATGAGAACATAATATGCAGTATGGGGAATATTGTGAATAGTACTATAATAATTTTGTATGGTGATGGTATATTATATATATTTGATATATATGGTATATATATCAAATCACTACGTTGTGCCCCTGAAACTAGTGTAACGTTATACGTCAATAGCTTCAATAAAATTTAAAAAAAACTAAAAGGGTCTGTGAGTTTCAGCATTAGAGGTCTTATTTCTACCATTAGAGGTCTATTTCTATTCCTGTTTTGCTGTGATGGAGATTGGGGTTTCCTGCTCCCACAATTCCCCTGGGTGAAAAGGCTAGGGGTGGGAGGGCTGTATGATATTTTTACACACCAATAGGGCTCGTTTTTCAGAGTCAGAGTGAATGAACCAGGCTCTCCTCTTTAAACCCAGGAAGGCAAAGGCAAAACTCATTTGTTTTTCTTCTTTAGAAACGTTGTGGCCTGTCCTCAGGCCTGTACTTCCTTTGCTTCCCCCCTTACACGTGACACTCTTCACCACCCTCTCCTTCAAATGCTTTTCTTTCCTTAACTTTAGCCCTGTTCAGTCACCAGAGACCGTTGCATCAGCCTCCTAAGTGGTCTTCCAGCATCCGCTCTTGTCACTCCTTCCTACAATCTGTTCTCTGCACAGCAGACTGGGTGATGTCTTTAATGCAAATGTGGTCATACTTGGCCCTTGTTTAAAGCCTTTCAGTGCCTCCTGTAGCTCTCAAGACAAAAACCCTAACCCTAAACTTGACCCCAAGGCCCTGCCCCTCCTCTGTGCTCTCTGTGCCCACACTGGCCTCATTGCAGTTCCTTACATGTGCCTCACACCTCCACCTTTTGCTTTTATTGTTCCCTTTTAACTCCTTCAGCCTGCAGACCTCGGGAAATAACAGAAGGCTATGGAGATGGATAAGCCTGTTCTTGCCTCAATGAGCTCCCAATTTAGTGGAGAAAAAGAGACACGCAATTGAACAAATTGCAGCAAATCTGTGAGTGTTATACTAGAAATATGCCCAAGGAGCTTTGGGAGCAGAGGGAAGGGGCAGCTTGGAAACCTAAGTCTATCAAAAGTAAAAATGATGTGAAAGCAATGACTTACTTTGCTTTGGGGAGTCTTGTCTCAATTTAAAAATGTGCATTTTTTTCCTATAAAAGAAAAGGAAAAGAAATCAGTTGCTTTAATATTCAGAAACTCTCAAAGGGAGTTACACTCAACTATAAAAACTTATGCTTAACTCATTTGTTAAAGTTATAAGCCTCTTATAATACCGCCTTCAGCCAGAGAAATAAAAGGATAGGAAAAAGAAAAAATTAAAGATAAGACGGAATAGAAATCTACTCCTTTGCGTTTCGCTCTCTCCCTTTTTCTCCTTCCTCCTCCTTTTTCTGAGGCTGGTATGGAATTGATTTATAGATGGAGAACTATGGTTATGTTATATATAATTTTTTTTTTATTGGCTGCTTTGGGTCTTCGTTGCTGTGCGCGGGCTTTCTCTAGTTGCGGTGAGCACGGGCTACTCTTCGTTGCGGTGTGCGGGCTTGTCACTGCGATGGCTTCTCTTGTTGTGGCTCATGGGCTCTAGAGCGCAGGCTCAGTAGTTGTGGTACACGGGCTTAGTTGCTCTACGGCATGTGGAGTCTTCCAGGACCAGGGCTTGAACCCGTGTCCCCTGCATTGGCAGGTGGATTCTTAACCACTGCGCCACCAGGGCAGTCCCCTCTACATAACTTTTTGGAGAGGTTTTTTTCTGACAAAATTTCAATTTCTTTTATATCAAGGAGCCATTGTTATATCTAATCCCAACCTCAGTCCCAATCTATGATATCCAAACAAACAAGCAAGCAATCAAGCAATCAATCAAACACCTCCCGTATGAGCACAGAGGTGACTTCACTGTACTGATGACCCTTGGAAAAACACATTATAAATATAATGGCAGCCAGTTATCATCACAGGAGACAAGGACAGCATCTGCTCTAAGGAGAATGACCATATGTCCTGGTTTATACAGACAGTTTAGTTAACGTTGTTATCAATCATTTAGTGACACTTAACTATTTTTAGCCTCCTTTTCACTCGCAAAAGTTTCCCAGTTTGGACAATGAATTATATGGTCACCCTGGCTATACGTTCTCTGTGCAAGGGACAGAAGTGCATGCTTCTGTCCCAGGTAGACGCTGGGATTTGCAGTGTAATTAAGGGGCTTTTCTCTACATTGATAGCCAGTTTCATCCTTGCTTCTGAGGCTTTCCCGTTTGAAGAGTGTGTAGCCACCCATGAGACTATTGTTCCTGTTTCTTACCACACTCGAAGCATCACTTCCCTGACTGACTCTCAGATGATGGTGGCTGGGCTAGTGCCCAGCTTCCACTGTGGCCACAGACAGTGGATAATTCACAGGTAACTTACAGCAAATACCACATTGAAACTACACTTATAGGGAAATAACCCCTGAAAACAGTTCTCCACTCACCATGGAAGGCAGAAACACCCGTCAGCGATGTGGCAGTCCCAGCATCTAAAATACCCAAGAGATGACACAAATCACAAGTTTAGTTTCTGTAGCTTTGTTAGGGTGACTCTCTTCCCTTTGTCATTTCTGTAAAAACCCTTTTTTTTTTTCTCCCCCAAGAGAATATTCATTCTAGGTGACTTGGACACATCTGTCATACTAGAATGGCTTCGTCCTCCCAGGACATTAACTGGACCTTTGGAAATATGACATTATCAACTCCTAATCAGAGAAGGAACTTTCTGCTGTGTTCCCAGCAAAGAAAAAAAGGCTTGCTTATCTCCAATTCCAGCGATTTATGTGGCCTCTTGTGATGAAGGACACACAGAGTTATCTCCAGGAGATCAACGTAAAAGTGTGTGGACATTTGAGAAATTTCTTCTAGGCATCGATTAGGCAATATTTACGTAGGATCCCGCTGCACTCTGAATTTCTCCTATTTACACTCATAATTTTCTGCTCACTTGTCTATATCCTACACTAGAAGGTGAGTTTCACAAGGTTGGGGACCATATTTGTCTGTTCATCGTGGTATAGATTACCAGCATATGCCACAGTGTCTGGCACATAGTAAATATATTTTCAATAAGTATTTGATAAATGAAGGAGTGGCTAAGAACAGAGCAACTCTAACTGGCTCAGATCATCAGATCTGCCTTATTGACCTCAAGGTATAGCTATATAAACAGGACTTGTTATCTCTTTAATGGCAGAAAGGCTCAGGGTCTCTCTGCAGTCAAATATTGAGGCTAAGTCTGGGCATCTTTCTGAACTGAGGCATGGTTAACTACCTACACGGTTGACTGGGAAAGGCCTTTATAAAGTACTGCATGTACCAGTAACACTATGCAAAAATGTTTGGAAAACACAAAAATATCTCCCCCAGTGTCTCTTGGCAAGGGCAGTGGAAGAGAGGCTGCTGCACTTGAGCTTGGCTGTGGGCGCCATCGTTCTGAGTCTTCTGACAGCTTCTGGGGTCTGTGTACCATTAGAGCCTTTGGGGCTGAGAGGTATAGCTGTAGTTCTTCCTCCTCTTCAGGCTTCGTGCAGGGTTCTTTAGCCCATTTGCTTATATCTCCTATTTCTGACATTAAAGAAACACCGGAAGGAAAGCACTAAATCACACTCACGCTAAGAAATCAGGTTCGCTTAGGAGATATGGGAGTAAGATGAAAGGAGATGATTAATTTTGCATGACTGGATCAATATCCCTGGACTCCCGGAGCCACAGTTTCTTTATGTGTAAAATGAGGATACTTATACCGCTTACTTCATGGAGTTGTAAGGGTCACATAAAGTTAAATATGCGCAAAAGCTATTTTCAAACTGACTAATTCCCCCAGTCAACTTTTCTGCAATATATTCTTGCATTTCAGTTTGGAGTTTTGGTCTGGGGTAGGTTCAGTCTACGTGCCAGCAATTCCAGGTTTCTGTCTCTTACACAAAGCTTCCCTGGCTTCAGTCTGCCCAGCACTCTCCCTTCTTCTAATGCCCAAGGCCCTTCCAGTCTGTTTCATCCTTTGGACTGTACACTTTAACCTAGGTCCAATGATACACACCAAATATTTGATCCTTAATTTGCACCGAAGAAAAGCACCCTGTTGGGGGGATGCCTGTGTAGGCTTTGGCTGTGTAGCTGCTTTTTAACTGATACTCTTTCAAAAGCTTCTCCTGAAACCATGGGGAAAGCGTAGATAACTCTTCAAGCCACGGAACAACTGGCTTTACCACACTTTGGGATTCTTGGATTCAGGGACGCTCGTTCCATATTTTAGCGATTCCCTGACACTCAAAAGGCCTGGTCAGAAAGGATTGATGAGGAAGACTTTGTTTAAGAGCATCAGGGTAACCACAAGTGTCTCTCTGCACAGCCCTTTCAACAATTGTAGCCATGTGGAGGATGTGATTACCTCAGGAATAGAAACTCAGAGCTTAAAGTGAAATGGCCAGGATGGAGCTGGAGCAGAAGGGTACATGAAATCGACAGACAAAGAGACAACAGGAAATAACGGTCTTCTTTCCAGCTGCTAGGAGTTACACTAGATTCCTAGCAAAACGGCACATCTTCTGTCCAAGGTTTCAGAGTGTTTTTGTCTTTTGTCTTGTCTTCACGTTTACTATCATTACAACTGCTGCTGCATCTAAGCAGGGTCCTCTGTTGGGGCGTATGTGAAGTCCAGGACCTGACAGACTTCATTCCTCACAGGCAAAGCCTGGGAGAAGTTTTGCTGGATTTGCTCTCACCTGGATGTTCTCTGTTTGGGGCTTTGATTTCTCAGATTCCAGGGTGTCTCTTGAGAGATCTGCTGCCACCCAAAACTCAACATATCAAGAATGAGCTAAGTCTTTCCTTTCCAGGCCTCCCACCTTGCTTGATACTTTTTCCAGCTTTCTTCATTTCTTCTATTTGTGTGTAACCCCAATTGCCTCAGCTTCCTCTTGTTGCCCTCCCATCTGTTAATACGCCCTTCTAAAGCATATACCTCAGTCTGTCCTTGATTTGACCTCCCCTCCATTGCCATAGAACAGCCCTCGCAACGTTCTCCAACAACTGCCGACAACCACCAGGCCCCAATCATTTGTTCCCAAATGTCCAGACAGCATCATGACAACTGCAAGAATATCAGTGTACAGAGAGGCTTATCTGCTCTATGCAGTTTCAGGGACTGTACACAGGAACCGAGAAGGGCACTGGCCTTGTCTCATGTAAATTGAAATTTTCACAGAAAGCACCAAGGCAGAGAACATGGGATAAAAGGGAAGGAAAGAATTAAATAAAGAAAATAAATTGGCTCACTCTTTGGGTTTCTGTATAACTATCTTTTTATTTGTGGGGAGTTTAGGGTATAGAGAAAAAGAAACTAAAAATTAAACACAATTTACTATGTGCTTACTATATATATATATATACACACATATATATGCACACACACTATAAATGCTACTTACTATTATATATATATTACTTACTATACATACTACTTCCTAAATGTAAATAACATATACATTTTCTATGTTATATTTCACTTAATCCCAGAATAAATCCATGAGGTAGGTATTATGGTTCTATGTCTTACCCATGAAGAAATTGAGGTTAAAAAATTTATGCAACTTGTCTGAGGACAAGTGGGAATAAGTGGGAGAAGCTGAGTTTGCTTCCGGCAGATTCATCCTCTGAAACTCTGAGCTCCTCTCATGAAGGGAATCGGTGCCATTCTGCCTGATGGTGGGAATTTCCCTGCCTTTTGTAACAAATTTGATCTGGAGAGACATGGTGGAGTGTGCTGACTGGATGATAACCAGGTGGTAAAGGTAAAGTTGAAAATAAGATCCAAGTAAATATAAGACTTTTGAGTATAGTCAGGAAGACATTTTAAGTCAGCATAGAAATGAAGATGCTGGGCCAACTGAGTAATTATGTAGAAAAATATGTATTTCTATCTGACACCATATAATGAATGTATGATGCTAAATGTAAAGCAATAAAACTATGAAAATTATACTGTGGATTTGTCTTATTTTGGGATGGAGAAATAATTTTAAGCATAAATTGGTAGAAACCAAAAAGCTTTCTAGATTTAATTCAATTATGTTTAAATATATAAGAAAAACATAAAAATTCTGTATGGTACAAGACACTCAGATTGGACAAAAATATTTTTGGTAATATTTATGAGAAAGGGCTAATTTCTTCAAAGTAAAAATAGCTTTTACAATCAATAAAACAAAGTAGACCAAAATCCAAAACAAAAGTGGGCAAAAGGCATATTAGCTCTTCACAGATGAAAAAATACACATCTCTGATACAGACAGTAAAATAAAGATAATGCTTCTAATGTTATAAGTAGTTATAACTGTGACTTCCCGGTTTATTTTCTTGTTTATACTTTATTTATTCTCCAATTTCTTTTACAACTAACATGTATTAATGTCACAATCCTTCACAGCCTCACTAAAGTTCTAAAATACAAAATTACAAATGTAACATCAATCATAACTTTCTCAGTCACATCATACCTGTATTTTGTTTTATTTTTTTTTTCAAGACAGTATTTATTTAGGTTTCCAGTCATTCATTCGGTGTTTATTGAGCGCCTACTATATGCCAGAAACAATGTTAGGAAACAGAAATTCAAAGATGAATAAGCAACAGTCTCTACTTTTGAGGACCTCACATCTAGACATAAAAATAGGGACTTATAATCTGATAGAAGGATGCTAGAGTTTCAGACTGAGGGCTGTAAGGATCTGAGGAAGAAAAGTCCCAGACAACACTCACCCTCAGGGAGGGCCGGGAGACATTCCTCGGGTTCACCAAACCTCCTTTTGGCAGGTGGCTTTTTAGATTCTATGTTCTAGCTCTCAATGGCATGAACTGAGCTCTGAGACACCAAACACAATCCTGTAAAGACCACCCCCCCAACTCCCCAGCTAGCTCATTTTCTCCAAACCACCTCACTTTGTACCATAAGGATTCCCTTGTTTTGGATGGTACTAATTTTTAAAATGGCAGCTTTGACATTAATGAAGGTGATGGTCCAAAAAAAGAATATCTTCTAATTATTGAACCCTACTCTGTATTAGGTACTATGCTAACATCCCACACACCAAAACCCTCCAGCATAGGTATTGTGTTATTATTTCCAGTTATCATGAGGAAACTGAGGCCCAGAAAAGTTAAGCCAAGTTCTCTACCAATTTCAATGACCTCTGCTTACCTGTTGCAGGGAATGTGCACCAGGTAAGGTCTTATGCTATCAGGAAGCTTGCTGTTTATTTCGAACTTTAATAGTGACTAAAAGGGTGGTGGTGTCTTTAACCTCAGAAGAGCATACCCTCCGGGCCCCCAGAAAGTTTTTCCATTTCTTAGGGGGTAGTCTGTTGCACAGAACTTCCTTGATAAATTCTTGCCTTTCAGCTGTCCTCCACCAGCTGCTCATTGTGATTCTGGGGAGAAGGCCAACCTATAAAGAATTGAATGTGTTCTCTGGCACATAGTAGGCACTTCATTCTTGTCAGTCCCTCACCCAATTGCTTTCTCCCCAAGAGTAGACCTCTTTTTCTCTTTCTGGCTACATTGCCCAGACCCATCTCCTCTGCTCCCCATTAGGGAGTCTGGGCTCACCTGTTTTCCCTCAGCAGAGAGTTCCCCATCCTCTCAGTCCTCTTGGTGCCTTCCCCTTGGCTTGCCCTGTGTTCTGACAAGTGCTGCTCCTGACTTAGAGACAGGGCTGCATTGCTCAGCCACCAGGGCAGAGAGAGCTGTGAGGAGAGTATCCCTTTGAAGAGGAGAGGAGGAGCCCGGGGGGAGGAGATTCAGAAGTGCACACATGCACAACTTCCTAAAATGTCAGAGGCTGAACCAACTGGGTTATTGCCCTTAACCAGAAGTTGTTAGTCAATGAGAGGTTTGAACAAATGGGGAAGCCCCAACTGCAATTGTAAACAAGCCATGGGGGTTTTTCACCTCAGATACCTGAGCTCATTAAAGCACTTTGTAGTCCTAGAAACATCAGACGGGGAGAACTTTGTTTTAAAACAAAAAAGCTTAAAAATCAAGCCATAGGGCTTCCCTCGTGGCGCAGTGGTTGAGAGTCCGCCTGCTGATGCAGGGGACACTGGTTCGGACCTTGGTCCGGGAAGATCCCACATGCCGCGGAGCGGCTGGGCCTGTGAGCCATGGCCGCTGAGCCTGTGCGTCCGGAGCCTGTGCTCCACAACGGGAGAGGCCACAAACAGTGAGAGGCCTATGTACGCAAAAAAAAAAAAAAAAAAAAAAAAAAAAATCAAGCCATAGACCAGTAGAAAATATTAGCAAAACATACATCTGGTAAAAAGATTTTTATCCAAAGTGTGTAAAGAACTCTCAAAACTTACTAAGAATAGAACAAACATCAAATAACAAAATAGGCAAAATATTTGAACAGACATTTCATCAAAGAAAATATGCAGATGGCAAACAAAGTCATGAAAAGATGCTCAACACCATAGTCATTAGGGGTGTAATAATATAAATCAAAACTACAACGCAATACTTTTGCACATCTATTAGAATGGATAACATTGAAAACAAAAACAAAAACTGGTGGGCTTCCCTGGTAGAGCAGTGGTTGAGAATCTGCCTGCTAATGCAAGGGGACATGGGTTCGAACCCTGCTCTGGGAGGATCCCACATGCTGTGGAGCGGCTGGGCCCGTGAGCCACAACTACTGAGCCTGCGTGTCTGGAGCCTGTGCTCCGCAACAAGAGAGGCCACAATAGTGAGAGGCCCGTGCACCGCGATGAAGAGTGGCCCCTGCTTGCCACAACTGGAGAAAGCCCTTGCACAGAAACGAAGACCCAACACAGCCATAAATAAATAAATTAATTAATTAATAAACTCCTACCCCCAACATCTTCTTTAAAATAATAAATAATAAAAATTAAAAAAATATAAAAACAAAAACTGATAATACCAAGTGCTGACAAGGGAAGTGGAGCATCTAGAAGTCTCACATACTGCTGATGGGAATGCAATATGGTTTAGCCTCTTTGGAAAAGAGTATGGCAGTTTCTTATAAAGTTAAACATAGCCTTACCACACAACCTAGCAACCCCACTCTTAGGCATTTACCCAAGAGAAATAAAAAATTAAGATCTCTAAGAACCTGCATGTGTATGTTTATAGCTGCTTTACTCATCATTGCCAAAAAAACCCCAAAACAAAACAGAAAAAAAACCCTGGAAATAACCCAGATAATCTCAAGTAGTGAATGGCTAAACAAACTATGTCACATCCACACAATGGGATTCTGCCCAGTAATAAAAAGGAATGGACTACTAATATATATAACAACATAGATGATTCTCAAATGCATTACGCTGAGTGGAAGAATCCAGATTTAATATCTACCTTTTGTGACATTCAGGATGAGGCAAAACTGTAGGGACAGAAAACACATCAGTGGTGGCCAGAGAAGGGGTAGGGGAAGGTTTGATCTTCAAGGATCAGGAGGGAATATTTTTGTAATTGTTCTGTATCTTGTGGTGTTGGTGACATACATGACTGTATGCATTTCTCATAATTCATAGAGCTGTATATCAAAAAGCATGCATTCTACCATATGTAAATTATCTCAATAGAAAGGTTAAAAATGAAAGAAATTAACTTGGGGACAGGAATTACAGATTTTTAAAATTATTCTTATAGTTGATGGTTGGTTCAAGTTTGGCCACTCATTTGTTCCTTCATTCCTTCAACAAGTATATGCTGAGCACTTACTGTATGCTGGGCATTGTGGGTTTAGTGGTGAAGGAAGCAGATACAGGCCTGCCCTCATGGAGCTCCTTGAAATGAAATGAAACAAAGTGCAAAAGATCTTACTGCTTGTCCTAGAGTAATGGAGAGGTCATACCTGCAACAGGCAGGGCAGCATGGGAAAGCAGCTTAGAAGAAACCATGTTAGAGAAGCTGGGGTACTAGTTGTGCAACACCAGACCCATCACACATCACTCATGCCCCCGTTGCTGCTCTCCATACATCAGGCTGTCTATGTGGGGGGTTTCCAGGAGCACTTTATGACAAATGGGCTGAGAGGTGGACAACACTTGCCTAGGAGGACAAAGTATTCTGGAGTGAGTAGGGCTTGTGAGAGGGAAAGGAGGGTTATGCCAGTCTAGGAGGGCTCAATGCATGAAGTAAAATCTATTATGATTGATAACATTCTAGTCCTGCAAGGGAAAATACAAATGAAAGAGCCTAATTCTCTCTGTTGAAAATAAGGCCAGAGACCTTTTCCCCTCCCTTTTTTTAGAGCATTTATTTTAGAAAACTTGTAAGTTCTTTCTCTCCATCTTTCAAATACATGTAAATCTTTTAAAAATTGAATAAACAACCCAGGAACATTTCCCCCCCGGAACCTGGGACCCATCTTTTTGAAATGCAATCACAAGGAAGATAAGGCCCTTATGTCCCAGTTTTCCTGGGAGAATAGGAGCCAAACTTCAGCTGACCCCTGGCTCCAAATTTCAAACCTACCTACAGGCAAAAGGATAAGAGGAAAATTTCTCTTTCAAGGACAATCAGCAAACATATTACCAAATGCATTTAGGGTGAATAATGTGTGACAAATAATGCAGTCAAGTCCTCTTATTTGAGGACTAGACATTGTTTATCTTGAAAAAGTGTATACAATGGATTGTATCTGTTTGGCTACAGAAAAGGGCAAGATTTCTTTGTTTCTGTAATCTCCTTATAGGATTTCCTATGATTCTCATTACATTCTGGTTTAATGCTTATTCAATAATAAAACTTTCTCTTCCTTCTACTTTTGTGGAGAGATTTTCTGGGGCAGCAGGAGATTGTGTGTTTTTAATTATATTTCTCCAACAGAACCTCCATTCAATTTTTCATTAATCCCTTGGGTAATTTATCCTAGGAAAGATATTAGGATAGCAAATTTTCCTATCTTGGGAATAACTGAAATTCAGGAAACCCTCTCCTCAGTAAGTTAGTTGAACAGTGAAGAAAGAAAATTCTTAACAAAGCATATATAAAAATTAGGGATGTCTACTGCATACAGATCTAAGAAATCTGGGGCTGCCCTAATCTGTTTCTCCCATTCTCCTGTGTCAAAACCACTTCCTTTACCAAGTTGAATAATTAAAATAAATTTTAAGGAATTTCTTCCAAGTTATCTAAAGCTTTCTATTCTGTTGTGGGGAGGAAAAATACAAAACTAAACTAAACTTCCTCTACCCTTCTAGGTTCTTCTGGCTCGTCTAAGAATTATATCCACAGGAGACAGATTAACAGGAAAAAAAACAAATTTAATTATATACTTACAGGGGCTCCATAAGAATATGAGGCCCAAGGACAAGTTAGGCAGTTGAGACTAATAAGCCTTCTGAGAGAAGAAGAAGGGGGTAGGGACTTGAGACTTCAAAGGGGAGGAAGGCAATTCACATGGAGATGGAGAAGTAAATGTTGGATAACAAATGTTTGCTGGGCCCTGCAGAGACAACGGGACACAGGGAGGACTTTGGGCTTCAGGCTCTGCTGAACTCTCCATACCACACATAGCCCGAATTCTTTGTAGGTATCTCTGGTGGTGGTGCTCTTCCTGGACCAGGCTCTTTGTCTAAATTCTTTTAGGCAGTTAAGGAGGGGGTGGGTAAAAAGAAAGAGTTCTTGAGCCTTTTGCTTTTTTAAAAAAAATCTCCAATCCAAATAACTCTCAAGCTAATGGGATAGTCTAGGGTGGCAAGTTTTGTTCCCCTACACCATATATAGGGAATCTGAGATAACAGCCAATGGTCTGCCATTTTGTGTGTGAAGAAAGTGGTGTGTGTGTGTGTGTGTGTGTGTGTGTGTGTGTGTGTGTATGTGTGTGAGAGAGAGTATGAAGGTGTCTTGACACACTGTTATAACTAACCTTTCTCTTCCCTATTACTTTCAGGAAATAATTTACTTTAAAGTCCCTCTCCTCAGTGGCCTCTCTATGTGTTGTCCCACCTAGAGGTCAGAAGCAGGGAACCAGAGTTTTTAGCATCATGGAGGAAAGAAAAAATGGACAAGAGAGTTAGCCAGTGAGTAGGGCAATTGTTGACTCCTCACCAGTATAAATTAAATTATCCTAGACGTTGGGTAGGGCAGCTTGAGCAAACAGCCTGGACGCTGCCCCAAGGGTGGCTTAATTAGTTCCAGTGTCGAGCAAAGCCTTCTTTGCGTTCAGAGAGTCAACACCATAGGGGTGAGTGTTGGAAATCAACCTTCCATTATAATTTAAGAAAAGGCTGGGGATGGCTCCCTAACTTTCAACTTTGAGTTTTACTCAGGCCATTAGCTGGAGAAGCTGAGCTGTGGAAGCATTAGCTACTGATCATGAAAATTTTTTATGATTGTGTAAGGTAGCAGGAAGGAGCAGGACACGTATAATATTTACATTTATTGCTGTGAAAACAACTCTAGACTAAATAATCTACCTCTGCTCCACAAATGAAAGTCTAGAAATACACACACCCACACAAAGAAGCCAAAATAACAAATCTTTGAATCATACGTTCTCTGTCCTTCTTGGTGCTTACTCCAATGCCTAATACATATGAGAAATTATATGAATTAAATTCTAAATAAAAGCCTGGATGTTTGTAAGCAGATGATGGTGAAATCAGAGGAAGTTTCAGTTGGAATCTTTAAATTAACTTTCCTATCCTTAGGCATTACTGTAAGAGAATTAATTACCAATGCAAAGCCTGTTTTGCTATATCTCTAAGATCATAGGATAGTATAATCAGAATAATCATTTGTTGAGAGCTTTCTATAATCTACGTACTACATTAAATGTTTTAGGTATAATTTCTTATTAGTTCATGCAAGAATTCTATGGGATAAATACCATTTCCTCTATATTATGGATGAGGACACTAGGCTCACAGAAGTCAAAGGACTTGCTCAAGACACCCCAATAGTAATCTAGTATATAAGTGCAAACAGGGCATGAAGTTTATTCATTTTCCTATGCAATGAGTAGCTGTAGAAAGATGGCCTTGACTTTGAACTTAGGTCTGTATCACTCCAATGTGTCCAGAAAGGCTGAAACATATTTACATGTCTTGAGTGTGTCATGGCTTCCCAGTTCTTGTGTGGCTTTTGTCGACTGAAAAAAAAAAAACAAAAACACAACATGAGAGCTGTGAGTTTAGTTTTATTTGGAGATTTATTGAGGACTATAGCCTGGGGATAGCTCTGAGGAGCTGCTCTGGAGATGTAAGGAGGGAGGTCAGTACATATGTGATTTTTGGAGAAGAGGTACATGCAGTCAAGCACACAACTTAGTAGAAGGTTGCTGCCAGTCACAAAGAACAGATATCTCTGTTAATGATTTTTCTAAGTACAGGAAGATACAAGAAATTCGGTTTATAAAATCTTCTCCTGAAAATATATGCCAATTTTCCCAGAGCACAGAGTGTCTCATTCCTTATCTCCACCCTGAGCTCCTTTCAGGGTGTGTTGAAAGTCAGCGACTGCAGTGGCTAATGACTCAATCCTTGTAGAACCAGATGGTGAGTGACATTTAGTTGGCACTTTTAACTTCAGACTGACTTCAGCTGCCAAGGCTGGTTAGAGGTCTTCTGGATAAGAGTGATTCTTTGAACTTTTTCAGTCTCAAAAAGCAGATGGTATAAATCAAGCCCTAGGTAGTCTTTTTTAGACTTTTGTGATTAGAGATGGGAGCTGAGAGAGCTATGTATGCTAAGGAAAATCATTTTGGAGCATTTTATGACAGGAAAAGAACTGGTTTATTTAAGAATTCTTGTAGAGTCAGGAATATAATGGCTTAGTTAAGACATCACCATTCTGCCTTCCCTGCAAAATGTCTCATAGAGAGGGTGAAGGCTGCATGATGGGATAATATTGAAAAGTCTTCCTGAGTATAATTTTCTAACTACTTACTTTTTGGTACATAATATGAGTTGATTAGGAATCCTGCCTAATGTCAAAGAGTTATGTGTTTGAAAACTATGACTGTTAATAGCTGATATTCCTCATTAAGGAGTATTTGGCTTTATTTGTTTTAATTGTATTGAAATACAGTTGATTTAAAGTGTTATGTTAATTTCTGTACAGCAAAGTGACTCAGTTATACACATATATATTCTTTTTCATATTCTTTTCCATTATGGTTTATCACAGGATATTGAATATATTTCCCTGTGCTATATAGTAAGACTTTGTTGTTTACCCATCCTATATATAATAGTTTGCATCTGCTAATCCCAAATTCCCAATACTTCTCCCCTGCCCTGCAACCACAAGTCTGTCCTCTATGTCTGTGAGTCTGTTTCTGTTTCATAGATATGTTCATTTGTATCATATTTTACATTCCACATATAAGTGATATCACATGGTATTTGTCTTTCTCTTTCTGATTTACTTTGCTTAGTATCTCTAGGTCCATCCATGTTGCTTCAAATGGCATTATTTCATGATTTTTAATGGCTGAGTAATATTCCATTGCATATATACACCACATCTTCTTTATCCATTCATCTGTTGATGGACATTTATGTTGTTTTCATGTCTTGGTTATTATAAATAGTGCTGTTATGAACATAGGGGTGCATACATTTTTTCAAATTGCAGTTTTGTATGGGTATATGCCCAAGAGTGGAGTTGCTGGATCATATGGCAATCCTATTTTTAGTTTTTTGAGGAGCTTCCATACTGTTTTCCATAATGGCTGCACCAGTTTACATTCCCACCAACAGTGTAAGAGGGTTCTCTTTTCTCCACACTCTTTCCAACATTTATTATTTGTAGACTTTTTAATGATGGCCATTCTGATCAGTGTGAGGTGGTACCTCATTGTAGTTTTGATTTGCATTTCTCTAATAATTAACGATGAAGAGCATTTTTCATGTACCTCTTGGCCATCTGTATGTCTTCTCTGGAGAAATTTCTATTTAGGTCTTCTGCCCATTTTTTGATTGGATTGTTTGTGGGTTTTTTGTTATTGAATTGTGTGAGTTGTTTGTATATTTTGGAAATTAAGCCCTTATTGGTTGCACCATTTGCAAATATTTTCTCCCAGTGTGTAGGTTGTCTTTTCATTATTTTATGGTTTCCTTTGCTGTGCAAAAGCTTATAAGCTTGATTAGGTCCATTTGTTTATTTTTGCTTTTATTTCTATTGCCTTGGGAGACTGACCTAAGAAAACATTGGCACGATTTATTTCAGAGAATGTTTTGCCTATGGTCTCTTCTAGGAGTTTTATGGTGCCTTGTCTTATGTTTAAGCCTTTAAGCCATTTTGAGTTTATTTTTGTGCATGGTATGAGGGTGTGTTCTAGCTTCATTGACTTACATGAGGCTATCCAACTTTCCTAACACCACTTGCTAAAGAGACAGTCTTTTCCCCATTGTATATTATTGCTTCCTTTGTCAAAGATTAATTGTCCATAGGTGTGTGGTTTTATTTCTGGGCTTTCTATTTTGTTCCATTGATCCGTCTGTTTTTGTGCCAATACCACACAGTTTTGGTTACCGTAGCTTTGCAGTATGTCTGAAGTCCGGGAGGGTTATGCCTCCTGCTTTGTTCTTTTTCCTCAGGATTTCTTTGGCAATTCTGGGTCTTTTATGGTTCCATATAAATTTTAAGATTATCTGTTCTAGTTCTGTAAAAAATGTCATGGGTAATCTGATAGGGATCACATTAAATCTGTAGATTGCTTTGGGTAGTATGGCCATTTTAACAATATTAATTCTAATCCAGAAGCATGGAATATCTTTCCATTTCTTTGAATCATCTTCAGTCTCCTTTATTAATGTTTTGTAGTTCTCAGCATATAAGTCTTTCACTTCCTTGGTGAGGTTTGTTCCTAAGTATTTAATTAATTTATTTATTTTGATGCAATTTTAAAAAGGATCGTTTGTTTATGTAAGGAGTATTTGGTTTCAAAAAGTAGGTAGGAACACAGCTCCAATACCTGTCTAAGTGAGCTTTGGGGGAGGGATGTTAGCATATGACTTGCTGGGGGCAATAATAAAACAGAAGATTATTTTTAATGGTAAGGGGACTATTTGAAACAAAATGGGAATTTGTTCAGCTCACTGAGAGGGCTCCTACAATGTACCCAGGCAGGTGGATGGTACAGCACTCTTCCCTGTCATTTCTTGGACTACTGTTTCAGAATGAATGACCCTTGGGAAGAATATTCCTTCATCAGCAAAGTTTTCTGTTTTTAACTAGTAAGACTAACATAGAATATAGAAGGTTCAGTTATGTATCTGGAGGGAAAAAAAATAATACAAACTAGGTTTAAACACTGTAACAGTTAAAAGCTAAGTTAAAAATAAAATTCCAAGGGTCAAAAGACCAAGTAAAGTCCTTATCTAAAAATATTAAAAGCAGACAATATTCTGGGCCTTGTAAGCAAATAAGTGGGCTTCCCCTGAGGAGTCAAGCGAAAATGAGCTCTAAGCACCCTTCTCAGGCCAAAATCAGCATTACATTCTTTCTGGTGAAGGAGGAGTCCTGGGCACACAATTACCATACCCTGATGAGGAGGGTGGGTATACACCTTGCAAGGTGCTGCAATTATTTCATATCTCAGTGCCTTGTTCAGGCTTCTTTCCCCACGTGGAAATGTTTACCGTCAAGGACACGGACCTAGTCAGACACTGACAATGACTAATATTTTTTGGAGTGTATCCTTCTCTTCTCCATTGGCTTAGATTTCCACCCCCTCCCCCCCCAACAAAAAAAAATCTAGAGAACTTAAAAAGCATTGTAAATTATTCTGAATGTATTTGGGCGATTTGAGTACCAGTGTCATCACGTCTAGCTGTGACTTTGAGCAATTTTCGGAATTCTTTAAGCTCCATTACTTTCTCTTTAAAATGGGATGATGATAGTACCTACCACCTAAATTTCATGTAGTGATGGCTCAAGCTGAAATGAGGGCAAGACCCTCAGAAGAGTGCCTGGTGCACACTAAGCTCGCTGTCAGTGATGGCTACTGGTGGAGAGCACTTCTTCCCTCTCCTGATTTCTGGTTCCAGATTGAGGGCTTCACTCTCCATTGCCTTAACACTCCTGGCCTGTCACCATACCTCCTCATTCATTCTGCTGAGGTGCAGTAGCTTATCAGGTTAATGAATTTGGAAGCAGAGTCTGGATGTTCTTTGTCCAGTCCCTTCTTCCTGATTCCTTTTGGGGGTGAACTTGCCCTTAGAAATCTTCTTTTCTGCTGTTCTCAGCTATGCAGTAAGCTTAATGGTAAATGTCTACAGTGGTAAATCTGTCCAAATCTGGGAGTCAAAAGGCAACCATGTATTCCATGTCAGCTCAGTCACTAATAAAGGTGTGTGTGTTGGTGTGGAGGGAGTGGGATGTGTGTGTTTTAGGTTCTAAGTAATCCTCTGTCTTAATTTTCACTTGGTTCAGAACTCGGGAGAGGAAGGGTACTCATTAATAAGATCCCTCAGGTATTATGCTAAGTGAAATAAGTCAGACAGAGAAAGACAAATACATATCACTTACATTTGGAATCTAAAAAATGAAACAAACTAGTGAATATAACAAAAAGGAAACAGACTCACAGGTAGAGAGAACAAAGTTGTAGTTATCAGTGGGGAGGTGGAGAGGGGCAATATAGGGATAGGGGATTAAGAGGTACAAACTGTTATGTGTAAAATAAATCCGCTACAAGGATATATTGTACAATACGGGGAATATATCCAATATTTTATAATAACTAAAAATGAATAACTAAAAATGAAGTAACCTTAAAAATTGTGAATCTCTATGTTGTACACCTGTAACTTGTATAGTATTGTACATCAACTATCTCAGTAATAAAAATGTCTCTTCAGACATTAAAAGAGCTGTCATGTAACTATCACTGGGAAAGAACTGGTTGAGTTTAGTTTTGGAGAGAAGTGATAGCAGTTTGATTTGACTTTCCCAACAGCAACAAACCGAACTGTCTTCTCCACAAGCGCATTTTGTGAATGGAGTCTCTACACTTGGCTTCTGAAAACTGTGCCTCCCACCAGTTGTAGCAAGAAAAAAGTTTGGAATAACATTTCCCAACCCCTGGGTGGAAGCATGATCCTACAGACATATATTTAAATTTTTATAAATTCTTCAGATACTTATTTAAGACTTACCATACTGGAGGTATATATGGTAAAATAGCTAATCACAGGCTTGTTTTCAACTCTCTGCTCTGCCTCTTACTAGCTGGGAGGTTTTCGGCAAATTGCTCACACTCAGTCTTTCAATTTACTCATTTGTAAATTGAAAATAATAGTACCTACCTTACGTGGTTGTTGTGAAGATTATGTAAGTTCATAACTGTACAGCATTTGTCATATACCAGCATACAGAAAGCACACAATATCGCTTCACTGTTAAGATTATCCTTTAAAATTATGTGCTGGGCGTTGTGGTCACTATTGTAAATATAATGATGAACAAAATGGACACTGGCAGTTTCGCTTAGGACTGAGTTACATGGTTCGGTCTAAATCCATTTCCATTCTTTGCTATTTTAATTCACTGAGTGCTTCGAGTCTAAGATGAGTGAAGTGCAATGAATGAAAAAAATCAATACTTGGTTCAAGAGCAACATTTAAAATACATTTTAATAGCATTTAATTTTCATAAAGTGAAGCAAACCATTTTTGCTTTAAGAGTAATATGCAAATTATTGAGGCGGCATAAACTTATTTTCTGGCTCTAAAACTAAAACTCACTCTAAAATTTTCTGGAGTGTTTTACATATTTTAAATAATAGATATTTTAAATCAAGGAAATTTTGCAAAAAAGTGTTTTAAACAGAACAGTTGCAAGGTCCAAACTTCTTTCCTTGTGACACCAAGAACATTTGCACAGGATCCAACTCGAAGTTGCTCCCTCTTGAGGTAGGGAAATGCATTTCAAAAACAGGAGGCATCTCATGACAGCAGTACCAATGCATGTGTCAGTCTTCAAAACAGCCTTGTCAACCGTTTCTAAAAAAATGGAAAGGAAAGAAAACAAAGGCAAAAGAACTTTGGAATCTTTCAACATTGACCCACAACCTGGGATAGGATGCATTGGAGGGTCATTTTCATTCTCACAAGAAACATCTGGTCATTATTGATGAGGCCAAGAAAGGAAGTTGAGCAAGGAAGTGTGAATCATTCATCCTCATAAAGGGGTGGCAACGTGATTTAAACTGGGAGTCTGAATCCAAGTAGCCCTTGGCGTCTGCCGAACCGGACAGGGGTATTTTATGCATTACCAGGAGGAGGGTTTTCCATTGTGGGAATAACTTCACTGGAGTCATTTCTGAGTCACTCACTGAGTTTCAACTCTGGCTATTACCACTCCCTTTCCTAACACTATGGATTGCTGAGCGTAAACGGTGGTAAAAAAGAAAAGACAACTTTAAAGTAATTTATATTTGAATAATGCTTGATAGTTTTACCATCATATTTTTCATTATAAGGGTAATAAAACTGCATAAAATAAAAGAGGTAAATAAGACCATCCCTACTCTCACCTTTCCACTTAATTACATCATTTGGATTTATCTTTTCTGGCCTTGTTTTATGCTAAACAAGGTATAAGTACAGTTTTGCCTTCAGCTTTTATATTTTACATTGGACTACTCAACCAGTCTTTTTCATGGTTTTATGATAGTCCGTGTACGGATGTGCTGTAGTGAAATTATACACTTTCTCATTGTTGAACACTTAGGCTCTTTTAAATTTTTTGCCCCTAGAAATAGTAGTGTACTAGACATGTTGTACATATGTCTACTTGAATACTTTGGATTTCTCTCTTTGGATTGATTTTTACTCTCTTAGGATTTCAATTTTCAGACTGATTTTTTCAAAAAACACTGAGCCCAAGTGTGTAAGCATTTTTATGACTTTTGTTAACAAATTACTTTTACTTATCCACCAGCTAAATATGAGAAAACAAGTATCACTCTATTTTCAGTTATTTCAAAGGCAATAATTCTACCATTGAATAAAAACTGTTCATTTAAAAAAACAAATGTTAATACTTCATTGTTGTTTAGTTTTCTCTATATTCTGGGTATTGTCTTTTCCCTGAACTGGCTGTTCATAAGTTTGCCTGTTGGAATCATAGTGTTTTCCTCATCATTTTGTATAAATTTTTCCCATGTGTTGCAAATAATTCTTGCAAACATCTTTTCGATGGTGTATTGTTAGCTTTTAAATCTATTTTTAAATATGATCTTTGTCATAGGAAGTGGTATGCAAGAGCTAACGTTTTTTAAATGGAGATAAGATTTATCTGAAGGTCATTTTTAACCCAGTGATATTCTTAATGTAACATAGAGTCATATAAAGCACTTATAAACACATATTTCCCCAGAGACACCACATTTTGAATGGCCAACAGTCAGGCTGGTCTACTCATTTTTCCCCCAAAGTCTTGCTCTCCTGTGTCTTCTATTCTGAGTGTCCGCTTCATTTCTCTACAAAGACTTTGTTTGTGATCAGTAGCTACTTTTCCTCTTTTGAATTCATTTAGCTTCAGTTGACACTGTCCATGGTGTATCTCGTATTGTTATTTTAATTGCCTTCTGTGTGGTATGTTTTGTCTCCTTAACTAGAACATAAACTTTTGAACATGAAGTCATAGCTTATTGCCTGTTTACATCTTCCACAGTGCATGGCTGCCTGAAAAATGACCTGCCAAATTGGGAGCAACCAGTGTTGCATGTGAGACTAAATAGCAGAATATAGAGAGGGAACCATGAGACTACAAAGTTTTCAGAAATCCAGATAAAGGAATCTTATTTTAAAATTAATTTTCCAAATTAGAATTTAGAGCTAGTGCCATTAGAAGCTCCCTGGCTAGTGGAAGGTAGTATAATCATACTATCACACAAAGGCAAATAAATTGGCTTCCTTCTACATCTCTGGGGACAGGTGTGCTCCTGATCATGTTGGAGAAACTGAGGCAGCTTACCAGACTTTCATTTAGACTTATTATAGGCATCCTCATGGAAGTTCTTATCCTCCGTGGTCTTAACAATTGATTCTGTAGGCTGTTGATTCTAAAAATGGAGATAGGAGTCAAAGTCTGAGACTGTTAATAAGGGTCAGATTTATAAAGCAGAGCTGGTGTCAAATCTGGTCTGTAGATCAGGGCACCTAGAACTGGGACTTCTGCCAGCGACAGCACTGTGTGGGGACCAAAACATTTTGTAAGGAGCCACTTTATGTTGTGTCAGCCTTTTTCATTATGTAAAGGTAAAGCTACAGTTCTGGGGTGGTAGTAGTAGGGCAAAGGTTTGAGAGGAGTAGGAAGGGAGCTGGCTCAGAAACATAACCAAGATCTGACATCAGGGAGAAAAAAGAATTTACTAAATAACGCAATTTGTTGATCTCTGTATGTCTCAGTAGCTGACGTTTCTACCATTTAATGGACTGTCTCTCACTTTAACACTACTTCCTCTATGTTAGCAACCATCATGCAATCCTTTTTTTTAACTAAGGAAAAGCAGCATTTTGGGGCAAAGTGTACCGGGAGAGCACTAGCTTCCCTGGCTCTTCCCTCCATCCCCTCAAATATGCTATTAAGATGAATCCTACAGGCTTGGCAGCCTGCCAGGGCTAAGGAGAAAGATGGCTTAATTGGTAAGCTAGACGAAGCCATCTAATATTTTATCTTAAGTGTCTTACTCCTCTTTTTTTGTTTTTTAATTGTAATTTCCCTTTGTTATTTCCTAGTCTTCAGCAGCAACTGTGTTTGCGAGAATTAGAGGAGGTGACTGTGTCCATATTTTTTTTTTTTAGAAAATTAATATGGGGAGAGCAAAAGAGGTTTGGAGAAGTAGTTTACAATGTTAAGAAGGGGTAACAAAGAATAATAGACATTCTGTGTATGTATTGCTTGTTATATGTCAAATACTATGCAGCGTACTTCCCATTTCTTTAATCCCCATGTAGTCGCACTATATGAAATAGGCATTGCTATTATCCCTGTTTTATAGACAGGGAAAAAGTGATGCTCAGGCAGGTTGAGAAACTTGTCCAAGGTCACATGGCTAATATGTGATGGAACCAGGAGACAAACCAGAGAATTTCATGCTAGAGCCCATACTCTTAGCCCCAAAGCTATTGGGTCAGGAGTTCTAGGTAACAAGCAACAACCAGGGAGGGTTTGAGGAAAAGCTTCCGCAGGAAGACTCCAAAATACTTAGGGAGAAAGTGAACTTCCTGCTTTTATGCAGAATGAGAACATGTGTGTTAAAGAAGAGTATTGGCCTCTTGAAGATCTGAGAACTTGGACACATTTGAGTTTAAGACGGACATGAGAAAAACACCTTCAACGTCCCCCATGGAACCTATAATCACCTTTCATTCAACATACACTCATGAGGAGAGTTTCGGGGGAAAGAGAGCATGTGTTTTGAGTTTAATGCCTACTGCTAATACAGCAAATAGACTTAACTGATATAAAACATTTTTAACAATCAAATATACAATTTTCTGATGTATTTGTAGTAGATATTTCTCAGATTCTGGGCATGATAATCAACATCTCCTGGAAAAATACAACCAGCTTGGAAAAGACAAGAATTAAAAATAAATTCTCCCTGAAGCTAATATGTCAGATATGCCTCAATTGGGCTTTCCTGGTGGCACAGTGGTTAAGAATCTGCCTGCCAATGAAGGAGACATGGGTTCGAGCCCTGGTCTGGGAAGATCCCACATGCCGCAGAACAAATAAGCTCGTGTGCCACAACTACTGAGCCTGCACTGTAGAGCCCATGTGCCACAACTACTGAGCCTGTGTGCCACAACTACTAAAGCCCGCATGCCTAAAGCCTGTGTTCCCAACAAGAGAAGCCACCACAATGAGAAGCCTGCACACCACAACGAAGAGTAGCCCCCGCTTGCTGCAACCAGACAAAAGCCCACGTGCAGCAACGAAGACCCAACACAGCCAAAAATAAAATAAATAAAATTTAAAAATATGCCTCAATTAAAAAAAAAAAATTATTAAATAAATAAATAAACTCTCTACCCCACCTAGAACTCCCTAAAATCCAGTCTACAGGTAGACTGGTGTAGATCTAGTGAGATAGAGTCGTCCCTAGGTATCGGCAGGGGATTGGTCCCAGGACCACATTCCCTCTTCCCACAAGTACCAAAATCCATGGGTGCTTAAGTCTCTTATATAAAGTGGCATAGTACAGTATGTGCCCAGTATCCATGGGTTCCGTGTTCTAAGATATGGAGGGCTGACTGTACTTTCACTCTATTTCTCAGTTTACCTGAGTACTTGTCTCTTCTTGAGGGTGTTCTTCATTTGTTCTGCTTGCAGCTGCTTCAAAAAAGACTGTGTTAGTTAAAGCACTGAAACAAAGGACTGTATCAAATAGTCCGACTCTCAAAGTCAACCATATTCAAGTCACTTACACCCAGGACGTGTGATCTGAAATTGGTGGTAATTTCAACTGGTAGCAAGTGGGGTCACTTTTCAAAAAAGGGATTAAAAGTCCTCTATTATAAAGATTGTGTAACAATTGTGCAGAAGGTTTGGAAAGTAGAGAGACAAAATCATCTATTGTCCCACCATCCCCAAAATACTTTTATATTAATATCTATTGAGCATGCCAGGCCCATTGGTAAGCAATGGGGATACATAAGAAAACAAACGAGTTATGATCCGTGCCCTCTTGGAGCAGATGGGCCAGCAAAAAAAAATACAAAATGGGAAAACAGGACTGTGTGCATAGCGGGCTATGGGAGCACACAGGAGAGTGAAGTGTTGTGAATTTGGAATGTATCAGTGATGCTGAGATTTGAAGAATAAGAAGTTAGCTCCGTGGAATGGGGAGATGTGGGGAGAGGCATGTTTAGAAGTTCCAGGCAGAAGGAAAAGAAAGAATGTGCAAAAGTTCAGGAATGAGAAAACATGAGGTCTCCCAGATTATGTGAACCATTAGCTGTTTGGTATGGCTACATTTTAGAGAGTGGGGAGGGGAGATGGCTGAAAAAAGAGAAGATGGTGAAGGTTTCAATACCATGTCCCATTTCTGCTTAATCTAAAGATGAGAGGAGACTCATGTGATGACAGTATTGTGTGTCCACATGGATTCAAAGGTATATAATTATAACATAATAAAGATAAAATTTGTTTAATGTTAGCAACACAATGTTGTATCATTGGTATTTTTACTTGACATGTATCATTGGTCTTTTCCAAGTTACTACATGGGAAATTAATTGGTTAATTGTTATTTAGCATTTAATCATGTTGACTAATGTGTTAATTTAATTAACCATTCATTTATCATTAGCCATTTTGATAACTTCTACTTTATATTTTTATAAATAATGCTCAATTACCCTTTTCACATTTTTTGATTTATTTCTTTACAATAAATGTCTAGAAATTATATTATTAATTAATTTTTTATTGAGGTATAATTGACATATATAGAAATTATATTATTTAGGCAAAGGATATAAAAACCTTTATGGCCTTTGGAATCTTGTGATAAATTTATTTCATCAATTAGTGCTGGTATCAAGGTAAGAATGTATATCAGATTCACAACATTTTTTTTGAGCATTAAGCATTATAATTCTTTAAAAATCTCACTAATTAAACAGAGCAATATTTAATTTCTGTTTCTATAAATGTTAGTAGTGTTGAACTTTTTTACATTTTGTTTTCAATGTAACTTTTCTTCCATGAATTGTCCTTTGCTGACCTCTTGATTGGTAATATTTTTATTGACACAGAATTTTAAAATTAATTTCTATATTTCTAAATTTAGAACTGTCTCTTTCAGTGAAATGATAAATATTAAATTATATTACTATTTATTCAATAATTTAATTATTTACCAGTTAATTTTTAAATCTACCTCAAACTCATTTTCCAAATTTGAATCAATGACTTAATAGTATTTATTAAATAATCATTTATGTTCTGATTCAACTTTATTCATGCAAAATTTGTATGAATAGGCTTTATACTAAGGTTATTTATTGGGGCCCTGAACCAAGATGACAGAGTAGAAGGGCATGTTCTCACTCCCTCTTGCTAGAACACCAGAATCACAATTAGCTGCTGGAAAATCATCGACAGGAAGACATTGGAACTCACCAAAAAAGATACCCCACATCCAAAGACAAAGGAGAAGCCATAATGAGAGGGTAGGAGGGGCACAATCACAGTAAAATCAAATCCCATAACTGCTGGGTGGGTGACTCACAGACTGGAGAACACTTATACCACAGAAGTCCACCCACTGGAGTGAAGGTTCTGAGCCCCATGTCAAGCTTTCCAACCTTGGGGTCCGGCAACAGGAGGAGGAATTCCTACAGAATCACACTTTGAAGGCTAGTGGAATTTCATTGCAGGACTTCGACATGACTAGGGGAAACAGAAACTCCACACTTGGAGGGCACACACAAAGTAGTGTGCACATCGGGACCCAGGGGAAGGAGCAGTAACCTTAGAGGAGACTGAACCAGACCTACCTGCTAGTGTTGGAGGGTCTCCTGCAGAGGTGAGGGGTGGCTTTGTTTCACGTGGGGACAAGGACACTGGCAGCAGAAGTTCTGGGAAGTACCCCTTGGTGTGAGCCCTCCCAGAGTCCGCCATTAGCGCCACCAAAGACCCCAGGTAGGCTCCAGTGTCGGGTTGCCTCAGGCCAAACAACCAACAGGGAGGGAACCCAGCCCCACCCATCAGCAGACAAGTGGATTAAAGTTTTATTGAGCTCTGCCCACCAGAGCAACAGTCAGCTCTATCCATCACCAGTTCCTCCCGTCAGGAAACTTGCACAAGCCTCTTAGATAGGCTCATCCACCACAGGGCAGACAGCAGAAGCAAAAAGAGCTACAATCCTGCAGCCTGCGAAACAAAAAACACATACACAGAAAGATAGACAAGATGAAAAGGCAGAGAGCTATGTACCAGATGAAGGAACAAGAGAAAACCCCAGAAAAACAACTAAATGAAGTGGAGATAGGCAACCTTCCAGAAAAAGAATTCAGAATAATCATAGTGAAGATGATCCAGGACCTCTGAAAAAGAATGGAGGCAAACATCAAGAAGATGCAAGAAATGTTTAACAAAGAGTTAGAAGAATTAAAGAACAAACAAACAGAGAAGAACAATGAAATAAATGAAATGAAAACTACACTAAAAGGAATCAATAGCAGAATAACTGAGGCAGAAGAACGGATAAGTGACCTGGAAGACAGAATGGTGCAATTCACTGTCATGGAACAGGATAAAGAAAAAAGAATGGAAAGAAATGAAGACAGCTTAAGAGACCTCTGATACAACATTAAATGCAACAACATTCACATTATAGGGGTCCCAGAAGGAGAAGAGACAGAGAAAGGACCCAAAAAATTATTTGAAGAGATTATAGTTGAAAACTTCCCTAACATGGGAAAGGAAATACCCACCCAAGTCTAGGAAGTGCAGTGAGTTCCATACAAGATAAACCCAAGGAGAAACACGCCAAGACACATAGTAATCAAATTGGAAAAAATCAAAGACAAAGAAAAGTTATTGAAAGCAACAAGAGAAAAATGACAAATAACGTACAAGGGAACTCCAATAAGGTTAACAGCTGATTTCTCAGCAGAAACTCTACAAGCCAGAAGGGAGTGGCATGATATACTTAAAGTGATGAAAGGGAAGAACCTACAACTAAGATCACTATACCCAGCAAGGATCTCTTTCAGATTTGATGGAGCAATCAAAAGCTTTACAGAAAAGCAAAAACTAAGAGAATTCAGCACCACAAAATCAGCTCTAAAACAAATGCTAAAGGAACTTCTGTAAGTGGGAAACACAAGAGGAGAAAAGGACCCACAAAACAAACCCCAAACAATTAACAAAATGGTCATAGGAACATACATGTTGATATTACCCTAAACGTGAATGGATTAAATGCTCCAACCAAAAGACACAGGCTTCCTGAATGGATACAAAACCAAGACCCATCTATATGCTCTCTACAAGAGACACACTTCAGACCTAGGGACAGATACAGAATGAAAGTGAGGGGATGGAAAAAGATATTCCATGCATATGGAAATCAAAAGAAAGCTGGAGTAGCAATACACATATTAGATTTTAAAATAAAGAATGTTACAAGAGACAATGAAGGACACTACATAATGATCAAGGGATCAATCCAAGAAGAAGATATAGCAATTATAAATATATATGCACCTAACATAGGAGCACCTCAGTACATAAGGCAACTGTTAACAGCTACAAAAGAGGAAATCGACAGTAACACAATAATAGTGGGGGACTTTAACACCTCACTTACACCAATGGATAGGTCATCCAAACAGAAAATTAATAAGGAAACACAAGCTTTACATCACATAAAAGACCAGATAGATTTAATCGATATTTATAGAACATTCCATCCAAAAACAGCAGATTACACTTTCTTCTCAAGTGCCCATGGAATCTTCTCCAGGATAGATCATATCTTGGGTAACAAATCAAGCCTTGGTAAATTTAAGAAAATTGAAATCATATCGAGTGTCTTTTATGACCACAACTCTATATGACTAGATATCAATTACAGGGAAAGAAATGTGAAAAACAGAAACACATGATTAAATGAGGCTAAACAATATGTTACTAAATAACCAAGAGATCACTGAAGACATCGAAGAGGAAACCAAAAAATACCTAGAGACAAATGACAAAGAAAACACAATGATCCAAAACCTATGGGATGCAGCAAAAGCAGTTCTAAGAGGGAAGTTTATAGCTATACAAGCCTACCTCAAGAAACAAGAAAAATCTCAAATAAACAATCTAACCTTACACCTAAGAACTAGAGAAAGAAGAACAAACAAAACCCAATGTTAGCAGAAGGAGAGAAATCATAAAGATCAGAGCAGAAATCAATGAAATAGAAACAAAGAATACAACAGCAAAGATCAATAAAACTAAAAGCTGTTTCTTTGAGAAGATAAACAAAATTTGTAAACCATTAGCCCGACTCATCAAGAAAAAGAGGGAGAGGACTCAAATCAATAAAATTAGAAAGGAAAAAGGAGAAGTTACAACAGACACTGCAGAAATACAAAGCATCCTAAGAGACTACTGCAAGCAACTCTATGCCAATAAAATGGACAACCTGGAAGAAATGGACAAATTTTTAGAAAGGTATAACCTTCCAAGACTGAACTAGGAAGAAATAGAAAATATGAACACAGCAATCACAAGTAATGAAATTGAAACTGTTATTAAAAATCTTCCAACAAACAAAAGTCCAGGACCAGATGCCTTCACAGGTGAATTCTATCAAACATTTAGACAAGAGCTAACACCCATCCTTCTCAACTCTTCCAAAAAATTGCAGCAGAAGAAACACTCCCAAACTCATTCTATGAGGCCACCATCACCCTGATACCAAAACCAGACAAAGATACTACAAAGAAAGAAAATTACAGACAAATATCACTGATGAATATAGATGCAAAAATACTCAACAAAATACTAGCAAACAGAATCCAACAACACATTAAAGGGATCATACACCATGATCAAGTGGGATTTATCCCACGGATGCAAGGATTCTTCAATATATGCAAATCAATCAATGTGATACACCATGTTAATTAATTGAAGAATAAAAACCACTTGATCATCTCAATAGATGCAGAAAAAGCTTTTGACAAAATTCAACACCGATTTATGATAAAAACTCTCCAGAAAGTGGGCATAGAGGGAAACTACCTCAACATAATAAAGGCCATATACGACAAACCCACAGCAAACATCATTCTCAATGGTGAAAATCTGAAAGCATTTCCTCTAAGATCAGGAATAAGGCAAGGATGTCCACTCTCACCTTATTATTCAACAGCGTTTTGGAAGTCTTAGCCACGGAAATCAGAGAAGAAAAAGAAATAAAATAATGCAAGTAGGAAAAGAAGAAGTAAAACTGTCACTGTTTGCAGATGATATGACACTATACATAGAGAATCCTAAAGATTCCACCAGAAAACTACTAGAGCTAATCAATGAATTTGGTAAAGTTGTAGGATACAAAATTAATGCATAGAAATCTCTTGCATTCCTATACACTAATGATGAAAATTTGAAAGAGAAACTAACGAAACACTCCCATTTACCACTGCAACAAAAAGAATAAAATACCTAGGAGTACACCTGCATAGGGAGACAAAAGACCTGTATGCAGAAAAGTATAAGACTCTGATGAAAGAAATTAAAGATGATACCAACAGATGGAGAGATATACTGTGTTCTTGGATTGGAACAATCAATATTGTGAAGATGACTATACTACCCAAAGCAATTTACAGATTCAATGAAATCCCTATCAAATTACCAATGGCATTTTTTATAGAACTAGAACAAAAAATCTTAAAATTTGTATGGAGACACAAAAGACCCTGAATAGCCAAAGCCGTCTTGAGGAAAAAAAATATAGCTGGAAGAATCAGACTCCCTGACTTCAGACTATACTAGAAAGCTGCATTAATCAAGACAATATGGTACTGGCATGAAAACAGAAATATAGATCTATGGAACAAGATACAAAGCCCAGAGATAAACCCACACACCTATGGTTAACTAATCTATGACAAAGGAGGCAAGGATATACAATGGAGAAAAGACAGTCTCTTCAATAAGTGGTGATGGGAAAACTAGACAGCTACATGTAAAAGAATGAAATGAGAACACTCCCTAACACCATATACAAAATAAACTCAAAATGGATTAGAGACCTAAATGTAGGACCAGACACTATAAAACTCCTAGAGGAAAACATAGGAAGAACACTCTTTGACATAAATCACAGCAAGATCTTTTTTGATCCACCTCCTAGAGTAATGGAAATAAAAACAAAAATAAACAAATGGAACCTAATGAAACTTAAAAGCTTTTGCACAGCAAAGGAAACTACAAACAAGACCAAAAGACAACCCTCACAATGGGAGAAAATATTTGCAAATGAATCAATGGACAAAGGATCAATCTCCAAAATATATAAACAGCTCATGCAGCTCAATATTAAAAAAACAAACAACCCAATCCAAAATTGGGCCGAAGACCTAAATAGACATTTCTCCAAAGAAGACATACAGATGACCAAGAAGCACATGAAAAGCTGCTCAACATCACTAATTTTTAGAGAAATGCAAATCAAAACTACAATGAGGTGTCACCTCACACCAGTTAGAATGGGCATCATCAGAAAATCTGCAAACAACAAATGCTGGAGAGGGTGTGGAGAAAAGGGAACCCTCTTGTAATGTTGGCGGGAATGTAAATTGATACAGCCACTATGCAGAACGGTATGGAGTTTCCTTAAAAAGCTAAAAATAGAATTACCATATGATCCAGCAATCCCACTACTGGGCATATACCCAGAGAAAAGCATGATTCAAAAAGACATCTGCAGCCCAATGTTCGTTGTAGCACTATTTACAATAGCCAGGTCATGGAAGCAACAGCTGAATGGATAAAGAAGATGTGGTACATATATACAACGGAATATTACTCAGGCATAAAAAGGAACGAAATTGGGTCATTTGTGGAGACATGGATGGATCTAGAGACTGTCATACAGACTGAAGTAAGTCAGAAAGAGAAAAACAAATATCGTATATTAACGCATATATGTGGAACCTAGAAAAATGGTACAGATGAACCAGTTTTCAGGGCAGAAATAGACACACAGATGTAGAGAATAAACGTATGGACACCAAGGGGGGAAAGCTGTGTGGGGTGGGGGTGGTGGTGTGATGAATTGGGCGATTGGGATGGACATGTATACACTGATGTGTATAAAACTGATGACTAATAAGAACCTGCTGTATAAAAAAATAAATAAAATTCGAAAAATTTTTAAAAAATAATAAAGTTATTTATTTAGTCACATGATTTATATCTCTGTTGTTCAGACAGTGCAAGAATATTTTCACTATTACTGCTGTATAAAATATTTTAACTTTTGGGATGAATTAGAAATTCCCTCATTAATTACTTTTATACACAAATAATGTGTATAATATATATTATATGTGTTTGTTTTTATAGATTAAATATTAAAATTTCTAATAACTTAGATGTTCTCGGTTTTAATTCACACACTGGTTATCAAATATGGCAGTTAAAAGGATTCCTCAATACTCTAGGTAGAATGCATACAAGTTTCCAAATACATATAGGAGTATTTTACAAAAGGAAAGTAAGTTCCCAATTACTCAAAGAAATCTAACATACCTGATGCTACAGGATGAGCATGCTTACGTGAAGTTATATACTTTCTAGTGCTCCACCTGAATTTTTTTGAATTAATCGCAGTTTGAACAATTGTTACCTTTGTGAAATCTTCAGTGCCTTGTATCTGAAAGTTGACAGATTACAAGCTATATCATACAGTTGAATGTTTCTCTGTTAGGGTACTATCTCAGACCCTCTCTAAATATCTGGGCCTGAAAATTGACAGTAGCAATAGATATTAGATATCTTTAAATACCTGGATATGTTAGTTTTGTGAGAGTCAATATTCTACATACTTTCACTGATTTTTAATTATTTTGCTCATTTTTATTACAAATGAGAAAAATAATCGAGTTAATCATCAATGACCCTTTAAAATATCACCCAGAAAGTTTTTCTATGCGGCAGGAAGAAAGTTTGAAAATCAATGGATTTCAAGAAATCTTCCAACCTTGTGACTGTCTTCAATATGCTTTGCATAACATTGGTGCCCAAATCCACAGTGAGCAGAGTTTTATGCCTAGGAGAGTAGACAGGGTTGGGCAGGTTTGGGCTGCCTTGAGAATCTCTTACTTGGTCATCTAAATTCCCAACCAGCACCCCCCAACTAAGCTCTATTGTTATGTATTCAAGAATAGAGTTGGGGAGCACCATAGTTAAGAATAATGTTTTACTTCCTCTCACTTGGCATCAAATTGATGCTAGTGGCATCCACGTAGAAAATTTTCTTGTGACTGTTTCTCAGCTTAGAATTCCTCTTATTCCCACCTCAGTTTTTTCCTTGTGTCCCAAATCTACCTTTTAAGCACTTCTACCACAGCTGTTAATGTTTATTAATCTATTTATATATGTTTCTTTTCGCTTGGTTGAGAGATCTCTTGAGGGCAAGCTGAAAGTCTCATTCATCTTGACCACTTTAGCATCTAGCACTGTTTCTGTCATAGTTGCTTTTAAAAAATACCTGATTTAATTGACTCTAGGTCCCTCTTTCAAGTTACTTTCTTTAGCTGTATTTTATGTGCCCTCTGATTCCTCCTGACATGTGCCTCTCTTACTCTACACACACACAGACACACACATAATACAGTCTTACTTCTTTCTTTCTTCTCATGGCACAGCTTCTCATTTTAATTGGAAGGGTAACCCAACAGCTTAAATATGAGAAGCCCTTCATTTCTACATTCACTTTGAAAGTATCTGGGGAAATACCACTGGTACTCACTTCAGCATGGGACTGACAGAACATTTTTAGAGCACTGCTGTTACAGTCCAGAGAGAGTAGTCCTTCTGCAATATGTACGTGAACTTAACAGGTCCTCTTTTGCTATTTACAGTTGCACCAAAATCTAACTGTGGTCAAAATGTATAGCTTGGCCTAATTCATTGACAGTGAATAGGAATAGCTTGGTGTTTGGGCTACCCAGTCCCAAAGCAATCAATTAATTATGTGTGTGTGTGTGTGTGTGTGTGTGTGTGTGTGTGTGTGTATGGAGGTGGTGGGGGAAAGGGAGAGAATGAGAAGGTGGAAAAGTGACAATTTTTCTAATATTAACACGTTGGACAAATGGCATATTGACCTGAAGATATGAATCAATATTTCTTTACCTGATGGCATGTTATAGGAATTAAGAAAGGAGCCTTATAAGCTTTTCGTAACTGACAATCTTCCACAGCTCCATGAATGAGGATGACATAAATTACAGTTTCATCATAGATATCAGTTTTGGTGTTCTTTGGTATATTTTTTACATAAACATTACAGAGTTTTAACTGCATCTTGTAATTCCAATCCTATAAGAAAAACACAATTTCACAGTCTATTGTTTATAAAGTTTAATATAAATTCCTAAATAGTTAATTTCTAACAAAACTTTAGGGCTATTTCACTCAGAAAGAAATACAATTTTATATAAACACCTCTTACCTCATAAGATAAATGTTCCCTGATTTTTTTGACAGTAATAGAAAGTCCAAGTTTTAGCCACATTTTATATTCAATGTGAGGACAGAATTGTTCAAAAGCTTCATACAAGTGATGTTTGGGAATAAAGTATGCCTGGAAAGAAGAGGATATCAATTCTTTTAAAGTCTTTTATTGAATTTCTTACAATATTGCTTCTGTTTTATGTTTTGGTTTTTTGGCCACGAGGCATGTGGGATCTTAGTTTCCCAACCTGGGATGGAACCCACACTCCCTGCGTTGGGAGACGAAGTCTTAACCACCTGACTGCCAGGGAAGTCCCAGAGGATATCAGTTTAACATTTCATCCTGTGCACCCATGATTTAATGAAATGAGGTTTTCTCATTTATATATGTAACGTTAAAGCTAATAATTTAAATTATATAGCTTCATGTTATTTCCTGGAAACCTAATAAAATGTATCTATTTAGTAAATATTTGTGCAATCTTGTCATACACTAAGCACTAAAAGACTACATGATCCAATGAGAGGTTCTTTATTATTCTTACAGATTCTGAAAAAAATAGGAAACCAAGTATCAAAGATCATTTAACCTTTTCTAAAGACATAAGTATTTCTAAAAACACATTATTTGAGGGGAGCGAGTGTTTTGGTCAATAATAAAATGCGGATACTAACAATGAACAGACTATTGGCTATTAGGAATAAGCTGCTATAATACAGAAGACACTGTGTGTGTTGGTTTTAATTTCTCTTAGTAAGTATCTATGAGTGGGGTTGCTGGGTAATAGGGTATGTGTGTATTTAACCTTATGAGAAACTGCCACACTGTTTTCAGATGAAGTTGTAACATTTTACCCTTTAACTAGCCATGTATGAGAATTTCAGTTGCTTCACATCCTTGCTAATACCCTGTGTTCAGTTTTTTTATTTTTAGCCAATGTAGTAGGTGTGTAGTGATAACTTATCATGATTTTAATTTGCATTTCTCTGAGAGCTAATGATATTGATTATCTTCTTCATGTGTTTATGGGCAATTTGTATATTCTTTTGTGAAGTATCTGTTCAAATCCTTTGCCCAATTTTTAAAATTGAAGCATAGTTGATTTACAATATTATACTAGCTTCAGGTGTACAACATAGTGATCCAGTATTATTATAGATTATACTCCATTTAAAGTTATTACAAAATATTGACTCTATTCCCTGTACTGTGCAATATATTTTTGTAGCTTATTTATTTTATACATAGTAGTTTGTACCTCTTAATCCTCTACCCTTATTTTGTCCCAACCCCTTCCCTCTCCCTATTGGTAACCACTAATTTTTTTTCTGTATCTGTGAGTCCATTTCTGTTTTGTCATATTAATTTGTTTGTTTTCTTTTTTTAGATTCCACATATAAGTGATAACTTATAGTATTTGTCTTTCTCTGACTTATTTCACTAAACATAATACCCTCCAGGTCCAACCATGTTGTTGCAAATGGCAGAATTTCATTCTTTTTTTATGGCTTAGTAATATTACCATCTATATGTATATAATATATATATAACCACTTAGGTTGCTTCCATGTCTTGGCTGTTATAAATAATACTGCTGTGAACACTGGGGTACATGTATCTTTTCGAATTAATGCTTTCATTTTCTTCATATACCTATCCAAGAGCAGAATTCCTGGATTATATGGTATCTCTATTTTTAGTTTTTAGGAACCTCCATACTGTTTTCCATAGTGGCACAAATTTACATTCCGACAAACAGTGTACTAGGCGTTCCTTTATCCACATCCTCACCAACATTTGTTATTTACAGAGTTTTTTTTTTTTTCACTTTTTGACTGCACCTTGCAGTATGTGGGATCTTAGTTCCCCAACCAGGGATCAAACCTGGGGCCCCTACGGTGGAAGCACAGAGTCTTAAACACTGGACTGGCAGGGAAGTCCCATTGTTATTTGTAGACTTTTTAATGATAGACATTCTGACAGAGGTTTTATTACTTCATTAGGGATGGCAAAATGGAGATATTCTAATTCTGTCATTCTACATTTGTTAGCTGGAATTCTTCTACACAGAAGAATTTTTCATCATTTTTTTTTTCTTTTTAGCTTCCTTGAAAGAGTTCATAGAGGAAAGGCAATATAAATGTTTAATTTTTTCTTTTTTAAAAGAAGCAATCCAGAATTCCCTGGTGGTCCAGTGGTTAGGACTCCGGGCTTCCACTGCCAGGGGTCTGGGTTTGACCCCTGGTTGGGGAACTAATATCCCGCAAGCTGCATAGCCTGGCCTCCCTCCCCCCCCAAAAAAATATATATATAGTAAAAAAATAATAAATAATACACGGTCCTTTCAAAAGAAAAAGAAGCAATCCATTTTCAGAGACATAAATTGATATCCTAGCAACCTTTATGGAATAAAATAATAGGTGTCATTATCAACTTATGGGTTTTTATATATTTTGGAGATTCAATTATTTACAGTCATTATTTTTTCTGAGTTCACATTAGGCCAGTGGAAGCCTCTGCTGCTTTGAGGATTTTGTCCTCAATTGTGTGTCAGGAAACTTCCGTCCACTTTGCTCAACTTTTCTAGTAATAAACCCCAGCTCTTTGACTTATTCCCTTCCTTACCCTCCAAATTATGGTATTGATAGTTAACATATCCCATCTAATTTTCCCATGAGAGATCTCATATAACCAGTTTTTCTGGTTAAATCCTTGTTTCAATATAGTAGGTTAACTTTTACAAACCATTTTGTTAGGACATTATAGTGTGTTCATAAAATTTTATAACAAGTTTTATTTCTTTATCATCCATATTTTTAAAAAAATTGTCGCTAGACTGTAAACATATACAAGTACAAAAATAACCTTAAATTTTGTACTAGATATTTAACAAGGTACAACAGTAAGACATTAGGTGATGTTTTCTGACCTCCACTACAGTTTTGCAGGTGGCAGAATATTTCATAGGTTCATTAGTCAAGCAGTTTAGCTCTCCTATTATTGCCCCACTGATCACAAAGTCTGTGTAAGTTATTTGGTAATCTTTCTCCTCTGACTCCCAGATTATTTGGTCAATTCCCAAACCTGGCTTTGATCTTTGAAGCTGTTCAGGAACAAAGAAAGAAAAAAAATACATAGGCCAGTTAATTTACCAAAACTATTTAATTTATGGCTTTTTCCCCCTTTGATTTTAACAGTTTTAATATTTATATATTGTTTGAGAACATGTATTACTCATAACTTTTAAAGTGAATTTATTAAATTAGCAATGACTTGGAAAAAAAGCATTCTTAAATACTCTGATCTTTCTGATTCCACCTACTCACTCAACCTACACCTGTCTTAGAATGGCTAAAAGCCCAACTCAAACATAAGATAAATAACAATGTATATTATAACTTTCCAACTTAATGCTGATCCTTTGAGGTTTCTTGTTATCAATAGCAATGTATGGCTTAAAGGTGATGGCTGGTATTATCATTGTGTCTGAGGAAGAAAATTGTTGTTTGGGTAACAGCTGCTGTCCAAAAAAAGGAATAATGGAGTTCTTAACATTGAAAGGTATTTATTCTCTATTATGTAACTTTTTAACTAGTGCTCACAAGGGCATTTATAAATGTCTCTGCCTTACCTTTACCATGCCTGAAATAATTACATAAATTCCTTGGGGCTCATCACCTTCTTCAAATATATCATTTCCACAATCAAATGTTACAACTCTGGATCTTTCCTAAAAAATATCACCAAGTATGTAAGCTATAAATAATATTTTAGTGGTGATTGGAGTTTACATTTTTTAAAAAGTTGTACATTTTTAAAGTAAATGTTACTTTGAAATATCTGAAATTTTGTGTTAGTAATAAATTTGTAAGAGAAGATAGGAATTATGGCTAACAAAAAGAAGAAGGTGGATATTCACAGGTATATGTAATTTCAGATGGGGTGTTCATACATAGATTAAAAAACAATCTAATCTAGGAATAAGAATGTAGTAGAAGGATGAAAATATTTCATTTGGATGAAAAATAGGACAGATAGAAGCTAATGGCACATATGTGTCTTATATATACTCGTGCTCTAAAGAACTGATGAAGTAATAAAAAAATTCATTCATTCAAAATATTTTAAGCAGGTGAAAAAAATATAATTTGTCTTTTGTTACTTATTTGATATAGAAAAAGATGTTAATAGAACAGGTTAAATCTGTTTATTTGTTCATCCCACAAACACTTATTGAACACCCGCTATGTGAGATGCTACATGGTAGGAGTTGAGTATTCAAAAGCTGGATGAGGTAAAAATTATAGTAGGGGAGAGAAATGTAAAGATAGTAATTGTAATATAATGTAATGATGCTATAATAAAGATATATAGTAACAGTGGTGATTCCTTTGGTCCTCCAAACTCTGGATGGACCATAGGATGTTCTTCTACTGGTGGGGTATTTGACTCTAAAGGCTGCTTTTCAGAGTACCTTTGGCAGGGGTGTTTCCAGAGAAGCAATAAGCAGAGGAGGTTTGGGGGGAAAAAAATGAAAGCAAAGAGCATTTCAAGATAAGTAAATAGCACACACAGAGGAATGGACTTAAAGAACAGTATAAAGTTCTTGGGCCATGAGTGGTTCAGTATAAATAGAGTATGGGGTATATGACACATGGGTAACAGGAAGTAAAGATGGAGAGGTAGGCAGGAGGCAGATTGTGGGAGAACTTTGCATGTCATTCAAAGAGATTTTGATTTTATCTTACAGGTAATCAATGACATTTAGATAATTTAAAACTGAAGAATATCATGGTTAAATCTTTACCTTTTAAAATATCATTTGCTGATACATTAGAGATAGTATTACTAGCAAATACAAATATTACCTGAATAAAGCTTATATGGTCTTGGTCTTTATCTAGCCATGGAATATGATAGAGCGCTTTGGCAACAGTAAGAGGTTTGTACATAGGTTGAAGATCAAGTATCTCTCTTTTTCTGGCCATTATTAACTAAAACCACAAAAGTTAAGAAAGGAGATGAACAAAATTGGTGTTCACAGAATGTTTAAAACAATTATGGTTTTATACTATTTCCTTTTCTTGCTCTTCTGAGTTTTTTGTTCTTCCATGGAAACCTTCAACCTCTCCCGTTATAGCATTTTTCTATGTTATCATTATTCTGAAGTCACAGATTACTTTTAAAAGTAAAACTTATATGTCCATGACACTCTCTCACTTTGTCCCAGCTACCAAATGTAAAATAGATAGCTAGTGGGAAGCAGCCTCATAGCACAGGGAGATCAGCTCGGTGCTTTGTGACCACCTGGAGGGGTGGGATAGGGAGGGTGGGAGGGAGACGCAAGAGGGAGGGGATATGGGGATATATGTATATGTGTAGCTGATTCACTTTGTTATAAAGCAGAAACTAAGAAAAATAAATAAATCTTTTACCGAAGTATAGCGCATATGCAAAAAGTGCACAAATCATAATTGTCCATCAAAGAACATTTACCACATGAAAATATCTGCGTAACCAGCACCCAGATTAAAAAATAAAACATTTATTGAACCCTAGAATCCTCTCTTATGTTCTCTTCTAGTCATTACTCTACCCCAAATTAATCACTCTTTTTCTATTACCATAGTTTAGCTTTGTCTGGTTTTGAGCTTTATCTGCATGAAATCAACGAGTATGTACTAAGTTGTGTCTGGTTTCATTTGCTCAACATTATGTTTCTGAGATTCATCTATAATGTTGCAAGGAGCAAACATTCATTCATTTCATTTTCACTGTTGTGTAGTATTATGTTTTATGAATATACCACAGCTTTATTTATCTGTTGTTGATTGACATTTGGGCTGTTCCAGTTTTGGACTTTTGACATGCTGCAGTGAATACTTGTTTGCTGTACATATGTACTCATTTCTGTTGTATATATGGTTATATAATCTAATTTCTGGGTCTTAAGATATGTATATGTCCAAATTTAGTAGATTCTGCCAAATAATTTTCCAAAGTGATTGCATCAGTTTATATTCCCACTCTAATGTTCCAGTTGCCAACACTTGGTATTGCCAGTTTTTTAGGTTTTTTTTGTATTTTAAGTATTCTGATGGTTGTGTATTTGTATTTACTTTTGTGTTTAATTTGCATTAAGCTTATGATGATGATATTTGGCATCTTTTCTTATGTTTATTGGCCTCTAGAATATTCTCTGTTAGGAAGTGCCTGTTCAAATCTTTTGCTGATTTTTTTTTAAAAAATGGATTTTCTGTCCTGTTCTTATTGATTTGTAAGATATTTTTATATATTCTGAACATGAGCACTTTTTTGGATATATTTATTTTGAAAATTTCCTCTACCTTTTTGTGGATTATCTTTTCATTATCTTGTAACCTTTTTTGTCTCTCATTTTCTGCATTACTGTCTTCTTTTGTATTTAGTTGATTTTCTGTAGTGAAACATTTAAAACTCCTTTCTCATTTATTTACATGTAATTCTTTAGTTATTTTCTTTTCTATTACCACAGGGGTTGCATTTAGCATCCTAGAATATAACACTCTAATTTGAATTTATAACAGTTTAACTTCCATAACATACAAAACTCTGCTCCTTTAACAGCTTCATCCCCACCCCTTGCAGTTGATGTCATAATATTACATCTTTATGTGTTGTCTGTCCAAAACACAAACTAAATATTTTTAAAAATGCATTCATCTCTTAAATATTACATTACAAGCCAAAGCTGTAATAATTCTAGCTTTCAGACTAATAATTACTTTAAAAATATATTACTCTCTTAAATCATGTAGAAAACAAAAAAAATGGAGTCAGACACAGTTATTACAATAATACTAGCTTTAATAATTGCCCATGTATTTACCTTTACTGAGATTTTTATTTCTTCATATGGGTTTGAGTTATTGTCCAGTGTCCTTTCACTTCAATCTTCATGACATGTTTTAGAATTTCTTTCAGGGCAGGTATAGTGGTAATGAACTCCCTCAGATTTTGTTTGTCTGAAAACGTCTTAATTTCCCTCTCACTTCTAAGGACATTTTTGCTGGATATAGGATTCTTAGTTGACTATTTTTTCTTTTAGTACTTTGTATATATCAGCCCATTTTCTTCTGGTCTCCAAAGTTTCTGATGAGAAATCTGCTGATAATCTTATTGAGGATCCTTTGTATGTGATGAATTTTTTCTCTATTGCTGATTTCAAAATTCTCTCTTTATCTTTCAGCAATTTGATTACAATGTGCCTTGATATGGGTCTATTTGAGTTCACCCTACTTGAAGTTCACTGAGCTTCCTGGATGTTAATATTCATGCCTTACATCAAATTTAGAAAGTTTTCAGCCAATATTTCTTTAAATTTCCTGTCTGTTCCTTTCTCTCTCTCTTGTCTTCTTGGGACATGTACATTGCATGTGTTGGTCCACTTGATGGTATCTCACAGGTCCCTTAGACTCTGCTCACTTTTCTTCTATTTTTTACTTTCTATTCCTCAGATGCTATAATTTCCATGGTCCTGTTTTCAAGGAGACTTATTTTTTTTTTTTTTGCCTTTTAGTTCTTGCCACGTGGTGTTATACATATTTTACCTTAGGTTCATTCTTAAGGATTTAGAGTTTTTAATTGCTATTGTGAATACAATATTTTTCCACATTTTCTTTAGTTGTGGAATAATTTTGAAAGTTGATCTTGTTTCTGGAAACCATATTGAATTATTTTATTGATCCTATATTATCAATTTTAAGTTAATTCTCTAGGGTTTTAGATTAAACAATCAATAGGCAATAACAGTTTTATTCTTTTTCCAAAACTTGCATCTCTCAAGTTCCTTTTATTTTTCTTCTTGATCTGGCTAAGACTTACAAGCACAGCATTCACTACCTGGAATGGTACTGTTCTTCTGACTTTAATGGGAATAATTCTAAATGTTTTGCCATCTAATACAATGTTTGCTTCAGATTTTTAATAGATACTTTTTATCCAGTTAAGGATGTTATTTCTTTTATTAGCCTTTGAACATTCTGAATGAGAGTTGGATTTTATCAAATGACTTTTCTTCTTTGATCTCTTAATAAGTGAGTTATATAGCTATTTTGGGAGACAAAACCTTCTTAGTCATAGTGTATTATGCCAGATTCAACTAGCTACTATTGTGTTAAAAAGTTGTATATATGTATTCACAAGTATAATAACTTTTTTTCCCTTATACTATTCTCGATTTGGGGAATAAATTTTATACTTACAGAGTGAGTTGGGACCCTCTCTAACTTTTTACATGTCATAGTACCATTTAAATAACTTAAAGGAAATGTAATTAATTCTTACCCTATAATTGAGTGTTCTTATAAATCATAGTTTTTATGGAAAAAGTTGTTTGAGTGTCACAGGTAACTCCCAGGAACATATTGATACTCAGTTTAGCCTAGGATGAGGAATAGTTTCATTATACCTTTAGTCTGGGTGCAAAGCATAGAAAGAAGTTGTCCCTCACTATGGCAAGAAAGGAAAGGGAAGTTGACCAATAGAACTGCAGGAAGGAAACTCTCTCTGATAGGTGCTTTTCTTTAGACAACTATTTTAAGTTATATATTTATATTGCAGGAATGGCCTGTATTGGAAAGAGCCAAAAGTAGGTTTGATGATCATAAATAACTATATATCAAGTAAGTATATTTGCTTTGAAAATATTCTACCATACCTTATTAATTTCAAAACCTTCAATTTTATGAAGAATTCCTTTTAACCTGAAAACTTTAACAATTTCTCTAGCCAAACTGAGCATGACATTAATCTCCTCCTTTGTTTTCATAGTGACAGCGATTTCTGGGTGGTCATACTCTAAGTAGCCTGAAAAATAACAAAATATTTTCAGAGGAAATAGGACATTGCTTAAATATTTCATGTGGACAGTAAGCTAATATTTCTTCTTTAAACTCATGGAGTATAACCTTCACCACAGGGAAATGTATCTCTCCCTGAAGAGGCCTCTACAATCAATCAAAATTCACCAGTAGTTACAGAATTCTGCCTGACATTTTCTTGTCGGCAGCCCATACCTGTGTCTAAGCCCGTGAAGGACAGACAGCCCTAGTCCTAGGATCAAAATTATACTGAAGCACCTATGCTGGACACTGAGAGGCTCTCCTGGGCTCTAGGTTTGGAGTTCATGACCCAATTTTTCATTCTGTTTAAATGAAGATTTCTGACTACAGACTGTGTGCTTAAATATGGCTTCTGATCAAGTTCTCTCACTCCTCCTGGGTCATTTCCACCTGTCCTGCCTGGGCATCTAGATCACTCATCTATGTTCTCCTGCCTGTCTGATGTGGATTCCTGGATGTCCATGAGAGTTTCATCCACTTAGGACTTTTTCTTGGTCATGACCTCTTGTCTGGCTTGACAACTATCTGCCATGCAAGATCTCTCATGCTTGGCCTCATTCCCAGGCTTGCTGTGTTCTTTTGTTGTCCACCATCTGGTACCAAACCCGCTTCTTCTCCATACACATAAACACTGTGCTATAGGGATGTGTCTGTCTCACTCCCAGGATTTGTGCTGCACTAGGACCATGAATTGGTGTGATTCAGAGAACAGGCTGTTGTCACGTTTGGGCACTGAGCCTTCTAGCAGTCACATCAGTGATCTGTGAGGCTCTGTTCCGATTTCAACTCGTTTTAAAGCCTAAATTGTCAGATGGCAACTCTGTGGCAAACGGAGGAAAAAATAGCTTCTTTCCTTGTGTTGCTCAGGAAGGTATGTTTGGAAGAAAACAGAATTTATAAGGTGATAAAGACATGCATAAAGACAGGCATAACCATGGCATGTTTTCTTTAAACAGAAATTAAAAGTCCTTCACTGTGGTATGAGGCAGAGAGAACAAATGTGGAGGGGTAATATTACACTATTCTCATCCAGTCAAAGATACGATCATGTTGATTGTTGAAGTTATTCATTTTATTATTGATAGTAAGTAGGTCTCCTCAAAGATCAGTTTCGTTATCAAAACCATTGCCTCTCTGAAGAAACGATGATAAGAGATGGTCATGTTAGATCTTTAGGGTGAGAGGTACCTACCTAGCTCTTTCATAGCATGTCCTGTATTCTTCGTTATCCTCCTTAATAACATCTACGGAACAAAAGAAATGTTTTGGGAGAAAAAACTGTTATAAAATGTCTTTACATTTGCAACTGATGAATTTTTAACCTAAATTAATAACTTTAGGGCTTCCCTGGTGGTGCAATGGTTAAGAATCCGCCTGCCAATGCCGGGGACATGGGTTCAAGCCCTGGTCCGGGAAGATCCCACATGCCGTGGAGCAATTAAGCCCATGCTCCACAACTACTGAGCCTGCGTGCCACAACGACTGAAGCCCGTGTGCCAAGAGCCTGTATTCCGCAACAAGAGAAGCCACTGCGATGAAAAGCCTGCACACTGCGATGAAGAGTAGCCCCCACTCACTGCAACTAGGGAAAGCCTGCAAGCAGCAACGTAGACCCAACGCAGCCAAAAATAAATAAATAAAATGAATAAAAAAAATAACTTTAAAGAAAAATATGATGGGGAACTTTTCAGGAATTAGAATTGAATTTTGTGCAATGAATTTTATTTTACTCTAGCAAGAGTGGTGGAGAGGATAAGAAGCGGCATTACCTAGGCTAATTTTGAGAAGCCTAAAGGTAAGTCATATATTTTTTCTTAAAGTAACTTACTTTAGGATATTATTGATTCTGAAAACTGCAGGCATGCTACTACTCTCCCATTCAATTTTTGATAGCTTCCAAATTTTGGAAACAGGTGTGGCTTTCAACCTTAAATGAGATAGAAGTTTTAACCAAACTGTGTGGGAGCAGAAATGAGGACTGAAACTGGCCAATATCTTAGAGATTCAAGTCCTTCTGTATTTTCTACTGTGTATCCTCAATGTGAATGGTTATAAAAGGTAATAAAATTCAGCAAAATAGTTTTATAGTTACAGGTGGTGAAGAGAGAAAAGATACAGCTCTTTGTATTCAACTACATATTGAGTGTCAATGTTCTCAAGTACAAAGCTTTGGGCATATAGCATATAGAATATAGCATTCAGGGCTTCCCTGGTGGCGCAGTGGTTGAGAGTCCGCTTGCCGATGCAGGGGACACGGGTTCGTGCCCCGGTCCGGGAAGATCCCACGTGCCGCGGAGCGGCTGGGCCCGTGAGCCATGGCCTCTGAGCCTGCACGTCCGGAGCCTGTGCCCCGCAACGGGAGAGGCCACAACAGTGAGAGGCCCGCGTACCGCAAAAAAAAAAAAAAAAGACTATAGCATTCAAATGTTCTAAATTATCTTGAAAGGTGACTGCTTAATTCCACATAGCTGGCAAATTTGTGGGGACATATAATCTGCCTAATTGAGAAAATGAAAAATAAGGTCTAGAACTTAGGCCCTAGCATTCTCTTTGCTGTTTATTAGCTATGTGTGTGACTTTGGGCATAATCATTTAACCTCTCTTGGCTTCATTTTTCTCATCTGTGTCATGAGAGAATTAGATGTGGTTTCCCTCTAAGTAAGTTATTGGTACTCCTTTCCATTTGCCATATCCCCATCCTTTACTTCTTTCATTATTTACTGTGGGAAAATCAGGGATATAGAGAAATAGAAGGAGCCTTTGGGAATTATGAGGAAGGTCCGTTGGCTCAACCCTGCCATCACTTATCGTCCTCCAATATTTCCTATTTAATGCATCTGTAGCCTGACAGATCCTGGAACTTGCATTGAGAGAAGCTGACCGCTGCACACAGGTTTCATGACAGCTCCACAAGGACAAAAGGATGTGATCCAAGAGCCTCATAACTTGTTAATATGGCATAGACACTTCAGTAAGGAGCCTTTTGAGTAATCTAAATGTTGATCAGTTTCAGTTTTTACAGACAATTCTTAGCAAACCAGGAATCAAAGGTCATATACAGACAGAAGACATGATGGGTGAGGGAGACTGAAGGGTGAGGAACATAAACCATTTTCTTAGTATTTAAAGTTTTCCTCACCTGTTTAACCTGTTTAGAACTGGCAATCTTATCAATTATAGTCATTATGTCTGCTTCACCTTGGATATATCCTTTTAGTATAGCATACTTGAAGGACATCTGATGACTCATCTTTTTATCTAATATCTGCAACAACTTTGGTGTTACGAGCTAAAAAACAGGACCACTATTTAATATAAATTGTACAAATTATAGTTGATTTTATGTTGGTTAGTTTAAAATAGGTATTAATAAAAAATGATATGCTCTCAATGGTAACTATAGTAACTTGTCAAGATTCTTGGTTATTTTATTCATAGTATCTCTATAATTTCATGGCTAGAGCTATTTCCCCATAACTAATAATATTAGATGTCTCTGTGAGGTTAAGACTTTATTCTTTACTTATTTCCCTTAGAGAGAATTGCATGCTATTTTCAACTGGTTTAAATTCTTGGAAAACAATGTGATTAATCTTCTGGGCTTAGGCCATAAAATGACCGTCTATAAAGTACTGTCACTTTTACCTGCTAAACCTCCCACTAAACTTTTCACTAGATGGTTCATTTGAGTGAGAGTCCACCACAACTATACTCCCTGTTTGACCCCACAATTAACTTTTCATTGTTTCTTTGCTGAGGGTTATCTGTTACCCTTGTACAGTCTCCTAACTTCAGCAGGGTTGGCTGATCCCTAAGTCCATGCTCCATAATCTCCACACTCATATAGAAATAAATAACTACTCATTATACTTGTTATAGGAAGACATTAATTAGACAGTCAAAGGTCATTTTTGATGCTGTGATTTTATAATATTATGAGTTTATATAACACAAAATGTGTATTTTTCTGTTTCTTAATTTGTATAAATGTATACTATTTGCTTTGTCGCTACATGGTTTGTTTTTTTGATTTCAATCATTTATTTCAGGTATTCATAAGAATAAACATTACTTTGGAGTTTTCATGTGCTCTCTATTCAAAGGAGAAGCTGTGATGAGTATTTCTGTACTTTCATGTGCTAAACAAATTTCTAATATAACTTGGATATTCATAATATAATCTGTTATAAAATTCAATTTGTCAAAGGGATCTAAAATATAAACATCAGCCCAACAGAAAGTGGAAACCATAACACTAGTAAACTGATTTTAGTCCATATTTCATGAAGCAGTCAGGAGCAGTTTGAAACTGCATGATTTAATAGTTCTTTACCTTCAAAATACGTAGAATGCGAAGAAATCGAACAACTTTTATAAAGATCACTGTTTGAATCAAATCAAAAGTCTGATAATTAATGAAATTTGTCTCAGTAAGCATTACATCTATGATGCCAATTAATGTAGTTGTTAACTCAAATAGATTCCAGGCATGTAAAAAATATTCCTTCTTCATTGCTGCTATCTGTCGATTTAAAAAGAAATTATATTATCTTATTTGTTTTTGCTTTTACTACACCATTTTCCATAATAACTGAAACATTACTAGTTAGGTTTTTCTCTGATCTACCTTAAGATTCTACTTGTCTAAAATACTAGGAAGTGATCATATCAACTTGAAATTAAATGGTTAAAATATTGAAATATCTATTCCAAGAGATAAAATATTCAAAATACCTACTAACTTATTAATTCATTCTTTATTTATTTAAAAAAATTTTATTGAAAACCTACTATAACTAAGAGAGTAGGAGAGGTCAAAAATGATTGTGGAATCCAGCCTGGGAAATTAGGTTTCCAGGGGAATTTTGAAGCAAGAGTAGGTTTAGAGATGATACATTTGTTTTGAATATGCTGTTTGAGATGTTTGCACAGTATTTTATTGAAGAGATCCAGTCATCAGTTGTCTATATGATCTGAGGCTCGGAATAAAATCTGAGCTGGAGACATGAGTTTGGGAATCATTAGACTATGAATGGTAGTTGATGCCAGGGAAGTGGTTGAGATAGCCTGACCCATGAGGCCCTTTATTATTTAATTCACGTCTGTGTCTCCTGTCTCATTTTCCATATCCTCCTCACAGATTTAACATCTCTCCAATCTGCATCGTGACCAACCCATCCCTAAGCTCCTGTCATTAGGAATATTGTTCCTTGTATGTGTCACATTGTTGCTTCTAAGTGTTCCCTTGTTCTTGTTGTCCACTCACATACTCCCTACTTTGACTCCTATTCATTATTCAGAATTCAACTCAAGCATCTCCTTTCCTTAATAGCCTTCCTTCTCTAAACCTACTATTCTGTGTAAGGAACTCCGTTTTTTTCCCATAGCACCCTGTGTAGGTCTCTATCATAACACTTAAGATACTGATTTGTAAATTTGATTAATTTGTATTTTTTAGCAGCCTGATCCCCCTACTCACTATGATTCAGAGACTGTAGGAGACAGACCTATTTACGCCAGGGAAAGCGTAAGTTCGATTACAAATTAAGAAACTGTCATGCTTGTTTGTAAACAGACTGTTGTGTGTTTAGTGGTATAGAGTCATTTCCCTTGAGTCTGCTCACATTTGGCGGGGCTGAGGAAATTCAGTGTCTGAATCTAGGGAGCAGAAGACCAGATCCTGGTCTTGTGAGGTCCTGCTCAAGGCACCATTCAGCTACTGTAGATGCCTCATTTCCTTCTTATTGAAACAGAATATAGGTTAGCTCATTCTCTTAGGAACTTGAAAGAACTGGTATCAACAGTAAGACTTTATCCAGATGCCCAGTATTTGGAAACGTGAAGGAGATTTTTGGAGGTCAATAGAATACAGCCACAGGAGAGGAAGAGCTTAGTATAAAAGGATAGTGTAGGCTTCAAAGGAAGAGGGGTTTGTTAAATATAAGGCTGTTAAAGAATGGTTAGAAATTCGGGTAATGGAAGACTCCAGCACTCAGATATAGAAGAGTGATTACCCTTCCTCTGAGAAAGTTTCAAAAGATCCATTACTCTAATAGGTTGAGGAGTGTTTTGGGAAAAGTTTGAAAATACAAGAAGGAAAGTTTAAGGTAGAATTGTGTATTAGAAAGAACACAAACTTTGAGGGGTTGGATCCAAACTCTACTATCATTAGCTATGTGACCTTAAACAGCTTCTCAGAGACTCAGGTCCCTCATCTGTAAAATGCAAGTCATAATATATATCTACATTAAAGTGTTAACTTAAGAATTTGAAATGTTATAATTGCAATGATACCTGGTACCTTAGTGATCATTTATTATTGTTGTTATTAACATAATGAATATTTTAATAGGCATAGTACAAAGGGGGCAGAACTGAACTTGTGTAGAAAAGACAGCAAAGAAAATAAGTGAAGGCAAGCTTGTAAATCGGGCAGTGAAGATGAATCCTGAGTTAAATAGAAGGGAGAGACAAGAACAGAGTTGCACATTTGGGAGTAACCTCTTAGCTATGAAGTGTAGCGATGTCTCTGCAGTCCTGTTCTGCTCTCTTAAGTGGACCTGACTGAAGGAGCTATGGCTATGCACAGTTGTGACAGAAGCTTAAACCTGGCAAAGTACAAAGACCACAGAGCTGGAGGGATCATTTCCTCTCATTTAGGCCAACCCTGATATCTTACAGAAGAGGAAACTAAGGTTGGGAAAAGTTTAGTGACTTGGTGAACAGCTAACTGTCTGTCAGAGAAAACCAAAACCAGAGCCAAGTTTGCTGCATCCCAGCTCGGTGTTCTTTCCACTATAGTACATATTAAGTGATTTTAGGGAATCCTTTACTCACACTCACCCTGGTACTAACCCTAACCCTAATTGCTTTATTTCTTCTTAATTAGGTGACATCTCCTATGGTCGTTCCAACTAATTGGAATTTATTACATACAATGTGATTGAATGTGAAGCCATTCCCCTCTCCCCACCAATCACAGCTCTGCAGTAGCATTTTAATTTTCCAGTAACGATTCGAGATTTCATCCACTTTGTTTGAATATCATATATAATTCTTCTATTTAAATCGTCTGGCTAAAAATATTTTATATTACAACTTGATCCATATGACACAATACTATTATCAGTTTGTGGACCCATCAATACATTTCCATCATTTAACAACCACTTTTATACTGGATTTAACAAATCAAATTATGAAATGTTTTTCAAGTATAAATGAATTTCTATCAATCTACTTATCCATCTGTTTATCTATCTAGTATAAAAACAATAAAATGGGACTTCCCTAGTGGCGCAGTGGTTAAGAATCCACCTGCCAATTCAGGGGACACAGGTTCAAGCCCTGGTCCGGGAAGGTCCCACATGCCGTGGAGCAACTAAGCCCATGTGCCACAACACTGAGCCCACATGCCACAAGTACTGAAGCCTGCACACCTAGAGCCTGTGCTCTGCAACAAGAGAAGCCACTGCAATGAGAAGGCCTCGCACCGCAACGAAGAGTAGCCCCAGCACGCCACAACTAGAGAAAGCCGGCGCGCAGCAACGAAGACCCAAAGCAGCCAAAAATAAAGAAGGAAAGAAAGGAAGAAAGAAAGAAAAAATCTTCCATTAAAAAAAATAAATAAAATGAACATCCAGGTGCTCACCTCTCTGCTAAGTTAAAGAACTTTGCCAATACCTTTTTAACTCACTCTGCATCCCTTTGACACACACTAATTAAAAATCTGCAAATACAAAATCAATCCTTAAAGTATGAATATTTTCTATTGTCACCCTAAAATCACCTTTAAAGAATAAATTTGTTTGAGGAGTGAGGGAGAATCTTATACACTCCTTTGGAAAACTGTCTGTAGCTAGTGTTGAAAAATGAAATTAGGAAATCACCCTGTTAGACATATCACACACACACACACACAACACACACACAAAATCACATTTTAGCTTACCTTAAGTAGTGCCTCCGTGATATAAAATGCAAGAAAAGAGTAGTTAGCATATGCTAATTCAAGCTCATAGATATCGTTTAACACAGATATCCAAGAAATTATAATAGGAAACATATTCATTACTATCACAAGGTATCCGACATACTCAAATTCATCAGTAAATACTATTTTATGACATACACGAAGAAAGCAATGTCTGTAAAAAAAAAAAAAAAGATAATTTTATCTGATAAAATAATTACACTGAATTAATTTCAATGTATGCTCAGTTCTGTCCTAATCATCAATAGCTACAAAGCCCAGCTTAATTCTGAGAAGTAGCTGTCACTACCATACACTTTCTGGCATCCTACTTCATATACTTTCCTTTAATTTCTTCCTCTGCTAAATATCTTCAGGCTGGTTTCCCCTCTTTCTCACTTTCCTCACCTCTCATTCATTTTTACTTATACTTTTAGTAGAAATACTTCAGATCATAAGACAGGGATAATTCAAATTGGAAATATTAAAAAAAAACAAAGCAAATCTCTCCCACCTTCTAATAATTTCACTTCTCAGAGATGGCTACTATTACGTTTGAATATTTTTCCAATATTTTTGTTTATATAATCATGTTTATAAATACAAAAGGAATTATATCATACATATTGTTCTATAACCTGTTTTTTTTTTTTCTCTTAGCAATGGATCATGAGCATTTTTCCTTGTCAAGGCATATAATCTGGAACAAATCCCAGCATGTGTGGTAGTGGAGCAGGTTAGGTCATATTTTATCAAAAACTTTAAATTAACATACATGCTTTGAAAAATTATTTTTATACTGAGTATGCTAGACAGAATTGTGGGTGAGAGGAATTACTTAATGTATTTTTAATTTTATTTTTAAATTATTCAATTAGTATAATAATGCATTATTATTGCTAAAACTCAAATGAAATTATTGATCAATTATTGATTGAAGAGTGGGTAAGTGCTGGATTACTTCTCTATTCTTAGAGGTAGATCCACGTTACGCAGGACCTGAAATTTTTACAATTTGGAGCCCTGTCTAAGGAAAAGAAGATGAAATTACGAATACGTATATGATGCTGTCATCAAATTGCAAAAATCCTCCAAGGCCTCAGGCAGTGCCAGTGTGAGGGAGGAGCCATAGAGTGTAAGCTTTGTTAAGTTTATGGTAACACTGCCTTTGCCCTTCTCAGCCCTCTCTCCAGACTGTTTTTCTTTTCTATTTTTTTAAAAATTCAGCCATATTAAGGTATAACTGGCATAAAAAATTGTAGATATTGAAAGTGTACATCATATATACATGTATATATACAATACAATGTATATACATATACATTGTGAAAGGATTCCCCCCATCTTGTTGATTAACACATCCATCACCTCACATAACTCTTTTTTGGGGGTGTGACAATTTAAGTTCTACTCTCTAGCAAATTTCAGTTATAAAGTACAGTGTTCTCAATTATAGTCACCATGTCTTACATTAGATCTTCAGGCATTATTCACCTTATAGCTGAAAGTTTGTAACCTTCTACCAATCCCTATTTCCCCAAACCCTCAGCTCTGGTTTCTACTCTCTGTTTCTATGAGTTGACTGTCTTTTTTTTAATGAATAAATTAACTAATTTATTTTTGACTCTGTTGGGTCTTTGTTGCTGTGCACAGGCTTTCTCTAGTTGTGGCGAGGAGGGGTTACTCTTTGTTGTGGTGCACGGGCTTCTCATTGTGGTGGCTTCTCTTGTTGCAGAGCATGGGGTCTAGGTACGCAGGCTTCAGTAGTTGCAGCATGCAGGCTCAGTAGTTGTGGCACACGGGCTTAGTTGCTCCACAGCATGTGGGATCTTCCTGGACCACGGCTTGAACCCATGTCCCCTACACTGGCAGACGGATTCTTAACCACTGCCCCACCAGGGAAGTCCCTATGAGTTGACTTTTAAAAATCTATTATTTTATTTCATTTTTTTCATTTTACTTAGTTTTAGAGTTAACATATAAGTGATGCCATGCAGTATTTGTCTTTCTCAGTCTGGCTTATACTTAGCATAATGCTCTCAAGATCCAACCATGTTGTCACAAATGCAGGAATTCCTTCTTTCTCATGGTTGAGTAATGCTCCATTGTATTTTCTTTATCCATTCATCCATTGATGGACACTTATGTTATTTTTATATATTAACTATTGTGAATAATGCTACTGTGAAATGGGAGTGCAAATATCTCTTTGATATCTTGTTTTTAATTCTTTTGGATATATACTCAGAAGTGGGATTGCTAGATCATGTGGTAGTTCTATTTTTAATTTTTTGAGGAGTCTCCATACTGTTTTCCACAGTGGCTGCATCAATTTAAGAGATAAGAGAATGTGAAATGAACAAAGAACTATATAAAGTAGCAAGAAAACAATTATCAAATGGCAATAGTAAATCCATACCTATCTACTGATGATTTTCAGTAGTGGTATGCTTAGATTCCTTTCTCTTTATCTTTTGTGTATCTACTATTGTTTTCTGCTTTGTGGTTACCATGAGGTTTACATAAAACATGTTTATATTTATAACAGTCTATTTTAAGATAAACTTAACTTTGAATACATACTAAAATCTTTACATTTTTACTCCTCCTCTCCACATTTTATGTTTTTGATGTTACAATTTACATCTTTTTACCTTGTGTATCCATTAACAAATTATTGTAGTTATTTTTAGTACTTCTGCCTTTTAACCTTCATACTAGATTTATAAGTGACTTACTCACCATTATTACAACATTAGAGTACTCTGAATTTTAGTATATATTTATTTACTTATGAAATTTATACTTTGATATGTTTTCCTGTTATTAAAAAATTCCTGTTCATTTTACCTTGAAAGGGACTTTAGTCCATTTTAACATTTCTTGTAAGGCTGGTCTTGAGGGTGCTGAATTCCTCAGCTTTTTCTTGCCTGGAAAAACTCATTATCTCTTCTTCAATTCTGAACAGTTTTGTTGGGTAGGGAATTCTTGGTTGGTAGTTTTTTCTTTTTTTTTTCTTTCAGTACTTTGAGTATATTATGCTACTCTCTTCTGACCTACAAAGCTTCTGCTGAAAAACATGCTGATAGCCTTATTGGTGTGTGTGTGTCCCTTGTATGTAACAAATTGTTTTTCTCTTGCTCCTTTTAATATTCTCTCCTTGTCTTTAACTTTTGACAATTTAATTACCTAATGTGTCTAGGTGTGGGTCTCTTTGGATTAATCATATTTGGAAATTTCTGAGTTTCCTGGATCTGGATGTCTGTTTCTTTCCCTATGTAAAGAAAGTTTCCTGCCATTAGTTTTTTGAATAAGTTTGCTGCCCCTTTCTTTCTCTCTTCTTCTGGGACCCCTATAATGTAAATACTGGTCCACCTGATGGTGTCCCATGAGTCATTTAAGCTATCTTCACTCTTTTTCATTCTTTTCTTTCCTCCTCAGATTGGATGAATTCTGCTGCCTTGTCTTTGAGTTTGCTTATCCTTTTTTCTGCTTGATTTAGTCTGCTGTTAAACCCCTCTATTGAATGTTTCAGCTCAGTTATTCTTCAGCTCTGTGATTTCTGTTTGGGACATATTTATACTGTTTATCTCTTTGTTAAATTTTCCCCTTTGTTTATACATTCTTCTTCTGACCCTAGTGAGCATCTTTGATCTCTCTAACAGATAAATCACTCTAACAGATATCTCTAAGAGATAAATCACTTATCTAAATTTCATTAAGGTGTTTCTGGAGTTTTATTCTGTTCTTTTGTTTGGAACATATTCCTCTGTTTCTTCATTTTCCTTCATGCTCTGTGTTGGTTTCTGCACATTAGATAAAACAGCCACCTCTTTCAGTCTTGATGGACTGGTCTTGTGTAGATAAACCTTATCATTCAGCCTAGCCTGAGCTCTTGGTTGTCTCTCAGACCTTCGTGATTGTCCAAGCTGCCTTATTTGCTCTTAGTGGCTCCTAGTAGTTGAGGATGTGCCAAGACCTGTTTGTGTCCCATTGTGGAGAGTATCATTCATCACCTAGATGCAAGCTGTTTGGAAACTGGACTCCTCAGGTAGCAGCTTTTGAGGTAGGCAAATAGACTTCTTTCAGGGAAAGACTGGGAGATGGGTATTTCTATCTGCTCCATCTGCACTGAGCCCTGGAGCTGTAGTCCATTAAGAAGTGTTTCTTTGTTTGCTACAGTCCTGTGGGTCCTAAAATACAAGCCCCCTTGGCCACTAGAGCCAGGCAATCAAGAGGTGTGTCCTTTGTGTGGCAGCCACAAAATCCAGGGTGCCAAATTTTACACAAGCTCCTTCCAAGGAGACAACATCCTCATGAACCCATTAAGAACTGTTTCTTTGTCTGCTCTAGTCTTGTGTATTTTGTGGTTATAAGCCTCATTAGATTTTAGAATTAGGTATTTTGGGGGCCCATCCCCTAGGGTGAAGTCTTAAAAGTTGGAGTGCTAGATATTGGGCTCAAATCCTTTGCTTCTTGGGAGAGACTGGGAGCTGTGTGTTCCCTTCCGATTGTATGTCTGTGCCAGGGGGTGAGTTTTATGGTGAAAGTGTGTCTCAGCCTTTCCTACCTGTTTCAAAGTAGGTATTTTCTCATTAGCCTGATGTGTAGGAGTTGCTCAGATAGTTTCTGGATTTCTTTCAAGGAGAACTCATCCATGTTTAGCTGTAGGTTTGGTGTGTCCATGGAAGGAATTGAGTTCAGGAGCCTCAATGCCACCATCTTGGTTGAGAGAACAGACTGCTTTTTAAAATTTCTTCCAGCAATAAAATCACATCTGGCACAGCATTACACTTGAGGTTACCTTTTGCTTAAATTGATAATTGACTATAATCTGATTTGTTTATGTCAGATAGATAAATTAAAGGGGATATAATGGGAATTACTTACAATTCCTTTAAATCTTTAATGTTGGTGTTAGTTTTTAAACTCCTCCTGGAATGCTATATTGCTTCTCATTACTATTTTGGCCAAGGGTTCCACTTGGCCACTTGGCCACTTCTGCCATGATTCTTACAATATAGGTCAACAAGGCAATGTTTGTGTTCAGCTAGACACTAAGTATATTCATCCCAATCATACACTTAAGGACTTAGGGAAATAACCACACAGTGGACCTGGTGGACTTCTATGAGACAGACTGGGTCAGAAACGCCATAAATTATCTGGCCTAAAAGCTCCCAGTTTAACTTGAGGAACACAATAGTATTTCAAGCCTTTGGTATCAGTATCATTTAAAATGCCATAACCCAAAGTCCTAACAGAGTCTGAGTATTTTCTTTTCCCAATGCACAGGAACTCTGGTAAAATGATTAAATGTCCATTTGAGAGAAGATTGAGGAAATATTTATCCTACATATTTGTGGTGCTTCAGTTCTTTCTCAAGGACTCTGGTTCTGAGAATTGACTTAGCTATCTTGCAGTAATTGACTTCATGCCTTTGCTCAACAGCTCTCCCTTTTTATCTTTAGAAAGGTCAAGTAATACCATAGTTAACTGTTTGTCTATATTGTCTTTTAATATACAATATTTGTTACCCATCCTTAGGTCAAACACTCTGACTGCTACTCCAGATTTGCTGTCCACAAAATAAAGTATGCCCACCTTGCCTCTGACATTTAAGTGTTGCCATCTGTCTTCTGCCATTCCCATTTCCTTTTGATACTAGAGAGGCCAGTTCCACAGCAGACTTAATGATGGTTAACCATGTCCTGCAGAGGACATCTATCATTGAGTTTCTCACTGTTGCCTTGGTGAAGGGAAATATCCTCCGTTCTTTCACAGGGAACAAGATCATGAAGTTGGTTCTTCATTCTAATATAATAAACCTAGTTAAATATTCCAATTTTATCATCTGCACTTCATTTATTGTAGGTTATTGGCCTGGTCAAGCTTCAAAGAACCATCTCAGGAATATAATAGCACCAGCTCCAAGTGTCCTTCCTAGATAGAATGTTGAATCCTGAATTATCATGGATAAGACCTCTGTGCCAATAAATTTCTCCCCAATCTGGCCTTATGTTGCAGCCTTCTGGTCCCATATCCTCAAGACCCATCTCCTTATATGTTCTACTAGTATTTGCTGATGTCAGGTCCTGTAATTCCGTCAGCTGACAAGTTGTAGTCTCCTGAAGCAGCCACTATATTTCCCCCTCCAGCTGTGTTGAGACCTGACCTGGGTAATTACCTTGGAAGCAATGAAAAGGTGGTAGAAACTATTATATATATTTTTTCCATGTTATATAATTTATATATAAATTGTATATTTTTTCATTTTCATTATATAAATCTTCTTTTGGTGATTGGCCTTGTTCATGTTTGTGACTCCATCACTTACTAACTTCAACATTTCATTAATACTTATAGTCTATATTGGATAATTTTAATAACTGAAGTCTTAGGGATATAAATCTGCCGTTATTTCTGCTGATTCACTCTCATGATTATTTATTTCCTTGTGTCTTTGTTCATCTTTGATAGTGACTTCATCCACTGGTTAGAGAACTCAATTTTTATTTAGCACAATAATAAATGCTAACATTTAAGTGCTTACTTAGTGCTAGTCTCTGGACTAAGTGCTTCTACACACACTATTTATGCAATCTTTACAACAATCCCATAATGTAGGCAGAGGTGAACCCAACTAGCATATACTAATACCTACTATATGCCAGTTATTTTGCCAAATGCTTTACATATATCAGTCTCCAGAATATGACATCGATATTACTTTATCCGTTTTTCAAATGAGAAAACTGAGACCTGTAAAACTTATCCAACTAATAAATGATAAAGACTAGGATTCTAAACCAAGCCATCTGACTCCAGAATCTGTACTACCTACTCTGAGATGAGTGATACATAAGAGACAGCCTAAAATGTAGACGACTATAAATCCTAGTTTTTCAAATCTCCATTTCTTTGTTACATCAACAGAAGTAAGTACTCAGAAAGTTGTAGCCTAAGTCACTATTAAAGGTTTTAAAAGAACCATAGTACAAAAATATCCATTTGGTATTTACTGATACTCCTATTGAGAAGAGGGAGACCTCTCTTGAATCTAAGAAAAGAAATGAAAGATATCCCAGTTGGAAAGGAAAAAGTAAAATTATCTCTATCCCTAGGTGATATGCTCTTAAATACAGAAAGTCCTAGAGAATTCACAAAAAACAACTAGAGCTAATAAATGAATTCAGCAAAACTTCAAGATACAAGATCAATATACAGAAATAACCTGTATTTCTATACACTAGAAATAAACACTACAAAAATGAAATCAGAAGCACAATTTTATTTGAAATAGCATAAAAGTATTTAGGATTAAATTTTACCGAAGACATGTACACTGAAAACTTTAAGACATTCCTAACAGGAATTAAAGATCTAAATAAATGAAAAGACATCCCATGTTCATGAATCAGAAAGTTTAATATTTTAAGATGGTAATACTACTCAAAGCAATTTACAAACTAAATGTAATCCCTAAGAAAATCTCAATGACATTTTTTATGTGCATAAATAGACAAGCTAATCCTAAAATTCATATGGAATTGCAAGGAACCCTGAATAGCTATACCAATCTTGAACAAGTGGATGGACTCACATTTCCTGATTTCATAATTATCTAGCAGATGTGGAAAACAATTTGGTGTTTCCTCAAGAAATTAAATAAATTAATTAAATTAAATAAATGTTATTTTCATATGATCCAGTAGTTTTACTCCTAGGTGCATACCCAAAAGATGGAAAGCAGAAATTCAAACAAATACATGTACATAAATGTTCATAGCAACACTGTTTACAATAGCCAAAAGCTGAGAACAACTCAAATACTCATCAACCGTTGAATGGATAAAGAAAATACAGCACGTCTGTACAATGGACTATTATTCAGCCATTAGAAGAAATAAAGTATTCATACATGCTACAAAGTAGATGAACCTTATGCTACAGATACATGCTACAATGTGGAAGAAACATTATGCTGAGTGAAAGAATCCAGAAACCGACTTCACCCTGTATGACAGACTCTAGGTCCATCCACCTCACTACAAATAACTCAATTTCGTTTCCTTTTATGGCTGAGTAATATTTCATTGTATATATGTGCCACATCTTCTTTATCCATTCATCTGTCGATGGACACTTAGGTTGCTTCCAGGGTGGGATAGGGAGGGTGGGAGGGAGGAAGACGCAAGAGGGAAGAGATATGGGGATATATGTATATGTATAGCTGATTCACTTCTTTATAAAGCAGAAACTAACGTACCATTGTAAAGCAATTATACTCCAATAAAGATGTTAAAAAAAAAAGAATCCATAAACCGAAGGCTATATGTTATATGATTCTACCTATATAATACATTTGGAATAGGTAAATTCATAGAGACAGAAAGCAGACTAGTGCTATCCAGGAGCTGGGGGGGGGGGGCGGGGAAGAGAGAATGAAGAGCTTAATGGGTACTGGATTTACATTTGGGGCAATGAAAATGCTGTGGAATTTGACAGAGGAGATGGTTGCCCAACGTGAATATACTAAATAACCCTGAATGGTACACTAAAAATGGTTAATGTTTAATCTTGTATGAAATTTACCTCTATAATAAAAGTTATTACACTATATCTTTTTTTCTTTAAGTAACTTTTTGTATGTATATAAGTAATTTAGTTGTAAACCACCTCAAAATATTTTACAAAGTATTCAGGATATAAATTTTTAAAAATAAATAAAAGGAAATTTCAAATGATTATAATAACATTTCTAGTAAGGTTTAAAAGCACTTACCTTGATGGGATCCCTTTTTCCTTTTTCGTATTATACACCCAGTTGAGCAATACTTTTCTAGTAAAGACAAGAATTTTTTTGCTTTCAGAATAATTCTTTATTGTCTCTGCACTTATATATCTAAAAAAAAGAAAAAAGAAGAAGAACCTTTAAATATGCTTTAAATTTTTTGAGATAAGTTTAATGCAGTATTGTCAGGAGGCAGGAAAACTATTTTGTCCAGTGACGACAGGAAATGAGACACTTTCATGGGCATAGGTCCAAGTCATGAAGATGTAGATGAAGGTGGATATATAATTATGAAGTTAGATTGTGGGACTCATCATTAAACAGAGAGTGAAAAAAAAAAAAAAAAGGAGATAAATGGTTCAAAATAGAGAAGTCAAGTTTCAGGGAGAGAAAGCATACCATGATTCAAATATTTGGGATTCAAATATATGTGGGTTTTTGTGTTTGATCCTCCATTATCTGGGTGGTAGTGAACAAATTACCTCATTAACCTGTTTGCTCTCAGAATGGAAGTAAAAATACTTATGTCAGCCTGGGAAACTTAAATGAGAAAGCATATATGAGGCATCCAGCCCAACTCACACATTTGCCCATCTCTTTTCTTGCACCTTCTGGGCAAGTAATCAGGGAGTTTATGGGGAAAATACAAGTGGAGAAGTGAAAGAGTAAAAATAGTTACTTGGAGAAGTTGGTGCTCATAAACTGCCAAAAGACATTTGCCCCAAGTTGCCTGTAGGTTTCTTCTGGGTTTTTTGTTGAGGCAGTTCAGATCTATGTGCTATGATTTGGTCTTGCTGAGAAAATCTCCTTGGTTTTATGAGGAACTTACCTGCTGCTGACCAGATACTTACATTGTCTTCATCAGAAGGAGGATGGGGCTCCATCCCTGGATCTGAGGCCCTACCTTAAAATGCAGCTTAATGGAAGGGCATTGGTGACTTAAGTACAAAGGTGGACCTTGTTCTTCCTATGGATTATGATGTTCTCACCCTAAAATTGGGGCAATTTCTCTGTTACAGGGATACTGATATAATTAAAAAGAAGGAAGTTATTCCGTTCTCTGTGATTCAATACAATCATGTGGTAATTACATGGAAAATCATGAATGTATATATGACTTGATTCATTTCTGATTTTTAAAATATTTGATTGAGTACCTTTTATGCTTGATAAATGCATGGGGTAAACCATAAATACTGGTCTCTGCCCTCAAGAATCCAGAAGACTAGTGGAGTAAAACATACAAACAACAGTTGCAGTTAATTGTAGTAAGCGTTCTGCAGAGACAACAAGAGGACACTCTGGACCCACAAAGGAGGTTGTTGAATATAGTCTTGGGGAATCAGGAAACCTTCCTGAAGGAATTAATGTCAAAGCTAAGACTTGATCATTTCACAAGTTCCTATGAATCCTAAAATTCTGTGATATCAATGTGTGTGATATTTTACAGGCCAAATTATTGTGTTTTTCAGGCTCCTGAGTTCCTATTTTATATCAACATGTTCACTGTTTAGACCTGATTTAGGAAAAGAGTATGATCTTTCTAACTAGACAGTGAGGTAGGATAGCTTTGAACCTGTGCTCTGTAATTCATTAATTAAATAACCTTGGGTAAATTATTTAATCTCTCTGTGCCCCACTTTCCCCACCTGCAAAATAAAGGTAATAATAGCACTTATAGGATATTTATGACATTGAATGGGTAATACATGTAATATGTTTAAAACTGTGTCTGACACAGGGCAATAAATATAAGCTCTATTCAAAGTATTGCTTCTTAGGCAATTACACAGGCACTTAGCACAGGTCCTGGTACTTCTATTTAACCCCCTACTGTTTTTATCTTTTTATCTCAAGCCAGTGCATGTGAGTGGACACCAGGCTGGCACATGTCTTAAGTTTTGAGGGGTGCACGCCAAGGGCCCAGTTTGCTTGTAAGATCATGACATAAGGGAAAAGGCCCAAGCAATCCTAGAAATAATCTTAGGACCACTTGAGCAGGAAATTTTGGTGTCCTCAGTACCAGAAGTGAGATCTAGAACAAGAAGGTATGTCTGGGTTTTGGGTGGTCACTGTCACAACTGCATTGCAGTTTAACTCGTCCTCTGCCCAATCATACATCCTTCATCCTTCCACTCCACAGGGGATGATCTGAGGGTACTCCCTAACATGCTGACTTTGAGGAACTCATTGTTGACTCTGGAGGCTTGCATCTAAAGAAATCATTATGAGTATATCAGGAGAGGTTGTGCATTGGGAAGATATGCCTGGAAGAACTAAGGAAGTCTTTGACCTCAGTGAGGTATCTGAGTAGCCTAGAAGGAGGAGTGGTTTACCACAGCTTAGCTTTGCAGGGGTGGGCAAAATGAGAAAGGGAAGAGCATCTCAGTCAGAAGCAGCAGCTGGTTCAAATGCACAGAGGTGTGAATGAGTGGAGCAAGTTTGGGAAACTGGAAGCAGGTGATTTGGCCTGGTTGTGGGGTGGAGAGCAGGCAGTGTCTTGCACGCATAATACTGGATGATCTCAAGTTACCGGACAAAAGCGAGAAACTCATTTGCACAATTTCCTAAATGCAGTGGCTTAGGATGGAAGCTTTCTCCTGAAAATATACTTACTCTCCTTTCTCACCAAAGCTTCCTGCTGCACCTACCAGCACCTGGACTGCACTCTGGGACAGAGTCTCATTCCTGTATTGTCTCTGGTAGCTTGCCTAAAAGAAATGTTGAATCAAATCATTCTATAATATGGGTAACAGGGACAATATATTATTTTCTTTATGGAAAAATAATCTGTGAGAAAGAAGTCAAAATCCCCAAATAATCAAGTATCTTTATATAAAAAAACTTTTTTTCTATGGAGTCCAGACCATGAAGTCAGTGCAGAAGGTAGGTCTGAGTTTTGGGTAGAATGAAAATGGTTATGCAGGAAACTAGGTTCCTCTAGATGTTAATTAGGTTTTCAAAAATAAGTGGAGTTCTGTGGCCAAATAAGTGTGGGAACTGTTGCAAAGTAACCCCATCTTAAAAGCTTATAATGCATATTAGAATATTAAAAACTCTGAGAAATTCTACAGTAAGGGATTCTGATTTATATCTTTATTTAATTCCACTTCCCCAAATATTTTGACAACAGAACTCTCTTGTCTCCAATCTATTCCCAGCATGAAATGAACTGCTCCTGTGGTGCAGAACACAGACATTCATTCATTCGGTCCATATACTGAGAGCCCACTCGGCTTCTGTGTGCTGAACATTGTTGAGAATCAACTGCCTAAATTGGGATGTGTGATATGACTAAAGATTCCTGGTTCCATAGAAGACACTCTGTCTGCACAATTATTTACGGACATTGAAGCATGGTTTTGCTCTTGGGGGATCCTAGAAAGGGACAGAACTAAATTTAAGGATGAAAGGTCAAAAGGTTATTTGTCAGTAATGAAAAGAAACTTAAACTTCATTAAAATACTTGCAAAATAATGTAAAATTAAAATATTTTCAGTATCCTCAAAGATAAGTACTGTAGTGTGTGGGGAAAATAAGAAAGCTGAAAGTCACATGGAGCTCACGAAAGCTTAGCGACATAAGTGACAGAGCAGTTAGATACTAGAAAAATGTTAACTCTTAAGTGATCCTTCACACCAAAATGTAAGAAGAATTTAGAGAATGGTTGATTCCTAACAATAACTGCCATCTCTGAGCTCTCTAATATACTATTGAATTAACATAATTATGTTTTACAGAAAATTATTTAATTCTTGCAACAGCTTTATGAGGAAGGTATACGAATCTGCATAGATGAGAAAGATGAAGCTCCTCAGGGAGTTGAGCAGTTTTCTCAAGATCACATTGGAAACTCAGTTCTTTCTGAATTTAAATCCTGCCTCTCTTTTCCCCCATTATGTTGTGCTGCTCTCCTGTGCCACTGTCTTACCATGCTGTGCTTCCTCTTCTTTCTTTTTTTAATTAGTTAATTAATTTATTTGTCTTCTCTGGGTCTTAGTTGCCACACGCAGAATCATCGTTGCCGCGTGTGGGTTCTTCCTTGTGGCATGTGGGATCTTTAGTTGCGGCATGCATGCGGGATCTAGTTCCCTGACCAGGGATCAAACCTGGGACCCCTGCATCGGGAGCGTGGAGTCTTAACCACTGGACCACCAGGGAAGTCCCCCTCTTCTAACATACAGTAGTGGAAGAGATATTGCTCCCGTTAACAAGAGCTGGCTGAGATTTAAATTAAAACTCTCAGAGCTTTGAAAACTGCAATAACAAATTAATACTGTTGGGAACAGTGAACATTAGTATTGAGATTGCAGAAATCAAATCAACAAGCTAAGATACACATGAAAATATGTCTAGAACAAAGAAAGACTAAAAATATATGAGGTAAGATGAAGATCTGGAGAACAGAACAGAGAGATCCAATATACTTTGAAAAATAGGATTTCTGGATTAAGACCTAACACACAGCACAAAATCAATGAAGATATAATAGTAGGAAAAAAAAGTTTAAGGCAATAAATCAAAAAGGTACAGGAAGTATATATTGCAGAAAACACAGGCTATCATGAGTGGAAGGAATCTAAGAGGTCATTCAGGTAGCATAATTTCCCCTTTTACAGATGGGGAGAATAATAACTTAAAAGAATATGTTCTGAGTCACATATCATATTAATAATAAAAGCAAGACTCAAAATGGAGTCTCCTGCATTGATTTTAAGGGTTCCTGAATACTGTATTTTCCTGAAATAAATTAAAAATCTGGAAGTGACTCAAAGACATGATCTCATAAAATCTGCTGGTGGAACAAAGCATGATATGGGCATAAGTTCACCCTTCATGGCACTGCCTCAATTGCTTAAAGAAGTTATTTAGGTCCTTGGAAAGCTGTCTTTGAGACTCAGCTTGTCTGCCAGGACTACTGCTGAGGAGGGAATAATCATACCCTAAAGATCTTCCATTTCCCAAGTTAGACAGAGCAAGCAGAACCCTATATGCATGGAACAGAAGAGAAATGCATGACAGTTCCACAGTCAGTGAGGAAGGCCCAACATGAACATTTTGAGAGGATGAGTCATGGCAACTGGTCAAGATTCTGACCTGGATAGAAAATGGTAACTGGGCTATTAGCATTTTCTCACAGAGTCCTATACGCTGCTGTGCTACAGAATTTCTTTAATTTTTACTCAAGATTTGATATGAAAACATACTAACCTATACCTGCAGTTACTAGTGGACTTGGTGGTATTCTTTCGGGAAAAACTGGTACGGTCCAGAGATAGGCAGTGTCATGGAACTGACTGCATAACGCATCTGGTGGTAGAGCTCAGCTGTAATTCCTGCCATTGGGATCTGTGAAATTCCAAGTTCCTCAAAATAAAACACCTTCTACTTAAGCTAATTTGAGTGGATTTCTTTTTCTTTCTGTCCTTTTCTTTTTTCTCTTTGCACTCAAGCAGATTCCTAAGACAATGCCAAACTTCCCTTTGCCTTTGTAAACAATCTATTAAGCTGTGCAGGTGAGAATAACCAAGATGTCTTAAGCAAGGGAGAAACTTTTCAGTATAATTTTAGCCAATAATTTAATTTTTTTAATTTAATTTTTTTTAGTATAGTACTGGCACAAAAACAGACATGTAGATCAATGGAACAGGATTGAGAGCCCAGAAATAAAACCATGCACCTATGGTCAATTAATCTATGACAAAGGAGGCAAGAATTTACAATGGAAAAAGACAGTCTCTTTAATAAGAGGTGCTGGGAAAGCTAGGCAGCTACATGTAGGAGAATGAGATTACAACATTTTCTCACAACACAAACCAAAATAAATTCAGAATTAAAGACCTAAATGTAAGACTGGAAATCACAAAACTCCTAGAAGAAAACATAGGCAGAACACTCTTTGACATAAATCGTAGCAATATTTTTTGGGATCTGTCTCCCAAGGCAAAGGAAACAAAGCAAAAATGAACAAATGGGACCTAATTAAACTTAGCAAAGGAGACCATTGACAAAATGAAAAGACAACCTACTGAATGGTAAAATAATATTTGCAAATGATATAAATGGTAGGACAAAAATTTAAAAAGTGTATAATAAAATACTAACTATTTGTGCTGACAGGAGACGCCTCTTGGCCAGCTCCATTGCTTCAATGTTAAGGGTCTCATCTATTTCCTTGTTACAGTGTAGACATTTCACTTTTTGATGTTCTGTTTTTTCTTCTTGGTCCAACTAAATAAAACACAAATCAAAACCCAAAAATAATACATGAACATTAACACATTGTTTAGCATAAACCTCAAGCAATTCACATACCATTTTGGTTTAAAAAAGTATAGAAATTTTGCTAGATACAGAAAAATGTTCAGATGAGTTTTCTCATTGTTTGCACAGTCATCTAGAAGGTAACATAATTGCCAGCTTTGAGGGGAAGGAGTTATATCATATTTTTACCTTTGCATGGCATTGGTAAAAGTTTATGAAAGCTACTACATTGCTGATCACACTTTAAACCACTGGTTCTGAAAGTGTGGTTCCCCAGCACCAGCAGCATCACCTGGGTAATGTTAGAAATGCACATTCTCAAACACCACCACAGACCTGCTGAATCACAGACTGTGGGGAGATGGGACAGCAATCTGTGTTTTTACAAACCCATTCCATGATTCTGCTACAGCTAAAGTGTGACAACCACTGCTTTAAACTAATCACTTAAGGTAGAATAAAAAGTGAACGTGGCTGTTAGGAAATGGGTATATGGATAACTCCATTTTATAGATGAAAAAAAGTTGAAGCTTAGATAAAATAAAAGGTTTATATAAAGATCATAAAGCATCTATTAAGTGATAAAGCTAGGATATGAACCCAGATTTTCTGAGTCTAAAGCCAATGTTCTATCTATAACACTAGAATATCCCTCATGTCAGCAGCATAAAGAGGAGAATGTAGTTGTTTAATCATCTGCCTTCTGAAACAGATCAAATACCAGAGTGGTGACCTCAACCCCGACTTTGCGTTAGAATTAGCTGGGTAAATGGATTAAAAATATATATTCCTGGGACCCTCCTCAGACCATCTGCATCAGAATCTCCTGGGTAGAGGCTGGGAAATCAATCCGTATTTTTTAATAAGCTTTCCCAGTGATTCTGATGCAGCCAGATTAACAAAAGGCCACAATCAGATATTGGGAGCTACTATAAAAAATCCTTAGATTTGACTTGGTACTTTTCTTATCCAGAAATCCTGGCAATATTCCTGCAGACACAAGGCTTGATTCTGAGCCCCCACCTGGAGCTTCAAGCACCTGTTAGAGGATTTTAAATGGAGTTTTAGAAATCCTATTTCATAGCAACCAATTATGTCTACAGTCATAGAAGTTGACCCCTCATATTGTTTGATGCAGAGAAACATTGCAATGAAAATTGGACTTAATATAGGAGATGGCAACCCAGAAGAAGCATTGAGCAGATACCAGGACAACTTTTATTATTTCTCCTTGTGGCATTAATGACTGCTAATGAATTATGAACTCATATATGAATTAGAAGTCTGAACATGGAGATTCTAAAGCATATCTCAGAAGCAGGAGGTGACATTTCATCACATCTAATCGTATGACACTGGCTTTGAATTCTATTTTATATTACAAAGTAATATATATACATATATATTTCTTTTTTTTTTTTTTTGGTGGTACGCGGCCCTCTCACTGTTACGGCCTCTCCCTTTGCGGAGCACAGGCTCCGGACGCGCAGGCTCAGTGGCCATGGCTCACGGGCCCAGCCGCTCCGCGGCATGTGGGATCCTCCCAGACCGGGGCACGAACCCGTGTACCCTGTACCAGCAGGCGGACTCTCAACCACTGCGCCACCAGGGAAGCCCTACGCTGTCTTTTAAAGGCAGCTCCAATACACTAGTCCTTCTTTTGAATCTACAATACATACTAGCTGTACTCAAAGGGGTTGTCAGTTCTACTTTGCCCCATAGTTGTCATAAAAATCCCTAAGAATTGTGAATTAATATTTATAACATTTATACTTATTTAAGGGCAATCATATCCACTTTGAAGGAATAAACAAAAGATATTACTTGCTTACTGCATATGGGTTTTGCAGTATAATTGCTTTCTCAACCATGTTCCAATCTGCGTTAGCAAGATCTTTGTCAAATTTGAGTGCAGAGGCTGTAGATACGGTTAGTTCTTGAAAGTGTTGAAATGTATAATACAGTGATTTATACTTTGTTGATGTGACATCATGAAGACCTTTGATACAAAGAACACATTTTATAAATAGTAGACATCATCATTTTAATGATATATATAAAATATACATATAGATGTGTAGGAGATATATGCAGGAGGTATAGATATACATATATGTACACAGTGTATGTGTAGATATATACATATATTTCCCACCTATACATAAGGTCATATATATAAGTATTTATGATATATATTTATTTATCTCCAGATGTATACATTTGACTCTTGAACAATATGGGAGTCAGGGGTGCCAACCCTCCACGCATATAACTTTATAGTTGGCCATTCATATCCATGGTTGTGCATCCTCAGATTCAATAAGCAGGTTTGTGTTATACTGAAGTACATATTAATTTTTTTAATTAAAAAAATTCACATCCACTTATAAGTGGATTGGCGTAGTTTAAATTCATGTTGATCAAGGATTAACTCTGTGTGTGTGTGTGTGTGTGTGTGTGTATGTATATATATCTCCAGACCTCAGTGTTTGAAGAAATCTTACTACCAGACACAAATTCCCTTTTTCTGAGCCATAGAAGTTTCTTTGGAAAGCAGTAATGTTCCATGAGCAAATGTTCACTGCTCTCAGTGCAAGTAAACAGATGCTCCGCACTAAGAATTTTAGGTTTATTTAGCTACTAAGTAGAACATCTGATAAATTGAAAAATTTTACCTCTTTAATCTGTTTTTTCCATTTTACTATGTTAAGGTTCAGAAAATTAAAAAAGTAAATGGAAGAAAAGATTTTGTTGCAAATATGAGGAGGAAGGTGCAATATTATCCATAAAGATGAAATTTAAGATTGGTTACAAAATGCCATATGAATGAAAACTCTGTGTGTAACAAGAAAGGGTGATAAAGCAGTTAAGAATACAATGGATTAAAAACATTAGAGCAATTTGTTTTTAGTTCTTTAACTGTCGTTATCAAGCCATGTGACCTTAGATGAGAACTTTTAACTCTTTAGATTTCAATTTATCAATTGTTAAAAAGTAGGGGATTGAAACAGTCATATTGTATAATGCTGTTGCCTCCTAAAACTGGTATTTCTGCTTCTATTCTCTTCATAGCTCCCAATCAGCTATCCACAGAACGAGAGTTGTCTTTTTAAGTTAAGGACCTTATTCATAAAATTACACTTACTTGCTTAAAACCAACCAAGAAATCCATTTATCCCTTAGAATAAAATCTTAAAATTCAAGGTCCTTCATTATCTAACTCTTTCCCTACCTCTCCCATCTGAACTTCCTTCACTATTGGCATTGTTCTCGAAGGTCCCAGCACCTTACCTTCTTTCCTTGAACACACTCATTTTCTAATTTCCTCAGGAATCTATTACCTGTTGTGTTTTCTATTTTATTTATATGTGGTTTGTTTATTTTTATACAAAAATGACTCTCTGATATTACCTTATTTGACTTGTTTACTGCCTGTTTCTCCTCTCTCCAACATAAGCTCCATCAACTCAGAAACCTTTTTTGTCTTCATAATGTATCACTATCAGTTAGAATAGTGACTGGCATATAAGAGGCTCTTAACAAAAAGTTTGTCAAATAACTGAATAAACTTATTGTATAATTTTACTTAAACTGGACTAATGTAAATAAGTAATCTTTTTTTTTAATTGGAGTAAAATTGCTTTACAATGTTATGCTAGTTTCTGCTGTACAATGAAGTGAATCAGCTATATATATACCTATATCCCCTCCCTCTTGGACCTCCCTCTCACCCTGCCCCCCATCCCACCCATCTAGGTCATCACAGAGCATGGAGCTGAGCTCCCTGTGCTATACAGCAGGTTCCCACTAGCTATCTATTTTACACATGGTAGTGTATTTATGTCAAACCCAATCTCCCAATTCGTTGTACCCCTCCCTTCCCCCTGTGTGTCCACACGTCCGTTCTCTATGTCTACATCTCTATTCCTGCCCTACAACTAGGTTCATCTGTACCATTTTTCTAGATTTCACATATACGTGTTAATAATATACGATATTTGTTTTTCTCTTTCTGGCTCTGTATGACAGACTCTACATCCATCCTCATCTCTACAAATGACCCAATTTCATTCCTTTTTTATGGCTGAGCAATATTCCATTGTATATATGTACCGCATCTTCTTTATTTATTCATCTATCGTTGGACATTTAGGTTGTTTCTATGTCCTGGCTATTGTAAATAGTGCTTCGATGAACACTGGGGTTCAAGATTATTGCTTATTGGCCTAACAAGCTTATTGGCCTAAACAATTCATATGACTTTACATAGAGATCCAATTTCCTCTTCAATTAGACACCACTGATTTGTATTTATATGGCTTCTTTCTTCATTATTAACAATTCTTTAGCATGTTGGGAATATTTTTCTCTTCACTCAGAATATGAATTTGCAGGGCTTACCGAGTTTAGTAACTGCCATTGGCAAAATAAATCTATTGACAATCAGGCTAATTAAGGATACTGACACTCCATGAAATAATATCTGGAATAGAAAAAAAAGAGTGAGTTTTCATCACAATGTCATATAATATACTCTATATTTAACCAATGTAAATTAAGCTAGGATGTACTATGTCAATAGATACTCATGGCAGAGGGGAATTTGGATGTCAGACATGATGCAAGTACTCTGGGGATTCTCTATCTTCTTGCACGTGTTTCATTCACATTTCTGGAACCAAACCAAAAATCAGGACAAATGGTTTGACAAATATTTATGTACATATGAAGACATTAGGAGAAAATACTTGTTCTTAAATTCCATTACTGCACGTCTTGAGCCCTGGAAATATACCTGTGCTTCACCAATTCTCATCCACCATACACACCTCCATGTACACAGCCACACAGTTCTCTGCTCAACATTATCAGCACATCTGTATGAAATAATTCTCTCCACTTAGGAAAAGAGGACAACTCAGAGGCCTTGGTATGTGTGCTCCACCTCATACTTTGCCTCTCTGGCATCTCTTTGCCAGCAGGGAGGAGCAATTGATGCCTTTGGTGCCACCTGTTTTTTTTCTCCACTTATATCCCAAGTTAATCTCCATGGACAGATGAAGTGACACTTTTCAATTTGATACTACATACTTCCATCGTTTTATGGAATTCTAACTTCCAGAACTTATTTTAAACTCTTAGCCAGTCCTCTATTCTTTGGCTACAAATGGAGGTTAGAGACAGAGCAGGAAACCATACCAGAGGCTTTCAAGGTTGCACAGTAGGATCACCAGAGAAACTTTAACATATTGGTGCCCAGGATGGTGCCACTGAATATTCTGATTTAATTCTTCAAGGGTGCAGCCCAAACACTGGTAATTAGAAAAACCAAGGTACAATCTACACACATTGAAATGTACTTATGTATCATTTGATAAGTTTTGACAGTGCATACATGCATATAACCCTCAGTCCTATCAGGATGTAGAATATTCTCATATCCTTCCAAATTTCTCCAGTGCTGCTCCAATCAATCCCCACCCGACACGAGGCAACTACTCTTCCTATTTCTATTTCTATAGGTGAGATTTGCCAGTTCTAAAACCTTCATTTAAATTGAATATTATGTTTCTCATTGTAGTTTTAATTTGCATTCCCCTAGAGTAATAATGTTAAGCATTTTAATGTGCTTAGTGGTATATATCTTTCTTTTTGAAACATTTGTTCAACTCTTTTGCCTATTTTTTATTTTATTTTATTTTTTTGTGGTACACGGGGGTCTCACTGTTGTGGCTTCTCCCGTTGTGGATCACAGGCTACAGACGCTCAGGTTCAGTGGTCATGGCTCACAGGCCCAGCCGCTCCACGGCATGTGGGATCCTCCCGGACTGGGGCATGAACACATGTCCCCTGCATTGGCAGGCGGACTCTCAACCACTGCGCCGCCACCAGGGAAGCCCCTTGCCTATTTTTTAAATTGGGTTGATTTTCTTTTATTATAACATTGTAGAAATTTTGAAAAATATATTCTGGATAAAAGTGCATTGTCATACAGATGGCCAACAGGCACATGACAAAAAGTTCAATGTCGCTAATTATTAGAGAAATGCAAATTAAAACTACAATGAGGTATCACCTCACACCGGTCAGAAGGGCCATCATTAAAAAGTCTACTAATCACAAATACTGGAGAGGGTGTGGAGAAAAAGGAGCCCAGCTACACTGTTGGTGGGAATGTAAATTGATACAGCCACTATGGAGAACAGTATGGAGGTTCCTTAAAAAACTGAAAATAGAGTTACCATATGGTCCTACTCCTGGGCATATATCTGGAGAAAACTCTAATGAGAAAAGATACAGGTGCAGCAGTCTTCACTGCAGCACTATTTACAATACATGGAAGCAATCTAAATGTTCATCCACAGATGAATGGATAAAGAAGATATATATATATATATATATATATATATATATATATACACACAATGGAATATTACTCAGCCATGAGAAAGAGTGAAATAATGCTATTTGCGACAACTTGGATGGGCCTAGAGATTATCATACTAAGTGAAGTAAATCAGACAGAGAAAGACAAATATCATAGGATATACTTATGTATGGAATCTAAAAAATGATACAAATAAACTTATTTACAAAACAGAAATAGACTCACAGACATAGGAAGCAAACCCCTGGTTACCAAAGGGTTTAGCAGTGGTGGGGGGAGATAAATTAGGAGTTTGGGATTAACATACGCACACTACTATATATAAAATAGGTAAGTAACAGGACCTGCTGTATAGCACGTGGAACTATATTCAATATCTTGTAATAACCTATAATGGAAAAGAATCTGGAAAAGAGTATCACTTTTCTGTATACCTGAAACTAACACAACATTGCAAATTAGCTATATTTCACTAGAAAAATACAGAAAAATGTGCATTATCAGATATATGTGTTATTTCCTCTCAGACTTACATTATCCATTTATGTAAAGCTATCCTTTGGTAAGCAAACATTTTTAATGTTGAGAACTCCAATTACTATTGTTTTTTTGATCTAAAAACCCTTTGTCTATTCCAAGGTTGCAAAGGTATTCTCTTATGTTTTCTTCAGAAGTTTTAGGGCTTTTGATTTTATATTTATGTCTATGATGCATCTCTAAGCACTATTACATATGGTGTGAGGTAAAAATGGAGGTTTTACTTTCTTTGGCAACTTATTTACCTTATAACTGGGAGTCTGTACTTTTAGGCTGTCTTCATCCATTTCCTCCGTCTCCTCTCACCACCTCTGGCCATCACCAATATATTCTCTGTTTCTATGAGCTCAGTTTTTTTAGATTCCACAAATAGTTTTTTGAATGTTAAACTAATATTTCTGGACATATTTTTTGGATAGTCTATTTGATCATAATGTCATACTTTTTATATATTTAAAATTAATTGGCTACATATTTTTTAAGAATTTTTGCATCATGTTTAATTAATTGTTTTGTTTGTTTGTAATTATCTTTGTTGGGGTTTAATATCAGAGTGGGCTGGCCACATAAAATAAAAAAGTGCTTCATCATTTTCTATTTTATGAGAGAGTTTATGTAGAATTGTTATCATTTATTCCTTAAATGTTTGGCAGAATTTTCCAGTCAAGCCATCTGGGCTTTTAGTTTGTGAGACAGTTTTAATTTATATACCCAATTTCTTTAACAGATATAGGGCTATTCAGATTTTCTATTTTTTTTTGTGTCGGTTTGGGTAAGTTGTGTTTTTGAGGAGTTTAACCATTTTCATCTAAGATATTAAATTATTCTGACAAAAAGTTATGCATAATTTCTATTTATTACTACTTTAATAACTGTATAATTTGTAGTCATGTTCTCTTTTTCATTATGGATATCAGTAATTTGTTCCCTATCTCTTTCTGTCTGTCTCTGTCTCCCTCTCTTGCTCTTTTTTAAGGTTTAACATTTTATTTTATTTTTTTAATATCTTCATTAGAGTAAAATTGCTTCACTGTGTTGTGTTAGCTTCTGCTGTATAACAAAGTGAATCAGCTATACGTATACGTATATCCACACATCCACTCCCTCTTGCATCTTATCCCAAGTGTCCAGGTGGTCAAAAAGCACCGAGCTGATCTCCCTGTGCTATGCAGCTGCTTTCCACTAGCTATCTATTTTACATTTGGTAGTGTCTATATGTCCATGCCACTCTCTCACTTCGTCCCAGCTTACACTTCCACCTCCCTGTGTCCTCAAGTCCATTCTCTATGTCTGCATCTTTATTCCTGTCCTGCACCTAGGTTCTTCAGAACCATTTTTTTAAATTCCATATATGTACATTAGAATACAGTATTTGTTTTTCTCTCTCTGACTTACTTCACTCTGTATGACAGACTCTAGGTCTATCCACCTCACTACAAATAACTCAATTTAGTTTCTTTTTATGGCTGAGTAATATTCCATTGTATATATGTGCCACATCTTCTTTATCCATTCATCTGCCAGTGGACACTTATGTTGCTTCCATGTCCTGGCTATTGTAAATAGAGCTTCAAAGAACATTGTGGTACATGATTCTTTTTGAATTATGGTTTTCTCAGAGTATATGCCCAGTAGTGGGATTTCTGGGTCATATGGTAGTTCTATTTTTAGTTTTTTCAGGAACCTCCATACTGTTCTCCATAGTGGCTGTACTAATTTACATTCCCACCAACAGTGCAAGAGGGTTACCTTTTCTCCACAGACTCTCCAGCATTTATTGTTTGTAGCTTTTTTGGTGATGGCCATTCTGACTGGTGTGAGATGATATCTCATTGTAGTTTTGATTTGCATTTCTCTAATGATTAATGATGTTGTGCATCCTTTCATCTGTTTGTTGGCAATCTATATATCTTCTTGGGAGAAATGTCTATTTAAGTCTTCTGCCCATTTTTGGATTGGGTTGTTATTTTTTTTTGATATTGAGCTGCATGAGCTCCTTGTATATTTTGCAGATTAATCCTTTGTCAGTTGCTTCATCTGCAAATATTTTCTCCCATTCTGAGGGTTGTCTTTTCGTCTTGTTTATGGTTTCCTTTGCTGTGCAAAAGCTTTTAAGTTTCAATAGGTCCCATTTGTTTATTTTTGTTTTTATTTCCATTTGTTTATGAGGTGGGTGAAAAAGGATCTTGCTGTGATTTATGTCATAGAATGTTCTGCCTATGTTTTCCTCTAAGGGTTTTAAAGTGTCTGGCCTTATAAGAGGTCTTTAATCCATTTTGAGTTTATTTTTGTGTATGGTATTAGGGAGTGTTCTAATTTCATTCTTTTACATGTAGCTGTCCAGTTTTCCCTGCACCACTTATTGAAGAGGCTGTCTTTTCTCCATTGTATATTCTTGCCTCCTTTATCTAAGATAAGGTGACCATATGTGTGTGGGTTTATCTCTGGGCTTTCTACCCTGTTCCATTGATCTATATTTCTGTTTCTGTGCCAGTACCATACTGTCTTGATTACTGTAGCTTTGTAGTATCATCTGAAGTCAGGGAGCCTGATACATCCAGCTTCATTTTTCTTTCTTAAGATTGCTTTAGCTATTCGGGTTCTTTTGTGTTTCCATACAAATTGTGAAATTTTTTGTTCTAGCTTTGTGAAAAATGACATTGAGAGTTTGATAAGGATTGCATTGCATCTGTAGATTGCTTTGGGTAGTATAATCATTTTCACAATGTTGATTCTTCCAATCCAACAACATGGAATATCTCTCCATTTTTTTGTATCATCTTTAATTACTTTCAACAGTGTCTTATAGTTTTCTGCATACAGATCTTTTGTCTCCTTAGGTAGGTTTATTGCTAGGTATTTTGTTCTTTTTGTTGCAATGGTAAATGGGAGTGTTTCCTTAATTTCTCTTTCAGATTTTTCATCAGTAGTGTATAGGAATGCAACAGATTTATGTGCATTAATTTTGTATCCTGCTACTTTACCAAATTCATTGATTAGCTCTAGCAGTTTTCTGGTAGCATCTTTGGGATTCTCTATGTATAGTATCATGTCATCTGTAAACAGTGACAGATTTACTTCCTCTTTTCCTATTTAGATTCCTTTTATTTCTTTTTCATCTCTGATTGCTGTGGCTAAAACTTTCAAAACTGCGTTGAATAATAGTGGTGAGAGTGGGCAACCTTGTCTTTTTCCTGATCTTACTGGAAATGGTTTCAACTTTTCACCATTGAGAACGATGTTGGTTGTGGGTTTGTCATATATGGCCTTTATTATGTTGAGGTAAGTTCCTTCTATACCTACTTTCTGGAGGGTTTTTACCATAAATTGATGTGGAATTTTGTCAAAAGCTTTTTCTGCATCTATTGAGATGATCATATGGTTTTAATTCTTCAATTTGTTATTGTGGTGTATCACATTGATTGATTTGTGTATATTGAAGTATCCTTGCATTCCTGGGATAAACCCCACTTGATCATAGTGTAGTATCCTTTAATGTGCTGTTGGATTCTGTTTGCTAGTATTTTGTTGAGGATTTTTGCGTCTATGTTCATCAGTGATATTGGCCTGTAGTTTTCTTTCTTTGTGACATCTCTGTCTGGTTTGGTATCAAGGTGATGGTGGCCTCGTAGAATGAGTTTGGGAGTGTTCCTCTCTCTGCTATATTTTGGAAGAGTTTGAGAAGGATAGGTCTTAACTCTTCTCTAAATGCTTGATAGAATTCGCCTGTGAAGCCATCTGGTCCTGGGCTTTTGTTTGTTGAAAGATTTTTAATCACAGTCTTAATTTCAGTGCTTATGATTGGTCTGTTTATATTTTCTATTTCTTCCTGCTTCAGTCTCAGAAGGTTGTGTTTTTCTAGGAATTTGTCCATTTCTTCCAGGTTATCCATTTTATTGGCATATAGTTTCTTGTAGTAATCTCTCATGATCTTTTGTATTTTTGCAGGGTCAGTTGTTACTTCTCCTTCCTCATTTCTAATTCTATTGATTTGAGTCTTCTCCTTTTTTTTCTTGATGAGTCTGGCTAATGGTTTATCCATTTTCTTTATCTTCTCAAAGAACCAGCTTTTAGTTTTACTGATCTTTGCTCTTGTTTCCTTCATTTCTTTTTCATTTATTTCTAATCTGATCTTTATGATTTCTCTCCTTCTGCTAACTTTGGGGTTTTTGTTCTTCTTTCTCTAACTGCTTTAGGTGTAAGGTTAGGTTGTTTATTTGAGATGTTTCTTGTTTCTTGAGGTAGGATTGTATTGCTGTAAACTTCCCTCTTAGAACTGCTCTTGCTGCATCCCATAGGTTTTGGGTCATTGTGTTTTCATTGTCAATTGTTTCTAGGTATTTTTTGATATCCTCTTTGATTTCTTCAGTCATCTCCTGGTTATGTAGTAGCGTATTGTTTAGCCTCCATGTGTTTGCAATTTTTACAGATCTTTTCCTGTAATTGATATCTAGTCTCATAGTGCTGTGGGTGGAAAAGATACTTGATATGATTTCAATTTTATTAAATTTACCAAGGCTTGATTTGTTACCCAGGATATGATCTATCCTGGAGAATGTTCCATGAGCACTTGAGAAGAAAGTGTATTCTGTTGTTTTTGGATGGTATGTCCTGTAAATATCAATTAAGTCCATCTTGTTTATTGTATCATTTAAAACTTGCGTTTCCTTATTTATTTTCATTTTGGATGATCTGTCCATTGGTGAAAGTGAGATGTTAAAGTCCCCTACTATGATTGTGTTACTGTCAATTTCCCCTTTTATGGCTGTTAGCATTTGCCTTATGTACTGAGGTGCTCCTATATTGGGTGCATAAATAATTACTGTTGTTATATCTTCTTGTTGGATTGAACCCTTGATCATTATATAGTGTCCTTCTTTGTCTCTTGTAATAGTCTTTATTTTAAAGTCTATTTTGTCTTATACAAGAATTGCTACTCCAGCTTTCTTCTGATTTCCATTTGCATGTGATATCTTTTTCCATCCCCTCACTTTCAGACTGTATGTGTCCCTAGGTCTGAAGTGGGTATTTTATAAACAGCATATATATCGGTCTTGTTTTTGTATCCATTCAGCCAGTCTATGTCTTTTGGTTGTAGCATTTATCCATTTACATTTAAGGTAATTATTGATGTGTATGTTGCTATTACAATTTTCTTAATTGCTTTGGGTTTGTTATTGCAGGTTTTTCCCTTCTCTGTGTTTCCTGCCTAGAGAAGGTTCTTTATTATTTGTTGTAAAGCTGGTTTGGTGGTGCTGAGTTCTCTTAGCTTTTGCTTGTCTGTAAAGGTTTTAATTTCTCTGTCAAATCTGAATGAGATCCTTGCTGGGTAGAGTAATCTTGGTTGTAAGTTTTTCCCTTTCATCACTTTAAATATGTCCTGCCAGTCCCTACAGGCTTGCAGAATTTCTGCTGAAAGAACAGCTGTTAACCTTATGGGGATTCCCTTGTATGTTAATTGTTGCTTTTCTCCTGCTGCTTTTAATATTTTTTCTTTGTATTTAATTTTTGATAGTTTGATTAGTATGTGTCTTGGCATGTTTTTCCTTGATTTTATTCTGTATGGGACTCTGTGTTTCCTGGAGTTGGTTGACTATTTCCTTTCCCATATTAGGGAAGTTTTCAACTATAACCTTTTCAAATATTTTCTCAGTCCCTTTCTTTTTCTCTTCTTCTGGGACCCCTATAATTCAAATGTTGGTGCATTTAATGTCCCACAAGTCTCTGAGACTATCCTCAATTCTTTTCATTGCTTTTTCTTTCTTCTGCTGTGCAGTAATTATTTCCACTATTTTATCTTCCCGGTCACTTATCTGTTCTTCTGCCTCAGTTATTCTGTTACTGATTCCTTCTAGAGAATTTTTAATTTCATTTATTGTGTTGTTCATCGTTGCTTGTTTCATCTTTAGTTCTTCTAAGTCCTTGTTAAATGTTTCTTGCGTTTTCTCTATTCTATTTCCAAGATTCTGGGTCATCTTTACTATCATTATTCTGAATTCTTTTTTAGGTAGACTACCTATTTCCTCTTCATTTGTTAGGTCTGGTGGGTTTTTATCTTGCTCCTTCATCTGCTGTGTGTTTTTCTGTCTTCTCATTTTGCTTATCTTACTGTGTTTGGGGTCTCCTTTCTGCAGGCTGCAGGTTCGTAGTTCCCACTGTTTTTGGTGTCTGTCCCCAGTGGCTAAAGTTGGTTCAGTGGGTTGTGTAGGGTTCCTGGTGGAGGGGACTAGTGCCTGTGTTCTGGTGGATGAGGCTGGATCTTGTCTTTCTGGTGGGCAGGTCCATGTCTGGTGGTGTCTTTTGGGGTTTCTTTGGACTTATTATTATTTTCGGCAGCCTCTCTGCTAATGGGTGGGGTTGTGCTCCTGTCTTGTAAGCTGTTTGGCATGGGGTGTCCAGCACTGGAGCTGGCTGGTCGTTGAGTTGAGCTGAGTCTTAGCATTGAGACGGACATCTCTGGGAGAGATCTTGCCGATTGATATTATGAGGAGTTGAGAGTTCTCTGGTGGACCAATGTCCTGAACTTGGCTCTCCCACCTCAGAGGCTCAGGGCTGACACCCAGCTGGAGAACGAAGACCCTGTCAGCCACACAGCTCTAGTCCTACCCTTGGCACTCTGTGACATAATCAGGAGAAATCTCTGAGTTCCTGGGTTCTCGCTGGACTGGACCCCCAGCCCCTGCTGTGGGTGTCCCTGATGGTGTTCAAAGAAGAAAATGGTTCCTGATGGAGGAGACTGAGTGGAGGAGGCAGCTTCACCAGGCTGCTGTCAGATGGATTGGTTCAGAAACAGAGCGTAGTGCTCTGGAGCTGCCCTTAAGGCAAATGTTTAAGGGACAGGCACAGTTTGTCTTCTGGCACGAATTTTTGATACCTCCAAGTTCTCAGCAATAACTGCTTGACTTGAGGATAGTGGGAAGTCTTGTCGAGTTGCTGTAGCCTTGACCTTGACAGACTTAGCATTGGGAGCTCTATGTGTCTGGGCCAGAAGCGCCCATGCTAACCCAGGCCCTTTAGGTCCCTTCCTTTGTGTACGTAATTTTTTTTTTAAGTAACTGCCAAATTCTTTTCCAGAGTGACTGTACTATTTGATATTCCTACTAGTAATGTATGAGTGGTCCAGGTTCTTTGCATCCTCACCAACATTTAGTTTCATCACCATATTTCATTTTAGCCCTTCTAATAGAGAGATATCTTTTTGTGGTCTCAATTTGCATGTCCCCAGTGGCTAATCATGTTGACCATCTTTCTGTGCTTATTTGGCATGTGTATATCCTCTTCTGTGGAATGTCTCTTCCTGTATTCTGCCCATTGGACTGTTAAAAGTTTTTAATTTTGATGAAATATAATTTCTTCTTTTTTTTCTTTTATGGATTATGCTTTTGGTGTCTTTGCCTTATGCTAGGTCCCAAAGATTTTATTCCAAGTTAAAAAAGAGTTTTCTAGTTTTACATTTTGTATTTAATTCTGTGACCCAGTATAATTAATTTTGTAAAAGATGTGAGACTTAGAGTCAATGTTCTTTTTTTTTTGCCTATGAATGACCATTCTTCAGCACCATTTGTAAGACATCCTCTATTGAATTGCTTTTGCACCTTTATCAAAAAATAGTTGGGGGGCTTCCCTGGTGGCGCAGTGGTTGAGAGTCCGCCTGCCAATGCAGAGGACGCTGGTTCGTGCTCCAGTCCAGGAGGATCCCACGTGCTGTGGAGCGGCTGGGCCCGTGAGCCATGGCCGCTGAGCCTGTGTGTCCAGAGCCTGTACTCCACAACGGGAGAGGCCACAACAGTGAGAGGCCCACGTACCGCAAAAAAAAAAAAAAAAAAAAAAAGTTGGGGATATTTGTGTGGATCTATTTCTGGGTTCTCTGTTCTGTTCCACATGTCTCTGTCTCTCTGACAATACTATCTAATCTCCATGACTATAACTGTAATAATGCCTTAGAATTGGGTATACTGATTTTTTCCTTCTCTTTCAAAATTGTTTTTGTTATTTTAGTTCGTTTGCTTTTTATTTCTTGAATGGTTGTATGTGGAATTGTATCTTTAATTTTAATTTCCTTGTATCAATTGGTAGTATATAGAAATACTTGATTTTTTATACTTATCTTGTATCCTGAGACCATGCTGAACTCACTTATTAGTTCTAGTAGAGCTATTTTTCTCTTCTTTTTGAGGACCCTTGGAATTTTCTATATAGATAATCATATTATCTGCAAATAAGGATAGTTTATTTCTCCCTTTTCATTATTCATGTGTTTTTTTTCCTTTACTTTATTTTATTGTTTTTGTCTTATGGAGCAAGCTAGAACTTCCATCATGATGTTTAATAAAAAGAGTAGAAGTAGACATTCTTGGATTTTTCCCAATTATAGGGTGAAAATGTCTTTCACTATTAATTATAATGCCACCTGTAAATTTTTTTGTAACTGTTCTTTATCAACATTAGGAAATTCCCTTCTATTTCTACTTTTTGAGAGATTTTGTCATAAATGGATATTGATTTTTGTTAAGTGCTTTTTCTGTATCAGTTGATACGATTCTATAAATGTCAATTAGATCCTGTTGGTTGATGGTGTTGCTTAGTTCTTCCATAACCTTGCTGATTTTTTATCTAGTTCTACACTTTGTTGAACAAATATAAAAAGGAGTGTTAAAGTCTCCAAATATAGTTTGTTTATTTTTCCTCTTAGTTCTCAGTTTTGGCTTCACATATTTTTATGTACTTGTTTGGAACATATTCAGTTTAGTCATTGAACTTGTGAGTAGTAGAGAGAGGATTAAGTTAAAATTTTAAGCTTTCATTGTAGTGCCTCTTTGTGAGTATTAATAAATTAGCTGTAAGATTCAGCTAAATTAAATTAAGTAAGGAGTGCTACTTTCTTCTCAACTAGTTAACTACTACTGAGACATCTCTCAAATGATTTTATTTACCAAAGTTTTATATGAAAGCAAGTCTTCATGGCAACAACATCATCATCATCATCATCATCATAGCTCAGATTTATTGTACATTTACTGTATGCTAAACAATGTGTTAAGCATTTTAGCTATATTTTCAATTTATCATAATAACCCTTTGAGACAGTGGAGATAGTGATATAGCCAGATAGACCTGGCTCATACAAGTTTGTGAGAGCTGATCATTACATTTTCAGGAAGTTTATGAGCAGATTGATATTCCTGTTGGTGCCAGTGATTACACAACAGAAACTGGCAAACACTACAACTTAGGTTCTCCCCCTCTCTGAGAAAGTTACTTGTTAAATATTTATTAGCAAACGATTGGTATCATTACTAAATCTGTTTTGGAGTGAGGAAACTGACACTTTGGGTGAGGTGGTGGGAATGAAATAACTTGTGGATGGTTACACAGTAAATAGCAACCAACTAAAAATTTCGGAACCCATATCCACGTGCAACGTTCACCATTATACTGGTCAGGATGTATGATGATGCCGCTGATTTTTATTCAGGCAGGTGGAGATAAGTTAAAAAGAAGGAAGAGGTCATGTAATATTAGATACTTTGGTTTAGAAAGCAGTGTTTGAATATTTAGTTTTTTAATGTTTGGATTATACATAATAATGGCCTTTGTACTGTTCCCTTTACTCTTGGAATTTATGTAAAAAAATAAAAAGCCACGATGGAAGTATTAGATGTGTTGTGATGTCTGCATAGAAAATTTCTTAAAGAGATCCTTGAAATTATCTTATTTTGAGATGAGGTAGAGGGAGAGTCATACCCATTATATTGTGTTAGGCAGAGTTTGGGGGTTCTATCTTAGAGATAACTTCCGTTAATAAACAAAATGTTTCGGTTCCTAGCATTACTAAATGTGGCCTCATAAAGTTACAGAAGACAATAGAGCCAATTATAAGTAGGTTTCTGCTTTTCTTGAGTAGGTGTTAGAAGTAAATAAAAATAGAAACATTTATTAAGTGCATACTCTGTATCAGATAATATTTTAAATGACTTATAAATTTTAATTCTCTTAACTTGTACAATAAACCTATCTTTTAGGAGTGCGATGAAGGGATTTAGGAATCCTTAAGCTAGAATGGAGAAGAGGAAAGTTGCCAGTTGTTTTTCCCCTCCCCAGTTTTACCATCATAGCTAAATCACTCCCACATTCCAAGTGGGGTTGAGCAATCTCACTACAAAAGCATATTTTAGTACACAGAAACAGTTTTCATAAAATATTCTAATAAAAAACCACATCTTTCTTTACTTGAGATTTCTCCCTCTCAGATCCAAGAGAATATTCAGAGTAGGCAAGCAGAAGAGCCATGTTTATATTAGGAATCCCTTTCATTTCACTCCAGACCATAATGAATGCCCAGCGCCAGCTGAAACCATGACCAAGTCGAGACAAAAGAGGGCTCAATAATAGAAAGACCAGAAGTCTAAAAGACAAAACAGATTTTAAAATGTTATTTTTGTCATAGAAATTTCTTTCCATCCCATTCTATGCTGTTCCAGTCTATTCCCTGTGGAACTGCCAACTCTCAGACCAAAGAACCATCTTTCACACTCTGTTGGTATGGCACAAAAGGAAGGCAGAAGGGCATTCCATACCAAGAGAATTGTATTATTCATTTTCTTTCTTTCTCTTAGGAAAGTAATGGAGTAATTCCACATCACCTTTGAGTGGTGCTTCTCCAGGTGGAAAAAAAAGTGTTAGAGACGTTTTGTAGATATACTCTATTCTAGATCTCAAAAACAAATAAAAGCAAATCTAATAAATACGAGATAAAATAATGTCCTCTCTTTCTTTTTCTTTGTAGATTTTAATCTTACTGAATCTGCCCAGTATCAGTTAATTCATTTCTATTTCTTCTTTTAGTAACAGATCATTCTTATATTTTACACTAACTGTATCTGATAATTTGGGGCTAATTTCCATTTACTTGGCACTGGCTGACTTGATGTTGAGTCCCAACTAATCTTCCTAGATGGAAGTAGAATGTTAACAATTTTGGTGATGGAGATTAAAGAATTGTTTTGGTGGTTTTCCTTTTCTATGTTATCTCCTTTTCAGTTACATAAGCAGATTGCTTTCTGCCTTTTAACACTGGAAAGGGGGCTACAAAAATTATTTAGGTAAAAAAAGACATTTACAAGGAGGACTTCCATATGATTTTTATTTATTTATTTATTAGACATATGATCATTTAATTTATTTTTAATTTTTTTTGAATCAAAGCTAGAAAAATGTTACCTAAAAGTAACTAAACATAACATCGCATAACATAACGTAACATGGCAGAATGCCAGAATCGTCAGAACACTGAACAGAGCAGATATCAAATAATAGTGAAAAATAATTTAGGAGGAAAGAAAGGTTATCTTTCTTTTTTAAAAATTTTTATTGGAGTAGAGTTGATTTACAATGCTGTATTAGTTTCAGGTGTATAGCAAAGTGAATCAGTTATACATATGCATACATCCACTCTTTTTTAGATTCTTTTCCCGTATAAGCCATTACAGAGCATTGAGTAGAGTTCCTTATGCTGTACAGTAGGTCCTTATTAGTTACCTATTTTATTCATAGTAGCATGTATATATCAATCCCAGTCTACCAATTTGTCCTTCCCTGATTTTTAAAAAGCAATTTCCAACTATACTTTTTAAAGAGTAAGTTATTTGTTATATAATATATATATTATACTAATATATAATATTAAGTGAACAAAGCAAGATAACATTTTTATTTATGATAGGTGTTTAACTTCATGAAACCTCATAGAATAAAAAACAATAAAAAACACTGGAGGAAATATATGAAATGTTAGTAGTCGTTGCCTCTAGGTAGTAAGATTATGAGAAGTTTTTTTCTTTTTTCTAATTTTCAAAAATTTTACAACATGTTTGCATTGCTTTGAAATGCAGTTAAAATTGAATAAAACACTGAGTGCTAATTTGCTGATGATTCCTTGGAAAGTTTGAGTGAATTTTTCATTCTAAGGTATGAAACATTTCTGTCATTTAAAGAATGTCTTCAGGCTTAGTCAATGTCTTATAAATAGAAATATTCAAATGACTTTCTTACCTGAAAACAACAAGTGTTAAGTAGATATTTAATGAATAATATATATCAGAAAATGATATATATAAATATGTATGTGCAGGAATTAGAGGTCCAATGAAAGTGAACACCATAAGAAAAGCAACAAATGATAGACAACTCCAGAATCTGCATTTTTAGAAAAAAATTTAAATATAGTTAATTAATCTAACATGTTCAATGCAAGACTTATCTGTCTAAGGCATTGTGCTAGGCATTATAAAGAAAATAAAGATGAATAAGGCATTCACCAACACTCAAGGGGCTTATAATTTAACTGGGGAGAAAGGAGCACTAAGGCAAGTAAACAAATACTTCTAAAGCAATTTTAACCAGCTTACACTGAATGTAAATTAGTGTCTTTCTATTTGGGTTGACTTTGAAAGATATGTTAGGTTGTAGCTATACTATTTGACAGAACTCATTCAGGCACTATGGTTCAAGTAGCTGGAAAATACTGATTGTGAAGTCCTTGTACCATTAGGAAGATCTAAAATTGTTTATTTTAAAAGGAAATACTGAACTACTAGTCTGATTTACATAGTGATAGGATTAAGCCTTTGCCCAAAATCTAGCTAGCACTTAGAATATGTGAATGAATCTTTTATTCACATGAATGCCCTTTGTAGATTCTCCTTTTGTGATTTCTGAGTCTGTACTTATTCAAGTACTCCAGAGCCCAGGAAAACTCTGCATCATTCCCAAAGCTCATGTTCTCATCAGCTGCAGGCAAAGCAGTTTGAAAAAGTACACTCAGACACGAGTATTTGTCATTTTTTGGGTGTTGGGACCATAGCTACTTAAAACTTCATGTTATCTTTCTGTATATTTCATGTATTTAAGGTTGACATTATATGTGTAGCAAAATAAATGGAAAAGATTAAAAGGGTACATGAACACCATTTTATGAGAGGAAAAAGAGCTTGGTTTTACCCATATGCTGCCAGACTCTGTCCCTGAAACATAAATACCTAGGTATTACCAGAGAAAATTTCAACATGAAACGCTGTGGGAAAATGTCTCCAAATATCAAAAATCTCAGTCTTGTTGAGATTAGCACAAAATGTAATCAAATCAATTAAGTGACATATATTGAAGAGTTATCAAGACTCTTTCATATATGGTAGAAATTAACGGGAGAAATCTTATGAGGGGGAAACCAGATTCTGTAAGGAAACAATGCCCACCAAATTCAGAGTGGATATGAGCTGAATAACCAAGCTCCCAATCCATCTAATAGACGTGCGCATGTACGTGTGTGTGTTCAATCAGTCAGGCACACAGAAAAAAGCATCTGAATTTTTCTTTTAAGTCTGTTTTCTTTATTTGGTGATCATGAGTTATCCTAACAAATCTAGACCTTTTACAGGAGCAAAAGGTCACAACCCTTTCTGTATATAAGTAACATCTTGGAAGAGTTTTTTAAAATCAGATATGCCATGCTCTCACCCTCATAGATTTTGATACTATAGATCTAGGCATCTGTGTCATTTTTATATCTCAATGTTGCACAGCCCTTAGCCTAAAGGAATGATGAGACCTTATGGCCTGGACATTTTAGGGACATCAATTTGCCAAGAATAAAAGGTTATACAGGTTGGCACTTCCCTGGTGGCACAGTGGTTAAGAATCCACCTGTCAATGCAGAGGACATGGGTTTGATCCCTGGTCTGGGAAGATCCCTTAGTTGCTGCGGAGCAACTAAGCCCGAGCGCCACAACTGAGTCTGCACTCTAGAGTCTGTGAGCCACAACGACTGAAGCCCACGTGCCTAGAACCTGTGCTCAGCAACAAGAGAAGCCACTGCAATGAGAAGCCCTTGCATCGCAGTGAAGAGTATCTCCCACTCGCGGCAACTAGAGAAAGCCCGCACATGGCAACGAAGACCCAATGCAACCAAAAATAAACAAAATTAAAATAAAATTTAAAAATTAAAAATAAACCAAGTAGTACTATATGACTTAAGAAGAATTATATGGGTTGACAAGGAACTATCTCTTATTTGGGGAATTTCTTTCTAACAAGGTGATGTATGAATAGAAGCATGAAACTGGCAGCTACTTATGCCAATATATAAAGGAAGCACATTTCAAGAGCAGAAGCACAAGAACACAAGCCCAAACAGGAAGCCTGTTTGGTATATTTGAGGAATAATAAGTGTGGCTACAGCAGGGTGGGTGAGGGTGAGAGTGGTAGAAATGAATCACAGAAGTAACAGGGGGACAAACATATCATTTGTTTGCCATTGAAACAACTTTGACTTGTAGCCAAATGAGAAGTTATTAGATGGTTTTAAAGAAAAGAAATGATCTGGGTAAGGAGGAAGTGAGGTGGGTGAGGATCAGAAAACATCATAGGTTCAATGTGTTATATTCTCAGTGTGACAACAGAATTGTTAGAATTGGGGTCCTAGGGGGTTAAGCTGAAAAGATGGGCGATGGTGCGCCTCCTCTCTTAGAGAGTAGCATGGACCTGCTGTAGACTCTTGTAGGATTTACCATTATTATCTTAGATTTCTACTGTCTTGGAGAGTAGGAGCTGGCACATATTATATTTTAGATAGTAAGATTCTTGAAATTGAGATTATGAAGTTATTATTTGTATGAGCATAAAGTGGGTGGCTGAAATGGAATGATAGATGTGCTCACAGGAGGAAAGGAAGTCTTGGAATGGAAAGGTGAGGGAATAGTAGGATCAACTGTGTGAATATTGATTGATGCCACTAAGGATGGTGATAGCATGATGTTGGAGAGAGTCGCAGTGAGACAGGGGCCAAGATCTTCACAAAATGGAGAGTGTGACTCAGAGTTCTAGAGATAACTACAACCAAGAGGGTGGCCGATGGTATAATCTGATGGTATGAGCTTCAAAACTGGGCTCCTCTGGGGAAGAATAAGAAAAATAATATAGAAATGACTGAGGTACAGAAAAATCACCCACCTCAACCCTAGGCTTATAGCACCAGGGACGCAGGTGAGAAAGACACTATAACCTTTAAGGAACATGAGGGAAATAATGTCTTCAGGGGAGAGCCAGCTTTCAGTTACAGCAAGAATGAAGGGAGCCTTCAGAATCACTTCCCATATATATAAATACATGCATAACATTTTAAATGCTTCCTACAGTGGTGGCCCAATTAATGCTGCCTAGCAGCTAGTACAACTGGCTTCCATTGTAATTGACAGGAAATTTTAGTGACGTGCTCTCAAATCCTATAAAATCCTATACTTTTCAGCTTCTTCTGAACTCATTTCATCTTCCATAATGTTCTCCCAAAAGCCAAAAAATCATTGATTATGTTCAGGCCCTCTGTTAACACATATTAATATGTTGCCATTGTGTGATTTAGGCCAAGTTCCCATCCCATGTATTGGAACATTACAGAAAGTACCCCTTCTTCAAGACTGACAGTTTCCACTCACCCCCTCAGCTGGGTGCCCTTGAGCAAGGCACAATTTGTACTCTTCTATTTTCTTTTTTAACACTGCCAATTGTATTTAAACGCCCCAGCTTAATCTTTTAATTGGCTTTGCATGGCTTCTCTTCACTGTCCTTAAAATATTGGTCTTCCATTCTAGTGGCAGTGCCAAACTGACCCATACTGGAGCCTGAGGCAAAAGGAACTGTTAGTAATATTGATCTTTCTTTTAAAATTTTGTATTTTCACCATGGATTTTTTGTATTAATTTCAATTTTAAAATATTGCATTAAAATATTTACTTTGATTACTGAGTGTTTTGGCACCCTCTTAAATTTTGTGCCTGAGATGAAGGTCTCAGTTGCCTTACTTTAATCCTGGCCCCTGTCTAGGGGATTAGCCTGAACATTACTGAGTAATATGGTCAGAGACTTAAGGGAATTAGTGGTGAAATAGAGTCAACATGAACTCAAAGTGAGGTTACAAATTTTGCTTAAAGATGGAGGTTTAGAGGACACAGGCAACAGAGTTTTTAGAACGGGTTTTAGGTAGCTAGTTTTCAAGTCAGTATCTTATTTTGACCATGTAGACATAGATGTAGTTACTATTACAATATTATAACTTCTAATGTACGAAACAAAGTGAAAATATGTTAGCCACTCACTCAAGAAGAAGTGCTTCAACTCCTGGTTTAAAACTTGTAGAATTTAAAAAAAGTCCCATTATGACGATGGTAAATATTCCAGACATTCCAACTAGCTTACCTATGTTTTTGAAGAAACAAATATAAAATATTAATTTAACATCAACAGTGGCACAGATTTTGCCAGAGATGAAAACATCAGATATCTGATAGTAGTGACTTCATATAGAGAGGCTATCCCCCTTGGTTTCAACTGGATATCACAAATTATTATCACCACCCATTGTCCTTCTTCCTCCTCGGATTCATACCCAACTGTGCAGAAAAGTCTGTAATGAACATCCTTGCACTGCTTTGGCTTCTGATCATTGGCAACAATGTGGAGCTCACAAATCTCTTCATGTGCCCTAGTGAGGCTAGAGCACCCTTCACAGGTCTAATTTTTTCAGGGGGGCTCTGGATGAATTAAATAGAAGTGAGCTGATGAGCTCTCTATGGACTAGCCCACTTCACATACTTTTTCTTAGAAGACAGTAGGAGATAGAAATGGTTTGATCTTGTGACAAGACTAAGGGAGTGGAGCCAATAGAAACCTAATATGGATCTACTTCCCCAGTTTAATTTTGGTTTGGTGAATTTACTGTCAGGGACTGAAAAGTGTAGAAAACTGTGGAATATTCTTAAACATTCTCTTAGCTTTCATGAGCTAGAGGGAAAAATAATTTTGAAAGTAGCTTATAAAAGTGATATATTATCACTGTGAAAAATTCAAATAATATGATACAGTATAGAGCTTATATTTTTTAGAAAAAGGGAATACCCATAATTCCACTGCCAGGACTTCAGGTATAGTTTTAAAGAACAATTTTTTTGTTTGTTTCCTCTTTTTTTTTTTTGTTTACATCTTTATTGGAGTATAATTGCTTTACAATGGTGTGTTAGTTTCTGCCCCATAACAAAGTGAATCAGTTATACATATGTTCCCATATCTCTTCCCTCTTGCGTCCCCCTCCCTCCCACCCTCCCCATCCCACCCCTCCAGGCAGTCACAAAGCACGGACATATATACACTACCAAACGTAAGGTAGATAGCTAGTGGGAAGCAGCCGCATAGTAAAGAACATTTTGATTGAAATTTATATTGAAGAGAAGACTATATTTGCCTAGAAAAAATCATAAGATAAGCTACTTGAAAGTACAGAATGAGACACCCAGAAGGCAACTCCAAGCATTAAAGGCTGCTTGCTGAATTTCTATAATGCAGACAAGTGGTAAAAATTAAGCAGGAAACATGGAAAAGTGAGGAGATATGGGTAGCTGTTAGATCTCATAGAGTTGTGAACTACACAGCGTAATATTCCTTGTGCGCTCCCCTTGTCTAAGAAGAAATTGTTATATATTTATGAGGAGGCAGCAGAGATTATGAGGAAGAAAACTCCAGAAATTTTCAGAAATTTTGAGGAGATATCTTTGGGTTTTCATAGACTATAGAATTGGAAGCTTAAGATAATTCGATCAAGATCTTAGAGAGGAGTGGAGTACCCTGTGAACACTCACAGAGGCATGCTTCTAACATACATATATACAGTCACATATTAAGAAAAACTACAGAGGGATTATACAGCAATACAGTTCTGTAATGGGCTTATTTTTTTTCTCTTAACTAGACGTTGTTCTAGTTAACAAGTACAGATTAAAATTTTTGTTTTAATATTGAAGAATATTATGGATATGCCACTTTGATCATTATTGCCATGTTTATCAAATTGTCATACATGGATCTGTTTTGTGCCCCTTCTGTTTCTTTGGTTTACTTTGTATTCCCCTGTTTATAGCAGTTGTATTTTAATTACTAAGGCTTATTAAATGTTTAATACTTACCTAATTGTAAAATTCTTCACTTTAAAAAAGTTGTCATGCATAGTCTCACAGTTTGTTTCCAGATGAATTTTTTAAATTATTCTGTAAAATTCCACCTCCCTCCAAAATTCTATCATTATTTGATTCAGATTGTGATAATCTTTTTTTTTTTTTTTTTGTGGTACGCGGGCCTCTCACTGTTGTGGCCTCTCCCATTGCGGAGCACAGGCTCCGGACACGCAGGCTCAGCGGCCATGGCTCACGGGCCCAGCCACTCCGCGGCATGTGGGATCTTCCCGGACCAGGGCACGAACCCGTGTCCCCTGCATCGGCAGGCGGGCTCTCAACCACTGCGCCACCAGGGAAGCCCCAGATTGTGATAATCTTAATTTGATGAAATGAACAACATTATCACACTATTGAGTCTTCCTTTCTAGAGATGGAAAATTACAAGTTTTATATTCTTTATTTTAGTTCTGGCTAGGAATGATACCTAAGCCAGAAACTAACACTTTACTTAGTCATTTTTGAATCGTGAAGGAAGAGGAAACTGTGGATGTATGTGCTTTGAGGAGATCAAATCCTGGACTACTCTTTATAACTTGTTAAGTAATGGTAAAATTTGGAAAATATTTATGATGACTACCTTGAAGATATTAATATAAACAATAAGCTAGGTCAGGGTAAAAGTTCTTTTACATTAGATTTATATTTACTCATTATCTGTTTTCATGAAATTCTGTCCTAGGATTTTTTTTTTTTTTTTGCTAAAATGTTTATTGAGACATCTTGACTCTAAAAATTTAAAACAATTTTCTTGGAGATAGGGTAAGGGATTATGAGATACAAATTATCATGTATAAAATAAATACGCAACAAGGATCTACTGTACAGTGCAAGGAAATATAGCCATTATTTTGTAATAACTTAGAATGGAGTATAATCTATAAAAATACTGAATCACTATGTTGTACACCTGAAACTAATATAATATTGTAAATCAATGATAATTCAATTTTTAAAATTAAAATAAATAGATAAAATTATTTCCTTGAGCGTAACTCTTAATCTTGAGGCTATGCTTACTTAATGATGTTAGAGGAAATTATGTTTGCTGGAATATAAATTTGGTAGCGTTAGGAATACACCATTAAAGTAGTATGTAACGAATGTACTTGTACTGACTCATCATTCTCTCACTGTCTATTAATTCATTAACGATTGTGCAACCTCATTAGATTATAATTGGTTTAAATCCAGATTAGTTAGGAAACCTCACATCCCTATGTTCTGCATTTCCTTCCTCAGACATGAAAGTAATGAATCCTGTTACTCTAGCATTTCTAAAAAGAAGCTTTTCTTTGTGTCTATTTAAATTTTATACTTCTCAGAAAACTTGTGTAGCTTTCTGTTTAAGTCCAAACTTCTTGTTAAGTTTATTCCTTGATATTTTATAACTTTTTGCTAATGTAAAGAGAATCAATTTTCATTATATTTTATAACTAGTTACTGCTGCTTTATAAGAATGTTATTTGATTTATTAATTTTTATATATTTACCTTATATCAAACTATTAAAGAACCTTGTTATCTTAGTTTATTAATTAATTCTCTTGGGTGTTTCTATATAATCTAAAATGTTTTGTCTTAGTTTATTAATTAATTCTCTTGGATGTTTCTATATAATCAAAAATGTTGTGACTGATGTAACCATTTTCTCCTTTAAAATATGTATAAACGTCTTTCTTTTTTTCTTATTATATTAGCTAGAGCTTCCAGAACTTTTTTTTTAACCTCTTTATTGGAGTATAATTGCTTTACAATGTTGTGTTAGTTTCTGCTTTATAACAAAGTGAATCAGCTACACATATACTTATATCCCCATATCTCCTCCCTTTTGTGTCTCCCCCTCCCACTCTCCCTATCGCACCCCTCTAGGTGGTCACAAAGCACCCAACTTATCTCCCTGTGCTATGCAGCTGCTTCCCACTAGCTATCTATTTTACATTTGGTAGTATATATAAGTCCATGCACTCTCTCACTTCGTCCCAGCTTCCCCTTCCCCTTCCCTGTGTCCTCAAGTCCATTCTTTACGTCTGTGTTTAATCACGGATATGAGGCTAGGAAACACTCTTATTCCTAAATGTAATGGAAAGTCATAGTGTAATTTGGGAAGTAAGTATTATCACACATGCCAACTCCAAATCATTTGTGGAGCTGTCTAAAGGGCTGGGTTGAAAGTGATTCTGAGGCTCTGTCAGGGAACAGTGATATGGCTAACTATCATTGCCTGCCATACTTCCGTGAGAAGGGAGTTGTGGTAAATGGATTAGTAATGTTGATAGAGTTTCTAATGTTTAGCATTCCTTGATCTGTAACTTCTATTTTTATTTCCTTTTTGACTGAAGAGTTACCAAGAAAAGTTTTTTTAAATTTCAGGCAGTTAAAATGTTTATTTTTAAAGACCCTCCTTTTGTAGTTAGCATTTAATTGCATTATGGTTGAGCAATGTTTGAAATTTTATTGTAATGTTCTTCTAGTCTAGTTTATTTCTGTTAATGTCTATATGTATATGTAAAGGATAAGTATTCTGTTTTGGAAGATAAAAATCTTTATATATCTTGTGAGCCAAGCATTTGAGTTTTATTTAAATCTTTTTATAGCCATAGTCATTTTTTTGTCCACTTGGTTATGAAATTATCTAGGAAAGGCATGTTAAAGTATCTCATTGTAATTATGATTTTGTCAAATTTCTCTTGTCATTTATAATTGTCTTTATATATCTTGGTGCATTGTTTCCCATTGTATACATATTAATAGTTTTAATCTCCTTTGATACATTATTTTCAAAAATATTCCTTCTAGATCAGTTGAATTTGTTTTTTTGCTTTTTTGGCCTAAATATTTCCCATATCTTTATTTTCAATTTTTCTACATCATTTAATTTTAGGCAATGCCCTCTTACTTACAAATATAAAAGATGAGGTACAGAATTGAAATGCTGAGACTTATATGATTCACATCATCTCCAAAAACAGTAGACAACCACAATTGTACCAGTTTTGAAGTTAGAATTCCAAACAAGAGACTTGCTATACAATATGACCAAATTTTATCCATGATACTATAGGCTGTAAGAAAGGGGAGTAAACAGGAAATAATTAATAGAACTTACTTGCTCTTAATTTTAAGTGATAATCTGGGTCAACTTTCCTTTTTGTCATTATCTTTAAAAATAGCTCATAGTCTTTGGGGTAGATGTAGGGTATTTTCTTATTCTTAAATTGAAAGAGTTTCTTTTCAAATGTTAAAAGTCAGACACAAATTTGTAAAATTTTATCAGTTTAGTTTAAGAGCTTTTTTCAGTCCCCATTAGGGAATATATGTTTATTCAGTGCCAAAATTGTAATACATTTTGGAAAAACAGTAACGAAGAAGAAGTAGAAAGTCTCTAAACCCATGGAACTTATTTTCCAGGTCTAACGTAATACACACAAAGAAATACAAAACAAGGAATGCCTCTGAGTCTCAGCTGAGTGAATTTCCTATATTATCTTGGCCTGCCAAACCAATCCAATTGGTTCCTTATTGTTGGGCATTTCATTGTTTCCAGTTTTTTCCCTGATAAGCAATGTTGCAGTGTGTATTTCTGTACATAATTATTTTGTAATTCTCTGATTACTTCCTTAGTCCCCAGAAGTGGAATTACTACACTAAAGGATAGTTGATCCTTTATCGATATTATTATATCTTGCCAAATTGCTTTCTATAGTCGTTATGATGCCCTTCCCAGGAAAACAGGAAACCTAAGCCCTTGATAGCCTTGATTGCCGGAATCAGGCATTTTCAGTGGGTGAGGAAGTCCTTCCCACCTTTACAGGGTGAGGAACAGAGGAGCAAAGTTTGAATTACAGATGAGAGTGGGTCTTGGGGTCAGGAAAGCCTGAAGGGTCAACTTCAACAGAATATGTGAAGAGCAAGAACAAAATCGAAACAAAGAATGGCCAACAGAAAACAGCAACAGCAACCACATCGAAAAACAAGGCTAAATTTGGGGAAGTAAATCCTAGAGCTATGCTCTTAGATAGTAAAATGAAGAAGAAAGAATCCATTTATGAATCCTTAATCATGTCCACTGGTGGAGAGGGCACTGTTAAGAGTACTGAGGCTATTTAGATTCTTTCTACCTAGTCTCATTCCTATGGCTGAAAGGGAGCCACGGTTTCTAGATATGCCAAGCAGAAAGATTTAACATCCATAGGGATAGTGTGAACTTGGGAGAATTTCATGAATGACCCTCTAAGTCACATCCATTCTAGGTATGGAGTTGACCATGATGATAATTTTGGGAATCCAGCACCTCCTGTAAATGAAATAGGCTGGAGGCCGACTCTGGTTTCAGAAGGATGCAGGGAACTGGAGTTAAAAGACCCAGTTTAAAAGTTGCTTTCCCCTTTAAGAAAGAAATATAGCTCTTAATGAGTACAATATATGCTGAATGGATTTATTAGGTCAGGAAAAGCCTCAAAGCAAATCCATTATTTCTTACAATGTTCTTAAACTTCTAATATACAAATAGGAAAAGGTAAGAACCTCTGAGTGTAGTAAATTCTTGGTTTTCCCTATTATGAAATATGTGTTCACTTCAAAGATAGAGCAATACTGTTTAAATAATTACATGTTATAAAATAATGATTACTATGAAAATTACTGCTTCACAGTTGTGTTAACTGATATAAATGAAATGCCAGTAAAACTTATCAAGAACCTTTCTTAAGGAAAATTCTCCTATTAAAAATTCAGAGAAAGTCCTGATGTCAAAGAAAATAAGTTCACTTTTCTCTTCTTTCTACAGCAGACAGTTGTAATAAAATGTTGTTACTATTATCATTTTAACAGTGATTACTTAAAAGTTTTTACTCCTCTGAAATCTAATTAAAAACAAAATTCTATTCCATTGATTATAGTCAAACTTTTGAGGCAAGCTCCACAAAAGCAAGGACTATTATGTTCATGGCTGAATCACCAGGGCCTAGGATAGGAGCTATCACATAGTACATATCAACAAGTAACTGTTGGATTAATGAATGAATTAACTTCTAAATCAGTACTTTTCTTTTTTCTTTTCTTTTTTTTTTTTTTTTGCTTCTCAGTGGATATCAAGAAAGTTCTTTTGATTAGATTGTAGATGTTGCCTCTGATAAAGTTCCCTGAAATTCTGTGATCAGTATTTACTATCTTAAATGGGACCTGGTAGAATACTAGATCAGGTATAGGGGCTGGGCTTGGATCCTTCTGACCAGCATGTATGACTACATTTTACATTTTTCAGTTTCCCCCAAGGGTGGCTCTTGAGTTTTTAAGATGCTTCTGAATATAAACATTTCTTTTTTGTTCACCTTATTCATCTTCAGGAAGGCCTTATCTGCAGCAAGTTTTATGGTAAAAACTCTCTAAGTGCTGTATGGTGTCACCTCGTTTTGTACTTTGGATTTTGGAAAAGGTTGTATGTAGGTAGTTGGTTTGGTTTTCTTATACACCACAGATGGCATATATGAAGCATTTAAAGAGGATGTACCTTCCTGTGCTAAACTGGGGTTCCAGTTGATGTTCCAAGCTGCCATGTCCTGGGTAAAATAATTGGATACAGAGCAATGTTGAAAGCAAGTGCTTCTTATGCACAAGTAGGGTAATTAATTGTCCACCACCTGAACCAGCTCCCTAGAGGAAGACATGAGAGGGGTGATTCTTTTTGGAAAAGAATAGTCAGTAATCAAAACAGTATGGTATACCAGTACTGTACCATTTTGATTACTGTAGCTTTGTAGTATACTCTGAGGCCAGGGAGCCTGATTCCTCCAGCTCTGTTTTTCTTTCTCAAGTTTGCTTTTGAGGTCTTTTGTGTTTCCATACAAATTAAAAATATTTTTGTTCTAGTTCTGTGAAAAATGCTATTGGTAATTTGATAGGAATTGCCTTGACTCTGTAGATTGCCTTTGGTAGTATAGTCATTTTGACAATATTGATTCTTCCAATCCAAGAACATGTATATCTTTCCATCTGTTTGTGTCATCTTTGACTTCTTTCATCAGCATCTTACAGTTTTCAGAGCACAGGTCTTTTGTCACCTTAGGTAGGTTTATTCCTAGGTATTTTATCTTTTTTGATGTGGTGGTAAATGGGATTGTTTCCTTAATTTCCCTTTTTGATCTTTCATTGTTAGTGTATAGAAATTCAACAGATTTCTGTGTATTAGCTTTGTATCCTGCAACTTTACCAAATTCATTGATGAGCTCTAGTAGTTTTATGGTAGTGTCTTTAGGATTTTCTGTGTATAGTATCATGTCATCTGTGAACAGTGACAGTTTTACTTCTTCTTTTCCAATTTGGATCCCTTTTAATTCTTTTTTTTTTTTTTTCCTCTGATTTCTGTGGCTAGGGCTTCCAAAACCATGATGAATAAAAGTGGGGAGAGCAGACATCCTTGTCTTGTTCCTGATCACAGAGGAAATGCTTTCAGTTTTTCACTATTGAATGTGATGTTAGCTGTGTGTTTGTCATATATGGCCTTTATTATGTTGAGGTAGGTTCCCTCTACACTCACTTTCTGGAAAGATTTTATCATAAATGGATGTTGAATTTTATCAAAAGCCTTTTCTACATCTATTGAGATGATCATATGGATTTTATTTTTCAATTTGTTAATGTGGTGTATCACATAGATTGGTTTGCAGATACTGAAAAATCCTTGCATCCCTGGAATAAATCCCACTTGATCATGGTGTATGATCCTTTTAATGTATTGCTGGATTTGGATTGCTAGTGTTTTGTGGAGGATTTTTGCATCTACGTTCATCAGTGATATTGAGTGATATTGGCCTGTAATTTTCTTTCTTTCTTTTTTTTTTTTTTGGTACCTTTGTCTGGTTTTGGTATGAGAGTGATGGTGACTTCATAGAATGAGTTTGGAAGTGTTCTTTCTTCTGCAAGTTTTTGGAATAGTTTCAGAAGAATAGGTATTAATTCTTCTCTAAATGTTTGGTAGAATTCACCTGTGAAGCCATCTGGTCCTGGTCCTTTGTTTGTTGGGAGTTTTTGAAATCACAGATTCAATTTCAGTGCTTGTAATTAGTCTGTTCATATTTTCTATTTCTTCCTGGTTTGGTCTTGGGAGATTGTACCTTTCTAAAAAATTGTCCATTTCTTCTAGGGTGTCCATTTTAGTGGCATATAGTTGCCTATAGTAGTCTCCTATGGTCCTTTGTATTTCTGTGGTGTTGGTTGTAACTTCTCCTTTTTAATTTCTAATTTTATTGAGACTACACTCTGAGCACCACTGAAAGCATGGGGAAGGGACATATAAGATGCTCATGGGAGTGCTGGTAATTGTATTTCTGGTCCTGAATGATAATTACTCATCTGTATACCTTATAAATACTTTATAATCACTCATTATAGTGTGCATATATCAGTTATTTCATACACACAAATGCACACATACACATATGATAAAGGAAATAAAATACTTATTGTTCAGGGCTATCTGAATGTGGTAAATGAGCTTCCAGGCATATTACAGTCTCTTTGCTTACAAGCACTGTGCTCAGGCCTTGTAGATGGCTGTATAACTCACATTTCCTCCCTGAGCTGACAGCTTTCTGTATTGCCTGCAGGGAGATAGTCCCAGGGTGAAGGGAAGGGAAGCCACCTCCTCTTGCCACTGGTGGATGCACTACCTGGCTTTTCTTTTGAGTTCATCTTCAACGCATAAAAAACAACATCCCTCATTCTTGTTATCAAGCATTCTGATTCAGCCTAGGCCTGTGGAATGTTGCTTCTATATGCATCCTCGTGAAAAGTCCCAACTCAGCCTCACAACAAAACTACAACAGATATTAAATAAGGGATGTGTGGTAGTGCTTTGTAAAGAGTAAATCATTATACTAATACGACTATGTTTGTATAAGCATAACTTATGGTAAGATGTTACAAAATCCATGTAAACTTTCAGAAAATACAGGATTCTAATTTTAAGAAATTAAGAAAAAAATAAGTCCTTACCTAAGGAATAGTTTACTTTTTTTTGCAAGCCTAAGTTAATATCCATAATACTAGTAAACACTATTAAAGACACTATAGAGGTCATCAGACTTTCTCCATTAATTAAATTGATGAGGCCTCTAGAAAGACCTGCAGAAGGAAAAATATTTTTTAAAGGTGGGAAAAACTTCATCAATGTTGAAGAATAAAATTTTATCAGCAATTAGAAGGATATTCAGCTATGTATTTATATCACATACTTTTCCTACATACTTAAGTATACTTTAGTCATGTTTGTAAACTCCCTTCAAGGAAATTTCATTATGTATCAACAACAAGTTAAGTCTAGATCACCGTGATTAGTTACCAAATTAATTGTGGTTGATTATAGTTTATGTAAGTAAGATAATCAACTAGAGCTTTCATTCCTTGTTTCAAAGCACAGATGAAAACATTAAATTTATTACTTTTAATTCTGAGACTTGGCTTATATAAATACATACATCATGCATTTAAGACAAGAAAAAAATGATGGTGGAGGAATAAAGTATATTTATAAACTAAGGCTTTATACCACAGTACCTAATCAAAGTATTAAGGCAATTGTCCTGATAATCACACTATAATTAGACATTGTCTGACTTTCCCATACATCACTTTCAATGCTTTTAGAAATCAAGCTCCATTAATGGAGAGCACCCTGATATAATCTACTTCCATCCTCATCCTCCTCTATTTATGATGATATTCTAAGTTTAGATATCCATCAATTATCATTTTTTCTTTGCTATTCAATGTGCCTGTAGGGGCAAAACTATAACTTTGAGCACCTTTAATGATTTTCAAAATGTCCATAGAAAGGAAATATTATTAAGGAAATGGTAAAAGCCCTCCCTGTGAACCAACCACTCTATAGTTGTGATCACAATCTAATACAGTAAGTATGCTGTTGGAAGAGAAGAAAAGCCAAAGCAGTCTGTTCCTGTGGAAGTTCAATTGCCTTGATGGTCCAATTCTTCACCTCTCCCTTCATCCAGGCCCTCTGTGTAAGATGTTGCAGTTTCTCTCACCAAAGAGTTCTGTTTTTTAAATTTAAAAAAATTATTATTATTATTTTTTAATGAGACTTGATGAAAGCAGAGGCTTGAGGAAGATTTCTGCTTCCTCTCTCTTGGATCCCTGCCACCACCATGGCAGCATTCCCTGGCTACCCTTCTGGAGGAATGTGAGAAATACATGGAAGAAAGGTGGATCTTCCTAGTTGAGGCCATCCTAGATCACTTAGTCCCCAGATGACCCTCCAGCTGACTGGCGATTCATTAGTAAGCCTAGCCACAATCAGTGGAGCCCAGCCCATGCCATCAGGGAGAGTGGGAGGGAGGGAGATGCAAGAGGGAAGAGATATGGGAACATATGTATATGTATAACTGATTCACTTTGTTATAAAGCAGAAACTAACACACCATTGTAAAGCAATTATACTCCAATAAAGATGTTTAAAAAATATATATATATATATAATTGTAGTTTTAAGCCACTATGTTTTGGTGGTGTCTTTTTAGTCAAAAACAAAGACAAAGACAAACCCTAACTGACACTGTTGTATAACTATTCCATTTTAGAAAATGGGGCTATAACAAAATGTGAGTATTTGGAAATAAATAACAGACAAGGAACATAAGAGAAGTCAGTGGACCCTAAAAAGCTTAAGACAATGTGAATGTATTCATGTACTCCAGACATTGGCCTGGGCAGATTTTATTTTTGAGAATAAAGTAAAAAATATATAAAAGTCTTGCTTTGAAAACTCAGAAAAAATGTTGCCAAGAGAAAGATACTTTATTTAAAAAAATTTTTTTTAAGATGCAAATTGAGGAGAAAAATAAAATTCCAAAAGTAACAACAAGATGGCCAAAGTTTATGAGAACAACCTTGTAACTCAACCCAAAGAAATTATTTAAATTCAACAATGGTAAGCCAGGAAGTCAGTGGAATAAGTAACTAGATTCCAATTAAGAGGAGTATGGAATTCTCTTAGGTAGCATAGAACTCTTCCAAATCTTTTGAGTAGGAAAGGGCCTGACATTGACAGTATCATAGAAGCAGGGTTGCGGGACAGACAAATCTCCTTGTCTTAAAGATCTGGCTTTTCTTTATTCACATAGGTACAGTTGAGGTTTCTGCACTACTCTGTTTCTACTTGCCTCAGAGAGCTCTTTCCTTTTCAAGTGGCCATAAAAAGTATGTGTGTGTGTATGTGCATGTATGTGCCATATTAAAATTATACTTTAATTCTACTTTAAAGCAAATGTTTTTGTTCTCATTACTAAAAAATAGCTGAGGGAATACAAATTAGGTAATTTTTTTTTTTTTGAATCAGGCTTTTGGATTTTTTTCTGGGTTACATTGACTTGATATTTTATACTTCTAAATATAGATTTCTTTCTCCTAAAATAGTACACACTGTATCATTAATGATTTTATTGTTTTTGACTTTTTAGGCTTTTGGTCTTAATGGTGACAAACACTTCAAAGACTTTTTCTTTGTTTCTTTTTTTTTTTTTTTTACAAATAGCATTATCTTAACGACAGTGTTTTCAACAGAAAAGGGGTTTTGGGCAATAGAAATGTCACTGCAATGTACATGCAATATTGCGATTCCCCCAGAACTACTCTGTTGGCTCAGGATAGAAGCATGTATAAAGTCAAGGATTACAAATAATCCCCTGCCCAATTCCACAACTGAATGTAAGACTTAAAATACTAAGTAAGCCCATCACTGGCATTTCCTTCTGTTCTAAGCATCACCACCTGAATCTCTATGCTCAATCCCCAATGTCCCAGCACCTCACTTCACATAGTGAAAAGCTATAGTGAACAAAAGATCTTAAAACTAGACAGGTTAAGCATAGAATATATTTTAAATATAGGAAAAGAGAAAAATATACTTACCTAGGTCTTTTATAGAAGATGAAGTCAGCATAGGATCTGAACTCACAAGGATAGCTGAAAATAATAACCATGTGGTGTTTTTCAAAAGTAATTTATTCACAGATGCCAAATACCAAAGAATTAATGTATAATTAATCAAAAAGCCAGGAATTGTAATTAAAAGTATCTGCAAAGAAATTTTACAGATAGAAAAATCAGATGGCATTTGTATTCCATCTTTAAATGCAGATAATCAGGATACTGGAGATGTAGAATCACATTCAATCCATTAAAGGGAAATTTTAAATTATCTTATTTAACAACTATGTGATTGCAACTCTGGAAATAAGGAACAAATATTGCAATGAGATTCTTAGGACCTAAGAAATACCAGTTACAGGAAATACCACATTATAGTTAAAAAGGAACTTTTATACAATCTACTACATATAAAATAGATAAACAACAAGGTCCTACTCTAAAGCACAGGGAACTATATTCAATATCCTGTAATAAACCATAATGGAAAAAAAATGAACTTTTAATTTTCTTGATAAGGCCACTGAATATAGATGTATATGTGTGAAGGTATATACATACATACCATATATATATAATATATATATATATACACATTTAACAATGCATAAAAACTGAGACATAGCCTATTAACATAGAAAAAAGAACACAAATTTAGAAAGAAGTTACAAAAGAGGGGAAAAAGAGAAAACAAAATAATAGAAGGAATGTATAGAAAGGGCAGAGGATGCAAAAAAAGATGGGAAGGGGCATTCTGTTATTCTAGGACTGGATCCTGGCCTTCTGCCTTCCCACCATTGTCTTCTACTTTCTCCTATTCTACCTGTGGTGGTTATCTAGCAAGATTTTATTACCAAATGCACTTGGGAAAATGTGGTGATTGTGCCTTAAAGTACCTATGAGAATTCACAACTACACCCTCATGTTCACTGTAGCATTATTTACAATAGCCAAAACATGGAAGCAAGCTAAATGTCCATCTATGGATGAATGGATAAGGAAAATGTGGTATCTATATAGAATATTATTCAGCCATAAGAAAAAGAAAGAAACCTTGCCATTTGCCACAATATGGGTGGATCTTGAGGGCATATACTAAGTGAAATAAGTCATACAGAGAAAGACAAATAACGTATGATCTCACTTACTTATATGTGGAATCTAAAAAAACAAAAAATTAAATTCATAGATACGGAGAACAGAGGCAGGCAGTGGGTTGGGGTGGGGGGTTGGAGGTGTGAAATGGGTAAAAGGGGTCAAAAGATACCAATTTCCAGTTATAAAACAAATAAAGCATAGGGATTTAATATACAGTATGGTGACTCTAGTTAACAACAATAGTGTATTTCATATTCGAAATTTGCTAAGAAGGTAGGTCTTAAAAGTTCTTATCACAAGAAAAATGATTTGTAACTATGTGTGGTGATGGATGTTAACTAGACTTATTTTGGTGAGCATTCTGAAATATATACAAATATCAAATCATTATGTTGCACACCTGAAACTAAATAATGTTATATGTCAATTATATTTCAATTTAAAAATAAAATAAAAATGGATAACTAAGAATTTCATAATGATGTTGAAAATGCTCTTACTGCCAATATAAAATTAAAAACAGCAATATCATACATCCTTAATTATATCCTTAGAATTTCAATGAGTAAAATTAAAGACATGTATCATTTTGGGACTTTCCATAGAGATTACTAATATATCCTCCAAAAAGTTTTACCAACAAACACAGCCACCAGCAGTGTACTAATCATTCCCATTTAAAACAATTCTCCGGAGAAGTAAAATCAAATAAAATCCCCAGGTTCCTGTCTCAACTTTTGCTACATCAAGAAAAATGAAAAAGCACAAGTTCTTACCTCCTTATTTATTACACATTTATTCACTACCTACTATGCAATGAGGCATTGCAATAGGCACTGTAGAAAGACATACGTAATGCAGTTAATGAAAAAGAGAATTCAGAAGAGCTAAAATATTAGAAGCTATCTTCCTTCTGATTATTTTAGTCTTTTGTTTGTACAGGGACATTCTTGCAGAGAGTTAGGGTCCAGTTGGGAAATAACTGGACTCTGACTCAGGAGGCCTGGGTGCTAGTCCTGAGTGATTTTGGTTGTCACTTAATCAGACATTTCTAACCCAATCTTAAAATTGACAGAACAATGACAGAGTGCTTATATGGCATTACTGAGGCCTGACACTATTGAGAGGGAGTCTTTGGTAGATAAAGCTTGATAACAGCATCAGAATGGTGAAAGAAAATCAAAGTCCCCTAGGTAATTTACCTCTAGGGTGGCTGAATTCTCAATTTAAGGTTATGGTGGTCAAGGGAGTTGTATTACTAACTCCTGTTCAAAGGAACAAATTAAAATGAGGCTTTGAGACAAGAGGATTGAGGGTCAGGATATCCAAATCTTTGTTATTCCACCAAATAGCTGTTGATACCTCAATAAATCACATGGTATATTGTTTGCAAAAATGGCTGCAGTAATTCTGCTCCCTGAATCCACACCATTGGGTAGCTATCTTCCATACTGACTGAACAAGAGCAAACATGATGTAACTAGAGACTTAAAAAGTGGGGAGAGGGAAGTGTGGAGGGGCAATATAGGGGTAGAAGATTAAAAGATACAAACTATTATGCATAAAATAAGCTACAATGATATATCGTACAACACAGGGAATATAGCCAATATTTTATAATAACTATAAATGGAGTATAACTTTAAAAAGTTGTGAATCACTATATCGTACACCAGTAACTTAGAAAATGTTATACACCAACTATACTTCAATAAAAATTTTCGCTTAAAAAGCACTAGTAAATTCAAGTTTGCCCTCTCCCACTGATGTTTGAGACTCTGAAATCACCATGTGAAGAAGCCTGGAATAATTGCCTGGATAATGAGATACATGTACAGTGACACTCATTGCCTATAGCCAATATTAACAGTACCAACCAAAAGACATATGAGCAGAGCCATCTAGCTCATCCTACCTCAGCTGACCCCCCAGCTGAACAGAGACTCAGGAGATGGCTTGACAGGGAACACTAGAACCAGCTCAAACTACTATTATATCTCTATTCTTTTCAATTTCATTTTTTTGTAATTTGTCTGAATTTCATTTGCCTGGACTCTGTTTCAAGTGTAAGTTATTTTAATAGTTTTGATTCTAATGTATTTTAGGTAACAGCTTTATACTTGCAAAACTGTATTGATTACTTTGAAAGAAATGCACATCCTGCTTATAATCCAGAGTATTTTTTCTCAAGGTCTTTCCTGGAGGGGTTCAAATATCACATGATTAGGAAATAATCATAATAGTTTGTGAATTAGGATTATTGCTGTTTCTGTGAGTAGTCTTCTCTGTGCTGTTCTTTTACGTGTGGGTGTGGGAAATTTTAGAAGGTGGGTATTTGAAACACAACTTTTATCAATAATTTCCTTTTACTGGACCTAATATATTTAATGATAGCTTTCTTATAGTATCAGAGTGGCATTAAGTGGCATTAAGTTCTGCCAGTCAGATTTTTTTGAGTTACTCTTTTCCTCCATAATTTCTTTCTTGAATCTTCAACATGCTAGACAATTGAAAAGATATAGTTTATTCACTAAAATATAGAGCTGAATTTACTTTTCCCACACTTTATACTTTTTCCTTGTTTTCTTTGTTTTATAATTTGGAGCAAAGTTTCAAAATGTTTGTATATGGAGGGCAGTGGCAAAGACAGGGGGTGGGGTGCGTAGAAAGACCTCGAGCTCACCTCCTCCCACTGGCACATCAAAATTACAACTATTTACAGAGTAGCTTTTGTTGAGAAAGACCAGAAGACTAGCAGAAAAGATCTTCTACAACTAACTATATAAAGAACAAATCATGACAACCCAAGTGCCCGTCAACAGATAAATGGATAAAGAAGATGTGGTATATGTATTCCATAGACTATTACTCAGCCATAAAAAGAATGGAAGGCACCTATGCTCACCACTATACAACCAATGCAAAAAAGAATGAAATTCTGCCATTTGCAGCAATGTGGACGGACTTAGAAAATATTATGCTTAGTGAAATAAGCCAGACAAAGACCAATACTATATGATATCATTTATATGGGGAATCTAAAAAAATTAATACAAATGAATGTATATGCAAAACAGGAACAGACTCATAGACATAGAAAACAAAGTAGTGGTTACCAAAGGGAGAAGGGACAAATTAAGTGTATGGGATTAAGAGACACAAACTAGCATGTATAAAATAGTATAGTACAGGGAATTATAGTCATTATCTTATAGTAACTTATAATGGAGTATGTTCTCCAAAAATACTGAATCACACTACATTGTAAACCTGAAACTAATATAATATTTTAAATATTTTAAATCAACTATACTTCAACAAAAAAACAAACCATGAGATGTGTAGAAGGGCCAGAGACACAGTATAGTCAAGATCCATACCCACAGTGAGTGAGCCACAACTAGGAGGATAATTACAATTGCAGAGGCTCTCCCTAAGGAGCAAGGGGACCAGGCCCTGCATCAGCCTCCCCAGCCTGGGGGTACTGCACCATGAAGATGATTCCTCTAGAACATTTGGCTTTGAAGGCCAGCAGGGCTTGCTTTTGGGAGAGCCAGATGGCTGTGGAAAATAGATACTCCTCTCTCACAGGGCACACACAAAATCTCAGATGCTCTGGGACCCAGGGAAGAAGCAGTGATTTGAAAGGAGTCTGGGTCAGACCCACCTGTTGATCTCGGAGTGCCTCTCAGAGAGGAAGGATGCAACTGGAGCTCACCTTGGAGACATAGACACTGGTGGCAGCCATTTGCGGGACCTTGTTCTACCACACGAGCACTGGTGCTAGCAAGTGCCATTTTGGAATCCTCCCCCTAGCTTATTAGTGCCAGGACCCGGCCCTGCCCACCAGCCCGTTGGCAAAAGTACTGGCACGCCTCAGGCCAAGCAGCTACCTGGGTGAGAATATAGCCCCACCTACCAGCAGGCCAATTTCCTTAACATTCTCTGAGTGTACAACTATCCTGGGACACAGCCCTGTCCACCAGATGGCCTAGGATCCAACCCCACACACCAATGCACTGGCACTAGTCCTGGGATCCCCTGCCTATCCACAGCCATCTGTAGGGACCTGGCTCTGCCCACCATCAAGCTGGCACTAGCCCCTGGACAAGCCACACCCACCGACGGGCTGGCACTAGCCCCAGGACAATGCAGGCCCCAGCTCTGCCCACCAGCAGGCCAACACACCAATTCCAGGACCCTCAGGGCCCTGCAGCCAGAGAACCTAGGCCATAGCTCCACTCACCAGTGGGCTGGCACTAGCCCCAGGACTCCTCCTCATCTACCAGTGGGTGGACATGAGTCCAGGTACCACCAGAGCACCAAAGCCATCCAGATCAGCAGGACAGCACTTGCTCCAGGATCCCCTAGACCATGGCCCTGCCCATTAGTAGGTCAACACCAGCTCTGGGACCCAACCACCAAGCCCGTCAGCAAGCTGACACCAGCTCTGAGACATCTTTGACCCCTCAGCTCCCCACCCCCAGGTTCAGCCCTACTCACCAACAGGCCAACATGAACTTTGGGGTACTCCAGACCCTGTAATCAGCTGTGTCAGGAACTGGGCCCACCTACCAGCAGCAGACACTAGACCCAGGATACCAGGTCCCACAACCACCCACTCCAGAACCCAGCTCTGCCCACCAGTGGGCCAACCCTAGCCCCAGGACTACCCAGGGCTCTGCAGGCAGCTGCCTTGTGGCCTGGCCCTGCCCACCAGCAGCTGGCAGCATCCACACAAGGCAAAACCTGGCAACCAACTGGACTGGGGGTCAGCCACATCTACCAGAATGCACACAGTGGTCATCCTCCTTCAACAGAAGGACCCACAAAGCCCACATAGGAAGAGCTCTTAGAGGATACAGCTCTGGTGATGAGAGGAGAGTATGTTGCTGAGTCACAGAGGACTTCTAAAAAAGACCACTTCTCCAAGGTTGGAAAATGTAACTAACTTACCAGATACATATAAATAAAACAGCAAATTAGGCAGAATGAAGCAGCAGAGGAATATGTTCCAAATGAAGGAAGAAGATAAAACCCCAGAAAAACTAAGTGAAGTGGAGATAAGCAACCTACCTGATAAAGAGTTCCAGGTAACGATCATAAAGTTAAAGCAAGAATATTAAAAGCAGCAAGGGAGGGGCTTCCCTGTGGCGTAGTGGTTGAGAGTCTGCCTGCCGATTCAGGAGACACGGGTTCGCACCCCGGTCTGGGAAGATCCCACATGATGCAGAGCGGCTGGGTCCGTGAGCCATGGCCACTGACCCTGCGCGTCCAGAGCCTGTGCTCCCCAACGGGAGAGGTCACAGCAGTGAGAGGCCCGCATACCGCCAAAAAAAAAAAAAAAAAAAGCAGCAAGGGGAAAGCAACAAGTTATGTACAAGGGAATTCCTAAAAGATGGTCAGCAGACTTTTCAGCAGAAACTCTGCAGGCCAGAAAGGAGTGGCATGATATATTTAAAGTGATAAGAGGGAAAAACCTAGAAACAAGACTACTCTACCCAGCAAGGCTTTAATTAAGGTTTGATGGAGAGATGAAAAGTTTTATAGAAAAGCAAAAGCTAAAAGAGTCCAGCACCACCAAACCAGCTTTACAAGAAATGTTAAATGTACTTCTCTAAGTGAAAAGGAAAAGGCTACAACTAGAAATATGAAAATTATGAAAGGAAAAATCTCATTGGTAAAGGCAAACATACAGTAAAGGTAGTAGATCAACCACGTAAAAGCTAGTAGGAAGATAAAAAGACCAAAGTAGTAAAATCATCTGTATCAACAATAAGTAGTAAAGGGATACATAAAGCAAAAATATGTAAAATATGATGTCAAAAACAGTAAATGTGAGGGGAGGAATAAAAATGCAGGGCTGTTGAAATGCATGTGAGCTTAAGAGATCAGCAACATGCATCAATGGAACAGAATGGAAAGCCCAGAAACGAACCCTCACTTATATAGGCAATTAATCTACGACAAAGGAGGGAGAAATATACGATTTGGGAAAGGCAGCCTCTTCAAAAAATGGTGTTGAGAAAACTGAATAGCTACATGCCAAATAATTAAACTGTACTACTCTCTCACATCCTGCACAAAAATAAATTCAAAATGGATTAAAGACTTAAATGTAAGACCTGAAAAACTTCTAGAAGAAAACATAGGTAGTAAGATCTTTGTTATCAGTCTTAGTAACGTTTTTTTTTAGCTGTGTCTCTTCAGGCAAGGGAAACAAAAGCAAAAATAAATAAACGGGACTACATGAAACAAGAAAGCTTTTGCATAGTGAAGGAAAGAAGCTCTCAAAAAAACAAAAAGATCACCTACTGAATGGGAGAAGGTATTTGCAAACAATATATCGAATAAGGGGTTAAGGTCCAAAATGTACAAAGAGCTCATAATACTTAACATCAAAAACAAACAAACAAACCTATTAAGTAATGGGCAGAGGATCTGAATAGACATTTTTCCAAAGAAAACAGAAAAATGGCCAATAGGCATATGAAAATGTGCTCAACATCACTAATCATCAGGGAAATGCAAACCCCTGATTTCAACAATGAGATATCGCCTCACGTCTGTCAGAATGGCAATTATCAAAAAGACAACAAATAAGTTTTAGAGAGGATGTAGAGAAAAGGGAAACCTCACACACCATTCATGGGAATGTAAATTGGTGCAGCCACTATGGAAAACGGTATGGAGATTCCTCAAAAAATTAAAAATAGAACTACCATATCATCTGGCAATTCCACTTTTGGGTATTTATACAAAGCAAATGAAAATGCTCATTCAAAAAGATATGTGCACTCTATGTTCATTGCAGCATTATTTACAATAGCCAAGGTATGGAAGCAACCTAAATGTTCATCGATAGATGGATAAAGAAGATGCGGTTTATATATGTGTATATATATATATATATATATATATATATATACAAACAACACACAGACACACAATGGAATATTACTCAACCACAAAAGAATGAAATCTTGCCATCTGTGGCAACATAGATGGACCTAGAAGGTATTATGCTAACTGAACAAATGTAACAAAACAGAAACAGATTTATATAGATATAGAGAACAAACAGGTAGCCACCTGGAGAGGGGTTGGGAGAAGGAAAGAAATAGGTGAGGGAGCTTAAGACGTACAAACTTCCATTTGCAAAATAAATGATTCACAGGTATGAAATGTACAGTGTGGGTAATATAGGCAATAACTATTTAATATCTTTGTATGGTGACATATTGTAACTAGACATCGTGATGATCATTTTGAAAAGTATATAAATATCAAATCACTGTGTTGTATAACAGGAACTAACACAGTGGTATAGGTTAATTATACTTCAAAAATAAACAAACAAGCAACCAAACTCATAGAAAAGGAGATCAGATTTGTGGTTACCAGAGGCAGGGTGGGGGGGGTGTGAGAGGGAGAATTGGATGAAGGCAGTCCAGAGGTACAAAACTTTCAATTATAAAATAAATAAGTAGTAGGGATGTGATGTACAACAATATGATGAATATAATGAACACTGCTGTATGTTACACACAAAAGTTGTTAAGAGAGTAAATCCTAAGGGTTCTCATTACAGAGAAAAATATTTTTTTCTATTTCTTTAATTTTGTATCTGCATGAAATGATGGATGTTCACTAAATTTATTATGATAATCATTTCATGATGTATACAAGTCAAATCATGATGTACCCCTTAAACTTATATGGTGCTCTATATTGATTATATCTCAATAAAACTGGAAGAAGAAAAATGATTTTGTAAAAATTGAATGTCCATATGAAAAAAAAAATGAAACAGAACACCCAACTCACATCATATAAAAAAATTAACTCAAATTGGATCTTAGACCTAAATGTGAAATCTAACTGTTAAACTTCTAGAAGAAAACATAGCAAAAGATCTTAGTGACCTTAGAATAGGCAAATAATTTTTAATAGGACATAAAAACACAAATTCTAAAAGAAAAATTGATGAATTGAACTTGATCAAAAGTAAAAACTTTTGGAAAAAGGAAAACTACAGTGGTATCAAAGTGGAGACTTATTTTTGATTGTGAATCTAAGTCATACATGGAAGACAATGAAACTGTTATGTAAATCTTGAGGAACCTGCTAAAAACAATATGTAATGGATTTTTAAATCAATTTAATTGAATATAATTTATCTTGCTTAGGAATGACTTTTGAAAGTAATGCCTGTAATAGTCACTATGCAAATTTTTTCACCTGGCATCTATTTGAGACTTTAATAATAAGGCTATAGAAATGATTTCCTACTTTTCTCTTTGAATTAATATTCAAAAGAAACATACTATATAGAAATGACAAGTAATGAGAAAGTTAGTCTTTGCACTTGTACCCCATGACCTTGCAAATGACTATCTGTACCAAAAATTGCATAACATTTGGACAGAATTTCTAAGGTAAATCAAATGAAATTGAATCATTAAAGAAGAGAAAGTTGGATCAGTACTTACCTCTCTGAGGCATTGATGAGGGATTGACTTCAAAGAAGTCTGAGGGAATTTTCTAGGATAATGGAAATTTATATATCTTGATAGGTTGATATTTGTCAAAACTCATCAAACTGTACTCTCAAAATGTATGCATACTACTGCATATAAATTATACCTAAATATAGTTGATTTTTAAAAATGTAAAAAAATCTGAACATAGATAACATGTAGTAGTTCATGAGTGAATAATATTATTGAAAATAACACTTCTTACCTGCCAAAATAACTTGTGGAGCAGGTAAACATCCATGTCAAATGCAACATTAAAGAGAATTATTGGTGTAAATATATCAAAAAATAAATGTGGATCCATCCACTCTATGGCATCTGCATATTTTTGGACCTAATAATATAAAAATGTTATTTTCTCATTTATCTGTTGGTCTATTAGCATGGAATACATGCCAGGCACTCCTATGCCTAGCACAAGAAAAAAAGATAAATCACAACATAGTAAGTGCTAAAGTCTTAACTCTTGGATTTTCATAATTTTGCATCAGGTCATTACCAACTACAGCAAAAGGTTAATGAACATCTCTATGCTTCTTTTTCTTTTTCTTTTTTTTAAGAATAGATATAGGAAACAGTTTGACAAAAGTACTAAAGTGTATGTAGGAGATTTTCAGGCATACAAGAGAAAGAAAGAGATTTCAGGTAGATGGATTATCATGCACAAAATCCACAAAGGAGTAAACAATCGTATCAATTTCCAGAAGCTACATAATTAGCCCTGGATTATACAGAAGATGTGTATGGAAGAATAGCAGGGATAGAGACTGGGAAGGTAATGCAGATTATGAAATAACCAATTAATGGTGTTTATCATAAAATATTTAGTTGATAGTTTTTTTTTTTTTTTTTTTTGCGGTACGCGGGCCTCTCACTGTTGTGGCCTCTCCCGTTGCGGAGCACAGGCTCAGCGGCCGTGGCTCACGGGTCCAGCCACTCCGCGGCATGTGGGATCTTCCCGGACCGGGGCATAAACCCGTGTCCCCTGCATCGGCAGGCGGACTCTCGACCACTGCGCCACCAGGGAAGCCCAGTTGATAGTTTTAAATCCTATATGGGCATCTATAACAAAGCAGGACCCTATGGGGCCTTCCCCAGAGAGATGTCTCCCTTATATCCTCTGCTTTAGGTCCTCTCTGAAGTACCTAGATAATAGTATCTCATGCGCATTTCCTGAGTTGTTTTACAGATGCAAACCCCCGCACCAAATGAAAGAAATTAACACATCCCTTCAGGAGTCTGGCTGGAACCAGGAAATATTTGCAACAATTTTTGATCTTTTTACTTTACCTCACCATCAACCAATCAGAGAATTGTGCATGAGCTCATCACATACCCTGGGACTCCCTCCCTTTGCCTTGCTTTTAAAAATGCTTTGCTGAAACCCATGGGGGAGTTCAGGCTTTTTGAGCACTAGCTGTCCCATATTCCTTGTACGGCACCTTACAATAAACGCTGCACTTTCCTTCACCACAACCCACTGTCAGTAGATTGGCTTTACTGCCCGTGGGCAAGCAGACCCAGTTTGGTTCGTTAACACATCCATTCAACATTCACTCATTGAGGAAACACTGAGTACCTACTGTGTTAGGCTCTCTCCTTGCATTTGGGAAATGATTCTTCATGGGTCTCTTGTGTTTCTCTGTATGCTATGGATGGAGGCACTGACTGCTTTTCTTCCAGGAATATTTTCTTTCAAGAATATCTGTATGGCTAACAGCTTTGGAAGATAAAGCAAGTGTCTCCCTCCAGAGAAAAAGGCAGGTTTACTATACTGTCCAGTGTTATAAAGATATTATCTCTCTCTGGAGCAAGAGGGCAGATGAGCTCACTGCCCATCATAAAATATTCAAGTTCTCTAAGCTCAGATTTCTTCTCCTATAATGCAACCCATTGTGTATGCAGGTTTCACCTTGCCCTCTTTACTTCTCCCTGTGGGGCTCATGGAACAGGGGCAAGAAAATGCTGAGACTCTGGCTTCTGTTATTGCTATGAGTAATAAAGTCCTTTGTTTCTAGCCCAGGAGTCTCGTGTCTTTTGCCAGGACCATGAAACTGTGGCAAGCAAAATTATTAGATTGAAAGTTGAGTAAAATCTTAGACCGTTCACAGTTCTCAACATATGGTCTCTTCCTTTAAAGAGTTGTTGACAAATAGTGAAGTTTATAGAAGTACTTAAAATTGCATTTATGTCAAAAATCAGATGATTATAAAACCTGTTCATGACAAATGAAGGAGTAATCTGCTTCTGGTTCTGGCATGGATACATGGTTTCCATTATGGTTTTTAACATCACTGGTTAAATTTGTTTGGGAAAGTCAATCATTTTCACACACGTTCGTATTTATATACTGATTAACTATGGCAGGTGTTGGCAAACTATGGGCCCTGGGAACAAATCTGGCTCAATGCCCGTTTTCGTAAATAAAGTATTATTGGAATACAGCCATACCAATTTACTTATGTATTGTCTATGGCTGCTTTTAAACTACAATGGCAGAGTTGAGTAGTTGTGACAGAGAGCATATGGCCTTCATAGTCTAAAATATGCACTATATGGCCTTTTACAGAAAACGCTTTGCCGCCAACCCCTGGGCTAGAGGACTATTTAATGTGTCAATAATGCATTCTATATTCCTTGTAGTAAGCATATTGTCTCTCCTTTACCTGACTCCAGCTGCTCCCAACTATTTAGTAATACTGTATATGCCTTGACTATATACTTTGTCTTGTTCCTCACTTCCAGCTCCATGTAAGAGGTTCAGTGTATGTTTCTTGAAATATTCTAAGGCAGGTGCACTTAGAGAGTAGCCTCTATTCTAATGGGAACACTATGAAACATTCCCAAGGCAATAGATTTGTTCAATGTCAGAATTCTCTTGCCACTAGAGTCCTGTATCAGTAGCTCAAAGTCTCTCTGGGCTTCTATCTTGTTTACCAATTTCTTGTCTAAGGTTTTGAATTACGATGAAATACTCAGCTACTCACATTCTTAGCAGCTGTACGTGTACTCATTCTGAATTGCCTACCTAGTTTCAGACCTAGGCTCTGTTTTGACTATGTTACCTGGATTTCAGCTCTTTCATGCATGGTTCCTTCTTCTACACAGCTGATATGATGTTATCCACATCATAAGCATCTATCAACTGGCAGAGCAGTGAAGAAATATGTTTACAAATTTTCTTAAGCCATCTTTGTATTTATATGAATCTTAGATATAGTCAGATATATAAAATATTTACTATATTTACTCATATTTACTATACACACCTGGTCAGATGTAAAACTTAACATTTCAAAACTGCATCCAAATAAAAATAATATCACAGGGAGAGGAATTGGAAAGTCTTTCAAGTGTAGGTTCAAAAACGCTGCAAAAAAATATGTCTATTGAAAGGCAGTGAAATACCACATTTATAGAACTTTAATTGGACATGACTTCTTAATACTGAGGACAATGAAATACTGCACCACCCCTTACTTGCTATATTCCTGTAACTGAAACCCTCCCTCACACTTAAGCATATAGAATCAGTATAATTGGTCATCCATGACCAATTCATGCTTTACTTCTTTTACGAAGTCTATCATTTTCTTAGAATCTTTATTAAATATTGCTAGTAATCGTTCGTTCTTGTGTTCCTACTAAAATATTTACAGCAGTTTATGTACATGCTATAAATCAGATATTCATTTCTTTAGCAATCCTGCAATGAGGGATTAATAAATTACTAAACTTAAATGAAATATCCTGGCTGATTCCCAAGATAACAATGAGGAATTAGTATAATAATTTAATAATGAGAAAAACTAGCTACCTATTACTAATTACCTACTACCCATTAGAAAGCCTATAAAATGAATATTTAACTTTGTTTATAATTTTTTTCAAAGTGCAGTAAGTAGTATCACAGCATTTCCTTCAGTTTAATGTTTCTAATTCTTTGTAATACAATTCCTAATCAGGTCAAAAGCACATGCAAAAAATGTGCTTTCTTTTGATTTCTACAGTGTTCTTTTCTTCTCATAAAAGCTGGGCATAATTTACCATTTGGACAAAACCTAAGGGAACACCTACCAAGGGGTTAAAAAGTAACTGAATCATTCAGAAGACCTATCACTTTGAAAATTCTTTTTCCAAGTGAAGAAATCTGTGGGACACCTAATTTTAAAATATGAATGAAATTCTAGTTTATGATGACACAGGTAACAATAAAATCCCTAACCTTTGATTTTCTGCTTATCTGGTTCAATTCTCCACATCACTTAAATCTAACCACGACCTAGCAAGTAAGAAGGTATGAATACTTTGAACTCAATAGAGGTGAAGACTGTGGATCAGATCTACATGGTCTCTCCTCAGGGGCAGATTACCGTTGGATTCATTTGATTGAAAATCTTGGTATAGAGGTATGAATTTAGAAAAAAAAATCTAATTTCCTATTATTGCTACTTTTCTTAATTCTCTATGGTGACATTTACAAAATACAAGCACAAAACACACTTAAAAAGAATTACACCTACCGCCAATTGTACAGGTCAAAGACAATATTAGAATGATGTCAGGGAGGTCCTGAGAAGTTTTCGTGAATGTATTCCTAAAAATATCCAGCCATATGTTGGTAAATCCTTTGTTAAGAAAAGTGAAATTAGAAACAGGGCCATTCATCCTGTGGTTTCTCATAGGCCGTCTGAATCCAACTCTTAGGACTCTCTGCAAAACTCACCTAGGACAAAAAGAACATAAGATTTTCCTTCTTGGTGGCCTTCTACAGCTTTTCTTAAAAAAATAAATAGAAAGCCTATATTTCTCTTTAGTTATTTCTAGTGATTTCTTAGGGTGTGCCAAAATTAGGGATGCCTCCCTCTTCTATGATGTTTCCAATTTAGATGACAGAAGAATTATAACCCCAAGTGATAGGGACGAGCCAGTGTCATCCTGTGTTCTTATGATGCCAAGCACTACTCAGCTATTTTCATCCTGTATCTATCCAGCTGAAAAGAGGATTTTTCATCTAACCAGTCACCAGGACCACAAGCTGGTGCAGGTTACTTAGTTCTGAGGATGGACAACTAGGGGTCTGCTCTCAGCTTATCTGAGCCTCTGGAAGCATGTTCCGGCAGCTATTCCAAAGTAAGAAGTGGTGGTGGTGAGAATATTCTGATCTCTTTTGTTGTTCTATCCAGACAGAAATTAATAGACTATGATGATGTTTAATAACAGCCTTCTTTTATCTCCTCTGAGACATTGATAGGCCATGTTTTCTCTAACTTTTAAATATTTTTATAGCAACCAAGGACCTAAGAAAAATATTGAAAACAAGATGATTTAAAACAAGGGAGTTGTTACATGTTTCTATTGTTACTTCTTGGAAAAGGAACAAGGGCCATGGTGTGTCTTGGTTTGAAGAAATAGGTAATAGCTGCAGTCTGCCAATCCCACTTGCTTCCCATGGTGAGGAAAGTTTTACGTCGGGGTCTTAAACTTCATGCAGAGAACTCTTCCAATTCTCTCAAAATATTGGCTTAACCTTTTCTAGTGTCTATTAGCATCTCATCTGGCTGCCTCGCTAAGCAATCAATTAGTTATTACTAAACTTCCTCTCACAATCCAGCAATGTCTTTTTCAGTTTCATATTTCACATACATATGTTTTATAATATGCTCTTTACCGACTATAAAAACAACCTTTTGAAAGAAAATTAAATGAATACATGCTTATTGTGAATATTTTTGAAATAAATATGTAAAGAAGCATTTCAAAAACCAAAAAAAATATGCACAGTCATGTCATCTAGTGGCTTTTATATATTTTATTTACATAGCTCTGTTCATCCTTATATAATTATACTTTCTACTTCTTTCCACATGGTATTGTAACACCAGCCTCAAAGGGCCTTGTGAACACTGTTTACAAACGTTGTACCATATTAGCACCAATGTAAAAGTGCCGAATCTCTGGTCAGATTGCGACTCTGCACGCAAAGATCTGATGGGCTGCTGCTTGCAGGGTAAAAGACTCTGGGCAACTTGCTGTTGGCCTCAGTTTACTAATCTGTATAGTTTCCCAGTCTGTGTAATTCCTCTCCCTGTATTTATAATTTTATTTGAAATCACCTGGGGAGCTATAACGATACTATTGCCTGAGTCTTATCCTCAGCGATTCCTATTTAAATCAGTCTAGGTGGCAGCTTGGGCTCCCCAGGCAATTTTAATGTGTAGCCAATGTTAGTAACCACTGTGATTCACCCAATTCAAAGGCAATATTGCTCAGTTTTCAGTCTCAAAGCCAGCTTATTTTCAATATTCTTGAGTCAGATATTTTGAGAAAGGGTATCAATGCCCTTCTGGTGAAGACCCCAGAAACACATCTGTAGTTGACAAGTTTGGTTTATTATGTGTCTCAGTGAGGGAGGCCATTCACCCTGGGGAACTGTTGGGAGGTTCAGTAAAAGGATGTTAGAAAGAACTAATTGTGGATCTGGGTAATTTTGGAGAAGGTCTAAGGAAGTGAAAGTTTACTATAACTTGGGTGCTGTCAGAAAGCAAGGACAGGGCTTCCCTGGTGGCGCAGTGGTTGAGAGTCCACCTGCCGATGCAGGGGACACGGGTTCGTGCCCCGGTCTGGGAAGATCCCATGTGCCGCAGAGTGGCTGGGCCCGTGAGCCATGGCCGCTGAGTCTGCGCGTCCGTAGCCTGTGCTCCGCAATGGGAGAGGCAGCAACAGTGAGACGCCCGCGTACCACAAAAAAAAAAAAAAAAAAAAAAGCAAGGACAATTCTGTGATTGGGGATCTCAATAAATCTTATGTATAGAGAAAGCAGACTAGAATGGGGATAAAGCTGTGATGAGTACAGAAGCAGCAGCCACTCATTTTAGATGAGGGAGGGGATGTTTGGTACTGTATGGGTTGCATGGTGACTTCTTTTTGTCCAACTTTCTTTACGGTCTCCTAGTGAATTCATCTGATTTTGATGTTCTGTGAGATTATATGTCCAATAGGAGAACAGCATGGACTAGCTGTGAGCATCAGACCAGCTTGTAGTAACACTAGGTGACACCTAGCTCTGGGTGTCAGACCAGTTCCCTGATGTTTGGGGCTGCTTATTTTTGGTTTGTTTCATTTTTCCTCAAAGGATTTCTAAATTCCTTAACCTCACTTTAACATGTTAAGAACTGAAAGTAGACCAAGGGATCTTGATAGTAATTTAAGTGATAGAGGAGAGCAAGCTCAGTTATCCCTCTAAGACAGAGATTTTCAACCTTGACTGCATATTGGAATCAGAGAGTTTTAAAAATACAGATACCTGGGTGGTACCACAGAGGTTAATTTAATTGGTCTAAGGTGCAACCTGAGTATTAGGAACCTAAAAACTTCCCAGTGATTCTAATAATCAGCCATTATTTAGAAGCACTGCTCTAGGAGAAATCTGTGCCATTAGGGAAGAACATTGTGATAGACTGATGGTATTTGCTCTCAGCATCAAACTATTTAGGAAAACATTGTCAATTTCACCTATTAATTTTCTCACTGTTACTCCTGGACTAAATATTCTGGAGCAAATGGGTTTGACCAAAAAAGGAAAACTATTTTCTGCATCATGGTTATACATTCCTATAGGCTCTCAGAATTTAATACAGTTAAGGAAACTATTGTTTTCCAAACTAAAAGCAGGGATACATGTTCCCATAAGCATTTTCTCATTTCTAAAATTGTTTATTTGAAACCTTAATAGCCATGACACATGTACCCCAATGTTCATTGTGGCACTATTTACAATAGCCAGGTCATGGAAGCAACCTAAATGCCCATCGACATATGAATTGATAAAGAAGATGTGGTACATACATACAATGGAATATTACTCAGCCATAAAAAGGAACAAAATGGGGTCATTTGTAGAGATGTGGATGGACCTAGAGGCTGTCATACAGAGTGAAGTAAGTCAGAAAGAGAAAAACAAATATCATACATTATTAATGCATATATGTGGAATCTAGGAAAATGGTACAGATGAACCTGTTTGCAAGGCAGAAATAGAGATACAGGCATAGAGAACAAATGTATGGACACCAAAAGGGGAAAGGGGGTGTGGGATGAATTGGGAGATTGGGATTGACATATATACACTAATATGTAAAAAATAGATTACTAATGAAAACCTACTGTATAGCACAGGGAACTCCACTTCACTGTACAGTAGAATCTAACACAGCATTGTAAAACAACTATACCCCAATAAAAAACTTAATTAAAAAAGAAAACCTTAATAAGTGTTTATACATTCAATCCTAATAAATCCCTTTCATAGAAGAATAAAATTACTGCAAATCTTAATTATTCTTGAACTTTAGGGACATATATGGTCAAGTTCAACAGAATTTCCCTGTTTGGCTGTAAATACTCAATTTGGCTTCTTCAACCTCTACTCCAAATTCTCCTAACAAACCTTTCCCCTGACCAAAATGATCTCATGTTAAGTTAGCATGTAAATGCTAATATCATTCTAGTTTGATACTTTAAAGGATATGGGTAAAGAAGTAGCAGTTTAGATTAAACAGATTTTCAATGTAATTAAAACTATTCTTCAGCTTAAATTGACTTTTGACAATTTTGAATAAGTTTATGAGTTAATGCCTTATTAGGTAAAAAATATTGATTTGCCTTGAAATTGCCACATAGGTTTCCTATAGTAACTTATCAATAAATTAAATAATGCCTCAAATCTCTTTCTGTGTGAAGTTAATAACTGTCCTCTCAAAAATGGCATATGGATTTGTCCTGAACGTCACTTAGCCTTGAGAAATTCTCTCTCATGGAGTGGAAATCGTACTGATTCACTCTGTACTTGAAAATGGGAAATCTTTCTTCCTTTTAATCACCACATTTTGCAGGAATTTGGTGACAAAATTATCCTGAAAAGAGAGCTGTGGGATCCCAGTAATCTTCATTAGCTGTAAAGCTCTCATTGATTTATGACAGATACAGAGCTGGGGTTGGATTGTCTCTTCAGAAGACTCTCCACACAATACAGCGGGGCCTTACTCACAGACTCAGAAGGTGGGCAGTCTGTTGCCCTCCTAAGGTTTCTTCACTCAGAACGAGCCCCTCCTCCCTCTCGGCTCTAATGCATACACCTGAGGAGATTCACCACGGCATCAGTGTGCTTTCCTCTTGGTGCCTCATAAGGCAAAGGGAACAATCACCAGGCAGGTGAGCCACAGTCTGGAAAGTTGATATGGGAAGTGTAATGGAGGAGGGGCAGGGGCTAAGAGACAGAAATTCACACTGAAAGGCTGGTTGATCTTCGGAAAAGTGTTTGATTGGCTGCCATAGGAAAGTTGGAAACTACAAGAGGGAGTGGCTGGCTGAATCTGTAGCTGGAATACTGTGGGAGCATTTGTTCTTTGCGGAAGAAAGTACCCAAGGAGAAGGACAACTTCCTGAAGGGGAAGCCAAGGGAGGACTCACCATCTAGAGCCTCAGGAGGAGTATCGTGTGGTATGTAGGTGAGAAGTGGAGGCTACCTAATCCGTTCACCCTAGAACAGCCGCAACTAACTGCTACCTCACTGACAGTTACTTGCTGTAAGCCCCGCCCCTGGTCTGAACCCATTGGCTTCAGCTTCACAACCCCTGACTTGATTGGCTGATGAAATACAGTCCTAGAAGGTGCTACACAGCATCATTGCCCCTGCACATCTACGGCAATCCTTGAAGCCTTAAGGACGTTTATTTTAAAAAAATAAATAAATAAACAAGGGTGAAAAGGAACCTCCAGAAATTGTATTGCTCTATTAATTTAAAACTTAGGAACAATGGATTTCTGGCAAAGAGTCAATAGACACTGTTTTCCCGGAATTCTGGTGGGAATGAGACTCCTAGATAAGATAGAGTAATAGAGATTTTGAAATATGAGGATGCAGGTTGCTGGGTTAGGAAACAAAAAAGAGACAGAGGGAGACAATGGCTATTCTAACCATGTAGGAGAATGCAATCAAGACAGGCAAGATAGATTTTACCTTCTGAGTCCTTTATCTAGGAAAATATTTTGGAATAATGATAGACTCATTTCTTTTTTCTAAACATAATATGAAAAGGATATTTTCATTGAAATTACTTAGTAATACTACCATAGAGCCAATTTTCATGTTCCCACTCTCATCATAAAATGTTTGGGAAGGAATTTTATAATGATTTTGAAATCTAGATTCTTATTTGGCTCTATGCTCTAGAGGTGCTCCCTATTTTGCCTATATGGGTCCTTCTGGCCTCTGATTTGGTTGGTTGCCATGCCTTGCCTTGCAAGGAGGCTCCCAGCCACTGGAAGACAGGCTCAGGTCACCTGCTGGCCACATGGCCTCAGGAGGTCCTGGTGTAGTTCTAGTCTACTGATGGGCAGAGATGTGTGCTGCAGTGGGTGAATGTGGGGCTGGCAGCCTCAGATCTAGTGTTGGCTTGCTGGTGGGTAGGACTGGTTTTTGACATGGCTCGTTGTTGGGTTTGGGCTGTCCCAAAGCTGGTGTTGGCCCACTGGTGAGTGGGGTAGATCCCATGGTGGCTGGCTGAGGTGTCCAAGTTGTCTCAGATCTGGTATTTACCTTCTGTTCAGTGGGCTGGTGCCTAGAGGATCCCAGGGCTAGAGCTGCCACACTTGTGGGTGGAGTCAGATTCCCAAGTCTCAAGCTACAGGACCCTGGAGGTCTCAGAGCTTGTGTAGACCTGCTGGTAAGGGGGGCTGGTTTTTGACATGGTTGGCTGCAAGGTCTGGCATGTTCTGAGCTGGTGTTGCCCTGCTGGTGGGTGGTTCCGGATCCCAAGGTGGCTGACTGAACGTCTGCCATGGTCCTGGGGCTGGTGCCTACCCACTGGTGGGTGAGGCTGGCCCTAGGGCTACTGCCAGCTAACTGGTGGATGAAACTGGATCCCAGGGTCTCTGGCTGCAGGACCCTGTGGGTCCCAGTGATAGTGCCAGAGGACCCCTGGGTCCAGGGTCCTCTGGTGGACAGGGCCAGGTCCTGAGGCAGGTGCAGGCTGTGCGGTATTAAGGCAGCAAGCCTACTGGTGGGTACAGCTGTGTCTCCACTCAGGTCATTGCTTGTCCTAAGGTGTCCCAGCCCACAGGCTGATGGATGGGGCTGAGTCCTGGCACTTATAAGCTAGAGGCAGGACTCCAAAATGGGTCTTGCCAGCACCCGGACCACATGGCAGAATGAGCTCCCCAAATGGCTGCCACCAGTGTCTATGTCCCTGGGGCAAGCCCCTGCTGCCTTCTGCCTCTCCAGGAGGCTCTCCAGGAACAGCATGTTGCTCTGATCCAGGCTTCCTTCAAATGACTGCTTCTGCCCTGGTTCCCGAAGCATGTGAGATTCTGTGTGTGCCCTTTGGGAGTGGAGTCTGTATCTCCTATAGCCCTCTGGCTCTCCTGAAAGCAAGCCCTGACTGCCTTCAAAGCCAAATGTTCTGGAGGAAGCATCTTCCTGGGCAGTACCCCCAGGCTGGGGAGCCCAATTTGGGTCTCAAACCCCTTGCTTCTTTGGGAGAACCTCTGCAATTGTAATTATCCTCACATTCGTGGGTTACCCACCCAGGGGTGTGGGTCTTGACTGTACCACATTTCCACCTCTCCTATCCGTCTCATTGTGGCTCCTTCTTTATATCTTTAGTTGTGCAAGATATTTTCTGCTAGTCTTCCAGTTTTTTCTCATCAATAATTTATGTGTGAATAATTGTAATTTTGGTGTACCCATGAGAGAAGGTGAGCTCAGAGTCTTCATAGTCCTCCATCTTGGCCACTCCTCTTAATTGGGGTATCGTTGTTTTACAATGTTGTGTTAGTTTCTACTGTACAACAAAGTGAAGTAGGGTTCCCTGTGCTCTAACAGCAGATTCTCAGTAGTTATCTATTTTATACATATTGGTGCATATATGTCAATCCCAATCTCCCAATTCATCCCACCCCTGGCTTTCCCCCCTTGGTGTCCATATGTTTGTTCTCTACATCTGTGTCTCTATTTCTGCCTTGCAAAGGTTTTTGATAAAAATTAGCTGTTAATGTTATTGAAAATCTTTTTCTACTTTCAAGATTCTCTTTGTCTTTGATGATGTTTGATTATGATGTGCCTTGGTGTGGATCTTTTTTTTTTTTTTGGCTGTGTTGGATCTTCATTTCTGTGCGAGGGCTTTCTCTAGTTGTGGCGTGCGAGGGCCACTCTTCATTGTGGTGCATGGACTTCTCACTATCGTGGACTCTCTTATTGCGGAGCACAGACTCCAGACACGCAGGCTCGGTAGTTGTGGCTCATGGGCACAGTTGCTCTGCGGCATGTGGGATCTTCCCAGGCTAGGGCTCGAACCCATGTCCCCTGATTAGCAGGCTGATTCTCAACCACCGCGCCACCAGGGAAGCCCCGGTGTGGATCTTTCTGTATTTATTCTACAGAATAAATATTCTTGGATATGTAGACTAATGATATTTTTAATCAAATTTGGAAAGTTTTCGGGTATTGTAAAAAATTTATTTATTTATTTTTGGCTGCATTGGGTCTTCATTGCTGTGCGCAGGTTTTCTCTAGTTGAGGCGAGCGGGGGCTACTCTTCGTTGCGGTGCACAGGCTTCTCATTGCGGTGGCTGCTCTTGTTGCGGAGCACGGGCTATAGGCACGCAGCTTCAGTAGTTGTGGTGCACAGGCTTAGTTGCTCCGTGGCAAGTGGGATCTTCCCCGACCAGGGCTTGAACCCGTGTTCCCTGCATTGGCAGGCAGATTCTTAACCACTGAGCCACCAGGGAAGCCCTTAGGCATTATTTTTTAAAATATTCTTTCTATCCCGTTTCTGTATCCCTTCTCCTTCTGGGACTTTCCTTACGAATATGGTGGTGCTCAGATAGTGTTCCACAGATCTCTGAGGTTCTGTTCATTTTTCCTCAGTCATTTTTCTGTTTCTCAGACTAGACCTATCTTCAAGTTTATTGATTCTAACTTTTGCCTCCTTGAACCGGTCGTTGAACAATTCTAGTGAATTTTTCATTTCAGTCATACTTTTCTAATCCAGAATTTCTGTACATTCCTTTTTATAACTTTTAATCTCTTTATCAATATTTTATACTCAGTGATACATCATTCTTAATACACCTTCCTTTAATTTTTTAGACACGGTTTCCTTTAGAGTACTTTGCTCGGATCCCAGTCATTCTTTAAAGTTATAATGCTGTGTTCACATCTTTATTACTCACAAGAAAAGAATCAGCGGCAGGGTTTTCACCTCAATAGAACTTGGTGTTCCCCAACATAGCAGCAGTGCTCCTCCCTGACTCAGAGGCTGCTGGGCATTTAATCCTAATATGTTTTACTCACAATGAGTTCTTTCTCTATCTCAGGAAGAGCTCCCCAAACCAGAGGTAATATATTCATTATTTAGCATCAGTTTCCAGTTCCCTTTGAAAACTGAGTTTTCTCTGTCTCATTACCACAGCAACCTCTCTCAGGTGGGTAGTAGACTTACTTATAAGTGTGGGTTTAGAAGCTGGAATTTAGATAGAGGGAAGTTTTGTCTTAAGGGAAGTCAGGAAAGAAAGACTTCCAATACCTAGAGCCACAGGAAAGAGATGGATATTGGTATATGAGGTGGGGGGAGGGTGGGGACCATCTATGCCAATAGAGGCTTTTGTTTTCCTGAGACAGGAGCTGAGGGAGAAGTTATGAGAGGAGAAGGTAATTTTTATAGGGATTTATGAGTGACAAAAAGAGAAAAGAAAAGCCTTAGTGCCCAAAACATGTTCAGTATGTGCACACATTAGCACGGGGTGAGGTGAGGGTATGGCTATGTGTGTACAAACTGGAGGCTGCTTAATGATCTCACTCCAGAGAAGTTAAGCCCAGCTGCAATTCTCTGAGAACACTAATTTCCCCAAGTCCTAGCCCTGGTTTCAATGCCCCATCCCTGGTCTGTTTGGCTAGTTAAGTGTAATTCTAGGAGGTTCTGGAAAAAATCACCAACCGTAACTTGTAAGAGAGGACATACAGTCCAGAAGACCCTAATCATTAAACCAGCAATAACAGAAGTGCAGGAGGGAAAAAAAAATCCTCACTTTCAAATGAATTGTTCACATTAAAAAAGTATGGTGTGAACCGGTAGAGAATGAACACTGCTTTTCCAGGATTCCAGCAGGAGGAAGACCTTCTGGGGAAGCTGGTATGAATTCATGTGCATAAAACACCAATAAGCAGGTGGCTGGGTTGGAACTGAAGGGAGAAAAATAGAAACCAAGCAAGGAGTGCTTTCCCTCTACTTAAAATTGTATATAGAGAGAGGAGTTTATAGGAAGGTGAAAATGATCTGTTTGTTGGCTTTTTCATTTTAATACATAAATAGTATTTACTTTGAAACTGCTTAATGATTTTACAGGAAAGTTATTTTTTAATTTTCCCACTCCAGCTGTTTCAGGAGATGGATTTTAGGGACTAGATCCCGAGAGGAATGATTTTTAGACACTTAGCATACCTCTGTGGAAAGCGGTCTTTTCACCTAATCTCACTGTGGGTAAACTAGTTTGATATGCATGACATACATAAAAAACTGGGAAAGGTTAGTAACACTACCCAAAGAAGAGCTAATTAAATTTTTTTGCAAGTCAGCAGGTAAGTTTTGAGGCCCTGTGTATGAATCATGTGACAGCTAAAGGACAGCAGGCAGATATGTTTAAGTAAAATTTTATGTATAGACCTAGGATTCTGAATAGGGCTGGCGCACAGGAAGTTAAAAATCAAGACAATGTTTTAATGGATTTTTGGAGCAAGTGGTTACTGAGTAACAGATTTGGCTGTAAACGCTTCATTTCAGTTCCAGAGTTCAGTTAGAAAATGAAATACTGCAAATGTTAGTGAAGATTTTATCATCAAATTTCATGGGCTTTGCATCCATCCTATTATCCAGCTCTTCATGCTACCCCTCTGGGTACAAGGATCAGGTAAATTTCTACTTTTTCTCTCAAATGCATTTAGGTGGAAATCAATGGTAAATAAATACCAGGCTGTAGCACAGGCTCCGGACACGCAGGCTCAGCGGCCATGGCTCACGGGCCCAGCTGCTCCGCGGCATGTGGGATCTTCGCGGACCGGTGCACAAACCCATGCCCCCTGCATCGGCAGGCGGACTCTCAACCACTGCGCCACCAGGGAAGCCCAGGCTGTAGTCTTTTTACTTTCATAAGGTTAAGTGAAGAGGACATTATGTTTGGGTCTGCATGTTAATCATGTAGCTATCCAACTTGTTGACAACTAGCAAACAGTTTAAGTTGAGCATATTTGAAACAGTGACTTAGTAAACAGAGAATGAAAGAAATGTAATAAGCACTGCTTCTGAAGTGAACCCAAGTAGCTCAAACAGGGGAGCCAGAAGCCTGCTGGAAGCAAATGAATTCTTTGCAAGTTAGTTAGTTTTGTAGTATTCCTTGCAGCCCATTTGCCTTTTAAGTTTGACTTGTTTTGAGGCTCTTCTTGGTCATTAAGAAGTTTTCATTTTTGTGTTGTCATATCTGTTGGGGGTTTTTGTGGGTTTGTTTATCATTACAAACTGAGGTACACCTGAAACACATCAAAGATTTAATAAGTATTCAAGTCCTGCTTTTTTCTAGTCATTTAAAAATAATTTGATTAAAGATATTTAACTCAAATCCATCTAAAATCAGTTTGGTTCACAGTAAAGGCAATAACTAATGTTCTACAGGAACAGCAGAGAAAAAGCATCATGATAACTTCAGTTAAGGGTTTTTTCATGGGGCAAGTATCATTTGAATTTAGCTAGATGGTTCGAACAAAAGTTAAATGTGGGGTGATATATGCTGAGAAAAAAAAAAGAATGTGACAGGTACAGGAAAACATTATGTTCAGGTTTCTTCTCCTTAACTTACTTCTGCATCTAAAATGCAAAATGGAGAAGACTGTCACCAAGTAACTCAGAATCTAGTAAGGGACACACGCATGTGAACAAGTAATTATGAAGGAGTGTGGTAAGCACAGTTATAGAAATTGTTATGGAAATAGTAATTGTTAGCTTGTTACTCTTTTGTGTTGCTCTTTTGACTTCCCTTAATACTTTTCCCTTTTTCCTTGAGGGCAGGGACTATATCACCCATGATAACTAAAATGTCTATGGTTATTTATAACCAGCATTACATCTATATGTTCTCCTTTCATATTCACAATATTCTGTGAGTCAGGTACCACTAAGCCCATTTTTCAGATGAAAATGCTGAGGCTTAGGAAGGTAAAGGATTGCTACAAAACCACACTCTTGAAAGTAGCCCGAGTAGGACATCATCACAGTCTTTTGTTGACAAATGAAACACTATGTATGCAACAAACATGTGATATTTATTTAAATATTCTACAATACTGTGTACATAGTTCCAGACCAAGAAATTTTTGAAAATTATTTGAAAAAAGTTTTGTTTATCATTTGAACATGAAAATCAATAGAAGTGGATGAAAAGCAGAGAGCATAACATGAGGTAAGTAAAGTACATAAAGATTTATTTTTAACATCTTTATTGGAGTATAATTGCTTTACAATGGTGTGTTAGTTTCTGCTTTATAACAAAGTGAAACAGCTATATATACACATATATCCCCATATCTCCTCCCTCTTGCATCTCCTTACCAACTTCTGTATCCCACCCCTGTAGGTGGTCACAAGCACCAAGCTGATCTCCCTGTGCTATGCAGCTGCTTCCCACTAGCTATTTATTTTACACTTAGTAGTGTATATAAGTCCATACCAATCTCTCACTTCGTACCAGCTTACCCTTCCCCCTCCCCGTGTCCCCAAGTCCATTCTTTAGGTCTCCATCTTTATTCCTATCCTGGCCCTAGGTTCTTCAGAACCTTTTTTTTTTTTTTTAGATTCCATATATATGTGTTAGCATATGGTATTTGTTTTTCTCTTTCTGACTTACTTCACTCTGTATGACAGTCTCTAGGTCCATCCACCTCACTACAGATAACTCAATTTCGTTTCTTTTTATGGCTGAGTAATATTCCATTGTATATATGGGCCACATCTTCTTTATCCATTCATCTGTCGATGGATACTTAGGTTGTTTCCATGTCATGGCTATTGTAAATACAGCTGGAATGAACACTGTGGTACATGACTCTTTTTGAATTATGGTTTTCCCAGGGTATATGCCCAGTAGTTTGCTGCGTCATATGGTAGTTCTATTTTTAGTTTTTTAAGAAACCTCCATGGTATTCTCCATAGTGGCTGTATCAATTTACATTCCCACCAACAGTGCAAGAGAGTTCCCTTTTCTCCACACCCTCTCCAGCATTTACTGTTTATAGATTTTTTGATGATGGCCATTCTGAATGGTGTGTGGTGATACCTCATTGTAGCTTTGATTTGCATTTCTCTAATGATTAGTGATGTTGAGCATACTTTCATGTGTTTGTTGGAAATCTGTATAACTTCTTTGGAGAAATGTCTATTTAAGTCATCTGCCCAATTTTGGATTGGGTTGTTTGATATTGAGCTGCATGAGCTGCTTGTAAATTTTGGAGATTAATCCTTTGCCAGTTGCTTCATATGCAAATATTTTCTCCCCTTCTAAGGGTTTTCTTTTCATCTGGTTTCTGGTTTCCTTTGCTATGCAAAAGTTTTAAGTTTCAATAGGTCTCATTTGTTTAATTTTGTTTTTATTTCCATTACTCTAGGAGATGGGTCAAAAAGGATCTTGCTGTGATTTATGTCATGGAGTGTTCTGCCTATGTTTTCCTCTAAGAGTTTTATAGTATCTGGCCTTACATTTAGGTCTTTAATCCATTTTGAGTTTATTTTTGTGTATGGTGTTAGGGAGTGTTCTCATTTCATTCTTTTACATGTAGCTGTCCAGTTTTCCCAGCACCACTTATTGAAGAGGCTGTCTTTTCTCCATTTTATATTATTGCCTCCTTTATCAAAGATAAGGTGACCATATGTGCGTGGGTTTATCTCTGGGCATTCTATCTTGTTCCATTGATCTATATTTCAGTTTTTGTGCCAGTACCGTACTGTCTTGATTATTGTAGCTTTGTAGTATAGTCTGAAGTCCAGGAGCCTGATTCCTCCAGCTCCAGTTTTCTTTCTCAAGATTGCTTAGGCTATCTAATTGCTTAAGATTGTCTGATGTTTTGCTCATGATTAGACTGGGGTTGTGAATTTTGGGGAGGAAGGCCACAGAAGTAAAATGTCATTTTAATTATATCATGTTAAATATATCTACTATCAACTTATGTTTACATAAGATACATTTGCAATAAAGTTAGATTTTCAGGTTACAATCTTCACTCCTTGGGATCCTCAATCTTCTAAATTATCTTTTTAGTTGTATACATTAAAGTTCATTTGCTGTAAAGCTCAATACATCTTGACAACTGTATAATGTCACTTATTGACCACTATGGTATCACACAGAATAGTTTCATTACCCTAAAACTCTCCTGTGCTTCACCCATTCAACCCTACCCCCTACCTCTGAACCCCTGTTTACCACTGATATTTTTTACTGTGTCTGCAGTTTTACCTTTTCCAGAATGGCATATAATTGGAATCATACAGTATGTAGCCTTTTTAGACTGGTTACTTTCACTTAGCAATATGCATTTAAGGTTTCTCCACATCTTTTTGTGACCTGGTAGCTCATTTCTTTTTATGACTGTAAAACATTTTGTTGTATAAATGTCATTTGTGTACTCATTTACCTATTGAAGTCATCTTTGTTGTTTTCAGTTTTTTGTGATTATGGATAAGGAGGCTATAAACATTTTCATGCAGATTTTTGTGTGGATGTAAGTTTTATAGTAAGTTGGGTAAATACCTAGGAACACAGTTGCTTGATCATATGGTAAGCATATGTTTAGTTTTGTAAGAAACTGTCAAAATGTCATGCAAAGAAGCTATACCATTTTGCATTCCCATCAGCAGTGAATGAGAGTTCCTGTTTTTGGTCACATTCTCACCAGCACTTAGTATTGTAATTTTTTTTAACCACTCCAATAAGTCTGTAGTAGAATCTCATTATTGTTTTAATTTTCAATTTCCGTATTACAAGAGATTTTGTGCGTTTTTTCATGTACTTATTTGCCACTTATATATCTTCTTTCATGAGGTTCCTGTTCAGACTTTTGCCTAATTTTTAATTAAGTTGTTTGTTTTCTTATTGTTTTTTGTATATTTTGGATACAAATCTGCTATAGTCTAAATATTCATGTTTCCCTCTGCAAATTCATATATTGAAATCCTAATCCCCAAAGATTATCGTATTTGTAGGTGGGGCCTTTGGGAGGTGTTTATGTCATGAGGGTAGAGCCCTGATGAATGGGATTAGTGCTCTCATGAAAGATCCACAGAGAATTTAGTCCCTGTCACCATGTGAGGATACAATGAGAACTCAACAAACCATAAGAGGGCTCTCACCCAATCATGCTGGCACCCTAATCTTGGACTTCCAACCTCCAGAACTGTGAGAAATAAATTTCTGTTGTTTATAAACCACTCAGTCTGTTGTATTTTGTTATAGCAGCCTGAAAGGACTAAGAAAAAGTCCTATATGATGTACATATTTTACAAATACTTTCTTCCAATCTGTGTTTTATCTTTATATTCCCTTAACATTGTCTTTCATAGAACAAAAGTTCTTAATTTTAATGAAGTCCAACTCATCAAAAATTTTTTTACATTCACGGATCATACTTTTGGTATTGTATCTAATAACTCATCACCACTCCCAAGGTTACCTAGATTTCCTCCTATGCTTCTTTCTAGAAGTTTTATAGTTTTCCATGTTTTAATTGATCTATAAATCCATTTTGAGTTAATTTTTGTGAAAGTTAGATGCATATATTAATTTTTTTTAGCATATGGATGTTGTGAAAGGTTGAATAACATCCCCCTTGCTCCCAAATTTATGTCTACCTGGAACCTCAGAATGTGATCTTATTTAGAAATAGGATCTTTGCAGATGAAATTAAGGTAAGGATCTCAGGATGAAATCATCCTGGGTTAGGGTGGGCCCTAAATCCAGTGACTCGTGTCCTTATAAGAAGTGGATAGGACACACAGAGACAGAGTAGAATAGCATATGAAGATAGAGGAACATAGTACAGTGAAGCATCTATAAATCAAGGAATGCCAAGGTTTGTTGGAAACCACTAGAAACTTGGAGAGCAGCAACCAACACTACTGACACCTTGATTTAGGACTTCTAACTTCTAGATCTGTGAAAAAATAAATTTCTATTGGTTTAAGTCACCAAGTGTGTAATAGTTTGTTATGGCATCCCTAGGAAAGTAATCAGACATCCAATTGTCCCAGCAACATCATTTGTTTAAAAGACTGTTCTTTCTCCATTGAATTGCCTTTGCGACTTGGTCAAAAATCAGCTGACTATATTTGTGTGGGTCCATATCTGGACTTTCTATTCTGTTCCATTGATCTATTTTCTATTCTTTGGCCAATACCACACTGTAATGATTACTTCAAGTAAGTCTTGAAGTCGGGTAGTGTCACTTCCCCAACTTTTTTCTTCTCTTTCAGTAGTGCGTTATTCTGGGTCTTTTACCTCTCCATATAAACTTTAGAATCAATTTGTCAATATCCATAAAATAACTTGGTGGAATTTTGATTGGAATTGCATTTAATTGACAGATCAAGTTGGGAAGAACTGATATCTTAACAATACTGTGTCTTCCTGTCCATGAATATGGAATATCTCTCATTTATTTTGTTCTTTGATTTCATTCATCAAAGTTTTGTAGTTTCCCTCATAGAGATCTTGTACATATTTTGTTAGATTTATATCTCAGTATTTCATTCTGGGGCTGCTAATGTAAATGGTATTGTGTTTTTAATTTCAAATTCCACTTGTTCTTTGCTGATATACAGGAAAGTGATTGACTTTTGTATATTAACCTTGCAATTCTACAACCTTCTTATAATCTCTTATTAGTTCCAAGAGTTTCTTTAGTTGTTTCTTTCTAATTTTCTACATACACAATCATACCACCTGAGAAAAAAGATAGTTTTATATCTTTCTTTCAAATCCATATATCTTTTATTTCTTTTTCTTGCTTTATTGCAATAGGGAGAATTTTCAATATGATGTTGAAAAAGAGTGGCAAGAGGGGCATCTTTGTATTGTACCTGATCTTAGGGAGAAAGCTTCAAGTTTCTCACTATTAAAATATGATACTAGCTGTAAGTTTTTTGTAGATATTTTTTATCAGGTGGAGAAAGTTTCCTTCTATTCCTAGTTTACTGAGAGTTTTTATCGTGAATTGGTGTTGGATTTTATTAAATGTCTTTTCTGTATCTATTGATATGATTCCATGTGACTTTTCTTTTATAGGCTGTTGATGTGATGGATTACATTAATTGACTTTCAAATGTTGAACCAGCTTTGCATACCTGGGATAAATCCCACTTGGTTGTGGGGCATAATTCCTTTCACATACTTTTGGATTCAATTTGCTGTTTTCTTTAAGATTTTTCCATCTATGTTCATAAGAGATAGTGGTCTATAGTTTTCTGTTCTTGTAGTGTCTTTAGCATTTTCTTTTTATTCTTTTTAGAGTTTCCATATCTCTGCTTACATTATCCACATGTTCTTGCATGTTTCAACTTTTCCACCAGAGTTCTTAATATATTAATCATAGTTGTTTTCAACTTCATGTCTGGTAATTTCAAATTCTAAACTGTCAACTGAAAGAGAAACACACAACATAAAAGCTGTGAGTTAAATTTTCTTCGAAGACATTATTGAGGGACTATAGCCCAGGAGACAGCCTCTCAGATTGCTCTGAGAAACTGCTCTAAAGAGGTAAGGGAGGAGACAGGAGATTTTATATATATATATATATATTTATATATATAAATATATATATATATAAACTTTTTTGCTGGGAAAAATATGCAGTCAGGCATAAAAATATCACTGCTAATCACAAGAACAGATATCTCAAGTTAATGATTTTAGTGCTTTTCTATGAATGGGAAGATGCAAGAATCTGGGGTCATTGAAATTTTTCCTTAGATATTTATCTTAACTATCTAGGGACTGATATATCCAAAGCAAAGAATGCTTCCTGTTTTCTCCATCCTGAATTCCCCTCAAATTCACTGTCAGTGGGTGACTGCAGTGGCTAATGGCTTGATCCTTGTAGAACTGGGATGGCAGGCAACAATTTTTACTTTATAGTCCTATGTTTGAATCTTGTTTAGATGCTTGCTTTGTCTCTTCAGACTGCTTTTTTCTTTAGTATGCCTTGTAATTTTTTGTTAAAATTCAGATGTGATTTTAGTTCCTATCAAATAATAGGAACTAAGGTAAATGGAGATTTAGTGTGGGTTTTATGGTAATCTGGCCAGAAGTTGGATTGTGTTTACCGTTTACTGTAGGTCTAGGTTTCAAGGGCTTTAAAGTCTTGTAGTTTCCTCATTATTTTTCCCCTGTTGTTTTTTAATTTCCCTAAGAACTCCTTATTTATTGAAGTCTGAGCCTTGTAACCATTTCAGCTGTAATCCACTCTCATATTTTAGCCTTGTTGATGTGGAGGTAAAGAGAGAGGGAGGGGAAGTTTTAAAAAATCTTATGGCTAAACCTCACTCTTTTAGTAGGCCTGTGTCCCTTGTCTGTGACCTTCACAAGTTTTTTTTACCTATTTTTCTCCTCCTTCCTCCCACTTAGATCAGTCAGGAAAACTAAAGGAAACTGAAATTAGGTCACTGTCCTTCCACCCACGTGAGCTAAGGCCGTGGTAAGGTCTTTTACCCTGGACAGTAGGTCTTTTTATGGAAAATGCACTGGGCTTATTTCAAAATGGCAACTTTCCCCTCCCCTTGCCAAAGATATGAGGTGATTTTTTTGGCTCTTCATCATGAGAACCTGGTGGAGTTCCTGCTGGTGAAACCTATGGAATGTGGGGTCCTCCCTAAGCCTGGGGCCCTGAGGAGTTTATCACCCTCGATTTAGGTAACACTCAGCCTCCAGAAAGTCATCAAAATTATGATTACTCATTTTATGTTGGTTAATTTATGTTGCAACTTTTGGACTTGATAAATATTTATTAATTAGGTATTATATAACAAAAACATTTCTAGAAACTATCAGTGGTGAAGAAGATAGGAGAGTTCATTTTCTAATGGGGGAAGAGAGAGAAATAAAAAGATAATTATAAAACAGAGAGATAAGTGCTATGATAGGGGTAAGTCTAGGGTAGTATGAAGTACATTTCTCTTAATTCATACTGGGTTTTATTTTCAGATAATCGACATAGGATAAAGCACAAAAATAATGAGACAGCTATATTGGGAGAAAACATGATGATTTTCTGCAATTTAACAACTCCAGCAGACGTTGTTCAAATTACCTGGCAGAAGATCCAAGATTCTTCACCACAAAATATTGGCACGTACAGCAGTAAATATGGAGAAAAGATTTTTCCCACCATACATAGATAGGCTACACTGTGAGGCCATCGAACCCAATTCCTCATTCATAACTATCCGAGAGGTGACATTTGAAATCGAAGCCTGCTACAAATGTTTATTTAATGTGTTCCCACATGGAAGCCACGGAGGACAAATCTGCCTTAACATTATAAGTATATAAATTTTTATGTGGAGTCAAAATCATGGGGATGTGGTCTTTGAAGGTTAAGATCCAGAGAAAGAATTTTAGAGAAGGAAAGACTATAATAGAGGTCATTCAGCCGAAGTCTTTTATTATATAGAAGAAAAAAACCCAGAAGTCAATGATGGTCACATAATTTCCCTTTTTTTACACAGTGCAAGACCAGGCATAGCATTAAGGTCTTCTGCCCTCCCATCTAACTTTTTTATACTACACTGCACTGGCTTCAATCCATTGGATAAATCTCATGAGTGGCGTCAGTGTTTTCACTGGGAAAAGAGAGGAAAAGAAAAAGAGACAGTAGAGAAGAAGAAAGAAGAAAGACGATGCTAAGAGAATAAGAATTTTCCAGTCTTCAAATTAACAAAATGTTGAAGGGGTAGTGATAGTGTCATAGAGTTCCCTCATTATGTTTCCATAAATTTAAAGTATTATGAGTTTATTTAATGTAATTTTAAGTTTGAATGGAAGTGGAGATACAAATTGTTCCTCTCAAATTGGAGGATAGTGAGTATAGGAGATGGAATTAGAAGGTTTTGTAATATGTGAGGAGAGGTGTTTGAGATGGACATGTTTTCAACATTTTGGTTTCATATAAAAGTTTTGGAAAGTCCATCTTTAACACCATAGAAATCTAGGGTGACATACTTTTAAACTTAATTTTGTTTCTCTCTCTCTTTTTTTTTTATTTATTTTTGCCTCAGCTGTATCTGAATTAAGACCTGAACTCCAGTCCAATCTTGACTCTGAAGATTTTCTTAGATTTACTTACTTGGCTGTGGGGAAACTGCTCCTCATATATCTCTTTTCCCATTACAAGTCTTAATTAATCCACCAGAGGTATCCCTTGCTCTGAATCCCAATGGCACAGTTACTATCACTGAAATGTTTAACGTCTCCTTGGAGACTGTGAGGTCCCTAAGATTCCAACACCTGATTGTGCACATGGGTCATCCTCTAAGGAATGAAGAGAAGATCATTCCTCTGTCAGTCAAACAAGAATGTAAAAGTAATAATCAAAACAAGGGGGACAATTTATCTTTAAAATTCACTACCAGAAGTGCTTGCATAGTCATGAATTTTTAAAAATCTAAAATCAGGGTCATACACACACATGGCTAAAAGAATCAAATAATGAAGCTATGATCTACTCCAGCCCTGCTTCCAAGGGTAACTGTTCTTACATGGCAAATTTTTAATTGATCTCCCTTACATGTTTTCCACTGAATTTCTGCCACAGTCTATGAAGATTAGGCTCCTTCAACTTTTGTTCCTCCTATAGTCTCTTTCCTCACAGTACAGTTCTTTTACTACTTAACTCTGCAGCCTTCAACAGGATGATTAAACCTGTGTTTTGTTTCATTTACCATAGAAAGTCTTTCTTAGCTACCCACTTCTCTTTGCCCACCTTCCTTTCAAGCTTTGTCAACTGTGTCTTCTGTTTCAGAACCATAATTAAGCAGTCTAATTTTCCTAAAGAATGTAAATAATAATTTAAATATATTTGTATATTTAAATAATATAATTTTCTATATAATTTAAATAATTGTTTTCATATTCCACATGATAATCTTTTAAAACTAGAACTTTTAATCTCTATATATTCAGTGTATATACTGAGGTATTTGGGTTTTAACTACCACTTTATTATTTGTTTATTATCTGACCAGTTTTATGTCTCTTTCTCTCTCTTCCTGAATTCTTTTAGATTATTTGTTTTTATTTCATTTCTCTCCTCTATAGTTTGTTAATTATACATTCCTATACCCTCTTTAAGAGGTTGACTTGGAGATTATAACACATATCCTTGAAACCTTCTCTTAATATCCAATTTTATACTGGCTATTATCTTTTCATCTTATTTATTTATTTATTTATTTATTGGCTGTGTTGGGTCTTTGTCTCTGCGCATGGACTTTCTCTAGTTGCAGCAAGTGGTGGCTACTCTGTTGCAGTGCCCAGGCTTCTCATTGCAGTGGCTTCTCTTGTTGCAGAGCACGGGCTCTAGGCATGCAGACTTCAGTGGTTGCAGCACACGGGCTCAGTAGTTGTGGCTTGCAGGCTTTAAAGTGCAGGCTCAGTAGTTGTGGTGCATGGGCTTAGTTGTTCCACGGCATGTGGGGTCTTCTGGACCAGGGCTTGAACCCGTGTCCCCTGCATTGGCAGGCAGATTCTTAACCACTGCACCACCAGGGAAATCCCATCTTTTCATCTTTTGTAATGCATTTCCATAGCTTCTTTGTCAACAGGGCCCTTCTCACCATGTTCAGTAATTAATGTGCTTTGACCCAGTTTTCAGAAATTCAAGAAAGCACAGTTTCTTGCCCTCATTACATAGCCTTAAATATTTTTTATAGTAATAGAGAAGAGCTCTTGGCTTATCTGCCAACTGGAGTTTCCATCTCTTCCTGCAGAAGATATCTACTGTAGGTGCTTAGTATTCAGATAGTAATGCTTCAAATCCTAGACTTTATAATGAGAGTGAAATATTTTCTTTCTCCAAAATACACATTGAGAAGGCAAATCATTAGTTACAGATCATTTTAGAAATAAGACTAGAGTACCTCTGCATATCTTTTGCAGAAAGCACAATCTAATGACTTTTCCAGAATCTTATTTGATGGGACAGCTTGCAGTAGAACTTAGGGTATCTTAATTCCCAGTCTTATATTTTGACAGTTTTCATAAAATTGCTATGTTCAGAGTTGGTGAGAACATTAAGTAAGTCATGTTAGTCAGCCAGCTTATCCTATTTTATTAAGATATCTTTAACTTATCCTATTTTATTAAGATATCTTTAAAGATATCTTTAAGATATCTTTATAATCTATACTTTTGGTTTTTATAAACTCAGGAAAACGATGAGAAGATTAAAGTATCTCCATAAGTTGTCACATTCATCCAAGAAACAAAAAGCATCACTAGCCTTCAGTGATGTTGAATCATAAATGTTGAATGAGTGAAGGAGACATCACATCTTTTGGAAATATAACAGTTTTTGTACATAGCCAACTACAGGAGTATTGGAATGAGTAGTCTAGTAAGCAGTCCAGATGGGCTAAACATAACCTCATTTAGAAAATCTCATCAATCTCTGAATTAACCTCTGAGCTAATCTAAATAAAGCACAAAATGAAGGCTAGTACCAAATGAGATGGTTGTAAAACATAATACACTCAGACCACCAAAAACTACCCTCTTCTGTCATTTTCAGCCTCTCCAGGCTACACAACCTGGTTCAAGTAGAGTTCAAAACTCAGTGCTGTAGGGAAACTAGCAATTTCCCTGGTGACTCTGGTGGTCATGCTACCAGGCCACAGGATCTATCCTATGGTCTTAGAATGCTTTCACATGTGATTGATAGCTTGCTTGTTATACAACTTTAGTTTAATCATCCTTCTGCCCTCAGAACTTCTAGAGTATTTCTCCCTTACCCTGACTATCTATTATTATTAATAAGAAGCCACATGTCAATCTGATAATTGTAATAGTAAATATTACTTCTCATTGGTAACATAGTATCTTCTCTTTATTATTAGAATTTTGAAACTTCCTGGTGCTATTTTTAGTTGTCTTGTTTTTAATCCTTTAATGTGATGGGCATTGGGTGAGTTCATTCAATCTAGAGACTCAAATCCTTCAACTCTGACTATCTTTTCATTTCTTTGAGACTTTTCCCTTTGTTCATCTAACATTCTCTTTTGATAAACTTTGATTAAGTGGTCACTAAAGTGGATTTTATTTTATTTTTTCTTTAATATTCACATTTCTTTTTCTTTTTTTCAGACTATCTGAGTTTCTAAAATTTGTCTTAAACTCTTTCATTAAATGTTTCCTTCTTTTGATAATCAGGTTTATAATTTTGAATTGCTTTTACAATTTAAAATTAATTTTACAATTTAAAATTGCTTTAATTCATACCCTTATCTTCTTATTTTAAGGAAAAAATAGCTTCTCAAATCTATCTAGGAATAATAATTTAGAGGTACTATAATTATCTTTAATTATCTTCACCAGTCCCTGCCTCACCTCCACTACCATCACTTTAATTTTATATTTCTTTTACTCAGTATTTTTCACTCTGATTACAGGCTTTCTTCAAAGTCTAGTGAGCCTTCACCGGGAGTTTAAAGAATTTTGTTTAAATTATTTGTTTTATTGCATCTTGTGAAGAGACAAACTTTTTTTTGTAGAGAGTAAGTAGCAATTAGCCAGGAAAGTCTAAAAGCTGGAATGCAGAGGCCTTTGCTCTGGTGCTCTGACCCCCTCTACCCTGGTTATTTTGTATGTTTAATAAATTACTTGAACTACCACCTCATGTTTTTTGCCTGAGTGGTTGGCAAAAGCACTTGGCTGTCCAAAGTTGTGCTTTGGGTTATGGAAGTGGATGCTTATTTATTTATTTATTGAATTTTATTTTATTTATTCATTTTTTTAATACAGCAGGTTCTTATTAGTTACCTATTTTATATGTATTAATGTATACATGTCAATCCCATTCTTCTAATTCATCCCACCACCACTACCTGCTCCCCTCCCTGCTCCCCCACAGTGGTGTCCATATGTTTGTTCCCTACAACTGTGTCTCTATTTCTGCCTTGCAAACCGGTTCATCTGTACCATTTTTCTAGATTCTACATATATATGTTAATATAAGATATTTGTTTTTCTCTTTCTGACCTACTTCACTCTGTATGACAGTTTCTACGTCCATGGAAGTGGATGCTTTCGACTCTTTTATTCTGTGATTCAGAATATTCCTTCCTTTGTTGTCTGAATCCTGAGCCTCTCCAGGTACTGCAGGGCTCTCTCTGCAGAAATAGTCTGCTTTGTACATAAATGAACCTGCAGCTTCTTTCATCCTGCACCTTCATAGGTCATTCTTCTAACCTTTTTACACCTTTCATAAATTTGTTTAAACTTCTTGCTAATGAAGGTCTCTCTTCTGTCTACTTGTTATTTTTCATTTAATCATTTTATTTTTGTTACTGTTACTTTAATGGAGTTTCAGGAAAGAATAGAGGTAAGTATTTCTGTTACATGTATCTCTTTTTATTTTTTATTTTTTTTGCTGTACGCGGGCCTCTCACTGTTGTGGCCTCTCCCGTTGCGGAGCACAGGCTCCGGACGCACAGGCTCAGCGGCCATGGCTCACGGGCCCAGCCGCTCCGCGGCATGTGGGATCTTCTTGGACCAGGGCTCGAACCCGTGTCCCCTGCATCGGCAGGCGGAATCTCAACCACTGCGCCACCAGGGAAGCCCACATGTATCTCTTAAAACGAAAGTTACTCAACTTTTTTCCCCTGGTAAGTTTCCCCAAATCATGAGATTGAATTATGGTAATTGAATAGTATATGTGTGTCTTCTCAATCTATTGGGTAGATTATTATGGTTAATTTCACTTATCACTGAGATACAAATGTCTGTAAAGAAGTAACATCAATTCAAAAGAGGATTCTTCCTTGCTTAGTTTCATAACAAGTATTTGGGATATAAATCCCTGATTTTGTTGAAATCTTATATAGAGCTCCCTCCCTCTTCCCTTTTTTTGTTGCCATTGACTTCACGGCTGTGTTCACATTTTTGTGCCAAATTCTTCCCATTCAACTTCCTCCACACATTTTGAATGAGCTATGTAATATCTCATTGAAAAAGAACATAGTTAAAAGTAGAAACTGAGGCAAAGTGATACCTGAACAGTCAAAAATAAACGGCACAAATTTTCTCAATTAAATATGGACTTTCTAATAGTATCTCAGGGAAGAAGTAATTGCTAACAAGAATTTATCTTTTTCTTCAATGATAATGGAAAATTAAAGCAGCAAATTAAAAAGGAAAAAGAGGTTACAGTGAACAGAGAAATGACATCGATCTGACAATCAGAAAGAGGACAAAAACAACCATTCATGAGAAGACCTAAGAATGCAAAATGCACAGTAGTTCATGCCACTTAATATAAGTGCAAATTTCCTTAAGGTCCATCCCTGAGGTATAGGTTCACCTAAGAACTATCACTGATAATCATAATGATGGCCATTTTTTGAATTGAAGTTGCAATGTAAAATATAAATTTTATTCAGAAGACTATGTAGAAAGAAGTGACATTTATAGTACAATTTAAGTACACTGTGGTCAAAATACCTGCTGTAAAAAGTGTTAATATTAAAACAAATTTTTTGAATTTTATGTTATTTATTTTTTTCTACAGAAGGTTCTTATTAGTCATCCATTTTATACACATCAGTGTACACATGTCAATCCCAATCTCCAAATTCATCACACCCCCACCCCCACCCCCAGCTGCTTTCCCCCCTTGGTGTCTGTATGTTTCTTCTCTACATCTGTGTTTCCATTTCTGACCTGCAAGCCGGTTCATCTGTACCATTTTTCTAGGTTCCACATATGTGCGTTAATATAAGATATTTGTTTTTCTCTTCCTGACTTATTCACTCTATATGACAGTCTCTAGATTCACCCACATCTCTACAAATGACCCAATTTCATTCCTTTTATGGCTGAGTAATATCCCATTGTATATATGTACCACTTCTTTATCTATTCATCTGTCGATGGGCATTTAGGTTGCTTCCATGGCCTGGCTATTGTAAATAGTGCAGCAATGAACATTGGGGTGCATGTGTCTTTTTGAATTGTGGTTTTCTCTGGGTATGTGCCCAGTAGTGGGATTGCTGGGTCATATGGTAATCCTATTTTTAGGTTTTCAAGGAAACTCCATACTGTTCTCCATAGCGGCTCTACCAATTTACATTCCCACCAACAGTGCAAGAGGGTTCCCTTTTCTCCACACCCTCTCCAGCCTTTGTTGTTTGTAGATTTTCTGATGATGCCCATTTTAACTGGTGTGAGGTGATACCTCATTGTAGTTTTGATTTACATTTCTCTAATAATTGGTGATGTTGAGCATACTTTCGTGTTTGTTGGAAATCTGTATATCTTCTTTGGAGAAATGTCTATTTAGGTCTTCTGCCCATTTTTTGATTGGGTTGCTTGTTTTTATAATATTGAGATGGATGAGCTGTCTATATATTTTGAACATTAATCCTTTATCTGTTGATTCGTTGGCAAATATTTTCTCCCATTCTGAGGGTTGTCTTTTCGTCTAGTTTGTAGTTTCCTTTGTTTTGCAAAAGCTTTTAAGTTTCATTCGGTCCCATTTGTTTATTTTTATTTCCGTTACTCAGGGAGGTGGATCAAAAAAGATCTTGCTGTGATTTATGTCAAACAGTGTTCTTCCTATGTTTTCCTCTAAGAGGTTTTTTTTTTTTTTTTCGATACATGGGCCTCTCACTGTTGTGGCCTCTCCTGTTGCGGAGCACAGGCTCCAGACGCGCAGTCTCGGCGGCCATGGCTCACGGGCCCAGCCGCTTTGCAGCATGTGGGATCTTCCCGGACCAGGGCACGAACCCGTGTCCCCTGCATCAGCAGGCGGACTCTCAACCACTGTGCTACCAGGGAAGCCCCTCCAATAAGAATTTTATAGTGTCTGGTCTTACATTTCAGTCTCTAATCAATTTTGAATTTATTTTTGTGTATGGTGTTAGGGAGTGTTCTCATTTCATTCTTTTACATGTAGCTGTCCAGTTTTCCCAGGAACACTTATTGAAGAGACTGTCTTTTCTCCACCGATATCCTTGCCTCCTTTTTCATAGATTAGCTGTCTATAGGTACGTGGGTTTACCTCTGGGCTTTCTATCCTGTTCCATTGATCTATATTTCTGTTTTGTACCAGTACCATATTGTCTTGATTACTGTAGGTTTGTATGATAGTCTGAAGCCAGGGAGTCTGATTCCTCCAGCTCCATTTTTTTCCCTCAAGTCTGCTTTATTTATTTGGAGTCTTTTGTGTCTCCATACAAATTTTAAGATTTTTTGTTCTACTTCTGTATTAAATGTTGTTGGTAATTTGATAGGGATTGCATTGAATCTGTAGATGGCTTTGGGTAGTATAGTCATTTTCACAATACTGATTCTTCCAATCCAAGAACATGGTATATCTCTTCATCTGTTGGTATCATCTTTCATTTCTTTCATCAGTATCTTATAGTTTTCTGCATACAGGTCTTTTGTCTTCCTAGGTAGGTTTATTCCTAGGTATTTTATTCTTTTTGTTGCATTGGTAAATGGGAGTGTTTCCTTAATTTCTTTTTCAGATTTTTCATCATTAGTGTATGGGAATGCAAGAGATATCTGTGCATTAATTTTGTATCCTGAAACTTTACCAAATTCATTGATTAGCCCTAGATATTTTCTAGTGCCATCTTTAGGATTCTCTGTGTATAGTATCATGTCATCTGCAAACAGTGACAGTTTTCCTTCTTCTTTTCCAATTTGTATTCCTTTTATTTCTTTTTCTTCTCTGATTGCTGTGGCTAGGACTTCCAAAACTATGTTGAATAACAGTGGCAGGAGTGGACATCCTTGTCTTCTTCCTGATCTTACTGGAAATGGTTTCAGTTTTGCACCTTTGAGAATGTTGTTTGCTGTGGGTTTTTCATATATGGCCTTTTTTATGTTGAGGTAGGTTCCCTCTATGCCCACTTTCTGGAGAGTTTTTATCATAAATGTTCATATTTTCTATTTCTTCCTGGTTCAGTCTTGGAAGGCTATACCTTTCTAAGAATTTGTCCCTTTATTCCAGGTTGTCCATTTTATTGGCATAGAGGTGCTTGTAGTAGCTTCGTAGGATGCTTTGTATTTCTGTGGTGTCTGTTGTAACTTCTCCTTCTTCATTTCTAATTTTATTGATTTCAGTCCTCACCCTCTTTTTCTTGATGAGTCTGTCTAATGGTTTATCAATTTTGTTTATCTGCTCAAAAAACAAGCTTTTAGTTTTATTGATCTTTGCTATTGATTTCTTTGTTTCTATTTCATTTATTTCTACTCTGATCTTTATGATTTCTTTCCTTCTGCAAACTTTGGGGTTTGTTTGTTCTTCTTTCTCTAGTTCCTGTAGGTGTAGGGTTAGATTGTTTATTTGAGATTTTTCCTGTTTCTTGAGGTAGGCTTGTATAGCTATAAACTTCCTTCTTAGAACTGCCTTTGCTGCATCCCATAAGTTTTGGATTGTCGTGTTTTCATTGTCATTTGTCTCTAGATATTTTTTTATTTCTTCAGTGATCTCTTGGTTATTTAGTAACGTATAGTTTAGCCTCCATGTGTTTTTTTTTTTTTTTACGTTTTTTTCCCTGTAATTCATTTCTAACCTCATAGTGTTGTCGTCAGAAAAGATGCTTGATATGATTTCAATTTTCTTAAATTTACTGAGGCTTGATTTGTTACCCTAGATGTGATCTATCCTGGAGAATATTCCATGTGCACTTGAGAAGAAAGTGTAATCTTCTGTTTTTGGATGGAATGTCCTATAAATATCAACTAAATCTCTCTGGTCTATTGTGTCATTTAAAGCTTGTGTTTCCTGTTTGGTTAATCTGTCCACTGGTTTAAGTGAGGTGTTAAGGTCTCCCACTATTACTGTGTTACTGTCGATTTCCTCTTTTATAGCTGTTAGCAGTTGCCTTATGGATGGAGGTGCTCCTATTTGGAGTGCATATATATTTATAATTGTTATATCTTCTTCTTGGATTGATCCCTTGATCATTATGTAGTGTCCTTCCTTGTATCTTGTAATATTCTTTATTTTAAAGTCTATTTTATCTGATATGAGTATTGCTACTCCAGCTTTCTTTTGATTTTCATTTGCATGGAATATCTTTTTCCATTCCCTCACTTTCAGTCTGAATGTGTCCCTAGGTCTGAAGTGGGTCTCTTGTAGACAGCATATAGATGGGTCTTGTTTTTGTATCCATTCAGTCAGTCTGTGTCGTTTGGTTGGAGCATTCAATCCCTTCACATTTAAGGTAATTATTGATATGCATGTTCCTATGACCATTTTCTTAATTGTTTTCAGTTTGTTTTTTAGGTCATTTTCTTCTCTTGTGTTTCCCACTTAGAGAAGTTTCTTTAACATTTGCTATAGAGCTGGTTTGGTAGTACTGAATTCTCTTAGCTTTTGCTTGTCTGTAATGCTTTTGATTTCTCCATCTAATCTGAATGAGATCCTTGCCGGCTAGAATAATCTCAGTTGTAGGTTCTTTCTTTTCATCACTTTAAGTATATTATGCCACTCCCTTATGGCTTGTAGAGTTTCTGCTGAGAAATCAGCTGGTAACCTTATGGGAGTTCCCTTGTATATTATTTGTCATTTTCCCCTTGCTGCTTTCAATAATTTTTCTTTGTCTTTAATTTTTGCCAGTTTGATTACTATGTGTCTCAGCATGTTTCTCCTTGGGTTTATCCTGTATGGGACTCTCTGCACTTCTTTGACTTGGGTGGCTATTTCCTTTCCCATGTTAGGGAAGTTTTCAACTATAATCTCTTCAAATATTTTCTTGGGTCCTTTCTGTCTCTCTTCTCCTTCTGGGACCCCTATAATGTGAATGTTGTTGCATTTAATGTTGTCCCAGTGGTCTCTTAGGCTCTCTTCATTTCTTTTCATTCTTTTTTCTTTACTCTGTTCTGCAGCAGTGAATTCCATCATTCTGTCTTCCAGGTCACTTATCCGTTCTTCTCCCTAATTATTCTGCTATTTATTCCTTCTCGTGTATTTTTCATTTCAGTTATTGTGTTGTTCGTGTCTTTTTGTTTGTTCTGTAATTCTTCTAGATCTTTGTTAAATATTTCTTGCATCTACTCGTTCTTTGCTTCCATTCTTTTTCCGAGGTCCTGGATCATCTTCACTATCATTATTCCGAATTCTTTTTGTGGTAGGTTGTCTATCTCCACTTCATTTAGTTGTTTTTCTGGGGTTTTATCTTGTTCCTTCCTCTTGTACATAGCCCTCTGCCTTTCATCTTGTCTTTCTGTGAATGTGGTTTTTGTTCCACAAGCTGCAGGATTGTACTTCTCCTTGCTTCTGCTGTCTGCTCTCTGTGTCTTCTCAGCATGCTACTATCCTGTTCTGATCCACTTCCACTTCTTGCCTGGATTATGCAGCAGGCTTCTCACTGACCTCCTGCCTCCAGCCTGGAGAACTGTTTTCCATCGTTATTAAATATTTTACCATTTGTGTTTTTCTTAAGAGTGCAGGCTCTGGATTCAGACAGAACTGCACTTGCTTCCAAGTTTTGCCACCAAAACACCGTGTAGTTTTGGGCAATTTTCTTACATCTCAGAGCCCCCGTTTTCCATTTTGTAACAAATAATTGTGCTCACCTAGTTGATGTAAATAATTATAGGGGTGGAAAATTTGTCCCTTCTTCCCTTTTAGGTTGTTTGGCTAGTCTAGTAATTAAAATGGTATGACAGGTTAACAGGAGGAAAACAAGCAAAAGTTTAATATATGTATACATGGGAGAGACCCACGAAAACTGAGTCTTTAAAAAGTTTGAAGCCATCACCTTAAGTACCATCTTCAGATTTTTAAAGAAAGGAGATGTTAGGGGTGGAGAGTCAGTTACGGGAAGTTACCAGAAAAAGCACAGTAAACAAGGGTAAGGCTGTTATGCAGATTTAAGTTGTTGATTTCTCAATTGATAAGAGTTTCTAGAGATTTAGAGTCATCCCCCTCTTCCTGGTACAAATGGAGATCTCTCTTATACATGAACATGTCTCTTACAAAAGGGTAACTTCCACTTGGTTTTCAATGTTTCTCCTGTGTTTGCAGCTTCTTAAAGAAATCAGCCTGAAATAATCCTTAGGTGAAAGAGACATATTTTGGGGTGGCAAATACTGCTCCCCTACATAAGCCTTATAAAAAGTTTATCACATTACTTAGAACATTAATCTTAAATACTAATTATTTTTGTTTTCTAAGGTTATTACAGACTCTTTGGAAATTCCATTTAGTAATTGGATAATATTTCATCAAGTGACTATATTATAGTTTAGTTAATCACTTTTAAGTGATTATATCTAAGTGGATATTTAGGTGGCTATACTTTTTTAAATTCCTGAGAGTAGCAGGATGAAAATAAATATTGTCTGTCTTCAATTGTAATATATATTAGTATATTATTTTACAAAATGAAACGTGACAAATAATCTTACAGTATCAATTTGCATGTCAACAAAGCAACGGTAAATCAAAAGAGCATTACAAACTAAAGGTACCAAAATGTCAGTACAGTGTACATAAAGAAGTATAGTCCCAAAGAACATGTTTCTGATTTGTGTTTTTTAGGTACTGCTGGTTTTTCTTATAATTGGCTGTGTATAGTTGGTGCATTCATTACTGTTCCATGTATGTTATTTATCATCATCTGTATTGTTCAGAGAAAGAAAAAGTAAGTTGTATTACTACCTGTTTTGATAGAAAAGATGGATTAAACACATATAGTTTCAAATCTGAAAAAAAAGAAAAATTCCAAGGGCTCTGGAAGAATTCATCATGGAAAGAATCATCATGGAAAACTCCTTTGTATATCCCTGGTAATTTTTGCAGTCAAGGGTTTATTCTTATTAAAATGATATGCTACTTGGGATTGTTATAGAGGTAGGCTATTAGTAATCATTCATGCTTATGACAAATTGAGTTTAAGATTCTTTCTTGAGGACAGATTTTGATAGGAGAGAGCATATGGACTTCAGACAACTGGTGGGAGGTTGACCTCTGGGTGGTAAGAAAGGTTGAGATTGGGGCTTCCCTGGTGGCGCAGTGGTTGAGAGTTCACCTGCCGATGCAGGGGACATGGGTTTGTGCCCTGGTCTGGGAAGATCCCACATGCCACGGAGCGGCTGGGCCCATGAACCATGGCTGCTGAGCCTGCACGTCTGGAGCCTGTGCTCCACAACGGGAGAGGCCACAACAGTGAGAGGCCCACATACCGCAAAAAAAAAAAAAAAAAAAAAAGGTTAAGATTGGAAACTTGAGATAAATGTACCTGGCAAAGCCACAGTAAGATGACAGTGGTCTTACTTTACAAGACTAATATAATAAAATATTGATTCCGTTATTCAACAAATACTTCCTGAATGCCTATACATTGCTATGCATTGTTCTCAGTGTGGGAGACAGAGTCACAACTAAAACCGACAAGTTCTTTGCCTTCAGAAGCTTATGTCCCAGTGGGGAGAGGCAATCAAAGAAAGATACAAGGAAATGAGAAAATACTGGGTAGTGATAAGTACTATTTGGAAAATAAAGTAGAATAATATAATTGAAAGAGACGATGGGGCCAATTTATGTTGAGTGGTCTCTTTGAGGAGGTGACTTTTAAAATGAGAAATGGGTAAACAAAAAGTTGTGAGTAAAGTTCTTGGCAAAGAGTATTCCAGACAAAAAGGAAGAGTTACTATTTGTCCCAAGGTGGGAATGAGCTTGGTGTGTCCAAAGAAAAATGAGAATGTCAGCATGAATAGAACAATAATTTTGAGATTGCAGTGAGGGCCAGAACAGGTAAGGCCCATAGGCCTGGAAAGGCATTTGGGCTTTTAAGTGTCTGCAATATCAATCCATTGAAGTAATTAAAGCAAGAGAGTAGAAGGATCCAGATTTATGAATCTGTAATTTACAGAGCAGATAAGGACCAGAGGTATCAACTTGGGAATATAGAGGGGATTTTCTCCAAGGAGACAAATCATATCAAAATGTTATTAAAGGCCATTGATCAAAAATATTATTGAAAAGATATTTTGAGCAGAAGCAAGAAGAACTACAATCCTGCAGCCTGTAGAACAAAAACCACATTCACATAAAGATAGACAAGATGAAAAGGCAAAGGGCTATGTACCAGATGAAGGAACAAGATAACCCCCCAGAAAAATAACTAAATGAAGTGGAGATAGGCAACCTTCCAGAAAAAGAATTCAGAATAATGATACTGAAGATGATGCAGGATCTCAGAAAAAGAATGGAGGCAAAGATGGAGAAGATACAAGAAATGTTTAACAAAGACCTAGAAGAATTAAAGAACAAACAGAGATGAACAATACAATAAATGAAATGAAAACCACGCTAGACAGAATCAATAGCAGAATAACTGAGGCAGAAAAATGGATAAGTGACGTGGAAAGGAGAATGGTGGAATTCACTGCTGCGGAAGAGAATAAAGCAAAAAGAATGAAAAGAAATGAAGAAAGTCTAAGAGATTTCTGGGACAACATTAAACACAACAGCATTCACATTATAGGGGTCCCAGAAGGAGAAGAGAGAGAGAAATGATCTGAGAAAATATTTGAAGAGATTATAGTTGAAAACTTCCCTAACATGGGAAAGGAAATAGCCACCCAAGTCAAGGAAGCACAGAGAGTCCCATAAAGGAAAACACAAGGAGAAACATGCCAAAACACATAGTAATCAAACTGGCAAAAATTAAAGACAAAGAAAAATTATTGAAAACAACAAGAGAAAAACAACAAATAACATACAAGGGAACACCCATAAGGTTACCAGCTGAATTCTCAGCAGAAACTCTACAAGCCAGAAGGGGTGGCATAATATACTTAAAGTGATGAAAGGGAAGAACCTACAACCAAGATTACTGTACCCAGCAAGGATCTCATTCAGATTCTATGGAGAAATCAAAAGCTTTACAGACAAGCAAAAGCTAAGAGAATTCAGCACCACCAAACCAGCTCTACAAAAAATGCTAAAGGAACTTCTCTAAGTGGGAAACACAAGAGAAGAAAAGGACCTACAAAAACAAACCCCAAACAATTAACAAAATAGTCATAGGAATATGCATATCAATAATTACCTTAAATGTGAATGGATTAAATGCTCCAACCAAAAGACACAGGCTTACTGAATGGATACAAAAACAAGACCCATCTATATGCTGTCTACAAGAGACCCACTTTAGACGTAGGGACACATTCAGACTGAAAGTGAGGGGATGGAAAAAGGTATTCCATGCAAATGAAAATCAAAAGAAAGCTGGAGTAGCAATACTCATATCAGATAAAATAGACTTTAAAATAAAGAACATTACAAGAGACAAGGTAAGACACTACATAATGATCAAGGGATCAATCCAAGAAGAAGATATAACAATTATAAATATATATGCACCACACATAGGAGCACCTCCATCCATAAGGCAACTGCTAACAGCTATAAAAGAGGAAATCGACAATAACACAATAATGGTGGGGGATATTAACACCTCACTTACACCATGGACAGATCATCCAAAATGAAAATTAATGAGGAAACACAAGCTTTAAATGACACAATAGACCACATAAGTTTATTTGGTATTTATAGGACAGTCCACCCAGAAACAGCAGATTACACTTTCTTCTGAAGTGCACATGGACCGTTCTCCAGGATAGATCACATCTTGGGTCACAAATCAAGCCTCAGTAAACTTAAGAAAATTGAAATCATATCAAGCATCTTTTCTGACCACAACACTATGATATTAGAAATGAATTACAGGGAAAAAATGTAAAAAACACAAACACATGGAGGCTAAACAATACGTTACTAAATAACAAGAGATCACTGAAGAAATGAAAGAGGGAATCAAAAAATACCTAGAGACAAAGGACAATGAAAACAGGACAATCCAAAACCTATGGGATGCAACAAAAGCTGTTCTAAGAGGGAAGTTTATAGCTATACAAGCCTACCTGAAGAAACAAGAAAAATCTCAAATAAACAATCTAACCTTACACCTAAAGGAACTAGAGAAAGAAGAACAAACAAAACCCAAAGTTAGCAGAAGGAAAGAAATCATAAAGATCAGAGCAGAAACAAATGAAATACAAACAAAGAAAACAACAGCAAGGATCAATAAAACTAAAAGCTGGTTCTTTGAGAAGATAAACAAAATAAATAAATCATTAGCCAGATTCATCAAGAAAAAGAGGGAGCCCTTCGCAGGCAGAGACTGTGGGTGGCAGAGGGGGGAAGCTTCGGAGCTACAGAGGAGAGCGCAGCAACTGTGGTGCGGAGGGCAAAGCGGAGAGATTCCCTCACCGAGGATCGGTGCCAACAAGCACTCACCAACCCAAGAGGCTTGTCGGCTCACCCACCGGGGCGGCCGGGGCAGGGAGCTGAGGCTTTGGGCTTCAGTCAGAGTGCAGGGAAAGGGCTGGGGTTGGCGACGTAAACACAGCCTGCAGGGGGTTAGTGCACCACGGCTAGCCGGGAGGGAGTCCAGAGAAAAGACTGGACCTGCTGAAGAGGCAAAAGAGTTTTTCTTCCTTCTTTGTTTCCTGGTGCACGAGGAGAGGTGATTAAGAGAGCTGCTTAAAGGAGCTCCAGAGACGGGCGTGAGCCACAGCTAACAGCGCGGACCCCAGAGACGGGAATGAGACACTAAGGCTGCTGCTGCCGCCACCAAGAAGCCTGTGTGCGAGCACAGGTCACTATCCACACCTCCCTTCCGGGGAGCCTGTGCAACCTGCCACTGCCAGGGTCCCGGGATCCAGGGACAACTTCCCAAGGATAACGTACGGCGCGCCTCAGGCTGGTGCAACGTCCCACTGGCCTCTGCTGCCACAGGCTCACACCGCATCCGCATCCCACCCTCTCCCTGGTCTGAGTGAGCCAGAGCACCCAAATCAGCTGCTACTTTAACCCTGTCCTGTGTGAGCGAAGAACAGATGCCCTCTGGAGACCTACATACAGAGGCGGGGCCAAATCCAAAGCTGAGCCCCGGGAGCTGTGTGAATAAAGAAGAGAAAGGGAAATCTCTCCCAGCAGCCTCAGAAGCAGCGGATTAAAGCTCCACAATAAACTTGATGTACCCTGCATCTGTGGAATACATGAATAGGCAACGAATTATCCCAAATTGAGGAGGTGGACTTTGAGAGCAAGATGTATTATTTTTTCCCCTTTGCCTCTTTTTGTGAATGTGTATGTGTATGCTTCTGTGTGTGATTTTCTCTGTATACCTTTGCTTTCACCATTTGTCCTAGGGTTCTATCTGTCCAATTTATTTTTCTTTCTTTTAAAAATTTTTTTCTTAATAATTATTTTTTATTTTAATAACTTTATTTTATTTTATCTTCTTTCTTTCTTTATTTCTTTTCTTCTTTCTTTCTATTTTTTCATCCTTTTATTCAGACCCGTGTGGGTGAAATGCTCTTGGTGCTGCAGCCAGGAGTCAGTGCTGTGCCTCTGAGGTGGGAGAGCCAACGTAAGGACACTGGTCCACAAGAGACCTCCCAGCTCCACATAATATCAAATGGCGAATATCTCCCAGATATCACCATCTCAACACCAGCACCCAGTTTCACTCAATGTCCAGCAAGCTACAGTGCTGGTCACCATATGCCAAACAACTAGAAAGAGAGGAACACAACCCCATCCATTAGCAGAGAGGCTGCCTAATATCATAATAAGTCCACAGACACCCCAAAACACACCACCAGACGTGGACCTGCCCACCAGAAAGACAAGATCCAGCCTCATCCACCAGAACAGTCACTAGTCCCCTCCACCAGGAACCCTACAAAACCCACTGAACCAACTTTAACCACTGGGGACAGACACCAAAAACAATGGGAACTACGAACCTGCAGCCAGCAAAAAGGAGACCCCAAACACGGTAAGGTAAGCAACATAAGAAGACCGAAAAACACACAGCAGATGAAGGAGCAAGATAAAAACCCACCAGACCTACCAAATGAAGAGGAAATAGGCAGTCTACCTGAAAAATAATTCAGAATAATGATAGTAAAGATGATCCAAAATCTTGGAAATAGAATAGACAACATGCAAGAAACAGTTAACCAGGACTTAGAAGAACTAAAGATGAAGCAAGCAACAATGAACAACACAATAAATGAAATTAAAAATACTCTAGATGGGATTAATAGCAGAATAACTGAGGCAGAAGAACGGATAAGTGACCTGGAAGATAAAATAGTGGAAATAACTACTGTAGAGCAGAATAAAGAAAAAAGAATGAAAAGAACTGAGGACAGTCTCAGAGACCACTGGGACAATGTTAAACTCACCAACATTTGAATTATAGGGGTTCCAGAAGAAGAAGAGAAAAAGAAAGTGACTGAGAAAATATTTGAAGAGATTATAGTTGAAAACTTCCCTAATATGGAAAAGGAAATAGTTAACCAAGTCCAGGAATCACAGAGAGTCCCATACAGGATAAATCCAAGAAGAAATATGCCAAGACACATATTAATCAAACTGTCAAAAATTAAATACAAAGAAAGCATATTAAAAGCAGCAGGGGAAAAACAACAAATAACACACAAGGGAATCCCCATAAGATTAACAGCTGATCTTTCAGCAGAAACCCTGCAAGCCAGTAGGGACTGGAAGGACATATTTAAAGTGATGAAGGAGAGAAACCTACAACCAAGATTACTTTACCCAGCCAGGATCTCATTCAGATTTGATGGAGAAATTAAAACCTTTACAGACAAGCAAAAGCTGAGAGAGTTCAGCACCACCAAACCTGCCTTACAACAAACGCTAAAGGAACTTCTCTAGGCAAGAAACACAAGAGGAGGAAAAGACCTATAATAACAAACCCAAAACAATTAAGAAAATGGGAATAGGAGCATACATATCAGTAATTACCTTAAAAGTAAATGGATTAAATGTTCCCACCAAAAGACACAGACTGGCTGAATGGATTCAAAAACAAGACCCATATATATGCTGTCTACAAGAGACCCACTTCAGACCTAGAGACACATACAGACTGAAAGTAAGGGGATGGAAAAAGATATTCCATGCAAATGGAAATCAAAATAAAGCTGGAGTAGCAATTCTCATATCAGGCAAAATAGACTTTAAAATAAAGACTATTAGAAGAGACAAAGAAGGACACTACATAATGATCAAGGGATCGATCCAAGAAGAAGATATAACAATCGTAAATATTTATGCACCCAACATAGGAGCACCTCAACACATAAAGCAAATACTAACAGCCATAAAAGGGGAAATCAACAGTAACACATTCATAGTAAGGGACTTTAACACCCCACATTCACCAATGAGCAGATCATCTAAAATGAAAATAAATAAGGCAACACAAGCTTTAAATGATACCTTAAACAAGATGGACTTAATTGATATTTACAGGATATTCCATCCAAAAACAACAGAATACACATTCTTCTCAAGTGCTCATGGAACATTCTCCAGGATAGATCATATCTTGGGTCACAAATCAAGCCTCGGTAAATTTCAGAAAATTGAAATTGTATCAAGTATCTTTTCTGACCACAATGCTATGAGACTAGATATCAATTACAGGAAAAGATCTGTAAAAAATACAAACACATGGAGGCTAAACAATACACTACTTAATAATGAAGTGATCACTGAAGAAATCAAAGAGGAAATTAAAAAAATACCTAGAAACAAATGACAATGGAGACACGACGACGCAAAACCTATGGGATGCAGCAAAAGCAGTTCTAAGAGGGAAGTTTATAGCAATACAATCCTACCTTAAGAAACAGGGAACATCTCGAACAAACAACCTAAACTTACACCTAAAGCAATTAGAGAAAGAACAAAAAAACCCCGAAGTTAGCAGAAGGAAAGAAATCATAAATATCAGATCAGAAATAAATGAAAAAGAAATGAAAGCAAAGATCAATAAATCTAAAAGCTGGTTCTTTGAGAAGATAAACAAAATTGATAAACCATTAGCCAGACTCATCAAGAAAAAAAGGGAGAAGACTCAAATCAATAGAATTAGAAATGGAAAAGGAGAAGTAACAACTGACACTGCAGAAATACTAAAGATCATGACAGATTACTACAAGCAGCTCTATGCCAATAACATGGACAACCTGGAAGAAATGGACAAATTCTTAGAAATGCACAACCTACCAAGAATGAATCCGGAAGAAATAGAAAATATGAACAGACCAATCACAAGCACTGAAATCGAAACTGTGAGTAAATATCTTCCAATAAACAAAAGCCCAGGACCAGATGGCTTCACAGGTGAATTCTATCAAACATTTAGAGAATAGCTAACACCTATCCATCTCAAACTCTTCCAAAATATAGCAGAGGGAGGAACACTCCCCAACTCATTCTACAAGGCCATCATCACCCTGATACCAAAACCAGACAAGGATGTCACAGAGAAAGAAAACCATGGGCCAATATCACTGATGAACATAGATGCAAAAATCCTCAACAAAATACTAGCAACACACATTAAATCCAACAGCACATTAAAAGGATCATACACCATGATCAAGTGGGGTTTATTCCAGGAATGCAAGGATTCTTCAATATACACAAATCAATCAACGTGACACACCATATTAACAAATTGAAGGAGAAAAATCATATGATCATCTCAATAGATGCAGAGAAAGCCTTCAACAAAATTCAACACCCATTTATGATAAAAACCCTCAAGAAAGTAGGCATAGAGGGAACTTTCCTCAACATAATAAGGGCCATATATGACAAACCCACAGCCAACATCATCCTCAATGGTGAAAAACTGAAAGAATTTCCACTAAGATCAGGAAAAAGACAAGGTTGCCCACTCTCATCACTCTTATTCAACATAGTTTTAGAAGCTTTAGCCACAGCAATCAGAGAAGAAAAGGAAATAAAAGGAATCCAAATCGGAAAAGAAGAAGTAAAGCTGTCACTGTTTGCAGATGACATGATACTATACATAGAGAATCCTAAAGATGCTACCAGAAAACTACTAGAGCTAATCAATGAATTTGGTAAAGTAGCAGGATACAAAATTAATGCAGAGAAATCTCTTGCATTCTTATACAATAATGATGAAAAATCTGAAAGTGAAATCAAGAAAACACTCCCATTTACCACTGCAACAAAAAGAATAAAATATCTAGGAATAAACCTACCTAAGGAGAAAAAAGACCTGTATGCAGAAAATTATAAGACACTGAATAAAGAAATTAAAGATGACACAAACAGATGGAGAAATCTACCATGTTCTTGGATTGGAAGAATCAACATTGTTAAAATGACTCTACTACCCAAAGCTATCTACAGATTCAATGCAATCACTATCAAACTACCACTGGCATTTTTCACAGAAGTAGAACAAAAAATTTCAAAATATGTATGGAAACACAGAAGACTCCGAATAGTCAAAGCAATCTTGAGAAGGAAAAACAGAGCTGGAGGAATCAGGCTCCCTGACTTCAGATTATACTACAAAGCTACAGTAATCAAGAGAATATGGTACTGGAACAGAAACAGAAATATAGATCAATGGAACAGGATAGAAAGCCCAGAGATAAACCGACACACATATGATCACCTTATCTTTCATAAAGGAGACAGGAATGTACAGTGCAGAAAGGACAGCCTCTTCAATAAGTGGTGCTGGTAAAACTGGACAGGTACATGTAAAATTATGAGATTAGAACACTCCGTAACACAATACACAAAAATAAGCTCAAAATGGATTAAAGACCTAAATGTAAGGCCAGAAACTATCAAACTCTTAGAGGAAAACATAGGCAGAACACTCTATAACATAAATCACAGCAAGATCCTTTTTGACCCACCTCCTAGAGAAATGGAAATAAAAACAAAAATAAACAAATGGGACCTAATGAAACTTCACTTTTGCACAGCAAAGGAAACCATAAACAAGACCAAAAGACAACCCTCACAATGGGAGAAAATATTTGCAAATGAGGCAACTGAAAAAGGATTAATCTCCAAAATTATAAGCAGCTCATGCAGCTCAATAACAAAAAAACAAACAACCCAATGCAAAAGTGGGCAGAAGACCTGAGTAGATATTTCTCCAAAGATGATATACCAATTGTCAACAAACACATGAAAGAATACTCAACATCATTAATCATTAGAGAAATGCAAATCAAAACTACAATGAAATATCATCTCACACCTGTCAGAATGGCCATCATCAACAAATCTAGAAACAATAAATGCTGGAGAGGGTGTGGAAAAAAGGGAAAACTCTTGTACTGCTGGTGGGAATGTGAATTGGTACAGCCACTATGGAGAACAGTATGGAGGTTCCTTAAAAAACTACAAATAGAACTACCATAAGACCCAGCAGTCCCACTACTGGTCATATACCCTGAGAAAACCATAATTCAAAAAGAGTCATGTACCAAAATGTTTATTGCAGCTCTATTTACAATAACCAGGAGATGGAAACAACATAAGTGTCCATCATCAGATGAATGGATAAAGAAGATGTGGCACATATACACAATGGAATATTACTCAGCCATAAAAAGAAATGAAATTGAGTAATTTGTAGTGAGGTGGATGGAAATAGAGTCTGTCATGCAGAGTGAAGTAAGTCAGAAGGAGAAAGACAAATACCATATGCTAACATATATATATGGAATATAAGGGAAAAAATGTCATGAAGAACCTAGGGGTAAGACGGGAATAAAGACACAGACCTACTAGAGAACAGACTTGAGGATATGGGGAGGGGGAATGGTAAGCTGTGACAAAGTGAGAGAGTGGCATGGACATATATACACTACCAAATGTAGAATAGATAGTTAGTCGGAAGCAGCCGCATAGCACAGGAAGATCAGCTCGGTGCTTTATGACCACCTGAATGGGTGGAAGAATGGGAGACGCAAGAGGGAGGAGATATGGGAACATATGTATATGTATAACTGATTCACTTTGTTATAAATCAGAAAGTAACACACCATTGTAAAGCAATTATACTCCAATAAAGATGTAAAAAAAAAGAAAAAAGAAAAAGAGGGAGAGGACTGAAATCAATAAAATTAGAAATGAAAAAGGAGAAGTTACAACAGACACCGTAGAAATACAAAGCATCCTAAGAGGCTACTACAAGCAACTCTATGCCAATAAAATGGACAACCTGGAAGAAATGGAGAAAGTCTTAGAAAGATATAACCTTCCAAGACTGAACCATGAGAAAATAGAAAAGATGAACAGACCAATCACAAGTAATGAAATTGAAGCTGTGATTAAAAATCTTCCAACAAACAAAAGTCCAGGACCATTTGGTTTCACAGGTGAATTCTATCAAACATTTAGAGAAGAGATAACACCCATCCTTCTGAAACTCTTCCAAAAATTTGTGGAGGAAGGAACACTCCCAAACTCATTCTATGAGTCCACCATCACCCTCATACCAAAACCAGACAAAGATAATACAAAAAAAGAAAATTACAAACCAATATCACTGATGAATATAGATGCAACAATCCTCAGCAAAATACTAGCAAACAGAATCCAACAACACATTAAAATGATCATACACCATGATCAAGTGGGATTTATCCCACGGATGCAAGGATTCTTCAATATACATAAATTAATCAATGTGATACACCATATTAACAAATTGAAGAATAAAAACCATATGATCATCTCAATAGATGCAGAGAAAGCTTTTGACAAAATTCAACACCGATTTATCATAAAAACTTCCCAGACAGTGGGCGTAGAGGGAAACAACCTCAACATAATAGAGGCAATATACGACAAACCGACAGCAAACATCATTCTCAATGGTGAAAAACTGAAAAGATTTCTTCTAAGATCAGGAAGAAGACAAGGTTGCCCACTCTCACCACTATTATTCAACATAGTTTTGGAAGTCCTAGCCACGGCAATCAGAGAAGAAAAAGAAATAAAAGGAATACAAACTGGAAAAGAAGAAGGAAAACTAGTTTGGAAGTCCTAGCCATGGCAATCAGAGAAGAAATAGAAATAAAAGGAATACAAATTGGAAAATAAGAAGGAAAACTGTCACTGTTTGCAGATGACATGATACTATACATAGAGAATCCTAAAGATGCTACCAGGAAACTACTAGAGCTAATCAATGAATTTGGTAAAGTTGCAGGATACAAAATTGATGCACAGAAATCTCTTGCATTCCTATACACCACTGATGAAAAATCTGAAAGAGAAATTAAGGAAACACTCCCATTTACCATTACAAGGAAAAGGATAAAATACCTAGGAATAAACCTACCTAAGGAGACAAAAGACCTGTATGCAGAAAACTATAAGACACTGATGAAAGAAATTAAAGGTGATACCAACAGATGGAGAGATATACCATGTTCTTGGATTGGAAGAATCAATATTGTGAAAATGTCTATACTACGCAAAGCAATCTACAGATTCAATGCAATCCCTATCAAATTACCAATGGCATTTTTTACAAAACTAGAACAAAAAATCTTAAAATTTGTTTGGAGACACAGAAGACCCCGAATAGCCAAAACAGTCTTGAGGGAAAAAAACAGAGCTGAAGGGATCAGTCTCCCTGACTTCAGACTGTACTATAAAGCTACAGTAATCAAGACAATATGGTACTGGCACATAAACAGAAACATGGATCTATGGAACAAGATAGAAAGCCCAGAGATAAACCCATGCACCTATTGTCAACTAATCTATGACAAAGGAGGCAAGGATACACAATGGAGAAAAGACAGTCTCTTCAATAAGTGTTGCTGGGAAAACTGGAGAGCTACATGTAAAAGAATGAAATGAAAACACTCCTTAACACCATACAAAAAAATAAATTCAAAATGGATTCTCTAATGTAAGACCAGACACGATAAACCTCTTAGAGGAAAACATAGGAAGAACATTCTTTGACATAAATCACAGCAAGATCTTTTCTGACACACCTCCTAGAGTAATAGAAATAAAACAAAAAAGAAATAAATGGGACCTAATGAAACTTAAAAGCTTTTTCACAGCAAAGGAAATCATAAACAAGATGAAAAGACAACCCTCAGAATGGGAGAAAATATTTCCAAATGAATCAACAGACAAAGGATTAATCTCCAGAATATATAAACAGCTCATGTAACTCAATATTAAAAAAACAACCAACCCCAAATTGGGCAGAAGACCTAAATAGACATTTCTCTAAAGAAGACATAGAGATGGCCAAGAAGCACATGAAAAGCTGCTCAACATCACTAATTATTAGAGAAATGCAAATCAAAGCTACAATGAGGTATCACCTCACACCAGTCAGAATGGGCATCATCAGAAAATCTACAAACAACAAATCCTGGAGAGGGTGTGGAGAAAAGGGAACCCTCTTGCATTGCTGGTGGGAACGTAAATTGATACAGCCACTATGGAGAACAGTATGGAGGTTCCTTAAAAAACTAAAAATTGAATTACCATATGTTCCAGCCATCCCATTACTTGGCATATGTTCCAGCCATCCCATTACTTGGCATATACTCAGAGAAAACCATAATTCAAAAAGACACATGCACCCCAATGTTCATTGCAGCATTATTTACAATAGCTATGTCATGGAAGCAACCTACAAGCCCATCGACAGACGAATGGTTAAAGAACATGTGGTACATATATACAGTGGAATATTACTCAGCCATAAAAAGGAACAAAATTGGGTCATTTACAGAGACATGGATGGATCTAGAGACTGTCATACAGAGTGAAGTAAGTCAGAAAGAGAAAAACAGATATCGTATGTTAGTGTATATATGTGGAACCTAGAAAAATGGTACAGATGAACTGGTTTGCAGGGCAAAAATTGAGACACAGATGTAGAGAACAAACGTATGGACACCAAGGGGGGAAAGTGGTGGGGAGGTGAGGGTGTGGTATGATGATTTGGGAGATTGGGATTGACATGTATAGACTGATGTGTATAAAATTGATGACTAATAAGGACCTGCTGTGTAAAAAAATAAATTAAATAAAATTCAAAAAAGAAAAACTATTTTGATCTGTCAAGAGAGTTTTAATCTCCCAATTTTTTATTGATAGCATGCTCTTACAATATACCGCCATTAGGGGAAGTGTTTGGGTTGTATTCATCTTATGTATAATCTCAGTCTTTATAACTCTAGGTCTGAGAATGTGCTTGAAAGCACACCCCAGCTGAGACAGCCTGGCATGGACACCCTAATGAACCACACACCTTACTGAACACAGGTAATTGGCAGATGTGTGATTTTTGCTGTCATTGTCTATACTTCAAACTTAAGACTTACCCTTCCATATTAAATCATCCATTTTGTAGCAGAAATTATCATTTTAAAACTGTGGGAAAATTTTATTTATATATCCAATTTCATGAATTAGTAATTTCAATTGAGGTTATATTAATATTACTGTCTTGGAATGTTCCTATTCATTCACTGTCTATTCACCCCTCCCACTGTCACCAGTTGAATGGCTACTCTGATTTGGGGTGTGCTTTTTCTGATTATTAATAAGTATGAGCCTGTTTTGTTATGCACTCCCCTTCTGTGAAGTTCTTGTCTACATCTTCATGTGACTTTGGGTAGGTGGACTGTATTTGTAGAAATTGTAGAATATCATAGATTCTGTAAATACTAGATATTGATTACTTCTCCCTATTTGGCCTCACTCCATTAAATTTCTCAGTTATATCATTAAAAGAACAGGGGTCTTTAATGCTTTAATGTTGTTAACTCCACCACTTTTTTACCTACTTTTGAGTTTGGGGTCTTATTTAAGAAGTCCTCATCCACCTAAATTCACAAAAATATAATCATATTTATTAACTTTATATTTTTATATTTAGGCCTCTAAACCTTTATACATAATGTAGACTTGATAATATAGTGTTAATTTTCATCATATAATGATCCAGATTTCCTAACATCAGCTACTATACGATCTATCCTTTCCTTACTGATGAGATCTGTTTCCAGCTCTCTCAGGTGGAACTTTTGTTCCATTGTTTAATTTTTTTTTCATGGATGCATAGTTTTTATTACTGTGGTCTGTGTTAGGTGTTAAAATGTGGTAGGGAGAGGTTTCCCTTTTTTCTTTTTTAACTTGATATTTCAATTCAGGGGTACACAAACATACACATGTATCAAGAAATAAGTTTATTAAGTTCTTTAAAAAATACAGCTGTAATTTTGCTTAGTCCTATGTTGAATTTATAGATTAATTTTGGAAGTTTTGTATCTTTAGTGTAATTTACTCCACCTATAAATATGTTATCTGTTTATTCAAGTCTTTCTGAATGTCTTTTAGGAAAGTTTAAAAATTTTCTCTCTGTAGGTTTTGTGGAACTTTTGCTAAGTTAATTCTTTGATACTTTTTATTTGTGTGCTATAATTAATGGTATCTTATTTTTTAAATGAAATCTTCTAACTTGTTATTAGTGGTTTAGGAACTGTTATAGATTTTGTGACTTAACCTGTAGCTGGAAATCTTGCTAAACTCTTTATTAACTCAAAGATTTTCTGTTAATCTAATGATTTTCCACATAGATAACCATCTCCCTTGCACATAATGACACTTTTGCTTTAAAACACTTCTAAATTTAAAAACTATGTCTAAAATTTCTCTAAATATGATATTTGCTGTAGTGTTTGGTCTTTAAGCATATTATCAAGTTTAGGAGATGTTTCATTATTTCCAGTCTCTGTGGTTTTAACATATATAGGTTGTTGAACATAAGAAGTAATGTTTTTGTACCTGTTGAGATAGTGACATGAACTTTCCGAAGTGATTCATTAACATGATAAATTACATTGACAGATTTGCAAATGCTAAACCATTCTGGGAATTTATGCTGCTTTATAAGTAAAACAGGACTATACTTTGATTTTTTTTAAATCATCTTTCCTTGCTTTGAAATAAAAGTTTCAAATTAAGGTTTTGAAATTAACACTCAAAGAGCTTAGTCATACAGTATTTCTCTTTTTAGAAACATATATAAGATAGAAATTTCTATTCCTTGATAGCCATCCAGATCTATGGATTTTTTTGGCAGGGGAATTCTTTGATTTCAGTTATTTCCTTTCAAAATTATTGGATTATTCCATTTTAAATTTCTTATAATTTGTATAATATTATTTCTCTTTTTAACATTTTATTTTATTGTGGTAAGAACATTTAATATGACATTACCCTCTTAATAAAAATCTTAAGCCTACAATATAATATTGTTGATTATTGGTACAATGTTGTAGAGCAGATCTCTAGAACTAATTCATGTTGCTTAACTTACACCCACTGACTAGTAACTCTCTACTTCTCTCTCTCCCTAGCCCCTGGCAACCACCATTTCACTCTCTGATTTTATGAATTTGACTATTTTAGATACCTCACATAAGTGGAACTGTGCAGGATCTGTCTTTTGTGACTGGTTTATTTCCCTTAGCATAATGCCCATGAGGTTCATCTATGTTGTCACATATTTCAGAATTTCTTTCTTTTTAAGGCTGAATAGTATTCCACCACATACACCATACTGTCATTATCCATTCATCTGCAGATGAATATTTAAGTGGTTTCTACCACATTTTCATTATCCATTAATCTGCAGGTGAATATTTAGGTTGTTTCTACACCTTGGCTAATGTGCATAGTGCTGCAATGAATACAGAAGTGCTAATATCTCTTTGAGATCCTGATTTCCATTCTTTTGGATAAATAGCAGAAGTGAGACTAGATCATATGTGGTTATATTTAAAAATTTTTAGGAAACCTCTGTACTGTTTTCCATAGTAGCTGCACCATTTTGCATTCCCACCAATAACAAGCAAGGGTTGTCACTTCACCACATCCTCATCAACACTTGTTGTCTTTTGTTTTTTAATAATAGCCATCCTGACAGATGTCAGGTGATATCTCACTGTGGATTGATTCATATTTCCTTGATGATTAGTGACATTGACTATTTTTTCATATACCTCTTGGGTGTTTGTATCTTTGGAGAAATATCTGTTCAAATTCTCAGCTTATTTGTTCATTGGATTATTAGGGTTTTTTATTGTTGTTGTTGTGTGTATTTTTTTTTCTATGAGTTATAGGAGCTCTTTATATGTATATGTTTTGGAGATTAACCTCATCAGATATATGGTCTGCAAATTTTTTCCCAGGGTCATGTTATCTTTTATTACTAGCACTAATTAATTTAAAAACACATCTGGAAACATGCCCTTAATAAAATGAAAACTACTTTTAGAAACTCATTAGGCCAGATAATGTGACTATAATTGGAAGAAATTAGGTGCAGAGGCTCAGGACAGTTTCTTGTGCAAGCACTTTGGGGCTGAAGAAAGACCTCCAAGATTCACATGGAGGACAAACCCTGACAGTGACCAAATGTCGTTGCCTATCCTGGAGCTACTTGTCTGTGTAACTGAGTAATTGTTTCCTGTTCCATATCTGGAACACACGTGAATAAGTTATGGGTTAAATGTCGTTAATGACACTAAGAAACCAATATTTGCATGCTTGTGATGGTTTTATGACTCTTAACGATTCCTGGAAATATTTCTCATATTCTTTAGGTTGCCCTTTCATGCTGTCATTGTTTCCTTTGTTTTGAAGAAGATTTTTAGCTTGATATAATTCCATCTGTATATTTTTGCCTTTGTGGCCTGTGTTTTTGGTGTCACATCCATGAAATCATGCCAAGACGAATGTCACGAAGTTTTTTCTCTATGTTTTCTTCTAGGAGTTTAACAGTTTCAAGTCTTACATTTAAGTCTTTAATTCATTTTGAGTTGATTTTTCTGTATGGTGTAAAATAAGGGTCTAATTTCAGTCTTTTGCATGTGGATATCCAGTTTTCACAACATCATTTGTTCAAGAAACAATCCTTTCCCCATCATGTGTTCTTGGACCCTCCCTTGTCAAGCACCCTTGTCAAAGATCAGTCAACTGTATACATTTGGATTTATTTCTGAGTTCTCTCTTCTATTCCATTGATCCATATGTCTGTCATCACCCCAGTTCCATACTGTTTTGATTAATGTAACTTTGTACTATATTCTGAAATCAGGAAGTGTTATACCTCCAGCTTCATTCTTCTTTCTCAAGATTGATTTAGCTATTGATGGTTTTTTGTGTTTGATATGAATCATAGATTTGTTTTTTTCTATTTATGTAAAAAAATGCTATGGGAATTTTGATAGGCATTGCATAAAAAAACCTAATTCTACTCCTTAGAGATCTAGAAAAAGAAGAGAAAACTGAGTGCAAAGTTAGCAGAAGGAAGGAAGTTACAAAGATTAAGTGAAATAGAAAATTAAAAAATAATAGAAAAAATCGACAAAACTAAAAGTTGGTTTTTGAAAAGATAAGAAAAAGACAAACCATTAGCTAGACTAAGAAGAAAAGAAAGAATACTCAAATAAATAAAATCAGAAATGAAACAAGAGACATTAGGATTGATGCACAGAAATAAAAAGTATCATAAGAGACTACTGTGATATATTATATATCAAAAAACTAGATAACCTAGAAGAAATTGATAAATTCTTAGAAACATACAACTTATCAAAACTAAATTATGAAGAAATAGAAAGTCCGAACAGACTGATAACTAGTATACAGGTTGAATCAGTAACCAAAAACCTTCCAATAAAGAAAAGTCCAGGACTAGATGGCTTCATTACTGAATTCTACCAAACATTTAAACAGGATTTAATACCAATGCTTCACAAACTCTTTCAAGAAATTGAAAGGGAGAGGACAGTTCCAAACTCATTTTATTAAGCTAGATTTACCTTGATACTAAAGTCAGACAAAGACAACACCAGAACAGAAAAACTACTGGACAATAGCTGTAACAAATATGTATGCAAAAGTCCTCAACAAAATGCCAGGAAACTGAATTCAGTGGCACATTAAAAGGCTCATATAGGCTTGGACTTGGCCAAGATGGTAGAGGAGGAAGACTCTGAGCTCACCTCCTCCCATGAGCACACCAAAATTACAACCATTTTAAGAGCAAATATCAATGAGGACAACCCAAAGACTAGCAGAAAAGATCTTCTACAACTAAAGATATAAAGATGGAACCACAACAAAATGGATGGGGGAATGGAGACTCAGTATAGTCAAGACCCACACTGCCAGGTAGGAGACCTGCAAACAGGAGGATAATCACAATTGCAGAGTTTCAGGAGTGAGGGGTCCAAGTTCCATATTGAACAACCCAGCCTGGAGGTCCTGCACCAGGAAGATGAGCACCTAGAAAATCTGGATTTGAAGGCCAGTGGGGTGTGCTTTCAGGAGAGCCAGAGGGCTCTAGGAAGTAGAGACTTCACGTTAAAGGGTGCACACAAAAATCTCACACAACAGAGACCCAGGGGAGAAGCAGTAATTTAAAAGGGCCTGAGTCAGACCCACTTGCTGATCTTGGAGAGCTTCATGAAGAGGCAGGAGGCAACTTGGTCTCACCCTGGGGATATAGATGCTGGTGGAATCTGGCCCCAGCTACACCAGGACATGGCCCTGCCCACCAGCAGGCCAGCACCAGTCCTGGGACTTGGCCTCACCCAACAGTGGGCAGGCACCAGCCCTGGGACTCCTAGGCCACCACAGTCAATCATACCAGAACCCAGCCCTACCCACAAGTAAGCAAGGAGCAGCCCATGGGCAGACACCATCCGCAGCACCCCATGGGCTCCAGTCTGGCACACCAGTGGGCTAGCACCAGCCTCAGGAGCCCCTGAGCCCAACAGCCAGCTGCAACAAGATTGAGACCCAAAAATCAGTGAGCTGGCACCAGCCCTGGGACTTAGCTCCACCCACCAGTGGCCAGTAACTTCTGTACTAGGCAGGGCCTGACAACCAACCATGCTAAGGACTAGCCATGCTCATCAGAGACCCACAGTAGTCAGTCCCACAACAACAGAAGGGCCTATGCAGTCCACACAGGGGAACCCCTAGAGCATATACCTCTGCTGAACAGAGAGGACTGTGCTTCAGGGCTCCATAGGACATCTTCCTCATAAGGCCACTTCTCCAAAATCTGAAAATGTAACCACCTACCTAACATTAGGTTTACCTAATACATAGAAATAAAAGCAGAGTATCAGGCAAAATGAAATAACTCAAGAATAGCTTCAAAATAAAGGAAGAGGTTACAACCTTAGAAGAAGAGGTGGAAAGTTGAGATAAGCAATCTACCTAATAAAGAGTTCAAGGTAATAATCATAAAGATGATCAGTAAACTTGGAAGAAGAATGGATGAACACAGTGAGAAGTTTGACAAAGAATTAGAAAATATAAAGAAGAACCAAACAAAGTTGAAGAATACAATAAATGAAATTAAAAAAATACACTAGAAGGAATCAACAGTAGATTAGCTAATACAAAGAATGGGTCAGAGAACTCGAAGACAGAGTATGGAAATCACTCAAGCTGAACAGAAAAAAAGAAAAAAGAATTTTAAAAATGAGGACAGTTTAAGAGACTTCTGGGACAACATCAAGTGCACTAACGTTGTCATTATAAGGAGCCCTGAAAGAGAAGAGAGAAAAAGAGACAGAGAATGTATATGAAGATATATTAGCTGAAAACTTCCCTAAGTTGAGAAAGGAAACAGACATCCAGGTCCAAGAAGAACAGAGAGTCCCAAATAGGATCAACCCAAAGAGGAACACACCAAGACACATTGTAATTAAAATGGCAAAAATTAAAGATAAAGAGAGAATTTTAAAAGCAGCAAGGGAAAAGTAACAAGTTATGTGCAAGGGAACTCCCATAAGACTGTCAGCTGGATTTTCAACAGAATCTCAGCAGGCCAGAAGGGAGTGGCACAATATATTTAAAGTGATGAAAGCAAAAAAATCCTACAAACAAGGATACTCTATTCAGCAAGACCTTCATTCAGATTTAATGGAGAGATCAAAAGTTTTATAGACAAGCAAAAGCTAAAAGAGTTCACCACCAAACCAGCTTCATAAGAAATGTAAAAGGAAAAGGAATTTCTCTAAGCAGAAAAGAAAAGAACAAAAACTAGAGGTATGAAAATTATGAAAGGAAAAATCTCATTGGTAAAGGCAAGTATACAATAAAGGTAGTAAGTCAACTAATAAACTTAGTAGAAGGGTTAAAAGCCAAAGGTACTAAAATCAACTATATTCTCAATAAGTAGTGAAGGGATACACAAAAGAAAAAGATGAATAATATAATGTCAAAACAGTAAACTTAGAGGGAGGCGTAAAAATGTAAGGCTGTTGAAAAGAATTTGAACTTAAGAGATCAGCAACTTAAAATAATCATGCATATATAAATAATCTATATATAGATTGCTATATATAAACCTCATGGTAACCACAAACCAAAAATTATGATATATACACACACAAAATGGAGAAAGAAATCCAAAAATAAAACTAAAAATAGTCACCATATAACAAAAGAAGAGAGCAAAAGAAGGAACAAAAAAGGACTATAAAACAACCTGAAAACAATTAACAAAATGGCAATAAGTACATACCTATCAATAATTACGTTAAATGTAAATAGACTAAATGTGCAAATCAAAAGATATAGAGTGACAGAATGAATAAAAAAACAAGACCCATATATATGCTCTTTATAAGAGATTCACTTCAGATCCAGAGATACACTAGCCTGAAAGTAAGGGGATGGAGAAAAGTATTTTTCACAGAAATAGGACAAATAATTCTAAAACTTGTATGGAAACACAAAAGACCCCAAACAGCCAAATCCATCTTGAAAAAGTAGAACAAAGCTGGAGGTATCACACTCCCTTATTTCAAACAGTACTATGAAGCTACAGTCATGAATGCAATATGGTACTAGCACAGAAACAGGTACATAGATTCATGGAACAGAATCAGAGCCCAGAAATAAGCCCACACTTACATGGTCAGTTAATCTATGATATAGGAGGCAAGAATATACAATAGAGAAAAGACAGACTCTTCAATAATTATGTTGGGGAAAGCTGGACAGCTATGTTCAAAAGAATCAAACTGGACTACTTTCTCACACCATATACAAAAATAAACTCAAAATGGATTAAAGATGTAAATGTAAAACTTGAAACCATAAAACTGCTAGAAGAAAACATTGGCAGTAAACTCTTTGTCATCAGTCTTAGCAATATTTTTTTGACTCTGTCGCTTCAAGCAAGAGAAACAAACAAATGAACAAATGGAACTACATCAAACTAAAATTGAATATTGTAAATAATGCTGCAATGAACACAGGGGGAACTAACAAAATGGAAAGGCCATCTACTGTTTGGGAGAAGATATTTTCAAACAATATGTCTGATAAGGTGTTAATATCCAAAACATACAAAGAAGTCATATAACTCACCATCAAAAAACAAACAAGCCAATTAAAAAATGGGCATAGGACCAGAATAGACATTTTTTTTCCAAAGAAGACATACAGATGGCCAACAGGCACATGACATCAGGATCAACATCACTAATCATCAGGGAAACTCAAGACCACAATAAAATACCACCTCACACTTGTTAGAATGACTGTTATCAAAAAGACAACAAATAACAAGTGTTGGCAAGGATGTAGAGAAAAGAGAACCCTTGTGGAAATGTAAATTGGTGCAGCCACTATGGAAAATAGTATGTAAGTTCCTCAAAAAATGGAAAACAGAACTACCATATGATCCATAAATTCTACTCCTGGTTATTTATCCAAAGAAAATGAAAACACTAATTTGAAAAGATATATGCACCCCTGTGTTCATTGCAGCATTATTTACAATAGCCAAGATATGGAAGCAACCTAAGGTCCCACTGATAGATGAATGGATAAAGCAGATTTTGTATATATATACAATGGAATACTACTCAACCATAAAACAGAATGAAATCTTGCCATTTGTGACAACACAGATGAACTTAGATGGTATTATGCTAAGTGAAATGTCAGAGAGAGAAATATAAATACCATATGATTTCACTTATATGTGGAATCTAAAAAACAAAACAAAGGAACAAACATAACAAAATAGAAAAAGTCTTAGCTACAGAGAGCAGATGGTTGCCAGAAGGGATAGAGTGGGTGGATGAGAGAAATAGATGAGGGAAATTAGGAGGTACAAATTTCCAGTTGCATAATAAATGAGTCACAGGTATGAAAGGTATAGTGTAGAGAATATAGCCAATAACTATGTAATATCTTTTTATGGTCTAGGAGGTAACTAGACTTATTGTGGTGACCATTTTGTAATGTATAGAAATATTGAATCACTATGTTGTGCACTGGGAACAAACATAGTGTTGTAGGTCTATTTTACTTCAAAAACAAGCAAACAAACAAACAAGTTCATAGTAAAAGAGATCAGATTTGTGGTTACCACAGGCAGTGAATGGGGGGAGGCGGAATTGGATGAAGCTGGTCAAGAGGTACAAACTTCCAGTTATAAGATAAATAAGTACTAGGGATGTCATGCACACCATGATAAATATAATTAACACTGCTCTATGTTATATATGGAAGTTGTTAAGAGAGTAAATCCTAAGAGTTCTCATCATGAGGAGAACAATTTTTCCTTTTTATTTTATTGTATCTACATGAGATGATGGATCTTCACTAAATTTATTGTAGTAATTATTTCATGATGTATGTAAGTCAAATCATTATTCTGTACACCGTAAACTTATACATGCTGTATTCTATTATATCTCAAGAAAACAGGAATAAATAAATATATATATAAATAAACAAAACAAAAATAAATAAGTAAAATGCTCATACATCATCTACTATACAATACAGGGAACCATATTCAGTAACTTGTAATAACCTATAATGAAAAAGAATCTGAAAAGGAATATATATATATATGTATGTATAAATGAATCACTTTGCTGTATACCTGAAACTAACACAACATTGTAAATTAACTATACTTCAATATTTAAAAAAAATTTATTGGCATATAGATGATTTACAATGTTGTGTTAGTTTCTGCTGTACAGCAAAGTGAATCAGTTATACATATACATATATCCACTCTTTTTTTAGATTATTTTCGCATATAGATCATTAGAGTATTGAATAGAGTTCCCCGTGCTATACAGTAGGCCCTAATTAGTTCAATTTTTTTAAAATGTTAAAAAAAGAATTGTAAAGTGAAAACTATAAAATATTAATGAAAGAAATTAGAGAAGACACAACAAATGGAATGACATTCCATGTTCATAAATTGGAAGATTTTATGTTGTTAAAATGTCAATTAAAATGGTAAAAATTCTTATGATCAATCTGTCACTTTCAGAATTTTTTAATTGATATGATTGTTTATAATACTGTCTTGTTATTTTTTCTATTTGTTATACCAGTATTATTTCTAACTTTCATTCTATATTGTTTCTTTTTATTTTCTATTTTTCTTAGTAAATTTTGCCATAGGTTTGTTCAATCAATCTCTAGGAAAAAAATCCTTTTATATATATTCAATTTTGTTCCTTTTTATTGATTTTTACCTGTAGTTTTATTGTATCTGTCCTTCTTATTTTGTCGAGTTCAGTGTTTGCTTCTTTTGCTCAACATTGGTATCTGATATATATATTTCAGGTGATAAATTAGCTCTGAGTGCTCCTTTAAATCTGTCCAAGAATTTTAAACATCATTTTTTCCTTTCTTGCAAAGTGTTAAATTATATAAGCACATTTCTCATTTTCCAAAGAATTTTAAAACAATGTTTATGCTCCATGATGGCAGGGATTTTTTTTCCCCTCTTTTGTTCACTCTTCTGCATCCCAAGTCTCTATCTTTTGTGTTTTTAACTTATTTGTATATGTCATAAATACTAATATAATAGAACATTTTTTCCATTTTATTTTTGACTTTCACATTTCATACTGGTAACATTTTTCTCTTTTCTCCTATACTGTCTTTCACTAGGTTAAATATTCTTTTGCTAGTTTGAATCATATTTTATGCTATTCTTCTGGTGTTTTGCCTTAACTTACTAAGAACTTATATTTTTATTTCTTAAACATACACATCTTGGCATAATTCTCACCTACCTGTCATAATCTTATTATCTAACCTCTTATCCCCTTTCATGCACGTTTGAATTATTGAATTATGAACATACAATTTTGGGGATCTTGCTTTTTCTAGGCAGTTATAAGTTTTGATGAGTTTATTTACCCTTTCTGCATACCTTTCTATATAGCATACTCCTGGATTAATTTTTCTTTTTTCTAGAATACTTCTTTTGAAAATATTTTCAAGGAGAGTCTTGATGGAATAAATTTTCTGAGATTTATATGCTTAACAAAATCTTTTTTTTATCCTGTCATTTTATAATATTTTGCTAATAAAATTTAGGACAGAGTCTTTAAGTAGATTTTTTTAAATGTCAAAATATCATCTGCAAAATATCATCTATATACTTGGGGGGGAAAACAATAGAGAAAATTTTAAAGTAAAGTGATAGAAAAAGATAAAACTGGCAAAAGCAAAAAATAATCTAACAGTATGGTGTACATGTGTTTAGGAAAAGCCATGTATAAGAATGTTTATAACACCACTATTAAAAATAACCCCAAAACGGAAACAAACAAATGTCTAGTAACAGCAGAATAGATAAATAAATGTGGCATTTAAAGAATGGGATAGTATACAGTAGTGAGAATGAATGAACCACAACTGCATGCAATAACATGGATGAATTTTTCAAATCTGTTGAGTGAAAGAACCCAGATACAAGTGAGGACATACTCTATGATGCCGTTTATACAAAGTTTACGAACAGGCAAGTCTAGTCTATGATGTTGAAAGTAAGAGTGGTGGGAAGGTGGCAGTGACAGAAGGGGTAGGCAAAGAGAGTAGGACAGTTTCTGGTGAGCTGGGAACAGTCAGGTTTTTATCTGCTTCTGGCTATGCAAGTATGTTTACTCTATGACGATTCATACTGGGTAGTTATGATGTATGCACTTTCCTCTATGAATAACACATTTAATCAAAAAATTAAATGTATTTTTTAAATATACCTCTGTAGCAATATTTATAAAAGACAAGGTAGAATTCAAAGTTATTTTTCTTCAATATTTTGAAAGTTAACTCATTGCCTTCTTGCATCCAGCACTGCCTTGTGACATTTAAAGTCACTTTGGAGGGCTTCCCTGGTGGTGCAGTGGTTGAGAGTCTGTCTGCCGATGCAGGGGACACGAGTTCGTGCCCCGGTCCGGGAAGATCCCACATGCCGCGGAGCGGCTGGGCCCGTGAGCCATGGCCGCTGAGCCTGCGCGTCTGGAGCCTGTGCTCCGCAACGGGAGGGGCCACAGCAGTGAAAGGCCCGCGTACCGCAACAACAACAACAAAAAAGTCACTTTGGGGACTTCCCTGGTTGCACAGTGGTTGAGAATCCGCCTGCCAATGCAGGGGACACGGGTTCGATCCCTGGTCTGGGAAGATCCCACATGCTGCGGAGCAACTAAGCCCGTGCACCACAACTACTGAGCCTGTGCTCTAGAGCCCGCGTGCTGCAGCTACTGAGCCCACGCACCACAACTACTGAAGCCAGCACGCCTAGAGCCCGTGCTCCACAAGAGAAGCCACTGCAATGAGAAGCCCGCGCACCACAACGAAGAGTAGCCCCCGCTCACGGCAACTAGAGAAAGCCTGCGGGCAGCAATGAAGACACAATGCAGCTAAAAATATAAATAAATAAATAAATAAATAAAACACAGCTGTTTAAAAAAATAAAGTCACTTTGATTCTCTTTCTTGGTGTCTCTACTTGTCATTTTTGAAGCTTTAAGAATTTTCTTTCAATTTCCTTAATTTGATCTTAATTCCACTATGCCTATAAGTTGGCTTTCTTTTGTTTCCTGTTTGCCACTCCATGAATATTTTAGTCCTTTCAATGTGTTTGTGTTTTTCTGAAAATCAGTCATTATTTTAGTTACCGCCCTGGAATTTACAGCCCCATGGATCCTTAGGTAAAAGCTCTGTCCCAGCACCTTGTCACAGGGGTGGTGTTAGAAAAACAGAAAAGGCTTTAGGAATTGAACACTTCATTGATCTGTTTGTCTTTCTTTCTTTGTTTAAGAGCCAAGAACTCTGGAACTTGTAAAAAATTAAAAAACAAAATGAGAAGAATCCTCATCATCAATACAAATGAAAGAAAACTCCACACATAGAGAAAAAAACCCAGTCACATCATGAGAGGAGAGATCATTACAGCATTGATAGCTTCAATATATAATTTGGTTCTGGATAAAAATAAATATACATTTGTTTTGTAAAGTGTCTACTATTTAAATTCAGCTTCAAAATATTTGGATTTTCCGAGGTGGTAATTGTGGAAACTGTGTAACGTTTCTCAAAAATCATTTCGCACTCGGCAGCTGCACGGTGTAGATTGCCATTCCTCCAAGCGCCAACGCAGGGAAACAATTCATGTCTTCCCACCTCTCCCTGTTTCCTTTCTGTCTGTACAATGAAAATGGAAACGGTGTATATTTTTTCAAACATTTTCTGTTTCCCCAGTTGCCACCTCTGAAAACTGCGAATCGTTTTGAAGATAGGAAAAGAGGAGTACTATTTATTTTATTTTATCCCCTACAAGTAAACTGGAAAAAACTGGCCTTCACGCCTCTGCTTGGGGGGCGGGGCGGGGGTGGGGAGGAGGGGTATTTGTGTCGGAGGAGGAGTGAGGCAGCTCTCCCCAGGCGCTGGCGGGGCGCATCCTTACTCCACAGAACTGAAGGCGCTCAGTCTGGTCCGGTGTGAGATCCCTCCGGGCTTCCCAGCTGAAGCCAAACACCCCGCGCGGCCAGGAGCGAGGATGGAGTGGCTGGTGAGCCGGGCCAGGCGTGGGAAAGGGGGCGCAGGGTGGGCGACATCGCTCCGGCGGCCCTGGGGCGGTGGCGGGCTGAGAGCGCCGGGCTGCGGCTTTCCCCAGTCTGGTTCGGAGGTGGGATTTCTGCTAGCGCTTTCCCCTCAGCTGTTAACCTTGCTGAGAAGCGGATTTTGCCTTCCAAAGGGTGGTTTACAGGCCATTCCTGGCGTTCCAGTTCTCCGTCCCAGTGCGCTGGAAAAAGGATGCTGCCAGGCGCAGGCTCCGGAGACGCTTCTCCGAAGATCCTTGACATCCTCAGGCAGGAACTGGGCTGGGAGGCGGGCGCTGGCGGCGGGGATAGAGGGTGGTGTATTGGCTCCGTTTTGGTCCTGAAACCTGGGGTGGGGTTGCAGAATTTCAGGCTCAGGCTGTCCAGGAGAGCTGGCGCCCTCTGTGATGCTCCAGCCTCTTTCTGCATCCTCTGGGTCTTTGCCTTGGGAAACCATAAAGGATTGGATAAATCAGGGTTAAAACCCTGGGTATCCGCGAGAGACAGACATTTTGTTTATTCAGGACCTGTGTATATGACAAAATGAAGGAAGGGGAGGATTTTCATTTACATTGGTATTTGATAAAAATAATAAAAATTAAAATCTAAATACAAGAAATGCCTGAAGGTAGTTTTTTTTTTTTTTTTTTGTATATAGTTTATTGGCAGGGTCATACAGCCAGTTATTTCACTGTTTTCCTTAATAAAGGAGAATGGTGGCCTTAGAGCTAGTGTTTACTGAGTGCCAGGTGCTCTTAATCTTCACCACTATCCTTCAAAGGAGGAGTTATTACCCAATTTTACAAATAAAGAAACAGGCAGAGAGGTTAAGTTTTCCAAGTCCATGTGACTGTATGTGGCAGGATCAGGATTTGGACCTAGAAATTTTCAGGGAAGAGGTATGTATAGGGGCAAAGTAGATGGGCAGCTGTCAGGTAAGACCCAGGCCTCTGAACCCTGGCCCTCTTGACAAAGGTTATAAATGGACTTCTCTATTTCCATTATTGTATGATCTGATTAATGAATTTTTTTAAGTTACCTAATATATATTGGCTTTTACCATACCTTAGGCACTGTATTAAGTACTTTAAATGCTTAATTAATTCTCATAGTAACCCAAAGAGATAACAGCAACATTGATTTAGCGCTTATTTGTATCATTCACTGTTCTAGGAGCTTTACATATACTATCTCATTTAGTCTTTTTAACAGAGAGAAGGTTGGTACTATTATTTTCTTCTGCATTTCAGAGAGGTAAAATGATTTGTCCTAGCTTACACATCTAATATGGGTGCTAGCCTGAACTCAAGTCAGCCAGAGGGAATGTGTATATAATTAATAGCAAAGCTTTCTTTCTAATTCCCTTTGCCTCAATCACTGTGCTTCTGTTTCTTAAACATTGCTGGCCCCCAGTTCGTACATCTTGTGTTTTGGTGTGTGTCTGCTTTCTCTCTTATCCTAAAAGACAGATTTTTACTCGGAAAGCCAAACTCTTTTCATTCCTCATCACAGCCTTTGCTAGAGCCTGGATTTCCATGTGGCATGATGGTGTGGAATTCGAACGCTAAAGAAAACTTTTTAGTTTCAGAAGCCAAAGTTTTTTCTTTTTTTTTTTTAAACATCTTTATTGGGGTATAATTGCTTTACAATGGTGTGTTAGTTTCTGCTTTATAACAAAGTGAATCAGCTATACATATACATATATCCCCATATCTCTTCCCTCTTGCGTCTCCCTCCCTCCCACCCACCCTATCCCCTAGGTGGTCACAAAGCACTGAGCTGATCTCCCTGTGCTATGCGGCTGCTTCCCACTAGCTATCTATTTTACGTTTGGTAGTGTATATATGTCTGTGCCACTCTCTCACTTTGTCCCAGCTTACCCTTCCCCCTCCCCATATCCTCAAGTCCATTACCTAGTAGGTCTGTGTCTTTATTCCCGTCTTGCCCCTAGGTTCTTCATGACCATTTTTTTTTTTTTTTAGATTCCATATATATGTGTTAGCATACGGTATTTGTTTTTCTCTTTCTGACTTACTTCACTCTGTATGACAGACTCTAGGTCCATCCACCTCACTACAAATAACTCAATTTCGTTTCTTTTTATGGCTGAGTAATATTCCATTGTATATACGTGCCACATCTTCTTTATCCATTCATCTGTTGATGGACACTCAGAAGCCAAAGTTTTGAAATAGCATAAGCATTTGAGTTTTAAAAGCCTAAATGCTGAAAGGCCAAGGACAGGCCTTCATCCCAGAAAAAGTTGATGGGAAGAATACAAGGTGATGGAGGAAGCAGCTTCTTTAACCCTAGGCTGGGAGAGCAAAGAGGGACTGACTAGTGTCGGTTTGTGTCCTGAAAAGGATGCTCTGTGCCTGGCCCCTGGGAGTAGGGAGTCCAGGAGGGTGGTGAATAGAACTTACAGGTAGGTGTTGAAATCAAAGAACAGAAAACACCTGTGCCTTGCTTTCTTGTGGGGAACTGTGGGAAGAGGCAAGCCTGCCCATCCTGGCGAGGGAACTGTAAAACAGAGATGGACAGACACATGGGAGTCTAGTCAGAGATCCTTGCAGAATTCTCCTTTGTTCAGCACAGAAGAATCCAGGAGCACAGAATCTGAAGAATCGGGAAACATGAGAGAACATCCTGTAAGCACAAGATTTAATTGCACAAACCGATGATCAGGATGACTTGAGGGGAACATAGTGCCAGCGTGGATAGATGGTTGTAACCAAGGGTTAATGGTCCTGTCCCACGGCTTGGCATTCCCAGGACTGTGGATGCAGTGCCAGAGTTTGGGACAATTGTGAAGTGTTGGTGGGCTAAACTGACAGAGATTATGTGGTATTGACTGAAATTAAGTCTCTACCTCTAGTTGGAATGGCAACATGAAATAAAAATAAAGTTCAAGTTAAAGAAAAATACAGAGAAACCTATATTTCTTACGTACCTCAATTATAGAAAAATATAGAATATAGGAAAAAATATAGGGAAAATTTACATTCCTTGCTCATACCCCCTTACAGTGAACACACGAATGTCGACCAAAGCCAGCCATGGGGCTGCTGCAGAGTAAAGATATTCTGTCTCCACTCCACTCTCTCATTTTATAGCAAAATTATACCCAGAATAATAGTCCCTTAAATACCACCATGATTTGTAAAAAGGCCAAGGATTTCTGCCAGACACATGAAAATAAAGCAATGAAGAAAAACTAAAGCCATTACTGGTTTTTAAAAGGTAAAATTTACATAAACTGTGCAAAATTTGCAGGAAAATCTACCTCAGCAGTCACATCTTCGGCCAAGTGGTTACAACCTGAGTTACATTTTTAATATAAACAGATGTGGATTATTGGGGGAGTGAATGTTCTTCAGCATTTGCTGTCTCTATGTTTTCTGAGTATACTTATGGCAGTTTGTTTTCCCAGCAGTCTTGACAGTGGTGGCTTTGGAAGCAAGGCCTCAAATTGCTTATTGATGGCCATAATGAAGGAACCACACTGCTGCTTTTCCCTTCCCATATCCTGAGCACCCTCTGTTATTTCTTCCATTTATAGTCTCTGGTTCTGCTTCCACAAAACCAAAGGTTTCCGGTGGTTAAAACTTTAGCTGCAGCATTTCCTGAAACAGAGATTAGATCGAAGCTTTCTTAGCTTTGTCCACATCCAAATGCCCACTTCTGTACTTTGCTTTCTGTCTTCAGGTGTTGAGGAAGCTCTTCTGTCATCTGATTTGGTTCTTGGCTGCCATGATGTTTTGCAGGGCACAAGGTAAAGATACTCAATTCCCCTGCGTGGAATCCAGGAAACACAGTTTTTGGAGTGGAAACATTTGGCCACTCTTGTTTGTGCTGTGTTAGTTCATCTGTCTGCATGAATTATCTAAGTGTGTAATTCGTTTGGAGGACTGGGAGTGGTTCTTTCTGCTTTCCACATTTTTTCCAATGTTTTCAAAGAATTTAATATTAAGCAACTTTTCCTAGATAACACCAGACATGAAAAAATTCTTCCTAAGTTAAGATATCATTTTTCACCTATCAAATTGAATGATGTTTAAAATAATAATTCCCTATGTTTGTAAAGATATGGAATGCCTAAGGGAGTGTGAATGAATATGGCCTTTTGGGAAGGTAGTCTGGTAATAAACCTTAAATTTGGGTGTGTCCCTCTCACAGAAAAATACTAAAAATAATGAAATATGGAAGTTACGTAGGTTCCCATAGTCTATCATATAAAACATACACCTATGCTCTCCACTCATCTGCTGAATTTCCTACTTGTGCCAGTCCCTTCTCCTTGGTTCCATAGGAGACCACACCTCACTTTGCTGCTGGCCTTTTATCACCTTCTGCGTGATGTTGTACTACATCAGCCTTCACAGGGGTAGGAAAGGGAAGTGTCATACCATGTACAACATAGGATTTACCAACCCTAAATGGAGTTTCATATATGCAGTGAAGAATTATAAGCTTTCCACTAAATTATTAGTCAGAGAGAAAAGTTACCCAAGAAGTTAAAACTCTAGTTTTGATCCCTTTTCTACTCTATTCTAAAAGCAGCAATTTCTTCAGATCTCTGCTCTGCAAAATCTCAACAAACTTTTTGGAAACCCCAGTCCTAACAACCGGTATTCCCCCCAGAACTTTTCACATCTACCAAGAGTACACCTCACTAAAATTGGAATCATGCAACACTTGTGGGTTCCAGTTTGTATTTGTTGCTATGCCCGTCTTTTCATGCTTGATGTTGTTGAGTGGATACTGTTTGTTTGTTTATGCTGCCTTCTTTTTTCTAATTACTCTAACAGTTTATCTGTGTTATTAGTCTTAAAAAAAATAACAGATTTGGTGTTTTAAGTCAAAATTTTGTGTACCATTTTATTAATTTGTGCCTTCAACTTTATTAATTCACTCCTTTTATCATTTCTTGGGTGGGGTGGGAATTTTGAATATCTGTGTGTATTCATTTTCTTCTTGTTTCCCAGTAAATTAAGTTAGGATTAAATACTTCCCTCTGAGAACTGCTTTGTAAATTTCTACAGATTTTAATATATGATATTCTTATTGTCATTCATAGTGATTTATAATACTTGTTATGATTTCTGGTGTAATTAAGGAGTTAAAAGAAGCATGTAAATTTCTCATTTTATTGCATTATGGACAGAGTTCAAGGTCATTTTTTTGTACACTATTTCAAGTTCAATTTGAGGGTGTGTTCCATATGTTGTTTGAAAAGATTGTATGTTTTCTTTTGGGTAAAAGTTTACAAATACATGCTCATATGCACATACTACACATACATATATAATAAGTTATATATAAAAATTTGTTTTTCAAATGTTCTATATCCTTATATTTGATTTTACTGCTTTACTTACTTTTTTTAACATCTTTATTGGAGTATAATTGCTTTACAATGGTGTGTTAGTTTCTGCTTTATAACAAAGTGAATCAGTTATACATATACATATGTTCCCATATCTCTTCCCTCTTGTGTCTCCCTCCCTCCCACCCTCCTATCCCACCCCTCTAGGTGGTCACAAAGCACCGAGCTGATCTCCCTGTGCTATGCGGCTTACTTATTTTTTTAATATGTGGAAGTGAAAATTCCAAGCGAACAATGAAAAACTCTCTCATTATGATTATGGATTTATGGATTTTTCTTTGTAGTTCTATTAGGTTTTTATATATTTCAGAGTTATGTTGTTAGGTGCATGAAGGTTCATGATTAGTATGTCTTATTTTAGATTCCTCCTTTTATCGTTTTGAAAAATATATTTTTGTTCCTTACAGTGTTTTTGTCTTCTATTCTCCCCTTTCTCTCCTTTTAAAATTCTTACTGGACTCATGCTGAAACGTTCTAGTCTTTGAATTTTTCTTTAATCCTTTCTATATCTTTATCCCTTTGTACTACATTCTGGAGAAATTCTATGACCTGGTCTTCCTACTTACTAATTTACCCTTCAGTGATATTCATTCTGCTAAGTCTGTTAAGAGTTTACATTTCTCATTTTCTGCATCTATAGTTTCTACTCTTTACAGTGCTGGTTCCTTTTCACACTTAAGATATCACATTTTTTCACATCAAAATTTATTTATTTATGATAATAAATAAATTTATTTATGATAATAAATAAATGTATTTGTGATAATAAATACATTTATTTATGATAATAAATAAATAAATGTATTTATGATAATAAATACATTTATTTATGATATTTTTATTCATTTGGTGAGTTCTTGGGTTTGTAGAGTTTATTATTCCTCTATCATTGTGTTAACTTTCTCAAATGTTTGGCTATTTGTTTTATTGAGATCTCCCATTGAGTCATCTATCATATCAATATGACTAGCCAGCATGGAGGGGGAAGAAATTATTGCCATACCTTATATTCTGCACTGCATACAGTAAAAATAGGGGAATGTGTAGATTGTCATTTGGTGGTCAAATCTCTCTGGTACTATCAGCCTCCTGGAGCACTGTCCTGTATATCTCTCTATCTTGCGTTCCTATACTCACCACTGCTTCCTGAAGGCAGACATCACTACTGCTGCTCCTTCCTTTGCAGGTATGTGTGTGGAATGTACAGAGCTGCTATACCTTCTTCACTTAAACTAATCACTCTGCCTATTGTCCGTTGGCCCTTTCTTATTCCTAGCTGTTACTGCTCCAGGCATAAACTCACTTGGTGATGCTTCTATCCTATTTGGCACTTTCCATCTTCAACCTCACTTCACCTAATTTCCAGCCTACAGGGATTCTTCATGTAATTTCTGGTCACTGGGATTTTGCTTTCTTATTTTTCTACTCTGCTACTCTTAAAGACTGAACAAATATTTGAACTTATATTTCTCTAGCAACATCAGGAAGGTAGGTAAACGTTTCCTTTTTTTAGCATTTTTCTGTATCTTTTCTAAATTTGACTTTGAACGTGCATTGTTTTTAATCAAAAAAATGTATATTTGTGTATGTATTAAAATGTAAATGTTTTTTATGATTCCATGATGAAAGTGGACACCCAAGATGTAAGAGAGTTGCTGAACGCACCTGCTTCTTTAAGATGCTCTCTGCAAAATCCCCAGGAAGTTTTGATTGTGACATGGCAAAAAATCAAGGCTGTAAGCCCAGAAAACATGATCACCTTTAGCCAGAACCATGGGGTTGTAGTCCAGCCTGCCTATAAGGACAAGATAAACATCACCCAGCTGGGACTCATGAACTCAACCATTACCTTCTGGAATACCACCTTGGAAGATGAAGGGTGTTACAAGTGCCTCTTCAATACCTTTGGTTCTGGGAAGATCTCAGGAATAGCCTGCCTCACTCTCTTTGGTGAGAGTCTCTGAGAATACATTGTCTCTGGCTTGAAATGTTATTTTGCAGAATGTTTGGAATGTAGTGGTAGTGCCTAGTTTTTCAGGATCCTAACCCCAGAAAGGCTCATGAGAGGACACTTGGCCTTTCATGTCTACTGTAACTGTGGTTACTGTTATTTGGAGAGTTCAAAGGACTATGTTGAATCTCTGCCTGGAGTTATCTTTGCCCTGACAAATACTGTTGTCAACAAGAGTAAATTAAGGACCATAGTGAGGATAGTTCTCTATAAGCACTGATGTGGTTCAGACCTGGCTTTGCAATTAGCAGTCATGTGACCCTAGAAGAGTCCTGTCCACTCTGTACCAGAGTTTATTTATCTGCACCAGAAGTGTGAAGTAGATCATCTCTAGGGTCTCTAACAGCTTTAGTATTTTTGGATCTAAGGGCAAAGCCATATTGGGCTAAGCTGGAGCCAGTTATAGGGGTCCCTCTCGTTTTGTTTCAGTTTAGCTGTATCAGGATTGATAAGGAGACGTGCATCAGAGGCTCTTCATTCCTGATGCCTACTAGGGATTTAACTGAATAATAAGCATTCTTTTAAAATCCAAGAGGCTTAGTTTGATAAGATTCCTTTCTTCTTAACTGATGCTTAGCTGAGATCAAGAATTCAGAATTAGGAATAAGGGGTAACTTTGGAGGATGGCACGCTTGGTGGTAGTTTTAGAAGGGAAACGACAAACTTAGACGGGGTTATTAGGAATGTTAAAATGAGAGTTCGTGCACACCAAGAATATTGGACAAGGGATAAGAAGAGGCTCAATAAATAAGAATGCAAGGGAGGTAAGACAACACCAAATACAAGTTTCTTTCACTTATTTTGCCTGTAATGAGTCCTCTCTGCAGGATCTTGCATCAGGCTTTCTCCTTGATTTCTGTTTCTTTCACTCCTCTTTCTCCCTCTGTCTCCCTGTCTTTCTCTCTCTCTCCCCTCCTCCAATCCTTCCTTCCTCTTTCCTTTCCTTTTTTCCTCCCTTGCTCTTTTTTCTTCCCTCCCTCCCTCTCCTTTCCTTCCTTCCTTCTTTCCACCATTTTTCTTCCTTTTCCTTCTTGTGTCATATTTTTCTCATTTCTGTCTGTTTTCTTTTTCTTTTTTGTTCATCTTTCTTTCTCCTACTCCCCCTTCTTTACTCATAATCTTTATATTATTTTTTTGCCCGAAAAGCAGACTCTCCTGCATCTTCTAGTGAGTAATTCTGTAGTTCTTTTCCACACTGATCCTTTCCAGCCACAACTTATAGCTTTCATCTAAGTCATTCTTTGATACACCAGAGAACCCTGCTGCCAATCTGGCCACATCAACCATACTCATCTTCCTTTACCTTATGTCTCTTCCTCCAGGGCTTATTGATGTTAGTAATCTGGGCACTCTTGACAGAGCCACCGTCCTATAGGCTCATTTTCTCTAGCCTACTGCCACCCACCCACCTCTTGAACTTCTGAGCACAGACAAGCTTTCATTTAGCATTGCCCTTTAATTATCTTGTGGGCTCCAAAGCCAACCACAGAAAGGCAAGTTTACATTTGCTCAGCAGAGATAAACTGTATATTCCAAAGAAAATGAACTCATTAATCAAGGGACTTTTGAAAGGGAACAGGGTACAGCTGACCTAAAAATAATGTCCTTTTTTCATAAGCTAGTTATTTTCTGTTAACTCCATAAGGTGATCTCCACGGTCCTTACAACTGTCATTCTGTGATTTTCTGACTACTGACTATGAATTTCTAATTGACATTTTGTGTAGATATTTCAAGCAGGGACTTGCCAAGTCTGCTCCATGCATCTTGCTCCCTGGCCCAGTTCCAAACAGAAAAAGGCTTTCTCTAAGCAGCAGCCCCGCTACGGGCTCTCTGTTCTGAAACTGCCCTCGTGCTTCTGAGAAGTGTAGACTACTTGTGTGGAGGTGCCGATTGGTGGTCATTGTCAAACTATTTGAGAGGGGTACCCAGAAGAAGGCAGAGATCTTACATTGCCCATGGAAGAGAAAAGAATAATTAGGTTCTGCACTGTCTGGGGGAGAAGGTACCTTCTGTCCATCCAGCTCATTCTCCTAGAGGCAAACTACAGGGAGGATCGTACTTGTCACAGGGTTGTACTAGGCCAGTCTCCATCCTGCAATTCAGAGAATTAGACACAGAAAGAACCCAGAAGGCCGCAGTTTGGATTGGATGTGCTACCTTATCTTTCTAGCCTCCACTGTCTTTCTGTAAAGATCTTTTTCTCATCTCTCTGAGGAGAGTGTAGCACTCACACCATGCTTAACTGATGGCAGATCATTTTTTTTGTCCCAGTACAGCCCACAGTATTCCTTCACTATAAACTATCTGAAGACCACCTAAATATCACTTGCTCTGCCAATGCTCGCCCAGCCCCTATGATCTCCTGGAAGGTCTCTGGGTCAGAGATTGAGAACAGTACTGAGATTCTGTCACACCCCAATGGAACAACGTCTGTCATCAGCATCCTCCAGATCAAAGACCCCAAGAGTCAGGTGGGGAAGGAGGTGGTCTGCCAGGTACTGCACCTGGGGACTGTGACCGACTACAGGGAAACTGTGAACAAAGGTAAGAGAGAGAGGGCAAGATTTACCGTGGTCACATTTGTGGACACACACCTGCAAGGTGGTGAATGCTCTGCAGAGCCTCTTGGCCTTTAGCAAAGGACCTGATAAGGGAGAGAATGGGATAAGTAGGGAAAGAAAAACAGAGTTGAGGAAGCCAATAAAGCCGATTTTACCTTGGCAAATGTGGTATGTTGCCCACATACTGAACGCTTTTGCTGAGATCCATCCATTGATTTATTCTTCCGTGCTACTAACTGAGCATTTGTTATGCCAGAAACGCAACAGTGAGGACTCAGTCCCTTCACACAGGGAGCTTCTAGTATAGCGGGGAATGCAAAAGGAGCTGGGCAATTGTAAAACTTCATGATAAATGCTTCAATAAGAAAGCTATAGTAGGAGTTCGGGTTTTTCAGCATGAGCCACCTGTTCTTCTTTGGCCCTGCAATAAACCTTTCTCTACTTAAAAAAAAAAGACAGCTGTGGTACACCATGGGAGGATTGAGAGAGGGGAAAAGGAGCATCAGCTCAATCTGGAGGGATTAGGATGTTTTCCTGGAAGCAGCCACATCCAGGATGAAACCTTTGCATAATCTACGCTGTGGGAAAGGGGCTTTTAGGAAGGGGGCCAATCTGAGATGTTCTCCTCACCCCATTTTAAAATAAACTGCCTCCTGTTCAGGACTTCTTTTGCTCTCCTGCGTTTCTATCTAAACTGCTTTCTCTGGGCCTCATCAATACAAGAGGTAAAGATTATGGGAGAGAGAATAAAGAAAGCGGTGGTTTTAGAGACAGGACACTTTAGTGATGACAGCCACAGTTTTCTTTCTCTATGCAGTTTTGAAGCACTAACTCTGGATGAGGCACTCAGCAATAAGCCTCCTATAAAAAGATATTGCTGCTTTTTTTCTGGGCGCATTGTAAACAATGAAAGCTGGAAAAGTTTAGACCTCATTGGTATGGTGGCCTCTAGTGAACATATCCTGTAGTCATTTCTGGGGTCCTTGAAAAAGCAGACTAATCAAAAAGTAAACATTTAGGTAAATTTGCTCAAGAGGTTTGCAGTATTAGCTTTGGACATTCGTGAAGAGATCCTCAGATTCAGCCACGGTGAAGGGTAAATTTCCCTGAAAAACAAAAATCTGAAAAGGAACATGTCTTTCCAAGAGTGCCAAAATTGACATATCATTTATAATGTTTATGCATCATTTGTATAATGTTTGTTCATTCTGCGAACATTTACTAAAAATCTTTCATGCTTAAAGCATTATGTCGAGCACTAGAACTAGTGAAATTAGACAAATCTGAAGGTGCTCAGTTAAAGTATGATGTGACAAATTCCATTATAAAGGTATGGAGAAGATGCTGGAGACTCGCCAATCAGGGAGTGTTTCTTCTGCCTTTGTATTACACAGTGACACTGAGGGGCTGACATTCAGGCTAAGTTGCATCTATTGACTATTGGAAAGAGATTTAATAACAAAGGCATAGATTAGAAGCAACACAATAAAAACATTGAGATGAGTTCTTCCTGGGGGTTAGAATCACGAGATTCATTATTCTTTTCCTTTATATTTCTCTGTATTTTTCAACAATTCCTCAATAAACATATTACTTTAATGGACAGTATGGCAAAGAATATGTGCTTTGAAGGCAAACAGACCTCTGAGCAAGCCTTGTTCTACCACTTACTACACTGATTTTGGGCTTACTTAACTTCTCTGAGCCTCAGTTGTTTGTTTTTTTAATCTGTTAGATAATTATAATAAGACCTAACTCTTGGGCTATTTAGAGGATTAAATGAGGTAACACATTCAAAGCTCCTACAACTTAGTAACTACATAAAACATGTTAGTGATTATTATTATTTAAATGTTATTAAAATAATGTGAGGTCATGAATATAGACTTCAGTATATATATATATATTTAAGAATAATTTTCATCGAAAGCTCAGCTCTAGTAAAAACTCATCACAGCTGTCTCTTTATCGCTTTTTGCCTCTACAGCTTCCACTTATGACTTGTTTTTCCTTTTCTCCCTTCAATATCCACAGGCTTTTGGTTTTCAGTTCCACTGCTGTTAAGTATTGTTTCCTTGGTAATTCTTCTGGTCTTAATTTCAATCCTACTATACTGGAAACATCGTCGGAACCAAGACCGAGGTGAGTCCCCATGAAGTACAAAGAAGGAAAAAAATGATTGTTTAATGACAATTTGGGGGTAAAATGAAGATATAAGTAAAGGGGTGACAACCATGTGTTTGGTTTGGTGTTTCCAGAATACATAAATGTTGATGGTATTTTAAAACATTTCAGTGTCATTTTCTTGCAATTGGACATTAGTTTCTGCATTTCATTTGCCAAGATGGTTTAAAGGCCAATTATTTTATAAATTCAGAGTAAGGATTGATGAGAGGACATGTGGAAAATGTTTATTCAATAACTATGGAATCATCTAATGGCAAAAGCAGGGAAGTCTTGGCACCCAGGCTGTGTTCATTCTGCCCAGGACAATCTCTTCTCTTTTTACAGTATTCCACAGGTCAGCTACCCCACTTAAGAGACTGTGAACTTGTCTGATATGATCACTAATTGAGTAGTGCTTTCTATGTTATACTCTCACTATGGCTCAGACACTCTAGGCAAACATACAGGTGATCCATACTTATAATAACTGCATCATGTCATTCTGCCCTTATACACTGTTAATTTCTCTCCAGCCCCTACAACAACTATCACAGTGCCTTATGTATACCAGGTGGTCAATAAATGTTCATTAAAAGATGAATGAGTGAATGAATGGAAGGGTAGATTTTCAAAGGGATTTGTTCAATTCCATTTTATTTTTAAATTGCAAATTCAGTACCTCATAGATGCTGAGTCTTAAACACTGTGAGACAATATAAAACAAGAGATGGTATCAAACAAGAGGTGTCAGCCAGCTGGGAAGAATTAAATTTCTTTAGTTTCTGAAGACAGTGCATAATTTATGAAAGCTAATGCAAAGCTGCAGTTTATGTTGTATGTAATGGGAATTTCCCAAGATGAAGGGGTGGTATGGGAGTTTTCTTCAGCTCACATGACTGACAGAGAGGAAAGAAAAAAATGTTGGCTTTGAGTGTTATTTTACATTTCTATTAAAAATCTCACTCAGGTCTTCCCTGGTGGTGCAGTGGTTGAGAGTCCGCCTGCCGATGCAGGGGACACGGGTTCGTGCCCCGGTCTGGGAAGGTCCCACATGCCGTGGAGTGGCTGGGCCTGTGAGCCATGGCCGCTGAGCCTGTGCGTCTGGAGCCTGTGCTCCACAACGGGAGAGGTCACAGCAGTGAGAGGCCCACGTACCACAAAAAAAAAAAAAAATCTCACTCAAATGCTACCTTTTTTCCTTTTTATTTTATGTCTCATAGACTAATATCTTTCACCTTCTAAGTTTTTTGAACATTTGATTTTGCATAAGCCTTATATAAACACCTGATTAATTCTTGTGACTTTATAAGAAAAGCAACAAATCACCAGTGTCAATGACCCTTTTGCAAAAGTAGATAAAGGGATTTGTTCTGTATGGGACAGGAGATTGCAAATCAGATAGTCTTATTGCACATAAACCTAAACCCATAGAACCCCTTAGCACTCTGCAAAATGTCAAAGGCAGAAGGCCGTTTGATTCCACTTTTTCCAAACATTTCACTTTTCCAGTTAGGAACTGAAGTTGACTTCCTTCCCTAAGGTCACACAGTTAGTTAACTAACAGCAGACCTAGGATTAGAATCCTGGTCTCCTGACCTCTGCCGGAATGTTCTTTCAGTTATAGTTTCCTGACTTGAAAGGTGCTGTTGTTAGTTGCATTTATTTCTGTCTGTGCTGGCTGATATTACTGTGTTCTTCTGTAAAGTACAAGCAGAAAAGTATGAAGTGTTTAAATTCATTTTAAAAATCCCCTTGGGCAAGAATCTTATAATACAACCTATTCAAGCCCAAGGTAAATTTCAGTAGAAAGGGGCATTTGCAAAATAATTGTCCTTTGTTCATTAAGTCTTGTATTTTCTGGGAAATACATTTGTTCAATGCCTTATTCAGTTGCTGAAGTGAAGTGAGTCAGTTTATTTGGTTCCATATACTTAAATAGCTAGTAAAATCAAATGTCAATTATGCTGGAGACAAACCCTCAAGTCTGAGGGAATACTGGTTTGTTAAGACCAAAACTTAAGTAATACAAAAAGCTGGGAGAAAGGGAAGAAAATCATCAAAGATAGAGACATTTTTTATTTCTTCAAGTAACAAATTTTGATTGTCAATTTGTGATGAAAGTGAATAGTGCTACCACATTTGCTTTCCATCTTTCTTTTTTTTTAATTTTTATTTTATATTGGAGTATAGTTGACTTACAGTGTTGTGTTAGTTTCAGGTGTGAAGCAAAGTGATTCAGTTATACATATACATATATCTATTTTTTTTGGAATTCTTTTCCCATTTAGGTTATTACAGAATATCTTTCTTTACCCTTTGTGTTTTTTTGCTTTCTCTCTCTCTTTTACTTTCTGTTATCTTCTGAAACATAAAACTTTTGGATGGGTGGGGAAACATGATCAGTCAAAAATGACACCAAGATTCTGGACCTGGTGACCTGAAAAAATGGTGATATGAACAGAAATAGAAGTGGAGAGGGGGAACTGAGTGTGAGAGTGTGTGTGTGTGTGTGTGTGTGTGTGTGTTCAGAGTTTGTGGGGAGAGAAAGAGTAGAGATTAATTAGTTCTTGAACTTATTGAATATGAGTAGACAAAGAGTCATCTCCTTGGAGCTGCCCAATAGTAAGACAAATCTGGTAAGTAAGAAAAGTCTGTTAAGTAAAGTCCAACTCTTTGTTAGATAAATGACCAAAAAAAGTTTATTTTAGATTAAAATCACTAATTTGTTGCTCACAAAAACATAAGCAAATTTATAGTTTGTGGACAGAAGGGTAGTCTCTAATGACAGATGTTATTTTCATATAAAAGTCAGGCTCCCTGCAGTTTTCCTGTGATTCTGTATAATGCCAGAGAGTGTGATGTTGGGTTTTTCAACTGTAAAGCTGTACTAGTGATGAGCTAGAGGTGACTTCTCTTTGCACCATTCCTAATGGAATCATCACAATTACTTCCCATGAGACTACAGCAATACAATAATAGGTTAATAGGTTTTCAAAGAACATTCTTTTTTTCTTTTATGAATCAGTACTTCATTACTAAATAGAAAATGGGAAGAAATTGAAATTTCCTAGGGAAATTTTCCATCATTTCATGATAGTTCTTTCTGTTAAAGCCAGTTGTTGCCCCTTCCACACATACTACAGTGAAGTAAAATTTGAGGTTGAGGATAATCTTTTATTTCTCATTAGCCAACCCACCAATGATCACAAGCTTCTTAGAAACAACAACTTCACTTTGGGGCAGATCATCATAGATAATCACCTAATTTTTAGAAATCTTTTATTTTGAGTAGCAGTCTTCTTGTGTTTGATTGGGTCAAGGCTGATTTGGAAACCAATAGAAGATTTAGACAATCATATGAAATGCATATTCCAAACCTCACTTTTCTTCAAGTATCTAACTATTTCAGGTAAAAGTGGGTTTTTTTAAGCCCACATTAGCTATATAATTGCCTTGATTTTTTTCAGTTCGCTTCACAATAATCTAACCTTATAAATAGGTTCTTTGCAATGCTAATAATGATAATGTTGGTACACACTATATCTTGGGTGGAATCATGTCACTTTCTCCGATTAATTTTTTTTACCATCTTTATTGGAGTATAATTGCTTTACAATGGTGTGTTATTTTCCACTGTATAACAAAGTGAATCAGCCATATATATACATATATCCCCATATCTGTTCCCTCTTGCGTCTCCCTCCCACCCTCGCTATCCCACCCCTCTAGGTGGTCACAAAGCACCAAGCTGATCTCCCTGTGCTATGCGGCTGCTTCCCACTAGCTATCTATTTTACATTTGGTAGTGTATATATGTCCATGCCACTTTCTCACTTCGTCCCAGCTTACCCTTCCCCCTCCCCGTGTCCTCGAGTCCATTCTCTATGTCTGCGTCTTTATTCCTGTCCTGCCTCTAGGTTCTTCAGAACCTTTTTTTTTTTTTTTTAGATTTCATATATATGTGTTAGCATACGGTATTTGTTTTTCTCTTTCTGATTTACTGCACATACAGATTGCCAACAAACACATGAAAGGATGCTCAACATCACTAATCGTTAGAGAAATGCAAATCAAAACTACAATGAGGTATCACCTCACACCAGTCAGAATGGCCATCATCAAAAAATCTACAAACAATAAATGCTGGAGAGGGTGTGGAGAAAAGGGAACCCTCTTGCACTGTTGGTGGGAATGTAAATTGATACAGCCACTATGGAGAACAGTATGGAGGTTCCTTAAAAAACTAAAAATAGAACTACCATACGACCCAGCAATCCCACTACTGAGCATATACTCTGAAAAAACCATAATTCAAAAAGAGTCATGTACCACAATGTTCATTGCAGCTCTTTTTACAATAGCCAGGACATGGAAGCAACCTAAGTGTCCATCGACAGATGAATGGATAAAGAAGATGTGGCACATATATACAATGGAATATTACTCAGCCATAAAAAGAAATGAAATTGAGTTATTTGTAGTGCAGTGGATGGCCTTTCTCCTATTTTAAGCTTAGTACTACATCAAATAACAGAGGTGCTCAGTAAATAATTTGTGTTGCGGAAATTGGTGATTAGTCGGAAAGATAATACAAAAGATATATGTTTCCAAAAAAATGAGAATCCTTGCTTTGCTAAATAATTGTACTTACACGTTCCAGATGAAGGCTGGATGAGTGGTAACCCTCACCTCTATCCCAGTGTCCTCCTAGTTCCAAGCAGAAGAAAGGGTGCTTTATATGAGAAAAGTGTGAAGCAATCTTTATTGAACCGACTAGGTTAGAATTGCTTGGAGGAATCTTGCATTCCAAGGCTACTTGTCTACAAAATTTCGCCCTTGAATGGGTGCAAATGCCACCCATCATATCAAAATGTCATAACAAAATCCAATCACAAAGTAGGTGGCTAACAGACCTGTAAACCTGGGCATTCTTGCCTGAGCTGTTCTGTCTTTCACGGCTGAACAGATCACTGATACTGGAAATGTTGGCACAGTTAAAACATGAAGAACTTTGCAGTTTCTGGTAAAGAATTACTTCAGATTACATGGAGAGTGAGATGTGGAACCAAGATGATATCCGAGGTCTTTTACTTCACTGTTTACATGCCTTGTAGAGAGGCCCACATGCTCCAAGTTTAAGTGCTAGAAAGCTAATAACCTTGAAAGGACCTCTATCTGTCTACTTTGTGACCATTCCCAACCTGATCTCCAGTAAGTGAGGAAACAAAGGAAACAAAGCCCAAGGTCTTATAAATAAAATACATGTAGATCATTTGGAATTCTTGAACGTGTTCTTTTACTTGTAGTCTTAAGTGTATTACTGAGCAAGTACAGTCTTACTTAGGAATAGCAAACTATTACTCCCTAGAATCCTAGAATTACTCATGTCCTTTTAAAGAGAGTCACAGTTGCCTCACATCATGTTGGGTCAGGAATGTCTACTTCCTTCTCTTGGCTGATGAAATATACACAGGAGAATTCTGTGTTTATTGATCCTTCTGTTATTTATCTTCTTAAAATCTATTAGAATAGAAATTATAAATGTTCAAAGTTAATATCTTGATCTTTCTTTTACCCAGAGCCATAGAGGAGTCACACAGAACCCTGAAAGTTATTCCCTGGTCTACTTGAATCTGACTCAGGAGGCAAGCAGGAGAAAGAGGGTCATTCTTCAAGGAACCTAAAAGAGCAAAAGAAATTGGAGTCAAAGGCGTAAGAATTTCAAGACTTTCTACTGCCATCTAGGCTACCCAATGCTTCTGTGAGTTCCAAGAGGAAGTCATTTTACCTCTCAGGTCTGTTGTAGGACTTGATTTTGCAAAACAATGCCATGTTGTGCTGTTGAAAGGGTAGTGGACTTAGAATCAGGAGCCACCGCTCAGAGACTGACTTTGACTCCGACTGGTGGCAACTCTATGTTAATCACTATCTCAATGAGCTTCCACGTTTGCATACAGAAAATTAAGGATTTGGACCAAATAATTTGCCATTCTGCTCCCAAAATGGCCATAATTCCAGGAAAAAAAAAGGAATAAACAAAGAGAAAAGAAATGAAAAAGAGAGAGAAGAATACAGGAAGGTAGGGACCAAAGAACTTTTCTGAGACTACCTTTTGCCTTTCTGTGGCTATTCCACCTCTTCTTCCCTTCTTCTTTGGTCCATTAAGTCTATTTCCTCATCACTTGGTATCTAGTCCACCACCTGCTTACTGTTTTGCTAATAACTGGTCTTTCTAGAACCCTCAGTTTCACTGCTATTCTTCATGTACTTCTGTGATATTTACCACAGTGGAAGCGGAACTGAATTTATTGTGAAGTAATGTTGGCAACCTTAACTTTACTTTCTGTTTTTATAGCAGACTAGATATTATTAGTCTCAGCAGCTCACATTTTTAAAAAGGCATGCATTTCTCATCCATTTGTTTCATAATATGACCCAGCCCTATTTTAGTCATTCTAAATTCAGCCTAGTATAATGAAGACATATTTAGAAAATATGGCATTTAGAAAGTTTCCTGAATGGCAGTCAGCTAATTCAAATGCTTTGTCTCTCCCAGCTTCTTTTCTCATGAGTTAACTTCTCACAATAGCAGAGGAAGCATGTATGGGTGTACAAATCCCTTTGTTGTAAACATATGGTTCTAACTAGTGGAACAATTTTGAACTCTTAAATAATCATACGACCAAGTTGGTGACTTTTTCAGTATCTTTTGCCTTCTTGTCTCTATCCAGTGACCTAGGAACTAAAAACTAAAACTTAAGTTGTTTTCACTGTTGAATTGAATATTTATATATTTAGTAAGGTTTTCGTATGTTATTTAATTCTGTATTATTTCGTATATTTGTATTAATATACTGAATAATTAAAAGTGTCAACTCTAAATATTTGGTTCATGATATTCTCGTAGGGAATGTGGAAAATGTGGGCATTAATGATAATCTGTATATTTTTCCTCTGTGTGTGAAATCCTCCCCTCTATCTCTTACCCCCTAAAAGATGCTGTTGGCATTTATGATTTGTCACAACGTCACAAATCAGATGTTCTTGATCTGACCAGTGAAAGCTGCTTCATGTTGGTGCCTGTGTCCTTTTGATATGACCCGGTCAATTTTGGAGTACTTCCTTATATGTGCTGTTTTGATTTTGCTTTTTTGTTTGTTTGTTTGGGGATTTTTAAAAATTTAATTTAATTTACTTATTTTTATACAGCAGGCTCTTATTAGTTATCTATTTTATACATATTAGTATATAGATGTCAATCTGATTTTGCTTTTAGATACCAACCTTTGCAAATGGATTAGCTCACACAGTTTTGAATTTAGTAGGAATTAACATCCTGCTTCTGGTTTTGCTGTTTTTTCTGGTATCTCAGCTGCCAGATCAGACAGGGTAAATTAAAGCAGCAGTTCTCAAACATTTAAAGGTCTCAGGACCCCTTTACACACGTAAAAACATTATTGAGGACCCCAAAGAGCTTTCTTGTAAAGCGAATTATGTCTGTTGATGTTTACCATATTTGAGATTAAAACTGATAAACTTTAAAAACAAAAATCTACAAACATGCATTTCATTAGTCATCAGAGTGATAGCAACATCACACATCAGGTAGCTTCTGGAAGGCTCCACAGCACACTTGTGAGATAATGAAAATAAGGAATTGATGTGATTATGACAGTAGTTTTGACTTTGTGGAACCCCGGAAATGGTCTCAAGGACAATTTTGAGGACTGCTCACTTAACGTATAGGCAAAGAAGGAGACCATCTTATGAGATTTCATGAGTCTCTCCCAAAGGCTCTCCTTTATGAAACAGCTATCTTCACAGTGCCTAAGCATTCCACCATTCCACCATAATTTTAGTTAGGCCATTATCTTTCTGGGAGTTCCGCTTAAAGTGCAGAAAGGCCTAGGTCTACTCCTTCTTCCTCACTAGCAATTCAACTTAAATTGGCTTATTAAATGGCTTATCAGTTACCTTGCAGGGTATTGAGAGACTTGGACTTAGAATAGGTAGGTTTTGATGGGAAAAACTTGGGAGGGTCATAGAGAGCAAAGAGAGGAGGTGGAAGGTGTGACTCAGAGCACATGGCTCTGTCTGACAAGGCAGATCCCTGGGTAGCACCAGTCTTGCCTTGTGACTCCTGCCCTCTCACCCCTGGGAGGGTCTCACCAACTGCCCCTTACTCATCCTGAACCTTTCAATTAGGGGAGTTTCTTCCGAATCTATGAATTGGAAAGAGACAGTTTGGGCTTTGTGTGCTTCAGCAAGGTTGGGAAAGTTGTAAATATTTGAGTCACTTTGAATAACTCAATCACAAAGTTTTCTTGGCAGTAAAAATTTAGAAACTTCCCAGGGTGGTGGTAAATGAGCTCAGAGATAAGGGAAACCAAAAGAAGTTTTTTGTTCTTAAATAGAACTAAAACTGAAGGTGAAGATTTGGGGGGAGCGGTTGGAATTTATTAACCATAAATACAAGTTCAAAGAGTACAAAATCCCATAGTATGACTAGGGATTATGAGGCTTTGGTTAAAATAGTTCTCTTGGACCAACTTTCTTCTATGGTTATTTAACTCGTCAAGAAGGAGATTTAACTTTCTAAAAATAAAGCTTCCTAAAGTAATTCTTCACAACTGTAATGTTTTTGTTTTTTATATTTGCTCTCAAAATGTTCCAGATAGGACTTCAGTCTCCCTACCACAGTCACTTAGGCTAAGAAACATGGACAGGGTCACAGATACCTGTGATTCAATTGTAAGCAAGCCAACTTTTGCATAGACATCATATTCATTTGAGCCTTGTGAGGTCGGGAAGGTTTTTAAGCCCATCTTTATAGGTGTGAAAAATGAAGCCTTAAGCTTTTCAGTGACTTTCTTTGGGTAACACTGAAAGCATGACATGGGACTAAAACTCCAACTCAGAATCCCAGACTTCCTGCCCAGTGCTCTCTCTGTTCCCTCCATTCTTACTGTCATTCATCCCAAATCCTACTTGTCAGTATATCCTATTTGCTCTATCAATATATTTAGAATCCAACTCTTACCCCCAATCTTACCACCTGGCCCAAACCATCATTATCTTTCTCCCAGATTGTTGACATAGTTTTCTAATTAATCTCCCTGCTTCTGCTTTCTCCCCTTTTTAGTCTCTTCTCACATCTGTTTTAAAATATAGGTCAAGACAAATCGTGTCATTCTTTTTCACAAAATCTCCAAGTGCTCCCTATCTTATTTAGAGGAGAAGCCAAGGTCTTTACATGGGCTGTATGGCTCTACATGATTGGGCTCCCTGATACTCTCTGAGATCACTTCCTGCTGCTCTTTCTCCTGTTCATGCTCTGCCAGCCACACTAGCCTCCTTGCTATTTCACTAACATTCAGACAGGTTTCCACCACAGGACCTTGGCACTTACTTTTCTCTCTGCCTGGAATGTTCTTCCCAAAGGTGGCCACATAAGCCTTTTCCCCAACAAACCCTTTCTGTCTCCCTCTCCTTCTTCATTTTTCTCCCTTGCATCCATCAAAATCTACATACTTTACTTGTTTATTTTATTATCTGTCTCTTTCCAATAGATTGTAAGCTTCATAAGGGCAGAGGTTTTTAAATCTGTTGGCTTGCTTGCTTGCTTTTCCCTAGCATCTAGTATAAGCAGTCAAGGAGTATTTCTTGAACAAATCAATTTTATGCCAATACATTATGGGAGGGAGGAATAGTTCAAACAGCTTTGTACTGGAGCATCTCTCCTTCCCTGTGGGAGAGTATGATTGAACTAGAGAGTAGAAAAGGACTTTTAGAAATTGTTTGTCATAAGGCATAGAGACAAGCATAATGGATCTAGAACCAAAAGAATGGGGTTTAAGTTCCATCTCTGATATTTAGTAATGGGTTGACCTTGGACCAGTCATTTAATCTCTCTGAATTTACATGTCCTCAATTTTAAATTGCGTGTGCACCAAGTCTGTCTTCTGTAAAGATTCAAGTATGAAGGGGTATAGCTCCCAACATGCGCAAGTTTATGTGCTGAGGCGTGTCTGCCCTGTGACCTCAAAACCCCCACTGAAACAACACAGGCCTCATGTCCTTCCCAGTTCCTTTTCACAGTCAGCCCCACCCTTGTCCAGAAGTGGATGTGGGGTTGAGGTGGAGATAGGAGTGCTAGCAGTGGGAGCTTCCTTCTGGATGAACAGAGAGAAAACCTACTGGTCTTTGTATTAGGGACCCTAATACATCATCCAGGATGATTTGGCCTCTCCTTGGGCTGAGGATAGGACCAAAGGAATAAAACACACAAAAGGTAGCAAGAAGGTGCTGTCTGCAAACCAGGAAGAGAGACCTTCCAGAACCCGACCATGCCGGCACCCTATAAAAACAAAACCCAAACCAAAAAAATCCCACAAAAGTTAAAGTCCTTTCTATTGAGCATCAGCTTCTGAATACAGTTTTGCTACCTTGCTCCAGAGTATTAACAGCCACCACCTGCCGTAAGAGATGGCAGAGAGCTCTCCAAACACTTAAAGAGGATGCAAAAATTGATACCGCTGAAAGCTCTCCCTAGAATTATGTTGCTTTACCAGATTTGATAATATGTCATGATAGAAGGACCTTACCAGAATTTGAAAGGTTCCAGAGAATTCAACAGATACTTAGGTACTTTTCACCTAAATCATATTAGCCTAGAGAGTGAAGCACTCAACTCAAAGAGTTGGAACTCAAAAGGAGAGTTGTGTTTTTCTGGAAGTAGCTTTCACTTTCTAGTCCAACAGCAAAAGGCACTGAAGACCAGCTGCTCAGATGATGCATGATTCTGGATCTGTCATTGCCGTTTAGCTTTGTATATAATTCCCTTAACTTGTACACACAAGAAGGTCTCCCTTCTTATAAATCAAAGACAATAATGTAAATATCTCATATAAAAATAAGTCAGATGATGTCTTTAATTAAATGGTCTTTTGTAATGTATTGATTAGTAAACCCGGTGGTTCTTAGTTAAGAAACATGAGGAAGCACTAAAATTTCAGCAACAGTGACCAGTTGGATGGAAGCACACTGATACCGTCAGTGGTGGGTAGCCCTGGCCTAGACCAGTGTTTGTGAAATATAGCTCAAAGATAGCTTAGAATTTTATTCCCCTTTTTCAGTTGTCCCAGTGAGTTTCTGGGAGACCAAGCTAGTTCTGCAGCTGCCCATGCCTGGTTGGAACCACTTGGGGAAAGGAGATGCTTTTCTCCACTTTGTCTTAGAGGCTAAAGTTAATTTACAAATCGCTTGGAAAGAGAGAATGTATTCTTTGAGGGAACTCTAGGCCTACCAAGTTGTATTTGATTTGACTGGGTCCTACCCTCAAAGCGTCATCAGAAGCCACCACTTATGTAACTAAAGATCATCAGCAATTCCTGACACTTCAGGAACTGACTGACACTTATGCCCCTGGGTAAGCTGATACTTCCTGTTGCATGGCAAGAGGCAGTGAAAGAGACTGAGTTAAAATCATAGAAAGTCAGAATGAAGAGATTTCAGAGACAAGAAAACAGGCCTCAGAATGCCAAGTGACTCACTAAAATCACACAGGACTTTACCAGGACACAGGAAAAAACCAGGCAGCAGAAACTCCCAATGTAGTTACAGACAAAAGATTCTTACACGGCCTGCCATAATCTGGTTAGCCAAGAAAAACCATTTCCTAAGTTTAAATATACCTGCAGGCCCACAGGGCTTACGGGAACCCCAAACTTTCCTGAACTGCCTCCTTCTGCATGAGGTTCAAAGCTGTTCCCGTCACTGGTTTTTGATGTACCTCCAGCTTCTTTGGCAGTGAACAGGTAAACATCTGGTTTGATAGATAATATGTAGTTTTGACTTGATGCTTAAATTCTGGAAAATGCTTTCCCTTGACTGGAATAGTTTTGATTGTTTTCAGCAAAGGTAATTTTGAGGGTGGATGGGTGGATCTTGATGCAAGAGAGAGAGAGAGAGAGAGAAAGAGAGAGAGAGCAAGCACATTCTTGGTTAGGGAGGAGAAAGTTTCCAGATATATCAGATTAAAAACAAATATTTAAAAAGCCCCAAGAATCACTTATAAAGCTAACACTTATAAAGTCAGACTTGAATGAATTTCCAGTCATCAGGTTTCAAAAGCAAAACATATTAAAGGGAACATTACAAAAATCGTGAAAAGATGAAGAGAAAGAAAAAAAGTGATTTCACAGGTTTGGGGTTCGTATTTGACTTGGTTTCTTGAATAAAACAATGGAATAGAGGTGATGATGTCATTAGATGAAGTTTGTGATAATTGGCTTTTATACCAATTAAATATGTAATAATTTCTAACCATATAGCTGTTAGAGAGCAACATTGCATTTATCTTTGCTATTTTATCAATATTCTGTTAGCTTTGTTTACGGTGATCAGAACAGCAGCATGTATCTTGCAGTGGATAGCGTTTTATGAAGCACTGTTTCAACCACCCAACTGTCCTGGGTCCTGAGAGATAGTTGCAGAGGGAGGCATGGAAAAAAATTCTTTTCCTGGAGAAATTTAAAACTTAAGGACAGACAAAATAAACCTACCTGCATGTATTTAAAAACAGCTTGTGAAATTACATGAAGTACTGTCATGAATGGGAAATAAAAGTTACAAATGTATTTATTATAATTCAATTTATACTTTGATTCCACATCATTACATGTGTAACGATATGATATCTTGGATATGGATGATAGAGAATAAGATTGGCCAAATGTTGATCACTGTTGAAACTGAGGTTCTTTATACTCTACTCTCTACTTTTGTATATGTTTGAAAATCTCATAAATCAAATTAAAAAAAAAAGAACTGTGTTCCAACTTTGCTACTAATGGGCTACTCGAGCGAAGACTTTCCTCTGAGCAAGAATACGATTATCAGCTCTATTTTCACAGTCTATTCATCTCTGCCGCATTTTCATCTGGCTTCCAAATAAAATCTTTCCTCAGTCAACAACCTTGAATTCCATTACTGTAGATCTTTATCAATGGAAATATAATCCCAAATTCTCTGCACTCAATCTTCCATCAAAGCTCAGGTGTTAAAATGATTTTACAATCACTCTCTTGACAAAGGTCATAATAGGAAAGAGTTGACAGGAAGATCAGGCACTGACAATTTGGGTAATCAGGCAGGATTTACTTTTGGATTCAAAAGAAAATCAGCATGATCAGGATACGTGGCAGAGAGCTTTGCAATAGTTTCTTTGACCAGTCGAGATGACTCTCTTGACCTCCAGTGCTTTATCAAAGGGTGCACTGTTGCAGATGATACAGTTGGAGTGATATTTACTTCACACCTTCTGGTAGTGTCACTGTCTTCCTCAGTGACTAGAGTGTTCCTACTCTTAGTTTAAAGTGGCTACAGGCTAAGGGCCACCCATCTAGACCAGGTATTCTATCATTTCTGGAGTTATACTATACACAATATTATTGCAAAACTTTAAACACATATTTATCATCCCCAGATACTCCAAGCTCTTATAGCCAGCTCTGGGCACATTTTCAAACTCAGTGCTGATGAACCAGATCCAGGAGTGATGCCTTTCTACTCACTCTTGGGCTCACTTCACAGTGATCTTTAGGAGTAATTGTCTAAGGACCACATAATCTTAGTCCATTGCAGAATCACATACACCTTCTGCTTTTTCTGATCAACGCTGCAAGAAGCATCTGGGGGCATTGTCAATGTATTTGCTGAGAAATTATGCTGAGTTCAAAGTACATTATACTGATTAGTATTCAAAGTAAAAACAATACTAGAAAACTTATTTTCCTGAAGGAATTGACACACTCGATCCTTTCTGATTTTACTATATAAGTGACTGACTTTTTTTTGTGTGGTACGCGGGCCTCTCACTGCTGTGGCCTCCCCCATTGCGGAGCACAGGCTCCAGACGCGCAGGCTCAGCGGCCACGGCTCACGGGCCCAGCCGCTCCGCGGCACGTGGGATCTTCCCAGAGCGGGGCACGAACCCGTGTCCCCTGCATCGACAGGCGGACCTCTCAACCACTGCGCCACCAGGGAAGCCCCTAAGTTACTGACTTTTTCCCTTCTTCCCTTGACTATCAAGAAGGCAACGTTCAGTTAAGAAGCTTCTTTCTGATTATGAAAATAATAAATAAATACATGTTCATTATAGAAAAGTTATAAAGTACGGAAGAGTAAAAACAGGGGAAGGAGAGACATAAAAAAATTAACCCGTTATCCCACCATCCAGAAGAGCCAGAGCCACTGCTAACATTCTTGTAAGAGACAAATATGACACTCAATTGATGGAATTGATCTACCATTATGGTTGATATGAATACTTACCTTTCACTTGGTTGATTTTCCAAATTTACTGCTTTTTAAGTATATATTTATATATATACACATATATATTTTGAAACTGCTTCAAGTCACTTTGGGGACGAGAAGGGACAAATAAAAATTATCTTTAAACTAATATTGGGGTAATATCTTGCCGAGTCTAGGTCTCCTGACATAATACCTACTCAACTGTGGGATTATAAGTATTAAATGAGATGAATCACTGGTTACACATTAAAAACTTCAAAGTACTATAAAAGAATAATAATAACAATGAACATGTATTGAGCAGTGTGATATTTTGGCAGGCATAGTGCTGATTGCTCTTCATATATTATGTCATTTAATATTCACAACAACCCTATGAAAGGGTATCATTATCCTACTTGATAACAACAACAACAAAAACAACAATTACAGCTACAACAACAACCCTGGAGGCTTGGGAAGGCTAAGTAATTTTTCCAGTTATAAACTGGCAAAATGACATAATTAGATGAAAAAAATGTGATGTGATATAAATTTTTGAAGTGGTTTTGATCAAAACTTGGAGAATTTCTCCAGGAATTAATACTTAAAATACAGCCTTTGAGTCTACGAAACAGTCCACTTCACTCTTCTGTAAGATAATGAGGTCCACATCTTAGTCCCTAGAACCTAAGAATGTGATATTATTTGAAAATAGGTCTGCGCAGGCATAATTTAAGATAAGGACCTTGAGATGAGGTCATCTTGGATTATCTCAGCATGCCCTAAATCTAATGAAAAGTGTCTTAATAAGACACATATAGAGGAGAGGAGAAGGCAGTGTGACCATGGAAGCAGAGATCAGAGTAATGTGGCAATAAACCAAGGAATGCCTGGAGCCACCAAAAGCTAGAATAGGCAAATAACAGACTGCCCACAAAGCCTTTGGAGTAAGTGTAGCCCTGTGGGCAACCTTGATTTTGGACTTCTAACCTCCAGAACTGTGAGAGAATCAATTATGTGGTTTTAAGCTACAAAATTTATGGTAATTTGTTATAACAGCCCCAGGAAAATAATATAAAGATCCAGAGGACAGAAATAGAACCAACTGGGAGAAAGTGAAAGGATGAACTTTCTAATTATTAGAATTGCTCAAGAGTGTGAGGGACAGAATTATAAAATTCCTGGCCTCTGGCAATTGGAGTAATGGTTCAGCAGTTGAAGGGTCAGGAGGGAGAGAGTCCATTGCATGGAATCGGGAGTCAGATTTACATATTTCTGACTATAGTTTTCTAGAATCACTTCTCAGGAATACCCAGGTTTTATTCAAATCATCGTCCATTATCTCTGTTTGGGTTAAGAATAATACAGTTAAGTCCAAACAGGAAGATTTGTTTCCAGGGCAGGAGGAAGCCAATGTTGACCGTGCTTGGAAAATAGATTGGGAATACCTGGCAGAGCGTCATACCTGTGCAACCATTTCCCTGAAGCTGATTTCATCTGATGCTTTCTATACTTGGAGAGGCACAGACTTTCTTACAGGCAAATATGCCTTCTTTATATTATTATGACCTCTTTCTTTGGGTCACTAGCCTACCTGAAGACACAAAACTCACATAATTGCAGTTGGCCTTAAAGTCAACTAAAACATTTCCCCTGTCTTTGAGATAGTAAAGAATTAATACTTTGCATCCAATTAGGTTATCTGATTAGATGGCTTTTAGGAAGACACAGGTAGGAGTTTTTAACCTGGGTTACCTCTACCATCCTCTTGAAATTGTTAGCAAAGTTTTGCTTTTTGGAAGGATTCTGGTGACCTCCACATCACTACATTCAAGGAATATTTCTTACCTCTTCTCACAGTATCTCACATTAGACTCTCTTTAAACTCTCTCTTCCATTATCAGCTGTGATATTAAGTGCTCTTGATTTTCCTCTTTATCTTTCCAGCCCATCCTCCTGTACCTAACCTTTTAATTTTGCAGTTCTTGAAAGCTTGGATATAGAACCTGTCATTTTCTCACTCTGTACTCTTTCCCTGTATGACCTCATCCATGTTCATGGCTTCAACTATGATCAATACACTAACAGCTCCAAGATTACTACTTTTAACCCAGACCTCTCCTCTGAGCTTCAGATGAATGCATGCAACTGCTTACCAACATCTCTACCTTACAGGAGACTCAAATAGAACAGGTCCACAACTGAACTCTGGTTTTTCCCAGACCTACCTCATGCTCCTCCAGTTTTCCCTATCACAATAGATAGTATCATCCATCCAGGCATATTAACCAGAATCCGGCAGGCATGCTTGACACTTCTCTCTTCATCTGTCCCCATATCCAATTACTCAAAGTTCTGTTACTGTTACATCCTAAAAATAAAATATACATCTCTGCATCTCCACCACTACTACCTTTATTCTAGACATTATCATCACTGTCTGAAATATTGCCAATCCATTCCCTACAAATGTACCCAAGGAGTCTTTCTAGATTCTGATTATGACATCCCTCTGATTTACATATTCCAGTGGCTTTCTATGGCTCTTCGAATATAACCTAAGATCCTATAACCTAATAACCTATTATAATAAGATCAGCACTTATTGTACCATTTTCCCCGACTCTCTTTGGCCAAAAGGACTGTGCCAGATATCTAATGCCATGATTATGTTGCAAACCACCATCAAATATCAGGGTGTATGACCATTTTGTATTGCTCATGGATTCATCATGGTTGGCTGGACAGCTTTACAGTTCTTGGCTAGGCTTGCTCACATGTCTGAGAGTCAGTTGGCAGTCACCCAGGAAACCTTGGTTCTACTCCATATGTCTCTCATCCTCCAGCAGGCTATCTTGGGCATGTTCCTGTAGCAATTAGAGAAGGTACAAGAAAAAACAAATGGAAGTGCATAGGCCTAGGCTTGGAACTGGCACATGCCATTTCCACCACATTCTATTGATTGAAGCAGATTCAAGGAGTGTGAAAATAGAAGGGTTGGTCACCGGGAAAATTATTTAGTTGACTTTAAGCCTAAGTGCAATTATGTGAGTTTTGTGTCTTCAGGCAGGCTAGCGACCCAAAGAAGGAGGTCATAATAATATAAAGAAGGCATATTTGCCTGTAAGAAAGTCTGTGCCTCTCCAAGTGTATAAAGCATCAGATGAAATCAACATCAGGGAAATGGTTGCACAGATATGACGCTCTGCCAGGTATTCCCAATCTATTTTTTAGTAAAAGGAACTTCAAACCGATTGAGCAAAGGAGAAGATAAAGGGTGAAGAGAAGACTCAGGATCATCATTACACCCTTTCATCTTTCATTTTTTTCCTTTTGTCTTAGGGCCTCGATACATGCTCTTCAATCTGCTCTTCAATGAGTTTTCCCCACCTTAACATCACCACTCCAATTGACTGGCTAAATTCTACTGAATCTTCAGCTATCAGCTGATAAAATTTCCTTAAAAAAACCTTCCAGAACTGCCCCCTCCAAACTAGTTCAGATATTCACACCTCTTCACTGTGCCCCATATATCCTCTCCTTGAACGAGTATTTCAACCAAAGTGAATAATTAATTTTATAAGCTGCTATTTAATGTCTGACCACCCTTCTAGAACATAAGCTCTGTGAGTGCAAGAGAGGGTATCTGTATTGTGTAATATTGTGTCTCTAGCCCTGAACATAGTGCTTTTCACAGATTGAGTTTTCTGTAAATACCTTTCAAACATGTGATTGAATGCTGACATCTGAGAAAAAGTTCCAAAGCTTTCATTAGAATCCCAAATGGGTTTGTGATCCTCTAAAAAGTTAAGAGCCCCTACCTGAAGGTGATGTGACACAGACTATGGGCAGATATATTTGGGGCATGGAAGCCTGAGGGCTTGGAGAAGTTAGGGTCTGAGTTGAGTGCTCCACTGATGGCCCAGAGTCCAACATATAGCATAAGAATATCTAGGGTCTTTTTGAGGCTTTGGGGATGAAGGGTTGGTCACAAAATGCAAACTTCTTCTACTTCATGTTTTTGCTCCCCTCCTGGTCCCTTTTTGAGCCACTTTGACAGAACTATTCTGGTAATTCCTTTGGAGTTGCCATCGCCATAAAGAGATTATAGAATCAAATTATAGAAGATAATGCAAAATATAACAGGTATTTTTTGAGGGGGGTCAGTGTTCCATTCTATATTTACTCAAAGGCTTCATGCCATTCTAAAACTACTATTTCTTTCTAAGATACTGAAACTTATTTTTCTGGTACCTAAGCCATGAGAGAGACTTAGAAGCCCAGGATTAATTCCTAGAAAAGTACTCATTCCTTTAGACACAAATCTTTATAAGGTGCTGTGAATTCCCTTCCCTGACCATGCCTCCTACCAATCCCCAACTCCTAAAATCCTTCAACTCTGTTCCCTGGAATATATGACCAGTCATCAGCAAACTCCCCTACATCTTCAACCTTTTTCTAAAGGTTTCCTTTTTATCTCCTGTACTAGCTGAACCTGGTAACCTTTTGAGAACAGTGATCCCCTGAAGTCCTCTGCCTTGGTTTTGCTTTCCTTGTACCACTGGACTGGGCTATGGTGTGGGGAGGTATCTTTTTTGCTCCTTGTTGCCACTTCTAGGTCATTTTCCTTTCTGATTCCATGAAAAGCCCCTTCGTTAGTACTCAAATCAGCAGATAATTTACTAAGCTCTCCTCCTTCTTACAGTTATTACCTTCCCCAGGTCACTACCCCTCATTCCTTGAAGATTTTAATTCCTGTCTGTCACTGGCTCCAAAACTACTTCTGTCATAATTATTGATTATGTCAATATGTACGTAGATGATTCTTTCATTCCCTGGCTCCTTCCTCTACACTAATCTAGTTCTCACCCTTCTTCAGGCATTCACTCCTATGCTCATATCCTAATCTCTGTTATTACAAAACTGCTACCCTTCATGACCTCATTTTCACATTTCACACTTCCCACTGCCATAAGACAACCTCCTATTTTTCCTGTTTTTATCCTCAAGTACTCCAACTCCAGCTATCCTTTATCTGTGGTTTTCTTTATCCTTTATCTCTAGTTCTCAAATGAGGGCAATTTTGACCTCTAACCTCCAACCCCCAGGAGATCTTGGAAATGTCTGGAAACATTTATGGTTGTCACAACTAAGAGGGTGCTTCTGGAATCCACCAGGTAGAGGTCATCTGCTAAACATCAGACAATGCACATGACAGCCCTCCACAGCAAAGGATTATCCAGTCCAAACTGTCAATAGTGCCAAGATTGAGAAACTCTGCTTCACATGACCAGGATCTACAATCCATTCATTCTACATGGTGTTATAGATTGAATTGTGTCTTCCAAAAAAAAAAGATATATTGAAGTCCTAACCCCTGGTTCTTCAGAATGCGAATTTACACAGAAATAGAGTCATTGAAGATACAACTAGTTAAGTTAAGATGGGGTCATGCTGAAGTAGTGTGGGCCTCTAATTTAATATGATTAATATCCTTATAAAAAGAATACCATGTGAAGAAACAGAGACACAGGGAGAACTCCACATGAAGACAAAGGATTAGAGCGATGCATCTGTAAGTCATGGAATGCCAAAGATTACTAGCAAGTCATCAGAAGCTAGGAAGAGAAGGGTCAAAAAAGAATTCTTCCCTACAGGTGTCAGAGAGAGCACGGCCTTTTTGGCACCTTGATTTTGGACTTCTAACCTCCAGAATTGTGAGAGAATAAGCAATTCAGTTTGTGGTACTTTATTACAGTAGTTGTAGGAAGCTAATATGCATAGTTTCGTTGAACTTTACTCCATTTATGTCCTCATTTCTTGCTTTGCCCAACGTAAATAATGGTGGTTGTTAAAGCAATAAAATATACAATATTGCACAACTGTATTTATTCCCATCAGAAAGCAAAAAGATTGAAATCTGGGTATGTGTTACAGTACTCATCTAAATCATGTAATAAAATGTTGTAAGTAAATATAAAATTTGGGTAAGGGTGATACCGAAAAGAGGACCAGGACTTACATGATGCACTAAATTGATATACTAGTGGGTTCTCCACTGACATAGCAGAATCCTTGAAGAGACTTACCCTGCAAACCTGAGCTGAATCTTCTTGGGATGTGTTTTGTGCTGGTTTACATCTTCCAAGTTTTAATTCCTTGACCAATGACCAATAACCCCCAATCCATAGCATTGGTATCAAATCTCTGACCGAGGACTCTGAGTAAATAATTTCAGCTACTATGGTGGTCCTGAAATCATGATTCTGTTCTACTCAGCTAAGTAAATGACTTTGCAGACCTAAGACTGTACAAAAAATAAATACATAGATGATGAAAAACTAAATATGATGTTTTCTGCAAAAATTTATTTTAATGCAAATATATCAAGTTTAAAAAAATCATTTTACTGCTTTGTATATGCTTTATATTAAAGATACTTAGGAGAAACTAACATAGTAGACAAATGACTTTTACTGAAACACTTAAGAGATTTTACCCATTTATGTTTGTAGTCAATTTTCAATACTTAAGATAATCTGATTTACTAAATTTATGAGTTTAAGCTTTAAGATGTTGAAATGCTTATGAGAATCATGTAAATATACAGTTGACTACTGAACAACAAAAGATTAGGGGAGCTGCCCGCCTCCCCTACCTCTCTTTATCCACAGTTCTGCATCCATGGGTTCAACCAGCCATGTAGTACTGTAGCGTGTATTTATTGGAAAAAGAATCCACATATAAGTGGACTCATGCAGCTCAAACCCGCGTTGTTCAAGGATCATTTGTATAAGTTTTTGCTATTATTAGCTTTATTATAGTTGCTTATGTGTTTAGGAAGGTTTTGTTTATGGGGTTTGCTTGTCTGCTTTCTTAGTGGCTTGCAATTCCTGAGGAAATCCATTATATGCAATGTTTTTTGCAGTTGTGTTTAACAGTTTAAGAAGAGGAGGGTTTTCAATTTATAACTGTAGAAGATGCAACATCACTGATAACACAGGCTACTGTAAGTATTGTTTCCTACACACAAAAGCTTCTATGAGATTAAAAAAAATGACAACTAATGTCACTCTGGGATGGATCCAAAAATCTTTTTGATAAAAGTGACTCTGAGGCTGAAAATAAGGAATTTGAAGGAGAGCCAGAATAGAAAGAGCCTGAGCAGGAGAGAGAAACAACAGTGTTCAGAGGACTATAGAATTTCATTCTCAGTGGAGCAGAGAGAATGTGTTAGGGATCCCTAGGAAGGTAGATGCCAAAACCCCTTAACTGGAAAACTGTGCAAGGGGCAGCTAGAAAAACCCTCTCCAAATGGCTCCCACTTCCAAAACACACACATATACTTGATATGGTAAAAATGAATCTGACTGGTTCCTTCCAGAACCAGTCTTTGCCCTGAAGAAGTTTTGGTGGGCAGTCTGGTTGGAAAACAAGGCTGTGATTTGTGCCTTTTCAGCAGAGCCTGGTGCCTGTTCTGTGACTCAGGAAACAGAGCTCAATTGTCCCTCCCTCCCCTTGCCTCAGTTTTCAACATAATAAACTTTCCTGGCAGGCAGTGCTACCAAGCCAGACCTCCTCCGCTTGTAGGTGCAGGATCTCCATCTGCACTGAGGTCAACACGTGGGCGTGAATTGGCAGAAACAAACAGGAAAGCAGATCAGGAGAAACATGTTTGGATGCAATAAAATGTAAACCCGGTAGACGTCTGCCCTGCTGCTGACCCTCCCAGGCTGCCCCAAACTCCTCCTCCTGCCAGCGCCTTCTCCTACAGTGATTTCACACAGCTTCCCCACAGTTGAACCACGCGGAGCTTGGCTGCTGGCAGGCATCTGCTGGGTTTCAGCGCAGGGGTTTTATCCGTATTTGCTGTTTCCTCTACCTCAAATATGAACCTTCTCTCTCTTGTCCACTCCTATACTTCCAGTGTCCAGAACCGTATCTTCACATAACAGCCACTCGGAGAACATGCGTGGACGCCTGAGTGGAGAACAGGAAATGCGAGAATGCTCTTTCAATGGCTTCTTCAGCATTTTCCGCTTTAGTTCACCCAAGGGGCAGAGAAGACCCTTCAGGTTTTGCTTTCCACCTTCTGCACAAGAAAGAGGCCTTTTGCCATTGTCCTTAGGGGCTCAAAAGAGAGGAACAGGCAGCTTTCTGGAAAACTCGTAAAGCAAAGCTTTTTAAAGGCACAGATGAGGACTTCCCTGGTGGTCCAGTGGGTAAGACTCCGTGCTCCCAACGCAGGGGGCCTGGGTTCGATTCCTGGTCAGGGAACTAGATCCTGCATGCATGCCACAACTAAGAGTCCACATGTCACAACTAGGAAGTCTGCATGCTGCCACTAAAAAAAAAAAAAGGTACTGCATGCCACTGCATGCCACAACTAAAGATCCCGCGTGCTGCAACTAAGACCTGGCACAGCCAAAATAAATTTATAAATAAATAAATAAATAAAATAAAGGCACAGATAGACTCTGTACTCAGTCCCTTTTTTTCATACTGGTGTCCTAGGTCCTGCTCGATCCCACAGAAGAGAACGCCAGGTTGGTATGCAAGAGCCTTGGATTGGCTCTGTCTCTTCTATTTACTAGCTCTGTGACCTCAAGCAGCTCACTGATCTTTATACATCTTTTTCCTTATAAGTAAAAAGAGTTAAAGATAATACTTGGGGGGCTTCCCTGGTGGCGCAGTGGTTGAGAGTCCGCCTGCTGATGCAGGGGACACGGGTTCGTGCCCCGGTCCAGGAAGATCCCACATGCCGCAGAGTGGCTGGGCCCGTGAGCCATGGCTGCTGAGCCTGCGCGTCCGGAGCCTGTGCTCCGCAACGGGAGAGGCCACAACAGTGAGAGGCCCATATACCGCAAAAACAACAAAAAAAAAAAAAAAAAAAAGATAATACTTGGCCCATAAGTTTGCAACGAGGAACAAAGAAGATAATGTTTGCAAAGATTTAGTTAATTTTCTCAAGGGGTGTGTGCTCAATCTATGTTAACTATATTACGGTTATTGATGATATTATTATTTATTAAATCAAGGAAAATCTCACTTGGTGTGTTTCAGATGACTGGAGGTTTCTTAGAGGTGCTTCAGGTTCAGCAAATGTTTAATTCTATTTTTTAATAGACTACATTTTACTGTTTTTTAAAAAATAGACTTTAGTTTTAAGTTCACAGTAAAATTGAGCAGAGTAAAAATGAAGTTTCCCAATACTCCTTGCACACTCCCCAGTTACAGCCTCTCCAAGTATCAGCATCCTGCACCAGAGTGGTACATTTGTTACAATCAAAGAACCTACATTATTACCCAAAGTCCATACTATACATTAGGGTTCACTCTTGGTGTTGTACCTTCTATGGGTTTCAACAAATGTACAGTGACGTGTATCCACTATTATAGTATCATATAGAATAGTTTCATGCCCTAAAAATCCTATGTACTCTGCCAGTTCATCCCTTCTTTCCCCCCAACCCCTGGCAATCACTAGTCCTTTATTCTCTTCAAAGATTTGCCTTTCCAGAATGTCATATAGTTTAAATCATACAATGTGTTACCTTTTCATATTGACTTCTTTTACCTGGCAACATACATTTAATTTCATCTATGTCTTTTTGTGGCTTGATAGCTCATTTCTTTCTAGCATTGCATGATATTCCATCTGGATGGACCACGGTTTGTCTTTTCATTCACCAAGGACATCATGGTTACTTCCAAGTTTTGTCAATTCTAAATAAATCTGCTATAAGCATCCCTGTGCAAGGTTTTTGTGCAGACATAAGTTTTCAGTTCTTTTGGGTAAATACGAAGGAGTGCAACTGCGGATCATATGATTAACAGAGTGTTCAGTTTTGTAAGGAACTGCAAAACTGTCTTCCAAAGTGGCTGTAGCATTTTACATTCGCACCAGAAATGAATGAGAGTTCCTGTTGCTCTGTGTCCATGCCAGGACTAGTATTGTTAATGTTTGGATTCTGGCCATTCTAATAAGTGTACAGTGGTAGCTCATTGTTTACACATGTGCTTATTTGCCACCTGTGTATCTTCTTTGGTGAGTTGTCTTTGGTGGCCTTTTAAAAACTGGGTTGTAGCCTGATTGTTGAGTTTTAAGAGTTCATTTTATATTTTGGATAACAGTCCTTTATCAGACATACATTTCACAAATATTTTCTCCCAGTCTGTGACTTGTGTTCTCATTCTCTTGACTGTGTCCTATGAAGAGCAGAGACTTTTTATTTTAATGAAGACCAGCTTATCAGTTCTTTCTTTAGTGTATCATGCCTTTGATGTATCTAAAAAGTCATCACCATGCTCAAGATCACCGAAATTTTTCTCTTATATTATTTTCTTGGGCTTTTCATAGTTTTGCATTTTATATTTAAATTCAATATCCATTTTGAGTTCATTTCTGTGAAGGGTATAAGATCTGTGTCTCTATTCTTTGCCCCCTTGTGTTGCCTTTGCTTCTTTGTCAAAGATTAGTTGACTATATTTATGGGGCCTATTTTGGGGATCTCTATTCTGTTGAATAGAGACAATTCAAACAATCTCTATTCCATTGTTCTATTTGTCTATTCTTTCACCAATACCACACTGTATTGATTCCTGTAGCTTTAGAGTTAAGTCTTGAAGTTGGGTAATGTTGGTCTTCTGACTTTGTTCTTCTCCTTCAATATTGTCTGGACTATTCTGGGTCTTTTGCCAATAAACTTTAGAAACCATTTGTTGCTGCCCACAAAATAAACTGCTGGGATTTTAATTAAGATTATGTTGAATCTATAGATTAAGTTGAGAAGCACAAACATCTTGACAATAATAAGTCTATCCATGTACATGGAGTATCTCTCCATTTATTTAGTTCTTAGATTTCTTTCATCAGAATTTTGTGGTTTTCCCCATATAGATCTTGTACATATTTTGTTAGATTTATACGTATTTCATTTTGGGAGGTAATAATGGAAATGGCATTGTGTTATTCATTTCAAATTCCAGTTGTTCATTGCTGGTATATAGGAAAGTGATTGACTTTTGTATATTAATCTTTACCTGCAACCTTGTTATAATCACTTCTTAGACCCAGGAATATTTTTGCCAATTCTGTCGAATTGTCCACATATGTCATCTGATAACAAAAATAGTTTTATTTCTTCTCTCTCTCTCTCTCTCTCTCTCTCTCTCTCTCTATATATATATATATATATATATATATATATATATATATATAGTCTTTCTGCATTAGCTAGGACTTCCAGTAAAATCTTGAAAAAGAGTGGTGAGAGGGGACATTCTTGCTTTGTTCCTGATCTTAGCAGGAAAACTTCTAGTTTCTCACCATTAAGTATTATGTTAGCTGAATTCTCTTTTAAAGAATATATTTAAGCTATTATAAATTTAAATTAAAAATAACATTCAAGTATGTTTGCATGCCTAATTTTCAATAAATGTGAGCAATTAAGGCACTATATTTTTCTTCCAGGGTGACTTCTGGGCAGTCTTGGAATGAAGGTCACTTCTTCATTCCTGAAATTCTTTGAAATTTGTCATTGATTAGGAACATTTTCTGTCTGGAGTAGTTTTTTATTCCTTGGAAGACAATGCTGAGCTTCCTCATCATTCCTTCTAGAGAAAGTGCCAGCAGATTAATGACTCACTCAGTCAAACTCTGATCAAACTATAGGATATTTTGACATGGAATTCAGATCTAGTTCACTAATAGCTGGTTTAAAGGTTGAGAAAAGATCATTTCCTTACTGTAGACTCTGTGCTTCCCAGTACTGAATTCAATGGCAGATATAAGTTGGGTTAAAGTGGTTCCATAATAACTTTCGTAGAGTCATATTAGTGTCTTGGGTCCTAAGGGGCATTCAAAAAATGTATTTTATCATATGTTCAGACTGTTTTACAAAACTTCATTATGGATAGAAAAACAGAGAAGTGAGCTGGTTAGTAAAATCCTCCCAGATGCCAGCAGAATGGACTCCATGACACTCCTAGACCTTCCCCACAGGAGGGTTTTTAGAGGTTTGTCTGCTCACTCCTTGCCAGCTTCAGCTTCAGCTTCAATTCCTCCCTGACACTACAGACCCTACACTTTGGCAGGGGACAAAATAATGAGGTTTGTTTTGTTAGTTCATAAAATTTGTTTTTATTTATTTAAAGCTAATTTATTAAGAAAGGCTTTATAAGGAATAAAGAGTAATATAATAAATATGAAATCCACTGACATGAACTTTAAGGAATAGATCATTGTTAACTACCAATGTTGTTTAAACACTTAGGAGGGCAATCTTAGTATTTATTTCTTTTTCTAGATTGTTAGAGTTTTGCAATCTTAGTATTTATTTCTTTTTCTAGATTGTTAGAGTTTTGTTTTTTCTTCATACCTTTTGGAAATAATGAAATTTGATGTGGGAACCAGATGTCCATTTTTTGTGCCATCAAATGTTATATTTACTGCCAAAGAAGGACAACTGTTATACGTGTCATAATGACTCTGATTCATTTATTCATCCATTCAATAAATGTTTATTGAGCTTCTATTATATGAGAAGTGCTTGTGTTTTGCTTGGCATCCAGTGACGGTGTTTTTTAATTTTAAGTGAGATGATTCCTATAGCTTATTCCTTGGGCCATATTGTTAGTCTTATGGTTCTTTCAATACCATCTCTGAGGGAAGCTTGATGCAACTCTGTTCTCTGAGGTAAATAGATCCTTCTCATTTTTTTCTAAACCTACATATTATAATTACATTATACTTACAGCTGTCTGCTCTGGATTTTCAAGAGCAGTTCTGAGTTCAAATTTTTGTCTCATAAATGTACATGTAAATGGTTCCTTTGCACTTGTCTTTGTTGAGAACATACCCTGTATATTCGTCATATAGGGAAACTTTTCTGTAAATATTTGTTGAGTAGATTGATAAATATGTTTTAATTGGAGAAGGAATTTATCAGAAGGAAAAAATTATATATTGCACTTACTTTTCATCTAAATTGGAGTATGTTTTTTTTTTTTTTTTTTTGCGGTACACGGGCCTCTCACTGTTGCGGCCTCTGCCGTTGCGGAGCACAGGCTCCAGACGCGCAGGCTCAGCAGCCATGGCTCTCTGGCCTAGCCGCTCTGCGGCATGTGGGATCTTCCCAGACCGGGGCACGAACCCGTGTCCCCTGCATCAGCAGGCGGACTCTCAACCACTGCGCCACCAGGAAAGCCCCAAGATTGGAGTATTTTTAAAGGGAAAATAAGATCCTTATCACCTAAAGCTTCTACGTTTGCCCATCTCTGACTCAAAAACCTCTGTTACAACATTTCACATTGCTGTGTTTGTGTTCATATGCACGCTTTTCTCTGACAAGGCAAACTGTCCCTCCACTTCTATTCCCCTTTGTAAATTTTCCCCATCCCGCAAAGGCAATTCCCCCAGGAAATTTCCCCAGGACCAGTCTCTATGTTCCTTGACTAGACATGTAAAGTCTTTGGATAAAAAGAGAAAAATTCAAGTTGTTTTCTCTAGGCTTTTGTTCTTTTGCTTCCCAACTTCTTCAAAAGAAAAACAAGCGTATGAGGGCAAGGGGACTCCTTTCCTCCAGAGTTTTTCAATAAGACAAGTATATATTTTAAGTATAACAAACTGAATTGTTTAAATAAACAACTCAGGTGTTGCATAATAGACTTTCACGCCTCCAAACAACATGATTTTAGCTTTGCCAGTTATAAAAGGAAAAGAAAAAAGTTCTGTATATTTTCCCTTTTTAAAATGTCAGTCATTTCTAACTTCACTCTCCTAACTTAGTTTTTGACTCACATTTGGAAATTAATCATGTACTGACTCATGTGATGATATATATCATGTTACTTAATGTCTGTAGAGTTGTTTAATAGTTTATTGGTTTAGAAACATGATAAGCGTTCCAAGAAGATACCCCAGGAATATTGGAAGAAGGAGAAGAATTATTTGGGGGTTAATTGAAGTGTTGGGGCACTGGAATTGAGATTCCTAAGTGAAAAGGAAGGGTGTGGGAGCAAAGTTTGTTTATGCCTCTAGAGTGGGAGCATAACCCCAGATGCCTGCCTACAGGAGTCAGCGGAGATAAATGAAAATAGTTTAAGAAGAGCAGGGAGTTGCAGGATATGTGTCAGACTTGAACTCAACTACTAGGTAGTGGGAAATAGAATGGCTAGGAAGGTGGAGAACTGCCCCTGTGGCACTGGGATAATGGTTTGTGGTAGATTGAAAATTAATATTTTTAAGTGTAAGTCCTGGCCGTATTGTTCAAATGTCCCAAAATGTCCTTTGATTGAGCCCAGGGTAATTTTTGCCAAATTTCTCAATGGAGTATCCAACCTGACTTGAAGCTCCATCTTCTCCATATCACTTGGAATTGCTATTCTCAAGTGAAGAGTAAGGGGATTATAATGGATGTTGTGCCCCCTGGAATATTTTTAAAGGTTCTTATCCCTATCTTGGATGCCTCAATAAAATTCCTCAAGCTCTGTCTTTGTAGGCACTTTTTTTTTAATTAATTAATTAATTAATTATTTTTGGCTGTGTTGGGTCTTCGTTTCTGTGCGAGGGCTTTCTCCAGTTGCGGCGAGCGGGGGCCACTCTTCATCGTGGTGCGCAGGCCTCTCACTGTCGCGGCCTCTTTTGTTGCGGAGCACAGGCTCCAGACGCGCAGGCTCAGTAGTTGTGGCTCACGGGTCTAGTTGCTCCGTGGCACGTGGGATCCTCCCAGACCAGGGCTCGAACCTGTGTCCCCTGAATTGACAGGCAGATTCTCAACCACTGAGCCACCAGGGAAGCCCTGTAGGCACTTTTAAGCTAGCCCTTGCCTTTCTCCTCACCATTGTCCTGGCCTCTTGGCCTTGCATCTGATTTTCTCCTATGAAACACACTCTCACCCTATTTAAAGAATTCTTTGTTTGGACTAGTCGACTCACAACTTCACTTTCTGCAAGATTCTGTTTTGTTTCCCCTTTGCTTGACAATCTTTTCCTTTGTGAAGCCGCATGTTCTTATCAGACTCAGTGCCAGCCTTCAGAAACCCAGCCAAGAGCAAAGTCCTCAGGTCCCTACATACTAAGGAAAGGAACTTAGACATGGATAATGTCACAAGGAAACTAAGGGAATTGAGAGAAAAAGTTACCCGAGAACAGCAAGAGCTCCGATAAAGGTGAATGAGTGGAGAAAGAGCCTTCCCCACTTTGGCAATGATAACGCCAGAGGGATTGGTTTTTGCAACAGTTAGGCTCAGCTGCTCTCCAGTTAGCAACAAGGTTTCTGCAGCCACACACCTTCACAGGAAAATAGAAAGGAAATGGGGGAGGACAACTCTTGAAATCCTTAGTGGAAGGAAACTACTGTCAAAGATCACTGAGATTTTTGTTGTCCTTCCTCTGAAGGTCTGCTCCCCAGGAAGAAAAGCTACAGATGTTTCCTCAACAGAACACTTTGAACATAGTAGAACAGTGCAGCTATTCTAGACTTGGAGCCAGAAAACCAAGGTTCACATTCTGTCACAAACGTCATTGTTCCATCTGCCACAAGTCAGTTACCCCTCTAAACCTTGACTTCCCCATTTAAAACAAAAGATTCATCTTGTACTATTGCACAAGAGGTAATGTGTATAAAAGAACTATCAAATACTAAAGTACCTCATTAATTTGAAGTTGCATTGTGACAATATTTTAGCACTTATGATATTCATACTACGTATTTGTGATTTAAATGATACAGATTTGAAAGGAAATTTGGATTTTCAGTCCAAAACAGTGTGAGTACTAAAAGAGACCCCCAACAGGATAGAAATAAGTAGTATAATAGTATGATGGGGTTTGGAGTCAAACCTCAGTGCAAATCCAAGATCTGCTATATACTAACTACGTAATAATAAATCTGACAATTTTATGCCCACATGTCCTCATCAGTGACTAATTCTTGGCATTGTTTTCAATGGGATTAAGTGAGAAAGCAGAGCAGAGCATAATGTTAGTTTTCTTTCTTTTTGCATTGACGAGGAGAAATAACAGGGAAGTTCTGACTGGTTGGACATGAAAAAAGAGGAAGCTGAGGACACAGAAATTGCAATGTCATGTATAATAATACTTTTGTGATCAAAAAATAAAATAAAATTGGACAAAGACTGCCAATAAATTCTCAGAAAAATCTCTCCTAAAGGGCCAATCAATCAAATCTTAGCATAAGTTTGAGAGGCAACACACAGGGAGAAAAAAAAAAAAAAACAAAAAATGTGAGTTTAGTGATAAAAGTGAAAGAATATCTCATTTTATGTGTACTTTTCCCCTTTTATGAGATGATAAAATTATAGCTTATAACTGGTTTTACTTAATTATATAGGCACAGTGAAACAGTTCTAATCAATAATTATCAATTATCAGTTAAAAAAAAAACTTATTTTGCTTACCCAGGAGAGAATATCTGCCTTAAATGTTGCTCCTTTGACTAGTCACTCACATCTACCTGGTACATTAATAGAAAATTATTGCAAAAGAACGGAGCAGAGACTGAATATAGCTAACCTCTTCTCTTTAGCTATACCTCAACCTGGACTTACAAGTGACAGACACTTGTTAGAGTCATTTGATCGTAAAGTTAGGTGAATAAGTATATTCAGGAGATCGGTTGTTGGAAATTCTAGATAGGATTAGACAAAAGTAAGTCTGGGTCTTCAGGAGGCTATTGTAAGCAAATTCAGCAAGTGTGTTTTACAGTAACCACTCTTATGTAGAATTCCATCTACTGCAGCTTACTTCCTCATTTCATGATACCAACCCTGAGCGTGCAGTATTTCTGAAATAATGCAAGACCCAAAACATAATAATTCTTACATGATTAATGATATCCTTATATCAAAGCACTTTCATAAATTTTACTATATTTATTGTCATTTTACATATTAGGAAGCTGAGGTTCAGAAATGTGATGGGATGGACTCAGTCTCATAGCTAGCTCGTAGCAAAGCCAGGACTCAAATCCCCTTCTCCCAACGCCAAGGACAGTGCCCTTTCCAGTGTACCTTGCCTGAAAGAGTATCAGATGCATGAAAAAATTAAATACATTTTCTTTCCCTTTAGTATGGGAGGGGACATCCTGACTCATTGGCTGAATTGGTAGAATAGAAAGTGACTAATCCAAGGCAAACAGACTGACCTGGGAGCCCAAACAGAGATGTCCTTCATTCCAGACCTCTTTCTACTGCTTTATCCTTGCTCATTTATTTGTCATCCATTCCAAAGATTAAGAAACGTAAAGAAACTATTACAATAGAAAGTTCAAAAGGGAACTATTTGTAAAATATGTGCCAAATATGATCAAATAACATTAGGTTATAAACCTGTCACTTCATCCATTTAAAGTTTTAAACTTGTGTCAAATTCACTTGACACTTGAAAACAAATAATTGAGTCTGTCACTTGTCTTATTTGTATATAGTTTATTAGAAATTATGCCCTTAAACATAGTCATGAGCTATGTTTTTCATTCCCCAAACCGCCAATACTTAAAACAGAGCCTGGCACACACTTGATGCTTAAAAACTATTTGTCTAATGAATGAAAGTACAAATTGTGCAGTGGTAACGGGAGGCTGAGAAGGAATAATGAAAGAAAAGAGGAAAGAACTGTATATTACAGACATGACCCTTCTTCTATCTGCCTGGATGGTGACAATGAAAAATTACACAACTTTGGCAACAGTAGAAAGCTGATTAGGAAATTTTCTAAATAGGATGCTTCATATCCAAGGAAATCAGAGAACAAAATTCACTGAATTTAGTTTCCTTGTGCATTCAAGTGTTATTAGTAATGGAACTCATAAAGACATTTTTATCGTATATCAACAGCAAGGAAATTATCAGCTTCTTAGGCAACATTGTTCTTGGGTTATTCTAGTGCCTCTCAAACTCTTATGTGCACATGAGCTACCTGGAGAACTTAAGAAAATATAACCCTTGTAGATTTGATTGAATGAGTCTACAGTGAGGCCTGAGATTCTGCATGGCTAACAGCTCCCACATGCTGCCAACACTGCTGATCCATAGATTACACTATAAATAGTGTGTGTTTTGTTTAGTTTTGGGGGGATTCCCATATTTTCCTTCATCTTCACTAAAACCTTACCATTTCACTATAAATATATACTCGATGTCAAATATAAAGGTCTGCGATGTGCCTTAGGTGAAATTTTGGATTGATCCTTCATCCTTGCTGTATCACCAATATACTTAGGTCACCAAGTCAGACTATTGATGTGAGATATTCTGATTCGTCAATCTTTTTATTATGACAATTTTCATCATTGAGAATGTCAAATTAACCACGTTAGGAAAACACTTGACATCCCACCTGAAAATGATTGATCATAGTTTCTTTAACAGGTTATTCCGCCATCAAAAAAATTCTCTTTAATGAAATTCCTTTTTTTTTTTTTTTCTCAGTTTATTGCTATTACCTGAGGCTATGAGCTGGGTCACACCTCTCTGAAAATTAAGGTTAAGCAACCATTTTCAATTATGGTCTCTGTAGGTTGTGAAATGTTTTGAAAGCAATTTTATGGTGATATTGAATATCATAAAGTAGTGAAATTGGCAAAAGATTTACATTATTTAAAAACTATAGTCCAGGGGCTTCCCTGGTGGCGCAGTGGTTGAGAGTCCGCCTGCCGATGCAGGGGACACGGGTTCGTGCCCCGGTCTGGGAAGATCCCACATGCCGCGGAGCGGCTGAGCCCATGAGCCATGGCCGCTGAGCCTGCGCGTCCAGAGCCTGTGCTCCGCAACGGGAGAGGCCACAGCAGTGAGAGGCCCGCGTACGGCAAAACAAAAACAAAAACAAACTATAGTCCAGTCAAGGTAATATTTCTGCCAGTAGTTCTCAGACTTGAAAATCAAAGTCACTTGGAAGACTTCTTAAATCACAAATGCTGGGCCCAGCCCTCTGTTTCTGGGTGGGGCTCGATAATTTGTATTTCTAGCAAATTCCAAGATGATGTTCTATACCACAGTTTCTCAACCTCAGCACTATTGAAATTTTGGTATGAATAATTCCTTGTTATCCAAAGGATAACAAATGAACCAAAGGAACCAAAGAAACCAAAAAAAAAGGACCTACTGTAGAGCACAGGGAGCTCTGCTCAATATTCTGTAATAACCTACATGGGAAAAGAACTTGAAAAAGAATAGATACATGTATATGTATAACTGAATCACTTTGCTGTATACCTGAAACTAACACAGTGTTAACCAAATATACTCCAATATAATTTTTTTAAAGCAATCAAAGACTAAAATTGTCTTTGTGGTGTTATCCAGCAAGAGGCCCAAAGCCCCACACCTGCTCCAACTTCAGTCTCCTGGAGCCCTTCTTTAGCCATGCTCTGTTCATTTGGTATCCTCACCTTTCTCCAGGAGATTGTCCCTATTACTGGTGTACAGAATATGGGGAACTTGATCCCCTTCCTGAATGCAGAGATATGTTCCCAGAATCCAACGCTGTGAATTTGAATGTATTTTTATTGTGTCACAACCTTATTGGCTGGTAAGTCACTGCTGTTGCAGAATTTCAGACATATCGAAGGTTAAATAGGTTGTTACTGATGTTTTAGGACACGACTGTCCTAACTAACATTGTTCCAAGACCTAAACAAAAGACTACAAATGGACATTGGAACACAGTCCATTCTTATGGCACGGGTTATCTCCTGATACCAAGTAGCTTGTCTAGAAAACACATGTGATTCATGCAAAATCACATCCTCTCTTTTTCTCTCTCTTCTATTTCTCACTTTGTCTCTCTCTCACTGAACTGCACTCTCCCTGTGTTTGAACAGTATTTTTTTTAATTTTCCTTTGGATTCTCCATTAAAAATTTATTTTTGCATACAAGAAGTATTATGTAATCTTTGTAACTTCATTACGATTGTGTATTTCCTTCATTTAATTCATTGAGTCACTTTTCTGGGGAAAAAATATTACAAGAGACTTATGAAAAATCCAATGAATAATGATGCTATTGATATCGATAAAAGGCGATTTCTTCCTGTTAAAGTTTAACTTTCATATTGACCCAGAATTCTTATTAAGGGAAATTTCTCAAAACATATTTTTGTTCATTTACTGAAAGAAGTCCATTAACACTGAATTCAAATTTCCATTGAAACATGAAAAACGGCTCTCTTTAGAATATGTGATTCAAAGACACAAAATGAATTCCAGAAGTCTCAAATAGTGAAGACTAATAGAGGGCTGAAGAAGAGAAGAGGGTAGATTTTCTTCAGACAAATTCTGCAGTTCCCTAGTCTCCTTCTCTATCTTCCTTTTGCTCTCCCTACCCCATCTCCACTAAAAAAAATTAAAAAAATAAAAAATAATAAAAATAAAAGACTGAGAAAGGCCTGAGTAAGATGCCTTCTGAAGTGGGAGGATCTCTTCTCTAAGGAAGGGGAGGTTTTAGAATATGGGCAGTACAAGGCTATAAGAAAGACAAGTAAAATTCCTGCAGAACAGAGCCAGGGCAGAGGAGAGCTCTGGGAGCTAAGCATAGGATGCTAATACTGATGCTCAGAGGGAACAGCTACATCAGAGACAAAGCTCAGAAGATGCCCTGGGGCTAAAGGAATTGATGTTGAAGGAAGCAGCAGAGCTAGCAAGAATGGTAACTTACCTTCACTTATAAGTTTACATTTTATTTGATATTTTGTAATACATACATAAATTTTTGAATTTGAAATGTATTATATATTTAGCTTTGTGGGTTTTTAAAAATTTTATGAGTTCTGATCTCATTTTAAAATAAAACTCCTGGATATGGAAATAGTGAAACAAATCCCTAAATACCGGCATTGTAATTTTTCTCCAATACAGTGCTCACTTATTCAACACGTCCGAAACTGAAGTGATACTTGACCTCCAAGCACTTCCTCTCCATCAGAATCCACAGTAAAAGGAATCTCCATTCCTTCTTAGGCATTCAAACCCTGGGTATTATTACTGATGCCTCCTTCTCACTCAGTCTCCAAATCCAACTTGCTACCAAGTCTCAAAAGTTCTACCTGTTAAATATTTCTGGAGTCCACCTCCACCTCTCCATTTTCTGCTGGCAACATTCTTGCTCACCTAGATGACTTTCAGAGGCTTAAGATTTGTCTCCCTCCACCCCTTCTTTTCCCCCCAGTTAATTACCTATACACGAGCTAGTGATTTTCTGAAACCCATCTCAGGCTTTACATTATTGTTAGAATAGAATCCTCACATGAGGTGTACGTTTTTGCTAGTCAGTTTGCTAGTCAGTCAGACTCCATTCCCTATCCGTCCCTGAAACATAACTCCAATTTTTATGTGTTTTTGAGGAAGGTGATCCCACCCATAATCTAAGTTGTCTTAAAGGGTGGGCCTTTGTTGGTTTCATCCAATCAGCACGTAGCATTTGTCTTGTTCAGGAAACACATAGCAACTGAAGAAAAAGAGACTGCAGGAGGTGTTTATTGGATTCTTAGGGAAAAGCAGCATTCTACTTTTCCAAGAGAGAATTGAGTGAAATTTCTTTTTTGTTTTTTCATCTTTTCCTGATGTGAATAAAGAAACACAGAACCTCTAGGAAAACTGGCAGCTATCATAGGCAAAAAATGGAACCACAGTTACATTAACACTGTAAGACATCTGCAGAAAGCAGAGAGGGTGACAAGTAATAAATTAGTTCCTTTTGTCCATATTTGAGTTGCCGGATATACCCTTGCCTGAAGCTCATTTTACCACTAGAATTTTCTATTATGGAAGCCAGTAATTTTTTCCTTTTTTTATGACTTAAGCCCATGTGAATTTCTTTCTGGCTTCTCCCAGCCTCTTTAGTCTCATTCTACCCCTCTAAATGAATCTCTCTGGGCCACATGGCCTTCTTTCAGCAGTTTGACCACATTGAGGGTTTATCAAAGAGTTTCCTATGTATTGTTCCTTCTGCCTGAAACATACTTTACCCCTGTGCCATTATCAATGTATTGCCTCTCAGCTCCAAATTCACCTTGTTGCCTGATCTGTAAAAATAGATCTGGGCCCTTTAAATAATATTTTCCTTTTGGCAGCTGCATGATGTTAAGCCTTATCAGTTGAGGGCACTGGAGAGATACTGTAGGAACAAGGAGTTTCCTTCCCTTTCCAGTGTCTCATTTGCCAGGCTCCTGGAGAGCATGGTTTCTTCTTCAGTGCTTGAACCATATAGTTTTCATCAGTGCAAGGTGCCTGCATGGCACAGCTTTCTCCAGCATTTGGCCATATGTTTCCTTTAATCCTTGACTAGAGCAGTGGCTCAGATAGTGTGGGCCTGTTCCCTAGCTCAGGTTATTGTTTTTTGTACTCTCAGCCCCATGTGTGCACATGCTGGCCCTGAGCTGCCCTAGCCTGAGCTGCACATGGGAGTGCACTGGGTTCATATAAAGGAATCCTCTCCATTCCAATGGTACTCTCAACTCCCACTGTGTGCCCCACCCTTTCTTCATGGCTGCCTACCAGTCTGCCTGCCTGTTCCCTGCCCAGAGACTGTGAACCAGCTCTGGCTCAGGCCATCTGGCAATCTTCTCCACCCTCCAGTGTTCTACAACCACATCTCTTTCAGCAACCTCTTTCAATGAAAGCTGAACCTTCCTTGCAAATTTGTCCTTCCTTAGGTATGCTACCCAGCCCTAAGGTACCTTTTAGAGTTCTCTTTCCATGTACATAGTGAGTCTCCTATCTTAGCTTGATAATCTTTATATTAAACTTCCCCTGTTTAAATTACTGTCACCTGATGGGACTCAAGACGATGCACCCCCTTTACCTATGGCCGCTCATATTCCTGATCTCATTTTCTCCAGCAAACTTCCCTTAACCTCCAGACTAAGTTAGATCCTCATATTAATTAGCTCTCATTGCATACCACAGAGTTTTTTTTTTTTTGGTTTATAATGCTTACAAACGTAATTAATGTTTGTGTGGTGATTTGCTTAATATCTTAATTACTATCCTGGAAAGTCAATGAAGAAAGGGAAAATGTCTTTCTTGGATTCCTAACATCTAACACAATGCCTGGTACAACATAGCAGGTTTTCAGAATACTGATTTTTTTTTTTTACCGTATATTACGTATGTATGTGAATTTTATGAAAAGCCCAAAGTAGCTGTGAATGGGAGAAACAGGGAGTATGAATTTAGGCAGGTGTCACTCTGTTAACCAAGTTCACTCTGGTAGGGCTAACAACGTTTTGAGTGTTCAATAAATAGTTTATTAACTGATGGCGAAGAAAGTATGTTTCCTCCTACATTTGGACAGCACTCCCTTATACCATGAAAGGAAAGAGCTTCAGAAAGTCATTTATATTCTATCAACCTCCTCAGACTAATGACTCAAGAGGGCCCTTTCTTTCCTGTCAGAATCTTGGTAGAGTGGAACATAGCCAGCATATGTGGACCCTTAGAGTTCAGAGTGAACAAGCTCAAGATGCATAATTTTATCTGATCACTAGCTGACCCCCAGGCGTTGCTATTCAGAATGTTAACGATTGTCAAAGTAAATAAATCCTGTTGCTGCTTAGTCAGGAGACAGTTCTCTTAGGACGCAGCACAGTGATGGATTAATATTGGAAAGCTGAAGCATCTGCTTTTATGATTTTTATTTTTGGCTCGTACTGGAAGCCAGTGTTTTCTTTATTTGTTAACGGCCTTTTAACATGAATGGTCTTTCCAGATCAGCAGTTTATGGGCATCTTTCCAAACATCAATTTGATGTTTCCGGAAGAATGACTGCTTCTTTCTGGGAAGCCCCCAAAATAACTTTTGTATGTACTACAGAGACTATATTGTATATCAGAACATCTATAATGGGCATTTGTTGGTCTTGCTACCAAAGTCAAGACTCTCATCCTGTGGGCGCAGGATCCTGATTTGGTTTTGGGGAGTCACCTTCCCAAGCTTCTGTCCATATGTGTAGAGTGAAGTTGACCTTACACCTGGCTCTGGGGAGGCCCTTGTGGCCAAATCCTAATTCAGACAATACATTTGTGCACCACAGTTTGGTCTGGTCACAGTTTGATTCACGAATGTGTATAGGGTCTAAGTCTGGACAACCAATCACTGAGATGCCGTACTGAGGCTTCTCTCTGAGCTTCCTGAGACCAGGACTTTCTCTTTCCTGCTGCACTTGGAGTTCTAGAGCTGCTGCAGACAGAGCCTGACTGAGGGTTGATCCAAAATGGAGGTGAGCAGAACCAAAAGATGGACTAAATTATCCAGATTCTGATAGTTTTAATATAATCTTCTCATCAAGCTTCTCCGAAGATGAACTATTCTAGACTTTTCAATTATGTGGGCTTATAAATTCACTTACTGATGAATCAATTCACTGTGTTAAACACACCTTTTAATCTTGGCGAAAATCCATCTACCTGTTTTCAGATGTAAAGTGATGAGCTTGAATAGATGAGAGGCAGAAAATAAATTTTGGTCACATAGATTGGAAAAAATAAATAATGATCAAGCACTGAGATAAGAAATGCTTTTATCAGTCATTTGTTTAGTACTTAAAATACGTTTTGCAAAATTCAAGAGATGGTAGAAGTGTCAAAATATAAGCTGGTCATAAAGTCGGCAAACAGGTGCATATCATAGAGCATTTGTTGATATTACAACACAAAAGTGTAATTATGGATAACATTATTTGACGTAAACCCCTCTTAAAATCTACTTTTGTGTTTTAAGACTAATTAATAGACCATAATACTGAATAATGCATGTGTCTAAGTTCTTTCATGATGCTGTAACAAAAATACTATAGTCTGGGTGGCTTAAACAACATTTATTTCCCACAGTTCTGAAGGCTGGAGTCCAAGTTCAAGGCACCTTCAGATTCGGTGTCTGGCTTCCTGTTTCATACACAGCTGTCTTCTTGTTGGGTCTTCATATGTTTCTATGTGGTGAAAGGGGTAAGGGAGTTCTCTGGGGTCTCTTTTCTTATTGTAGTTAACTTACAATGTTCTGTTAGTTTCAGGTGTACAGCAAAGTGATTCAGTTTTATATATATATATATAATTTTTCAGATTCTTTTCCATTATAAGCTATTACAAGATATTAATATAGTTCCCTGTGTTATATAGTAGGTCTTTGTTGTTGATCTATTTTATGTATAGTAGTGTGTATATGTCAATCCCAACATCCTAAATTATATTTTCCGCACCCCGCACCCCCACCCTGCTATCCCCTTTGGTAACCATAAGTTTATTTTATATGTCTGTTGAGTCTTTTCTGTTTGTTTTTTAACATCATTACTGCAGCATAATTGCTTTACAATGGTGTGTTAGTTTCTGTTTTATAACAAATTGAATCAGCTACACATATACATATATCCCAATATCTCCTCTCTCTTACATCTCCCTCCCACCCTCCCTATCGGACCCCTGTAGGTGGTCACAAGCACCAAGCTGATCTCCCTGTGCTATGTGGCTGCTTCCCACTAGCTAGCTATTTTACATTTGGTAGTGTATATATGTTGATGCCACTCTCTCACTTCGTCCCAGCTTACCCTTCCCGCTCCCTGTGTCCTCAAGTCCCTTCTCTACCACTGTGTCTTTATTCCTCTCCTGCCCCTTGGTTCTTCAGAACTATTACTTTTTCTTTTTAAATTCCATATATATGGGTTAGCATATGGTATTTATTTTTATCTATCTGACTTACTTCACTCTGCATGACAGGCTCTAGGTCCATCCACCTCACTACAAATAACTCAATTTCATTTCTTTTTATAGCTGAGTAATATTCCATTGTATATGTGTGCCACATCTTCTTTATCCATTCATCTGTTGATGGACACTTAGATTGCTCTATGTCCTAGCTATTGTAAATAGAGCTGCAATGAACATTGTGGTACATGACTCTTTTTGAATCATGGTGTTTTCAGGGTATATGCTCAGTAGTGGGATTGCTGGGTCGTATGGTAGTTTTTAGTTTTTTAAGGAACCTCCAAAGTGTTCTCCATAGTGGCTGTATCAATTTACATTCCCACCAACAGTACAAGAGGGTTCCCTTTTCTCCACACCCTCTCCAGCATTTATTGTTTGTAGATTATTTAATGATGGCCATTCTGACTGGTGTGAGGTGATACCTCATTGTAGTTTTGGGTTTTTTGTTTTTGTTTTTTTGTTGTTGTTTGTTTGTTTGTTTGTTTTTTGCAGGACGTGGGCCTCTCACTGCTGTGGCCTCTCCCGCTGCGGAGCACAGGCTCCGGACGCGCAGGCTCAGCGGGATGACTCACGGGCCCAGCCGCTCTGCAGCAGGTGGGACCTTCCCGGACCAGGGCACGAACCCGTGCCCCCTGCATTGGCAGGCAGACTGTCAACCACTGCGCCACCAGGGAAGCCCTCATTGTAATTTTGATATGAATTCCTCTAATGATTAGTGATGTTGAACATTCTTTCATGTGTTTGTTGGCGATCTGTATATCTTCTTAGGAAAACTGTCTATTTAGGTCTTCTGCCCATTTGGGATTGGGTTGTTTGTTTTTTTGATATTGAGTTGCATGAGCTGCTTGTAAATTTTGGAGATTAATCCTTTGTCAGATGCTTCATTTGCAAATATTTTCTCCCATTCTGAGGGTTATAGTGGTCTTGTTTATGGTTTCCTTTGCTGTGCAAAAGCTTTGAAGTTTAATTAGGTCCCATTTGTTTATTTATTTTTTTAAATTCCATTTCTCTGAATGTGAGTCAAAAAGGATCTTGCTGTGATTCATGTCATAGAGTGTTCTGCCTATGTTTTCCTCTAAGAGTTTATAGTGTCTTGTCTTACATTTAGGTCTTTAATCCATTTTGATTTTTTTGTGTGTGTATGGTATTAGGGAGTGTTCTAATTTCATTCTTTTACATATAGCTGTCTGGTTTTCCCAGCACCATTTATTGAAGAGGCTATCTTTTCTCCATTGTATATTCTTGCCTTCTTTATCAAAAATAAGGTGACCATATGTGTGTGAGTTTATCTCTTGGCTTTCTATTCTGTTTCATTGAACTATATTTCTGTTTTTGTGCCAGTACCATACTGTCTTGATTACTGTAGCTTTGTAGTATAGTCTGAAGTCAGGGAGCCTGATCCCTCCAGCTCCATTTTTCTTTCTCAAGATTGCTTTGGCTATTCGGGGTCTTTTGTGTTTCCATACAAATTGTGAAATTTTGTTTTAGTTCTGTGAAAAATGCCATTGGGGGTTTGATAGTGATTGCATTGAATCTGTAGATTGCTTTGCGTAGTATAGTCCTTTTCACAACGTTGATTCTTCCAATCCAAGAACATGGTATATCACTTCATCTGTTTGTGTCATCTTTAATTTCTTTCATCAGTGTCTTATAGTTTTCTTCATACAGGTCTTTTGTCTCCTTAGGTAGGTTTATTCCTAGGTATTTTATTCTTTGTGTTGCAATGGTAAATGGGAGTGTTTCCTTAATTTCACTTTCAGATTTTTCATCATTAATGTATAGGAATGCAAGAGATTTCTGTGCATTAATTTTGTATCCTACTACTTTACCAAATTCATTGATTAGCTCTAGTAGTTTTCTGGTGGCAGCTTTAGGATTCTCTGTGTATAGTATCATGTCATCTGCAAACAGTGACAGCTTTATTTCTTTTTTTCTGATTGGGATTCCTTTTATTTCTTTCTCTTCTCTGATTTCTGTGGCTAAAAATTCCAAAACTATGTTGAATAATAGTGGTGAGAGTGGACAACCTTGTGTTGATCCTGATCTTAGAGGAAATGGTTTCAGTTTTTCACCATTGAGAACGATGTTGGCAGTGGCTTTGTAATATAAGGCCTTTATTATGTTGAGGTAGGTTCCCTCTATGCCTACGTTCCAGAGGGTTTTTATCATGAATGGGTGTTGAATTTTGTCAGAAGCTTTTTTTGCATCTGTTGAGATGATCATATGGTTTTTCTCCTTCAATTTGTTAATATGGTTTATCACGTTGATTGATTAGTGTATATTGAAGACTCCTTGCATTCCTGAGATAAGCCCCACTTGATCATGGTGTGTGATCCTTTTAATGTGCTGTTGGATTCTGTTTGCTAGTATTTTTTTTTTTTTTTCGGTACACGGGCCTCTCACTGTTGTGGCCTCTCCCATTGCGGAACACACACGCCAGACGCTCAGGCTCAGCGGCCATGGCTCACAGGCCCAGCCGCTCCCGGCATGTGAGATTTTCCCGGACCGGGGCACAAACCCGTGTCCCCTGCATCGGCAGGCTGACTCTCAATCACTTCACCACCAGGGAAGCCCTGTTTGCTAGTATTTTGATGAGGATTTTTGCACCTATGTTCATCAGTGGTATTGGCCTGTAGTTTTCTTTCTTTGTGATATCTTTGTCTGGTTTTGGTATCAGAGTGATGGTGGTCTCGTAGAATGAGTTTGGGAGTGTTCCTCCCTCTTCTATATTTTGGAATAGTTTGAGAAGGATAGGTGTTAGCCCTTCTCTAAATGTTTGATAGAATTTGCCTGTGAAGCCAACTGGTCCTGGGCTTTTGTTTGTTGGAAGATTTTTAATTGCAGTCTCAATTTCAGTGCTTATGATTGGTCTGTTTATATTTTCTATTTCTTTCTGCTTCAGTCTCAGAAGGTTGTGGTTTTCTGAGAATTTGTCCGTGTCTTTCAGGTTGTCCATTTTATTGGCAAATAGTTGCTTGCAGTAATCTCTGATGATTCTTTGTATTTCTGCACTGTCAGTTGTTACCTTTCCTTTTTCATTTCTAATTCTATTGATTTGAGTCCTCTCACTTTTCTTCTTGATGAGTCTGGCTAATGGTTTATCAATTTTGTTTAGCTTCTCAAAGAACCACCTTTTAGTTTTATTGATCTTTGCTATTGTTTCCTTCATTTCTTTTTCATTTATTTCTGATCTGATCTTAATGATTTCTTTCCTTCTGCTAACTTTGGGGGGTTTTGTTCTTCTTTCTCTTATTGTTTTAGGTGTAAGGTTAGGTTGTTTATTTAAGATGTTTCTTGTTTCTCGAGATAGGGTTTATTGCTATAAACTTCCCTCTTAGAGCTGCTTTTGCTGCATCCCATAGGTTTGGGGTCGTTGTTTTTTCATTGTCATTTGTGTCTAGGTATTTTTTTATTTCCTCTTTGATTTCTTCAGTGATCTCTTCGTTATTTAGTAGTGTGTTGTTTAACCTCCATATGTTTGTATTTTTTTACAGATTTTTTTCCTGTAATTGACATCTATCTCATAGCATTGTGGTCAGAAAAGATACTTGATATAATTTCAATTTTCTTAAATTTTCCAAGGCTTGATTTGTGGCCCAAGATATGACCTATCCTGGAGAATGTTCCATGAGCACTTGAGAAGAAAGTGTATTCTGTTGTTTTTGGATGGAATGTCCTATAAATATCAATTAAGCCCATTTTTTTAACGTATCATTTAGAGCTTGTTTTTCCTTATTTACTTTCATTTTGGATGATCTATCCATTGGTGAAGGTGAGGTGTTAAAGTCCCCTACTATGATGGTGTAACTGTCGATTTCCCCTTTTATGGCTATTAGCATTTGCCTTATGTATTGAGATGCTCTTATGTTGGGCACATAAATATTTCCAATTGTTATATCTTCTCCTTGGATTGAATCTTGATAATTATGTAGTGTCCTTCTTTGTGTCTTATGATAGTCTTTATTTTAAAGCCTATTTTGTCTGATATGAGAACTGCTACTCCAGCTTTCTTTTGATTTCCATTTGCATGGAGTATCTTTTTCCATCCACTCACTTTCAGTCTGTATGTGTCCCTTGGTCTGAAGTGGGTCTCTTTTAGACAGCATATATATGGGTCTCATTTCTGTATCCATTCAGCTAGTCTATGTCTTTTGGTTGGAGCATTTAATCCATTTACATTTAAGGTTGTTATCGATATGTATGTTCCTATTACCATTTTCTTAATTGTTTTGGATTTGTTACTGCAGGTCTTTTCCTTCTGTTGTATTTCCTGACTAGAGAAGGTCCTTTAGCATTTGCTGTAAAGCTGGTTTGATGGTGCTGAATTCTCTTAACTTTTGTTGTCAGTAAAGATTTTAATTTATCTGTCAAATCTGAATGAGATCCTTGCTGGGCAGAGTAATCTTGGTTGTAGGTTTTTCCCTTCCAGCAATTTAAATATGTCCTACCACTCCCTTCTGGCTTGCAGAGTTTCTGCTGAAAGATCAGCTGTAAACCTTGTGGGGATCCCCTTGTATGTTATTTCTTGCTTTTCCTTTGCTGCTTCTAATATTTTTTCTTTGTATTTAATTTTGATAGTTTGATGAATATGTGTCTTGGCATGTTTCTCCTTGGATTTTTCCTGTATGAGACTCTCTGTGCTTACTGGACTTGACTGACTATTTCTCATATTAGGGAAGTTTTCAACTATAAACTCTTCAAATATTTTCTCAGTCCGTTTCTTTTTCTCTTCTTCTTCTAAGACCCCTACATTTCATGTGTTGGTGTGTTTAATGTTGTCCCAGAGGTCTCTGAGACTGTCCTCAGTTCTTTTCATTCTTTTTTCTTTATTCTTCTCGGCGGTAGTTATTTCCACTATCTTATCTTCCGGGTCACTTATCCGTTCTTCTGCCTCAGTTATTCTATTGATCCCTTCTAGAGAATTTTTAATTTCATTTATTGTGTTGTTCATCATTGTTTGTTTGCTCTTTAGTTCTTCTAGGTCCTTGTTAAAACTTTCTTGCATTTTCTCCATTCTATTTCCAAGATTTTGGATCATGTTTACTATCATTACTCTGAATTCTTTTCCAGGTAGACTGCCTATTTCTTCTTCATTTGTTTGGTCTGGTTTGTTTTTACCTTGCTCCTTCATCTGCCCTGTGTTTCTCTGTCTTCTCATTTTGCTTAACTTACTGTGTTTGGGGTCTCCTTTTAGCAGGCTGCAGGTTCGTAGTTCCTGTTGTTTTTGGTGTCTGCCCCCAGTGGGTAAGTTTTGTTCAGTGGGTTGTATAGGCTTCCTGGTGGAGGGGACTGGTGCCTGTGTTCTGGTGGATGAGGCTAGATCTTATCTTTCTGGTGGGCAGGACTGCATCTGGTGGTGTGTTTTGGGGTGTCTGTGACCTTATTATGATTTTAGGCAGCCTCTGTGCTAATGGACAGGGTTTTGTTCCTGTCTTGCTAATTTTTTAGCATAGGACATCTAGCACTGTTGCTAGCTGGTCCTTGAGTGGAGCTGGGTCTTAGCATTGAGATGGAGATCTCTGGGAGAGCTTTCACTGTTTGATATTATGTGAAGCCAGGAGGTCTCTGGTGAACCAGTGTCCTGAACTCGGCTCTCTCACCTCAGCGGCACAGGCCTGACACCTGGCCAGAGCACCAAGACCCTGTCAGCCACACAGCTCAGAAGAAAAAGGAGAAAAAAATTAAAAATAAATAAATAAGTAAATGAAATAAAGTTATTAAAATAATTTTTTTAATTATTAAAAATAAAAAAATTAAAAGTAATGAAAAACAAGAAAGAAAGAAAGAAGAGAGCAACCAAACGAAAAAACAAATCCACCAATGATAACAAGCTCTAAAATCTATACAAAAATATAAAAAGGACAGACAGAACCCTAGGACAAATGGTAAAAGCAAAGCTATACAGACAAAATCACACGAAGTATACACATACACACTCACAAAAATAGAAAAAGGAAATATATATATATATCTATATATAAGAAAAAAAGGAAGAGAGTCACCAAATCAATAAACAAATTTACCAATAAAAAGAAACTCTAGATATTAAACTATGATAAACATAAAACCAGAAACAAATTAGACACAGAAAGCAAACCCCAAGTCTACAGTTGCTCCCAAAGTCCACTGCCTCAATTTTCGGATGATTCGTTGTCTATTCAGGTATTCCAGAGATTCAGGGTACATCAAGTTGACTGTGGGGATTTAATCCGCTGCTCCTGAGGCTGCTGGGAGAAATTCCCCTTTCTCTTCTTTGTTCACACAGCTCGTGGGGTTCAGCTTTGGATTCGGCCCCACTTCTGCGTGTAGGTTGCTTGGGGGTGTCTGTTCTTTGCTCAGATAGGACGGGGTTAAAGTAGCAGCTGATTAAGGGGCTCTGGCTCACTCAGGCTAGGGGGGAGGGAGGGGTATGGAATGTGGGGCAAGCCTGCTGCAGCAGAGGCTGGTGTGATGTTGCACCAGCCTGAGGCATGCCATGTGTTCTCCTGGGGAAGTTGTCCTTGGATCACTGGACCCTTGCAGTGCTGAGCTGCACAGGCTCCTATGAGGGGAGGTGTGGATAGTGACCTGTGCTTGCACACAGTCTTCTTGTTCTTGTACACAGCCTTCTTAGCATTTCATGCCCATCTCTGGTATCCACGCTGATAGCCGCGGCTCGCACCCATCTCTGTAACTCGTTTAGGTGGTGCTCTGAATCCCCTCTCCTCGTGCACCCCGAAACAATGGTTTCTTGCCTCTTAGGCAGTTTCAGACTTTTCCCAGATTTTCTCTCGGCTAGCTGTGGCACAGTAGCCCCCTTTGGGCTGTGTTCACACAGCCAACCCCAGTCCTCTCCCTGGGATCTGACCTCCAAAGCCAGAGCCTCAGCTCCCAGCCCCCACCTGCCCCAGGCGGGGAGCAGACAAGCTTCTCGAGCTGGTGAGTGCCGGTCGGCACAGATCCTCTGTGCGGAAATCTCTCCGCTTTGCCCCATGCACCCCTGTTGTTGTGCTCTCCTCTGTGGCTCCAAAGCTTCCCCCCCAGTCACCCCCTGTTCCCACCAGTGAAGGGGCTTCCTAGTGTGCAGAAACTTTTCCTCCTTCACAGCTCCCTCCCAGAGGTGCAGGTCCTGTCCCTATCCTTTTGTCTCTGTTTTTTCTTTTTCCTTTTGCCCTACCCAGGTACGTGGAGAGTTTCTTGCCTTTGGGGAAGTCTGAGGTATTCTGCCAGCATTCAGTAGGTGTTCTGTAGGAGCTGTTCCACATGTAGATGCATTTCTGATGTATTCGTGGGGAGGAAGGTGATCTCCATGTCTTATGCCTCTGCCATCTTGAAGGTCTCCTTAGATTACTGTTTTAAATGGTATCATAGTTCTTAGGCCTGATCGTAACAGAATGTAGTTTGTCGTTGTTGTTGTTCACTATAGGAAGAAAGGAAATCACATTTAAGAAAATTTCCGTACTTGAGGAAACAAAACCTTAGCACCCAACACAATGATGCTTACTGAGGCTTACTAAAATTTTAATACAAATTTATCAAGTTGAATTTATTTAGTTCTATTTAAAATCAGGCAACCTGGTGGAGAATGCTGAGGGCCATTTAATATTATATGTAGAACTATGGGCTATATCTGCCTCTGGCATTTCTGGAAATTTCAAGAAGTTTACTACATCTTTATTTCTATTCTTCTTAATGGAAACACACACACCCACATAAGTTCTTTTTGTAGTATCTCATTTATGACTATTTGTTTTTAGTCAGAGCTTCATAAAAATTTTTTTCAGAAATATGTTGCCTCGTCTTGCATTCTGTTTTCAGTTCCAGTATTTACAGAACACGGAACCCAAAAGAAACACCTAAGAACTTGTATTCCAAGAACTTGTGGGAAAATTTTGCACTACCTCCAAAACACCCTTTGCTTTGTCTGTGAAGTCTCTTCCCTAATGAGACCACAAACATTATGAGGGACTTTTGCATAGTAATCAGACCTGTGATCATGCTTCTTTATCTGCTGGTATGATTTATGAAGAAATCATACCTGATTTTATGAGGTTATTTATGATTCATTCTTTAATTAACTCCCAATTCCCTTCTGGAAACTCTTTAAGGCATTTTTGTGAGAACAAATGAATAGCCTGAAGTCACATACCAGGCAGAGGACAGAGTCAAGGTTGTACAGTTCAGCCTCTGATTTTTCTGCTTAGGTTCTACACTGCCTTACATGCTCTTCCAAAGGACCACTTATTACGAGATTTGTTAATCCTGAAGCATCTTTGCTGCAGATGAAAGTAAATGTATTAAAATAAACACATTTTAAAAGTAAGTCAATATATGTAGCATTTAGAACAGTGCCTGGCACATGGTAAGTGTTACATAGACTCATTAAATTTTTAAAAATGTATAAATATTAACATGGTATAACATAGACTGCATTTGTTTTAACAGATACATCAAACATACCAGGTTACTTTCCCTTCCTGTTATATCAGAAAGCTTCATTTGTTCCCCTGGAATTCAAAAGGAGAAATAAGAAATCAAAAGGGGTAAAAAACAGAACAAAACAAAATTCTTCCTCAATTCCCTATAAGTTAGGGTCATTTAAGAATAGGGGTTCTGGAATCAGATTACTATCTGCAATCTGAGGATTGAAATATAAAGATTGAAATTCAGTCCTTAGAGCAGAGGTGGGATACCCCCTTACCCATGCTCACCCACTTGCATGCCATTGACAGCATCATTATTAGTTTGGGCTTGTTTATTTGCTGTCTAGCATGGCACACACACATCTGTTTGTGAGAATTCATTTTGCCCATTTTGTTCATTGGTTCTTCACTTCTCACTCCAGAAAGGCATATCCAAGAGGAAGGGGCAGGACCTAGCACATCACTTTAAAAAGCCTGGGAATCCTTGTTCTGGGGACATTCTATACTTAATGCCACACACACTGCTGTCCTGCCACCTACATAGTCAGGATCTCCTAGTTCACTTCAGATGAAGTAAATCAAAAGATTTACCCCTGACCTTTTTTTCTGAAGCTCCAGCTGCCAGAAGAAACGTGGCAAAAACTGGAGGGGGACCATGGAAAGAGACTTTGAGTTGCAGATGTGGACTTGGAGTTACAGAGGAGTCCCTCATATCCTGAGAAGGTTCTGGGCTCTGGAAGTCCTCACCACAAAACAGCAGAAACACTTTTGCTCAGACAAAGCTTTCTCTCATGGCAGAAATAAGGATTGCTCTGTCCAGCTTAGTCTCTGTAGCTACACTGTGGCTGCTGCTGTTGTGGGGAAAGGGATTAGACAAGATGACAGAGGGGAAAAAGGAAAGAGAGAGAGGACTGAGTTGGTTTTGACCCGAGCTAGACCAGAAGTCGCCATACATCTCTCTCTTACTGTCTTTCAGTGTTTGCTAGTGACATTGAGCAAATTCTTACAAAAACAGAATTGCTTTCAAAATATCACACCTCTGCCATCATAGCCAAACCCACATTTTTCAAATGCATTATTGTTGGGTGGGGATACAGTTCAAGCATGTGCTTATGATGGCAACAGTTAGCACAGACATATGAATTGCCTCTAGGGACACTGGGTCTTCATTTAGACAGGGGTGTGGATGACTGGCATGATGTGATGTGGCTGTAAAACACAGGATGAGACAAACTAACTCAAATCAGACATGTTGATCCGAGAAATTATTTCAACCTCCCTTTCAACACCCTTAAAATTTAGAAGAGTTCCTCCTAAGATTGACACAAGTAAAATGAATAAGTCCCAGCAATATGCCTTCCTCACCACAACCCTGACTGGAGCACTGTGCTGTGCTTAGCATGCCTCATCATGACTAGAGGAGACCTGTATTAATCCATTTGGCTTTCTGGTGGAAAGATGAGTTGTCCCCTAGGAAATCATTGTCCACAGTTTATAGCAGAATAGTGTGTAAAAAGCCAACAGAAACCAACTAAAAATCTATCAGCCCTTGTAACTGAACCCCAAATGTGTGACACAGAGCAGCAGGGAGAAGATGGAACTCACCTCGGTGCCGTCTAAAGCAGCAGAATAGGTAGAAACAGGTAATGAATAGAGATAAAGCCCCCAAAGGAAGCAAATTATAAAGGGTCCATTGTTGGTCCACCATCTCTTCCTTGGAGGGTGGTCCTGCAGCATTCCTGGTATCTGAAATGTTAGTCAGTACTAAAGATGGCTAGGAAATATGAGATACATTAGGTAACACCCTCTGAATTGTCAGAACTTGAATGGAGTTCCAGCTGATGCTTCTATTTCCCTTTCAAGAGGCTTCTCCCAAGAATCCCAGGACTCAGTACTCTCACCCACCTCTTGCTTTATTGCTGAGCATATGTGAATGACTCTGGGTTATAATTTATCTTTTGAAAAGCTTTTTATTCTGCTAGGGTTAATCCCCTGGAAAACAATATCCATAACAACTTTCAGAAAGCATTTTACCACACCCTTTCATTACATTGTCTTATTTAATTTTCATATTCACCACTTAAGAAAAATAAGGAATACTTTTTATCCAGTCACTTGCCTTGAGAGGAGCAATTGTCCCAAGACTTGCCCAAAGTCTGATAGCTAGTAAATGGCAGTTGGGACTCAAGCCAACATGCTTCTGAAACTAAATTGAAGTTCATTTAACACAGTGCCTTTCTGCTGTATCATAACCCTAATATCTCCAAATACTTTTATTATCTTCAGATACCTTTGGTATCTCCGGATATGCTTCTCTGGGCATACAGCTGGTTCCCATTGCTACTGATCAATGTTAATGTGCATTAAGGCCCTTTTTCTTCATGATAGGTTGCAACTTACTAGTGGGTTGTGGAACAAGGTAACAGATAAAAAACAACTTCAAAAAATGAAACATAACAAAATAGAAAATATCAGAATTCATCGCATATCTTTCGATTTTGTACTTCTCTTAATATTTTTTATGTAGGAAAGCTTTATTTCTAGATATATTAACATAGCTATATATTCCTTCCCCATACACTTGTTTTTGGGGTAAATGTGGTCACAGGCTACTGGATCTGGGCATGAAATGGTTTGGTAATTGAGTGGTAACAAATGCTGTATTGTTCACAGGGCAGCTATTGTTTAGGGTGGGCAAGCAGCCAAATCATTACCAAGAGTGACAAACTCGGCTATCTGGGGGAGGGGAATGGATAAGAATAGGGACTAAGATTCCCACAACAGATATCCTAATACAGACAAATCCACTCAATTAAGAAGATGCAACTTGTATTACTTTCCAGTCACTTAACAATCTACTTTCCTTAATTTTATTTGGCAAGTTTGATACTTACTTATAAGAGAGTGTTCTGAAGTGTTTTGAGTCCATTTTGAAACAGAAAGACAAGATAAAGAATTGAAATTGAATGTGAAAACAATGAGGATTATACTCAGGTGTGTCCAAAATCAGAGCTAGTCTCTGAGAAGACTCCTGCATTTACATACTAACAGATAATCCAATAATCCAGCTCAAAGGCAGTTTGCAAAATTTGTAGATCATCACCTCAAGATCATGGTCACAAAGTAAATCCCTGGGTTTATTTTGGATCTCAAACACAGACTGTATAAATACAACACAATCTTCCTCTCTCTGCTTTGATTCCCTCTTTCCCACTCCTTAAGTATAGGGACACAATTCAGCCTATATGACACCCTTTGGCACTTGAATAACAAGATGAATATTCAGCAGGTGTCCCAAGTGAGTATAAAAGGCCACGAGGAAAGAAGGCTTTTGATGACATGGTGGGAACTAATTGTGAAATAAAGATTGTGCTTCTCCATGAAAAGCTGCTCAACATCACTAATTATTAGAGAGATGCAAATCAAAACTACAATGAGGTATCACCTCACACCAGTTAGAATGGGTATCATCAAAAAATCTACAACAACAAATGCTAGAGAGGGTGTGGAGAAAAGGGAGCCCTCTTGCATTTTTGGTGGGAATGTAAGTTGATACAGCCACTATGGAGAACAGTTTGGAGTTTCCTTATAAAACTAAAAACAGAATTACCATATGACCCAGCAATCCCACTACTGGGCATATACCCAGAGAAAACCATAATTCAAAAAGACACATGCACCCCAATGTTAATTGCAGCATTACTTACAGTAGCCAGGTCATGGAAGCAACCTAAATGCCCACTGACAGACAAATGGATAAAGAAGATGTGGTACATATATACAATGGAATATTACTCAGCCGTAAAAAGGAATTAAATCAGGTCACTTGTTGAGACATGGATGGATCTAGAGACTGTCATACAGAGTGAAGTAAGTCAGAAAGAGAAAAAAATATCATATATTAACGCATACATGTGGAATCTAGAAAAATGGTACAGATGAACCAGTTTGCAGGGCAGAAATTGAGACACAGATGTAGAGAACAAACATATGGACACCAAAGGGGGAAAGCGGCAGGGGGTGGGGGTGGTGGTGTGATGAATTGGGTGATTGGGATTGACATGTATACATTGATGTGTATAAAATTGATGACTAATAAGAACCTGCTGTATAGAAAAATAAAATTAAATTTAAAAATTCAAATAAAAAAGAATGGATAAACAACAAGGTCTTACTGTATAGCACAGGGAACTATATTCAATATCTTGTGATATACCATAATGGAAAAAAATAATGTATACATAGGTATAACTGAATCACCTTGCTGTATACCTGAAGCTAACACAACTATACATGAATAAAATAAAATTTTTTTTAAGTAAAAAAATAAAGATTGTGCTTCTCACCCTGCTCACTCATAAACCCCCACTTTCCTACTAAGATGGCTTTGTGAAGCTCCTAATCAGGGATTGACCAAAGGCAGGTTGGAGAGGACAGAGTTGCAGGCCAGTGTGTGTTTCAGTGGCTGTTCTATTGACTTTCCCCCTGGGACTGTGCTCTGCAAAATGCTTTGCTTCCTTCTGAGAGATAATTGCTTCCCCCAACAGCATCCAAACCCCCACTCTGTCACAACCATGTTTTCACATGGACCAATTATTAACTTGAACATAAAAAGCAAAGCAGAGTTAGATATAAAAACAGGAAAATTCCCAATACCTCCTAAGAAAGATATTTCAAGGGGAAAAATGAAAGATTTTCTATCATACCTCCAAAATTTATTTACTAAAATCATGGTCCTGAAATATAATTTCAGAGTTTATATATTTTTAAATAAATAAATTTATTTATTTTTGGTTGCATTGGGTCTTCATGGCTGTGTGTGGGCTTTCTCTATTTGCAGCAAGCAGGGGCTACTCTTCGTTGCGGTGCACAGGCCTCTCATTGTGGTGGCTTCTCTTGTTGCGGAGCACAGGCTCTAGGCACGCAGGCTTCAGTAGTTGTGGTTCATGGGCTCAGTAGTTGTGGCTTGCGGGCTCTAGAGCATGGGCTCAGTAGTTGTGGCACACGGGCTTAGTTGCTCTGTGGCATGTGGGATCTTCCTGGTCCAGGGCTCGAACCCATGTCCCCTTCATTGGCAGGTGGATTCTTAACCACTGTGCCACCAGGGAAGTCCTCAGAGTATATTGTTCTCCTCACCTCATACTCAGTTCATTGAGTACTCCCTGGTACATAAAGAAAATAATTTCTCTTTAACACTCTTCCCATTATGTTTGTTTTCATCACTCCACGAAAGGAAAATCCACACCCAATGCAAAGACAGTTTCTAAGTAATTCATTTGACTTTTGTGAAGGAAGCAAGAATGATCCAAATAAATATAACACAGTTCCTCCTTGCCAGTATATCATAACCCTTCATGGAATAAAAGACATTTCTCCACATTTCTACAATACAAAGAAATCTGTGATAAATGAGAGGCAAAAACCTTATTAAATGGCATAAAATTACTAGAAAATAGAAATCACTTTCTCTAGTGTAAACATAGAAGCCTTCATAAAGAATTAGGAAATGAGCTGGGCTTGACAGAAGAGGTATAATTTTGATAGGTGGAGGCAGATTGGTGTGAGTCCAGTAGTGTAAGCACTGGGAATGTTCTTCACGGGACTCAATAAAAGAGTGGCTTTGGGGCTTCCCTGGTGGCGCAGTGGTTGAGAGTCCGCCTGCCGATGCAGGGGACACGGGTTCGTGCCCCGGTCCGGGAAGATCCCACATGCCGCGGAGCGGCTGGGCCCGTGAGCCATGGCCGCCGAGCCTGCGCGTCCGGAGCCTGTGCTCTGCAACAGGAGAGGCCACAACAGTGAGAAAAAAAAAAAAAAAAAAAAAAAGAGTGGCTTTATGAAATAAGTTTATTAGGCAAATTAAGTATATTAGGAAGATTTTTGGCTGAAATGAGCCAAAAGTGGGAAAACTTTAAAGACAAGGAGTTCATAAAACTAATTGGAATTTTAGAAGGAAGATAGTGAACGTCTGAGATGATCATGAAGCTCCAGGAGGGAATCAATCACAGAGTGGAAGGCTGTTGACAGGCAAGAGTAGAAGATCAAAGCAAAGTCCTGATAAATTCCTAATAGGCTCAGAAGCATTAATCATCAATGTGATAAGAAAGGGGGTGATAAGAAGGTGGGAGAGTAGAAAATTAGAAGAGTAGAAATCTTCAGAGAGAACTTAAAAGGCCCTTCATGTCTTCTACACTGCTCTTAGACTTCCCCTTTCACTACTTCATCCTTCACACTGTTTGTTCCAGTCATACCCTAGAGGCATTGGGTTTAGGAGGGAATGCTGCCTCCCTTCCCTTTGAAGTTAGGCCCCCTCCTCCCCAAGGGAGACAGATTGTAGATCCCAATTTCATCTCTGATTTAGTTAACACTTACCCTTCCCAAATTATTCCAAAAAATTGCAGAGGAAGGAAAGCTTCTGGACTTGTTTTACAAGGCCAGTAATATCCTGATATCAAAACCAGACAAGAATACTACAAGAAAAGAATATTTTAGGGCAATATTCCTAATGAACATAGATGCAAAAATCATGGTGTATGATCATGTTACAAAAACAGACAAAGATATCAGAAAAAAAGAGAAAATTATGGTCAATATCAGTGATAAACTTAGGTGGAAAAATCTTCACAAATATATTAGCAAACCAAATCCAACAATACATTAAAAGGATCATACACCATGATCAAGTGAGATTTTTCCCATGGATGCAAGGATGGTTCAATATCTGCAAATCAGTCAGCATGATACACCACATTAACAAACTGAAGAATAAAAACCACGTGATCATCTCGGAACAGATTCAGAAAAAGCTTGTGACAAAATTCAACATCCATTTTTAATAGAAATGCTTTACAAAGTAGGTATGGAGGGAACATACCTCAGCATCATAAAGGCCACATATAAGAAGTCCACAGCTAACAACATATTCAATGGCGAAAAACTGAAAGCATTTCTTCTAAGGTCAGGAAAAAGACAAGGATACCCACTCTCTTCATTTTTATTCAACATAGTATTGCAAGTCCTAGCCACAGAAATCAGACAAGAAAAAGAAATAAAAGGAATCAAATTGGAAAGAAGTAAAACTGTCGCTGTTTGCAGATGATATGATACTATACACAGAAAATCCTAAAGACAATACCAAAAAACTGCTAGAGCTTACCAATGAATTTGGTAAAGTTGCAGGACACAAAATTAATATACAGAAATCTGTTGCATTTCTATACACTAAAAACAAACTAACAGAAAGAGAAATTAAGGGAAAATCACATTTACAATCTCATCAAAAAGAGTAAAATACCTAGGAATAAACCTACCTAAGGTGGTAAAAGACCTGTGCTCAGAAAATTATGACACTGATTAAAGAAATTGAAGATGACATAAACAGATGGAAAGATATACCATATTCTTGGATTGGAAGGATTAATATTGCTAAAATGACCATACATACCATACTATTCAATGCAACCCCTATCAAAATACCAACGGCATTTTTCACAGAACTAGAACAAATGATTTTTAAAATTTGTATGGAAACACAAAAGACCCTGGATAGCCAAAACAATCTTGAGAGAGACCAGAGCTGGAGGAATCAGGCTCCCTGACTTCAGACTACACCACAAAGCTATAGTAATCAAAACAGTGTAGTGGTGGCACAAAAACAGACACATAGATCAATGGAATAGAAATAAATGCATTCACTTATGGTCAATTAATCTATGACAAAGGAGGAAAAAATTATACAGTGGGGAAAAGATAGCCTCTTCAATAAGTGATGCTGGGAAAACTGGACAGTTACATGTAAAAGAAGGAAATTAGAACATTCTGTAACACCATATACAAAAAATAAACTCAAAATGTATTAAAGACCTAAATGTGAGGCCAAAACCCATAAAACTCTAGAAGAAAACATGTGCAGAACACTCTTTGATGTAAATTATAGCAAGTTTTTTTTTGGATTTGTCTCCTAAGTCAAAGGAAACAGAAGCAAAAATAAACAAATGGGAGCTACTTAAACTTCAAAGTTTTGCACAGCAAAGAAAACCATTGACAAAACAAAAAGACAACCTAATGAATAGGAGAAAATATTTGCAATGATATGACAGAGAAGGGGTTACTATCCAAAATATATAAACGGCTCATAGAGTTCCACATCAAAAAAACAAACAACCCAATTTAAAAATGAGCAGAAGATCTGAATGGACATTTTTCCAAAGAAGTCATAGAGATGACCAACAGGCACATGAAAAGATGCTCAACATTACTAATCATCAGTGAAATGTAAATAAAAACCACAGTGAGTTATCACATCACACCTGTCAGAATGGCTATCATCAAAGAGACCACAAATAACAAACGTTGGTGAGGATGTGAAGAAAAGAGAACCCTTGTACACTGTTGGTGGGAATGTAAATTTGTGCAGCTACTGTGGAAACCAGTATGGAGGTTCCTCAAAAATCTAAAAATAGAATTACCATATGACCTAGCAATTCCACCTCCACGTATATATCTGAAGAAAACAAAAACACTAATTTGAAAAATACATGCATCCCAAAGTTCATAGTCACATTATTTACAGTAGCCTAGATATAGACACAACCTAAGTGTTCATCACCAGAAAAATGGATAAAGAAGATGTGGTATACAATGGAACACTACTCAGCTATAAAAAGAATGAAATTTTTCCATTTGCAACAATATAGCTAGACTTGGAGGATATTATGCTTAGTGAAATAAGTCATACAGAGAAAGACAAATACTGTATGTTATCACTTATATGTGTAATCTAAAAATAAACGAATGTAACAAAACAGAAACAGACTCATAAATAATAGAGAACAAACTGGTGGTTAACAATGGGAAGAGTGAAGGAAGGAGGGGCAAAATAGGATAGGAAATTAAGAGGTACAAAGAGCTATGTATAAAATAAATAAGCTACAAGGATATATTGTACAGCACAGAGAATATAACCAATATTAAAAATAATTATAAATGCTGTATAATCTATTACAATTTTGAATCACTCTGTTGAACACTTTATAAGAACATAAGGTTGCAAATCAACTATATCTCAATTTAAAAAGTGCAACCATCACCACTATCTAGTTTCAGAATATTTTCATCACCCCAAAAGGAAAACACAATACCTATTAAGTAGTCACTCCCCATTCTCCCTTTCTCTCAGCCCCTGGCAACCATCACACTTTCTGTCTCTATGAATGTTTCTATTCTAGGTATTTCATATAAAGAGAATCATACAATATGTAATCTTTTCTGTCTGGGGTCTTTTACTTAGGATATTGTTTTTGACGTTCATCTATGTTATATCCTGTACTAGCATTTTATTCCTTTTCATGGATGAATAATATTCCATTGTATGGATATATCACATTTCCTTTTTTTTTTTTTTTTTTTTTTTTTTTGCGATACTCGGGCCTCTCACTGCTGTGGCCTCTCCCGTTGTGGAGCACAGGCTCCGGACGCGCAGGCTCAGCGGCCATGGCTCACGGGCCCAGCTGCTGCCGCGGCATGTGGGATCTTCCCGGACCGGGGCACGAACCCATGTCCCCTGCATCGGCAGGCGGACTCTCAACCACTGCGCCACCAGGGAAGCCCCACATTTCCTTTATCTATTTATCAGTTAAAGGACATTTGGGTTGTTTCTACTTTTAGGCTGTTGTGGACAGTGCTGCTATAAACATTTATGTACATGCTTTTTTGTGGATATGTATTTTCATTTCACTTGGGTATTTTCCTAGCAATGGAATTACTGGGGCTCATGGCAACTATGTTTAACCTTTTGAAGAACTGCCAGACTGATTTCCAAAGCAGCTGCATTAGTTTGCATTCCCATCAGCAATGTATAAGGATTTCAGTAGTCCATATTCTTGCCAATACTTGTTATTTTCCATGAAAAAAGAAATTCTAGTTTCCCCTGTGGGTGTGAAGTGATATTTCATTGTAGTTTTAATTTGCATCCCCATAATAACTAATTACATTGAGCATTATTTCCTATGTTTATTAACCATTTATATATCTATTTTGAAGAACTGTCCATTCAACTATTTGCCCATTTTTTAATTGGGTTGCTTGTCTGTTTGTTTCTGAACTGCAAGAATTCTTTATATTCTGGGTACTAGTCCCTCATCAGATATATGATTTTTTTTTAACATCTTTATTGAAGTGTAATTCCTTTACAATGGTGTGTTAGTTTCTGCTAACTAAGTGAATCAGTTATACATATACATATGTCCCCATATCTCTTCCCTCTCGCGTCTCCCTCCCTCACACCCTCCCTATCCCACCTCTCTAGGTGGTCACAAAGCACCGAGTTGATCTCCCTGTGCTATGCGGCTGCTTCCCGCTAGCTATCTATTTTATATTTCATAGTGTATATATGTCCATGCCACTCTCTCACTTTTGTCCCAGCTTACCCTTCTTCTTCCCCGTATCCTCAAGTCCATTCTCTAATAGGTCTGCATCTTTATTCCCATTTGCCCCTAGGTTCTTCATGACCTTTTTTTTAGATTCCATATATATGTGTTAGCATGTGGTATTTGTTTTTCTCTTTCTGACTTACTTCACTCTGTTTGACAGTCTCTAGGTCCATCCACCTCACTACAAATAACTCAGTTTCATTCCTTTCTATGGCTAATATTCCATTGTATATATGTGGCACATCTTCTTTATCCATTCATCTGTTGATGGACACTTCGGGTGCTTCCATGTCCTGGCTATTGTAAATAGAGCTACAATGAACATTTTGGTACATGACTCTTTTTGAATTATGGTTTTCTCAGGGTATATGCCCAGTAGTGGGATTGCTGGGTCGTATGGTAGATATATATTTAGTTTCTTAAGGAACGTCCATACTGTTCTCCATAGTGGCTGTATCGATTTACATTCCCGCCAACAGTGCAAGAGAGGTCCCTTTTCTCCACACCCTCTCCAGCATTTATGGTTTCTAGATTTTTTGATGATGGCCATTCTGACTGGTGTAAGATGATATCACATTGTAGTTTTGATTTGCATTTCTCTAATGATTAATGATGTTGAGCATTCTTCCATGTGTCTGTTGGCAATCTGTATATCTTCTTTGGAGAAATGTCTATTTAGGCCTTCTGCCCATTTTTGGATTGGGTTGTTTGATTTTTTAATGTTGAGCTGCATGAGCTGCTTCTAAATATTGGAGGTTAATCCTTTGTCAGTTGCTTCATTTGTAAATGTCTTGTCCCGTTCTGAGGGTTGTCTATTTATCTCGTTTATGGTTTCCTTTGCTGTGCAAAAGCTTTTAAGTTTCATTAGGTTCCATTTGTTTATTTTTGTTTTTATTTCCATTTCTCTAGGAGGTGGGTCAAAAAGGATCTTGCTGTGATTTATGTCATGGAGTGTTCTGCCTATATTTTCCTCTAAGACTTTGATGGTCTCTGGCCTTACATTTAGGTCTTTAATCCATTTTGAGTTTATTTTTGTGTATGGCGTTAGGGAGTGTTCTCATTTCATTCCTTTACATGTCCATTTTTCCCAGCACCATTTATTGAAGAGGCTGTCTTTTCTCCACTGTATATTCTTGCATCCTTTATCAAAGATAAGGGAACCATACGTGCATGGGTTTATCTCTGGGCTTTCTATCCTGTTCCATTGATCTAGATTTCTGTTTCTGTGCCAGTACCATACTGTCTTGATTACTGTAGCTTTGTAGTATAGTCTGAAGTCAGGGAGCCTGATCCCTCCAGCTCCATTTTTCTTTCTCATGATTGCTTTGGCTATACGGGGTCTTTTGTGTTTCCATACAAATTGTGAAATTTTTTGTTCTAGTTCTATGAAAAATGCCAGTGGTAGTTTGACAGGGATTGCATTGAATCTGTAGATTGCTTTGCGTAGTATAGTCATTTTCACAATGTTGATTCTTCCAATCTAAGAACATGGTATATCTCTCCAACTATTTGTATCATCTTTAATTTCTTTATTCAGTGTCTTATAAATTTCCGCATACAGCTCTTTGTCTCCTTAGGTAGGTTTATTCCTAGATATTTTATTCTTTGTGTTGCAATGGTAAATGGGAGTGTTTTCTTAATTTCATTTTCAGAATTTTCATTAGTGTATAGGAATGCAAGAGATTTCTGTGCATTAATTTTGTATCCTGCTACTTTACCAAGTTCATTGATTAGCTCTAGTAGTTTTCTGGTAACATCTTTAGGATTCTCTATGTATAGTATCATGTCATCTGCGAACAGTGACAGCTTTACTTCTTTTCCAATTTGGATTCCTTTTATTTCTTTTTCTTCTCTGATTGCTGTGGCTAAAACTTCCAAAACTATGTTGAATAAGAGTGGTGAGAGTGGGCAACCTTGTCTTTTTCCTGATCTTACTGGAAATGGTTTCAGTTTTTCACCATTGAGGACAACGTTGGCAGTGGGTTTATCATATATGGCCTTTATTATGTTGAGGTACTTTCCCTCTATGCCCACTTTCTGGAGAGTTTTTATCATAAGTGGGTGTTGAATTTTGTCGAAAGCTTTCTCTGCATCTATTGAGATGATCAGATGGGTTTTCTACTTCAATTTATTAATATGGTGTATCATGTTGATTTATTTGCATATATTGAAGAATTCTTGCATTCCTGGGATAAACCCCACTTGATCATAGTGTATGATCCTTTTAATGTGCTGTTAGATTCTGTTTGCTAGCATTTTGTTGAGGAGTTTTGCATCTATGTTCATCAGTGATATTGGCCTGTAGTTTTCTTTCTTTGTGATATCTTTGTCTGGTTTTGGTATCAGAGTGATGGTGGGCTCGTAGAATGAGTTTGGGAGTGTTCCTCCCTCTGCTATATTTTGGAAGAGTTTGAGAAGGATAGGTTTTAGCTTTCCTCTAAATGTTTGATAGAATTTGCCTGTGAAGCCATCTGGTCCTGGGCTTTTGTATGTTGGAAGAATTTTTTTTTTTTTTTTTTTTTTTTTTTTGCAGTACGCGGGCCTCTCACTGTTGTGGCCTCTCTCGTTGTGGAGCACAGGCTCTGGATGCACAGGCTCAGCGGCCATGGCTCACGGGCCCAGCCGCTCCGCAGCATGTGGGATCTTCCCGGACTGGGGCACGAACCCGTGTCCCCTGCATCAGCAGGTGGACTCTCAACCACTGTGCCACCAGGGAAGCCCAGGCAAAGACCTTTTTGACCTCGAAGAGCTTACCATTTAATTGGTGAGGCAAGCTTAACTAACAAGACCACTTTTCTGTAATAAATTTACTATTTACCACTCTTTTTTCTCCTAGTTTAACTGAGCTGAAAGGAAGGCTCAGCGGGACCTTGTATATTAGTTATTAGGCAGTATAGGGAAAAATAAGACAAGGTACCTCCCTTGAAGGGGCTTGCCTTGTAATGGGAAATAGAGAACTTGACATATGGAAGAGTGAAATAACACTCTAAGAAGGTGCAGACCTTGCTTGGGTGTGCGGAGGATTAACTTTGACTGGGACTATAGGGGCAAGGCTGAATGGAAAGTTTGTATTTGAGCTGAACCTTAGTGAGTGAGTAGCTCTTTGATAATCAGAGCAGTGAATGGAACAGGGTGGGGGTATCTTAAGTCTGGGGAAATTGAAGGGCAAACACAGACTGTCCAGGAATCTCATGGCGGATTCAAGGAACTGATATACACTTGGATTGTGGTTTTATGAAAATACTGATATGCAGACCACTAGTCATTTCAGAATAAATTGAATAAGCATTAGGGGGGAGAAGTTTAAACTTTGCTTATCCACCATGAGAAAATACAGAGCCTGATTCTTTTGGGATATTTATAAAGTTCACGTAAATAGCTAAAAATGAGAATTTTCAGTTGAACAGGGTTGTTCAAATGCTAACAGACTGTGTGATTTTGAGATAGTCACCCAGCCTCACCAGCCCTCAATTTTTAAAAAATAAGATGAAAGGACTGGACTACAAAAACAGGAAAAGTCTTACCCACCATCCTTTCCTACACACAAACACATATACAACTTCACCTCCCTCAGTGTACAACTGATGCTATAAAACCACTTCTCTAAGTCTCTCTATTACAATATGTTACCTTTCCATTTAGCCACTGGGCTGTCACCCAATGCTAATAGCACTGTTGAATATCCCGGCTAGTTCAAGGATTCCACGACTACATGCTTGGGAGGAGTGTACAAAGTGGGTTAGGAGGGGAGAAGAGCTAGCTGTTAGTCCTGACCACATCACTGACTTGCAATGGGATAATAGAAACATCACTGTGGTTCTTGTGTGTTCTTATCAGCAGGATGAAGATCATTGGCTGTCACATTGACTAGCATAGGAATTTTTCTCGAGTGGAGGAAAGAATGGATGGAGGTTTATGAACAGGCATTAAAAGTCATCAAGAGTGCTCCCTCTTTGTACAAAGAAGACATTAACACTGCCTACCTGCGTGAAACTAAAACTGGTGCTTGTAGTACAGGAATGATGCACTGAGGTAAATGATAGAATTCTAATTTTCCATCTGACAAGTATGTTGACACTTTTGTTGCTTGTCCCAAATTACATATAATCATCTTATGACACTCAGGTTATCCAAAGCTGTCCCCAAGGGGTTTGTCTTGTCAAATAAACATCTGAAAAGGAATGAAGATCACAGTTGCTTTTGGCTGGGATTTATCTGTCAACTTTAGTTTTGTTGTTCCTGCTGTTTTCTCAAACATTTATATCTAATGGTGGGGAATTTTCAATGCTAAAAATAATTAAAATAAATGTATGCAGTGAATGATGAAACCTCTACCATCTTCAGGCTCTCATATGATAAAGTATCCCTTTTTAAGTACTGTATGTTTAGGAAGCCTCTCCTTTTAAAAGTTCTCAGGTTCCCCTGGTGGCACAGTGGTTAAGAATCTGCCTGCCAATGCAGGGGGACACGGGTTCGATCCCTGGTCCGGGAAGATCCCACATGCTGCAGAGCAGCTAAGCCTGTGAGCCACAACTAGTGAAGCCTACACTCCTAGAGCCCATGCTCTGCAACAAGAGAAGCCACCACAATGAGAAGCTTGTGAACCACAGTGAAGAGTAGCCCCTGCTCGCTGCAACTAGAGGAAACCTGTGCACAACAATGAAGACCCAATGCAGCCAAAAAAAATTTTTTAATTAAATAAATAATTAAAATTCTCATGAAAACCACTGCTGCATTATTACAGAACGTATATTCCATGACTAGGGTATACCTAGCATAGTTGATGCCCAGAGTGCATGATTTTTAACAACCATTTTTTTCTATATGGAAAAATATTTAGAAATAATCATGAAATGAAACAAATAATAAAATGCCCAGGAAAGAAACATAGTGAATATTGTTTTCATTAAACTTCGTGTATAAAATGGTGCAAGTTGGACTTCCCTGGTGGCGCAGTGGTTAAGAATTCGTCTGCCAATGCAGGGGACATGGGTTTGAGCCCTGGTCTGGGAAGATCCCACATGTCATGGAGCAACGAAGCCCGTGTCCCACACTACTGAGCCTGAGCGCTAGAGCCCATGAGCCACAACTACTGAAGCTCACACGCCTAGAGCCTGTACGCCGCAAGAAGAGAAGCCACCACAATGAGAAGCCTGTGCACCACAACAAAGAGTAGCCCCTGCTCGCCGCAACTAGAGAAAGCCTGTGCACAGCAATGAAGACCCAACACAGCCCAAAATAAATAAATTTATAAAAAAAGAAAAGAAAAGAAAAAAATAAAATGATGCAAGTTAAAAAATGTTTGAAAAATAATAGAAAAAGGGAAAAATGCACAGCTATTTATTTAATAATTTTATATCTATCTAAACAATGTGAACTTGGATCCTTTAGTTACAGCCTGATATTGTAGTTTATGTAAGTAATTTTCCAGTAATTAATAAGCAAATTTTATTAAAACTGAAATTCTATAAAAGACATAATTTAGACCATTACTGAAGTGTATCACTAATGTAAAGTTTTATTTTCTTGATCCATTCTTTAATTTTAAAACAACACTTTAAAGATTATAAATTATAAAGATATTAATCAATAAAACAGTTCAGATATAAACTTTAGTTCATGCATGAAACAACAATTGTATCTCACAGTTTGTATTCTGTTTCACTGTTTTAAATTTTAAACAAATAAATATTCAAAATGGTTGTATGGAATGAAAGAAATGAAACAACACACATTCTGTTCCTTTGTCTCTCTAATCACTGTGGTATTATTGTTATTTAAAAATCTACTGTTTAAATGTAGAAATATGTAGTACCACAGGGGTTGGAGACACAAACTATGCCTAGAGCAAGCTCATGTGATTCTGAACATTTATGAATTTGCTCTTGAAGTGAACACATATAGCTGAATTTGAAGTCCTCTGAGTTAACTTTCAGGTAGATGCAATGTTTCTTAAAGGGGAAGTACTGAAAATGTGCTAATTTGAAACTTACATACATATTATTAAAATTTAGGAGTAACCATGGTCATTATTTAGAACTTAGACCAAAATATTTGGGGATGGCGGAACATTTTATCACTGATATTTTTCAGAATTGCTGGTACATGGTGATCATTAAAAGTAGACCAACTTTTATTTGCTTTAAAACTCTGTACAGACAATATTCCCCCTTATTGCCCACACCCAGGGAGTGGGGTGGACATCCCACTATTCATGACTATTTAGTTATGGGACAGATTCTACTGCAAAGGGGATGCAGAAAGAGGCTCACTTGGCTCTTCAATTTTCTCATAAGATTTTTTTCTTTTTTAAAGATTGAACAAGATACAATCTCTCAGAGTTTTCAAATCTCCAAGAGGGAGAGAGCCCTTCTGTCTGGGTTATCAGGAAATGCTTCAAGGAGGAGGTTGAATCTCCTCCTGTCCCAAACCCCACTCCAGGGCAGATCTGGTCCTCCTCCCATTATAACAGTATAAAATACCATTATCTACCTAATCACATGGACCAGAACCTGGGTGCCATCTTTGTCTCTTACCCCACTCCATCAGCCACCAAGTTAAGTTAATTCAGCATCCAAAATATCATTCAAATTGGTTTTCATGCTACTGCCTTAATTTGGGTCTCATTCTACTTCATGAGGATTATTGTCACAGCTTACCAACTAGTCTTCTACATTCCAAATTTGGCCTTGTTCCCCTCCCTGCACCCCAATTCATTCTCCACATCACTGTCACAGTTTACATTCTTTTTTTTTTTTAAAGATTATTTTTTTAATTTTTATTTATTTTTGGCTGCTTTGAGTCTTCATTGCTGTGCGTGGGCTTTCTCTAGTTGCGGCAAGTGGGGGCTACTCTTTCGTTGTGGTGCCCAGGCTTCTCATTGCGGTGGCTTCTCTTGTTGCAGAGCACAGGTTCTAGGCACGTGGGCTTCAGTAGTTGTGGAGAGTGGGCTCAGTAGTTGTGGCGCGTGGGCTCAGTAGTTGTGGCTTGCAGGCTCTAGAGCGCAGGCTCAATAGTATGGTGCATGGGATTATTTGCTCTGTGGCGTGTGGGATCTTCCCGGACCAGGGCTCAAATCCGTGTCCCTTGCACTGACAGGCAGATTCCCAACCACTGCGCCACCAGGGAAGTCCCACAGTTTACATTCTTAAGACGAAAATCCAACTGCAAGACTTTTTTGCCTAAAATCCTTTAGAGATTCTTCAGTGCCTGCAAGAAAATGTCCAGACTTCATCAAATGGCATTTTGCCCCTGCCTCTTTATGCAAACTTGACAGTCCCCCCCACACACACACTCCAGCAACCCACATCCACTTGATGTTTCTCCTACCAAATGTCCCATGCTATTTTGTGTGACATGCATCACTCTATTATGAGTAAATATGTGTTTATGCATCTTTCTTCTGATCTTGTCTATGACCTTCTTGATGGGATGGCAAAAGGAAATGGCCTTAGAAAAGGTATGAAAGTGAGAAAGCATGAGACTGAACAGAGAGAGCTTCATGAAGAGAAAGATCTCCTGTTCACACTCTAATGCTCTCTGTGCACTAAGACACAGAGCAGACGCAGCTGAGTCCTTAGGTGTATGGACTAAAGACATTGAGGTGAAGGATGTATGTATATCAACATACCCTTTAGTGGTTATAACTTAACCACTAAAGAAAAACTAGAACTTACAAGTATGCAATGTGTAAAGGCCTGATTTATGTCCATTCATGGGTGATATTCAAAATATTTAAGAAGTGACACTCCATGGTCGTCCAGATACCCAGATCAGCCAATCAGAAAGGTGTGCCAACCACAAAAAACTGCATGGTCCAGTACCTTCCAGCTTAACAAGTGTAGCTGCTGGTGTAAATAATATCAGGAGCTGAAGGGAGTAAGTAATTTGTGAAACTTACTAACTACTAAAAACCTAAAAGTCAATCGACAGACGAATGGATAAAGAAGATGTGGTACATATATACAATGGAATATTACCCAGCTATAAAAAGGAACAAAATTGGGTCATTTGTAGAGATGTGGATAGACCTAGAGACTGTCATACAGAGTGAGGTGGGTCAGAAAGGGAAAAATAAATATCGTATATTAATGCATGTATGTGGAGTCTGGAAAAATTGTGCAAATGAACTGGTTTGCAGGGCAGAGGTAGAGACACAGGTGTGGAGAACAAACATGTGGACACCAAGGGGGGATAGTGGGGAGGGTGGTGGTGGTGGTGGGATGAATTGGGAGATTGGCATTGACATATATACACTAATATGTATAAAATAGATAACTAATAAGAACCTGCTGTATAAAACAATTAATTAATTTAATTTAATTTTTTTAGAAAAGAAAAAAACAAAGACCATGAAATGAATAGAGAGAATTTTCACATTCATCTTCTATCACTATTTTCTCTTTAAAATCTTCTTAAAATGGTATGTGAAACCTTTCTTTAATTTTGCTTTCATATGGTATTTACAGAGCACATTTTTTAAATAATTTTTTTTTTTGGCTGCACCGCATGGCATGAGGGGTCTTAGTTCCGTGACCAGGGATCGAACCTGTGCCCCCTGCAGTGTAAGTGCAAATTCTTAACCACTGGACCTCCAGGGAAGTCCTTATAGAGCACATTTTAAAACAATTTCTTCTAGGGCTAGGATTTCTCATAATGTGATATGACTATTTTGGAGAATATTTTGAAGACGATCTCTTTACTCCAGTAGTATTGAGCAATCTAAGACATTAAGCCATATATCACTTGCTTTTATATAGTTTGGGATAATTCTGAAATTTTTTTGTCTTGATATAGTTATTCTAGTATTTGCCATAGCTTTGTCTAACAGTTAGCAAAGCATCTAAAGTACCTGTGTCATTTCCTTTCCTTGAGATATTAAAGAATAGTACAAGCAGAGAGCTTTAGTGATCATCAGGTCAGATAGTTTAAGTCACATTTGGAAGGTAACCTCCAGAATCACTGCTTCATATTGATGGCCACTTGCCCACAATTGCAGCATATTTCGCATTATCAAAGTACTGTAAACCCATCCTAGGTGCTCCCGACAGGAGGAAAATAGGGATATGCCTAATATTTTTTGAGTTCTTATTATGTGCTATGCACTTCTACGTACAATACATATATTGTTTCCTTTGATCTTCACAGCAGTTCTATGAGGTAGTTACTACTATTATCTTTATCTTAAGTGGGAGAAACCAAATATTAGAGAAGCTAAGCCACTTACTCAAGATCACCAGCTGGCTGGAGGCAGAGACAGGACCAGACTTGAACCCAGGTCTGGTTACCAAACCACAAGTTCTTTTCTGGTAGAATAGTTGTGAAAGTGCATGGGAACACATAGGAAGAGTTGTTAGCACTGTGGTTCATTCACAATAAATAATAATAAATACCAGGCATTACTATTTTTTGGATAGGGTGAATTTAGGGAAGCAACAGAGCAGTTGAGTAATTGTCCAAGGGTGCAAGGCCTATGGGAGGCAGAGACAAGATGGAAACCCAGAAGGTCTGCCCCAAGTGCCTCTGCTCTGAACAGTTACTTCCAACTTCTTTTGGGGATCAGCAGTGATGTGATCATGGATCAGTGATGTGGTATATTCACCAGCCAAATGAATATAATAGAGATAGAAAAGGTGTTATATCCCATAGAAAAAAGTCCTTTTATATGAGACGTGAAATTCTTGAGAATTATACTAATGAAGAAGGCTAGTCTTGGTCAAAACTAGGAAGTAAAAATCCTTTGCTTTTTGGTACTTTCTCAAGCTTTCTCTGAGTACTTCTTCATTACATTTCCACCCAATGACAAATATCCCCCTGCAGTTCTACCCTAGTGGTCATGCCTTTGTCTCCTCAGACCAGAGGATTCACTCCAATCCTTCAGAGTCCTGCCTGTCCTATGTGATAAGGATGAGTTTCCGGTGGAGAGTTCGTTGGCCAATGTGTAATTATCTCTCTGGAATAGCAAAGGTTTTTACCCAGTTCAACAGACCCTAAAGAAAAATGAGTCATGTTGACAATTTAGGGGATAGTTCTGGGTAGGGAAGACTGCCTGGTATAGGTGGGTCTGTCCTTCAGAGATGCTAGGCCTTCCACCTTCCTCACAGTGGCTTTAGGAAGAAAATCAGGTCAAGAAAAGCCTAGAACATACCTTGGAAGCTATGGACAGTAACATTCAAGAGAGCCTTTGGCATTTTATAAGAAACCAACATGAGTATTTCTAAATGTTGCCTTCAGTGTTTGAGTGGTTACATGTGATGCTCAGAGTAACCGTGGGTTATGTGTTGTTGGAAGGACACGAGGAAAGTCCATCTCTACTTCTTTTCCAGATACTTCCTCACCTTCCTAATACATTCTACTACAGAGATCACACTGAGATTCACTGGCATTTTCAAAGCCCTAGAAGATACCTAACATTACCTATGTGGGCAGAAACTGCCAATTGTCCCCCAATATTAATTCTTCTAATACCCTAGAAGAAAAGGAAATGGGGCCATCACCACCCAGGTAGAACCTAAGTGTCCCAGCCTTCCTTATAGCCACTTCTGGACAATGGGCTGTTTGTGATACATGCAAGTTCCAGATTATGCTTATAAGATAAATGTGGCTATCAGGAAGGAGGTAAGGAGGAGTTAAAGAGCTCTACCAGCTAAACCTAATGTTTCCCTATGACTGCCTAGATGGCCCCTCTATCACTCGCGTGGACTGTGTTCAAAGTGAACCTCACGTTGTACATGTTTAGATTCTGAGCATACTAACATGATTCCCTGCATGTGTACACACAGACACAGGCACACAAGTAATTTCTTCCATGGAGATAAGCATGGAGATCAGAGTCCATAACCATGAGAGGATACCGGAAAGGTGGAAAATATTGAGCTTATTTTAGGTAAGGGAGTGAAGAAAATTGGAAAAGTGAAGCAAATTGCTTATGATACAACAATTCACTGACACAAAGTAACTCAAGCCTCATGACTCCCAAACTCTGTTCTCATTTCTTGGTGATGGGGATGATGGGAGATAATGATATCAAGAGTTCTTTATAGACAACTTTTGCCAACCCCAAATGAGAGATGATCTCCCAATACTACTTTAAGGGGACTATCAAGTTAATTAAGTTTGGGACTAAAAGGGAAAAAAAACCTAAAACATTATTAGCTAAACTTACACAGGACTTACTATGTAAGTTTAGCTAATAAACTTCAGTCACTGTTCTAAGAGTTTTACAGAATTAATTCACTCAATACTCACAACAACCCTATAAGTTCGATATCATTATTGTCCCCATTGTTTAGATGAGGAAAGAGAACCAGAGAGGTTATAGTCACAGAACCAGTAAATGGCAGCGATGGGAGAGTAATCTAGTAATCTAGAGTCCCTGATCTTATCTGCTCCACCACTGTGCCTCCAAGGAACAAAGAAAAATGTTGATTTCATTTTTGGACCTGATTACAAATATCTGTGAACATTTTTCTTTCAACAAATTCTGAACTCTAAGTAAAGGTGAAACTCACAAATGATGGAAATTAAGTAGGAAAGTCCCAGTGAATCAAGATAAACTGTTTAACTTCAACATTACAATAGAGGAAATTTTGATAGTGGAACAGAGGAAACAATAATTAACTAAAGACCTCAGTGTTAGGAAAGTCTATTCAAGGCTGTGATCAACACAAGAATTGGTCTTTTCATACCTCAATCCAGGAAATCCTGTAGCTGCAGAATGTATTTTTAGACATTTACGTAAAAGGTAGTCATATCTTATGACAGGCATTTTTGTAATAACAATACACAGGCATTTGGCAGAAGGCAGAGCTCTATCTCTGGCATACAATGTGCATATTTCAATAAGAACAAATAAGTAGAGCCAGAGAAATAAGCCTGATAAAGACACTGTGTTACAAAACCAGAAAATGAAGGAATGAGAGACAGATTCAGAGCACTTTTGCCCCAATGTTTCTTCTCTGACCCAAGGATATGGCCTGTTCATGGTGGAGAAACAGAATATGGGAGGAATGTGGAGTATGGATCCATGGATCACACTGAACTACTACCATAATGGAGAAAGAGAACACACACAAGACCCACATGGAGACTTGGCCCCAACCACTGTGTTTTCAAAGGCACCAAACAGTCAGTGGCCTCTGGTACTAGACCAGATAAGGATGATTTTTTATTACAATAAGCAGTGATCAGAGATTTCCTCCTGCCTTTAGTCAGGATCATATATAATCTCTGCTATAACCAGACATTAACTGCAATGCTCCTGGCTGCTTGAAGCTGGGATCCTTCGTTGATGCTCAGCTGAACAATGTCCCAGGACCTCTCAGCTGGAGCCGCTCATTGGGGATGAGGCAGGTGACTGACAAGGGCCATCACCACCTGCAGCCTAGTTCTTGCCAGAAGAATCTCTCTATGTGTAGGTGCTGAAACTTTTATTACTTTCATCCAGACAGAAAGTATATGTTAGATACAAAGGGACAGAGTTCCCCCTAATTTTTTTTTGAGAAACACAAAAGGCAAGCAAGCGTAATTTCATTATAAAGAAAGACCTTAAGCTGGAAGTTTGTAGAGAACTTTACCTTTTTTACAACCTTATTACGGATGCAGCCTCATTCCTGGGAAGAGGCACACAGACTTCACATTGCTTTGAAGTGGAAAGGAAAAAATCTTTAAAAATTATTTTTAAACAGTTTGTGCCAGTGTAAAGAATTCAGTAAGCAAATCACGGGAAATCTCACCAACCTCTCTTCCTAATTTAATTCAAGTAGTGCTACAATCCAAAAACTGCTGGATAAGATACCTGGCCAGTACTTTATCTAAGGCATTCCGTTTCATTTTTCAAATAATTCATGTCACTATACTTTGGGCTAAATATATTGTACAATATATTTCATGTATTCATTTTATTTTAGCTTCAAAACCTCAACTATTTTAAATGATAATGTTAAAACTTGCTTCCCACTTAATTGAATATTGTGTGGGTTGCTTGGTGTAAAGAATATTAGCAAAAATACCATTAATGTTTTTCAAGCTTTTATTATGTGCACTTACTATGCCAGGCACTTTATCTACTGTATTTGTAGTCTTCACAGAAGCCCCATAATTTAGGTACAACTATTATTATTTCTATTTTACAAAAGAGGAAACTAAGGATAAGAGAGGATAAGAAACTAAACCGAGGTCACACAGTAAGTGGCAGAGTCAGTCAATGAACCCAATTCTAACACCCAGGTCTGTTTTTGTAAGCACATGGAGAGGAGGAACAGAGTTGTACCATACTCCCAGTGTGATGCAGCACTGCATGTTCTTTTACTTCATTTCACAGAGAATCGTTTATATATTCTTCAGACTGGTATGATTTCTGTTTAATAATATTTGACTTCAGTCCTAGCTAAAGTGAAAAATCCAGTCAGCCATCCTACACCTCATCAACATAATACCAAATACTTAGAAACATAAAAACGCTTAAATGAAGGGGATTTTTATTTTGCACCTGGTTGCGTGCCATCCTGGCATCACAAAGACATTCCAAACCACACAGCTTCAGAACTGAAGATGACATTTACAGGATTTCAGTGACCATATTTTCTGATTTGAAAAATGTAAGAGTATGTGTGCTTGTGGGGATAATAAGGCAAGGTATTTGAAACCAGGAAATCAGAAACTTCTGCTAGCTTTTTATAGCCCTTCCCCCTTTACAATATGTGGGCATCTGTGACCACGTAAGGGAGCAAGTGAACTCATCACTTTTTTGCCTGCATAAAGTCTTTGCAAAAGTGGCCAAACATCGTCTATGCAGAATCCAAGCTGTTTTCTATATCATGACACCCAAGTAGGAACATTCTTTTTCATCATACTAGAAGCAGAGACAGAATGCTCTGATCCCATATTTCTCAGCATTGTCTCATTCAGTATTCTCAAGGCATGTTCCCCATTGAAGCAAGTAGCGAGATTTTATTTAGCCACATTATTCCAGAGTAACCATGGAATCAGATATAACTCCAGTTATCCAACACCTAACCTACCCACCTGAGTACCTCAACACTCCTCTAGCTTCAGTTTGGAAAGAACAAGCTATTTATTCACCATCTGTATGACATCCAGAACATTTTTGCTAGTAGGAGGGATAAATTTCTACTGAACTATTTATAATGTTTGCCCAATTCTCTTTTCTTACCATCTGTGTTTTTAAGAAAACCAGCCAAACTGTGACTTAAATACTGTTTTCTAATTTGGTTTATGTCCTATAATGTCTTCAGTGAGCAAGTCTAGATACTTGGTTTCATCTACCATTATCCACTGGACATAAACACTACATCCTACTACAATCAGCAAGGGAAAGCATTGCCTCCAACTCCCCCTGAGAAATAGAAGAAGTCAGTGCCTTACCATTGATACTCCAGATGCCTACAAGTGGAATTAGGAAAAGGACCCAAAGCAATTTCCCAATTCCAAGCATGGTTGGTGATGTCTTCATTTCCTGTTTATATCACAGATATTCAAGTAGAAAGCTTCCCTTCCTCCCCTGAATTCTTCAGAGTTGGATCAGGTTACCTACTCCAGTGACATCTATAAAATAGAGAAGAGAGAGGAGGTGGGAGAGAACAGTAAGAAGAGCCCAAGTAGTCTGTGAAACAAAATGAACAGAAAGACTAGGCCGTACTCTGTTGTGTGGGTTTCGCTTCTTGTCAAATTAGCTGTTCACTTTCAAATGCTCTGATCCATTAAGCAGTACAGTCCTTAACTTCTCTTTCCATACCAGCCTTTTTGCCCCACATTTAGGTTTTTCTCATTCGAACTTCAGTGAATGAACAACTAAACTCTAAAGAAATTTATATTGTTGAAATCTTTAGGTTGAGATTTTAATCAAATCAAGGTCAGGAAATTCATGGTAACAAGTACTTATGGTAAGTATACATTTTCCCCCTTTCCACAACTTGTGATTATGAAACTTCTTTTATGTAAGAGATTTTAGATTTACCTTCCCCAAAATCATGTCATTATAAGATGAGAACGCTTATTAAACCAGTGAAGATTCTTCTGAGGTTATGGAGAAAGTGAGTGACAGGAAGCCTTTCCTCAACAGATGAAGGAAAGGCAACTGTCTTTAGTCTGTAGATAAATATCAATGGGATGAGATCATCATTAGTACTGGCTACATGTTCTCTCTAAATAATAAAGTTCCAAGCTGAATAACACCTTGAATATCAATTAATGGAAACTTCCATTTTCAACGTTCTTCACGTGGTTATTATCTGGATTAAATAGAATAGAAACAATAAAGGAAGAAATGGAAAAGTTCAAGATCAGACAGGATCAATGTGGGACTGTTTTCTCCAAGGCCACTTGTAATAATTAGCATAGCTTCTAATCACAGAAGCTAATTAAATTCACCCATTTGAGATTCCAAATGAAAAATCTAGATTTGTGACATATGTGGTCATTGACAGAAGTTGATTTTGTAAGTCTTTCTCTCAGAGGCTGGTGATTTTCTTCCAAGGCCAAATTTCAATGGTTTTAAGTATATAAGGTTAAAAAACAGTTATCATGTATTCACTGATTCAGATAAACACTGTGCAATGGTTGGAGGAACAAAGAAGAAAAGTCACTCTTTCTGATTTTAAAGGGCTCACCCAGCACTGTAATTTCCTCATATCAGCCTTCAGTGTTGGGACATAAATATTCAGGCATTTCAACCACCACATTGTAATACAGAGCGACTACACATAGCTTCTTAGAACTTACATTACTGGAGTAAACATCCTGCAAATATTACAGTATTTATGTAATATTTACACAACTTTCTTTCCCATGCTCAAGGTGGAATGCAAATGACCTATACCAGCCGAGGTAAGGCTCATTGTCCCTTTAAAATGGTCTCAGAAGTCAAAGCCATAAACCACAAGGCCAAGGATCTCAGGATATTATCCCAAACCAGAAAGAAGTCCTATAAATGTTGTTTATCTCAACATAAAACCTTCATGATTCACTATTCTAAAGATTTTTTCATATAAAAATGCCTGCGCTAATTAGATAAATTTGGGGGGAAAAACTTATGTAACATCTAATGTATTTTTTTAAAAGATATCTATTTTGTGACTTTTATCAGCATGACTGGTCCTTTGTCCCTCCAGAGCTGGAGTCCTTAGAGGCCCACTGTAGACAGAATCCTCAGTCAGAATCTGACTCCTATCTTCATTCTGGTAAAGAAGAATTGAAAGAAGCCTGGCTCAAAAGTTTGTTAGCTCAGCAACAAATCAATTTTGCTTTAAATTTTTACCTCATCTAGTAATTAAGCTTCTATCTTGACCCTTGTCCCATTATAATTATGTACTGTTTGATCAGAAAATTATACTTTTATTTAAATGTGCAAATTTGAAGAATTTGCTACATCTTAAAAAGTAATTGCATCGTATTTTAGAAACAATTTCAAAAACATGAACCTATCTCCGATTTTATAGTTAAAGACAAAAAGCAAAATAGAATTTGGAATCTTCAAATTCATTTTGCAAACATCTTTGGAGCTACTTACAGGGCAAATTCTTCAGTTCACTTACAGATGCAGTTGCTTTCATGAACCATGAAGCAGCTGTGCTTTCTTCAATATTTTTACCCAAGGGTGATCAGAGAAACAGCAATCACAAAATAAGACGCAGGGTCCTGGTGTGGTCTTGCCACTGACTTTAGATAACATCAGCCCAGGGGATGAATCTTGATTCTGAATTTTTTTAACTCTTTGGGTGACTTCTATCAGAAATATAGTACAGTGTTTAAAATCATTTCCATTCTTCTACTTGGCATCCTCTCCTCATCAATGGTAGTAATAGTTTCTATATATGACTGTACCTTTGAACCAGCCTGGGCACTTTTTATTAACTAGGTGGAATTCTTGGATCTCACCCACATCTACTGAATTAGAATCTCACAGGATTGAGGCCAAATATTCATATTTTAAAGAAATTCCTATTTTAAAAGTGATTCTGATACAACTAGTTTGGGTGAATATTTGGAAACCAATTATAAATTAGTGGGGATCATGGACTTTTGAGCCACAAAAGACTTAGTGTCAAATCTTTGCCACTTACTAGCTGTGGACTCTTTCATATATTTCCTACATTCTTAGAGTCTGTGGTAGACACAGACGTACCACTCAGATCCTTTTTCAAGGACATATTTGCTCTTAGCTATTGGGGAATGCAGTTAGCAGACTGTATCCAGGTATGCTGTATGCTCCTTCAAGGTATGCTCAGCTGAGATTTCCCTTGTCCAAGGTCATGCTTTCCCATGACAGCCTGCATCCAGTGATGGAGCAAGGAAAGTGTATAAAGGGTTGGCCATTGTGACTCCACATGGGATGTCGATGGGCAATACTTGACCCAGAGCTTCCAGTTCAGTCAGCCAAGGTTATGTCAGGCTTCTATCACAGTTTGACTTCTTTCTCTGCCCAATCTCCCTTATACCCCCTTTCTTTCACAGGTGTTGATCCCTAATCTATTTTGATGTCTGCTTCCAGAGAACCAAATCTGCTCCATATCTCAATTTGGATGGATACCAGGAAGATGGATACGAGGAAGCCCTGTATTAATAAGCAATAAAATGGATACCAGGAAACCCTGTATTAATAAGCCAAAAAATAATGATAGTGGAACAACTTGAAAATGTGTATTTGCTAATGGTAGTCACTGTTGTATAGAGAATGAGACTCAGGAGTGTCATAACAAAGCTGTGATTAGCAGAGAAATGTAATAGATTAAAGGTCTGAATTCCAGAAAATTCACAAGGATGGATCAGCTTCACCAACAGGTCACAGAAGTAAAGGGCAGAAAGAATTAGAGGCCTGAGAACAGGAGATCTAATGAAGGGTCCAGCCATTTGGTCTGTCCCTCAGGGAAAGAGCTGTAACCCTCCAAAAGACTGGAAGGGGTCAAAGTAGTCACAACAAGACTAGAGGGCTGGACAGGTAAACAAGGCAGGGGCCACTTACTGAAAGTGGGATACAGAAAAGGATCATAGTCATTGGCACCACACCTGAGAACCTGAGATGGGCAAGGATGCTGACTTGCTACTGAGCTCTTCCCCTTGGCTCTTTAAAGTGTATGTTTGGTGACAGAATCAATCCCATACTGTGAGGTGGATAGGGTTGATCCAAAAAAAACAGTATAAAATACCCTCAGCTGCAAAAATTAAAAGACTGAAGTTGCTTTAGGGAAAAAAATTCCTTGCAATAAAAAATGTATATATAGACAACACCCGAAAACACCCTTCTCCCCTTACTTCTGTATTGGTGGACTTGAAATGTATTGTGGTTCTGTTATTTACTAGATGTGTGTCCTTAGACAAGTTACTTAACTTTGAATCAATTACCTCCTTGAAACCCATTATTCCCTCTGTAAAGCAGGAATAATCACACTTACCTGGAACCTTGTTGTGGGTATTCAATAAGAGACAAAAATAGTAACTAGCATACATTTTAAGTTTAACAAATGTGAAACCACTTACCACAGTGACTGGCACTAAACCAGGATCCTGATAAATGTATTTTCCTCTCTTTCCTCCCACTCAGACAAAAAGTATAGAGTGCCTATGTCTTGTTTATTTGTATTATTTGTATTGCATGGGCAGGGAGAGAGTTGACTTCTCTTATATCCCAGGAACTATATTTGTATATGCTCATATTTTTGTGCCATATGTATGTTTATCTCATTGCTTGTGTCATGAACCAATTTATGGATGCATCATTGCTTTGCAAATTGTTTTCTCTTTTACTTTTGTGGATGTCCACATGTCTTGATGAGCCTACAGCTTTAGATCTCAGCAAAATGTTAGGGTCTGAAGCCATGAACTTGTTCTTCCAGGAGGGACTAGGGGGTTTACATGGAAAAGAAAGGTGGCATACCTTGTAGATTTCCAAATATAAGGGTGTAATTGACCAAAAGCCCCAGGTTCTGCACGCTGAGATTTATCACCTTATTTGTGCCATGAGGCTCTGCTTCCCAGCCAATGACTGAACACAACAGAAATACCAAGGTAGGTCCATTTCTGAGGGACACAGGATACTTCTAATGACCTACTTTCACTTAAGAACTCCCCTAGAGCCTTGCTAAACCTTCTTGTGGTACACAGCACTCTAAGATTCTTCCACCCAACCTATTTCCTGCAGTCACTCAGGATCACACTTGCTTTGTGGTCTAATAGTTCTTCCTGGCATTTTTTTTCTCACAGGTGTTTCCCCTAATCTAATCCTTGCATATTTTATCCCGTTTTGGAGTCTGCTTTTTGGAGCACCCAGTCTAACACATTAACTTTGCATAGTTATGACAATGTTGAATATACAACTTTTAATTTTGCTTTCCCATACCCCTTGTTCAATAGATGATATTCTGCATAGAGGAGATCTATTTTGCAGAAAGTGGGAAGGCATGAAAGCTAGTTAGTAGAAATCGCAGTATTAAATTAGTCAATCTGGGAGAAACTGTGACGATCAGCCAAACCAATGGGAGCAATAGTGAAAAACAGGCATAGAAAGCAGGCAGGAACCTGGAAAATTCACATCCTTTTAACTACAAAAGTGAAAGTAGCTAAGAGCACAGTGGGAATTGGACCAAATAAAGCTTTATCAGAGCTGCACTGTGCATGCTCCACTCGCATGTGTCTTAGCAGTAGAATCCTCTCCTTATTTACATGGCTTTATGAGAAAAAGAACATGCAAGCGAAGTAAACAGTAATTCAAAGCAAAGGAAATGGATTTAGTTTTATTTTGGAGTAAGGTCAAAGAAAGAATTTGGGAGAAGTTTGTCCTGAAATGAAATATATATCCATATATATTCTCCAGCAGCTTCCTGAAGGCCCAATTGTGCCGGTCATTTCAGTTGCTCAGTAATGAAGAGATCCCAAAATGATAGGTCCCAAGGAAGGATCCCAGGGGGCCAGGGATGCAGGGAGTACTCAAGGGCTCAGGTCAGGGCAGCAACTAGTTGCCATTCCCCAACCAGTTCAGAAGTGCAGCATTTCATATTCTAACATCTGGTAGAGCCATATCAACGGTAACTGACTGAATTTTGGGCCTGTTTATCCCTTTAATGCTAATTGGAGTCAGTGTTAATAAACTCAGATAACTATATACCTAAATTTTCACACATAATGGTTTGAAAGGAAACTCAGAAAGATCAGGTCCAGGGGAGGCATGTTCTCCTGACTTCTGAGCAGATTTTTAGCTGCTGCTCAGCTGCCTTGTAAGATTGCTCTCCCTGCCCTTACCATAGGTGTTTCTCCAAGTGAATTAGGAAAAAATACTTTCCAGTAGCATCCATTTAAATAGCTGAATAATATTCTATCTTATAATTACAGCGCTATTCATTTAGTCATTTTCCTATTGTAGGATGTTTAGGTTTTTCTAATTTTTCACATAAAGATAAGCATTTTTGCTCTGCTGCATTTTGGATGATTTCCCAAAAGTGGTATTACTGAGTAGAACATATGAACATTTTTAGCACTCTTGATACTTAGTGCTACATAACTTCCAAGGAAGACCAGCATATATTTCTAGCGGCAAGTTATGAAAGCATCCAGATTTGGTTAACTGCACTCTTACCATTAGTAATGTCTTGTTATGATCATCATATTTCTAAAAGTAAAACTTTCCATTTATTTTGGAATTTTATGCTTAATGAGGATGAACAGATTTGGGGGGTGTTTTATCATTTGTGAATTGTTCTTACACGATTAACTGTTTATGAAAATATTGGAGTCAGTGATTTTCTTATTATTTTAAAAATTTTTATAGTGCATATATAGAATATATTATACTTTTGTCACCTTGCCTGCTATATTTTCAGCAAACAGTTTGTTTTTGCCTTTAAACATTTTAATAGTAGTTTTTGATTTATGGAAGCTGACTTTTTAAAAGGCAACCATATCTAACTGTAACCATATGTAACAATTTCTGTTGCTTTTAAATTAGAAAAACACCTTTCCTGAATGATTTCTAATCAAGATGTCTATGTAAGTGGAGTCAGCCTCCCAAATGTGTCTACATCCTAAACCTTGGAACTGTGGAACCCCTGATACTTTATATGGCAAAAGCTAATTCACAGATTTGATTAAATTAAGGATCTTGAGGTAAAGAGATTATCCTGGATTGTCCAAGTGGGCCTGATGTAATCACAATGATCCTTATGAGAGGGACGCAGAAGTTAGTCAGAGTTGGAGGAGAAGGAAATGTGACAACAGAAGCAGAAGTTGAAGTGATGTGGCCACAAGCCAAGGAATGCCAGCTGCCTCTAGAAGCTGGAAGAGACAAGGAACAGATTCTCCCCTCTGGAGCCACCAGAAGGAACCAGCTCTGCTGACATCTTGATTTTAGTCTTGTAAGACTCATTTGGGATACCTGGGTCTCTAGAACTGTAAGAGAATAGATTTGTGTTGTTTTAAGCCACTTAGTTTGTGGTAATTTATTACAGTGGCAATAGAAAAGTAATGAATGATGTAATTTTGTTCTCCATCACACAAATTGCCAGTAAATGTCAAAATGTTATTGTCCAGTAAATATTCTCTACTAATATAAAAGGAAACTTGCTTCACTATAAAATTTCATGGAATTTCTTTTAGAAATAGTGTGGATGAGGATGAACCATAATACCATAAGAAGCTAGAAGTTCTCGAGCCTAATTCATCTCCTGTGAAGCTTAGTGTACCTGGTAACTATGGAGGCCACTAGGCAGCACACCCCTCACCTTCCCTAGGAAGAGTGATGACAGGTCAAAAGGCTATTTTAGGATTACACCACTGGAGTTCTATATCAATTTAGATTGAGTGCAGCTGTATATAGTGGAAAAGTCCAAAATAGTGATGGCTTTAATAAAATAGAACATTTTTTCTTTTACATGCAAAAGAAGTATAGAGGTAGGCAGGACAGGGTTGATATTATGGCTCCTCATTAATCAGCAACCCTGTATCCTGTTTTTTTTTTTGTTTGTTTTTTTCACTACCTTAACTCTGACATCCATCTTCTGGGTCCAAGATGTAAGATGAATGGTCTCAGCTCCAGTCATCATGTCTGAGTTATAGGTTTGAAGAAAGAGGCAGAGGACAAAGGGAGCAGACCTTGGGGATGACTGAGACTCTTTAAGGAGATTTTTCTGGAAATCCAATCCCAAACTTTCACTTACAACACACTGAACATGACTTAATCATATGACCACACCTTCCTGCAAGGAAGACTTGGAAATGAAATTTTCTATCTAGGCAGGAAAAAATACACAACTAAATTTCTAGATTCCATTGTTAAGAAGGGCCAAAGCTTTATCTACCACATCCACCACTTTGAGCACTTAAACATCCCTGGAAGAACACACATCCCTCTCCAAAAGGGACAATATCAACAGCTCACCTTGCTAACTCATCCAAAGTCAACGTATTTGGAGGACATATATTCTCCGCATCAGATTTGTACATAGCTTCTCATGGTTCTATGACCTGTGAACTAAAAGGTAACTCATATGCTCCCAACATTTATATGGTAGTGTTTAAAAAAGATTTTATAAGCATTTTTGATTGTTGAATGAAATGTTATTTCCAATGATAAAACATAACATAAAGGAGGCCCTCTTCTAAAACAACTGGTCTCCCCAAATGAAGAAGGAATATAGTATCCATAGTTTAAATTATTATATGACAATAATAAATTCTAATCGGGTAACATTTGTCCATTTTGATAAAAATAACATAAGTTTCTGCATATCTTTTCTAGACCATTGTTGTATCAGTGTTCCATATTATATAGAAGGTTACTTCAAACCAAAGGCAAAAATGTCAATATGATTTCTTTCAGCTTTTAGGAAAAGATACACATTTCTATACAGAAAAGGGTATAAAGGAAATACAGGTAGCTACTGACAAGAGTGAGGATATCCTGCTGCCAACAGTGGACAAATTCCTATGTTTGGGCTTCCAATTGCCCTAGCCTTTGCCTTCTAAAGTCTCTTCCTAGTTTTTGAAGATTAAGTTCCTTGGGAAGCAGACTCTGAGGCTGAGATGAGCACACAAGAATTTTATTAAAGAGTGCTCTAGGGATCATTGACTGTAAGGACAGAGAAGAGAGGAGTATTAAGCAGAGGGGTACACCAGGCTGTGATACGGTCCCAGCAAAGGCTTCAGCCAACCATGGGGATGTCTGAAACTGGATTGGCCCCTTAGAGTAGATTTGAGCTTGGCTGAGAAGACTGGGACTTTACATACCTGCGTCAACAAGTCATTGGATGTAGGCTGTCTTCAGGAAAGGTGGTGTGTCTTTCGGTGAAGTATTTCTCTTCAGCAATTTCCCAGACAAGACTGACAGCTGAGAACACTCTCAGCAGCTCAAGAATTGTCCTTCAGTCCTAAAGGGGATCTGGATCATACATCATAGCCTCTACTACACTGGTCCTTTTTCCTTTAGGACCACAGCTGAGGGGGGCATTGGAAAGGATGACTTTGGGGAATGCACAGCTTCATCATTCTACTTCCTGTTTGTGCAAGTTGGGGTCCAAGTACAGTGTTGATATTTATCAGTCACAGGCTATTATAAGCTAGTCTTGGGGTTCCCGTAAAAATCTAGTAGGATTTTCTTCTATTATTTTTTCAGTAAGTTTCATGCACAAATAACCACAGTTAAGGAGCTGGTATAGTTGTGAAATTTTAAGCCAGAAGACTTACTTACTGGCCATTATCCTTTGTCCACCCTCCAGCTCTCAGTTAATGAGAGCTATCCTGAGACTATTTGAAAGAGGATTAAGTGGGAAGTTAATTTTTAGTCTGATTTTTATCAATGAGCTAGCTCTCATTATCAGGCAAACAACTCTTATGGGACTTGCTTGAAAAAACTTGCGATCAGAAACTTATCTCCTTCTAAGGCTAAACAGTAGCCTTTACTCTTAAGGTAAGAAAGCAGTTGATTTTTTATAATAGATTTTATTTTTTAGGCAGTTTTAGGGTTCACAGCAAAATTGAGCAGAAAGTAGAGGATTCCTATATACTCCCTTCCCCCACACAAGCACAGCCTCTCCCACCATCAACATCCTGCACCAGAGTAGAAGCTTTGTTACAACAGATGAACAAACATTGACAAACCATTATCACGCAAAGTCCATAGTTTATATTATGGTTCACTCTTGGTGTTGTACCTTCTATAGGTTTTGACAAATGTATAATGACATTTATCCCCCAGTATAGTACCATACAGAGTAGTTTCACTGCCCTAAAAATCACTGTGTTCTGCCTATTCACCTCTCTCCCACCCCTCTAACCCTTGGCAAACACTGTGGTCACCTTTTTGCTTTTTCCAGAATGTTATATAGTTGGAATCATACAGTATGCTGCCATTTCAGATTGGCTTCTTTCACTCAGTATAATATACTTTTAAGTTACCTCCATGTTTTTTCATGGCTTGGTAGCCCATTCCTTTCTTTAATAATTCTTTATTTATTTATATATTTTTGGCTGTGTTGGGTCTTCGTTTCTATGCGAGGGCTTTCTCCAGTTGCAGCAAGCGGGGGCCACTCTTCAGTGTGGTGCGTGGGCCTCTCACTATTGCGGCCTCTCTTGTTGCGGAGCACAGGCTCCAGACGCACAGGCTCAGTAGTTGCGGCTCACGGGCCCAGTTGCTCCGCGGCATGTGGGATCTTCCCAGATCAGGGCTCGAACCCATGTCCCCTGCATTGGCAGGCAGATTCTCAACCCACTGTGCCACAGGGAAGCCCCTCATTCCTTTATAATGCTGAATAATATTCCCTTGTCTGGACGTACCCTACTTTATTTACCCATTCAACTGAAGGACATCTTGGCTACTTCCAAGTTTTGGCAATTATGAATAAAGCTGCTATAAACATCTATGTGCAGGTTTTTGTGTGGACATAAGTTTTCGACTCATTTGGGTAAACACCAGAGTTGAATCTTTTAACTCTGCAAGATTCCCAATTACTAAAGGCTCAGTCTATTTAGATTGCAGGCAACAAGCCCACGGCCTCTCTTAGCCAAGTGCTAGTCCCTCCCACCTATAGTTTGAGTTGATCTGTATCTTGCAGGACTTCACTGAAAGCAGCAAGAATCAGCACACACACATTAACATTTTGAATTTTCCCCAACATATTGGTTAATGTAACGAGCTTGGGCAGCATGGGTTCTGCCATCTAAGGATTGTGTGATGTCATATAACTAGGTTCGCAAGTTTTCTACTCTCAAAGTCTAAATTCTTAGTATCCTTCCGCCTACTTCCTTCATGAAGCCAAAGACACAATTTAGGTTGTGATGCTCTCTGTACACAGTCCTGGTAAAAATGATTGCATTTCAGATAGCAGAATCATCTATAGTTAGTTTAATCAAAAGAATTCATTTCATTTCAAATTTCTTGAAGTGCCAGGAAACCAACTTAGAGGTCACATAATGAGAAGGAATACAGCAAAGAGAAATATCCAGTTATCCAGTAGGCTTGTTACAACAAAATCACACTGCTGCCACAGCACTCAACACATGTGAAGCCAGAGACTAGGCCATCACCACTACTGTTCTAGAAACAAAGCATAACAAATACCTCAATGACACTGCTTGTCATAAAAATCACTGGTCTGCTGCCTCGTCATGTTCACTGCCATGTTCCAAGTCTCACACACAGAATCCTGACTACGAGAGAGTCTGGGGAATGTGATCTTCACTTGCTGCCTCCAGGGTACCAGAAGGCAGGATGAAAAGGAGCTGGAGTTACATGAGGAATGGTTCTCACTGAGGGGTGATTTTGTCTCTCCAGGATATTGGATAATGTCTGGAGACACTTCTGGTTGTCACACCTGAGGTGGGGCTGATAATAACATCTAGTGGGTGGAGTTTAAGGATGCTGCTCAGCATCCTACAATGCATAGGATAGACCTCAAATAAAGAATTATCCAGCCCCAAATGTCAATGGTGCCGAGGTTGAGAAACCCTGGTATAGAGTGAGCCAATCTATAGTATCTGCCTTAAAGTTCCACCTCAGATTCACAGTCCTTGGTGACCGTGGAGGCCCTAGGTGTCACTTCTGGAGACTCACAACACAGAGCCTTACTCTAAGCACTGGAGAACCACATCCAAGGAGGAAAAAAGGCAGGGACTATGTTTTGTTACCACCTGAGTCTCAGACTTCCACCCACTTCCCAAGGCCCTTCCATCCCTGCACCTTGGAAATGATAAAAATTTCTCATAAATATAGAACTGTCTTCTTCAATCCAAACTTGAAGAATCTAAACAAGTACCTACATCGGTCTCTCACCAAAACCATCTCAAGCTCGGTTTTAGATTGCATTTTCCCAGAAGCAAATCCCAATTCAAGGACTTGAGTGTAAGTGGTTTTTTTGGAGGTGTTTCCAACACAATATGGGAGTGAAGAAGTTGGAGAGGAATGGTAAGGAAGCAAATAAGTGGGTTTTTTTCTAGAAAAGTACCACTGTAGATAAGGCACTTAATCCTCACCTCCAGGAACTCTGAGATCCAACACAAAACATATGCCTCAGAGTCAGCCCACTCAAGCACTGAGGAAGCTGGTGTATTTAACCATTTTACGAGTTTCCTATTGCTCCTGTAACCAATTGCCACAAACATAACACAATTTATTATCTTACAGTTCTGGAGGTCAAAAGTCCAAAATGTGTCATACTGGCTAAAATCAAGGTGACAGCAGAGCTGCATCTGGGAGCTTTTGGGGAGAATCCGTTTCCTTGCCTTTTCACCTTTGAGAGGCCACCTGCATTCTTTGGCTGGTGTCCCCTTCCTCTATCTTCAAAGCTAGCAGCATAGCATCTTCAAATTTCCCTGTAATTGTGACTACCTTCTTCCATTTTTAAGTGGATTAGGATGTGCACCTCTTTAAGCAGGTCATTTTTTTTTGTCTACCCAATATATCTATTCTCATCAGTTGTTACTTGAAGACTACTCTCAAGAGGGGCATTAGCATGTCTAGCCTGTTACTCAGATAAATGAAGCAGGCTCTGGTGGCTAGGGAAAGCCCGTAAGCAAAGAAGTGCAGGTGCCAGCAAATTGCACCAAAGTGGTGAGGATGAAAAATATAGGTGGACACCATCTGATGCAGTTCCTCCTGCATATAAGTCAATAATGGAAAACACAGGCAGTCCTTTTATTAGTCTTTGTTTTGGTTTAAGAGAGGAAGGAAGGAAGGGAGGGAGTGAGAGAGCATAAAAATCATAGTATATCTATGTAAAGATATTGTTTATATGTAAGGAAAGGTTCATATAAAGGTAGAAGAGGGACACAGAAATATGGTTAAAAAACCATATTTTTTAACACTATTTTTTAAAAAAGAAAGGCAACTGTAAAGAATCAAAGGGACTGCCTCCCTTTGAAAGAGATTTATTAAGAGAAACAGAATAAATTTTAGAAAGTTTTATGTTTTCAATGTAATTCATGAGTTCATTGTTCATTTTGGGAAGATGGGGGTGGCGGCAGCATGGTTTTGGAATGTTTCCAAATTCCCACATCAAGACAAACAGAGTAACTACATAGCAAAACCAAAAACCCCTAGCATTTACAAGAAAACCAAAAGCAACAAACCCAAAAACCCCAGGTAACAAACTGCCCCACAGGCCACAAACGAGGACAAACTACACACAGGCATAAATCTGCATGGTATCAGCTCTGTGCAAGAGGAAGTAGAGGGATGTAACAGGGCACCTGACAGACCTGAGAATAGTAGAACCCCAAAATAGCCAAGGAACTCACTGGAGCATACAGTGGGCCTAGCGGAAATAGCAGCTGAAACTGGGAGGGCATGTCTACTCCATTAGCAGGTAATCACAGGAGCCTGCTGTAATAGGGCTGAAGAAGCATAGTCTCTGTGAACTTTCAAAACTTAGCCACATGGCTGTATCCCAGGACATGGCTCTATCCCAGGACATGGCCCTACCCTAAGCAGTAACTACTAAGGGTGGCATCAAAGTAGATGGCAGCGGTGATAAAGGTGAAGAGAAGAAAGGGATCATATGAAGGTGGGGGAGGAAAACAGAGTTCAAAAAGCAAGCCACAGTATTTCTGAACTCTGAAGGAAAAACAAAAACAAGACAAAAAACAGACAATAGAGCTCTCTGCAGTTAGAAAAGCTACCTTGAATCATTCCTCCTTCTAAAAATTTGGAAAAATTAATTAAGAAACAGGAAAGTATTGAGGTCAAATCCCATACAAAGTTATTATAAGAAAAGAGAATAAAGAACAAAATAACTTCCCTACCAACAATGAAAGCATGCCAGAAGACTTCCCTGGTGGCGCAGTGGTTAAGAATCTGCCTGCCAATGCAGGGGACACGGGTTCGAGCCCTAGTTTGGGAAGATCCCATATGCCGTGGAGCAACTAAGCCCGTGTGTCACAACTACTGAGCCCATGTGCCACAACTACTGAAGCCCGTGAGCCTAGAGCCCGTGCTCCACAAGAGAAGCCACCACAGTGAGTAGCCTACACACCACAACAAAGAGTAGTGCCCACATGTCACAACTAGAGAAAGCCCGTGCACAGCAACGAAGACCCAACACAGCCAAAAATAAATAAATAAATAAATTTATTTAAAAAAAAAAAGAAAGCATGCTGGAAAGACATGTTCACAGAACAGATTTTAAAAGAGCTAAAAGAAATTAAATAACACAAGACATGAAAGAACAACATAATTTAGATCAGAAAAAAACTCAAAATGAGGTGACAATTCAGAAAAGAATTAGAACTAAAAGAAATTTATTTTAGAGACAAAGACTAAACAAGAAGGAACACAAGGGTGAATGAGCACAACAGACAATGCCTTAATAAAATAGAAGGTGAAAAATTAGACAAGTTTTTAAATTCAAAAGAAATGAATAGGTAAAAAAGGATTTGAGAGAAAGTAGCAGTATTGAAAGTAGGAAAAAAGATCAATTATACAGTCCATTTTTTTTTTTTTTTGGCTGTGCTGGGTCTTCGTTGCTGTGCATGGGCTTTCTCTAGTTGCTGCAAGCGGGGGCTCCTCTTTGTTGCGGTGCGCAGGCTTCTCGTTGCAGTGGCTTCTCTTGTTGCAAAGCATTGGCTCTCTATGTGCACAGGCTTCAGTAGTTGTGGCACGCAGGCTCAGTAGTTGCAGCTTGTGGGCTGTAGAGCATGGGCTCAGTAGTTGTGGTGCATGGGCTTAGTTGCCCCATGGCATGTGGGATCTTCCCAGACCAGGGCTTGAACCTGTGTCCCCTTCATTGGCAGGTGGATTCTTAACCACTGGACCACCAGGAAAGTCCTTGACTATACAGTTAATGTAAATTTCTGGTGAAGAAAAATCAAAGCAAGAGAAAATCTAAAAAATATAATTTAAAAAATTTATGAAATAAAAAATATTGTTATCCTAAGCCTATTATATATGTAATATGGGATAAAGTAAGTATAGGGTAATCTAATTGTTCCAATCCCTATGTCTCTGAGAACAGAAGTCTCTGTGACAGGAAGGAAATACAGATGTAATATCGAGGTCCAAGACACTGTAGCATTCCCAAATTTTAATTGGAGGTATAAAGTATTTTATCCTAAAATATGTATATACATAAGCACAGAGCTAGGAGATAGATGGATAGAGAAAGGAAGAGGGGAAGAAAGAAAGAAAGAAAAGAACAAAGACAGAGAACAGAAGAAAGAAAGAAAAAAGAAAGAAAGAAAGAAAACGGAAAGAAAGAAAAGAAAAGAAAGAGAGAGAGGAAGGAAGGAAGGGGGAAGGAAGGAAGGAAGGAAGGTAGGAAGGGAGGGAGGGAGGGGGGAAGGATGGAGGAAGGGATGAAAGATGGAAGAAGGAAGAAAGAGAGAGAGGGAGGGAAGGATGTCTTTCCAAGCTCTACCCACTGAAGAGGCCTAGAAACAATGACCAACCCAGTAGCAGTAAGCATCTCTAGAACCTGAATTGTGGTCTTGACATAATATTTCCCATTTAAAAACAAAACAAAACAAACAAAACCAGCAACCCAAAACTAGGGCCTATTGGAGAAACAGTTGATTCAGGACTTGGGGCAGGAAATGGACAAAATAAACCTGGAACATATTGTCAGAAAAAGAGCAAGGAAGCTATGAAAGATTACTAGGGTTATACAAAAGGATTCAGAGCCAACTTGAAGAGGCTCCTATTGGCCAAAGATGAGACAAATAAGCATATAAATGGATAATTGCAATTTGTTAAAATCAATCAAATGTGAGGAACGAAGTAAGCTGGAAGAGAATAGACAGCATGCCCATCCTAGCAAGGCCAAAAGAGAAAGCTTAATGTCAATTCAAGGGTTTTGTCTTCCACGTTAGATTGAACACAGTGACTACTGAATTATGACTCTGTTTGCAAAAATGATTCTAGGACAATCTATTACTCAAGAAAGATCAGAACAGCCATGGGCCTGGAACTTTACCCAGAGTAAGGGGAAGATTGCTGCTACTTCATAAAGTTTGAAGGAATGGTGAAAGAGAAAAATAAAGTTATGATTTTTTTAACATCTTTACTGGAATATAATTGCTTTACAAAAAGTTATGTTTTGATTATAATCCATGTGTCATGTTTATTCAACATACCAGTTACATACATAAATATATGAAATCTGTCCCCATGGAGCAGGTAATCTAGGAAAGATTTTACATGTGTACAAATAACTATAATGCAAAATAGTATGAAATAAGTGCCACAACGGAGGCACAATCAAAATTCTATAGTTAAGTAGGCAGAAATATCACTTTTGACGATGCTGAGAGAAAGAGAGAAGAGTAAGATCTGAGTTGGTCTTTAAAGGAAGAGTGGCATTTAGTGGGCAGAGATGAGAGGGAGAACACGCTAGCCTGAAGAAATAGCTTGAACAGAAATGCAATATAGAAAATGTAGGGAATGTCTTAAAGCACAATGAGAGATTCCACTTGTCTGGAAGGAGAAGGTATATGATGGACGAGAGGCAAGGCTGGAAAGATGGACTGGGACCAGGAAATTGGACAGCGCCTTTATTAAAGATTTGGAATTTATCTTACAGTCAATCATTGAAGGTTTTTAAATGGGAGAAACTTCTACCAACTAAAACAGCATTTTAGGATGCCTGAAAGATGCATTAAAAGGAAGGACATATGGAAGCAGAGAGACCAGTGAGGAGGTCACGGCAATCAGAGAACTGAACTGCCGTGGACATGGAGGAGGTGAAAAGAGAGAGAGGTGCCAGAAATATTCTGAAGGAAAAATCAAAATGGGTTTTTGATGAATGATGATGCATGATTAGATAGGGCATTGAGAAAATGGAAGGGAGTAAGGATAACTGAGGGTCTGAGGGTCTGAGCTTAGTGATTGCAAAGAGCTGTGACTGGGTTGGGGAGAAGAGAATTTTGTGCTTTATAAACTTGAAATGAGTGTACTAGGAGGAACAGGACAATGCAAATGAGAGACTGGAGTCAGAGAGAGGGGCTGAGGCAGGAAATAGAGTTTTGGGAGACATGTCTATAAATTCGACTCTGAGAGAGTAAATGAGAACTGAAGGGAGTGCAGAGAAAGAAAAGAAGGGAATCAATGATAGGCCCTCGGGAGACACTGATGTTTGGAGTGGGCAGGAATGGATGGAGAGCAGGATGGAGCAGGGCGGAGACCCAGCGCTGTTCTCCTGGGTATGCCAGAGTCTCCCAGTGTTTAGACTGCCCCCAGACATGGATTAAATCAACCTAACCAATCCACCAGGTTCTATTTGAGAATCGGCACAGTTTAGAGCAGTGCTTTGCAACCTAACTGTGGTGAAAGACCAGTTTTCTTCTTTCCAATTTTTCTTCTTTCCAATCAATACTTTTGTAAAATCAATAAAAGTTAATTAACAGAAAAATGATTAAGTGCTTGGATGTTGTGGCAATGTCAAATTGCTGTAAAGTTTTCTGTGGGCTTACTTTCAATTTCTGTACTAACATTGTGAATATAAAATAAACACCAGTGCACCCGAGTAGCACCAAGAACTGAGTCAGGATACTATTTCGGGTGCTGCCATTAGCACTCTGCGTAGGCAAGCTTTTTAAGTTCACTGGGCTTACATTCACTTGCTTTTAACGTAAGGGAATTAAATTTGCCCTAAAGTCTAGAACATACAGTCCTTAAACATTAGTTGACACTGAAAGGGCCTGACTAAATTATCATTCTGCCCATACTCGCTTCCTTGTCCAAGTAAGGTTTTCTTCTTCTGGGAGACTTTTCCCCCTCTTTTCTAGTATTTTGAGGTGCAATGCTGTGTGTTGAGGCTGGAAGACTAATCAGAGAAAAACAAGCCTCCAGGGGGCCAAATTTTCTGCAAAACTATTCTGAGCTAACCTCTAATTATCTCTAATTGCGGCACATAGAAATCACAGGAAATCTAAAACAAAAACACTAACCCTGAACCACAGATCCCAGCTTACACGACAGGATCCATGGCTCAGTAGCTCAAGATTCCAGGCTACCAGCACCTTGCCCAGATCTGAGTGTGCGCATTTCCACGTCCACCAGCTGACTTGACATGGTCAGTGGCATTTATCATATCCTGTTCATCTTATATGTTCCAAATGCCAAACATAATGCGAGGCATGCAGTAGAGGTTCAATAACTCCTTCTCGAATAAATAAATGGAGGAAAAACACTCATTTCCTTCAAAAGCCTTCCACACCCCCAGGCTGACACTACTAAGTTTTTCCTTATTCAGTGTCCCCTTAGCACTTACTCTTTGAAGAAATTACCCATTTCCTGCCATTCACTATAGGAACTGTGATTCACAGCTCTAGAAAATACCTGTTTGGACTGAATTGTGTCCCCCACATTCCCCTGCCTTCCAAATTCATGTTAAAGCCCCACCCCCAGTGTGGCTATATTTGGAGACAGGACCTATAAGGAGGCCATCAAGATTAAACGAAATCATAAGGATGAGGCATCAGTCTGATAGGGCTGGTGTCCTTATAAGAAGAGGAAGACATTTCCCTCTCTCTCTCCCACTGTCTCTGTACACTACAGAGGGAAGGGCTTGTGTGGACACAGTGAGAAGGTGGCCATCTGCAAGCCAAGAAGAGTCCTCACCAGAAAGAGGCTTTGCCCGCATCTTGATCATGGACTGTGAGAAACTAAATTTCTGTTAAGACACCCAGTCTGTGATATTTTGTTATGGCAGCCCAAGCACACTAATATAACGCCCTTCCTTGATTTCTCCCATGCAAACAACAGAAAAAAGTGACTGAGATTCCCCCACATAGAAAGCCTCTAACTTCCCTTTACCACAACCTGAGGGGATCAGGGGATTATGCTTTGGGACGTTATATTTCATACCACAGAATCATCAACACAGGTACAGCCCACCTCTCAGGGACAAAGCTATTTTTATATACCATGAGGCAAACACCTATACTAATTAAATGATTTTTAAACTTTTGCAGTCATAGACTCCTTTGAAAACTGATGTAAGTTCTACAGTAGCACTGTCTACCTGAACTTTCTGAGATGATGAAAATGTTCCATAATCTGCATTGTCCAATATGGAAGCTACTTAGCCAGAAATGACTATCAAGCTTTTGAAATGTGGCTAGTGCAACTAAGGAACTGAATTTCGAATTCAGTTTAATTCGAATTTGTTTAATTCATTTAAATTTAAATAGTCACATGTGGCTAGTGGCTACCATATTGTATACCACAGCTCTTTAGTGTCTAGGCTTCTAAAAATGCATATATATACTTACACTCAAAATTTTGCAAACCAGTGTTGGGGAGTCCAGTAACAGCATTAACAGCAATATCTACTCAGGTCAGGTGACCTGTACTGAAAACAAAGACCTATGAAGGAATGAATTTTTTTCAGTGTGCAGTTGATGTGTGGTTAGTAATTAGAAGTAACACAGAGCAGATAAAAAGCCCAATTTCTGTAGTCTAAAAAGTAGTCAACTAGTGCTTACTAGGTTCTTAATATACATATCCAGCTCAACCCCTCTGGCTAATGAAAGATGTCTATGCACTCCTTCTGTATCCCCACTGATTCCTATGCCTTTGGGGAAACAGAAGAGGTAGTACAATAACAATGGCTTTCAGAGTTTAATAAATCTGGGTTCAAATTACAGCTCCCTTTATTTTACTCAGAATAGATTTTTTAATATACTAACAAACAACTCCCACATCTCAGTGTTTAACAAAAGTTTGCTTCTCACTTTTCAAGTATCTGCTTGGTGCAACTATAGGGCACCACTCCTTCAGTGGTGACTCAACAGACTTTCTCCATACATAGTTTCATCATCTGAGTACGAGGGGAGGGGAGAGACTGAAGACATTTGAGGGACTTTTCACTGCTACATCTCATATCTCATTGATAAGAACTATTACTCAGCCCCACTTAATTACCAGGGAGATGGGAAGCAAACTTTTCATGTCTAGGAAGGAAAAACATTACACTAAATGTTGATGAACACAAAGCATTGTCTTCTGCTATGCTCTCTAACCACATAAACCTGAAAATTTAATTAACCTTTCTTAGTTATCTCATTTGAAAAATGGTGATAATTATATCTACTAAATAAAATGAATGTTCATGTGTAAAGTTCATTGAACAATGTTTTGCACATTGTGGGAACTCAGTGATGGTGGATTCTTTTTCTTCACTGGAAAAGGGATGGTGTAGCAAACTTGCAACAGCTCAACAGACTCATGGAACAGCACGTCACATCATGTCTCAAACTATCATAGCTCTGATCTAATTCTTCCTGCTCTTAACTATTTTTCCTCCCACTCGGTCCACCAACAACCCCTTACCTTTATGTAATTTTTAAGATGGACCTTTTGTTGTTTCTATTAGCAGGTATGGGTAATTAACCATAATTATCACAACCAGTAGCTCTAATTATTAGTAACTATACAGAGAAAGCTTTAATGTAAAATTATAATAAAGTCAGAGTTCTAAAATATCAAACTCATAGATAAAAGGTGCTTTTCCCCCTCTCTTCCCTCCTTTTCATACATACTACATAGCCTGAAGTGAATGACATATTTGTTATGTACTTGCAATTGTTAGTAAAGGCAGATCTGAATAACATTATCAATCACTTTAATCTAACTGATTTTTATACAATAGTATATCCTGCAACTGTACAATATATATTCTTTTCAAGTGCATATGGTGTGTTCTCTAAGGTAGACCAATGCTGGAATATTAACAAGTCTCAATCAATTTAAATTTACTGAAAACGTACAGAGTATGTGCTCTGACAACTGAATTACAAATCAATAGTAAGATATTTAGAACAACTCCCTAGTTTGGAAATTAAACAACAGACTTCTCAATAGTCTATGGGTCAAAGAAGAAATCATAAGAAGAATTAGAAACTATTTTGAATAGAATGATAATGAAAATATATCAAAGTTTGTAAATGCAGCTAAAGCAGTGCTTGGAGGAAAATTTATAGTTTTAAATGCTTATTTTAGAAAAGAAGAAAGGTCAAAATTAATGGACTAAGTTTAGAGCTCAAAAAACTAACAAAAAAAAACAAAAAACAAAAAAAAAAAAACTAACAAAAGAAAAGCAAAATAAACCTAAAGTAGTAGAAGGGAGAAAATAATAACGAGAAGATATAAATACCTTGGAATAAAATGAGCAAACAACAGGGAAAGTTATCAAAGACAAAAGTAAGTTCTTTGAAAAGGTCAACAAAATCGATAAAGTTCTAGCTAGAAAGAACATAAATTTCCAATATAAGAAATAAAAAAGAAGTTATCCCCACACATCACACATACATTAAAAAGACAATAAAGGAAATATAATGAATAAGTTTGTACAAATTTGACATCTTAGATGAATGGACAAATTCTTTGAAAAATACCACTAACAAACACAAACACAAAATGACACAGAAAATCTGAATAGGACTGCCTATATAAAGAAATTATATCTGTTATCAAAATCTTCTCAGAAAGAAGACTATAGACCCAGATGACTGCACTATTGTCTTCTATCATATATTTAAGGAAAAAATCTTACATAAATTTTATCGGTTCATAGCAGAGAAAGGAAGTTTTCCCAACTAGTTTTATGAGGTCAGTGTGTCCAAAATATCAAAATCTGACAAGAATATTATAAAATATAGAAAAAAGGAGAAATAAAGATACAGAGAGAGAGACAGAGAGAGAGAGGCAGAGAAAGAGACAGAGAGAAAGGAAGAAGGAGGGAGGTAGAGGGAAAAATTACAGACCAATATACCTCATGGACATAGATGTAAAATGTCCACAAAATATTAGAAAATCAAAGTCAGCTATATATAAAATGGATAATACATTATAACCAAATAGTGTGTATTAAGTTTAGTTTAACATTCAAAAATCAGCGTAATTCACAAAAAAGGGGGGAAAAGTATATGATAGTTTCAATAGATAAAAATAAAGCATTTAACAAAATTCAACTCATTTATGATTTTAAAAGTCTGAGATTTTTTTATTGGAAAAGCAAGCCCTACTTGGAATACATATATTTTTTTAATTTTCAGAGTCCCTTCAATGTCACAAAGAGTAAGTTATTTGAATTTGCAGAAGTTAATGTAGTGGTGGAACACTGATAATCACCATTCAGCAAGGCAACAGGCATGGTAGCCAAGTATACCAAAAATTCTAAATTTACTATATTAAATGATTTGCAATTTGAGAGAGAAAGAGCATCCTGAGAATCAGATCTTTTAAAAAAAACTCATAAAACTATGAATAGAAGGGACTTTCCACAATTTGACAGAGGTCATTGTCAAGAACTGTAAACAGTTTTTCTCTACTTACAAGTTAACAAATCAGCCTGTCATGGATGCTGGCAGAAGACACAAATCTCCTAGGTCCGCTGTAAAGGACAGTTTATTTCTCATAACAATAGCAGTAGCTAGAGTATTATCATTTTCTTGTGCTACTTTCTCAAGCCCCAATTTCACAGGATGACACAATGAGGCCTAGGTGCCACCTGCACACACAGTAGCTTACATTACAGAAGAGAAACACTGAGTTTAGTGAAGTCAAATCTCTTGTAATGGGCTGCAAGCAACCCTGCCCAACATTTGCCCCAAAGGGAGACATTATCATATTGGACAGTAAACAGATCCACCCTTTGCTCTGGAGGGAGACACTATATATTCCAAGGCTTTTTGCTATACAAATATCCTTGAAAAGGTAGTCCGGAACAAAACAGTGCTTAGTATATCTGCTTGCAAGATATGTAGCAACAGGAGACTCATGGAGAACTGTCTCCTCAAAGGTGACATATATCCTATAGCTAACATAACTAACGATAAATATCAAATGCTTTTGCCACAAGATCAGGAGCATGGAAAGGATGCACAGTCATATCACTTTGATTCAACATTGTACTGAAGGTCCTCATCATTGTAATAAAACAGAAAAAAGAAATAAAAGCATAAAGTTTAAAAAGCAAAAGCAAAACTATTTCTATATGCAAATGACATAACTGTTCACATGGAAAATCCTACAGAACTCCAAATGACTACTAGAAATAAGTCAATTTAGTTAAGTGATAAAGTTACATAATAATCAGTAATAATAATCATAATAATAATCAGTAATATGAAAAAATCAATTGTATTTTTATTCATACTAGCAGGAATCAAATAGCAGCATACCATTTACAATTATGTAAAAACCAAAATATTCATTAATAAATTTCAGATGTTCAAAACACCTACACTGGAAACTACAAAATAATGCTGAGATACATAAAAGATTTAAATAAATGAAGAGCTTTACCATATTCATGGAGTAGAAGATTCAATCTTGTTAAGATGTCAATTCCCTCCAAATTTATCTATAGATTCAACACCCCCAGTAAAAATTCCAACGGGATTTTTCTTGTAGAAACTGACATGCTTATTTATAATTTTATATGAAAATTCGAAGGACCTAGAATATCCAAAGCAATCTGGGAAAAAGAAGAAAAAATTTGGAGGACATACACTACCTGATTTCAAGTCTTCTGTATATCTATATCAATCAAGACCAGGTGTATTGGCATAAGAGTTGACAAGTAGATTAAAGATACAGAAGAGAAAATCCAGAAATAGACTCATATTTTTAAGATCATTTGATATTCAACAAAGATGCCAAAACAACCCGACGGAGAAAGGAAAGTCCTTTAAACAAAGGGGATGGGGTGGGGATGGGAGGTGAACATGGACCCATACCTCATCCATATACATAGATCTACCTAAAGTTAAACACTTTAGAGGAAAAACAGCAAATAGGTTCATGTTTAAGGGTAGAAAGGTTTTTGAAAAAGGATATAGAAAGCAAAGAAAAAAATGGAAAAATTAGACCTCATCAAACGTAAAAAGTCTATTCCTCAAAAGACAAAACTAAGAAAATGAATAGGCAAGCTATAGACTAGAAGCAAATATCTGAAAAACATACATATGCCAAAGTTCCAGTGCAGGATTTGTGAAGAACTACAAATGAAAAATAAAGACAGCCCAATGAATAAGGGCAAAATATCTAAATGGACACCTCACAAAAGAATACATACAAATGGCCAACAAGCAAGCAGAAAAAAATGTTCAATAGTATTAGTCATCAGGGAAATGCAAATTAAAACCTTAAGATCAAAACTAAAGCCACCAGAATGGCTAAAATTAAAGACTGACAACATCGATGTTGGTGAGGTTTTGAAGCAACTAGATCTCTCACGCATTCATGATGGGAATGTAAAATAGTATCTCATCTTTTTTGTGGTGAGAACATTTAAGATCTACTCTTTCAAGTATATGATTCTGTATTATTAATTATAGTCACTATGCTGTACATTAGATTCCCGGAACTTATTCATCTTGTAACTGGAAGTTTGTACAACATCTTGGTTTTCTCCCACTCCCCAACCCCTGGTAACCACAGTCCTAGTCTCTGTTTCTCTGAGTCAGCTTTGTAAAATTCCATGTATAACATGATATAATAGTTTTCTTTCTCTGTCTGACTTACTTCACTTAGCATAACGCCCTCAAATTCCATCCATGTTGCCACAAACAGCAGGATGTCCTTCTTTCTTTTGGCAAATACTACTCCTGTGTGTGTGTGTGTGTGTGTGTGTGTGTATACATATGTATGTATACATATGTCATGTACATATGCGCCACATCTCGTTTATTGATTCATCCATTGACACTTGGGCTATTTAAATATTTTGGCTACTGTGAGCAGTGCTACAACGAACATGGCGGTGCATATATCTCAAGACCCTGTTTTCCTTTCCTTCGTATATATACTGAAGAGGTGGGATTGCTGGATCATATGGTAGTTCTAGTTTTAAGGAACCTCCATAGTGTTTTCCAGGGTGGCTGAATGAATTTACACTCCCAACACCAGCACAAAAGGATACCCTTTTCTCCACATCCTCGCCAACACTTCCCTGTTGAAGAGGTAGGAAGAGGAAGAGAGCCCTCCCAGGCCTTCTGACCTGGTACGGAGTGCCAAGCACCAGATTCCCTTCTGGTGTTTGCATAGGTGGGAGCTTCCCTAGCTGACCCTGGTGAAAAGAGTAGCCTTGAATGATCTTGATTCCAATGGCAAATCTGCTCATAACTTCCAGCTTCCCCTGCTCCCTCTCTAAGCTCATTCTTTGGGTTATCTCTCTTTTTTCCCCCATTCCTTCCCGACCCAAACATTCTATACCCTCTAGACTGACCTGCTGATCATCTCATCAACAAAGAATGCAGATTCTGAGGTTGACACACTTTGACTCAAATTCTAGCTGTGGTGCTCATTATCTGCGTGATGTGGGACACAAGTTGCTCACTAAGCCTCACTAAGGCTTACTGAGGCTCACTAAGCCTCAGTTTTCTCATCTGTAAAAAGGGGGGAACTTGTACATTTCTCAAAGGGTTGTGGAGCTTCAGTGGGCTCATGTTATGGTTATTTATTGCTGAATAAAAAACCTTCCTGGATCTTAGTGGGTTAAAAAAAAAAAGTATCTCATGTTAGAAAAAGATTTGACAGGATTTTCTGTTTCTGAATGAAACTACATATACATCTACCTTATGATTCAACAATTCTACCCCTAGGAATTTATCCATAAGTTAAAAACAGGTAATGTCATTAGAATAGCAGAGTAGAAGGATCCAATGCTCGTCCCCCCAACTACACACTGAGGAAAATAACTCTAGGACAACTCCAGAATACAATAAAGTAGCTTCAGAAATCCTGAGGAGCACAAAAACTAAGGATGGCACATAGAAAAGTATAGAAAGCAAACCTGTGTCATCTCATCCCCCAGTGTGTCACAGCTTATTGCCAAGAGGGATGAGTGTGACCATCCCCTATGGGGAAAAAAGAGAACCAGAGGACCTCAGCAGCCCTAATTACTGCTGAGGACACTCTAGCTTTTGCCAAAGACTCCCACTGTCCACAGCTATGCTGAACCCAGCTGATGGAGCTGCCTAGAGTCACCCCCGCTGTCCCCTACTCCCTGCTGGGCCCCAAGCAGCAGCTGCATCCTCCCCGCAAGGGCCAGAGCTGCCTCTGTGCAATGCTGCCCCCTCTCCAGGGCCAGAGCCATATGTACACTGCTGGATCCCTCAGTTCCCAGTGCCAGAGCAGACACCCTTCTTCCACAAACATGCACTCGTCCTGGACCCTATCTCTGCAACTGCTACACATGAGCCTGTGCCTGAGACTCTTCTGCTGCACTACTGCTGCAGCAAATGCTCATGCATGCTGGACCCACACCCAGAGGTGTCCTGGCTGTGACTTGCTCAAATGAAATAACACAGTAAACAGCAACACAAAAGCATGTGAAAGCACAAATCTCACAAAGGTAAATATATAGACATATGTAGAGCTGTCTATAACACAGTAAAGGTGGTGTATAAATTATTTTTAACCCTAATATAAAACTTAAACATTTGTTTGTGGGTATACAATATAAAAGGAAACCAAATGTCTACAAGAACACAAAGTGCTGGAGGTGGGAAGAGTAAAAGGACAGGGCTTGGTACGAAACTGAAGTTTTGTTATCAATTTAAAATAGAAGGTTATAACTACAAGATATTTTACGCAAGTCTTGAGCTAACCAACAAGAAAACAGATACACAAAAGATGCAAAATAAATCAAAGCAAATCACTATAAAAAATCGTGAGAGGAACAGAGGGACAAAACAACTGAAAGACAAACAGAAAACAACAAAATGGCAATGTGAAGTCATCACTTATCAATAATTTAACTTAAAATATTAAACTCACCAATCAAAAGGCACAAAGTGGCCAAATGAATTTAAAAGACCAAGATCTATCTATATACTGTCTGCAGACTTGCTTTTAAATTAAAGATACATGTACACTGAAAGTGAAGAAATGGTAAAAGATATTTCATACAAATGGTAACCAAACAAAGCAGATTCACTATACTCATATCAGATAAAATATACTTTAAGTCTAAATCTGTCTCAAGAGACAAAAAAGGTCAGTATATAATGATAAAAGAATCAATTCAGGGCTTCCCTGGTGGCGCAGTGGTTGAGAGTCTGCCTGCCGATGCAGGGGACACGGGTTCGTGCCCCGGTACGGGAAGATCCCACATGCTGTGGAGCAGCTGGGCCTGTGAGCCATGGCCGCTGAGCCTGCGCGTCTGGAGCCTGTGCTCCGCAACGGGAGAGGCCACAGCAGTGAGAGGCCCGCGTACCGCAGAAAAAAAAAAAAAAAAAAAAGAAAAAGAATCAATTCAACTGGAAGATATGAAAATTATAAATACATAACACACTCAACATCAGAGTATCAAAAGTAAATACTGACAGATCTGAAGGCAGAAACTGACAGCAATGTAACAATAGCAGGGAACTTCAATATTCTGCTTACAATAATGGATAGAACATCCATCCAGAAAATCAATAAAGAAACAGCTGACTTGAACACTATAGATCAATGGAAGTTCATATACAGGACTTTCTACACAACAGCAGAAGAATACACATCTTTCTCAAGTGCACATGGAACACATTCCCCAAGAGAGATCACAAGTCAACGAATTTAAGAAAACTGAAACCATTCCAAGTATTTTTTATAACCACTTGGAATAAAACCAGATCAATAACAGGCAAGGAAACTGGAAAATTCACAAATATATGGAAATTAAACAACACACTCTTCAACAACGATTGGGTCAAAGACAAAATCAGATGAGAAGTTTAAAAGTACCACCGGACAAAGAAAAATGAAAACACAGCATGTCAAAAACTATGGGATGCAGGAAAAGCAATAATAAAAAGGAATTTTTAGTGATAAATGGCTACGTTAAAAAGAAGAGCACAAATAACCTAAATTTACACCTCAACAAACTAGAAAAAGAACTAAGCCCAAATTTAGCCAAAGGAAGGAAATAACCAAGATCAGAGTAGAAAAAAAAAAAAAAATAGAGACTAGCAAGACAATAGCAAAGATCAAAGAAACTTTAGCTAGACTAAGAAAAAAAGAGGGAAGACACAAAATCATAAATAAAAGAGACATTACAACTGATAACACAGAAATACTAAGGATCATAGGAAACTATTATGAATGATTATATACCAACAAATTAAACTAGAAGAAATGGATGAATTACTAGAAACACACAAACTATCAACATTGAATCATAAAGAAACAGAAAATCTGAACAGAACAATAATGCGTAAGGAGACTGAATCAATAATCAAAACCTCTCAACAAAGAAAAATCCAGGACTGTCTGGTTTCACTAGTGAATCCTACCAAACATTTAAAGAATTAATACCAATCCTTCTCAAAGTCTTCCAAAAATATGAAGAGGAAGGAACACTTCCAAACTTACTTTATAAGGTTAGCAATATCCTGACATCAAAACCAGACAAGAACACTGCAAGAAAAGAATATTATAGGGCAATATCCCCAATGAACATAGATGCAAAAATCCTCAAAATATTAGCAAACGAATTTCAACAATACATTAAAGGAATCATACACCATGATCAAGTGAGATTTATTCCTGGGATGCAAGGATGGTTCAACATATGCAATTCAATAAATGTTACATCGCATTAACAAGATGAAGGATAAAAATCACATGATCATCCCAATATATATTGCAGAAAAAGCATTTGATGAAATTCAACATCCTTTCATGATAAAAACTCTCAACAAACTAGGTACAGATAGAAGGTATCTCAACATAATAAAACCCATTTATGGATAAGCCCACAGCTAACATCATACTCAGTGGCAAAAAGCTAAGATCAGGAACAAGACAAGGATGCCCATTATCACCATTGATAGAATTCAACAGCAAAAAACAACAAAAACAAAAACACAACCCAATTGAAAAATAAGCAAAGTACTTGAATAGATATTTTTCCAAAGAAGACATCCATATCGCTAACAGGTACACGAAAAGATGCTCAACATCACTAATCATCAGGGAAATGCAAATCAAAACCACAACGAAGTATCAACTCACATCTGTTACGATGGCTATTATCAAAAAAAACAGAGATAACAAAGGATGGTGAAGATACAGAGAAAAGGAAACACTTGTACATTGTTAGGGAATGTAAACTGGTACAGCCACTATGAAAACAGTACGGAGATTCCTCAATAAATTAAATAGAACTACCGTATGGTCCAGCAATCCCATGTCTTTGGGATATATCCAAAGGAAATAAAATCATTATCTCAAGGAGATATATGTACTCTCGTATTTGTTGCAGCATTATTCACAATAGCCAAGATTTCAAAACAACCCAAATGTTCTTTGAAGGGGATGTGGTACGTGGGGATTGGAATTCTGGAGTCCACTGGTATCTAACCCAGCATAGGCTTTTGACCTCTATTTAGTGAATGAACATATTTGGGCTCCGTAGTGGTAGTTGTAGCAGCAGCAATATCAAGGGGAATAATAATAATCATAACAACAATTTTCTTTAGCATTTTCAAAATGTGTTCACTGTAGTTGTCATGGAGGCATGCCACTCAAATCTCCCTTCTGGAGAGAGCCTCCTGCAAGGAGTGTAGTAAGCTGATGGCTTCCACCTGCCACACCTTTGGGATCTGCACACAGCAGTAGAACCAGGACATTCCTGGCAGATGGGGTGCTTCTCTAATAGGCAATCTGTGCTCCTGGATCCCCATTAATCTGTCTGACACTTTCTTGGAGCTGCACTGCAAGATGAGACTCTTTCTCCCCAAGTCTCCTTTCTTCTCTTTCTCTTTTCACAGCTGTCTCACCTGCATCGTGGTCTCTCCTCGACTACTGTTAATATATACACTGCAATATTATCCAGCCTTTAAAAAAAATAGGAAACCCTGTCATTTGCAACAACATGGATTAATCAGGAGGGCATTTCACCAGAAATAAGCCAGATAGAAGACAAATACCTCAGGTTATCCTTTATATGTGGAATCTTAAAAAAAAAAAAGAAAAAAAAGGCAAACTCATAGAAATAAAGAGTAGAATGGTGGTTTCCAGGGGCTGGGAGAAAAGGGGAGAGGTTGGTGAAAGGTTATATAAACTTTGTTATTAAATGAACAAGGTATGAGGATCTAAGGACAGCACGGTGACTACAGTTGGTAACAGTGCATTGTACAGTTGAAATTTAGGCAAGAAAATAAATCTTAAGCCTCCTCACCAAAAAAAGGAAAAAAAAAAAGTAAATATGTGAGATGATGGGTGTGTTGTTAGAATCCTTTACAAATTATTCATATATCAAACCATCACATTGTATACTCTAAATACATTAAAATTTTATCAATTATACATCAATAAAACAAAAAAAATTAATCCATTCTCATTTTAGAAAGGTAGATATGAAGGACATATCTCAGGGAAAATGTCAGGTGATTGAAACAGCAAATAACTGCAAGCAAACACTGGGTAAACTGGATCTCACTGTTCTTCAATAAATGAAGGGGTGAGGATCTCAAACATAAAGGATGTTGACCAATATCATCCACCTCCTTCCCCCATTAAGATAAAAAACCCAAAGAGAAAGTGGGAGAAGCAGTTTTTGATAACTCTGCCACATCCAGAATGCTTAAATGCTTAATCTTGTGCTATTCCACTGCCCTCTGCTGGATGTGATAATTCTGACCTCAAAACCAGAAGTTCTAGAGTGGCAGCAATTGTAATCATCATCGTCATCACACTAGCTACAGCATGAATGTCAAGCACTGTGCTAAGTGCTTTACATGCATCATCATCTTCAACCCTCCTAACAATTCTATGGCTAGAAAATGTCAGCCTCTCTTTGTAGGTGAGGTATCTGGAGGTTCAGAACCAAGGTCACACGATTAAAGGGAACTGGGAATTCAATATTGGCTCTAGAGACAGCTCTTAGCTACTTCCTGTTCCCTAAATATAAACTTCATGCTGTCAGCTGTACTGGGAGACAAATCTGAAAAGGTATTACCTTCTGAGACCAGTTGATTCACTATTAACAATGGAATCACAAAAATGATTTTTATTTTAAAAAGCTCCCCCAAAATATCTTCCTCTAATTTTTCCTTAAGAAGCCCCAAAATTTATCAAAAAGGAAAAGTTTACTCCTCAACTACGGGCAAGAGAGTGTTTCTCAAGAGTTTCTCAAAGTGTGATCCATGAATCAACCTCCTTCATTAAAATCTTGTGAGTTGCTGGTTCAATACACAGAACCCCAGGCACCAGGATGTGTCACGGAAGTAGAGAGGACAGGACTCGCCGCTGAGAGATGTGATATGTATTAGTGGGAGAGGGGTGGACAGAGAGAAAGAGTATGATTCCAGGAATTTTGGCTCAGTAACTGGGGGGGGCTGGTAGTGACGTCAAGTGTGGAAAATTGGAAGAAGTGAGTGGTTTTTTATTGTTAGCAGTTCAGTTGTGGTAGTTGCTGTTTGGCAGTGAATATAAAATCAGGAGTTTTGGCTTAGACATGTTATGTTTGAGATGTCAAATAGGATAACCAAATAAAAACGGAAAACAGAGGAACTACAAAGGAAATAACTGACTTTTAAAACTTACAATATGTTTAAGATCTATCCATGTTGTTTCATGTGTATCTATTATGTATCCAATTGCTGTACAGTACCTGGTATCCCTACCAATGATTAATCCCCAGATTGCTTCCAACTCCTGTCACCATAAACAAAACAGCAATGAACACTCTATAGGTTCCCTGTAATATAATAATAAATATATATGTTGGTCTCTGTCTCCAGTTCCTAATACAGGGCTCCTAAGATCCTTAAAAATTCCTAATTGATAAGAGCACTAAGAATATCTTTGGACTTCCCTGGTGGTGCAGTGGTTAAGAATCCTCCTGCCAATGCAGGGGACATGGGTTCGAGCCCTGGTCCGGGAAGATGCCACATGCCGCGGAGCAACTAAGCCTGTGCACCACAACTACTGAGTCTGCGCTCTAGAGCCTGCAGGCCACAACTACTGAGCCCGTGTGTCACAACTACTGAAGCCCGCGTGCCTAGAGCCCGTGCGCCCCAACAAAGAGAAGCCACCGCAATGAGAGCCTGCGCACTGCAACGAAGAGTAGCCCCCGCTTGCCACAACTAGAGAAAGCACGCACACAGAAACGAAGACCCATTGCAGCCAAAACTAAATAAATAAAATATATTTTTAAAAATAAAATATATTTTTAAAAATAAAATAAATAAAGTTAAAAAAAAAAAGAACATCTTTTGTTCTGTCAAGGTAATTCTAGGTGGACTCTTTAATCGGGGCTCATAACCAGAAAGACAAAGCCATGATTAGAACTTAGAATTTTCAGCCCCACCTCCCCATCCTCCAGAGAGGGAAGAAGGGCTAGAAACAGAATTAATCATCAATCATGCCTATGTGAGGAATCCTCTATAAAATCCCAGTAGTATGGTGTTTGGAGAGCTTTCAGTTTGGCGAACACATCCACTCTGAGAGGGTGATGCCCCCGCACTGCACAGCAACAGAAGCTTCTGGACCCAGGACCTTCCTAGACCTCATCCTTCATCTAGCTGTTCATCTGTTATCCTTCATGTCCTTTAATAACTGATAAATGTTGTGTTTCCCTGAGTTCTGTTAGCCACTTCAGCAAGATAATTGAATCTGAGGAGACATACTTAATGTGACCAGGTACTACCAGATTCCTCTAAAATGGCTGTACCACAAAGGAAACCATTGACAAAATGAAAAGACAACCTACTAAATGGGAGAAAATATTTGCAAATGATATGACTGATAAGGGGTTAATATCCAACATATACAAAGAGCCCATACAACTAAACATCAAAAAAACAAACCACCCAATTTAAAAATGGGTAGAAGAACAGAATAGACATTTTTCCAAAGAGGAAATGCAGATGGCCAACAGGCACATGAAAACATGTTCAATATCACTAATCATCAGGGAAATGTAAACAAAAACTACAATGAGATATCACCTCACACCTATCAGGATGGCTATCATCAAGCACCACAGGGCTTCCCTGGTGGTGCAGTGGTTGAGAGTCCACCTGCCGATGCAGGGGACACGGGTTCGTGCCCTGGTCTGGGAAGATCCCACATGCCGTGGAGCGGCTGGGCCCATGAGCCATGGCCGCTGAGCCTGTGCATCTGGAGCCTGTGCTCTGCAACGGGAGACGCCACAACAGTGAGGCCCAAGTACCACAAAAAAAAAAAAAAAAAAAAAAAAAAAAAAACCACACACAACAAATGTTGGCAAGGATGTGGAGAAAAGGGAACTCTCTCACACTGTTGGCTGGTATGTAAACTAGTGCAGTCACTGTGGAAAACAGTATGGAGGTTTCCCAAAAAACTAAAAATAGAGCTACCATATGACTCAGCAATTTCACTCCTGAGTATATATCCAAAGAAAATGAAAATAACTCAAAAAGATACATGCACCCCAACGTTCACAGCAGCATTATTTACAATAGCCAAATACGGAAGCAACCTAAGTATCCCTCAACAGATGAACAGATAAAGAAGATATAGTATATATACACAATGGAATACTACTCAACCATAAAAAAGAATGAAATTTTGTCATTTGCAACAACACAGATGGACCTGGAGGATATTATGCTAAGTGAAATAAGTCAGCGAAAAGACAAATACTATATGATATCACTTATACGTGGAATCTAAAAATTTTTTAAAAAGAACGAATATAACAAAACAGAAAGAGACTCACAGATATAGAAAACCAACTAGTGGTTACCAGTGGGGAGAGGGTAGGGAGGAGGGGCAAGTCAGGGGTAGGTGATTTAGAGGCACAAACTACTATGTATGAAATAAATAAGCTACAAGGATATACTGTACAGCACAGGGAATATGGCCAATATAACAACTTTAATTGGCATATAACCTATAAAAATACTGAATCACTATGTTGTATACCTGAAACTAATATTGTAAATCAACTATAATTCAATAAAAAAAGAGGCAAGAACAAAAATAAAATGTACAAACAGCTCAAAAAAATCTGTAGTTTTATATCAATGTTAATTTCTTAGTTTTGATAAATGTATCATGGTTATATAAAATATTAACATTAGAGGAAGCCAGATGAAGGGTGTATAGGACTTGCAATTTTTCTGTAAATCTAATATTATTTCAAAATAAAAAGTTATAAAACAAAAGAAAAAACCATTACCATTTGCTACTACTTATGCAAATTGAATGTTTAAAAATGCCACAAAGCTAATATAAAAAATAAACTAGGTGCAAAGACTTGTAAGATTGCCATGCGTAATCTGAATCCCAATTCTAAGTTCGTTAAAACAACTTTATTGTTTATCAAACCAACCCCATTTTTCTTAATGAGTGCTAGAAATCTGAACTCATAAAAACACATTTATACCATTAACATATCCACTTTTAGAGTCATGTACCACAATGTTCACTGCAGCACTATTTACAAAAGCCAGGACATGGAAGCAACCTAAGTGTCCATCGACAGATGAATGGATAAAGAAGATGTGGCACATATATACGATGGAATATTACTCGGCCATAAAACGGAACAAAATTGAGTTATTTGTAATGAGGTGGATGGACCTAGAGTCTGTAATACAGAGTGAAGTAAGTCAGAAAGAGAAAAACAAATACCGTATGCTAACACATATATATGGAATCTTAAAAAAAAAAAGGTTCTGACAAATCCAGGACAGGAATAAAGACGCAGATGTAGAGAATGGACTTGAGGACATGGGGAGGGGGAAGGGTAAGTTGAGATGAAGTGAGAGAGTAGCACTGACATATATACACTATCAAATGTAAAACAGATAGCTAGTGGGAAGCAGCTGCATCGCACAAGGAGATCAGCTCAGTGCTTTGTGACCACCTAGAGGGGTGGGACAGGAAGGTTGGGAGGGAGGGGATATGGGTATGTCTGTATACATACAGCTGATTCACTTTGTTATACAGCAGAAACTAACACAACATTGTAAAGCAATTATATTCCAATAAAGATGTTAAAAAAATCCACTTTTGGGCTTCCCTGGTGGCGCAGTGGTTGAGAGTCCGCCTGCCGATGCAGGGGACGCGGGTTCGTGCCCCGGTCTGGGAGGATCCCACATGCCGCGGAGCGGCTGGGCCCGTGAGCCATGGCCGCTGAGCCTGCGCGTCCGGAGCCTGTCCTCCGCAACGGGAGAGGCCACAACAGTGAGAGGCCCGCGTAACGCATAAAAAAAAAAAAAAAAAAAAAAAAAAAAAAAAAAAAAAAAAAAAAATCCACTTTTGTTTTATGCATTAGGCACCCATGTAAAGATTTCAATTGGAAAAAAAGATCTTCTGATTTATGCCACCTAGTGGTGATTGAGATAAATACGACTGCTGGCTTTAAAAAAAAGATTTGAAGGTATCTGTACTATAAATAAGGCTTAACTGGGAGAAAAATGTTGACAATGTGATAACATCTATTACTACATACCATTTAGATTACAGGTATTCAAAAATAGGATATTTCAGTAAAATCAGTTGGGAAGATTAATTCAAATAAAGCCAGAAGAGTAGCTTGCTGCCTACATGAGCAAGCAGGATATCTGATGTGTATTCTAAGATGACACCCATGTTTACATCTCTCTATTATGCCATATCAAACACCACCTTAATTCTATCAAGATTTTCATTATGGAGAGCTCCTTAAAACACAAAAATTGGGTTACAATTGGAAAAGGGGTAAAAATAAAGGGGCACTGAAGGTAAGGCAAGTATTCTTGAATGATGAGGAATACAAAAACAAACCAAGAAACGAAGGTTCCTTAGAGGCAGGGTTAGCCACTCCCACTACGTGCAAGATGGAAAGAAAGGGGACGAGGGGGCAATGTGGGGTATGAAGAGAATGTAAGAGGAGTCCTCAAAGGGCCTGGGTTCTACTTCTCGGCTCTCAGCGGGTGTCCCTGAGTAGAACCTCACTTAACCTTTCTGAACTCCCAGACCCGTATCTGTAAACTGATGTGATACAAGAAAGGGATCCCTTTAAATTCTAATATTCTATCAGGCAATCACCATAGGAAAAATATTCCTGAATCTTTAATAAAAAAATAACTTTGGTGATACAAACTTAGTATAACAATCCAGAAAGAAAATAAGTAACAGCACTTAACGCATTTCCTGGCACACAGCAAGTACTTCATCAATATTAACTACTAGCAGATAGGAGATTTAGGGAGATGGTCAGAGAGGGGAAACAAAAGGAACAGAAAGAAGGAGGGAAGGTGAGTCTAGCATGAAGTATTTTCTAGCCCCAGCTCTCACATTATTACACATTTAAATACCTTCCTCATAAGTGTGAACCAAAAATACTCTTATCATCATTCTGTATGAGATACTTCTACACTTGAAGAATTATCATCTTTTGATAAGCAAGAAAAACGGTCTCTTTACACTCATTTTATTAAACAAATAAGGCTGGTAGAGGAACTTTTATTTAATGCATAAACATATAATTCTCTTTATTAGAGAAATTGTACATATCGGTGAATATGGTCAATGGTCACATCTATGGGTTAATTCTTTAAAAATCAGAACCAATAGTTAGGATAGATTCTATGCTCTCTTTGTTACATTGTGAAGTGTCTTGTGTAGTCATATTCTATTGTTGGAATGACAGCTTGTACAAATTTCAAGAAAATTAGAAGATACCTAAAGGTCTTTAGCTAAGGAAAACAGATTGGTAAATAGTTCTATGATTTAAGCTAACATTGTAAATATCCATTTTACTAAGCAATAACTCCTCAGAAAAAATACAGAAGACAAAATCTTAAATCAAGTATATTATATTAAAAAAATTCATTCATGCAATTGGTGTCTATTCAGCATGAGGCTCTCTGTAAGAATGACTGACCCGGCCGCATTTAATATTTGCATGTAAGACTTCTTAATGAGTACAGGTTCATATTAGCCCAAATATTTTAATATAAAAATAAGGACAAGATTGTACATGTTTAAATGATTGGGAGATGGTCTTTTTATTGCCTATAAGTTTGCTAGAGTATGTCAGAAAATGAGACAGTGTAAAGAATATAAAAATACTGAAGGAAAAGAACAAAAAATAACTAAAAACCCTCCATAAGGAATGATTCTTGGTTAGTATACGTACTTGCCATATACTATACTGGAATAGTCTTTAATAAATCTGCTATACTGGACTGTCTTTAATAAATTCCTGAATTTTTTTCTATGTTCCACTGCACTCAGAAACATTAAGAGATTAATTTTTCTCAGGGGAATTGATGACAATTATGAATTATATATAGAGTCTTCCAAGTTGCTACACAGCTTCCAAAACAGAGATAAATGCTCAAATTATGCATAATAGAATTTTAAGAGTAATTCTGGTTTGGACCAAAAGTTCTTGGTTTGTTTCAGTATCAAATCAGCCCAATGTTTCTCTGAGGCACACATTCTATTAGCAATGCTTAGTTTATCTGTAGTTCCAAGACAGTGGTGACCCCTCAGTCTACTTCTAACACTGAGTGGCAGGAACCACCAAGTCGAATGTCAACCTAGCATCAAACTAATTCAAGCTATTTGGTATTTAAATCATTGACTCTTGACTGCTTTTGATGAATCCATGCTATGGGTACGTGTATTTCAGGATCCAGTAGTTTACTTAATTCCTCTTGCTAACCCCAGAGAAATAAAGAGGTGCTCTTACCTGGAGAAAAACGAAAATACTACATTTGAAGACAACCTGAAATAGATTTCAGGTGCTTTACTTTTTAATTAACCTCTTTATTTAATCTGAATTCTTTCTTTGCTTCAGAGACCTCAGACTGACAAAACCCAACTTTACTTTTACCTGATAGAAAAGTACGTTTTTGATAACATGTTAAATCAGAAATATACTTGAAAAGAAATTCATGTGTTATCCTCTAAATTCACAGGTTATCATCTTTCATCAACAGATTAAGCACTTTGAGTTTCTTTTCCATAAAGAGTTCACAGTTGTGGAATTGCATACTCTCAGCCACTCCCTCAGCAAACAAAAGCACTTGGCTACCTAGAAGTACATATTGCTCTGAAGCTCTGTAACAAGGCAGAGCTAAGTGGTGCACACAGGGACATGTGCTTATCAACTGAACAAGGCCAGAACTATCACAATGTAACATTTTCTAAATAAATTAAGGACTCCCACTAAGACTTCCAGATGTGCGGGGCTAAAATAAGTTATACTACTGTGCCTTAGAATTTACACTAAATTTCCCAAAAAGGGGGAAAAAAAATCCCAGAAGCAATTTGCCTCTAGTCGCATACACAGGTTAAGGATACATATGAACACCAAGTTCTCCCCCTCCTTCTGCAACAGTCTCAATGATTTTCTTCATCACCTCAGCATGCCTAAAAGCAAAAGAACACATCTTATTAGTACAGATCAATTGGATCAAAGTAGGAAAAGCAAGTTTTTGTTTGCGAAGAAACCTACATTATTACACCTACGTTATTACCGCCTGTGAATTAATTTTAATATATAACAGTACTATTGTAAAATATTCTCCTCCCTACTCCCCAACAAGCCAGATTGTTGAGTCATGCAGACAGTTTTATTGTAGCCATGGTAGTCACAAATGAACACAATGGGACTAGTTAGCTTTCCTATAATGGGGGTGGAAGGGAGGTAGGGCAGAAAATCAGAGAAAGGGAAATCGTGCCAGGGCATAAATGCAGAGCAAGGGCTTTCTGCTCTGAGAAACAAAAAAGAACCTAAATAGGCAAATTCAAAAAAGCTACATGGTTAACAGCTGGTCAAAAAAAAAACCACAAAGATATCTATAAGGCTGTGATTTTGACTGTTCCAATGTTTAACAGAGAGTAAACCAAAACTGAGTTAAAAAAAAGCCAACTGGTCAGAGTTAAGAGGTTTATATATTTTTTTTTTCAGATTAAAATTATCTGATTCTATTTAGAAAAAATTTTTTGGCTTTATATAAAGAAGGATATTTATCTGAAGTTTTCCACAATTTTTTTTGTGGCCAACTGGTGAATCTCCTATGCTATAGAAAAAGGTGGCATCAAAGTAATTGCCTGAGCATAGAATTGAGAAAAGGGCACTGTACAAAAGAAATGAATTTTTACACATATCCTGGCTTAAATAACACTACTTCAATTTTTTTTTTTTTTTTTTTTTTTGTGGTACGCGGGCCTCTCACTGTTGTGGCCTCTCCCGTTGCGGAGCACAGGCTCCGGACGCGCAAGCTCAGCGGCCATGGCTCACGGGCACAGCCGCTCCGCGGCATGTGGGATCTTCCCGGACCGGGGCACGAACCCGTGTCCCCTGCATCGGCAGGCGGACTCTCAATCACTGCGCCACCAGGGAAGCCCACTACTTCAATTTTTATGAGTACAACCTTCATGAAAGAGGCAGTCAACTCAGAAGATGAGAATAAATGTATTGGCCCTGAGAATATAAAGACATAATCTGAGGCAGCCAACGGCAAGGCCTAAAATGCCCTTGCAGTCTCATTTTACAGGGCCCCAGCTTTTTTTGGCCTTATTTACATTATATTCCATAATACAGTCATTTACTAAAATGTTTAACATCACCAGTTAAATTACTTATCTCTTTTTCCCACTGAGTAAAGTTTATACTTCAGAAAGAGACCTGCCTCAGTTTGATAAGCTCTGTCCTAAACTCTCAAGCCATAAGAGGATCCAAAAAAATAACTCTCAGAAATGAAAACCTTTTAGATTAGATAATTTTAGATAGTTTTAGTTTTAAACTAATGACTCTTGAAATACTTTTCATAGTTAGCATTATTAACACTCTTAACATAAATAAACTTGAAAAATGAACGACTACCTATGGGATAGATTTTTGGAATAAAAAGGTTGTTAAAAATGAGAAGAAAATATTAAAGGATTTTTTAAAACAAGACTGTTGCCTCTAATTAGTCAATGGAATATCAGAGTTTTCATCTGAAAAATACTGTTACCAAAACTGCTCAATGATTTGTAGAAGTTACCCATTAGAAATAACTGAAAGAATTTAGCAGGTAATTTTTTTAAGGAAAATTCTAAACAGATCATATATATAGATTCAGTTTCACTTATTTGGCCCTGTGAAAACACATTAATACAATGAAATCCCAAATTATAGAATGTACTTGATTTGGTAGGGCTGAAAACCTCTTAATTGAAAAGTAAAGGAAGAGAAATTCTACATACATCTCCCTTCACTAACCAATAAAAAGAGATAAATAGGTCACCTAGAAAAAGCACAAAGTTAACTTTACATTACACATTCGCAGAAAGATATATCACAATAGAGCAAACCATGTCTAAATGACTAGTATTATTTCATCTAAAAAGGATCTTCCAAAGTATTCTTGGAGCTAATAACAGGAGTGAAATCACAGAGATCTATACTATAACTAAACACACACAAAGGACAAAAATTATTCTTAATGAATTTAAACTTAAAGGAAATTGGTAAGGTTTTTTTTTTTCTTTGTCTTATATATTATTTAAGCACAAAAACATTCCTAAGGAAGACAAAAGAGAATTTTATTTATTAAGTAAATTTTTTCTGTTCGGGCACCATGTTTATACAGACTCCCAAGTAGTAAATCCATGAAGTATACACACACACACATGCACACAAATACACACGCACACACAGACACACCTGCATGGGTGAACTGAACACATAGGAGGTGGTGGAAGATGAGGGTGATTTTCAATGGTCACTGTTTTCTTCACATGATCTTGACTGATGTCTTCATACATGTGCTCAACTGTTAAAGGCTGCCGTTGCTAAAACCATAAAAAGTGCTTCATTTGAAATTAATGTTTAAAAACTTTTAGGCCTAAACTTCAGGGTTTATACTTATCCCCACCTCCCACATCACTTGCAGTTCTGAATTCTATACTATTTAGAATCACCAGATTATTTTGGGCCAAGGATTTATTTACACCAAGTAGGGAGGGAGGGAGGAGAGAGTCTGTCCATCAAGGTTATGTGACATCAGCCACCATCTAATACAGAAAAGATCCCACAAAAGGGCAGGTTCATGGCTATCAAAACATTTTATAACTTTCTAACATCTTTTAGGCCGATTTTGTTTTATTTTCTTGTTTCTCATTTATAGTCATTGGAATGACAGGTTAAACAAGTTACTTTTATTTTAGTTATCCTTTAATTCAATTAAGTGAAATTCTTAAGGAAAAAAAACTACATGCAATATGATCATTCTGCAAATGCCTATATATCCACTAGATATAATCCCAAACAAAATTTAATACAACAAACCAACTTCAATTTTCGTCACATTTTGAAGGGATAAATAAGCTCAGGGACCAATAAATAAATGTAACAGATTATTTCTGTTTAATTCTTAGCAGTGGTGGTGTTACAATGAATAATTCAGTTTCTTCAAAATAAGAATCAAACTCAACATAAATCACAAAATTATAAAACAAATGATTTGTAAAATTTAAAAGGCAAAAGTATATATGCATGGGCCTAATGACAAAAGAATTCAACACAAAAATTTAAAATATTTACATTAAAATGTCTTTCTTTATTTTTACCTCATCATAGCCGAACAACCATAGTCGTGGTGTCTGGTAATATTTATCATAAGTGATGTAAAGGTCGTAAGTTCTTGTTTGCAAAATAGCATCTTCACCTCCAGCATCAGTTTTAGCTTTACAAGCTTCTACTAGTTTCCTTGTATCTAGAGTAGCCTGGTAATAGTGGAGAAAAATTTACAGCCATTAAAATCACTATGAATGTCATGTTTTAGAAAATCTATTTTTCCCATCCCATATATTTTTTATTCAACAGCAGATATAACAAAATTTAAAGCTAAAATGTTATATACTGTAAACAATGTACACATATTAAAAACTCATTTGATAGATCAAGATATTAAGAACACTAATCCCCAAGTTTACTCATTAAAAATTAACTAAAGAAAAAACTTGATTTACAAACCTCATCTGTTTCCAACAATCCACTCTCTTCATATTCTGTTTAAAAAAGCAACAAAAGATTAATCAAGTTTGAAGTAATTTCCTAAACCAAATTACATATTACTTCAGAGTATCACTCAAAACCTGGGTTTCTGCTTTTGTTCTGACTGAAGATATTGAATAAACATGAGGGAGCTAATTCTATACTTCTAAAGCAGCACTTTACCTGACAAAGCCAGAGAAAGTTAGCAGGCTTAAGGCTTGGCCAGTGCTACAACAGTCTATTACTAATACCAACTGGCACAATAATACTGTAGAGCCCTAGGTGACTCCATAGGGTGCACAAGGCTATTTACAGAATTGCATAAAATGTGCTCGTTAAAGTCATCCTGACTTCCACTTGGCTGAATCCAGTGGTCAATTCCCAGTTTTCATCTTAATTGACCTCTCAGGAACATCTGGCATGATTTATTCCTTCTTCCTTGGAACGTTTTCTTTCCTCAGCCTTTAAGATACTACATTTTCCTGGCTTTCCTCCTACCTCACTAGCTTCTCCTTCACTATCTCCTATGCTGGTTCCCCTTCATCATCTATAGTAACTACGGGCTCAGTTTTTGGACCTTGTCTCTTCTTTATCCACACTTACTCCCTTGATGATTTCATCTCGTCCCAAGGGCTTTAAATGCTGATGACTCTTATATTTATTCCCTGACTGCAAACATGGATACCTAATTGTTTACTTATGACTACAATGAGTGACTAAGGAGCAGAGCAAATATCACATGTCAAAAACTGAGCTCCTGACTCCCCCTCCAAAGCCATTCACTCCTACAGTTTTCCCCATCTCAATAATGACATCTTTCCAGACATTTGGGTCAAAAACCTTGGAGTCACACTTGAGTGCTCTCTCTCCCTCATGTCACATCCAATCCAGCAACAAATCCTTTTTCGGTCCTACCCTCAAAATATGTCCAGAATCTGCAGTTTCTCATCACTTCCAATTCCTACTCGAGACCATGCCACAGTCATTTCTTGCCTAGATTATCAAAATAGCCACCCAACTGTTGTCCCTATCCCTTCACTCTATTCTCAACAGTGAAGTCACAGTGATTCTGTTGAGATGTTGTATCTCATTCTCAGCTGTTCCTCTACTTAGAAAAACCCTCCAATGGCTTCTTGTCTCACTCTGAGTTAAAGCCAGGGCCCTACACGATCTGGTCCCCGGGTTACCTCTCTGACTCCATGCCTTATTACTCTCCCCTCTCTCCTCTCTAGACATAGGAGCCTCCTTGCAGTATTTTATACAAGCCACACATGCTCCCACTTCAGGGCCTTTGCACTCTTCCTCAGATATCCAAACAGCTTGCCCGTTCACTTCCTGCCAGACTTTACTTAAAGGGTATATCCTCAATGAGGTTCTTCCTTGACTAACCTATTTAAAAATTACAACACTCATCGTACTACAAGACTCCCTATCCCCTCCCACCTTTATTTTTCTCCCTAACACTTATAACCATCTAAGACAGTATATATTTTGCTTATCTACTGTTTTTTGTCTGTGTCCCCTAAATCAAATATTAGCTCCATGAGATCATGTCTACTGCTTTGTCTCCAGCACCAAATACAGCATCTGATACATAGATACTGTATTGCTTGATAAATATTTGATGAATGATGGATGAAAATTAACTGTTATATTAGATACCAACAACACTGTTTTTAAACAAAATTCCATATATAGCAATTGTTTCTTTAACTCTATCCAAGGGAAATGTAACAAACATACTAAAAGGCTGCCAGATATTTAAGGCAGTCCCACAGCTTGTACTCTAAAAACAGTACTTTATTCATAAGGTTCCCCACTCCAACCAGGACAACTGTATGCCATGCAGAGACAAATGGAACCCAGAAAGAGTATTTGTACAGAAGGTGGTTCTGACAATTATGAGACATCCACATAGAAATGAAACTAAATAAGTAGATATGAAATTCAGGAGATCTGGGTTGGGGGTTTAGACATGGATGTCTTGAGCGCAGGAATGGTATATGAGGTTGCTGTGAGCAATTTCGGTTACAAGTAACTCATTTGGATTTCCTCAAAGAATAGGAGTACACAGTGGAAATAAGGACAAGACTCTTACTAGAATTCAGGAACAGATATACAGCTAGGTTTCACAGAAACTCAAAGTAATTTAGGAAACAAAACTAAAAAAGGTACTTTTAAGTAAAGGCTACTCTGGTTGATTAGGCTATGCTGTCACCTCCTCATCATCAAACACCACTTGCCATTATGGTGCTTCAACTCTACTGACACTACCTTCTACATTTGCATTCTCTCTCACTAAATCCTATGTATTGGGGGGATTTAGCCACCTTACAGCCTCCAAAATATCTGCCCTGTCTTTTTTAAATCCTCTTCCTTTTTCCAACTAACCCTCTCTCTATACACACACATATTCGTATTTAAACTCTCATAGAGAATCTAATGTAGTTTATACACCATTTTTCCTGTTGTAAACAATTCTGTGCCAGACCACAGTACTCAATTACAGAAGTCGTAAGAGTAGATAAAAATCTACCTGGGAGTGAGCAGAAAAAAAAAAAAAAAGTGAAACCCCATGAAATAGTAACATTTAACAGTGAAGCAGAAGTAAAAGAGCCCAGCAAGATGACTTTTTAAAAGAAACAGTCAAGGAAAGAGGAGGAAAATCCTGTGTCAAATAATCAAGGGAGGGGCTTCCCTGGTGGCGCAGTGGTTGAGAGTCTGCCTGCCGATGCAGGGGACACGGGTTTGGGACATGGGTTCGTGCCCCGGTCGGGGAAGATCCCACATGCTGTGGAGCGGCTGGGTCCGTGAGCCATGGCCGCTGAGCCTGTGCATCCAGAGCCTGTGCTCTGCAATGGGAGAGGCCACAACAGCGAGAGGCCCATGTAATGCAAAAAAAAAAAAATCAAGGGAGGAAAAAAAAGAGGAGGAAATGGTTAACAGAATCAAAGCCGTATACTTTTAGACCCGTATTACTGTGTTCTGTTAGTACAGTGGGTTTCAATCTCTTGTAACAATGATTCACTAATGCAGTGAGTCTCAGCTAGCAATCCTAGGAAGGCACTTCAGATTTTCAGGGAGCAGTGGGGGGATTCCATGTAGTTCAAAAGCCCCATTAAGAATCACTATCATAAGGTTTTAGTAGTAAGATGTTATCAAAAAGGAAAAAGAAAATACTAAATGCCAGAACAAATTTTGTTCTGTTCTGAAAGAATTTAAGAATCAGCTTAAGAATCTGTGTCTTACGGCTGTACCCAGCATTAAAGATTTATGATCAGCACTGATCTCAGCAGAAATAATGCTATCACAGCTATGCCTGGGTGAAGTAGAAGAGTCTAAGACCAAGATAAGTTCTGTGCTGATTAAATTTAAACTAAACAAATCCTCTCTAGGCTGTTAAATGTTAAACTTAGAACTCAATGGAGTAGAATTCTTAACTCACATCAATTACACCAATTCTAAAAGCAATATTCTATTGTGAGTAAAGCAAATCCAGAACACAATACCTTCCATATCTGCAGCTTCTCCTTCATCTTCCTCTTCCTCCTCCTCACATAATGCTGAGCAATCCTGGAGTTTTATACTGTCCTTTGAAATTGATTATATTTAAAGTCACTTAAATATGTTCATTAGTTCAAATACTGAGCACCCACATGCCAGCAGTGCTAACTAACCACTGTAAAAATAAGAGTGATAAGATAGTTCGTATGCTCAAGAAACTCCTCCATCAGATGACAAACCCATAAGCCAATCTTTAAGAGTGATGTGCTAAGTGCTGTGACTGAAAAATATAAAAGTATCATAGAAGCACCAAGTCATCTAAAACAGTTGCCAGTTGCACTTCCAACAAAACAATACTTCTAGTTAAGCAATTCATTAGTATTAGAAAACCAATTCAAAGTTAACTTGCACACTTAAAGGAGAAAAAGCCATATATCTATAAATCACAATACATTTATAAGTTAAATTTATTATTATAAATATCATATTCTCTAATTTGTTAACATTCCTGACTGAATTAAGCAACTACAGTTACTAGAACACATAAGATTTCAGTTCTTAACTACATTTGCACTAGAATGAAATAATGCTAATCAAAGCCAAGCCTAATATACAATTATCATTTTCACGAAATTAATATTCTAAAAATCTGAAGTCAATGTAGTAGGTAAAAGAATTGGACATTTAGTTTCACCTAATTTATAATTTTACTCTGGATAGCAAGTATTCTAAGCACTAAATTATAAATAATCATGTAAATTCTATATTAAACAGGAAATGACAGGGAAGATATATTCTAGTTGTAAATTATTCTAAATATTCAACCTTTACTAGGACATAAGAATGTTAAGTGGGATACAAAGTACCATATTAACCATTATTGCATTTATTAAAAATTCTCAAAAGAATTACCATAAACCTATCAAATAATGCTATCCACACTCCTCTGCCATTTATCATTCCCGAAGTCTGAAGCATACATACTAATGGCTGGAGTAAACAGGAGCTTCTGAAGCAGAAAAGCCATTTATGTAATTTTTCCTTTATCATTCAAATTCTCCAAAAAGTAAAACTTCAAAAGGATGAATTCTCAGGCTGAACTGAACTTTAAAGCCCTAGCAAGCATAAAATTGTACACAGGGGAAAAAAAATATTGTTTTGGTTTCTAACACCTTCTGTTAAGCCCCAGGTAACAAATCCCAAAAGATCCAAATGACAAAAACACATAAAGAAAACTATCTTAAACTAGGAACTGTTGTAGTTGAATGTTTCATAAGGACAAAAGGAACACAATTATTCTGTCCAAATATTCTATCTTCTAAGAGATTTGACTGTGAACAAAATAGTTAAGAAAAGATAAGGGTGAAGGCATTTCCTATTTTTTTCTATATTATTTCAAACAACTATATCAAAAATATGAAGACAACTGTAATCATTCTTTCTCTAGAAATGGAAAAGCTAATGTAATACAGATAGTCTAAATTAATGAAAACTTTCAAGCAGAAAATTTCTACCCAATTATATATTTTTACCCTTCCTTCAAATAAACTGTACAATGAAACCCCATTTAGCTTCTACTCATCCAAAATGTCATGATTTTGGATGACATAAAGTTTCCTTTAAATTTTCAAAAACAATAAAATAAAACAAAAAAACAAGAATCCCTCAAATTAGCAGTAAATTAAGAAACTACAGAAGAAATGAGTAAATTACTTAATGTTTAAACTACAAATTTAAACACGATACCATCAGCAGCTACTGATCAGCAAGTAAATAAATCCCCTCAAAACCTCCACTTGAAGACCATTTTGTACTTATACTTAAAAAAGCCGTTTCTTTTAAAATGGTCTAGAAATCTTCCCAATTAGTAAAAAAATTTGTAGATTTTAACCAGTTACAATCTCAAAAAATGTTCTTCTTAACCATTTGACAGATTAAAGAAAAGAGAAGCACTGGGAAACAGCAGTGTTTTGGTATGTTGATGTAGAAAAATGAGAGGGAATAAAATAGCTGGAATTTAAAAGAGCTTGATAATAAATAGAGTTTGCATAAAAATGATATGAATAATCTCAAAATAAATATACATGCAAATAACTAGGTCACTGAATTTAGAAACATAAGTAAACAACCAGTACCTTGCTTTCCAGTGTAATCTCCTTAACTGCTTCTGTTATTCCTGCAATACCTGTTTAAAATTCAGCAGAATATAACTAAAATTAAGTTGTAAACATCCTCCATTTACCTGATTTAAGAAATATAAAAATACTTAATATTACCTAAATTCTCAAAGTTCTCTGAAATGAGGAGGCAATGTTAGCAGCACTTTCACAAATGAACTCTAATAGGAATAAATAATCCCAAAGGCTCCTTTCATATTAAAAATAAAATTAAAAATTTTAAATACCAATTTAATATTTTACCATAAATTATCCTACTCTATCATTCCTCATTTACTATCCTTCACTTATTTACTTTCCTTGTGTGAGTCTATCTAAATAAATATTCATCCTCATAAAATGAACAGATTAAGAGATTACTGGAGTCATACAGGGTTGGTCAAAAGGTTCATTCGGTGTTTTCCGTAAGATGGCTCTAATAGCATTTAGTTATCTAACTTCATTCCAAACAGTTTTTTTAGATTGTACGTGACAGCTGTCATATCAGCATGCATTTAAAAAAAAACATCAAAATTGGTGAATTTTTGTGTAGCCATTTTACTGTTGAGGATGGAAGAAAAACAACATTTTCGGCATATTATGCTTTATTATTTCAAGAAAGGTAAAAACATAACAGAAATGCAAAAAAAAGATTTGTGTAGTGTATGGAGAAGGTGCTGTGACTGATCGAACATGTCAAAAGTGGTTTGTGAAGTTTCGTGCTGGAGATTTCTCTCTGGACAATGCTCCACGGTCAGGTAGACCAGTTGAGGTTGATACTGATCAATTTGAGACATTAATTAAGAACAATCAATGTTACACCACGTGGGAGATATCCAAATCAAGCGTTGAAAATCATTTGCACCAGCTTGGTTATGTTAATCACTTTGATGTTTGGGTTCCACATAAGATAAGCAGAAAAAACCTTTTTTTTTTTTTTTTTTTTGGCTGCGTTGGGTCTTTGTTGCTGTGTGCGGGCTTTTATTTTCCTCTAGTTGCGGCGAGCAGAGGCTACTCTTTCTTGCAGTGTGCGGGCTTCTCACTGCGTTGGCTTCTCTTGTTGTGGAGAATGGGCTCTAGGTGCACGGGCTTCAGTAGTTGCAGCATGGGGGCCCTAGAGCACACGGGTTTCAAATTCGTGGCACGTGGGCTCTGGAGCGCAGGCTCCATAGCTGCGGCGCACAGGCTTAGTTGCTCCACGTCATGTGGGATCTTCCTGGACCAGGGATCGAACCCAAGTCCCCTGCAATGGTAGGTGGATTCTTAACCACTGCGAAGTCCCTGGAAAAAACCTTCTTGACTGTATTTCCGCATGCGATTCTGTACTGAAACATAATGAAAACGTTCCGTTTTTAAAACAAGCAGTGACGGGCAGTGAAAAGTGGATACTGTACAATAACGTGGAATGGCAAAGACTGTGGGGCAAGCGAAATGAACCGCCACCAACCACACCAAAAGCCGGTCTTCATCCAAAGAAGGTGATGTTGTGTATATAGTGGGATTGGAAGGGAGTCCTCTATTATGAGCGCCTTCTGGAAAACCAAACGATTAATTCCAACAAGTAATGCTCCCAATTAGACGAACTGAAAGCAGCACTCAGTGAAAAGCGTCCAGAATTAGTCAACAGAAAACACATAATCTTCCATCAGGATAATACAAGACCACATGTTTCTTTGATGACCAGGCAAACACTGTTACAGCTTGGCTGGGAAGTTCTGATTCATCTGCCATATTCACCAGACGTTGCACCTTCGAATTTCCAATGATTTCAGTCTTTACAAAATTCTCTTAATGGAAAAAATTTAAATTCCCTGGAAGACTGTAAAAGGCACCTGGAACAGTTCTTTGCTCAAAAAGATATAAAGTCTTGAGCTTCCCTGGTGGCGCAGTGGTTGGGAGTCCGCCTGCCAATGCGGGGGACGTGGGTTCGTGCCCCAGTCTGGGAGGATCCCACATGCCACGGAGCGGCTGCGCCCGTGAGCCATGGCTGCTGAGCCTGCGCTTCTGGAGCCTGTGCTCCGCAGCCTGAGAGGCCACAACGGTGAGAGGCCCGCGTACCGCAAAAAAAAAAAAAAGATATAAAGTTTTGGGAAGATGGAATTATGAAGTTGCCTGAAAAATGGCAGAAGGTAGTGGAACAGAAGGGTGAATACGTTGTTCAGGAAAGTTCTTGGTGAAAATGAGTCTTTTATTTTTATTTAAAAACCGAACGCTCTTTTTGGCCAACCCAGTATTTATATTTAAACCTGCACTGAAATTTTTTCAACAAGATACTGGTTATACTAAATATGCTATTTAGGGGCTTCCCTTGTGGCGCAGTGGCTAAGAATCTGCTTGCCAATGCTAGGGGATACGGGTTCGAGCCCTGGTCCGGGAAAATCCCACATGCCGCGGAGCAACTAAGCCTGTGAGCCACAACTACTAAGCCCATATGCCACAACTATTGAAGTCCGCATGCCTAGAGCCCCTGCTGTGCAACAAGAGGAGCCACTGCAATGAGAAGCCCGTGCACTGCAACAAAGAGTAGCCCCTGCTTGCCGTAACTAGAGAAAGCCCACGTGCAGCAACAAAGACCCAACACAGCCAAAAATAAAATAAATTAAATAAATTAATTTTTAAAAATTTAAAAAATATATGCTATTTGCTTCAGAAATCCTGGACATTCAGAGGTAGTAATATCATATCAGATTTATATAGGACTTTTTATTTTACTGTTTCTATATCTTATATAATCCTTACAAACACTATTCTGTAAGGCAATGATTTCTCCCTATAAAGAAATGAAGTCTCCAGAAAAAGAAAGTAATTTGCATGAATCTCACAGACAGTTACATGAATAATCTGGGACTCAACCCACACCTTTTTGGTTCAATGCTCTGTCCAGTGCACCTCATTAAGCAACTACCTTGGAACCTACTTATCTCAATGAAAGGGACATTAAGCAGATGGCAGCATCATAAGTCAGTTAAATAATATTTCTAATTCAAAATACACATCAGTGTTCTCAATTAAATAGTTCAACAAGGATGGGAAATATTAAAGAAAAAAAACCCTAAATACAAAATATGCTTTGCTCCCTTGTTAATCTTCTAAAGCTTTGATATATCTGTTCAATATATCCAAACCAAAGAATGACTCATTTCCACAAATGGAAAATGTCACAATCCACAGCTCTAGCATAAAACTTTTACTTCACAGTAGTTTTTCTAGAAATTATTTTATGATAGGTATGATTATTTTATAACAGTAAAGCCCAAATATTAATGTAATAAATTGCTATTACAAAACAATTCACTGAATCTACTACACAGAAACAAAAGAAAATAAACCTCTTTAATCTGTTTAAATATAATGTAGTAGTATCCCATTAAACCAGACTCTCCTAAAAGTAGGACATACTGGCAAAGAAAAAGACAGCTCAAATGATTCTAATGAAGGTAATACTCTATAAGGCTGTGATGGTTAATTTCATATGTCAACTCAACTTGGGTAGGTTATCGTGTCCCATAGTTTGATCAAACAGCAGTCTAGATGTTGCTGTGAAGGTATTTTTTAGATGTGCTTAACATTTAAATCAGTATACTTAGAGTAAAGCAGATTACCCTCCATAATGTGGGTGAGCCTCATTCAATCAGTCGAAGGCCTTAAGAAAAAAGACTGAGTGCTCAAGAAGAAGAATTAATTCTGCCTCCAGACTGCCCTTAGACTCCAGCCGCAGCAATCAACTGTTCCCTGAGTCTTTAGGCTGCTGGCCGGCCTGACCTGTACATTTCAGAACTGTTAGCTTCCCCAATCACATATGCCAATTCCTCAAAACAAACCTGTCTATATCTATATCCATGGTTTCTCTGGAGAATCATGACTAACACAAGGGCTAACAGAAATAAAAGAAACCTGAGAGAAGAAAAGCAGTGATGAAGCAAAGGGAACTGAGGTGAATAAAGAACCAGGCACCTAGCCTTGTGAGTCAGCTGGAAGCACTGCTTTAAGCCAATCAGAATATAGTTTAAACCTAAAATTCTAAGGGTATCTCTCATAAACATTACTTAGAATTTATGTACACCACATCAAATGAAGTATAATACTATGTTGCTTTCTATGTACGAAAATGATGCTACTTGTCTTCTGTCAACATGGCAAACATTTGTTTAGTTGTAGAATTTCTGTAACAGATTTCTGTCAATCCAATCATTCCGGCACCTGCTTATCTCTGTGATGAATGCCTCTGTAAATATGTACCTGGATTTTGGGGTAGGGGTTATGGAATACAATACAACTAGACAACTTGAGAAACTCACTAACTTGATATCAGAAATACAGTGCTATAACCAATGGCTCTATTCAGTCAACAGGCAATTTCCTACAGATGTGCTACTCATATTTCCCAGTCATGTGAAGACTAAAGCAGAGCAGCTAAAAGATTTTGGGAAGATCCAGGGGAAAAAAGAAAAGTCCAACAGCACTACTCAGTGGAGAAGAGAGGATGATTTTTGAAATTATTTTAAGAAGTTGTTCAATCTATTTTCTCTAGGCCTTGACATGACAATATTCAACTCATTAAGGAACAAAAGAGCTTCAAATCAAGGAGCTCAACTCCTAAATCTGTTTCTATATCATCATAAGGAAATGATGGCAGTATCCTTTACTCAGAGAAGAGGAGAAACAGACTTAATGAGGTACTTTTTCCTGTGCAGATTACTTAGCCCTCTGACTAGTGCAGTGAGTATCAACTGAGAGTAGCAATTTTGCCCCTCGCAGAATATTTGGCAATGTCTAGAGGCTTTTCTGGTTGTCATAACTGGGAGGATGTGACAGGCATCTAGTGGGTAGAGCCCAGAGATACTGCTAAACATTCTGCAATGCACAGAAAATGCTATGACAAAGAACTATCTTGCCCAAAATGTTTACAGTACTAAGACTGGGAAACCCTGCTCTGCCACTACATTTGATATACCTCCTATTCTCTAGGAATTAAAGGGAGAAAACTTGTTTTTAGTATCCTAGATTTAAACTCAGAACGTATTTATTAAAACTAAGTAATAATATGCCTTTATGTAGCCTTTTTTTAAAAATCAAGGCTGTTATCAAAGATTGTAAAGGAGTTTAAAACAATTTAAACTAAATACATGCCATTCTAATCTCCTCTTACCTGTATTATGGTAAGTATCTACCCATCCCCCATCACCATCATCTTCTTCAATGATAGCTTCCAATTCATCTGAATATTCCATCTGTTTGCACCGCTTGTAGCATGGCACTATAAAAAAAAATGGCAAAAACAGTTACTCTGACATAATCTGCTTCCTATAAATCCATTAAAAAAAGAGAAAGTTTATTCTATAAAATATATTTCTGCCACCAAAATATTAGGTATATGATATTTTACTTCTAATAGGAGTACTTAATTTAAGAGTCACATTCAACCCACAAAATTATTTGACCACACTTATCTTTCCCTAAATAGCTTTGTTAGAAGACAAATACAAAGGCTCTACTGGGAGTGTTCTATATATTCTCTACCCTGATGATCTGTGAAGATCAACAAAGCTGAAGTCAGAGATGACATTGTTCAACCTCAGGCTAATGAATAATATACTATTTTAACAGCTTTACTCTCAGGACATGGAGGCACCACCTGTCATAATCGGAGGTGGTAGAGGTGACCTCTGGTTTGCAATGCTAAAATAACTTTCAACATGTATTTCATAATTCATATTTAAGCTCCAGCTATTCATAATGGATAAACCAGTTTAAAGTTCACTAACCTGCTAAACTTTACTCTCTTATACAAATTGGTGCCAAGTTTTTCATATAGCAAATGTATCGAATAACAGGTATTATAATTCATATAAGCCTAAAATTGAAAAATTATAAGGTAACAACATTACGACATGGGGTCAACAAAATGCTATTAATCTCCTGATTTTTTTTTAAAACAAGCAAGATATAAATGACCAATCCTATCAAAAAATATACTGTAGGAAATAAAAAACTGATGTTTGGTACATGTTTTCCCTTTCCTATAATGAGCAAATTAGAATAGAAATCAATGTATTGTTATGTGATTAGATAGGGACTGTAAAAACGTTTAGATGTTGTTTTCAAATTAGCTTCATAAATAATTTCATTAACTTCATAAATACCTGTTTCAGAAACATTTTTGTGCCTATAGGCAATCTTTCAATGACACAACGGACAATAAAACCTCTAGCTTTGAGATTTTAGATATCAAAGATAGTATCAGTTATACTTTCCATGAAAAATTTAAGTCTAAAGATGATTAGAATAGCTAAAAAGATTATGATTATGAAGTATGCTTAAAAAGCCCAATGAGAAAAAAGTCCATTTTGCTTAAAGCTCTTTTCCTTCATATCTTAAAACTAGACTTTTTTGGCAAAAAGAAATAACAAAAAGGAAGGAGATAAAATCAAGTATGGAAAAAATACTCTACCCATAGAAAATCCAGAGTTTCATTAAATTTCCAAATTTCTGTATGAGGGAAGCTGCAAGTACCGCTTTAAGCATGAATTAAGATCAGCAAGTGCTAAGGTTTTTTAAAAAATGTAACTCTTTGCGCAAAATTAACTAATACATACAACATAATTCTTACCATTTTTGGTGAGCAAAAATTGTTTGCCTGATGGTAGGTAAGCCTTCACTTTCAATTCCTCTCCTGTAGCCCTTTAAAAAGAGTGAAAAGCACCAAAATACAAAAAATATTTTCAAAGACAGAAGGTATCACATGTTAATCTCAACACTACACAATCCACACCCCTGAGAAAATTATTTTAGGACTGGTTTGGGAAGGATGCCATAAGTGACATACGTCACGGCAATGAAGAGCACAGCAATATTTATTGTAAATGAAATGTACCAAGAGATGCAGACAGACCAAAAGAATTTGGATTAAATATTAGACAAAAAGGTAGAATAATACAGAACTATATTATGCAACTATTGTGTTTGCCTCTAACCAAATATAATCTCATTCAGATTTTTAATCTTAAAGTACTGCTCATCTGAAGACCAAGAAGAGGCAGAAAAATAGCTCCATGACATTACATAACAAAGTAGGTGGTTCACAAGATCCATATTCCTACCACTGTATTAAAATTGGAACTAAGAGATAAAAGATGCTTTGAATCACAAGATGATAATGTTGAGAATAATGGTTGTAACAAACAAAAAATCCTTTTATTGAGTGCATATTAAGTATAGGACCTAGAACTCTAACATGCAGTATTTTTATATAATCCTCAGATATCTAAATACTGAGTAATATTTATATTCCCATTTTATAAGTAAACAAAAGCTTAAAGAAGTTGGGTTGCCCACAGTCACAAAACCAGAAGGTAGAAGAGCCAGGATGGAGCCAAGTGACTCTAGGGCTCCTGCTCTTGAACACTGCTCCCTCTGTGGGTCAGAGCCAGCTATTTGATTTGGGGGGGCTACTGTGGAATATCTCACCAAGAAATTTGTTCAAAGATTCTTCTGTGGGTCACCTAGGGGAATTGGTCAGAGCTAGAGTGGCATGTGGTATCTGTCAAAAATATAAATGAGCATAAATTTTGAGTTCTGCTGCCGTCTTAAGCTTCAGTCTAAACTTCAAACCATAGATTTGAGCATAAGATAAAGCCAGGAAATGTCCTAAAACCATCTGGCAGGCTTCTAGTATCTTTAGACCATTTCCAAGTGTCAAATTCAACAACATCATGGTAATGCCTGAAGTTCTGCGGGAAGATGATGTAATACAGTCACGATGGCACCTGTAAACATGAACATATAGCATAGAAATGGTCTGTTTCTAGCACTGATTTAAAATGAATTGCTCCTTTGGCCCCAACAATTTAGCCAGAAGTATAGACGTTGGAGTGTGATATAATTGAGTTCTAAGTTACAATAAAATTATTTAAACCATCACAATTTATGAAATGGAACTATAGTGCTCTGCGACGGGAGAGGCCACAACAGTGAGAGGCCCGCGTACCGCAAAAAAAAAAAGAAAAGGAAAATGAAATGGAACTATAAACTACTACCTGCTAAAAGTAGATCCTGTCCATATATACCAACCCCTATAACAATACTATAGATTATACAACTAAACTAACTAGACAACTAAGGGCTTCAACAAAGAAATCTGAATAAAGAAAATGTATATCTATCACACGTGTATTGAAGAAAATCCTTATTTAGTTCTTTTTCCATAGAATGACTATTATCTTAAATTTTATATATCTATATGACTTGAAATATACATATATATTGTAGACCACAACATAGCTAAATATAGTTTTAACAATTTAGGGAAGAAAAAAGTCTAAAATCAGAAAGCTTCTATAATATGAACATAATTTAAAATTTGGAACAGAAATACACATAGGAAAGACAAGGACATAAAATTAATGAACCTGACATTTTGGCCTTCCTTGGTACATAAAAAACAATGTTCTACAAGATAAAGAGCAATTGATCAAAAGCAGTAAGAACTATTCGGGATACGTGTTAAGCATAAAAATTAAGGGTAGGTTGGGCATTGGCCAAAGGCTCGGTGACACAAATGCAGTTTCTCTTTCACTTTTTGAAATATTGAAAACAGTCCAGGAACCCACTTTATTATTTTACAGATCCCAAAAGGCCCACGGTCCCCAAACAGGGGACAGACAGAATCATGAAACTCACAGAGGGGCAAGGACTTGTTAAAAAAAAAAATTAAGGGTAAAAGAAGAGGCCACAGATGAAAGAGAATTCTAACTGTGATTTTAAATAGTTTAATTATTTAAGCTCTTTAGATATTAAGGAAAACATTATCAATTAGAATCTGGTTAATTCTAGAACCCCTGCTCCCAAATCAAAACTCTACCTTTCAACTACAATTGAAAAAGTGTCACTGAGGAGAAAAAAAGGATGTAACAAGTTGAACCACTCATATCCAAACAAGATGATAATTCCAAACAATTCTAGCCTAATTAAAATAGTCTGCCAGTATTGGGATCAATTTTGCAGCTACTGCCAGATGCTTTTATCGTAAGTATTCAAAGTAATGAAACTGAAGTTGTTTTAAAACATTGTTATTATTCAGATATTTAAAAAACACATTACAAGAACTGCTAGTTGCTTAAATTACTTTATAATTAAAAGAAAAGTTAATGAGGAAAATAAAAATTTGAAAAGTCTGTTACAAGTAGATTTCCAATTAAGACCTTATTTGGTATCATGAATCTCTCAACTTTTGAGCTCATTCCTAAAAAGGGGAGAAACTTTTGAACCTTAAAGAAGGTCTTATGGTAAAGAACCGTAAGATTCTGCAAAATTCTGCATTTATTAATGTCATAAAAAAATCCAGGGCTTCCCTGGTGGCACAGTGGTTGAGAGTCTGCCTGCCGATGCAGGGGACACAGGTTCGTGCCCCGGTCCAGGAAGGTCCCACATGCCACGGAGCGGCTAGGCCCGTGAGCCATGGCCACTGAGCCTGCACGTCCGGAGCCTGTGCTCCGCAACGGGAGAGGCCACAACAGTGAGAGGCCCGCATACCGCAAAAAAAAAAAAAAAATTCAATACATTTGAATTTGAAAAATAAGCTAATCAGGTTCCTTAAAAATCTAAAAATACAGCTACCATATGACCCAGCAATCCCACTACTGGACATATATCCTGAGAAAACCATAATTCAAAAAGAGTCATGTATCACAATGTTCACTGCAGCTCTATTTACAATAGCCCGGAGATGGAAACAACCTAAGTGTCCATCATCAGATGAATGGATAAAGAAGATGTGGCACATATATACAATGGAATATTACTCAGCCATAAAAAGAAATGAAATTGAGCTATTTGTAGTGAGGTGGATGGACTTAGAGTCTGTCATACAGAGTGAAGTCAGTCAGAAAGAGAAAAACAAATACCATATGCTAACACATATATATGGAATCTAAAAAAAAAAAAAAAGGTCCTCATGAACCTAGGGACAGGACAGGAATAAAGATGCAGATGTAGAGAATGGACTTGAGGAAATGGGGAGGGGGAAGGGTAAGCTGGGATGAAGTGAGAGAGTAGCATTGACATATATACACTACCAAATGTAAAATAGATAGCCAGTGAGAAGCAGCTGTGTAGCACAGGGAGATCAGCTCGGTGCTTCGTGACCACCTAGAGGGGTGGGATGGAGATGCAAGAGGGAGGGAATATGGGGATATATGTATACATACAGCTGATTCACTCTGTTACACAGCAGAAACTAACACAACATTGTAAAGCAATTATACTCCAATAAAGATGTTAAATATTACTCTTATGAACAGAAAAAAAAAGCTAATCAAAGTTATTAAACTTTTGAAAATTATTTTTTAAAGACCCACCACAAGAACAGACTTAGACACTATAAAGAAACAGAATACTGGTAAAGGAAGTAAGGCATTTATCTCAAAAATCTCCGTCTTTCGTGCTAACAGAGCAAAACAAAACAGGCATAATGCTCAGTTTTTCTTCATTTATTTTACTTTAGCAACACTGGAGCACTATTTAATAGAAAAATCTACTAGAGGAGGGTTAAACAGGTCATTCTAATTTTCATGCACTAATCTATTTTGTAAACTGCCAAAATTATGAAGTCACACCTTTTATAAACTTTCTATTCCTCACTCAAGAGTACTTACCATTGCCATGTTGGACAGTGGTGGACTAAGTGATCTCCAGCTGCTACAAACTATTGAAGATTTAGAAGAAATATGAAAAAAGGAAAAAAGAAAAATTGAACATCATTGAATATAAGGTGGCAAAATACCAAAGGGACCATCCTGTGTAAACTTGATTCAAAATAATCAATTAAAATGCAAACAGCACCAACTTGCTCTACCAGCCTAAAGATTTATTTTTGAATATTTATTAAAATTACAAAATTTTTAACATCCATGAAAATGTATATTAATTTTGGAAGAAAAAATATTGAGTGCTGTTAATTTTTTTATTCAATTGTAATCACTGGATTTAGATAATGCCAAAAGCATACAGTACCATGAAATGAATAAGGGTAACACAACAGGATTTTAAAATGCCAAAAACCACTTTATGGATGAATGAAATGTAGAGCGATTCTTGCTAATGGTTGAAAAGTCAATGAAGATCTTTGAAAAAATTACTAAATAACTACAGGTCTATGATGTAAGAATAGTTTATTACATCACAGTGCACACAGTTTTTCTTCCTCATTTTAAAAAAAAATTAAGTAACATCTTATTTTGAAAGCTTTTTCACAATATTAAAGGAATCATTAATAAAAGTGAGAAATGTACTGCCAAACAATGGGGAAAAAGTTAGAAGCTTTTGGATTGAATCAGAAAACAACAAGACAATTAAAAAATTGAATCCTCTAACACATCTTGGACTTTCTGGGCAGGCTGAACGTTGTACAAATTTTTGTTTTTCTTCAGAAATGAAAAACAGACTCAGGAATAAAGAGTTTAATCTTCTGAGAATTTCCATTATACATGAGCATGGACTGATCTTATCATAAGACAGAAGTCCTGCTTATTCTTGAGAGCAGAAAATGAAAGTCTGTTAAACACAACTGCAGTGTCCCAACTCAAGCTATATGCACACATACGTCCCCAATTACTATTTCACAACAGCTCTAACTTAAAATCATGTATCGTTCATGGGTTTATTATACAGCAAAAAATTATATTATCTTTAACCTTCTAATGTCTTTCTGACATGTCTATGTCATGTCATATGACATACATGTCTATGTATGATATTCTGCTTTAATTTGAGAGAATAAAACTCTATATAATAAGAGTTCTGGCAGTAACTTCTTTTAAGAAGATAGATTAACAAGATAAGATTTAGCAGCATACTTCCAACAGTAACTTTACAAAATGTTTCTGTTCTTTTATTTGAGTAATTTCTTTACTACTTAAAGGGATTAGGTAAAGACAAACACCCAAATGAAATCAATACCCTCTCCCCCAGGTTTTAAGCATTTTGGGTCTTTGCAACCAGATGCTGCATAACTCTACGGCTATTGGGAACTAATTCATCATCACCAAAAAAGTATTAATTTAACAAAGTGCAAGCAAAACAAAGAATTAAAAACTTAAAAATTCTTTAATGATACTGCCTTGAGATCACAAGACTCTAATATTTTATTCCCCAGCACCTCTGGTGGCATCCATCGAAAAAATAACAAAAACACTAGAAGATAAGGAAAAATATAAAAGAACATAGAATTGCTATGCTACTAATGATATTTAGTACATGTGTATATCTGCTCTCATTAGCAGTGGCCATTATTATTATTACACGCTTCCTATGTTCAAATGAAAGATTCAAGTTTCTAAATTCTCAATACTGCTTACAGTAGCTTTCTCTTAGTGATTAAATATTGGATAAGACTGAATAACTTTAACAAGGTAGAATCAATATTACCATTCTGATGAACAACTTTATTCTTCAAGCTATCCTCTATTACTAGTACTCTATTTACTCAAGTCATACACATGTTGTACATTAAAGTATTTTTAGTCAGACAGTACCATATTAGATAATGCCTGTCCTTATTTTTAAACACAATACTTCCACACCTCTCAATGAAAACAAAAAGGTAGTTAGAGGCTGACAGCCAGAAGCCCAGAAACAGTAAGAGAAAACAAATGAACAGATCAACTCAGTATAGTACAGATCCAAAGCATTTTGTCTTCTGGTTTTCTTCCTCTAGACTCATTCTAATCTAATTAAATCCCATAATTGCACTCTATCTCAATTCAGCATTATGTGGTTGGTACCCAGCTGAGCTAGTTTTTGCCTTGCATTTGTTTAAAAATGGGGAAATTCATAAATCACTTCATGATACAATTAAGTGTAAGAGTTATTCATTGTAGGATTAGTAGCTGTTTTAAAATGGTTTGCTTAATTCTATTCAATGACCACAGACTTGTATCTCTAAATCCAACTATCTATTTACCAATTAGCCATTTTCACATAGAGGAGATAAAGTCAAAGAGTACAAGAAAAACAGCACACTTTCATCTCTGCTCTTTATTTTAGATACTGAGTTTCAAGAACATTAATGATATCCTTCAGCTCAAAATTTAGTTTTATTTGGCATTCAAGGTATTAAACTCATGATGCCTAAGGCAGACTGGATTCTTTAGAGAATGTCGAGTCAACATCCCTCATTTTAAAGATGAGGAAACATGAGGCCTGTGCCTAGATAGATTAATTGATTTGCCTAAGTCAGAATAGGAGAAATTAGAGAAATGGGTCTAGAAGGCAGGTCTTCTAGGTTTTATCCATACTATTCTGTGTCTTCACTAAACATGAAGACAATTTTAGATAAAATTTTCAGTTAAGCACACCATCCTTTGAACTTACAAGGATTTGGGACTGAAGAGATTCCATCACAATTGAAAACTAAAAGATCAGTTAATTCCCTGGCTTGAGGTCTTGGAATTTACAACCAGATCATACAACATGCCTCATTTCAATAAAGTTCCATTGCCAATGACTGGTACTTTTAATGAGAGTTAAAGGTGAAGCTTAAATAAATTATTTACCATTCATTAAGACTAAAAAATAAGTCTGCTGTAACCATAACTATTCATAAAACTGGAGTCCAAAAGGATTTTTAGACCAGAATGTATTTCTCTAAAGACAACAAAATAAACTACCTAAAGGAAAGACAATACTTTTATTATATAGATTCAGTGAACAAGTAAAATGATTCCTCAAAACATAATTCTGTATTAAAAGTATATGAGGGCTTCCCTGGTGGCGCAGTGGTTGAGAGTCCGCCTGCCAATGCAGGGGACACGGGTTCGTGCCCCGGTCCGGGAAGATCCCACATGCCATGGAGCGGCTGGGCCCGTGAGCCATGGCCGCTGGGCCTGCGCGTCCGGAGCCTGTGCTCCGCAACGGGAGAGGCCACAACAGTGAGAGGCCTGCGTACCGCAAAAAAAAAAAAAAAAAAAAGTATATAAAACACAACTGGCCTATAAAAGAGCCATTTGTTTCAGTATTAAGCAGATTCATCATTGTCTGGTTAGTAGAAAAAGTGAAAGAACGGTGGGAAAAAAAATCAATGTTAAGTATGTAGCAATAAAATATTTAAGCTAAATACTGATAGAAAACTTAATATCCAAGCATTGAGACAAAGTTTCCAAATGGAAAGCCATAAAAACTCATGTTTGGGGTAGAAAGAAGCAAGACAACCAAACGCCAGAGTCCACTGCACAGCTCAATATAATACAAATATTAGTGAAAGATAAGTCACTATAGGAATCTTTTCCATTTCCTCTCCCACCCTCACTTCTAAATAAAAAGAAATTACAGAAAAATATGAGAAATGACAAACTGAGAGGGAAGTTACATTTTCTTTTATGGGAAATAGAAACTGCTATTATCGTAATTACAATTACAAAATTGCTAACATAGTCAACAGGATCTAATTTTACTCAAATCAAGATTAAATTTCAAGATGTTCTTTTATAAAACACAAAAGCCACCCAGTTTTATGTAATTGTAGAAAATAACAGCTTTATACTGATATTTTCAATACTCACCTCTTCTGGGGTGATAACACCTGTTTCCTTAAACTTTGATTCCTATAGAAAGTAAAAAGAATAACAGTATTACACTCTCTCTCACTTTCAACTGAAAAATGTTTGCGGGCAACTATGTGCTTGGTACCCATCTAGGTAATGGAGCATGTGCAAAAAAACAATCTGTCACTGGTACCTGACCTCAAGGAATACGTAAGTATAACAGAGGAAACTGACATGAAAATAATCACAATATAATGTGATCAGTGCTATATTAGAGCAAAGTTCTTTGGAAAAACATTCAAAGATTTATACAGGGGCTTCCCTGGTGGCGCAGTGGTTGAGAGTCCGCCTGCCGATGCAGGGGACACGGGTTCGTGCCCCGGTCCAGGTCCAGGAAGATCCCACATGCCGCAGAGCTGCTGGGCCCGTGAGCCATGGCTGCTGAGCCTGCGCGTCCAGAGCCTGTGCTCCGCACGGGAGAGGCCACAGCAGTGAGAGGCCCGCGTACCGCAAAAAAAAAAAGATTTATACAAACATTAAACCTCAAAATAATTTTGTGAAATGACGAAATATCATTTTACAGAACAGAAAAACGTCTTAAAGATGTTTAAACATATTACAATTCAGCCAATGTCTCATTTGAGTAATATTAGAAACCAAATCTAGAAGTCCTAAATCACTTAATACTTTCCCATTATTCTCATCTCCACCAAGATATTATACAATATTGTCTCCTCTAAAGCAAGGATGCAACTTACCAAATTTTTCTAAAGTTTAAGTTATACATAAGGTTTTGTGGTAGAAATCTACAAAAATGAAGATTCACTTATGAACATTACTGATTCAAAACATACCAAATAACTACTATATGCCAAGCACTATTTAAGGTAATAGGGACATAGAGTGAATAAAATAGACCATACCCCTCCTTGTCCTCATAAGAAGTTTAAACTCTAGTTCAGGGAGAAAAGCCAAATGGTCATCAATATCAAAAAGAAAAATGGGGCAGAGAGGAAACTGGTCAGGGGTGGAGGGAGAGAGATGGTTATTTAAACTAGGATGGTAAGAGAAAAAAGACTACACTGATGGGTGACTATAGAGTAGAGACCTTAAGGAAAGGAACCAGCCACAAGGCTGTCTGGAGGAAGAGCATTTCAGGCAGAGGGAAGAGCAAATGCAAAACCCAAGGCAAGAGAGTGCTTGATGGATAACACAGAAGGTCAGACTGGCTTTTAAGCAAAAGTGAACAAGAGCTTTTGCTTAAAATCCAGTAGTAGGTGAGAAAGGACCCTCTACCAAACAAGTATAGGCTTGAAGTTCATTGTAAGGACTCTGGCTTTTACTGTACATGTGCCTTCCAAACCATGATTTTTCTTAATTTTTACTTGTTGGGATAAATCATCATCTATTTCCCAGGGATTTAGCTTTTTCTCCTTGCCTTCCCATGTCTAGTAGGAAACTACAAGAATTCACTCTGTAAACCAACAGTTTGCACAGGGAAGATCAAGGAAAGGGTCATTAATTCTACTTTCCTTATTACTAAAAATACATAAACAAGCTAACACATCCTTTCAGTTTGGTGAACAAGTAGAATGCTTTCTCAATACATAATCCTATAAGTTCAAAATAGCAGTTTTATATTTTATGTGGGAGGTTTTTTTCTCTCGCTCCTCTCTCCCTGAAACTAAAAAGTTTTAATAACTGTGTATTATTTAAATGCTGTATGCCTAGTAAATTAGACGTTTCTGATAAGATGACATAATATGCAAAAGAATCATTCGATTCAAATGTCAAAAAAAATAGTTTCAAAGTTGACTGAACAATCTTAATTATGATGGGTTTCACAGTAAACAAATGTAAGCGTAGCAAGTGTTGGAGTTCTCATTTATAAACTTTTTTAACTTGGCCCAACAAGACATCATTTTAAAACCATTCTTAGAAATAAGTATTTAAAAACTGCAGGACTAATATTTCGCTTTGTCATGGAAAGGGAGCAAAGTAAAATCTTCTTAGAACACCAGAGTAACTTCTTGAATAGAGAGGAACAACCATGTCCATGGATATTTCCTCCTACACTAAGATTTGTAAAATTTTAATAAAAGCTTAAAGAAAAAAAAAACACTTAAGCAAGAAATCGCTATTCATTTACTATCATTGCTCGCTTTTCAGAAAGGAAAAATAAAGATACAATAACAAAAAACTTACCATAGAGGGTTATAAAAGAAAAACTCGAATGCAATTCTATTAATTTATCTTTGAAAATAAGAAAGTCAGTCACTGCTGTAATAGCTAATGTGTCACAATTTTTAGTTTAAAAATGCTGCTATTGCCAATGTAAAAAAAAATTATGTATCTAGAAGGGTCAAGCTGCTCCGTGTTATCACTGACGTCCAAGATGAACTAGTTTCAGCTATTTTAAAACTTGGGAAAGGGGGTTTTGCCTGTAAACTGGGTTCAACGGTACTGAAAGAAATAATGTTGCAAATTTCACCTTGTTCCACTGAAATCTAATAAGCTGCGACCTCATTCACAACTTACTATTTCAAACTCCTAATTACAAGACTTACTACCAAATTTGAAAGAAAAAAAGTAACATGTCATTTTAGTACCAAACAGATTCATTTCTTTAAAATAAGCAAAATCCTTGTTTAAAAAGTTCAAAAGACTTCCGAGGTTAGGATTTAATGTTCTAAAACCCACTTAGCTGCGGACTACGCTCCAACCTGATGTACCCAGACGAGCTGAGTTCTGGCGGGTGAAGTACGCACAGAGCGTCGCTCCAAGTTTACCCTAGAGAACAACTGGAAAAGACCGCGGGAGGGGGCTGCACCCTTTCCCGCGTACCACCCTACACCGCTCCCCACCGGACAACACCGTGACTCCCCCGGCGTCCGGTCCTCGGTCCCTGCAGAGCCAAGCGTGAGCCTGACAACCCCCGGCAAGCCCGGCTTACCTTGAGGACCGGGGTCAGGTACTCAGCCACTTCCAGTGCCTTTCCCTTCACCGTGTTAATCACATTCTGCATCCTGGGGCCGGAGTAGCGGCCGGCCCCGCGTCGGAGAGGAAAGGGCAGCCGGGACAGTGGTCGGGAGTCAGAAAATGTCCCCGCTGCCGCCGACTCGCCTCAGCACCGGCCGGCAGCACCCAAGGGGACGGGACGCGACGGGAGGGACGGGACGAGGGGCAAGGGCAGCCGGCGCGGCGCGCAAGGGCAGGGCGCGCGCTCCTCGCGCCCCAGGCAGCGCGCAGCAGGCCAGGCCCAGCTGTCACCTGGCCGCGAGCGAGGGCGGCGGGGCTGCGCTGAAAGAAGAGGGCGCACGCGCACCCCTTGCCCTCTCGGGAGGAGTCTTCTCTGCCAGCCTTCACTCGCGCCCCTTCCGGCTTCCGCTTCTTACTCTCGCCCTCTGGCCGTAGCTCCGCCGCCACCTGGGCCTCACGTGACACAGGAGTCTCCGGGTACGTGACGCGAGAAAGGCCGCGCTGGGGCGGGATCGGGTCGCTTCTCCCCTCCCTCCGGAAGCGTAACACTGAGCGCGCCTGCGCAATGGGCGCCTCCGCTTTTGCTCAGTCGGGTCTTTATTGTGCTTTTTGTTACGGAATAGGAGGGTTGGGTCCAAAGGCTTATTCGCCTTTCTTTTCCTCCCATAGGTTCTCTGCGTATGGACCCTAAAAGCTACCGCTGCTGCTGCTGCGGACCTAGACAGTTACTGTCTCAGCTTTAGGATGTACGCTCTTCCACTAGAAGCTCTTCCAAGGGACCGAGGTAACCGCGCCCCCCGGGACAAGGAAGTGCGCGTGCGTTTGAGGGGAGGGCGCCCCAGACGAGATGTCTCCTGCGCATGTGTGACAAGAAGGCGTTCCTAGATCGTGGAGGGAAAGCTGCTCTTCCCGAGAAGGGGAGGTGTCTCTTTGGCCTTGGTAGGTTTACGCCCACCTTGGGCTGTGGGCAGTGGTATTTCCAGCTCATCTCTCACCAATCCCCCAGGCACTGTGCACTATCCTTACTCTGGGTTGCTTTGGGTAGTTACCCGATCTGGAGTTTAATGGCCTTAACATATCAAAAGAGGGCCTTAGAGCCATTGATTTCTAAGTCGTCTTCTACTTCCAACAGTAGTTCAGTATAAATTAACACAGTGTTTCAGATATTTCTATTTCGGTCATTATTGTAACGAAATCTTTCCCATCAAGCTCTTTTTCTTCCTCCTATGGAAAAACTGCTACTGAGGAGAAAAATACAAATATGAAATTATCTTCTAGAGCAAAGTTGCTCATAAGAATGAAAGTTAAAGAGTTGCTTTTCTGCAGAATCCTGCTGTCCTAAAATGTCCTACCTTTGGCAGCACTTCTAACCTGGCTCTTGCCTTTTCAATCTCTAGAGTTCCCCGTCCTATCAAATTTTGACTCTTTCCTTTCCCCATAGTTTCCCTTGTACTCCCCAACTTTTTTGCTTTGGGTATAGGCATAACCAGACATCTAAAAAATTCCTTTTCTGTTCTTCACAAATCAGTGGTATTTGCATTATGCTTAATCTGCCAGTAGGCTTGCTCATGAACTTGTTCTTCTCTTTAAGGCAATTGAAAAACAGTGGAATGGAAAGCAATTATTGTGGTCATCCCGTGTTAAGCTCCTCTTCAGCAATGTATACATTCCTGCTGGGGGCTATATTCATTGCTTTAAGCTCCAGTCGAATCCTACTTGTAAAATATTCAGCCAATGAAGGTAAGTTAAGATTTGGAATATGTATGGAGCACTGCCATCTAATCACACTTTATCTTTCTTGTCTTTAGTTTCCCTTGTATATAAAATGGGGATAATACCCTTTAAAGTATTCTGCTTCATGTCAGTGATAAAGCATGTTTAAATTTGGTTCTTTAAACTGTCATTCCTTACCAAGAAAAATTTTTGATGCTGAGTGAAATTTGGGTCAGTTAAGTACAGGATCAAAACCTTTGCAGAACAGATCATAACATCTGACTGTTGGTTTAATCAACAGGTGTTTCTGGGCCTATAGCAATATATATTATAACTTATTTTGAAATAGGAGATACATTTGGTCACTTGGGGTTTGTGAGGTACTATTTCAACTACATTATCAATGGAGCAGTACAGGTTATTAGCTTTGATAAATACATACTCAGGAAATCTTTTATTATTCTTAATGTAAGAATTTGTATTTAAACAGTTTAATTCCACAAAACTGTGTTGAGAACCTCTCACTAGTTATTGAGTACACGTAAAATCATGACATCATGATCGTTAATGGTCTGCTTGGGGAGTCGGATGTGTACATAAGTCTCTTTTTCAGTTAACATTTCTCTGCCAGGCGCTGGGCTAGATCTTACTAGCAGAGTTCAAAGTGCACAAGATATAGACTTTATTCTCAAGAATTCACAGTTTATTAGAAGAGAAATACATGTAAATGCATCATGAAAATACAGTATAATAAGTGCAGTTCTATACCAAAGATACAGAGGTAGTTTTACATAGAAAGTGATACATTCTGTCTGGGAGAGCATGATGTGGACTGTGAAGCAGTCAGGGAACACTTCCCTGATAAGGTGACAGTTGATCCACAAGACAAGGTGGGCAGAGGTATTCAAAACAGAAGCAACAGCCTGTAAAAATTAACAGATGTATTAAAAAAGCAGGATGGATAGTGAGAATGTGTAGTTCAGAATTACTGAGCAAAAAGTTTTAAGGACTTGGACGAGGGGGGAAGGAGTGCTTAGCCAGAGAGGGCAGTAATGATCAGAGCGCTGAGGACTTTATATGTCATGCTAAGCATCTGGGACTTTATTCTCTAGGCCCTAGAGTCTGGGGGACGAGGAATACTTGGAGGAATATAAACGGCAGGGTAAGATGAGAAAGACTATTATGGTAGCTGGATGGAGAGTGGACTAAAGGGGAAGAGAAGTAGCCAGTTAGGGGGTTATTACAAATTCAAGCCACAGATGATGAAAACTAACCAAAGCTTTTGAAGTAGGAATTGAGAAGAGAGGATAGATTCAAGAAATATTCTAAACATAGAAAAGATAAGACCCGGAGAATGTGTGGAATGTGGAGATTAAAGGAGATGAAGTATTGGATAGTTCAGAGGTTTCTGGTTTGGATGCTGAGTAGATCAATGATCTCAACTGAGATGGAGACTAAGGAAGGAAGAGCAGTTGGACAGAGCTTAGAGAAATTAACAGTTTTAACTCTTGTACCTTCCATGAGGCCAGGAGCTATGTCCTTGTTTACTGCTGTATCCTGCAGTGTTTAGCACTTCACACATGTCAAGGAAATGCCAGTTAAGTGAATAAATAGGAGATAGTCATTCATATGGATATGTTTAGTGAGCATTAAATGTTCCAGAATACAGATTTGGAAACATTTATATTAAATTGACATTTAAAACTCGAGGAGCCGGAGGGCTCCTTCAGGGTAACCACACAGAATGAGAAAATAACAAAGAGCCAAGGAATGCCAGCATTTAACAGGAGTGCTGACACTCAGAGGACATTAAGAAGGAATTAGAGAGGTGAGAGGACTAAATGCACATGACTTATAGAAGGGAGTTTGGGAGGAAATTGCAACATCAGGATAAGATAAGGATTAAAACCCACTCTTGGGAATTAGTAATTAGAAGATGTTTGGTAATCTCAGGAACTAGGTAGTTGGAGTACTGTGGTGGGATTAGAAACCAAACTGCTTGGGGGCAAGATCTGAGTGGAAAGTGGGTACAGTGGAGATAATGAATATTGACACTTCTATGGAGATTAGGAGGAGGTATGGTAGCTGGAGAGGGAGGATCTTATATTTTATTTTTTTCAGTTGGGAGTTTTGAACATATTTGTAGGAGAGGAGAGGAAGCCAGTTAATTGAAAGATAAAGGAGATACACACTGAAGCCCGAGGAAATAATTATTGGAGCAAAGCCCCTGAAGAGAAGGGAAGGTTTTAATGGGGAGAATGGGTAAACAGTGGGGCCATGGCTCCTCTCTCTGGGAGTGAAGGGAAACCAATAAGGATGAATGTGGCGTAGGTAAGGTTGAAGTGTGGGCAGAAGAGTGGAGAGAGGTCACACATGATGCTGTGATACGATACGGGATCAAACATGAGAGAAATGCAAGGAGAAAAACAAAAACAATGAAAAGCAAGAATGAGTTAAAGAGCAGTGACAAGAGTTTGAAAGTTGTGATATGAAGCCCCCCCCCATTTGTGTGCGTGCATGTTTGCTCATGTGTATTGTGCTAGAAAGTAAAGCAAAGTATTGTTGGAGGATAATGGAAATGTGATTTCAGTATAACTTTGAGCTCAGAAGAAGGAGGAAGAGATGTTTTTAACTGAGCTTTGAATAATGGAGAAAGTTTAACAGCCAATTAAGCGCAGAACACTTAACTGCCAGGTTTAGGATGTCTTACAAGACATGATCCCTGTCTTGTAAGAAGCTTACTTTTTAAAATTTATTTATTTAATTTGTTTGTTTGTTTTTATTTTTGGCTGTGTTGGGTCTTTGTTGCTGCGCGCGGGCTTTCTCTATTTGCAGCGAGCGGGGGCTACTCTTCGTTACGGTGAACCGGTTTCTCATTGCAGTGGCTTCTCTTGTTGCGGAGCACGGGCTCTAGGTGCATGGGCTCAGTAGTTGTGGTGCACGGGCTTAGTTGCTCCGCGGCATGCGGGATCTTCCCGGACCAGAGCTCGAACCCGTGTCGCCTGCATTGGCAGGCAGATTCTTAACCACTGCGCCGCCAGGGAAGCCCCAAAGCTTACATTTTAAGGGTAAGACATACAACATAAAAAATAACTATAATACAATGTTACAAGTACTGTTATAGAGGTTTATAGGTAGTGTTACCCGAAAGCAGGGTTCACCTCTTGGTAGGTGTTGAGCCAAAAGACACAACCAAGCCAAAGATCGGGAGAAGGAAGGATTTATTATTACTTGTAGCAAGTAAGGAGGACACCAGGGATCTTTCCCAAAGCAGTGTCTTCCCAAACAGCAAAATTGGGGAAATTTTAAGCTAAAGGGTACATGCATTTTATGAAGGGGCTTGGGTGGTTGACAGAATCCCGCTTTAGTTGACTGAAGTCAGGAGGGTCAGAAAAGGTCAACATCATCATCCAGTTCTAGTCGATCTGGTGGTTGAGCAATGCAGGCTCATCTTTACCATTGAAACTGAACTGGGAGTCTTTACAACTGATACGTTATCTTTGCTATTGTCACTTCTCTTGCTGGGTAACAGTTTATTCCTGCATTCTTCTGTTCCCTTAAGATCCTTAATTACTCAGACCTGTTCAAGGACAAGCATTATGGCCAGGCTTAAGTCACAAGATGGCTGAGGCCAAAAATGGCTTCTCTTATGTCCAGAAAGCCACGCCTGGTTCTCTTTCTCCGGGAACCCCCTACCCTATCTGTTTACACTAGTGCTACAGGATCAGAGATGAATAAAGGATTGACTATGCATAGGTTGTGAAGGTCAGGGAAAACCACAGAAAAGAGGAAGAAAGAGTGTTCTGGGGAGCAAGAATGTCGAGTTGGCTTTTTTCCTTTGTACTTGGCCAGTTTTTTCATATGACAACCAAGGGAAACAAGCACATATTTTTGAGAAAATGCATTCCTCAAAATAGTAACTAATAAAATTTATGTTTGTCCTTGGCAAAATCATAGAGCAAGTTGTTTGTAAGCATTTTAGAAAAAGGAGAGAAATAACAGCTAAGTCAAGATACACTAACCAAACCTCATTTCCTAATTAGATTGACTTGTAGGTTGGGATATAGCTTCCTGATTGGTCAGTGGGTTTGGATGTGTCAGTGTGTTTGTCCACCGAAGAGCCCTGGGCCAGTTGCCTCTTGCCTCAAGCCGCTTCCTTCTGTTACCACAACATACTGTTTGTCCCAGAGTGCCTAACAAATATTGTTTTCCATGTGTACCATGATATGAAACAGATAGGAAAACTCTGAGTTCAGGGAATATCACAGACAGAGTGTACCTTGATTTAAGCAAGGCAGACAAGTCACACAAGAGGAATCACGAGCTGGGTAATAATTCAGCCGCCTAGATTGGTAGCTGTTTGATTAGTCAGGCCCTGATTGTTAGTTAATGGTCAACTTAGAAGGTGATCTCTAATGCCACAAAGCTTTCTTCGCCTGTAGCCCTAGCCTCCTCAACACATTTTTCAGGAACTCGAAGGAAAACATGAGAGGCATATCTCTCAATTTCAAGGATAATAAAACGCTCAATGAGGTAAGGTGAATTCACGTTAGGTGAATTGATTCAAAAATCCAAAAGAGCCAAAACCAACTGGATGAAGTTTAATATAACCAGTCTTTTGCGGTACGCGGGCCTCTCACTGTTGTGGCCTCTCCCGTTGCGGAGCACAGGCTCCGGACGCACAGGCTCAGCGGCCATGGCTCACTGGCCCAGCTGCTCCGCGGCGTGTGGGATCTTCCCGGACTGGCGCACGAACCCGTGTCCCCTGCATCGGCAGGCGGACTCTCAACCACTGTGCCACCAGAGAAGCCCAATATAACCAGTCTTAAAGTCCAACTTTTAAGTTTAGAAACAGCTCTAAATTATTTACTGTATGTAAGCATTATATAGAGCAAAATTTATAATTAAAAAACATTTCTGTTACATTTCAGAGAACAAATATGATTATCTTCCAACTACTGTGAATGTGTGCTCAGAACTGGTGAAGCTGGTTTTCTGTGTGCTTGTGTCATTCTGGGTTCTAAAGAAAGGTGAGTCTTGAAATGGTATTATATACTGGTTAAAAATCACAGAATCAAAAACTTTTAGAACTGAAAGGAACACTTCATATCAGTTAGTCTAGCCCATTAATTTTATATATGAGGATACTAAGATACAAATAGAAATAGGATTACTCATGTTTTGCAGGTGAGGAGCAGACTCAGAGAGTAAGTAGTAAGTGTTAATGTGGTGCTGGGTAGGAGGGGGCAAAGCCTGGACTGCAACCCACATGTCCTAGAGTCCCGTCCACTGTGCTGCCTCTTGACTTGTTCCTGTGGTGGGTCACACAGCGAGTTAGTTTTTGTTCAAATTCAGGATTATCTAAATCACTGCTGTCTGACGCGATATGTAGCATACTGCAAAACAATCCCCATTGCCTTTAGGGGGACAGCATAGCGCTTTGGAGTCAGAGAGACTGTATTCTAGGGCAGATTATTTTACTTTTCTGAGCTCCAGTTTCATCATCAAATAAGTATCAAATAAGGGTGCAAATAGTATCAAATAAGGGTACTAATCCTTCCTCAGATCAAAATATGTACCCTTTTGTGGCTATTAATTCTCCAGTTATTGAACCTTAGCTCTCTCTACTACTTTGATCCACCTTCCCACATGAGGTAGACATAGAATTTACACTATTAAAGGGCTTGCCCAAGAAGTTGTCTTTTCATTCTCAGAGGTTTCAAGCTTTGCAGAGTTTCTAGTTAGTGGCATACATTTCTTAATCTCATGAAATTTATGAAGTATTTACAGGGGTTAGACTTAAATTGCTTTCTATCTTTTCATTTTATTTTACATTCTCCGTTATAGTACCTTCTTAAGTTTTTGTAAACCTAGAGATAGGAGAATAACTCATACTAGGATGAGCAAGGTTAATTTTCTCTACTCCCCTATATATAAACTTGCACTTAGTTATCTCCCGTTCCTGATTCCCTCACCCACCACAGCACCACCGTCCCGGCCCCGGGAAAAAAAATCCCAGCATGAACGCTACATTTTTTGTTCCACTTATTTTAACTTGTTGATCTCTCTTGGCTTTATGCTCAGAGTAGTAAGAGAAAACATAAGTGTGTCCTGAGTTGCCTTCTTCAGTAATACGTCTGTCTCAAGTTAGCAGGAACTAAGAAAATCAGTATTCCTAAAGTGTTGCTGTTGTCAGAGATGAGCACGGTGGTGGGGTGAAGAAAGACCACAATGGAATCCTGTGTAGTCCTTGATTTCTCAAGGCTAATAGTCACTTATGAAAGCATGTTCATTAAGTCTCTTTTAAAGAATTATATCAGAAATTAAATACAATTTACTTTCTCTAAAAATATGTGCATTCTCATCAAGCTCATATATTTATTGCTGTATTTCTTTCTTTAGAAGATCATCAAAATAGAAACTTGAGATGTGGTTCCTGGAAGGAATTCTCTAATTTCATGAAGTGGTCCATTCCTGCCTTTCTTTATTTCCTGGATAATTTGATTGTCTTCTATGTCCTTTCCTATCTTCAGCCTGTAAGTAAATAATGACAAAGAAGACTGCATTGAAAAGACAGAGAAATGAATCCTGGAACTAACCTTTCTCTTTTTTTTTTTTTAATCGTTTTCCTTGGCACTGTTAGTTTCTCATTGCCTCACTGGCCTTCCTGAGGTTTGAGCAGAATCATCTGAGCACTGACTTAACAATCCACTTGCAAGACTCTTCCACTGTGAAAGATAACTATTAAACTGTGCTGACTGATCTGTGGGAGCTGCTTCCTGACCACTGAATCTAGAGCCATCTCTCTCTCTGTAACCTTAACCAGTCTGCCTATTTTCTGAGCCATCCTGTGGTCACCCACCTCTAATATTAATCTCAACATCCAGGACCTCCCAGCAGACTCCCATGATTAACTCAGAAAATTATACACTCAGTGTACTGCTCTTTCTTACACTTGTTTTAATGTGGTGTATATGTATTCTTTTGGTATGATTTTCGTTTTCTGTTAGTCCTGTCATTTAACCAAGTTCTTTAAGGGTAGAGATTATATCCTCCCAATCTAACTGCTATCCATAACTGATAATACTAGGTATACTTCTCATCTCCCCTGGCATCCCCTACGCCAATTTAGAGAGCTGTTAGTAATCAGAATTAAAGTTTGGTGTCTTCTGCTTTTACCTATTACTCAGTTTGGATCACGTGTATATTTTCCCCTCTATATTTTCATTTTATAAAACGAGGGTTTCTATTGCCACATTTAAGAAAATGTGTTTTAATTTTCTTTAAAGAGCAAGTTCAGGCATTTTGATCATAAATAGAATTTCTGTTGACACTAGTCCTCTATTTGAAGCCTCTTAAGTATATCCAAATCAGTATGAAAGTGGGGTGAAAAGGAGGGGTCAAGAGGGCACTAAGGTAGAAAACAGGAGTTTGATTCTTTTGCACAATTTAAAAGATTAGAACCAGGCAAGGCCAAACTGCTCTGTAAAATAGAATAGTGTTACCATACCGGCCCAAAGGTAAGGACCTAGGCCAGGGGATTACCTGAAGTTGCTTTCAGCTCTGTGATCCATTTTATTAGCAAAAGTTCATTCCATTTAAAATGTGTCCTCTCCTAAATTCTTTCAGTTTGTTTTTCAGATCTGAGAATTCCTCCCAACAACATAATTATTCACATTCAAGAAGTGTATATTTGTTGTGTTTTATTTGTATCCAACAGACTACCTCTAAATTTATATCCCTTTGCTAAATCCCTAGTACCAAAGCAGGAGTGCAACTTCCTGTTCTTACAGCTTCTTGCTTTGCTCTTCCTTCCTGATTGTGTACAGCCACAGATATTACAAAATAAATTACTTGGCATACATATTCTGTGTAGTGCTATGCCCACACCTCGTTGGAAAGAATTAAGTAGAGATGCATGGAAGTTTGGGGGCAAAGAGCTGTGATATTTTATTTGTTCTATACTATTGCCTGGACAGAGTGGACACAATTCCCCAGGCCAGCAGCCGCGCTGTAACTGTGATTGATCAGAGCCGCCACTTCCCCACTCTTAACCAGCCACGTACTTTTCTTATCTCCTCTTACTTGTCTCCTAACCAGGGGTTCACAAGCATTCATCTGCAAAAAAAAAAACCTTAAAATAATGGTTCCCATAAAAGTCAGTAGGAAAAGAGCAATATTGTATTCTTGGAATTTTTGCTAGTTGTTATTGGATTTTACTCTTATTTCTTTAATTCAGCTGCATATCAGTCGTGTTTGCTGGTTGCATAAGATTGTGGATACTCTTTAGGGTTGGTCAATTTAAAGTGACAGCAAGGAGGAAGGCAGTAGGATTTGTTTTTAGAAATTATTAATATTGTCAGATCCAATTATGGGGGCAGTGATAAATTTCATATTTTCTGGGCCAAAATGTATATATGTTCAGATTAATATTCTCATATGTGAAATTTGACTAAATTCACAAAAACAAACCTTAATAAAATCTGGCTAACACCTTTCTAAGTGTTTAGAACAATGTGAATAAATCCAAAGGACTGTCAAATATAAGTTTGGTAGTGAATCACTGGTATTGAATCACTACAGTTGAACCAGGTATAAATTGATTTAATTCCTAGAGCATTAAAAACGCTTAAAAACCTATACCTCCATCTTCTTAATGTATAAATGGGCCTAACAGTATTTGCTTTCTCTCTACCCACAGAATCAGCGTTAAAAGTCTCTGAGAGCTTGAAAAAGTATGCTTTATAATCATTGTAACCATTATTTCTGGACCTAAACTTATAGAGTTTTTACGTATTTCCAGATCTGCACATAAAGATTATTACACAGGCATTTGCTGAATTTCAGCACATTTTCAAAGCCTGTACAATAATTTGATCATATCTACGTAAGTTTAACAAGCAATAAAAATAGAATTTAATCCTCTAGTGAAGTAGCTGCCCTAATAACCCCTCTGGATTTTGACCAAAAAGCTTTTTTTGTCAGGTGAACTTGCACCAAGTTGGGAGATTTCTGAGGTCAGTGCTTTGCTTGGATTGTAACTCTATCTTCTCTTTCTTTCTAGGCCATGGCTGTTATCTTCTCAAATTTTAGCATTATAACAACAGCTCTTCTATTCAGGATAGTGCTGAAGTAAGTAACTTGTTGTGAAAGCATATATCATACTTTAAAATGGCACCGCCTTGTTTCAGATGATATACCCTCTGAATCCCAAGGCCGGGATTTTATTCCTAATTTGCTTTGTGTGTTGGGCAAGTTGTTTAACCCATCTGGAAAGCAGCTGCAGTGTTAGCCTGTCTAAATCCTCTGCGATTCAATGTTTGAAATATATTTTCTTAGCATCTCAAAAGACAAGAGATGATTGGGTTTTAATTATTTTAATTTTTAGTGCCAGATTTTCAACAAAGAATTCAATAGCTTTTTTTTTTTGCAGATTCTCTGTACACTAATAGGGAACCAAGAAGTTCCTAAGATTAATATATTTGTTATTTGGAGTTTGGAGGTGATAAAAAGCGGCAAATTCCTTATTAAACTCCTTGAGCTGACTACGTGATTTAAGCTCTAACTGGCAGAGGATTTGCATGAGGGATCTAGTTAAAATTACAATTAATAAGAGTGAACTTATTAAACTTTCCAAGTGCTATCACTAATTCATCTCCAGGAGAACGTTTGAATAAAATAAACATTTTTAGTTTAGATAAGCTCTGCTGCAAAGCAAAGGCCAGAATGTCCTAAGGTGATACAGGATCTGGGTACTTAACCCCAGTTTAATTTGTTATTTAATGATGATGATGATGAAAATAAAATTAACTCTTTGTTATATTTGTTGTGATTGTTTTTATTTTAATTTTACATTCACATTCTCTTTTTAATTTGTTTCTCAATGTGCTATGTCATAGTGTGTTTTCATAATTGATGTGTACGGAAGGATGAAGGGCTTGGTCCATAGGCACTCAGTGGTTATTTGTTGAATCCCATGATGCATTCAGTACATAAATTATATGAAATTCTTGAAAGGTTTTCTTTTACCCTGAGGAAACATTCAATTTAATAGTAATGTAAGAGATGGGAAAAAAATGAACATAGCATTTCATCCAATTTAAATGTTACAGTCACTGAATTTTGCTATCACTTTCTTCATTTTATTTATGAATTGTGAGAATAATTCAATTCAACTAGCAAGTTAAAGAATGCTAATCCAAAAAACATTTTAAAGTCTTTAAAATCAGCACGAAAGTCACTTTGTAGGATAAAAGTTGGCTTCTGAGAAAACATATGTAAGCAATAATATTTTTATATTGATTCCTGTGATAAAATTAGGGATGCACTTCCATAAAGGAATAATTGTTGGCTCTGACACACAATAAAATACTCACTATTAATAGGGGAGCGATGGTCTCAAAAACATGTATTTTTGTTTGTTTGTTTGGGGCTTTTTTTTTTACTTTTTTTTCAAGTAAAAAAATTTTTTTTCCCTGTGAAGTGACAGTTTATGAGTACACATGGTATTATACTTAAGTTGTTATATAATACAAGTATTATGTCAAAATTAAATTAATAACTGAATTTACCGAAGATAAGTTTAAAGGTATTTCCTGACTTGAAATTGGCTAGTAGCTCTAGCTATGCCCAGAGTTGTTTGTTTTTTTTAATGACCCCAGAGCATGAGCAGGGCTGTGGGCCAAGGTGAGGGGCACTTGGAAAAGCCCTGCCCAGGGTGGCCCGACTGCCGTGTGGGCAGCTGCGCGGGGATGCTCTCCACCGGTGACTAGAAAACACTAAGGTCTCCTCAGGGCCTTTCTACCCTATTTCGACTTAACCCCACAATGACCCCATGAGATAGGTGCAGTTAGGCTGAGTCTATGCCTGGAACCCAGAGCCACTAAGCATTTTGCAGCCCTCAGGCAGCTCCCTTTGGCTGTAGAAGAGGGAGTGTAGGTGGATAGGCTGGGGGCAGAGGGGCAAACAACGTTATGAACTACAGTTCAAACTTCTTTTTTGTTTTACATATTTTACCTCTTAATATTCAGAGCAGTAATATGGATTCTTAGGCATGTGTTTGCTTTGTTGTTAATACCACTCTGTTTTGAATCCTTAGAAGTTCTTTAGATTAAAGAAACAATAAAATCACTCCATTTTTATTATTTCCACAAGCGCTTAGCTCCCAGAATGGGTCTTAGTTTGACTAATTCACAAATCAGCACTTGAAGCTACTCTAAATAGTGAAGCTAAAATGTGGTAATTAATAATGTCTTTTATGGGAATACCTTTTAGGTATTACCTATTATTATACTTTAAAATCAACTTTGTTCTATTTTGATCTTTTTGTTGGTGATAGTGTATGTTGTTTGTTAGTTTTTCCCTATTTAATCTACTCTTCATGAGTCATTTGATGGTCTTTTGTCCGTGGCAATAAAATTTTGACCTAAGAATAGCTTGAGTTCTATCACAAGTTCTTAATTTGTTTGTCATAAATAACTCATTTAGAATATCAAAGCTCTTGTCTTATACTTGACTCTAGCAGAGCTATCAAATAACCTTTCCCATACAGGTAAAGGATATAAGGCTATACAGGTAGAAAAAAATAAGTCCAGTGACTAATGTAAAACTTACTTGTAAGAATTTGAAAGTGAGAAAAAGTGAAAAGTATCATCATTCAAATGTCTCACTCTAAACCCCATGTGAATGCATAGATTTCCTCCTTGAAGTACAGTTACTGGTTCAAAGTGGAAATGTGGCAGGCATACCTCAAAGCCCTATTGGTTTGCTCTTAAGGCTTGGCAAAGTTGTATAATCTTGTTTGCTAGGCTTTAGGGAATAATAATGTCAGCCTGAACATCGAGATTTGGGAGATTAGAGAGCGAAACCAAGACCAGCACTTATTTTTACCTAAAGAATGTATATAAGTTTCTGTGATTTCTTCAAAGGGAAGGGAAAAAATTCTTTAAAAACACATTTTGAAACATATGTTGGATGTCTTAGAAGTTACGGTGAACTTTACTTTCTGAACCAGCAGAAAAGATAAAAGTGCCACTCAGTAATAACAAGCATTTCTCCAAAACCATTCATTCACTTGATAAATATTTATAATTTCCCTTGATAAATCTGCCCCTGGTCACTCTTTGTGCTATTTAGAAAGTTATGATGCATGGTTTCTTGTAAAAAGTTACGTCTTTCCACTTAAATATTTTCTTGCTCTGCTTTGGTTTACCACCAGATATGGTAGAAATGCTCATATCTGACACAGTTTGGACCTAATTGTTGAGTTACTAGGAAAACTCAAAGTAGGGATGTCATTTAAAATATATATACATACTTTAGACAATTTAACTTAAGGTATGTAAGTGTCGATTCATCATTCTTTTGATGGTTCAAAGTGGAACCATGGTTCAAAGTGGAACCTTTCCTTTGCATACGTGTGGGGTTTGCTGATTTGGAGTTCTTTGGCTTCTTTCTTGCTTGAACCTACATTCATTACACATCATCTGTGGTTTCTGGTTTCAATTTCATTATAGTGGAGCAAGCCTTAAGTATATTTTTAAAGTAGATTCTTCTGGATTTTTATTATTCATTCCCTAAGCTTAAACTGACTTACCTGTGCCTAATTCAAAGGCAAGTTTTTTGTCTTGAGATTTGCCTTTTGTCCTCCCAAAGCATTCAACTTAGTTTCCATGAAAACAGCAATCCTTTTCATTCACTCATAATTTATGATTTCTGTAATCATTAAAATATATAATTACAATAATGAGGTCACCTGGCAAAAACACGTTTTGGAACAGAGACTCTTTGTGAGCAAACAGTTCACTTGGGAGCAGAGGCCTTCAGGTTCAGCAGCCTTCCAGCCAGAGGCATTCAGCTCTGCGCATCAATCTGAATGTTTTACTGGGGCAGTGGAGAGGTCGGTTAAGTGAGTTTCTACTGTTGAATCACCTAAGCCGTAAGGAGCAAACTTTTTCAAACTCTTTCGTGCCTAATCAGTCATCATTTATAAGAGTGCAGATCCTCAGCTGACTTTATAGGATGATTTATTGTTTTATTTTCTTTGCTAAAAATCTATTTTCACCCTAATCCTTAATAATTTTTACCTTCCTAGAACATTATCTTGAATGAGTAATTATTTGCAGTAGGTACCGGTTAGCTTATTTAAGGCTTTATTTCCTTGGATTCTTTTTTCTCCATGGCAATATTAGTGGAAGATCTATAGCCGTCAGAATTGAAAACTTCTAAAGGACCTGTAGAGTATATCATTGCCTCCTTTATCTTGACTTACAGTACTTGGTTATATAATGATTTTTATAAATTGAGCACCCATTTTTCATCTCTGTCTTTTCGGTTTCCGTTCCATTTGCTTTCTACTACTAAATGTGTACCACCTGCACCTTCAGAAATGTATGTGACTAGCTGACAGTTTCTGAACTCATGGACTATAAGGCTGTGTTGGTCTCATCACTGCATGCTAGATCTGGTTATAGGAAAGTGTATACACAAGAAGACATATAGGGAGCACAGGTGTGCTGCTGTCTGTGCTATCTGTGCAGTTAGCAGTTTCACAGCATGAAGCTCTATGGAAGCATTGGTGAAATCAGACACATATTCCTGTACAGGCATCCTGGGAACTCAGAATTATACTTAAGAGGTGCATTGGTCCAGAAGGAGAACTTACAAAACCATAGCTCAGACTCCTTCCTTGCTCTTTCATAAATACATGACCTTAGAGAAGTCAGTTAACCTCTGAGAACCATTTCCTCCCCTAGAACAGAAACTGCCTGACCCATAGTAGGTGCTCAACAAAGGCTCCAAAATTCTTGCAACTTCAGTTCTCACCTGTTGCTTTACACGTCTGCCTTTGCTCATGTTACTCTCTGTTCTTGGTGTGCCTCTTCTCCACCTGACTAATCGATCTTCAAACTTGAAGGTGTTGTTCCCCCCAGAAGCCTCCCTGGATGCCCCCACCTGAGTCCCGTACCCCTCTTTCCTTAGTCAATGTACCTTCTTGTAGCCTTTGTATAGACTCTTGCCTCTTCCTGGGTATATTGCCAACTCCCTTTTCACATGAGAAACTTCAATTTATTTTTCATCTTTCAGCCTAAGTGTCATTTCCTCTTCGAAGCACTACCTGACTCTATTTCCAGACTCAGGTGTTGTTCCTCAGTTTACCCCAATTGTTCTGTGTATCATATGTCACACATTATATTGTCATCATTTAGTTCCATGGCTCACTCCGTATTAAAGTGTAAATTCTTTGAGGATGGAGACCAAGTCTTTTTTTCTCTTCCCAGCATGCCTGGCACATAGTTGCTGCTTATTAAATGTCTGTTGAACTGAATGAATTTGCAAAATGGAATAATAATCATCACATCCTCCATATCTGAAAAGTTTGTTGTTAGGAAAAATAAAGAAATAAAGCATTGTGAGGACTTCATCAACTGAAACACTGAAAATATTTTTTCCTTGCCTTATCAAACAGTTTGCTGTATATTTTATGATCAGGCCATGAGTCTGGGAACTAGCTTCCTCAAATCATTTCTGGGTCATGAATACCTTTGAAAATTTGACAGATCTTTGAAGGATCACCTGGTGGGGGTGGGGAAGACCAGGAATTCCTATGTAGACCTATGTAGAAGATTTGGCACACACTGCAAGAATTCACAGATATCCTAAGCTCGTCACATTTATTCTGGTTCATGGAAACTAGATTGAGAATCCCTGCTATAACTTACTTTATCACGAGATTAAAAAGTGATCATATCGAACAACTAAGATCAGTTCCCAAGGTAGGAAGGAGGCTTAGTTAAACCTGTAGGTTAAAAGGAAACTTAAAATGAGAAATGACTGAATGGCCTTAAGGGACAGCTACTATAAAAAACAGATAAAAAATAAGTTCAAGAGGCTTCCCTGGTGGCGCTGTGTTTGAGAGTCCGCCTGCCGATGCAGGGGACACGGGTTTGTGCCCCGGTCCAGGAAGATCCCACATGCCGCGGAGCGGCTGGGCCCGTGAGCCATGGCCGCTGAGCCTGCGCGTCCGGAGCCTGTGATCCGCAACGGGAGAGGCCACAGCGGTGAGAGGCCCGCGTACTGCAAAAAATAAATAAATAAATAAATAAGTTCAAGGGCTTCCCTGGTGGCGCAGTGGTTGAGAGTCCGTCTGCCGATGCAGGGGATGCGGGTTCATGCCCCGGTCCGGGAAGATCCCACACGCCGCAGAGCAGCTGGGCCCGTGAGCCATGGCCGCTGAGCCTGCGCGTCCGGAGCCTGTGCTCCGCAACGGGAGAGGCCACAACAGTGAGAGGCCCGCGTACCAAAGAATAAAAAATAAAAAAAAATAAGTTCAAGAAGCAGACACACCCTAACGGGTTTCCTTTGAACTTGAATTGTGGGGAATGCTGGCAAAAACAGTATGGTTCATGCAACCAAGTACTCAAGTGATTGAGTTTTCAGTAGACACAGTTGATAGGGGAGGAGGAAAAAAGACTAGTATTAAAATCTCTTTTTTCATCTTTGAACAGGAGGCATCTAAACTGGATACAGTGGGCTTCCCTCCTGATTTTATTTTTGTCTATTGTGGCCCTCACTTCTGGGACTGAGACCTCACAACATAACCTGGCAGGACATGGATTTCATCACGATGCCTTCTTCAGCCCATCCAATTCCTGTCTTCTTTTCAGAAGTGAGTGCTCCGGAAAAGACAATTGCACGGCAAAGGAGTGGACTTTTTCTGAAGCTCAGTGGAACACCACGGCCAGGGTTTTCAGTCATATCCGTCTTGGCTTGGGCCATGTTCTTATTATAGTCCAGTGTTTTATTTCTTCGATGGCCAATATCTATAATGAAAAGATACTGAAGGAAGGGAACCAGCTCACTGAAAGCATCTTTGTACAGAACAGCAAACTCTATTTCTTTGGCATTCTTTTTAATGGGCTGACCCTGGGCCTTCAGAGCAGTAACCGTGATCAGGTTAAGAACTGTGGGTTTTTTTATGGCCACAATGCATTTTCAGTAGCCCTTATTTTTGTAACTGCATTCCAGGGCCTCTCAGTAGCCTTTATTCTGAAGTTCCTGGATAACATGTTCCATGTCTTGATGGCCCAGGTCACCACTGTCGTCATCACAACGGTGTCTGTCTTGGTCTTTGACTTCAGACCCTCCCTGGAGTTTTTCATAGAAGCCCCGTCAGTTCTTCTCTCCATATTTATTTATAATGCCAGCAAGCCTCAAGGCCTGGAATACGCACCTAGGCAAGAAAGGATCCGAGATCTAAGTGGCAGTCTTTGGGAGCGCTCCAGTGGGGTAAGTTTGTGAGAATGCTGCATTTTTGCCTGTTCTTCCCAAATTCAAAGTGTAGTTATACAAGAAAAGAAATAGATCAGTGCTGATTTGGCACAGGGCGTATTGGATCTCTGTGACTTACCATTCAACAAACATTTGTTGGACTCCTTATGTATAAGGGCTCATGATAATGCTGTCAGGGGTTGAGAAAAAGTATAAATCACAGTCTCAAGGACCTTATGCATTAGTTGTATCATAGGATATTACAGTCACAGAACCAGAAGATGCATCACAGGTTATCTTGTCTAGTCTCCTAGTTTTACAAGTGAGGAAACAGACTCAGAGAGGCTAACTGGGTTACAGATAGTAAGTGAAAGAACTGGTACCAAACCCATTCATTACTCTTTCCACCCCACTGTAGTTGGGGAAACAAGCCTCATTCGTAAGAAAAGTTGATCTTTGACATTAGTAAGTCTTGTTAAATATAAGTCAAAAGCCTGGCTTCTTTCTTTTCCCTGTAGTTTTTCATAAACCAGAGTGTGCCAGAAGGGCAACCTTGTTTATCTCGCTAAGACGGCGGTTCCCAAGGTTCCCAAAAGGATCGCTGCAAATGCATAGTGATCTTTTGGAGGCTCAAGTTACGAGATACATATTTAAATAAAACATGGAATGGAGTCCTCTATCTAGGTTTAAATTTACAGTTTTCATGAACACACAAAATATGAGATAGTTCACACAATGAACATTTTACTCTTCGGGAAAGTTAACCTATTTCTTATTAGATAGAGTTCATGGCAAAGCTTCCCTCAGTAATGCCTCTGAAGTGATGATATTTACAACAGATTCTTAAGATGAAAAAATTAGAGGCCTGCTCTGCTATCAGTTAGAATATAGATTTAGAAATCCTGTATTCTTTTCCAACAGTCTAATAACACTGCTTGCCCTACTTTTTTAGGTAGAAGAAAATCAATGTAGGTAACAAGGCCTAGTTTATACCTATTTCTGCAGCCTTTAGTCATTTCCCTCCAAGACCAGCAGAGGCCGCTCCTTACTTTGCTCTTGTTAACTTTGAAATTCAAATGTACTGAAGTGCATTCCAATTTTTTAATCTCATTGTATGCCTGCGGTTAACTTTCCAAGAATTTATTTATTTAATTTCATTTAACAAGATTATAGTTTAATTAAATAAAATCCATGATTTGTTAGTAAGGTTTCTCCTTAGTAATCATTAAAAATGGGACATTTCTAGTTTTGTCCTAATTAATTACTGATTTCATGTTTCCTTTTAGGATGGAGAAGAACTGGAGAGACTTACCAAACCCAAGAGTGATATTGAATCCGATGAAGATACTTTCTAACTGGTACCCAAATAGTTGGCAGCTCTCACAAACCTTATCTTCACATTTTCAGCATGTGTGATATTTATCTTTCCACTTTGACAAACCAAGAACATTTCTAAAGCATAAAACTCTTTGTATATATCTAACCGCTCCCTAAATAATTCCAACCAAAGCTTAGAGTACCCAAAGGCTAAAAAGTTCTAAGGAACTGATGTAAGAATAATAGTATGGAGACTGCATTAATGGCCTGGTACTTAGTAGGTCAAGATATATTTGCAGATTATTTTCCTTGTTCCTCCATTCCAGAAAACTTGTAATAATCATGTTAGCCGTACCCTATAAATATACAAATAGAGATCAGTTTGCCAGATTTTCAGAATTGTGTAGTTATACTCTGCATGCCATAGTCTTCCCTTTTTTATCATTATAAATATCACCTAGGTTGACCCTTGAATTTTGAGGCCATGGAGATAGTCATTTTGTAATTAAAAAGCAATGAGACTCTAAAAATTTGGTTGAAGGACCTGAATAACCAGCCACAACATTGATTTGAGAGTAGTGTAGTCTGTGCTAAATGTTTTGCCAAAGAAGCAAATTTTTCAACAAAAATCTCAGAATTTTAATTTTTAGAAATTTGTGGGAAATCTTATTTTTAGTGGTTGTCTTTTGATGTTTTTCTACACAAATAAGCTTCCATTTAGGTGAAAGCTGGTTTCCAGTGCCCACAGTTATCACTTGTATTTTACATCACTTAAATGAGCTATGGTGGGTTTTTTTCTCCTCACTTTGACCACATGACTCTTGAATTATTCTATTTTGGAGAACTAATAAGCCACTTTTATTAGTTATTAAATAGAACTTATGACTATTTTATATCTTTATATCATACTCTGTTCCTAAATGTTGAGACACTGGCTTCAGAATCATGCCAGGTTGTCAGTAAGACTATTGCCGAAGAGTTCTTTTAAAAGAGTCACTTTGCAAACAAATGACTTTTACTGAAATATGAATAGTATTACTCTAAAAAGAGGAAGGCCAGTAATAAATAAAGCACTTTATAGTAACCATATTGCACCCTTAAACTGCATGGTATTTCTTGAGGTATTTTTGCATGCATCCAGTTGAGTCTATGAGGTAGAGAAGTCAGGTGATAGATAATTTAAAAATGAGAAAACAGAAATGACTTGCCCAAGGCCATATGGTGGATGGTGATGGGACAAGTGTTGGCTTCAACTAATAGACCTGTGTGTTTATAGAGCACTACACTGTAAATGTGAGCTTTAAGTTGTCGTTTTCATGCAGTCTGTACATCTCTTCTTTCCCCTAATTTTCATACAGATAAATATAAGATAATACTATTACATAATCCATCTGTGATATCCAGAACAATATGAATGGCAAGAGTTGCTGGAAATTTATAAATAAAATAACTATTAAACACTTACCTTGTGTTGCCACTTTGTTATATGAGATGGAATGCAGAGTATTTTTAATTTCAAAATGTAATTTCAAAAGAACTTTAAAAACTCTCTCTTTTTCAGTAGATCTTGACTTCTGAGAATAGCAAAACTTTACCTTATCATAGGCGTTCCATCAGAGTAATGTGAAACAGAAAGATTACTTTATTGTGGCAATTCATTTTAAGGTAAAGAAAATCGGCTATAGGAAGACCTCACTTTTAGGAAATATAGCATACAAAACATACTTATTAAACACGTAAAATTGCAACAGTATTCTGAAGGTATTGCCTACGGGATATATTAAATAGCAGATCCCACTAATTCATGGAGATTGATTTTCTCATTTACAGTTGCTTTTTCACCCTCCTTTTCAGGAAAGCATTGATTGCCCAAAGGAAGGTTTACTCATCTTAATTTACAAATTAAGTAGAGAGAGGGAAGGAGCTGGGACTAAAATGTGAAGTTCTGATGTGGATGCGCTGGAGTACAGTTGACCCCTCAACACAGGTTTGACCTGTACGGGTCCACTTATATGCATATTTTTTTCAATAAATACAGTCCTATACAATCACCGGTTGGTTGAATCCTCGGATGCATAACTGCAGATATGGAGGGCCGGCTCTGGGACATGAGCATCCTCAGATTTTGGTCCGCAGTGGGTCCTGGAACAAATCCCCCACAGATACCAAGGGACAACTGTATTTTGTGGGCGCTACTATTTTAATAGGAGAGTAACTGGAAGGTGAGAGGTCTAGAAACCATATCCTATCATCTTAGGTGCTCTTGGATCAAGTGTGTAATCTGGGGAGAACGAGTGTCATGTGGAAAAAGAGGTAGACTTCTTTCCTGTTCTAAAGAACAAGTTAGAGGGTGATGGTTATTCTTTCTTTATAAGGAAGACTCTCCTAACAAATGATACTTTCCAATAAGGCCTTCCTGAAGAGTAGTAGAATGTAGTAGTAAATTCTCGATCACTGAAGTGTTAAGGAGAGATTGTATCAGCAGTATGTTTTAGAAGAGATTCCATCATTGGTATAGAAGTTGGACTAAGTGATTTCTAAAGTCCCTTCCTATTTTTAGATTCTCTTCTAAGCAGTTTTGACCTACAACTAATGTGCTGAATAGCCTTTGGTTGGACCACAAGTATGGCCTATAGTGACCTGATTCCAGCTCTGTCACTGGTCCTAGGGTCAAACTTCTATCCAGCAATGTGCCTAATCCTGAGGGGAAGCAGGATGTGGCTGTTGGTTATAGAGGGAAAGATGGCTTAGACCCAGATCCCAAATGCTTGGCCAGCTGTGTCCTGCTGCCATAGGTTTTCAAGGTCCATATGCAAAGGAGACTCAGGGCAGAGTTACTTTGTTTATAACTCTAAGGCTTTTTGCATCTGAATCCACATGTGGAAGCCCTGTTGCTGGTGACCTGGGTTAGACTATGTGGGGCTGTAGGGAAACCTTTTGCTCTTGTACAGGCCCAACCTTGACCAGACACAGCCCAGGTCCTCCTTGGCAACTTCTCCTTTTACTTAAGTCCTGATTTTTCCTGCGAACTCTTACCATTCTAGTATGGTGAAGGGGCAGAGAAAGTCAAACCCAAAGGAAAGAGAGTGGTTTTCCTTCTCTAAAGCCGAGAGCAGACTTTCTAATACTGAGTAATATATATCCCTCCTTTAAAGGAAAAAAAAAGCCTCTCACAGATCAGTGTTGACCTTTTTTTCACTTTACTGTAATTTAAATGCATATGAACATAAAGTAGAAACTTCTCATAGTTTTTATATGAAAACCAAAACAAATTTACAATTAAAGTATAAAGCTATAAAAGCAGTAAATTTTCAATTCAAATAGGAATTTAGTGAGAAGGTGATATTTTGCTCAAATGGAATCACAGTAAACTCCCTAACAGATCTGCAGAACTTCTGTCCTCACTTGCTATTTTACTTGCTTCAAGCACCATCCTGTCTCTGCCAAGAAAGATAACTGAAACCTGCTGACAATGCTGGTAATGCATTTAATCCTGCTGGGATTTATCAACCCATGTCCCTAACAATCCCATGCGGATGTGGTGTGCATCGAGCTGCCAACTCCCATTGGCCGCGATGCCCTGGAAAGGTTTTAAAAACGTCAGCTTTATGTGTTCCCTGAAGCTTTGAAAGAACTCACCAATAAAACTGCCTAGGCTTGGCACTTTTTTGAGGAGTACTTTTTTCCCTACAACAGTCTTTGTTTCTTCCTCCTCTCCTCTTCTTCTTGATTCACTCTTGATCATTTATATTCAATATTTTGCTAAAAAATTAACCATCCAGATTTTCAAATTTATTTGCACAAGAATTCGTGACTCATGCTCATAATTCTTTTACTTATTTCCTCTTTTACTATAGTTCTGTTTTCTTTCTCATTTTTTTTTTTTTTTTTAAACATCTTTTTTGGGGTATAATTGCTTTACAATGGTGTGTTAGTTTCTGCTCTATAACAAAGTGAATCAGCTATACATATACATATGTTCCCATATGTCTTCCCTCTTGCGTCTCCCTCCCTCCCACTCTCCCCATCCCACCCTTCCAGGCTGTCACAAAGCACCGAGCTAATATCCCTGTGCCTTGCGGCTGCTTCCCCCCAGCTATCTACCTTACTACGTTTGTTAGTGTGTATATGTCCATGACTCTCTCTCGCCCTGTCAAAACTCACCCCTCCCCCTCCCCATACCCTCAAGTCCGTTCTCCAGTAGGTCTGCGTCTTTATTCCTATCTTACCCCTAGGTTCTTCATGACATTTTTTTCCCTTAAATTCCATATATATGTGTTAGCATACGGTATTTGTCTTTTTCTTTCTGACTTACTTCACTCTGTATGACAGACTCTAGGTCTATCCATCTCATTACAAATAGCTCAATTTCATTTCTTTTTAAGGCTGAGTAATATTCCATTGTGTATATGTGCCACATCTTCTTTATCCATTCATCCGATGATGGGCGCTTAGGTTGTTTCCATGTCCTGGCTATTGTAAATAGAGCTGCAATGAACATTTTGGTACATGACTCTTTTTGAATTTTGGTTTTCTCAGGGTATATGCCAAGTAGTGGGATTGCTGGGTCATATGGTAATTCTATTTGTAGTTTTTTAAGGAACCTCCATACTGTTCTCCACAGTGGCTGAACCAATTCACATTCCCACCAGCAGTGCAAGAGTGTCCCCTTTTCTCCACACCCTCTCCAGCATTTATTGTTTCTAGATTTTTTGATGATGGCCATTCTGACTGGTGTGAGATGATATCTCATTGTAGTTTTGATTTGCATTTCTCTAATGATTAATGATGTTGAGCATTCTTTCATGTGTTTGTTGGCATTCTGTATATCTTCTTTGGAGAAATGTCTATTTAGGTCTTCTGCCCATTTTTGGATGGGGTTGTTTGTTTTTTTGTTATTGAGCTGCATGAGCTGCTTGTAAATTTTGGAGATTAATCCTTTGTCAGTTGCTTCATTTGCAAATGTTTTCTCCCATTCTGAGGGTTGTCTTTTGGTCTTGGTTATGGTTTCCTTTGCTGTGCAAAAGCTTTGAAGTTTCATTAGGTCCCATTTGTTTATTTTTGTTTTTATTTCCATTACTCTAGGAGGTGGGTCAGAAAGGATCTTGCTGTGATTTATGTCATAGAGTGTTCTTCCTATGTTTTCTTCTAAGAGTTTGATAGTTTCTGGCCTTACATTTAGGTCTTTAATCCATTTTGAGCTTATTTTTGTGTATGGTGTTAGGGAGTGATCTAATCTCATACTTTTACATGTACCTGTCCAGTTTTCCCAGCACCATTTATTGAAGAGGCTGTCCTTTCTCCACTGTACATTCCTGCCTCCTTTATCAAAGATAAGGTGTCCATATGTGCGTGGGTTTATCTCTGGGCTTTCTATCCTGTTCCACTGATCTATCTTTCTGTTTTTGTGCCAGTACCATACTGTCTTGATTACTGTTGCTTTGTAATATAGTCTGAAGTCAGGGAGCCTTATTCCTCCAGCTCCTTTTTTCGTTCTCAAGATTGCTTTGGCTATTCGGGGTCTTTTGTGTTTCCATACAAATTGCGAAATTTTTTGTTCTAGTTCTGTGAAAAATGCCAGTGGTAGTTTGATAGGGATTGCATTGAATCTGTAGATTGCTTTGGGTAGTAGAGTCATTTTCACAATGTTGATTCTTCCCATCCAAGAACATGGTATATCTCTCCATCTATTTGTATCATCTTTAATTTCTTTCATCAGTGTCTTATAATTTTCTGCATACAGGTCTTTCGTATCCTTAGGTAGGTTTATTCCTAGATATTTTATTCTTTTTGTTGCAATGGTAAATGGGAGTGTTTTCTTGATTTCACTTTCAGATTTTTCATCATTAGTATATAGGAATGCCAGAGATTTCTGTGCATTAATTTTGTATCCTGCTACTTTACCAAATTCATTGATTAGCTCTAGTAGTTTTCTGGTAGCATCTTTAGGATTCTCTATGTATAGTATCATGTCATCTGCAAACAGTGACAGCTTTACTTCTTCTTTTCCGATTTGGATTCCTTTTATTTCCTTTTCTTCTCTGATTGCTGTGGCTAAAACTTCCAAAACTATGTTGAATAAGAGTGGTGAGAGTGGGCAACCTTGTCTTGTTCCTGATCTTAGTGGAAATGCTTTCAGTTTTTCACCATTGAGGATGATGTTTGCTGTGGGCTTGTCATATATGGCTTTTATTATGTTTAGGAAAGTTCCCTCTATGCCTACTTTCTGGAGGGTTTTTATCATAAATGGGTGTTGAATTTTGTCGAAAGCTTTCTCTGCATCTATTGAGATGATCATATGGTTTTTCTCCTTCAATTTGTTAATATGGTTTATCACATTGATAGATTTGCATATATTGAAGAATCCTTGCATTCCTGGAATAAACCCCACTTGATCATGGTGTATGATCCTTTTAATGTGCTGTTGGATTCTGTTTGCTAGTATTTTGTTGAGGATTTTTGCATCAATGTTCATCAGTGATATTGGCCTGTAGTTTTCTTTCTTTGTGACATCCTTGTCTGGTTTTGGTATCAAGGTGATGGTGGCTTCGTAGAAGGAATTTGGGAGTGTTCCTCCCTCTGCTATATTTTGGAAGAGTTTGAGAAGGATAGGTGTTAGCTCTTCTCTAAACGTTTGATAGAATTCACCTGTGAAGCCATCTGGTCCTGGGCTTTTGTTTGTTGGAAGGTTTTTAATCACATTTTCAATTTCAGTGCTTGTGATTGGTCTGTTCATATTTCCTATTTCTTCCTGATTCAGTCTTGGCAGGTTGTGCATTTCTAAGAATTTGTCCATTTCTTCCAGATTGTCCATTTTATTGGCATAGAGTTGCTTGTAGTAATCTCTCATGATTTTTTTTATTTCTGCAGTGTCAGTTGTTACTTCTCCTTTTTCATTTCTAATTCTATTGATTTGAGTCTTCTCCCTTTTTTTCTTGATGAGTCTGGCTAGTGGTTTATCTATTTTGTTTATCTTCTCAAAGAACCAGCTTTTAGTTTTATTGATCTTTGCTATTGTTTCCTTCATTTCTTTTTCATTTATTTCTGATCTGATTTTTATTATTTCTTTCCTTCTGCTAGCTTTGGGGTTTTTTTGTTCTTCTTTCTCTAATTGCTTGAGGTGCAAGGTTAGGTTGTTTATTCGAGATGTTTCCTGCTTCTTAAGGTGGGCTTGTATTGCTATAAACTTCCCCCTTAGAACTGCTTTTGCTGCATCCCATAGGTTTTGGGTCGTTGTGTCTCCATTGTCATTTGTTTCTAGGTATTTTTTGATTTCCTCTTTGATTTCTTCAGTGATCACTTCATTATTAAGTAGTGTATTGTTTAGCCTCCATGTGTTTGTATTTTTTAAAGATCTTTTCCTGTAATTGATATCTAGTCTCATGGCGTTGTGGTCGGAAAAGATACTTGATACAATTTCATTTTTCTTAAATTTACCAAGGCTTGATTTGTGACCCAAGATATGATCTATCCTGGAGAATGTTCCATGAGCACTTGAGAAAAATGTGTATTCTGTTGTATTTGGATGGAGTGTCCTATAAATATCAATTAAGTCCATCTTGTTTAATGTATCATTTAAAGCTTGTGTTTCCTTATTTATTTTCATTTTGGATGATCTGTCCATGGGTGAAAGTGGGGTGTTAAAGTCCCCTACTATGAATGTGTTACTGTTGATCTCCCCTTTTATGGTTGTTAGTATTTGCCTTATGTATTGAGGTGCTCCTATGTTGGGTGCATAAATATTTACAATTGTTATATCTTCTTCTTGGATCGATCCCTTGATCATTATGTAGTGTCCTTCTTTGTCCCTTTTAATAGTCCTTATTTTAAAGTCTATTTTGTCTGATATGAGAATTGCTACTCCAGCTTTCTTTTGGTTTCCATTTGCATGGAATATCTTTTTCCATCCCCTTACTTTCAGTCTGTATGTGTCTCTAGTTCTGAAGTGGGTCTCTTGTAGACAGCATATATAAGGGTCTTGTTTTTGTATCCATTCAGCCAATCTGTGTCTTTTGGTGGGAGCATTTAGTCCATTTACATTTAAGGTAATTATCGATATGTATGTTCCTATTTCCATTTTATATATTGTTTTGGGTTCGCTACTATAGGTCATTTCCTTCTCTTGTGTTTCGTGTCTAGAGAAGTTCCTTTAGCATTTGTTGTAAAGCTGGTTTGGTGGTGCTGAACTCTCTCAGCTTTTGCTTGTCTGTAAAGGTTTTAATTTCTCCATCAAATGTGAATGAGATCCTTGCTGGGTAGAGTAGTCTTGGTTGCAGGCTATTCTCCTTCAGCACTTTCAGTATGTCCTGCCACTCCCTTCTGGCTTGTAGGGTTTCTGCTGAGAGATCAGCTGTTAACCTTATGGGGATTCCCTTGTGTGTTATTTGTTGTTTTTCCCTTGCTGCTTTTAATATGCTTTCTTTGTATTTAATTTTTGACAGTTTGATTAATATGTGTCTTGGCGTGTTTCTCCTTGTATTTATCCTGTATGGGACCCTCTGTGCTTCCTGGACTTGATTAACTATTTCCTTTCCCATATTAGGGAAGTTTTCAACTATAATCTCTTCAAATATTTTCTCAGTCCCTTTCTTTCTTTCTTCTTCTTCTGGAACCCCTATAATTCGAATGTTGGTGCGTTTCATGTTGTCCCAGAGGTCTCTGAGACTGTCCTCAGTTCTTTTCATTCTTTTTTCTTTATTCTGCTCTGCAGTAGTTATTTCCACTACTTTATCTTCCAGGTCACTTATCCGTTCTTCTGCCTCAGTTATTCTGCTATTGATCCTATCTAGAGTGATTTTAATTTCATTTATTGCATTGTTCATCGTTGCTTGTTTCATCTTTAGTACTTGTAGGTCCTTGTTAACTGTTTCTTGCATTTTGTCCATTCTACTTCCAAGATTTCGGATCATCCTTACTATCATTATTCTGAATTCTTTTTCAGGTAGATTGCCTATTTCCTCTTCATTTGTTAGGTCTGGTGGGTTTTTATCTTGCTCCTTCATCTGCTGTGTGTTTTTCTGTCTTCTCATTTTGCTTATCTTGCTGTGTTTGGGGTCTCCTTTTTGCAGGCCGCACTTTCGTAGTTCCCGTTGTTTTTGATGTCTGTCTCCAGTGGCTAAGGTTGTTTCAGTGGGTTGTGTAGGCTTCCTGGTGGAGGGGACTAGTGCCTGTGTTGTGCTGGATGAGGCTGGATCTTGTCTCTCTAGTGGGCAGGTTCATGTCTGGTGGTGTGTTTTGGGGTGTCTGTGGCCTTATTATGATTTTAGGCAGCCTCTCTGCTAATGGGTGGGGTTGTGTTCCTGTTTTGCTAGTTGTTTGGCATAGGTTGTCCAGCACTGTGGCTTGCTGGTCGTTGAGTGAAGCTGGGTGCTGGTGTTAAGATGGAGGTCTCTGGGATATTTCCACCGTTTAATATTATGTGGAGCTGGGAGGTCTCTTGTTGACCAGTGTCCTGAAGTTGGCTCTCCTACCTCAGAGGCAGAGCCCTGACTCCTGGCTGGAGCACCAAGAGCCTTTCATCCACACAGCTCAGAATAAAAGGGAGAAAAAGTAGGGAGAATTAGTAGAAGTATGAGTAAAGAAAGAAGGAAAGGAGGAAAGGAAGGAAGGAAGAAAGAAGCAAAGAAGGAAAGAAAGGAGGGAGGGAGGGAGGGAGGGAGGAAGGAAGGAAGGAGGGAAAGAAGGAAAAAAGACAGAAAGAAAGATGATACAGTAAAAATAAAATAAAGTATAATATAGTTATTGAATTAAAAAATATTTAGAAAAAAAAAAAAGGGACGGATAGAACCTTAGGACAAATGTTGGAAGCAAAGCTATACAGAGAAAATCTTACACAGAAGCATACACATACACCTTCACAAAAAGAGGTAAAGGGGGAAAAATCATAAATCCTGCTCCCTGAGACCACCTCCTCAATTTGGGGTGATTCGTTGTCTAAAGGAGGGAAGGAAGGAAGGAAAGAAAGAAAGAACGAAGGTAAAGTACAATAAAGTTATTACTATTAAACTTAATTATTAATAAAAAGAATTTAAAAAAAAAAAGTCATGGACGGATAGAGCCCTAGGACAAATGGTGGAAGCAAGAGTATACAGACAGGATCTCACACAGAAGCATACACGTACACATTCACAAAAAGAGGAAAAGGGAAAAAAATCATAGATCTCGCTCCTAAATTCCACCTCTTCAATTTGGGATCATTCCTTGTCTATTCAGGTATTCCACAGATGCAGGGTATATCAAGTTGATTGTGGAGCTTTAATCCGGTGCTTCTGTGGCTGCTGGGAGAGATTTCCCTTTCTCTTCTTTGTTCTCACAGCTCACAGGAGCTCAGCTTTGGATTTGGCCCTGCCTCTGCGTGTAGGTCGCTGGAGGGCGTCTGTTTTTTCGCTCAGACAGGACGGGGTTAAAGGAGCCGCTGATTCGGGGCCTCCGGCTCACTCAGGCCGGGGGTTGTGGGATGGGGGTAGGAGGGGCACTACGTGCGGGGCGGGCCTGCGGCTGCAGAGGCAGCGTGACGTTGCGGCAGAGGCCGGCGTGATGTTGCACCAGCCTGAGACCCGCCGTGCGTACTCCCGGGGAAGTTGTCCCTGGATCCCGGGAACCTGGCAGTGGCGGGCTGCACAGGCTCCGCGGAAGAGGGGTGTGGAGAGTGACCTGTGCTCGCACACAGGCCCCTTGGTGGCGGCAGCAGCAGCCTTAGCGTCTCCCGCCCGTCTCTGGGGTCCGCGGTTTTAGCCGCGGCTCGCGCCCGTCTCTGGGGTTTGCGCTTTCAGCTGCGGCTCGCGCCCGTCTCGGGGGCTCGCGCCCTCAGCCGCGGCTCGCGCCCGTCTCTGGGGTTCGCGCTTTTAGCCGCGGCTCGCGCCCGTCTCTGGAGTTCCTTTAAGCAGCGCTCTTAAACCCCTCTCCTCGCGCACCAGGAAACAAAGAGGGAAGAAAAAGTCTCTTGCCTCTTCGGCCGGTGCAGGCTTTTCCCCGAACTCCCTCCCGGCTAGTCGTGGTGCACTTACCCCTTCAGGCTATGTTCAAGCCGCCAACCCCAGTCCTCTCCCTGAGCTCCGTCCAAAACCGAAACCCTAGCCTCAGCTCGCAGCCCCGCCCGCCCCGGCGGGTGAGCAGACAAGCCTCTCGGGTTGGTGAGTGCCGGTCGGCACCAATCGTCTGTGCAGGAATCTCCCCGCTTTGCCCTCCGCACCCGTCGCTGTGCACTACTCCGCGGTCCCGAAACTCCCCCCTCTGCCTCCCGCAGTCTCCGCCCGCGGAGGGGCTTCCTAGTGTGTGGAAACTTTTCCTCCTTCACAGCTCCCTCCCACTGGTGCAGGTGCCGTCCTTATTCTTTTGTCTCTGTTTTTTCTTTTGCCCTACCCAGTTACGTGGGGAGTTTCTTGCCTTTTGGGAGGTCTGAGGTCTTCTGCCAGCCTTCAGTAGGAGTTCTGTAGGAGTTGTTCCACGTGTGGATGTATTTCTGGTGTATCCGTGGGGAGGAAGGCGATCTCCGCGTCTTACTCTTCCGCCATCTTCAAGGTCCCCCCCTTCTTTCTCATTTTTGATTTTGTGTATGAATGGTGTCTCTTGGTTTTTTAAAGAATAGGTTAATGAGCAGCTTCTAATTTTTACTTTATTAAAATTTATTATGTTCTGTTTTTCTAAAGTTTGTTTTGTTCTTTTTCCATCTTCTTCAAATGTATTTGTTTTCTTTCTTGCTTGTTAATGAACATGTTTATAACTAGTAGAAAAATTCCTTGAGGTAAGTAGACTCCAGGCCGGTCCCCAAAGACTTTAAAATACAGCATTATCATTGTTATTTTTTCTAATTCTGTTTCGAGTCAAGAGTCGTGTCATTGAGGATTTTATTCATACTTTTGTTAGTTTCTAGTTTTTATACACTTGGTTGGAAAATGAGATCTGTGCTCTTCCTGTTGTTATTTGCATATTTTTATTGAATTTATTATTGTAGTTTGGCTCATCCTTTGTGTAAAAACTTTTTTGAGAAAGTTGATGTTGGTTTGATATTTTGAACCAGTTTGAAAGTTTCTTGTCATATTTTAGATTTATTCAACTTTCATTTCTAGTCTGTTTCACTGCTAGTAGTTACTTCTACATTTTTAAAAGCAAACTTAGAACCTTATTTATAAATGTTTAAACCTCAAAAATTAAAATACGGTCATTGACTCCTTTCATTGAAAGATGAGGAACTTAGGTTATTATATTTCCTCCCAACTCCTCCTTTTTCTTAATAAGCCCTGAGAATTTTATCTAGGTCTGCTACACTGTATTTCATCTCTTTTAGGACTCCTATGTTTTCACATTACCATCTCTGAAATTCGGGTGTGTTAAGCAACGACATGTTAATATAGCTGCTGCCTCCTGGCAGTAATGAAGTTGTCTTTGCTTGCACATGCAGGCATTTGGCACGTGCCTACAACTTCTTGATGTTTCAGTCAACAAACCACTTAAAAGACCATTTGAGGAGAGGATAAGGGTTCTGGTTGTTGTCTGAAAATCTTTCATTGGTACCTCCTGGTAAGATCAAGAACATGCCAGCATCAGTTTTTACATTATAAGTGTCAATAGCTTGGAAGGAGACCCTGGAGACAGCAGAGAAACTCTCTTAAAATGCTTCATCATCTTCATGTCTCCCAGTGGTGCTGGGAACTATCTGCCTGGAAAACCTCAGACATCTACGACTCTGCGTCAAAAAGGGATTCAAGAGATTCTGGCTCAAAATGTGAAGATATTCTAGAAATAGCTTAATTTATTTAACTTATAGTTTCCCTTTTTATGTAATCAGAAAATGCTACGTGATAAATGCAAAGTATTTAAAAGCTCTTTAAAAAGAGATATAAAATGAAAATTCTAAATGACAAAAAAGTAATGTTTAATTGACTGTTTCTTAGCAGGACATGAAATAGTGGTGTCTCTTAGATTTGATGTTGTCATGGATATGATGAAATTTGGAAGTTTTTTTTTTTTTTTTTTTTTTTCCAGTAAGCGGGCCTCTCACTGCTGTGGCCTCTCCCGTTGCGGAGCACAGGCTCCGGACGCGCAGGCTCAGCGGCCGTGGCTCACGGGCCCAGCGGCTCCGCGGCATGTGGGATCCTCCCGGACAGGGGCACGAACCCGTGTCCCCTGCATCAGCAGGCAGAGTCTCAACCACTGTGCCACCAGGGAAGCCCTGGAAGTTCTTTTTAAAATGTTTTATTATGCACCTTTTCCTTCAAGAATTAATAGTTTGCCTTTTAGTTTGTAATCCCAATTATCGCAGCTAATTAAACTTTATTTGTTCATGACATAATTTGTTTATTCATAACTTTAAATGCCAGTTCATCTCTCAGCTGGGAGCTGTCTTAAAATAGATTTTTCTCTTCCAAAAGTGTTTTCGACTGATACACTTCCTGAGGTTTTAATATTTTTTGGTGTCTAATAACTACTAACCGCAGGTTTTTTCGAGTCATATTATTGTTCAGAGGTTTTGCATTTTTATTACTTTCTATAGCTATTTAATATAATATAAATAATGGCTTGTCTGAAAAATAATTCTTAAGTCACCTTTTATTTCCATTTAGAAATCTCCTTTTTTATCATTTAGTGTTGCCAAAAAGTTGTTTCCCTGCTCTATTACATATGTACGTATGTATGTGTATATGTATGTCTAAGTGTGTGTGTATGCGTATATGCACATATATATATATATATATATATATATATATATATATATATATATAGGGTTTTTTTCCCCATTTTTGTAGGGGAGCTGATTTCTAAGCCTGGGTGCATGGATGCCTCTGTATAGATCTTTTCTTTAAGATTTCTGTGTACTCATCTTTAAACAAAATTTTAATCAGCCCCATTATTTCCCACAAAATGGTGTAGGTGAAATCTCCCTTACCCAGTTGCTCTTTACCTGGACCCTGAATGGCATCTTTGAAGTTGTGTTAAAGCTAGAAGGTGTTTTAAGAAGGTGGAAGGGAAGTAGGACCATGGAAAATTGCAACGAGGGAACTTTCTGGGTGTGTACTTTTCCTCTATCTCAGTTGAAATGCCTGCTTTGAGTGCCAGTTCCATAGAGATAGGGGTAGTACTGTCTCCTGTTGTGAGGAGAGGGTATCACTTGACTTTTAGTTTGTTCCTCTGTTTGAGACTGAGCCCCCTGCTTTGATAAGAAGTCAGGCTAAGTGAAGTGCCTTGAAAGCAGCACACACTTTCTCTACAACTGTGAAATTTGCTACTAGAATGTTTCTATTGTATACTTATATATAATTATATAATATTTGTATATATTCTTACATTTAATATGTTACAGACACTTAACATATTGTATAAAATATTTTAACATTTCATATCTGTAAGTTTTTTTATGTAAAATTTATACACACTGCCCTGCTACAAAGATTTCCCACGTTCATATATTTGAAAGGACTCACCAGGCTCCACAGAGGACACTCACGTAAGACTTTCATTTAAAGCAAAGGACATGGTGCTGCAAGAAAAGGAGAGTGTAGACACTGGGGTTCCAAGAGAGCCGAAGCCTGAGCTCCCCAGGGTCCTTATTACACAGAGACCGCACTGTCTCCACTGTCTCCAGCTGGAACTACCAAGATCTGTGGGAGGAATCTTGACTTTGGGAGAGCTCAAAGTAGAATTTCCCAGGCTTTTCATGGCCTCTCTAGCCAGCTAATCAGTCAGGTTTTCGTAATCTATTAAGCCAGTTGGAAACCATCATTAAAGAAATTAACCCTGGGGATCCCCGGGGTAGTTTCAAACTTTAAACAGCACATCATAAATCCCACTGCCCTTAGTTTGGCCAAGAGTCGAAAAAGATACCATCATGTCCCCAGAGATAGAGCTTTTCCAGTCTAGCTGTAAACCAACTACATCCTGCATATATATATACCCTTATCTCCAAACCTCCTTCCTCCAATTAGGAAGTTAGGGGGAAAGAACGGCAGGGCATAGCCATGTCACTTAACTTTGGCCTCTCAGCTACAGCTGATCCTTGCCTGAGTAACAGACTACAAGTGTATTTCTTATCTTTCCTAGTGCTCAACTTCCCCAGTTGGGGATAGTAAGGAGACACACATTACTCAAAGTTCATGCTTTGAGATTAAAGCTATTCCCTAGTTTCAATCTTGATGAAGTTTTCTTCTAGAAATTCATGCTTATTGTTCATTTTAGTTTATTTCAGTGAGGGGGTAGTGTTGATGAATGAATTAATATTAGTGCCAGCATCCTTTCATGGACATCCGGACAACTTCTTAAATCTGGAGGCGGTAAGAAGTTCCCAGGAGAAGAAGTGCCTGCGCTGTGAGTATCCAAACGCCATTGACTATGGTGACAGTGGAGTCAACATGAGGTACTTGTTCAAATCATGTCGAGGCTGACAGGAAGAGCAATGTAATAATTCTAGTCTCCAAAAGATTGAAGAACTATCATCACTTATATCTCCCTGGTCCCTTCTTTATACCTCTCCCCCCATCGTTGATTATATATACTATCTTATAATCGACTGTGTACATGGCTGCTCTCTACTAATCTGTACTGGAAAATGTCAGTTTTGTATTACTCGTTTCTAGCAAAGTACATAGAAAATAATATAAATACAATAAATGTTGGAATCATCATATAACTTGAGCATAACCTGAAAATGAGTATCTTGGATTAAGACCTGGAATGACTAGATGGTTCTCTTCGCACTTCAAGGCTTTCAGCCATTCTTGATCAAGTCCTGCCAAATTTGGGTGTATTCCTGCCTCTGCCCACCCTGTTCTAATTTGGCCCTCTAAAGAGTATTCACAGAAAGAGGCAAGCCAAAGATAGAAAAGAGGACTAAAGGAGACAAACAGAATGATGGTGAAATCCATAGGAGGAATTTACTCTTTCTCGAACATTTTCGGGAAGGAAAGTGAGGCTTGCTTCCAGGGATTAGCAATCTTTCAGAAATGGTTTGTCAAGCTGTTCCCTATGGCCCTTCTTCAAGGATCTCCTTTTGCGCTGCAGATGTCCTTTGAAAGGGTGGTGCCTTTAGCATGTCAGTTATATACCTAATCAGTTGTAGTCATCTGTGAGCCAGAATGGTTCATGAGAGAGGGGCCAGGGAAAGGAGAAAAGGGCCAGGAGAGAGGAAAGGGATGCTTATGGGGGAGGAGGAAAGCCAAAGAAAATGTTGCCCAGGGTCAGTTTTAGCTGTTTAAAATCACCCCACCCCTTCACCCAGCCTCCTGGGCACATGTATCAACCCATGGAGTGGAGGGTGGAGGACCATCCTTTTGCTTTCTAGAAGGAAGTACTGATATTTAAGGTCTCTGAAGTCTGCCCAGGGACTGCCCAGTTTCCGAGCTTCAGGTGATGCATTTGGTCCCCAAATTAGGAAATTTGTGTTGAAGTACAAACATATGGTGCAACACAAATTTCCTAATTTGGGGACCACAGTCCTTGCCAGCCTGAATCCCTTGGAAGCTCCAGCCTGGCTGTTAAGGTGATGATGAGGGTTTCTGCGTGTTAGAGGTGATGACCGCCTTAGAGCACAGCCACAGCAGCAGTACTGTGCCGGGAAGAATTCAGTGAAGTTGCTTAATACCTTTCCCAATTCCCATAACAATCTGGAACTGGATTCTGAACTATGAAGTCTGGGTTCTCTGAGAATTAACATTGATTGGATCATAGGAAATCTCTGAGCTTCTCTGAGCTTAGCATTCTACTCCCTAGAGACCAAGAAAGATTCATAAATGTCACAGAGTTAGAAGAAACTTAAATGTCTAGTCCCACTCTCTCATTTGGAGATAAGAAGCCGAGTCCCAGAGGTAAAGTGACTCATCTCAGGTCAGGGCAAGGACCAGTAGTTTTCCCAAGTCCAGTGGCCCTTTTAAAACACCCATCGAATTCTGTTACAACTTGCCCTTTGCGCTTCATCACCTTCTGTGTAAGTGCCTGACAATTAGCTTTTCTGAGAGTAATATAAAGGCTTAACATTAATCTTTTGATTGTTAAGGCATCCATGTCAAAGAATCCATCTCGAATAAACATGTTGCCAGCTACACAACTACCTAAAGATCCAGCAACCCCCATGAAGTTCCCCTATTGGAAAGCCCTGGGTGACCTACATAACTGACCCCTTGAGTGACCCTACTTTTCCCTTCATGTGCCTAAATTCCCACTCTTAGGTTTAAATTCACCAATAAAAAGTAAACCCGTGAAACCCTAGGCACCTCACCCTCAACCCCAATACAGGCAGAACCCCAGGTCTCTGCTCTCTACCTGCAGCCTTGCCGTGTGTATCCTCCAGGACCTGTGAATAATAAATCTTGTTTTTTACAGAGTTTCGTGATGGTTGATGAAATAAAATTCATATTTTATGGCAAGATGAAAAAAACGTAAAATTCTTCTTTGCCTGTTTCGGCTTCCTCCCTCCCCTTTAGTGTGTATTATGCATTTGCACTAACCAGACCTCCTTAGGAGATAACCTTCCTTCCTAACCTCGTAAGGGGCCACTATGACCCATGACCCACTACTCATCATTTTGTACATGTTGATCTGTAAACTGTCAAATGATGCATTACTATTTGTCTCAAAAAAAAGTATGTAACCGAGCTTTGACCTCTAATTGGTAGAACAAACCTCAGAGCTTTCTGAAAGACTGTCTCCCAGATTATAATCCTCAGGTTGGCTTGAATAAAAATTTCCATTTCTTTCTTAGATCTGCTATTGATTAATTTTTCATCAACATGGTTGTTGCTGAAGTGCACTTTGCGATCATAATAAGAACCACAAAGGCCAGTCCAGCCACAACATTGGTTCCTATGGGGAAATGTCTGTAATACAGGCCCAGGTGAGTGCCCCCGGGCATTCCTGGCTGATAGCATCACTGTCGACAGGTTGAGACCATCAGGAAGCACTACTCCGACCTTGATTCTTGAGTTCTTAGTAACTAATAACATGTACAAAATGAAGAGGAAAGTCTGGCATTAGGGGCTTTGTACCAACTCTGAGAGGACTGAAGAGAAGTAGTTAGCATTTTAACTGAGCTTCACTTGGAGTTAAGAGTACTCAGCAACCATACCCTCTGTCCACACACACCAAACCATCAAGTACAGAGCAGCCATGGAGCAGAAAGGATTCCTCAGCAGGGAAAGGGGAATTCGTGGTGGCACAGAAATGGACAGAGGTTCTTTTCAAGAGGCTTCTCCTTTTCTGGAATCTCCCTACAGGGCTGAGCACTGAGATCATCAACCAGGGTCAGCTGAGGCCATCATTCACCCTGGTCCTGAGCTATTTTTATCCTCAAGGCTCTAGGAGTTGAGAAGGTGTGAGCTTCGTTATTAACTATAATCCAGAAAATGAGACCAGTGGGCTCCACTGACTCTGCTGCGTCTGGCCACCAGCCTCTGTAGCAGGCAGGAGAAGGATCTCTCTGCTGAATTAATATTCACCTTAGAGGGCTTCCCTGGTGGCACAGTGGTTGAGAGTCCACCTGCCGATGCAGGGGACACGGGTTCGTGCCCCCGTCTGGGAATATCCCACATGCCGCGGAGCAGCTGGGCCCGTGAGCCATGGCCGCTGAGCCTGCACATCCGGAGCCTGTGCTCCGCGACGGGAGAGGCCACAACAGTGAGAGGCCCACGTAATGCAAAAACAAAAAAACAAAAACAAAACAAACAAAAAAATATTCACCTTAGAGCCCTGGGATTTCTCTAGTGGAAACCAATTCTTAGAAATTCATGGAAGGGAATTACGACAACCAGCAACTTTGGTGAGGCTGTGTCCTTTACAGAGTTTTCCAGATTTTCCTAACTCAGCTGGGTGCTTTTCTTTCTAAATACTATAAACTTTCTCAGAGACTATATTTTATTTATTTCTTACCTTTTGTTGTTGCTGTTTTGGGAAGGAAATGCTTTTATAGGAAAAAAACAATACTCAGATTTCAAACAACCTGGTCTATACCCCTGGAAGACAGAGATTCAGGTTACCTAGTTCTCCAATCCTCCCATTTGGTGAGAATTACTCTGTAGTTTTCCAGATTATAGAATCTGAGGACATTTACCAAAAACATCTTCCTCTGAATGTGTTCTTTTGCTGAGCTATGGCTTATACTACAGTCCCCCAAATGATTCTACACGACTTCTGTCTCCACTCATTAGAGGAAGGAGTCTTCAAATGCATTTGCTAATGATCATTTCAGTGTCCCTGAAACCAGAAGAATTCTTGAAAAAGTAATCTCAGGTTATGAAAAAGTGTTGTCTTTCTTTGGGTGTAGGAGCTAGAACCTTATTCATATTATTCTATAAGTAAATTTTCGATTATCCCTACCTAGTTTCCTTGGGAGATGAAACTCCCTCATTATTATATTTCCTGAAATTGAGACAATTTGTGGCCCTTAGAAATTGTCCCTGTGTAATTTCAGAAACAATCATAGAGAAAACCATTCTTATTGGCAATTTTAAGCTGTGCTTCACCTTGGCAAAAATGCAAGAGCAATGCACATCAACCTGGTTCTTGCACCTTCACCCTTCAGGCAGCTGGTACAGACTGTTCTAGGAGAGAGGAGGAAAGCTCTCCACTATGGGAGGGGGGTAGGGTGGGAGCATAGTTTATATAATAAGAAAACTGTGTTCTGAAGTCACTTGTACTTTCTGGACCTCAGTTACCTGTAAAACAGGTAAGAATGAATGGTCTTCATAGAGAATAAGGGACAAAACAAGTGATTCCTCAGGTTCATTGAGGTACAAATTCCACTTTTACTATAATTATAACAAAGTTCAGATGATGTAAAGACAAACTTGTACAAATAGGCACAGATAAGTTAAACGCTAGTAGTATTCACATGTGGCTTGAATGCAGTTATTAACATCTAGGCTCACTAGAGTTAATAACCAATTTCAAGACTATTTGGAGAATTAGTTGTTAATAACAGTGACAAAAAATAAGCATCCCCATTACTGATAGAGGCTGGCACTGTCCGGATGCTAAACTCTGGGGAATCTGATCACCTTAGGGCAAGCTCATACATATTAGTTAATATTACTTGGTCTTTGCTGAAAACCAAAGAAAAGTAGGAAAGAAGGAAGGAAGGGAAAGAGGGAGCGAGGAAGGGAGAATATTTAGTTTATATGCCGTATGTAAAAAATAAATGCTCTATTTCAAAGACAAGGATTATATTCTGCAATCCAGTTACAATTTTATCCACTGTTAATTTAGTAACATTTTCCTTTGAAAACAAAAAGAACCCCTAAAAATAATCTCCTTTGTAATTTTATTTTACAAGGCGCCAGTATGATAATGGGCCCATTAGGGAGTCAAATGTGAAGAGTCAAGGTTTCCCATGCTGGAAATTCCATGGTACCTGATAGAACTCTGAAAGTAGCACCTCTAGCAGCAGAGCCAGATTCTGGTGGTGATCTAGAAGTTCCTTTTCCCTGAAAAGACACTAAAAGTTAACAGAAACAGGGCAGGAAGTGGCTATGATAACAAAGCTGAGTTTGGTACTTGCTCTGGCTTTGGTAGCCAATATCACCGGACTCCTGTAGTATCAAACTTCAGGAAAGAAATTCACAGTATAGGGCAGAGCTGTCTTAATCATTTTTACACTAACAGTTCAAAAAGGGTTAAGAAGCTATCTGCTCTGTCTGTTCCATCTGCTCAGATGTTTATCTGAAAATATCTGTGCTGTGATCTTTAATTTTCTTTAACAATCATGGTTTTCACTTACCAATTAATACTAAAAAGAGAGGTATAAATACTTACGCTATAGAATACTGTATTCCCAATCACGTCCACCATATTAAGAAAAGGAAAATATCCATTTTCAATAACATTATTCAGCACCAGATCCCCTCCAGTTAGACAAACAATTCTCTTAAACATCTTTATGATTTAAGGCTTCAGTAACAACTCAAGAGTAGGCAAAAGTTTGCTATTTATTTAATCTTGGAAGAACACTGAAAGAAAAAGGCAGGGAATGTAGGCAGTGTGGAAGAACTCTCCTTTACATAGCTGGCCACATGTGGCTTCAACAGCTGCAGGGGAAACTGGCTGGGGCTAAGGTTACATATTTCTGTTCAGTAAGGGTATCCATGGTGGTAACTCTCATGATGACGGTAGTCATCCTGGTAACCATCCTGGTATCCTTGATGGTAACCATAGCCTGCATACTCATCTTCTGGGCAGCGCATCCCCAGTGACTGCTGAATAGCCATTTCCTGTCTCCGGAGTTGCATCGAATCAATTAAATCGTACACAATCACCATGGACCACATTGGGGAAGGATACCAGGATTTCACATTTCCATCTTTTCCAACTAGAAGCATGGAGAAGTACTCTGGGCTCACTTGAAAATAGTTACGTATGTCTTTCACCAAGTGGGCTGGTATGTCTTCTCGCTCCACAACAGAGCTCCCTGGAATAGGATTAGAAAAGTTGTTAGCGGATTGAAGAGGCAGCACTCAGGAAAGCATCAAAGTGAGAAGGAACCACTGTGAGAATAGAGAGAGGACCCAGGAGTCTCTTCTCTTCAGCTCAAAAATCCAATTTAAAAAGTTTGCTTGTTTTTTCTATTAGCAAAGAAATGTCCCTGCTGTTCTACAACATTATTAGTGTATCCAACTTTGGGGCACATAATGTCTCCTTATAGGAATGTTACAAAGTATAAAACCAGTCCCTTCATTTAAACCTGGCAAGATCAACTGCTTTAAAATTTGTCACTAACAAAGATTATATTGTTTATATTTCTAAGTTTACTTCCAATTAGCTTAGTTTCTTCTTTGCGGTTACAGTTTTACTTTTGATGCTGTTGTCTTTATAACAAAACTCTTATTTCATTGTCAAAGGTGAAAAATACCAATTATCTAAGAGCTGGGAATATATTTAAACTATTATCATTAGTGAAAGGAAGAAAGGGAAGGGAGAAGGGCACTGACACTTTCTGAGTATCTGCTCTGTCCAGCACTGTGCCAGGGATTTATCCACATTATCTCAGGTATAGCGCTTGATCTTGGATGGAAGGACTGGGTTTACTTTCTGAAACTTTTAGTCACTGTCATTTTCTTTCAGCTTCTCTGAGCCTTTTAGTATATGTCCTTATCTGTTGCAAGGGAATCAGTGAGATATGACCTTTGTGCCTCATAAAACTATTTCGAGAATTAAATGAGATAACATAGATGAAAATGCTTTGTAAGCCAATACAGCCCCATGCAGACAAAAATGAATTACTTATTTCAGTTAAGAAAATGGATACTTTTGCTGTCACTTATGATTCTTTTAGTAAAAACAATATTAGTGCTTGTGCTCTCCTTCCCCTTCTTCTACATGCATCCTGTGTACACACACACACACACACACACACACACACACACACACGGGCAAACATGAAGAGGGAGGATTTTGTGACCTTTTTTCACCTGAGGGGTACACCCACTGCTTACATATAAATTAACATAATTTAACTGAACTTATCAGTAGTTTATACTGTTTTAAAGTAACAACACTTTACCATTAATCGGGAACAGTTCTAAAACTCCCCCTACTTCCTCTCCAACACCTAAAAGCTTCAGAACAGTTATGTGGCGCAGACCTAAGAGAAAAAAGAAAGCCGTAGAATCTGTAAGTCTTTCACTTCCAAAGACTGGATGTCTGAGAATTAAAAATCTCTAAGTTTATAAAGAATATAAAACATAACCTGATTACATAAAATAATTCATTTTTTAAAGTTTTTTCATTAAAAAATATATTTAAATACTTATAACATCTTGAAAAAAGACTAATTGCAGATTTTAGGATTAACAACAGGGTCAGATGTGGTCTGGTTTTGTTTTGTTTTTGCAGATTGAAATAGAAGAATTTACTTTTAAACTGTGATTCTCACTCTACTAAATGACAAAACAAAAATGAAGCCATCGGAACTTTAAAATATCTAAGATGATCTAAGCTGATTAGTGTTCTGGAAAAAAGTCATGCCTAAAGTTATAACAGCTTGCATGGATAATTTAATTTTCTCTCAAAGAAAAGACTACAGACCCTAGCCGTTGTGATTGTTTAAGAAATCATTCTGGCTTCCTCAAAGAAAAGTTTGTCAGTTTAAAGGGCAGGTTCTTAGCACTTTTTTAGAAGACTCAAAGGGGTAGCACAGCAGGCACAGCTTGCTTCCCAGCCTCAGCTAAAGTTTCAGGAAAGGAAAGAAGGTCATGCCTTGGTAGCTTGTTGGAATTCTTTTGAAGATGAAGGGCATATGAAAAGATTCAGGAGAAAGAACACCAGAGGACAAGGAGGCTCTAGATTCATCCTATTCAGATTTCGTGGTTTTAGACAAAATCCGAGCCTAGTCATGGTAGCAACTTGGAACGAAATATGAATGTTGACGGTGTTGACTGTCCAGGGGAGAAAACTGAAAGCCACCATGGAGGGCTTTTTTAAGGAAGAGTTGAAATCCAGGCAAAATGCTATTACAAAAAAGTTTTGTGGCCTTTACTCTTCTCCCAGAGAAGTGAAGCATTTCTATTCTACATGTTGTTGAGTCATATTTTCAAAAGGGAAGATCATGAATGTAATTATTCCTTAAAAACATGACGTGTTCACATTTCCTGTCTACTGCAAAAGTGTTTGACTTGGGCTCTGTGCAGAGATTCAAAATGAAACATCACCTAATAGCTGCTGCAAAGACATCTTTAGAAAATTAGCAAACCATGATTTTATTTACACTCTTATTGTGGAGGGTCATTAACTGCTCTAAAAACTTCTGTCTTACCCAGCACTGTTGGTGGCTATACATAATTTAAATTTTGCCTAAGAATACTGGCACAATCAAATCTTCTTTACATATATTGATATAAGTTCTTAAAGCATTAACCTTGTTAATAGGAGTATAAATAAAAATTCACAAACTTTCTAATTGTTTTTACTGTTATGAGCTCATTTTCTGCCTTCTTTTGAGTTATTATTTCACATCTTAAAATTGAAATGTATTTATAATGTTCAGGTACTGGGTCATAGCAAGGGCCCAGGCTCTGGTAATGCCTTACAAGACTTATGCCACCACACCACCTTTTATAAATCAAACACAGCTTTATAACTAACAAATGATTCTTCTTCCTAATAGAAGTATCAAAACAATAAAGATTCATCTATGTTCCAAGTATGAATTATTCAATCTGTGGCCCCCTAGCTACTCTTCCCCCCTCTAATGACTCTCTCAAAATTCTTCCTCTGCAGAGGTGTATTTTACATGAGACTTCAGTTGTGATTTCCACTTTTGAAATTGCCATTATCTCTTTGGTTCAAAACAGAACTTAGTAATAAGTTCTCTGTATTATGCATTTCCTTTCCTTTCTATGTGTCCATATTCAAAATGATACTAGCTCTTTCTGACCACTAGGATAATAATGTTTGGTAAAGAAAGCATACATTAGTTTTCAAAACACTGAGCAATTTACTGCAAATAATGATAGTAATAATAAACTGCATTTCTCTTTGACCTGTTTGTCTTAAAGCATAAGGTTCTGTTTAACAGATCTTGCTGTCTTCCTGGTGCCCAGTTATAGATCAAAATCCTTTCTAAGGGAATGGCAATATAGTACAGTGTGCTTCAATTCATTCATTAATTCCCAAAGCCATTCCTGTTTTACAAAAGATATTTAATCTATGGAGAAGTACACAATGTTGGTACCTAATTATTACCTAAGTAAATGATAATACCTGAGTTTTATGATCTTGAGGCAAGTTTTTAAAAAGGAAACAAGAAGACAACATAACAGAGATCACTTAAAGTAAAGCAGCAGGTATTTTCAAACACTTTAACGAAGAACCTGAGAGGGCAGAATATTGAGAAAAAAGAAAAACAGACCACAGTTGACTAAGATTTCAGTCTGAAAGCAACTTTATCCTCAGTATAACTAAGTAAGTGTCTAGGAATCTACAGTTTGGACTGGGGAATATTTGGATGACCTAATGTTCCATTTTAGAACAGACCAGGAAGAGAGTGGTATGGGAAAGCAGTGATGCTTTAAGACAAGCAGGTCAGTGAGGCTTCCCACTCACCAAAATTGCATGCCTGACCACTGAGGGCAGAGAGCTGCTGTGAATAGGCCCAGTCTTCATCATTAGGCGCTGAGATCACTAGCAACCGTCTCCTCCATCGGAACCTGGAAGAGAAGCAGAAGCCCACAGTTGCTGCTTCAAACAATAGAGGCCAGTGTGAAAACGCAGAGGAACTTTGGCTGTCATTTTTTTTCCTGTGCCCAGAATAGAAAACAGTGACCCTTAGAAATATTTCATAGCTCCTCAAAGCCTAATATTAAACGGTATTACCACATTTCTTGCACTTTTTCTTTTGTAACTTCACAGTCTGCCATACTGTGACATTTGCGTGATGTGTCAGGCATGAGTCTGGTCATCAGGCATGAGTCTGGTCCCCATGCCCGATGAGGTCACTTAGGGAGAGACGAAGCTCTCAGATACAATGAAAACTAGCCGATATTGTATGTTAACTTGTAGCAACAGAAATAAGGGAATCAGAAAATAACTGAAGAAAACTCAGGTTCTGGGGCTTCCCTGGTGGTGCAGTGGTTGAGAGTCCACCTGCCCATGCAGGAGACATGGGTTCGTGCCCCGGTCCGGGAAGATCCCACATGCCGGGGAGCTGCTGGGCCTGTGAGCCATGGCCGCTGAGCCTGCGTGTCCGGAGCCTGTGCTCCGCAATGGGAGAGGCCACAACAGTGAGAGGCCCACATACCGCAAAAAAAAAAAAAGAAAGAAAACTCAGGTTCTGGTAGAGTTCCCTAGGGTTTTTGGGTGGTACAGGGATTAGTGAATATATGGACAGGAAATAGTATGGAGAAAAAGAACTGAATTTTAAGTAGATGACAGTGACAGGAGGAAGGAAAATAGGAAAGTGTCTTAAGGGGTCAAGGAGGGTTCCTGGAAAAACAAAGCCCTATGTACCTTCCTCAATAGCCAGTGGCTCTTCCAGGGGCAAATGCTAGTTCTAAAATGTACCCTATCATCATAGTAAGAACCACCACTTACAGAGTACCCCTATGAAGTAGAATGGGGCTAAACCTAGAGCCATAGGATTTTAGATTATATGATAAACTTGTTTCTGCTCTTACAGCTCCAACACGGCAGGGCAGTGCAAAGAGCTTTTGTCTTACAGCCAGGAAGCTTGGTCCACATTCTGTCACTGCCACTTTTTGGGTTCCTTGAGCATGTCACTCTGTTCATCTAAGTCATAGTTTTTCCTTAGCTCTAGAATCGAAAAGAGCATCCACCTCAAAGAGGTGTTATAAGAATTAAACTCTAAAACCCATCAATGGAAGTTATGCATGTGATGGCATGGATATAGATCATGCCTTAATCTGCAGGCTTCTTGATTTAGAACTTTGTCCTACTGATGGTTAATGTCCATTTCCCCATTAACAGATCTTGGACATTATCTGTCATGATGTCATACAATAACCCACTTAATCCTTATGTTTGTGTATCATTTTATAGCTCACTTTCACCTACACAATATGTGATTCTCACTAGAGTTCGGTGAGGGCATGACTTGTTTTCCCCATTTCACAGATAACAAGACGAGGCTTAGAGAAGTGAGGTAACTTGCCTAACTAGTAAATCTAAGAGGTGGTACCGAAATACAGATTTCTCTGACTCCTGGTGCAGTGCTTTCCCTAGTCTACCCCCTCAGAGGTGCTGATGCTTGGCTGCCACATCAGGGTCCCAAGGAGGATAGGAAGGAGAGAGGGTGTGCGTCCAAGGGGCCGCTGCGTGCATTTGTCTCAAATTCCACCTTCACTGGAGAAGGGTTTTTTGCTTTCTGCCCTCAGTGCTGGTGACTGCGGGGTGTCAGTGCACTCATGGAGCCGGAAGCCAGTTGATTTTATTCATGGCTTCTCTCCCTGTGCCCCTTCAAGCCTCACAGTGAACAGGAGAGTTTTCAGTCCCAAAGAAAATGGCCTCTTAGGGGAATAGTGGTTTGGATGAATGAGAGAAAATGATAGTCTGATGAAATACAACCTCTGAATGGGTGCCTGTAGCAAGGCTCGCCAAGAATTGCTTGCTGTGACATTACATTAGCTTCCTCTGCTTGTTTTTCTTCAAAGGGAAAGAAAAACTAAAATCTCCACTGAGGATAGGAAGATGAATGTATTTGCATAAAGGAGGGGAGAGGAGAGTCTGAGACTGTCTGAGGTTTCCTGGGAAACGGAACAGTGACTGCTCTCGGATCACGAAAAGGGTCTCCTGTATATTCCCTGCTTCCTTAGGAGGCATGCCAGACCAGCACCGGCACCCCAGCCAGCACCCAAAGCAGGCCAGCCCTCCTGGCCTCACACAGAGCTTCAGAGTATCCTGGAGGGAGATATTTTGGGTGAGGTCTATTTTGGCTTGTTTACCTGTGTGCACCACTGAATGCTGTCAGACTGGAAAAGGATGGGATCTGAGACTCCCTGTCCCAGACACAATCAAGAGAAGGTCATTTCCCCTAAGTGATGATTCTTTATCCCACAGACCTTTACATTAAGATACAAGGCCCCAGTTCCCAGCACTGAAGGACAAACGTTAGTGGAACTAACTTCTGTGGGAAGTAACAAGAGATGTGAATGTGGCCCAGATCCTTATTTTGGACAAATTGTTTTTCCGTCACTTTACTTTGTCAGTAAATAGAAAGTCTACAAGCTATGCATGTGTTTGCTTCTTTTAATTGGCATTTCCAAATTAGTGTGCATTTGCCCACTCTTTAGGGCTTCTGTCTCAGAGAAAGGTAATTATAGCCTGGATCATATGAGTGTCACTAAAAACTAGACTGGCTTCAGAGTCTGGTCAGCTGAAACCAGGCTGTATAGACCCACTAACAACTCAGCAAATATGAAGGAAAATTCCCATTTGGATACTCCTTTATTTATAGAACAGTTAGGTAGAAAAAACATTTTTTTTCAGTTCTTTTTGCCTGGGTTTCAGTTCTGAAGGTGTTTATTAAATCTCCTCTTAGCTCTCCTTTGATGACAAAGTTCTCTAACTAGGACCTGAATAAATGGCCCTAATGCTACTAATAACCACCATTTATTGATTACTTGCTTTGTGCTAGGTTCTAGCTCAGTACCTTTAGTATCAAATTTACCTTTCACAAGGATCTTAAGAATAGATCAATTTATTATGCCCATTTTGCAAATGAAAAAACTAAAGCCCAAAGAGATTAAGCAATTAGCCCAAGGTCGCACAGCTAATAAGTGGAGAAACCAGGAATCAACCTCAGGGCTGTCTTACTCATGCATGCCTTTAAGTAATACACTATTCTACTTTAATTTTTAAGATCAGTGATAATTGTCAGCACGATGATTCCATGACCACAGGTCATAGATAGCCATAGGACATCTAACTTATAATCATATGCCATTCTGAATATCCATAAAAGATGTATGTTCCTGAAACAGTAGTGAATATAAGAGCTCACAAGTCTCTAACATTAGAAGGAAGATACATTTACATTATGTAGGGCCCTATCCAGTTCCAAAGACTTTAGATGCAAAATATGTATAATGTCTTAAGAATCAAAAAAATACAAATTCAAGTCAGTGATCAACTTGAATGAGCATTGCAAGCTTTGTGAGTGAATAAAAGTGAGATAATGTCAGTTTTCCTTTTCAAGTTTTGAAACCCATGACACTGTGATTATAAAAAGACCCTCTGCCTGGAAATGGTGAAAATAATCCCTCAGAATGTCTGTAGTTGCCGGTCTCATGGCTGACCTAAATCCTTGGCTATAAGTAATATATCAATGAACTAGATGGTTACTGCTTTAGAGATCAGGCTATGTGAGTTTAATGGGTTGGTTCAGTGGGTAAGCCTCTTTCAGTCCTAGAAGATTTAGAATTAAGAAGAGGAAGTTTGCAAAGAATCAAAATCATAGTAATAATATACATTTCTGATTTTCTTTATATAATTTATGTTCTTGTGAAACTTAAGAGAATTTGGCTTAAAATGATAGCCTTGAAGCTCCAAACTAGAATGTGTAATTGAGTATTTGGTTTAGATGTATAGTTTTAGGTTGAAATCTTACTAAGCGTATACAGTTATTGGAACATCTGAGAAAACTTTAGATTCACTGTATTTACAAGATTAACTTATTAAACTTATGGCTCATTTAAGTACTCAGAAAGGTTTTGTTTATTTCTTTCAAGGAATTGAAAGAAATATATTAAATGTAAAACGGTTGTTTGGCATAATGACATTGTTTAATTACTGAGTTCATAAGTGAGGTTAAACATTATTCAAAGCCCCTTAAGAGTGATAGTTAAAATTTGTCAGGTTATAAATAAAATGACAAGATTTAAAAGCCTAACTTAAAAGTTTAAGAGAAAGCTAAGGTCTTGAATTTATAACTTGGATATATTTAACACTATTGGTTAAAATCAAAAGTAAACTTCTAAAGAATCTTTTCTGCCTAAAAAAGGAAAGAAAGGTAAAAGAAATAAAAGGAAGGGAAGGAGAGGGAAGGGGAGGGGAAGAAAATACCTCAAGGACAACAGCAAGCTCTTATCCTCAATCTTCTAAATCACTGACATCTAGAAGGATGACCTTGAACTAAAAGTTGATATTTCAGAGCCCCCAGGATTGGACAAGAAGCCATCGGCCCAGTAGAGCCCTAGAGCCGTTTGGCCGGAAGACTGAATGAGCCTTATGTCCTTAGGGAGGCATGCACCTTTCACCTCCACTCCAGGTATTTGCACTGTACTGGAAATTTGGATGAAGGCAGAATCTTGGGCTCCTTTCAGCTCTGAAATTCTGTGGTTTTAGGAGTATCTTTCTTCACTTCAAACTCTGGGGCTCTGGGTTCACACTAAAATTAATTCACATTATATTTTCAAAACGAGTGTTAGATAAGAGCGTGGACTTTGGGAACCAGATTATCCTGGGGCCACTAAGTTCTAGAACTGACACTAGTTCGGTGATGAAAGTTATTTCATCTCCATTAGCCTGAGTTGTCTTGTCTGCAGCAAGACAGTAGTTACAGCATTTAGATCATGGGATTGTTGTGAAGATTAAACTCAGGAGGGAAGAAGAAGTGCTTGGCACAAAAGGTGATTACAGCAACCCTGGAGTGGAAGTAGGGCTACTTGCTGTCGTTATCCTCATGGGTGAGTGATTTTTAAGATAGGGTTAATTGGAAGCATAGGGGCAACATACCTAGAAAATTGTAAACTGAAAATTTGGATGAATGGCAAGTCCTATGCTCTTTACACATCATGTTGTTATCCCTTAAAAGACCCAAGCTTCCTGAATCTAGAGGAATTCAGATTATCCATTTCCTAGTCACAGAATTCTTGATGCTTAGGTGAAATTTCTGCATCCTTGCACCTCTTAAGGTCCCAAGGATTTGTAGAATTTTCATCCAACGTGAGGGAAGGGATGGAGAAGGGAAGAAGTAGAGTGATTTTTTTTACACTCTTTCTTTGTGTATGTACTAGAGTTTCCCTATAATGGTTTTCAATAAACCATACTCCCCAAGGAATCAGGGAGCTGGATCAAGAGGATTTCTCCTTTTGAGGTCTTAGTGGACCTTTTGTTCTCTGCAGAGTTGGAAGGAAGCAGAAAATCAAGCAGTGTTCCAAATCCTGTTTGGAACTAGAAAAGGCCCAATAAATATGTAAAATAAAAGTACAGTATACAAAGCCCTCCAAATTGACTGACTGAATAAACTGACCCTCACAGAAGTTCAGAATTCTGTATCTGTGCCAAAAAAAAAAAAAAAAAGGCAGGAAAAAAAAGAAAAGACCTATCCAAAGCCACCAAATTAACACTCAAGCTTGGAGCTGACCCCAGCCAGCCTTGCAACCAGAGCAACTTCCAAAAGGACAAGACTAAGCCTGGTGGCTAGAGTGCCATGAAGAGGACAGACATCTCACAGGGAAGGTCACTCTGCACACACATGTCTGCTCTGTGTTTCTCTGGGGTTTTCATTAGCTCACTCAGAACACTCTCCCGTCTGCCTCCTCGGGGTCTCCAAAGGTGATGTACCTGGATAGGAAGTTCTCCAGTGACTGCTTCTTGTCTTCTTTGCAAACAATGCCCTCCTTCTTCTGCTTTTCCATGTCTTTGATTCGGGACTGGAAGGTATCAATCACATCGAACACAGACTTCATTGCTATAGGCACCTCATAATATTGCTGTTGAAGGAAAAATAAAAAGTATATAATGTATAAAGGTGTTTCTTCCCTATGTCCAGAGGATAGAGAGCTTGAGAGAATTCTGGGTGGCTCCAGGGAAATCAGAGCCTGGAGGGCTCTTTGATTTATAAATTCTCTCCTGCAGTAGGGCCTCTGCTGATTTTTTGAGGTTTTGAATCCATGAAACCAAAGCCTTTACCTTCCATGAAGGTCTTAACTTCACTCTTTTTATTGGGAAGGGTCCATGCCTTCCTCACCACACATATTCTAGGCTCACTTCCCTACCTCTGGGACTAAGCTGGTTCCTCTTCATTATACAACTGGAGAGAAGGTCAGAAACACTATACTAAACACAAGAAAACAAATGGAATAACATGTTAGAGCATCTGACCTGAGCAATAAGGGTAATTTTCCACCAGAAGGAGGGCTGCTCTGTGGCCATCAGAAATCTACATAAACTCTTCGTGATTCCCAGAGACTATTTTATTGAGTGAGCATTACTTAAAATTAGGTCATGTTTGCTTATGTATTCTCAGAAAAAAAGTTGGATCTAACTTATTTGGGGATAATGAAATTCAGTTTCCTGCATCAAAGCTGTCTGGACTTAGAACAGCAACCTGAGGTGGATTTGAGGGCTGGCTGATCAGCATAAGTGCCCTCAATGGGAATTTAGTAAATCATGGAATGTGAAAGCTGGCCGAGACCTTGGGGATAATCTAGTCCAACCTCTCACATTAGAGGTGGCACAACACAAATGTGGAATGAATTATTGAAGGGATCTCTCTCCAGATCCAGAAAACGACTGCAGGTTGAATCAGCTATTCTAATAGCCCAGGCAGCTTTTTTTCAAAAGGATTTTCATGTAAGTATGGGCTCTGGAGTCAACCTGCGTGGGTATGAAGCCCAACACTAACTGGGTGAACTTGGGCAAGTTACTTAACTACTCTGGGTCTCTATTTGTCCTCTGTGAAACAATGATAATACTTGCTATTTATCTTAGAGGTTTGAGACAAGGATTGTAAACATCTGAGGTGAGCGCTTGACATAATGAAAGCACTCAATAAAGTTAGTTATTATTGTTAATATCATTATGACTACATGGCACAGTTTTTCAGGGTTCAGAATCTCTGTCCTTATCATAGGAAGAACGTAGGTGTAAAACCCTACTGTCTTGCCCATGTTGGATCAGGAGGTAAACTTCCAGGCCCTTTCAAAGTAGACCTATGTTAAATCTGGGTTTTCTGAAAACAGAAGCTAAATACTCTTTACTTTTTATCACCAGGGCCTGGCTGGTGATAAACATCATAGCTATTCAACAATTGTCTGGTGAATGCATGACTTTGATGTTACAGAAGAATTTAGTCTGAGTCAAGTAGCTGGGCCATAGGTGGTCATCCAATCCAATATTTTCCATAGACCACATTTCTAGACACAAATTCTACAGGACAGTGGGAACTGTTTGGACCATTTCAAAACCTTCCCATTTATGAAATAACTTGTGCTTAGTCATATGTCTAATAGACTCATTGACAACAAATTGAGTTGCTATCTTAAGGAATGTCACTGCATCATCCAAAACAGGAACCCATACCTTGACTCTCAGGTCCACATCGGTGAGCACCATGAAGAAGTCATTGTAGGTCATTCCATACTCCTTCCTTAGCTCGCTGATAAGATGCTGGTCTACCAAGTCCTCATCATCCACAACACGCATAGGTTTCTCATTATCTTAAGGCAAATGAAATGTGAATAAATATGGATGTGACAAAACAGAAATCAGTGGGAAACCGAAGGGTGGAGGCCCTGAGCCTTCATCTCAAGTTAATTAGAACAGTTTTTGTTAGTTGCACACATTTGACTAACATTTTGTTTGAACAAGCGTTTCCAAAGTGAACAAATAAATATAGAAACAAGTGAATAAACTCATTTTGAAAATCACTCTTCCAAAGATGATCAAACTGCCATCTCTGCCCACCCTGGTCACAGTGAATCAGAAGGAGCAACGTGAGAGTGAAGCTGCTGAGTCATCCCTGGAAGAAGATTACCAACTCACTCTGGGGATGAGTCATCACCCTAACTTACCAGGGAACCAGACCCAGATTCTTTGGTTAAGTTTTATTTCATTTTAAATTTTATTTTAGTTTTAGTTATTTGTTTAAGTCTAAAATCAGTGTCTGTTCCTCCCACTTAGAGAATCACTTTGGGACTCAGTGAACTATGTCATTGCAATAGAGAAAAATAAAAAGCCTATGTTCAATCTGGTCATTTGGCTCCAAAACAAGTCAAGCTATTCATAATATAAATTTTGTAAGTGAATACAATTTTAAGTAAAATGTTACTGAATTTATGGAAGTTTTTAGTGTTAGGTATTTTTTCAAATATCAAACCCTGAAAACAAATTATTATAATTCAGAATGGTTCCTAAAGGTGCTACTGGGTTAATGGGAAGTATGAACATGGCAAATTACTATGTCTGGAAAGCATTTTGGAAAGGATAGGACAGCTTTATTTACTTCTTCTCTCCCATACAGGTCACAGTGTTTCCCTCAACCCTATTAAAATTTTTATCTGCAAATAATCCCCTGTATTTAAAAAAAAATGTGCAAAAGTTAAAGTTAGCAAATATATGATAACAGATCTATTACAGAAGGGAATCTATCAGTTATTATCAATACTGCTACCCAATGAATAGTACTACAGTAGAAAAAACACAATTTTGCAGATACAGAGGTTACACAGCTGAGTACCACAGACTATTACTCTTTTATTGATATAAAGGGGACAATTACAATTTAAGTATTACTTTGGTTTATTTGATTAGGATTGAAAGTATATAAGTTGAAAGTATATAAACAAAAAGCTTCATTCTCCCAAGCAGATCATAATGAGAGGGGAGAGAATGCTATCATTAATAAAATATAAATTAATTTAAAAGAATTGTTAGGTTCATGGTGTTGGTTTTTGTTTAGTATAGCTCACTGAATAAAAACAGCAACTTGCAGAATAAAGTACATAGTATGATGTTATTCTTAAAAGGAAATAAAGCAAAAGAAAACATAATACATCCATATGGGAATATGCATAGGAAAACGTCCAGAAGGACATACAGCTGATAAAAATGGTTGCCTCTGGGGAGTGGGAAGAGGTGAGGTAGAAAATTTCACTGTTTACTCCATGTAAGTCTATATTATTTAAATTTTAACAAGGAGCATATTTTACTTTGTGATTAATAACGATAATAATAATGAAGGAAATCTTAAAAAAACTGATTTGTAAATGTCCTCAACAACTAATGTTCTGATTCTAAGACTTTACAAACCAGATTTTATCTTGAACCTAGGAATTGCTATTTTTAATCCGTAACATACATTCATTTTTGCTTTTGTTCATTAAACAAAATATTTGCTGCCAGTGTCCTAAGCTGATTCTGTGCTGGATGCTGAATTCAGAGACAAGTAACTTGAACAGAGTTCAAGCTCCTAAGTAGAATCACAATTAGAACATTTACATCTACCTAACAGATAAAGTCACAAAAACCATTGAATGGCTGAGATGAAAGGAAACTGGAGACTGTAGTGGATTTCGAAAATGGTCCCAGGGCTTCCCTGGTGGCACAGTAGTTGAGAGTCCGCCTGCCGATGCAGGGGACATGGGTTCGTGCCCTGGTCCGGGAAGATCCCACATACTGCGGAGAGGCTAGGCCCGTGAGCCATGGCCACTGAGCCTGCGCGTCCGGAGCCTGTGCTCCACAACGGGAGAGGCCACAACAGTGAGAGGCCCGCGCACTGCAAAAAAAAAATAAAAAAATGGTCCCAATTCTCCACCCTTCCCTATACTTACACTTTGCCCAGTAGCTGTAGCTGCCTGTTATGGTGGATGGGTTGAACTGTCCTACCTCTTGATTCTGAGCTCATCTATATAACTTGCTTCAGTCAGGGTTAGCCAGTGTTCACATAAGTGATACAAATGGAGGCTAGAAATGGGCCTGCACATTTGGGATTCCTGCTGCTTCTGCCATTACCATGAGACTACGTCCATAATAGCCTTGTAGAGGATAAGTCAAGACAAGTTACTCTCGTCTCACCCCAGCCAGGGCTATCCCAGATCAACTGACAGCCAGTTGACCCCTAACATGTGTGCAAGCCCAGCCAAGATCAGCAGAACCACCTAACCAACAGGCAGCTGACTGCAAACACATGGGCAAGCCAAAGCTGAACCTTTCAGGCTTGTGACTCAATGAAAGTTTAATGTCGTATGCCACTGAGGTGTGTGGGTCTTTATTACATAGCCTTATTGTGGCAATAGATAACTGCTACAGACATTATCTGGCCCAACCCAGTCACATTACTGAAGATGAAACCCAGGACTGCAGTGGATACTCTGCAGTGCTGGCCAGATCCTACCTTCAGGACTAAAGCTGCTGTGAATGTTAGCAGCTGAAACCCTCTGAAAACTGCTCTCCTTAGAAAAGTGCTGCCTTTCCCCAAATCACACCCTTACAAAGAGACAGCCCACACTCAGTGGTTGCTGCAGGGGGGGAGGCAGTAGATATAACAGCTACCCCCTTGCCTCAAAGTGAACAACGCTGAAGGGCCAATTGCATTCAAATTCTCTCTCTGTCACTTTGCATCCCTCACCCCTCATAGGCATTATTCCTGAGAATACTCCCCATTAACCTCTTGCATGCAAATCTGAGTCTGTTTCCCAGAGAACCAACCTATCACAGACACCATGAAGGGAGCAATCTGCTCAAGTTCACATTGCTAGTTAATAACAGACTGCAGGTTAGGACTCAGGTAACATGACCTCACTCCCATCCAGTCCTCTCTCTACTTTCACAAAATGCACCACACTCAAGGATAGAGATGACCCAAGAACAAGATTTAAACCAAATTTTATTCTACTAAGATATGGAGGGGGAAAAAAAAAAACCAATTTCATGGTCTGGATTCTCCCTTCAACTAGAATATTTTCTGAAATGATTTGATCAAACTAAAAATGATAAACAGAACATTTTGCACTCCCAGCCTACAGAAAGATACATCCCGAAGCACTGTTTGTGCTGAGAGAATCTGCCAAAGAAAAACAATGAAAGGCCTGATGAACACTGGATCCATCTGGGATGGGGACAGCTCTAGAGCAAGACAGAGTCTACCTCTGGCTGAATTCTGAGGAGGGTAAGTGTGAGGCCAGTTCCTGTCTCCAGATGCCTACTCCTGACACAGGTCTCTGTTACGCTCTGCATTCTGTCTAAATCAGGGCTGGGTGAACAAGAGGTTCTCTTCAGTCTGGAAAAGCAACATCAATTTGACAGCTTCTTATTAAATTTATCCAAGTTCTGCCAAAGATCTCTAGTCCTCCTCAAGGGTGGCAGGGCTTAAAGCAAACATTCTTTAGAACACATCCTATAAATTGTCCATATGGTCCTGATCCACCTAAAATGATTCACAGATCCAAGCCCATTTGGTAGGATTTGGTCATTCCACACAACCTGCCCCTGCACCTAAGATTTTTTTTTTTGCGGTACACAGGCCTCTCACTACTGTGGCCTCTCCCATTGCAGAGCACAGGCTCCAGGCGCGCAGGCTCAGTGGCCATGGCTCACTGGACCAGCCACTCCGCGGCACGTGGGATCCTCCCGGACTGGGGCATGAACCTGTGTCCCCTGCATCGGCAGGTGGACTCTCAACCACTGCACCACCAAGGAAGCCCCTGGACCTAAGATTTTTGAGGAGGGACGGCGGGGAGGATGAACTCTGCTGTGTGCTGATGAGTACTGGCTCTAGAAGAGAAACACCTGCCTAGTTTCCCACCCTTTCAGAACTCCAACTCCAAAAGTCAGTCAGTGGTCAGTGGTCTTCAGGTAGTAGTAAGTTTCTTCATGTATTCGTTCTTCCATGTCTGACTATAGACAGCAATGACACTGCAGAAAAATTCAGCTCCAATTACAACTTATTAAACACCAACTGTGTGCCAGGCATTGTGTCTGAAGCCTCCCTCTGTGACTGCTGCATCTCTGTGACATCCATGGTTTCTCCTCTTTCTCTTCATCCCTAAATTCAGGCCATTCCTCCTATGTCCTGGGACCACTTCAGCTCCCCTATTGCTTCAGAAGTTCCCAATTTCCTCTTGCAGTTTTTCAAATTATGAGTCACTCTCTACCTTCATCATGAACCTGGAGTGCATGTTAAAAATTACAATCCTTGAATCCAGATCTAATCTGGTTCATGCTCCCTGGGGGGCACTATTCCTTTGCCTTAATCAATTGTCTCAATTGTCTAGAAAGACCAATTTGCCAATTTGTCTTGTCTATGAAGAATGTGTCCTGCCAGGTGCTTTTCTGTCCTACAGACTGACTACTAAACCTTAAAAGTTATTTAAAATTTATTTGAAAAATATATTTAGAAATCTTTAGTGACTTCACATGGTTTACCAAATAAAGTTTGAATTCTTTGTCCTGGTATTTGAAATCCTTTAAAATCGGGTGCCAATCTATATTTCTAGCCCTCTCTTCCCTTCTATCCTACACCCAACCTTCTGCTCTAGATCAAACTTATCTGCAAATCAGAATCCCTTGAGCAACATTTTAAAAACAGATTTCTGGACCCCATCCCCAAACTGGGTCAGCATCTTGGAGTGGAGAGAAGACCAGGGAGTCTGAATTTTCCTTCTGTTTTATAAAGAACGCCTATAAACTGAGATTAAAAAGACCAACAACACAATAGAAAAATAAGCAAAGGACACTAAAAACAAAGCATAAATGTTCCTGAAACATATGAAAATATCTTCGATCATACTCATAAAAAGAGAAATGCAACCTAACACTATATCACACTAAGATACCATTTTTCACACACTGCATTCCTTAAAAACATTCACAAGTTTGATCGCACAGTCTATTGAAGAGGTTTGGGGAAATAGACGTTCTTACACATTTCTGGTGGGACTGCAATATGATACAACTTGTATGGAAAGAAATTTGGTGATATCTACCAAAACTAGATACACTTTCTGTTTGGCCCAACAATCTTACATCTCAGAATCTATTGTAAAGATATACCCACATACATAGAGTGACATGTGTACGGGTTAATTCTGAAATTGTTTATAAAAACAATATACTGAAAGCAATCCAAATGTCCATCAAGGGGAATGGTTAAAGAGACTGTGGTAGAATCTCACAATGGCTTAATAAAGAATGAGAAAGATCTCTATGTACTCATAAGAAAAGATCTCCAGGAAATATATTTAAATGAAAGAAGCAAAACGCAAAGTAGTCCATGCGGTATACTACAGTTTGTATACAATAGAAGGGGAAAACAAAAAGAAATTACTTTGTAGCACAGGGAACTATATTCAATATCTTGTAATAACCTATAATGGAAAAGAATCTGAAAAAGAATATATATATATTCACTTTGTTGTATACCTGGAACTAACACAACTTTGTAAATCAACTATACTTCAATTTAAAAAAAAAAAAAGGTCTTTCCTAGCCAAGGTAATAAAACAGTTTCCTGTTAAAAAAAAAAAAGAGAGAGAGAGAGAAGAGGAATATAGGTATTTATATTTATTTGTGTTTGCACAAACAAGCATTAAACGGATAAACAAGGAATCATAAATATTCCTATGGGGGCAGAGAGTAATAAGGTAAAGGAATAAGGAACGGGTGTAAGACTTGTCTGTGTATGCCTTTTTATGTAGCTCTGACTTTGGAATCCAAAAAAATGTATCATTTGTTTAAAAAAAAGAATAAAAACAAAAAGCACCTATGATAGAGTCATCATCTATCAAAAAAAATCTACTCAGTTTCAAGGCCCCTCCTTTAAATCCACCCGCTTTTCAAAATTCTGTGATACATACAGTACTGTGATGACTGCAATTGGAAGAGCTTATTCCTCTACCACATTCTTCAAGCACTTGTTTTATGCACTTGACTTATCAGGTGTTTTTCACCCCTTGCTTGCAGGGGTTGATCTTGACACTGGTACACTTGCTGTTGAATGGGATGACTGGACAAGTGAGGGGGCAGCCTCTCCAGCCTCTAGGGCACGGAGTGATAGATAATCAAAGACTGAATAAACAGAGAGCGAGACCACAGGCAGTGTCTGGAAATCTGATCACTCACCCAGCCTTGTCTCCCGGCACCGGGTGGCAGGTTCTAGAGAAGGCAGCTGCCGGGCATAGTGACCACTGAAGAAAGGAGGAATTGGGGCAAAGGGTCAATTTTTCAGGTGCTCCTGTGGGAAAGCCGCATTTCTGCATTGTTATGGATCCTGATGGTCGTGAGGCTGTTCATAAAGAACAATTCTCTTCAACAGGATCGAAGGTCGAGTATTTTAGGCTGAAATGTATTCTATCAGTCTCACTTAGGAAATCTGTGTTAGAGATTCACCTAGGAATTCTCTACTCACATGAATAAGGAATCAACACTGTCTCTCCTTGTTGCCACATTACACTTCCATAAACTCTTCCACCTCCCTTTTTTTCTTCTTTCAAAAGAAACTATCAGGGCTTCCCTGGTGGCGCAGTGGTTGAGAGTCCGCCTGCCGATGCAGGGGACACAGGTTCGTGCCCCGGTCCGGGAGGATCCCACGTGCCACGGAGCGGCTGGGCCAGTGAGCCATGGCCGCTGAGCCTGTGCTCCGCAATGGGAGAGGCCACAGCAGTGAGAGGCCCGCGTACCGAAAAAAAAAAAGAAACTATCAAAAACTGCCTTTGCCCATAAAAATGTCCTGTGTTCTAACTCTTAAAATTTGGTGATCAATACCAGTGTCAAAATATTTTTCATCTCTACATTTTGCTAAGCACATAAATATATATATATATATATATATACATGTCTGCTGTGCTTTCCTCACTTCTCTTTTCATTCTGCAATAAATGCCTTTAGCTAGGAACTGCTTCCCACCTGACAAACTTTGTCTATAATTCATACACTTAACATAGACACCAATATTCCTATCTTAGATTGATACTTTAAATATCTCTAACAATTAAGAATGCCTTTATGTGTCAGGTCATTCTATTTTTCGTCTTTTGGTTTTGGGTTTTTTTTTTTTTTTAATTTTTATTTTCTTTTTGTGTTAGGTCATTCTAAACCATCACGTATAATATACTCTGGGCTGGCAAAACCAGATGGGCTTATTCTGCATTGGAATTTGCTCAAGAACGAATAATGACTGAAACCTTAAAGTAAGTTTCCTGGTGTTTGTAGGTCCATCATCTATAACTCAAATACATTTAGCAAGACAGGCCAGCTGATGAGTACAGCCCACACTGTAGTTGGATGTGGGCCTCTGCTTTTAAGGACCAGTAAAAGACTGGAAGAGTAGAGAGTGCCTGATTTATTTTGAGGAAAGTAAGGCCATCTGATAGATTTCCAGCTGAAAATCGGTCAAGGCTGGAGATTGGTTCACTGAGACCATGGCATATGCCAACTCCTGTTTTCCCATGGCTGACTCCCAGTCTTGGCTGAAAGTACTACAGCCTTTCCCATAAGGGTAACCTGGGACATGACACAAGGAGAGAAAGGCCTTCCAGGAATTAGATAAGGAACAAAATAAAAGGCCCCCAAATCATGTCCAAGCTGCCATTCAGTAAGTGGCAAACACCCAAATCACAATACCTGATTTCCAATAAGGCAGAAAAGAAAATCTCAGTCCTCTACAGTTCATATTCAATCCAGATGTCTAAAAGACAGCAGGATTAATGTTAACATTTTGCCAAGGCAGCACCAAATGCTTGTAACAGTTAGGACCATGTAGAGGTTGAGGTGGAAGATATAATGATTTTTCCAAACTTCTCTGAAGTAAGGAATGACAATTCTTTGTGTGAGTTGGTGCATAACATATTTGACACTGGGAACACCTGGTGGAGGAAGGCTTTCATCACCAGCCAGCATGTTTCTGTACTGGATTGAATACCTACTTCCTCTCTAGACATCTGGATTATAACCAAGCTCACTGGCTCATGCTACTATTTGAAAATCCAGGAAGCCAACGGTTGACTCCCAGTTAACCACAGAATATGTGGCTTTGTAGTATTAGTCTCTTGGGCTTCAGTTTTTTTTTTTTAATACACCATTGAAAAATTTTTTTCTTTTAATATTAGTTTATTTATTTTGGCTGTACCGGGCCTTAGTTGCAGCACATGGGATCTTTGTTGCGGCATGTGGGAGCATTAGTTGCGGCATGCATGCAAGATCTAGTTCCCTGACCAGGGATCGAACCCGGGCCCCCTGCATTGGGAGCGCGGAGTCTTAGCCACAGGACCATTAGGGAAGTCCCTCTTGGGCTTCAGTTTTGTCACCAAGAGTAGTAATGCAGCCTGACCCTGAGAAGCAGTTGTGAGGGTTCCCTGTCAACGCTGTGTAATTAGCAGAAAGCAATTACAAGTATTTTTCAATTATACGTGCTCTAGTCCCTGTGACAGCGCATTGATCTCCAGATGCCTGCCAGATCAAATGGTGGTGATGACCACAATAGTAGTACTTATTATGTGACAGGTAATTACATATAACTTCTTATTAAATCCTCACCATCACCTGTGAAATGTATATAACTACGTTCTAAGCTGAGACTTAGGAAATAGCTTGCCCAAAGTCACACAACAAATACATTGTGACCGTGGATTTGAACCTCTTTATTTAACTCTAGAACTTCTTCTGTGTCTTTTGTTTGTATGATTATTGTTATTGTTGGTAAGGACACACACTCTCTCTCTCTCTCTCTCTTTTTGTTCTCCCTCCCAGACATACATACAGCACAGAGATAAATGTCCACAAACCAATCACTGATCCACAATGATTTATGAGAGGACATTGGAAAGGATGCTATTTATTTTCCTTTAGAACTATCCCAGGGAAAAGTGAGCTAATAAAAATAGAGAATGCATAACTGAAACTTCAAACCCAAAAAAATTTGGGAGACCTGCTGGCCAACACTGTACCTATGTATACTAAACAATACTGTATTGTGCACTTAAAAATTAGTTAAGAGGATAGACCTCATGCTGAGTGTTTTTACGACAACAAAAAATATGATTTAGAAAGCTAGACTATATTAAAATCAAGTTGACATTATCATGACATAATTATGACTGATACGTGTTCAATGATACCAAGATCACATGACAGAAAAATATGTGAGGTAACGTTACATGTAATGAAGTTAAATGTTAACTAATGGAGGGACTTCCCTGGTGGTCCAGTGGTTAAGACTCTGCACTTCCACTGCAGGGGGCGCGGGTTTGATCCCCGGTCAGGGAACTAAGATCCCACATGCCGCGGTGCAGCCAGAAAAAAAAAAGTTGACTAATGGAAAAAGTATGTTTTGTATGCTTTCAGATGAAATATATTTTATGGAAAATATGTAGGATACGCAAATGGTACAAGAAGAAGGATTTTCATTATAGTTGAAACAACAATAAACAAAAGTAGAGAAATCATGTAAGAAAAAACGTTTTTTTAAAAAAAATAAAGCTCTAGAGATGTAATAGTTATAAAAGAAACTGGGTGGGTTAGAGGTGGGGCTTCTGACCACGAGGCATAACTACTCACAGTAAGCCTTGCCATGTTCCCATGAGAACGCAGTGAGTTAGACCTTAGCTGCCTAACGCTGAGCTGTACGCCTCACACGCATCATTAATATGAAAAATTGTGAAAACTCTACATTAGCCAAATCCCTCTGCTTTCCAAAAGGACGTGGGCGCCATTCAGTCTGTATTTCCAGTGATTTTTCATTTAGCTTCACAGCTTCTCTCAGCCCCGGCTCATTCCCCCCAAGCCTGGCCAGAGTCAAGGACCCCCAAGGGTCTGCAGGAACCCCATCTGTGAGGGAGTCGCCTGCAGCACAAAGGCTACAGGAATATCAGATGGTGCTGCTCACAGGCAAGAAGACTCAGGGGCTTCCCTGGTGGCGCAGTGGTTGAGAGTCCACCTGCGGGTGCAGGGGACACGGGCTCGTGCCCCGGTCCGGGAAGATCCCACGTGCCGCGGAGCGGCTGGGCCCGTGAGCCATGGCCGCTGAGCCCGTGCGTCCGGAGCCTGTGCTCCACAACGGGAGAGGCCACAACAGTGAGAGGCCCGCGTACCGCAAGAAAAAAAAAAAAAAAGAAGACTCAGGATCCAGAAGAAAGTGTCAGGATACCTCTCTGGCTGCCCCCGACACACTGTTATTACTTCTGCCCTTTTCCTCCATCTTACTGACTTTCAAACCATACAGTGTTTGCATATTTTTCATTTTAAAGTGCCCAAAACTTAAACCAGAACCATTCAGAATGGCTACATATCAGTAATTAGGCAGACTGACCTTTGTTACCACAAGAAAAGAGCCCTCTTGAAACCTGAATTTTCCTTTTGATTCCCCACCGACCTCTCCCATAAGGTGTGCCCCACCTTAGCTGAGAGAAAAGCAATAATATAATAAAGTGTTTCAGAGAACCTAGCTGGAAGTGGTCGATTTTCATGGTGCTGTTGTTGACAGGGCCAAAGATGGTGATCACGGAGACTTTCCTGGTGGCCATCTTGCAGAAACTTTCCAGATACTCATCTCGCTGCTGCACATACATACTGTTCTCAGCCTTGGGAGCAGTGATTAGCTGGAGGAGGGTGAAAGCAAGAAAATAGTGACTCACGGTGATAGTTTCACACAGAGGCAAAAGCCAAAGGGATGATTTGGAATAGAGGGTTGGTAGTGACTGACACCTAAATGAAGAAACTAAATTGTTTTGTTGAATAGATAGTATAATTAAGGCCAAAAGAGACCATTTGGAAAGGCCTTTTTTTAATGACTCCAGACAGCTTAGAGTTTTCTATTCATTTCCACTATTGTCTGCCTTCATTACCAGTCTCCACATGTCTTGGTTTTCTCATTTGTGAACTCTGCACAGGAATGCTTCTTTCGCAAGGCTGATGTAAGCATTACATGATACTTGGCATGCAACAATTGTTCAATAAATGCTATCTCTCTTGTTTTATGTTTTATTTATTTATTTTTTAAATGACTGTATTCTCTCTCTCTCTCTCTTTTTTTTTTTTTTTTTTTTGCTGCACCACCCACGGCATGCGGGATCTTAGTTCGCCAACCAGGGATTAAACCCGTGCCCCCTGCAGTGGAAGCACAGAGTCCTAACCACTGGACCGCCAGGGAATTCCCATTTCTTCCTCTATTTTGATCTTCATTATCTTAATTGGCTGCTCAGACATTCATGAATTCAGTGGTTACCACTATTATTTCATGTCTCACGGTGTTGAGTTTCATAGACAGGCCTTAGGCACTATGGAACATTCGACGGCTTAGAATTTTTATGGGGCAACCTTGCAGAGAATTTTTAGGACAGCCTTTTGGTCCAGTATTGTCACAGAATATAGTCATTGTCACACTGGGCCTGCATAGAGCTCGTGGTGGATGTCTGATGTTGGAGTCCTCGAACAGGATGGGTTTTACTCTTTCAGTTCAGCCTTCTCTCCAATTCAAAACTGTATTTTTCACCTAGCCCCTGTGTCTCTCACACTCACTTTGAAACTCTTGACTTTTTCTGGGGAAAGAGAAGATACAGCAATAGAAAGAGATGATTTAGTCACCAGCTATCTGGGAAAACATATTTCATTATTTTGGATAAAATGAGGATACTCTTATTTTTTAGGGCTCCTCTTGAACCCTCTCCCTAAGACTGCCTCAGTGTTTTAATCGAGCCCCAAATAAAAGCCTTTTGACTCTGGTGATTGTTTTTGCTGCCTTTTCCCGAGCTTTCTCCAATTTTACCAGGTTCTTCCTGAGCAGAAACCAGAACTGTGTACCACAATCCATGAGTGTGTAGGCATGTGCTGTTCACCCTGGAAGTGGAAGGACATGAAGTTTTATGCTGATGATGACCAGGTCTTTGTTGACCTCTCTAACCCCATTAGCTCACTAGGCTGATGTCTGCAGTAAACACTGTCTACTCACCCTTTGCAGGCTCATCATTAGTTCAGAGGCCAGGATTGAACTGGCAGTGAAAGCATGGAGTCCTAACCACTGGACCACCGTCTATACGGTTTCTTTCATTTGACCAATTCAAATTCGTCAACCACTTTTCTACTTACCCATCTAACCTTATAAAATATTTCTGAAGTTTGTGGCTATTAGCTTGGCATTTTGCAGAGGGAAAGTCACCATGTTGTTAACCTCTTTATCGAATACTTTATCAAAATGGTAACAAATCTGCTCCCAGCTCATCCTGCTGTTTATTTTGCTCTGTCAGAGATGTGTTTATTGCTGCCTGCAGGCTTTCCCTTCTAAGAATTCTCTGTGCTTGAGAAGATACTATGCTTCATGGAAATCAAAATGAGTTCAGGGCTTCCCTGGTGGCGCAGTGGTTGAGAGTCCGCCTGCCCCGGTCCAGGAGGATCCCACGTGCCGCGGAGCGGCTAGGCCCGTGAGCCGTGGCCGCTGAGCCTGTGCGTCCGGAGCCTGTGCTCCGCAGCAGGAGAGGCTGCAGCGGTGAGAGGCCCGCGTACCGCAAAAAAAAAAAAAAAAAAAAAAAAAAAAAAAATGAGTTCAATAGCTTTTGAGTGGAACATTAACAAAGTTTATCCAGAATGAAGTTTTGTTTTGTTTTGTTTTTCTCAGATTGTTATTTATCTTAAATAGACATGATTTCATCTATTTTTTTTTAATATGCAGAGAAACTGGAAGTTCATACACTGCTGGTGGGAATGTAAATGGTTTTAGCTACTTTAAATTTATTTATTTATTTATTTATGGCTGTGCTGGGTCTTTGTTTCTGTGCGAGGGCTTTTTCTAGTTGTGGCAAGCGAGGGCCACTCTTCATCACGGTGCGTGGGCCTCTTACTATCGTGGCCTCTCTTGCTGAGGAGCACAGGCTCCAGACATGCAGGCTCAGTAGTTGTGGCTCACGGGCCTAGTTGCTCCGCGGCATGTGGGATCTTCCCAGACCAGGGCTCGAACCCGTGTCCCCTGCATTAACAGGCAGATTCTCAACCACTGTGCCACCAGGGAAGCCCCGATTTCATCTATTTTTGATTTTGTATTTATATACCTCTTCAGATGGACAGGGCGAGTAGGAAATGCTTGTTTTAGAAAAATAACTTCCCAAGAGGAAAATAATAAAATTTCCCCTTATTTATTTGTTGATTCATACTTAGTCTTAAAAAAGATTTAAGGTGGCTATAAAAAGATATAGTGATGGTATTTTCGTTTTTGTTAGTTTTTTAATTAGCTACATGACATTTGAAAATAATTCTTTAGGTTTTCATGGTAGCCCACATCCAGGAGTTTTGTTTTGTTGGTATGTTTTAGGTTTTTCTTTCTGGCTTTTTTTTGTTCACAGATACACTATATTAAAATAAATAAAATGAATGTTTAAGTGAGAACACAAAAGAGTAAAAAAAACGAAGGTAAGATTTACTGGTAATGAGTCTGGATTCCCTGTGCTAAAAGAAGGATAGGCCCATATTTAGAATATATGCTAGATGACTGATAATTACCTGCCTCTGTAACTTCAAATCCATACATAGACTCCATTCCATTCATGGACCCTTACAGTACATGGACAGACCATGATATGACAGGATTTTAAGAGTCCTCAAAGCCCCCTTTGGTCTTTTTCTCCCCCTTGTGCATAATTGAGAATTTCAGAGAATATGTAATCAAATAGAACCTCATTCTCCCCTGCCTGGCAGCTTCTCCCATGTATCTCTGAATACAGTAGCCTTAGGCCCTGGATACCCAGTGGGAGCTGTACTTAAATAAATAAAGGGCTCTGATGTTTACTTTCACCTCAGGCCCTTTGCCCAAGGAAGCCTTAACCCACCCGTGAGGTGACATTCATTTAGCATGACTCATTTCCTAGCTTCCAGCCCTCCACAACCTGGCCTCCGGCTTTCCCTAGCTAACTTTCCTCCTATTCCTCCCTTACGTGACCTCTTCACCCTGTAGCCAGACTGGCCTAAATTGTGAAATGAGAGGAATCTGTGCAGAGTAGCACAGAGAAAGGGTGATTGCAGTCAAAATTGGAAGGCCTGCATTTTAGTCCTAGTTCAACCCCTGGCTACTCTGTAACCTCAACAAGGCCACTTAACATTCTGAACCTTAGTTTTCTCATCTTTACTGTGGAACAACTTCCCTATGAGCTCATAAAGTAGTGAGAATCAAGCATATACATTAGTATATATATTATGTATAATATATATACAGCCTGCGTGCACCACAGCATCATAGATGTATGCTGCCTCTGAATAATTCACTCACATTCTGCCTTCACCCATGTCACCCTTCTCACCCAGAAAGTCCTCCCCACCCTTCCATCTTATCAGAATCTGAGTCATTCTTCAAATGCAGCATCCTTCTTAAAGTGTCTTCTAGCCCACAATGCTCACTTTCTCCTTTTAATTACTGTTCTTATTGCCTGCACGGCTCACCTGAAATTTATGTATTTCCTTTTACTTCTTTGTTTCATGTTTATGTAATATCTCCCCAACCAGAGGATCCATTCTTCAAGGCACTGAAGCTCCAGCCCCACCATTGCCCTGCAGACAGTAGAAGCACAATTCTGGCCCACGTTCCTCTGGCTACACAGATCATTCCAGCCAGAGGAGTGGTTTCCTGGTTATGAAAGTCAAGATGCAGCCCACGAACCGTTGGTAAAGACACTCTCCCTTATGTTCAATCTGCTCCTCGAGTTTGCAGCACAGAAAGTAAAAGAGGCTGATCATCTAACGTATTTCAGCGACTCTTTCCCTGTGTGTTGACATCTACGTCCCATTCATTTTCTAGTGTGGCACTACTTCAAACAGTGTTTAAAATGGTATCCAGTCCCCGCTTCCTAAAAAGAGCATTCTAGAACTTCTCAGTAAACATTATTGTCTAGCACTTGGCCTCTTTCCAGTTTGGTGGTGATAAATCAGGGCATGTAAAGTGAATTTAGAATTGTGTTGTTCTTTTTCATGTTTCTGTTCCAACTGGTATGTTGGCACAAGCAGCCTCAGAGTATAATCAAGCCAGGTTGCATAAGTAAAGGGCACAAACAGGAATGTGAAGATGTCAGAGGGAAGACATTTTAAGTCTCAACTTATTCCAAATACTGTGTTAAGGTCAAAATACTAGGACAGGATTCTGAGAAATAGCGTCCCAGCTGGTAGTCTGCCTTAGTAAACCGGAGCTTTATATCCTTTTCTAAAATTAAACCAAATAAGTAGATTGTTGTCCCAATATCCAGATTTCTGAGGTAAGGTTAAAAGTATTAACGTACTTGAATTGCGGGAGATTCAGTCTTCAAAGAATGCTTAAACTTGAACTTGAATCTATGTACTTTGGCGTGATGAGCCCTCTTGCTCATTGACAAGTAGGAAGATCTCAGGGCACAGCATGACGGCTTTTCAGCTACACTCCGGACTCCAGTGCTTTAGTGATAAACAGCTCACCTATATTCTCACTGTTGTCACCCCCAAACCAACACCAACCAGTCTGAGGGATTAGGTTAACTGGGATTCAATCTATTGTTCTCCACTGACTGTGTGGAAAGCCGGTGAGTTGAGGTGCAAAGAACTAGCTTATTAAAGACAGAAACTGTACATTGGTGCTCAACACAAAGTGTTGACAGTTGGTGTACCTCACCCTTTATGTGAGTAATTCAAGGTTGAAAATGAATTTTAAAACATCCGTATTACTAACGTTCATTTCTCAGTTTCCCCTTCTTTTTATGGCATATGTCCATGATAAGCTCACACCCATGGTTTGACCCTCAGTTTCAAAAACCAAACAGACCTCAGTTCTAATTCTGGCTTTGTCACGTATTAGCTATACACCTTGGGAAACTTCTCAGCTTGTCTAAGCTTCTGTTGCCTCCTCTGTAAATGGAGTTGATTAGTCCTTCCTCGTGGGACTGTTGTGAAAGTTAATCCACAGTCTCAGCAAAGCACCTTGCAGGATGTGCCCCTTTCAGTTGACAGGCTGAGAGGCAGAGGGTTTGGAGGCTTGACCTCTGGCCTAAGAATAGGACACCTGGCTCTACCTGAAGCTCCTTTTGAAGCCCATTAGGATGCTGTTCACCTGACCATAACCTATACCATCTCTGCCAGTGTTTCTCTAAGTAGTTAAGTAGCAGTTATGTGATGTTTTCACATCTAAAGAATGATATAAATAAATGCAAAGCAGTAGGTTAACTGTAGTTGGGCACCAAGTTACTGAAAATCTGGGAAGGTGAGCTAAAGGGCCAGCACAACTTCTTGGAATGCAAACCTCATTTCAGTTTGAGCACACTGGGTTAGGTTGAGGCCAGTTGGAGGGCTATGTTGTCAGCTGTACTTGAACAGCTTGGAGGCTGCTGAGCCTTAATGAATATTAATTGAATCACTGAAACTTCCTGAATAACATCAGCCATGCTTGACAGGAAAAATGAGTGGAAAAAAGATACATGGCACCAGCAAAATCTTTCACCCAGAGACACTGGTCTCCTCTCTGTCTGGTGAAAAAGACACTTTTCTCTCCATCTTTTGACTTTATGTTGTGTTTCTTTTATCATGCCTTTTCTAATCCATTCTTCTTTTAGACATCATCAGCTCTTCAGAGAACACAGTTCTGATCTGATCATCAGCTGAGCACACGTGGGACTGAAATGCCTCCTGTTGGTATTTTCTTTCTAATAACAATCCCAGTTCTCTGTCCAACCCCAAAGAGCAACATTGCCATGAGCAATCCCAGCTGGTTTCTGTTTTGCCTCACATGACATCAGCAGAACCTGCCGTTTGAGTTTCATTTGCTAGAAATTTATGATCAGGGATACTGTTAAAAGCAGAAAAGACCCAGCTGGGCTTTCAAATCCCTGACTAAGGGAGTGGAGAGAAAGAGAGAGAAATGAAAGGCATGACTAATATCAGGGATATAGTATGAAAACCCCTTTCTTCTGACTCACAAGCTAGGGGCGGTGGAAGTATTTGCCAGATGGGTGCACAATTACAATTCTGACATTTTACCCATGATTATTTCCCCCCTGGTTAAAACCTGACCACGAGGAACACTATGTCTGCCCTGCTGGCCAAATGGCCAGGGTTGGGTGATATGCTTTAGTAGGCTGGACAAAGTCCCAGGTACTCAGGAAGAGAGCAGTAGAGCACACTACCAGTGCTTTCCCATACCCCAAAGACAGCACTTTGCCCCCAGAGTTTCTGTACTAGGTAGGATTCTACTCTGAAATCAGTGATTCTTCTGGTTCTGACTGGAAACCTGTGTACTCTGGGAATAACCAAGCAGCTGTTAAACTACTCTAACAGTCAGCCTATCCTCTACTAACCTAAGTTTACATAGTTACTTTAAGGCTCTGGTGAAAAACGAGGTAACAACATACAAAAAATATGTAAAAAGACACACACACACATCACACACACACACATGAACCTGTAGAATCAACCAAAACTTAGGCTTTGTTCTAATACATAGATACACACACTATGGATGAAATAGCTAAGAGAATCTGGGGATATGCCCCACCCATGATAAATATCACAAGGGACTCTGCTCTGAATAGTATTTCAAACGCACATTTAACTTTTTGAAACCACTAAAGATACATGGACGCCAGAGTCACTTTGCTCAGATCATTAATCCAAATTTAGTTGGAAAAACTAAAAGACCCTCTAAGAGATGCCATCCCTTACGGTGGCAGGAACACAGGGCATGGAGTCACCTTGTGTCTTCAGCAGGATAGATGCTGACCTCAATGGCATGGGACAGCTCCCTTCCACCCGGTTAGCTGAGAGAATTATTCCTGACTCAGGTTACCCAACATCCATTTGCTGATCTTTTTCTCTGAATTAACTGCATTATGCACTTTTCCTCCCAGGCAGCCTGGAGTAAAATGTAACATTAGGAAGCCAGGGGCAAAAAAGGGCCCCTAGCCCCTTTTTAGTGCCCTTCTTGGAAGGGCACTAAAATAGGGGCAAGGAGACATTGAGAGAAGAAGAGCCTTTCTCTACACTGATGAGAATGCCTGTACGTTTAAGATGGTGCTTATTCCCATCCAAAGCCCTCTTGGGTCTGACTAGGTTCTGGTATCATTCTTTGGACGGTGGCAAAGCAGTGGGGGAGGCAGCCTTTAGGGGAGAAGATTTTAGCCAGCTGGTTTTAAAAGTATATTCGTGAGGGCAGACCAGCAAGGACCCTTCCCCACTCCCGTCATAACCACTCCCCACCCAGGCTGCTCTACTTTCCCCTTTGAGTCTTCCAACTGCTGATATATACCTAATTAGGGGGGAAAGGAGGACACCTGCCATTTACCCATGCACATGCTTCTGGTTTTTAAGCTCATGCAGAGAGAAACGCTTGTCCTAAATTGTGACCACGGCCAGTGCATTCCACTTTAGGTATTCTTTGCACTTGGCGGAAGGGAGCGGTATCCTCCTGTGTATCTTTCCACTGTCCTGTGGAAGAGAGAAGTAAAGTGGGGATGGGCCTGATGGGTTTGGAGGAAGCTGAGTACAGGTGCTTCCCTGGGCTCATGGCTAAGATCCCCCAGTCATTGATTCTGTACTTAGGGCTGCGGGTCTGTGTGGATAGAGGTTCATAGAATATCTTAACCAAAAGGAACCACTGGCCTGGCTGGCTTTCCTTGACAAACCTCATGATCATAGCATGAACATAGCGCCTGTTCAGCCACAGGCTGCCATCCAACAATGTGATTTTAGAAAAATAACACACCAAGCCCGGACACTGCCTCGGCCCACGGAACAATGCCAAGGAGAAGATTACTTACAAGGAGCCTTCGTTTGCCTTCCAAGGGCCCCAGCAGGTCGGTCACCGACTTCCTGGGACTCTGCGCGAAGTGTTTCGTGGGTTTCAGGTGCCCGTCCTTCTCCGTTCTCCCCGCCTTTTTCTTCTTGTTCTTCTCTTTCTCCTGCCTGCTCTTTTTCTCAGCCTTGTCCTTCTTCACTTGCTTTTCACTCTTGAGTAACTTGTCTGCTTTCTCACTCTTCACCCTCTTTTTCTTCTCCTTCTCGGGTTTCTCAAGCTTTTCGTGCTTTTTAGACTCCTTCGCTTTTTTGGGGGCAACATTCCCCACCTGCAACTCCTCCTCCAGCTGAGAGGCGGTCGGCCGGCTGAGGTCATACTTACCCTCGTACTCATTGCTAAGGATTTTGTCCCGGGCTTTCTTTTGGGGAGGTTTCCCCTTTGCAGGCTTGTGAGGACCCGGCCCCACATTCGGGTCCCGGGGGCCGTGCTCCCACCTGTCCGTGCGGTTGTCCTGGAAACGGCCGGCGCCAGCCCTGGTGCTGGGCTCGGAGACGGTGGTGGGAGGGGCAGCCGTGAAACGCTCGAAGCTGGTGGCCTTGCTGGGCCTCCGGGCGGTCTGCGGCCTCTCCCTGGGCTGCTCCTTCCTGGGTGGAGGGTAGAGGTTCTTGGAGGCCACGGGGCCCCTGGCAGTGGCCACCTCGGCTGTTGCTGAGGCCCTGTGAGGCTCCGAGGAAGGGTGCACCGGGGGCGTCCAGGGCCTCTGGGTGGTCGGAAAGCCCACGGGGGTTGTAGGTCTTGCAGTTACCGTCACCGGCCGATAGGTGGCCCGAGTCACTGCTGTGGCTGCAGCAGGAGGCAGGGTGGTGGCCCGTGGGGTTGTGGGCGGTGGAGGAGGGGCCCCCGCAGCGGTGGCCGCTTTCCTCATCGCCTTCAGCCGACTCTCCCTGGTTGGTAGCACTTGTGCTCTCCTCTGCTCCTCTTTCCTCTTCTCGCTGCTCAGGCCTGGCCTTCCTGCCTCTCTGCCATCGTTCCCTTCCTCCACCACCTGGCCCTCTACCCCGGAGGCCTTACATTTTTGCACAAAACCCTTCTGCCTGATCTTCTCTATCCTGCGGATGGGGCCCTGGTCGATGATCTCATACATGGCCTCCAGCCTGACCGGATAAGGGTAGCGCTCCTCCACCTGCAGCGTCTTCTTCAACAGCACCATGCCAAACTTGCCCTTCTCCAGTTTCAAGAAGCTCATCAGCTTTGGGATGAGGCTGGGGTCCAGGGGCTGCTCCAGGACCCGGCCCTCAGTGGTGATCCTCCGCACCTTGCCTCCTTCCTCGCCTGCCTGGTGGAAAAGCACGATCTGCTGGATGTGCCTTTCCGCCAGCTCACAATACACATCGTCCTTCAGCAGGCTCATCATGAGCCGGTAGTAGCCTTCCGAGGCGTGGGGGGCCGAGATGACCCACACCCTATTCTTCCCTGCAAAGCTGGCAAGGATGTTGGGAGAGCTGGAGCCAGAGGGGAAGCGCAACATTCTTGACCGAGCTGAAGACCCCTCATCTCGGACCATCTCACGGGGAGAGCTCCGGGCTGCTGGTCTCCGCACAGTTCTCACTGGGGCCCTGTGGATACCCAGGGAGGCTGACGGTGCCGTGGCATGAGCCACTCTCAACACCGGTATGCTCCTCCTTCTTTGGAGAGGCTGGAGGTTTGGTTCTTCCGGAGTGGTTCTCTCAATTCCCTGAGACCTCCCCGTGTGCCTCAGTAACCGAGCTGGCCTTCTGTTGACGGGGGAAACCGGAGGCGCTTTCTGCCCTCCGCGGCTCCCTCTATTCATGGCATGCGCGTGGGGTTCTGATCCGCACACCAGCCACAATGCCAGTAGCATGGTAAAACTGGGTCCCATTCTCCATGTCATTGTGCAATCCACTTTGGGGAGGCAGCAGGGTCAAAAGACAGAAAGCGGAGGGCAGAGTAAAAAAAGAAAGAAAGAAAATCATTTAATTGCAAACAGAGCTGGGCATTATCTCTTTCTCTATCTTGGCCAAGGGGAGGGGAAGGGTGGGGGGCGGTTAGAGAAGAAGGAGGCAGGTCAGGGAATGGAAAGTCGGATGAGATCCTGTTGCATTTAAGTCCCTGTAATTTGTCAGTGCTTAGCAGAGACAGCTATATTAAGCAGGAAACCCATTCAACATGCTTGCACTGTTTCAACTGACTGTCTGATGCTCCAGAGAAAATGCACACTGAGCGTATCAATTATGACAACATTCCCATTTCATTTCTTCAAATAAGCGACAAAGAAACAAACAAGCACAGCAAAGACAGGCAGGATTACACACTTACATGGTGGCTCATGGAGATGGAATGCAGAGGCTTTAAAATGTAATCTGAAGTGTGCTCCCAGGACAGTTCCTAGATGAAATACTTTTCCTCCCAACTCTCTTTCTCCTTTGCGAGGCTGTCCGATACAAAGGGGTCTACTGCAGCTCCAGCTCCCAAAGCCACACGCAGACCACCGCCTGTCTGGACCTGAGGGCTGAGCTTTCTTCTTTTCTTTCTGGCTGTGCCTTTTTACCTTCTTGACAAGTAGAATGAGGTGAAAGGAGCTGTCCTTTTAAGTCTTTGCATCTCCATTTGTCTGCAGCTTCTTTCTGCTCAGGCTTGTGTGTCTGTGTGTGCCAATGCCCCCGGCCGACAGTACTGGACGCCCCTTAAAGTGGAGCCCCAGCTATTTCTGAATCTCGCTCTTTCTCTTTTTCGAGTTCCAGGATCCTTCTTATCACCCTTTCCCCCACAGTCTGGCTTAGTCCCTTTGTTTCCGAGCGTAAAAGCACTGGGATTAATATAGTTTCCAGGCTGAGGGAAAACACAGGAATGTGATGTTGAAAAAGGACTTTTTTCTTTTCCTTACGCTTCTCTCCTCCCTTTATTTCTTCCCACCTTTTTCTCTCCTCTTTTCCTTCTCCTTTTTCTTCTTCCTCTTGCCTGGATTCAGTCCCAGCAATGCCAGGACAACCTCAGTTTTGATCCAAACCAAACTCAAACAACAGCAGCCACTGGAAATCAAGGAAACTTCACTAAGAATTTAACAGATCAGCAAAACACCGCCTCCTTCCCATTTCAGCATGGTGAGCCTGAGCCTGGACTGGGGGAGAGAGAGGGGCTGTTCTTTGGGGTTGGGCTGGGGCGGGGTGGGGGAGAGTTTTGAAACACTGCACATCATCATAAATCACTTTAGAACAGGATGGCTGAGGACTTAACCCCTTCCCCACTGAGTCATCAGGGCACTATCCCTTCCTGTCTGTACACAGACTGCACTCTGGAAAGTGAAAATTCTCAGATTTCTACATCTGACTGCTTGGTTTTCCTAGAGACAGATACTCATTTACGTCAGGATGATTGGCTGTACATACACAGACAGTATGTACATTTATAGTTCCATGCATGTATTTTTATCTCTTTCTCCCTGCTTCATGCATTTCGTTTGAGGTTGGAAAAGCCCATGGAAAACATGGCTGGGTTGTTTTTATTTTATGCTAACTGGGGATCATATTACTGTGTTCTTGTTCCTAGTTTCTCTTTGGCATGAAAGGAAGCTGGTAAAAGGTTAGAAATGCAGGCAGTGGCTGCTGTTCCCCTGAGATTGTGGGCAGCCATTACACAGGGAAAGGCCATTATGACCTCCAATTCTGGGCTCTGGCTAGAGATGGTAGGCTAAGAACTTCCTCAGAGGGCACGAGTGTATGTGCATGAGTGTGTGTGTGTGTGTATGTGTGTCTCAATATCTTGCTCTCTGGAGGCTTCAGGTGTCCAGAGGGCTTTAGGCAATCCTTAGAAATAGCCATATCGGGTTTCCAAAGGAGATACTGAGGCAGCTCTGTGCATCCACCGCCTGGATCTGCCATGAGGATTCAGCTTTTAGTGGGGAGGGAAGATGCCTTGGGTTATACAGATATTTCTTCCAGCCTCTCCAAGTGCATTCAGTCAGCATCAACTGCTACGGACAGTGGTGAGCCAGGGTTTTCAGAAGGTCCCTTGAAAGCTAGGCCATATTAATGGCTGCCTTCTCTGAATAAAACCTGGTCCCTGCTTGCTCCCTTTAATCAGCCCCATCTCCGACTGGTCATTGACTTTTCCTTCACATAAGCTCCCAGCACTGAATTGAAGGTCTGTAGAGGGCTGAGTGTCAGGCTCTCAGTCCACAGTGCGAAGACCAAGGGGTGCCAAGAAGGAAGGCCCCCCTGTGGAGCCATCTCAGATCCTTGTGAGTCCAGAACAAAGGTGGGCTTCAGGCAGAGACCGTCTGTCTGTCCCGTGGAGGCAGAGATTTCCCCTTTCATGGGATTCACCTGTTAAGTTGATCAAATGCCTTGTGCTGAGTTGGACAGTCCTAGATGTGATTTCCTTTCTCATACCATAATGTGTTCCGCACAATCCCTTACTAGGTCTCCTCGCTTCCTTCTTTTCTCCTCCTTTTGTCTTCTCCCTGCTGATAACTCCTATTCATTGAGCATTTTCCCGTGAGGCTCTGGTCTTGGCACTTCCATATATTCTTTTATCTAACCCTTACAGCCTCCCTAAGAGATAGGTGGGATCATCCCCATTTTACAGATGGACAGCCTGAGACTGAGTGAGTTTAAGTAACTGCCTACTGTCACGCAAATACTAAGAGGTGGTCCTGAAATTTGAACCCAGGTGTAGAACTGTCTACAAAGCATTATGTTATCCTGCCTCTCTCTTTCACTTTCTTCCCATGCCCTCTCTTTTTTCTCTTCCTTCAATTTCTTTTTGTGTTCCCCATATTCATAGAAGAATCTCATTTATTTTGCTCAGAGCACTTACACTTTTAGAGTCCTACTTTCTGGAATAATTGGTTTTTTTAAATTTTATTTATTTATTTATTTTTGGCTGTGTTGGGTCTTCGTTTCTGTGCGAGGGCTTTCTCTAGTTGTGGCGAGCGGGGGCCACTCTTCATCGCGGTGCGCGGGCCTCTCACTGTCGCGGCCTCTCCCGTTGCGGAGCACAGGCTCCAGACGCGCAGGTTCAGTAGTCGTGGCTCACGGGCCCAGTCGCTCCGCGGCATGTGGGATCCTCCCGGACCAAGGCTCGAACCCGTGTCCCCTGCATTGGCAGGCGGACTCTCAACTGCTGCGCCACCAGGGAAGCCCCTGGAATAATTGTTTAGCAGTACTTTTTGCCTTTCTTAATAGATCCTTAAACTCTTTTATCCTTTTTCTTGATTGTCCCATGGCTTCCACCAACCTCCCAACGAATTGCACAACATTTGTCACCTATGCACTGGTAAAGTTGAAATAAAGCCACTTTAGCGACCTAGATTTGACCCAGAGGGGAAGCCTGCCCAACCCTGAGCTGGGTCTTCTGGGGTACTTAGGCTTTCTTCCCTTCTGTGAGCTTCAGCCACTAGATGGCGTGCTAAACACATACGCGGGAGAGGACCTAATACCTCCACCTCAGTGTCTCCCCAAAGCTCCCACACGCCCAGCAGACATACCGGCAGCATGCGACTTCTGGTGCCTGCTCAGGGTTTTTCAACCTCAACACCCAAAGCCTTCCCTGGGACCTCAGAAAAACCTCCCAGGGAAGACCAGGGAGCGAGCACATGTCTGATAAGGGCCTAGGAAGTAAGTTAGCATGCACCGCTTTCTGAAAAAGCCCATAATGATGTAGGATTTGCAATGACTCTCAATTTCTAGTCCATGATTTAAGAGCCCTGTTTTTAAACGTTTCCCACCTAGATCTTTCCCTTTCTTCTGTAACCTAAGAAAGAAACATTAACTAATTGCAGAGAAGAGAGAGAAAGAAAGGAGAGAGATTTTAGAGAGGGGGGGATTGATGTTGAGTCAGAGAAAGGTAAAAAGAATAAAATTCAAAACTAGATTTTAGAAATGCTAATTCAGTGATTCACTCACAAGACACTGCCTTGACATTGGTCACATAGTAATTTGGAGGGAGGGAAGGAAAGAATGTGAAAAACAGATTTGCTTTAGAGACACTGGGATGGGGGTGATTATTTGATGAAAATGAGAGTAAACGTAAGGAGACATTCAGAAGCTTGTGTGCTAACTGATCAGAACCACGCTGACCTAAGCCTGCAGCGACCTGAGACCAAGACTCAGGAAAATAACCTGTCCCAGGCACCCTAGAAGAACTATGGGTTCTGTCATAGTTGGTCCCCTACACAGAGTAAACCTCGGTGGATCTTACCGACTCGATTCAAAACATTGTTCTATTGCCCGAAAAAATCATTTGCTTAAGAGGAAACCAGAAAAAAATTAAAAAGGAAAACAGTGCAAACTCTTCAGTGTCCTGTACCCCCAGCAGGAAGAATAGCAGAGCCATTTTTTCACATCTTTGTGGCAGAGACACAAACAGTATTCACATCGGGGATAATGCTACGTGGTTTTCCTTTCCATCTGCAGACTGTAATCAATGTTCAGTCTTCAGCCACATTTATGTCATTCAGAATGAAAATGAACTCTTCCCTTTCTCAGCATTCACAGTGTAGGACAAACTGAAGAAATGAACAGCAAAGTCAAGGGGAAAGCCCACAATGACCATGATCTGAGGACGCTGCTGCTGCGGCTACCCAGAGAAATTCTGAGAAAGGGTAATCCCCAAAAAGAAACACTCTGAAATTGTCTCTGAAATGTCAACAAGCTCGCAGGTTTAATCTGAAGTTGAGGTATGTGTATACGTTTTTAAAAAAATAAATAAAAATAAAAGTTACCTGATACATAGTGGCCAAAACTATTGGGAAGAACAGTTTTAATATTCTTTTTTTATTCGTTTAGTTTTGATTACTTCAGAGGTTTTTTTGGGTGAGAGGGACCTTGAAGCCATTTTTTTCCAGATGGAAAGTTGTTTAATTAAGAAAATGTTGAAGTCCTAATTAGAGCAAATTGAAGGTTTTTGCCATAGCAGAGATTAAGGGACTATGTGAATGACTTAATGGCTCATTTAAAATCTTTAACATTTAAATTTTAAGTCTTTAACCCCTCAATTTGCTGCTTGAAGGGTTAGTTGTGAATTGGGAGGGGGTGACCTGTACTGAGTTCAAAGTCAGCTATTAGCCATTTAATGCATACAAAAGTTTATATCAATCAGGTTTCAAGGGGGAAATTCTAAATATGTTGCTCTCCATGCCCTTAGGTATAACCAAGTAGAGAGCAATGGTCCAATTTCTTTCTCCCAAATGTTTGCAAGAGTGCAGACTTCATACCAGGAATGGTAGGGAATGAGGCAGTGTCTTCCCCTCAGAAGCTCACAGCCCACTGGAGAAGATAAACAAATATTAGTCCATTATACTCTCTGCAGCAGTACTGCCAACTTTATCTTCATGTAAAAATTCAGTGCCTCTTTGATTCCTGGAGCAGGCTTTACCGTGAAAGAGGCTTCCCATGGCAGCTCCTGAGTGGCACCTGGAAAACTTGCTTGGTATATTCCATTGGCTCTAAAGTCCGCTAGGGTCCACAAGAGTCCAAGATACTCTGCCTCGCAGGACGTGCTAGATCGCCTGACAGGCCTTTCATCCTCATTTTCCCAGTTCCCATCTGGGCTCTGTATCCTGCATTTGTCCTGCTAGGATTGCCCTGTCTTTCACTTGTTTCTCTGTATTGACCCCGCACTTCAGGTTTTGATCACATCACTCAGGACATCACCTTATTTACATGAGGAGGCGTGAGCCATAAGGATGGTAATGCATTCATTCAACAAATATTTATTCAATGCCAGGCATTGCTCTAGTCACTAGGGATATAACAATGAACACATCCTGATCTCATGGAGCTTCTGTGCCAGTAATAGGAAACAGACTATAAGAATATGAACAGATAAATAGACCTAGACCTAGACATGTGCTTGGAAGAGATTTTTAAAAGGGAAGGGAGTATAAGGTGATGAAAGGAAGGAGGCCGTATTAGATAAGGGTCAAGGATAATGATTCTAAGTGAAGCTAATGGAGCAAGTCACTCAAGTATCAGGGGAGGGAAAGAACAGTCTAAGTAAGAGGGAGCAGCAAGCATATAGACACTGAAGCAGGGACTATGTCACAAATGTGTCTCAGAGGAGTGATGTTGAAAGACATTAAGTGAGGATGTGTCAGAACCTGATACATGGTGAGGGCTTTTCTCTTTCATTTTAAAATTTTATTTATTTATTTATTAGAAGTATAATTGATTAACAAGTGTCGTGTTAGTTTCAGGTGTACAGCACAGCGATTCAGATTCTTTTTCAGATTCTTTTCCCTTATAGGTTATTACAAAATATTGAGTAGAGTTTCCAAAAACCTGATACATGGTGTGAAATGGGTGCTACATGGAGAATGGAGTATGGCAGCAGGAAGACCAGTGAGGAAGCTATTGTACTAGTGTAAGCGAAAGGTCAGGTAGATTGAATTGGGGTGCCAGGGGCCGTGAAGGTGCAGAAAAGTCAACCTCTTTTGTAGATGTTTTGGAGGTAGAGCCAACAAGGGCAGAAACAATCACAATTTTTTTTTTTAATTCCCATTTAACACTCTGGTACAAAGGTTGATTAGCCTGTTGGTACATGAGTCTAAACTTCAAAGAGGACTGAGCAGGGATTATACATTTGGAAGGTTATTTAAAGTACGAGGCTGGGAGAAATCACTTAAGGAGCAAGTATAGGTGGAGATGAAGAGTTCTGTGGCCTGGTGTACAATGTTTAGAAGATGAGAAGAGGATAAGGGACGGGGAGGAGGGGCAGCTCATGGTGGGAGAAAGGCAGGAGCTCATGGTGGTTTATTCTCACTCACAACTTGAACCATATGTTACCTCTGGCCCTCTCTCCACAAGTCCTTACTACATGTGTCCACATTCAGTTCATTCTGCAATGTGCAGGCCCTGTAACTATCTCTTCCACGGGGTTTTCCCAGAAACTTCAATATGAATCACTTTCCTTTCTCTGAGACGGTATTTTGTACAGCATCACTCTTCTGATCTTTTTGTCCTTCATATATGGGTTCTTTCCTTCCAAGCAGATCTTTAAGCTTCTGAGAACATGGAATAGCCTTACATTTATTTTGCATCCTTCACAGCACCCTGCATATAGTTAAGGCACAAAAAATTACAGTTAAAAGGAGCAATGGCAAAACCCCAGAACACAACCCAACTACAACATATCACTTTAAAGAAGGAAAGAAAAGAAAAAAAAAAAACTACACTTAATGAACCAGAGGGTCCCTTTATCTCTATTTATTAAATAATAATAGTAGAAACAAAAGACATAGCACTATAAACCATCAAAATTAAACCTTATACTTGCACTGAATTATGGAATTGTGACATTGAGGCAAAACATTTTATGTAAAGTAATATAAATCTTCATTTTATTCATTCATTTATTCAAAAACTATTTATAGAGCACCTTTTATGTGCTGGACATTATTCCAGTGTTGGGAATATGGCAACAGATAAAAATCGCTCCTTTCATGGAATTCACATTCTGTTAGTGAGAGATAAGCACTCTAAAGAAAAACAATGAAGGGAAAAGTTATAGTGAATGAAGAAATGTACCATTTAAGATGGGGTGATCAGACATGATCGGGGCTAGCCTCATCAAAGTGGTTATATGCTGCATGTCAAGGAATCTTTGGCATATCTTCAACTTTGTCAATTCTTCAACCTTTGATTTTGGAGTTGAGTATTAGTCATAGTCTGAAGGAGCTAAGTCTATTGAATGAGGTAGATGACCAAACTGTATAATTCTGGTTGGGGTCAAAATAATAAATGACTATAAAGTAATAAGTTTCCTACGTGGTTCATTAATTGGTTTTGGAGGAAAAAGCTCTGAGTGTCTGGCATAGAATAAGTACTTACATGTTTCAATGAATGAATAATTGGAACGTCACTATCTACAGTCTCCTAAGATGACTGCTTTGAAGTCAACGATATTAATTTGAACTCTGCTGTTTAAAAAAAAAAAAAGTCACATTCATTTGTAATCACATCTCAAAAATCTGTTAAAAAATGATATTGTTCTAACTTAAATGCTTTTAACCAAAGTCTTGCAAAAACTCCAGAATGAAGATCAAATACGATGTGGTCTTCAAAGCAAGTTAAAAGTTCAAAGTCGAATTCGTTCTGAATATGTTAACAGGTAACATTCCAAAGTTTTAAATAATATTTTTATTTACAAGTTAAGTATGGGAAATAAAATCATGTGATCCCTTTACAAATAATTTGTGATGGTGGATTTTGGCAGAAACCTTGGCATTAACTATTGGGAAAATTCAGTCAGTACAAGTAAATGTTAGTAACTGCATCAAAATGAGAGGAACAGCTTAGATTGAAAAAAAATTCCTAATTAGAGAACAGTTTCCATGTTTGGAGATTTCACTCATTCATTGGATAGGATTTGTTTTGCCTCTGAGAAAGCAGCACAAAATCTGCAGCCCAACAAACTTTAGACTGGAATCCCAGTTTCACTGTTTACTAGTTGCGTGACGTGGGCAAAGTGTCAACCTCCCTGAACTTCAGTTTCTTCATCTATAAAAATGTGAATGGTTATTTTTTATATAAATAATAGGATTCAATTTTTTTTCTAAAGATGGTTTTGTTACAGTATTTCACGGTTCAAATAACAGCAAATTCGTGGCTCGCTGCTGTAAATGACAGGAAATTTGTCAGCTCACACAAATAAAACATCCTGAAGTGCGGCGAGCTTTTGGGTTGATTTGCTTCAAAAGTTCTCAGTCTTGTTTGTTTGTTTATTGTGGTAAAATATACACAACTCTTACCATTTCAATGATTTTTAAGTGTAGAGTTCAGTGGCATTAAGTACACTCACACTGTTGTGCAACCATCACCACTGTCCATCTCCATAACTTTTGCATCTTCCCAATTTGAAATTCTGTACCTATTAAACAATAACTGCTTGTTCCTCCCTTTCCTCAGTCCCAGGTAACCACTCTTCTACTTTCTGTCTCTATGAATCTGTCTCTATGACTGAGAATGGCTAGTTTTAGTGTATGAAACGTGCCTAATACTCAGCTTAATGGTGGGGGAAATGGTATCCACACAAGAGCAGTCATAAATTCAGACTTCTAGCCTAAGGAAAAAGGCAAATGAAACAACATGGGAAGGAGCTAAAGGGTCAGACAGAGGTGCTAAGCATCAAACACAAAGAGGGATGACTAAGCATTGGAAGGAGACTCACCTGTTGTGTATTTTGTGCCAATCTGTCATGAAATCAGAAGCCGGAGCAGTGTTTACACTTTGTGTCTCCTGTTGGCTCTCACTTCTAAGGCTGTAATAGTCTTCCAACTGGTCTTCTGGCCACCAGACTCATCCTTTCCAATCCATCCTCCAAATGATTGTCACTATAATTTTCTTCAAACATCAACGTTTCATTCCTGCTGCAAATTCCTCAACAGTGAGCAGAGAACTTCAGAGAGAAAGCTCAAGGCTCCCCTGGCCTAGAAGTGACATGGGAAAGTAGGCACTGATGCTAGCAGTAACAATGGAAAACTGGTGGTGGTGTGAAGTTGGATCAAGTTGAAAGGAGGAATGAGACTTCATGCCTGCAATGTAACACCCGAGTGGAGCTTGGCACCCTGAGATTTCCTCCTGCAAAGACGGTTTTGAACTTTAACCAACAGATGAATATGGTGTAGAAGATGCCTTGAGGAGCAAGAGAAATGCATGGCCTCAAGGCCATGGTCTTCAGGAAAAAAACCACTTGCTACTTTGAGTGTGAGTGGCACAGAGTTTACTGGAACTATGAAACCCCTTAGAGACACATCTCACAGGGTAAATTGAATAGAGAACACCACCATATATGAAGGGAAAGCAGAGCCCCAGAGCCTCTGTTTCCAATTAAAGAGCAGCTAAACTGCATGATTTGGAAATTGAAGGGCACTGATTCCGTTAATTATGGGTCTTAACGACTTGGCTATAAGAAAGTTTGCCTGAGTGTAAACCTGGAATAAGATGGAAATAATTTATTTTCACCACGGTAGACCTAAATTAACCTAGCTATATTTAAAACTTCGAAAAAGGAAAAAGGCAGGAAGAAGACTGTGATTTTAATTTTATTTTTATAAACAAAATAATTTATGTTATTTTTAAAAGACTGTGACTTTTTTTTAATTTATATTTTTGACTTTTATTTTTAATTTAATGTCTCAAAATAGATGGACATTATAACATGACATATGTACACTATTCATGGTGAGCTAAATTATCAAGATTTCTGTATAAGTGATTATAAATACAAATATAGCATCAAACAATATTTTAAACCCAGATGTTATTTTTAAGAGGTTTTTTTTGAAAAACAAATATTTTATTATGTGTAAATGAGTAATATTCACCCAGTTTATTCAAATGACACAAGTACTTAGTGAGAGATTTGAAACTACCTGTTTCACAGATATTCAGAGCATGACAATCTGACCAATGCTTAAAAGAACCAATTTCTTTCCTGTGTTTTCAACTGCAGTAGAGCCAGCTAAATGTTCATCCAACTTTTCAAACTCAATTTATCTCAGTGGAAAAAATAACCCAACTGATTTTTTTGTTCCTCCCTTTCCCCACTGTGTTTTTCCAGCATCCTGATAGCTGTACTTTCATATGCCCAAATACTAGATAATATTTCGGCTTGCTAGAAGGAAAATGTTATAAGTGTCAGAGCTGTTCAAAGATGAAGAGAGATGTATGCAGAAGCAGTAAGCTCCCTGTTGGAGGTGTTAAAATAGGGGCTCCTTAGCAGAGAATTTAAGCATTAGGTGAGTGGCTAACTCAGGTGAAAGTTTAGCCTGTAGGAGTCTACGGTTACTATGATTACTATGTATGAACTGATGAATTTCCCTGGCTTCTTTCTGAGAAAAATTTACTTGAAATGTTTGTCATCAGAGTTTACCTCTAAAGGCACAAGGTAGAGAAGCAAGTGTCATCATAACACAGAAATATTTACTAGTGGGCTGTTCACTTACAAAGTTAGTTCCAAAACATTTTTCTCCATATAACAACTTTGCCCATCAATTAGCACCTTTATCTAATAAGAAGTGATAAAGAACTGCTGAAATTACATGCAGAGATATTAACAAATAGATCTGGCAGAAGAGAAAATCAACAAGAATGGGAAAAAAAAATGGTACCTCAAGGGAAAATTATTTGGATATCAACAGATTAAGTCTTTTAGAATATCAGTTAAGCCATTGAAAAGCTATTGAATAAGCTTAAAAATGTGATCCTCATGGGGACCGTGCTGTAAAAGTCCAACTGTGAAGTGATGGGTACTAGGTCACATTATGCAGTTTTGTTGGGAAAATCTTACTCTCCCCCAAATCAATAGGTGAGTCATTCCATCATCCTAAGAATTCAGTGCACGGAGTTCCCTGGTGGCCTAGTGGTTAGGATTCTGGGCTTTCACTGCCATGGCTGGGTTCCAACCCTGGTTGGGGAACTGAGATCCTGCAAGCTGCGTAGCGCAGCCAAAAAGAAAAGAAATTTAGCGCACATTTGCAATTACAACTCAATTTATTAAAGCTGAAATAAACTTCATATTTTCCTTTCAGATTTCAAGATAAGGTTGCAAACAAACTTTAAATTATTTGCTATGACATTTAGTACCTGTTGAGATGGGTTGATTCTAATGGCCTTTTTTCAGGATTAAATTTTTGTTGAGTAACATGGACCTCTTGCACTTTCACAAAGAGCTCCTCCAAACAATCTGAAAACAAACATGTAAAATGAGATGCATTGTACTAATAATTTTTAGGAAATTATTTAAAGTTTCCTACCGTACACAAATCTACAGCAGAAATAGCCGATGTATGTCAACTTCAAAGGGAAAAATCTAAGCCTGTTAAAAAAAAAAATCTAATCTGAAGCTTTTTTGGAAATCTAAGATAATTCTATTAATTAATTATACCAAAAACAGTTTGCGCAAGGCAGGAAGCATCCCCTGGGATGTCTGTTCTTGAATGCAATGACTATGGCTCATATTTTTAGGTGATTCAGCATACCTACAGTCAGGTATTTCTCCTGGACTAGGTCGGTCCCCCCTCTGCCTGTGACCTCTGCTCCATGAACCCTGCCTTGGCCTCTTGACCTACCTCTGGGGTTTCAGGGTCCAGCACATCAGTCTGAGTACCTACTAGAGTCAATTTCTACTCCCACAATCCTCACAGGTATGTTGACCTAAATAAAGAGGTAAACTGAGGCAAACTCAAAAAAATGAGTTTACTTGGGAATAGTGGAGGAATTGCAATTTGGGACAAGCAAATTACAGCAAGCTACAGGTGAGTCAGTTGAGGGTTTGTAACAGGTTGTATTTGTAGGCAGGGGATGTAGAGGGGAGAGTTCAGTTAGAGTCAGTTAAAATCAAAAACAAACGAAGACCAGACTTGAAAACTTCCGAGCAGACAAAATCAGTCTAGTCACACAAACAAAGCTTGATCCAGCCCACTTTGTGAGACTGACACGACCTGGGTCATCTCTTGTTCGTGCCTTTGGCAAAACTTCTCACGGTTGATGTGAGACAACCTCTGATCAACCCCCATCATCTGAGAGAATTCTCACACTATCAGTTTTCTGTAAATCAGGCGTTTATAGGAAATTAGTCTCTTAGTTCATAAGTTTTGTCTTCCTGAGGGCATGTGTGTGAGATTCTCCCTTTATCCTCCAGTTTCAGGTTAAATTCTTCCACAGGTATTACCTAGGGTTCTTAAAGTAAATCTATCTCTACCCCAAGGCTCCATCTTAACAGTAAATTATCAAGAAAGACTGCTTTGGACAGGCACAACTTCTAGTTTACCGGAAGCCATTTTGGTTCTTTCCTAGTTACAGAGTAACATCCCAGAAGAGAGTTGGGAGGTCAGGAAATCCTGGTACTGAGGTGGACATTTAGATCTTCTCATAATTGAGCTAGGAAGGCTTTGGAGGAAGAGTCAGAAAAGACAGAGCCTCAAATGCACACAAGAGCCCAAAGATCAGCCCAAACAGCCTTTCAAGGCACCTTCCTTGCCCTTTACAGAGCTTATGACCTCACATGTTGGCCATAAACACACTGGCTTCTGGGCCAAGGCAGCAAGGTGAGGCTTTTGCAAAAGGGCCCTTAGGTAGCGTTCTCTGTGGGAGTTTTTCGCTTATTTGCTCATCATTGGGAGAAAGGGTTTAACCTCTGGCTGCCTTCCTTTATTACATAATCCATTCATCACTGAGGGCCCAACCTAGTTGCTGGTTGCTTATTTGGATGAAGAGAATTTTAAATCCTGGACTTTGAATTCTTTAAAATCTTATCTGGGTGGCTTAGTGTCATTTTCCTCTATGTTGGTAAATTCATGCCAAATGTGTTTATTTAATGTGATGACTTTTACATGAAGTAATAAGACAAAGTCTTCAGCTACCTATTTTGCTCCTACTTAATTAGATCTCCTTGCATTGGGAATGGGAAACCCAGTCCCCTGTTTCCTCCTGGCTCTAAATAAACCCAGAGCAAACCCTGAAAGCTCCTCTGTGGGACATACCACGGCAGTGTCTCACACTCTCTGGAGTTCATCATGGAAATGTGATAGAGATTAGAAATATGTAGACCCTTCTTTGTGCTGTCTTCCAGACACCCTGTGAGGGCTGGCAAAAATGTTCTTATTCTCCAAATATTCACTGGCATGAATTTGCGTAATAAAATTATGTTTGGGGTTTGTCGTTGTTTTTTTTTTAAATGAACATCTGTTATTCTCTTTCAGTCTAAAGGTTCTGAACCCAGCTGGGCAGGGCAGCTTGGCTTCTTCCACTACCTCTGCAGAGTCACAAATGGAGCCTGTCATCTGTCAGCTGCTTGTTGATTGGCTGACAGGCCACCACTCGTCTCCCACAGCTGTTTTGGCTCTGAGAGGCTCCAGGGTGGGGAGGGAGGGAGTCAGGGTCAGTTTGTTCTGTGCCTGTAGCCCATGGGAGTTCCAGGAGCGGGGATATTTAATTAAGCTGCTCTGAGCAGCCATTACTGGACTTTGTGTGTATGTGAAGCAGGCAGAGGGTCTGGTCTGTGCCTTTTAAAACGGTGGGTCATAGCCGCTTAGTGCTTAGAGCAATTGTTTTTTTGTTTTTTTTTTTTTTTTGCATTATGCAGGCCTCTCACTGTAGTGGCCTCTCCCGTTGCGGATCACAGGCTCCGGACGCGCAGGCTCAGCAGCCATGGCTCATGGGCCCAGCCACTCCACGGCATGTGGGATCTTCCCGGACCGGAGCACGAACCCGCGTCCCCTGCATTGGCAGGCGGACCCTCAACCACTGCGCCACCAGGGAAGCCCAGAGCAATTGTTTTTACCTCCTGGTGTCTCTCTTCCCTATGTCTATGATATACATTATAGATAATGTGACCTGCGCTAAGGCAAATGAGAGATGTAGTTGCAATGAGTGCTTTATTTTCACCAAGGAAATATGCTCTTTGGATCTACATTATGAGTTCCATGTTATTCATAAAAGGAAGTTTATTTTCTTTATGCCTCAGCACCAGCAAATACACAAATGCTTCAAGTTCCACAGACCACTCCAACTCTGATAGCTTCAGGACCCTGGCTTTCAAGAGGACCAAAGTATAAGACCCTGAAGCTCTTTCCCCGAACCCTTGAGCCAAATCATACCAGTAGTCGTAACCATCCATTTGACACACTGTTGTAGGATGATTACTCTTTCTGACTCACAGCTCCAGTCTTGTTACTGTCTTACACAAAGTCCTTTAATGACTTGCAGCTGCCAACAATACAGGTCACACTCTAGCTCGGCGTTCAAAGTCCTCTATGATCTGATCTTAAACCGCTCGTCCGAATTCTTGTTGCCAACTACTGCCATTAGTGCCTTCCTCAATCTAGCCAAAATACACCACATATGTTTTCTTTGTTGCCCCTTGATGATCTCCCCCTTCTGTACTTTTGCTTACTCTGTTGGCTGATCTCAAGTCCAGATGTCCCCTAACTGTCAAGTCCAAATGCACCTGCTGCATAGAGTCTTCCCAGCTGAGCCCACCTCTGCCACCTCCAGATATCCAATAACTCTCCCCACCCTCTCTCAAAGCACATTTTAGTATTGGGAAGTCCAAAAAGTTCGTTCTGGTTTGTCCATAACATGTTACAGAAAAACCCGAATGAACCTTTTGGCTACCGCATACTTTATGTCTGGACTTGTAGCTCACAGTGCCCAGTTGCCTACCTCCCCCGGCAGAAGCAGGGAGAACCTGCATCCCGTTACTCTTTCTGCCTTCCCTAGGTCCTTGCAATTAGTGCATAGTTGATAAATTTTTGTTACAGAGATAGCCATAGACATTTGTGGAGAGCTTTGAATTTTCCGGAGTGGATTCACTTGATTCATTAACTCACTTAATTCTCATAAGTGAAAGTAGAAAGCACACGTGTTCCCTTTATTAAAAATGAGGAGAGAGGAAAGGGAATTAATTTTTAGTCAGAATTAACTTTTACTTATTTATCAAACTATTATTTGTGTCTTTCTTAATGTCTGCCTCTTCTGTCACTTTTTTTCCCGGTACGCAGGCCTCTCACTGTTGTGGCCTCTCCTGTTGCGGAGCACAGGCTCCGGTCGCGCAGGCTCAGCGGCCATGGCTCACGGGCCCAGCCGCTCTGCGGCATGCGGGATCCTCCCGGACCGGGGCACGAACCCGCGTCCCCTGCATCGGCAGGCGGACTCTCAACCACTGCGTCACCAGGGAAGCCCTCTTCTGCCACATTTTTAAGCTCCTTGAGAGCAGAGCTGTGTCTGTTTTGTCAGTGTTGTATTTCCAGTGCCTAGCACAGTGCCGGACATAGTGTAAAAACTCACTGAACATGTCTGAATGAATGAATGAGTCAATATTGTGAGACAAGCAGTGGTCTGAATGTTCTATATGAACGATTTTACTCTCACAGCGGATGTCATCTCTATCGCCCAGGCAAGGAAATTAAGTCTCCAGGGCACACAGCGCTTACTAGAATTGAAACCCAAATCTCATGATTATAGGTGTTATGTGTTTATCATGACACCATCAGTGCTTTGGTTGTCTTTCTTTTGTTGCTGTTGTTGTTTTCACCCTTAATTGCTTTATAATTCTATTTTTTAAAAAAAAGAAATTTCAAGAGTTACCTTAACTCAAATATTTAACTCTGTTAATTATAAACAGTTACAAAATACTGGATAGTGTGTTAGTCACTTGCCAAGTTCAACAGTATCATTGAGGGTAGATGGGAGTTCACTCTTGGAAGGGAGGAAATAAATTTTTACAGATTTCTCTGCCTCTGTAGTTTCCTTCTTTTGATCTAAGAATGAAACATAATTAAATTCCCATCGCAATTTATTTTGTCCTAATTGATCCAGAGGAATATTCATAGTTACATTTTGGTCACTGTCACTGAAGAGAGGAAATGAACATATATTGAGCAATCTCCTCATGCCAGGACTTTCTTTAGGTTAATACCTGATGAGTAAGTATTATTATCTCCTCTATTTTACAAGGGAAGACAGTATTGCTTTTATTTCTAAGCACAGTTTATTTTCATATCTATTAAAATTCAACTAAAAAATTGAATTTAATCATGCAATTGTCCAAATATACTGCTTTCTCTTTATGTGAAATTTGGGCAAAGATTTTCTTCTGATTAAACATTTTTCATACCTAAAATCAAAAGGAGAAACTTTAAATTTGTATTTTTTTCAGTCTTCTTTCATAGTGTTTTAATACTGTGATTAAGCCATTGGGCTCGAAATTTTGTGTTTGGTTAACACAAGCCTGCAAAAATGGAATTAAGTAATGTCTGATGATGATGATGACAATGAGTTAATGTGTTTGTTTTCTTTTTGTCATAAGATCTGCATATTTCTTTAGCTTCTCCTTCTCAACCCACGTTTGGGAAGTCAAGACTGAAACTACTTGCTTTGAAAGGTTTCAACATGATTTCTAAGAGGAAGTTCAGTTTATTCATATTTTACAAATCTACGTTAATCTATATTTACTACCCATCATTTAATTTGCATCTTTAATAAGTATTTAATATTTAATGTGTCTTTAGTCACAGAGTGTTCTGCTTTTTCTGTGCAGACCTCAATTACTAGACTACTGGTAAGCAGTTAGTTTTCACAGTCTATTTGATCAAAACAAAAGAGCTTAAGGCCAAAGTTTTGCTCTCTAACACCATATTCCCCTGAGCCTGCTTGGTTTCCACAGCATGTTCTTCTTATTATGATATGGATTTAAAGAAAGCTTTTAAAAACATGACAGATTAGCAACATCTAATCATTCCTGGATGGAGCCATTACTCTCAAAATGCATCCAAAATGGACATCACAGAGAATCTTTTATAGACATTTCTGTTCCTGTAGCTATTCTTGCAGTGCAAAATGCTTATGTGAACCCAAATTTTTCAAAGTGACTATTGAAACCATATCATCTCATGTCTTCTTACTACTGCCTTCATGGTCTCACCTCAAATTTATTGCCCTTTTATAGCAAGAGAACCTTGAAAGAAACATCTGCAAAGGGAGCTTGGGACATGGAAATGCCAACTGTAAAAAAATAAAAACGTACCTTCTAAATTAGAGTTTTCTAAATAATTGCATCAGTTTAAATAGAAACAGACGTTCCTTTTCTGAAGATAGGGAAGTAGTCTTTTCTTTGATGGGCCCCTATATCCACACACATACTCCAGGGCTCCAGGTCAGTTCTGCAGAGTCCCCAGGTCCAGAGAGATCAGCATCCTTCAAGAACCACAAGGCAAGAGAAGGCGTCCTTGCAGATGCCTCTAGAGCTCTGTCCATCACCCCTGCCACTTGTGGCTGAATGCGATGAGCACCATTTTCTTTCCTTACCATAGTCCTTAGTCTTGACCTCTCAGGATTTATAACTATCGTACACCTTGATGTTAACTGTCATTTCTTGGCCATCAAGTTTAACATCATTTCTCTTCAGTTGTCTGGTTCTGGTCTTTGTAGAGCTCTGGCCTACTTCATCCTTACTGCCTATTTTGTAAACTTCTCTAGTCCCCTTTTTCCACTGGAATTTCCCACCATAATAGCTATTTAATGCCTCTTCCCGCTCAAAGCAGATATAACCCCAGGTGACTGACACAGAAGAAGTTCATCCTTCAGATTCTGACAAGATATACCCAGTGAGTGCACATTATAATGAATGGAGATAATGATTTTTGAAGGCAATAGTTGTCTAACTAATATCATAAGACAGCCTATACTGCCTATAAGCTCTGTCTTTCTCTCTTATTCTCTGTGTGTCTCCAGCCCTTTTTTGCTTTACTCTTCTTTTGATATAGGAGTATGAATCAGAATAAGTGAAAGAGAAGAGATAAAACAAAACCACAAGGCCAATACCAAGGGAACAATTCTGATACCTTCAATTGATGAGGAATAAGCCAGAAAATCCATGAAGACCAGTTGAAAGGTATAATCAAATTTTATACAAACATTCATTTATGTAAATTAATTTTAACCACTAACTATTTCAAAATCAAAATGTGGGTTTTAGGAAGCATCTTGCAAAGACCACGCACAGAGCTCTGTGCACTGACAAATAAGGAGAAGTGAGGCCATCACTCGGTTGCAAGGCCCGGCCTCTATTTCAGCATCTTTCAATCAGTGCTTCTTCTCTCTTTTTTAGGCACAGCCCACTCTAGCCATAAGTCAGACCTAGAGCACAGAGTTAGGTTTGGCTCAAGTCTGCCAACGCAGGGACCCATCTTCCTCTCCTCCCCTCTAGCCCAGAGTCTGGGCGTCAAAACAGAGAGTCTCATTCCATCTTTTCTTCCCCAAATAATGAGGCAGTCACCTTCTAAAGGTAGCCACCTACAGAGACTCTAGAGAACATTTCCTATCTCAACCTCTTTCTAAGAAATGTTGGCATCAGTGAGTTCAAGTGCTTTTCTAGCTTCTTTCTTGTTGAAGCAGAGAGAACAAAAACAAATTCTATCCCCAGCTGTGCCTGCCTTACAATATATTTCTTTAAATATTTATTTATTTACTTATTTTGTCTGCTCCACGTCTTAGTTGTGGCATGCAGGATCGTTTTTTAGTTGGGGTATGCATGTGGGATCTAGTTCCCTCACCAGGGATTAAACCCAGGGCCCCTGTGTGGAGTCTTACCCACTGGACCACCAGGGAAGTCCCTGCATTACAATATGGAATGCACACTGTGCTCAAGGCACTGTGACATTTACAGTCAACATTTTATTTAATGCTCACACAGACTAAGGGGTAGTCATGATTATTAACTTCATTTTACAGACAGAGAAATTGAGGCTTAGAGAGGTTACAAAACTGGTGCAGTTCAGAAAATGGAGGTTCTATGATACAAACTCAGGCAAGATTAAATTCAACATCCAGAAAATAACCATTATTCTATATTAAATTCCATAATTATATTTGTGGACAACAATAGCTCTCTACCAGAATTATGCTCAGTGGTAATACTGATAGAATATTTTTTCTCAGGTCACAGTGTGTTTGGAGAGGCAGAAAGTTTGTTACAATAGAAATTGGCAAAGGTTGCCTGGAGAATATAGGAAAGAGAGCACCTAACTCTGCTTAGAAGGGCAACAGAGGGAGCTTCATCCAGGAGGAAACTCTTGAGCTAATCCTTGGAGGAAGAGTAGATGTTGGCCAAGGAAAAAAGACTAGTGGGCATGCCTGGTGAAGGAACCATTTATGCAAATGTGAGGGGGCTTGAAAGAATCTGGCACACTGGAGGACAGCAGACAGCTTTTCATAGTCAGAGCACAAGAAATGGAATTTTGAATTTTGAATGGAGGAGCAATAAGAGACAAGATGGGAAGAAAAGGCAGAAAGAAGAGAGCCCTTGGCATGCCACAGTAAAGGTGTTGGACTTGTTCTGAGTGCGGCAAAAAGCCATTGAAGGAGTGAGTGTATCATGATAACATTTGCCTCTTAGATAACTCTAAAAATGGATCAAAGTATTGTATAAGGTGTAGAGCCCTGGGTGGAAAGGTTGCATAAATTCATGATGCCATTTCATCCTAAAACTCAGGAGACACCTGAGCCAATGGGACAACCACACAAAACAATGTAGTCATTTTCACATTTTCGAGCGATGACCTAGAACCAAATCTGGATTTCTTTTTTCTTTTTTAAAAACATCTTATTGAGAAACCTCAGTTTCTTAAGGTTACTCACTCACACACTTACCAACTCATTCTTCATTCAACAGACATTAGCTTGGCATGAGTTTCCAAGAACTGAGCTCAAAGCTAGAGCAAACTCTTCCCATCAACTTGGCCCAAGGACAAACCCATATCCTTTAAGCTAAGCCAGAAGAGGCAGACTCTTCCCCCTAAGCAGGAGAGAATGTAGAGCCAGCTCTATGCACCTCTCTCTCCACCCTCCCTCTGCACTTAGCTTTGTGCATCCATTTCATTATCAGAATAACAGTGGGAACACTAGTCACACTGGTCCATATAGAGTCCCTGCCTACTAGATAATCATGTGTGGTGACAAAGTGCTGAGCAACCCACATGCCAAAGCCCTGCAGAGCTTTCTGCAGAGGGCCCTGCAGACTATTGTGGGTGAAATGCTAAGTTGGAATCAGAACTGCATTGGCTAAAGCATGTCAGCATCTTTACCTTATCAGACAAATCTGAGGTTAATGAAAATCCCCATGTCGTTCGTAGAGACATTTCAAATAAAACCCACATGGTGTCCACAGAGGAAACTGTGATCATCCCAGCTCTCCAATCCAGAAGAGGTGAAAATTCTACCTTCTTGCTTGCACAGATTATTTGGAATCTTAGTGTTAGACTAGGAGCCAACATACCCAAAGTAGAATTTTTCTATTTCTCTGTCATGCTCTTCTTTCCAAATCCTACATTGTCACTGCTTTCACTAGTCCCAGCAACAGATTACTTGAGGACCTATGTGTACAAAGCACTGTTCAGGGCACAGGAGATACAAACATGCATAATAGAGCATCACTGTCCTTGAAGACTTCAGTCTCACTGAAGCAGATATAAGGAAAAATGAATAACACAATAAGGTAAAATATGCTATGTATTAAGCACATCATCCAGACAATGGTTTCACAGAAAAGAGGAGAGTTATCAGAGATTAAAAGCAATAGGGAAAAATGGATAACAGAGAAATAAAATATGAAATGAGAGATACATACCCATTATGATACATATTGATGATTACATTTAAAAATTTACTGAGATATACTAAAAACCACCAAAAGCAAATAAACTCCTGATACTGTAACCGAAGTTTCTGAAAGGAGAATAGCTACTGCCATTTCCACAAACTTTATGAAGTTTTCTAGCATGAATAGAAGATCAATGGTAAAAAGTTGAGTCTATCTTTCTTATCTATATTGTGGATATTATTATAACTGAATAAGCTAAAATTAACTTTAAAAAACAAAACATTGTGTTGTAAAATTTGATTAAGTGCTATATACTAAATAAGGGTGAGAGGAAGGGTTTATACTTTCTGGTATAAACCTGAAAGGCATTCCAGTTAAAAAAAAAAAAAGTAAATATTTGGACTAAAAAATAATTTCAAAACTAACCTAAACATTTTATGATATTATTTTTCAATGATATTTTCATATTTTTGTGTGCACACATATTTACAACATATTATTATCAATCATATAGTCAATAACAATGTTTGTTTATTGGTTTTCTTTTCCTTAACTGACATTGTTCATCACCTAAATAATAATAACAATAGAATCTAATTAGTACATTAAAATGAAAAAATTACTTCCAAGAGGAGAGAACATAGACAGCCTGCCATTGTTCACACAGAAGGTATAGTTTGACTCCTTCTGTCAAAGGAGTCCTGAGGAGGAGAGTGGGGATTATAAAAGCTCAGGGGATCCACAGAGTGAGAGATTCAATCTTCAGAAGGCATATTTTAATGAAAGACTGGTAGGGTCCCAGGGTAGAGATAATTCCCCTAAACTTGCTCGAGGTTCTAGACTTCAGCAAGAAAGCTTAGGTTCCTTTCTATCTATGGAGCCCGTATACAAAGATAAGATGGGGCAAAGATAAGAATATACATTTGGCTGGGTCATGCCCCCAGCTGTATTTCTTAGGGATCTGCGTCTGGCAGAATGAGTTGCCGAAAGAAAAAATGTATTTCCAAAAATGTGCTATAGATATGGAGATCTTTACAATCCATCTTCCTAAAGGCAGAATTGGTCCTCAGATCTGAAATAGGACATTTAGTGGGAGAGTAATGTGTTCTATTTGCATGGGTTGGAGACATTCAGAGCCAATAGTGAGTCAGGCCAACACAGTGACCATAGTTTGGCACTTCTCAAATTTGGTCCCACAATGTTATTTCTCTTATTTTCCCCATGTAATTATAAATTTCTTGAGAATTATTTCTTCCTCTATTTTTACAACCAAGGGTGTAAACTTCCTGAAGTATTACTTTATATTATGTATAGAATACAATGCTATTGTATATTTAGGTAAAGCATATATGTCTTAGAGAATCCTAAGAAAAAAACAGAAATAACCAGACATGTACTTATGAATCAATAACATAAAAGCATATATATCTTTTTTGTCAAAATGTATCTCTCTGAATTATTTGTGAAGTACATAGTAATATTTTAAATAATTTCATTAACAGGAGAAAGCAGTTGTCAATGAATGTCCCGTCTCTTTACTCTTGCTGAAACTACATCTTCTTATTTGGTATTATTTAACTTCATAAACATTTTTCTCTTGATTATATTATTTCTAATTTCTGGTCTTTTGAAAAAAAATGTTAGGGAATTTCCAACAGAGGAAAACATAAAATTGAAAGTATCTTAATGGTGATGCAAAATGAATGCTTAGGATAAAATATTTCATAATTTATCATTTAGGATAAAATATAATTTTAAATTCTGATAGTACCATTAAAACTATACCCAATACCCAACAATGTGTTCCATCATATTTCTCATCAAAATTGGCTCTTTGGATATAAACCATAACCTTCCAATATTGAAATATCATACTGGACAAGTGCAACTATGCATCCCAATTCACCTGTTGGGGTCTCGTTTATGAGAGCAGAGTCTTCACTCTCTTAATCTCTCAAATTCTCTAAGCCATCTTGGGAATTCAGTCTAAAAAACAGATCTAGAACCTTTTTTTTCATTGTCAACTAGTTGTACAAAATATCTGAATGTCCTGTACTTAGTTGCAAATATATGTTGTCCATTGTACTCTTCAAATTAATATCTCTATTAACAAATTGATATGGGTAACTAGATCGGTATGGGATGGATATATTTCTGAAAGTACTGCCTAGAGAATGGCCTCACTTTTGGCCAACTGTCTTGTAAAGTGCCATATTGATTTTGTTGTAAGGAACGTTTGAAATTCTGAAAAGAAATCAATAGGAGGCCCAAATCATTTAGATACTATCACTTAAATCAGTATATTGCTTTCCATTAGCTATTTGATGTGACATTTTGAAGTATATATTTTGTGATTTATGTTATTATTTATATAAATTGGTTATAAACACTAAAAAGTGATCTTTTATATACCTTATTTTAAAAGTATAATTACTTTAAAATATTGGCTTTCATTGTGACTTTGTTAAATAATCAAAATAAAGACTTCTTTGGAAAATAAATAAATAAAAGCAATAGGGTAGTTTTAGATTATCAGAGAGAGGAGCAACCCAGGAGTGGGTCATGGAGGAATAATATGAACTCTAGGATTGGAAAGTAGTATCTAACATCCATGTGACATTGCCAGGCTCTGTTCCAAGCACTTTATACACAAAAATTTATTTTATTCCTTCCAATATAAATTATCCCTTATATTAAATAGGAGGCAAATACAGCACAGAGAGATTAAGCGACTCGCCCAAAGTCACACAGCCAATAAGTGGCAAAGTCACATTGTGATCTCAGTCAGTCAGTGTTCAGAATGTGGTCTAACCACTCTTCCACTACACCCCATAGAACGTGTGAACAGCAGCCAAGTTTCATCCAGGCACAGCAGGTTGAGAGTAGAGGTGGGCAAGTATGTCCATGGGCAGAGAGTAAAAGCTAAAGGGAGTGGGGTGGGTATACAGAAGTGCCCCCAAAAACCTAATATTCTCAGTGTGGCTGACAGACTAAAAGCCATTCACTTCTAGATTTTCAAAGGCAGTTTATTTTATATTTACAAACATCTAATGTCAAAAGTCAAAACTCAAGGAGTAAAATCTTAAATTCAGGCTGCAGTAGTATTGGGGTTGAATGGGAAACTAGGGGAAGTGGAATATTGCATAACTACAAAAATGATAACCAATACGGCCTTCAAACTGTGAAAATGAACAAATGTAGGAGTTCTCTAGAATTTGTATTTATAGAATCAATGTGCATGTAAACTCCAACTTTAAAAACATTCATGAATGTTCATTATGTTTGGTCTCTTATTTTAATCCTCTCCCTCTCCATGCTTCTCATTCCCTCTTCCTTCTGCCATAGGTCAGAGCCAGCGGGCGGTGATGATGACCACCCTGAGCAGGTCATTCCATGCTCTGTAGGGTTCTATTCGGGGTGGGAACACTGAGTCAGCTCACTTCCTCTCCACTCTGGTCGCATCAGCATGCTTCTGGATAAAGGAGAAGAGAGAAGAGGGATGTGGCAAAATGGGGAAGTTGGTTTTGTTTCAGGTTGCAGGAAAACTCTGCAATCAAAGAGTGAGCCTCTGAAATTGACACTTTCTATTCCGGGACAAATTCACAGAACTCTTTTCCACACCAAAACTTGTCAGCAAAATAATGATATCATTTGAAGGTGCTGAGAGCAGTTGTTAGATGAGGACTCCAGCAGGCAAGTTTCCTGAAAAGAAAAAAAAGAAAAACAAACTGGTCAACACCTGAGGATTGTTAAGTCCTCCTCCCTCCCCTAAAGATTCTCCTGGGGGAGATGCCCATAACTTCATCCTTTTCACTCCTCCCCCAGCTCTAATTCAAAGGACATCAAACAAAATCTTCGTATGTGTTTTGAGATCTTTTCTTCTTATATTTTTGTTCCCCTTCCCCACTCTGAGATGTTTAGTATTTTGAAAACTTTTCAGTCATGTGACATTTCTTTGTATCTCTTTGACAGCTTATTTATTTCTGACTCCACTTTAGCGAGTTTGGGTTTCCCAGACTTAAGTCTCACTTCTCCAGGATAGAGTGTAGAGGGGGTTCATGCCAGGAGTGAGAGTAAATATCTTTTTCTTTTATAGTTTGCACCAGGCCTCCCTACACAGCCCCACAGAGCCATGGAGTGCAGTACAGGCATGGCCAAGGGCAGGATGGGTGAGGAGTTACAATCTTCCAAACTGCCTAGAAGATACCCTTTTCAGTAGTCCCGCCACCCACAGGAGCAAAGCTGGAGTATGGAGAGTTCCCCCCAACCTTTGTCTCTGAATAGGTGGTATTTATTTAAAGTACAGTTGACCCTTGAACAATGGCGGGGGTGGAGGGGATTAGGGGCACCGACCCTTCACACGGTCAAGAATCCACATATAACTTATAGTCTTACAGTCCATGTTCCACATCTGTGTTTCCACATCCGTGAATTCAACCAACTTAGAGGACTGTAGTATTTACTATCGAAAAAAATCCACCTGAGTAGTTCAAACCCGTGTTGTTCAAGAGTCCACTGTATTGTTGGGGAGGGGGAAATTTCCTCCCTCCCCTTCTGAGTTCTTTTGGCTGGCCTAATAATTCACTTGACACAAGACAGATTAACAGGAGAAAAAACTGATTGAATTAGTGCACAGAGGTCTCATAGAGATGGAACCCCCGAAGTGACCAAACAGGCTGTGTATATACCATTTTTAGACAAAGAAACAATTATTTGTGAAGATTTAACAAAAAAAAATGGGCTTATGCTTGGGGTAGTTGACTAATGGAGAAGTAACAAAGCTTGCTTATACAGTTTTCTTAGCCTTGAATTCCCTAACTCTGGTGATAAGGATGCTTTCTATCCTCCTGGTATGGGGAGGATACCTTCATAGGGGAGATTTATTTTCTGCTTTCAGAGGGAAAAAGGGGTCAGGATGGGGTTTTTAAATATCACTTTTTCCCCACTGGCTCCTTCTCAAATAACTAAAATTCAAAATAATCAATATGCCATTGAGCCATATTTTGGAGCAGCCTGCCCTGGGCCCCAACAGTGCTCACGTGGAAGTCTCCATTTAAAATTGTTTAGAGCTCTCTGGAAATGAGAAAAAATATATAAAGTTGTTTAGAATTCTCTGGGGAAGAAAACAAGTAGGCGCTTATTTCTTAAAATAAATCTTGTTGATGAAAGAATGAAAGTAATAACCACCAGCAGGCTGAACAGAATTAGAAGCAGTGTGATTGCTGGGAGAAGCAATGGGTCAAAGGCAGCCCTGGAGATGGAGGGGAAGGAGGAGAAAGGACAGGGAGTAGGTGAACCAGGCATGTGGCATGACTGGTTGCTCGGAAAGTCTGGGGAGCCTGGTGATGGGTGCATCTCAGCCCGGCCTCAGAGAGTGAGAGCTCTCTGTTTCCTGGCTGGCCACGGGGCCAGACAAGACAGGTCAGCCTGGTCGAGGGGAAGAAGCAGAATGGAGGTACCGGCCAAAAGGTTTTCTTTTTTTTTTTTTCTTTTTGCGGTACGCGGGCCTCCCACTGCCGCGCCCTCCTCCACTGCGGAGCACAGGCTCCGGACGCGCAGGTCCAGTGGCCATGGCTCACGGGCCCAGCCGCTCCGCGGCACATGGGATCCTCCCGGACCGGGGCACGAACCCGCGTCCCCTGCACCGGCAGGTGGACTCCCAACCACTGCGCCACCAGGGAAGCCCCCAAAAGGTTTTCTGATAGCCAAGGATGGTGACAAGCTGGCCTGGTGCTCTCAGACAGAAATATCTAGAACAATAATTTGGTAAATCCGAAACTAGACAGTGCTGATCTGTATCTAGTTTATAACTTCAGGTGTCCTCATGATTTTCTAGGAAAAAAAAGTTATCACACACTTTAATTCTCTTAGTTATTTTCCAGTCTTTCTTCAATGCTCCTTGTTAAATTTTTTTAAAAATCTCTTCACCTTTAGCCACCTTGTAACTGAGTCTTCATTGTGAGATAATGTTGTCTTTTTCTTCCATTTCTTTCCTGAATTTGATCACTACTCATTTCACTTCTTCCTGACTGGCTTTTTTCTTTTTTTTTTTTTGGTCTACTTTTGCTTTGAATTTTTAAATTTTTGATTCATCCCAAATACTGGTAAGCAAGGCTTGAAGGCGATGAGGGGAAGTCTGGTTGGTATCTGTAGAAGCCAGGGCCATGCAGAGAAAGCAATATTTGCAAAGACACTCAGGCAGGTATAAACCTGGCTTATTTGAGGAAAATCACTGAAGCCAGCATGGCTGGAGCAGGGGAGAAATAGGATTGTCCTTACTACGTTTCAGGCTATTTTACGGGCTTTTAAAATATTGAATGTTTTGTCCTCATAACAACACTATGAGCAAGATAGGATTATTAGCTTCATTTTACAGATGAGGAAATGAGACACAGGTTGGTTAAGACACACAGAAAATAGAGCCAGGGTTTGAATCTGCATCATCTATGGAAAGAAGGCGGAGGAAGAGGAAGGGGAGGACATCAAAGGTAAGGGGGTGTCCCACCGTTGTAGGGTCTTACAGAGCACTTCTGGAACTCTGGTTTTTACGGTGAGCAAGACGGGACACCACGGGAGGATTTCAATCAATGGAGTGATATGATTTGATTTACATTGTAAAAGGATCTGTCTGGTTGCTGGGCTTAAAACAGACTGTAGGGACTTCCACGGTGGTGCAGTGGTTGGGAATCTGCCGCCAATGCGGGGGACACAGGTTTGATCCCTGGTCCGGGAGGATCCCACATGCCGCAGAGCAGCTAAGCCCATGTGACACAACTACAGAGCCTGCGCTCTAGCGCACACGAGCCACAACTACTGAGCCCGCGCGCCAGAACTACTGAAGCCCGCGTGCCTGGAGCCCATGCTCCACAACAAGATAAGCCACCGCAATGAGAAACCTGCGCACCACAACGAAGAGTAGCCCCCGCTCTCTGCAACTGGAGAAAGCCCACACACAGCAACGAAGACCCAATGCAGCCAAAAATAAATTTATTTTTAAAAAGGTCACTATTGCCAAATAAAACAAATAGTATTAAAAAAAAAAAAAACAGACTGAAGCAGTGATACCTGCTAAGAAGCTATTAAAGTAAATATAGGTGAGGTTGTCAGATCACCTGCTAGTCACGAACTCTGTTTTTTTATGTAAAATCATCCATTAAAAAAGAAAAGAAACGGCAACTGATTCAGGCCTTTCTGTAACATTGTGACTGCTAATCAATGGACATGTTTACTGACCCCTCTGCCCTGTACACACATCTCTCCTCTTGTAGGAGGGGACACTGTGGCCTGTACCTTCCTTCCTCTCTCTCAAGACCTGTTTCTCGACATTTGAAAATGGATATGCCATGAATGAATCAGCTTAGTCATCGCTGGAGTGAGGGGGTGACCTAGCAAAGAAGAGGCTTGGCCAAGACTGTCCCACAGGGGATTTCACCTCACTCCCGTACCTCATTCATGGTAAGCTGTTTATTATTACTTAATGCTGGGAGGAATAAGGGAGTTTAGTCACAAGACCACAACTTTTTTTTTTTTGATCACTGAATTAAATTAAAAAGAAATTTCAACCTATAGTCATAATTCTCTGTTATTTACAAACTTTTGGTTTTGAGGTATAATTGACATACAATAAACTGCACATATTTAAAGTATACAATTTGATAAATTTTTAGTACATATATATATATATATACACATATTATATATATGAGGTTATATACACCCATGAAACCATCATCAAAATCAAGAAAGTGGACATATATATCACCCCAAAAATCTTCCTTGTGGTCTTTAGTTGTCCCTCCTTCCAGTCCTCCACACTCCCATCCACTCCCTGTTACCAACAAACAACTGATTTGCTTCCTGTCACCACGGATTAGTATGCATTTTCTAGAATTTTATATAAATAGAATCATGTGTGCTCTTTTTTGTGTCTTCTTTCACTCAGAAGGATTATTTTAATATCCTTTCATGTTGCTGTATGTATCAATAGTTCATTCCTTTTTATTGTTAAGTGATATTCTGTTGTATAGATACACCATAATTTATCTATTCACCTGTGGATAGATAATTGTGTTGTTTCTAGGCTTGGGCTACTGCAAAAATAGCTGCTATAAGTATGTGTATACATCTCTTGGTGTGGACATGGTTTTTGTTTCTCTTATGTAAATACCTAAGAGAAGAAATGGCTAGATCATAGAGTAAATATATTTTTAACATTTTAAGAAACTGTGAAACTGTTTGCCAAAGTAGTTTTGTCATTTTTACATTCCCACCAGCAGTTTCTCCACAACCTCATCAATGCTATATATGGTCACTCTTTTTCTTTTTTTTTTTTTTTTCAGTACATGGGCCTCTCACTGTTGTGGCCTCTCCAGTTGCGGAACACAGGCTCCGGACACGCGGGCCCAGCAGCCATGGCTCACGGGCCCAGCCGCTCCGCGGCATGTGGGATCCTCCTGGACAGGGGCACTAACCCATGTCCCCTGCATCGGCAGGCGGACTCTCAACCACTGCGCCACCAGGGAAGCCACTAACTTTTTATCTTATATTGGAGTATAGCTAATTAACAATGTTGTGATAATTTCAGGCACACAGCAAAACGACTCAGCCACACATACGTGTCCATTCTCCCCCAGACTCCCCTCAGTGGTCACTCTTTTTCATTTTAGTCATTCTAATAGGTGGTGTTAGCTCCTTGTGAATTTATTTGCATTTCCCTAATGACTAACGGTGCTGAGTATCTTGTAATATACTTACTTGTCATCTGTCTTATTTGATGAAGGGAAGTGTCTGTTCAAGTATTTTGCCCATTTTTAAAAATTGGATAGTTGGCTTTCAGATTATTGATTTTTGAGAATTACTTATATATTCTGCCTACAAGTCCTTTTTCAGATATATGCTTTGCAAATATTTCATCCAGTCTGTGGCTTGACTTTTCATTCTCTTAACAGTGCTTTTTAAAGAGTAGAAATTTAAAATTTTTCATTAAGTCCAATTTATTTTTATTTTCTTTTATGGATAGTGGTTTTGGTGTTGGACAGAAGAAAATTTTGCCTAACCCAAGTACAAAAGATTTTATTCTATGTTTTATAGCTTTGATTTTAAATTTAGGTCTATGATCCATCTTGAGTTAGGTTTTCACATGGTGTGAGATAGATCAAACCTCTTTTGCTTTGTTTTGCATAAAGGTATCCAATTATTACAGCATGGTTTGTTTTTATTTTCTAGTTTGTTAATATGGTTAATTATATTGATTGAGTTTTGAATATTAAGCCAGCACTACACACTCATGGGATAAACACAACTTCCTCATATTATATTATCCCTTTTACATATTTTTGGATTCAAATAACTAAACTTTTGTTTAGAATTTTTGCATCTATATTCATGAGGGATGTTGTTCTATAGTTTTCTCTTTTTATAGTCTTTGTCTGGTTTTGGTATCAGTGTAATGCTGGTTTCATAGAATGAGTTGAGAACTATTTCCTCCTCTTCTATTATTCTGGAAGAGTTTGAAAAGGATTGGTTTTAATTTTTCTTTTAATATTTGGTAGAACTCACCAGTGAACTCATCTGGTCCAGAGTTTTTCTTTGTTAAGAGGTTTTTAAATTATTAACTCAATCACTTGTTATAGATCTGTTCATATTTTCCATTTCTTCTTGAGTTAATTTTAGTGGTGTTTGACCCATCGGTTATTTAGGAATAGGTTGTTTAATTTCCACATGTTTATGAATTCCCCAAATTTCCTACTATTATTGATTTCAAATTTTATTCCATTGTGGTCAGAGAATATATTTCACGTGATTTCAGCCATTTAAAACATATTGATCCGGGTACACCCTCCAAGGCAGGTCTAAGTGAAGGTTGCTGAGATAACCCTCTGGCCTTTGTCAAGTTTCACTCTTGGCTGTTTGGAGTTTCTTTAGAAGCTAAGTTGTCTTCTGCAGGCAGAATGCAGCCAATGCGGGCTGGGCTTGGCTTTCCTATCTGGGTTTCTTCCTGGCTCAGATCACAAATCATTTGAATGGGATAACGTTAGGAATGCCTTTATTTCTCTGGTTGGTGGAGCTGATGGGCATTCCAGTCCCAAGCACACTGGTGCAGTAGGTGGAAATGAATGTAATGTTACATTTATCAGCTTACTTTGTAAGAGCCGTTTTACAAAATTCAAATGAACATTAGGATAGATGTGGCTGGATTTCTGATGGTGGGCTTTTTCCATTACAGGTTTAATTTCCTTATCTGGCATCCAGCTGACACCCCCCTCACTGACTGTGTTGAAATTAGGACAATAAAACATTCCCTTCCTTCAGAAGTCTCAGTGAAACTCCTCTTCATAACAGGGCTGCCTTTCCTGGCCTCTGCCAACCCATTAGGATGTTTCAGAATGTTTTTTACTTCTTCTCTGAAGCCCTTAGATACAGGAGTTCATAGAATAGTGTACTCAAATATTTTGAGGCAAATATGATTCAGAATCCACTTTGGGGTTATTTATCTGAGGAAATGTCTAAGCCAGTAAAGTTGAGATCAGATTGAGTTCTGCAAGTAGAAGGGAAGTGAACTAGGTAAATAGAACACATTGGTAGCTAGAATAGCCCGCAGTTTCCTCTTTGGCATTCTGTTGCATGATCATGGTCAGATCAAAGAAACCCTTAGAGGTTTTGTTTTCACCGCTTGGAAACAGGAAAATTAAACTCAGCTAGTAAGGATCTTGTGATATTTGCCATAAAGAAAAAGATGCCATTTTTCTTTTGTTGTGTCCCTTTAGAAGCTGCCACCAAGCAAGGGGTTTGCCTTAGTTGTGAACATGTTTGACCCATGGTATTTCCCTGACTCAATGAACCAAGAATTAAATTAAATGTTTCCTTAAAAGTTTAACTTCATGTTAAATATCAAGTTAGGGGAATTAATATCTAGTTACAAGCCATGCATAAGAAAGAGTTGTTAAAGAAGAACAGAGTTTCAAAGAAACACAAATCTCTACATTGACATATGGACTGTTGTATATTACTAAATTCAACCTTTGCAATTAGCATTTAATTCAATCTAACTCTAGTTCAAACTCTGAGACATAAAAATAAAACTCACCCCACTTCCTTTCTAGATTCAGAAACTCGTATCCCCGATTCAGAGACAGACATATAAATATGAGTAAATAAATATACACATACACCTTGTGACTTAGGACAAAATAATTACAGAATGTAAGCAATTTTAGATGCCATTTAGACCCCTTAACTGCTTCTGAGTAAAAAGAAGATGTTCTTAACAAAGATGATGAAAAGAAAATAAAAACTTATCTTACCTGTGGCCAAGAATGTGAAGGTTTTATAATTGTAAGCCCCCAAACTATCTCCTGTCCTTGAGGAAGACATAGTGCAGGTATCCCAATGGCTAGAAGCATTGGGTAAAAAATGCCCTGAAGTCAAGGACTGAAAACTACGAGGAGGCAGACAGCATCTGGAGGCAGTCACTCTACAATGAGTAGACCCATACACCACCCTGTCTCACCCTTCTACTTCCAAAGTCATCAGTATGGCTGCTGGTGCTTGTAACAGGATAACCTACCAGCGGGAGAGAAAGGGAGAAGGGAGAAAGCCGGTGTCAAATAGCTCCTGCCCTCCTGTCTCTGCCCCATCACCAATTGTGGTTGGAGGAAGCTGAGTGCTAGCCATCATGAGAGCAGTGGGGCATCATCTCTTACCATTTCGCTCACTACACAATCTTAAGAAGTCCCTTAACCTAGTTGGGTCTCAGCCTTTTCATTCAAGATGATTGCCCAGGTGGTCCTAACATCTGTCCAAGCTCTCAGACTTGGAGATCCTAGAACTGGAAGCAATCACCACGAACGTAGGATGTAAAATATTAAGTAATGAATATAAAACAGAGACTATTAAAATAGTCAGTAAGAAAAACAGAGTCACATACTGAAACACAAAATAAAACAAATGAATGACAAAGATTTACTTTTTAACCTGGATGAGCTCAGCTAGTTAGCATCTCTTTCCATTACAGCTGATTATCTTCACTAACCATCCTCCTGAATTGGTCAACTTAATTATTAGTGATCTCAGAGACAGAAAACTTTCCTGGGGAGATTATTGTTCTATTTTTATGGATCCATGGCTGTTTTTATACTTAACTTTAGTCAGACACCAAAGAACATCTGGTGTTTTATAAAATGTCACCTTTGAATAGAAATTTGGCAATCACGTGCTGAGTTCTGGAAAATGACATACTGTCTAACCAGAGTCCATGTGTGGGTTGCTGTAACAGATCTGAAAGGCAGGTGACTTGATCCAACCCACCCAGAAACCCCGACTGAGGGCTCCACCCTGTGATGACTTTTCTTACAAATGCACATACACCGCATTCCCCAGCATCCTTGCAGACATCATCAGCCCACTGATACCGACTGGTACGTGAAGCAGCCTGCCAGATCAGGGAGGCAGGAGTAAGGATAAAGGGAGAGAGAACTGGATTCCAGAGCCACAGAGTATTAGCACTGGTTGGGACATTGTGGCGTAGTTCTTGTCATTCATAAAGCATGGCCACCTAGATCAATGGAAAGAAATGACTGATGCTACTTTACCTGCTTTTACATTTTCCCTTTTTTCTGGTGAAAGTGAAACCATGCACCTCAGATTGGGACTTGGACCCACAGGCCGGGACTCGAACCCAGACGAAACCCAGATTGGGACTTGCACCCATGGTCTTTTAATTAGAATCACTCACCTGGTGTCTGGACTTACTGAGGCTCAGGTTCTTTGTGTCTCAGCGCAGAAAAAATTCAGTGAGAGACCAAGTAATAGGTAAGAAGTGGATTTATTTAGAGAGATACACATTCCATAGACAGAATTAGGTCACTCCCAAAAGGTCCCTCCCAAGAGCGGCCCCAGGGCATGAGATCATTTTGGAAAGTGAGAGCAGCCAAGGGAGAAACACACTCCACAGACAGTGTGGGCCATCTCAGAAGGTGAGAGGCCCCGAAATATGGGGTGGTTAGTTTTTATGGGCTGGGTAATTTCATAGGCTAACGTGTGAGAGGATTATTCCAACTATTTTGGAGAAGGGGCAGAGATTTCCAGGAACTGGGCCACCACCCACTTTTTTTTTCTTATAAATTTATTTATTTTATGTATTTATTTTTGGCTGCGTTGGGTCTTCGTTGCTGCACGTGGGCTTTCTCTAGTTGCAGCCGTCAGGGGCTACTCTTCGTTGTGGTGCACGGGTTTCTCATTGCGGTGGCTTCTCTTTGTTGCGGAGCACAGGCTCTAGGCTCACTGGCTTCAGTAGTTGTGGCACGTGGGCTCAGTAGTTGTGACGCACGGGCTTAGTTGCTCCACGGCATGTGGGATCTTCCAGAACCAGGGCTCGAACCCATGTCCTCTGCATTGGCAGGTGGATTCTTAACCACTGCACCACCAGAGAAGCCCCACCACCCACTTTTTGACCTTTGACGGTTGGCATCGGAACTGTCCTGGCGCTGGTGGGTGTGTCATTTAGATGCTAATGTATTACAATAAGTGTATAATGAGGCTCAAGGTTTACTGGAAGTTGAATCCTCCGCCATCTTGGACCTAGTTGGTTCCAGCCAGTTTATGTCTACCCTCAAGGGCTATGTCATTCTTTTAGAGGTTGTGCCCTACTCCCTTCCCTCCTGTTTCAAAAGTGTTTGGAGTATCTTTAGCCTCTGGATCTAGACTGCTTGAATTTAACTCCCTACCCTGCCCTTGCTCACTGTGAAAACTTGGGCAAGATACTGATCCTCTCTGTGTCTTAGCTGCCTCATTTTAAAAATGGGAATAAAAATAGCACCCACTTTATAGAGCTGCTGTGAGAATTTAAGGACTTAATATATGTATAAAAAAAAAGCACTTAGACTAGTGTCTGGCACAGAATAAACACTATGTAAATATCAGTTTTTGTTGTGCTAACCTTCAAAAAAGAAGATTGGTGGGTAAGGTGTAAAACTTCTTGAATAGGTTATTTGCAAGATTGTCAGACTTAGCATTTATTTCCTTGAGAATTCTTAATCCTTTTAGCACCTGGACCACATCTGATTCTTTCTGCCACCTGCTTCTTTATGGATGGGAAAAAAGCAGATGCTTCTCAGTCTCGAAACAAATGGTTTCTCTCACTATGGTGCCTCTCCTTTTCTATGCTTGGGTCTGCTCAGGAGAGAAAGCAACTTATAGGTCTGAAATTAACATTTTCTTTCTCTTATGCAGCTTCACTGTCTCAAACAATGAAACTATCCTTTTTCCCATTGAAGATGGGCTTTGTCCTGCCAACCAGACAGAGTTGTGTCTGCCTGGGGATTGACAGCAACTGTGTTGTTGCTGAGCCACAAACCAAACAGAACTTCCTAGGGCTTTGGAGTTTAAACAATAGCTGAATTACAAGGGCACTGTCCCAGAAGACACCATGCTTATTTTTGCAGACCTGAGCAATAAAATGGCTGTGTCTTTGAAACCAATTGCCAAATCTTTGCTTTACTGGGATGTGCCTTTCCCTTGACAGTAGAGAATTCCCAACATGGGGAGAAAGCAGGTTCCCTATCATAGACCCTAGTATAACTTGGAAAACTATAACCACAGTCCTCCAAATCCCCTTTGTGATATCGGTGGGGACTGATTCCACCACGCTAAGAAAAACAAATTGGACCAGGGAGGGTGATGTTGTTTTGACTTGCAATTCAGCCAAACAAGAAGATTATTGCAAACTCAGATGGGTGGAGAGTTTCCCAGAAATGCTGAGTAATGGCCAGGAGGCATGCTATGATCTGAGATAAATAACTTGTCAAAGGTAAAGTCCCACAAGAGTAGTTGATTTCAAGTGAAATACCCATATAACACTCCTAGATCCAGCCCTAGGGTTCAAAGGGCACTGGGAGACTCATTGGCCCTCAAAGCATTCTAAACACTCATCAAAATCTCCTTCTCTTAGGATGTTTGTTTATCTCCAGAGGGGAAGAAAAGACTGATAAAACCACTTCTTATTAAGATGTTCAGGCCTGAATGTGAACCTCCGTCAATACTCCAGAGTCATGCACTCTTTGAAAGAGAACTGAAAAAAAAGAGTAATTAGTCACCTCCCACAGAAAATCCCAAAGCAGAATTTCAGGCCATGTGTAATTAATCATGTTTTCATCACCTATGTCACCACCTTCTCTTCACTCACAAGCTAACCCTACAGCACTTCCCTGAACAAACAGTCCAATTCTACAAACATTTAAGTGTGGCAATGTGCAAAGATCTGTGACTCCAAACCAGCAGAATGCAGCACAGAAATTAAGAGCACTGGGGCAAGAGTTAGAGCTTGGGTAAAATCCTGGCTTCACCCATTACTGGCTCTATGAGCTGTTTCTCAACCTCTACTTGAGTTTCAACTTACAAAATACAACTGACAATTTTTTTAATTAATTTATTTATTTTGGGTTGCGTTGGGTCTTCGTTGCTGCACTTGGGCTTTCTCTAGTTGTGGCAAGCAGGGGCTACTCTTTATTGTGGTGTGCGGGCTTCTCATTGCGGTGGCTTCTGTTGCAGAGCACGGGCTCTAGGTGTGTGGGCTTCAGTAGTCGTGGTTCGAGGGCTCTAGAGCGCAGGCTCAGCAGTTGTGGCTCATGGGTTTAGTTGCTCCACGACATGTGGGATCCTCCCAGACCAGAGATCAAACCCGTGTCCCCTGCATTGGCAGGCAGATTCTCAACCACTGCGCCACCAGGAAAGCCCACAACTGACAAATTTAATCCTTACATGGCTGCATCGGGTATTTCATAAGATGAAGGTTTTTGCACAGTGCCTGGCATGGAGTGAGGGCTCAGTACATGTTACCTGCATGTGGTATTAAGTGGAACCCAAGTGCAATAAGTGTAAGTGTCTTAAAGCTCATCTGATGATGACCTCATGAACCACTGAAGGCCTGACTCCCGGCACACGGTAGGTAATAAATATTTGTTGAATTATAAAGTTATGAGATTTTCCCTGCTTCATCTACACTTGATCACTGCCTCTTCCACCACAAGAGAACTTCTAGAGATTGAGGAATGAGTATTATATAGGTGAGGTTGGACGTGGTAATAGGGCTGGTCAAGACTAATGCTTAAAGCAAGAGCCCAGTTGGAAAATGGGAGCCAGGTGTAGCCAGATGTCTGGGAAGGTCACAACCAGGAACGAAGATGGGCTTGAGACTGAGGTGAGGGCCAAGTCCAGGGTACATGAATTCTGTGTGCTGCTTTCTCTGAGGACTTGATATGCCAGGAATTCTAGCAAGCTGAACCCACCAAAGCTGAAACATAAAGGCTTCTCTCAAGTTTTGCCAGCAACTGTCTTGTGACTCATCCCAGGTAGGATATAAAAGATCATGTTCAATAAGCAGACACTTATGCTTATAAATTTATTGCCTTCTACCTTCTTTTCCCCTGATTTCCTTCTCCCTCTACCTCCAAGTTCTTCCTTCACAGATATGATGGGAACAGAGAGGGCTGGCTGGGATGTTCTATTTCCTTACATATTTGGACTTGAAGGTACAATCTGCATTACGAGTGTTTTCTCCTTGTTTCTGTGAAAACCTATTGCAAATTAAACACATTAGGTTTGTGTTTCAGGCAAATAAAACAAATGGTCTGAATCCAGGTAGGTGTAGACAGGTAGTGCGGGGCTGGCTAACTTATCACATGTTAGTCCTGGGTCTAAAATTTCCTTTACTCTAGTCAACCTTTTTGATGCATTCTGTCCTGACTGACCTCTTCTTACCAGGGATTTTCCATCAAAGGGGACATTACTAGCCTTGGGTTTCAAAGCCTTCAGCTTTGAGGAGGAGGAAGTGTCATGTGGAAGTACGTTTTTCAGTCCTGTAGACCGTGGTTGAAGATTAAAAGGCCAACCTGAAATAGGGGTATTTTTCTTAAGAACTAAAATTGCTTGCTGCTGTTGGCAAGTGGCCTAGAACAAAAGGATGAAAGAATTTGTTCCTGGAAGCTTTCAAACCCACGAAAAGTCAACATTTGCTTTGCACTCACATGCTTCTGAGGCTCTGTGGGCTCCTGCCCGCAGTAGGCAAGCAGTTTGCTCTTTGACAGCAGCAACTCAACATGCTTCAAAGGATTTCTTCGGTGCTGATTTCTTATTCAGTGCGACTTCTCTGACCTATGGAGGTCTCACTATGACATCGGCATTAAGAACAGACAACAACACAGATGGCAGAGGAAAAAGACCCTGGTTTTTCTTCACACCCCATTGTTCAGCTTTTTTTGTTACTGCATTAGTGGTTTTTCTGCTTCTGTTTTGTGGCTCTCTAATTCTGTAGCTATTCTTTCTTCAGCTCTTTTTTTTTTTTTTTGCGGTATGCGGGCCTCTCACTGCTGCGGCCCCTCCCGTTGCAGACCACAGTCTCTGGATGCGCAGGCTCAGCGGCCATGGCTCATGGGCCCAGCCGCTCCGCGGCATGTGGGATCCTCCCGGACCGGGGCACGAACCCGTGTCCCCTGCATTGGCAGGCGGACTCTCAACCACTGCGCCACCAGGGAAGCCCTTCAGCTCTTTTAGTAAGCATTACTTACACCTTCTCTTTCCTTCCAGTTCCTGACAACCACTCAATGTCCATTCTTGTTATCACTATTAGAAAGGGTATTTATGTCTATGCTAAAATTACATAACCTGGGAGCACTACCGCAAACAAAACCAGCCTCTCAAAGATTTTGGTTGGCAAGCTCATCCAAAGCAAGGTTTCCTGGTGAAATGAACAACTGGCCTTCTCTTTGGGATTCTCTCTCTTAAACGCCATGGTCCTTCTCTTGGAACAGAGCAGTGGTTGTCAACCAGGGGAGCAATTTTGCCCCCCAGGCAATATTTGACAATGTCTAGAGACACTTTTAGTCATCAGCTGGGACAAGGCCATCCTACTGGCATCCAGTGGGTAGAGGCCAAAGATATTTCTACAATACACAAAATTATCTGACCTAAAATGTCAATGGTAATGTTGGAAATCCTGGGGTAGAGGAAGTGGGGGTGTTTACCCAGGGAAAGAAAAAATTTAAAAGAGTCCTAGATTCTATATGCAAATGTTTTTCTCTTCTTTATAGTAGCCTTATTTATTTCATAGATGTGATGGCCTCTCAAAATTCTTAAATGATACTGAATATATATATTTTTAAATATTTTCTTTTCCTAAAATTATGTATTTCACCAGTATTTTATTCACCTGTTTTTTGTTTTGTTTTGTTTTATCTTGGCCGCACCGCACAGCATGCAGGATCTTGGTTCCCAGACAGGGGATTGAACCCATGCCCCCTGCAGTGGAAGCATGGAGTCCTAACCACTGGACTGCCAGGAACTTCCCTGGTTCACCTGCTTTTGATGTCCCCCATGCTGCTGTTTTTTTCAAAAGCTGAGTGATTCTAGGTTGTCTGTTTATTTGTATAAACAAGGGTCTACATCAGCAGTCTCAACTCTGGCTGCACATAAGATCAGTAGAGCCCAGTCTCTAGGAGTGGAGCCTGGGCATCTGTAGTTTTCTTAGATTTCCTAAGTGATTTAGAGACACAATAAGGGTCTAAATGGCTCAGTATCAGGAGTTGGAATGGTTTTCCCTGGTAGAAATGAAGCTCTCTGCCTCTACTATACTTCCTTAGGTGAATATAGATTTTGACTTCAGAATACTTGAGAAGAGTTGCCAAGGAAGAAGAGGTTGAGATTGGGATAAAAGCTGCTGTCATCGGGGCTTCCCTGGTGGTGCAGTGGTTGAGAGTCTGCCTGCCGATGTAGGGGACACGGGTTCGTGCCAGGGTCCGGGAAGATCCGACATGCCGTGGAGCGGCTGGGCCCGTGAGCCATGGCCTCTGAGCCTGCGCGTCCGGAGCCTGTGCTCCGCAACGGGAGAGGCCACAACAGTGAGAGGCCCGCGTACAGCAAAAAAAAAAAAAAAAAAAAAGCTGCTGTCATGGAGTAGTCTTCAAGGCAGAAAAAAAAACCCACATCAGTGTCATGGGTGGGTACAGCTAACACACCCACATGGGCTCATGGGATGGGTGCTGAAGCTCAGGATGGTAAGGGAAGCATAAGAACAATAGAAATATTGGACCAAGAGAGAAGATCCAACTTTGTCAATTCACTTTCTCTTCTCAAGGGCCGACCTCTGCTCATTGCATCCACTTTTTAATGGAACCAGCAGTTGAGCTCTTCCTACCTAGACTGGATTTCCTTGGTTAGATTGGAAGTGTTGGACTTCTCTCTGAAGAAGTGTATTTATAGCCTACACCTACATTTGGAAATCTGCACACACTGCTAGTTGTCCCTGAGGACACTACATCACCAGAGTCTTCCACAGTCTTCTCAACAGCAAGCTGGAAAGTCAGCAAGGTCTCAAACGTGGAGAGGGAAATGTGGGTTCTCTACTCTGCATAATGAGTCAGGCAGCCTAGGTGTGCAATGGTTATATCAAGGTCCTCTTGATGCCTTCATTTCTTTCTCACATTAACCCAGATCTGTGAGATTTCTACATGACCACCACCTGTGCCTCTAGGTCATAAGGCTCCTCACCTTCTCTGCTTCATCTTCTCTATGGGCAATCGTAGACAAGTGACCATAGTCTTGATTTCTATTGGTGTTAGGTGAGGCCAGCTAACCTTAGAGACCCAACTCAGGCTAGATCAGGAAGGCTCACACTAGGAAGTTGTCACCGTGTTCTGTGTTTTTCTTGCATTAACGTTAAGAGAAGCCTTCTCCATTCTCAGAAGTGTCAAGGTGCAGCAGGAGAAGAAAACAGATCAGTGGTACCTAACTCAGGACTGGTCCATGGGAAGGTAGAGCTTGCACATGAGGCAGCAGTAAAGTCAAGGTGGATAGTCTTATTTAGCTATACTGACACTCCTGTGAGAGACCCTAGGAATCCAAAACAGCAGTGAAGAAACCCACTTCAATGAGAATGGGGGACAAAAAATTACCAGTTTATCCCAGATGTATGTACGAATTTTGCTTTTATTACATTCTGTGGATACCTGAATCCCCTAAACACCATCTTACCCATGGACTAAACTTCATTCACTACATTTTAATTGAGCAGCTACTATGTCCCAGGACATTTCTGAGAACTGAGGATACAACAATGAACAAATCAGAACAATTCCCTGGTCTCATGGAACTTGTATTCTAGAGCTGCATTGTCCAATAAAGTAGCAAGTGACACAAGGGCCATTTAAATTTAAATTAATTATAATCAAGTCAAATTTAAATTTTAGTTTTTCAGTGTGTCCAACAGCTACATGTGGCTTGTGCCTACCACACTGTACAGAACATAGAACGTTGCCATCATTGCAGAAAGTTCTATTGGACATCACGGTCTAGAGAAGCTTATAACCTAGAGAAATCTCTATCTTTAGTCTCCCACTTTGGTTAAAATGCTGAATGAGCCCATTACATAAACAGTTCTTTTAGAAGGTCAGCACCACAGGCATTATCAGAAATTTGAGTAGTTCTTTGTAGGAATGGGTCACTGAAAAAATAGGTTTTTATGGATATAATTGTTAATCAATTAGGTAGGCATTAATTAAGTGTTTTCAAATACAAACTCATTCAATCCACACAAAAGCCCAATGAAGTAGGTGCTATTATTTTTTTTTTTTATTTAAAAGATGGGGAAATTAAGACAAGGAGAGACTAAGTAATTTGCCCAAGATTTGAGTTAATATTAGTCAAAGTTTTTAAATGGTTTTGCAAACAACCCTCTAATCTGAATGACAAAACACAATGAAAACTTTATTCCTTTCTCAAGTCACAGGCCAACTGTATATTTGAAGACCACTGTGCAGAGATTCAGAGCCCCAGTCTCCTTCTACGTGGTGGCTTGGCCAACTTTTAGCTTCTCTGAACCCTGGTGTAGATTCTGCATCTAAGCAGAAGACAAAGTAAGAGCTTGAAGCAGGGTTTCCTAACCTCAGCTTTATTGATATTTTGGGCTGAATCATTCTTTGTTTGCTATCTTGTGCATTGTAAGATGCTTAGTAGTATTCCTGGCCTCTACCCATTAGATGCCAGTAGCAGTGTCCAGTTGTGACAGCCAAAATGTCTCCATATTTACCCAAAGTTACTCGGGTGGAGTGGGGACGCAAAATCACCCACCAGATGAGAACACTGGCTTAAAGGATCACTCCAGAGGTTTTAGAGAATATGGAAGTGGTCATATTCCTTTCACCCAAATTCTGTTGGCCAGAACGTAGCACATGGCCATACCTATCCGGGAGAGATGGCTGGAAAATGTTCCCAGGAAGAAGAGGAGGTCTTGGAAGATCAGGTGAGCAATGTGGAATCTGCCTGAAGAATACAGACCCCAGAAGACATTAAAAAAAACTTCAGAGAAACTTGCAGACATTGGCAAAGCATTCTAGACAGTATTGGAGATAAAACCACACCATTATCACATTTTTTTCATGGCAAACCTCATCACCCTATATAGGTCTCCCAGAATAAAAAGCTTATGCAATAAAGTAGTAGATGTCATATTCCCTAGGTGAATACATTCGTTAGGTAACACCAAAAAGTAATCAGCATTTTGCAATGACCCATGAAAAAGTTGAGCACATGTAGGGTGGGAATGAGTCTGGGATGATGGGAGTGTTCCATGAAGTTGTCTAGCCCTAATTATATTCCAGAAAGATGAGCATCTGCAATATGTATGGCCGGGAGACAGAAGGAAGACAGAAATGCATTTTTGGAAGATGGAGAAGTGGAGAATCTTTGGATAAATGTCACAAGTATTGGAGCTTCAGAAACAGGGAGAGGTGGTGGGAGAAAGCTGTCATTCATTTACTACTGACCATTTCAAATAATATCTTGGCTTAGTGTAAAGACATGTTGCAAAATTGATTAACAAATGACAGTATCTGGAATCCCACTCAAAGCACTAGTATTTTGTATTGTGAAGCCGGTTAGTTCACACCTACTCTATAGAGAAAAAATGCATACCTTTTGTAAGGATCATCTAAATTGCAGTTGGCTCCTGTTGGTGTATGGAAAACCTTTAAATACCCCTTAATTTTCTCTGCTTTATGACAGCCAAATGAAGTCAAAATGCTTCTTGAGTTTTTTATTACATAGTTTGAGGGAAATTATTACTCAGCTGCCTAGCTTGTACATTTTTCTCCTTACTATGTAATCAAATTGAAAAGAACTAGAAACTCTCAAGTTTCTACCAACTGGCAATAAACCAGACTCAGAAGCCAAGGCTAGCTCCCCAGCCACACTTAGCTCCAACCTACCCAACCCCTGTCCTAAGGAAAAGATGGCCACATTACATCTTTGTGGTAATAAAAATCAATCAAATCCAGCCTAAGTCGCTCGGTTGAAGAAAAATAATGTATCCAATAAATTCATATAAAGGCCTATATCTTATTAAAGTTATTGATAGCCTTGTCTTACTAAAATTAATAATTATATTTTATTCATTTTATCAAATATTTCTGTTTCTTTGTGAAAAAACTATTTGAAGAGTATACCAAATTAAAATTGAAGAGTATACCAAATTAAAAAGAGAGAGAGAAAAAGGATTGGGAAAGAAAAGGGAAAGTACGATATTTTGAGCAGTAGATAAGTCACATTGAGAGAAGGACTCATTTGCAGTCTTACACAACAGACCTCTTTGGTTGCATTTTCTAGAGAGTGGAAATCAGGTCAGACAGAGTTATAAAATAACACCAGATGATAACCGGAGGCAATGACTAGGTGTTTTTAATAAGAAGCAAATTAGGAACCACAGCTAATAAATACATACACATACATTAACTCACCAAATATTTATCATGAAATGCGATAGACAAGACACTGTTAGATTGGCAAGCGAGGGATGGAAAAGGTGAGAAAGACATAGTACCTCTCTTCACAAACTTGCAATGTAGTGGGGATGTCAGATAAGTATACAAGTGAAGGAAATAGAAAAGAGAAGAGAAGAGGAGGGGAGGGGAGAGGAGAGGAGGGGTGGGGAAGGGAGGGAAGAGAAAACAGGTGGAGAAAAAGATACTGAAGGACTGAAATTTCCTGACTGAGTGAAGAAATGTGGTATAGCTGAGATCTGAAGAAGCAGTGTTTTAAGGCAAAATTAAGAATGTCTCCACTCTCTGGGCAAGATCATACTTTGGATTATGATGAAATGGAAATTCAGGGTACTCAGAGAGGAAAACCATAAGGTTTTACGTGCTTTTATGACCCATCCAATGCAGTGCCAAGTCATCCCCGGTGATTACTCACAAGGTTTTCTGCACTCTGCCTGATAATAGCCCATAGGCAAACACTGAGTCAATAACAGCCCATAGACTCAGGAATACAGTCCTGTTTTCTCTAGAAGGCTGGCATCATAAGCTCAGATTCTTTCTCTCCAACAAAATATCTTATACATCACCATCAGAGGAAGATAGTGGCCCTAAGCTTGGATGCTACTATTTCTCTGGCTACTCCCAACATGTTATCCCTAATTTTCATTATCCAAAAGAGTGACAATTTATCCCAGATCTGTGTCATAGAAAGTTGATGAGCATTCTTCCCTTTGCATCTTTATGCAGGTTATTGATAAAATATCAGACAGGATTTGGTCACAGACAGACGTGGATTTCTCTACAAGTGTTATTAAGTCCTTCATGCTCCGCAGAGATGCTATTACTTCCCTTCTATCAAAGCTCCCTCTCTCTCTTTCTCCTCCCTCTTCTGTATAATTTGAACCCATTAGTTCATGACATGTTATCTTATTAGTCTGTCCAAGTTTTTTTTTTAATCACCATACCCCAACCTCCCCACAAAAGCAATTGCTCTCACATGTTTAATGGATTTGTGTGTGTGTGTGTTGGTAAGTGTACTTTCGAAATGTGTACGATTTTTTTCATGTTCATGTATTATTTGAATACATGATTGATATTGTGTTATCTATCCCATCCTATTTCTTTTTTTTTTCACTCAGTACCAACTTTTTTAGTTCTGTACAGGTTGTTATACCTACATCCAGTCTGCTGTTTCTAATGACTGTATGATGCTCCGTGGTATTCAACCACTACATTTTGATTATCTACTTTCCTCCAGTGGACACCTTGGTTGCCTCCAATTCCCTACCACCACCAAAACAGCTGCAATAAATCCTTATGGACCTGTGTAAGACTCTCTGAGATGTATATCCAAAAACCAAATTGCTGACTTCTCAAAAAACATATAATAAATCTAAGAGCTGTCACTTTGCTTTCCAGCATGATTGCACCAGCTGGAGTAGTCTTAGTTATCACACTCCATAGTACACATCACAGTCATAAGCCCCGTCCCTCTATGTCATCAACTCATGTTCATGAAATCACATTACCACTTAGTACTAAATGTTCTATTAGTTTGTACCCATTCCTTATGCACTGGGGTACAGACTAAGTCAGGGCTATAAATTTACTTATTGATTCTCTTCCCTGATGTTTTCTTGTTAGAATAACTGAACAATTTGTTATGTTTTTTCCAACGTCCTACCAGTTAATCACCAAACTTTTACAGCTTTATCTATACATTTTTTTTCTCATTCTCATTCATATTTCAGGTTAAACCCTTTTGAACAGGTTAGGAATTCTCCAGTCAGACACAGTTTTCCTATTCTCATGGGTTAGACTTCATCCCTTGCCAAGGCTCAGATGTTCTGGCATGAAAAGACATGGTCTAAAACACTTTAAAACCATTTCTGTGGCCAATGGTTCACCTCCCCAGTGCCTCTTTCTCTTTGAAATGCTTCAGTTTGCAGCCTGGACTTCAAAGTCACCAGCAATACATTCCAGATTTCTTTGGCTCTTGTATTATTCATTCCCAAAAGATCAGCAAAACAGCCAAATAGTTGGTGAGTTTGAGGAGAGAGTCCATTGCTGCTACTTTTTCAGAAGATTCCATCACCCCTTCCTGAGTCACTTTCTCTATACATTAACTTCTTGATATTGGCTTCAATTCCATTTGATTGCTTGGGATAATTTTTCCTCCTGACTTCTCCCTTGGATTACTTTCTTCATCCTGTAGAAACATATGATGTTTCCCAATTACAACTGTCCACATAACTCAGTATTTTTAAAACATAGTTTGTTTCATAACTTTATAACTTTGTATAATTCATAACTTTGTTTCATGAATTTTGTGATTCCAAATCCCCATTTGTGATGATGGCAGAAAACTAATTCAGTCACTTTCAGATACTTACTCTTATCCGGTCAAATTCAAAATTATTATCTCACGAACAGTCCAGTTTACACAACTACTTCTTTCTCTTCTTCTCCAAGCCAGTTTGGGGTTAACTGCCCTGGAGAGAAGAGAGGGGAGTACCTCACTTTCTCATATCTGTCCTGCACTATCTCTCTGCAGTTTCTCAAGTCTCACATAGTCTGGTCCTGGACTCAGCACCTGACATTGACTAGCAGGTGAAAATTGTCTGGCTGTGACAGCCATTTTCTTTCCAAGAAGATTTTTGGCTTCAGTTGATCCCAGACAGCTATTTCTGTCTCTTCCCCCAGGTAGAAGTCAGAGAGCATCCTCAGGTGTCTCTCTGTCCCATTGGTTGCCCAGGCAGCCTTTTAGAGTTGATAAACAAATAAACACCACTAACTAACATCAAAGGCTTTCTGAAGCCACTAGGAAATTACAAAGTCCCCCAAATGCCACCTTGGAGGGAAAGTGGGAGTGGCAAGTTGGAGAACCTTTGTTCCCTTTGAGCCTGGATACCCTGCTTCCACATAGCCTGCAGTTCTCGGGCTGTGCTCAGCCAAATTCATCCAAGGTGTGTTATTCCGTATCTACTGCTCTTTGCAGAGAGACCTTTCCAGTAATCATCCCCGCCCCCGCCTGAAACACACACACACACACACACACTCACCACATCCACCACCACCACCACCAACAACAACTTCCCTCTCTGTTTTACATTTTAAAGCACTTTGTCTTCAGCCTTCTCCTGAAGCTTGGCAGTGTCTCTTTCCAGGGCAGGACATGGAAGGGCAGGCTCTGATTCCAAACAAAAGCAATAAAACATCATCTCTCTTAAAAGTTTGAAGAAATGTCCAGATTTTTAATAATTTAATCCAAATAATTTGAATTAATTCTTTTTACTGAACTTGTTATTTTCCTATTTGATATAGATTTTAAATATCTTTGTTTATATTAACATGCACTCCTATGCACTGAAGGAGGCATTTATGAGGTTTTAAAAATTCATTTGTTGGGCTTCCCTGGTGGCGCAGTGGTTGAGAGTCCGCCTGCCGATGCGGGGGACACGGGTTCGTGCCCCGGTCTGGGAAGATCCCACATGCCGCGGAGCGACTGGGCCCGTGAGCCATGGCCGCTGAGCCTGCGCATCTGGAGCCTGTGCTCCGCAACGGGAGAGACCACAACAGTGAGAGGCCCACGTACCACCAAAAAAAAAAAAAAAAAATTCATTTGTTATGAAGTCCAGTACTTCCCCTTATTAGGAAAATTTGTAAAAGACTTTTAAATGGACAGAGATTACTAGGTGTTTCTATTTGTTTTCTCTTACTATTGTAATAAATCACCCCAAACCTAGTGGATTAAAACAACACAAATTTATCATCTTATACTTCTGGAGGTCAGATGTCAGAAATGGGTCTTACTAGGGGGCTTCCCTGGTGGCACAGTGGTTAAGAATCCACCTGCCAATGCAGAGGACACAGGTTCGAGCCTACTGAGCCTGCACTCTAGATCCCATGAACCACAACTACTGAGCCCATGAGCCACAACTACTGAAGCCCACGTGTCTAGAGTCCATGCTCCACAACAAGAGAAGCCACTGCAATGAGAAGCCCACACACCGCAACAAAGAGTAGACCCCGCTCGCTGCCACAAGAGAAAGCCCACGCACAGCAACGAAGACCCAACGCAGGCAAAAATAAATAAATAAACTACTTTTTTTTTAATTAAAAAAAAAAAAGAAAAAAGAAATGGGTGTTACTGGGCCAAAATCACGGTGTCAGCAGGGCTGGGGGATCCAGAGGGGAATCTGCTTTTTCCAGCTTCTGGTTGTCACAGCATTTCTTGGCTTGTACCCTCTTCCTCTCTCTTCAAAGCCAGCAGCCCAGTATCTTCAAATCTCTGACTATGACCTCCTCCTCTCCTCCCTTTTCCACTTTAAAGGACCTTGTAGTTCCATTGGACCCACCTGGATAACCCAGGACAATTTTCTTATATAAAGTCATCTGATTAGCAAACTTAAGTCTCTGTGCAATCTTAATTCCTCCTTTCCACGTAACATAAGATATTCACAGGTTCCAGGAATTAGGACATGAGCATCTGGGGCAGGGGGCATTATTCTGCCTACCACAGTGTCCTTTCAATGGAATGCTCATTGTTATCTATCTACTGGACACTCGGGTTATCTGATTTTATACGAATATTCTCCTTGTCTTTGACAAGGCTATTTCACAACTCTGTAAACTGAAAAAACTGAGTGCAAATAATTCTTCTCTATAGAAATACAAATGAATTATATCTAGTAGATATATAATTTATTTCTTCCCTGTAGAAAAGATAATTCCAAACTATATCTCATTGCCATATAGATATTAAATAGTTCTACATCAATTAGTAAATTAATTTTAGCATTGCTGAGTACCTAGATATGTCTGCTCTTCAGAGTTTCCTTTGAATCAGTTTTAACATCTTCTCATTAAATCTTTGACAGGTATTCATTTTTTATCAGTATGAGAATGATGATTTTATCTTTTAAAAGTTAAATTTTAACACACTTGAAATTACCCAATAGCTGAGAACTATCTGTCTGGAAAATATACCAGAAGCTGATACTGTTTAGAACAGTATTTTCCAATATGTGCTCAATCTAACACTAACTCTGCTAGTGTTAATAAATGTTCACTGAAAAAAGGGTTTCATTGTAAAATAATTTGGAGGAAGATTTTTATTTACAGAGCCTCTCACAGGGCTAGTATTCCATGTCAAGCATTTCAGATAATTCTATTCCAAATTATTGGATTTTTGTCACATTATAAGCTAATAACAAACCAGTAGCCAAGACTCTCATAAAATTATAATGTTCATATCAAAACAAAAATTTATTTTCTCAGTTCCTTTGCCTCAATTTACCCAACTTCAAAGTGCTCTTGAGTGTGTTTAACTAAAACCTGCTCACAATCAGGAGGGTTGTAGGTATTGCAGGTATATCTCAGAAGTGAGGCTATCTCTGATTTTCGTTTGATCTGATTTTTTTTAGATATTCAAGAGATTAAGGTTGGAATTAGAGTGCCAAATTATTGATTTTTAATAAATCATCAGTGACTCAAAAACTCTTGTTCATTATCCAAGCTTCCACCTTCCTGCTAACAGAGGGCCTGGTAGCTGACAGGCAGATAACTCCTTGGTGACCATGAATGAGAGAAAGGTGAGGTATGTAGTCTTTCAGATCAATTAAGATAATAAATACTAATATCATTAGATGTTTACCATTTTCCAGGCCTTGTGCTGAACACTGTGTATAACTTCATTTAATGTCTGAACTTGTAATATCCTTATCTTACTAAAGAAGAAACCAAACCTTGAAGCCAGTAAGTCACTTGTTCCAAGTCACATGACATGTGAGTAGCTGAGCTGGGATTGAGGCCCACGCATATACATCATCATGACACACAGACCCCCAATCCCTTAGCTGATTGGGGCCAGATGTATTTCAGATTTCACAATTTTTAAGATTTTAGAGAAGTAAACAGTTCATTTACTGTATATGACAACACCCCTAGCTAGCGGGGTTGGGAAGCAGCTCATGATCAAACACATGAATGTATCTACAGCACAACATAAATATATTCATGCTGAGATAAATGGAGGCTATAAATTACCTTATATCTACCTACTCAGGTCACATTTCGTTGCCAAAGGAATTGTAAAATAGCTTCCATTTTCAGAGATTTTTGGATTTTAGGGCTGTTCATAAAGGATTTTGGACCTGACTTCTTTTCAAGTGCCCATCTCGGTTCACTAAATTTAGTATCTCTCTCTTTCCTGGATAGTGCGGACAGAACACTGCTGATTCTTACCGTTTTAAGTTTTGTGAGCCACCAGCCTTCTAACACCAGGTTCCTTTTTCAGTCAGGGTAAAACGCAATTAGCCTGTAAGGGGAGCTCCAGGCCTCCAGTTTCATTCCCCTTCTTCACCACTCCCCACACCCCAGTGCACAAGCATCTGGACGTGTCAAGAGGCCTTTCATTGAGCCACTGTACTAAGGCTGCGGTCTCTTTGCCCCAGTATATTCTTTCTGGGGAGTCCATCTTGTCTCTGCATACCTGATGCAATAGATGACCAGGAGCAGCTCCTGCCTGTGGCCCACCCTGCCCTGAGAGAGCACGGGGTGGGTAGCTTAAATAGATCAGCCTCCCATTGCCCTTAAGGAGATGCAGACTGGCCCTCCTTTTTCCTTGGCAGGCTCTTGTACTGCCTTTCCTTGCTGTCGGTGTGGTACACTTGAGAAGTCAGAGGCATTAATCTAAGCCCAGAAGAACATGGGCAAAACAGATCTTCATTAAATGTAGCAGAGAGAGGCCTCCGCATCCTCAGCCTGGTTCACCAGGTCACCAAATTGGCATCTGGGATACAAGTTCACAGAAGCAAGCGTATGTGTTCTGGTCTTGTCCTTGATGCATATGTCTCACATGAACTTCAGAGGGAGGTGGCCATAGTAAGACTGTTTAGTTAGGTCCCCCGACATGTTTCATTATCATTTGGACACAATTTATAAATATGGTTCTCTAGGGGTGGGCTTTCTTAGTTTCAGTCACATTCCAGGCCTGTTCCCCTCTGTTACACCTTGAATTTGGGTGTTTTCATACTTTCTCAGGCCCACGTTTATAGGATCGTTCTGGGGTTATTTCTGAAGATAGCTCTTTGCATCCATTTATGTCTTATATTTCACCAGTTTAGCTTTCAGAGGGTAATTGTGCACCCAGAGTTGGTATTCAAAACCCTGAACAACTGGAATGGCACAGGCACCAACCAATCAGAACAGACAACAGATACAAACAACAGAACGGGCTGTGCTGAGCCGTGCTGGTGGAGCCTCAGCCTGGCTCATGTGTGTCTGTATAAGAAACTAGCCTATGATTCTATTCTAGTTTCTGCTCCTTATTTGGCCCACTTGTGAACTGTATCTTCAAGTAACATTGAGGAAGGGCAGTCAGAGAAAGTTTCTATGGCAATAAAACCATTCTAATACATGCTGCAGTGGGAAGAAATAAATAACAAGCCAATGACAGTGCTAATTACTCTTTCTACCCACTTATGTGTAATAAGAAAGGAAATCTTTTCAAGTAGAAGCTGATATCTCTCTGAAAGCCAGGCTGCGGCCTATAAGAATCCGCTTTTACTTCTAAAAGGACAGGTCCTAAGAGACTGCGTCAAGCCTTCAGCTCACAAAGAATTGCTGCTTTCACCATTCAAATTATTCAGTCTAGAAAGCTCCCCAAATATATTTCCTAAACCTGCTGACTGTAACTGTTACCGATCCTCCTGAGTTGGTCTCCAACAATGGTCCTCCTGCCCAGTGTCGCTCGTGCCAATAGAACGAGACAGAGTTTGGTTCAGAAGCAAAGGACAGCTTTATTCTTTGATCAGAGAATGGAGAGGTACGACCTCTCACCCTCGAGCATTTGCTCTCCCCTCTCGAAGGCCGTGGGCGGGGCTGCTTTATCAGGACGCCAGCAGCGGGGAGGGGGCTGAGCTCTCGCGGGGCTGCGCTGCTCACGCTCCAGACCGCAGGGCGGGCAAAGCGTGTCTGCTCACGGCCGCCTCCGCCATCTTGAACTGCAGTGTTGGGTGCAGCCGTTTCGCAAGAGGAAATCTGGTGTGAAGCGCCGGAGGTGAGGCGTCTGCCCGTGGCACCCTATGAGCAAGTGAAACTAGACGAAGCACTGAGGAAAAAAAAAAGGTTAGAACCAATTTTATTATCTAGTTTCTTTCTTTTTTTTGCGGTACGCGGGCCTCTCACTGCTGTGGCCTCTCCCGTTGCTGGAGCACAGGCTCTGGACGCGCAGGCTCAGCAGCCATGGCTCACGGGCCCAGCCGCTCCGTGGCACGTGGGATCCTCCCGGACCGGGGCACGAACCTGTGTCCCCTGCATCGGCAGGCGGACTCTCAACCACTGCGCCACCAGGGAAGCCCTCTAGTTTCTATTTTTATTCCCCAGGATTTGTTAATAGGCTTGGTCAGTGACAAATCTCTCCTCTGTCTTTTGTCCTGCGCCTCCGTCTTGAGTGCTGAGGGGCGAAGGTCCATATTCTGTAACTGGTTCCTGCTGATTTGGGGTGTCAGCCATCGTAACCTTGGGTAGAAGAGCAGAACTTCTCCCCAGCTGCCTTTAGATATGTTTCGTTGTCACCAGGCCCGAGCCCAACTCTTTGTGTCCCTGAGCACCGCCATTTGGAGTTTTGTAGTTACTCATGGCCCAAATATTAGCAAGAGAATAATGGTCTTAAGGGACCCAGGAAAGGTAAAAACCAAGTGATACCAGGGAGGGCCTGTTTTACCCAGCTGCAAGTTTGTTCAGTCGAATTAGGCTGAATAGCTTGAAGTCGAAGCCGGTGTCACTGGCCACCATTGCCACAGTGCCTGTTACCTTTTTTATGGTGATAGTGTGATATATGGTTCCCCCCGCCAAGGTCACTAGCACCCCTATAAGTGCAGTGTTTCCTGCAATTAGTAGTCCTTTCCTGTTTTAGGTTGGGTGTGACAGATCCAACAATCAGTGAAGTTCCATCCTTCCTGAATATCCCTCGTCACATTTTTGTTGTTTTTCGGAAGAGAAGCTTCAGGTCAGAGGGAGGTTCACACAAGTAGTCGTGGGGGTCCATTGCCCCAGGTTGTCTCTCTGGAGGTGGGGGCTGGGGGGGCCCATTCACTCGAATGTGATGTGCCCCCGGAGTGATCCCCTGCAACTTCAGGGCAGAAGGGGTGGTTAGGATAACCAAGTGGGGTCCGTTCCACTTAGGAGTAAGCTGATCTTGTGGGCTGCCTGTTTTCCAGGTTTTTAGCTTCACCCAGTATCCTGGCTGGAAAGGGTGGAGGGCCAAATTGGTGGGTGTGGGCAGCACCTGGTTACCATATTCTGTGAGAGCTTTCATGTTTTCTCCTACCTGGAGGGCATACTGAATTGTTCCATTTCAAGGGTGTTAAGGTGTCCCTTCTCTCAGGCTTGGCAAATGGGTCTACCACATAAATTCAAGTGCACTTAACTTTAATTTATCCCTTGGGGCTAACTGCAATTGAGAGTAACTTAATCCGATTTTCTTGAGTCTCCTGGCATAGTTTGACTAAGGTTCATTTTAAGGTCTGATTGGATCTCTCTACTTTCCCGGACAATTGGGGTCTCCAGGCTGAGTGCAAGGTGCATTTTAAGCCCAGGGCACTTGTTATCCGTTTTGTCACTTGACACACGAATGCTGGGCCATTATCAGTTTGTAGGGATCCTGGGAGCCCAAACCTGGATATTATCTCTTTTAGTAATACTTTAGCCACTTTGGCTGCCATTTCACTTCTGGTGGGGAACACTTCTACTCACCCTGAAAATGTATCCACTAGCACCAAGATATACCTGAAGTTGCCCGATGCACTTGGTGTGACAGTGAAATCAATCTGCCAGTCTTTCCCAGTCTGATGGACCTTATGTGGAGGCCTCTGGGGGGTCTGGTATTGGGGTTGTTCATTGTACAGATGGGGCATGTCTCAACTAACTGATTGATAATGCTTTTTGTGCCAGGAGTTACCGTGACCTCAACTGAACAATTATATAGGGGTTCCTTCCTGTAGTGAGTTCCTTGATAAACTTCCCTGATGGCTTGACAAGCTGCCGTTTGGGGAAAGAAGGATTGCCCATATTTATCAACTAAGCTATCCAGGGTCTCCTAGATCTCTACTGAAGCCCTATTTCTGGGCTGTGTCTAATTCTTCCTTTGTGTAGACTGGGGAGTAATTGGCTGGATCTGGCCTTTTAGGTATGAAGGGTAATTGTCAACTTACTGGTTCTAGGGCCACCCTTTCAGCCCCTACGTTGAATCACTACCACTTTTTTGGGAAGCTGCACTGCTTCTAGGGATCTCAGAATGTTTAAGCCATTTTTTACCTGCTTATTCTCTGCAGTAAGCATACCTCTTTCTTTCCAAATAGGCTGTGTGCATATAGGATGGCATACACATACTGGGAATCTTCATAAACTTTTAAGATCTTCCCTGGGAGGTCACTGCATATTCCGCTAATCTTTTTCCCTTTCTCATAAAACTGTTCCCATCTGTGAACCATTCCTCATCAGTGTTTCGAAGAGGCTCACTTCCTAGGTTGGGGCAACTGAAATAGATCATGTCTGTGGTTTCTATACAATCATGCTCCATCCAGGAGCTCCATTTCTGTGGGTAGCAGGGTGGCAGGATTTAGCATGTGACAAGTTCTTCTGGTAGCCACTGGGTTGTCTAAAAACATAGCCTGAACTTGAATTCACCTTCCAGGGGATAGCCATTCTGTCCCCTTAGAACTTACTAAAGCCTGAACCTGGTGTGGAGTCCATATAGTGATTGGCTGACCCGAAAGTTAACTTTTCAGCCTCTTTTAGTAGGGTTGAAGTAGCTGCTACTGCCCGTAGGCAAGGAGGCCATGCCTTAGTTGTTTGATCTAATTGTTTATAGAAATAAGCAACCACCAGAGTAAGGGGTCCTGGTTTTTGAGCTAATATCCCAAGGGTGATTACCCTTCTTTCATGAATGAAAAGCCTAAAGGGTTTAGCTAAATCTGGGAGGGCCAGGGCAGGGCCCTGAAGTAATTGCTTTTTCAGTTCTTTTTTTTTTTTTCCCTTGGAGCAGTAAAGACCAGATAATTTATCTGGTCCCATTTATAATGAAGAGACAGTGGGTTCACACTCAGAAGACTTAATTACAAAGTAACATACTGACAAGGAAAAAATTGTCCATCTGCCTATCTATCTATTCATAAAATCACTTAATCTTTGTTTTGGTGGAGACCTTAGAAGTCTTCTGTCCCAACCAGGCACACAAAACATTTTTTTTTCTTTTCAAACACACTTGACAATTTATTTATTCAAACATATCCTGTTTCTACTTGAATGTTTCCAATTAGGGGCAACTCACTTCAAGAAAACCTAGTTCAGCAGCCAGCACATATAGACAGCCAGTAATGTTTGCTGAATGACTACTTGAAGTAACTTACAGCCTTTTAGGATTTTGCAGCGGGAAGGGACCATAGAGTGTGGAAAAATGAGACTTATATTGGTTAATGAGATGTATGTTGTTATTTAGTTATTAGTGATAGGTTGGAATAACAACTCCGGCCTCTCATTTCCGGAGAGACAAGGAGAAGCCAGGAGAAAAAAAGACTTCCTGGGGTGAATGGGCGTCATGTAGAGAAGGGATTCACCTAATTTTGACTTGTTCCAGAGAGGGCAAAGCCAGGGGTAAGAAAGCTGGTAGTTGCTTATAAGCCAATTTCAGCCGAATTCAGGGAAGAGGTTTTTAATTGTTAGAATTGCTTTTTCAATTCTTGAAAGGTCCCTTCGCATTCTGAATTCCATTCAAAAGGATCATTGTCCTTTCCTTTCAACTTTTCATATAGAAGTTTAGCATAATTAGAGATCCAGATGGGCAAAACCTTGCCACCCCCAGGAAACCCCTAAGCTGTCTTCTAGTTTTAGGAGGGTCAAGGCTGCAAATGGCTTCTTTCTTCTCCTAAGGTAGGCTTCTCTGGCCTTCTGTGAGAATGAAGCCTGGATAGGTCACCCTATTTTGTGATATTTGAGGCTTTTTCTTGGACATCTCATATCCTTTATCAGCTAAGCTGTTCAGAGTGGTTACAGTGTTTTTGTCAGAGGCTTCCTTAGTAGGGCTGGTGGTCAGAATGTCATCTACATACTGAAAGAGGATTCCCTTCTCCAGATGTATAACTTTTATGTCCTTAGCTAAAGTTTCCTCAAAGATGGCAGGGGAATTTTTGAACACTTGGGGTAAGACTGTCCAGCAGTATTGTTTTTGTTGTGTGTTTGGTTCCTGCCAAATTTTTCAAAAGCAAAAATTTCTTGTGACTCTGGGGCTAATGGAATACAGAATAACAGAAGAAGGCAATTTTTAAATCTAATAGTACAGAATACCAGGTCCTGGTGGATGGTAGCGTGACCAGCAGGGTATAGGGATTAGGGACAACTGTATATATATCCCAGGTAGCTTCACTGACTGCCCTGAGGTCCTGTATTATGCGGTATTCCCCACTGGCTTTCTTTATGGGGAGAATTGGGGTATTACAGGCTGATTGGCCTGGTCTAATAAAGCCTTGATCAGTTAGGCCCTGTATAACAGGGGCAATGCCCAACAAGGTCTCCTGATTGCCATGTATGTCCAGGTTTTAGTTGGACTATCACAAGACTGGCTTCTACAGTTTGTCCCACACATCCATGGGCCTGGGGAGGTCAACTTGCTCTGTCCAGGGAGGTTTGTCCTCAGCCATTAACATTATCACCTTGTGCCTTTTTTCTGATGCCGATCTCCAATTTGTCTCCCATTAGGTGGATAATAGTTCTCAATTTATGTAAGGTATCTCTTCCTAACAGGGATGCAGGGCATTCAGGAATGTATAGGAAGGAATGGGTGAGATTATGCTCTTCCAATTTGCATTCTAATGGCTCTATGAATGCCCATCCTTGGGCCTTCCCTGATACCCCCATAATTTTACCACTCTTTTGACTGGGTTTGCCTGATCTGATATTCAGAACTGAGTAAGTGGCACCAGTGTTGACTAAGAATTCAACAAACTTTTCCCCTATGTCCAGCGTCAGCCAGAGCTCCTTGGGGGTCAATTGGAGTGTCAGATTAGGAGACCCCTGGCTCCATCATTGTTCATCTATTTGGACCATCTGCCTTTGAGGGTAGTGGCCAGGATCTGCCATTTCCAACCCCCTCCAGGGGTGGCGAAGGCATTCTCCCTTCCAGTGTTCCTCTGGTTTACATATGACACAGTGATTGGATCCTAGTTTCCTTGGCTTGCTATCCCTTGGTGGGGACCGGTGTTGACCCCTGGAAGTCAGCAGGAGGGCAAAGAGCCATGGTGCAGCTGCTACTGCCTTGTACAGGGGTCAGGAGGTTAGCGCTGCTGGTGAGACAGTGGGCAAGATTTCCTCGGCTTCTTCTTGCCCACAAGTTCCCATCACCCCTGGGCCGCCTGGCACTGCGGGAAGGCCAGCCAGAGGCAGTGGGCAGGGAGGCATGAGTTTTAGTCTCCAGTCCCCAGTGATGGCACAGTATGATTCCCTCAAGGGGGCACGGTCCAGATGACCCTGGGGGCTATGCAGTGTGCGTACCGCTCCCGACTATCAGGTTGTTGGGCAGAGTCACTCTGAATTCAGTGGAAGGCTGCCACCATTCTACCCTGTCAGAGTGTACCCAAGATCAGAGGCAATCATTCCCATGCAAATCTCCAAAACGTCCACTGTCCTCCAGCTGGAGCCAGAGTGAGTCTGAAGCCTAGTAGGTTGGTATAGGCAGCAGGGCCATGGTCAATACCATCTGGGCTGCCAAAAATTTGTTACCGAACTCCCTGAATTGGTCCCCAGTAAGGGGTCTTCTGCCCTGTGTTGCTTATGCCAGTAGAACAAGACTGTTCAGAAGCAAAAGAAAGCTTTATTCTTTGGTCAGAGAATGGAGTGGTTCAAGCCTGTGCTCTAGAGTACATGCTCTCCCTGAAGGACCCTTGGCGGGGCTGTTTTATAAAGTCCTTATGGGGGTGGAGTTCTTGTGGGTCAGGTACAGCTATGCTGGTCACTTCACTCCAGATAAAAGTGCTGGGTGCAGCATCCCTGCACATAGTCCACCATGCTGAAGTGTCGGCTGCAGCCATTTCACACTAGGAACTCTGGTCTGAAGGGCCAGGTGCAAGGCCTCTGCACGCAGCACCCTATAAGCAAGTGAAACAAGACTAAGCACAAAGAAAAAGAAAAAAAGGTTGGACTTTATTTTATTACCCAGATTCTATTTTTATTTCCCTTGAATTGTTAATGTGCTTTGCCAGTGACATAACCTGCCCAGCAATGGAGAATACCAGGAGCCAAAAATACACATTTCATCTAAACAGCCTTGAACGTTCTGAAGTGTCAGCTACCAAGCTGCCCTTTGTACATGACCTATAGTGTCTCACTCGGGAGTTTTTTCTGCACACATCAGTCAGTGGCACCCTTTGACAAAGTATGACACTCCACTGTGGATCTATGATACGTCCTAAATAGTAGAAAAAAGAAGAGAACTAAGATATGGGAGTTGTTGCAAGAAAACTCTATTGTGAGCAGTAGCAAGAAAACAGAATTGGAAGAGAGGCCCCCTGGCCAGGAAGATGCAGCCAGGAGCTCCCACCAGAAAGATTCCTCTGGTTCATTACAATATCCATACATGGGGCTGGCTTCCAAGGCAAAAGCACAAAGCATTAACATCAGAACAAACATTAATATAGCCTCCCACTCTACAGAGAAGAACACAAATCTTTCAACTTCGTCTCAATTTCCGTTAAGTCCTTTAGAGGAGTTTTCTGATGAATCTGCATAAAACCCGCTTTATAAAAGTTGGTTTAATGGCCTCCTTGATTGGGACATTTCTGTTGCATAAAACATGGGATGACTGCCATTGGACAAAGTGTCCCCTTTATATTTCTCAAGACTAGAGAGAATAGAGTACAAAGTATGAAGAACTTTTTCTCCTCTCCCATTCTCTCTTTCCTTCAAGTGCTTATTTTAGGCTCATATTTATAGGTTGAAGGACAGCTCTGTACAGAAATTTGAAAATTCTAACTCCCCAATCCCAGATCTCCTAACCCAGCACTATTGAAAGTATGTTCACATACCACTGCTGACTTTTTTTTATCAGTCCCTGACAAGATTATACAGCAATTGAGAATAGCATTTAGAAATTTTTTCAGCCATTTGTCACAATAATTTTAATTTTCTTGAAGCTAATCATAAAAAGAGAGGGGCTTATATTTTGAGTATTCATCCATTAAGCAGTGAGAATTTTTAAAAACTGTTTTTTTGGGTTTTTTTACTTCCAGATAGCTTGAGAAGCACTATCCTGACTTGTAGTCTTTCCAGTTGCCATGCCCTAATCCATAATTACGTGATGATTAATTATGACCTTCCAATTAGCAATGCCTAGAGTGCAAAATCAGGTACAGTGTCCAATAAAAATAATCCATCACCTAACATCAGTATACTTTTTGTTTCTGTTTTTTTAACCTTCAAAACACATTAGCTCATTTTAATTTTTGCATTCATATGAGATGGGAAAGAAAATATTATCTGCATTTTATATGTGATTCTACTGAGCTCAGAAATAGTGTGCCCTGTGTGAAATGACAAGCTGGAGAGGACCAGGAGAGAGTAGAAAGACTATTTACTGTGTTAGTGACTGTGAAGAAATTGCTTAATCTCTCTGAGGTTTACTTTCTTTATCTGAAGCAAGCAGATAATAATACCTTGCAAGTTGAAGACTTGATGAAAAAAAAAGAGAAAATATGGTAATCACTTAAAAAATTGTGTTATTTGGACTTGTTAAAGATCTCTTCACTAGAACTACAGGTAAAACAATGGTATCTCACAAAAGTAGGACAGTTTTTCCAGGGCCTGGCACAAATCTAATTTTCAATAAATATTAGTGGGATGAATGACTAAATGAACAAGCACAGAATTTTTTCCTTCTGTACTGAATCCTTCCTAATGCTCATAGAACTTAACCAAGAGGAACATAATCACACCAATTTTGTTCCCTGTTACTATATCACTTAGGATTTCAGGGGCTGTGTCCAAGTATACATAGATTTTTGGATACTCAGTTTAGAGATCTTCAAACTCATTCTAATTAAAGAACTCCTTTCTCCAAACTTTTACCCAGAATTCCATTTTTAAAACAAACAATAAATATTCTGATGGCATAAGTAAGGTGGTCTGGTTCCTCACTCACTTAGCCTCCCTCAGGCCCCACAAGAGCCCCTGAGACACCTTCTTAGACCCGTAGGGCACAGTCTGAAAACCACTGTCTTTCTAATAATGGTGACTGGGTGACCAGAACTGACAAGAATTTAGTAAGTTAGAAAAAATAAAGGGTAAGCATATAGACTTTTAGGAGCATAACTATCTCTCCTGAAAATCTCCAAGAAGTGGCGGCCAAAAATCAATTATTACATTTACCTTTGAAAGTCCAACCTGTAGTGAGTTACCCATAACCTTCCATTGTTCCACCCAATTATGCTTGCTATATGCTTTGAGAGAAGTGCAAAATTAACTGTTGGGTACAGTGGTTTTAGTTGTTTGGTTGATTTTGTGATCATCCAGAGTCAGCTTTCCTCGAATTCAAAAACAGGAAAACACAAGAAATCAATGAAGAAGTTACAAACCTCTTGATAATCTTTGGCTCTTACAAGGGTCAGGTTGTTGTAAACACTGATCTGATGAATCAGAAGAAGTGTACTCTTGGGGAAGTAGAATGAGACCTCTTCAGCAAAAATATTTGAAAGAACATGCTGCAACCTCAGGTTAGGTTCTGGGCAAGACATCAAAGGTCCCAGGAAATTTGCCTTGGCTACAGTGGTTGGTACTGCATGGAGAGCTTGGGCAAATAAAGACTGAAAAGGCAGCATCCCAAGGGCCCATCCACAATTCAGAGTGGGTTCTTATTCCCCTTGGGTCAGCTGTCAAGATGAGGAGCTTAGCTTTAGCCTTGTTGAACTCATAGAGAAGGTGGGGTATGTAATTCATTCAAGAAAGTGCCAAAATGTTGAAAGAATCACAGCCTTTTGTTCTGAGTTTCCTGGTTGAGTTCTCTTGTCTACACGGTGAGAGATGCCCCAATGTGCTGCCAATTAGTATGGTTTGAATTAGCAACTACTGCAGCAAGGTATTGTCATTCCATTTGTCCTCCCCCATTGATTCCTCTCTCTCGCTCTCTCTTTTGTAATTGAGGAAACTTTAATATACAAATTGGAATATTTTAATCTCTCTGTAGACAAATTTTTGAGTCCTGGAGAGAATGGAGGAGGTGGGTAGGAGGACACAAAATACTCTAACGAATCTAGGAGGACATCTCTTTAATGTCTGAGGTAGCAGTTACATTTGACTTCGTTTTTCCTCTGCTCCAAATGAATTTTTCCTTCAAATCACGTGGACTTGCACATCTTAGAGCAAAGCTGTACAAAGTGACTTGTGAGATAGAGACAGATACATAAAGGAGTCTATGATTGCCACATGAATTTCATCTAGAATAATCTCAGTGCAATTTACAAGGTCTGTATCACCTTCTAGCCATAGGTTATAAGTTAAACAATAATACTTTTGCAATAGCAATTTAGAGAGAGATAACCTCAACATTTCACATAAGAACTTTAAAATCACGTTTGAACATCAACTCTGACGTTAGTAAAGAAACTTGACAAATACGTTCTTAGTTTGAAGCCGTAGGATATTTCATTAAGACTCTAGGAGGGGCTGGAGACTACTTTTTTTTCCATTTTATATGTAAGCAAAATTTAGGCCCAGAAATGTTAATGGCTGTTGTAAATTCTACGACTAGATCCAAAATTTCCACATTACTGACTCTTGAACTAGCCATTAAGTCAAGCCTTTATTCTAGTGGGATTCTTTGCAGAAGTAAGATTTTTCATAGTCTTTCATAGCACTCAATTTCCTGAGCCTACATACAGAATCAAAAAGCAGGTAAAATTAGACATATTCTAGGACTAAGAAAATTGAATCAACTTTCAGTATTGTGGGGGTTTCCAAACCAAGTCTATACTGTTCACAGATTTTCTGCTACCCATAATATTTTTGAGGAGAAGAGCTTCTAAATTATTAACTGTCTTTTTGGATTATTCTTATTTCAACTAGAAGAACTAGAAACTGCATGTGGACTCAATAAAGACCCCAGCTGCTGCTAGCCCTATAATTGAGAGTGATAGAATTTTTAAATCATTTGACTTTGATTAACTCACTGGGAAAGATGGCATGGGGTGAGATAGAGAGATGTGTAGGTCACAGGGTCATGATAAAATGTTCATTTCCATATGGACAGCCAGAAGATGGACACTGGGAAGAAGTAGTGAACTGCTTGATGGAATATCTTTTTTTTGTTGTTGGAATATCTTTCATGGAAGCAATGTGTCTGTTGGGCAGTTGGTAACCTGAGAGGAAGTACACTCAGGTGGAGCAGAGAAGAAATCCGTAAAGATCGTGTGAATTTTATTTTCATTCTCCTAGGCCAAGGGAAAGGAGCCAGGAAGGGAAGAAGCAAACTGAAGTTTCCTCTACTAGAGTAAAGCAACTCATGCTGCAAATTATGCTGCAAATTTTTGATTACCATCATATAAAAAGATCTGTGTACTTTTGATGAAAGCCTAGGATGGGCTTGGGGTCAAAGAGAGGTGAAGACTTTGGGATTCTTGTCAACCTTTATGCTCCCCTCCTTTGGATCACAGTCTCTAAAGCCAAGAACTAATACATTTTGCCAAAACTAATTCATCTTGAATAATAATGGGTATGAAACCCCCAAATTATGACTTTCTAGTGGCTTTCCACAGCCATTATTTAAAATAGGATAATTATACCGTATAGGCAAACTAACCAGGGTTTATACTGTTAGATTTCAGTTTGTAATATGAACAACATGATCAGAAGTCTTTTCATGAAAGACAATATTCTTCGTATTAAATTGCTTTAAAAAGTATTCAGATATCACAGTTGTCTGTTTCTAGTTACTTCAGTGGTTTAGGGTCCCAGATTAATTAGTGCAATATCAAAAGTTTGGTCTCAGAAGGTCTTTCTTAATTCCATGTCATTGTCAGGGTGAGTAAGAGCTGTTTGGCCCTAAAATATTTATAGTTTTTGCTTCCTTATAGATCAACTGTCCCATAGTTAATACCCATAATTCTAGCTAGACGTTTTGCTTATGCATTCATTCAACAAATATTTATTGAGCAAGATGCTTGGCACCATGCCCAGTACTGAGGATTAGAAGATAAATAAGAAAAAAGGAAACAAACATTTAAGAACCTAGGCTGTCCCAGGCATTATGCCAACCAATTTACATGTAAAATGTCTTTTCATTCTAAATCAACCACACAATGTACACATCATGACTTTTTTCTTTAAAAATAAAACTCATTATTTTGAAAGTTATGAGTAATATATGATCATTATAAAGAATATGGAAAATATAGAAAGGTACAAAGAAGAAAAATTATTATCATCTGTAATGGCAATCCCTAGAGATAATTATTATTAACTTGCGGAATCTTTTGTGTTTGTGAACTAAGACTGTTCTGTGTTTGAAAAATTGTAGTGTGTCTTGAGGAGGTATATTTTCTGGCAGAGGTGCTGAGGGGATTAGAAACTGAAGGCTTAATGCTAACTTTGCTGTTTATATGAGACTTTGTGAGATTCATCCTCCTCCCCACTCTCACCCCACTTCATCCTCAGCTGGACAATTGCTCATCTTCCTTTAAGTCTGAGGACATATTTCCTCTAGGAGCTTTTCCCTGACATTTCTTCCACACATTCACCCATAAGTTAGGTTCCCATTCTCTGCTCTTGGGGCACCCTGACTTCTTGTATGTTGCACTCTTATAATTGTAACAAAACAGTCAACTCCTATTCATCTGATGTACACTTCTCTCTTATTTATTGTTACAGCTTCACTCCCTAGCAAAGTGTCAGGTATATAAAATATTCTTTGGATTAACTGAATGAATGAAAGGTTATGGTGTAAAGACCAAAGGTTTTATAGGAATTCTGTCAGCACCAGAGGCTGTGAAGGTGGGCTAGGACCTGCTGCTCTAAACTTGGGTTCATATAGGGGCAGAGGAGTGAGGGAAGTGCATGCCAGGATGAGGAGCAACATGACACAGAAGCTTGCTGTGGAACCTTGGGGAAGAGACTAAAGGATATGCCAATGAGCCTAATTTACACAATAGATTAACTTCTGAAATTTCACTTTTTTTGGCAATTGATTCATTTTCCTGTTGATATACACTAAATTCCAACACATGGATACACACATACACAGACACACACACACACAGATGTAAAATTAGCATTTAAAAATTGTATTTAAGAATGCCTAAAGATTTTCAAATACAAGAGTATCTGAAAATAATACTGTAATAGTCTTAATCTCATACAATCAGTCAAATACTTGAGCAAATAGTCAGCAACACAAAGAGCCTAGAAACTTCCTGGAATTAGGAGGTGTGGAAAAGAACAAATTTCTTATTTGAGACACACTTAGGACATTTTTTATTGTTTACATCTTTATTGGAGCCTAATTGCTTTACAATGCTGTGTTAGTTTCTGCTTTATAACAAAGTGAATCAGTTGTACATATACATATGTTCCCATATCTCTTACCTCTTGTGTCTCCCTCCCTCCCACCCTCCCTATCCCACCCCTCTAGGTGGTCCCAAAACACCGAGCTGATCTCCCTGTGCTATGCGGCTGCTTCCCACTAGCTATCTATTTTACGTTTGCTAGTGTATATATGTCCATGCCACTCTGTCGCTTTGTCACAGCTTACCCTTCCCCCTCCCCATATCCTCAAGTCCATTCTCTAGTAGGTCTGTGTCTTTATGCCTGTCTTACCCCTAGGTTCTTCATGACATTTTTTTTCCTTAAATTCTATATATGTGTGTTAGCATATGGTATTTGCCTTTCTCTTTCTGACTTACTGCACTCTGTATGACAGACTCTAGGTCCATCCACCTCATTAAAAATAGCTCAATTTCATTTTTTTTATGGCTGAGTAATATTCCATTGTATATATGTTCCACATCTTCTTTATCCATTCATCCGACGATGGACACTTAGGTTGTTTCCATCTCTGGGCTATTGTAAATAGAGCTGCAATGAGCATTTTGGTACATGACTCTTTTTGAATTATGGTTTTCTCAGGGTATATGCCCAGTAGTGGGATTGCTGGGTCATATGGTAGTTCTATTTGTAGTTCTTTAAGGAATCTCCATACTGTTCTCCATAGTGGCTGTACCATTTCACATTCCCACCAGCAATGCAAGAGTGTTCCCTTTTCTCCACACCCTCTCCAGCATTTATTGTTTCTAGATTTTTTGATGATGGCCATTCTGACTGGTGTGAGATGATATCTCATTGTAGTTTTGATTTGCATTTCTCTAATGATTAATGATGTTGAGCATTCTTTCATGTGTTTGTTGGCAGTCTGTATATCCATTTTGGAGAAATATCTATTTAGGTCTTCTGCCTATTTTTGGATGGGTTGTTTGTTTTTTTGTTATTTAGCTGCATGAGCTGCTTATAAATTTTGGAGATTAATCCTTTGTCAGTTGCTTCATTTGCAAATATTTTCTCCCATTCTGAGGGTTGTCTTTTGGTTTTGTTTATGGTTTCCTTTGCTGTGCAAAAACTTTGAAGTTTCATTAGGTCCCATTTGTTTATTTTTGTTTTTATTTCCATTTCTCTAGGAGGTGGGTCAAAAAGGATCTTGCTGTGATTTATGTCATAGAGTGTTCTGCCTATGTTTTCCTCTAAGAGTTTGATGGTGTCTGGCCTTATATTTAGGTCTTCAATCCATTTTGAGCTTACTTTTGTGTATGGTGTTAGGGAGTGAACTAATCTCATACTTTTACATGTACTTGTTCAGTTTTCCCAGCACCACTTATTGAAGAGGCTGTCCTTTCTCCACTGTACATTCTTGCCTCCTTTGTCAAAGATAATGTGACCATATGTGCATCAGTTTATCTCTGGGCTTTCTATCTTGTTCCATTGATCTATATTTTGTGCCAGTACCATACTGTCTTGATTACTGTAGCTTTGTAGTATAGTCTGAAGTCAAGGAGCCTGATTCCTCCAGCTCTGTTTTTTCGTTCTCAAGATTGCTTTGCCTATTCGGGGTCTTTTCTGTTTCCATACAAATTGTGCGATTTTTTTGTTCTAGTTCTGTGAAAAATGCCAGTGGTAGTTTGATACGGATTGCATTGAATCTGTAGATTGCTTTGAGTAGTAGAGTCATTTTCACAATGTTGATTCTTCCTATCCAAGAACAGGGTATATCTCTCCATCTATTTGTATCATCTTTAATTTCTTTCATCAGTGTCTTATAATTTTCTGCATACAGATCTTTTTTCTCCTTAGGTAGGTTTATTCCTAGGTATTCTTTTTGTTGCAATGGTAAATGGGAGTGTTTTCTTGATTTCACTTTCAGATTTTTCATCATTAGTGTATAGGAATGCCAGAGATTTCTGTGCATTAATTTTGTATCCTGCTACTTTACCAAATTCATTGATAAGCTCTAGTAGTTTTCCAGTAGAATCTTTAGGATTCTCTATGTATAGTATCATGTCATCTGCAAACAGTGACAGCTTTACTTCTTTTCCAATTTGGATTCCTTTTATTCCCTTTTCTTCTCTGATTGCTGTGGCTAAAACTTCCAAAACTATGTTGAATAAGAGTGGTGAGAGTGGGCAACCTTGTCTTGTTCCTGATCTTAGTGGAAATGCTTTCAGTTTTTCACCATTGAGGTTGATGTTGGCTGTGGGTTTGTCATATATGGCCTTTATTATGTTGAGGAAAGTTACCTCTATGCCTACTTTCTGCAGGGTTTTTATCATAAATGGGTGTTGAATTTTGTCAAAAGCTTTCTCTGCATCTATTGAGATGATCTTATGGTTTTTCTCCTTCAATTTGTTAATATGGTGTATCACATTGATTGATTTGCGTATATTGAAGAAGAATCCTTGCATTCCTGGAATAAACCCCACTTGATCATGGTGTATGATCCTTTTAATGTGCTGTTGGATTATGTTTGCTAGTCTTTTGTTGAGGATTTTTGCATCTATGTTCATCAGTGATATTCGCCTGTAGTTTTCTTTCTTTGTGACATCCTTGTCTGGTTTTGGTATCAGGGTGATGGTGGACTCGTAGAAGGAATTTGGGAGTGTTCCTCCCTCTGCTATATTTTGGAAGAGTTTGAGAAGGATAGGTGTTAGCTCTACTCTAAATGTTTGATAGAATTAGCCTGTGAAGCCATCTGGTCCTGGGCTTTTGTTTGTTGGAAGATATTTAATCACAGTTTCATTTTCAGTGCTTGTGATTGGTCTGTACATATTTTCTGTTTCTTCCTGATTCAGTCTCGGCAGGTTGTGCATTTCTAAGAATTTGTCCATTTCTTCCAGGTTGTCCATTTTATTGGCATAGAGTTGCTTGTAATCTCTCATGATCTTTTGTATTTCTGCAGTGTCAGTTGTTACTTCTCCTTTTTCATTTCTAATTCTATTGATTTGAGTCTTCTCCCTTTTTTTCTTGATGAGTCTGGCTAATGGTTTATCAATTTTGTTTATCTTCTCAAAGAACCAGCTTTTAGTTTTATTGATCTTTGCTATCGTTTCCTTCATTTCTTTTTCATTTATTTGTGATCTGATATTTATGATTTCTTTCCTCCTACTAACTTTGGTTTTTTTTTTGTTCTTCTTCCTCTAATTGCTTTAGGTGCAATGTTAGGTTGTTTATTCGAGATGTTTCCTGTTTCTTAAGGTAGGATTGTATTGCTGTAAACTTCCCTGTTAGCAGTGCTTTTGCTGCTTCCCATAGGTTTTGGATCGTCGTGTCTCCACTGTCATTTGTTTCTAGGTATTTTTTGATTTCCTCTTTGATTTCTTCAGTGATCACTTCGTTATTAAGTAGTGTATTGTTTAGCCTCCATGTGTTTGTATTTTTTACAGGTCTTTTCCTGTAATTGTTATCTACTCTCATAGCATTGTGGTCGGAAAAGATACTTGATACAATTTCAATTTTGTTAAATTTACCAAGGCTTGATTTGTGATCAAGATATGATCTATCTGGAGAATGTTCCATGAGCACTTGAGAAAAATGTGTATTCTGTTGTTTTTGGATGGAATGTCCTCTAAATATCAATTAAGTCTATCTTGTCTAATGTATCATTTAAAGCTTGTGTTTCCTTATTTATTTTCATTTTGGATGATCTGTCCATTGGTGAAAGTGGGGTGTTCAAGTCCCCTATTATGAATGTGTTACTGTCTATTTCCCCTTTTATGGCTGTTAGTATTTGCCTTATGTATTGAGGTGCTCCTATGTTGGGTGCATAAATATTTACAATTGTTATATCTTCTTCTTGGATCGATCCCTTGATCATTATGTAGTGTCCTTCTTTGTCTCTTCTAATAGTCTTTATTTTAAAATCTATTTTGTCTTATATGAGAATTGCTACTCCAGCTTTCTTTTCGTTTCCATTTGCATGGATTATCTTTTTCCATCCCCTTGCTTTCAGTCTGTATGTGTCTCTAGGTCTGAAGTGGGTCTCTTGTAGACAGCATATATATGGGTCTTGTTTTTGTATCCATTCAGCCAATCTGTGTCTTTTGGTGGGAGCATTTAGTCCATTTACATTTAAGGTAATTATCGATATGTATGTTCCTATTCCCATTTTCTTAATTGTTTTGGGTTCGTTATTGTAGGTCTTTTCTTTCTCTTGTGTTTCTTGCCTAGAGAAGTTCCTTTAGCATTTGTTGTAAAGCTGGTTTGGTGGTGCTGAACTCTCTCAGCTTTTGCTTGTCTGTAAAGATTTTAATTTGTCCATCAAATCTGAATGAGATCCTTGCTGGGTAGAGTAATCTTGGTTGCAGGTTTTTCTCCTTCATCACTTTAAGTATGTCCTGCCACTCCCTTCTGGCTTGCAGAGTTTCTGCTGAAAGATCAGCTGTTAACCTTATGGGGATTCCCTTGTGTGTTATTTTTTCCCTTGCTACTGTTAATATGTTTTCTTTGTATTTAATTTTTGACAGTTTGATTAATATGTGTCTTGGCGTATTTCTCCTTGGATTTATCCTGTATGGGCCTCTCTGTGCTTCCTGGACTTGATTAACTATTTCCTTTCCCATATTAGGGAAGTTTTCAACTGTAATCCCTTCAAATATTTTCTCAGTACCTTTCTTCTTCTCTTCTTCTTCTGGAACCCCTGTAAGTTGAATGTTGGTGCGTTTAATGTTGTCCCAGAGGTCTCTGAGACTGTCCTCAGTTCTTTTCATTCTTTTTTCTTTATTCTGCTCTGCAGTAGTTATTTCCACTATTTTATCTTCCAGGTCACTTATCCGTTCTTCTGCCTCAGTTATTCCGCTATTGATCCCATCTAGAGTATTTTTAATTTCATTTATTGTGTTGTTCATCATTGCTTGTTTCATCTTTAGTTCTTCTAGGTCCTTGTTAAATGTTTCTTGCATTTTGTCTATTGTATTTCCAAGATTTTGGATCATCTTTACTATCATTATTCTGAATTCTTTTTCAGGTAGACTGCCTATTGCCTCTTCATTTGTTAGGTCTGGTGGGTTTTTATCTTGCTCCTTCATCTGCTGTGTGTTTTTCTGTCTTCTCATTTTGCTTATCTTACTGTGTTTGGGGTCTCCTTTTTGCAGGCTGCAGGTTCGTAGTTCCCGTTGTATTTGGTGTCTGTCCCCAGTGGCTAAGGTTGGTTCAGTGGGTTGTGTAGGCTTCCTGGTGGAGGGGACTAGTGCCTGTGTTCTGGTGGATGAGACTGGACTTTGTCTTTCAGGTGGGCTGGTCCACGTCTGGTGGTGTGTTTTGGGGTGTCTGTGGACTTACTATGATTTTAGGCAGCCTCTCTGCTAATGGGTGGGGTTGTGTTCCTGTCTTGCTGGTTGTTTGGCATAGGGTGTCCAGCGCTGTAGCTTGCTTGTCATTGAGTGAAGCTGGGTGCTGGTGTTGAGATGGAGATCTCTGGGAGATTTTCCCCGTTTGGTATTATGTGGAGCTGGAAGGTCTCTTGTGGACCAGTGTCCTGATGTTGGTTCTCCCACCTCAGTGGCACAGCTCTGACTCCTGGCTGGAGTACCAAGAGCCTTTCATCCACAGAGTTCAAAATAAAAGGGAGAAAAAGTAGAAAGAAAGAAAGAAAGAGAAAGAAAGGAAGGAAGGAAGGAGAAGGGGGGGAGGAAGGAAGGAGGGAAGGAAGGAAAGAAAGAAAGAAGATAAAATAAAGTATGATAAAATAAAATAGTTATTAAAATAAAAAATAATTATTAAAAAAATTTTTTTTAAAGAAAAAAAAAACGGACGGAAAGAACCCTAGGACAAATGGTGGAAGCAAAGCTATACAGACACCATCTCACACAGAAGCATACACATACACACTCACGAAAAGAGGAAAAGGGAAAAAAATCATAAATCTTGCTCTCAAAGTCCACCTCCTCAATTTGGGATGATTCGTTGTCTATTCGTGTATTCCACAGATGCAGGGTACATCAAGTTGATTGTGGAGCTTTAATCCGCTGCTTCTGAGGTTGCTGGGAGAGATTTCCCTTTCTCGTCTTTGTTTTCACAGCTCCCGGGGCTCAGCTTTGCATTTGGCCCCGCCTCTGCGTATAGGTCGTCGGAGGGCGTCTGTTCTTCGCTCAGAAAGGATGGTGTTAAAGGAGCAGCTGCTTCGGGGGCTCTGGCTCACTCAGGCCGGGGGGAGGGAGGGGTACAGAGTGCGGGGCGAGCCTGCTGCGGCAGAGACCGACGTGACATTGCACCAGCCAGAGGCGCGCCGTGTGTTCTCCCAGGGAGGTTGTCCCTGGATCCCGGGACCGTGGCAGTGGCGGGCTACACAGGCTCCCCGGAAGGGAGGTATGGATAGTGACCTGTGCTCGCACACAGGCTTCTTGGTGGCGGCAGCAGCCGCCGTAGCGTCTCCTGCCCGTATCGGGGGTCCACGCTTTTAGCCGCGGCCTGTGCCGGTCTCTGGAGCTCCTTTAAGCAGTGCTCTTAATCCCCTCTCCTTTCTCAAGAGAAAGTCTCTTGCCTCTTTGGCAGGTCCAGACTTTTCCCCGGACTCCCTCCCGCCTAGCCGTGGTGCACTAAGCCCCTGCAGGCTGTGCTCTCGCTGCCAACCCCAGTCCTCTCCCTGTGCTCTGACTGAAGCCCGAGCCTCAGCTCCCAGCCCCGCCCGCCCCAGCGGGTGAGCAGACAAGCCTCTGGGGCTGGTGAGTGCTGGTGGGCACCGATCCTCTGTGCGGGAATCTTTCCGCTTTACCCTCCACACCCCTGTTGCTGTGCTCTCCTCCGCGGCTCCGAAACTTCCCCCCTCCGCCACCCGCAGTCTCAGCCCAGGAAGGGGCTTCCTAGCGTGTGGAAACCTTTCCTCCTTCCCAGCTCCCTCCCACTGGTGCAGGTCCCGTCCCTATTCTTTTGTCTCTGTTTATTCTTTTTTCTTTTGCCCTACCCAGGTACGTGGGGAGTTTCTTGCCTTTTGGGAGGTCTGAGGTCTTCTGCCAGCGTTCAGTAGGTGTTCTGTAGGAGTTGTTCCACGTGTAGATGTATTTCTGGTGTATCTGTGGGGAGGAAGGTGATCTCCGTGTCTTACTCTTCTGCCATCTTCCCCTCGTCTCCTGCCATAGCCTAGGACATTTTTAAAAAGGAATTCATTAAAAGGAACACTTTTGAGCAAGTGCTTTCTTGTGATATCTTTTGCTTTTTGGCTTCTTTCCAAACCAGATGAGAAGTATCAGTTAAGAAGTCTAAAGTCTGCTGCTTAGAATTTTCTTACATTTGCAGTAAGGAGATGTAGTTGCTATATGAGTTCTGCCCTCCCTACTGTCATTTGCCTTAGAATTCTCCGTACCTTGCTGATTCAAGGAGTGTCGGCAGAGCCGGCACAGCCTTTGCGATTACCTAGTCCAGCTCCATCATTTTGCAGTTGAGGAAAACAGAGGGATGAAGAGACTTCCTAAGCATTCATGCTAGTTGCTGGCAACTAGAACTCAGGCTTCTGGAGTCCCTGTCCCTGCAGTGTCCTTTGCCTGATCATACAGTCTCCCAGGACGAGCTGTCTTGGTATGTGTTTTGAGAAAGGAGGGTGAGGTAATGTTCAGAATTTGAGACTGACCAATCACGTATGTGACCATGGCCACAATTAGTCCAAAGGGACCCAGACTTCCATGCATTGTAAAGAGCCAAAGGAAGTATAATGTTCTAGCACAGAAATAAGCAGGCTTGCAGTGCTGCCAGGTATCTGCAAAGGAGCTTCATACAGCCTGATGGACCTCAGATCTGGAATCACTATCACTATCCTGAGATGAAAAAAGAAAGTTACAGGAAAGGGATTTGGAATGACATTAACTGGTTATTTAAATTAAATTTACAGAACTGGATCTTCATCCAATCAACATTTGGAGAGTATATTTTTCACCTTCTTTAGAGGATATTTTGAGAATATCAGCAATAACAGATAAAAGTAATATTAGACAAAAAGGGAAGACCTCCCCATACATGTACCACTCCCATTAAATTCAGAAAAGAGGAAGAAAAGATATAGAAGCCACACTTTGAAAAGAAACAGTCGGGTCATTTTGCCACTTCAGTTACATCTTGCGGGATGTTGAGACACAAATGGAACTCTTGTAAAACATGCAAATGACTGAAGGCTCACACACGACCTAACGAAGATGAATATATGTGAAACAACCTAAGTAAAGGTAGACTATAAAGAATGGCAATGCCCTGAACCAGGTTCTCCTGTGCTAGGGGAATGTAGAGAACAGACTTTCATCCTTCTGTGAAGTAAAAATAGAGTCGAGGCTGGGCCATGTGCCTGGCCAACTCACCCCTGGAGCTCAGCACATTTGGGCTCTTGCTTTACAGAGAAAAGCAAGGAATAATATAATCCTCCTAGTCCTCAGGCCACAAAGATCCTCAAACCCATTCTCAATCTGTCAGGGTGCTAATCTGTTTTGAACATTCAGCCCTTCTTTCCAGAAAGGTTTTTCTTTTTTTAATAAATTTATTTATTTTATTTTTGGCTGCGTTTATTTTATTTTTGGCTGCGCACGGGCTTTCTCTAGTTGTGGTGAGTGGGGGCTACTCTTCGTTGTGGTACGCAGGCTTTTCATTGCAGTGGTTTCTCTTGTGAAGCATGGGCTCTAGGTGCGTGGGCTTCAGTAGTTGTGGCACTCGGGCTCAGTAGTTGTGGCTCACGGGCTTAGTTGCTCTGTGGCATGTGGGATCTTCCCGGACCAGGGCCCGAACCCATGTCCCCTGCACTGGCAGGTGGATTCTTAACCACTGCGCCACCAGAGAAGTCCCAGAAAGTTTTTCCAGAGTAACCCAGCCTTCCTCCAAACTGCCAACACAGCCTGACTTCTGTGTTCCTTCAGCTGGAATTTTATTGCCATACATCTGGCTGTCTGGTTTGTTTGTTTCCCCACTAATTTAGAAGCTGCTTAACAAAAATCTGACTCTTGATGTGATATTGGCCTGTCATTTTCTTTTTTGTGCAGTATTTTTTTCTGCTTTTGATATCAGGGTGATGGTGGCCTCATAGAATGAGTTTGGAAATGTTCTTCCTCTGAAACTTTTTGGAATAGTTTCCGAAGAATAGGTATTAACTCTTCTCTAAATGTTTGACAGAATTTGCCTGTGAAGCCATCTGGTCCTGGACTTTTGTTTGTTGGGAGTTTTTAGATCACAGATTCAATCTCAGTACTTGTGATTGGTCTGTTCATATTTTCTATTTCTTCCTGGCTCAGTCTTCAGAGATTGTATCTTTCTAAGAATTTGTCCATTTCTTCTAGGCTGTCCATTTTATTGGCATATAGTTGCTTGTAGTAGTCTCTCATGATCTTTTGTATTTCTGTGATGTCAGTTGTAACTTCTTTTTCATTTCTAATTTTATTGATTTGAGCCCTCTCCCTTTTTCCCATAGCTGCCCCCTGCCTTCCCAGGAGACCCTCCAAGACCAGCAGGTAGGTCTGGCCCAGGTTCCTATGGAGTCACTGATTTTGCCCTGGGACCCGGTGCATGTGGAACCTTGTGTGCATCCTCCAAGAGTGGAGTCTCTGTTTCCCCTTGTCCTGTGGAGCTCCTACAATCAAGCCCCACTGTCCTTCAAAGCCAAATGCTCTGGGGGCTCCTCCTCCCAATGCCAGACCCCTAGGCTGGGGAGACTGTTACGGGGCTTAGAGCTCTCACTCCTGTGGGAGAACCTCTGCCATATAATTATTCTCCAGTTTGTGAGTTGCCCACCAGGGTGGTAGGGGGTTTGATTATATCACAAGTACACCCCTCCTACCATATGGTTGTTTCTTCTTTATGTCTTTGGATGTAGAATATCTTTTTTTGGTAGATTCCAGTCTTTTTTTTAAATCAGTGGTTGTTCAGCAGTTAGTTGTGATTGTGGTGTTCTCTGGTGTGTATATCTGTCGGTAGTCTGCAGCACTTTCTGGCGTTCATAAAGTGGCCACGTATATGATATATATAAGGGAAGCTGGCTTCTACAGTGTAGAGGGTTATTGTACTCTCTCTAAGCTCTCCTAAAACTATGGCTGCAATACAGACCCTGAGGTAGTGAGGGCTGTGGGGAGCAAAGAGTGAGAGAAGAAGATTATGGTTTAAAAGTTCCTAAGAAACTAATTTACATGATCCGTATTTACTCTTATGTGATTATAACCCATATAAAATGAGACCTGGTTAATCTTGCTGTGAAACCAGGTGCAGCCAAGACATTTAAACCACATCACCCTGCCTCAGAAACTTTCAGATATTTACTAGATCTTTGTTGTAATTTTCTTAAAACTTTCCAAAAATCCTCTTTAGGTAGCTTTTCTTCTCCCCAAGTTTCATATCGCCAAGGGCACCTTTCCTCATATTTTCATGAATAAACTCCTCCATCTAGTTATATGCTGATAGATTAAAGAACAGGTTAAAGCTACAAAGAGGATCCATATACATTACCTCACTGTTGAGCTTGATGAACATTTATTGAGCACCTGCTATGTACCAGTAACTGTTCTAAACGCTGTGGGTACAAAAATAAATACAACACAGTCCCTGCCTATTGAAATGAAAATAGCAGAGCAGGCAACATAATTGTCTCTGAGTGTAGATTCTTTCTGCACTCAGAGATTAAAGGAGGCTGTATAGCTGGTAGTGATGACATCTGAACTAAACCCAGGACTATCTAAATTTTGGATCATAACTCTCTAGTTTTCTATCCAAGCGTTTGTTTTTCACAGATTGAAAAAAATGTGAGCTATTTGGAAAACAAAAACAAAACAAAACAAAATCCTTTTAGTTATACCCAATTAGAATTCTTAAAAATAATAGTTAATTAAAAATAATAGTTACAGCCAACTGGAATTTGACATATCTTTCTATATGGCATTTTACTCAATTGAGCCTTTATTCAATAGAACTTTCTGAAAAGATGAAAGTGTTCTGTGCTGTTCAGTACAGTAATCACTAGCCACAGGTAACCAGTGAGCCCTTAAAATATGGTTAGTGCAACTGAATAACTGAATTATTTATCTTATTTTAATGAATTTAAATTTAAATACCTGAGGCTCTATCATGTGCAGATCATGGCAACATTGGGATGACATGGGAATTTTACATCTTTTACTAGAGGAGACTATTTCCCTTAGCAGATAGAAAAGATATTTAACCCGCTTTAATATTTTGTGGCTTGGAGGTAAAAGTGCGGTAGAAAGAGAAACAGACAAAGATGCTGACAGGCAGAAGCACAAAAGGATGCAGCCTTTCACAAAACAAAATAAATGAATGAAAATGGTCATGGCCATCCCACATGCTCATCACTGGTAGGAAAACGATCCTCTCTCTACAGAAAGAGACAATTTTTCTATCATTAATTCCCATAATCGTCTGACTTGCACATGGTAGTATCTATGGATTTTTCTAATAAAAATACAACTTATTCATTTTGCATTTCCACAGTATAAAATATCCAAGCTGCTCAGGGTGATAAAGTTCTACCATTAGCTGTGCTCCTACACTGAGGCTGCCTAGGAGATTTGGTGAGCAGGGTCCAGATAACTTAATAAAAAAGAGAAATTTATAATGGAATCACTGACAATAGTTTTAATTCCAATAGCCCGCATAGATACTGTCAAGCAGAGGGCATATAGAGGCCAAGACTCACGAAATTCTCATGATGCCATAATTTTCTCCCTTAATTATAAGGAATTACTCTAGAGATACAAGATACAATATAAATATATAGTAATACAAAGGTAACAGGATATGAATTTTTAATATGGAAATTATTCCATGTTTTAATATGGAAATGTCACTACGTGTTTTCTGTTTTTCTTTGTTTCTGTGCATTGGAAGGAGTGATTCAACCCATTCTAGGATGGAGGGAACTTTCTCTGCCCTCCTTTTATTTCCATCACTCTCCACCCCTAGGAAGAAAAGCAAACATTTCTCCTTCCCCCCAGGAAGTGTCTAATGACTAAGCCTTCCTATGCTGTAAAGAGAAACTAGCGTTTAGTTGCTAGTCATTTGAGCTCTGGATTTCATAGCTATTGAAGATTATTGCGTGAAAGAAAAGTAAATAGTATAGGACTTTGAGCTTGATAAAGGGTCTAGGGCTGAAGCTCTGGCAAGTACTAAAATTTGGGGGCAGAAGGAAAGAGAAGAAGGAGTCACTGGATGGGGAGAATTGTCTGGGAAAAGGATGGGCTGGAAAGGGTGGGGAAAAGGGGCACTGACCTTAAAATACAGGATGAGTAATTGGAAAAAAGTACTGAATATGAGAGGTATCATAGTCTGTCCACCTACCACCCAGTATTCACATAAATGAGAATCATCCCAAAATCGTTATCTAGGACCTCAGGGGGAATTTTTCTCCATCTGTACCAGCACCTCACTAACTTGACTTCCCTGTGGAAACAACAGCCATCCTTGCCACAGAACTTTCTTTGTTATTTGAAGTGACAATGAATGGACTATCTTGCCACTATATCTCTCCCAGGACATCTTAAGCCCAAGGGACTCCCTGAATTCTTCTATGAGTCATGGGATGGAACTTCTCTAACTTTACGTGGGAGGGCTGAATTGTACAAACTTACATCTCAAGCTGAGACATTAATTTTTAAGTGGAAAGCTCGGTGATGTAAGGATAGTGGTTCACTGATTGCCCCTCTAGTATCCATTCCCTCTCCCATCTTCTCCAAAAAGATTCCAAATATTTATTAGGTGTCCACTATCCCTTTCCTTTTCAGTCTATATTACCTAGGGGAAGCCTACCCTATCTCCAGTTCAGGGATGCGTTCTTATTGATTGACATGAAAAGGACTTTTATTTCATGATTGGAAGAGATGCTATCACTCTCTCCTGCTGGACATGAATAAAGAAGCATATCACCTTGATTCCTAATGACAGCCATTTTATAAACACAAGAGAAACCAATCTTAGGTTGATGCAATAGCTTTGACACAGAGGGAGATGGAAAATACTTTCATGTTTGAAGACATTGTTGAACCATTAAATCAGCCATTCCTGAAACACATCTTACCTATGGATTTAGTCATTTCCTTATCACTTAAATCAATTTACTTGGAGTTGTCTATTATTTGCAGCTGAAAACTGGCTTAAAATCTTATTAGAAGAATTCAGGAAGTTGATGAGGAAGCTTCTTTATTAAAATAAAACCCAGAATGTTCAATGATTAGATAGAAAGGAAAATCATTTCCTGTAAAAGAGGTGGGTAGCTAACTGATACATTCCCAAGGATCTCAGTCTTCTGCATGGAGTTCTCTGAAGTAAGACACTGTAGCCACCACCACACTTTGCCCTAGAGGTCTGTAAATTCCCTCTTAAGGCCAGATGTAGACACAGTCAAGCTGAAACTTTAAAGAAGACTTTGTTACGTGCCAAGGGAGAACAATAGGGACACGAGCAAAGAATATACCAATAAAGTTTATCTGACTTTTAAAGTATATAACCACACCATAGCTAGATGGTGCCTGGGTTTGCAGACCTTATCCTGTTTCTTGTCCTAATATCTGAGCTGGTTCAGATTCACATATCCCACTCAAGTTTCTAACTTCTTCCCTATTGGCCTCAACATGGATGGCACCACTGTAGATTCTGCCCACCTGGAGCTCCTTCTTAGGCTTTCAATAAACTTCAGCATAAGAGTTCTATTCAAGTTCTATTCAGGAAAGCCCATCTCTGGATGTGTTTCTCAAATTCTGACCCAAGAACCCTCCACATTAGAATCAACAAGGGTGACTACATAAAACGCAGCTTCCTGGACCTTGCTGTAAGGGATTATGATACAGTAAGTGTGTGGCACCCAGGAATCTGCATTTAAACCAATTTCCCAAGTGATTATGGTCAAGATAAAAATGGAAAACACTGCTCTAGGAATACCTTTAACTTTTCCAAAATTAGCAGTAGGGGTAGCCTATCAATTATACCATCATGAAACAAACATCATATAAATGCAGTTCCTCACAAATGCATATGTAGTGGTTATTTTGAACTTTCAAATCTAGCGTTTAACTACAATTCTAGAAGCCATTTTCCATATCCCTTTTTTCCTTAACCAATCCAAACAAAAACTTTTAACTACAATTCTAGAAGCCATTTTCCATATCCCTTTTTTCCTTAACCAATCCAAACATAAACTTTTACCCAGAAGGATAGGTACAATACTACAGACTATTTGTTTTATTCCTGCTTTTAAAGAATTCTATTTGAAGTTCAAATATACTTTTCCTTATAAAAAGAGAATGTCACAAGAAGAAACAAATGAAAACATACACTGTCAGTGAAAAATAATTTTATTTTTTCAATAAACTCTAAAAATTGCTAAACACATGCAGAATCAGGATGCTAACACATTCGAACTCAAAGATGACTAAAAATAAAAAGGAGTATTTCAAGAAGTAACCCATCCACATGCCGAGTCACTCCTACCCATAACAGAATAAGAAAGTCCCTCCTGTTCCAAAATATCTTCCCCACCCATTTAGTCACACATTCAGCCACCCACTGCCTTCCATTTCTACATCACATTTCTTTATTTAGTTTAGGGCTGCTGTAACTTCAAATCATTATGTGGAAAGAGTAGCATATAAACCAATTGTATACTCTTTCACTAGAATGTTATGTAACAATTACTTAGAATAACTAATGTAATGACACCCAGGTCAGGTAAATTTCAGTGGATAGGAGGTTGTCTTAAGTTGGATTCTATTTATTTGAGGTCGTATCAAATGAGTCACAGGTAGGGCAATGAGGAAGTGAAACAGGGAAAAGAAAACAATAGAGGGTGTGATAATGAGCAATTTACTACTGTGGCAACTGGGGCTTATCCCATAGGAGACCTCAGAGTTTTCTCAAACAAGGCGTAAGGAGCTGGGGTATTTTTTCACCAACTCCACCATTGTTTGAGGGATGCTGCAGGCTATTATCTCCCCCAAGCACTTCTAGTGTTCCACTTGTATGGATTGAGTGACTTGAGTCTCAGGGGCTTGAAAAAGAAATCCATCAGTATGTAAGAAACTGATGAATGCTTAGGGGACATGGGTTGGGTTCCAACAGTGTCTGCTGCATTCTACCCTTTGCACCATTTAGATCCCCCTGGGCCCTATGTTAAATTGACTCAGTCCCATCATAGATTCCTCAAGGAGGTGATTCATTAAAACTTAAAGAGAGAAAAGAAAAAAAAGACATTAGTAAGGTTGATGGGGCAAGATACAGTCTCCATTGGTGCAGTTGGTCCCAGATTCATAATTGGTAATCATCATCTCCATCCTCTATTACGTGTTAAACAGTTTGGCTTGTCTTGGTTGCTTGGTGTGATAACCTAGACTGTCATCCCTGAGGGGTCTAAGCCCTTGATTACCATGCTCTTGTTAGACTGAGACTGCTTAAAATGCCTGTTTATGATTATTACCATATATGAAATCAATAAAGAGTGACCCAGTGGATTTCCTGGGTTCCAGATATTTTCTTCCCTGTTGGTATTAAATATTAGCAATCCTATCTCCTATCTCCTGATGGTAATCAGGGCCAGTCAACCCTCCCACTATAGAACTCTTCTTTTGTCTGTTAGTCAGCATGAGAAGTCCAAAATGACTATGTGGGAGTCATAACATTAGGATAGGGAATCTCAAAGAGAGGACTGAAGAGTCCTGGAAGTTCCCAAGACTATTTCAGGGGGCTCATAAAGTTGACTATTTCCAACTACATATCTGTAAGAGACCAGATTTTCTTCATACGCTTCAACCAAAATATCATCTCATAGTAGATTGAATGCTGAAGCAGATGTGAGAATCCACCTATCTTCTGTTACATCAGAGACTTGCAATGATGTAAAACAAGGCCATTTTCCCCTTAAATTTTTTTCTTTGGGAAATATTTGTTCTTCATTAAAATGTGTCATTTACTTTAACATGTAATGGGTTTGCAATTGTTATTTTTTAATAAATTAATAAATAAATACTATTAAAATTCTTTAGTTTAATGGGCAGAGAACCTAAATAGACATTTTTCCAAAGAAGACATACAGATGACCAACAGACACATGAAAAGATGCTCCACATCACTAAGTATCAAGGAAATGCAAATCAAAACTGTGATGAGATATTACGTCATACCTGTTAGACAACAAATAGCAAGTGTTGGTGAGGATATGGGGAAAAGGGAACCTTAGGTACTGTTGGTGGGAATGTAAGTTGGCCCTGCAAAGGAGATCATCTTGCTGGTCAACAGCAGCCCCACACTTACCTAGCAAAGTGCTCTAGCAACTGTGGACAAGGAATGTTGCCTGTCATTACAGTAAACAAAGGATGTTGTCTGCCATCCCAGTTCTACAAGAATCAAGCCATTAGCCACTGCAGCTGCCACTGACAGTGCACCTTGAGGAGAATTCAGGATGGAGAAGAACAGGAAGCATGCTGTGCTTTGGATACCGGCCCTAGACAGTTAATATGCATATCTAAGGAATAATTTCAATGAACTCAGACTCTTGCATTGTCCTATACATAGAAAGCACTAAAATCATTAACTTGAGATGTTTGTTCTTTGTGATTAGCAGTAATCTTTTGATGTTCAACTACATGTTTTGTTTTGGGTTTTTTTTCCAGCACAAAACTCCTATATATCCTGGTTCCTCCCTTACCTCTTCAGAGCAGTTTCTCAGAGCTCTCTGAGAGGCTGTCTCCCGGGCTATAGTCCTCAGTAAGATTCCTGAATAAAACTTAACTTGCAAGGGGGCTCAAGATGGCAGAGTAGGAGTACTGAAGCTCATCCCCCCCACAAGCACATCAAAAATATATCTACAGGGGCTTCCCTGGTGGTGCAGTGGTTGAGAGTCCACCTGCCGATGCAGGGGACACGGGTTCGTGCCCCGGTCCGGGAAGATCCCACATGCTGTGGAGCGGCTGGGCCCGTGAGCCATGGCCGCTGAGCCTGTGTGTCCGGAGCCTGTGCTCCGCAACGGGAGAGGCCACAACAGTGAGAGGCCCGCGTTCCGCAAAAAAAAAAAAAATATATACACACACACACACACACACACGTGGAACAGTTCTCATGGAAAACTAACTGGAAACTGGCACAAGAAATCCTATACAACCAAAGCTGCAAGAATGATCTCCACATAACCGGGTAGGACAGGAAAAAAAAAGACATTGGGTTGGGAACTGTGACCCTGTGAGGGATCAGTAAGGAAGAGGAGGTCCACATGGGGGCACCCTCACCCTGGAAAATGAGCAGGTTGACCCACGATCTGGGCACCTCAGTTCTGGGGTCCTGAGTGGATGAGACAAGCCCCCTTGCTGCGGAATCTGCAGAGACAGAAGGGCTGGAGAAGCCTAGACTCTACTCATGAGGAGTGCACACATGCTGGCTTGCCAACAATCAGGGTGGAGAGAGCTTGGCACTGGTAACTTCTGCCTTGCCACACCTCCCAATCTGAAGGGGCAAACACCCTGGCCTCGCTCGCTCACTCCACACCACAGCCTGGTGTGAGATCTGGGAAAAGATTTGGTCTAGCTATGCAAAGACAGACCAGAGCACCTGGGGTGTGGTCTGGGCAGAACCACAGAGGCCATTGTCAGTGCATGCATGGCACAGTGGGTCTAAAGAATGTGCAGTAGCTAGGTGCTGGCTGAATCTCTGGCAGATAATCCGTGGGAGAGGACTCAATATAGCTACACAGAGACAGCCTGGAGGGCCTGTGGTGTGAACCAGGTGGAGCTGTGAAGCCCATTGTTAGAACCCCCACAGGGCAGCACCACAAGAGGGTGCAGCAGCTAAGTGCTGAATCTCAGGCAGACAGGCCCTGGGCAGGAGTACACGCCAGTTTGTTTCCCAGCAAGAAGACCCTGGCCCTGCCCACTCCATACTGCAGCTTAACACTGGATCTGGAGCAGACAGGTCCTGAGAGAGGCCTGACACAGAGGCAACCCAGATCTCAGGCAGCAGCACAGCTACCTCAATTCCTGCAGCCACAATGCCCTAACCCACAACCCCAGCCTACTCCACACCACAGACTTGCACTAGATCTGGGACAAACACAACAGAGAAAAGGACATGACCTTGGGCTGCTTCTGAGGAGAACCGCAGGTGCCTGCACAGGCAGTGCATAGATCCTCTGTGACCCACATGCGCCTCACTTGCTTCAGCAATCACCTCCTTTGGGGCAGGGCTTTCAATCAAGGGCAATGGAACCTGATTAAACATTACTCTCAGGCTTCTACTCCAACAACTGGGGAGCAGACTCCACCCCTGACAGTGCAGCTACAGCCACAAAGCAGAGAGTAAGCCCACCTCACATCCCTCACAGGTTTTAAGTGCTCCAACAAAACCCACACCCCCTAGCAAGGGGATAACTGCCAGCACACTCTGCTCGACATCCATAATGAAACCAACTCTCAGACGAAAAATACTGGACACACACTGTCTACACGGGGATGCTCCCACATAAAATACCCCTTCAATACCACAGTAGTTAACTGTTTCTTCTAAATTCATAGAGACAGAGAAAGCGAAGCAAAATGAAAAGGCAGAGGAACTATTCCCAATTAAAAGAACAAGAGAAATCCCCTAAAAGAACAATTATTGAAATAGACCTCACCAGTCTACTAAACCCTGAGTTCAAAAAGGTAATAAAAATGCTAAAGGAATTAAGAAAGGTTATCAATAGAAATGGAGATCACAGTAACAAGGAACTAAAAACTATAAAAAAGAAACAATCAAAGCTAGACAATTCAATTGCTGAGATAAAAAACAAACTAGAAGCAATGAATAACAGACTAAATGACACAGAAAAATGAATAAGTGATCTGGAAGATAGAATAATGGAAATCACTCAATCAAAAGAGCAGACAGGGCTTCCCTGGTGGCGCGGTGGTTGAGAGTCCACCTGCCGATGCAGGGGACACGGGTTCGTGCCCCGGTCTGGGAAGATCCCACATGCCGCGGAGCGGCTAGGCCCGTGAGCCATGGCTGCTGAGCCTGCGCATTTGGAGCCTGTGCTCTGCAATGGGAGAGGCCACAACAGTGAGAGGCCTGCGTACTGAAAAAAAAAAAAAAAAAAAAACAGAAAGAAAAAAATGAAAACAACATATGAGATCTATGGGAAAACATAAAGCATGCCCACCTATGCATAATAGGGATTCCAGAGGAGGAGAGAGAGAGAAGGGAATCAAAAACGTATTTGAAGAAATTATGGCTGGGGACTTCCCTGGTGGCACAGTGGTTAAGAATCCACCTGACAGTGCAGGGGACATAGGTTCGAGCCCTGGCCTGGGAAGATCCCACATGCTACAGAGCAACTAAGCCTGTGCACCACAACTACTGAGCCTGCATGCCACAACTACTGAAGTCTGCACACCTACAGCCAGTGCTCCGCAACAAGAGAAGCCACCGCAATGAGAAACTGCACACCACAACAAAGAGTAGCCCCCGCTCACAGCAACTAGACAAAGCCCACACGCAGCAACAAAGACCCAATGCAGCCATAAATAAATAAATAAAAAGAAATTATGGCTGAAAACTTACCAAACCTAAAGAAAGAAACAGATATCCAGGTACAGGAAGCACAGAGGGTCCCAAAGATAAGTACAAGCAGACCCACACCAAGATTTATCATAATTAAAATGGCAAAAGTTAATGATAAAGAGGGGATTCTAAAGGCAGCAAGAGAAAAAAGAGTTACAAGGGAACCAAAATAAGGCTATCAGCTGATTTCTCTGCAGAAACTTTGCAGGCCAGAAGGGAGTAGCATGATATATTTAAAGTCCTGAAAGTGAAAAAACCTGTTGCATAGAATACTCTACCCAGCAAGATTGTATCATTTATAATAGAAGGAGAGATGAAGAATTTCTCAAATAAGCAAAAACTAAAATAATTCAGCATACTAAACCTACCCTAAAAGAAAAATAGGATCTTCTCTAAATAGGAAAAAAGCAAGAATCTATAGGAAAGGGAAAATCACAATAGGAAAGGCAAACATACAGTAAGGATTGAAGATGACCGAAATAAACCAGTACTTAGATTAAAAAACAAAAAAATTTAAAGCAATCATAAATACAATTAACAGTAAAAGGATAAGCATGAAGGTGTAAAGTAGGACATCAAAATCACAAAATGTGGGGGAGAGGAGTATAAAAATATAGATCCTTTAGAATGTGTTTGAACTTGAATGACTAGCAGTTTAAAGCAAGAAGATATAGTTATGAGCCAACATACATGAACTGCTAGGTAACCACAAATCAAAAACATACATCAGAGTCACAAAAACCAAAACCAAAAAGAAAGAAGCTCAAGCATACTACAAAAGAAAATCATCAAACCACAAAAAGAAAAACAAAAAGAGGCAGAAAAGAACAAGGAAGAACTACAAAAACAACTTGGAAAACAAGGATTAAAATGGAAATAAGTACCTACCTATTGAAAATTACTTTGTCAGTCAATGGACTAAATGCTCCATTCAAAAGACATAGAATGGCAGATTGGATTTAAAAAAGCAAGAACCTGCAATATGCTGCCTACAAGAGACTCACTTCAAGGTGAAAGACACACACAGACTGAAAGTGAGGGGATGGGAAAAGGTATTTCATGCAAAAGACAATGTAAGGAAAGTGGGGGGAGCAATACTCATATCAGACAAAATAGACTTTAAAACAAAGGCCATAAAGAAAGATGAAGAAGGCATTATATAGTGACAAAGGGATCAATAGAAGAAGAGGATATTACACTCATTAACATATATGCACGCAATATAGAAGCACCTAAATGTGTAAAACAAATACTAACAGACATAAGGGGAGAAATTGACAATTATACAATAATAGTAGGCTACCTTAACACCCCACTGACATCAATGGAAAGATCATCCAGGCAGAAAATCAGTAAAGCAACAGAATTCATAAATAGCACAATAGACCAGTTGGATTTAATTGATATCTACAGGACACTACATAAAAAAAAAAAAAGAATACACATTCTTTTCAGTTACTCATGGAACATTCTCTAGGACAGACTACATACTAGGTTACAAAACAAGCCTCAATAAATTTAAGAGGATAGAAATTATTTCAAGCATCTTTTCTGACCAGAACAGTATGAAAATAGAAGTCAACCACAGAAAGAAAAACAGGAATAGAACAAACATGTGGAGACTAAACAACATGCTACTTAAAAAAACAATAGGTCAATGATGAAATCAAAGAAGAAATCAGAAAATACCTTGAGACAAATGAAAACACAACCTTACAAACCTATGGGATGCAGCCAAAGCAGTTCTGAGAGGGAATTTCATAGCAATACAGGCCTTCCTCAAGAAACAAGAAAAAGCTCAAATACACAACCAAACCTACCACCTAAAAGAATTTTAAAAAGAACAAACAAAGCCCAAAATCATCAGAAGAAAGGAAATAACAAAGGTCAGAGAGGAAATAATAAAATAGAGAGCAAAGCACAATGGAAAACATCAACAAAACCAAGAGCTGGTTCTTTAAAAGATAAATAAAATCAACAAACCTCTAGCCAGGCTTACCAAGAAGAAAAGAGAGAGGACTCAAATAAACAAAGTAAGAAATAAAAGAGGAGAAATAACCAATATCACAGAAATGCAAAAAAATTGTAAGAGAATACTATGAACAGTTGTATGCTAACAAATTGAACAACCTAGACAGAATGGACAAGTTTTAGAAACTGTAGCCTTTCAAGACTGAGTCAAGGAGAAACAGATATACCCATGCACTGATGGTCAATTAATCTATGACAAAGGAGGCAAGAACATACAATGGAGAAAAGATAGTCTCTTCAACAATTGGTGTTGGGAATGCTCGACAGCTACATGTAAATCAATGAAATTAGACCACTCCCTCACACTATATACAAAAATAAACTCAAAATGGTTTAAAGACCTAAACATAAGACATGACACTATAAAACTCCTAGACGAGAACATAGGCAAAACATTCTCTGACATAAATAATAGCAATATTTTCTTACATCAGTCTCCCAAGGCAAAAGAAATAAAAGCAAAAATAAACAAATGGGATGTAAAGTTACAAGCTTTTGCACAGCAAAGGTAACCATCAACAAAACAAAAAGACAGCCTATGGAATGGGAAAAAACATTTGCAAATGATGCAACTGACAAGGGGTTAATATCCAAAATATATAAACAGCTCATGCAACTCAATTTCAAAAAAACAACCCAGTCAAAAAGTGGACAGAAGATCTAAATAGACATTTTTTCCAAAGACAGATGGCCAGTAGGTACATGAAAAGATAATCAACATTACTAATTGTTAGAGAAATGCAAATGAAAACCACAATGAGATATTCCCTCATGTAGGTCAGAATGTCTGTCATTAAAAATTCTACAAATAATAAATGCTGGAGAGGGTGTGGAGAAAAGGGAGCCCTCCTACTCTATTGGTGGGAATGTAAATTGGTGCAGCCACTATGGAAAAGGGTATGAAGTTTCCTCAAAAAACTAAAAATAGAGCTACCATATGAAACAGCAATCCCATGCCTGGGTATATATCCAGAAAAAGTGAAAATTCCTATTTGAAAAGATACATGTACCATAATGTTTATAGCAGCACTGTTTACAATAGCCTAGACGTGGAAGCAACCTAAGGGCCTATCAACAGACGATTGGCTTAAGAAGACATGATACATACACACAATGGAACATTACTCAACCCTAAAAAAGAATGAAATATTGCCACTTGCAGCAACATGGATGAACCTAGATAATATTATACTTAGTGAAGTAAGTCAGACAAAGACAAATACTATATTATATCACTGATTTATGGAATCTAAAAAATAATACAAATGAATCTATGTACAAAACAGAAATAGACTCACAGACATAGAAAACAAACTTATGGTTACTTATGGAGGGAGGGAGGGACAACTTAGGAGTATGGGATTAATGGATACAAATAACTATAGTAAAATAGATAAGCAAGAAGGATTTACTGTATAGCTCAGGGAACTATATTCAGTATCTTATAATAACCTATAATGGACTATAGTCTGAAAAAACATGGGACTCCCCTGACAGTTAAGACTCCTCGCTTCCACTGCAGGAGAGCGGGTTCAATCCCTGGTTGGGAAACTAAGATCCTGCATGCCTTGTGGAATGGCCAAAAAATTAAAAAAAAAAAAAAAATATATATATATATATATAATTGAATCACTTTGCTGTACACCAGAAACTAACACAATATTGTAAATAAACTATATTTCAATAAAAAAATAACTTGCAACTGTTACATTGTGCATTTTTGTTCAGTCGACACAACAAGGGACTTTTGTTTTTGTGTGGGTAGCTGGACTTCGGCTCTTGATTGGTTAAGCCAGCTCTCAAGAGAACTAACTTGTAGAAAGGTACACCTCAACAAAATTAGGACTTTATTCCTTTCATATCCCCCTTACCTGAATCTGTTACCGAACTCACGTTTGGCTGCTCACTGCTAAAAACCCAATACTCAAGAGACAAGTGTTGGTTGGAAAGGAAAGGTTATTTATTCAGGGGGTTAGAAACCTGGGGAGAAAGCAGATTCATGTCCAAAAACCAACTCTGAAGATTCTGCTTGACCATAAAAGTTTTTAAAGGGAGAATCATTTGGGGAGAGGGTCAGAGTCTTCCACTGTGTGCAGACTATCTCCTGGTTGGCTGGTGGTGAGGTAACAGGGCAGTGTTCCAGGAACCTTGTGCTCAGCCTGAAGTTACCATCCTCCACCTGGGTGGGGCCTTAGTTCCTGCAGAACTCAAAGATATTGTTATGTATATTCCTTAAGGAGAAAACAGGACCCTGCCCCATGGCTGTACCCTTGTTTCTTGACTGCTTGTCCTGTTTCTGCATTCACTCCCTTCCCTGATAAGCAACTGTTTGAATCTGCCCTTTGAAACTGAGGGGCAGTCAAGGAGGCTGAGCAAAGCCTATTTCCTACAAATAACAAATGAGAGACACAGAAAGGATTTGTATCCAGGAGGGCCCTACAGGGTCCTACTCGGTTTCAGAACAATAGGGTGATTAATCTCTTACTAGTTTGGTGTATGTCATTTCTTTACTGACTAAGATACATTATCCTGTATGCTATCAGCTTGTGAAATTATTATAACTCCCACAGCAAACCTGTGTTAAATAAAATATTGGCAAAGACAACCTCAGTTTCTGAGGGAAACACCTTGACAAATGGAGGTTTCCCTTATAAATGTAAGGGAAACTCACCATTTAGAAAAGGGTAACTTCTCAGTTTTCAGAGCTTCATTTGTGATGATGCCTAATGCAGATACACAGTGCACAGTAGTGGGCAGAGAGGAGGCCAAAGGGCAAAGAAAATTTTTTTGTTTAAATTTTCCTTGTCTTGCCATAAAATATGATTTTATTTCACAATGTCAATTAGGTCTAGTTGGTTTATACTGTTCTTACAGTCCTCCATGTCTTTAGTGATTTTTCTTGTCTTTTTTTGGTCTGTGGTCCTTAGCAATTACTGATAAAGGGGAGTTGAAATTTTCTGCTGTGTGTTGAGTTTTCTGTTTCTTTTATTCTCTCAGTCTTGCTTCATGCCTTTTAAGGCCGTTATTAAGTACATGCACATTTGTAATTGTTATATCTTTCTGATGAATTGTTCTTTTGATTATTATGAAATTTCCTTCTTTATTTCTGGTAATACACCTTGGCTTGAAGTCTATTTTATTATCTGACCCTCCAGCTTTCTCATGCTTATTGTTTGCATGGCTTACCTTTTTCAGTGATTTACTTTCAACCCATCTGTGCCTTCATATTTTAAGTGTACTCTTGTAGGAAACATGTACTGTGTTCTTGCTTTTTAAAATCTATTCTGTCCATCTCTGCCTTTTAACTGGAACATTTAGACGTTATCCAATATCTCTCACTAGTAGCCCAGAGCTGTTCCCAGGGTCATTAACTCCCTGACATTCTTGGTCTGTCCCTCCTGATAGGCTGTGATGGTCTTACAGTAAAAAGACGTCCACATGCAGAGGAAGGATGAGTGTCAAAGTGGTGAAGGGAGGGTCTTAACAATGTCCCCTTCAAAGGAAGTAAAGGAAAAAAGGGAAGGGTATTTTATTTCTTTGTCTGAGGTATGCAATGTTGTTAATTAGAGGAAGTAAGTCAGGATATTAGAAATGTGTGTGTTGATAGGTTGAGGACTGTGAGCCCTGTAGGAAGACAACAAAAAGAGGGAAAAAGAAAGGATATAGAAATCAGGCTTTTTTAAAAAAAAAAACAAACTAACATTTTCAAGTATTTACCATGCCTTATGCCTCTACTTTCAGTGCGAAGCCACTCATTTGTGTTATTGGATTTAATATTTACAAAAATACCACGTGTTAGATGGTATGATTTTACAAATGAGAGACTGAAACTGAGAAAAGCAACATCTCACAGTGAATAAAGACAGAGCCAGGATTCTAACCCTAACTGTCAGACGTTAGATCCTGGGCTGGGAGGGGCTATGTGGGATAGGCTTTGCCTGCTTCACAGACCTCTGTATGTTTGCCAGGAATGCTCTGTGGAGCATATCCTTCAGAAATTAAATTCTGTTTACAGACTGTCCATAAACTGGGTGATCAAGGAAGCGGTATTCAGCCCACTTTCACAACTCCCTGGCACCCAGACAAGGACCAGAATAGGATTCTCACGGGGACTCAGAATCACCTCCTGTTGTGAGCCCTCGAGGTCAGGATCCCACGCCTGCCTGGGTGCTCCTGTGCCCCCCCCTTTCGGATGAGTAAGGGGGGCTCTGCAGCATCCCTGTCACTGCACACAGCAGATGCTTGGGCACAAGCTGGCCGTGGAACAGTAAGAATGGCTCAATTCACAGGGCCCAAGAGAAAGTTCTAAACTTCCACGTGAAAGCTCAAGGCCCCAGGTGGCCTCTCTTGGGACTGGTGTTCTTTTAGAGTGGACCATTTTTCTGGCTTATAGTATTTTTGGTTACAATTTATATTGACTCAGCTGCAGGCACTCTAGCTGACACAGCTGTGTCGTCAGCTGAAGACTTATAAATGTAATGATATATAAGCATTGGTCTGGATCTGTCTGAAAAATAATGCCCCCCCCAAGAGCAAAATGCCCCCTCTGCAAAATTACATAGGAGCCACAAAGCTACTGGTAGGAGACTATTACTAAATCTAGACATCTTCTACTGTTCAATGCTTTACTAGCCAGGCTTCAAATTGTGCCACTCAAGTTATTCTCTCTCACAAACACCCATTCTGACTCATGCCCCTCCACCCTGCTTCATACACTTCTGTGAGGTATGTAACCTCACAATTACCTTGTTACATTTTGTAACAAGGTAATTGAAGTCCAGACAGAAAGAGTAACTTGACCAAGGTGAAGCTGGACCAGAACTCAGAAGTAGGAAGTCCTTGTTGGGTGGACTTTGCAGTAGAGTATGGCACCAGGGGTGAGACACTGTGGCCAGTACGTGTTTGACTTTTCTCCTTATCCATACTGTAGGATGAGGACAGTCAGCTCAGCAGGAATATACTACCTTTGAAAAGTAAATACTCTGCTTTCTACGGACTTTCTGGAGATACTGTGTTTGATTCCTGTGGCTTCCATAAATAATTATCACAAACAGTGGCTGCAAGCAACAGACATTCATTCTCTCACAGTTCTGGAGGGCAAAGTCTGAAATCAAAGTGTTAGCAGCATTGATTCCTTCTGGAAGCTCTGAGGGAGAGTCAGTTCCAGGTCTCTCTTCTAGCTTCTGGTGGTCACCAGCAATTACTGGTGTTCTTGACTTATAGATGCATCACTCCAACCTCTGCCTCTATCTTCACATCACCTTCTCCACTGTGAGTGTCTGTCCTCTGTGGTTCTCATAGGACACTTGTTATTGGACTTGGAGCCCACCTAGATAATCCAGGATGATATCATCTCAAAAGCCTTAACATAATTATGTCGGCAAAGACGCTTTTTCCAAATAAAGTCATATTCACATGTTCCAGGGATTAATACATGGACATATCTTTTTCTGGGGGGTGGGGTGGGCACCTTCCACCCCACTACAAATCCCCTGTGTCCTATTCCTTTGGATTTATTTGAGTCATCTTGGTCTTGCTATAGGTTGGAACTGAGCAGAAAACCAGAGTCCAAAATAAATTTAAGTAAGAAAATGCTTCTGGAGCTTCTACTATGTGAAATTAATTGAGTTAGGAGCTGGTAACATAAAAACAAATAACCTCTCACTGCCCACCTAACTGTAATATACTAACAGGTATATGAGTAACTAACTGATCCAGGACATTAGCGAGGTACAAGTACAGTAGCAGACATTATGCCATTATCTTCTTGGAGATGTACTTAGCATATGTGAGTAGTTTTAACAGCAACATAAAGTCTCTCCTAAAATCTCACTCACAGTTAAAGGAAATGCCATCATTTCCTTTGCCTTTGGTGTGGACTCACAGTAATGTCACAGAGAGATGACATTACAGGAAGTGAGTAAAGACATTTCAAACTTGGGACCCTTTGAAAAGATTTGTGTGGTAGGTATCAGAACTTAGGCCAATTTTTATCTCTGAATCTTGCGGCCAGACACTCTTACGGGAATGTGGAGCTCAATAAAACCATTCACTGTATCAAGTAATCAACATTCTAAATAATTCCCAAAAGCATTATTTTTGAAGAATCCAAAGATGGGACTCAATAAATGAGCTCTATAGGAAAATTAGTACGTCCAGTCTTTCTTCTCATGAAGCTAACTAAGCAGCCCATAAAAATAAGGACCAGTTCCCATAGAGCTCTGCATTCTCTCCTAATTAAGAGACTGCCCCGTTTTGCTAATATTTTCTGTCAGTATGGATTTCAGGACTGATCCACTAAGCGAAGACCCTAAACCACTGGAATTTACAAGAATCAAGGTCACTGAATAAATTGTGTCTAAAAATATAGAAGTGCTAAATGCTTTTAATTCCACTCCATATTTCATTCTGTTACCTCAGATATGGAATTTGGTGTATTTTTCTTCCTATTATTCTGAACCTTCAGCTCAGCAAGCCTGTGCAGTTTTATAAGCTGATGCTGTTCGATGCTTTCTTAATGTAACAACTTCTGAAAGATAGTGTTTGTGTGAACAGAAAAGAAGAAACAATTTATACCTTTACGGATGTGTACGCCTCAGTTTTACAAGAAGCATTAGAAAAGGTCTAAACTCCTATAATTCTGGAAGAGTAAAGCTTAAGAGCAAGACTTGAGCAAAGTGGTGTGTTCCACCACCATGCTGCTGGTGTGGGCCACAACTGAGATCAGAGCCCAGGACTTCTTGGTTTGAGCTTCCCAGCGGGGGGGTGGGGGGGGGGCAGAGAGAGAGAGAATATGGATGAATGAATGAATATGAATGAGAGAACCTTTTGAATTAAGTACATGTCTGACCTGATTCAAGGCCCAACTTGCCAAAGCAGCCAGCCAGGGCCTGGTGTTTCAGAGAGAGGAATCAGGATGAATGCGCCCACAAGAAAGATCTTGATTCAGATTCCAACTTAAAATTGCATTTCCAGACATAAGAGGGGGATGGCCTGCTGGTTGATTCTTCCTGCTATTGTCATGACCAGAACTCTTCTGGTCCTCATACATGCTTAATTGGTTGGTTGCATTTGGTTTAAGGACACAAATTCATTCCATGATTATACCCTTAGAATGATTGTCTGCGGGAACTCCAGTCTGGTGTTACACTGGATGGGAAGCTGACTTGTATTTTTTACTCCTTCTACAGCAATGCATTTCTTGCCCCCAAAGTCAGTCTCATTATGCCCTTCCCAGTCTCCCTTATAATTCTTCTTTGGCCCTCTCTCATATATACAGAAGGCTTCCAAATTGTCAACTGGAGATTTCTTTACTTAGGATTGTTTATCCCCAAGGAAGGTCACAAGAATATGGGAGACTTACCTAGACCCTGAGCGCTTTTCCCTTCTAGGGTGCATTCCAGACACCCTCACAGCAGCATTTCTTATGCATATGGCACTGCAGTTTTATTTGCTTAATAACATTTGGCAATACATATTTTCAGATGCTTAGTTTTCTTGCAACACTTGCCAGATGCTTTGTGCCCTCAGATTTGGTTATTCAGCCCACAAAATATCTGCTCCTTAGACCTATCTGGGATCTTTGCTTTTAGTCTCTTTTGTCTGTGGGGAAATCAATAAGTCTTGGGCCACAAGGAATGATTTCCTTTGCTTAACCCTTCATGATGCCAAAATTATCCATCAAAAGACTGGAATAGGCTATCAATATCTCTCTCCCTATTGTATCTTGAGGGCCGAACTAGCACATGCAGAATAAAAATTTTTTTGAAAGCAAGCTATAAGTACAAACAAGGAGAAGTACTTGAAGGAGAAGTAGGGAGGGGTGGAAGGTGGTGGTTTCATTTGAACAAATTATCATGCTTATATGTACCAGTTTGGTTAAGGCACGTTTGCTTCCTTTTCCTCCTGTGTATTCGCATTAGTGAGTTTGTCTCAGAGGGCCAGTGTTATAGAGTCCAGGAAATGTTCTTCTTGGATGACTTTTGGATACAAGTAGCACGAAGTCGTGACTGCTCACTTCACATGGGAAGATGATAGCAATGAGAAGATAGCCCAGAACTGAGACCAGTTAAAAATAAAATTGTGAAGAAGGTAAGTTTTGAGGTCAAGCCCAACTTCTCTGTTTCTGTAGCCCTCTTCCTGAAATTTCTTGGATCTGCTTTATTATAGCACCCTTTTATTACAAAGAGGAAAGCTGCCCTATGTATATATACCAGAACTCTTCAATCACTGGTACTTTGAACACTCTTCACCCTCAGTAATAAGACCCTTTCACTCTTGTTACTTTCTTCCACTGGGGAATTTACGTCAATCCCCCCCACCAAAAAAAAATAAAAAAAAAATATTACTAGAAAATTCAGCTGTGTTTTGCCTAATGGGGAGAAGAGAGAAAATGGAATTGAACTTAAAAGGATCGTTCCAATACAACCAAATGAAGGTGGCTACTAGAGTAGGGAACTTCTCAAACACAGAGTGCATTCCAACCTGAAAAAATATTTAGAGATAGAATAAATCAGCGCTGGCAAAATTGTTTGAAATAGTTGGAATGTTGTTTCCTTCTGAGACTGGAAATAAATCCCTGGTGGTTACTTTTTTTAAAAAACAGAGTATATTGCATTCACTTTTGTTTAAGAAAGCAATTCATGATCATTAGAAAAAGTTTAAAAAATATGAAAAAAGAAGGAAGAAAAAACCTCACAGAAGCCATCCACCTACAGTCCTACTGGACTGGAAGTAATTTTGGGAGTCATTGGGATTTTTTGAAAAGGACATGGCCTTTGGGATCAGAAATACCTGGGTTTAATTCCAGTTCTAAGTTGTGTGTCCTTGGGCAAATCCCTTCAGGTTGAGCAAATACTTAATAAATGGAAGTTGAACAACAACAAAAACTGATCATTTTTACATATGAGTCACTAAGGAGGAGAACTCCCCTTTCCTTTTCATATATGGCACTGATTTAGGATCAATGTTTAACTACCAATAATGTTCTTTTTTTTTTTTTTTTTTTTTTTTTTTTTTTTTGAGGTACGCGGGCCTCTCACTGTTGTGGTCTCTCCCATTGCGGAGCACAGGCTCCGGAAGCGCAGGCTCAGCGGCCATGACTCACGGGCCCAGCCGCTCCGTGGCATGTGGAATCTTCCCAGGCCGGGGCACGAACCCGTGTCCCCTGCATCGGCAGGCGGACTCTCAACCACTGCGCCACCAGGGAAGCCCCCAATAATGTTCTTGTTTGGGTTTATTTTTCATTGTTATAAGCTGAACTCCACATTCCTAGCTTTCTCACTTGACACTACCATTACAGCCTTACTTTTAGCTATGGCCATGACTCCTCTCAAGGCAGCTCTTGCCTTCCTTCTCCAGAAGCCCTTCTTTAACCTTTTATAAGACACCTTCAGTCTCTACCTACTAGCCTCAGTCATGCCAATGATGTCTCTCCACCTAGAACGAAGGTGGGCAACCATGAGCTTGAGCCTGCAAGCCCTTCTTCATTCTTGAAGTAAATGAAGGTTAAATTTTAAATGGCTCTGATAAATCATATTGATGCTGTGTTTCAAGAACTGCTGTGGTATTTTGTCCACATGCTAAAGTAATTCAGAATTCAAATATTGGAAGAGCTATTGCATCTCATGTCCATTGCACCCTCTTATCTGACTTCTATGTACTTTGGAAGAGCACCCACTGCTCCTGCAAGTCTCTTTCACACCGTGTGCAGGGCAGAACCCAAGAGTCCTGGGGTCTTCCCTCCCAGGTGGGAGAAAACTGAGGGTCTGTATAGAACCTCTCTCTTTTACCCAGGCTGCTGAGAGAGCCTTATGAAGCTCAGGGGTAAAGTTTAAAAATGTCAAACAGTGGTGAAACCTTAATGCTTATCAAAAACCAAAGCAAAGCAAAATAAACATCTACCTTATTTATCAATAACTTTCCTGGATTGAGACTTTATGAAAAGACATGGATTGTGAAAATTAGTTTGGTGGGTGGAGTTCAGCATTTTTTTTTTTTGTTTTTTTTTTTTTTTGTTGCGGTACGTGGGCCTCTCACTGTCATGGCCTCTCCCGTTGCGGAGCACAGGCTCCGGACGCGCAGGCTCAACGGCCATGGCTCACGGGCCCAGCCGCTCCACAGCATGTGGGATCTTCCCGGACCGGGGCACGAACCCGTGTCCCCTGCATCAGCAGGCGGACTCTCAACCACTGCGCCACCAGGGAAGCCCGAGTTCAGCATTTTTAGGTGAAAGAATAGAATAAAATAGAAAATATCAAAGTACAAAATAGATGATGCAAGAAGATTTTTTAAATGTGTGTGTGTGTATGTCTTCCATGATCACAATCAAAAATGTTAAAGAAAAACCCTTGGAATAGGAACCTGGCTTGAGAGTGGACCGATAGGTTGGGAAGAGTAGGGTAGTGATGGAGAAAGGTGGGTGCTTGGGCAGGTACCAAAAATAGACTAGTCCTTCACAATTCGCCAAACTCACAAGCCACACCATACCACACCCTGCATACACATTCTTCTGTCCCTAACATCACTTTCCTAAATGCCTAAAAACTCCCCAGTTGCTGCCCCTGGCATAAATGCCATAGTCTCTACCCTTGGTCTGAAGGAGTCTTCTTGGAAAACAGCAGTCCAGGCCAATGTCCTCAAGAAGAAGATCAAAAACACCAGAGACTTCTGCTTCTTTCCTGGGCTGGTATAAACAGTTTATGAAGGGGTGATCAACCCAAGTATTCTTTACATAGCATCCTATTTTAGAGTCTCTGCTTTGAAATATTTAGATGAATAACATCATACATAGATCCCCCAGTTTTAGGTTAGATAATAAGCAGTTATAATTCAAACTTGAGAAAACCTGAAGTTTAGTGTTCTTAGTCACCTATATCACTTGTTGTACAAACACTGCAACAGTCTCTCCTAAGGAAGTGTCCATTTAAACCACATCCACTGCATGGTTCTCTCTAAATTGTGCAAGGACTGTGCTCACGTGGTTCCTTCACCCCGTGTTAGATCTCAGACCGTAACTTAGGCTGCAGCCCAGGCAGCTGAGCTAAAGCCACAAGCATCTCTTCTAAGTTTCCTCATTTGGGTATGCTTGACATTTTCTCACCTTTCTTGCCAACGGGGAAACCTCACAGAGAGAGTGTGAGAATGAGATTAAGAGTTTGGGGAGAGGGGAACTGAAAAGCACTCAGCTGTGGAGACAGTATACCGCCATGGCATCAGTGTGGGTAGGAGGCTGCAGCGGCTCCCAGGGTCTCCTCAGCTGCTCGGGCTGCCCAGGCCCTTCCCAGCCCCTTCCTCTTCCTATGGGGCTAAGAAGCAGCTTCTTTCCACTCTTTGAGCTTCTCTCCTGCCATTGCATCTCTGATTCCCTACCCTAGGACACTTTCCTGTGAGTTACCTGCACTAGGCAGCTAGCTAAGGCACCTCACCTGGGAAACTTCTTTCAGTGACCTTTGCTTCTTTCATTACCCTCTGGAAGTTTAGTTTCTGCAACTATTTAGCTTAATTTTGGTCTACCCTGTAGCATATTTAATTGTTAGCACTTCAATCCCGGGGGCAAAAAGAGGGCTGCTAGATGCCCATATTGTTCTGTTTCTTGATCTAAGTGGTGATTTCACAGGTGTGTTTGCTTTGTGACAGTTCATTGAGCTGAACACATGATTTTTGCATTTCCTGTGCATATGTTATATTTCAATAAAAGGGACTTAATATTCCTGTCTTGTCCACTAGACTATATCCTGAGGACAGTATTCTCCATATGTTCCCTAACTTACAGTAAAATGCTTGACACTTAAAGAGTTATCAGGAGGCCTTGATTTAAATTTTAGTGACCCTTTTTATGGAGGCAGCAAGGTCCAGTAGAAAAACACTGGTATAGAAATATGGAGACTTGAATCTAATCCTGCGCCTATCATCATTTACCTAAACTAATTTAGGCAAGTTATTTGGCCTCTCTAGTTGCGGCTTGTACAACTATAAAATAGACCCCACTGCACCTGCCTTCCTGACCTTACAAGGATTCCTTCTAGGGATTAGATGAGGTCATGGTATAAAAGCATAAAAAAGTGGAAAGTGTTAGACAAATGTGAGGTTGATTTTCTCAGGAGCCTCCTGCCTGCATCCATGTCTCCTGGTCTGGATTAGATTGTAGGCATCCAGGGATGAAGCTTTTGTACCTCTCTTTGTGCAGTAGCAATAGAAATGCTTTTATACTATGAAGGATCATTTTAAAAGAATGTCCACTCATCCCCCAGCCTGAATCCCCAAGTCACCTCAGAATGCCTTCCCCAGTGCTCTCTCTGAGCCCCTGTTTGCAGTTTCCCATGGGGTTTGACTCATGAAGATCGCTTCTGCCCTCCCCCTGGGGCCACACCTGGACTCGCTCACCCTGCAATGCGCAAAGAGCTGTAGCCTGGCAGGAAGCAGCTGCAGTGGACCTAATAAGTGGAAGGTGGTGGGGCAGGAGGGAGGAAAATGGGGTGTTAGAAGTGTGAAGATCCTGTACAGAAAAGGGCCTGATCACCTCCACCATGGGCTGAAGTAAAAAGGAGGTGCTCCCCCTAGACAGGAGCTATTGAACTTGCTCAGAAGTTGACTGGTCGATCAAAAAACAATTCTAAGACTTTCTGTCCTAGATGGAAAACGTGGGACCCCAACCAGAGCTACAAATCTAATCTAAGGGCTAGGAGGGGCAGTATGATGGGAAGGTTCATGGCACCAACTTTGGGTCAGGTAGACCTCAGACTGAAATCTTGGCTCTGTAGCTTTCTAGCTAGAGACCTTGGCCTCCCTAAATCTCACTTTTTACATCTGAAATGTGCTAGTAGGTACCTGATGAGTTTTTCACGTGAGTAAATGAGAGAATGCATGAAAAGCACTTAGCACTGTGCCTGGCACATAGTAAGCTCTCAATAAATATTAGTATTTTTTTTCCTATTAAATACAAAGGAGAGCCTTATGAATGTTTGAAATAAAAAATAAAGGTAGCCCAGGTGTGGGGTGTGTGAGTGCCAAAAGGATGGGAAGGAAAAACAGGGAAAGACAACGAGCAAGCATTTGAATTCGAGTGTGAGGTTTGGGGAGTAAACAGGAGAGAATGTGACTCAAGGGACAGAATTTATGACATTTAGAAGAATAACACAAATGGTTTAGTGCATCAAATGGTTTGTTAGTTTGTTAATATGGAAAGTTCTTGTTAGTTTTTAGCTCCAGCACTGTGGTATGGATTGAGGAAATTTACTAACTTTAAACTGGCTGTATCAGGTAGGCAAAGATTTCTTAAACAGATTACAAAAATAACTCTTACAGGAAAAGATTGATTAGGCTTCATTAAATTTAAGAAATGTTCATTAAAATGCACCATTAAGAGCATGAAAATTCAGGCCACAGACTAGGAAAAGATATCTGCAACCCATGTATCCAACAAAGGATTTAAATTTGAAGTATTTAAAGATATCATACATGTCAATAAGAAAATGATAGTCAACCCAAATAAATAACATTTTAGGGGGAAGGGGAAAGTGGTAGTAGACTTGAACTAAACAAAGAGGATATACAAATGGCCAATAAGCATATGAACAGGAGTTTACTCCTCAGGGAAATGCAAATTAAAACCACTCCTTACCTTCCAAATGGGGGGAAAAAGGTGTTGGCAAAGGTATGGAACCTCTGGAATTCTCATGCATTGCTGTTGAGAGTGGAAATTGGTACAAACCCTTTGAAAGTGGGTTTAGAAGTATCTACTATAGCTATACACATGCATATCCTATATCCGCCAAATTCCACTCCTTAGTGCAAAAGAATGCTCATAGCAGCGTTGTTCACAATAGTCCCAAACTGAAAACAGTCTGAATATCCATTAATAGTGGAATGAATAAGCAAACTGTGATAAATTTATAGAAATGGAATATTATTCAGCAATGGTAATGAACAGACAACTGCTAACATAACAACATAGATGAACCTTGTAAACATAATGTTGAGTGAAAAAAGTCCAACACAAGAGTACAATTTCATTTACCTAAAGCTGAAATGGAAAAAACTATCTATGATGATCCATGGCAAGACAGTGGTTATCTTTAGGGAAGAGGAGGTAACTGAGAGGGACCCTGGAGTGGGGGTGGAGGAAGCCCTGGAATCACATTTCATGTTCTGTTTCTTGATTTTTATGGAGGTTACAAAAATTTCAATTTTAAAACCTCATCGATTTGACTATGAATTTTGTATTTTTCTGAATGTGTTATAGGTCAATAAAAAATGTTTACTTGTAAACTAAGCAGGACCTGCTCCCCACTCCTATGTAACCCCTGAAAGAGGAATGCATCACCGTCACTTGTGAGATGTGGCCCTGTGTGTGCAGGCAACTTTGCCAGATGACTTGGAAATCTGAAGCCCTTCTGGGAGGGGGCACATCATCCTCGTCTGGGCGTTGACAGGTTGACAGAAAGATCGGGTGGGCAATGAAAAGTTAATCAGGCACAACTCTGAGAAACTCTGTGAATTAATGAAACAACTTACACACCTTAAAAGAGAGTCAGGGCCATGTGTCCTGCTAGAAGGACTCAGGCAGCAGGGTGTAGGAGATCCTGGTGAGGCAGGGACCGGGACTGTTGCTAGAAGAAAATTGAGGCATGGAGAGATTAAGTTACCTCAATCCAGTCGCCTGCTGTGAAGTATCGAGATATGAATCCAGGATTTGAACTTCTGCAGTCTGGCTCCAGAGCTTGGAAACTTGGCCACCAACCTGTATAACCACTCAAAGGATGCATGAAATTTCAGGCAGGGCTGTCCAGTAGACATGCAATGGGAGCCAGATATGAAAAAGTAAGAAGAAAGAGGTGCATTCATTTTAATATTATATTTTATTTAGATAGATATATCCAAAATATTATCATTTTCACATGCAATAAATATAAAAATAATTATTGATGAGCGAGTTCACAATTTTTTTTAACACCCGATTTTGAAATGCTGGGTGTATTTTACACTCACAGTATATCTCCATTTCAGGTGCACAGGTGACTGTGGCCAGCATTTTGGACAGCACAGGTCTGGAGAGCAGGAGAGGAACAGGAAGACTACCCAGGTTAGAGGAATGGCTTGTGAGAAGGCTCAGGGAGAGGAGTGCTCTGAGCATTTGGGGCATCTTTCCAGGAACTGCCAGAATTTGAGCATCCCAATAGCTGCTCCCAGGTAAATTTGCTCTGCGGCATGGCAAGACCCCTTTCTGCCTCTAGTGATTAAAGAGAGCTGAGAACATACATCCAAAACGGCCTCTGCCAGAATTCTCTGGGGGCAGGCTTTCAGACCCACAGTCTATAGGAGTCAATATGAGGCCTTCTTTCAGCCATGCCTCCGTAAGTCTCAGAGTAGGAAGCCAAGCCTGGCCACCTTCACCTCCTATGCTATCCCTCCACTCCCCTTCAGGCACACCCTCCTCAGGCTCTTTCTTCACCCTCTTCTCTTCTGCACTCCCTTCCCCCTCCTCCTCATTCCTGACTCACAACTTGGGGTCTGCTACTCAGCCTTTTTCCTCCTCCTCTCTGCCTCTCTAAACCTCCCCACTCTTGCTCGCAATCCTGATACAGGCTCTTCACATACTTTATGAAGTGCTCCACTCTAGCAACCACAGTTTGGGCTGCACAATTCCGTATGTGTATCCCCACATACACTTGTCCAGTCAATTTCATTGTCAGTTTGTCCTCTGATCAGAGCTGTGTCTTCTATCAGTGTCAGATAGACAGTGAGCAACTTATAAATAAGTGTTGTGAGAATAAAACCGTCAAGGTGTTCAAAGAAGCTGAATTCTCATGCCTACCTGACTCTGAAAACAGGATGAATGAGGTAACTACATCTTAACAGTCATTGTGCATTTGCCAAATAATAGCCTGTTGAATCATTCTCTGAAGTCTTTCTGATTACAACATTGACTATGAATGAATTCTCCATCTGTATGGGAAACAGTGATACACGATAATGTGAGCTGTGCGTGTATTTAAGTCATTTAGAAATGCTGGACTTCACATTTTGAGATGCTCCAGGAATAACGGACTGAGTGATGCTCATTTGCAGACAAGCCTGCCATGGTGGCGTGAGCAGGTCCTAACAATGCCAAGTGTTAGGATCAGCCACTGCCAGAGATACATGAGATGCAAATAAATAATTTTCTCAAAAGGTTTGCAATAATGCTTTATTCTTATGTAACACTAGGAAAAATTTAATTAAGATAATTGTATTATTGTCCCTGAATATATAGTCATTGCTTTGAGGCCTTCATCAAACAAAACCATGGAAATCCCTTTGATTCTTGGAAACAATGGCTGTTTCTACAGAGGAAACTGGTGGTTTCCAGGACCATGTCCATGGGTATGTTGTAAAGCATAGGATGGAAGGTCTACACTGACCTGGGTGAGGTGCCATTTCTGCTGAAAATGAACACGAGCAAGTACAGGTCACTAGCTCTCTGAACTGCCTCTCTTTTCATCTGTAAAATGGGAGGAAGTAAACTTACTTCTTAAGGTGGAGTCAAACACTGGGCAGAATGCACATCTATCTCAGGGCTTTGCTACTCCCAGGAGTAAGAGTGTCGAGGGTGAGTGGGGGAACCCCGAGGAGGAGAATGAGAATGAACTTGCCTGCTCTGATTCTCCCAGAGGTGGGATGGAGCTTTGCATCTAGTTTCTTGAAGGGAATTATAGGGGAGAAATATGAGTCTCAGGAGAAGAGAGCAGAGTTAAGTCACTCCTCAATTCATGACCCCCAGTCATCACCATTCTGGGCAAGGCCTTCTCTCATTTTGTTAGCTTTTGTTTTATTTTTTTATACATTTCCTTTTCATTACTGACTTCTACTTGCCCCCACCCCAGATACTAATACGTACTTGGATGTGTACATATATTAATACATTTGAAATTTCATGATGCTGTATCATCATTGTATACATTTAAAATATATATGTATGTAAATATATAAGTATATATATGCATATATGGCAGTGGACTATGGAACTCATTCTTTTTTTTCCTTCTCTTTCCACTCAGCTCTATGCTTTTACGAGAACTGCCCATGTGTTTGATGAACAGTATTCCACATTTATCTATTCATTCCCCAATGATGGACACAGAGGTAGACCATAAAGCATAATGGTTAGGAGTGCACACTCAGGAGCCAGACTGCCTGGCATCATTTCCATTTACCAACTGTGTGAGCTTAGCCCATTTACTCCATCTCCCCATACCTGTGTTCTCATTTCCAAAACAGAGATAGTAATAGTGCCTACTTCATGTAGAGTACTGAGAACATGTAAAGTACTGAGCACACATAAGCATCCAGCAAGTGTGAGCCATCAACATCATCATCATCATCATTATAATTCCCACACACAGTGGTGCATAGAACACCCTCATATACATCTCTTAATGGACTTGTGCCTGAGTTTCTCTGGGGTGTAGACTCCAGAGAGGGATAGCTGGGTCACAGGGCATAGGCGCACTTAATTTCACCAAGTACTGCCAAACTCCTCTCCAGAATGACTGCTCCAGTCTACATTCCCACCATCAGTCCCTGAGGGTTCTGGGAAAGTTTTCTCAGCCAGTGAGAGCACAGATTTTAACAAGTCTCCTCTCCAGTTGCACTGACATCATCTGTCTGGGAGACTTCTGTCCAAGTTGGGTGGAGAGACAGCTCTAAGCCATGAGGCTGATTTAGAAGTCTGTGCGGTTCTACTCTCCAGAGCCCTAAATTCTGTAGTAATTATCAAATAGTAAGCTCATAACCTTGGGGGAGGGTATCAGAATCACCCTGGAGGAGTGCGGTTCAAAGTGCTTCACCAGGGGATTCTGACTTGCACACCGTAGGAAAGCATGCATTTCTCACTCCATAATCCCAAGTAAGAGTCCCTGCCTCTGGGAGCCACTGTGCTGATGGATGGATGTTGTCAGCATGGGACAAAAGGTGGAGAACCACTGCCGGAAGGGTAGGCCTGCAGTGACCCAGGGCCCAGGGTTGCATCAGGGCTGATGCAACCTAATGGAGCGGGAAGGTCCCCTTGTTCAGAAAATTCTCCTACTGTCAGCCCTCTATAGCCTAGATAATACCAGAAATGTCACTACTCAATTCAGTCTTTTGAGTTAAGCCCATATTTTCTCTTGAAGACCATGCTCTATCAACATGTTATCTGGGCTCGATGTTACTTGGGCTCTATTGCCTACAGCCCAATACCTGTTATTACCAAAAGGTGTAAACATCTAGGCAGGAGTCCTTGAGGGACTTGGAAGTTTGGTAGGCAAAGTATGATCAACGTTTGATAGATTTGGGAGATGTGTGTCCAGGGTCCCCTTTTGGGGATAGTAAGTACAGCTCTAGAGGAGATTCTGAGGCCCACTGAAGGCTGTCATTTAAATCCATCCTGGCACCCACATCATGATAAAGATGATAAACCTTACACTTAATAACTGCCAGGTTGAAAGCTGATACTGGGGGTAGGGTTTGGGCACAGGAGGTAAGGGCAGGGACTAGGTGTGTAAGGGTAGGAGAGGTTAGGATGAGGAAAACAGCAAGCAATAAAAGAGGTTGAGGCTTGAGAACTGGGTCCAGATGCCAGAGAAGGAGGTTCAGTGCCAGTTTCCCCATATCCATGATTTCTCCCTTACAGCATATTCCATTCACATCCTGTTCCCACTCCCACATAGGGAAAGCAGGGCTGAAGCTAGACCCCATTGCATCCAGGGGAGGGAATGTATCTTAGGTTTTGTCTCCCCAGTTTGGTGCCAAATTGTTATTGATGAGTGTCCCTGTCTTTTCCTTCTGGGACTAGGCCCTAGTGGATCCAGCATCCATGGCCCTACAAATGAGGTTCCTCAATCCCCATCCACAGGTTTGCCCTGCTCCAGAAGAGAGAGGCCCAAAGGAGAAATTTAAGCCTGAGTCCTGTCCAAAATTACTGTGGCCTCTGATCTATCCTTGACTTTGACCCCCCAATTCTGAAAACTGGGTCAGCCTTAGCTCAAAAATATTTATGGAACACCTGCTATGAACCAGGCACTGTGGTCCTTATTGGAGATACAGTTATGGATAAGATACTGGCCCTTGTCTCATGAAGATTACAGGCTAGGGTCCAGTAAGTAAGAAGTTGCAGTAAACTGTGATGAACACTGGGATAGAGAAATGGAAGCATGTATGAAGACAGCTAACCCGAACTTGGGGAGAAGGAGTGGGGCAGGAAAGACTTCCTAGAGGAAGTGATAGCTAAGCCCTGATGTAAAATGCAAGTAGAAGTGAACCCAGCAAAGAGGAGGGCTGTGTATATTCGTGAGTCAGAGATTTTGGAGGAAGGAACAGCAAGTTCCTTCCTCCAAATGGCCTAGAGATTAAAGAAAGCAGGATAAGTTCAAGGGTTTAAACATAATTCTATATGGTTAAAGCCACAGAGGATCATGGAGGAAGGGCAAGAGATGTGACTCAAGTAGTAAGGAGGAGTCAGATGACCATGGGCCTTACAGGTAGAGAGATCATACACATTTATTGTCCAAATTGAAGACTCAACAGTTATAAACTGGGACTGTTCTGGCAAACCAATTCATATCATCACTTTATTTATAAATTGATTTAAGAGATTCAGCTCTAACTGAATCTGGGTTTATGTCTTTCTTTACTGAGCCTCACCTCAGTGGCCTGCCTGAAACCTAAGTCCCTCCTGTACAGAGGCCCTGACTTGTTCTTGCTGAACTTCTCCTAGGAGGAAACCTGCCCTTCTGTATATTTGGATTCACATACTGCCCTCATTTCTGGGTAACCCACAAATATGCCCAGTCCCATAGTCAGTCATAAGCCTCCTGATCCTCCTTCTACTAGACCAATTGGCCTCCTTCCCAGAGGCCAAGACTTCTCCTATATGTGCCCTATGCATGTGAGTGGTAATAATTTTATATTCTGCTTCTCTAGTTGATCTCGTCCCAGGGCAGTTAACCAGGGGCTTCTAGAAGAGATGGTATCTACAATCTTGAAAAAGCTACTTATTTGAGTTATATATCTTCTAATAAAACAAACTTATTATTCACATTAAGATTGTTTCATGTTTTACCAACACCTAAATATGCACTGAGTCAGCATCAGAAGGCTAGAGTTCACATCCAGTCTGCTCTGTTGACTTAGACAAGCTACTTGACTTCTTTGAGACACATTCTCCCATTTGCGAAATAAAACAGTGCCAATATCATACAGTTGTTAGGAAAGAACACTAGTGATAGAACCTAGCTCAGTGTCTGATTTGTGCCAGAGGCTCAATATAGCTTGCTTGCTTTATTATTTTTTTTAAAGAACCTGAACTTGGCAGTAGTCATGAACAAGTACCAATATCATTTATTGAAAAGGCTGTCTTCTTCATTGTATATTCTTGCCTCCTTTGTCATAGATTAATTGCCCATGTAAGTGTTGGTTCATTTCTGGACTCTCCATTCTGTTCCATTGACCTATGTGTCTGTTTCTGTTCCAGTTCCATACTGTTTTGACTACTGAAGCTTTGTAGTATAGTTTGAAATAAAGGATTGTGATATCTCCAGCTTTGTTCTTGTTTCTCAAGACTGTTGTGGCTATTCAGGGTCTTTTGTGTTTCCATAGAAATTTTAGAATTATTTGTTCTAGTTCTGTGAAAAAATGCCATTGGTATTTTGATAGGGATTGCATTGAATCTCTGGGTTGCCTTGGGTAGCATTGTCATTTTAACAATATTAATTCTCCCAATTCACAAACACAATATATATTTCATCTGTGACATCTTCAATTTCTTTCATCAGTAACTTATAGTTTTCCAAGAACAAGCTTTTCCTCTTTAGTTAGATTTATTCCTAGGTAATTTATTCCTTTTAATGCAATTGTAAATGGGACTGTTTTCTTAATTTCTTTTTCTGATAGTTTCTTGTTAATATAGAAAAACAACAGATTTGTGTACATTAATTTTGTATCCTGAAACTTTACTGAATTTATTGATAAGTTCTAGAAGTTTTTTTTGGCATCTTTAGGACTTTCAATGTAGAATATTATGTTGTCTGCAAACAGTGACAGTTTTACTTCTTCCTTCTAATTTATACTCCTTTTATTTCTTTTTCTTGTCTGATTGCTAAGGCTAGAACTTCTAAAGCTTTGTTGAATAAAATTGGCAAGAGCAGGCATCCTTGTCTTGTTCCTGACCTTAAGGGAAATACTTACAGCTTCTCACTGTTGAATATGATCTTAGCTTTGGGCTTGTCATATATGGCCTTTATTATGTTGAAGTATGTTCCCTCAACCCATTTTGTTGAGTTTTTGTCATAAATGGATGTTGAATTTTGTCAAAAGCTTTTTTCTGCACCTGTTGAGATGATTGTATGGTTTTTATTCTTCAATTTGTTAATGAGGTGTATCACATTGATTTGTGGATATTGAACCTTCCTCGCATCCCTAGAGTAAATACCACTTGATCATGGTGTATATCCTTTTAATGTATTTTTGAATTCAGTTTGCAAATATTTTGTTGAGGATTTTTGCATCTATATTAATAAAGGATATTAACTTGCATTTTTTTTGTGTGTGATATCTTTTCCTGGTTTTGGTGTCAGGGTAATGCTAGCCTTGTAGAATGAGATCAGAAGCATTCCTTCCTCTGCAATTTTTTTGGAAAAGTTTGAGAAGGATAAGTGCTAACTCTTAAGTGTTTGGAAGTATTTACCTGTGAAGCCTTCTGTTCCTGGACTTTTGTTTGGGAGTTTTATTAATAACTGATTCAATTTCATTACTGATAATTTGTTCATATTTTCTATTTATTCCTGACTCAATCTTGGGTGATTGTACATATCTAGAATTTTCCATTTCTTCTAGGTTGTCCATTTTATTGGCGGATAATTGTTCATAGTAATTTCGTATGAAACTTTGTATTTCTGTGATGTCAGTTTTAACTTCTCTTATCTCTTATTTTATTGATTTGGGTCCCACTCTCTTTTTTCCTTGATGAATCTAGCTAAAGATTTACCAATTTTGCCTATCTTAAAAAAAACAACCAAGAAACAGATCTTAATTTCATTGATCTTTTCTTTTTTTTTTTAGTCTCAATTTCATTTATTTCTGCTTGGACCTTTATGATTTACTTCCTTCTATTAAGTTTAGGGTTTGTTTTTTATTTCCCTAGTTACTTTAGGTGTAAAGTTAGGCTGTTTATTAAGATTTTTCTTGTTTCCTGAGGTAGGCTTGTATTTCTGTAAACTTCCCTCTTAGAACTATTTTTGCTATATCCCAAAGATCTTAGATCATTGTGTTTTCATTTTCATTTGTCTCCAAGTATTTTTTTTATTTCTCCTCTGATTTTTCAATGGTTCATTCGTTGTTTAGTAGCATATTCTTTAGCCTCCACGTGTTTATGGTTTTTGCAGTTTTTTCTTGTAGCTGACTTCTAGTTTCATAGCATTGTGGTCAGAAAATATACGTGATATGATTTTAGTCTTTTTAATTCTACTGACACTTGTTTTGTGGCCTGATACATGACCTATCCTAGAGATTGTTTGTGTGTACTTGAAAAGAATGTATATTCTGCTGCTTTTGGATGAAATGTTTTATATATATATATATATATATATATATATATAAAATTAAGTCTATTTGGCTAATGTGTCATTTAAGGCCAGTGTTTCCTTATTGATTTTTCTCCCTGGATGATCTGTCCATTGATACAAGCGGGGTGTTAAAGCCACCTACTCTTACTGTGTTACTGTCTGTTTCTCCCTTTATGTCTGTTAATATTGCTTTATGTATTTTTGTGCTCCTATTTTGGGCACATATATAGTTACAATTTTTTATATTTTCTTCTTGATTGTTTTCTCTATCATTATGTAATGTCCTTCTTTGTCTCTTGTTATAGTCTATAGCTTTAAAGTCTATTTTGTCTGATATAAGTATTCCTACCTGGCTTTTTTTTTTTTCTTCATTTCTATTTGCATGGAATATTTTCTTCCTTCCCCTCACTTTCAGTCTGTATGTGGTTTATTATCTGAAGTGAGTCTCTCTTGTAGGCAGCATATATATGGGTCCTGTTTTCATATCCATTCAGCCAATCTATGTCTTTTGATGCAAACATTTAGTCCATTTACATTTAAAGTAATTATTGATAAGTATGTACTTATTGCCATTTTGTTCATTGTCCTTGGTTTGTTCTTGTAGTTTATTCTTATTCCTTTCATCTTCTTTTGCTCTCTTCCCTTGTGTTTTGATGACTGTCTTTAGTGTTATGTTTGGATTCCTTTCTCTTTTGTGTGTGTGTATCATAAGTTTTTGGTTGTGGTTACCATGAGGTTTATATATAGCAATATAGATATGACTGTTTTAAGCTGCCTGATCTCTTAAGTTTTGAACACATTTTAATGACCCTGCATTTTTACTCTTCCTTCCTTCCATTTACTGTTTTGGGCATCATATTTTACATCTTTTGTTTTTGTGTATCCCTTAACTACTTATTGTGGATATAGGTGATTTTACTGCTTTTGTCTTTTACCCCTTCCTACTAACTTTATACATGGCTAATTTATAATACTACCTTACTGTATATTTGCCTTTACCAATGAAAATTTTTCTTCTATAATGTTCATATTTCTAGTTGTGGCCTTTTCTTTTCCACTTAGAGAGGTCCCTTTAACATTTCTTATGCAGTTGGTTTCGTGGTGTTGAACTCTTTTAGCTTTTGCTTGTCTATAACACTTTGGAGTTCTCCTTCACATCTGAATGATAGCCTTGCCAGGTATTCTTGGTTGTAGGATTTTCCCTTTCATCACTTTAAATACATTGTGCCACTTCCTTCTGGCATGAAGGGTTTCTGCTGAAAAGTCAGCTGATGATCTTATGGGATTTCCCTTTATGTAACTTGTTCTTCCTTTGGTGCTTCTAGTATTCTCTCTTCATCTTTAATTTCTGCCATTTTAATTGTCTTGATGTGGTCCTCTTTGAGTTGATCCTGTTTGGGATTCTCTGTGCTTCTGGTCCTGGGAGTCTGTTTCCTTTCCCAGGTTAGGGACCTTTTTCAGCTACTGTGTCTTCAAATATGTTCTCTGCCTCTGTCTCTCTCTCTTCTCCTTCCTTCAGGGACCCCTATAATGCAAATTTTAGCATACCTGATGTTTTTTTCAGAAGTCTCTTAAACTGTCCTCATTAAAAAAATTTTTTTTCCTGTTCAGCTTGAATAATTTCCACTACTCTGTCTTCCAGTTCACTGATCTACTCCTCTATATCATCTAATCTACTGTTGATTCCTTCTAGTATATTTTTTATTTCAGTTTTTGTATTCTCCATCTGTTTGGTTCTTCATTATATTTTCTATATTCTGTTTATCAGGTAGATCACTAATCTCCACCTCACTTACTTCTTCTGTAGTTTTATCTGTTTCTTTGTTGGAACATATTCCTCTGTCACCTCATTTTGCCTAATTCACTATTTTTATTTCTAGGTATTTGGTAGGTTGGTTACATTTCCCAATCTTGGAGAAGTGGCCTTATGTAGAAGGCATACCATGCATCCCAGCAGCACACTCTCCTATGGTCACCAGAGCTATATGCTCTAGGGAGTTCTCTATATGGGCTCTATGGGTCCTTCTGTTGTGGCAAGCTGACTACTATGGGCAGTCTTGCAGGTGTGTCTGGCTCCTGTTTCCTGTTGGTTGCCAGGCCCTGCCTCATGTGGAGGCTGCCAGCCATTGGTGGTGGGGCTGGTTCAAGATGTGGCTGGTTGTGGATCCCTGAGGGGTCCCAGTACTAGTGTTGGCCCACTGGTGGGTGGAGCTGTGTCCTGGGGTGGCTGGTTGGGAGCATGGGTCCCAGATCTAGTGTCAACCTGCTGGTGGGTGAGGCCAGTTCTTGACGGCTGGCTATGGGGTCTGGGGTGTCCCAAAGCTGGTGTCAGCCCACTGATGAGTGGGACCAGATCCCAGGGCAGCTGGCTGAGGGGCCCAAGGTATCTTGGAGCTGGTGTGTACCACTTGGTGGGTGGAGCTGGAGCCCAGGGGATCCTGGGGCTGGTGTCAGCCTGCTGATGGGTAGGGTCAGGGCATAGAAGATCCTGGGGCTAGTGCTGGCCCACTGGTAGGTGGAGCCAGATCTTGGGATGGCTGAGTGCAAGGGCAGGGGTCCTAGATATAGTGTTGGCCTGCTGTTGCATAAGACTGGTTCCTAACATAGTTGGCTATGGGACCTGTGGTGTCCCAAAGCTGGTGCTGTCCTACTAGTAGGTAGGTCCTACCAAAGGGTTCTGAGGCTGTTGTCAGCCCACTAGTGGGAGGAACTGGGTCCTAGAGTCTCTGGCTGCAGTGTCCTGGGTTTTTCACAGAGTTGGTGTTGGCCCATTGGCGGGCAAGGCCAGGCCCTGGGCCCTTCTGGTGGGTGGGGCCGTGTCCCAGGGCAGCTGGGGTTTCAGGAGGTCCTAAGGCAGCCAACCTATTTTTGGTGAGTGGGGCTGTGTCCCCACCCAGGTAGCTGCTTGGCCTGAGGCATCCCAGTATTGGTGCCACAGGCTGGTGGGCAGGGCCAGGTCACAGGCTAATTAATAAGCTAGAAGGATTCCCAAATGGCACTTGCCAGCATTAGTTTCCTCATGGTAGAAAGAGCTCCCAAATTTGGCTGCCACCGGTGTCTGTGTCCCCAGGGTGAGTTCCAGTCAACCTCCTGCCTCTCTGGAAGGCTCTCCAATATCAGCAGGTGGGTCTGATCCAGGCACCTTTCAAATTACCGTTTCTTCCCCTAGGTCCAGAGCATGTGAGTTTTTGTGTGTGCCCTTCAAGAGTGGAACTTCTGTTTCCTATAGTCTTCTGGCTCTCAAATTAAGTCCTACTGATCTTCAAAGTCAAATGTTCTGGGGCTCATTTTCCCAGTGCAGAACCCTCAGGCTGGGGAGCCTATTAGGGGCTCAGACCCCTTGCTCCTTGGAGAGAACCTCTGTAATTGTAATTATTCTCCTGCTTGTGGATCGCCCACCAAGGGTATTTATCTTGACTGTACCACATCTCCACCACTCCTACCCGTCTTGTGGTTCCTTCTTTATATCTTCACTTGTGGAAGGTCTTTTCTGCTAGTATTCAAGTGTTTTTCATCAATAGTTGCTCTGAAAATAGTTGTAATTTTGGTGTGCCCATGGGAGAAGGTGAGCTCAGGGTCTTTGTACTGTACCATCTTGGCCACTCCCATGCATCTATTCTTCTTGATTGCTTAGCTGGATTCATGCCCAAAACCCATTAACCAAATGTGAACCCTAGAATGTTGGCCCCCGGGGGGTGGCAGGTACACAGAGGTCAAAAGCATATTGCTGGTAGCCTGATCCTCTTCACATCTACTGCACTGATACAGATACATTTAGTTCTTCCTCCAACCGAACGCATGCCATATTGTCCTGAACCACTGGGCTCTACATGTCCCCTTAGCAAATCCAGCCCTAAGTGCAGAGCCCAGGATCATAACCTAAATTCCACTTTGCTTTGGATTGTGTTTGTTGCCATAGCAGTACCACATAGTGGCAGATCATCACTGCCTTCATTATTATCTTGGAAGTGCTATATCTGCTAAAGGGAAATTTCATTTCCATAGAACTTTGGCTTCTTTAATATACCTCACAATAGAAAACAACCAGCGTTATAAGACATAGCTTCCTCTCCCCTGGAGCCTGATAGCCTTTGAATTTCAGTCCATAAGGTGCTGCTCCATTCTCTGGGGCCAACCTTGTACTTGGATAGCATGGTGGTAGTGAGGAGTATGGTTTATAATGAACACTAACTACACATATGATCTGTCTTTCTGATGGCCCTCTTCTTCCCTTGGGATTCCCAGGATTAAATTAGATGAAATGATTTGAAGGAGAGTTAATAAAAAGAGAACTGAACTGACAAGGGGCTATAAACTTAGAATGGTGCCAACAAATCAACTTATACCCATCCAAGTCATTCGACACCCCCCAGTGCTCTAGCCCTTGCCTCCTGTTCCAGGGACCAGATTCACCACACTGAATAAAGGAAGCAACAGTTACCCCAGGACACCTTCTTCACAAGGGAGCACACACCGTCCTTTGCATTACCTGATCTTTTCTTGATCTTCACAGAAAATAGCATAGAAGTAAGTAAAGCGCACTTCCTGAGAAATAAGATTAGTATCAAATTAGAGGTTTCAAGCAGGTGAAAAACCTGCCCATATTCCATCTTTAACCTCATATTTTCACACGTATGACTGTAGGAACACATAAGCTTATGTACATATTCATTGTACATAATGCTTTTACTTGATCTTTCTCAAATTTTATAATACACTTACTCCCAGAGAGCTGAACCACAAAAGGTAACTAAACTTTTTTTTTTTTTAAGACGATGTTGGGGGTAGGAGTTTATTAATTAATTAATTTATTTTTGCTGTGTTGGGTCTTCGTTTCTGTGGGAGGGCTTTCTCTAGTTGTGGCAGGTGGGGGCCACTCTTCATCGCGGTGCGCGGGCCTCTCACTATCGCGGCCTCTCTTTTTGCGGAGCACAGGCTCCAGACGCACAGGCTCAGCAGTTGTGGCTCACGGGCCCAGTTGCTCCGCGGCATGTGGGATCCTCCCAGACCAGGGCTCTAACCCATGTCCCCTGCATTAGCAGGCAGACTCTCAACCACTGCACCACCAGGGAAGCCCCGATAACTAAACTTTTACCTTGTTCTCCAGAAGAAAACTCCATAACTCTTTCCTTATGAGGTCTGAGTTGCCCACTAAGAACCCATTGTCACATGGTTGAATCCATTTTATTCAATGTCCCACTCTCTATCTGCCTGCCTGCTAGGAAACTTCCTTCCTGTCTCATTGAGGCTCACAGTGACTCCATGGATCTTAAAATCAGCTTGGGTCTTTGATAATATTTGTGGCTTGAATCTACTTTCACAAGAACCTGTAGGTGTATCCTTCTAATGACTTGGGCTTGTCTTGAAGTTCAAAAACCCAGTCTTTGCTAAATCCGGAATAACAACCTGATCCTGTCAGCCTAAAGCCACAGTCATGATAATCAAAGCCACTTCTCTTTTAGGTTGTGGGACATGGACCCAGAATAATATAGTAGCAGTGGTAGGCACAGAGCTGGATCCCACTTCAGCAAATCTCCTGAAACAGCATCCTCTGGCCAGATCCACTCCTAAAATTTGCAGAATAAGTCCTCAGGATAGAGTTCTAGAGTTAAAGACCAGGATACTTATTCAGAAAGGTAGAATATCAGGTCCATGCGATGGGAAACTTCTTTCCTACTCACTGCCATCTCCCAATGTCTAGTCCAGGAGTTGGCACTTAGTATTTGTTCAATAATACTTGCATGCACAAATAAAAAGAATATATGAAAGTTATAAGTTTGAAAAAGAAAATATAAAGCACGAAGTATAACAAAGGAATTTCTTTTATTTCAAGAAGAGAAAAAATTAAGAGAAATTTACATTAAAAGAGTTGAAGGACTTAATTAGAGAGGGACTATAAGGGACTAAATAGTATAAACAATTTGATACAGACTGCTGCCTCGGTTCAAATCCTGGCTTTGACGTTTACCGGCTATGTCAATGTGGCAAGTTAGTTTGTCTCTCTAAGCCTCAATTTTCTTATCTGTAAGATGGGAATAATAATAATACATGCCTAATGGAACTGTTGTGGAAGTTACATGAGTTAAGTTATGGAAATGATATAGTACCCTGGCTACAGAGTCAGCCCCCATCATCGTTGGCCCTTATTAGCAGTAATATAATACTATTATAATCTTGTGTGCCAACACCAGTTGTTTGGTGATGGCTTCCTAGAGGGCTGTGTGGAAGAATGTATCCACTGAGCACCTAAGCTTGGAAGGAAAAAAGTGTTATGTCTGCTCTGGATGCAACTTGAAGGAGTAGTTGATCACATGCCATATATTTGCAATTCTTGACCTGGCCTGTACATTTCTCAAACATGGAGACTGTGCTTATTCATCTCTGTAACCCCAGTACCTGGCAAAGTATTTGACACATACTGGTTCTGTCAATAAATCTTTTTTCAAGTGTTCAACCTTGTCATTGGCTGGCTAATATCTTTTCTCTGCTGTAATTCCATATGATGGATCATTGCATTGATAACATTATAGTCGCATAGTAAATACTGGAGCAAACTCTGGTCTCAGTCAAGTGGTGGTGGTATATTAAGAATGAACACAGGCTCCATCAAAAATGTCCCACATTCCATAAATTCAGTACATTCCAAGAGGGATTAATGCTATACCAGGATTCCCCCACATGGTACCACATGTGGACATTCTGTTGATTTATGTGTGTCTCTCTCTCCAAAAGTCCTTTTTTCAACCTCATTTAAAATCTTATATAAAAATTTTTTGAGAGTATTGCGGTCTTGTAGCAATAATCTGGCAATGACTCACCTCCATTTCACAATTAAATACTGTAAAAAGCAACACCCGTATCTTGCCAATAAATTCCTCAACTGTCTTCTCTATGACTTGTTGAAATAGCAGTGGCTTTTTCTATCATCAGCACATAGATAATTGAAGACTCAGCAAGCAGTCCAATTTTTAAAATATTATACAGCACCAGAATAATAGAGCAGAACTCAAGTTACTTTGGTTTTTATCTCTAAATATAAATTTCAGATTACTTCAAAACATACAAGTATTCCTAACATACTACTAGGGTTATAGAAGGAAGAATAATCCTAATAAGAAGTCCTAGGAAAGAGAGAGTGTATTTAGAAATGAGATGGTGTTCAGTAAACAAAGGTCAAAGTGAATTGGGATAACACCATGGCTTTGGATTAATGTGAGGATTGCTCTTAGTCTTCTCAGAGAAGAATGGATTACCTACAAGTCTGGGCTACCATGCTTAGGATTCAGCAGGGACAGCTGGTTACATATTCAGGATAGGGCAGGTAGGGTAGGTCTAGGGACCTAGCTCTGGAATTGTGACAATGGGGAAGGATAGGAATAGGATGAAAGAGGAGGGCTAGCCCAGTTGCAGTTGATGAAAGGAGGTGGGATATAATAGATAAGGGATGGATATTCACACAGAAAGTCAGCAACTCTTAGTCTTGTAACCGAGTAATCGTCTTCACAGAGCACCACCTTCTTGGGAAAAAATTGTACTCAGAAAATAAAAAATTTTGATCAGAGGATTTATGAGGTTAAGCACAAAATTAGCATGAAGTCGCTGATTGGGACTTACCAAGGTGTATCTCTATTTCACAGTAGCATATCTATTTTTAAGAACTATTTAATTCAGAAATATTTAGATAAAGGATATGTTGATAAAACTAATAAAACTCTACAACTGCTGGTGAAAGCAGATTTTTAAAAATCCTGGGTGATATAGCTGTTTAACCTGTCCTCTTCAGCAATCTAGAACAAAATAACATAAATTCTAGCTTCAAGGAACAGAGAATTATTACTCTTTGAAAGATAGAGAAATTCTGAAAACAAAACAAAACAAAACAAAACAAAACAAACCTCTCATGGCTTTTATCTAGATCCAGAGGAAGTATGAGGGTCCCTAACTATGAGAAAGACCAGTCTTTTTCAAGAAGAAATAGAACCATTTGAGTTAAAGTCAGATGAGGCTACAGCATAGAAGAGTCCTGCCCTGGATACCCTACTTAAAATTGCAAATACCCCTACCCTGGAACTTCCAGTCCTCTTCACTTTGCTCTATTTGTTTTTTCCCATAGCACCGACCTCCTTCTAACAGACTATATTTACTTTTTATTGTTTGTCTCTCCTCACCAGAATGTAAGCTCTCTAAGGGGTAAGGACTTTTTGCCAGTTTTGTTCACTGATGTAACTCAATTTCCTAGAACAGTGCCTACCTAGTACAGGGTAGATGATAAATAAGTATGCGTTGAATGTTTATTCAGTGAATCTTATGTAAACAGAACCAGAAGCATACCAAGTAAGGAAGGTCGCATCAGCATGTTAAGGGTATTAATGATTCAAACCAAGTTATGGGGAAATAGTGAAATATCTAACAGAGATGGACCAAGGGTTGAAACTCAGTGAGCCTCAGGTTTATGAGCTGCTCTGAAGCTTTGAAGCCAGAAGCAAGTCAGCATGAGTGGGTGTCCAGATGACTCCTGACCCTGGCAGACACCGTCAGCTACCTATCTGCTTTCCATTCCCCACCCTTAATTGCCATTGGAAACCCTGTTTTGTTTATAATGACATTATACACAACTTTAGATGGGGAACCATTAATGGGTTGAAGCCAACTATGACCATTCTTTTCCCTTTTTCTCAGCCTTTCCATCCAGGCCAGTGAGAACTTAACAGGAAGTCAACTAGGCATTTCTGAAAAATAAAAATTAGTTTTTCTGATAGAGACATAAATGGTTGTCATGGTTCTTCCCTCTTCTTCCTGTCTTGAACAAAGGGCATAAAAAATGGACCTGCACAAGGCCATGTCATATGTCTGAGCGACAGTCAAGAAAACTTCATGTTCATCGGCCTTTACCTCACAGACACTGAACCAACACTAACAAGTGTCTACCTCAGAATCTTTTATTAAGTAGGAATTACCCTATTTTTAAAGTCCATTCTACTGGTCATTTACCTGTTTATTCCCAGATTTACTTCACATCTTTCTCTGTAATTGATAGAAGATAAACTTTCTTGGCAGTTTATGTCCAACTAGGTATAGTCCATTGGCAGCATTAGCAAGAGACTGGAGATTGAGAGGAAAGGAGAAGCCAAGGAATTCCTCCTTTTCCTTTGCTTCAGGCAGTATCTCCAGCATTGGCTGTGTCATCTCCATATCTCAATTCCTGCTGACAACCCCTCTTCCATGGTCCCATCTTCCACCAAGCAGCCATCCTGTAGATCTGGCTCCATGTGGCAGTGACTCCTATGCTCCAGTAAACATCATCTCCTTCTTTTGTCCCTGCATCCCTGTGAGTGGTAATGTCTTCCGCTATAAGTAATCTTTGAGTTGCTACTCTTTGAGATAAGTTATTTAGCTTCAAAGCTTTTCCAGCCCCTTTGTAACTAGTTCCTTGTATTAAATTATTAATATTGGACTACCTAGCATGGACTGGGCTTTCCTGACTGATATAGCACCTTAGCTGGATTTTCCTTTACTTGACAAGTCACTCTCTGAATTGATCCAAACCTTAAGAAATAATTAAAACTTCTTTACCTTGTGGACTGGTAGATTTGAGTAAAGTCCACCTTCCACCTTCCTTTTTAATATATATGAGAACCACACCAAGTTGTTGTCTTTACTCTGTCCCTACCCATACTGAGGCCACAGTCACCCTGTAAACTCCATGGCCACTCTCTGCCTGAGATCTGAGGATTACTCCAAAATGTGATTTTCCCACACTATACTTAGAACATTCTTTCTTATTGATCTCCACCTCATTCCATTCCAATGGGTTTGTACCCCGATTCACCCTCTCTACCAAGCCTCTTAAGATTGATAACATACTTAGATTGTCTACATGTCTTCTCAAGATTTACTTCCCCAGCTGCTTCCTTGGGTATGCTTACCTTTAGCCATAAAGCAAATGATGTACTGCTCTGCATTCAACCAATGGTCTCTAGGAACCAAAAGCAGCCTGGGCCTAAGAACCTCTGGAAATAAACCCTGCAAAAAAGATCCAAACTGTGTATGTGTATATATATGTGTGTGTGTGTGTGTGTGTGTGTGTGTGTGTGTGTGTGTGTGTGTGTGTGCGCGCGCATATGTAGTACAGAATGAATTTTAAAGTTCTTTCTGCTAACGGGTAGAGGGCAGGATGGATATTTTGGAAAATAAACAAATTTATTTTTTCAACCAATATATATTGAGCTATACTTTGTGCTTAGCCCTCTTCTGTATGTGAGGGATATGGCAGTCAACAAGGCAGGAAAACCCTGTTCTCTGTCCTCCTAGAGCTGCTTCTGACTTTTCAGAATGGCATAGAGAGCCTACAGCCAGCAGGAGTATGTCATTAAAGTCATTAAGGCAATGTTTTCACAAGACACAGGTCAAGTCTTGATATCAAAGGAATAACTTTTCATCCTCTGTGATTAGATTGTGTTGTCTTCCACCAAAATGAGTGCTCATGCTGGCAAGGAGTGCAGCAAGAAAATAAACCAGCACTCAGGTGATAAGTACCACCAAAATGAAACAGAGAACCCCCATTTTGCTTCTCTCATTGACTAGAATTCACACACCTCCCCCTCGTATAGTCAGCAGTACCTGAGTTGAGGGCATCAGCATACAGTCCAGGACTGAGACACCTAGAGCATGCTGAATGCAAGAAGCGTTTGGGTGGTGAGGAGAAGGGGTGACAGAATCTCTTATCTAGGGGGAGTAGAACCATCAGAGGAGAGGGAGACAGACACACACAGAAAGACAGACAAAGACAGAGATGGGTCTGGGTGGTAGCAAGAGAGATTATTGTCTTCATGGAACTCCCTACTTTTGAATGCTTGAATGTGTCAGAAAAGCAGCTACATCTGAAAAGATGCTCTTTATGGTTTCATTTAGTACTAACACTCCACAATTCTAAGATCTAAAGCAAGATGGAAAAAAAGCCCTAAATTCAATATTTGGATTGTATCGTATTTGATAAGGCTCAACACTTCTTAAGGAAGATGTAATGTATCTTTACTAGTGTTCATAAAGAAACAAAAATGCACTCTAGTTTTCAAAAGCAGTAGTAAATTCAATGTCTTATACTTCTCAAGAAAGATCTGAGTCAGTCAACACTACCAGAAACTGGTGTCTATAATCAACATAAAATGTCCTTCTAAAAGCAAAAAGTAGTGTCTAACGTTAACTGAAGTGAGCTCTTTGAAATATTCTAACAATACTAACTTAACTTTAATGATCTGGTTTAACTTTCACATCCACCCTATGAGGTAGATAATATTTGAAATCCTATTCATAGGTGTGGAGATTGGGACTTGGAAAAGCTGAGTAACCTGTTCAAAGTTACCTGGCTATTCAGTGACAGAGCCTGGATTGGAACTTGCACATCTTGGTTGCTGTCATTTTTTCCACTATCCTGTAGTGCATCAGATGACATAGAGGATGTCATGGTAACAAAGGAGTAGAAAAATCTTGAACTCAGCTTGCTTTAATAATCTTGAAGGAAGCTCCAAGTATTCCAGGAGCTAATGCAAGGCACTTGAAGATGGCCCCACATGCATTCTGGCCCTTTAGTGAGCTGATCAGGTGCAGCCTCATGGAACTAGTCTGAGAGAATGCTGAAGAGGTTTCAACTTTCAGGACCCTTGTTTCCAAGTTGTTTGAGTTAGGAGATAAGTAGCAACAAAACTATGCCTATCACTTCCTACAGAATCCTTACTCTCTTTTTTCACATCCCTTCATCCAGTTTCCAAAAGGAAATACAAGGGACTTTACCATCCTCACTCAGTGGCCCCATCACAGGGAGCCTTTGTAGTCCACAAGCATAATTGTCCTTGATCAGTTACTAGAACAGATCCATTTTCCACATCTTTGTGAACACTGCTGCTGACTGCCTTATCAGAGGGGCAAGAATTAGGCGACATAGCCCACAAGTTTATTTTTCTTAGTTAAGCCAGACAGCAGTCTGGGGCTGGGGTGGTGAGTGGAAGGAGGTAGAAGACCACAAAAGAAAGGGGAGAGAGAGAGAGAATAGCCGCACTCAGCTCTAGGGGGCCTGGGTATTTTTGTTATTTTCTAATGCCTGTGAATTAACAGCTGTTAATGGAATTTTGAGTTCAGCTGATTCCAGCAGTGTTGAATCTACAATGAAGAAAATCAGTCCTATTCTAAATTCCCAAACTCCTACCTATAGTACATTTCCCCAAACCTTATCAGGGCCTCCAACAAAGTGATAAGTGCCATAGGTTAGATTGACAGGTTAGATTGGTTCACAAACATTAATGTGGAACTTGACAACAGTGGTTTCTCAACTTGACTTGCATATAGGAATCTCTTGAGAGCTTTAAAAACTACTGATGCCCCAGTTCCAGCCCCAGCAGGATTTCTGATTTAGTTGAGTTCAGTAAGACTGGGGACAGAATTTTAAAACTCCTCCCAGGTTTTTTTTTAGTTGTAGACAAGACTGCAATCCCCCTGCTGTAGAACACCATATCTGAGGTCCAGACCCTCTGCCTGCATATCAGAGGATTCTGCAGGGCAGGGTTAGGTAGGGTGCCAGTGCACATAGTCTTGGCCATGTGAGGCCTTCTGCAGTTCCACAAATCCTCTTCTTTAAATGATGACTGGGGCTTGAAAATTGAAGTCCACCCTAGCATACCCACAAGCTATACTTTCTAGCAATACTGAACCTCACAGATTTGAGTAAAAACTACAAAGACTAATCAAAGTCTCTCCATCCTCCTGCCAACCAACAGGTAGAATTATTGGGCCATGGAAGAACCCCTCTTGATCTTCTCTTTGCTTCCAGGACATGATTTTCAGTCAAACTAAACTTACACTTAACCCAGACATGAGAATACATCTTCTGCCCCATAATTCAGGTTGACCTGGAAGATATACTCTCTATTCCCTTATTTTGTGCCAGCCACATGCATCTGACTCTCAGAGGAGTAGGAATGGGACTAGGACTTCAAATTTCTCAGAATTAGAAGTATATCCAGTTCATCTTTAAAGGTTTGCTGAAATCATGCACGTAGCAAAGGGCCTATCATCTCTCCCTGTAGTGCCCTTAGGAATATGTGAGTAATAAATTTATTGCCCATGTTACATGGAAGTCCTTTGTGGACTTTTCCAGAGTCTCAAATCTAATCACAGTTAAGCCAGTAAAGGGATTACAGCCTTATCGGGAGTTTATTTTGCAAGGCTGCCACATAGCTCTGCCAGGATCCTGTTTTTCCCACTATGCTGAGCTCAAAGATCCCATTAAATAAAGTTGAACTCTTCAGTTATGCAGAAATATAAACAGGCTGCTCAGTGTGATTTGGAGTTATAAACAGTGTTGACCCCCATAACTCAAAAATCTGGATGTGATAGAAGAAGAAATTCTAAAATTTCTCCAGTGAAAAAAAGGCACTACATTTTCAAAACACAGGCACACACACACACACACACACACACACAGCCTTTGCCATTTCCTGTATCCTAGCCATAGAGTCTACTTGATAATCGATGGCTGAGGAGTTTCTCAGTGGGTAAACCATTAAGGACAGCATATACCCATTCATAGCATGGGACAAACCCAGTAGAAAACTTTGTAGAATCAAGTCTAAACCATTCGTCTGATACACAGCTAGTTCAGCCTAATCTGAGCATATGGTATTTTGTAGGCTTAGTAACAGTGTAGCTTGAGAAAGATAGTACAGATAGGGTTGGACATCTCTACTATGTAGGTTTCTGTAGACTAAAAATCTAATACTTGGTCCTAGGTGAGCCAAACTAGTAGAATAAAAGGTCCCTGTCTATATACAATTAGATCCAATCAACCACTTTAACCATAACAAATAATTCCCATTTCTCTGTAAAATTGTGAACTGAAATGCCAAGGAGTAAATCTATTGTATATCTCAGAAATCTGTACACTATGTTTCTACTGACAGATAGGAATTCAAGCCACATCTCCTCAGGTGCATTTCTGACAGTGCAATGATGAGTGATTTAGGAGGAGATGATGGAAATGAAAGAGGGTTATGGGATTTACTCTTCTGAAAGGACATTGATAACCCTATTCCACATTGCATTTTTGTTCAGTCACATTATGGCTATAAAAGCAGCGTGGTTGAGCCTCTGGCTATAACTGCCACATAACTGAAGAGATTGTATTTTCCAAAATGGCTGCAAAAATATCTCCCATCCTTCCTACTCTTCTACTATGTGATATTGCCACTCCCCACATCAAGAGGAGAGTCTAGTTCCCTTTTGTTTGAATCTGAGCAGGGCTTGTGGCTGCTTCTACTGGTAAAGTATGGCAGAAGTGATGCTGTATAATGTATAACTTCCAAGACTGGGTTATACAAGGCAATGTAGCTTTTGTCTTGTTCACCAGCACACTTCCACTTGGAGCCTGGAACTGCCAAGTAAGAAGTTCACCTACCATGAGGTCACCATGCTGTCAGGAAGCCAAACCACATGAAGGCCATAAGAAGGTGCTGCCTTCAACAGCCCCAGTGGCATTCTCAGCCAACCGTCAATACCAGCTGCCAAACCTATGAGCGCATCCTCTTGATCATCCAGCCCAGTCTAACCTTCAGATGACAGCAGCCCCAGTGAATCTGATTCCATCTGCCTGAGAGACCCCAAGCCAGAACCATCCAGCCAAGCTCCTCCAAAATTCCTGATGCAAAAGATAACGAGTAAAACAAAATGGCTGTTTTAAGCCACTAAGTTTGGGGGTAATTTGTTATGCAGCAATAGTAGCCAAAACAATTATTTCAGAGTTACCTTTACTTCCTACTATTCAGACTGCTTCAGAATTAAGAAAATCAGAAGTTTCTGACCACCTTTAGGAAAGGAGTATCTTTTCTGAGGCACTTGACCTTGAACTTTCTAGCACTCTGGAGTTCCTAGAATTTGCTAATAGCTAATGGCCTTGACAAGCAGTCATGTAATGTAATCAGGCAGAGAAGATTATATTTACAAGAACTCTTCTAAGAAAAATTGTTCCATATATTTAGGAAACTACACTTTGATCAACTCATGGTAGAAACGAGATGAGAGTAGGGTGGAGTGAGACATTCTGTTCATGTTCAAGTAGTAATAAATAGTTGCTAAATTTTCTTCTAAGGGGGAAGGTTGCTATTCATAGCAGACCCTTTTGCTTTGTTGAATGCCTAGCTGAGTAGTGATTGCAAATTTAGGAAAAGAACTGAATAACTCAGCAAAATAGAGGAAACTGGACCATGTTAAGGAAAAGTGAAAAGGAGAATACCCTGTTTGCTGAGTACCCGAAATGAGAACTTTGGGGAACAGAGATATTCAACAATATTTTGAAAGAGTCTGCTATTGAATGTGTAAGGGAAACTTTATCCTCTGTCATTCTTATCAGAATTTCAGTAAATATTACATTGCTTAATCATTCTCTTATTGCAAGTGGTTTAGAGAAATATGGAAATATTGAGGTTATCAAGATTAAAAAAGACTATATATAAGGACCAGCAGATATCTAGGTTATCTAGATATTACCCACATACTGGTAAAAATGTAGCAGGGACAAAACATTTTTTTGAAAAGGGAAAGAAAACTGCCAAAATAGTTAAGCTATCACCCAGTCATGGAAAGCCCATTTTAAAGGAAGAGTTTTATACACACACTGTACCCTAAAGACTGAGAGAGAGAACAGGCACACTCAGCGCTCAGGCACATTCTTAAGCACTGATTTTTTTTTTTTTTTTTTTTTTTTCGGTATGCGGGCCTCTCACTATTGTGGCCTCTCCCGTTGTGGAGCACAGGCTCCAGACGCGCAGGCTTAGCGGCCATGGCTCACGGGCCCAGCTGCTCCGCGGCATGTGGGATCTTCCCGTACCGGGGCACGAACCCGTGTCCCCTGCATCGGCAGGCGGACTCTCAACCACTGCGCCACAGGGAAGCCCTTAAGCACTGATTTTTGTTTTCTTCCCCTGATGCTAATGGTTGTTTTGTTTTAAAGGAGAAGAAACTTGTGGGAAAAGTTGGGCTGTGGGTATACAGAAAGGGTCATATCCCAGAGTCCCATAAAAATGGCCCAATGTTTTTACCAACTCTTGTTATCTCTTTCAACCCTTTCAAAAATTTCTGTTTATTGGGTCCTGCTTTTGAGGAATAAGCTCTAATGTGATTCTGATCTGACGAACAAATATACACTAACTTGTTAATAACTGGTAATAAGTGAATGTAGTTTATGTATTTAGCTCCCTGGGTCATTTGCATTTATAAACCTATTGGAACTTTACCCCACAATCTTGCGTATGATAAAAGAGTACCATTTTTTCACTTTCTTCAAATTAAATCCAAGTTGAGCCTCTTTCCTCACTGCAGTTAGGTAGAAAAATTCAACTTCTAATCATTATTGGGATTGGTAGAGAGAAGTCTTCTCCTTCTTATAATCTAGGGAACCTGATGTGGTTCCTGAAAATAGATGGAAAAGTCACCGGCCTTCAGTCCATCCTACCTGCTGATACACATTGTACATATTTCATTGCTCTTTGGAGTCTGGTGGCTCCAAAATTTCCTCTGCTGTGTGTAGGTAGAGAGAAAGTACCTAAGGCAGGGGCCCTGTGCTAGTGTCCAGCCTCCTTAGGTGCAGCTTTCCTGCCTCCCACCTGTGTCTCTTTCATGGTGTGGGATTCCCAACACAGAGTTCCATTATCTCCAATTTTGAGGAGTCTCCCTTCTCAAAGGACACTCACTTCTCTCCCATTTCCCTAGTATACTGTCAGCCCTCTGTATCCACATGTTCCTTTTTTGTGGATTCAACCAATTGCAGATGGAAAATACTTGAAAAAAAATCCCGAAAGTTCTAAAAAGCAAAACTTGAATTTGCTGCACCAGCAAATATTTACATAGCATTTATATTTTATTACATATTATAAGTAATCTAGAGGTGATTTTTAAAAATTACGGGATAATGTGCATAGGTTACATGCAAATACTCCGCCATTTTATATAAGGGACCTGAGCATCCACAGATGTCAGTATCTAGTTGCAGGTCCTGGAGCCAATCCCCCACAGATACTGAGGGATGACTGTAATCCTCTCAAGGAGATCAGCCCTTGGGGACATAAAATCTGGAAAGAGCCAATGTCTATAGTCAGTTTTATTTCCTGAACCCACAACACAATCTCCCTGAAGCAAGGGAGAGACTCAGAGGGCAAAGCTACCTTCCTGGGAAAGTTATAGAAAACATACTGCAAAACATACTGCAAAATACTGCATAATATTTCAACAAAAACACTCAAACATGTATTTTGACAAGATACTTCAGAAGGAGTAATATTTTTACCCAAAGGCATGGGACTTTTAAAATGGGTCCTTTAGCACTCTTCAGGTCTGGGAAAGGTCCCTCTCCAGAAAGGCTCTGCCCAAGCACAAAGAATTTGAGGAAATTCTGAGTTTAGGGGCCTTGGGTGCAGCCCTGAATCACATCTGAGCAGTAAACATCAGGAAGACATTTTCCAAGCTCCAGCCTCCCCTGCAGGAGAATGTCAGCAATAATTCTGGTTGTGTTACCCAAGGCAGGCCTTGCCCTAACCTGACTCCTGCCAGAAGCAGCTGCCTTTGGAAACAGCAGAAATAGCTTTCTGTGTTAGGAGGAAGCAACAGGAACCCTGGTATTGAGCAGACCTCACACTTCCTTCTTACCACTAGTTTACAGGCAGCATGGTGTAGGGAAAATGAGGTCAAGGAGCTGTCGCCCTCTCTATAGGCCTGGGTGACTAGGGAGATGATCTTCAGAAACAGATTCCTTCATCACTCCCCATGGTACCCATAAGACTTTGACTCTGACACATGACTTCAGAGGGGATCTGCCGAAACCCGCTGTTAACCTTCTAAGAATGGCAAACTTAGAAGTCCAAAAGGATATAGATTTTCATATCCAAAATAAGAGAGGTATTATAGCAAAGCACAGGTTACATTTCCATAGGACATTTTTTTTTTTTTGCATTTCACTTAGATCAAGAAAAATCAGGGCTTCCCTGGTGGCGCAGTGGTTGAGAGTCCGCCTGCCGATGCAGGGGACGCGGGTTCGTGCCCTGGTCCGGGAGGATCCCACATGCCGCGGAGCGGCTGGGCCCATGAGCCATGGCCGCTGAGCCTGTGCGTCCGGAGCCTGTGCTCCGCAACGGGAGAGGCCACAGCAGTGAGAGGCCCGCGTACCACAAAAAAAAAAAAAAAAAAAAAAAAAAGAAAAATCAAATCCCATAACTGCTGGGTGGGTGATTCACAGACCGGAGAACACTTATACCACAGAAGTCCACCCACTGGAGTGAAGGTTCTGAGCCCCATGTCAGGCTTCCCAACCTGGGGGTGGGGCAATGGGAGGAGGAATTCCTAGAGAATCAGACTTCAAAGGCTAGTGGGATTTGATTGCAGGACTTTGAACGGACTGGGGGAAACAGAGACTCCATTCGTGGAGGGCACACACAAAGTAGTGAGTGCATTGGGACGCAGGGGAAAAAGCAGTGACCCCAGGGGAGACTGAAGCAGACCTACCTGCTAGTGTTGGAGTGTCTCCTGCAGAGGCAGGGGGTGGCTGTGGTTCACAGCGAGGACAAGGAAACTGGCAGCAGAGCTTCTGGGAAGTACTCCTTGGCATGAGCCCTCCCAGAGTCTGCCATTAGCCCCACCAAACAGCCCAGGTAGGCTCCAATGTTGGGTTCCCTCAGGCCAAAGAACCAACAGGGAGGGAACCCAGCCCCACCCATCAGCAGTAAAGCAGATTAAAGTTTTATTGAGCTCTTCCCACCAGAGCAACACCCAACTCTACCTACCACCAGTCCCTCCCATCAGAAAACTTGCACAAGCCTCTTAGATAGCCTCATCCAACAGAGGGCAGACAGCAGAAGCAAGAAGAACTACAGTCCTGCAGCCTGTGGAACAAAAAACACATTCACAGAAAGATAGACAAGATGAAAAGGCAGAGGGCTATGTACCAGATGAAGGAACAAGATAAAACCCTAGAAAAACAACTAAATGAAGTGGAGATAGGCAACCTTCCAGAAAAAGAATTCAGAATAATGATAGTGAAGATGATCCAGGACCTCGGAAAAAGAATGGAGGCAAAGAGCGAGAAGATGCAAGAAATGTTCAACAAAGACCTAGAAGAATTAAAGAACAAACAGAGATGAACAATACAATAACTGAAATGAAAACTACACTAGAAGGAATCAATAGCAGAATAACTGAGGCAGAAGAACGGATAAGTGACCTGGAAGACAGAATGGTGGAATTCACTGCTGCAGAACAGAATAAAGAAAAAAGAATGGAAAGAAATGAAGACAGCCTAAGAGACCTCTGCAACAATGTTAAACGCAACAACATTCACATTATCAGACTCCGAAAAGGAGAAGAGAGAAAGGATCCGAGAAACTATTTGAAGAGATTATAGTCGAAAACTTCCCTAACATGGGAAACGAAATAGCCACCCAAGTCTAGGAAGTGCAGAGAGTCCCATACAGGATAAAGCTAAGAGGAAACATGCTGAGATACATAGTAATCAAATAGGCAAAAGTTAAAGACAAAGAAAAATTATTGAAAACAGCAAGGGAAAAACGACAAATAACATACAAGGGAACTACCATAATGTTAACAGCTGGTTTCTCAGCAGAAACTCTACAAGCCAGAAGGGAGTGGCATGGTATACTTAAAGTGATGAAAGGGAAGAACCTACAACCAAGATTACTCTACCCGGCAAGGATCTCATTCAGATTCAGTGGAAAAATCAAAAGCTTTACAGACAAGCATAAGCTAAGAGAATTCAGCACCACCAAACCAGCTCTACAACAAATGCTAAAGGAACTTCTCTAAGTGGGAAACACAAGAGAAGAAAAGGACCTACAAAAACAAACCCAAAACAATTAAGAAAATGGTCGTAGGAACATACATATTGATAATTACCTTAAACGTGAATGGATTAAATGCTCCAACCAAAAGACACAGGCTTGCTGAATGGATACAAAAACCAGACGCATATATATGCTGTCTACAAGAGATCCACTTCAGACCTAGGGACACATACAGACTGAAAGGGAGGGGATGGAAAAAGATATTCCATGCAAATGGAAATCAAAAGAAAGCTGGAGTAGCAATACTCATATCAGATAAAATAGACTTTAAAGAATGTTACAAGAGACAAGGAAGGGCACTACATAATGATCAAGGGATCAATCCAAGAAGAATATGTAACAATTATAAATATATATGCACCCAACATAGGAGCACGTCAATACATAAGGCAACTGCTAAGAGCTCTAAAAGAGGAAATCGACAGTAACACAGTAATAGTGGGGGACTTTAACACCTCACTTAGACCAATGGACAGATCATCCAAAGTGAAAATAAATAAGGAAACAGAAGATTTAAATGACACAATAGACCAGAGAGATTTAGTTGATATTTATAGGGTATTCCATCCAAAAACAGCAGATTACACTTTCTTCTCAAGTGCGCATGGAACACTCTCCAGGATAGATCACATCTTGGGCCACAAATAAAGCCTCAGTAAGTTTATGAAAATTGAAATCATATCAAGCATCTCTTCTGACCACAATGCTATGAGATTAGAAATGAATTACAGGGAAATAAAAGTAAAATACACAAACACATGGACGCTATACAGTACTTTACTAAATAACCAAGAGATCACAGAAGAAATCAAAGATGAAATAAAAAAATACATAGAGACAAATGAAAATGAAAACACAATGATCCAAAACCTATGGGATGCAGCAAAAGCAGTTCTAAGAGGGAAGTTTATAGCTACATAAGCCTACCTCAAGAAAGAAAAATCTCAAATAAACAATCTAACCTTACACCTAAGGAATTAGAGAAAGAAGAGCAAACAAAACCCAAAGTTAGCAGAAGGAAATAAATCATAAAGATCAGAGCAGAAATAAATGAAATAGAAACAAAGAAAACAATAGCAAAGATCAATAAAGCTAAAAGCTGGTTCTTTGAGAAGATAACAAAATTTATAAGCCATTAGCCAGACTCATCAAGAAAAAGAGGGAGAGGACTCAAATCAATAAAATGAGAAATGAGAAAAGAGAAGTTACAACAGACACCACAGAAATACAAAGCATCCTAACAGACTACTACGAGCAACTCTATGCCAATAAAGTGGACCACCTGGAAGAAATGGACAAATTCTTAGAAAGGTATAAACTTCCAAGACTGAACCAGGAAGAAATAGAAAATATGAACAATCAATCACAAGTAATGAAATTGAAACTGTGATTAAAATTTTTCCAACAAAGTCCAGGACCAGATGGCTTCACAGGTGAATTCCATCAAAAATTTAGAGAAGAGCTAACACCCATCCTTCTCAAACTCTTCCAAAAGATGGCAGAGGAAGGAACACTCCCAAACTCATCCTATGAGGCCACCATCACCCTGATACCAAAACCAGACAAAGATACTACAAAAAAAGAAAATTACAGACCAATATCCCTGATGAACATAGATGCAAAAATCCTCACCAAAATACTAGCAAACAGAATCCAGCAACACATTAAAAGGATCATACACCATGATCAAGTGGGATTTATCCCTGGATTGCAAGGATTCTTCAATATATGCAAGTCAATCAATGTGATACACCATATTAACAAATTGAAGAATAAAAACCATTTGATCATCTCAATAGATGCAGAAAAAGCTTTTGACAAAATTCAACACCAATTTATGATAAAAGCTCTCCAGAAAGTGGGCACAGAGGGAAGCTACCTCAACATAATAAAGGCCATATACGACAAACCCACAGCAAGCATCATTCTCAATGGTGAAAAATTGAAAGCATTTCCTCTAAGATCAGGAACAAGACAAGGATGTCCATTCTCACCTCTGTTATTCAACATAGTTTTCAAAGTCCTAGCCACGGCACTCAAAGATAAAGAAGTAAAAGGAATACAAATGGGAAAAGAAGTAAAACTGTCACTGTTTGCAGATGACATGATAGTATACACAGAGAATCCTAAAGATGCCACCAGAAAACTACTAGAGCTAATCAATGAATTTGGTAAATTTTCAGGATACAAAATTAATGCACAGAAGTCTCTTGCATTCCTATACACTAATGATGAAAAATCTGGGAGAGAAATTCAGGAAACGCTCCCGTTTACCATTGCAACAACAAGAATAAAATACCTAGGAATAAACCTACTTAGGGAGACAGAAGACCTGTATGCAGGAAACTATAAGACACTGATGAAAGAAATTAAAGGTGATACCAACAGATGGAGAGATATACCATGTTCTTGGATTGGAAGAATCAATATTGTGAAAATGACTATACTACCCAAAGCAATGTACAGATTCAATGCAATCCCTCTCATCCCAATGGCATTTTTTACAGAACTAGGACAAAAAGTCTTAAAATTTGTGTGGAGACACAAAAGACCCTGAATAGCCAAAGCAGTTTTGAGGGAAAAAACAGAGCTGGAGGAATCAGACTCCCTGACTTCAGACTATAGTATAAAGCTACAGTAATCAAGGCCATATGGTACTGGCACAAAAACAGAAACATGGATCAATGGAACAAGATACAAAGCCCAGAGATAAACCCACGCACCTATGGTCAACTAATCTATGACAAAGGAGGCAAGGATATACAATGGAGAAAAGACAGTCTCTTCAATAAGTGGTGCTGGGAAAACTGGACAGCTACATGTACAAGAATGAAATTAGAACACTCCCTAACACCAAACACAAAAACAAACTCAAAATGGATTAGAGACCTAAATGTAAGACCGGACACTGTAAAACTCTTAGAGGAAAACATAGGAAGAAACTCTTTGACATAAATCACAGCAAGATCTTTTTTGATCCACCTCTTAGAGTAATGGAAATATAAACAAATGGGACCTAATGAAACTTCAGAGCTTTTGCACAGCAAAGGAAACCATAAAAAGACGAAAAGAAAACCCTCAGAATGGGAGAAAATATTTGCAAACGAATCAATGGACAGAGGATTAATCTCCAAAATATATAAACACCTCATGCAGCTCAATAGTCAAAAAACAAAACTGAATCCAAAAATGGGCAGAAGACCTAAATAGACATTTCTCCAAAGAAGACATACAGATGACCAAGAAGCACATGAAAAGCTGCTCAACATCACTAATTATTAGAGAAATGCAAATCAAAACTACAATGAGGTATCACCTCACACCAGTTAGAATGGGATGATCTACAAACATCGTATGCTGGAGAGGGTGTGGAGAAAAGGGAACCCTCTTGCACTGTTGGTGGGAATGTAAATTGATACAGCTGCTATGGAGAACAGTATAGAGATTCCTTAATAAACTAAAAATAGAATTACCATATGATCCAGCAATTCCACTACTGGGCATATACCCAGAGAAAACCATAATTTAAAAGGACACATGTACCCCAGTGTTCATTGCAGCAGTATTTACAGTAGCCAGGTCATGGAAGCAACCTAAATGCCCATCGACAGACAAATGGATAAAGAAGATGTGGTACATATATACAATGGAATATTACTCAGCCATAAAAAGGAATGAAATTGGGTCATTTTTTGCGACGTGGATGGATCTAGAGACTGTCATACAGAGTGAAGTAAGTCAGAAAGAGAAAAACAAGTATGTTAATGCATAAATGTGGAACCTAGAAAAATGGTACAGATGAATGGGTTTGCAGGGCAGAATTTGAAACACAGATGTAGAGAACAAATGTTTGGACACCAAGGGGGGAAAGCAGTGGGGGGTGTTGGTGGTGGTGTGATGAATTGGGCGATTGGGATTGACATGTATACACTGGTGTGGATAAAATTGATGGCTAATAAGAATCTGCTGTATAAAAAAAGAAATAAAATAAAATTCAAAAATTCAAGAAAAACAAGAAAACAACAACCCACACCCTTAGTCTCTTGCTTCTTATTTCTTTTAGTAACCTTATTTTGCAGATAAGGTAAAGTGAGGCGCAGAGAGATTAACTGACTCTTTTCAGGTCCCACAGGTAGTAAATTGTATAATTCAGAATTAAAAGCTGACATTTCTGGTTGACTTGACCCATTTGTGGCCTTTTTGGATATATATTTCAGTAGAACATTTTTAGATTTATTTGTTATTTTAAGATAGATACTTGAAGAAGACTGGAACTTCTTAAAATTAAGAGAGGCTGCATCCCTGTTAGGAAAACCAAACTTGTCTTTATTAAATTCTAAGCAAATTATCTGTCTCTGGCAGACACCAGTAGATCACAGATGGCAAGAGAAGTCTAAAGAAGTCTCCTAATTATTTTACAAAGAATTGCTTTCTGTTTATGAGCTGTTAGCTCAATTTAAGCATTAGTGTGTTATACTGGGGGTGTTTGTGTATGTGTGTATGTGTTAGAGGTGTCCATGGGGTAAACAAATAAGCTTAATATAGAGCTGGGTAAAGCCAAAGAAAAAGCACATTGTATACAACAGAACAACTAGAGTGTTCTGTAGCTTTGAAAAACATTGTGGCCAAACAAAGTGTTCTGCCAGGGGAAACATGGGTTAGCGTTCCATCATCTCAGTATGAGCAGGTTATTTTCAGGTTCTATTGGCCTTCAAGATCCAGCCTAATAAACTCTGTTCTTGTGTACCCGTATTGTATAACAAAAGTAACAGTTCATTTGGGGTGTTGAGAGGGGAGGAGCTTTTTAATTCCTTTCACAGAAGTGTACATTTTTCAGAAAAATTCTTAGTCCTGAACAAGTGCCTCTAAAGAGGGAAATAAGAGGTATGTTTCCTTTTGAGAAGTTATAGCATCCTTTTTTCAGTTGATTGAGGGTTTCATTAGAACGAAATAATAGTAACCACCGTTAACTGAATGCTTACTATGCACAAGTACCATATAGACATGATCTCATTTAATCGCCAAGGAAGTCTCAGTATATAGGCAGCATTTGTCACGCATTTGGACACAGAAACTGGGGTTCAGAGATTTTAAATAATTTGCTTTAAATAACCTTGTGAAAAGTGATGGAGCTTTCTGACCTCAGCTTGAGCCCTAACCACTACACTATACTGCCTCCCAGCTTGACACTAGGGAAGGGATAAATTATCCACACGGGAGAGGTGGGCATTGGCACTAGATGACCAAGGACCAAGCTGTGATCAGCCATCCCTCCAGATTAGAGGACAACTGTAATCCTAATCTTTGCTTTGAAGGGAACTGTTTTCTGTAAGCAGTCTGTATTTTTTCAGCTTTCTGCTGGGTACTTTAGAGAAAAAAAAGATACTAAAATTTAATTGCTTTACAGAAAACACCTCTTTTTTTCATCTCTTGGGGCCATGAAAAAAAAAGCCACATAAAATTAGATCATGTGCAAAAACTTCTTCTGAGCTAATCATGTAAAGATTATTCTGTCCTAAAGAAAAATTACATTGAAGTTAAAATGTGTCTAAAATGAAAGTATCTACAGAAACTTTGCTACAAGTGACATTGATGGCTTTAAATCACAGTGGTCTTCACAGAAAGCTCATTTGAATGTTGAAAAGTAAAAATGGTGGCACCATAAATTGTGAAATTGTGATTAGTTTGTCTACTTGGCATTAACATGGATAAATATTGTGGACATAATGAGAAGCAAAACAGAAATTGTAGAAGAATACATAAATATGAGTCCATTTATATAAAATGTAAAATATGTAAAATAATGTATTTTATAAGGATACATACATATGTGGAAGCTACTGTGAATTTCATGACAATGATACACCCCAAATTCAGGACAGTGGTTATCTCTGGAGGGAAGAGAAGGAGGTGAAATCTGAATAGGGCACACAGAGAGCATTAACTGGGTTTGTCAAGTTTTATTTCTCAAGCTAGGAGATGACTGAGGTGTTTCCCTTTTACTGTTTACATCTTCTGGTTTTTTGAAACATTTCATGATTTTTAAAATTTTCCCTGAGATCAACATGGCCCCTCCAAGTGAACAAAGCAAAGGTGTGCTCATCATTGGAATGCATTGCCTTCTTTTGACCTGAGAACTTATATCTCAGATGAGACAATGAAGACAACTCACAGGATTCCATTCTGGAAGAATGTGAATCTGTCCTAAATCTGAAACCTGGACCCTCTTCAGCAACACTCAGAAACTCACCAGTGTGGATTCCATGCCTTTGCCCTCAGTCCTGGGAGCTGGTGGAGAAGGGGCACTGATATTCAAAGAGGGAGATAGATTTGGATTTCAATTCTAGCCTTGCCACTTTCTAGCCTTGATTTCTTCATCTGTAAAATGGACCTAATAAGACAAACCTCCTCACTGGATTTTTATAAGGATGGAATTAGTTACCACATGCAAAGTGTTTTTGGCATGGAAAAAAACACTCATAAATAATGTTGCCATGGTTTATATAAATCACCAGTCTAGGATTCTTTTTCTAGCTCTTAACTTTCTCCCAGCTGTCTGACATTTTCAAATTTGTCCTGTAACTGAATGTTTTCATTCAAATCACTTTCCCAAGACTCATGGTAACATGCATCCTAATTCATTGTTTGGATAGTCCACTTTCCAGTTACTTCTGAACTTTAAAAAAAAAGAAATAAAAATGTTCTACTTATTCATGTTTCTGTCGTTTTTAAAAGTACTAGTTGAGGTCATGAGACCATTACCTCAGAGTGCTCAGACATTATTAAAACAAATTACACTGGGTCACTGTGAGGAGAGCCCTAACAGTCATTCTGACAGAGGAGGCTGGGAGGCCCCTTGAGGAGGAGTGAAAGGATGGATATTTTGTTGACTCACACATGACATTATTTAGAAATAGCTCGTTTTGCTAATATGACCAGATGTCTCCCAGCCATATATAAAAACATTCTAACCTACACTGATTTGCTTAAGAAGTGTCCACAACAAGGTAGTTAAGACCGAAGGCCCTTTGTCTATTTAGGGGTAAACTTTGTTCAAGGATTGCATCATCTGCTGATGAGAGCTCTTCCTTGGGAGTACTAGAAACCTAATGTTAATGGGAAAAGTACTTACTTGAGCCAGAGATTAGAGGTTTGAAATTTTACTCTACCACTTCCTGGTGATGTGGCATGAGTATACTGTTTAATTTCTATGTATCCCTTTCTTCATTTGTAAAGCAGGCATAATAATATGTATCCCAAGGAGTTCTGATAAGATTTAAGGGAATACCATGAAAGAATTTGGAACAGAGACAGATGCACAGCAAGCATTCAACAAATGTTAGGTGAAATATTAGTTGACTTAGTAGATCAACTTGGACATGTATCTTCAAATTTCAGATCCTAATTTCAAGATGATAGGGATGATAGTGGAGTGGAAAAAATGTTAGACTTTGAGTTAAGAAAAATAACTAAATTGTGCTATTATTTGCTGTGTGGCTTTGGACAAATTTCTTAGCTTTTTAAGTCTTATTTTATTAACGTGCAAACTGGACATAATAATATCCTCTCACTCCACTTTCCAGGATTTTGAGAGAAGGAATGTTTGTCTGTGTTTCCTCAATCTTCAGATTCTGTATTTCTTCTGTTTCTAAAAGTAACAACAACAATTGTTAAGTATGTATTTTTGTTTTCTCAAATCACTACTTCTAATGGAATGAATAGCCTTCAAAAGAACCCAGTGGAAGAATTACAGCTAGGTTCTGGAATTCTACAGTTCTCTTTGAGGGGACACTTTATATGCAAAGACAAACAGAATCTAGTCCCTCTACACAGAACCGTGGTAACAGCCATGATTAAGATAATTATCCATCTCTGGAGAAATGCTACCACCTTCTGTGACCTTGTGCTTTCAAGTTCAATAAGATGGAATAATTCCATAATAATTTAAATCCCAGAACTACCTTTACTAAGAGTCTGAGTAATAGTTCCTGACCACTCTACAAATCAAATTTTATAGTTAATTGGCTGCATTATTGGATAAATCAAAGGATAATGCTTATGAAAGCCTGAGTTCTTTAAGAGTTCAGACCCAGTGAATTGGGTGGTATTCTAGAGCATGAGGTATGCATGAAAGTTTACATAATATTGCCTAGAGGACAATAACTTGAGTTAGATTTTTAGTTTGATGAATAGAAAATGCTTAAGTTAATTTATCTTCTTCCATTGGAAAAAAATTAACTCTCTTTAATTTCTAAATAATACATGAATACATTCTTACTTGAAAAAAGTTTAAACCCTATAAGGTTTAAACCCCTTTCATTAGCACTTCCCTTCTCAAAATAGTAGTCAGTCCAAAAACTGACTACTGTTATCAGTTCATCGTATATTCCTTCAGAACTCTTTTCTCTGCATTTTCTTTAATACAAATAGTTTCATTAGTGTACATTCATACATAAATAATACAGTTTATCCTTAACTAACTTTTTACTCTACAGTGTATATTAGTCAACATGAAGATATCCACCTCATTCTTTTTAACTCTTGCATAGTACTCCACAGTAAATGTGCTATCTTTGATTTAACCATTTACCTATTGTCTTACAAGTGAATCATTTCAAATATTTTGTTCTTTTTACCTTTTTAACATCTTTATTGGAGTATAATGGCTTTACAATGGTGTGTTGTTTCTGCTTTATAACAAAGTGAATCAGCTATACATATACATATATCCCTGTATCTCCTCCCTCTTGCATCTCCCTCCCACCCTCCCTAGCCCACCCCGCTAGGTGGTCACAAAGCACTGAGCTGATCTCCCTGTACTATGCAGCTGCTTCCCACTAGCTATCTATTTTATATTTGATAGTATATATAAGTCCATGCCACTTTCTCACTTCATCCCAGCTTACCCATGTCTTCAAGTCCATTCTCTACGTCTGTGTCTTTTTTCCTGTCCTGGCCCTAGGTTCTCAAGAACCACATTTTTTTAGCTTCCATATATATGTGTTAGCATATGGTATTTATTTTTCTCTTTCTGACTTACTTCACTCTGTATGGCAGACTCTAGGTCCATCTACCTCACTACAAATAACTCAATTTCATTTCTTTTTAAGGCTGAGTAATATTCCATTGTGTATATGTGTACCACATCTTCTTTATCCATTCATCTATCTGTGGACACTTAGGTTGCTTCCATGTCCTGGCAATTGTAAATAGAGCTGCAATGAACATTGTGATACATGACTCTTTTTGAATTATGGTTTTCTCAGGGTATATGCCCAGTAGTGGGATTGCTGGGTCGTATGGTAGATATATATTTAGTTTCTTAAGGAACGTCCATACTGTTCTCCATAGTGGCTGTATCGATTTACATTCCCGCCAACAGTGCAAGAGAGGTTCCTTTTCTCCACACCCTCTCCAGCATTTATTGTTTCTAGATTTTTTGATGATGGCCATTCTGACTGGTGTAAGATGATATCACATTGTAGTTTTGATTTGCATTTCTCTAATGATTAATGATGTTGAGCATTCTTCCATGTGTCTGTTGGCAATCTGTATATCTTCTTTGGAGAAATGTCTATTTAGGCCTTCTGCCCATTTTTGGATTGGGTTGTTTGTTTTCTTGATATTGAGCTGCATGAGCTGCTTGTAAATTTTGGAGATTAATCCTTTGTCAGTTGCTTCATTTGCAAATATTTTCTCCCATTCTGAAGGTTGTCTTTTCATCTTGTTTATGGTTTCCTTTGCTGTGCAAAAGCTTCTAAGTTTCATTAGGTCCCATTTGTTTATTTTTGTTTTTATTTCCATTTCTCTATGAGGTGGGTCAAAAAGGATCTTGCTGTGATTTATGTCATAGAATGTTCTGCCTGTGTTTCCCTCTAAGAGTTTTATAGTGTCTGGCCTTACATTTAGGTCTTTAATCCATTTTGAGTTTATTTTTGTGTATGGGGTTAGGGACTGTTCTAATTTCATTCTTTTACATGTAGCTGTCCAGTTTTTCCAGCAGCACTTTTCAAAGAGGCTGTCTTTTCTTCATTATATATTCTTGCCTGCTTTATCAAAGATAAGGTGACCATATGTGCGTGGGTTTATCTCTGGGCTTTCTATCCTGTTCCATTGATCTATATTTCTGTTTTTGTGCCAGTACCATACTGTCTTGATTACTGCAGCTTTGTAATATTGTCTGAAGTTCAGGAGCCTGATTCCTCCAGCTCCGTATTTCTTTCTCAAGATTGCTTTGGCTATTCGGGGTCTTTTGTGTTTCCATACAAATTGTGAAATTTTTTGTTCTAGTTCTGTGAAAAATGCCATTGGTATTTTGATAGGTATTGCATTGAATCTGTAGATTGCTTTGGGTAGTAGAGTCATTTTCACAATGTTGATTCTTCTAATCCAAGAACATGGTATATCTCTCCATCTATTTGTATCATCTTTAATTTCTTTCATCAGTGTCTTATAATTTTCTGCATACAGTTCTTTTGTCTCCTTTGGTAGGTTTATTCCTAGATATTTTATTCTTTTTGTTGCAAAGAGAAATGGTAGTGTTTTCTTTTTTTTTTTTTTGCAGTATGCAGGCCTCTCACTGTTGTGGCCTCTCCCATTGCGGAGCACAGGCTCTGGATGTGCAGTCTCAGTGGCCATGGCTCACGGGCCCAGCTGCTCCGCGGCATGTGGGATCTTCCCGGACCGGGGCACAAACCTGTGTCCCCTGCATCAGCAGGTGGACTCTCAACCACTACACCACCAGGCAAGCCCCGGGAGTGTTCTCTTGATTTCACTTTCAGATTTTTCATCATTAGTGTATAGAAATGCCAGAGATTTAGGTGCATTAATTTTGTATCCTGCTACTTTACCAAATTCATTGATTAGCTCTAGTAGTTTTCTGGTAGCACCTTTAGGATTCTCTATGTACAGTATCATGTCATCTGCAAACAGTGACAGCTTTACTTCTTTTCTGATTTGGATTCCTGATATTTCCTTTTCTTCCCTGATTGCTGTGGCTAAAACTTCCAAAACTAAGTTGAATAAGAGCGGTGAGAGTGGGCAACCTTGTCTTGTTCCTGATCTTAGTGGAAATGCTTTCAGTTTTTCACCATTGAGGTTGATGTTGGCTGTGGGTTTGTCATATATGGCCTTTATTATGTTGAGGAAAGTTCCCTCTATGCCTGTTTTCTACAGGGTTGTTATCGTAAATGGGTGTTGAATTTTGTTGAAAGCTTTCTCTGCATCTATTGAGATGATCATATGGTTTTTCTCCTTCAATTTGTTAATATGGTGTATCACATTGATTGATTTGCGTATATTGAAGAAGAATCCTTGCATTCCTGGAATAAACCCCACTTGATCATGGTGTATGATCCTTTTAATGTGCTGTTGGATTATGTTTGCTAGTATTTTGTTGAGGATTTTTGCATCTATGTTCATCAGTGATATTGGCCTCTAGTTTTCTTTCTTTGTGACATCCCTGTCTGGTTTTGGTCTCAAGGTGATGGTGGCCTCGTAGAAGGAATTTGGGAGTGTTCCTCCCTCTGCTATATTTTGGAAGAGTTTGAGAAGGATAGGTGTTAGCTCTTCTCTAAATGTTTGATAGAATTTGCCTGTGAAGCCACCTGGTCCTGGGCTTTTGTTTGTTGGAAGATTGTAAATCCCAGTTTCGATTTCAGTGCTTGTGATTAGTCTGTTCATATTTTCTATTTCTTCCTGATTCAGTCTTGGCGGGTTGTGCATTTCTAAGAATTTGTCCATTTCTTCCAGGTTGTCCATTTTATTGGCATAGAGTTGCTTGTAGTAATCTCTCATGATCTTTTGTATTTCTGCAGTGTCAGTTGTTACTTCTCCTTTTTCATTTCTAATTCTATTGATTTGAGTGTTCTCCTTTTTTTTTCTTGATGAGTCTGGCTAATGGTTTATCTATTTTGTTTATCTTCTCAAAGAACCAGCTTTTAGTTTTATTGATCTTTGCTATTGTTTCCTTCATTTCTTTTTCATTTATTTCTGATCTGATCTTTATGATTTCTTTCCTTCTGTTAACTTTGTGCGGTTTTTTTGTTCTTTCTTTAATTGCTTTAGGTGCAAGGTTAGGTTGTTTATTCGACATGCTTCCTGTTTCTTAAGGTGAGCTTGTATTGCTATAAACTTCCCTCTTAGAACTGCTTTTGCTGCATCCCATAGGTTTTGGGTCATCGTGTCTCCATTGTCATTTGATTCTAGGTATTTTTTTTTATTTCATCTTTGATTTCTTCAGTGATCACTTCGTTATTAAGTAGTGTATTGTTTAGCCTCCATGTGTTTGCATTTTTTTACAGCTCTTTTCCTGTAATTGATATCTAGTCTCATAGCGTTGTGGTCGGAAAAGATACTTGATACAATTTCATTTTTCTTAAATTTACCAAGACTTGATTTGTGCCCCAAGATATGATCTATCCTGGAGAATGTTCTATGAGCACTTGAGAAAAATGTGTCTTCTGTTGTTTTTGGATGGCGTGTCCTATAAAGATCAATTAAGTCCATCTTGTTTAATGTATCATTTAAAGCTTGTGTTTCCTTATTTATTTTCATTTTGGATGATCTGTCCATTGGTGAAAGTGGGGTGTTAAAGTCCACTACTATGAATGTGTTACTGTCGATTTCCCCTTTTATGGCTGTTAGTATCTGCCTTATGTATTGAGGTGCTCCTATGTTGGGTGCATAAATATTTACAATTGTTATATCTTCTTCTTGGATCAATCCCTTGATCATTATGTAGTGTCCTTCTTTGTCTCTTCTAATAGTCTTTATTTTAAAGTCTATTTTGTCTGATATAAGAATTCCTACTCCAGCTTTCTGTTGATTTCCATTTGCATGGAATATCTTTTTCCATTCCCTTACTTTCAGTCTGTATGTGTCTCTAGGTCTGAACTGGGTCTCTTGTAGTCAACATATATATGGGTCTTGTTTTTGTATCCATTCAGCCAATCTGTGTCTTTTGGTGGGAGCATTTAGTCCATTTACATTTAAGGTAATTATCGATATGTATGTACCTATTCCCATTTTCTAAATTGTTTTGGGTTCGTTATTGTAGGTCTTTTCCTTCTCTTGTGTTTCCTGCCTAGAGAAGTTCCTTTAGCATTTGTTGTAAAGCTGGTTTGGTGGTGCTGAACTCTCTCAGCTTTTGCTTGTCTGTAAAGATTTTAATTTGTCCATCAAATCTGAATGAGATCCTTGCTGGGTAGAGTAATCTTGGTCGCAGGTTTTTCTCCTTCATCACTTTAAGTATGTCCTGCCACTCCCTTCTGGCTTGCAGAGTTTCTGCTGAAAGATCAGCTGTTAACCTTATGGGGATTCCCTTGTGTGTTATTTGTTGTTTTTCCCTTGCTGCTTTTAATATGCTTTCTTTGTATTTAATTTTTGACAGTTTGATTAATATTTGTCTTGGCGTATTTCTCCTTGAATTTATCCTGTATGGGCCTCTCTGTGCTTCCTGGACTTGATTAACTATTTCCTTTCCCATAATAGGGAAGTTTTCAACTATAATCTCTTCAAATATTTCCTCAGTCCCTTTCTTTTTCTCTTCTTCTTCTGGAACCCCTGTAATTCGAATGTTGGTGCGTTTAATGTTGTCCCAGAGGTCTCTGAGACTGTCCTCAGTTCTTTTCATTCTTTTTTCTTTATTCTGCTCTGCAGTAGTTATTTCCACTATTTTATCTTCCAGGTCACTTATCCGTTCTTCTGCCTCAGTTATTCTGCTATTGATCCCATCTAGAGTATTTTTAATTTCATTTATTGTGTTGTTCATTGTTTGTTTCATCTTTAGTTCTTCTAGGTCCTTGTTAAATGTTTCTTGCATTTTGTCTATTGTATTTCCAAGATTTTGGATCACCTTTACTATCATTATTGTGAATTCTTTCTCAGGTAGACTGCCTATTTCCTCTTCATTTGTTAGATCTGGTGGGTTTTTATCTTGCTCCTTCATCTGTGGTGTTTTTCTGTCTTCTCATTTTGCTTATCTTACTGTGTTTGGGGTCTCCTTTTTGCAGGCTGCAGGTTTGTAGTTCCCGTTGTTTTTGGTGTCTGTCCCCAGTGGCTAAGGTTGGTTCAGTGGGTTGTGTAGGCTTCCTGGTGGAGGGGACTAGTGCCTGTGTTCTGGTGGATGAGGCTGAATCTTGTCTTTCTGGTGAGCAGGTCCACGTCTGGTGGTGTGTTTTGGGGTGTCTGTGGACTTATTATGATTTTAGGCAGCCTCTCGTCTAATGGGTGGGGTTGTGTTCCTGTTTTGTTGGTTGTTTGGCATAGGGTGTCCAGCACTGTAGCTTGCTTGTCATTGAGTGAAGCTGGGTGCTGGCGTTGAGATGGAGATTTCTGGGAGATTTTCACTGTTTGATATTACGTGGAGCTGGGAGGTCTCTTGTGGACCAGTGTCCTGAAGTTGGCTCTCCCACCTCAGAGGCACAGCACTGACTCCTGGCTGCAGCACCAAGAGCCTTTCATCCACACGGCTCCTCAATTTGGGATGATCCGCTGTCTATTCATGTTTTCCACAGATGCAGTGTACATCAAGTTGACTATGGAGCTTTAATCCACTGCCTCTGAGGCTGCTGGGAGAGATTTCCCTTTCTCTTCTTTGTTCTCACAGCTCCCAGGGGCTCAGCTTTGGATTTGGCCCCGCCTCTGCATGTAGGTCGCCGGAGGGCGTCTGTTTTTCGCTCAGACAGGACGGGGTTAAAGGAGCCGCTGATTCGGGGTCTCAGGCTCGCTCAGGCTGGGGGGAGGGAGGGGCACGGAGTGCGGGGCGAGCCTGCGGCGGCAGAGGCCGGCATGACGTTGCACCAGCCTGAGGCGCGCCGTGTGTTCTCCCAGGGGAGTTGTCCCTGGATCACGGGACCTTGGCAGTGGTGGGCTGCACAGGCTGCCCGGAAGGGAGGTATGGATAGTGACCTGTGCTCGCTCATAGGCTTCTTGGTGGCGGCAGCAGCAGCCTTAGCATCTCCTGCCCGTATCTGGGGTCCGCGCTTTTAGCCGCAGCTCGTGCCCATCTCTGGAGCTCCTTTAAGCAGCGCTCTTAATCCCCTCTCCTCGCGCACCAGGAAACAAAGAGGGAAGAAAAAGTCTCTTGCCTCTTCAGCAGGTCCAGACTTTTCTCCGGACTCCCGCCCGGCTAGCCGTGGTGCACTAATCCCCTGCAGGCTATGCTCACGCCGCCAACCCCAGTCCTCTCCCTGCGCTCCGACCAAATCCCGAGCCTCAGCTCGCAGCCCCGCCCGCCCCGGCGGGTGAGCAGACAGCAGACACCCAGGCGGGCTGCTGAGTGCTGGTCGGCACTGATCCTCTGTGCGGGAATCTCCGCGGTTTGCCCTCCACACCCCTGTTGCTGTGCTCTCCTCCGCGGCCCCGAAGCTGCCCCCTCCGCGAAGGGGCTTCCTAGTGTGTGGACAACTTTCCTCCTTCACAGCTCCCTCCCACTGGTGCAGGTCCCGTCCCTATTCTTTTGTCTCGTGTTTTTTCTTTTGCTCTACCCAGGTACGTGGGGAGTTTCTTGCCTTTTGGGAGGTCTGAGGTCTTCTGCCAGCATTCAGTAGGTGTTCTGTAGGAGTTGTTCCACGTGTAGATGTATTTCTGGTGTATCTGTGGGGAGGAAGGTGATCTCCGCGTCTTACTCTCGCCGTCTTCCCCTTGTCTCCGAACACTAGTGATTTATAAATGAAAGATTCTTTTCGTTCAGTAACTTTATAATTATAGGTTTATTAACTTACTAAAATTATTTCAAACCTTTCATGTACTTCAAAAAAAAGAGGCATCAAAAGTGAAAAACAAAACTAATTTTAAAGCCATACTGGTTAAATCAAGGACTCTTAGAAAATTAAATTTTATTTACACACAACTTAAAGTACTTGAATTGAAACCAGCTATAAAAGTATGAGACAGTCATAAATATCAGATTTTTATACTGTTTCCCAAATAATTAAAAAGGCATATCCATGACAGAACTTGGATTCTTTGTTTCATCTTTATCCTCATATGCGTTTGATTAATACTTGAGTTAAAAATTCTCATAAATTCTCATATTTTTAGGCTGGTAAACAGATATGTAGGGAGGCCAGAGAAATCACAGAAAATTAATAAGAATGCAGAATCATAGCTTCCTGTATGTTAGAGTTCACCTGCTTCACCCCAGCCTTATTGGGCTCACCCTTAGTAACATGTCAGTTCCAAACTTACCCCCTCTCCATGGCCTTAGCAAATCCCTATAAGTCTTACCCTGCCTTTTGGCAAGAAAGTGGATTGGATTGTCTTACTCTTTATTTTTTAATCTTTCAGAAATTCTTATTTTTAACTACTCGGAGTACATGGATACATTGTGGGTACAAAATCCAAACATTACAGATAAGCTAAGGCCTCCCTTCACTGCTACCCACAGTCCTCTGTGCATGCTTGTAATCTTCCAGACATTTTTCTCTGTATCTACTGGAATATGTAGATACAGCTGTAAAACTCAGCCTCTACCCTGGGTTGCAAAGAAAAATCACTTATATTTAGAGTACTCATTCATACTCATTCTAATAGCATGAAAAAAGTTACTTCAGTCCATCAGCCCCTTCTGTCCTCTATTTCACCATGGCTGAATTTAAATTTGGTGTTAGTTAGAGAAACATCTGGTCCTCTAAGTCATCTGTCCCATAGGCATTTGTGGAGAAAACCCTTGTTCCTACTTGTCCAGCTCTTTAGAATGAAGACTGCCTTTGCCACATCAATATTGGTGTAGTAAGAATCAGTTTACCTGTAGTGCCTGTAGAGCGAGAGAATTCCTGAAATGACTTCCAAGGTCTCTTCTGCCTGAACTCCCTCAGGTCTTTCACCTCCTGGGCTCTGCCTGGGGGAGAGGTTCCCCCCTTCAAAGGAATCTATACTCTCATCACTTGCCTCATTTACCCTTCTCCTCAGCTCAAGGTGGGGTGTTGGGTTTTTTTTTGTTTTGTTTTTTAGGTTGTGGAGTAAGGTGGGAGGAGAAGACTCAGAATTCTCTCTGTTCCCCTAAGAGAATTTACGCTTTTGAAAACCAGCCTTAGAAAGAAACATGTATGTGACATTTCTACCTTCTGCCTAAATATATCTTTCTTCTGAGGTAATGAGCCTGGGATGGCCAAGCTTGCCATAGGAAGGGATGCGGACAGAGTGGGATTATTAGAAGGATATTGCAAAAAAGAAAATAATTTTATACTTACTGTACATAAATTATATCATCCTATATGTATTATTCTATAACTTGCTTTTCCTTAATCAATATGCCTTGAAGTTATTTCCGTGTTGCTATACATAGCCCTATGTTATTCTTTCAATGATCATTTATTGAGACTCTATTGTGTGCCGGAGTCTACATATGTGGCACTGGAAAAACAAAGTATCTATTCTCATTGGTCTTACATGTTGGGGGAAAGATAACAGTCAACTGTACCTGTGCATAAGTAATATAATATGAAGTGACTGGAATTAAGAAAAAGAAAATGGGATAAAAGGAGAGAGACAGGGGTGTTTTTTTCGATAGAGGGGACCTCTCTGCAGAGGCAACTTCATTCTTTTCAGCTTCTATATAGCATTACATTCCCCTAAAGAAGGATAGTGAGGTTTGCTTCCCATTTTTGTTATTACAAACCATGTTGTAATATTTACTTCCTTGTGCACATGAACAATAGTCTTTGAATAGATACTAAAAACTAGGATCACTGGGTCATGCTTGCAAACTGCTCTCTGAAATGGCTATATGATTTATACTCCCATCACAAACTGCTTGTTCCCTGTAACTCTCTTAGTTGAGTCTATCAAAATTGTTAATTTCACCAATCTGATATGTGAAAAAAAAATGGTATCTTGGATGTTTTAGTAATTGGCACTTTGCTGATTCTTACTTAGGTTGAATATCATTTCATATGTGTATCAGACATTTATATTTCCCGTCTTATAAAATGGCTTTTTGTATCCTATGTCCATATATCTATAGGATTTTTGTCTTTTTCTTTTGATTTTTTTGGCGCTAATGTGTTCAGGATAGTAATATTTTATCTTATATATGTAGCAAATATTTTCTCCCATTATTTGTCTTTATCTTCATCATATAAAGCTTCTTTTATTCATGTAGTCAAATATATCCATATATCCCTATAATAATCATACCTCTTTTATTATTTTGAGTTTGTAAATTCAAATTCAGCATTCATTTATTGAGTATTCAGTATGTGTAACTCACTGTGCTAGGCAGTTTAAAAGATATAAAAATAGTAGAGACTTGACATCTGCCTTCATGGGTCTCACAATTTAGTGTTGGAGACACATGTGCACAAATGCCTATAAAGCCAATCTGCAAAGTCCTATAAAAAGAATTAATTTGGTGGAGCAATGCCTAGCTCAGAACAAGGCACCTGGAAAGGTTTCACAGATGCAGTAGCATTGAAAGGCAGGAGTGAGCACAAAGGAGAAAGGCACAAGCCAGGCAGAAAATGCAGCCAGGAAGTGCTGGGGAGAAATTTCTGGGAAAGCTGGATAGTGGGTATGTGGGTAGGAATAAGAGAAGTAAACATAGTGGAAGACCAGATTGAAAAGGTAAGGTGGAACTATCCTAATCTTTTACCCATAAATAGGAAATATAGTAATAAATTCCACAACTCCTAGTTTCCTTGAAAAGTATCCATTAAATAAAAGAAGAAGACTGTCGACTATGAGAATTGAAGTAAGGATTTGTAGTGATTGGATGAGCATAGATAGCCTCACCCTCTGGCTTGATGACAGCCTGCAGATGGATTGTTCTGTGAACCTTCAGCATGTGCGTGTGCACTGCCAGTGTATCTGATGGTTTTCGCTGGCCTGAGCCCTTGCCTGACAACAGCTGCAGTTTGCAAGTCTTAAGTCTGTTTTACCATCCTGCAGAGGTAAGAGTTGGATAGTTTATGCATTATGACCTCACAGTCCTCTGGGGAAGCTGCCAAAGAAAGCATGTTTTGGATAGAAATCTGAAAAAAAAAGGAAAAATTTTAAAAAAACCAAAAAATTTAAATGCCCAAGATGAATTTGGCATAGGGATAAATTTTCATATTCAGCTCCTCTCTAGGCTCTTCCATTTAATCATCCTCCAGGATGCAGGGGCTGCCACGGGGAACCATGGATAGAGATTAGGCCCCCTTGGGCCGCATCAGCAAACACCCTCCTCTGATAGGCAGTTGGAAAGTAATGGGATTTGGGTTTTTGTTGTAAGGGAACAGTGGAAAATGTTACAAACAGCTGACCTCCTTCGCCCCCACTGAAATGACTACCTTCCTCTGCACATTTTATGTTGCTTTGGGGAGAATGACAAAAGACAGATGCTTCTTGTTGGAATGCTAGTTGTTTAATCATTCTTTCTAGTCCCAAGACATTTACTGTAGTTTCTTGGAGCTGACATCTTGGGCAGTTCCTTGGTTTTCAATATCTTGTAAATGTGTTGTGTTGTGATTTTCCATCACATGGAATATGAAAAAGACTGTGGGTGAGTTTTCTCTAAAATGTGTTATGTAGCAGATGGTGTCCTCGGGTCAAAGGCCTTAAACTGGAAGTGCATGAACTGTAAACAAACTGTAAGCTCTTGTATTCAGACACAAAATACACAACCTGGTCCATCTCCTCTCTCCCACAGTGCATTATTCAGGTCTACAGAGATGCTCCCGTCCTTTCCAAGGGTCAGCAGCAACATATAAAATTCGTCTTTCCGGTAGCATGACCTGCCCACACAGCACCAACAAAGGAGGAGACCTGCTTCCTTCCCAGGTTCTGTGGCCCCCACAGAGCCCCAGGAAGCTTCGAAGTAGACACAATGCCCTTCAGAAACAAAGTAAAACTCTTGTGTTAGCCACAAACCACCTGTTCAGTAGGTCTCTTGCTCCTGTTTTCATAAAGGTAACATAGAAGAGAAGCTGAAAAGATGCACATTTTCATTATCTTAAGGAAGAAGGTAAATGATTAATCTCATAATCATATACAACTTTTTCCAGGAGGATCACATTCTTAACAACAAGCAAGTCATAATAGCAATTTGGAAAATGATTCATTTCTCCTCCTCTAAAAATCTTAATATTTGTTTTAGTGTATCTTGTTTAAATTTAATTTTTTCTGATTTTGAGCCTGTGTATTTTTTTCACTCTTTTGTTAAATTTGCGATTTCTCTTGGTTAGTCCCATGGCCTCCTTCTACCTGTACAGAGGTGATCATTTCTTTCCTCTCTGGTGATTACCATACCTTTGAGGAGCTCTCCTCCATATGTGGGAAGCTTAGCGTAGAGAGGACATGACTGGAAATGGGAATCTATGTCTGAGGTGTCCCTGTGTGGGGTCTCTATGTCTTAGGTAGAAGAAAAGTTTCAGGGAAATCTGCTTCATTCAATTTTTTCTACATACCAATGTGTGCATAAGGACCACTTGAAAGCAGGTAAAATGAATAATAAGACTTTGTGTTTCTATAGCACCTTTCCCAAGGACATATATAAACATAGGAGGATTATGCTCAAAACCCTCTCTTCAACTGTGTTAAGAGCAAGAATTATTTTCAGAGATTGGTTCAAGATGGCGGAGTACAAGTACATGTGCTCACTCCCTCTTACAAGAGCACCGGAATCGCAACTAACTGCTGAACAGTCATCGGCAAGCAGACACTGGAACTCACCAGAAAAAATACCCCACATCCAAAGACAAAGGAGAAGCCACAATGAGGCGGTAGGAGGGGCGCAATCACAATGAAATGAAATCCCATAACTGCTGGGTGGGTGACTCACAAATAGAAGAACACACCACAGAAGTCCACTGACTGGAGTGAAGGTTCTGAGCCCCACGTCAGGCTTCCCAACCTGGGAGTCCGGCAAAGGCAGGAGGAATTCCTAGAGAATCAGACTTTGAAGGCTAGCAGGGTTTGATTGCAGGACTTCGACAGGACTGGGGAAGATAGATACGCCACTCTTAAGAGGGCACACACAGAGTAGTGTGCTCATCAGGATCCATGGGAAGGAGCAGTGACCCCATAGGAGACTGAACCAGACCTGTCTGCTAGTTCTGGAGGGTCTCCTACAGAGGTGGGGGGTGGATGTGGCTCACCGTGGGAACGAGGACACTTGTCTGGCAGCAGAAGTTCTGGGAAGTACTCCTTGGTGCCAGCCCTCCCAGAGTCTGCCAATAGCCCCACCAAAGAGCTGGGTAGGCTCCAGTGTTGGGTCGCCTCAGGCCAAACAACCAACAGGAAGGAACCCAGCCTCACCCATCAGCAGACAAGCAGAATAAAGTTTTACTGAGCTCTGCCCACCAGAGCAATACCCAGCTCTACCCACCACCAGTCCCTCCCATCAGAAAGCTTACACAAGCCTCTTAGATAGCCTCATTTACCAGAGAGCAGACAGCAGAAGCAAGAAGAACTACAGTCCTGCAGCCTTTGGAATGAAAACCACATTCACAGAAAGACAGACAAAATGAAAAGGCAGAGGGCTGTGTACCACATGAAGGAAAAAGATAAAACCCCAGAAAAACAATTAAATGAAGTGGAGATAGGCAACCTTCCAGAAAATGAATTTAGAATACTGATAGAGAAGATGATCCAGGACCTTGAAAAAAGAATGGAGGTAAAGATTGAAAAGATGTAAGAAATGTTTAACAAAGACCTAGAAAATTAAATAACAAACATATAGAAGAATTAAAGAACAAACAAATGCAGATGAACAATACAATAACTGAAATGAAAACTACACTAGAAGGAATCAATAGCAGCATAATTGAGGCAGAAGAACGGATAAGTGACCTGGAAGACAGAATGGTGGAATTCACTGCTGCAGAACAGAATAAAGAAAAAAAAAAGAAAAGAAATGAAGACAGCCTAAGAAACTTCTGGGACAACATTAAATGCACCAACATTCGCATTATGGGGTCTCAGAAGGAGAAGAGAGAGTGAAAGTACTTGAGAAAATATTTGAAGAGACTGTAGTTGAAGACTTCCCTAACATGGGAAAGGAAATAGCCTCCCAAGTCCAGGAAGTGCAGAGAGTCCCAGGCAGGATAAACCCAAGGAGAAACATGCCAAGACACATAGTAATCAAACTGACAAAGATTAAAGACAAAGAAAAATTATTAAAAGCAACAAGAGAAAAACAACTTGTTTTTCTCCCATAAGGTTAACAGCTGATTCCTCAGCAGAAACTCTACAAGCCAGAAGGGAGTGACATGGTATATTTAAAGTGATGAAAGGGAACTTACAACCAAAATTACTCTACCCAGCAGAGATCTCATTCAGATTCGTTGGAGAAGTCAAAAGCTTTACAGACAAGCAAAAGCTAAGAGAATTCAGCACCACACTACCAGCTCTACAACAAATGCTAAAGGAACTTCTCTACGTGGGAAACACAAGAGAAGAAAAGGACCTACAATAAACAAACCCAAAACATTTAGGAAAATGGTAATGGTATCGATAATCGAACCCAACATAGGAGTACCTCAATACATAAGGCAACTGCTAACAGATATAAAAGAGGAAATCGACAGTAACACAAAAATAGTGGGGGACTTTAACACCTCACTTACACCAATGGACAGACCATCCAGACAGAGAATTAATAAGGAAACACAAGCTTTAAATGATACAATAGACCAGATAGATTTAATTGATATTTATAGGGCATTCCATCCAAAAACAGCAGGTTACACTTCTCAAGTGCACACAGAACATTCTCCAGGATAGATCACATCTTAGGTCACAGATCAAGCCTCAGTAAATTTAAGAAAATTGAAATCATATCAAGCATCTTTTCCAACCACAATGCTATGAGATTAGAAATCAGTTACAAGATAAAAAACGTAAAAAACACAAACACATGGATGCTAAACAATACATTACTAAACAACCAAGAGATTACTGAAGAAATCAAAGAGTAAATAAAAAAAAAATACCTAGAGACAAAGACAACAAAAACACGATGATCCAAAACGTATGGGATGCAGCAAAAACCGTTCTAAGAAACAAGAAAAATCTCAAATAAACAATCTAACCTTACACCTAAAGGAACTAGAGAACGAAGAACAAACAAGACCCAAAGTTACTAGAAGGAAAGAAATCATAAAAATCAGAGTAGAAATAAATGAAATAGAAACAAAGAAAACAATAGCAAAGATCAATACAACTAGAAGCTGGTTCTTTAAGAAGATAAACAAAATTGGGAAACCTTTAGCCAGACTCATCAAGAAAAAGAGGGAGAGGACTCAAATCAATAAAATTAGAAATGAAAAAGGAAGAGTTACAACACCACAGAAATACAAAGCATCCTAAGAGACTACTACAAGCAAGTTTATGCCAATAAAATGGATCACCTGGAAGAAATGGACAAATTACTAGAAAGGTATAACCTTCCAAGACTGAACCAGGAAGAAAGAGAAAATATGAACAGACCAATCATAAGTAATGAAATTGAAACTGTGATTAAAAATCTTCCAACAAAAATCCAGGACCACATGGCTTCACAGGTGAATTCTATAAAACATGCAGAGAAGAGCTAACACCAGTCCTTCACAAACTCTTCCAAAAAATTGCAGAGGAAGGAACACTCCCAAACTCATTCTACAAGGACACCATCACCCTGATACCAAAACCGGACAAAGATACTACAAAAAAAGAAAACTACAGACCAATATCACTGATGAACATAGATGCAAAAATCCTCAACAAAATACTAGCAAACAGAATCCAACAGCACATTAAAAGGATCATACACCCTGATCAAGTGGGGTTTATCCCAGGAATGCAAGGATTCTTCAATATACACAAATCAATCAATGTGATACATCATATTAACGTATTGAAGAATAAAAACCATATGATCATCTCAACTGATGCAGAAAAAGCTTTTGACAAAATTCAACACCAATTTATGACAAAAACTCTCCAGAAAGTGGGCATAGAGAGAACCTACCTCAATATCATAAAGGCCATATATGAAAAACACATAGCAAACTTCATTTTCAATGGTGAAAAACTGAAAGCATTTCCTGTAAGATCAGGAAAAAGACAAGGATGTCCACTCTTGCCACTATTATTCAACATAGTTTTGGAAGTCCTAGCCACAGCAATCAGAGAAGAAAAAGAAGTAAAAGGAATACAAATTGGAAAAGAATAAGTAAAACTGTCACTCTTTGCAGATGACATGATACTATACATAGATAATCCTAAAGATGCCACCAGAAAACTACTAGAGCTGATCAATGATTTTGGTAAAGTTGCAGGATACAAAACTAATGCACAGAAGTCTCTTGCATTCCTACACACTAACAAGAAAGATCAGAAAGTGAAATTAAGGAAACAATCCCATTCACCATTGCAACAAAAAGAATAAAATACCTAGGAATAAACCTACCTAAGAGGTAAAAGACCTGTATTCAGAAAATTATAAGACACTGATGAAAGAAATCAAAGGTGACACAAACAGATGGAGAGATATACTGTGTTCTTGGATTGGAAGAGTCAGCATTGTGAAAATGACTATACTACCCAAAGCAATCTACAGATTCAATGCAATCCCTATCCAATTACCAATGGCATTTTTTACAGAACTAGAACAAAAAATCTTAAAATTTGTGTGGAGACACAAAAGACCCTGAATAGCCAAAGCAATCTTGAGGGGAAAAAACGGAGCTGGAGGAATCAGACTCCCTGACTTCAAACTATACTACAAAGCTATAGTAATCAAGGCCGTATGGTACTGGCTCAAAAACAGAAATATAGATCAGTGGAACAGGATAGAAAGCCGAGAGATAAGCCCATGCACCTATGGTCAACTAATCTATGACAAAGGAGGCAAGGATATACAATGGAGAAAAGATAAGTGGTGCTGGGAAAACTGGACAGCCACATGTAAAAGAATGAAATTAGAACACTCCCTAACACCACACACAAAAATAAACTCAAAATGGATTAAAGGCCTAAATGTAATACTGGACACTATAAAACTCTTAGAGGAAAACATAGGAAGAACACTCTTTGACATAAATAACAGCAAGATCTTTTTTGACCCCCCTCCTAGAGTAATGGAAATAAAAACAAAAATAAACAAATGTGACCTAATGAAACTTAAAAGCTTTTGCACAGGAAAGGAAACTATAAACAAGACGAAAAGGCAACCCTTAGAATGGGAGAAAATATTTGCAAATGAATCAAAGGACAAGGGATTAATCTCTCAAATATATAAACAGCACATGCAGCTCAATGTTAAAAATATAAATAACCCAATCCAAAAATGGGCAGAACACCTAAATAGACATTTCTCCAAAGAAGACATACAGATGGCCAAGAGGCACATGAAAAGCTGCTAACATCACTAATTATTAGAGAAATGCAAATCAAAACTACAGTGAGGTATCACCTCCCACCGGTTAGAATGGGCATCATCAGAAAATCTACAAACAACAAATGCTGGAGACGGTGTGGAGCAAAGGAACCCTCTTGCACTTTTTGTGGGAATGTAAATTGATACAGCCACTATGGAGAACAGTATGGAGGTTCCTTAAAAATCTAAAAATAGAATTACATATGACTCAGCAACCCCACTACTGGTCATATACCCAGAGAAGACCATAATTCAAAAAGAAACATACACCTCAGTGTTCATTGCAGCACTATTTACAGTAGCCAGGTCATAGAAGCAACCTAAATGCCCATTGACAGATAAACATGTGGTAATATATACAATGGAATGTTACTCAGCCATAAAAAGGAATGAAATTGGGTCATTTGCAAAGATGCGGATGGACCCAGATACTGTCATATAGAGTGAAGTAAGTCAGAAAGAGAAAAACAAATATCATATATTAACACATATATGTGGAATCTAGAAAAATGGTACAGATGAACAAGTTTGCAAGGCAGAAATAGAGACACAGGTGTAAAGAACAAATGTATGGACACCAAGGGGGGAAAGCCTGGGGGGGATGGTGGTGGTGGTAGGATGAATTGGGAGATTGGGATTGACATATACACACTAATATGTATAAAATAGATAACTAATAACCTGCTGTATAAACAAATTAAATTTAAAAATAAAGAATTATTTTCATATTTCATGAGGGGACACCAGAATAAGGAGAAGTGCCTCAATTCTGCCAGCTTCACCCAGCTTGGAAACCAAGTCTCCCCGCTTCAGAGGTGAGGGACGTCAATCAGTCGACCCTCTGCTGCTCCGGCCTGAGGTCCCCTGCCTCTCTTTGGTTCTCCACTGTGAATAACCAATGTTCTTGGCTCCTTGTTTGATCTTAAAATCAGTGTTGGGTGAATCAGTCAGAAGACTTGGACATTCTGTTCAGAAAACAAGTTTATAAATTCATCAGGTTTTGCTGGATCTGCAAAAGTATCCTGGCATTCTCAATAGAATAGCAATCTTCTGTCCCCAGATGACTTCATGAAATGTGGGACTTGTGTGAGGAGATGATACAGACAGTTTCCCATTGCCCTGAAAGAGGCACACCCTGTCACAGCTCCCTGCCTTTACCCATGCTGTCCTCTCTTCCCTGCCCTTGTCCACATGTAGCATTCCTATGCATCTTTTAGAACTCATTTCGACTGTTATCATCTCCTTCATCAAGGCTTCACATACATTCTCAAGTTCTGCTTTCTTAACAAAGTCCCAGTTTTGTTCAGGTCTCCACTTACTCCTCTCCCACCCGGATGAGTGCCTGGTGAAAGGTACTGACTTTAGCCCAGCTCCCTGGAAGGCCTCATCAGTGTAAGCATAATCTCAGCCCCTTTGCCAGATTGGATCTGTAGCTTTGACCAATCAGACAAGAGTGGAAACATATAAGGGCGCTTGGTCCTCACAAGTAGGGTGGGATTTGAGGAAGAAGTGCTCAGCCCTCTTCCTCTGGACATGCTGTGTCTGGCTGTGGCCTTGGGGTGGCTGCCATCTCCTCACTTCCAGCCTGAGGATGAAGCAAACACTGATGATAACAGAGCAGAGACAAGGACAAAAATCTGAGTTCTTCAAAGCTTTGTAGAGCCATTGAAACAACCAGACTTGAGGTTGGCCCTACTTCTAGATGCCTTCATATATAAGATAGTAAATGGCCTTATTAACTGCCAGAGCCCTACTTTCTGTTTCTTGCAGCAGCTGAAAGCCTCCTAATTTATCCAATGCTTTTCCTTAACTACAAGCCACACCTTCAGTCAGAATTGGGTATTTCTTCCTTTGATTGCTATAGCACTGTGTATATACCTCTATCAATACATCAATTCTGGGTTTTAATGATCCACTTATATGTCTATCTTCCTTACTATGAAATCTTCAAGGATCATATTTTTATTTGATTCACACTTTACTTATTTATTTTTAGAGTTTAGTGTTATGGCTGACACATATCAAGTAATTAATGAATATTTGATGAATGAAGGAATGGATTTACTCAGAATATGTCAAGTGAGTGCCATAGGCAGCCTTAGGCATAAGCAATTTAAATAACTCCTTGAGATCCTAGCCCTTTAGACCCTGCTTCCAGGACTGACTGATTTTTCCCTCATCTGTCCATCTGTCCATCCAATCCACAGAAATGCCAGGCACCATGCCAACCCCTAGGAATTCAGAGAGATACCCTGTCCTCTGCTGGTATAGATTCCATTCTGCCCTCCACAATGTAAATTGGGGGCCCTCTGGCCCTTTGATACCACTTCAGGTATAAACTCTTTCTGGGGGCATGTGGGAAGCTGGCAATGGACAGAACTACAGCTCTCAGTATAAACATATAGGCCAGCACTGACAAGGAAATGCTTACTTTTCTGTCCAGGAAGTACAGGTGGACACACATCCAAGAGAGAAAAATAGCAGAGGGTGCTGCTTCCCATCTGAGAACTGGGGGCCCTGATTCCCACTGGGCCTAGTTACACAGAGTCACTGGGCACATCTGCTGAATTGTCTTTCTGGCCGATGGTGGCTGTTTAGTAACGGAGAGAGCTTGCAGCTTCCTAAGAAGAGAACACTCTCTAGAAATTTAAGGATTTCTGAGTATTCCTATTTGATTCCCTGTTTTTTCTTCTAGTCCAGAAAATTACATACTGCAAGCCACTGGGAAGAAGGCAGGAGAAGGTCAGACTCTAGATATAGCCAGGACCTTCAAAGATTCTGGAGTTCTCCTTGTTATCAGGACATAATATGTTTAAGTGTTCAGAGTTCAAGTAGTATCTCTGTTGGTAGACTGTGAACTTCTCCTAATCATCCTTGCAATTCCCAACGGTCCCTAAGAGTTCCAGTCTTCTGGGAAGATCTTTTCCTTTAATATTCAAATAAAATAACTCAAATAACTGGCCACTGTAGTTTAGGGAAGTACAACACTCTCTCCAGCATTCTGAAAATGCCTAACGGAGTACTTGCCTTCCTCTGCTGGCTTCTTGTCATCTCTCTCCCTCAACTTCGAATTCCAACTAATTCTTGGTCATCCTTGGTTTCTCACCAGCACTCCTGCCAACTGCTACCCTCTTTGTTCTGTTTCCCCCAGGATGTGGGCAGAGTTCCCTCTTCCTTCATTTCTAAAGCACTGTTAATCACATGAAGGCTATTGTATATAACAGATTTTAACTAAATATTAACAGAGAGGCATCTTTAATTCTAAAATTCTTTAGCTATCCCTTCACAGAGAGTTTATGACCAACCAATTCTCTTGTTGTAGCTAAGACCTGTTCTATTTCTTCTTTTACCTGATCCCTCAAGAGATTCCAAAATTCCTATTACTGGATCTCAGAACACTTTTTAAATTATGCTGATCATTTTAGTTCCCTTTATTTTGGTATTTCCAGTGCAATCTGCAACCTGACCTCTACCTTCCCTGTCTAAACTGTTGGTGTATTTCCCTAAAAAGACAAATTTTTCTCTCATGTCTCTTTTCTTGCATCCAGATTGTAGAAAAGACTAAAGTAAGATTTAAATGAGCAATTTTTAAATCTCCTCATTGCACTTGTTTCTCAGTTTAGATGCGATATACTTGGTATGTGAGGTTCTTGGCATGTGGCAAAACTCAATCTTTAACAAGAGTAATATTCGATATTTCCTTGAAGATAGTGATTAATCTCATGAATATTTCATGTGTTGTTTCCCTTTTTCATCTTGTGATCCTTTTGAAGACTCCCATAAATTCTCTCTTGAACCCTAATTCTCAATCCAAACAGAGCAAACTGTAAAGTCCACTTTGTGAATGCTCTCATCAGCAAGCAAAGCAATTTCACACTCCAGCTGGCTTCTGAGTAACACCCAATTGTCACTTTACTCTGAGAGTCTTAGTTTCCTCTTTTGTAAAATGAGGAAGTTTGCCTACTTTTTCTGTAGCTTCCTTCCAGCTTTAGAATACCATGTATGCCTCTTGGAGATGATGGGGGAGGAGATAAGGGGTTGGATCCAGGAAGTGGAAAAGGCCAGCTAATCTTATTTGTATATCCGACCATCTGCTGCCATTAACACTAACAGCCGCTATTTGTTTTTTAGTAATCGAGCGATCTCAACTCTCCAGTTTAAGAAATAAGTGAGTACTAATCTTGATTTAAGCGCTGAGAGCCTCATATTTCCCCGTTCCCTGAAATAAGACTATTAATACTGACCCCTATCTGGTTTGATAAACAAAATGTTTCAACTAAAATTAAGTGATAGGGGTAATACAATTCAAGTTTGAAAAAAAGATTTTTCTCCTTAATTTTAATTTAAACCATCTTCCCTTTCTTCTGTAACTGTTTCAAAACTACCCAAGAAGACCTAAGAATTAATAAATGGAGGGACAGTTGTACGGAAGAATTAAAGAAAAAAATGCAGGATTAATGTCTGAGGTTAGATTTTAGCTTGCTTGGAAATGTTAAAAAAAATTAAGTTGAAGCACCATCTAGTGGCTCTCAATTGTGTTTTATAAAAGTTGCTCCCAATTTCCCTCAGTTTAGGACCACAATTAATTTGTTGTGCATGTATATGTGTATGCACATATGTGTTCAGAAAAGAAAAAGAAATGTTTTTTGTCTTATGTAGGGGTAGGAGGTTGAGAGGGAGTAGCTTAGCTTTTTACTCTGCCCAGAAAATCTTGGCAGTGAGAATGGAACAGACAAGAAGCATGAACTTGGATTAATCTCTTCAGGGAATGATGGAGTCTTTTTCATGGAAAAAGAATTAACACAATAAAGTCCCATAGATTTCAGTTCCTCTGTTTTCCCTGCTCACATCCTCTCTAAGAGCCCACAACAGTATCTTTATCTTCCCAATCCTATAATGCAGACATGTCCTCGCATGTCTAGGGACCAGCTGACTATTAGGTCATCTTTGCACACCCCCAGATTCCCACGTCCTTTCCTATCACAAGCCTACAGCATTCCTTGAGCTTACACAGCCAGCAATTCCTCTGGAACTGTCATAGAGATGGCTCTCATACCTATGATTACTATATTCTGAAGTTATATCTGTTTCATTATCTCTAAGGGAAGAACAAAAATAGGCCATGACAATGCACATGAATAGAACATAATCCATGTTGCAAGATTGACAGCAAACCTTATGATTGGTAAACTAGATATTTGTATCAATCAGATTAAGTTCAACTACACATGGATTAAAACCCAAAACGACAGTGCCATGAACAAAATAGCTTATTCTCTCTCACACAAAAGTTTAGAGGTAGGTGGTCTATGGCTACTCCGTGCTCATCAGGGACCAGGGTCCTCCCATCTTTCTTTTCCACCATCTTAATGAGTAGCTTTCATCCTCAGTGTTACCTAAGACCCATGTTGGCTGCTGGACTTCCAGTCATCACACCAATGTTGCAGTCTAGGAGATAAGAAGAAAAAGCAAAAGAGGACCTCTTCTTTCTCTTTAAAGAGCTTTCCTAAAAATATCACACAAAATGTTTGCTTACACTTCATTTTTGAAAATTTTTGTGGGTGGTCATACTGAGTTGCAAGAGAAACTGAGACGTATCTTTTAGCTAAGTATGTCTCCACACTGAATAAAATTGGAGTTCTATTACTAAGCAGTGTATCAGAAACCTAATGTCACAATAGTGCTCTGTAACAAACAACCACAAAAACCACTGTGACAATTGGTCAAATGTCAGGGATTAACTCGGGGGTCAGGTAGGCAGCTCCTCTGATCTTGACTCAGCTTCTTCTCACTTTTGGGAGATGGCTGACGACTATTGGATTGTGTAGGCTGGCCTCAACAGTGAAGTGGAGGATGAGCCTGGGGTGTGTCAGCTCTGTTCTGCATGTTTCTCATCCTCCAGAAGACTAGCTCAGGCATGTTCTTGTGGAGTAACAAAAGAAACTTGCAGGAACTCTTGAGACCTAGGCTCAAAATTGGTACATGCCACTTCTGCCTCATTTGATTGGATAATGCAAATTACATGGGGTGGAAAAATATGCACTTTCTTTATGAAAAGAACTCCAAGGTTATTGACAAATTACATGAGTAGTGGGAGAAGAGAAAATTTGGAATCATGAATACAATCATTTACTCCTCATTACTGTGAGGAGAAAAGAGAAAATGAGCATTGAACCAGGCAGCTAGCAATCTGTGCAACAGTATCTTTGAGTCTGTGATTGAATTGTGGTACTAGGCTTTTGTCCATTTTATGCCCTGTCTTAAAAGTGAGGGAATTATGATTTTAAAAGAAAGAGAAAAGAGCAAATATGTTATACATGACATTATTTACTAATTTATTTCTTGACTCATGTTCAATTAACTAATGGAGTAGGTATTAATCTTAGCATTTGTCTTACTGTTTACTGTAGGCAGAGACTGGATGTATAATATATGTACCCAAAACCTGATTCTATTTCTTCCAAGGCAGCTACATTACATTTTTCAGCTTCCATAGAAGTTGTGTGGCTATGTAACAAGCACCAGCCAATGGAATGTGACCAGAACCGATTACTACTAAAATCCTCCATCTCTCTCCGTTTCTCTCTCTCTCTCTCTCTCTTTCTCTCCATCTCTCTCCCATTCACCAGCTGAATGGAAAATACTCTGAGAAGAGCAGAGCCATAGGATAAAATGCTAGCGTACAGCAGAATTCTTCCTGCCACCCACCTTAGCCCCACCAACCTACATTGGAATGTGAAGTGAGCAACAATTAAATTTTTGTGCATGAATACACTGAGATTTGGGGGTTGTTTGTCAACAGCTAGACTATCCTCCTTATGTTAGTGTCCTCCAGGTAGTATGCATTCATTTTATCTCTTAGAGTTTTGCTTAAAATAAAAGTAACAACCCAAACCACCTTCCACTTTATACAATAAAATTTTCCTTTAACTAAAAGGACCATTTTTTACTATAGGATTGCCATAAATATCAATGAAGTTAAGGTTCTAGTCTACAGTGGCCCTAGAATATGTTAGAGTTTCACCAAGCACTCCTACTCTTACCACAGTTAACCCATTGTGTAGTGCAGACAAGAAACTGAGACACTGGAGCTCTAAAAGGTGAGATGACATTCAGCACTGTCTTCAGTGATTCTAACAGTTCCTTATGTGGGATCAACTTACAATTTCTTCAGAAATGCAAGTGCTGCTAAAAACGACTCCTGGCCATTTATTTAACGATCCGGTCAAACATGCAATACAAATACCTCAGTAATTGCTAGCAAGCGAGAAAAGGATGTGAGGTCAGCTATGGTCTGACTTGAAAGCAGTGTTTGTAGTGGTTCCAGCCATTGCAACGTTGATTAACATCTCAAGTGGGTAGAGGAAACAACCAGATAGGATGAAAGCACCATCCAAAGAATCCAGTGGGTGTAGAAAAACTGCACAGTATTGTTATTTGCCTTTTGCTGAGCCATCTTCCTCTTTCGGCTGAGAAGCAGGGTTGTTTCTCTTTTGCAAATAAGAACTCAGTAGGGCAAGGGGAAAGTAGATGAGTCGTCCTAGGCATTTATAATGGCAGGCGACAAGCTTTTGCATGTGTATATACATATACACTAAGAATTTGAAACAGGTTTGACACCTATCACACGAATTCTAAACACAAATATATCTAACAGTAACAGGAGCAGTTGAGCTAGATGTTGAACCCGAAGGCTGATCTCAACTGGCTGCTTTTTTGTGATATCAAGTCTAAATTAACTTCCAGATTTTTTTAATTTTCTTGCTCTAGAAAAAAACATAAAATATAAAATTAAGCAGAAATGAATGCAAGCCTTCAGAAGTATAGAAACTGGGAAGTAAACACTGAAGGAGCCCCAGCTAAACTTCATTTCCCCCACAGAATTTTCAAAGGATGGTCTAGGACAGGTCTTTCCCAGGGAAAAACTACAATGAAGCAGACTCTCTTGCCCCAGCGATGCAAGGATTTCTGCCTGGGATCTCACTTGTTAACAAGGCTTTTATGTCAAAGAAGGAGCTGGGGCACAAACAGTGTGCCAAAAAATGGGTCAAGCTTTTCCCACGACATTGTAAACACAAAGTCTTATAATAATGTTTTCTTTCTAATGAGTCTGTATTTTTCACTCTTCATCTCCTACCTGCAATCATTTGTTCTCTGGAAGTAGATGAAGCCTACAGTGACTAGGATAACCAAGAAAAGAGAGAATTTCACATAGAGAATGATCAGTAAGCCTGATGCTGGGAAATCCCAGGGTTCTGATGCCTTTAAGCATAGGCAACACAGACAGGGGTGAAGAGCCATTTCAAAAATTCTTCTAATGAAAAAATTAGAGTCTATAGTTTAAAAGAGCCTTTTACAATATTCCTAAAAGTTCACAGACTATCATAGTCAAAACCCCTTCTAAATTACAATTTGAATTCTGCTAGTGTATAATTCTTTCAAGACAGAATTTAGGAATGGTGTCTTTGTTTTTGTACATGGTATTTTTTTTAATAGTTTAGACTGTTATATTATTTATTACTTCTTGATATCATTCTTTATCAGATAATCTTTCCCAACTCCAGACATTTGAAGAATAGAATTTGTTTATAGCTTGATTGATTACAATGTCTTATAGGACAAAGAAGACGTTTTAACATCACATTTCCATTTGCAATTTGAAACTCTTCTGCCAACTGGGCTTTTCCAAAGGACCTGCCTCTCTGAAATTGTTCCCTTTTCTATTAACTTTTGTAATAATCACATTGCAAAGAATTAATGAGATTAATTGAGGTATGTTTAAATAATCTTGTATAGTACCTCATTTGTTAATTTCCCTTCCTCTTGCTTTTCTTCAAAACCAAATTTAAGGCGTTTAATTTAATAGCAAATCTAAGAGTTACCCTGAGTCCATTTAAAATGCTAATTAGATGGGCTTCCCTGGTGGCGCAGTGGTTGGGAGTCCGCCTGCCGATGCAGGGGACGCGGGTTTGTGCCCCGGTCCGGGAGGATCCCACATGCTGCGGAGCAGCTGGGCCCATGAGCCATGGCCGCTGGGCCTGCGCGGCCGGAGCCTGTGCTCCGCAACGGGAGAGGCCACAGCAGTGAGAGGCCCACGTACCGCAAAAAAAAAAAAAAAAAGCTAATTAGATAACATTTTGTACACACAATTAGCATTATATTAATATTTTATTTTTATGGTATTAGAGTCATCATGAGTCATTAACATAGTATGTTTTTAGTAAATATTTTCTGAATGAATAAATGCACAGTAAGCATTGTAAAACCTTCCCAGTTTTATATGAAAAAAGGAAGTGTACTTTCTAACTTCCTGTGTAAATGTTAGTCTTTTGGGGCATTATTCTTAAATATTTTGAGCACTATTTTATGGTACTTTCTACACAGTGAAGTGGTTTTGTTACTGAGTTTCTGTCACCCCTTTAGTAGGGTATTTTGTCTTCCTACTTTCATTTATCCATCTGTGAAATGGCCCCAAGAACTGCTGAAAAGATAAAATGGGACTAATTAGGACCATCATTCTGAAGTCTTTACTCCTATGAAAATGGCAGCCAAAGAGTGTGTGAACTCTAAGTACTAGTCTGACTCTTCACTCACTAGGTCATGTCATCCTGTTAAATAATCTGCTCAAGGTCTAAACTAGAAGACTATCTCCTAGGCACTGTCAGGGAAGAAGAAGAAGACACGTCACATCCCTCAAAAACCTCACAATCCAATTGGAGAGTCAGACCCAGACAAATGAAAAGATAACTTACAAGACACTAAACAGCGCTAAGTGAGCGTTAAGGATTGTAAATCATCTAAGGAATAAGAAAGCTTAATCAACTCCAACTGGGAGGTCAGGGTGAAGTGGAATTTGAACTGAGCCTTGCAGATAACAGGATTAAATAGCTTAAGAGATAAAAAAAAAAAAAGACTTTTCAGGGGAAAGAAACAATATGAGCAAAGTTTTGAAGATGAGTTAACTTTAACCATATTTGGAGCGTAGAGTGGGATATATAGAGATGAACTCTGTGATGATCTGAACTTAAGTCTGCAGTTATTTGTGTCAGGCACTGTGCCAAACTCTGGGGATATGGAAATGAATGATATGGTTCCCATTCTCAAGGAGCTTACCCAATACTGGGAGTCAGAGAAGTGGGCGGTCAATTAAAGGGCTAGAGAAGTACTCAGACAGAGGCATGCATGAGGCTTTATGTGAGCACAGAGAAGGAACAGCTAACCAAACTTCAGGGCAAGAGAAAATTATCCCAGGAGTTATATCAAACTAAGTCTTAAAACTTCAATAGGAATTGATCAAATGGAATGGAAGAAGAGAGTTGGGGAAAGAAGTATACTATGAAGAAGTAGAAATTGCTTGTAAAAGAGAAAGAAGACTAAAAGAGGATAACACTTTTGAGTAGCCCAAAGAGGCCCATATGCATGGGGTACAGGCTGGAGAATAGCAAGACACAAGGCAAGGAGAGCAGCAGGCCAAAGTGATTTAGTTTTCCATGAGGCAAGGAGAAGTCACTGGGGGCACTGAAATAGGGGAGCAGCATGTTTTTCAATTTGGAAGTCACTGGCCACAGTATAAGGGAATGGAGGGAGGTAAGCTGGGGGACAGAAGACCTGTTGAAAGGACACTGAAATAACCCTGGTGAGAGATGATCATGTGCTCAATTAGTGTAGTCAGGAGAAAGAAAAATGTCTAGATTTAAGAAAGAATTTAAGGTAAAATCAGCAAAACATAGTAACTGATTTTCATTATGGGAAATAAGAAAAAGTGCTATTGTGGGATATTTTTAATTTTCTGGCTTGGGTCTTTTATCAAGACATAAAATATAGGTATGGAGTTACAGAATGGGTAGAGGAGAGGAATTATGTTTCAGGAATATGCACATTGGGGTGTCTCTGATGCATTCCAATGAACCTTTTCAATTGGAAATTGATTTTGATCATGGGGTAGCCAAGGAGAGAAATCTGGGCTAAAAATATAGATTTAAGAGTCAAGAATTAGACAATGGTGGAAGTCATGGGTAAGGATGAGACCTCTCAAGGAACAGGGGTAAAGGTGAAAAGAGAGTCAGTGATGGAACTCATAGAAATGCCTTCCTTCATGGAATGAGTAGTTGAAAAGGTATCTATTAAAGAAGACTAAGAAGTTGGCTGAAAGTTAATAAGAGAACCAAGTGAATATGGGAGGAAAACAGATAAGGGAAGAGAGACTGCATCAAATATCACAAAGAAGCTAATTAATAACAAGGAATTTAAAATTTATATTTTATTTGGCATCTGGGAGAACTTCAGTGCTTTTTATTAGAACATTTTATGTGCAGAGAGATGCATGTGAGTTAAGGAGTAGATGTGAGGTGGCATAGAAAAGACAGTGAATATAGAATCCTCCTTTTTTTTTTTAGATTTTTAAAATTGAAGTATGGTTGATTTACAATGTTGTGTTTGTTTCAGGTGTACAGCAAAGTGACTCAGTTTTAAATATATACTTTTTGAGATTCTTTTCCATTATAGGTTATTAAAAAGTATTGAATATAGTTCCCTGTTATATACAGTAGGTCCTTCTTGTTTATCTATTTTATATATAGTAGTCTATATCTGTTAATCCTAAACTCCTAATTTATCCCTCCTCCTTGCTTTCCCCTTTGGTAACCATAAATTTGTTTTCTGTGTCTGTGAGTCTATTCCTGTTTCGTAAATAAGTTCATCTGTATCGTTTTTTAAGATTCTACATACACGTGATATCATATGATATTTGTTTTTCTCTGTCTGACTTACTTCACTTAGTATGACAATCTCTAAGTCCATCCATGTTGCTACAAATAGCATTATTTCATTCTTTTTTGTGGCTGAATGATACTCCATTGTATATATGTATTAGGTTGCTTCCATGTCTTGGCTATTGTAAATAGTGCTATGAACATTGGGATGCATGTAACTTTTCAAAGATAGAGTTTTCATCTTTTCCGGATATGTGTCCAGGAGTGGGTTTGTGTTTTTTTTAAGGAACCTCCATAATGTTCTCCATAGTGGCTGCACCAGTTTACATTCCCACCAACGGTGTAGGAGGGTTCCCTTTTCTTCACACACTCCAACATTTATTATTTGCAGAGTTTTTGATAATGGCCATTCTGACTGGTGTGAGGTAATACCTCATTGTAGTTTTGATTTTCATTTCAATTTGTGATGCTAATTATTAGAGCTAAGAGCTTGAGGAAGTCATAGCATCTAGTTTTAAATATGGGAGGAAAACAGTCATGTTTATATAATCACTCTTAGGGAAAGGATTTGTGAAACAGAAAAAACTGAACAAAACATAGCAAGGATAATTAATGGAGCACAGCTTCTGAGGACATGAAAGAGGAAAATAGAGTATAAGTTGAATGTTTGGTCTACAGAAGAGAAGGTCAGGTGGAACTGGAGATAAATGCATGGGTCAGAGACAGGAAGTATAAAATAAGAGCCTGGAGTTGGTGGGAGATGAGATGGATACTAGAAAATAAAGATTAGAAGTGAATATACTGATACATGCTGCAACATGGGTGATTCTTGAAAATATTATGCTAAATAAAAGAAGCCAGTCACAAAGGCCACATATTATATGGTTCCATTTATATGAAATGTCCAAAATAGGAAAATCTATTGTGAAAGAAAGTAGATTATTGATTGCCTAAAACTAGAGGAATGTTGGAGTTAGGGAGTGATAACTAAAGGGTAGAGGGTTTTGTTTTGGAGTGATGAATATGTTCTAAAACTGATTGTGGTGATAGTTGTACAACTATGTTCAAAGACCACTGAATAATGCACTTTAAATGGGCAAGCTGTATGGTATATAAATAAGATCTCAATAAAACTGTTTCAAAAACAAATAAATATGACAGATGTTATGATGAATAATTAATAGATATGATTATTTTAATAATGTTATAATAATGAGTATAATAGCTAATGTGTACAATATAATTAATATAATAATAGTTAATATTTAATATAATACATACAATAGCTAATATTTATTGAGTACTGACTTTGTGCTAGGCACCATGTTAAGTATATTATTTTATTTAATAAACACAGTACCTCTGTGAGGTGGGTACTTTCATCCTATTTAACAGATAACCCACGAGACATTAACTAGATCTATTTTGGTGATCATTTCACAATGTATACAAGCATCAAATATTATGTTGTATACCTGAAACTAATATAATGTTATATATCAATTAAAAAAACAAAATCATGAGACAGAGAAATTAAATACTGTTCAAAGTCACACAGTTGGTAAATGAGAAGCCATGTATCACCAAAGGCATTGCCATGTATTACCAAAGGCATTGCTCCTAATCAACAGATAATATTCCCTGGAACAATACGAAGGCATGGACTTTGTCTTTTCATCTTTGTATTGTCTTTTCATCTTTGTATCACCAGGCTTAAACACATAATAACATTCAATAAATGTCTGGCCAATGAATTGGTTTCAGATGACAAGGGAGAAAGAGAAGGAAAACTTGACTTTTACTCAGAGTAGCAAATAAAGTGGTGACTACTATAAGAAGCAAAAACATCAGGAGGGAAATAATTATTGTTCTTGACTATCTACTGAATAAGTATTGTTAAGTTATATAAAAGTACTGATATTTTATACCAATAATTAATCTCAAAGTAAAAGCCTGGATCACTAAATTAGCAAATAATATTTTTATGGCTGCCAGAATAAAAGGTATTTAGAGAATATATTAGTAAGGAGTTACTGAGTTAATTCCTTCTCTTTGATAAAGGAATACAAACAATTTCTCTAGCATACTAATGCATTACCCAGTTAAATTTTAGAGAATATCTTCAAATTAGGAGCATAAGCTTTCTTATCTTCTGCTTGGTTGTTCACAGTCTTCTGGAAAAGGCTGAGCATCAAGTTCACTGCTCTCAAGAAACAGGTGCTTACATTGATCCATCTCTATGGACAAACTCTTGTTGCCAGTCAAGTGGGAGACAGAGCAGGACACATTAGGTACATGGCAGCCCTCCCAGTGGCATGTACTCTGGACAGTCACTGTGCCGTTGCCCCAATGACATTTTTGCTCAGTGACACAATCTCCCTCTGGGGTCCAGGAGATCTGTGCAGCTGGCTTCCCTGCAGCTGCCTTGCACACTGCAGTTCCATTCTCAGTTTGAACCAGGGTCACCTCAGGGGGCACTGCGGAAATGTAGGGGAAATGCTTCAGTCTTAACACACGGGCTCAATAGTCGTGGCCCACGAGCTCTAGAGCGCAGGCTCAGTAGTTGTGGCACATGGGTTTAGTTGCTCTGCGGCATGAGGGATCTTCCCAGACCAGGGATCAAACCTGTATCCCCTGCCTTGGCAGGCAGATTCTTAATCACTGTGCCACCAGGGAAGCCCTCTTTTTATATATTGTTGAATTCAGTTTGCTAATATTTTGTTGAAGATTTTTGCATCTATGTTCATTAGAGATATTGACCTGTAATTTTCCTTTTCTTGTAGTGTCTTTGTCTGGTTTTGGTATCAGGGTAATGGTGACCTCTTAGAATGAATTTGGCAGTGTCCCCTCCTCTTCATAGTTTGAGAAGGATAAGTATTAACTCTTATTTATATGTTTGGTAGAATTTCCCTGTGAAGCCAACCAGTTGTGAACTTTTGTTTGCTGGGAGTTTTTTGATTACTGATTCAATTTCACTACTAGTGATCTGTCTGTTCAGATTATCTATTTCTTCCTGATTCAGTCTTGGAAGACTGTCTGTTTCTAGGATTTTAGTCATTTCTTCTAGTTTGTCCAGTTTGCTAGCATATAAATATTTATAGTATTCTCTTATGATTTTTTTGTATTTCTCTGTGATATCAGTTGTAAATTGTCCTCTTTTATTTCTTATTTTGTTTATTTGCATCCTCTCTCTTTTTTTTCTTAATGAGCCTGGTTAAAGTTTTGTCAATTTTGTTTATCTTTTTCAAAAAACAGCCTTGGTTTCATTGATCATTTCTATTGTTTTCTTTCTTTCTTTCTTTCTTGTCTCTATTTTGTTTATTTCCTCTCTGATCTTTATTATTTATTATTCCTTCCTTCTGCTGACTTTAGGCTTTGCTTGCTCTTCTCATTCTAATTCCTTTAAAGAAATTAGGTAGGTTAAGTTGTTCATTTGAGATTTTTCTGTTTCTTGAGGTAGACCTGGTCACTATAAACATCCCTCTTAGAAATGCTTTTGCTGCATCCCATAGATTTTGGGAAATTGTGCTTTTATTTTCATTTGTCTTGAGGTATTTTCTGATTTCTTCTTTGATTTCTTTATTGACCCATTGGTTTTTTAGTAGCATGTTGTTTAGCCTCCACATGTTTGTGGGGTTTTTTCTTCCTGTAATTGATTTCTACTTTCATACTGTTGTGGTTGGAAAAAAAAAATGCTTGATATAACTTCTATCTTCTTAAAGTTATTGAGACTTGTTTTGTGGCCTAGTATATGATCTATCTGGAGAACGTTCCATGTGCATGTGAAAAGAATGTGTATTTTGCTGGTTTGGATGAAATGTCCTATAGATATCTATTAAGTCCAACTGGTCTAATGTGTCATTAAAGACCATTGTTTCCTTATTGATTTTCTGTCTAGAAGACCTGTCCATTGATGTAATTGTGGTATTAACATTCCTAATATTACTGTATTATTGTCAGTTTCTCCCTTTATGTCTGTTAATATTTGCTTTACTTTTTCAGGTGTTCCTATATTAGGTGCATGTATGTTAACAAATGTTATATCCTATTCTTGTATTGAACCCTTTATTATATAATGCCTTTTTTTGTCTTTTGTTACAGAATTTGTTTTAAAGTCTACTTTGTCTGAGATGAGTGTTGTTACCCTTGCCTTCTAGTCATTTCCAGTGCATAAAAAAGCTTTTCCACCCCCTAATTTTAGTCTGTGTCTTTTTTTTTTAATTGAAATATAGTTGATGTACAATATTACATAAGTTACAGGTGTACAATATAGTGATTCACAACTTCCAAAAGTTGATAGTTATTACAAAACACTGGCTATATTCCCTGTGTTATACAATATATCTGCATAGCTTATTTCATATATAATAGTTGTATCTCTTAATCCCCTACCCTTATTTTGTCTCTCCCACTTCCTTCACCCCACTGGTAACCACTAGTTTGTTCTGTAAATCTGTGAGTCTGCTTCTTTTTTATTATATTCACTAGTTTGTTGTATTTTTACGGTTCCACTTAAAAGTGATATCATACAGTATTTATCTTTCTCTATCTGACTTATTTCACTTAGCATAATACCCTCCAAGTCCATCCCTCTTGTTTCAAATGACAAAATTTCATTCTCCCCCATGTTTTCTGTTTTTGATGTCATATTTTACATCTTTTTATCTATCCCCTATTTATTGTAATTATATTTGATTTTATAATTTTTGTCTTTTAACCTTCATACTCGTTTAATTAAGTGGTTGATACATAGCCTTTTTATATATTTGCCTTTACTAGTGAGAATTTTCTTTTTCTATCAATTCTTAGTTCTTGTAGCCTTTTCTTTTCTGCTTAAACAAGATCCTTAAACACTTCTTGTATGATCAGTTTAGATGAACTCTTTTAGGTTTTTCTTCTGAAGCTCTTTATTTCTGCTTCAATTCTGAATGATAACTCTGCTGGGTAGAGTATCCAAAGTTTTAGATTTTTGCCTTTCAGCACTTTAAATATATCATGTCACTCCCTCTGGCTTGAAAAGTTTCTGCAGCAAAATCAGCTGATAGCCTTATGGGGACCCCCTTGTATGTGACCCTTTGTTTGTCCCTTGCTTCCTTTAAAATTCTGTCTTTATCTTTAACTTTGCCATTTTAATATGATATGTTTTAAATCATACCAATGTTTTCTTAGGTCAGTTTCCAAGGCAATAGAAATAAAAGCAAAAATAAACATATGGGATCTAATCAAACTTATAAGCTTTTGCACAGCAAAGGAAACCATAAACAAAATGAAATGACAACCTCTGGACTGGGAGAAAATATTTGCAAATGATGCGACTCATACGGGATTAATTTCCAAAATAAACAGCTCATACAACTCAATAACAAAAAAACCCCCAAATAACCCAATCGAAAAATGGGCAGAAGACCTAAACAGTAATTTCTCCAAAGATACACAGATGGCCAATAGGCACATGAAAAGATGTTGTTTATCATCACTAATTATTAGAGAAAGGCAAATCAAAACTACAATGAGGTGCCACCTCACACTAGTCAGAATGGCCATCATTTAAAAGCCTACAAATAACAAATGCTGTAGAAGGTGTGGAGAAAAGGGGACCCTCCTACTCTGTTGGTGGGAATGTAAATTGCTCCAACCACTATGGAAAACAGTATGGAGGTTCCTCAAAAAACTAAAAATTGAGTTGCCATATGATCCAGCAATCCCACTCCTGAGCATATATCTGGACAAAATTATAATATAATTTATCCAGATAAAATTATATGGCACTATTTACAATAGCCAAGGCATGGAAGCAACCTAAATGTCCATCAACAGTTGAGTGGATAAAGAAGATGTGGTATATATCTACAATGGAATACTACTCAGCCATAAAAAGAATGAAATAATGCCATTTGCAGCAACATGGATGGACCTAGAGATTATCATACTAAGTGAAGTAATCAGAAAGAAGAAAGAAAATTGCCATATGATATCACTTATATGTGGAATCTAAAATATGACACAAATGAACATATCTATGAAAAAGAAACAGATTCACAGATATAGAGAACAGACTTGTGGTTGCCAAGGGGGTTGGGAGTGGGAGAGGGATGGATTGGGAGTTTGGGATTAGCAGATGAAAACTATTACATATAGAATCAATAAACAATAAAGTCCTATTGTAAAGCACAGGGAACTATATTCAATATCCTGTAGTAAACCATAATGGAAAAGGATTTTTAAAATGTGATATGTCTTCATGTGGGTCTCCTTGGGTTCATTTTGTTTGGGAATTTCTTCAGGTTCAGGAAATTTTCAGCCATAATTTCACCAAATACATTTTCAACCCTTTCCTCTCTCTTCTCCTTCTGGGACCCCTATAATGCAAATGTTAGTATGCTTGATGTTGTCTCAGATGTCTCTTAAACTATCTTTATTTTTTTAATTTGTTTTTCCATTTGGTGCTCTGATTGGGTGATATTCATTTTTCTATCTTCCAGATTACTTATTCATTCTTCTCTATCACCTAGTCTGCTGTTAATTCCTTTTAGTGTATTTTTTATTTCAGTTATTGCATTCTTCAGCTCTAACTGGTTCTTTTTTTATATTTTCTAGTTCTTTGTTAAAAGTCTCACTGTGCTCATCTATTCTTTTCCCATGTTCTTTTAGCATTTTTATTACTATTGCTTCAACATTTTTATCTGGTAAATTATTTATCTCCATTTCATTGAGTTTTTTTCAGGATTTTTTCCTTGTTCTTTAGTCTGAAACACAGTCCTCTGTCTTTTTATTTTGTTTAACTTTATCTGTCTCTATGAAGTTAGGTGAAACAGTCACCTATCCTGGTCTTAAAGGGATGTCCTTGGGTGGGAGCATTACTATACAGTCTGCTTGTGCCCAGTGGCTTTTGTGAGATAGTTGGATCTGAAGTGAGCATGGGTCACATCTACCCCCAGGGTATGCTGGCAACCACCACCTTGGTGGGAGGTAGGGCTATAGGTGGAGGGGTAGAGCCAGAGCCAGATGTGAGCTGGGGTTTCTCCTGTGCCCAATGGCAGTCACCACCCTATCAGGGGCAGGGGCAGGGCCCAAGGGTTTGGAGCAGAAGCCCTGAGGGAGCTGGGTTTCTTCCCATGTGTGATGGCAGTCTCTGCCTTGGTTGGGGTACTGGAAAGGGCCTGAGGGCTTGAGACTGCATATCAATGCTGGGTCATTTTTTCCCCATTGTGCACACTTTGATTAGAGACTGGGTCAGGCCAGAGGGTTTGGTGCCTCACTACTGAGCTGATTTTGCTCCTGCTGGCAATGTCAGTCTCTACCCTGGAGCTAGTTTAGCTCCTCCTAAAGGTGGACCAGAACATGTTTGCTGGCAAAGGCTGACTCCACCTGGTCCGAGGCAGGGTTGGGTCCAAGCTGGTTCTGTTTCCTCTAAGTGTACATACTCTCCTTGGTAAAGGCAGCCTTCACCCAAATGGAGAGCAGGACCAGAGCAGGAGGGGCTACAGCAGTCACCCAATGTGGCTAGGGTGCACACTGGGGCTGCCCTGGCAAGCTGGCCAGAGCCCTGGCAGTTTTCAATCTGCTTCTTCCATGCTGTGCCCTGGAGTAAGCAAGCATGTGTGGTGCTTTTCAAGAGTGTTATCTTGGTTTCTTTCAGCTCTCTAGTAAGTCCCATTGGTTTTCAAAGAGGATTCATCTTCTTGGTATTGGACCCTTGTGCTGGGGTACCTCAAAATCCTTGCCCCGCAGGGAGGATCCCTCAGCCCGTGACGTCCCCCTCCTCTTCTGTTTCTGTGTTAAGGGTTGGGTCCTGACCTGATAGCTTCTCCTCCCTTCCTAACCAACTTCATGGGGATCTTTCTTTACAGTGTTGGTTGTAGAAGAGCCTTTCTACCGGTCTCCAAGTTGTTTTCAATAAGAGTTGTTCCACGTGTAATTGTATTTCTGATGTGTTCATAGGGGAGGTGAATGCAGCATCCTCCTATTCCACCATCTTGATCTCCCTCTCTATGTTTAACTTATTGAAGACTCACCAAACTGCTGTTAACAATGATTGCACCATTATACATTTCTACCAGCAATGTATAAGTGTTCCAATTCCAGGGACTTCCCTGGTGGTCGAGTGGGTAAGACTGCATGCTCCCAATGCAAGGGCCCCAGGTTTGATCCCTGGTCAGGGAACTAGATCCCGCATACATGTGACTACCAAGAAGCCCACATGCCGGAACTAAAGATCCAGCATGACGCAACAAAGATCCTGCATATCACAACTAAGACCCAGCGCAGCCAAAATAAATAAATAAATAACTTAAAAAAAGAGTTCCAATTCCTCTATAACCTTGCCTACACCTGTTTTCCATTTCAGTAGTAGTAATAGTAGTAGCATCCTAGTGGGTGTTAAGTGGTATCTCATTGTGGTTTGGTTTGCATTTCCCTAGTGACTAGTGATATTGACCATCCTATCATGTGCTTGTGCCTACTTGTACATCTACCTTGGGAAAATGCCTATTCAAGTCTTTTACCCATTTTTAAATTGGGTTGTTTGGTTTTGAGTAGTACAAATCTTTTATATATTCTGAATACTTAAACCGTATCAGATATATGATTTGCAATTTTTTTTTCATATTCTGTGCATTGTTTTTCACTCTTTTGGTAGTGTATTTTGACATAAAACTTTGTGTACAAAGTTTTTAATTTTGGTAAACTCTGATTTCTCTATATTTTCTTTGAATGCTTGTGCTCCTGATGTCTTATCTAAAAATTATTGCCAAATCTAAGGGGATTGAAGATGTTTTCTTCTAAGAGTTTTATAGCTTTAGTGCTCATACTTAGGTTTTTAAAATCTACTTGGGGTTAATTTTTTAATATGATGTGAAATAGGGATCCAAGTGTATTCTTTTTCATGTGGGGATCCATTTGTCCCAGCACAACTTGTTGAAGAGACTTTTCTTACGTACAGTGAGTGAATGGTCTTTGCACTTTTGTTGAAAACCAATGGGCCATGGGAGAATGGTTTTATTTCTGGACTCTGAATTCTTTTCCATTGGTCTACATGTGTTTCTTTGGCCAGTTCCAAACTGTTTCAATTACTGTAAACCTGTAGGAAGTTTTAAAATTGGGAATGTCAGTTCTCCAACTTTATTTCTTTCTCTCAATATTGTTTTGATTATTTGGAGTCCCTTGCAATTCCATATGAATTTGAGGTTTTTACATTTCTGGAAAAAAAAAGAGGCTACTGGAATATTGATAGAGATTACATTAAATATGCAGATTTCTTTGAAGAGTATTGTCATTTTAACAATTATTACATCTCTTATACATGAATACAGAATGTCTTTCCATTTATTTAGATCTTCTTTGAACAGTTAATTTCTTTGAACAGTTTTACAGTTTTCAGTGTACAAGTCTTGCAACTCCTTGATTAAGTTTATTCCTCAATATTCTTTTTGATGTTATTGTAAATAAATTTCTTTGAACAGTTTTACAGTTTTCAGTGTACAAGTCTTGCAACTCCTTGATTAAGTTTATTCCTCAATATTCTTTTTGATGTTATTGTAAATAAAATTGTTTTCTTAGTTTTCCTTTAAGATTGTTCATTGCTAGTGCATAGAGATACAATTCATTTTTCATGTTGATTTTGTATTGTGCAACTTTGCTGAATTTGTTTATTAGTCCTAATTGTACTGGTGGGGGAGTACTACGTTTAGGATTTTCTACATATAAGAAGATCATGTCATATGTGAACAGAGATAGTTTTATATCTTCCTCTCCAATGTGGACATCTTTCATTTCTTTTACTTGTTTAATTGCCCTGGCTAGAACTTCTGGTATAATGTTGAAATTCCAAAAAATAGAAGTAGAAAAAGTGGACATTCTTGTCTTGTTCCTGATCTTAGGGATAAAGCTTCCAGTTTTCATCACTAAATATGATATTAGCTGTGGGGAGGGGTTTAAATTCCCTTTATTATGTTAAGGACTTTCCTTCCATTCCTAGGTTGTTGAGTGTTCTTATCATGAAACAGTGTTGGATTTTGTCACATGCTTTTTCTATATCAATTCAGATGATCATGTAGGCTTTTTTTCCTTCAATCTACTCAAATGATGAATTACATTGATTGATTTTCATGTATTGAACTAACCTTGCATTCCTAGGATAAATCCCACTTGAGCATGGTGTATCATTCTTTTAACATGCTACTGGATTCAATTTGATAGTATTTTGATGGGGATTTTTACATCTATATCCATAAAGAATATTGGTCTGTAGTTTTCTTTATTTGTTATGTCTATGTCTGGTTTTGATATCAGGGTAATGCTGTCCTCATAGAATGAGTTGGTAAGTGTTTCCTTCTTTTCTGTTTATTGAAAACAAAATTGAGAAACATTGGCATTAATTCTCCCTTAAATGTTTAGTAGAATTCACCAATGAAGCCATTTGGCGCTGGACTCTTATTTGTTGAGAGGTTTTATATTACTGATTCAGTCTTTTTACTTATTACAGATGCTCAGATCTTCTGTTTCTTCTTGAGTCAGTTTTGGTAATGTGTGTGTTTCTAAGGGGTTATCAATTTCATGTACGTTATCCAATTTGTTGGTATACCATTGTTCATAGTATTCTATAAATAATAATACTTTTTATTTCTGTAAGTTTGGCAATACTGTCCCTTTCATTCCTGACTTTAGTAACTTGAGTTTTCTCTTATTTTTTAGTCAACTGGCTAATTTTATTGATCTTTTAAAAAACTACCTTTTGGTTTTACTGACTCTATTGTTTTCCTATTCTTTATTTTATCTCCACTCTAATCTTTATAATTTCCTTCTTCGGTTAGCTTTGGGTTTAGTTTGCTCTTCTTGTCCTGTTCCTTAAGGTGTACATTTAGGTTATTGATTTGAGATTTTCTTCATTTTAAACATAGGGTTTCACAGCTATAAATTTGCCTCTGAGCACTGTTTTCATTTTCTGTAAGTTTTGGTATCTTACGTTTTTATTTTTATTCATCTCAATGTATTTTATAATTTCCATTTTCTTTTCTGTCCCATTATTAGTTTTAAAAAATGATGTTTAATTTCCACATATCTTTGAATTCTCTAGTTTCATTCAGTGATGGTAGTCAGAGAAGATACTTCATATGATTTCAATCTTTTTAAATATTGAGACTTGTTTTGTGGCCTAACACATAGTCTATCCTGGAGAATGTCCCATGTACACTCAACAAAAAATGTGTATTCTGCTTTTTGGGGGTGGAGTGTTCTGTATTTCTGCTAGGTCTAGTTGGTGTATAGTATTGTTCAAGTCTTCTATTTCCTTATTGGTTATCTGTCTAGTTGTTGTATTCATTATTGAAAGTGGGTTATTGAAGTGTCCAGCTATTATTGTAGAACTGCCTATTTCTCCTTTCAATTCTGTCAAATTGTGTATATGTTTATAATAATTATATCCTGCATATGTTATATCCTATATACTGACTTTGTTCTCAAAACTTAGACATTTTTATTTGCATTGGAGATAACCTATTTCCTATGTACCAAAATCTGTTTACTTTCAAGGTCACTTTTGGAGACTTTACAGTCTTTCATCAACATGGCTTAAGCTGCTTCTGCTTGGACCTGTCTGGGGCTCCAGGTAGTCTGTCACCCTCCACAATCAGCTTGCCTCCCTGCACTTCTTCCCCAATTCTCTGGACAGCCTTTCTCATCTTTCTCTTCTACCTGCCTTTCTAAAGTGCATATTTAACACTGAAATAGTTACTTACATGAATTTCCTGTTCAGGTTGATTCTTATCACAGATATTTCCACCACTAATACAAACATTTTATCTAATATCTTTAAACACATGAATGGAAATATACCACATACACACAAACCAAATATTAGGTTTTCACAGTGTGGTCAATTGTGGTCATCATTAAACATCATGGCTCAGAAGAAATTGTTCTTTGCTTATTTCTCGTCTGAACCACAGGCAAGGTGGTTGGTTATGTTAATGCTATAATTGCTATAACTGTTGTAACATTTTAGCAATATATTATTTAATCAGTAGTCTCTAAATTGTTGTGACTATGAATAAGACTTTGTTAGTATGTTTTATTTTATTTTGATCCTGAGAGGGTTTTTTTTTTATCTCTTTTTCTCAGAATGAAAACTAGCTCTGCTAATAACTCTATGATTACACTGTCAGATATAATAGATCCTACCACACATTCAGTGAGTGGCATGACAGAGAGATAGACATATTCTGGACTAGGGTGAGCTACAATGGGTTATTGTAGATGGTGATATCCCACCAAAAAATAAATAAATAAAAATTTTAAATCATGATTGGTGATGAACAATAAATCCATTTAAATATATAGTTAAAACTAAATACTTGAGAGAATTATGTATAAAGAACACAAGTGTTTTAAACCTTCAAAATGTAAAAATAATATATAACCAACAAATCAGAAAGTGGGAGGAAAGGCTGTTTGAAGAAGTGTAAAGTTGGTCTTTATCTTATCTCCCTATTGGCAGGGAGTCAACAGAAACAGTGACAGTGAAAAAACAGGTTTAAAATGTACAGTTACATCATCCTCTTAATATTGTTCACAATCTTTTTTTAACTTACATAACTCCTTTAGAAATGAGTGTCTCATCTGGTAAGGATATTTTTTTTCAATATGTAGGGGGCAATAGTCCAAACTCATTGGAATAGACACTCTCTACTTGGCATGCTGTGCTTTTGTTTTGGTTTTTAGTTTATTGGCTGCCTTATACATCATTATGATACACCAGAAAATACTGCTTCTGAAAAGGAGCTTACTTTTTTATATTTAAGCTAAATTTTTTTAGAGCAGTTTGAGATTCACAGAAAAATTAAGCAGAAAGTACAAGGAGCTCCTGTTTGCCCTCTACTCCCACACGTGCATAGCCTCCCTGATTGCAAATATCCCCAGCAGAGTGGTACATTTGTTACAATCAGTGAACCAATAATGATGCAGCATTATCACTCAAAGATCGTAATTCACATTAACGTTCACTTTTGTATGTGGTAGAGACATTTTTATCTCACATTCAGTAATGACTTCTGCTTCTTTTGCTAGCTTAAAATAAAGTAACAATAAATGTAATAATTTTTATTTAAAGTAATTTTTATTTAAACATGCTTATATGAAATAATTTTTATAAAATAATTTCTGTCTTTCCTTCTTTTTACATATAGTCATAGAAAAGTGTTCAGCTAATGTTAACACTGGTTGTTTTGAGTGGTGGAATTTACATTTTTCTGTATTGCCTGAATATCCTGTAATAAATGTTTCATCTCACAAAAATAAAATGCCATTATTTTTTTTAAAAACAACTAAAGAGAAAATTATACACCTTAGGGACCACTGATAAATATTTCCACAGTAAGTGTTAATGCTGATTTATAACATATTTGGCAGAATTGACTTAGAAAGCTATCCTGAAAAACAGCAGGAGACTTGGATAAAAAAGAGAAAGATATAGTAAACAATTAGATTTGGGAAGATAAGAATAAGTGGGATAAATGGAATACTTCAAATGTTTATTTAGGCTAAAAATGGAAAGTATTTACATCAAACATAACCCATACTTAAGGCAGGTTAGACCAACTCCCATAGTGTACTCTTCTGCTATGGCAGCAGTAACAAAATACCACAGACTGTTTGGCTTAACCCCATGGTGTTTGTCCAAAAGGCAGGTTATTAAGGTTGGAAGGTGTGTTTGTTGGTAGTCAACAAAAACTGAGGTTATGCTTGTGTTAATTTTAAAGAAAGTGGCTAATAAAAATCTAAATGTTTATTTATAAAACATGATGAAAACAAAGAAAGAGAGGAAGCTCTGAAGCTAAGGAATGAGTTTTAGTCTTAACTATCAGAACCTGTTATAACTCTAAAAAAAAAAAAGAGAGAGAGAGAGAGAGAGACTCACAGCCAGGAACTCAGTAATTTACAATCAATTCAGGTAAACCAAATGATACAGCTTATGAATTTTCATTATATTTTCACACTTGATAACATTTTATAATTTTATATAATTTTCTAAAGTTATGTTTTCCAAACTTAAAACTAATTCAGTCATAAGTGATCCTAATATGTATTTCATATTGGCTAAAACAGCAATTCTCAGGCTTTTGGTCTCAGGATTTCTTTATACCCTTAAAAATTGTTGAGAATCCCAAAGAATTTGCCTTAGAAAAATTTGGAGACACACCCACACAAATACACAAATACTCCATAAGCCATTAAGGCAATATTATCAACATATGCCATGTAGCATCTAGAAAACTAATGTGCACTAATGCAAGAGAATGTAAGTGCCAAAAGCAAATAACTTATTAGTATTATTATGAAAATATAAAAAACCTTGAAAACCTCCTGCAAGTGTTCCTTGGACCACATTTCAACTAGAGCTAAGCTAAAACAAGCTTGAAAGCTCAAAGATTATTCTTCTTTTATCCATTTGTGTGCCAAAAAATGTTAGGGAGGAGGAAAATGTAGAAAAAAGAAAAATGTAATTTCATTTATTTAGTCCCATTATTTTTCATTTAAGAATTCTAGTTGGCAAAGCAACTGTGAATAAAAAGCTATTTACACTTTGAAAGAGAAACCTGCTTTTTTTTATTATATGTTCTTTTCCCCCCACAAAGATCACTGCTGTACCTTGACATATCCAAAAACGCATGCATGTAAGACATAAAAGCTTTTCACATAAATGGTCAGTTACCCCCAATATTTAGTTCCATCCCTGTCAATAAGAAAAAAATAGTTAAAGTGACATGTGAGGCATATGGTATAGTGCCTGGAAGAGTAGTAAACATTCAAATAATGACAGCTATTTCTGTTTGCTGTAAGTATTGAATACTAAGACTACAGGGGTAGCATAGCAGGATCACAAATTTTGTTGCCTATGAATTTACCATTTCAATAAACATACTTTGAATTCACAGTCCATTTTAATTAACTAATAGATAACTTGCATCCAGTAAACTTCCAGAAAGCAGTGGATCCCACAACAGGCAGAATGCCCAGAAGGAAAGAGAGACTTATGCAGAGTCCAGGGGGTGTAATAACCTGGAGGCTCAAGACCTTTAAATACAAGCACAAGTAATGCCTTAAAGGTACATTCCGTATTGACAAGTCAGGTTGATCTATAGTGTGTCATTGATACTAATAATGCTTTTTGCTCAAAGTAGCAAAGGAATCTGGAGAAAGGTGTTTTGCTTTTCTCTTAAAAATTTAAGAATTTCTAGTGAAATTTTGCCTAATGTTCCACAAAAGTTCCTTGGAAAGGAGTCTGTAAATAACACATCAAATGTTAGCATTCTGATCAAAATATTTTTGACCAATGTGCTATTTAAAATTATTTAAAGAGTTTTATTCCTAGAAAATGAATATTATGATATTATACAAAAGAACATCAGTAAGGTATTTTGGGATATTTCCTGATATGATTCACAATATTTTTAAAAAAATAATCAAAAGCTGACTGAAAAGCTAGCCCTTCCCATTCCTACACAGTTCCTCTGCTCTTTCCACCACCCCCCAAAACTGCTTTTATGACAGTCATCAGTAATCCACTGATTGATTCAAAGAACATTTAAAATTCCTATTCCACCTGACATCTTGAAGGAACGTGAAATTTTTGCTTCTTCCTCCCTCAAACTCTTCTGTTGGTTTCCATAGATTTTCTTTCCCCATGGACTGCATTCTGCCTCTTTTATTAGATTCTCTTCTTTGGCCCACTCCTAAAAATGTGGTGTTCCCTAGATTCCATCTTGTGCTTGCTTCTCTATGCAACTCAACATCGTTCCCTAAAAAAATTTGATTCATTCCCATTGGCTTATACATTGCTTGAAAGAAGATGACTCCCAAACCTGAATCCCACTTTAACTTCCTATGTTTCAAACCTGTGTTTCCAACTCATCTGTAAAACAGATTGAATCCAAACAAATCGTCTTCACTTCCTTCTTTGCATTCCATATGTAAGCAATGGCATCATCATCTATATTTACTGACATAAAATACCCAGTCATGTAACTCCTACTTAAGTCCCATATTTAATTGATATAAAAATCCTATTGATCCTGCAACCAAAATACCTTCCAAATATTTTATATTACCATTATTTATGTCCAAGCCCTTATTATCTATGTCCTAGACTATTAAAATAGACTGCAAACTGATCTCCTTGCCACTAACTTCTTTTAATCCTAGTCCATGAAAACCATATCATGTCATTCCCTTATTTGAGACCCCCTATTGCCTTTCTATTGCTTATTGAATAAAATATAAATTCCTTAGAATGGCATAGAAGGCTCTTCACAACTGGGCCTTAGTTTATTTTTCAAGACTTACATCTTAGTCGAGAGATTAGAAACACTGGTCAAATCTAAACTGCAGATACTTGAATTTGTTTTGAGCTGATACAACAACATTTTTCAAATAAGAAAATTTTACATAAAAATCTAGATGTCAAGCTCTTTTGAGAAATTTTAAGATGTGGCAATATTGAGCCCTCATTTTCTAATGGAAATCATCTGCTGGACCTGAAGTGTTAAATTATTCTTATACATTCTCACATGCTTTACATGGAATATTGCTCTCCATTTTGCCACAGTTTACCATCTAGCTCACTTAGACTCCTCTATGTTAGCTGTCTGTCTCCTAAAACTCCTTAACACCACTGACCTAGTCACCATCCACTCTCCCCACACTGCATTTCTTTCAAGTGATTTCAAGTAAGTTGATGATTCTAAGCCTTTGTATAGTCAGTCATATTTATTTAAAATGCCCTCAAACAGATGGAGAGATACACCATGTTCTTGGATTGGAAGACTCAATATTGTCAAAATGCAATCTACAGATTCAATTCAATCTCTATCAAATTACCAATAGCATTTTTCACAAAAATAGAACAAAAAATTTTATAATTTATTTGGAAACACAAAAGACCCCAAATAGCCAAAGAAAACTTGAGAAAGAAAAAATGAGCTGTAAGAATCAGACTCTGTGACTTCAGACTATACTACAAAGCTACAGTAATCAAAACAGTATGGTACTGGCACAATAACAGATCAATGCAGCAGTATAGAAGGTCCAGAGATAAACCCACACACCTATGGTCACCTAATCTATGACAAAGGAGGGAAGAATATATAATGGAGAAAAGACACTCTCTTCTATAAGTGGTGCTGGGAAAACTGGACAGCTACATGTAAAAGAGTGAAATTAAAACATTCTCTAACACCAAACACAAAAATGAACGCAGAATGGATTAAAGACCTAAATGTAAGATGGGATACAATAAAACTCTTAGAGAAAACATAGGCAGAACATTCTCTGACATAAATTGCAAGCAGGATCTTTTTTGATACATCTCCTAGAGTAATAAAAATAAAACCAAAAATAAACAAACGGGACCTAATTAAACTTAAAAACTTTTGCACAGCAAAGGAAACCATAAACAAAATGAAAAGACAACCCTCAGAATGGGAGAAAATATTTGCAAACAAAATGACCGACAAAAGAGTAATCTCCAAAATATACAAACATCTCATGCAGCTCAAAAAACCAAACAACCCAATCAGAAAAATGGGTGGCAGACCTAAATAGACATTTCTCCAAAGAAGACATACAGATGGCCAAGTGGCACATGAAAAGATGCTCAACATCACTAATTATTAGATAAATGAAAATCAAACCTACAATGAGGTATCACCTCACACTGGACAGAATGTCCATCATCAAAAAATCTACAAACGATAAATGCTGGAGTGGGTGTGGAGAAAAGGGAACCCTCCTACACTGTTGGTAGGAACATAAATTGGTAGAACCACTATGGAGAACAGTATGGACTTTCCTTTAAAAACTAAAAATAGAGCTACCACATGATCCAGCAATCCCATTTCTGGGTATATAGCTGAAGAAAAACATAATTTGAAAAGATATATATACCCCAATGTTCATTGCAGCACTATTTACAATAACCAGGGCATGGAAGCAACCTAAGTGGCCATCGACAGAGGAATGGATAAACAAGATGTGTATATATATATAATGGAATATTACTCAGCCATAAAAAAGAACAAAATAATGGCATTTTCAGTGACATGGTTGGACCTAGAGATTTTCATCCTGAGTGAAGTAAGTCAGACAAAGACAAATATCATATGATATCACTTATATGTGGAATCTAAAAAAATGGTACAAATGAACTTATTTACAAAACAGAAATAGAGTCACAGATGTAGAAAACAAACTTATGGTTACCAAGGGAAAAAGGGGTAAGGGAAGGGATAAATTGGGAGATTGGGATTGACATATACACACTACTATATATAAAATGCATAACTAATAATAACCTATATAGCCCAGGGAACTCTACTCAGTACTCTGTAATGACCTATATGGGAACAAAATCTAAAGAAAGAGTGGATACGTGTATATGTATAACTGATTCGCTTTTCTGTACACCTGAAACTAATACAATGTTGTAAATCAACTATACTCCAATAAAAATTAACTGAAAGTAAAATAAAATGCCCTCTTTTTACTTTGTCAGTCTAATTAACTTTTTAAACTCTTATCTATCCTCCAGGCCTCATTCAAATTTTATCCCTTGTATAAAGTACTCTCTAAATTCTCCCCACTCCCATTTACCATTTAAGGGTCACTGTTTCTTCTATAATTCTGTAATTCTATTACAGCGACCAACAGGAGAATTGGCAACACAATAACTAGAAATAATAGGATAGTACCAAAATCACCATAAAATAACATAAGGTTAACAAGGTTAAAAAGGGAAAAGAGGAAACAGAAAATAAAATGAAAGAACTGAACTTTTAAAATGAAAAATACAATTATTGGAATTAAATCTCAGGGGGTAGATTAAAAAGCAGATTAGACACAATTGAAAAGAAAAACTGTAAAGTGGTAACATAACGTGATAATTAAAATGCATTGTCAGAATGCTCTAAGAATTGATAAACAGATAAAAAATTAAAGTGGAAATTTGTTCTGAGAAAACCAACCTCAGTCCAATAATAAGACATAAAGCAAAGTAAAACATGAAAGAGGGAATAAAGTAAATGGAAGATAGAATGAAAAAATTCAATGTAAGTCAATTAGAATTTCCTGAGGAGATAACCGAGTACATAAATAGGTGATGACTTGTTTGGTAAGAAGTTTTGATAATCAGATCAGTTGCTGCATGCCTCCTCACCTATGGTTAGACTCTTATTCCCACACAAATGTAAAACAAAGCAGGTCACATAAGATACATTGTTGCCTACCCAGTGGCATGTGCTCTGGACAGTCACTTTCCTGTTAATCTGAGATTCATACTCAGTGATGCAATGTCCTTCTGGGGCTCAGAAAATCTGTACTGCTGGCTTCCCTGCAAGTGCTTTGCACACTGAAGTTTTATTCTTCCCCAGAAGAAGGGTCACCTCTGGAGATGCTGTAGATGAGGACAGAAAAAAATTGTTCAAGTTTAATATTAAAAAAGCAACAAAATTTTATCCATGAATATTTATTAAGAATCTATTTATAGTGCATGTTGGTTAAGGGCATGGGCTCTGGAGTTAGATTATCTGGGTCCAAATTCTGCCACAACTGTTTCCTAACTGTGTGATCTTGAACAAGTTTCTGTGCTTATCAAATAAAAGAATGATACTAATTTGTAATGTATTAATTATGTAACAGTAGGAAACAAAAATTCTGCCAATTACTCATGACATGTTCTCTACTGTAAGGTGCATCTTGTGCTGGAATCTCCTCCATTTTCTCCTCCAGATCAATTCTCCAATCTCTTCTGCCATTCTCTGGGTCCTAAGAGGCTGACTTATTGGAGGAATTGGCAGTAAATGTAGGTCAGAGGTGGGAAGAGAGTGAAGTCAGGGTATTATATCTTTCCTGTGGTGGTGTCAGGGTTTGCCTATATACCACTACAATAGCCATAGTCCTCTAGGCAGCCCTCTCAAAACCACTGCTTTCTTCAGCTTCCTTCATCGTGTAACTTCAGGCCAAGGAGTGGAATGTCTTCCAGAGGATGCAAGCCACCAGGTCCTTCATTATCTCTTATTGGTTAGGGAAACCGCTTCTTTTTAAAGCATGCATACTTTTATAAAACTCTCCTCAAGTTACTCAAAGTGTGCTGTTTGTTTATTGCTGCTGCTCTGACTGATACACATCCCACTTTGGAAATGTTAAATGTGAAAAAAATATTGCAGCTAAGATATAGTGAAATATATCACTTAGCTTCTCTGTGCCTCAGTTTCATTTCTCTTAAATAGGAATAATATTCCTCTTAGAATTATTATGACTAAATGCACTAATGCATGTAGAGTACTTAGAAGAGCATGTAGCAGGTAATAAGTTCTCAATAAATATCATCATTAGTATATTTAAAACATTGTGATAGGTGCCATGAATTATACAAAGACGGGTAAAAGACAAAGCATCCTGGTCATCTTAGTAAGTGACAGCTTTAAGTCAGTTATTTTGACCTAAAGCCCAGTATTCTTCTATCAAAACTTCCTTGATAATCCAAAATAACTGGAAAGAAGATCACTCTACCTTAGTGCAAAAGCACTTTTAACACTTTTTAGAATAAATGGTGTTATTAGTTTTAATTATGTACAGTAACACAATGTAATAATTAAAATGCATTGTCAGAATGCACTAAGAATTGATAAAAAGATAAGAAATTAAAATTATCTTGAATGTAAAAATGGTAGTTATTTATAAATAAATAGATTCTTCAAAAGATTAGATAGAAAAGAGATTAGAACACTAATCTTCATTGAGCATCCACTATGTGAGAGGCACTTCAAGATTGAGTACTCACAAACTGTCTAACAGGGAGAAACGGCTATCCCGGTTGTACACATGAGGAATCTACCTCTGAAGGGCAGAGCAGAGACTCAAACCCAAAGCTTCCACAGACAGCAGCAGGGAGCACAGGGAACAACCATGACTTTTCTGTATCACACTGCCTCTGGAATGCTTTAAAAAAAAAAATCCCCTAACATGGCTTAAATAACACATACCCACTTATAAGGAGATTTATGTTTATGTGTGAGTTTGTTCTTAGACTCCTTTTGGGGGTTTCTGTTTGTTCCTTTGTTTTTGCAAATGGCACAAAGATGCAGTCTAAGAGTTATCACAAGTGTCTTTTTTCAAAAACCAAGACTTCTTTAAAGCCTTGCTGCTGAGTGTGATCTACAGACCAACAGCAGCAGCCTCACCTGGAAGCTTGTTAGAAATGCAGAGCATTAGGCACCCAGACAAGGACTGTTCTAAAATTGCTAGCCAAGGAAACTAGAAAGAGAAGAATAAAACTGAGCATTTTCAAAGACAGAAAAATTCTGGTGGAAAACAATCTAAAGTACCTTTCTCATGATGGTTTCCTCTATTCCACTCCAATACCTTTCACCCTTCCCTCCACCACTCTGAACAGACTTAGCAGCTGTGAAAGGGAGAAAAATTGTGAAAAGTATCCCAAAAGCTGAAGACATATTCTGAAGGGAGTTCCCGCCTTCTTTTTTTTTCCTATCCCTACCTCTCTGTTTTCTTTCCACCATACCATATACCTAGCTGTGGTCTTTTTCTTCTCCTGATCTCTCCCATAAGCACTGATGAGAAATCCCCTACTGTCTTACTCCACTGTATTTCTGGCTAGTGAGCAATTTAAGAAGAAGCATTTCCTGTTTGGAGAGTTGAGGTGATAATGACTGAACTTCCTGGTTTGTGCTTTTATACATTTATTTCTCTCCAATGAAGCATATATATTTGACCCACTATTCAGATCCAATGGTAATCACTTGACTTATAGCCCAGACAATGTTAAAATGATTCTTGGAGCTTCCCTGGTGTCACAGTGGTTAAGAATCTGCCCGCCAATGCAGGAGACACGGGTTCGAGCCCTGGTCCAGGAAGTTCCCACATGCCGTGGAGCAACTAAGCCTGTGCACCACAACTACTGAGCCCGTGAGTCACAACCACTGAGCCCGTGTGCCACAACTACAGAAGCCCGCGTGCCTAGAGCCTGTGCTCCCAACAAGAGAAGCCACCACAATGAGAAGCCTGCACACCACAACAAAGAGTAGCCGCAACCAGAGAAAAGCCCGCGTGCAGCAACAAAGACCCAACACAGCCAAAAATAAAATAAATAAAATAGATAAATTTATTTTAAAAAGTGATTCTTATGAGGCATGTATCAGTATATTCATTTTTATAAATAAAGAAGTAGAGAAGTTAAGTAACTTATCCTAGCTTGATTAATGACAGAGCTATAGAACCAGGATAGAAACCGTGATCTTTTCATGGATAGTTTTCCTTCCCTTGCATTGTATTGTGTGTGTGTGAGTGTGTGTGTGTCTATGTATATTTGGTAATTTGTTGTGTGGTTTATGAGAGATGACAAACATGATCTCTTCCTCTAGAAGTATATGCACTTTAATACAAAAAACACTGAGGCAGAGAGTATTTAAAACACTCCAAAAAACCGTAATACAAATCGTTCTCCACTCATATGACCCCCTTCCAAGTAGAAAGCTTAGGCTGGGGCTAGAGGTCAGTCTGCATTCAGGAACTAAAGCCCAGCTGGGGGAATTTTACTTTGATCTATCCAAGAAATCCTATGTGCAAGCCCTGGACTTCTGTCTTCCACAGGTGAGGAGGGGACCAGATCCATGATAATGCTGCATGTGGTATTTCTGAGGCACCTCCAACCTGGCTCCAGCGCAGCTGCCCCCTTGCTGTTTCTGAACATGGCCCTAGTGGAATGTCATCCCTGCCACAAACTAACAGAGGACACCACTGCCCACTGCACAAGCTCAGACCTGTTGTGGGAGAGGCCAGGTCCTCCTTGCCTCCACCCGACCTGCCTAAACATTCACCCTTACACTTTCACACCCTGCTGATGATGTTATCCTCTTCTACTTCATAATTTCCACTTTATTTCTTTTTTATTCTGTTTGTTTCTGGCTAAGGCATTTTAGGATATGCTGTCTTCTACCACAAAATAGAGGGTGGCGGGGTAGGGGAATCAATCTACAGATTCAATGCAATGTTAACCTGGGTTTTCTGTGTGGAAGGAGACAGTGAAGACTGAGGGGCTGGACTGGTAGGCAGAAGTTTCTGCTTATAAATTCTCCTTACATCTTCTTGAACAGATGATAATCCTTCCCTTTGGGTTTGTTCTATTAACAAATGTTTAACATAGGTTTCAGTTTGATTATCCAAAGGAACGATTAATGAAAACTTCTTGTGAAAAGCATCAGGATCAGCTTCTTGTCACCAGATAGATAATTCGTCTACACATTTGAAGATGAAAGTTGGGATTCTTTTAATTGGTGAATTTTATTACTGTCAATATCTTGGTTACTGTCAATATAGTATAATTTAGCAGAATGTTATCATTGAGGTAAACTAAGAATGGTGCACAGGGATCTCTTGTGTTATTTCTTACACTTACATGTGAATCTATAATTATTTAATTATTTCAATGAAAAAAATTGAAAGTCAAGTGTGGCTGAGAATCTCCCTGAAGGTTATAGTCAAAGCGTTTATTAGGACTGACCTGTGAGACATGGACTGAAGGAAGATGGAGTGCTTCTCTTCCAGTGTGATTTTGATCATGGCTTTTTCCAGAGCATTTCAACTAGTTGCTCGATTGGGCCACCATGAACTTGCCCATCGATCACAGGGAGACCTGGCCTTCGGAGATGATGACCTTCAGTCCTGGGAGGAGCCTGCAATTCATCATCAACCTTCCCAGTTTGTACCATCCATGGGAATCCAGGACAGTAAGGAGCTAAATAGCTCCTGTCTGTATGGGGAAACCTGCATCCTGGGGTCCCTTTTGCCTGCCCTCCCTCTTTCTATGGACGGAACTGTGAGCATGACTTGCACAAAGAGAACTGTGGACCTGTGCCCCATCACACCTGGTGGCCCAGGAAGTGTTCCATGTGTAAGTGCTGGCATGGCCAGCTTTGCTGCCTTCCTCAGTCATTCCTACCTGGTTGTGATGGATAACCACCTCACAGCTTCTGGGACTCCAGAATTAACACTGTCTGCATGTGCTCTTATGCCACCTGTCATCTGCCTTGCTATACAAAGTTATAATTAACCCATGTTTGCATGCAATATTTGTCATACAAATTTCATGACCTGTAAAGGCTGTCCCTCCAATGTCCCACCTGAGAGATGATGATTTGTTAGTTGCCTTGAAATAGTGAATAGATTTCCCTAACACAGTGAAATAGTGAATAGATGGTCCCTAACATTTCCTTAAAGTACCAACTATTTTCCTCTGCCCTGCCCTCTCCAAAAAACTACTTAAAAAAAAAAAGTAACCCATATCTTGTGCCCAAGTCCTATGTTTCTTGATACATGTAACTCTAGCAAGGGCTTATTAATAGTTTCCTTTAAACAATTGAATTCTATCTTCAGATTATTAAAGGTTACTCCCAGTGTGGAACTGAGTATAAAGCACTGAATAGAGTTGATCAAAATCAATTAAGATAATATCTTGAAAAGGAAAGGAAAGGAAGTATCTGTAAAGGGAGCAAAGGAGAAGAGAGGGGCAGATATCGGAGGTGAGAGACAGGATGCTGGAGAAACGGAAGTGTGCGTGTGTCCCTAGGAGACTAGATATTAAAGTGGGAACAAATGAGAAAGAGTTGAGAAAATAAAATGAATTACTTGGTTGATCAGATGGGTATAGAGAAGCAAGTTAAAAAGGTAAGTTGAAGGACAAGTTTCTATCATCTATAGGAAGCTGTATAAGACAAGGGCACCAGTTTTCTCAAGGATTTGAAAAGAGAATAAAGTCGCCTTGAAAAAAAAAATTCTATGTAAAGTCCTCCAATGTATTAAGAGTGCTTAATACATTATGATTTCTCCATACTATGCAATTATTTTAACGGTGGTAAAAGATAAAATGTTCACAATATATTTAATTGTAAACGAGGTGATAAAACTATACATTGTAAAGCCCATTTTAAAAATATGTATCTGGTGTGTATTTGGTGTGTCTAGTAAAAGTGGGAAGTACGCTGAAAAAAAAAAATTGAAACTGGGGTCTATATCTCGAATCTTGATGTTAGTAAATTTAGGATAATAGAAAGGAAGTTGGTTGCAAACTTACAGACCTTACTGGCCTAATTTCAGAAGCTGCAACACATGGATGGAATAAAATAATTTGAGGTGTTATATACATGATCCATCCATAAGGGATACCTCTAATTAATTAGGATATTCTGTAGTTCATCACTACACCTAAGTTGTAGGGGAATTCACACCCTTTCAAAATTGTTCTTTAGTATCTCTGACAGAGATTTAATATAGTATTTGGGAGTTGGTGGTTGTCATTTCTAACATCAGTCATAGGAAGTTTTTTAAAAGCAAACCCATCACCTCACATAGTACCTTTCTTTGTATACTTGAAATTAGCAAGTTTCGAGTATACAATACAGTATCATTAACTATAGTCACCACGCTGTACATTAGATTCCCAGAACTTATTCATCTTATAATTGAAGGTGTGTACCCTTTGACCAGTATCTCCCCATTTCCCCAACATCCCAACCCCTGATAATCACCATTCTACTCGGTTTCTATGATTTTGACTTTTTTTCCCTTAGATTCCACATATAAGTGATACCATGCAACATTCGTCTTTCTCTCTCTGGCCTATTTCACTTAGCATAATGCCTTCCAGCTTCATCCATATTGTCACAGATGATAGGATTTCCTTTCTTTTTAAAGGCTGAATAATAATCCATTACATGTATATACCACATTTTCTTGATTCATTCATCCGCCAACACACTCTTAGGTTATTTCCATACCTTGGCTATTATGAATAATGCTTCAGTGAAAATGAAAGCACAGATATCTCTTCAAAATAATAGTTTCATTTCCTTTGGATATATACTTAGAAGTAGGATTAGTGAATCATGTGGTAGTTCTAGTTTTAATTTCTTGAGGAATCTCCATACTGTTTTACATAGTGGTTTACCAGTTTACATTCCCACCAACAGTGCACAAGGGTTCCCTTTTCTTCACATCCTTGCCAACATTTGTTACCTCTTTTCTTGTTGATGATAGCCATCCTAGAAGGTACAAGGTTATAGCTCATCATGACTTTGATTGTCATCTCCTTGATGACTAGTGATGTTGAGCACCTTCTTGTGTACTTGTTGGCCATTTATATGTCTTCTTTGGAAAAATGTCTACTCATGTCCTTTGTCCAGTTTTAAATTAGAGTATTTGGTTTTGTTTTGTTTTGTTTTTGGGTTTTATGAGTTCCTTATATATTTTGAATATTGACCTCCTATAGATATATGGTTTGCAAATATTTTGTTCCATTTTGTAGGTTGCCTTTTCATTTTTTATTGAGGAATAATTAACTCATATAACATTATATTAGTTTCAGGTGTACAACATAATGATTTGTTACTTGAATATATTATAAAATGATCATCACAATAAGACCAGGTAACACATGTCACCACACATAGTTACAATTTTTTTCCTTATGATGAGAACTTTTAAGATTTACTCTATTGGCATCTTTCAAATGTGCAGCACAGGGTATCATTAACTGTAGTCACCATGCTGTACATTATATCCCCATGACTTATTTATTTTATAACTGGAAGTTTATACCTTTTGACTCCCTTCACCCATTTCACCCACCCCCTACCCCCCACCTCTGGCAACAACCAATCTATCCTCTGTATCTGTGAACTTGGTTTGGGTTTTTTTTGTTTTGTTTTGTTTTAGATTCTACATAAGTGAGTTCATATGGTATTTATCTTTCTTTGTCTGACTTATTCCACTCAGCATAATGCCCTCAAAGTCCACCCATGTAGGCACAAATAGCAAGATTTCATTCTTTTTTATGGCTGAATTATAGTACATTGTAGGTATTTACCACATTTTCTTTATCCATGCATCCACCAATGGACACATAGATTGTTTCTATGTCTTGACTATTGTAAATAATCAATCCAGCAAAGCAGAGTAAAAGAAAAAATAAAACAGAGCTGGGGGAGGAAACATAGTAAATGAGACATGTAAAATAAGATTATAGAAATATGGCCAAATATGTAAGTAATCACAACAAATATGAATGGTTTAAATTCTCTCATTAAAAGTTTAAATTCACCCTCACACTGGTCAGAATGTCCATCATCAAAAAATCTACAAACAATAAATGCTGGAGAGGGTGTGGAGAAAAAGGAACCCTCCTACACTGTTGGTGGGACTGTAAATTGGTACAGCCTCTATGGAGAACAGTACGGAGGTTCCTTAAAAAACTAAAAATAGAATTACCATATGACCCAGCAATCCCACTCCTAGGCATATACCCACAGAAAACCATAATTTCAAAAGATACATGCACCACAATGTTCATTGCAGCACCATTTACAATAGCCAGGACATGGAAGCAGCCTAAATGTCCATCAACAGAGGAACAGATAAAGAAGATGTAGTACATATATACACAAAATATCATGTCAGGTGTTATCATCAGTTTTACATCCAAAATAGACTAAAAATCCTTTTAAGGATAAAGCCTAGAGGAACCAAAATGTCTTCTGGGAGACAAACATATTAACAAAACAAAATAGCTGTCTTAAACATTTCAAATGGCACAATTAAAGAATGAAATGGATTTTGTTTTAATTTCTACCATGTTGAAAATTTTTAATTTTCAGTATCATTTTTTCCTGCTATGGAGTAAATAGACATATTTTTCATAATTAAAACATATAGTTAATAATATTAAAAATGATTAATATACACATTCCCAACATTTTATTCCATAGAAAAATGTAGAAAAGGGTCATGTCATCCCATGGCTATTCCCTTAGCACATAGATCATATTTTATAAATATCTCAAGTCCTCCATAATGCATATTTAGCTGGTTATAAAATTGTTATTTGATAAATGCATCACAGTAAAGTGCACACCATAAAAATACACATTTCCAATTTATCACATCTGCAAAACTATTAGGCATTAGATAGCAATACCTCTATAGAGATATAAGTTCAGAAGAAGCTAATGTCCTCACATGTCTGTCCTCCCTCTCTCCCTCCCTCCATCCCTCTCTCCCTCTCCCTCTCTCTCTCTCTCTCTCTCTCTTTCACACACAAGCATTAAAGAAAAATATAAATTCAGTTTTATTAAATAGTGAAATTCTTATTATAATCTTATATCATATTAGCTAACAGTAGGTTGGCATTTTACAGATATTAAAATAACAGAAAAGGCACATTCAAACAGGGTTGGAGGGAATGTAAATTGACACAGTTTGACATATTAGTCAATAAAAGAAATGCACAAACCCTTTGACCTGGCAATTTCACTCAAGGAAATTATCTTACAAATATATTCAAATACATACAAAGAGATATAGTCACAAGAAACATTCTATGTAGTATTGTTTATAATAGCAAAACAAACAAAACTTACTCTAAATGTCCACCACTAGAGTTGTGGTTAATTAAATTAAATTCCATTACATACAATGGAATTTTTTGTAACCATTAGGAAGAATGAGGTAGCTTTGCTTGTGTTGATACAAAAGATCTTCAGGATATACTACATTATTAGCTTTCTGTAAGTACAGAACAAAACTATGGTATGTTCCCATTTGTGTCTTGACAAGGATATGTGTATGTATATGTAAATGGACATATAAGTGCACACATATACCATGCACATATAGATATGACATATGCACATAGAAATTTTCTAGAAGATTACATAAAAACTGTTGGTTAATTTTTCCTTCTGTGGAGTTACTTGAGGTAACTCAGTTTTCATCATCTACTGTATTGAACAATTTGAATATTTTATCATGAGCATGAGCTTTCTTTGTAATAATATCAGTTCTTCAAAGAACTACATAGTAACAGCTAAAATTCTAAAATTTCAAATGTATAAGGATATGAATGCAAATCCTCTAGAATGTCTCTGTCTTCTAAGAATCTTTGAAAAGCTAATTTCAAAATAAGCCTTCCATTCCAGAACTCCAAGAAAATCAAAACAGTATCTGTACTGTATCTTGATTCATTTGTCCTGGTGCTACACTTCAGGAACATATACAGTATGGAGACTCATCCCATCAACTTCACTTTGTAACACCTTAGACATCTTCACCCTGTTTGTAGTATCATAAAGTGGATTGTTCTTCTCTGTGTAGCTGGCATAGGGCTGCATTTCATCCTAAGAAATAACCCAAAGTTAAAATCAATTCAAAAAAGCCAGAAATCAGTAACCACCTATGTTTTTCTAACAAGGGCCCACAGCTTTAGTATCTACCAATAGTAGTCTCTGGGCTTACATGAACATAAGAGCAAGACTTTTCTAATATTTTATCAAAAAATTATTGATTATTTAAGTCTCAGTGTGACATGATAGCAGTTGTCTGAAAGTAGGAGTGGAGAAGAATGGAGTGATATGAGAAGTATTTCAGAGGAGAGTGTCAAAGACTTGGTAAGCTATTGGCTATAAGAGATTATAGAGCTGGATAGGTTTTAAGCTTGGGTAAGAGAGAAATGATGATGGTATTGAAAAAAGGAAGTCAAGAATTAGAGCTGGTTTAATGGGAGAGGAAGTACCAATTCAACTTCTCCAAAGATTACAGCCCAAATGAGGCAAACATTATGTCTTTTGTAGGATGCAGTTCTTGAAATAAAAATATGGATTTGGAGTGTATATAAATAGTACTTGGTGGATAATTAACAGAATAAGTACACCTGACAGCACTGTAAAGTTAGAATTTTTGCTTTTCAACTAAAATACTAATAATGATGCAAATTACAAGTTATGTGACTAGATTTTCAGACTACATAGCTTAAAAGTTTATAAATATTCTTTTTAATCTTACCTCCTCAAAAACTGAAGTATGTTCTGTTTTTTTCAATTTTCTGCAAAAATAAAAATTAGCTGGAGTGAATGTCAAAACATTATTTTTCAGATTGAAAATGGAAAAACAAAACAGTATGCTATTGACAATTGTGGTTCATTTTGATAGAAGCCTTAATAAATCAGAAATGAACTACCAGAAATGAATGAAGAATGCTGCTTGTAAGTTAATTCGTCCAAATAAGATAATTCTGGATTTTGGAAAAGGAAGTGAAATTATGCAAAGAAGTTTGATGTAATAGAATATATGTGACACCTCATATTTGGTGTATGAAATGAATCACTGTAATTCTTTTCTCAAATAGAAAATAGCATGCACTGTCTCTCCCAAGATCCTGCCCCAAGTGGGCTATGCTTGCATGTCTAATTCACTATGCTTGCATGTCTAAGTAACCTAGAAAAATCCCCCTTGTCATTAGTGTAGTCCAAGTCTGTTATTTTCAGGACACGCTTATGAGAGAACTGAGGTTAACATCTTTTTTTTAATTTTTATTTTATATTGGACTATAGTTGATTTACAATGTTGTGTTAGTTTAAGGTGTACAGCAAAGTGATTCAGTTATACATATACATATATCGATTCTTTTTTACATTCTTTTCCCATTTAGGTTATTACAGAATATTGAGCAGAGTTCCTTTTTTACCCAGTCAATTCCATTTTTTGACTCTTTTCTAATCCAATAAAGCAGGAGAAGAGAAAGCATCAGTCAGTACCTGCAGCCACTGATTTTCAAAAGCCAAATGGATCCAACGATGACCAAGATAATAAAAATAGGGGGAACGATACGTAAAATTCTTAAGGGTGCTGATGTTTTGGCATCTGTAAATGTAGACACAAAAATGTATGATTTACTATTATTCAGCAGTAGAAAGAAATGAGCTATCAAGCCATGAAATCATGGAGGAAAATTAAAAGCATATTACTAAGTGAAAGGAACCAATCTGAAAAGGCTAAATACTGTATGATTCCAACCATATGACATCTGGAAAATACAAAACTATGGAGTAAAAAGATCAGGGGTTGTTAGAAGTTAAGGTGGAAGGAGGGATAAATAGGTGGAACATAGAGGACTTTTATGGCAGTGAAACTACACTATATTATACTATAACGGTGAATACATGGCATTTATACATTTGTCAGAACTCATAGAATGTGCACCTAGAATGAACCCTAATGTGAACTATGGACTTTGAGTGATAATGATGTGTTAAGGTAGGGTCATTCATTATAACAAAGGTACAACCGCGGAGCGGGGAATTTAGATAGACAGGGAGACCATGCATGTGTAGGGTCAAGGGTTATATGGGAGCTCTGTACTTTCCACTCAATACTCCGTCATCATAAAACTGCTCTAAAAAATAAAGTCTGTTTAAAAACTATATATATAGCATGGTTCAAGAATGTCTCACAATACATGAAATTCATTTCTGTGATTTTATTTGAAAAACTTTTGATCCATTTATAGTTCAAATAATTGTTATAATTAAATTGCTTTATCATTTCAGACTCTTAAGTTTTCAACAAGACATCATCTTGTATCAGTATTTTGTTGCTTTAAGGATTCATGTGGTGAATTCCTGTAAGAGAGATGTGAAATTTAGACCTCTCTGTTATAGTAATAGAGTGTTTCTCATCTCCAACATTCAGAAATAAATAGAGTTGTAAGGAAACTATTTGGATAAATAACCCTAATTCTGAAGTCACCTTTCTTCCAGGGCATTGAAACTGAAATGAATGCATGGCAGCAACTTTAAACTATTCACTGACTGCTGGCAGCAATACAAAGTTCAATCTGATAGGAGGACAAGTCGACCAAGGAATTGCCAGCTCTGAGAGGTTTTGAGACTGTGCTCCTGGTGTTTCGTGAACGCGGCTGGGGCAGCAGAGGAAGGTAAGTGGAGGCCGCATCCAGTCCCTCCACCTTCCTTCAATACTTTGTTTTTAAACATTGGATTTTTATTTGAAAAAGAAGTTTAGTTTTGCATTTTAAAATGACCACATTGTTTTGAAACCCTCTCTTTCAAACTAATGGGCTCTCTTTTATTGGAAGTGCACTAGCACCAGGTGAAGGTCCACCCTGCGAGGAAGACATATCTGCACTGGGTGGGAGTGGACTAGAGAGTCCCTCCAGTTCTGAGATTCTATAAATATGACATCATATTGTAATACTGGGTGGTTGGACTTCATACATAACCAGTGGCAATTACTCTTCTCAGTAAATACTGCTGAACTATTAATATGTATATAAAACTTTAAGAATAGATATTAGAAAATTGTGGTTTAAACCCATGTGTTTTCCTCTTCTCCTTTCTTAACACTTACTAAAATATCAGCAGAGAATTTTTTAACGTATAGACTGGCAAAGACAAAGAGAACATGGATGAAGACAAGAGCAGATGAAAGATTTCAACTTGTTTTTAGGGTGAGAACTGAACAGAAGAATGGCCAATAATTCAGAGTGAAATAAGTATAAACCTTAGTGAACTCCAGGAAGACTCTAGAGTAGGAAAGACCAAATATAGAGAAGGGGGAATGTAGGGAGTGAAGCGTGGAGCTAAAGTTGGAAGCTTCCTTGAAGGTCTGTATTAAGAACAGATGGGCTGCCAAGTCTCCTCCCAGCCCGTGCAACCACGTTATCACACCTTCCCCAACCAGCAGAAAACAGGAAGTGTGACCCAAAGAAGATGAACTGGAGAAACTCCAGAGTGTCAAGGATCCAGACATAATGGAGGGTGAAGATGAAGTGTCATTAAAAGAAAGTTGAGTTCTCAACAGTCATACACACACACACACACACACACACACACACACACACACACACTCCCCTCTCCTCCCTGCTCCCAGAACACTGATAGTCAGGATTATCCCTCCCAGGCAAGAGACTGGAGACTTATTTTCTGCAGAGTCTGAATAGCCTCAGAGAAAAGACCTTCAGGTACATAAGGAAATAAGGAATCCCCAATTTTAAAACAATCATCTGTTTTCACCCTATGGAAACCTACTAGCTAACAAACCCACTCATAGATAATATAGCTTCCAATCATCTCCTTAGTGTTCACTTTTAAGTGAACGGATAGCCAAGGAGTTAAGGAAAGCCTTGTATGTGGAAGAAAGATTAAAACAAACAAATGTCAGGAAGGCAGAGGGAACTCAGATTACACAGACGTGGCATCAACCAGAGGACTGAGGGAAAGAGAACATCCAGGACAATAGCTGTGCAGCATGTCTCGTGACCAACCAGGCCAGATTAGAACAAGAGCGTGTAAAAACTCAAGAAAGAATGTCTTCAAGGAAAAAAAAATGGAACTGACATTACCTAACAAATCTGACCATGTGGAAAGCAGTATTAAGAGGCGTTTTCTAGGGTTTTGTTTTGTTTTGTTTTTAGTGTTAGTGATAATTAATAATAGGTACATGCATTATTAAGGAAATGAAAAAGGAAAGCAATTAAGGCCAGGAAAAACAAAAAGTTATTCAAAAATGAAAGTATGAGTTTATTTCTTGATTCAGAGCTTAACAAAACATACATGTTCAAAATAATGTAAACACTGGCTATTTAATTTAACCAAAAATTGCTATTTTACTACATATGAATGGTGAGGGAAGAGAAGGTAAAGTTAAATCCTCATCTACCATAAGAGGAAGTGGGTACACTAGGTTTAAATTTGTTATATTAAGAAATAGCAGCACAACCATGTTGTTTATAAAAACTGAGTCAATTACTAGAAGAAACACTTGAAGATCTGGAAGTACTTGTCTCTAGAGAGTTGTGTAAGAATGGAGAGGTGGGGTTGGAGAGGCAGAGAGATGGCTAACGTTTTTCATGGTAGCCCTATAGAACAACATAGACTTTAAACTATATGAGTTATGTTGATTTGAATAATATTTTTTATAACAAGAAATAAGAGTAGATGGGAGCAGAGAGTAGAGAAACTGAACTGTAATGAACTGAATCATAGATACTATTATAAGACATTAAAGAAATTTCACTGGAAGACCCTGGAGGAGAGAATTCTACCAGACTGAAAATTCATGAAGATAATTTATGAGCAACGTTATTCTTCTAATAAAATAATAATTATTTGTTTAAAATTACCCATTATCTGTCTATTAAAATCATAAATATTTATGTAAAAGTACACTACACAAGCCAATTTAGCAGTACAGAAGAGAACATTAAAAGAAGAATAAATTGGGAAGTTCACTAGCGGCCTAGTGGTTAGGATTCGGGCTTTCACTACCATGGCCCAGTTCGAATCCCTGGTCCCAGAACTGAGATCCTGGAAGCTGTGCAGCATGGCCGGGAAAAAAAAAAAAAAGAAGTAGAATAAACTGCATTTGATAATATGGCTTTTTACAATAAATTTTTGTATTATTCTTCCAGGCAATCTCTTTACTTTGAGGAGGAAAGGGAGATAAAGTGGAGGGTGGAAAGGACATCCTTGAATGAAATTCCTCTGCACACTCCTTTTTTCTTCTTAAGGTAACTCTTCTGAAAGAATGGAAAAATCAAAAACAAAACTAGAAAAATTACTAACCTTGATCCAGCTCCATGGACAGACTCTTGTTGCCAGTCAAGTGGGAGACAGAGCAGGACACATTAAGTACATGGCGGCCCTCCCAGTAGCATGTACTCTGGATGGTCACTGTGTCGTTGCCCCAATGATGTTTTTGCTCAGTGACACAATCTCCCTCTGGGGTCCAGGAGATCTGTGCAGCTGGCTTCCCTGCAACTGCCTTGCACACTGCAGTTCCATTCTCAGTTTGAACCAGGGTCACCTCAGGGGGCACTGCAGAAATGTAGGGGAAGTGCTTCAGTCTTAACACATGGGACATGGAATTCGGAGATTTGTTTCAGCCCAAAATCTGGTTATCTGAAACACCACAATATATGATGTTCCTTACCTAACACTTGGAGGTGATATCCACGATGGAAATTCCCATTAGGTGTTACCATTTGACACCTGTAATACCCATCATGAGTGATGGCCACTGGATCAATCTGAAGGGCAGGATTCTCGTCAAGTCTGGAGGCCCAGGTTATTCTCTCGTCGGTACAGTTTCTTCCCTTGGTCTCATTTGTATCACCCCTGAAGGCTCTGAAGCAGGGCAACTTGTCTCTGAGGACTATTTCCCATGTTGTTAGCAGTATACTTGTACACAGCACAAGAGGGCAAGAGAGCACAGCCTTTGTACCCACTGGTACTGATAGTGAAGTGTTAACTGTACACACACACACACAGACACACATGCACAAATACAGAGAATAATAAGAGAAAAGCTTGATAAAGAATTTCAGTGTTAAAATTTATTCACAGCATATTACATGAAATTGTACTTGAACATTACTTAGCGAGGTCTTATTCCAGAAATATTAGACTTACGTAAGAAATTAACATTCATGAAGTATACATAAAGTATTAAACCCATCCAAAGATTAACCAACTTCCTCCAGGATTATGCATCATTAGGAAAACAACATGAATTATATATGTGACAAAATTGTTAAAAGTGTTATGAAATTAATTCAGGAGATTTGATCTATAAGACAAACAGATGAGAATGCAGAATCTAAGTTAAAAGACAAAGGCAGTTTTCTAAATCTAATCTTTTGGCTTCAGAGACTATTAGATTTATCATACAACTCATGCTCCTCAGGGGGAAAAAAAATGGAATAATTAGTGATGTGGTTTTCTCCTCCTAAGTTTTGATGAAAGTGAAAATCAGTAACATCAGAAGTAAACACCTATCCTTAAGGGTGGCAATTCAGACAAACATAAATGTGGAAAGATACGGTACTTTCATTAAAAATAGCTAAGATGGCAATCAGGCTGAACAAGGTGGAAATTATTTTGTTTAATTTTTATTCAGTGAATCACAAAATCAGTTAAATCAGCAGATTTTATTTATTTATTTATGTAAAGAATAAAAATTTCCTTTATTCTTCCTAACACCTCAGATGTACTTCCTAAGTCTACAAAACAACGAGAAGCACGTGCTCTGTCTTTCAGATGTAAATATGCACACTTAAGTATGTATTTACATACAAACATGCATATTTTAATACATATATATATATAAATTGAGATGTATATTGCATATCATACTGTGTATATTGTCCTAAGTCTTTTTCTTTTTTGTTGATATATAATAGACCTATCACCATATCAGTATATTTACATCGATCTCACTCTTTTTTTTTATTAATTAATTTTTATTGGAGTGTAGTTGCTTTACAATGCTGTGTTAGGAAAACTGGACAGCTACATGTACAAGAATGAAATTAGAACACTCCCTAACACCATACACAAAAATAAACTCAAAGTGGATTAAAGACCTAAATGTAAGGCCAGACACTATCAAACTCTTAGAGGAAAACATACAAAGAACACTCTTTGCATAAATCGCAGCAAGATCTTTTTTGATCCACCTTCTAGGGTAGTGGAAATAAAATCAAAAATAAACCAGTGCGACCTAATTAAACTTAAAAGCTTTTGCACCACAAAGGAAACCATAAACAAGACAAATAAACGACCCTCAGAATGGGAGAAAATATTTGCAAATGAAGCAACTGACAAAGGATTAATCTCCAAACATACAAGAAGCTCATGCAGCTCAACATCAAAAAAAACAAACAACCCAATCCAAAAATGGGCGGAAGACCTGAACAGATATTTCTTCAAAGAAGACGTACAGATGGCCGACAAACACATGAAAAGATACTCAACATCTCTAATTATTAGAGAAATGCAAATCAAAACTACAATGAGGTATCACCTCACACCGGTCAGAATGCCCATCATCAAAAAATCTACAAACAGTAAATGGTGGAGAGGGTGTGGAGACAAGAGAACCCTCTTACACTGTTGGTGGGAATGAAAATTGATACAGCCACTATGGAAAATAATATGGAGCTTCCTTAAAAAACTAAAAATATGGCTCCCCTGGTGGCGCAGTGGTTGAGAGTCCGCCTGCCGATGCAGGGGACACGGGTTCGTGCCCCAGTCTGGGAGGATCCCACGTGCCGCAGAGCGGCTGGGCCCATGAGCCATGGCCGCTAAGCCTGCGCGTCCGGAGCCTGTGCTCCGCAACGGGAGAGGCCACAGCAGTGAGATGCCGCGTACCGCAAAAAAAAAAAAAAAAAAAAAAAAAAAAAAAACTAAAATAGAGCTACCATATGACCCAGCAATCCCACTACTGAGCATATAGCCAGAGAAAACCATAATTCAAAAAGACACATGCACCCCAATGTTCATAGCAGCACTATTTACAATAGCCAGGACATGGAAGCAACCTAAATGTCCATAAACAGAGGAATGGATAAAGAAGATGTGGTACATATATACAATTGATATTACTCAGCCATAAAAAGGAACGAAATTGGGTCATTTGTGGAGATGTGGGTGGACCTAGAGAGTGTCATACAGAGTGAAGTAAGTCAGAAAGAGAAAAATAAATATCATATATTAATTCATATATGTGGAATCTAGAAAAGTGGTATAGATGACCTTATTTGCAAAGCAGAAAGAGAGATACAGACGTAGAGAACAAATGTATGGATACCAAGGGGGAAAGGGGTGGGGTGGGAGGAATTGGGAGATTGGGATTGACACATATATACTATCGATACCATGTATAAAATAGACAGCTGATGGGAACATATTGTAAAGCACAGGGAACTCTACTTAGTGCACTGTAGTGTCCTAAATGGGAGGGAAATCCAAAAGGGAGGGGATATATGTGTATGTCTGGCTGATTCATTTTGATGTACAGTAGAAGCTAACACAACATTGTAAAGCAACTATACTCCAATAAAAATTAACTAATAAATAAACAAACAGATTTTTAAATAATCTGTAATTTCTTTAGTTCAACCACCTCACAAAAATGAAAAATGATGATGCCAAGTGGTAAGAGATGCTTAGAAGTATTCTTCTAGAAAAAAAGTACTATAGTATATAAATACAAATCAATGCAAAAACAAGGATTAGTTTCCTCTGTAAATTTTCTATAAAAAGGATTTTATTGCAAGCATGTAATAGTATCAAATATGGCCTTTCAATGAGTTCCCCTTCCTTCCTATTCATTCACACATATACTCCCTGACAGTTTGTTGTGAACCTTGCTCACAGATTTTGTTTCCATACATTCAATAACATTATCAGGATTAAATATAGCATTGACCTATTTTTCCATATTTTAAAGTACAAATTAAGACCGGCAAGCCTCTCCTAATGTAGAAGCTCACGCTTTCGCATAAGTTGACATGTGTACCTGACAGAAAGGGGTTTGCTGACAGGTGATTAGGTGTATCTGTCACAAGTCACCTGTAACGAAGGAGAGCGTCATTGATTTCATCAGTTTAACATAAACAGAACCAGCTGTGGTATGGCAAAATTTTTACGTGGATGAAGCTTATTTTTTCTAAACTTTGCATTTAATATTTCTCCTATCCTCTTTTGGTGTCATCTGCCCCCTCTGTGATGTACTCAAGCCTTTGCATTTCATGGCCAAATAAAGATCATATTACTAGATGAAGAGGGAGGATTTTAATGCCGATCTAAGAGGGCAGGTAAATCCATGCTCTTTCCATCACTCCAAGTGGCATCCCCTCATAGCAAGAAACTCCAATTTGGCAAAGGCTTGGAGAGAAGCAAGAACATGGCTTGTTAGAGAACTGCTAGAGGTTGGGTGTGGGAAGCATATATGTGCATAAGGGAATCGGGATTAAGATAAAACCAGAAAAATAAGAGACTGGCGAGATAGCAAGTTGTGAATGTCCTGTTGTTCTTGGGATTTGGAAGTTTAGCTTATAAGCAGTATAAGGCTTTAATATTTAACCTCAATATCTGACTCATTTTTGTAAAATAAAGTTCTTGCTAATCAAATAAACATGTATTTGAACAGGGGCACAGTATCCGAAGAAGTAACTCTAATGGTGAGGATTCCAAGCACTGCAGATATTCTGTTCTTTCACCTTCCTCCATTCTATAAACTTCAGTCAATCACCCTACACCTATAATGATAGTTCTTATGTTATTGTTATTTTTTCACCCTTTCTTCATCCTCTTCTTTCCTTTTTCATACCTGTTGTGATAAGTTACACAATGGCCAGTACCTCTACAACACTCAGTGGGTTTGGCACCTGTCTGACAGATATATTCTCCATATGCTCCTGTGATCAGCTAGGGTGATTTCACTTCTTGCTTCACTGAGAAGATAGTAGATTCTCATCTCTGCTCCCAAACCAGCAGTCACATCCCATCTTTTCTGCATCCTTTGCCTACAGATATCTTCCAGTCTCATCCAGCCTTATGCACACTGACAAATTCTTATTGGCTTTGGGGCATTTCCTTTCTTTTCTCACAACCACAACCTAGATTAAGTCCTCGTTGCCATGTACCTGGATTGCTGCAAAGGCCTCCTAACTTCTGTCTCTGTCTCAAAACCCTTCTCCTTTCAGTTCATACCTTACACTGCAGCCAGTACATCATTCTGTAACACAGATGTGATTCCCTCAACTCTAAAACCCTCCAGAGATCTCTCACTGCCTGAAGAATAAGTTCAAATGTCTTCGTATTGGCTTTGAAAGCCCTCTTTTTCACATTGACTCACTTTGCAATCTTATCACCCACTACATTCCCCCAAACTGCAGAAAAAAACACCAAGCACAATTCCATTTCTGTGTCATTTCTCACATCGTTTTCACTCTCTAAGGTGCCCTACACGATGCTCTTTTTCTATTAAAGTACTCTACCTTTAAGACCTGATTCACATGCTACCTCATCTGTGAGGCCTTCTCTAAGCCTTGGTGCTTAATCAGCCCCTCTGTACATTCCTGGTACACTCGATGTGAGTGCTTCCCTCCTCTGCCTGTGTGATAACTGTGCTCCTGTCAGGGTTCCCCCACAAAACTGAGCTCCCTGGGGGCTCTCTGATAGTCTTGCTCATCTTTATGTTCCCCACAAAGCCCAGCACAGTGCCTGATAGAGAAAGCTCCACAGTCTTCCAGTGGAATGGAGCTGTTTTAGGGGAAGATGGGTGAGGTCGTTCAGGTCCCTCATCCCACAGCATTCAGATCACCATATTCTTCAACTGGGCACAAGGCTGGACTTGGTCCAGACCATCGACTATGTTTCTAAGGAAGCTCAACATTCCATGCTTCAGTACTGGCCTCAAAAACAAACAAACAAACAAAAACCAAAAACAGCATACTACCTTCTGCAGGAGGTGTTACAGTGCTCTGCTTTCTGGCCAGGGACGAAGTAATTGTTGAAGCTAGAAAATATTCAGAGGAAAGTAGGTGAAATCAATTTTAGATATTTAAATGGAGTGAAAACCATTATTTCTCCACAAGAGCTTGTATACAACATGCTAGAAAATCAACGAACCGTAACTAAAATTACACAAAAATCCTTGAAAAAGAGAAATTAGAAGCTGTTCCATCACTATATGGAAAAAAACGTGAACATTTGAAAATTACATTTATAAGCTGTTAATCAATGATGCCCCATTTATGTGACGCCTCATTTTATACGTAAAACTATTCTGTACAAGGTAACGCAGCCTCCACCCATTCCGTAGTCATAATGGATTCGTCCATCATGGGCACCTCACATGAGTTGGGCTGATGATAGTCCTTCTTCCAGATGCCACACCCTGATTAAAATTGTCTGGTCCAGTGGTAGGCACCTCACCCAGCAGGACAAATCAGAATACTTTCTCAAGAATTTTGAAACCAGAATTGAGAAGAATAGTTCATCCGTCTTTCTCCCCCATTTTTCTACCGTGACGGTTACTTTTATGTGACAACTTGGCTAGGACACAGTACCCAGGTACCTGGTCAAACATTATTTGAGATTTTTCTGTGAAGGTACTTTCTATCGGTAGACTTTGAGTAAAGTAAATTACCCTCCATAATGTAGATGGGCCTTATCCAATCAGTTGAAGGTTTTCATAGAAAAAGACTAACCTTATGGGAAAGAGAATTCTGCCAGCAGTCTGCCTTCAGACTCAAACTGCAACTCTTCCCTGGGTCTCTAGCCTGCTGGCCTACCCTGCATATTTTGGACTTGCCAAGCCTCTGCAATCGTGTGAGCCGATTCCTTAAAGTAACACAACCTCTGTCTCTCTCTCTGTGTCTCTCTCTCTCTCTCTCTCTCTCTCTACCTCTATCTCTATCTCTATCTCTATCTCTATCTCTATCTCTATCTCTATCTCTATTTATCTCTCTCTGAATCTCTCTCTACAGGATGTATGCCCAACACACATGTACATCCTGTTCTGTTTCTCTCAGGAACCCTGACTAATACACCTACCTTGGGGTTAAAAAGTAAAACTATACATAAAAACCATACAAGCATCAAGCATTCTTCTATTAGAATTATCATTAAAAGGTGAGCATTACCCCAACTGTAATTGTCCTTGACCATCTGCTGCATTAATGAGTTGTTTGATGTAACAAGATCTTCCATTACAGTGCTTATGCATTCTGAAAAGGCATATGAAGTAAAGAGAGGAATATGCATTAGTATTTCTGACTCCTACCTAAAATCACATTTTTTCACATCCTTTGGGCTATTTAGGGTTGCAGTTGCCAATAAATACATAAATTATGACAGGCAAGCAAAAGTCTCATAAAAAATTTGTCTCAGTTTGAACTTTTGAATTGATCTTCCTAGCTGTTTGGCATACCCCTACTTTCAGTCCAGAGTGCCCCTTACCACCCTCCTGTCTTTATATTCAAATCAAAGTATTTCTTCTCCCAGGCTTATATGCATTTAATCTATCTCCAATTGTGAAAAAGTGTTTTACTATCTGGTACAGATTTTTCAGGCACCAGTGATGAGGTAGAAGAAGTTTAGAAGTGATGTGTTGGTTGGATGCTGGTATAGAGCAAAAAAAGGAGCTTCCTAAACATTGTTGAGATAACATCGTATAGACAGCTGTCTATTAAGTTCAAATTTTATAAGGCAAGCTCTAAGTGAGAATAAGCATTGTTAGGGTATCAACTCCTGGCAAATACTCACTAGGCATAGAGACATCAGAATAAACAATAGCTTCTTCCCTCCATGAGCCTAAGGTCCAGGCGAGAAATTAGCTATGTAAACAATAATAACATAAAGTTGTTGGTATGATGATAGCAGTATACATAATGTCCAGAAGATAAAAAGAAGAGATGTTTCATTCTAAGAGTGCAGTAGTAAGAGATTAGGAAAGACTCTACAATAGATAATATCTGAGCTGGATCTTAGAAGATCCGTTTTCCAGGAAGGTAGAAGGAAAAAGAAAATTGCACAAAGAATGACATTTAGAAGAAGGCATGAAGCCACGGGATTTTCAAAGAACTACACATTATGTATTATATTGCCATTATGTGAGAAAAACTGGATGTGTGATTAGAATTGAGGCTGGATATTGGCGGGCTCTAACTGTGGAAGACACAACATTCCTAAAAGTTTTCACAAGGAAATGATACACTCTAATGCATCTAAGTGGATATATCTGTCCAGCAAAGAGAAAACATTTACAGTAAAATCAGTGCACAGTGTTTTTTCTGGAGAAATTTTGAATGCACTACTTCTCTTAGCTACCATTTTCTTTTACACAACATTGATAAATAATAATTTTTGAACGTTAGAAACAGATTTTTGGTAATTTGCACATGTTATTCATTTTAGTCTCTCCACATTGACAGGTATTATCATCCTCATTTTAGAGATGAAGAAATATAGATACACAGTGATGAAGCAATTTGGCCAAGGCCACCCAACTTTTAAGCTGCTCCAATTGCCCAATTATTTTCATGCAAGTAGTTCTTCCTGCAGTGAGTAGGAACCAAGGGTTGGATCCTAAGAAATACACAAGGATAAATACACTACCCAAATTAACCCAAATTGAGGGAGTTGGAGAAGGTAGTCCAAGCCATGTTTCTGTAGAAATACTGATAGACAACCATCTGAAAGAGCACATTAAAAGGCAAGTCCATAAAATCAGGATTATAATGGCCCATGGATACAAGCATTATGAAATGCTGGATATGAATGGGAATAGTTAAGCTAAGGAGGAAGATTTGAGACAATTGCCAAAATTCATGGGCCAAACCCACCACTCCCTCACAAGATTGTAAGCTCCAGGAGAGCAGGGATTTTCATCTATGTTGTTCATTCTTCATCCTCAGTGCTTAAAAGAGTGATTTGCGCAGCTCCCTGGCAGGTGGCTGGCTCAAGGTGGGTTAAAAATAAAGGTCAACAACCCTATAGCAAGCTGGACTAAAGATATGGACAGTTAGTTTACAGAAAAATAAGTATACATGTCTCTTAGTCATTTAGAAAGAAGCACAGCATCATTTATGGTAAAAGAAACACAAATTAAAACTATGCAGAAATGCCATTTCTCACCAATAAGATCGTCAAAACCCAAAAGTTTGACAACATACTCTGTTTGCACAACTGTAGAGAGATAGGCATGCCAATATACTGCTGGTGGGAATGTAAAATGTTACCAATTCGATAACGGAAAATATGACAGTAAATAGCAAAGTTACATATGCATTTTCCTTTTGATGCAGCCATATCACTTCTCAGAATCTATCCCAAAGATATGCAGGCAACAGTATGAAAAAATATATATACAGAAGACTCGTCATTGTAATAGCAAGACTTTTAGAAATAACCCAAATAGCCACCCATAAGGAACTAGTTGTCTAAATTATGGGACATCCACAAAATGAAGTATAATGAAACTCCTAAAAAGAATGAGAGATATCTTTATATTACTATTATGGAGTGATCTCCAGGGCATATTGTTAATGAAAGAAGAGGGACAGATAAAAGTGTATACAGTATCACATTTTGTGATATGCAGCTAAAGCAATGCTTACAGAAAAATTAATAGCTTTAAATATTAATTACAAAATAAGAAATATCTAAAATCCACTTAAAGAAGCTAAAAACAAAAGAGAAAGAAGAAAATAATAAAAAGAAGAGCAGAAATCAACAAAACAGAAAACAAGCAAAATCAAAAGCTGGTTCTTTGGGAGTTCCCTGGTGGTCCTGTGGTTAGGACTCGGTGCTTTCACAACCGGGAGCCGGATTCAGTCCGTGGTTGGGGAACTGAGATCCTGCAAGCCATGGCGTGACAAAAAAAAAAAAAAAAAAAGCTGGTTCTTTGAAAAGTTCTTCAGTATTTATAAACCAATAGCCATATTTATCAAGAAAAAAACAGAACACAAATATCAGGAATGAAAGAAGGGACGTTAACATAGATACTACATTCATGAAAAGAATAACAAGTAAATATTAACTATGCTAATCAAATTCAGTAACAGATGAAATGGACAAATTCATTGAAAGACACAGCTTTCAAACCTCATTTGGGATTAAACTGATAATCTGAAGAACCTTATACTTATTAAAGAAATTAAATTTGTTGATAAAAATCTCCCCATCAGATTGGCTACACTGACAAATTTAAGCAAACATTTAATAAAGAAGTAATACCAGTTCTACACACAAACCCTCTTCAGAAAACACACAAGGAGGGAACACTTCCCTACTCATTTTATGAGTGTAGAATACACTGTTCACCAAAACCAGGCAAACACATTACAAATAAGAAGAACGATGGAGCAGTAACCCTTATAAACTTTAAGACACAAAAAATTTTCACAACGTATTAGCAAAGCAAATCTAGCACTTGTAATACAACATGATCATATAAGGTTTCTCTCAAGAATGCATGTTGATTGAATACTCAAAAATCAATGAAACTGACCACATTAACATAATAAGGGAGAAAAAACATGATCATTTCAGCAGATGTAGAAAAAGCGTTTGACAGAACTCACCACTCATTCATGATTTTTAAAACTCTAGGAATAGAAATAAACTTCCTCAAACAGTTAAAGAGCATCTATGAAAATCCTATAGCTAACATCATACTAATAATGAACTATTTCCCCTCTAAAATCAAGAACAAAGCAAGAATTTCTGCTCTTACTTCTTTTTAATTTTGTACTACAGGTTCTAGCGATTGCAATAAAGCAAGAGGAAAAAAAGGCATATAGATCAGAAACAGAAACATAAAACTGTCTTTATTTGTAGATGACATGATTGTCACAAATCTATAAAACAGCTCCTAGAATTAATTGAAATTAGTAAGGTCATGGTATTAAAATGCTAATAATGTTTTAAAACAATTATATTTTTATATACTAGCAACACATAATTAGAAAATAAAATTTTTACATCAATTCTATTATAGTAATGCAAAAGAAAAAACTTAGGAATAAATTTAACAAAAGATGCACAAGGCTTATACACTGAAAACTACAAAATATATTACTAAGATAAATGAAAGAATACCTATATAGATGGAGATAGATACCTTGTTCTTGGATGGAAAAACTCAAGGGGTCAACTCTCCTCAAATTGGTCTACAGATTCAACACAGTTTTAATTAAAATCTAGTGGCCTTTTCTGTGAAAATTAAGAAGCTGAAATATTTATGGGAGTGCAAACCTAGAATAGCCAAAGCAACAGTTAATAAATGAATAAGACTGGGAGACTCATATCACCTAATTTCAAGCTTTACTCTGAAGCTGCACTGATCAAGGCAGATTGGCATTGGCTAAAGGATAGGCACATACTTCAATAGAGCGGAATAGAGAGTCTGGAAATAAACTCACACATTTGTGGTCTATTGATTATCACCAAAAACGTTAAGGCAATTTAAAAGGAAAAGAAAAGTCTTTTATACGACAGATGGTGGAACAGCTAGATACCCGTATGTAAGACGAAAAAAAAATTTAACCACTACTTAATAACATATACAAAAAATTACCTTAAATTTGATTATTGACTTAAATGTAAAAAGCTGAGACTGTAATACTTCTAGAAGAAAACATAGGAGATAATCTCTGTGACTTTGGCATATACAAAGATTTCTTATAATACAAAATAACAAACCATGAAATAAAATTTGATAAACTGGACATTATCAAAATTTAAAACTTTTGGTCTTTGAAAAAGAGCATTAAGAAAATGAAAAGGGAAATCACAGATTAGGAGAAAGTATTTATAATACATGTATTTAACAAAAGACTGCTATGTAGAATATGTGAAGAACTTTTACAATTCAATAATTTTAAAAATCAATATTAAAAAACAGGCAAATGACTTGAACAGACACTTCACCAATAATATATTCAAATTGCCAATAAATACACAAAAAGATGTTCAACATTAGTAATTGTAGAGGAAATACAGACTTAAATCACAGTGAGATAGTGATTACACACCTATAAGTATGGCTAAAGTTAAAAAGACTGATAATATATATTGGCAAGAATGTGAAGCAATTGGAACTCTCACACATTATAAATGGGAATGTAAAAAAGTATAACTGCACTAGAAAATTTCTGGCAGTTTTTTCAAAAGTCAAACATATGCCCATTTATAACCTCACCATTCCAATCCTAAGTATTTACCCAGGAGAAATAAAAACATATGTCCACACAAAGACTTGTGCATGAATGTTCATAGCAGCTTTATTCACAAATAACCAGAAGCTAGAAACAACCCAAATGCCAGTCAGCAAATAGATAAATTAGTTATCCATACAATGGGATACTATTCAGCAATGAAAAGGAATACACACAACATTGATGAATCTCAAAATCATTCCCTTGAGTGAAATAAGGCAGACACAAAAGAGTACACTACACACTACATAAAAGAGTACTACTAATGTAAAATGCTAACTAATTTATGGTGACAAACGGCAGATCAGTGGTTGCCTGAAGATACGGGAATGAAGACAAGGATGGACTACCAATATACATGGAGGAATATTTTGGGAATGATAGAAATGTTTTGTATCTTGTTTGCGATGATGATCACAGATATATACAACTGTCAAACCTCATCATAATGTACCTTTTAAATGGACGCAGTTAATTGTACATAAATTATCCCTAGATTTAATTTAAAATAATATCAGAAACATCAGGTTATAACATACATAATATTAGAACATGCTTCTACACAAATAAACAAAAAAGAAAATACAAATGAAAAACCTTGGCACTGAAAATACTGTTTAAAAAAAACCCTTTTCCATCTAAGTCAAAATCATCAGTAGAAGTAAGATGTTTTGTGATTTGACTACTAATGAAACCTCTTAGTCACTTTGAGCACTCACTTTGAGTTTTCTTTCCCAAATCGTCCTTGTCATATGCCTGAGCAAGCATATACCACCCACACAGTAGACACTGTATAGGCATTGACTGTGCAAACCCATACTCCAAAGGCTTCCTCCAGTGAGTGAAAAAGGCTCTCAGAAACAGCACGTGGTTTTTTTGCGCTACTTAACAGTTTTTATCTATTGTAAAATCCTGTGCTCTGCTGGGCTCTACTGACTAAAAAAGTTAGAGATAGGCATTTCTGATAATTTCACCATTCTCGATAAAAACCTCTGATTCAGTAACTGTTATTAACCAAAATAGAACATAGATTATGCCATACTTAAATAGTCAGCATAGTGCCTTAGATTATTATTTCTAATGTATGAAGATGGAAAACAAAAAATTAAAGATTTTTCTGCCCTTTCATTCATTGGCAAAGTTTTGGGAGAATACAAACAAGCAGTAAGGAGTCTGATCAAATGAATTTTAAGCTAAAAGAATTCTAAAATTGAAGCAAAACTGTAGCTTAAAGTATCTGGCTATGCTCTAATAAAATTACCATATAGCTGTAAAAGAGAATAATGTAGAATAGCTTTATTTTTACATTTCTTCTGATATTTCTCTCCAAAACTTGAGGCTTCTATGCTAGTATTGAACTAATTAAAAGTCATTCTTATTGCTTATTATGGTCTTTGCATCTTGTCATCTTTATTGTTATTTAATGAACTTACTATCAACTCTTTTAGAAAAGGAACATAGAATACAAATATATTGAATATATTTCAATACACTGAAATCTGTGGGAATATTCTGATATTTTACACAAGGAAAATATTTGGTGTTTCAAGCTCTCAGACTTCAAAACTCTGCAAGTTATCATAATAAATACAGAACTGGACGATTTTGGATTAAGCAATGGCAGGAAAATATGAGGGATATGAGTTTTACTTCTTACTCTGCTTCTTCCCTGAATCATTATAAATAATTAAATGAATTTATTTACTCTAGTTCTCTCCTCTGCAAAACACAGACTGTCATCCTTACTTAATAAGTAAGGAATAACTAGTGAAAGGTATCCAATGAACATTACAAACTGAGGTTTTAAACCCAGTAAAAAGGAAACCGTACATCTCTTCTAAAGATTCAAGTTTCATTTAAAATAAATGCAACTCTGAGACTGAGATCTTAATCACACAAAGAATATTAAAATTACATTGCCAGAAGAACTTTATTTAGCTATACTGAGCACATAACTTTTTCTAATCACCAGTATGGTGAAGTAAATACAGTATAGAAAACTTTACTATAACTTTTTGGCTTCAGAAAGCTTAAAATATCAAGCTTAACATTTTAGTTAGTAAGTTTGTACTGTGTTATATAAAACTGCATATTGTGGATATAGGTTAGACATAAAAGTATTATTTCCCAACAGTTTTTAGAGTTATGAATGGATTCAAGCAAGAAGAGACATTGAATTGTTTTCTTCAGAGGTCCTGAAAATAAGATGAATTGTCATCCAAATAGTCTAATTCTATTTCTGCTTCTAATGCAATGATTTTCATGTTGGGAACTAGTGGAAGTCCATGATAATTGGCCAGAAAATCCATAAACTTTGTAACTTTGGGGGAAGGGATCCTAATTTACAATTTTTTTTCTGATATATAATTTAAAAGTACTCTCACCCCTGTAAGAATAATTGAAAGCATAGCCAATTTCCCCCCCAATTTTATTTTCTAAATAGCAAACAGGAATGGTTGGAATAACAGACTCATGTGATCTTTTTCTCTACTAAAGCTACCTGAAAAGTAATGTACTAATTTTACAAGAAATTTTGGAAGAAAGGAAATAGGTTTTTTTCTGCCTTCTTTCACTAGTGTTCATTGAGAGGGTATCTTAGTGACCACCTATCACATATATAAGAGCTTTTGGACTGGTGGAGGGAAGCTGGAAGCTGCATTAATAATATTTATTTATTCAGTTACAATAGCTAGGCACTCAATAAATGCCCATTTATCATGGAGCTTTCAATCTAATGGGGACAATACACATTAACCAAATAATCAAATAATTATGTGAAATTGCAATAGCAGTAAATGAAAAGTACATAAAGTGTACCTGAGTAACTTATCCTAGTACTGAGGCATGGTAGGCAGCCTCTAAGATGGCGCCTACTGTTCCCTCTTCCTGGTATTCGTGTCTTTGTAAAATCCCCTTCTCTTGAGTGTGGGCTGGATTTACTAACTCACTTCTAACAAATAGAATACAGCAGAAGTGATAGAATGTCACTGCCAAGATTAAGTTATAAAAAGACTGTGGCTTCTGTCCTGGTGTTTTCTCTCACTCACTGCTGGCTCACTGTGAGAATATAAATATTTGTTAGGGGGTAATTTATTATGCAGCGATAGGTGATTAATACATGGCCCAATGAACAAGAAGCTGATAATAAGAAAGAGAATGAGAGGAGAATATTCCAAATAAAAGTAATTTTATGTGCAGAGAACATGTATCTGGAGGGAATATACTAGGATCTGAAGAAAGACCAGGGCTAAAAAAAAGATAGTTTCAGCTTTTGCTATAAATCTAGTCTCCCATAATGATTTCAGGATTTTTTCCCTGAGACAAATGTATTTTCCTACGGAAAGAGAAGAGAAAAAAAAAAATAAATGTTTGCCATTTTGGCAATATAAAATGAAACATGCCTTTTAAAATTAAAACTATCTCCTTCATCTGTCTCATAGCTTAATATTTCAATCAACATGATCCTTGCCTCCAAAAAGGAAAGAAACTGAAATGTTAAGTAAGAAATTTTTTATTTTAAGTCATATTTGTTATTTCTGCACCAGAATTTTTCCGGGGAAAAAAAACTATTCTGCAAACATCTGAAACTTTATGATAAAAATTAGTTATATTAATGAACAGCAGCTACATACTTAAATCTAGTTAAATCTCAAACATAATATTGAGTAAATAAATGTAGTTATAAAATAATATACATAGCAGGATTCCATTTATGCACAATACCAAAAAAAAAAGGCAAAATAAATTTTATTGTTAGGGACTACATATGTACATGGTAAAATGTAAAAAAAAAAACAGGGAATGATTATACACCAAAGAGAATGACTATCCCAAAAGATAATGGCTACCTTTAGAGCAAAGTTTGGGAGCTATAATTGAGGAAGAATTGGCAACAGTCTATGTCTTAATTTACATAGATATTCACTGTATAATTGTTCTTTAAAATGCACATATATCATACTCTGCAATATATATTATATATGTCACTATACAAGAAAATTAAAATAAGTACAAAGAAACACAAGAATACTTACTTTTTTTAACATAGTAATGTCAACAATTGATCCTGGTATCACAACATATATTCATGTTCTTACAGTGTGAAAGTGATTTATGTTTTAAAATACATTAATTTAGTAGCAGACAACACCTAATTAGGTGTTCAGTAAACAAAATATTGGGTAAAAACCCAAAGTTTTAGCAGAGACAAAAATAGAAAAAAACACCAAAATTAGAGTAAGAAAATCAACTAACATTTTGGCTCTTCCATTTATTACCCCTGTAATTTTGCACAGATTACTCTCTGAACCTCAGCTGCTTTATCTACACATATGGGAATTTAGTATCTGATAACAGTGGTCATTTAAATTCGTAAGGGGAAGGATGATTATTTATATCACTGATAAATGATACTAGGAGAACTAATTAGCCATTTGGAAAAGAAATATGGATAGGATACAATGATAATAAAAACCATATTTCTGGGAATAATTTTTGTGTGTGTGACAATAGTCACAAAGTCTGCATCATTTTATTAGGACACAGTATTAATGAAAGCCATATTGTTGGGCTAATTTTTTTGAGGCAGTTACCATCACATAGTCCAAAACTAGTTAATGAAGACAGATTTGTTCCCTAGCTCATGGAAGATGTTGTACAAATGTGTATCAGTGATCACAAGGGTCAGTGTGTTCAGTGGACAGATCAGGAATATATATGCATATCAAATATACCAAGATACAGACATACCTCCTTTTACTGTGCTTCACTTTACTAAGATTTTTACAAATTGAAGTTTTGTGGCAACCCTGTGTTGTCAGATGATGGTTAACATTTTTTAGTAATAACGTTTTTAAATTAAGGTATGTACATTGTTTTTTAGACATAATATTATTGCACACTTAATAGACTACAGTATAGTGTAGACATAACTTTTATATGCACTGGGAAACCAAAAAGTTTGTATGACTCACTTTATTGCAATATTCACTTTATTGTGGTGGTCTGGAACTGAACCCACAATATCTCCAAGGTATGCCTTATGTTCTAGGATATTAATTCCAGCGTAGTTTTTAATTCCAAGAAAAAAAAAAAACTAGAAACAACCAAAAAGTCTGTCTGTAGGGGCCAATTAAATAAGTTATAAAATAATATCTATGAAAGAGTTTTGGAAACTGCAAAATAATTATTGATACGATTTTTTTTAATGTTTGTAAAATTCAGACACAGTATTAAGTGTTTTATATATATCATTTAGCTTAATCCTCACAGCAACCCCAGACACTATCTCAGGGTTTTTGGGTAAAATTTCCCAATTTAAAAATATTGGCAACAAATTCAAATTTTTAAAAATATTACATGAACCAGTCAAAAGTCTCTTCAAGCCAGATCCAGCCCATGGGCTGCCAAATTGCTGTCTCTGTTGTGGAAATTAGAGAAGAGGCCACAGCCAGAGTCTTGAAAACATTTAAAATTAGGGATCTGTTGGAGGAAGTGAAGTTAGCAGAAATGATGAGGAAAAGTAGAAAGTAAATTCAGTGTCTTGAAGCCAGGGAAAGAGATTTCAAGACAGAAATACTCAAGGTCAAATCGTGTATGAAAAGTCTTAAAGTAAGGACTAAGAGGCTTTATGGTTTGCTAACGAGGTCATCAGAGACATTTAGGAGCTGTAAGAAAGTAGTGTTATAGTACAGAGGGAGGGGTAGAACAGATTGCAAGGGGCCAAGCAGAAGCAATTGTCAACAAATGTAGACTTGCTCTTTCAAGAAGTTTGACCTTGAAGGTATGGGAGATATGGGAGAATGGGACCGTGGCTTTATCCTTTCATGTCCAACCTGAAAGAGAGATATGGGGCAATATCTGGAACTATGAGGACTGAGAGGGTATTTAAGAAGAGAGGAGAGCATAAGCATATTTGTAGACAGAAAGAGGGAGAACTAGAAGTTACAAGAATGAAGGAGGCTAACTGGTAAAGCAGGATCCTAAAGGTAGTGGGAGGAGATGAGACAAACGCAAAGTGGAGGCTTGCTTTTGAAGACTGACACTTGGTTTCTGAGAGAGAAGCATAAAGGGCAAGAGTGGTTACAGATACAAGAGACATTTTGAGGAAGTTTACGTTGACAGACGTTTTCTGAGTATACGTACTGAGCTTCAGGTAGCTGTGCAGAGCTCTGGGGATGGTAGAATGAATAAGGCAAGGCGTTAGCCCTCAGAAACCTTATCATTTGCGGAAGTTAAAGTCCACATTGGGTGATGGGTAAATCTGAAGGTGAGCAGAATCTGATCTATAGCAGCCTGTAGATCTGGGACAACAGGGATAGTTTGGGTAATGAAGAAAGACCTAAAACAGTGTTCTTAATCCTAGCTCCCATCAGAATAACCTGCAAAGATTTGTGAAAGTCCAGATGCCCTGAAAGGTCTGATTAAGTAGGCTTAGGATGCCATCACTGTATCTTTAATATTTTAGGCCCTGCGGGTGACTCTGTCCAGCAACTAGCTTAAAATTACTGGCTTAGAACAACCTCTGGGTAACATGTAGGAGAGAGCCAATAAAAGGCAGATAGAATGATATTTTGGAGAATAAAAACAACTAGATTTAATAATTTTGAATCTACCACTATTTGCTACTTGAACATTTTTTCAAAAATTGTCAATACCACAAAAATAAATCCTATAACCAGATACTCCCATATTATGTAATAGATAAATTGTAGGGAAAGATGGCATAGTATTTCATGGTAAAGTAACAAAATGGCAAGGACAAAGAAAAGAAATCACTAAACAATTTAAAACTGCATATGCGAACACCCTGTTTGGGAAAATATCTTTACCGAATCACTGACTGTTCTCCAATGACACAGTTTGAACACACTCAGGCTCCCCCTATGTTGATAGAAAATTAACATAGAATTAGCGGTCTAAGCCCACAGTCTCAGTTTCCCCCCCACCCACTCCATCCTCTATGTCAGCAATTTGTGGCTCTTATACCCTTCCATTCAAACCACAATTTTGAAGGTCACCAGGCCCTTTACAGTCAAACTTTAGACCTTTCTTCAGTGCTTATGTTCCTGAGTTGCTTGGCATACTTTGATGCTATTATTTTCCTCTCCCTCTAAAACCCCTTCCTTCACCTCTACCAGTACCCTGTGCTTCTCTCTATCTGTCTCCTCATTTGCAAGCCTGCCTGTCTCCTCAGGCACCTTAATAAAGGTATTGCCCCAAGTCTCGCCTGCTCCTCTCTCCCTTTACACCTTCTCTCACCATCCTTTCCCACCTCCAGAATTTGAATTGGGCCTCAACACAGTTGCTTTCTCCTTGTTTTACCACTTCAGTCACAGTTTAGCTCCCTCTGCCCTCCTACAGGCTGTTTGACTCTCTGGAATGTTCATCCCCTCAACCCTCCTTGCCTAGCTATTTTCTGCTCATCTTCATCTTAAACCTCACTTCCACAGGGCAGTCTTCCCTGACCCTCAGACCAGATCAGACTTACCAATTACACATTTCCATGCCACCCTATACTTCTCTTTACACATTTCATATTGTTTAATTATTTGCGATGATTTAGTTAATATCTACCTTTCTTACCAGATTCTAAGGTCCATGGGAGCAGGATCAATGTCTGTCTTATTCAAGTATCTGCAGCATGAAGCATAGTGTCTGACACATGGCAGACACCCACTTACTTATTGACTGACAGAAAAACTAGCCCACATGCTAGCCTTGACTTATTTTTCCTAAACAAAAATCTCAACCCTTAAGCTGCTATTTCTCTTCACTTGAATGCTTGCTGTTACTTCAAGTACATCACACCTAAAAAACCATAGATTCTCCCACATATACTTGCCACATCCACTTTCCTATTTTTTGGTGCTATGGAGGATTTCCAAGCTCAGCTCATCCACTAAAAAGTTGGGTAATGTCTTTAGGAACTCCTTAAACATTTCTGAGCTTTATTTGCCCATGTATAAAATGAAAGAATTTAATTTGAAAGTTTCTAAAATCCTTCCTGTCTGAAAACTCAATACTTCTCAATAGTGTCATGCATCTCCTTTATTTCACAAATGAGGAAATTACTGTTTAAAGGGGGGACAAGTAATTTCTTAAAGATGACATAGCTAGCGGTTAGAATTATATCTCATGACGGATCTTTAAGTCCAATACAGAGATATATAAGAATCTAGAAAACGAGGGAAAAGGGAGTGAGATTTTCTTGAGAAAAATGAAAAGCACCAAAATAGTCAAGGCATGGATGAAATTTAGAAAACAAAAAGGCATTTAATAATATAATACATTCGATCTAAATGTCCAAGATAATACAACCAACCAAATCAATATCACTTGGTAAAAACACAATGATATTAAAAAGACATAGATTTCAAGAAAGTTCTACTTCGTTTATGGACAAGTAAGCTTCCACACATAACAACCACAAATTCTGGACAAAATAGAAAAACAACTATTTGAAGCCACTGGCAAGTAGAAAAAGCAGAAAGATTCTTGAGAAGTATCAATCCTTGAAAGAAAGAAAGTTTCCCATATTTACCACTTCTGGTCCCAGGAAAGGCTGCAGTTGGCATGACACTGGACAGCTAAAACTCTAATAGAAAACCCACAGTTCTCTGAAGAACAAGAAGATAAATTTCAGGGCAACCTTGGTCTCTTGAAATTGAGAGAGGCAGAGAGCTAGAGTTCTAAATTCTGTGTATAAACTGTACCCACCTCTCTGGCTGACCCCAAGCCCCACATGGCAGGGCACACTTGAAGCCAACTAGCTAAAAGTAAAAGCAGCGAGATTTAAAATACTGTCCAAGAGATCAGACTTCCCTGGTGGCCCAGTGGGTAGGGCTCTATGCTACAATGCAGAGGGCCCGGGTTCAAAGCCTGGTCAGGGAACTAGATCCTGCATGCATGCCACAACTAAGATTTCACATGCCGCAGCTAAAAGTTCACATGCTGCAGCTAAGAAGTCCGCGTGCCACAACAAACATCCCGTGTGCCACAACTAAGACCTGGTGCAACCTAAATAAATAAATTTTTTTTAAAAAATAATGAAATAAAATACTGTCTGAGAGAGTTTTTAGTTTGAGTTCCACCAAGGTAAATGTTTTCTGGGGAAAAAAAATCAACAAAGTAATATAACAGAATATAGCCTCTAAGATGTAATATTCACAATCTAAACAAAATTACTCACCCTACAGAGAACCAGGGAAATGTGGCCCATTCTTAGAAGAAAAAAAATACATTAAAGGGAAATCAACCTCAAATTGACACAGATACTGCAATTATCAGAAAAGGACCATAAAGCAAATATTAAGCTATGCTCAGTGATATAAAAGAAAATAGACTCACAATGAATGAAAAAACAAAAAATCTCAACAGAATGAAAAGAGACAAGTTACAAAATAAATGGAAACTCTAAAATTGAAAAATACAATATCTGAAATAAAATATTCAGTGGATGGCTTTAAGAGAAGTGAGAGAGGAAATTGCTAGCAAACTTAAAAATATATCAATAGAAGTTATCCAATCTGAAGAGCAGAGAGAAAGAAAAAACTGAAAAGAACAATCTATAATAGCTATAGGGACCTGCAATGAAGTAGCTTAGAAAGTTGATAGATAAAATATTTGAAGAAAACAGTGATTAAAAATTTCCCTGGGGCTTCCCTGGTGGCGCAGTGGTTGAGAGTCCGCCTGCCGATGCAGAGGACACGGGTTCGTGCCCCGGTCCGGGAAGATCCCACATGCCGCGGAGCAGCTGGGCCCGTGAGCCATGGCCGCTGAGCCTGCGCGTCCGTAGCCTGTGCTCCGCAACGGGAGAGGCCACAACAGTGAGAGGCCTGTGTACCGCAAAAAAAAAAAAATTTCCCTGAATTTGCTGAAAAGCATAAATTTACAGATTCAAGAATCTCAGTAATCCTCAAGCAGGAAAATATGAAAATAACTATACATAGACACATTATATGTGGTGAAACCGACAATAAGGAGAAGATCTTTAAAGCGGCCAGAAAAAAAATGACTCATTATAGTCAGAGGAACAATGTTTTGAGTCTGCCAACTTCTCATCAGAAATAGTGAAACAACATTTTTAAAGTGCTGAAAGAAAAAAAGGTCAACCAGAATTCTACATCCAGCAAAAATATGCAAGAATAAATATGCAAGAATGAAGCATATTCAGATAAAATGAAACTAAGAGAACTCCTCACCAGCAGAACTACACTACTAGTGATGATAATAGAAATTATTTAGGTTGAAGGGAAATAGCACCAGACAGAAACTCAGAAATTCAGGAAGGAATGAAGAGCCCTGGAAATGGCAGCTACGATGGAGATAGTATGTGTACCCGAATCCTATTCGAGGAATGAGTTTCTGCTCCTGCTGCTATAGGAGCACTGTCAGCAGCCAGCCTTCAGTTCTCAGCATCTTCGGAGATCACCTCAGTTATCTCACGCACAGTCAGACTTTTCCCAGGGCAGCCCACATCCGTTGACTAATTTGGAGGTATAAAGCCCCAGCCATTTTGATTCAATGCAGAGTCTCTCTGGAGCCACTGTAACTCTAGAGACCCCCATGAGGGGTCAGATGAGGGTCATAGTTAAGATTGCTGATGGACTTCTCCCTCTGCTCCCTTGTCCTACTTTCCAGCTGTTTCTTCCAAGGGTGCTCGCTAATAAACATTCTCTGCTCAAAACTCAACTTTTAATGTTTATAACTATATAAAAAAAGTAATGGTTTGATTCTTAGGAGCAATTAGCATCACACAGTCCAAAGTCATTTCATAACCACAGATCTGCTCCCTAATCCCATTTAGGAATTATCAAATGTGTGTTGATGACAACAAGGGGGAAGAGGCAAAAGTATATATTAAAAGTTACTATATTTTAATCACTATTCAGATACAACATAAAACCAAATGAAAACTGAATTATCTTATTAACTAGCACCATTAACTGAAATACTCATGACTTTATTGGGAGGGAATTTATCTACTGTGGAACTCTCATTTGTTCCCATTTCCTTATTTCTATCCTCAACCTATTAGTGTCCTTACATCCAACTTCTCATCTTACTCTGAAATTTCAGAAGAGTGTCTGTCCTCTTATTTAAAGTGAAGCATTCCAATTATATGGCAGATTGTCTCCCTTCCCATCTCTTCTCAGATCTTACTCTCTGTTATAGAGAGGAAGAAATAATTATCACTCCTAGGACCCAAATCCAAAAATCTCTAGAGTTTATTCTATTATTTTTATCTCTTCATGTGTACTCTCTTTGTGGGATCCTCCATCCACAAATTCTGGATGTGCTATACTTCCAAGTACTCATAGGGATTTTCATCCTATGTGTTTGCCCTCTCTATACTGAATTTAACATCTTCCTCCACAAAGAAACTTCCCTTCTCAGCTGCCAATGCCTCTCAGTAATGTCATGGGCCTTCCTAAAATGTAAACTCAAGGGTAGGAGCTCTTGCCCCTGCTTCAAAATAAAGCTTTACCAAGTGCCACTCCCACTCAGTGAGATACCGATGCCACATTTTTCTCCAAAATATTGTTTTATTATATTATTTTCCTGACTAGTGTACAGTATCCAAGTTTCTTTGTTTAGAGATCAAGGACCCCTGAAATTCAGCCTTATTTCCTGCAGTCATATAACAAACAATCTCTGATCCATCAAGCTAAGAGTTCTTTTTCTCCCTGAACAACTTTGCCTTTGACCATGCTACACGTCTCCTCCTCCCACTTTCTATCTCTGCCTTTCCGCACCTATCCAAACCTATCATTCAAGACCCATCTCTTCCATAAAGGCTTCAATAAGTCCAACCCACCATAATTTCTCCTATCTTTGGATTTTTACTAGATTCATACACAATTTCAAGACTGAATGATTGAAAGTGTTCTCCGTTTGTTTCATCTTAGCTTGATCTCTCTAATTTAGATTGCTAACAATTTTTAGGCCCTATCCCCCCCCGCCCCACACACACACACAGACACACACTCTATATACAAGACTCTATGTAAAGACTTTTGGTTCATTTATTAATTGTTTAAGCATGGATGTTTAGAGGAAACCACACCTAAAAATAACTATAATGTGTAAATTCACAGCTATCACAAATTAGAAAAGGAAGAGAAGACTGAAATTAATGAGGACAAACACCTTCTTTTTCTCAATTGCTTTTAATCTCTTTTTCGGTTTTTTTGCAAACCTGCTGAAGCTACCAAACAGCCCTGCCTTGATTTTTATCTCCCCTTCTTGTTACTGCCTGCCCCCTACTGGGAGATAATAACAAATGGTCAAAATTAGCCCAAAGAAGAAAAAAGGTGGAGGATTCCTTTTCAGTAACTCATAATCTCAATATCTGTGAGATTATATATTGTTATAAAAGATAGAGTCTTTTATAAAAGATTTTGATGGGGACGTCAAAATATAATTTGAACACAAGAAAAAAATCTAGAAGACAATAGAATAAAGTAAAAAAGAAGTGGTGTGGGGTAAAGGGAGTTTGAGGGAAGGGGACTAGACACAGGGTTGGAGAGCTTTACTCTGCAGTGGATGATTAGCATTGTTTTTATTTTTCCCTCTCAGGTATTTTCTTAATAAATCTTGCCTATCAACTTTGTCTATCAACTACCACACTGCTTGAATTTATAAGCAAATAAGTAAAAAAAAAGTAAGTGGATTTTTAAAAATAGTATGTTGTTTACAGTGAAGTCATTATCTCTCTTTCTCCTTTGTGAGTTTGTCTTTTATAATAAAGTGAGTTATTTCTGTTTGGCAGCATTAATAACAAAATATTAGTGATAAAGTTATAAACTCATACCCCAAGTGCTTTGCGTATCATTATTCTGAATTATTTCATGGTGAATTTATCATGCGAAATCACTGCACATAAAGTAATTTGTTTTTCCATATCTTTATCCTAAACATTCTGATAACATTATAATTATAGAAGCACAGACTTCAGAGATTTGATATTTGTAGTATCGCCTAGTTGTGGTTAGAAATAGTTTTAAAATCCAAACCTTTAAAGCATTAAATTCAAAATTATTGATTATGTTTTAATCTTGATCTTTTTTCTTTTACCCAAAACTCATAGTGCAACTTGACATAAATAGCTCATTGTCTAGCTGACATTCCCTGCCAAGTTGGGTCCTGCACAGGTTTCTTTAAGAACTTTCTACAGCAAGACCTCAACTATTGAAAGATTCAGATCAATTGATTTTTTTTTTAAGTGAGTAAATACTCCATTCAGTTTATAGCTAAGTATTGGCTTAGTGGCAGTTGTTAGTGAAAAGCATAATGACTAAGTATTGAGGAAAATTGCCTATTCAAATGTTTAGTGATGCTTACAGATGTATATTATTACTGGGTATGACTGTCATATACTAGTAGTGTAACCTTGGACAAATCATTTCACCTCTCTATGCCTCAGTTTCTACCTTTGTAAGATGGAGAAATGTCTTCTATGCCTGCTTCACTGGGTTGCTGTGCAGAGCAGAGGAGAAAAAGTATGTGAACATGCTCCATAGAAAAGTACAGTAATACAGTATAGTTACTTCACATGTGCTCACCAGTAAGATTAACATGCAGAAAAACAGATGTTTTGCTGGAAGATAGTATTTTAAAGTCATTTATATGAGAAAAAATACTTTTCTTCCTTCAATTGCCAAACTATAAAATTTAAAACCAAATGTTTCCTTGCAGCTGCTTCCACCTACTACAAGTGAAACCTGAAAACTCCCTCCCACTCCTACCAGCCCTCTATAGTGAAACCCGGACAGCCCCTCAAGAGCCCCAAGTTCTCCACAACTCCTGCAGGAACCTAGGTGTTGAAGAACGTGTCTTCTAACCCAGAAACTGTCTCTGACAGCCCACACATGTTAAAGATAAATACAGACCTACATCTCAGACGCACCACCAAACATCGGAACGTATTATATTTTTAAAAGTGCCTGGTCATCGAAAGTGACAAGAAAGCAATAAACTTTCCTAATTTATACTGTTAACAATATGGACATAAATAGGTTGGGATTATTATTTAAGTTTTTTAAGAGGGGGAGACGAAAATAGCGCCACTTTTTTCAGGTGACTTGGATTGCTACTAGAAATTAATTTATTCTGTCTCGCTCAAAAAAGAGGGAGGGGGAATAAGGAAATGGGCAGTGGGGCAAATTATAGAGATATGTAGAGTGTAGTAGGACACAAAATAAAATAAGTAAGACAAAGAGGAAAATAAGAATAATAAAGTGAAGTAAATTTAGATGGAAACCCCATCCCCCATATCTCAGATTGCATTTATCATGCTCTGCTCCATAAAAAAGGCAAAGAAAGCTCAGGAAAAGCTTAGACCAGGTTTCTCACCAGTCATTCTCCTGTCACCCTCCCAAAGAGAATTCAAACCCACCTGCAACTAAGAAGAGAGTCAAAATCAGTAGTAGCTGAAGATCAGAAGTTATCCAAGTGCAGGGCATTTCTGTTTTCTTACTTTCTGCCCTTCACTCAGCACTGTTCCTCCACACAGGTGTAAAAGGAGCTATGGACATGGTGAGGCTCTCTCTCGTCCACTTCTCCGTGCTGGATCCTCTTAGCCCATTAGCAGCACGACGATACTTCTTTCCTCATAGCCCCTTCCGTCAACTCTATGTGTTTCAGCCTGATTAGTAACTTGGAACAGAAGAAACTTCTCTGGAACTTGACACAGCAATAGATTTCCTGTATGAAGCACTGAAGCAAAGACGGAGGAAGTGGATTGATTGAGTTATCTTTCAGCTCATTGGTCCTCTTCTCACTTCTGCTGTACACAGATAAACTTTACAGTAAGGCATTGAACGTGCCCAAGATAAACTGATTTGTCTAAATTTGGTTTAGAAAGCAAAACAGGATATTTCTCTATATTTGACCCATCCTGTAAATGTCCCAGTCATCATAACTTTTAGCAGTTACCTCCAGCTTGAAGAGGTGTACAGCCTCAGTAATCAAGTTTAGAATAAAAGATTTTCCCTTGAAAATTCTTATGAGATTACTGTCTATAGTGGGAGTCACATACAACTCTAGAAGCATCATAAGTGTATTACTACTGTAATAAATTACCACAAACTGAGTGGCTTAAAACAACACAAACTAATCATCTTACAATTCTAGAGGTCTGAAGTCCAAACTTGATCTTCTAGAGCTAATATCAAGGTGTTGGCAGGGCTGTGTTCTTTCTGGACACATGGAGAGAATCTGTTTTTTGCCTTTTCCAGCTTCTGGGGGTCACTTGAATTCTGTGACTCGTGGCTGCATCATTCCCACCCCTGTTCCTTTGTTATATCTTCTCTGGTGGTAAGTCTCCTGCCTCCCTCTTATAGAGACCTTTGTGATTATATTGGACCACCCAGGTAATCCAGGATCATAGAGCCCCATTTCAAAATCCTTAACTTAATCACATCTGCAAAGTCTCTTTTCCTGTGTAAGGCTACATATACAAGGGGTTAGGACACGGACATCTTTGGGGGGAGCATAATACTGTCTATCACAATTCAGTACTTATTCCCATTCACTTTCATGTTTGAAGAGCTAGAATGATCATTTGAACCAAATTACAAATAATTACTCATCTTTAGTTGCCACACGTCTGGAATTTAGAGTTACCGAAAAACAAAAAACACCTGCCTTAATGTGACTATTCATAGGTATTTAGATTATGTTTGGGAGGAACAAACTCCTGTATGTGCTAAGAGTTTTCTACCCCAAGGCAAAACTCCCCAGGAAGGGGAAGAAAACATTGCAAACAGGAAAAAAATTAAATAACATGCATTTTTTTTCTTTAAGCTAGCAGTTCCATCTTGCCTCTTGCCAAAGAGTAAACTATATATATTTCCCCTCTTCCCCTTCTCAAGCTTTCCTTCCACTGAGTCAATTTAAGACAGTGAAATCAGGTGCTTGAGAGCATGGAATACCTAAGAAGACCATGGGTTGAGTCTCTGCTGGACAATTACTAATCTGATGATACTAGGCAAGTTTCTTAATTGAGTCTATGACCTATTTTTTCCACTTAATATTTTATTGATATGAGCATTTTCTCATGTCGTCAAAAATTCTTAATGATCATTTATGTTAATGCCTGTTCAATGACACAGCCAAAACTAAAGCACAGAAGGGTTACATGATCTGCCTGAGGTCCCAAAGTGACTTGGTGACAAAGCTGGGAGTGAAACTCACATTTCAAGTTCACTAGCCCTCTGTTCTTTCCAGTGAACTCCTCTGGCTTGAAATTTCAGGCAACAACTTTAAATAGACACACTCCTATGCCCTCATCTCAGGTCCAACCACAATGTACAATCAGCATTTTAAGAGTCAAGCGCATGGTGTGAAAAACCATAGAATTCTCAAAGTAGATTTGGCGGGATGAGACCTTCTCTTCACACTCTTACATCCCCTCCATCCCAAAACCCCATCTCCCCAACCTCCCAACTACCACCTTGACCTCTTATGCAGAGCAAGTATTTAGAAGAACAATAAAGAGACCAAGGGTTTGTTAGCGTAACCATCCACCAAACATAAGCCGTGAAAGTCAACAGAATGAGAGAAAAATGTGATTGTCTTGTATATGCAGGTCTCTGAAAAATCTCAAAGATTCTCCTTAGGTGTGCCCCTTGGGTCCCAAAAAGCAGAGCAAAAGATGGAAACAAGCTCAAGAGAAAGGTACCCCTCAAACCAGAAACTCAAACCTTTTACTCCACCAGTCTTCCAACTCCTCTTCAGTACTGCCAGTTATGAATCAGTGCCCGCAGAGACAAACAGAACGATGTTATGCAGGTTAGTGTTGTAGTAGCCAAGACGAAAAGGCCTAGTAAGCTTTAGTAAGTTAGAGCTGCTTTAAGACATAATGCCCCCAATTTGCACTGTTGATTTACTAAAAAAAAAAAAAATTCATCTACCTATAAATGCTCTTGAAGTAAACTTCTTCCAGTCAGGTGTATCTCTTTGTCTCGTGTCACAGTCATGCTTAGCCACAACTGAAACCAGTCAAGAAGATGTTGTCATCTTGCCCTTGGGACCCCTCCCCATTATATAAAGGCTTTGCATGGACCCTGAATATTTACTGCACAGACTCTAATGGCCTTTTATTTCTGACCCCTTGTTCTCCATTGCCTGCTCTTTCACCTCTTGGATTTGAGTCTTGACTGCCTGTAACTGAAGTACCTGCCTGCTCCTCCTTCCTTAGCTGAATCTTCTGGATGTGTATCCTTGCGGTAATGGGCCAATGCCTACTTGTCATTTTTGCTCTCTGTGAACATTCTGGCTTAGATATGTGGCCTGACTTACCCTTCCATTTGCGTGTGCGTACACACGCGCACACACAAACTCACATGCACACTACTAAACGCTTAATCCCAAGTCCCTCCGTTTACCCTGTCCTACTGCCACCCAGTTGCTAATGTAACTATTTCATGGAGGTGAAAGAACAATGCCCAACAATGTGAAGAATTTCAAAGAATTCAAACTCTACAATGCTCCACTCTTTATTTCCTCCCTGCCCTCATGGTACAATGGTTAGAGATCTGAGGCTAATGAATTACCACAGAGCCACTATAATTCAATCTATGATTGCTTAAAATGGCTGCTCTCCTAGCCATTTCCTATTTCCCTATTCTCTAATCCACTTTTCTGCAGTCTTCCCTGACCCAAGCTCTGAAGACCCATCTGAAGTCCTGGATCTTCTTCCATGCAGTCATTAAATGTACTGATGAGTAACTTAAGAAAGCCTCACAAAATGTATATTTCTATTTTTTACATTCTACTATGTCATTGATATTTACCTTGAAATTTTTCACTTTCAATATACAGTTGATGCTATACCTCCATAATTCTCCTTTAAAAGTCACAAGATAGATAAGAGCTAATCGTTGTTTTCCAATATAAGTTCATAAATTGTACAAAAAGAATATTTAGAAATAAATCTTTGAAAATAAAATGTATGCAATATCAAATAAACAAGTAAAACCAGAACAGAGAAATTAGTAAACACATTTTATATATTTATATTTTGTTAAAATATCAATTCTAGACCTCACTGGTTCTGTCCATAGTAAATAGTTAAGATCCTGTTCTAAGCATTTTATAAATATGGCCTCATTTAACCCTCTCAACCCTATGAAGTAAAAACATTATTATCCCCATTTTACAGTTTACTAAAGTCAGTAAATTGTCCAGTCACACAGCTAATAAGTGATGGAGATAGGATTCAAGCCCAAGAAATCTCACTCCAAATCTGTCTCTTAATTATGTGGCAAATTACTTTACTACCTATTTTTTAACTCTGTCTTGACTCTAATGCATCTCCCACACTTATCACCCTTCCTTAATCTGTTCTACTCACTCATTCTTTCTTTCATTTGGGCACTCTTACAACTTAATAGCTTGTTTTGAAGAGACAGAGAGAGAGATACATGGACGTATGGATGGAGGGAGAGAGGGAGAGACAGAGACGGAGAGACAGAGACAGAGAGACAGAGACAGAGGGAGAAACTCTGTGCTCTGCCTCTAATCACTATTTGCAGTAAGATCACTCTCTGCTGCCCCCTGGGGATAATTTGGTGAAACCAAAGCTAATAGTTTTACAAATCAATTTATTAGCAAATTCAGTAACAGCTACACTGAGATTTTGATTACAAAGTATGTTAACATTCTAACATGTTACTCCACTTCCCAAAGAGAACTTGGATATGGGGGAGGGAGAGGAGTGCTGACCAGAGAAACATCCCTTTTCTGTGGCATTAGAAAGGGGAGGGACAGCTGGGGACCTCCCCAACCCATTTCCCCCTCCTTCCAAACTCCTGACTAGCCCCTCAATCAGTGTTTGAGCCTCCTAATTCCCCTTACACACATTTTGGTGAATCTTGGTGATGATTTTGGCAACTTCGGGTAAAACTGGCAATTCTCAGAGAAGAAGAAGAAAAAAAAAACTTCAGAGGAAGTTATGTTATTTTCATCTATGAGTGACAACTGGGACGGGGAAGTCCAGAAGAATACAGAAATGAATTGAAAAGACTGAAAAGCCAAGTCATATACCTTGGCTAAAAACCAATATCCAGGCAAAGTATTCTGAAAAGAGACACATATTATCTAATCTCCAAAACGCCTTAATTACTAGAGTCAAGAAGGAACAGGAACTTTTAAAAATAAATTTTCCAGACTGAGCTCAATGGGATCACCTTAAAAGTTTTAGACAGTATTAAATTAATAAATTATTTCTGTGCAACTTTCTGGTAAAAGAATATGAAACATGAAAATTATATCATTCATAGAAGCTGGTATCTCTCTACAATTTCATTCAATTTTCAATGGAACTTTTTCAGGGAAATGACAAATGTTCTGTTGACCATGGTTTTATTATATCAGTGGCTTAAAATTTGTATTCCCAAACTACATATTTAACCATACTACATATTTGTCTATTTTTTATGACATCCCATAATGTTTTCAATGATTAACCAGAATGTAGTTTAAGTTGGTTAAACTCTCATTAAATTTGGAAGTTTAAGAATGTTAACAATTTTTTTCCTAGTTTTCAGAGTAGCTGTTAAGACCATGGTCCCTAAAGTTGAACTTCCTGGGTTCAAACTTCAGTTTTGCTGCTTAGTTTTTGATTACTGCATTTTTTTTTTCTGTTCTAGAATGTCTATTTGATTCTTTTTTTCGAATCTGCTGTCATTTTTTAATTTCTCGTTTTCCGCCAAAATTTTGACTTTGTCTTTTGTCTCCTTGAACATAAAAAGAATATTTTAAAGTATCTGAGAATTCCAGTGTTAGAGTGGCTGTGAGTAAATCTCTATTATGTATTGTTTCTATTGTTTCTTTCTGTGATGTCAGGTTTCCTCATGTGCCAAGCATTGTGTGTTGTTTTCCAAAGTGTAGAAAAAATTTGAGGCCCTGTATGATTTTATCTGTCTCCAGAGAAGATTTTCATTTACTTCTGCCCGGAATCTGAACATTAGCAATCTGGCATCATCTTAATCCAACGTTAAGGACAGATTCTCTAGGCCACCAGGGGCCTGAAAGCTGGGTTGTAGTCTACGTGAGGAATGGTTTTACTTTCTCCTTGCCTCCCCACCTCTCCTGCCCCAAGAAACTGTAAAGCACTACTTAACTTTTCAGCCAGCTCATCTAGATCAACAAATATCCCCAAGGTAAAAGTAGTTACAGGTGCTAGCCTCACCAATCTGTATTTCTTTCTTTTTCTGGATTTGACCAGGTAATTCTTCATCACCTTGTGAGTTCTCTGATAACTTCCAACAGATTTATTATTATTATTATTACTATTTCTAGCTTTTTTACTTGTCTTCAGTGGGAAGGTTGGTCTAAATTTCTATCTGGCGTTACCTGATACAGAAGTCCCATCCTTTGATTCTTTACTCTTCCTTATCTCCCACAATCCATCAGCAAGTCTTTTTGTTTCCTCCTTTAAAATAAAAAGTGGCGGGGGAGGGGGTGTGTGATGAATTGGGAGATTGGGATTGACATATATACACTAATATGTATAAAATAGATAACTAATAAGAACCTGCTGTATAACAAGATTAATTAATTAAATTAACTTTAAAAATATTTCCTAACTTGGCCATTCTACCAATCTCCACTGTATTGGATCAGAAAAAAAAAAAGAGAGAGAGAGACTAAAGTTCTTATTTCAAAAGCACTTTTTTAAAAAATTTAACTTGTGGGCAATAGCAAAAAGATAAACAGATACCAGAAGCTGAAGAACCCTTGCATTTGGTAGCTGCTCTGTTTTATCACACCTTTCTGCAATCTGCTCTACTAAAATCTTTGTTTATTTTGGTCACTTGTAGACTTGACTATGTTAATGAAACAGAAAAGCTCAGATATTCCATACATCAAATTTAAGAATTTTAAAAGTCAGAAGTCCTACATTATTTTTCCTTGAAATCATTTATGCTGTATTAACATCTGTCTAAATTATGTTTCTGTGACTATTTTCCTACTAGTGACGTTTCTTTCCTGTATGCTTTAATTCATCTTATTTAATATACTGCCAATAATTTCGGAGTGGTTTACTATGACTTGAAAGTGTGTCTAGGGGAATTTTCTAATGAATATTTTTATGATCATCTCACACTTGTCGGTGGGGGGGAAGGTTATGAGACTGTTTAGATGTTGAACGCTCTGTATCAAAAAAAGGAAGTAGATAAGATCTATCTGGTTTAGTGTTTCTACATTTTCCTTAGGTGAACATGATAAAGCAATCATACCTATAAGAAGTGGTGCCCTGGTTCTAACAAATTTGTCCTAGGCCAATTATGACTGAGCTCCTGCTGGAGATGCACCAACCTTGGGGAGAATGAATCAGAGATGAGCTTCATCACCTGTTGATATATAAACCCTAATTTTTCAAAACGAAAACCCCAGAACCAACGGCAGTGGGAACACAGCAGCCACGCTTCCATCTTCCAAAGCAAATCATCACCACAGTATCTATCATGAGGCACCTCCATCCAGAGGGAGGAAACCCGGACCATTAGAATGTCTTGGGAGAAACACTTGGGAGAAGGGATGTGGGCAGTGATGTGAAGGGTAGGCTGCTTTTATCTTTGTCCATTGTGCATGTATTAAATAATCTCTCTTCTAAGGTAATGCATTTTATGACTGCTTAAATCTGGTTTGCTGACGTGAGAGGATCAAGAAAAAAGAGAAATAAACTATTACTACCGCTAAAAGAGTTAAGCTTTCCCAGGAATATGTCATCAGGTATTTAACTTAAATTTTAACTTGGGCCCATTTGGAAGCAAATAACAACTCCTTGAGCCCTGGGGTATCAGTATTATTCAGAATCAGACTCAATACACAGATTGGAACTAGTTTTGGAGAAGTGACATGATGAAAGGAATCTTTTTAAAAATCTTACTTATAGTCTCTTATTCCACTGTTATTCTTCTTCCAAAAGATTGTCCCTTTATTCAAGTGTAAATATTAGGTAACTCAGGGCTTCCTGGTGGCGCAGTGATTGAGAGTCCGCCTGCCGATGCAGGAGACACGGGTTCGTGCCCCGGTCCGGGAAGATCCCACATGCCGCGGAGCGGCTGGGCCCGTGAGCCATGGCCACTGAGCCTGCGTATCCGGAGCCTGTGCTCCGCAGCGGTAGAGGCCACAACAGTGAGAGGCCCGCGTACCGCAGAAAATATATATATATATTAGGTAACTCAGTTATGCTCTATATACACCAATTTGTATCTCTAGTAAATGGGATTAAACACAATGACTTTAAGAGGCCATTTGAAATAATTCTCCTGCAAGGCAAAGAGATGCATGATATAAAATATACTTTCTATAAAAAGAAACAAAAAATGGAGAGGGATCAAAATATATTTTTAATGTTATTATTATAAAAGTAGTATCTTCTTTGCGAAAGCAATTGAAACCGTAGCACAAAGTTATATAAAGTAAAAAATGAAACTGTTCCTCCAAATGCTCCAATTTCTACCTGCCTTCTCATTCCCACTCTCCATTTGTGGTAGACAGAACAATGTTTCCCCCAGACATGTCCATCCTAATCCTCAGAACCTGTGAATAGGTTTCTTATGGCAAAAAGGACATTGCTAACGTGATTAAGTTAAGGAGTTTAAAATGGGGAAATTATTTTGGATGATCTAGTTGGGTCCAATATAATCACAAGGACCCTTAAAGGGGAAAGAGGGAGGGAAGCAACTCAAAGTCAGAGGGATGAAAGGCGCTACATTGCTGGCTTTGGAAAGGAGACAAGAGCCAAGGAATGCAGGCTGCCTCTAGAAACTGGAAAAGGCAAAGAGGCAGATTCTCCTCTAGAACGTCTAGAAGGAACACAGCCTTGCTGACACCTTGATTTTAGCCCAGTTAAAGCCATTTCAGATTTCTGACCTCCAGAACTGTAAGACAATAAATTTGTAAGACAAGAGTTGTTTTAAGCCATTAAACTGCTGTATTTTGTTAGAGCAGCAACAGAAAATTAATACACTGTTTAACCACTGTTATGCTTGTATAGTCTTCCACAATAGGTACAAAGGCCTGCTATGATTTTCTTTTATTATTCTTTCTCCTTTATCAGTCCACTCCCAATATTTGTTGGGCCCACGTGAGAGTACAGATGGAGGCCCACAAAGCACATGTCTAAATATTTTAAAGTTATAAGTCAAGCTAACAAATTGTTAAATAAAGTGTGTTTTATCCTCCTACCTTAACAAATAGAACTTCAAAACAAAAAAGTTTTAAAATGTAAACCTATGATTTGTATAAGGCCAAATGTTGGCAAAATATCAGAGATGGTCAAATTCAATTACTATTATGTAACTCTGAGTCTTCTCTTGATGGTCTATCTATGTTCGAAAGAGTCATAAAACGTATATAATTCATAAGCCACAGTATAATTATGTCACAAATCCTTTTCTTGTTTCTATACAATTCAGTTTTCCTCCTCAGTAAACTGACCATTAATATGCTTTGCCTAGCCTTTTCTCCTTCTACATGAGTTAAACTATAATATTTGTTGATATACTGAAGTTCCTTATATTCAAGATATTAATCACCTCAGCTACCTCCTGGGTCGGGCCCACCCCATCTGTCTGCTTCCAATAGTTTAAAAGAAGTTAAAAGGCTACATATTTTATTTTAAACTTTGTCTCAAAGACAGCATATAGAATTACCTAATGAATTTGAATGTTGCATTTTCATTGTGTTTGTTTATGTTGTTTACCAATGTGAGAATCGTATCATTTTATGGGTTAGTTTAAACTATTTATATTTATTATATTGCTGTGATATTAGATCATATTTCAGCCATCTTATTTCTAGTTATCTGTTTACCATACTTTTAAAATTTACTTATCTTTTTCTAATACTCCCGTTAGAAGAATTCCATTTTCTTATTCTATTTTAAAAGATCTACATCCTATTTTTATTCTTACGGTGGATAGCCCAACTTAATAAGATTCATATTTATGCTTATTTTTTCTATAAAGTTTTAAAGTTTATCAATATCTAAAACTTCTTTCCACCATGAAGCCAAGACAAATACCCAAGCTCATGTTCATTTTCCTATGGTCTTGTGCACCTCCAGTCCACATCCACCTCATAATGATATCCTCTGCAAACAGGTTACTCAAAATATGGTCCCTGAACCAGCACTAGTCTACAAACTGTTTGATATTTTTAGAAAAAAGAACTTTGTGCCGGAGTCTAAATCATCTGTATTTCTAAGCACACAGTTTAGTCCAGCTTACTTTTTTTTTTCCCTAACAAGATATTATCAAAAAAAAAAAAAAAGGAAGCAGTGTATTCATTTATCTTCCTGCATATGCTTCTTGTTTCATCCAGATGGATAACAGACACTTCTTGGACTTGCACTTAGAGTAGCAGTGGTTTAGACTAGAGTTTTAGTTCTGGGTTGTTAGAATATGCTTTTGTGTGTCATTGCTTATTTAGTCAACAATAACATATACTGAGCTTGATGTTCATTTTCTCCAGTGCTTTAGTAATGCTACTTTATTATTTTCTCACATTCAGTGCTGCTACCCAGAAGATTTAATCTGACTCCTATTGGTTGGTAGTTGACTTGCATTTATCCTCTGGAAATTTTTAACATTTGCTTTTTGTACTTGGTGCTCTAAAATGTTAATTTACCATGACTAGGCATAAAGTTTCTTTCATCTATTCTGTTGTATAAGCCCTTTCAAACTGAGGTTTCTCATCTCCCATTCTGGAAATTTTTTCAATAATTATTTTTTAAAATACTAACTTTCCTCCATTTATTTTACAGTGACTCCAATAATACTGATACTAGCATTTCTTCTTCTACTCCCCACAGCTCTTAATTTTTTTATGTTTCATTTTATTACCCCTTCCCAGCGCTTTCCTAGACTGTTCTTTAACTTGATCATCCAGCTCACCATTTTTTTTGGCTGTATTCATTCTGCTATTCAATTATCAAGTCCATCCATTGAGACCTTTACTTCAACAATAATACATTCATATCCAGTATCTCCAATTGGTTCTTCTTTGAAGCTTCCTGTTTCATGTTTTTCATGTTCCCCATTATCTCTCTGTGAATATTTACTGGTTTTATTTTAAATTCTTTGTCTACCAGATCTGTTCACTCTGATTACCTCTAGAGTGATTTTTTTTACTTTTACTTATTTTTATTTTTTTGGCTTGTGGGTTTGTAATGTAAGTTTGTGAGTTCATATTATCATGGTGAAATCAGTTAGCTACATTGGCAAGTAACAGTTACAGGTACAGGGTGAGAAGAGTGAATTAAGCCCTAGCTTGTAGTAGTTGGGCAGTAGAGGGGTACCCCACAGCATGAAGACCATCTTGCATTACATTCTGGGCTCAGCCACTCCTTCTATGCCCTCCACTCATGAGATCTGCCTATCAGGTAACTGCCTTGTACTTCTATCCAAGCATCCTTTCTAAAAGTAATCACAAGACATTCTTTGAAATGTATTGTCCAGCTCATGACGGAAGGTGAGTAAGGAGGTTGGAGGGAATATCCCAGAACCTAACTGCACCCAACTGCAGCTAAATACCCCAGGATTCACTTAGTCACCCTAGGCTCTGATGTTCCTACCAATTCAACCATTAATGTTAACTGCACTGCTCTTAGGGTCTTCATACTTCATGACAGGTAGATGGCACAAGCAATGTTGATTATAACCTCCCTCAGCATAAAGAGTTCTAGTTTTGCCATGTTTCACTCAAATGACTAGAGCAGGTTTGTCCCACCTTTCTCAAAAATCTCTAGAAAAATCATTTGTATTTAGAGCAAAACCTGAAATATAGCTTTTCTACAAGCATATGCTCTCACAACAAGTGCAGATAAGAAACTCCTCATTAAAAAAAAATTTTTAACCTTTTAATCTATGTGCAGAAAAGAGTTAACATAGTAGGCCTGTGACTGCTATCCTTAAAAAGGCTTGCTTGCAAGATTGGCCTCTGAGAACTTGATTAGGAAACGTCCCCTAAATGATAACAGTGGCTCAGTGGACCTAAACTGTTTGTACAAACAATGTGGTTTAGGCTGAACATCTGCTTTCCTTCTGTGAGTCTGGAATTTCAGTGACCACAGTCAGCCACACAAGCACTATGTGCTATATGACCAGCCCATGATAAAACACTGGAGTCCTAGGCTCAGGTGAATGTTCCTGGTGGACATTTCACACGTGTCATTATAGTTCACTGCTGGCAGAATTGAGTGTATCTTGTGCAACTTCCCTGGGAGAGGACTCGTAGAAGCTTGTGACTGGTTTCCTCCAGACTTCACCTTGAGTGCCCTTCCCTTTACCAATTTTGCTTCATATCCCTTCACTTGGATAAATCATAGCCATGAGTACACCCATATATTGAGTTCCATGAGCCCACCTAGTGAATCACCAAATTTGAGGAGTCGTCTTGGGGACCATTGACACAATCTACCTGTGAGTGAGTTAAAGAACCTGAATATATCTCAACATCTCTGCCTCTGGAATGTCATCTCATCTGTTCAGCGTGCCAGAGAACAAACCATTCACTTCCAGTAAGGCAATGAAGATATAAATTAGAGGCATACTATTGATACAATGTAAACTTGCCCATCAAAATGATCTTGCCTAATAGGTAATAAGAATTTAAATGTTAATGAATTATCTGTAAGAACAGCAAAATGCTTTTTTCCAACAACAGCAAAAATAAAAACTGAATAATATAAAAACACATGTTGAAGAGAGTTCTAAAATATTTCAATAGCACTAGTATGGCAGAGAGAGCAAATACGCAGTTACAAGTGAGAACAACTGACTACGTAAAACAAGTGTTTTTCTCTTTATTGAGAAAAACAACCTTGAAGGAAGTGAAGCTCTACACTCCTCCTCCTCCAAACCCAAATCATTCTAAGAGCTCACCTCCTACACGTGATCAAGGTCTGATATTTAATCTCCAGATCTTTCTAGAAATCTGTTAGTACAGGAGGCATAGCCTTAAAAGAAAGCTCAAAAAGCTTATCTGAAGGAAAAAAAATATCTCTGTTAGAGATATTCTCTAAAGATACATTCATGAAATATAAACTGAAACTAAGTGATTGATGAGCTCCCAAAGAAGAAGATTATAAGAATTATGTCTCTGTTGTTTCTTGAATGATGGTCAAATAATAAATTTCAAGAATAACAATTTATAACCTAATTAGGAAATTAGGTGGACAAATCATACATCATGTTACATATGTGTGCCGTAAATTTGTGTCAACATGTTAGGTGATATGTAATTTAATTTTTTAATCAGCTGTTGCACAGAAAAATTTAAAAAGTATAATTAAATGCATTTTTAGTTTATAGCATTCACTCAGACAGTAATTATTACAATTCAAGCAATTTAAGTTACACGTGGAAAGCTCTTCCATGTTACTCTCATTCATACAATGTGTCTTCCTAATACAAGACTTTGAGATACAAATTAGATTGTAACCATGTTTTTCTGATTCCTGGCACCCAGATCAATTCCTGGAATGGCACGCAATCAATAAGCGTTAATTACTGTTGTTTAAAACAAGCGGGAAAGTACGGTAGGAAAAGGTCTTGTGTAAATTGGACACTGAGACCTAATCCATTACCTCTCTCTACGTTTTCCTAGAATCTCTGCCCTTGCTTCTGTTAGAGCTTTCAAACCATTTCTAGCCTAGGATGAGAGTTAATCTATGCATATTCTATGCTTGCTAACTCTCTGATGTTACCGATTCTGCCTACAATGTCTTCCTTCTTCATGTCTTGATGGATTCCCTAAACTTAACACTTACAGGACTTGGACATAAATTGAGATCACTCTGAATTCTATGGCAATTTGTTATAGAGACAGACATCACTGAAGGAATAATTGAGATGATCCTGTCCTAATGGTAAGATCCCACCCCTGTTCTACCTATGTTCCTTCCATTCTTATTAGATAAACATGACAGTATAACTATAGCATTTAGGTCAGATAGGTTTTAGCAATGAAAGCTGATTCTAAGGAGTGTATATAAAGTATGTAATGCCCTCCCAAATCATATTAAGTAGTAAAATCTTGTTAACTTTGTGGTGAACTACCTCCTAAGCTGTCAAACAGAAGGTACTTTTTCTCAGAAGGATGACAATAAACACATCCTGAACTCTGCTGATTTTCACAACATAACCAGATTACTGACCTTTACCAAAGATCATGAATATCCACTGGATGAGGAAATATCCTGAGTGGAAGGAAGATTCTTAAGCCTCCTAAAGTCCAGCTGTTACATTAAGGGAGGGTAATAGTTTGGCCCTGCTTAACCTGCAGCCACAGGCAATCTAAGCCCTAAAGCTTTACCATGACTCCTCTATAATAGGGTTGAAATTTACATAGGACATTCCAGCTATCCTGCATGGTAGTCTGAGGGCTCTGAATTTATACAAGGAACCGCACATCATCTTAAAATGCTGTATTAAACAGGACTCTTGGCTGCCATCAAATCCAAGTCAAATCAGTTTCAGTAAACAAGGGGAGGAGCATACTGACTTGTGTGATTGGACAGCAGAGGGACAGAGAACATGCTTTTCAACATAGGTCATCAGGAGTCACGCCACCTCCCATCCCCACCTCTCAATACTGTTTTTCTTTCTGTGTTAGCTTCATTCCCTCTTAAATCCCCATAGGTATCCTTCGTGTAGCAGTGAAGAATAGCCATCAGCCATCATGAGTGTAGGCCTCACATTCCAACATCATGACACCAGGTTTAATGGTAGAGCCAGCTGCCTGTCCAACTTTAACATCATGACTGGCTTGGTTGCGATCACCTGCACATTACCCAAGTAATCGTTATTGTCATAATACACACAATGTATAACCAAATCCCACCTCCTGTGACCAGAAGAGTGGAGTTCTTTAATTGATAGGCCTATTAGAACCACATAGAGTGGATGTAGGAGGTTCCTCCCTACACAAGGGATGCCAACCAGCTAAAAATAACTTATGCATACATTCACTTCAAATGTCTATATCGAAGCCAAAGCTGGCTAGAGTCACTGCCAGAATCCATCCTTTTTTTACTCCATCCTGGCCACATTGGCCTCCTTGCTATTCTTCAAACAAGCCATACACACTCCTGTCTCTGAGCCTTCACACTTCCACCTGGAATACTTCTCCCAGGTAATCACATGGTTATTCCCTCACTTCCTTAACATCTGCGCTCAAAAGTCACCTTATCAGTGAAAATCACACTAAAATGGCAACATTCCTGCGTCTCTACACACATACACATCTAACCTCCCTACCCAGCTTTAGCTTTTTCCTAAGCATTTTTCATTATCTAATATACCCTTATTTTTCTTACTGTCTCAAGACCATAACATATGAGAACAGAAACTTTTTTGTTTCATTTACTGTCTTACACCTCCAGCTCTCAGTACAGTGCCTAGCACGGATATTTGATGAATGAACAAATGGTGGAATTGACCAGGGGTGCCTAATCACTCTCAGTATTAGATAATGTACACTACAGTGTTATACAGGAAGGAGTACAGAACAGTACAGTCCATGAATACAGTCCTCATTTATCAGCCTCCCTGGGGTACCACAGCTTAGTGAGTATGTCTTGACCTCAGTGCTGTGGAACTAAACCAAGTGTGGGTTTTCCACAGTTCTCTGGGAGGAGTGCTAAGATGCCCTTAGATCAATTCAAGCTCTATCTCACATCCTTGTTATGTCTATGGAATCTGCATGACTAAGTAGCTGCTTGGTTTCCTAATTCACACTCCTTTTTCCCACTAGGACTTAAATCCTATTCTGAATGGTATCCCTGACACCCTGCCTATCCAGGAGGATCCTGACTCCCAATCCAAAACCGTTAGCTAGGGTACTACTTTATGCAGACAGACCACCTGGAACAAAGATGCTGCCTACAGTCAGAGGCAGAATATTGCCAGAAAACAGATAATACTATTACAACATTCATCCACCAGACTGGATTCCCTTCAATACTGATTTGGCCTGATTTTCCTGGACTTTGACAATTCCCATTGCAGTTCCACAACAGAGTTATTTCCCCTACACTAATTCCTCCAGTTTCTAGCTTTTTCCCTCTGACTAGCAGGACTCACAGCTATGAATGCCTCATGCAGGATTACAAAATGAGTACTGTGATGTCTATTAATCCCTGAACACCTCTCAAACCCTTTTAAGAATTGGCAAAAGTCCTTCATGCTCGGGTTTATCTCCACACCTGGGACCCCAAAGTTAGAAATGAAATAGCACATATGAAAGCACTTTCAAAGTTCAGAGTTGTCTGCAAATGTACCCACATACACATTCAGTGAAGAAAAGATAGACTGTTTAATAAATATTGTTGAGACAAATGGCTAACCATTTGGAAAAAAGTAAAGCTGAGGGCTTCCCTCGTGGCGCAGTGGTTGAGAGTCCGCCTGCCGATGCAGGAGACACGGGTTCGTGCCCCGGTCCGGGAAGATCCCACATGCCGCGGAGCGGCTGCGCCTGTGAGCCATGGCCGCTGAGCCTGCGGGTCCGGAGCCCGCGTACCGCAAAAAAAAAAAAAAAAAAAAAAAAAAAAAAGTACTATTAGAAAGTCAAAAGTAAACAAGTTGGGAAAAATAATTTTAAAACATGACAGACAAGAGATCAACATTCTCAATAATGAAACAGTTATTACAAATCAATTTTTTAAAGTGAATAACCTAATAGAAAACATGATTACAACAAATAAATATAAATGACCAAACAAAATCTCAAAATATGTTTATCTTCTTTAATAATCAGGAAAATATTAACTAAAACAAAAAATAGTTTTTTTTAATTTTTTCATCTATGTATGGCAATATTATATAACATTATAATACCCTACTTTTATAATGCCTGTTTTGATGCTATAATACTCTTTTATTAGGGAGTCATTTGTTGCAATTTCTTTAGAAGATGATTTTTCTACAGAAATATGAAAAAGTGCACACACCTGGGCTTCCCTGGTGGCGCAGTGGTTGAGAATCTGCCTGCTAATGCAGGGGACACGGGTTCGAGCCCTGGTCTGGGAGGATCCCACATGCCGTGGAGCAACTAGACCTGTGAGCCACAACTACTGAGCCTGCACGTCTGGAGCCTGTGCTCCGCAACGAGAGGCCGCGATAGTGAGAGGCCCGTGCACCGCGATGAAGAGTGGCCCCCGCTTGCCACAACTAGAGAAAGCCCTCGCACAGAAACGAAGACACAACACAGCAAAAATAAATTAATTAATAAACTCCTACCCCCAACATCTTCTTTAAAAACAAAAAAAAGTGCACACACCTTATGCACCTATCAAGTCCTCTTCTAGGAATTTATCCTACTTCCACAAGTGTGCAAAGATATCTATTCATGAGTGCTCACTGTAGCATTGTTGTAATAAAACCTAATTAGTGATCAATAAGACACTGGAGATACAAACGGAATAATATGCCTCCATTAAAAACAATCATGTAGGAAAATGTTACTATGACAATGTGAAAACCACATGTGAACAATGATAACAAGAGAAGAGGCCACCCTCTCATATCTAACTAGTGCTTGGAGTGAATGAGGACTTTGTGTTTTTATGGTAGTTTAGGGTTTGTTTGTTTGTTTGTTTTTTTAAATCATGTAGGTCGGTACGTATTGATATAAAAAGACTTCCAAATATATTGTTTAAAAAATTTTAAAGGCTTTAGAACAGTATTTTGAGTTAAAATACATACATGGTAATATATATATCCAGAATGTCTGGATGTTTACAATGAAGTGTTTTCTTTGGAGGAGAGAGATTAGGGGAAGGAGGAAAGCCTCAAAGCCCAATGCAAAGATCAACAAAAAATTAGCCGGCCGGCAGTAGGTCAGGCTACTCTCCAAGTCGTTGGTCCTGTTCATTAACTTTTCTGTAACATTAATTCAAGAATTGCCCTTATCAGTCACTGAACAACCTGGGGAATCGCTCAAAAGACCGTGCGTTAACATTGGTATGCTGTTTGCTGCTAACGTTTTAGAAGACCCATCGTCTTTTAAGCAGGAATATCTTACAGATATTCATTTTGTCATGATCCCTGTATCTCCCATTCCAGCAGTGATCGGTTTGAATTGCTTTGAAAAGAAACTTTTGAAATAAGATGTCATTACATAACTTCAATGAAACAACTCGAACACTTGTGCAAACTGGTTTTTTTTATTTTATTCTGTAAGAAATCTCTAAAATTTAATGACATTTCCTGCAACTATAGAGAAGGCTGAATGAAATATGAACAGGCGCTTTTTCAACTACATTTCTCACCAGCCCCTTTCATTGTTGACAAAGTGTTTTTCCTAGTGATTTGTACAACGTTAACGTCCGTGAGACAACCAGAAACTGTGAAGAGCAAACTGGCCTGAAACCCACCAGAGCTGCACAGGTTTTCTTCTTCATTTGAGCCTCAAGGCTCACACAGCCAGATATGTCTCTTCACCTCTGAAAATCGTTAAACAGCCTCCCCACAACGACATACAAGTCAAAGGCACAGGTGTCAGGGCTAGAGTGTGAAAGGCACCCAGCGAACTTTTTTCCCCCTGCGAAGTAACACCTGCCTCCGGCTCTCTGTACGCGAAGAGCTTAAGCGGGAACCAGCGAGGCCAGCGGAGACTACAATTCCCAGCAGGCGTAACGGGAGCGGGGTCACGCACGCGCAGTTCAGACCTTCGGAACGAAGGCCCGAGGCGGGGGTTCTAGGAGAGGAAAATGGCAGTACGCCGGCTGTGGTTTGACGTGGGCTGGCTGTTTGCGATGGGGGCAGAGCTGGGGAGCGGAAGACGAGCTTACTGCACGTCCCAGGCCTTCGCGGAGGTTCTACGGCTGCCAAGCAAGCAACTGACGAAGCTCGTGTTCCCACTGCAAGAACTCGAGCGGCATTTCGTCCCGGGCTCGAGGCCCGACCTTCACCTGAAGATCTTCAACCCAAGCCTGGATGACATCGCGAGGGCGGAGAGCGTCTTCACGGCTTCCTCGCGGAACCGCATCGAGTACCTCAGCTCCGCCGTGCGTCTCGACCACGCCCCGGACCTCCGCCGCCCGGAGGTGAGAACGGCAGCCGGATGCGGGTGCTGAGGACTTGGGCTGGGATTTTGCTGTCATCTCTTTCTTGTCAGCAGACCGGAGAGATTTACTAGCTTTCTGTGGACGCATATCATTATTATAACAAAGTAAGCAGATATAGTTTTAATTATTTTGATAGTGAATATAAAAGACTTTAAAAGGCGTTTAAAAACTTAACCATTTATCTTTTTTTCTAATTAATTGCAGTAGAGAATACATGCCGAGACAAATTAGACAAAGTGAAGAATATGAAAAGTATAGGAGTTTCACAAATGAAGTGATTCTTATCAGTACGTAATTTTCACCCAATCTAAATTTCCTATCGTGGCAAAAAAAAATTTATATATAGATGGCAATAATGTATAACATTTTAAAAAACAACTTAAGTGAAATACAGTGAGTGTGCATTTTATTCATGTCCTGCAGTTTACTATTTTGTTCTGTCTGGTAAATGAAGGCTCTGACCTCCTTACATACTTGTGATAACGGTACCACTGCACTGAAACTTTTCTGCTAATATATTTAGAACTGCTGTAGTAATTTAAGAGTACATAAATCACTTAATGATTTTGAGATAGCATCGATTTTCAATTTTCTAAATTACTGGACTTTTTGTGTAATTGGCTTTTTAATTCAGTTTTATTATCTGTATATTATCATTGGATTTAATCTGGGAGAGCATTTGAAATTTTTGCAGGACCCAAGTCAATTCATTCTGAAGGACTGACCCCAGTTTTGCAAAATGTGTAGCATTGCTGGCCCCTGCCCACTAAATGCCACCCAATCCTATTGATAACCAAAAATGCCCTTACAAATTTCTAAAACACCCCAGGGGGCGGTACCGCCCTCATTTAGAAGCACTGACTGGAAATGTACCCTCTTCAATACTGTATTAAAAAGACGAGCCATGTGTATTAATCGTTAATATTAGAAATATTTTGTTGCTTTCTACATTCAGACTAAAGGAGAAAAGCTTAATTGGAACAAGAAAGGTCAAGAGAAAGGAGTAATTATAATGGTGCTATGGTGTACTTTGAGACTTTGTGGGGAAATGGGGTTCCAAACACAGAGCCAGTTCTGTTGAAACGCGTCTAGTTTGTAACTTCAAAAAAGCTTTGTAGGGTCTTCCCTGGTGGCGCAGTGGTTGAGAGTCCGCCTGCCGATGCAGGGGACGCGGGTTCGTGCCCCAGTCCGGGAAGATCCCATATGCCGCGGAGCGGCTGGGCCCGTGAGCCATGGCCGCTAAGCCTGCGCGTCCGGAGCCTCTGCTCCGCGACGGGAGAGGCCACAACAGTGAGAGGCCCGCGTACCGAAAAAAAAAAAGAAAGCCTTATAAATATGGAATTCTTAATAAATGTTGCAGATATTCTTGAGTGGCATAGTGTAATTAAAATCACAGGTTCTGGATGTAGATGCCCTGAGTTCAGATTCCAGTTTCTTCACTTTCTGGCTGTATAATTTTGGGCCAGTTATTTAACCTCTCTCTACCTCTAGTTTTATCACCTGTAAAATGAGGATACGAATATTATCAGTCTCATGGAGATATTGTAAAAAGTAAATAAGAAAATATGTTAAGTGCTTTTAAAACAGTACCTGCCACATTGAAATCATTTAGTAGATAGTAGCTGTCTATTAGAATTTGAGGTTTGACTAACTATAAGCCACTTTTTATGGTTAGGCAAGACTGAGTAGTATTCACAGATTTTTGCAGCTAATACATTATATAGTAATATATATATATAAACTAGTACTCAATTATCTTCTTTTTGCTTGTATAAGGTGTGTTTTATAGGCAGAAGCAATGTTGGAAAATCCTCTCTAATAAAGGCTTTATTTTCACTTGCCCCAGAGGTTGAAGTTAGAGTCTCCAAAAAACCGGTATGTTAAAATTTAAAATATATCTAACTATCTCTGAATTGACTAAGATGAATAATAAATGTTGAGGGGGTAGAAGAAACCATCATTGCTAAGTTCCTAGAAAAGTGATTTCTTTCACACAAGTACTAATGTAAGACATTTCATTAATGCCTGTGTATTTCTCTGAAGAAAAGGAAGTGTATCTGGAGTTGTTTTAGTAGTCTTGCCAGTATCTTGGGGAAATCTTCCTTGGTCCAGTCTTTTCCAAAGAGTTGTTCTAGTGTCATTCTATATTTGCTTCTTTGAGAATGATCATCTGCTTCTACTTTGATTTTAAAGAAAACAGCTTTAAAGTGTATTATTTTTTCCTCCTGTAATCTTTTATACCTTGCTAACTTAAATATATACACCCATCAGGCAATTCCCAGTTACCCAGGGCCAAATTTTGTGCCTAATATCCCAGCCAGCCTGCTGTAGTAGCTTTCTGTCATTTTCTCATTTCCTCTGCTTCCTTCTCAATAATGCAGACTCTACCAATATTTAAGATATCCTCTCCTCAAAACTCACCTCAGTTTTCCTCACCTTATTATCTATCCTTGGCAAAATGTTCACACCAACCCAGTGCTCACTGCCCCTGTTGCCTTGCACTGGAACCCTTCCCTGAGGCTTCACTGGTCCTCTCTTGCTCCGCAGTTTTTCCTATGGTTGATTCCCTGATACGATCCCTGACAATTGTAGTCATTTGTTAACCCTCCTAGCTTTACTCCCTCCTGCCCTGCCTCACCAAATACCCCAGCTAAACTCTCACTTCTAGGTAGGGTTGTTCCCTTTCTGCTGGGAGAGGACAATGGAAGAAATGTATTCTTGACATTCTTAATCTGTAATTCTAAAATTATTTTCCTATAGGTAGACACTTAAGCTGCCTGGGAACCTAAGCATCATTTATAAAATCTTTCCTCTGAAAATAATTCTTCTAAGTTCTAAACAATTGACTTTTAAAGTTATTTGTGTTAATCTTTCCTTTTCTGATTAATAATGTCCGTGGACACGAAACCACATGAATAAACCACTTTTTATCATCTTTACATCAGTTTTAGTTGCACATTTTACAGTTGTACATGCTTTTTAAAAAATGCTTAATGAAACCACTAAACCCACCTAATAAAACATGCAAAACATCTTGATTTTAGGAAAGTTATAGTCTAGGCATAATAAACTATCAGGCTTTGCATCTAGGTGTTATGCAAACTTGTATGACTGATAGTAGGCATTTAATTTAACCTATCCGTGCCATAATTCATTCTTCTTTAAAGTGGAGTTATATTGTTCATCAGAGAATATTGACTAATGCAGTCGTACTATTTAGAACAGTATAACTTTTTCACAGAGAGGGAGCTAATGAAGTAGGAAAGACTTGAAAATATTTTGCCTACGTTATTTCTAATATGGAATCTAAAGTTCTTAAATCATATAGATTCTCCTTAAAAAATGAATTGGAGGGAAGTAGTAGTATCATCTAAGCTTATCTCCAGCCACTTGTCTTCTGTCTTCTTTTCCTGTATCATCATCAGCATAGGGTTATATACAGAATACTTTTATGCTTTTAATAAGTAATTGTTAATTGAACAGAAAATATTTTGAGTCATGAAATATATAAAGGACATATTTTAAGAAAGCTTTTATTTTTCCATTTACTTTATCAGGGCCACACAAAGAAAATGAATTTTTTCAAAGTTGGAAAATATTTTACATTGGTGGACATGCCAGGTTATGGCTATAGAGCACCTGAAGATTTTGTTGACATGGTAGAAACCTATCTAAAAGAACGAAAGAAGTAAGAAAAACATTTTTCTTATAATTGTTATGTTGAACCCCCCCAAAGTTCTCATGACTAGGACATTCTACACATGATGAACACTTGAGTTTTATCAAATGACTTTTTTAGAAAGTCCACTTTATTCCCTTAATATTCTACCATACAGTATTTAGGAGCAAGGTATATACTGCCTGCTTAGTTTTTTCCTGTAAGTTAGCTTAAACTTAATTTCAATTGTTTTCCTAAATTGAGACTATCAATAGTAATTCAGCAGACTTTATTTTTATACCAAACTCTAAGCTGGCTGTTTTTAAAAATGAAAAATGTTGGTTAATGTGGTATTTACCAGATTTAAATAAACTTCAGTAAATTCTGATTATCCTTAAAATACTTCTGACATCATAGCCTCTGTAAATACTACCTTTTTTTATCTCCATAGGTAGTCAAGTAGCAGGTCTATGTTTCAAGCATTGCACAAGATATAGAAAAATTAATGTTAACCTTTTGAAGAATAAAAAAGTGTTTACAAGTATCTTGCTTGTTGTAGCTTTACATAGAAACTAAGATAAAATACTTGCAAAAGAAAATGAAAAATATAACGTTTGGTTTCTGTTATCTGTTAGTCTTAAAGTAATATTTGAAAATTTAGACATTCTTATGGTAACTTATAGTTAATTGGGTTCCTGTTTCTTTCTCCCACTAGAGTTCAAGCTCTTAGAGGAAGGGGCTCATTCATCTTTGTATCCAGTTCTAGGCAGATTATCTTATGTTCAATATATGCTATTGAAATAAATTAATATTAATTTAGTTACTGAATGTAAACATTGAGACCTGTTGGACTGTAGGATGGACTTCATAGTGAATTGAGAATTCCTTTTGCTTAAAGAAGTTTTAAAATTTTGAATTGATAATTATTCAAAGTAAAATTTCTTAGTATAGTGAAGGTTGGGGGAAAGAAATGAATGAGTATATTTTATATTGCCGTTAATCTTCTTTTCTGCATTCTTATAGTTTGATGAGAACATTTTTGTTAGTGGATAGTGTTGTTGGAATTCAAAAAACAGACAACATTGCCATAGAAATGTGTGAAGAATTTGCATTACCTTATGTGGTAAGTATTTCTTTTGAATCATAGTTGCAATTAGAAATACAAGTTCCCTGTGTGTCTATGTGTGTGTGCGCATGTGCACATGTGTACATCTTTTTAATGAAAGAGTAGGTCTTGCCTCCTCAAAAGATAAAGGAGTACCTTTTAAACAATCTTTTCAATTATCAGCCATTAATATTAAAATAAGTTCTGTGGTACTTTTATTCCCTTTTCCTTGTCCTAGCTTTTAAGTTTTCAAAATTATAGTCAAAGTAAAAGTTTTCTAAACTGTTCGTTTAGTGTTCCTAAGTGCATTTCTTTGTTTTTTGGGTTTTTTTTAAATGACAATATAAATATTTGCTAAGACTCATTTGTAGCTCCTTATCAGCAGGTTGGCAGATAGTACTTATCAGAATGTAAACAAAACTGCAACTGAAAAATTTGCTAAACTAATCTGGAATTTAAGAACATCACAAGAATATAGTAAGCTTCGGCACACATAAGTAGGATGTTTATATTCTTAAGGAAAACAAAATTTCTTTTGAGAATATCTTACCAGCTCTTACTGTTGTTTACCCTAGAATAGAATACAGATTGGTAGGTTGGTATCCACATTTATTTTGCTTTGTAGGTTTTCCAGATAAAATGGCAGTCTTAAAGTTCCTCTCTAAGGAAAAGAGCCCACTGACTATAATTTGGTTTCAAAAAAATGTCAGAAAACCACTAAAATATAGTGGTTTTGGAGTTTAATGCAAATCAAACCATGTTACCAGTCAGAAACTTTTCAGTATTCTTGAGGTTATGGAATTCTTGGGGTTTGCAAAAGCCCTGTGAAACATTAGAGATAATTTATGGTTATGAGGAGCCAAAGGATTGATAAACATAGTCTACGTAGTAAAAAAAAAAAAAAAAAAAAAGAAGCCCAAATATTATGCAACCGGTTATATTAAATGACAGTGATAGTACTCCTAATTTGATATCATAGATACCATTTTGTGGAATCATATATTTTTCTCCGTTTTAACTTTAAGGAAATATTAACCTTTCTTCTTTGGAAAAGAAGTTGTGATAGAGAAATTATGTCTCCTTTTAAATATTTGCCTTTATGAAAAAAGACTTTCACTTTCTGCTTCTCACTCCTTCTGCCATTAATATTTTTTTAATTGAAGTATAGTTGATTTACAATCATTAATTTTTTTATAACTGAAAAGCATAAATGATTAGTCAGGAAATTTAATTTTATAGAAATTCCCTAGGAAAACCTCTGACAGATACATCAAGCTTTTACTTTTTTTTTTTTTTTTTGCGGTACGTGGGCCTCTCACTGTTGTGGCCTCTCCCGTTGCGGAGCACAGGCTCTGGACACACAGGCTCAGTGGCCATGGCTCACGGGCCTAGCCGCTCCGCGGCATGTGGGATCTTCCCAGACCGGGGCACAAACCCATGTCCCCTGCATCGGCAGGCGGACTCTCAACCACTGCGCTACCAGGGAAGCCCTCAAGCTTTTACTTTTTAATTGATTTTGTAATCATCCATGCATTGACCTTCCTCTAGTATGTATTGATCATTGTCATTGAGTAAGTAAATTATTCAAAGTATTTACTGTTGAACCTAGTAGAATCTAGGCTTACTTGGAATATAACTATATATCGATATAGCTTGGAATATAACTCTAGTGGCTACAACCTACAACTAGACTGATTTCTAATTTTTCCTTTAAATTTTACATATAAGGCAGAACAATTATGTAGTTCAAAAATGATTATAAGTTGGCAGTTTTATATGGATCAACCTAATAATATTCACTTCTGTATCTTAGACCATAAGATATATAGTGATCGTATGAAACATTTGGCATATGGCAATTGAAAACATGGCTCCAGGGTGCTTTTCACTGGTCTTGAATCAAAGATATTATGGCCCTATGTAGTTAAAGCATCGGAAACAGCAAACATATATAGTGTATGCTTTATATATTGCATACATTAATCATTTAATCTTCTCAGCAACTCCTTTAGGAGGTATTGCTTTTATTTTATAGATAAGGAAACAAGTACAGAGAGATTAAGAAACTTGCATAGGTCACCTAGTCGTTACTGAAATTTGTAACTAAAATGTATAAAACTGTAGAGTAAGAAATAACAGTTGACCCTTGAACAGTGTGGGAGTTAGGGGCGCCAACCCTCCTTTCAGTCACAAATCCAAGTGTAGCTTACAGTCACCCCTCCCTATTGGGGGTTCCTCCATATTTGCAGTTCCACACCTGTGGATTTAATCAACCACAGATCATGTAATATTGTAGTATTTACTATTGAAAAAATCTGCATATAAGTGGACCTTTGTAATTCAAGCCCATGTTGTTCAAGGGTCACCTGTACTTTATTTCTAATGCTTAAATATTTGTTTTCCTACAGATGGTATTGACAAAAATTGACAAATCTTCCAAGGGACATCTTTTAAAACAAGTCCTTCAGATCCAGAAATTTGTTGACACTAAAACACAAGGATGTTTTCCTCAGTTGTTTCCTGTAAGGTAAGAGTTGAATTGTCTTTATGTACTAACATATAACTTTATGTACTAACAACCTTTAGTATTAAATCAGTGTATCTGAGGTATCACTTAAAATTAGAGGAGTTTGGAAGACTATGCACTTAGCCATAATTTATTGGTACAACCCATCAACACTTTTATTTTTTTCTTCCCTCTATTCTTCCTTTTTTCTGCAGATTCTTACTGAATCTTCGCTGTAGTATCTTCATGATCTTTCTACCTCAGCCTATTTCAACCCTAGACCACAGTAGAAGTGAAAACTTTTTAAATCACCTAAACAACAACCATAGTAAAGATACTATCATCTCTTTCTCAATTCTAAAGAAAAACAACTCATCTTTATGGTAGAAAGCTCATTCAGGCTGTGAAGGATAAGAATTTTCCTTTTAAAGGACGATGTGCAAAGAAGAAATGCTTCGTATAAGTTAGAATTAAGCATCAGTAGCAGACAGGATGGTTATTTCCTGAGCAGCAATTTTTGAGATATTAGGTATGGTTTAGCAACGAAACATGAGTTTGTCTTTTCAGTGTACAGTTTGGGTACAGTAAGTAACCTATATACTAGCAGAAATGCAGTGCCACTTCCCTGTGATTTTCTGACTCTAACTTCTTTGACACTATGATAGTTTCTATGAGAAAATAATGAAACCAAGTAACACTTAGTTGTATATGAAACTGTCCTCTAAACAGTCATTCTACTTCCTACAAATCCAGATCACAATTAAATTGTTTGTAATTATGAACATGCCAGTCTAAATCCATCTTCATTCTTTCCTACAAAATGTTTTTCCCCCTTGTCTTACATTCAAGTATTTATCCTGTTCATTTGTCTGTGTCCCATATATACAGTGGAAACTCCTAGGGGCAGGAATGAAATCCTAATTCTTCTTAGAGCCCTGAGCATTGGCATAGAAATATATCTGTTTCTTTTAAATATTTAATAAGAAGGAAGTGAGACTTCCTCTAAAAAGGCAAAACAAACATAAGATGGGCAAATTATGGCCTAACAGCAGCATTTATTGAAAAAAAATGTTTTAGTTGACTGTAAGCTGAGTTAAATAGTATAATGGGACTGGGGAAAAACTGACAATGTTTTCTTGAGCTACATTAGTAGAATTATAGTGTTCAAAACAAGGGAATCATCAAACAGTAGTCTCACACTGCTATAAGCTGTATGCTACCAGATCAATTGAGCTAGTTTGTGGCTTGACATTAAGAACAACTAGAGCTATCTGATGGTCTTGGGGGAGGCTATGTCACTAGATCATTCAAAACACTTAATTGATCCACAAAGTAAGCATCCCTGTTTCACAGATACGATTACAAGTCGGAGAAGTGAAGTGAGTTACATAGAGGTATTTGCTGAAATAGAAAGAGCATAAAAAAAAAAGCATGGACCTCAGGGTCAGACAGCCATGGTTTTGCATGGTTCCTCTACTTCTTGGCAGTGGCTTTTAAAAAAGCAACTTATTTCATTTTCTGAGTAAAAAAATATGACAGAAGGATTAAATAAAATGCATTGTGACTGATATACACACATTAGCCACATAATAAATGTTAGTTTCTTTCCTTCCCAAAGGTCAGTCAGTGAATGGCAGGGTTAGGCCAACAACCCAAACCATCAGATTCTCAGTACTTTTCAGAGGCGTACCCTTCTTTAGATGTGCCAGCATTTTCTGCTGCATGACCTTGGAATAACTGCCACTGTATCACTAAGTGACTAAGGCACTGCAGAAGCCACACAGCACTCAAGGTCTTAAGAATTGAGACACATGCAGGAGGCTGCTGGCTTTCAAGAACTTCAACGTTCACCATACCACAGTGACAACATACAGGAAGTTGTCAGGTTGTACTCTGTAGTTCTCAAAACCCAATTCAGAAAATAGAGTTATTTATACTGCTTGCTTTTATTTGCTTGACCAAGTCCCAGTACATCCCTCCAAAAGAGGATTTGGCCTACTCACAGAATAATTATTATAAAGTAAGTCAGGTTTTATTTCCTTATCTTCCTGTATGATCTTGGTAGGAGAAAGGTGGAAGTGTGGGTAGACATGTAGTCCAACAGGGTTTGGCCTTTAAGCCTGCTGGCAAAAGTTAAGTGCTAACCTTCATGTCTGAACTCTGCCCCAGCTGAGTAGAGAAATAAAATTGGTGAAAGACCCCTAAAGATTGATTCTGGGATCAGTCTGTTTTTATAAATGTTATGGAAGAAATATATAAGTAGGCACAATATAATTGTTTCTGTGGTTTTCAAGCAAATGAGAACTGAGTCTTAAGGACAAAGAAAAGAAAATCATATGAGTTGACAGAAATGTTGCAAATCAGTTCACGGTGCCATAGTTAGTGTGTGGACTATCCAACTTGTATCGCTCCTGTAAACTGTACATGTGTAACTTCAGTTATAACTGAGAATCATTATGGACTGTTCTCAAGTAGGCAGCTTTGGTCAAAAAGTCTAAAATGCTGTACTTTATCAAAAAGAGAATTAGTAATATAGCAGAAAATATTTTACCTGTGTTATATACAGGTATACACCATACATGTATCCATAAACGTCATAGTGTCTCCATAAAAGTCCACGTATCCCAAGAAACCATGTGTTCATTTCCATGCTGATAAATGGATGAAAGGATATGGATGGATACAGTAAGACAGATCGAATAATAGACAGAATAATGGTGATGATTTTTTTTTTTAAATCATGAAAAAAGATCTACATTATCATGGTAATTGAATCTTTGAGACAAAAAGAACAAATTAAAGAAATCAGAATTTTAGTCTGGGAAATAAAAAGCAAAACAGAAGATATTCCAATGGCATTTTTCACAGAAATAGAACTAACAGTCCTAAAAGCTGTGTGGAACCATAGAAGACCCCAAATAGCCAAAGCAATCTTAAGAAAGAGCAAAGCTGGAGGCATCACACTTCCTGATTTCAAACTGTGTTACAAAGCTATAGTAATGAAACAGTACGGTATTGGCATAAAAACAGACACATAGGTCAGTGGAACAGAATAGAGAGCCCAGAAATAAACCCATGCATATATGAGCAATTAATTTACAAAGGAGCCAAGAATATACAATGGGGAAAGGACAGTCTCTTCAATAAATGGTGCTGGGAAAATTGGACAGCCACATGCAGAAGAATATGTTAAGACCTGAAACCATAAAACTCCTAGAAGAAAACAGGCCCTAAGTTCCTTGACATCAGTGTAGGTGATCAGTTTTTGGATCTGACTCCAAAAGCAAAGGCAACAAAAGCAAAGATAAGTAAATAGGACTACATTAAACTAAAAGCTTCTGCACAGCAAAGGAAATTATCAACAAAATGAAAAGTCAGCCTACTGAATGGGAGAAAATATTTGCAAGTTATATATCTGATAAGGGGTTAATATCCAAAATATATAAAGAACTCATACAACTCAATAGCAAAAAATAAATCGGATTAAAAAATGGGCAGAGGATCTGAATAGACATATTTCCAAAGAGGACATACAGATGGCTAACAGGTATATGAAAAGATCCTCAATATCACTAATCATTATGGAAATGCAAAACAAAAGCACAGTGAGATATTACCTCACACCTGTTAGAATGGCTATTATCAAAAAGACAAGAAATAACAAGTATTGGCAAGGATGTGGAGAAAAGGGAATCCTTGTGCACTATTGGTGGGAATGTAAATTGGTGCAACCACTAAGGAAAACAGTATTAAGATTCCTCAAAAAACTGAAAATAGAACTACCATGTGATCCAGGAACTACACTCCTGGATATATATCTGAAGAAAATGAAAACATTAATTCGAAAAGATATATGCACTCCCATGTTTGTTACAGCATTATTTTCAATAGCCAAGATATGGAAACAACCTAAGTGCCCCTCGGTGAATGAATGGATAAAGAAAATGTGGTATTATACAGTTGACCCTTGAATAGTGTTAGGGGTTAGGGGCTCTGACCCTTGGCCCAGTCGAAAATCCAAGTATAACTTATAGTCGACCCACTATATCCACATTTTCTCCGAATCCCTGTATTCAGCCAACCAGGTGTAATGCTATAGTATTTACCATAGAAAAAATCCACATATAAATGGATAAATGGAATTCAAACCCATGTTATTCAAGGGTCATTGTGTATACACAACTGGAATACTATTCATTCACAAAAAAGAAGGAAACCTTGCCGTTTGCGACAACATGGGTGGGAGAGCATTATGCTAAGTGAAATGAGTCAGAGAAAGACAAATACTGTGTGATCTCACTTACATGTGGAATTTAAAACAACAACAAAACAAGCTCATAGATGCAGAAGAGAGATTGGTGGTTGCCAGAGGTGGAGGTTGGGGGTAAGAGAAATGGGTGAAGGTCAGAAAGTACAAACTTCTAGTTCTAAAATAAGCCATGGGGATGATGTAATGTACAGTATGGTGACTACAGTAATACTATATTGCATATTTGAAAGTTGCTAAGAGAAAAGATCTTAAAAATCCTCATCACAAGAAAAGAAAATATTTTTTAACTATAAATGGTGATGGATGTAACTAGACTTACTGTGGTGATCATTTTGCAATATATACAAATATCGAATGGTTGTACCCCTGAAACTAATATAGTGTTATGTGTCAATTATACTGCAATAAAGAACAAAACAAAACAAACAGAAAAACACTTTTAGTCTGGAAAATAAAAGGCAAAACAGTAGATGTGAAATTTTTAGAATCATGAAAGACATAGATCCGATAATGTGGATCTCCAGATTTAGAATACTTCAAGAGGCTGGGGGAAGAGAGCGAAAGTAGGACAGATTAAGACATTCTGTTTCATACATGGAACTCACAAGAGTTTGTAAACAGATTTTTTTTTTTTTTTTTAAGAGACGGGGTCTCACTATGTTGCCCAGGCTGGAGTGCAGTGGCTAGTCACAGGCACGATCCCACTACTGATCAGCACGGGAGTTTTGACCTGCCCCGTTTCCAACCTGGGCCGGTTCATTCCTCCTTAGGCAACCTGGTGGTCCCCCGCTCCCAGGAGGTCACCATATTGATGCCAAACTTAGTGCGGACACCAGATCGGCATAGCGCACTACAACCCAGAACTCCTGGGCTCAGGCAATCCTCCTGCCTCAGCTTCCCGAGTAGCTGGGACTACAGGCGCATGCCACCGCACCCGGCTGTAAACAGATTTTGAGTTAGATGAATTCAGATCTGTTACTACCTCTGAAGTAAGGAAGAAAATGATTTTGCTTTTTTTCTTTTTTTTTTCACAGTGCTGTGACCTATTCTGGAATCCATCTCTTGAGATGCTTTATAGCAAATATAACAGGAAATCTGAAGACTAATGGCTTCCAGTTTAGCTGAAGATTCAAAATTGTCTATGCCAACTGAAGTTAAAGACTTAGAATTTCAACATTGTTTTAAATGTTGTGTATCTGTAACTTGCAGGATCACTTCAGATTTAAAACCTACATATTCCCAAAGCAAGAATGAATTTGTGCCTGCAGCGGGGGAAAGGTTTATACATGGTTGAATTATGCTGTTCATTAGAAGAGATACCAGCCATTTTTCCTGTTTTAACAAACTGACAAACAAGAGCATATAGAGGTCCATAAGATGCAAGTCTATTTCCTACTGTGTAGACAAGGTTTGCCATATTATTTATTGGGTTTTTTGTCTTTTAAAGGAATGTCTATTATGTATATGTTATTAAAATATTACAATGGACTAGGCAAAAGGGCTACTTTTCTGCTAAGCACTAATAGATAGGTTGAAGATAAATTCTTACATGTATGGCTATAACTTATCTTTTTTAGAGACCTTATTTGAATATTAAAAAAATTATTCTTCATAAATTTGAGTCAGTCCATACTGGAAGTACCAGTTTTTCAGGCTAGGGTCGGTAACCTTCACGGGTTCAGAATCAGAAGAACCAGAATTCAAGTTCCAGTTCTAATATTTATTACATGTTGGACGTTGGGCAAATTACTTGAGTTCTCTGAACTTCTTTTGTAACTCTTACCTCAAAAGCTATGAAGATTAAAATGTGAAAAGGACATCTGCATATTCTACGTATTTGTAAAGCAAGACCAACTCAAGTATATAGCAAAATTCACAGGTAGATCTATCACAGAAAACATCATGTCATAGAGGAAGTAACATTTTATCTAATGAAAGACCAAAAAGAAGTTTTAGGTGAGAAGGTGATTTGTAAAAGACAAGAGAAAAAAGTTGATCGGACAGTTTATAATTGGTTCATTAAGATTCACAATGGAGGAAGGGAGGAAGATGGTGGAAGAGTAAGACGTGGAGATCACCTTCCTCCCCACAAATTCATCAGAAATACATCTACACGTGGAACTGCTCCTATAGAACATCCACTGAATGCTGGCAGAAGACCTCAGACCTCCCAAAAGGCAAGAGACTCGCCACATACCTGGGTAGGGCAAAAGAAAAAAGAAAAAACAGAAACAAAAGAATAGGGATGGGGCCTGCACCAGTGGGACGGAGCTGTGAAGGAGGAAAGGTACCCACACACTAGGAAGCCCCTTCATGGGGGAGATTGCGGGTGGCGGAGGGGAGAAGCTTTGGAGCCGCGGAGGAGAGTGCAGCAACAGGGGTATGGAGGGCAAAGCGGAGAGATTCCCACACAGAGGATCGGTGCTGACCGGCACTCACCAGCCCAAGAGGCTTGTCTGCTCACCCGCCGGGGTGGGCAGGGGCTGGGAGCTGTGGCTTGGGCTTCAGTCAGATCGCAGGGAGAGGACTGGGGTTGCCGGCCTGAACACAGGCTGAAGGGGGCTAGTGCGCCACGGCTAGCCAGGAGGGAGTCCGGGAAAGAGTCTGGACCTGCCGAAGAGACAAGAGACTTTTTGTTCCCTCTTTGTTTCCTGGTGTGCGAGGAGAGGGGATTAAGAGTGCTGCTTAAAGGAGCTCCAGAGACGGGCGCAAGCCGCGGCTATCAGCGTGGACCCCAGAGACAGGCATGAGACGCTAAGGCTGCTGCTGCAGCCACCAAAAAGCCTGTGTGCAAGCACAGGTCACTATCCACACTTCCCCTCCGGGGAGCCTGTGCAGCCCGCCACTGCCAGAGTCCCGTGATCCAGGGACAACTTCCCCTGGAGAACGCATGGGGTGCATCAGGCTGGTGCAACGTCACGCCGGCCTCTGCCGCCACAGGCTCACCCTGCATCTGTACCCCTCCCTCCCCCCTGTCCTGAGTGAGCCAGAGCCGCCAATTCAGCTGCTCCTTTAACCCCATCCTGTCTGAGCGAAGAACAGACACCCTCAGGTGACCTACATGCAGAGGCAGGTCCAAATCCAAAGCTGAGTCCCGGGAGCTGTGCGAACAAAGAAGAGAAAGGGAAATTTCTCCCAGCAGCCTCAGAAGCAGCGGATTAAAGCTCCACAGTCAACTTGATGTACCCTGCATCTGTGGAATACCTGAATAGACAACGCATCATCCCAAATTGAGGAGGTGGACTTTGGGAGCAAGATATATTATTTTTTCCCCTTTTTGTGAGTGTGTATGTGTATGCTTCTGTGTAGACTTTGTCTGTATAGCTTTGCTTTCACCATTTGTCCTAGGGTCCTGTCTGTCTGTATTTTTTTGTTTTTTACTTAAAAATTTTTTTTATTAATAATTATTTTTTCTTTTATTTTAAAAACTTTATTTTATTTTTTCTTTCTTTTATTTTATCCCCTCCCTCCCTTCCTTCCTTCCTTCCCTCCTTCCTTCCTTCCTTCCTTCCTCCCTCCCTCCCTCCCTCCCTCCCTCCCTCCCTCCCTCCCTTCCTTCCTTCCTTCCCTCCCTCCCTCCCTTTTTTCTCCCTTTTATTCAGAGCTGTGTGGATGAAAGGCTCTTGGTGCTCCAGCCAGGCATCAGGGTGGGACAGCCAACTTCAGGACACTGGTCCACAAGAGACCTTCCAGCTCCACATAATATCAAACGGGGAAAATCTCCCAGAGATCTCCATCTCAACACCAACACCCAGCTTCACTCAACGACCAGCAAGCTACAGTGCTGGACACCCTATGCCAAACAACTAGCAAAACAGGAACACAGGGCCATCCATTAGCAGAGAGGCTGCCTGAAATCACAATAAGGCCATAGACACCCAAAAACACACCACCAGACGTGGACCTGCCCACCAGAAAGACAAGACCCAGCCTCATCCACCAGAACACAGGCACTAGTCCCCTCCACCAGGAAGGCTACACAACCTACTGAACCAACCATAGCCACTGGGGACAGACACCAAAAACAACGGGAACTATGAACCTACAGCCAGTGAAAAGGAGACCCCAAACACAGTAAGATAAGCAAAATGAGAAGACAGAAAAACACACAGCAGATGAAAGAGCAAGGTAAAAACACACCAGACCTAACAAATGAAGAGGAAATAGGCAGTCTACCTGAAAAAGAATTCACAATAATGATAGTAAAGATGATCCAAAATCTTGGAAATAGAATAGAGAAAACGCAAGAAACATTTAACAAGAACCTAGAATAACTAAAGAGGAAACAAGCAACGTGGAACAACACAATAAATGAAATTAAAAATACTCTAGAAGGGATCAATAGCAGAATAACTGAGGCAGAAGAACGGGTAAGTGACCTGGAAGATAAAATAGTGGAAATAACTACTGCAGAGCAGAATAAAGAAAAAAGAATGAAAACAACTGTGGACAGTCTCAGAGACCTCTGGGCCAACATTAAATGCACCAACATTTGAATTATACAGGTCCCAGAAGAAGAAGAGAAAAAGAAAGGGACTGAGAAAACATTTGAACAGATTATAGTTGAAAACTTCCCTAATATGGGAAAGGAAATAGTTAATCAAGTCCTGGAAGCACAGAGAGTCCCATACAGGATAAATCCAAGGATAAAGACGCCAAGACATATTAATCAAACTGTCAAAAATTAAAAACAAAGAAAACATTAAAATCAGCAAGGGAAAAACAACAAATAACACACAAGGGAATCCCCATAAGGTTAACAGCTGATCTTTCAGCAGAAACTCTGCAAGCCAGAAGGGACTGGCAGGACATATTTAAAGTGATGAAGGAGAAAAACCTACAACCAAGATTACCCAGCAAGGATCTCATTCAGATTTGATGGAGAAATTAAAACCTTTACAGACAAGCAAAAGCTGAGAGAGTTCAGCACCACCAAACCAGCTTTACAACAAATGCTAAAGGAACTTCTCTAGGCAAGAAACACAAGAGAAGGAAAACACCTACAATGACAAAACATTTAAGAAAATGGGAATAGGAACATACATATGGTTAATTACTTTAAATGTAAATGGATTAAGTGCTCCCACCAAAAGACAGACTGGCTGAATGGATACAAAAATAAGACCCATATATATATGCTGTCTACAAGAGACCCACTTCAGACCTAGGGACACATACAGACTGAAAGTGAGGGGATGGAAAAAGATATTCCATGCAAATGGAAATCAACAGAAAGCTGGAGTAGTAATTCTCATATCAGACAAAATAGACTTTAAAATAAAGACTGTTACAAGAGACAAAGAAGGACACTACATAATGATCAAGGGATCGATCCAACAAGAAGATATTACAATTGGAAATATTTATGCACCCAACATAGGAGCACCTCAATACATAAGGCAAATACTAACAGCCATAAAAGGGGAAATCAACAGTAACACATTCATAGTAGGGGACTTTAACACCCCACTTTCACCAATGGACAGATCATCCAAAATGCAAATAAGTAAGGAAACACAAGCTTTAAATGATACATTAAACAAGATGGGGGCTTCCCTGGTGGCACAGTGCTTGGGAGGCCACCTGCTGATGCAGGGGACATGGGTTCGTGCCCCGGTCCAGGAAGATCCCACATGCCGCGGAGCGGCTGGGTCTGTGAGCCATGGCCGCTGAGCCTGCGCGTCTGGAGCCTGTGCTCCACAACAGGAGAGGCCACCACAGTGAGAGGCCTGCGTACAGCAAAAAAAAAAAGAAAACACAAGATGGACTTAATTGATATTAATAGGACATTCCACCCAAAAACAACAGAATACACATTTTACTCAAGTGCTCATGGAACATTCTCCAGGATAGATCATATCTTAGGGCACAAATCAAGCCTTGGTAAATTTAAGAAAATTGAAATCATATCAAGTATCTTTTCTGACCACAGCGCTATGACACTAGATATCAATTACAGTAAAAGATCTGTAAAAAATACAAACACATGGAGGCTAAACAATACACTACTTAATTACCAAGTGATCGCTGAAGAAATCAAAGGGGAAATCAAAAAATACCTAGAAACGAATGACAGTGGAGACACGACGACCCCAAACCTATGAGACGCAGCAAAAGCAGTGCTAACAGGGAAGTTTATTGCAATAGAATCCTACCTTAAGAAACAGGAAACATCTCAAACAACCTAACCTTGCACCTAAGGCAATTAGAGAAAGAACAAAAAAAACCCAAAGTTAACAGAAGGAAAGAAATCATAAAGATCAGATCAGAAGTAAATGAAAAAGACATGAAGGAAACGATAGCAAAGATCAATAAAACTAAAAGCTTATTTTTTGAGAAGATAAACAAAATTGATAAAGCATTAGCCAGACTCATCAAGAAAAAAAGGGAGAAGACTCAAATCAATAGAATTAGAAATGAAAAAGGAGAAGTAACAACTGACACTGCAGAAATACAAAGTTTCATGAGAGATTACTACAAGCAACTCTGTGCCAATAAAATGGACAACCTGGAAGAAATGGACAAATTCTTAGAAATGCACAACCTGCCAAGACTGAACCAGGAAGAAATAGAAAATATGAACAGACCAATCACAGGCACTGAAATTGAAACTGTTAAAAATCTTCCAACAAACAAAAGCCCAGGACCAGATGGCTTCACAGGTGAATTCTATCAAACATTTAGAGAAGAGCTAACACCTATCCTTCTCAAACTCTTCCAAAATATAGCAGAGGGAGGAACACTCCCCAAATCATTCTATGAGGCCACCATCACCCTGATACCGAAACGAGACAAAGATGTCACAAAGAAAGAACACTACAGGCCAATATCCCTGATGAACATAGATGCAAAAATCCTCAACAAAATACTAGCAAACAGAATCCAACAGCACATTAAAAGGATCATACACCATGATCAAGTGGGGTTTGTTCCAGTAATGCAAGGATTCTTCAATATACGCAAATCAGTCAACATGATACACCATATTAACAAATTGAAGGAGAAAAACCATATGATCATCTCAATAGATGCTGAGAAAGATTTCAACAAAATTCAACACCCATTTATGATAAAAACCCTGCAGAAAGTAGGCATAGAGGGAACTTTCCTCAACATAATAAAGGCCATATATGACAAGCCTACAGCCAACATCGTCCTCAATGGTGAAAAACAAACCATTTCCACTAAGATCAGGAACAAGACAAGGTTGTCCACTCTCACCAGTATTATTCAACATAGTTTTGGAAGTTTTAGCCACAGCAATCAGAGAAAAAAAAGAAAAGGAATCCAAATCAGAAAAGAAGAAGTAAAGCTGTCACTGTTTGTAGGTGACATGATACTATACCTAGAGAATCATAAAGATGCTACCAGAAAGCTACTAGAGCTAATAAATGAATTTGGTAAAGTTGCAGGATACAAAATTAATGCACAGAAATCTCTTGCATTCCCATACACTAATGATGAGAAATCTGAAAGTGAAATTAAGAAAACACTCCCATTTACCATTGCAACAAAAAGAATAAAATATCTAGGAATAAACCTACCTAAGGGACAAAAGACCTGTATGCAGAAAATTATAAGACACTGATGAAAGAAATTAAAGATGATACAAACAGATGGAGAGATATACCATGTTCTTGGATTGGAAGAATCAACATTGTGAAAATGACTCTACTACCCAAAGCAATCTACAGATTCAATGCAATCCCTATCAAACTACCACTGGTATTTTTCTCAGAACTAGAACAAAAATTTCACAATTTGTATGGAAACACAAAAGACCCCAAATAACCAAAGCAGTCTTGAGAATGAAAAATGGAGCTGGAGGAATCAGGCTCCCTGACTTCAGACTATACTACAAAGCTACAGTAATCAAAACAGTTTAGTACTGGCAGAAAAACAGAAATATAGATCAATGGAACAGGATAGAAAGCCGAGAGATAAACCCACACACGTATGGTCACCTTATCTTTGATAAACGAGGCAAGAATATACAGTGGAGAAAGGACAGCCTCTTCAGTAAGTGGTGCTGGGAAAACTGGACAGGCACATGTAAAAGTATAAAATTAGAACACTCCCTGACACCACACACAGAAATAAACTCAAAATGGATTATACACCTAAATGTAAGGGCAGACCGTATCAAACTCTTAGAGGAAAACATAGGCAGAACACTCTATGACATAATTCACAGCAAGATCCTTTTTGACCCACCTCCTAGAGAAATGGAAATAAAAATAAACAAATGGGACCTAATGAAACTTCAAAGCTTTTGCACAGCAAGGGAAACCATAAACAAGACGAAAAGACAACCCTCAGAATGGGAGAAAATATTTGCAAATGCAGCAACTGACAAAGGATTAATCTCCAAAACTTACAAGCTCATGTAGCTCAATAACAAAAAAAACAAACAACCCAGTCCAAAAATGGGCAGAAGACCTAAATAGACATTTCTCCAAAGAAAATATACAGATTGCCAAGAAACACATGAAAGAATGCTCAACATCATTAATCATTAGAGAAATGCAAATCAAAACTACAATGAGATATCATCTCACACCCATCAGAATGGCCGTCATCAAAAAATCTAGAAACAATAAATGCTGGAGAGGATGTGGAGAAAAGGGAACACTCTTGCACTGTTGGTGGGAATGTAAATTGATACAGCCACTATGGAGAATAGTATGGAGGTTCCTTAAAAAACTACAAATAGGGGCTTCCCTGGTGGCGCGGTGGTTGGGAGTCCGCCTGCCAATGCAGTGGGCAGGGGTTCGTGCCCCGGTCCGGGAGGATCCCACATGCCGCGGAGCGGCTGGGCCGCTGAGCCTGCGCGTCCGGAGCCTGTGCTCCGCAGCGGGAGAGGCCGCAACAGTGAGAGGCCCACGTACCTCAAAAAAAAAAACAAAAAACTACAAATAGAACTACCATATGACCAAGCAATCCAACTACTGAGCATATGCCCTGAAAAAACCATAATTCAAAAAGAGTCATGTACCAAAATGTTCATTGCAGCTCTATTTACAATAGCCCAGAGATGGAAACAACCTATGTGCCCATCATCGGATGAATGGATAAAGAAGATGCGGCACATATATACAATAGAATATTACTCAGCCATAAAAAGAAACAAAATTGAGTTATTTGTAGTGAGGTGGATGGACCTAGAGTCTGTCATACAGAGTGAAGTAAGTCAGAAAGAGAAAGACAAATACCGTACGCTAACACATATATATGGAATCTAAAAAAAAAAGAAAAAAAAAGTCATGAAGAACCTAGGCGCAAGATGGGAATAGAGACACAGACCTACTAGAGAATGGACTTGAGGATACGGGTAGGGGGAAGGGTAATCTGGCACAAAGTGAGAGAGTTGCATGGACATGTATACACTACCAAACGTAAAATAGACAGCTAGTGGGAAGCAGCCACATAGCAAAGGGAGATCAGCTGGGTGCTTTGTGACCACCTAGAGGGGTGGGGTAGGGAGGGTGGGATGGAGGGAGATGCAAGAGGGAAGAGATAGGGGAACATATGTATATGTATAACTGATTCACTTTGTTATAAAAAAGAAACAGCATTGTTAAGCAATTATACTCCAATAAAGATGTTAAAAAAAAAAGATTCAGAATGGAAAGAGAAAGCCTTACTTTGAACTAATGTTAATGGAAAATATTTTTATGAAGATGCTACTGACCTATTCATATAAGTGGCTTAGCTTTTCAAAGTGAAGCTGAATATTATAATGTTACAGCAATAGCACTGGATAAAAAATTAACTCTGTAAAACAGCTTTGTGACTTTTTTAGAAAATTCAATTCTGGATATGTTTTCAGTTTTATAGTTAGTTGTGGTGGTTTATTCTAATCAGCAGTGATTTAAGCTTAAAAAAAAAAAAAAAGAAACTTTTAAGGGCTTCCTTGGTGGTGCAGTGGTTAAGAATCTGCCTGCCAGTGCAGGGCACACAGGTTTGAGCCCTGGTCCGGGAAGATCCCACCTGCCACGGAGCAGCTAAACCCGTGCACCACTACTGCTGAAGCCTGCGTGCCTAGAGCCCGTGCTCCACAACTAGAGAAAGCCTGCATGCCACAACGAAGACCGAATTCAGCCAAAAATAAATAAAATAAATTTTAAAATAACTTTTAATATAGGCATTCACCGAGTAAAATATGTAACAACAGAATTTGTTAAAAGTCATCTTTCTACCTGCCAGTGTTTTTTTTACTGCTTGTCTTAGCCTTGATTCTGGTTCTCCTAAAAGCACGGCCCAAGACAAAAGCTTGCATCCAGTAGTTTACTGGGGATGTGATCCCAGCGAACAGGAGTGAAGGGGAAATGAAACAGATGGCAGGAAAGCCAATCAAGGACGCATTGAGTTGGAAACAACATAGTACTAGGGCTTGATCTTGAGGAACCTTATTAAATGTGCCTCTGAATTGTCTTTGAAGGGGGGTTAGAGGACGACGCCACACCTCTCCCTAGTTGGATATGCCCAAATGCCAAGCAGTTCCTGTAGCTTGTCAGAAGCCAGGAGGCAAGGTGCAGTTGCCCATTCCTGCTTGAAACTAGTTGCCATACTAGTGGTCAAGTAAGAGGCCAAGAGGATTTGAAGTGACATATGGGAGGTCTACCACACTGCTCTTAAAATGACCAGAGTGTTTTAATGCCACCCAAAGTGATTAAATTGGTATTCACTATGATGACGCTAACAGTATTTTCTAATCTAATTTACTGGATAAGTTATGGGTTTGTATATTTAAGATTTCACTTTTAAAATTTAAAACATTTGAATTTAAGTTGTTTGGAAAAAATAACATATAGAATACTATGTTCCTTATATATAAATTATCATTTTATGGACACATGAAGCTCTTTACATTTTCCCCAGAATTTTAAGGGGCAGATGGGAGAAGGAGGAGATAAAGAAACATACTCCAAAGGAACATTAATGAAGTAGAAAAAAAATGCTAGGCTTATAGTCTAATCCAGTTTTACCTTAGACAGTTCACTGAACCACTCTTTTTTCCAGTGAAGGATGACCTCCAAAGTCTCTTCCAGCTGTAAAAGTTTATGATTCTTAGACAATAATGCCACTAAAGATGGAGGGACCTAAGACCAGGGAAACCTACTAGCTCCACAAGACTAGTGGAGGCATGTGCAAGAAAAGTAGACACAAGACCTGACCTTAAATCTTAGAAGCTGGTGGCTATTTCTAGACTTGTCATGAATGAGACTTCCTTGGTATTGTCCATGTTTTAAAGCACTAAGTAGCTCTACCACCTGGTAGGAAACCAGGAGAAATATAAACAATAAAAAGTGACTAGAGATTGATTAAGAACTCTGAATTAAATAGGATATTTAGCAAGGCTTCAGAAAAGGAAGCTAAACCAGCATTTATCTAACTTTGCATTTTGGGCTACTTGCATCAAAATCACCTGAGCCCCTTAATAAAGATGCAAGCTTCTGGTCCTATCCCCTAACCATATTTATCGATCTCTTTGGAAGGGACTCAAAACCTGCATTTTTAAATAACCCACCAAGTGATTCTCAAAACATCCTACAGTTTGAGAACCTCTGATACAGTATTGTAGGTAAGTGGGAAAATATACAGAAAGCAGATGAGGAAAGAACAAGGCCAGATAAAGAACAAAAAGGATGCTAAAAAATGATAGGATGGCTGAGGAAAGGAAGGATGCAGTATATACTAGGGCACTGTTTCATTTTTCTATAAATTACTGTATATAAACAGAAAACTTAAGCCTATAACCTGCTGAATAGCTTATTAACCTAATTCTAGAAAACTAGAACATTTGAAAGATACCTCAAAGTTCACATCATTATTTGAAAATATGTAAAATTTACCTTCTCAGAGCAATTGTGTGAGCAACATACAAATAATCAGGTGACAACATCAGCACCAAATTATGAATTTATTTTTAGCCTCATTGGGTTGGTTGATTTTGTGTCTCCTTAGCCTTATCTTTTCATCTAACTTTCTCACCTACTTCTACTTTGTGTATAACCACAAGTCACTTTACATCCTTTTTGAAAAAAATTTTATTTGGACTCAGTTACTAGCACCCAAATAAATAAACAAAAGCCCCCATAAACTTCCTGGAACTCCAAAAGCATTTTAATATGCCCTCCTGTGTGGTAAGGTTAACAAGTGAAGTGAAATAATGGTTGTGACCACTCCCTGGTAATAGTGGCAAAACTTCTATGATAATTCTAACAGACAGAAGAGGGCACAACTGTTAAAAGCTACAAACCTTGGTGTTCAGAAGAGCACTTAGCTACAATGGAGCCATTAAGGCTAAAGTGACCTTTTTGGTGATTCCTTGCTACTCCCCACCCCCACTCCCCATTTACCTAAGGCACAGTGTAGGTTTTGCAAACCTAATTATTCAGGTCCTAATTAAGTCAAAAATTGACTGTTAGTCAAATACTTGTCAGTTAAATGACACAAAGCTATGACAAGTGTTTACTGAACTAAAATGAACTGCTCTACAATGTTGCACTTAAGCAGCTCCTCTGAGTCCAAATGGTACTTTCAGATCTTTCCAGATCTCAGCTGTTCTACTTAAAACAGAACACTGGAGCAGTTGGTTAACCAGTTAAAAGTCTCACATATGAGCATCTAAACTCCCATTAAAGCAAAAATATCATCGATGTCGTCTGTCTCCTTAGTGATTCCTGATGTATTATGTTTATTTATTTGCATCGTTGTCCAAGCAGCAGTTTCATTTTCATTGCTTTCTATAAGATTTTCATGAATTTGTTTCTCCTTAGTTTGTATGACAGGACTTGAAACTCTTCTACTCAACACTTGCTTATTGTTAGGGTAGAGATCAGTTGTACGAACTGTAGGGTGTGAGAGTCTCCCTTTAATGATATCGGTAGCACTCTGAGTCCCTTGAGGGGGCTGCCGGGTTTCCTTTAAAAGAGTCGACTGCAACTTTCTCTGTGGTTTCCTTCGTTTCAATGAAAATTTATTCTGTGATCTTCGTCTCAGATGATTCTTCAAAGTTTTGCTACCTGAGCCATGACGAAGGCAGTTGCAAATTGATGTTTTTATGCACTCTAGTTTCTTTGGCAAACTTTAAGACAGAGAGAGGAAAAATTGGAGATTGTTAAGATGCAGAAAAACATTCTCAGAAACTTTTGTCTCCTTTTTACCAACTTCCAATTGAAAAATACATAATTTATAAGTCCTATGCCTGTGTACAACTCCAGAATCATAAGGAAAAATAAGGAAATAGGAGCTTCAACCCAGGTCTGTGTTTTCAGAGCACAACTTCCCTCTGATTTAGATTGTGAGCAAATGTGTCCCCATTATGTTTCCAAAGTAAAGTATCTCCTACAAGTAGCAAGGTAACTGAATGGTGAGATATCTGCATATTTTAGTGCCAGAGCTCTTCCCCGATAATTGCTAATCTGTTCATAATATAATAGGAATGGAACTGGGGAAAAGATGAATCACAAATAGAAAAATTGCTAGGATGCATCAACCCATTTCTGGATTAACAGCTTCATATTACAGCAGGAAATGAACAAAGAAAAAGGAATAAAAGTGAAGAGGGAGTTTATGTAAAATGAGAAAACAGGGCTCCTGGCATAGACATAATGACAGCCTTGAGCTACCCTAATTGTGATTCATATATCATCTTCAAATTTGGGAATTTGGAACTCAAATGGCCCGTTATTTTAGGTGTTTTGCTTCTGAATAGGGTACACTGCCACAAGGTACATCGGTACCCTGCTAACTGCCTGTTTGTGATAGACTGCAAAAGATTAGCATGAGTCTGTATCTCCTACCCTACCCTCTTCCTGTTTAAACAAATATAAACTTTGAGGAAGCCCATTTTAATGTAGTAATTCATGATCTCTGTTTCCAAACCATTTTGTCTTACCATAAGCAGTAATCTTTTTTTTTTTTTTAGCAGTAATCTTTAATTGAGGAGAGGGTAGGTGTACTTCCCAATTGAAATGGAAATAGGAAGAATGAAAACAGAAGGATCAGAGGATCTGCACTGAGTTCTAGATCTCCAGCGCTAATAAATACCCTGAGTAAAATCCTCTATTTCCTCATCTATATAATATGAATACTACTACCTACCTCACAGAGTTATTGTGGACATTAAATAAAATTCAAATGTACTACAAATATATTACTGAAACAGCAAACCAGGGCAGAATGAAAGGACACTATATTTTTGTGGGGTGCAAAATAATGGTCTAATCAAATAACTACTAGTTTCTTACCCTCTGCATTAACTTTTAATTATCATCTCTGCCTCATCTATCTCTGACTTTACATGCAGTCTTGAACAGAACACCTCCATCTTAGGCTGAGTTTCTACTCTAGAATGTAATGTAAAAACCCTTAACTTCCCCAACAGCTTTTAATGAAAACTTGCTATAAAACCATCAATATATATATTTTTTACTAAAATAGGAATATCTTTTCCATACATTGTTAAAGAAAATTTAACAAATTTTAGACTGTGATTCACCCACGGGAACCATTATAAAGCCCTGAATAGATACAGTAAGTCCCCTACATACAAACGAGTTCCATTCCGAGAGCATGTTCGTAAGTCCAATTTGTTCGTCAGTCCAACAAAGTTAGCCTAGGTACCCAACTAACACAATCGACTATATAGTACTGTACTGTAATAGGTTTAACAAAACTGTACTTTAAGTAGATCTCAATTTTAGACTTCTGGACATTAAAAAGGCTAACTTGAATATATATACTTTTGCCCTAAATGATAATAGAAAAAGTAAAGAAATACAATTTTTGTGATGTACCTACCTATAGCCTTGAGCTTCCACATGTTTAAGCCGGTTGCTTTTAAGAAGTTTATTACCCAGAAAGGTGGTCTGAGCCTTGAGTTTTTTGCTCCTACACCACAGAATTGCCATTTGGATCTCTTCAGAAAGTTGTACGAAAGTGTCAGTTTCTCGGACTCTTTGCACAAGACTTTTTACACAGGGAGTTCCTATTGCTTTCCAAGAAGAACGTTTGGTTGCCTTTAGTTTGGATTGAGAACATTTAAACTCAAAACTGTTCGCCTGAAATATGGAACGACGAAAAAAATATATTGGATTTGTTACTGACTTATATAACAGAAGTTGACTCACAGACTATAAAAATTTGAAAATATGTCTTTTTAAAAGAAGGAAAAATAGTTTTTTCAGCCCACTATGCTTTCCTTTCTTTCTTTTTTTTTTGCCGTGCTGCTCGGCTTGTGGGATCTTAGTTCCCCAACCAGGGACTGAACTCGTGCCCCCTGCAGTGGAAGCACAGAGTCCTAACCACTGGATGGCCAGGGAATTCCCTTCCTTTTTCTTAAAAATGTTTTTATTCACTGCTTCTAACACAAGATTTTTTCCCCTCTGTGCTACAACAGATCCCATCTATAGCTAAATTCAGCTGTATACAGGTAACAATATAAATATTTGCATACATATCTATTTATTTAACCTATACATACGAATAAAACTCCACATGATTAAGTATTGGTCAAAGCCTATCTAGTGGGAAAAAAATCACTGAAGAGCCCTCTTCCTCTAATACTGGACTACCACAACTTGTTTTTCATTTATTTCTATATCCTGAGTCACCCTCCTCAGTGATGGGTCATAAATGTTATTGAAAATATGTGAAAATGGGGATGATTGCTGAATGTATGTTAAAAATGCTTAACTGAGCAACATTTCCAACTCCAATCCAACCATCTTTTGATGTGGCACCTTTGGTCTCTTCAACCTCATCTTTCTATATCAAGCCAAGTTTGAATTTTATCAACTTTTACTGTTTATTGAAATATGCCACCTAGTAGGTCTGCTTCCATCCTCTGTTCAAAACTTACCTTCTTCCAAATTTCTCACTCTCAAGAACATAAAGTAGTAGAAAATATGAAAGCAGAGACCTATCAACACTTTGTGTTGGTGATCCATAAAAGTTTGACCTAAAAGCAAGCTAAGCATATTGGTGCTAAATGCTAAAAATATGGTAGTCATTGGTCATGAATAAGAGGGATGCTGGAAACAGCTCACCTAGGAACAGGTGGACGGACCGCAGAAAGTTTCAAGAGTCACAGAGAGCCGTAGTTATTAAGAGAGAGAGCTGACGAAACTATTTGGAGGACTGGTGTAAAGATAAAGGACAAAGACTATGAAACCAAAGTGCCTGCATTCAAATCCCAGTTCTGCCCCATATCTGCTGTGTGGCCTGTGCAAATTTCTTGTCCTTTCTGTGCCTTAATTTTCTCATCTGAAATATGGCAACAGTAATAATAGCACCGACCTCACAGGGCTTTTGCAAGGATTATATGAGTTAACACATATAAAGTGTTCTGAACAATGCCTGGCAAAGAGTAAATGCAACGTAAGTGTGATGATGATCATATCTTCCTCTGGAACTTGTGAATCGGACAAAATATAAATGCAAACTGGAATCCTTGTAAGCCTTCAAGAAAGTACTGACTCGTTAGAAATGACTAAGAATTCTTGAATCGAATGGAAAAAATAACCCATGAAGGAAACCAGAAGAAAACAGTTTTGAAAAGAGAAAGGGTAAAAGAATTCAAGAAGCTAATCAGTAACTTCTGAAAGTTCTGATGAAAGAGGATGACATTGATGTACTTTTCTATGTCAGGTCCAGAACAAACAGAATTTGCAGACACTGGCCAAGGAGAGGAATCAGGTTAAAGCTTGAATGCTGACAGGAAGAAAGAAATAGAAGCCTCATGACAAAGGATGAGGATGACAATAATGATGATGAAAGTCGCTAACAATATCTAACACCAATTAAATGCTTACCACACTTTAGACTCTGTGCTGAACACTTTACATGAACTAAAACTGGCACAACCCTATGAGGTACATACTGTTATTAGAAACAGAAGTATGGACAGGCCAAGAAACTTACATAAGTCACAGGGTAGTACAAACCAAAGCCAGGACTCAAACCACTTCTGTCTGATCGTAAAGCCCATACTCTTAAGCTGCAGTACAATCCACTCCTATGATGGATCCCAGGATCACTTTAAAATTCTAGCAAAACTCTTAGTAAAATGTTTCTGAAGGCACTGTATTAACTGAACTAACTACATGCACTCAAATCCCTTGGGAATGCCTCTGTTCATTCAGAAACACACTGAGAACTAAGATGGCACTACTCTTAGAGCTGGGGATAAAAACAGAAGATTCAGTCTCTGCCATTGGTAAGTGGCATCTACTCTACAAATCAGCAGAAATCATAAGCTATATTAAAATAAGCCAGACAAACCTGAATAGCTTTGTGTTTCAGCTGTTTGCAGAAAGCCCTCACGTCAAATTCTGATGACTTTTCTGTGAAGATGGAAAGATCACAGATACAAAAACTTAGGCATACTATTTTCAAATCAACAAATTCTTATGTGCATGACTACATTTCTTGCCAAATTACTACAAGAGAAACAAAGGGAATTAAGCAAGCAAAGAACTATGAAGCAACAACAGAAACAACTTTTTTGCTCAAGCTGAGAAAACACAGGTATTACCATACCTCTCTAAGAATCATCAGAGTTAAAATTAAGAAAGATGCTGAATTTCTTCCTACACAATGCATGACTACATTGTAATTTCAAAAGTTTTTTTGTTTGTTTTTTTTAGAGTATGTGCCATATCAAAGCAAATTACCTTTTAAGATTTTCTTATTCTTTACTGGCTGTCCAAGATCCACATTATTCTGAATATTGATCTTCATTTGTTTAGCTTTTTTGGAAATTCTAAGTAATGTTTCTTCACTGGACCTCTGTGATTGCTCTTTTGTTAAAAATAGTTTATTTAACAGTTTAGTTACTCCTTTAGCTGCAAAAGCTGTAGGCATTTTTTTCTTAAAGATTTCAAAGTAGGGCTCTCCTAAAAATTCAGCAATATCAGAAGGAAAGGTAAAACCTTTGAAGTAAGGCAATGGTTGAATCCTGGAGACCTCTTGAAGTAATCCAAACAATGGCTCATATAAAGAAACCAGCCTTTTTAAAACATCTTTATAGAGAACCCTAGAGAAAGAAGAAGGATCTCATGAATTAGCTAGTAATTATCATTTGCAGACTACATCATAATAAGAGAGTCAGGGCTTCCCTGGTGGCGCAGTGGTTGAGAGTCCACCTGCCGATGCAGGGGACACGGGTTCGTGCCCCCCGTCCGGGAAGATCCCACATGCCGTGGAGCGGCTGGGCCCGTGAGCCATGGCCGCTTAGCCTGCGCATCCGGAGCCTGTGCTCCGCAACGGGAGAGGAAAAAAAAAAAAAAAAAGTAAGAAAAATAATAATAAGAGAGTCAAAGCTGAAAATAATGCCTGTGAATCTGCCGCTATAGATAAAGAAAAATGCTAAAGTGGATACTTGCAAAGAGCTAGATTAGTCCAGCCTAACCAAAAAAATGCAAGTATAAAATGCTATATAAAACCAAATAAAGTACTACATGGAGAGATATCTCAAAAGATGTGCCTCAAAATCTTAAGTGTGGTTTTATCTAGATGATGATATTTTAGGCAAATTTCAGGTTCTTTGCATTTTTCTATTTTTAAAAGTTTCTTAATATAACCATGTATTATTATAATCAGCAAAAATCAAAGCTATTTTCATTATAGGAATAATGAAGGTTTGACATTTTAAAATAATATGATTAGTAATTCTAACACTTAGCACTAAAAATGAGCAGAATAAAAAATAAGATGATTGGAAATAGTACTTGAGATATCCAGGTTAAGATATCAAAGCAAGGTTTAGAGAGAATTTTCTGTCTCTTTTTTTTGGTTTTCATTCAAATTAGAGCTCATCAAACCAATTGTTTAAAATGGCCCAAAATAGGTCTCCTTATAAATATGGGCAGATTTTGAATCCAATTATCCATCACATAAGTTTCATAATATATATTGTGAGATGCAAGGGAAGGGCTCTTTGGCTTGCAACTAGTATTATCAGTGTTCTTTACATCAATTAACTATGGCTCAAAAAGCAGTGGTGGTTCAGGTGGAAGAAAGGAATCTAGAGAACATAAGGAAGGTCACTGCCTTTAAAAGTTAGAAACCTAATGGCAGAAACAAATGATACAGACTGCTCAGGAACACCTTCATTTTAAATGGCCCAGCTGCTGAATGATTAGAGGAACCTTTTTTTTTTTTTAATTCCAGCTGCTAATCCTAGGAATTCATTTGCTTAGTTGTTTAGTGTTGAGGTGATCTCATGGATTCAGATTCAAAGCCTAATCCTTTGACATAACCATCAACACTTAGCTTCCCAATCTACCCCAGATAAACTCTGATCAAATGAAGAAACAGAATTCCTGCACCTTCAGCATCCCATGGGAAAGCAAATATGAAAACTACTAATAAGAAACCTAGTCTGAGTTAGAGAAATGAAGGATTTCAAAGGTACATACATACATACCATAACCTGCTCACCAGCCCAACCATCACAAGGTTTAAAATAATGAATTCTTGCAAACCTAGATGTTTCACAGTCAAGCTGGAGAATCAAGTTAAAATTGGAAAACAAAATCAAAGGAATTTAGGGTTTTTTAAGTTACATTTATGAAAAAAACAGACTGAAGGTAGAAAGAATTTTCTTGAAGGAACTAAAACCTTAAAACATGTTCTATTTAAGTCATGGAAGCTTAAAAATAAAGTAATATACACTCTGCTAGAGGAAAAATAAAGTAATACACACTCTGCTAGAGGTCTCATATAAATTTAGTTTCTAAGATTAAGAATTTCTAACAGTCAATGCCCTTAGGATAATACATACTAGGTAGAGACAGAAGTCTCTGGCAATGGCTATATCAGGCAAATCCCAGGAAAAGGAAGCCAAAGAGCAAAATTTTAAGAATTCCCATAAGTTATAACTCCTACAGCCTCCCTAGCTTTCATGTAGAAATACTATTAAATATATCCCAACAATTCCAACTCAGAAGAAGGTACTTTAGTTGATTCAAGGATACATAAATGTCTTGCAGCAACAGTCCAACAAGCGAAGTAGCAACTTGCAGGCTCCCAAAATCTTCATCAACACCAGTTCCACCACTGGTTGGCTAGGGATGACACATGCTTTGGTATTTACAGGCTGATTTTCACTTGGGAAAAACAGAAAAGTACATTATTTTCATTCTTAAATATAAAGCACTTATATAGCAGTTTTCAAGTGCAGACTTGCTTTAAGCTCAGTTTGAGGTAGTTATGTTTAATAATGACTCACTGAAGTTGACTGACACTTCTGTTTCAAAATAATCTACCATGACCCAGATTTCAATGTCACATCATTTCCTCCCACTGGCCGACAGAGGGAGATTACCACAGAATACCAGGGGACTTTTATTGAAACAAAATTTGTACAGCTAAGGTATAATTGCTTATATTCTAACAGTAAGTGAAGAAAGTCTAAAGCGAGGTCACAGCAAGACACTGGGTTCCCAGCCCACCAAAAAGCCCATTACAAAGCAACTGGACCACTTACTTAGAAGAAAATGACTCAGAGAGATCTTGAATTGAACCTTCCAAATTCATGTTTTTCAAGCGTTTTAAACATTGTTCAACCTGAAAGGGGAAGAGCAGCTCATGTGTGACACAGACAAAGCCACTGATGTGACCAGGAAAACAAAGAAATACAAAATTTCAAAGTATGGAAATACACTCAATACCAAAGAATACCTTTTTTTAAGGGTAAAGAAACCCATAGCCCAAAGCAATTGCTTCTGGTTAAAAATTTGAAATTTATCCAGCCAAATAAATTCTTCAAATCAGGTTATGACTAAGAATTTATTGTACTACATGCCAGGATGTGCTTGATGCTATAAAGGAGACCAAGGTAAGTATAAGATTATTCTCAAGATTATATTCTTTCTGAAGCAACATGATTTCTAATAGTGAAACTATTAAAACAAGATAGTAAATTATTAAGTACTAAATTTCAACAGTCTGTAAGTGCCACAGACATAAGGGATCAAGTGATAGAGGGATTGGGCATTGTAAACATACAGGACCAGGTGAGCAAAGGCTCAGAGGAGGGAACGAATGCGGTGAGTAGGAGGACTCACGAAGAGTTCAGGCCGTCTGAAATACAAAATATATGAAGACGAAGTCCAGAGAGAAGCCTGAGTTAAGGAAAACTGAAGAGGCCAGATCACGGGGGATCTTGTAAGTTAACCTAAGAGGCTTCCTCTTTATTCAGGAGACAGTGGAGAAATATTAAAACTTAAAGCTGTGTTTTAGGATGATTAACCTGGCTTTGGTACACATGAATATGCCAGAGTGGAGGAAAGACTGGAAGATGAAAGACCAGTCAGAATTGCAAGACAACTAACAATTGACAAGGTCCGAAAAAAGAAATGGCAGCCAGAACTAAAAAGGGACTAGATGCAGAGAAAGTTTTGACTGATCAGTTGGCCGGATAGGAGAGCTACGTAAAAGAAAGAAGCAGAGAAAACAGAACACCAAATTTTTCTGACCGGATAATTATTCACAACTCGGAAGCCAGGAGGAGAAATACGTATGTTCAATCTGAGATGGTAAGTTTGGTTTTGGCGTTAAAGACTCAGAAGGAGATAAAAGCTGCCCCAGAGAAGAAAACTTAAGAAAGACCATGATTCCAAATCTTTCTTTGATGAAAAAATCTTCATCTTTTTTGCCTTAAGTAACGGGAGTGGAAAACTAATCAGAGAGCATGAATCTGTAAGGTTAGAGACTATGTCTGTCTTTTTCATCCTGTACACCTAGCACGAAGCACAGTGCCTGGCACATAGAAAGACTCAAAAATACTTGGAGAATTAATAAAATGAATGAATGAATGGACACGTAAGGAACTCAGGTTAGGAGGCTCTACTCTGTGGTGTAGTCCCTGAGCTGGAGGGCCCAATTTTGTCTTAAACTCCAAAAGTTACACAAAACCACTTTACAGAACTTGTTATATACTTATTCAATATATTACCGATTAGATTACATACCCCACAATAAATAGACTGCAACTTTGTTCTTTTTATGATTTTGGGATTTTGATTATGGTCAGGAAAATTGTTTCTTAATCCAAAACTCTGTCTTGATCAAAGTACTCAATCTTTAAACTAGGCAGAGGCATGGTACTTTATTATAGATTGCATATAATGAAGAAAATTTTTCATAAAAATTACCTATAATAAGATAAATAAATAAATAAAAAGTAAACATAAAAACAAAAAATTACCTACCTACTAGAAACAAGACTGGGAAAGAATCCAACACAGTTCCTTTTTAAATTGTTTTTTGAAATGCTTTCAGGGGAAGAAAAAAAAAAAAGCCCACATGCAATTGCAAGATGACCTATAAATCACAAGTAAGTTACTGCGATTAAGTTACAAAATATTAAATGGCAGTGTGATCTCCATCTTCATCAACTCAAACATGTTGAGTATTAAACACAGGGCTCCCACCTTACCTGTTTGAGGGCCAAATGGGGCTTGTGGCGGCCCATTCTGTTGTGATTGCTGTAAAGGACTGCACATAATACATCTGTTTCTGCATCTAAGATTTGGCTCTTCAGTGACAATGTAACGAGACAGCATTCTTTAATTACAGCTGCAATGCAAAGGTCTAAAGCAGAGATGTTTCGTAAGACTTAATATGCATTTCTACATTAAGTATATAAAAAATACACTGAAAGAAGAATATTTCCTTATGTTTTAAAGAAATCAAGAACAAATTAACATAATCAGCCTCACCTGTAAGAACATAATTAATGTTTCCAAGTATGTGAGAAGTGACATAGGAAGGAAGTGATCGTACAGTGACAGATATCAAGTCCAGGAAATCATTAAGAGAACATGTGTTAAAGTAGAATGTACATCTTTACACCACATTTTATCATGATTTTAATAATCTTTCATACGAATACTCTGCAGTCATTTGGTGTACACTTAACATTTCGAGTACCTTAAAGGTGGGACGTGTTGTATACTTCTCTACCACTTTAAGAATATATTCAGAAGAGAAATCACTTTAACAGCTGGAAATTATATTACATAATGAATGTCTGACTGAACACGGGGTGCTTATTTAGTAAAACAAGGTAACAGCCTCCTAGTCTGAAAAAGCTGTGAACAGAAGATGGGAGTAAATGTGTTCTCTGTGGCTCTAAGGGTAGCAGTAGCAGCCTAAGTGGCAGTAACGCAAAGGAAGACTTACACACAATGTGGAGAACTTTCTTACTATACGAACTGTTGGAGGCCAGAATGGGCTGCCTTTGGGGTGGGGGGAGACTTGGTGAATTTCCACGCCTAACAGAATCCTGTTAAAGAATCTTTGAATAGAGGAAGGGGTAAGATTAATCTGTAAACTGAGCAGGATGGATGGATGGGGAGGGGGATGTGATGATTATATAAGTTACAAGTATTTAATAATAACAGCTGTCATTTGAGTGTTTATTTACTGTATCAGGCATTGTTCCAAATGCTTTACCTATAATGTTAATTCTTTCATCAGAACAGCTCTATGAGGCAAGTACTATTTTTATCCCCAGTTGAAAATGCTATTAAGCCCAGAAAGGTTAAATAATGACATTTCTCACTCCTCACCCCAGCTCCAGCAGAGAAGAGCCAGGATTCAAACCCAGGTAATTTGGCTCCTGAGCCCAGCGTGTACTGCCCTACTGCCTAATAACGGCAATGCCACCATACCTTGATAGAACACTTTAGACCACGCTCTCCTAAATGACATCATTAGATCCTCCCAACAACCCGGTGATAGGGAAAACTAACCCCATTTTACAGATAAGAAACGAGGGATCCAGAAAGATTGCGGTTTAACTGTAGAGTGCTTGAGTGACGACCCGCAGCCTCTCAGAGGCAGAGGTCGAGAAAGACTGAGGGGTAACCACAGCACTTGGTGGCCTGAGTGAACGCAGGTCCCCAAGCAGCAATTTTTCCTGACGCTAGCTGCGTCCGCCCTCTTTCCCCATTTCGGTGCGGGGCTGGATCTTGGGCCTTCGGCGCCCCAGCCAGGCCCTGCGGTAGACTCGGTGGGTCCAGCGAGGAACGACGATGCCTGCAAAATTCCTCAACAAGCTCTAGGACCCAGGCCTCTATCGGTCGCGGCCCTGCGCAGCGTCCCGCGGGTTCCGGAAGTCCCGCCCCCACCCCGCGCACGTGCGCCTGCCTGACGCCTCCGCCGGAAAAGCCTGCACCCCTCGCCGGGCGCCTCACTCACCCAGCGCCGCGCCAGGGTCCTGTACGATCACTGTGCTGCGGCTCCCCGCCTTAGGGAGCCTCACGCGGTTCCATGGCTGCGGGCCCGGCAACAGCGCAGCCATTTTGGGAGGCAGGAGAGGGACTGGGAAAGGCGGACCTGGGCGAGACCCAGTGGAGCGACCGAAGGAGGGGCGATGAGCCGACGTCAGGGGAAGGTAGAGGGCAAGGGGTGGGGCGGGGGCGGGGCACGGGAGGGGAAAGGGGAGGTTCCTTCACGAAATAGTGGACCAAGTACGGTGAACCTGAAGAACCCAGAGAGTCATCCAGCCCCTGGTCACTAATCCCTGGCCGCGTATCAGAATTACTTGGGAGAATTTGGGGGAACCGCATCCCTGTACTACTCAATCAGAATCTCGGAATGGGGCGAGGAATCCGCCTTGTGTTTATGCTTCCCCACGGGATTCTGAAGCACAGCCAGTTTCGGTACTACTTCAGGGTATTTTACAGATGTGGAAAATGAGGTCCGCAGTTGAGTTGGTGCATACGCCCCCATCTCCACCTCAACCATTAGCGGAAAAGGAAGAAATGAAATAAAGAGGCTTATGCAAAGTGTGCATTTGTAACGCAGAAGTAATTTAAGTTAGTCAAGGAAGGCTCTACCTGGAGCAGCAGCAAAACCACGATCATAGAAACTTGGAGGCCGTCTGACTGTCCATCAACCCCATCTTCTGTCAGTGTCCAAAACAAGACGATATACCAAGCTTTCCTGATCCTCACCTCATTTATATCTTTCTAATAGTTCATTTATCTTCAGCTACCCTGATACCAGCTTACTTAAGGCCCCCCGCGAGTGTATTAGAGAGGCAGTTAGTGGGTTTTGAAGACGGACCAGCAAGGTTTTGATTCTAGATCTGCCCTTTACTAGCTCTATGATCTCAGTAAAGTTACCTAACTCCTCGAAATGTTAGTGTTCCTACAGGTAAAATGAAGATAATAATACAAACTTGTAAAGTGCTCACAGTTAAAAAGTGCTTTAGAATAGTGTCTGGCATACAAACAGTATTTACTGTTAGCAGAATTAGTATTGTTGATATTATTTTTACTGTTTAATACAAATAGCCACGCCACACTGAAACACTTTGCATGCTCTCTGTGTGTGCCTTTGTACATATTAATTTCTCTATCTGGGCCATTTCCCTGAAACACAATCTCCCTCAGCTCTGGTGTCATCACCTCTAGGTAATTCTTCCTGAGCATCCCATTCCCACTCCATAGCTTGATGTAGAGACGACTTTACGTACATCTGTAGTGCCCTGTGCTGGCCTCTGTATTAGCCTCCTATTACTGCTGTAACAAATTACTACAAACATAGTCACTTAGAACAACACAGTTATTATATTACATTTTTGGAGGTTACAAGTCCAAAATGGATCTCACTGGACTAAAGTTGGCAGGGCTGGATCCTTCTGGAGGCTCTAGTGGAGAATTCATTTTCTTGCTTTTTTCAGCTTCTAGAGGCCACCTGCATTCCTTGGCTCATGTCTCCATCCTCCGTTTGCAAAGTCAGTAGCATAGCATCTTCCAATCTCCCTCCAGCCTCTCTTTCTCTCTCACCCTCCTGCCTGCCTTCATCTTAAAAGGACCCTAGTGATGACACTGAGCCCACCAGAATAACCCAGGATACTCTCCTCATTTCAGAGTCTTTAACTTAATCATATCTACACAATCTGTTTTGCAATGTAAGTAAACATATTCATAGATTTGGGTGATTAGGACGTGCTGTCTTGTGGGGGGGGCATTATTCAGGCTACCACAGACTCTCACAGAATTTACCTCACTGTACTGTATTAATTTGTATATTTGTATGTCTCTTTCTCCAATGGCAGGTGAGCTGACTGAAGGCAGTACTACCAATGTAGCTTACTGATCTCTATATCACAATGCTTAGCTCAGAGCCTGGTGCGTAGTAAGACCTCAATGAGGCTTTAACAGCTTTGTCGAGGTACAACTGATATACAGAGAACTGCACATAGTTAATGTGTACAATTTTACTAGTTTGTCAATATTTACTGGCTAAATAAGAGACTAGATGATGCTTGAATAGAGTTTTTGAAGGACGAGTAGGAATTTCCCAGGCAGATAAGGGAAGAAGACACTCCTGACAGAGAGGTGGTAAACAACATGAGTTGGAAGAATCATTAGTCCCGGCTGAGTCAGTATTGCTGGAGCATGATGTGTTCTGAGGGATGAAGCTGGGAGTAGTGGTGTCGGATCAGGGACAGAATTTGGACTTACCCTGAAGGCTGGTGATTCCCAAACCTGGCTGATCACAATTACCTGGATAGTCTTTTAAAAATATTTATAAAATTTTCAGGCCCCACTTTGCACATTCTTATTCATTAGGTCTGAGTAGGGCTCTAATCTGGGTTTTTTTTAAAGCTCCTTATGTTGGTGGTCTGCTTGAGGGATCCCTTTCTGGAGGTGACAAAGGAGTCACTGAGATTTAGGCTGGGCAATTTGGGCACCTTGCATCAGAGGACGAGCACTCTAGAGAACAGGTTTGAAGGAGATGAGACTGGAGGAAGGGACCTAAGGGAATCTGTTACAAAAGCTGAGGCAGGAGATAATGAAGGCCTGAATTCCAACACTGGCACTGAAGATGGACAGTATGACTTATTTAGATGGCTGGTACTTAGGTATTTAAATGTCTAGTATGACTTCCAGACTTTTGCCTTGAGTGTGACATGTGGCATCCAAAAGAAGAACAAATTTACATACATCTAAATAATAGGAATAATGAGAGAACTTTTGATGTACTGAGTTTGAGATTGCCCATGGGCTGCCCACAAGAGTATGTACAATTCGCCAGTTGAATAAATGGGACTGTAGCTCAAAGGGTAATTGCAAAGGGAGGGAGTAGAGATGATGAATATAGGATAACGTTTTTAGTGGCTTAGATGAGAAGGGAAGGCCGAGTTTATGTGATAACAGAGAGATGTAGGATCAAGCAGGGTATAGTTTTGTTCTAATTTTAAGGATAGTGTATCAGTTAGGGTTCCACCAGTCAAACAGAACCAGTAGGCGATATATATATATATATATATATATATATATATATATATACTTTTGAAAAGAAATTGGCTCGCATGCCTGTAGGGGTTGAATAGTCAAATCTGAAGTCCATAGGGCAGGCTGTTGTAAATGGCAGTCTGGAATCTCAGGCAGGAGCTGAAGCTGCAGTCTACAGATGGAATTTCTTCTCCTTCATGTCCTCAGGGAAACCACAGTTCTGTTCTCAAGGTCTTTTAAACTGATTGGATTAGGCTCATCCAGATAACCCAGGATAATCTCCTTTATGTACAGTCAGCTGGTTGTAGTTGATAATCACATCTACAGAATGCCTTCACAACAACACCTAGACTCATGTTTGATTGAATAACTGGGTGCCCCAGCCTAGTCAAGTTGACACATAAAACTGACCATCACAGACAGAAAGTGGTTTCATCACCTGAACAGGCTAAGAGAAATGGGGCCAAAAGAGTGAGAGAAGTTGGACCTACTAAAGAGATAAAGGTGAGAGAATTGATGAAGAAAGATCCATTATTCATTCAACAAAGTTTGTGAGCATCATCCCAGAGGAGACAAGCAAAGGTGGGATCAAGAGCTCAGGTAGAGGGGTTGTCTTAAAGATCAACAAGCCTTTATCCTCTGAGCCAGGAAGAAAAATCAAGATAGCTTTAGACATGGCTGTGTTTGGGGTACTGTAACAGAAAGATGAGGGAGCTCCTATGTTGTCAGTGAAGGAGGATCATTACCAAGAGGGGAGGGCAGGGAGATGGGTTCTGGGCGAGCAGTGGATATTTAAAATCAGAGTTTCCTTGAACTGGGGGATATGGAAGAGGCGTGTGTTCTGTATATTAGGGAGAAAGTAAGGATTTACAGTTTTTAAAATTTCAAATTTGCAAAGAAAGACTGCCACAGACACAAATGACCATGAAATAGACAGAACCTTGTCCATTTCATTAGCACTTCAAAAAATACAGATTAAAATAATTTCGCGGTATTGTCATATAGACAGTAAAAGCATGGTGTCTCATGTTACTAGGACTTTGGACAAAAATTCATATACAAAGTGATCCTTTGTTGTTGTAATCATGAAAATGGAAAATGATATATTCACACAATGAATCAGTGGTTTTCTAATATTTTGGCAGTGGAATTCTTTTTCCCTCACAAAATCTTAACACAGAAATCAAATATATAAAACAGTAAAAGCAGAATTGTAGTGGTTAAGGGTACAAAGGAGAACGCAGGGACCTCCCATAAAGGCCTCCTTCCCAGGCTCCTAGAAGTACCTCATAAGACACTTCCTAGGGACAGTTTGGAATCCACTGTTGTAAATAAATAAATATGTGTTGATGTGTGCAATTGTTTACCGTACATTAAGGTGTTTTCTAAAGCAGTTTAAAAAACGCTATGTACAATGTGATTACATGCAAAAATATACCTCCACACATAGAGAAAAAGGTCTGGAAGGATCTAAATGAAGGTGTTAACAAAGATTATCTTTTCAGCAGTAGGATGGATCCTTTTTTCTTCTGTGAGCTTATTTGTACTTTCTGAAGGAAAGAAATACATGTTGCTATTGTAATGAGAAAAAATTATTTTTAACGTGAAGTGTGTATCAGACTCTTAGAATGTGTGTGTGTGTGTGTGTGTGCGCGCGCATACACCAGCATATTCGGAGACATACATTTTTTGCCCCATCCAGCTACAGTCTTTCAGCTCTAATCTCATGCGTCTATACTCTGCTCTGTGATGCGGGGCTGGTCTTTGCCGGCTGGTGGTTATACCCATATGGACCACTAGAGGGAGATTGGAAGGCAGGAGGAGGAGAGAAGTTCCTGTTTGTTTTCTTATTCCTGGTAGTGTTGTCAGGCAACAGCTCTTCATCCCGGTAATGACAGTTGCTTCTAGTCCCTGACTCATTTTTACACACTGGCAGAACTAACTGACCCCTCTGAGGTACTAACAGCACCTGAATGATGTTCTTTTGTCAAAGATCTGAGTCCCAGTTCTGCAGATCACTTCCTCCAACAATCTAAATTCTAGTCTTCTCCTTGTCTCCCCAGCTCCAGGGCTTGTAACTGCTTTCAGCAGTTATCTCTGTGTTACCTCAGTGTCGCATGTGTGCTTTTAAGTTCTTTAACATCTATTTAACCAGTTCATTATATTAAATTCTCTCTGGTGAAATACTTAGTATGAGTCTGTTTTACTAACATGATTCTTAAACAAGAAGTGGTCCTAAGAAACAGCCCCTCAAAATGGGATTCTGAGGTTGCTCTGAGCTTATCCTTAGCTTTGAACACCATAGTGATCTCTTTAGCAAGGGGAAATGGGATTTGAGTATCCATGATACCCTGTGGCATCATACTTAATCACCTGTGGTTGATTGTGATGAAATGCCTTCTGTGGCCCTAAGAGGGACCAGATGACCGTTATGATAGCAATGATGCTTCTACAAGAAATGACAAGCTCAGATCATTAACTCTTAGCTCAAGTCACAGAGAATCAGAGAGTTCCTATAGTGGCTCTAAAAGAATCACCTGTTTCTTAAAGCTGCAGGGCTGACCTTGACCCAGAATTTAATTTTGTGGGTTACCGAATTTCAACCAGAATTGAATTCATAGGTTTGAAAATCTTGTATGTGAAAGTTAGGGCACTGACTGGTAAGAAGAACTCTGAGACTTGGAATAGGAACCATATAGTTTGACTTAGGAAAAGCTGAGAATCTTGGAGTTGCTTGCCTTCTTGTGTCTGAGGGAACTTGTTTTAAGACCCCATAATAACCTCAAGACCCACTCCAACTACTTCTCATAACCTCTAGAGCTAACCCAGTTCAGATCTCAGTTTGCTCCAAGGGGGCAAGTACAAAGTCTGACATGGAAGGAGATGGTTTACTCCAAAATAATTGCAAAATGTTGCTAATTGACAGAAATGGAAATAATAGTGGATTTTAAGTTATTAGACTAAAAGAGGAAGGAATATAAAACACTGGATTAGACCAAATGTATTGATAATGGGTCATTATTACAGTTACTAAAGATCTTAGTTAGGGACTTCCCCTGTGGTCCAGTGGTTAAGACTGCACACTTCCACTGCAGGGGGTGCGGGTTCGATCCCTGGTCGTGGACCTAGGATCCTGTATGCCGCGTGGTGCAACCAAAAAAATAAAAAAGATCTTACACTTAGAAGTGTGTCTAATGATTTTCTTGGTTGCTTGAAACTTGAACTCAACTATAGCCTATGCTCACTGAAGGTAAAATACCAGATTTTTTCCTGGCACAATGTGGAAGGAGGAGTCGAAGACTCAGAGAGATTGGAATGATGGGGTGCATATATAATCTCACTTGCACACCCACCCACCCCCAACTGTGTCCTTTGAGAGGTCACTCACCCCACTGAGGCATTGGGAAAGGCATTAATGATGGGCTACTTTTGTGTCCTCACAAATTTCTGTGATGGCTGTCTTCTGTAGGCTATGGTGATGGTAGAAGATACTGCCATTGAAATCGGCTCCATGATTTCCGTGAAAACGATGGGATCCCAGAATGACAAAGGCCAAGTGGCAACAATTAACTACAAGAGACGAGGTTAGTGCATTTACTATAATGGGCAATAGAGACAAAATGTTAACCAAATATTTTGACTAGCAGGAATCTTTAGTAGTAGCTAATTGATCGTGGTGCCTATAGGAATTGAATAGATAGCAGCCTATTAAAATATTACTTCATTTATATAGCAGGGACCAGAAACCTAATCTGAGCACCAAAATGGAGAGGAGACATGGCTCCTTACTCAATTTCCAGACTTAAACAAGTTCAGCAGCACAAAATCTCTTGATGGACAAGGAAGCTAGTACAAAGATGCTTATCAGTGTCCTTTACAGGAACAAAACTTTAGAAACATATAAGTATCCATGTTATTTATTGCTGGTTAGTCAACATATTCATGACTTAATCATTTTATTACTTTTATTACTTACAGTTCTGTGGGTCAGGAGTTTAGGCAGAGCTCAGAAGGGATGGCTTGTCTCTCCTGCACATAGTGTTGGCTGGGAGGGCTCTACTGGGTCTAGAGGACCTACAATGGCCTCACTCACAAGTCTGGCACTCCCATTGGGATGGCTCAAATGACTGAGGGTGAACTGGGATGGCTGGGTCTCTCTTTTTCCGTGGCATTACCCTGGCTCACACATATGTGTGGGGCCTTGGTTCTCCTCTATGTGGTTTCTCTCTCCACATGGCCTCTATCCTCTAGGACCCATCTCCCCATGTAGACTCCCTCTCCAATAGGATAACCTGGACTTCTTTATGCAGCGGATGGATCCACCCTGAGCAAAAGCAGATGCTGTACGGCCTCTTAGAGTCTGAACTCATTAAGTCCCCAAATGCCACTTCCATCACACTTTATTGGTCAAAACAAGTCAGAAGGGCAGAATAGATTCAAAAAATGGGGAAACAAACATGAGCTCTTGTTGGAAAAAGCAGTAAAGACAGAGAGGTGTGGACACAGAGAGACCCAATTCAGTCACTGGGTCCATTTTCAATAACTTATTACAGGCTAACAAGAAACATATCTCTTAAAAAATTAAGGTACATCCATACAATGAAAAACAGAGTAGGCAAAATTGCTGTAACAAACAAACCCCCAAATATATAATGGTTCAAGCACAATAGATGTTTATTCTCACCCACATTGTGTTCAATACATGATTATTCAAAAATTTAGGCTCCTTCCATCCTTTGACTTTGAATTCCCCTAGGGCCTTGTCATCATCTACATCTAGCTGTAAGAAAAGATAACATAAAGGATACACATCTGCCTCTTAAAAGCACTGGCCCAGGGCTTCCCGGGTGGCGCAGTGGTTGAGAGTCCGCTTGCCGATGCGGGGGACACGGGTTTGTGCCCCGGTCCGGGAGGATCCCACGTGCAGCGGAGCAGCTGGGCCCGTGAGCCATGGCCGCTGAGCCTGCGCGTCCGGAGCCTGTGCTCCGCGGCGGGAGAGGCCACAACGGTGAGAGGCCCGCGTACCGCCAAAAAAAAAAAAAAAAAAAGCATTGGCCCAGGAATAGCACACATCACATGCATTCCTATTCTTTTGGCCACATGTAACTGCAAAGGATCCTAGAATTGTAGTCTAGCTGCATGCCCGAGGAGAAGAAAATGGATTTTGAGGAACAGCTAGAAGACTCTGCCACAATCATTTTTTAAAGATAGGCAATGGCGCAGGGAAATGCTCACATTATATTAAATGAATGGAAGGCATTACAAAACTTTGTATGACTCCAAGTTCGGGAAGGGGCAAAGAGAAATGTATATCTGGAGTGAAAATGGTACCAAGATTTTTATTTCTGGTTGGTGAGAGTACAAAAGTTTTATCTTCTATTCTTTTCATTTTCAGAATTGTATTCAGTGAACACAAATGACCTCCATAACATGATAAATAATTTTTTTAATGTTAAAATATCTAAATTATAAACTCAAAGCACTCTTTTAGCGTCATTGCTGATGATCAATCTGTCAACTCCTAGAAGCTCATAGAAATGTAAAGAAAAATTGCCCATTGATAGATAGCATTATTTTTACCACTCTGTTTTCTGAAGTATTTAGGGACCAGCATACAATTTTAATACAGACAATTCCTAATTTAGAAAAGCCATTTCTAAGTGCATTGTTTGAAACTGAACGTCTTCGCCCATAAAGTGAACGTAAAACATGATGATGAGGAACCAGAGCCAGCCCCCCAAAGCCACTTTCCTCCAATCACTCATGTGATTGGTTCCGGCCAGTGATGTCCCGGCCATTGGTTCTATAGAGGACAACTATGGATTCCAGGATTGTTACAGAAAAGTGCTTTCCACCGTCAAGATTAAAACAGCAGGAGCACATCTTCCCTCAGCTTGGGTCACCCTCACCCCCAACAAGCTCTGGCACTCAGAGTGGGAGCTTACATCCTGCCATGTTCCCAGAACCAGTTTCTCTGGCAGGTGGGAAGTGGGAGCTGAGATCTCTCAGCAGTGAGCCCCTGGCATGGTGGGAGCAAGAAGGTGGAGGGGAGAGCTGGGTTCTAGGCCTCGGCAGGGGTCCCCATGCGGCATGATCACATTAAGACCCAGGATTCTGAGGGAGATATAGTGGTGGGGTGTCAGAGGATGATGGGAGAAATGCTAGGGACTCCTAAGATGGGGAAGAGATGTTTTTCCCATTCACTTTCCCATTCATAGACGTAGTACTCTTGAATACTTTAGTTCCTGTCCATCCCAAGTCTTCTGTCATCCCAGTTCCTTCACTGTCCTCAGCTCCAGTAACCTTCACATTCACTTCACTTCAGTCACATGCTCTCAAATCATATCCCAAATCTTGCCATCATCCAGAATTACTCCATATCTGATATCATAAATCCAGACATTTTTCTTTCTGATGATAGCATCCTATCTTTTCAACTATCTTACTCAAGTTATTTCTTACAAATCTGATCTTAAACCTTTCTGGATCACCAGTCCTTAACCTCTTACTGTCTTCACATCAGTACCCTTCTTTGTATACAGCTTAGATTCTCCCAGTCCATTGCACGCCAACGTTATCAATCCCCTCTCCCCGTTACTTCCATCACTTCTGCCTAGCCAAAGTCCAACCCTTTATTAATTCCACTCTCTGAATTTTCTGTAATTATGGGGAAAAAAACTGAAGTCTTCAGACAAGAACTCCCTCAACTTACTAATGCCAAACCTACAAATTTACCTGTGCACCCACCGTCCTATCTTCCGTTCCTCCAGTTACAATGCGTAAGGCGATCCTCCCCTCACCTGAGGTGAATCCCTTCACTGGCTGTCTCCATCCAGTAAAAGCTTTTTCAGAAAAAGGATCATGTATGCTTGTTAACTGCTGCCTCCAGGACCTAGCAGAGTATCTGGCACATAACAAGTGCACAGTATTTATCAAATGAATAGCTTTGGTAAGTTAAGGAAAAGATAGGGACAGAGAAAGGGAATAAAAGAGTTATTCTTCCTATCCTATTTTACTGTTTTTGGTCAGAAGAGAGAAGAGTATTTTGAGAAGGAGAGCAGAATTTTTCTCATACATAAAGGACAGAGGTTGATCAAGAATTGACAGTATTTGAACTGTTAATAATTCTTACATTTCAGAAGTCACCTGAGTGGGTGAAAGTCATTTCCATGCATGTATTAGCTGTGTATAATTTATTTTCCTGAGAAAAATTCTTCCTTTAGAATAAATTTCCAAATAAATTCCTTTAGAATAAATTTCTGTCATCTAGAATAATTTTATGTACAAATCCCCTTCATCCTTTAATTCCTAGTTCCGCTGCCCCTTGTTCACCTCCCCCCAAATCTGGAACTTATCTCTTCCATCTCTGAACTCCCATCTCACTTTCTCTCTACCCCTCTTATGATACTGACTGCCCACAGTCTGCCTTGTTCTTGAGACATTTGTACCAAGTTCTGTAAGCACTTTCATGCAGGGATGTATATCCTCCCTCCTGCTGGCATATGGGTGCTCAGTAAATACTTGTTGAATAAATACTGAATGAATTAAGTAATGAATAAAAAAAGTCTTTCAATAAGAACCAAATACTAGCCTGGCATCAAGAATTTCTTAATTCAAGAAACACAATAGTTCTAGAAGTCACGGGAACACATTTGAAAGGCTAGGCATACATATGCATAATGTGTTAATAACCCATATGATAGTCTCCAAAAATTTTCCTTGATTCTAAAAGGCATCCTGTCACAGGTTTTAATTTAAAAAGCATGCTTCTACCTGACTACTTTTTGAAAATGTTGGCATTTTTAGGGCTGTTAAAAAAACAAACATTTTCTCTCAAAATGTAATTTGCACGCAAAAGCCTTAAGGAAACAGCCTCTGACTTGTACTCAGGAACTTTCATAAGATATAAGACTAACATGTTTCATTTGAATTCCTGAAGTGAATTTCGGTTTGGATTTTGATCTGAATGTATAGGCATAACTCCCAGTTTAAGATCTGGAGTATATAAGAATTACAATTTTCTTGGGTCAAATGCTGATTTTCACTTTATGGAAATATGTAAAGATAACCCCTTACAAGAATCTTATAATTATCTAAAGATACATGAAGTGATGATTGAAGAAAATGAAGAGTTTAGAGAAAAAAAGATAAGAAATGAGTTCCCAATAAACAGAAGTAAAAAGAGAGTGGAATTAAAGCACCCATTATTGAGAAATCAGACTCTTATAGAGCAACCTTTCAAACTCCATTCAATATATATTTTATTGTAACATATAGCTTCACAATAGAGTATAACTTAATAGCTTTAAGTGTAATTATTCCCCACGGACCTTTACACAGACACCTTAACAGCATTTGCTGAGGAAATCCACAGTCCGCAGTTATGGCTTGCTCAATACCCACCTCTCCACCAGGGGGCAGCAAGAGGCTGTACCCAGATTACTCTCTAATGGCTCCTGGTTTAGTTAGAAGCCAAGCAGAGCCTAATCTACATTCCAGCTCGCCAGTGGAATCCCAGCTTCACAACCTCAGCCAGAATGGAGACAAATCGACTTACCCCTGGCAGAAGAGATGCAAATTATCAAAGAAACGTCTTACAGCAAAGTAGATGCACATGATTTCAAGGCTTTGCCCCTAACTTGGAAGCAAGTCATGTGACCTGAAGGCATAGTTTTGGCCAGGAGTGGCTTAACCTAAATTTATTTTCAAGGCATAGAGTCACTTGAACCTGGGAATGGCAAGACTTAAAAAAAGAAAAAAGTTGATAATCAGATAATTGGATATATTTTTTTCTACATTAAAGACTCAGGGGCTTCCCTGGTGGCGCAGTGGTTGAGAGTTCGCCTGCCGATGCAAGGGACGCAGGTTCGTGCCCCGGTCCGGGAAGATCCCACATGCCGCGGAGCGGCTGGGCCCATGAGCCACGGCCGCTGAGCCTGCGCGTCCGGAGCCTGTGCTCTGCAACGGGAGAGGCCACACAGTGAGAGGCCCGCGTATCGCAAAAAAAAAAAAAAAAAAAAAAAAGACTCAATGCCCAGGAACTGACCTTGGAGAAAGTGAAATCATTATTCCTGCTCTTTGACAGCCTTGAGGCAAAATTTCCAAGTCAAATTTATAAGGTGTATAGGGATTTGGTTGCTTGTTTTGCTTTCTTCTCTCTTGCCAGTTACCTCCTGAGATCCGGGCATGGATCAGTAAAATCCCTCTGCCGTGGCTGCCAGCAAGTCTGTGCCTGATTCGGCGCCTTGCTGAAAAGGTACCAGGGCCTCTAGTGGAACATAACACCCTAGTACTAAGCCAAGGGACAGAGCCAAGCCACATTTCAGTGTCTGCCGCTGAACCAAGCTCTGAGCAGGGGCCATCTTTTCTGCCCAAGAAGTTGTTACTGGACTCTTTCAAGCGTTTGCTTTTGCGACTAAAAACTGGTCAAGAAAATGTTTTTGAAAATTAGGGTTCACTCAGAAAGGAGATAGTCTGTCTACACCTGACATTTTCAAGAGACACATCATCTGTGCACCCAGATACACACAAAAACACACATGCAGAGATGCACACTTGCCAAGAAACAAAAAGTTCTCAGGAGAATCATGGTCCTGAAAGCTTTCTCTCTTTTACACCAGTATTTACTGCTATCTCTTCTCATAAAATCTACTACAAGAGATGCTGGCATAGCAAGAATTTTACCTCAGGAATATATAAGAAAACAGGATCAGGGCAGTAAGCAGATGTATTCAAATAGTGACAAGGTACTCAAGTGTGATAAAGCCAGTACATGGAGTCACATCTAACTCAGGTCAACTCTAGAATAAAAACGAAGGATATTAAAATTGGCATGGAAAATCTCCCCCCATGAGCATGTAGGCATCACAAGAACAGGAATGTTTAGTTCCTTGTTCTAACAAGAAGCTATTCAGTTCCTCATTCTGACCTAAATGCCTAGAACAGTTCAGATGCTCAGTTAATGTGTCAAATGAAAAAAGTGCTTAAGAAAGTTACCGCATCAGAGACCAACATCTCTTAGTAAGTCCATCTCAGATAATCTTTCACCCCCTCCAGCATGAAAGCAGATCATGATTTCTTCAGCTGAATACTAGCTGATGTAGTTGTCTTGAGTCAAGGGGCCTTTAACAACAGTCTTATCCAGAGAGGCAGGCTGTTTACCCCATGGGCACAGATGCTGACTGAATAAATGAGATTCACACTCTCTCTGGGGTAGTGTTGCCAGATTGAGCAAATAAAAATAGAGGATGCACAGTTAAATTTAAATTTCAGATAAGTGAATTTAGCGTAGGACAAAGACTTATACTAAAAAAAATTCACTAACTAAAATTCAAAGTTAACTGGGTGTCCTGTATTTTATCTGGTAATCCTAATCTGCAGTGTATACTACAGCATTTTGCTCTTCCTGAGCAAAATAGTGGGAGAATTGTCTCACTTTTTAATTGTTGGACTTCCCTGGTGGTGCAGTGGTTAAGCATCCGCCTGCCAATGCAGGGGACACGGGTTCGAGCTCTGGTCCGGGAAGATCCCATATGCCCGTGTGGTTCCCACGTGCGGAGCAACCAAGCCCGTGTGCCACGACTACTGAGCCTGTGCTCTGAAGCCTCCGAGCCACAACTGCTGAGCCCATGTGCCACGACTACTAAAGCCCATGCGCCTAGAGCCCATGCTCTGCAACAAGAGAAGCCACTGCACTGAGAAGCCCACACACCGCAACAAAGAGTAGCCCGCACTCGCCACAACTAAAGAAAGCCCTCATGCAGCAACAAAGACCCAACACAGCCAAAAATAAATAAATAAAATTCTATTAAATTAATTAAGTAATTGTGACCTTTCTCTCGGGTGACACAGATTGTATCTTTTTTTTTAACACATTTATTAGAGTATAATTGCTTTACAATGGTGTGTTAGTTTCTGCTTTATAACAAAGTGAATCAGCTATACATACACATATATCCCCATATCTCTTCTCTTTTGCATCTCCCTCCCACTCTCCCTATCCCACCCCTCTAGGTGGTCACAAAGCACTGAGCTGATCTGCCTGTGCTATGCGGCTGCTTCCCACTAGCTATCTATTTTACATTTGGTAGTGTATATATGTCAATGCTACTCTCTCACTTCGTCCCAGCTTGCCCTTCCCCCTCCCTGTGTCCTCAAGTCCATTCTCTACATCTGCATCTTTATTCCTGTCCTGCCCATAGGTTCTTCAGAACCTTTTTTTAAAAAATTTTATTGTGACCATCAGTTGAAGGTCAATTGGAGGCTCCTATCATTTAAATCTTTATTTGCTCTTGCTAAAATAAATATTTTTATGGGGGAAAGCAGTCCTTTAAGAAGACCTTATGGGGACTTCTCTGGTGGCACAGTGGACAGGACTCTGTGCTCCCAATGCAGGGGTTCGGGGTTCAATCCCTGGTCAGGGAACTAGATCCCACATGCATGCCTCAACTAAGACTTCTCATGCCACAACTAAGGAGCCCTGGAGCCGCAACTAAGGAGCCTACATGCCGCAGCTAAGGACCTGGTGAGCCACAACTAAGGAGCCCACCTGCTGCAACCAAGACCCAGCACAACCAAAATAAATAAATTAATTAATTATTTAAAAAGACGACTTTCTGTCTTCAATCATAAAATCAGATTTAAGAATAAAGAAAAAATAAGATGCAAATATAATTCTGACAGAATAACAATTATTCTCCAAAATAAGCCCCCAAACTGCAATTAAAATGCCTAGAGTACATTTATAGTTAGCACAAATACTAAAGGAATAAACAATAAGTTTCAATTGATCAGCTAGCATTTTGTGAACGCTTGTGGCTTTAAGAATGAATAAATAGACATGTTAACAGGAGGTGGGGAAACATCACAGAAGCACTGACTTTTAAAAAAAAGGAGCAGTCACATGTAGAGAAGCAGTCACAAGAGACTCTACAACTAAAGGAAATGAGAGTTGCGGGTAGGGGAGAGTTAGTAATACACAGCAAAACAGGGCTAAAATATTTCTTTTTTTTTTTTTTAATTTTTGAATTTTATTTTATTTATTTTTTTATACAGCAGGTTCTTCTTAGTTATCCATTTTATACATATTAGTGTATATATGTATACACTATATACATATATAGATTCCATATATATGTGGATAAATACAGTATTTATTTTTCTCTTTCTGACTTACTTCACACTGTATGACAGTCTCTAGGTCCATCCACCTCACTACAATTAACTCAATTTCATTCCTTTTTATGGCTGAGTAATATTCCATTGTATATATGTGCCACATCTTTATCCATTCCTCTGTCAATGGACACTTAGGTTGCTTCCACATCCTGACTATTGTAAATAGAGTCGCAATAAACATTGTGGTACATGACTCTTTTTTCTTTTTCTTTTTTTTAACTTCTTTATTGGAGTATAATTGCTTTACAATGGTGTGTTAGTTTCTGCTGTATAACAAAGTGAATCACCTATACATATACATTTATCACCATATCTCCTCCCTCTTGCATCTCCCTTCCACCCTCCCTATCACACCCCTCTAGGTGGTCACAAAGCACTGAGTTGATCTCCCTGTGCTATGTGGCTGCTTCCCACTAGCTATTTATTTTACATTTGGTAGTATATATAAGTCCATGCCACTCTCTCTCTTCATCCCAGCTTACGCTTCCCCCTCCCCGTGTCCTCAAGTCCATTCTCTGCGTCTGTGTCTTTTTTCCTGTCCTGCCCCTAGGTTCTTCAGAACCATTTGTTTAAAAAATTTTTTTAGATTCCATATATATGTATTAGCACACGGTCTTTGTTTTTCTCTTTCTGACTTACTTCACTCTGTATGACAGACTCTAGGTTCATCCACCTCACTACAAATAACTCAATTTTGTTTCTTTTTATGGCTGAATAATATTCCATTGTATATATGTGCCACATCTTCTTTATCCATTCATCCGATGATGGACACTTAGGTTGCTTCCATGTCCTGGCTATTGTAAATAGAGCTGCAATGAACATTGTGGTACATGACTCTTTTTGAATTATGGTTTTCTCAGGGTATATGCCCAGTAGTGGGAGTGCTGGGTCGTATGGTAGTTCTATTTTTAGGTTTTTAAGGAACTTCCATAGTGGCTGTATCAATTTACATTCCCACCAACAGTGCAAGATGGTTCCGTTTTCTCCACACCCTCTCCAGCATTTATTGTTTGTAGATTTTTTGATGATGGCCATTCTGACCAGTGTGAGGTGATACCTCATTGTAGTTTTGATTTGCATTTCTCTAATGATTAGTGATGTTGAGCATTCTTTCATGTGTTTGTTGGCAATCTGTATATCTTCTTTGGAGAAATGTCTATTTAGGTCTTCTGCCTATTTTTCAATTGGGTTGTTTGTTTTTTTGATATTGAGCTGCATGAGCTGCTTGTAAATTTTGGAGATTAATCCTTTGTCAGTTACTTCATTTGCAAATATTTTCTCCCATTCTCAGTGTTGTCTTTTCATCTTATTTATGGTTTCCTTTGCTGTGCAAAAGCTTTTAAGTTTCATTAGGTCCTATTTGTTTATTTTTGTTTTTATTTCCATTTCTCTAGGAGGTGGGTCAAAAAGGATCTTGCTGTGATTTATATCATAGAATGTTCTGCCTATGTTTTCCTCTAAGAGTTTGATAGTATCTGGCCTTACAGTTAGGTCTTTAATCAATTTTGAGTTTATTTTTGTGTATGGTGTTAGGGAGTGTTCTAATTTCATACTTTTACACGTAGTTGTCCAATTTTCCCAGCACCACTTATTGAAGAGGCTGTCTTTTTTCCATTGTATATTCTTGCCTCCTTTATCAACAATAAGGTGACCATATGTGCATGGGTTTATCTCTGGGCTTTCTATCCTGTTCCATTGATCTATATTTCTGTTTTTGTGCCAGTACTATACTGTCTTGATTACTGCAGCTTTGTAATATACTCTGAAGTCAGGGAGCCTGATCCCTCCAGCTCCATTTTCCTTTCTCAAGATTGCTTTAGCTATTTGGGGTCTTTTGTGTTTTCATACAGATTGTGAAATTTTTTGTTCTAGTTCCGTGAAAAATGCCATTGGTAGTTTGATAAGGGATTGCATTGAATCTGTAGATTGCTTTTGGTAGTAGAGTCGTTTTCACAATGTTGATTCTTCCAATCCAAGAACGTGGTATATCTTTCCATCTGTTTGTATCATCTTTAATTTCTTTCATGAGTGTCTTATAGTTTTCTGCATACAGGTCTTTTGTCTCCTTAGGTAGGTTTATTCCGAGGTATTTTATTCTTTTTGTTGCAGTGGTAAATGGGAGAGTTTCCTTAATTTCCCTTGCAGATTTTTCATCATTAGTGTATAGGAATGCAAGAGATTTCTGTGCATTAATTTTGTATCCTGCTACTTTACCAAATTCATTGATTTGCTCTAGTAGTTTTCTGGTAGCATCTTTAGGATTCTCTATGTATAGTATCATGTCATCTGCAAATAGTGACAGCTTTACTTCTTTTCTGATTTGGATTCCTTTTATTTCTTTTTCTTCTCTGACTGTTGTGGCTAAAACTTCCAAAGCTATGTTGAATAATAGTGGTGAGAGTGGACAACCTTGTCTTGTTCCTGATCTTAGAGGAAATGGTTTCAGTTTGTCACCATTGAGAGTGATGTTGGCTGTGGGTTTGTCATATATGGCCTTTATCATGTTGAGGTATGTTCCCTCTATGCCTACATTCTGGAGGGATTTTATCGTAAATGGGTGTTGAATTGGGTCAAAAGCTTTTTCTGCATCTATTGAGATGATCATATGGTTTTTTTCCTTCAGTTTGTTAATATGGTGTATCACATTGATTGATTTGCATATATTGAAGAATCCTTGCGTTTCTGGGATAAACCCCACCTGATCTGGGTATATGATCATTTTAATGTGCTGTTGGATTCTGTTTGCTAGTATTTTGTTGAGGATTTTTGCATCTGTATTCATCAGAGATGTTGGTCTGTAGTTTTCTTTTTTGTGACATCTTTGTCTGGTTTTGGTATCAGGGTGATGGTGGCCTCGTAGAATGAGTTTGGAAGTGTCCTCCCTCTGCTATATTTTGGAAGACTGAGAAGGATAGGTGTTAGCTCTTCTCTAAGTGTTTGATGGAATTTGCCTGTGAAGCCATCTGGTCCTGGGCTTTTGTTTGTTGGAAGATTTTTAATCACAGTTTCAATTTCAGTGCTTGTGATTGGTCTGTTTATATTTTCTATTTCTTCCTGGTTCAGTCTCAGAAGGTTGTGCTTTTCTAAGAATTTGTCGATTTCTTCCAGGTTGTCCATTTTATTGGCATAGAGTTGCTTAGGTAGTAATCTCTCATGATCCTTTGTATTTCTGCAGTGTCAGTTGTTACTTCTCCTTTTTCATTTCTAATTCTATTGATTTGAGTCTTCTCTCTTTTTTCTTGGTGAGTCTGGCTAATGGTTTATCTATTTTGTTTATCTTCTCAAAGAACCAGCTTTTAGTTTTATTGATCTTTGCTATCGTTTCCTTCATTTCTTTTTCATTTCTTTCTGATCTGATTGTTATGATTTCTTTCCTTCTGCAAACTTTGGGGGTTTTTTGTTCTTCTTTCTCTAATTGCTTTAAGTGTAAGGTTAGGTTGTTTATTTGAGATGTTTCTTGAGGTAGGATTGTATTGCTATAAACTTCCCTCTTAGAACAGCTTTTGCTGCATCCCACAGATTTTAGGTCATCATGTTTTCATTGTCATTTGTTTCTAGGTATTTTTTGATTTCCTCTTTGATTTCTTCATTGATCTCTTGATTGTTAAGTAGTGTATTGTTTATCCTCCATGTGTTTGCAGTTTTTACAGTTTTTTTTCCTGTAATTGATATCTAGTCTCATAGCATTGTGGTCAGAAAAGATACTTGATACAATTTCAATTTTCTTAAGTTTATCGTAGCTTGATTTGTGACCCAAGATATGATCTATCCTGGAGAATGTTCCATGAGCACTTGAGAAGAAAGTGTATTCTGTTGTTTTTGGATGGAATGTCCTATAAATATCAAGTCCATCTTGTTTCATGTATCATTTAAAGCTTGTGTTTCCTTATTTATTTTCATTTTGATGATCTGTCCATTGGTGAAAGTGGTGTGTTAAAGTCCCCTAGTATGATTGTGTTACTGTCGATTTCCCCTTTTATGGCTGTTAGCATTTTCCTTATGTATCGAGGTGCTCCTATGTTGGGTGCATAAATATTTACAATTGTTATATCTTATTCTTGGACTGATTCTTTGATCATTATGTAGTGTTCTTCTTTGTCTCTTGTAATAGTCTTTATTTTAAAGTCTGTTTTGTCTGATATGAGAATTGCTACTCCATCTTTCTTTTTATTTCCATTTGCATGGAATATCATTTTCCATCCCCTCACTATCAGTCTGTATGTGTCCCTAGGTCTGAAGCGTGTCTCTTGTAAACAGCATATATGCGGGTCTTGTTTTTGTATCCATTCAACCAGTCTTTGTCATTTGGTGGGAACATTTAATACATTTACATTTAAGGTACTTATCAATATGTATGTTCCTATTACCATTTTCTTAATTGTTTTGGGTTCGTTATTGTAGGTCTTTTCCTTCTCTTGTGTTTCCTACATAGTGAAGTTCCTTTAGCATTTGTTATAAAGCTGGTTTGGTGGTGCTGAATTCTCTTAGCTTTTGCTTGTCTGTAAAAGTTTTAATTTCTCCATCGAATCTGAATGAGATACTTGCTGGGTAGAGTAATCTTGGTTGTAGGCTTTTCCCTTTCAACAGTTTAAATATGTCCTGCCACTCCCTTCTGGCTTGCAGTTTCTGCTGAAAGATCAGCTGTTAACCTTATGGGGATTCCCTTGCATCTTATTTGTTGCTTTTCCCTTGCTGCTTTTAATATTTGTTCTTTGTATTTAATTTTTGATAGTTTGATTAATATGTGTCTTGGCATGTTTCTCCTTGGATTTTTCCTGTATGGGACTTTCTGTGCTTCCTAGACTTGATTGACTATTTCCTTTCCCATATTAGGGAAGTTTTCAACTATAATCTGTTCAAATGTTTTCTCAGTCCCTTTCTTTTTCTCTTCTTCTTCTGGGACCCCTATAATTCGAATGTTGGTGCATTTAATGTTGTCCCAGAGGTCTCTAAGACTGTCCTCAATTCTTTTCATTCTTTTTTGTTTATTCTGCTCTGCTGTAGTTATTTCCACTATTTTATCTTCCAGGTCACTTATCCGTTCTTCTGCCTCAGTTATTCTGCTATTGATTCCTTCTAGGGAATTTTAAATTTCATTTATTGTGTTGTTCCTCATTGTTTATTTGCTCTTTAGTTTTCTAGGTCCTTGTTAAACGTTTCTTGTATTTTCTCAATTCTATTTACAAGTTTTTGGATCATCTTTACTATCATTACTGTGAATTCTTTTTCAGGTAGACTGCCAGTTTACTCTTCATTTGTTAGTTCTGGTGGGTTTTCACCTTGCTCCTTCATCTGCTGTGATTTTCTCTGTCTTCTCATTTTGCTTTACTTCCTGTGTTTGGGGTCTCCTTTTCACAGGTTCATAGTTCCCATTGTTTTTGGTGTCTACCCCCAGTGGCTAAGGTTGGTTCAGTGGGTTGTGTAGGCTTCCTGGTGGAGGGGACTAGTGCCTGTGTTCTGGTGGATGAGGCTGGATCTTGTCTTTCTGGTGCACAGGACCGCATCCAGTGGTGTGTTTGGGAGTGTCTGTGACCTTATTGTGATTTTAGACAGCCTCTCTGCTAATGGGTGGGGTTGTGTTCCTGTCTTGCTAGTTGTTTGGCATAGGGTGTCCAGCACTGTAGCTTGCTGGTTGTTGAGTGGAGTTGGGTCTTAGCATTGAGATGGAGATCTCTGGGAGAGCTTTTGCCGTTTGATATTACGTGGAGCTGGGCGGTCTCTGGTGGACCAACGTCCTGAACTCTGCTCTCCCACCTCAGAAGCACAGGCCTGACACCCGGCTGGAGCACTAAGACCATGTCAGGCACACAGCCAGGTACATGGGGAGTTACTTGCCTTTTGGGAAGTCTGAGGTCTTCTGCCAGCATTCAGTAGGTGTTCTGTAGGAGTTGTTCCACATGTAGATGTATTTCTGGTGTATTTGTGGAGAGGAAGGTGATCTCCGCGTCTTACTCCTGCGCCATCTTGAAGGTCTCCCCAGATTGTATCTTTTTTACTTTGATGTACAAATGCCACTGTAGTATGATGATGACAATGGGTTCCATTTAATTCCTTTAAGTGTGCCATAGAAAATTCCAGTATTTGGAAATGTCCTCTGAACTCAGAGTTTTGAACCCCACTAGTATAGTGTCTTTGGTATCAGCCTTGCTTTATCTGAATGAAGGGTCTGCCCTATAACATTCTTTATCCCCTATACTTTGGAAGATAATTTCTGGGCAGATACCTTAGTTGAGAAGGTTGAAACTAGACTTAGGAGGTCCTGTGTTTCCTGAGTGATTTCTGGCGAATTATCAGCCTCCTGATCATGAAGTGGTGATAAAACCCAATTGTGGGAGTTGGGCAGGAATTCATAATGCAAGAGTGTGGGGGGAAAGTATTGAATTAAGTAATGCTAATATGTACTCATTTTTTCCAACATGAATATGGCTTAGAAAAAGTGATCCCCTGACTTCTGTCCACAAACATCATGTATTAGTCCTGGACCAGAGCCAGTCTTTCCTGAGAACCCATACCTAGCTGTAAGCTAAACAAGTGATCATTTCCTGGTTATAGTGTCTGAGGGACCTGGTCCACCTTTACCCAGAGCTCAGCCCTTGTACTTCATGGCTCAGCTCAGCCAGAAAGCTCAGTGGATAACCCTGGGTGACTTGGGTGGCGGTGGGGGTGGAGGTGGAGGAGTTGCAGGGGGCAGAGGAATTTAGCTGGTAATCAAGGAAGGAATACATAGGAATAAACTCTTTTCCATAAGAAAATTTTTGTTCAGCTAACCTCAAAGCTTAGTTTTAGAATTTTATAAAGAAAATGTTCCTTTGTCACTTGTAAGCATTATTGCTTTTTATTGAACTATACTATAAATGAGTACCATTGAATAAAAGGAGACCAATTAAATGAATAAAAATAAAACTCTTATCTTCCTAGAAACCTCCATTATATTATATGGCATTTAAGACTTTTCACAAATTAACACCAATCTATCTTTCCAACCTCATTTCTTGCCACTTCTTTCTAGGACTGTCATACTCTACCCCAGGGTTGGGTCTTCGTTGCTGAGCTCGGGCTTTCTCTATTTGCGGCGAGCAGGGGCTGCTCTTAGTTGCAGTGCGTGGGCTTCTTATGGCGGTGGCTTCTCTTGTTGTGGAGCACGGGCTCTAGGCACATGGACTTCAGTAGTTGTGGTGCATGGGCTCAGTAATTGTGGCACATGGGCTCAGTAGTTGTGGCTCATGGTCTCTAGAGCACAGGCTCAGTAGTTGTGGCACACGGGCTTAGTTGCTCTGCAGCATGTGGGATATTCCCAGACCAGGGCTCGAACCCATGTTCCCTGCATCGGCAGGCAGATTCTTAACCATTGTGCCACCAGGGAAGCCCTCTACTTATTCTAGAAAGCCTAAATCAAATGGTATCTATCTGTATAGTTTTCCTTACAATCTATGCCAGCGTAATTTCCTTCCCTTCCTCTGGCTGCCAGAGGCACTGCACACATCTTTACTACCAGTACTAATGGTGTTTACCACCCAGAGCTGCAATTATCCCCTCCTCTCAAGAGAGTGAGTTTCTCAAGAGCAAGGTCTCTATATCCACACTACCCAACACAGTGTGTGTGTGTGTGTGTGTGTGTGTGTGTGTGTGTGTGTCTCACCAAATATACACAGCACTCAAATAGATGTTTATGTAAGCACAAGCCAAAGTCCTGAGTTATAATATTTACTCTATATTTCCTAAAGGAATACATGGATTTCCATATTTATCAAGTAGATAAAATTAGACTAGACCCCACTAGACTTCTATGCTTCAGCAAATCTGGTTTACTCACCATTTTCCAAACACGCATGGTAATTTCCCATCTTTACACCACAGCTGAAATTTTCTTCCCCTGAAAGCATCTATTCTCATTTCTCCCAATTAAAATCTTCCTAAACACCACCTCTAGTTTTCACAACTCTAGACACACACTCACATGCACACACACTATGATCTCTTCCTTCTGAAAGCATCTTTGCTTTTTTTCTCTTCTTTTCTAGTTCTCCTCATTCTCCATCTTATTCCCAATGGTCTTCTCTTAAAGTTGGATTCTGCTCCTTGAAGGCAGAGACTCTATCTTCCTCTTTCTGCAGCTCCTCACCAAGGGACTTGCACATACTAGGCACTAATCAAGAATTTGTTGAATAGAAAAAATCAGAGGTCGTTTAAAAATACTCAGTTCCCACCAACAGTGCAGGAGGGTTCCCTTTTCTCCACACTGTCTCCAGCGTTTGTTGCTTGTAGATTTTTTTGATGATGGCCATTCTGACCAGTGTGAGGTGATAATTCATTGTAGTTTTGATTTGCATTTCTCTAATAATTAATGATGTTGAGCATCTTTTCATGTGCCTCTTGGCCATCTGTATGTCTTCTTTGGAGAAATGTCTGTTTAGGTCTTCCGCCCATTTTCTGATTGGGTTGTTTGTTTTTTTAATATTGAGCTGCATGAGCTGCTTGTATATTTTTGAGATTAATCCCTTGTCAGTTGCTTTGTTTGCAGATATTTTCTCCCATTCTCAGGGCTGTCTTTTTTCTTGTTTATGGTTTCCTTTGCTGTGCAAAAGCTTTTAAGTTTAATTAGGTCCCATTTGTTTATTTTTGTTTTTATTTTCATTACTCTAGGAGGTGGGTCAAAAAAGATCTTGCTGCGGTTTATGTCAAAGACTGTTCTGCCTATACAATGGAATATTACTCAGCCATAAGAAGGAAAGAAATTGTGCCATTTGCAGAGATGTGGATGGACCTAGAGACTGTCATACAGAGTGAAGTAAGTCAGAGAGAAAAAACAAATGTCGTATATTAACGCATATATATGGAATCTAGGAAAATGGTACAGATGAACCTATTTGAAAAGCAGAAATAGAGACACAGACATAGAGTGGGATGAATTGGGAGATTGGAATTGACATATATACACTATTATGTACAAAATAGGTAACTAATGAGAACCTACTGTATAGCACAAGGAACTCTACTCAATGCTCTGTGGTGACCTAAATGGAAGGAAATCCAAAATGGAGGGGATATATGTATACGTATAGCTGATTCACTTTGCTGTACAGCAGAAACTAACACAACATTGTAAAGCAACTATACTCCAATAAGAAAAAAATAGTTCATATCCAGAGACAGATGTAAGTGTATACAGAAAGGAAGGGGATTGCAACCCATCATGGGGAAGCTTTAGAAAGATTAATTCACCTGGGTCAGGAAAGAATGGAAGTGCATTATCAGGAAACCACAGTAGTCCAAGGGTGAGGTAAAGCCATCGCTTTGATAATAACAAAGATGTCAGGAACGATTTCCAAACGATGGGGTACAGGATTTGGTAACTCGAAATGAGACAAGGGAGAGAGAGGAGTAGGAATAAATAATATTCAGATCCTGACTCTGGGTGCTGGGATGATGACAGCATCACTTACTGAAATATAAAGTTTTGGGGGAAAGGATAATGAGTGCAGCAGTTGAGTGTCAATGAGCCACCTCGATAGAAATATAACAGAGACAGTTGGAAAGATGAGCAGGAGGCTTAGACAAGCGGGGGAGCCCAGTGACGGAGTTTGGGAGTCAGTCATATAGCTGAGGCCAAGGGGCAATACAGGGAGACGGAGGGGTGGGGTCTGTGACAAGAGGAGAGGAGAGGGGCCGGTGAGGGAGGCGGGCGGGAGAAGGGGAAGGGGGGCACAGTGCTATGGAGTAGCATTTCAAGGGCTTCAACACTGCAGGAACAGTAAGAATGAGGGCTGGAGATAGGCCAGTGGGTATATTGATGTGGTGGTCTGCTGCCTTTTGAGGATGAGACCCGTGGGGTAGAGGGCCTGAAAGCCAGACTGCTAGGAGGTATGGAGTGAAGGAGCAGTGAGAATGTAATGGCTAAGATAGAAGAAACCGATTTCCTAAACAAGTAGGTCAGTAAGAGGAAGGCCATTGGTACCACAATAGCTTAAGGGCATAGCAGGGTTCAGAAAGGTTGTGTTTGTTTTTAGGTTGTGCCTGAGACTGGAACTTGTTTGTTGACAGAGGGAAAGGAGCTCGAAAGTAGGAGATTTGGAAGCTATGAGACAGAAAATGTAATAAGCAAAGTCTTAGAGGAGGTGGGATAGGATTGGAGTCTCAGCGGAAGGGCTGGCTTTGGAAGGAGAAAAGACCTCTTCCTCCAAGAGAGAAGGAAAGAAAGCGGGAGGAGTGAGGAATCACATGACTAAGGCAAAGAGGGGGGTGGAGGGGCCTCACCGCCACACTTCCTTATCCACCAGAGCAGCAGGGGAAACCCTGTGCCCAGGTGTGCCCAGTTTGTGAAGCTGGAGTTACATGAGGACATCCTGAAACAAATGTGTCAGGGAGATGACAAGAGACAAGCGAAGGGGCGGCAAAGCAGCAGTGAGGCCCCAGGGTTCCTGTCAGATGGGCACATCTTTTCCTGGGAAGCTCCTTAGCCTTCAAGACCCAGTTCAAATGTTTCCTTCTCTGGCTCACCCAGGTGAAAACTGAACTCATGGGGGTCCTACTCCCCCACCCTGCCCCGCCCAGGCCCTGCAACCTTTATAAAAGTATTTACCTTGTATTTCAAGTTTCACTCATTTGTCTCTCCCATCAGTTTTTAAGCTTCTCAAAGGTCATAATTTATCAGTAAGTGCTCAAAAATAATGAGTGAGTGAATGAACCAAGGGATGGATGTGTGAATGAATGATATTTCCTCCCCCAGTGGAAGCTGACTTCTGCTTCCAGTGTATTAACGCAGAGAGAGACCTCAGGAGGGAGATCAGGGGAAAACTGCACGTGTGGATACATGTGAAGTAAAAGCAAATGAGAACAAGAATAGCCGTGAAACAAATGTGAAGCTCAAATGGTTTTCTCAAAAGCCATATGCAGTCCTGAATAGTAGGGGAAATGAGTGGAAGGATGGGAGCTAAGTGAAAAGAGTAACAGGCCCAAGAGATAATTTACAGTTGGGAATGGAATGACTTCCTAAATCGTAGAGTGTGTGGTCCAGGAGCAGAACACCACAGATGCAGTTACTGTAAAAAAAACCACTCGTGACTTTTTTTTGGCAAAAAGAAAGTCTGTTTTGAATCTGACAGTCTCTCTAGCAGCACATGACCTTGCCTTAAAAAACAACAGCTTCATGAAACCCTCGTTCAGACGGAATTCAGTTTAATGTGCATAACGGTACCTTCAAACACTGGTGATGCTGTTTACTGAATCCCAACACGTGCTCACAATCTTCCTGCTGGGTGGGTGTGATGCATCTGTTTTACACACAAGGAAATTGAGGCAAGAGGCAATTAGGTGAGAAACCCTAGGTCACACACTAGTATATAGGGCCAAGATTAAAGACCAAGTCTTTCTTTTTTTTTTTAATTGAAGTATAGTTGATTTTCAATGTTGTGTTAGTTTCTGGTAAAGACCAAGTCTTTCTAACTGCAAAGCCCATATTTTTCTCACGATATTAAGCAGATGCTCCATCATATGTGATCAAAAAAGGGTAGTGAGGGGCCACCTGTAGAATCAAGGACGGCTTACTGAGTGAGCTATCTGGTCAGGCATGCAGGGTCCCGTGCTTAAAAGGGCCCTGTGCTTGGCTTCGTGTTATGCTGTTGCTGTCTTGAAATTCTTAATAAGTTTCAGCAAGAGGCCCTGCATTTTCATTTTGCACTGGGCCCCGCAAATTTTGTAGACAGTCCTGTGTAGAATCATAGAATGTTTGAGCTGGAAGGGCTTTGAGAGGTCATCATTTCCTTACCACCACCCATTTTAGAGGTGAGGAAACTGAGGCACAGCGAGGCGAACTGGCCGGCCTTCGGTCACACAGCTCATTGGTGGCAGAGCAGCAGCAGAACCCAGGTGTCCAGTGTTCTTCCTCTTTTACCACACCAAACCCTCGAGAGCCTTTAAAGTTAGAGAAGGGAGGTTTTTCCCCTTCCCTACAGGAGCTTATCTCTAGCCAAAATATCATTTGTGGCTGAGCTGGGTCAACTCATTTCACTTCTGGACAAATGGCCCTGGGTTTTTCATAAAACCAAATGCACATTAAGCTGGATGTGATTCCAACAAAACCACAATGTCTACACTGTGGTAAAGAAGCCTTTAGCTGAGTCTCTCACCCAGCACCCGTCTCCCCTGCTGCAATCTCCCTAACGTGCATTTCTCATGCAGAGGAAGGCTGACTAAACCAACGGCAGGCTGGGTCAGGGGGAGGCCAGGCTCAAGGGCAAAGCCCAAGCTCCTACCAAAGCTGACCCTGAGAAGAAGCAGCATTCTGGCACTGCCAATCTCTGTCCAGGGCCCAAGGCATAGATGTGCTCCTTCTCCTTACTTGGTAGCACATTAAGCCCCAGTAGCAGGACCTGTCAGAGCCACCCTCAGGTCAAGACAGAAGTGACCAAGCACTTGTAAAGGTTTGTGCTCATCTCTCCTGTGCCCATGTATTTGGAAGTTACAACGAGGAAGCCATAGTGTTCTGATTTTCATCCCAGAAAACATGTATTTGCCTCAGACACACCAGAGCGTGTGGCTCTGCTCAGGGGACAGCTGGTGCTGAGAAGCATCTGACTGTTTTGAAGGTCATGTGCATTCCCCCAGTGTGAAAGAGAAGAGGTGCAGCCCACGCAGGTCACCAAGGAAACTTGGTTATGTTACAAAAGAGTTTCTCGAGGTTTCCTGGTTTGGTGCAAATGTTTTGCCTGTACCACAGTATGAACAGTTTTCCCTTTCATTCAGAATGAACACAGTCTGTCTCAACACTGTTGTGGCATGGTCTCAACTGAGTGACCTGGTACCAACCAGAAGACCATTGTCCTTATGTCACATACATCACCACCTAACGAAGAAGCACCGTAAGAGCAGGGGATCTTACCTCTTGTTCACTGATGTGCCCAAGAACCTGAACAGAGGCTGACACATGGTAAGTGCTCCTTGAATACCTGCTGTGTGAATCAATGCTCTTCGTGGCTTTGAGTGATCGTTGAGATATTGAGATAAATGAAAGACTAGAGTAGTGTCATAGCTTTTCATTCTAACATGACAACCAAAGAGGGGTATTTCAGGGACTCTGAGGAGGTAGAATGGATCCATGAGGTTTTGTGGGCATGTGATCCAAATGACAACAAGTAAAGATGGGGAAAATATTAGAAGTTATCAATTCATTCCGTGATTATTCCCCTAAGGGCTCTATTATTTAGGCTAATATTAGGAACTCTAGCACACATATGTATCTATGTATATGTGTATATTTATAAATATATTTATTGAGAAATATATAATTTTTATTTGCTTATATGTGTATATATGTCTGTGTGCAAATATATGTGTGTAAGTGTTTATATATACATACATATATATATGAGAGAGAGAGTCTTTTTTTCTGGCATCATGACCCATGACTCCTAAATATTCCCTGTCTACTTTCACAAAACAGGAACATTCTTCTGTGGTACCACCTTTCCATTCTGGAAAATCAATGTCAACACAACACCAGCCTCCAATCTACTGACCGCATTCAGATTTCTCCAATTGTCCCATCATCTCTTTTTCCTCATTCCTCTCCAGGAACACCCATTCATTATCTCATTGTTCTCCTTCGGTGTGGAACATTTCCTCCTTCCTCCCCTGGCTGTGTGTCCTTGACAGTCTTAAAGAAGCATTGACTTTTCACTCACTAGGATGACCCTCAACTTGAATCAGTCAGTTGTTTCTCCGACTCAAGCCTTGCCTTCTCGGCGCACACTAGGAGAAATGATGCTGCACCACATTAGGAGGCTGTGTTATACCAATCTGTCCCACTGCTGGTGATGTTAGTCTTGATCCTCTGGCCAAATTTGGGTCTGCCAAGTTCTCCACTGTGAAGTCACCATTTTTTCTTTGTACTTAATTAGTATTTTGTGGGGAGATATTCGAATATTACACCAATATACTATTCATCAAACCTTCACATTTTACAGTTGGAATTTTACTGTAAGGAAGAACTTCTCTTTCATTTGTTTACTTATACATTCATTTATTAGTATCAGGTGAAGTTATGGATTCTGATTTTATTCATTGAGTTTCAATCCAATATTTCCATCATTTATTTTGATGCTGTAGTTGTCCTAGACTTGGCCAGTGCAGACTCCTTCAAGCTGACTTCTTTATCCTATTGACATGTCCCTATCATTCTTTGGGAATTTCTTTACTTTCTGTCACAAGATGATTCAGGCTCATCTTGTTCTTTCCTTGCCCTAGCCTTACAATTACCCATTCCTCTAAGGCATCCTGGCTCCTTTTAGTGCAGGAGGTATTTAAAAGCCAAAATCTGGGGATTTGGTGTGCTCATTGCTACATATATCTATAACTTTTCTATATCTATGTATATATATGTATTTGAAAATTCATAAGTTCATACTGGTACTTCCAACTTCAATCCAACACCTCAGTATCTTTTTAGTTTTCCCAGTTTCCGTGTTTGAAAATCTTGTGAAAGTGAAAAGATGGTGAAAAATGTGGATCTGACTCTCCTCAATATACTTGTCTAGTGATACTTGCTCAGCCAACTAATTTATTTGCTGAAGGTAACCAATCCCCAACCTTCCAGCTGCCTTCTCTACCTGTCACCTCTGCATCTTCCTCACTTTTTAAAAAATTGAAGTTTAGTTGATTTACAGTATTGTGTTAGTTTCAGGTGTTCAGCATAGTGGGTTTTTTTTTTTTGCAGATTATATTCCATTATAGGTTATTACAAGATATTGGGTGTAATTCCATGTGCTATACAGTAAATCTTTGGTGCTTATCTATTTTATGTATAATAGTTTGTATCTGTTAATCCTATACTCCTGATTTGTCCCTCCTCCCTCTTTGGTAACTAAGTTTGTTTTCTGTGTCTGTGAATCTATCTGTTTTATATCTAGATTCATTTGTATTAATTTTTAGATTTCACATATAAGTGATATCATATGGTATTTGTCTTTCTCTGTCTGACTTATTTCACTGAGTGTAGTATTCTGTAGGTCCATGCATGTTGCTGCAGATGGCAATATTTCATTCTTTTTTATGGCTGAGTAATAGTCCACTGTATATACATATACTGCATCTTCTTAAGTCAGTCAGCCATTGGTGGGCACTTGGGTCGCTTCCATGTCTTGGCTATTGTAAACAGTACTGCTGTGAACATCGGGGTGCATGTATCTTTTCGAATGAGACTTCTTGTTTTTTTCTGGATATATACCCAGGAGTGGACTTCCTGGATCATATGGTAATACTATTTCTGGTTCCTTAAGGAAACTCCATACTGTTTTTCATAGCAGTTTCACCAATTTACATTCCAAACAACAGTGTCCAAGGGTTCCCTTTTCTCCACACCCTCTCCAACATTTATTATTTGTAGACTTTTTGATGATAGCCATTCTGACCGGTGTGAGATGATACCTCATTGTGGTTTTGATTTGCATTTCTCTTATAATTAGTGATATTGAACATCTTTTCATGTGCCTGTATATCTGTATCTGTATATACCTGTATATCTTCTTTGGAAAAATGTCTATTTAGGTCCTCTGCCCAGTTTTTGTATCAGGTTGTTTGTTTTTTGATATTGAGTTGTGTACAGTTTGTGTATTTTCATGTTAACCCCTTGTCCATCACATCATTTGCAAATATTTTCTCGCATTCTGTACGTTGTCTTTTTGTTTTGTTGATGGTTTCTTTTGCTGTGTGGAAGCTTTTAATCTTTAGATCCCATTTGTTTATTTTTGCTTTTCTTTCTTTTGCCTTGAGAGACTGATCTAAGAAAATATTGCTATGATTTGTGTCAAAGAATGTTTTGCTTATGTTCTCTTCTAGGAGTTTTATGGTGTCATGTCTTGCATTTAGAGTTTATTTTTGTATATGGTGGGAGGGAATGTTCTAATCTCACTGATTTACATGTAGCTGTCCAGCTTTCCCAGCACCACTTTTGAAGAGACTGTCTTTTCTCCATTGTATATTCTTGCCTGCTTTGTCATAGATTAACTGACCATAGCTGCGTGGATTTATTTCTTGGTTCTCTATTCTGTTCTATTGATCTATGTATCTGTTTTTGTGCCAATACCATGCTGTTTTGATTACTGTAGCTTTGTAGTATAGTCTAAAGTCTGGAAGAGTTATACCCAGCTTTGTTCTTTTTTCTCAGGATTGCTTTGGCAATTCTGGGTGTTCTGTGGTTCCATATAATTTTTAAGATTATTTGTTCTAGTTCTGTGAAAAATGTCATGGGTATTTTTATAGGGATTGCACTAAATCTGTAGATTGCTTTAGGTAGTATGGCCATTTTAACAATATCAAGTCTTTCAATCCAAGAGCATGAGATATCTTTCCATTTCTTTGCTATCAGGATGATGGTAGCCTCATAGAATGAATTTGTGAGTGTTCCCTCCTCTTCAGTTTTTTGGAGTAGTTTGAGAAGGATAGGTGTAAGTTTTTTGTATGTTTGGTAGAATTCCCCAGTGAAGCCATCCAGTCCTGGACTTTTGTTTGATGTTTTTCTTTAATGATTATTATTACAGATTCCATTCCACTTCTAATGATAAGTCTGTTCAAATTGTCTGTTTTTCTTGACTCAGTCTTTGCAGGCTGTATGTTTCTAGAAATTTGTCCATTTCTTCCAGATTGTCCAATTTGTAGTATCCTCTTAACGATTTTTTGTTTTCCTGTGGTATCAGTTGTTATTTCTCCTCTTTCATTTCTTACTTTGTTTATTTGAATCCTCTCTCTTCCTCTTGGTGAGCCTGGCTAGAGGTTTGTCAGTTTTGTTTATCTCTAAAAAACAGCAGCTCTTGATTTTATTGATCTTTTGAATTATTTGTTTCATCTCTATTTTATTTATTTCCTCTCTGATCTTTATTTTTTCCTTTCTTCTTCTGTCTTTGGGCCTTGTTTGTTCTTTTTCTAATTCATTTAGTGGTAGATTAGGTTGTTCATTTGAGATTTTTCTTATTTCCTGAAGAAGGCCTGTATCTCTATGAACTTCCCTCATAGAACTGCTTTTGCTGTGTTCCATAGATTTTGTAAAGTTGTGTTTTCATTTTTGTTTGTCTCAGGGTATTTTCTGATCTCTTCTTTGATCTTAATGTTGACCCATTGGTTTTTTGGTAACACGTTGTTTAGTCTCCATGTGTTTGTTCCGTTTTTCCTTCTATAATTGACTTCTAGTTTTATACTGTTGTGGTCAGGAAAAATGTTTGATATAATTTCTGTACTTTCAAATTTGTTGAGGCTTGTTTTGTGACCTAGTATGTGGTCTATCCCAGAGAATATTCCATGCACACTTAAAAAGAATGTGTATTCTGCTCTTTTTGGATGTAGTGTCCTACAGATAAAAATTAAATCCAACTGTTCTATTGTATAATTTAGCATTTCTGTTGCTCAACTGATTTTCTTTCTGGATGATTGGTCCATTGATGTCAGTGGAGTGTTAAAGTCTCCTACTGTTACTGTATTATTGTCAAGTTCTCCCTTTAGGTCTGTTAGTATCTGCTTTATATATTTCAGTGCTCCTATATTGAGTGCATATATGTTAATGAGTGTAATATCCTCTTCTTGTATTGATCCCTCTGTCATTGTATAATGCCCTTCTTTGTCTTTCTTTATGGCCTTTGTTTTAAAGTCTATTTTGTCTGATACAAGTATTGCTACCCCTGCTTTCTTGTCATTTCCATTTGCATGAAATATCTTTTTCCATCCCCTAACTTTCAATCTACATGTGTCTTTTTTGCCCTGAAGTGACTCTCTTGTAGGCAGCATATTGCAGGTTCTTGTTTTTTTATCCAGTCAGCCACTCTTTGTCTGTTGATCAGAGCATTTCGTTTTTTGACATTTAGAGTAATTATTAATAGATATATACTTATTGCCATTTTAATCCTTGTTTTCTAGTTGTTTTTGTAGTTCTTATTTGTTCTTTTCTTCTTTTTATTTTTCCTTTTGTGGTCTGATGATTCTCTTTTGTAGTATGCTTGAGTTCCTTTCTTTCTGGTTTTTGTGAATCTATTATGTTTTTGATTTGTGGTTGCCATGGAGTTCATAGCTGTTGATCCATAACTATATCTGTTTGCTTTAAACTGATAGTCATTCAAGTTCAAGCACATTGTCAGAGATCTACATTTTTATGCTTCCCTCCCCCATATTTTGTGATTTTGATATCCTATTTTAAAGCTTCATGCTTATCCTTTTACTGTTAATTGTAGTTATAATTGCTTTTACAGTTTTTTAAATCACTTTTTCATCTACATACTGACTTATTTAAGTGACCTTCAATTCTTACTATATATTTGCCTTTCCTGTTATGATTTTACCTTTCCTATAGATTTGTGCTTCTTTTCTATTTAGAGAAGACCCTTTAATATTTCTTGTAGGGTAGATTTTGTGTTGCTGAATTCTTTTAGTTTTTGCTTATCTGAGAAATTCTTTATCTCTCCTTATATTCTAAATGATAATCTTGCTGAGTAGAGTACCTAGGTTGCAGGTTTTTCCTTTTCAGGACTTTGAATATATATCATGCCACTCCCTTCTGGTCTGCAAAGTTTCTGTAGTAAAATTGGCTGATAGCCTTATGGGGGTTCCCTTGTAAATAACTCTTTTTCTCTTGCTGTCTTGAGGATACTCTTTATCTTTAACTTTTGCCATTTTAATTATAATATGTCTTAGTGTGGGTCTGTTTGAGTTTATCTTGTTTGGGTCCTTCTGTCCTTCCCATATGTGGATATCTGTTTCCTTCTTAGGTTTGGGAAGCTTTGAGCCATAATTTCTTCAAATACATTTTAGACCCCTTTCTCTCTTCACCTTCTGGGACCCCTATTATGCATAGGTTGGCACACTTTATATTATCCCATAGGTCTCATATGTCGCTTTCATTTTTCTTTTTCATTTGTCTTTCTGTCTGCTGTTCTGATTGGGAATTTCCATTGTTCTATCTTCCAGATCACTTAGTTGTTTTTCTGTGTCATTTAGTCAGCTATTTATTGCTTCTAGATTGCTTTCTACCTTAGAAATTGAATTACCTATTTTTGATTGGTTCATCTCTATAGTTTCTAGTTCCTTGTTACAGTGATCTGCATTTATATTGATAATCTTTCTTAATTCAGTTGGCATTTTTATGACCACCTTTTTGACCTCAGGATCTGGTAGACAGGTGAGCTCTATTTCATTATTTGTTCTTTCAGGGGATTTCTCTTGCTCTTTTAATCAGAACAAGTTCTTCTGCCTTTGAATTTTCTTTAATTTTCTCTGTCTCTGAATTTAGGAGAAACAACTATATATTATGGTTTTGAAGGCGTATTTTTATGTGGGAGAATCCCCATGTAGACTGTGTGTGTCCAGTGTCTTTGTTGTGAGGTCTGGTTTTGATATGGACACCAGCCATATCTTCTCTCCTCAGGGTATGCTGGCTGTTATCACCTTGATAGGGGATTTGGTTGGCGTTGGGAGACATAAAGCCAGTGCAGGGTGTGAGGCGGGACTTCCTCTCTGCTCCTTGGCAGTCACTGCCCTGTCAAGGGGTGGGGTGTGGTCCCCAGTTGTAGGAGTAGAAGCCCTGAGGGTCAAGCTCGATCAGGTTCTATTCCCCTCGAATGTATGCCCTGCCCCTCGGTGGGGAGTGCTGAAGGAAGTGAGGCCCATGTGCTCACAGAGGACTAATGTGTCACCTGTGTAGGCACCCAGAGGTCTGCTCAGACATAGCCCAAGGTCACATCCCTTCCCTTGTTGTGCTGGTCCTAGATCTAGTGCAAGTCTGTGATGAGGAGTGGGTACAGCCAGAACATTCGCTGGACTGGGGCTGGGGGTTGGAGCATTGTGCCTGCAGGAATTGAGGTGGCTGTGCTGCCACCAGAGATCTGGGCTGCCTCTGTAGCAGTCTTCTCCTGAGACCTGTCTGCCCCCGATCCAGCACTAAGCTGCAACGTGGAGTGCGTGGGGATGGAGCCCTCTCACTCAGCTGGGAGGAGAACTGCAAGTCCTCTCATGGTGCCACTCCAGCACGTGCTGGCAGTGGCTGCCACCACCTCACCTGGATCATACCTCAGGCCCGCCCCCCCCACCTCCGGAATATCTCTGTGTAGCTAGACTGAGTCTTTTTATTTTTTTTTAGTAGATCTTTATTGGAGTATAATTGCTTCACAATACTGTGTTAGTTTCTGTTGTACAACAAAGTGAATCTGGGAGGGAGAAGCTGGGGCAAAGTGAGAGTAGACCAAGTCTTTTCCCATGGCCTGGTTGGCCCTGATCTCCCACCAGGCTATGGCATGGAGTGAGCAGGGCCAGGGTGTTCACCCCATTTGGATTGGGGAGTGCAGCAAGGCTACAGCCACTAGTGCAAGGCTCTTTCCGCCCTGACTGTCAGCAATCCAACTGTGTGCATTCCCCATGAGTAGAGTCTAGGCTTCTCCAGCCCTTCTGTATGTCCCAGTGGTCCTTCCAGGAGCCAGAGGGTCTCTGGTGGGTGAGGTGGTGGCAGCCGCTGCACGTGGGTATAGCCAGTGGATGCACAGTTTTGTCTTAAGCACATCTCTGCCAGCACACCTCAGCTTTGGCCTGTGATGTCTGCTCTTGGCTGATCCAGCCTTGGACCATCACTCAGCCACTTCATCGCCTTCTTTATTTAATCATTGCCATATAGCCTGGTAGGAATCACAAACCCAACACTAAACTCCACAAGCCAGAACTGCCAGGGTAGAGCAATATTAACCCATCTGAGCCAAAGTTATTGCCCTTTCTCCAGCTCCACACTAATGAAGAAACATGTGAAATATTTATTCTGGAAGAGAAATTGAAATCAAGTGATTAGAAAAGGAGGATGAATGACTGCATTCTGATATTGCCTTTCCTGGCTTTTGACGTTGCTAGAGAAAGCAAGAAAACCTTATTTGTGCTGTTAATTTTCATACTTTCATGCTTACATTATGGCTGAAAGGAAAGTCAGGTTTGGCTCCAGATGAAACATCTCTGCCTAGAAAAGGAACATTTTGTCCCAGAGCCACAACTGACATGGCCCTGCAAAGCAAGCTTACACAACAAAATTAGGGAAAAAGTTAAACAAGAGAATAACTAAAAAGAGAAAGAACCCAACAGAGGAGGTTCTTTAATTTATTAAACCTTTGTGAAGTCAGTATCTGATTGCTAATAATAGATTGGTCTGTAAAATCTTCCTCTGACCTGATGGTCAATTCCCAGAGATCACCATGAATGGCATTTTGAGAAGGAAACCTTGAGTAAATCACAGACTGACATGGACCACAAGAAAACTCCAGTGTGAGATGGAATTAATGCTGCATAAAGTTTAGCTCTAGGAGCACCTTCTCCTTTCAAGGATGCTAATATGGAAGGTTAAAGTTGATTATATTTTCATGGGTATGTATGTGTGCATTAAAAAATCAAAGCAACAGAATCAAGGTGCCAGCAGACTTGGTGTCTGGTGAGGGGCCCCTTCCCGGTTCATAGGTGGCTGGCCATCTTCTCACTGTGTCCTCACATGACAGAGAGGGATGAGAGAACTTTCTGGGGTCTCTTTTATAAGGGCACTAATCCCAATCATGAGGGATCCACCCTTATAACCCAGTTACCTCCCAAGGATTCCACCTCCAAATACTATCATATTGGGGATTAGGTTTTAACGTGGCTCTGGTTAAGCCAGCCTCCAGAAGAGGGCAAAGCAATATGGTGTCTTGGGGAGGCTCCTGTTGAGAGCAGGACTTGAGTAAAGGGGAGGAAAGAAACATCTGTGTTTTTTCCTAGCCAGTCTTAATCATTATCCCCACCTCATTCCTAACCAGAGGCATCCCATCAGCCTACTCAGTTTCTAGGGAGAGGCAGAGAGGAACACAAACAAAGAAAAGGAGAGAGTAGAGAAGATGCTGAAGCATACAATTCATTGACTTTTAGAGATGGAAAAGGCCTTGAAGATTACTCAATCCAACCCCTCACTGAGAGTCGTGGAAATAGAGCCAAAGAGGTAAAATGACACTAAGGTCATACAGTTAGCAAGTGACACAGCCAGGGCTGGAACCACATCTCATCCACTACCCCTACTATGTGCCAGGTACTGTGATGGTTTCTAATCCTTGCTTTTCATACTGCTACTTCCAGTGTAACTTACTCACAAGTAGGGGGAAGCAGAGTGGAATTAAAGGAAGAACTGAGACTCAGTAATTCCTCCCTCCCAGCCAGCACATTGAACATGTAATGTTTCGGGAAGAACTGGGTTTATTAATTCCAACCACGTAGGGCCTGCCAACTTAGAAAAGACATGTGTGCTTGAAGAGCTGGTAATGAAGGTTCTGTGTATGTACCATCTGGTGTAATTGGGAAAAAGGCATCTTTTGTCCTAAATTGAGTTCCAAGTCACAATTTCTTAAATCACAACTTTTACTCCCTAGGAAACTACCAAAAATGAGGTGGTGATTTCAATTCTTTCCAGATGGAAAAAGGTTGATGTCAGCCTGAACATTGCCTCTACTAGTGTCATTTTTTCTGCCTGGCATAACTGGGCATCTGTGGTAGAGGCATCAGAGTTGGAATGAGTCCCTGAGACCAAACAGACCTCTCTAGGGCTATTTCATACCTGTTAGGATTGCACACCTCAGACCTGGGGAGAGAAACTTGTGCAGTGGCTACATCAGCTGAACATTCTCAAGACATAGAAGATTTGGTTCTGCACTTGCCTTCCAACCCTTGTCATCAGCATTAAACTCACATTATATTTTAAGAAGAGAGGTTCTTATTAAGTTAGCCTAAATAAAGCCTTTGTGAGAGAACAATTCCATGCTGGTCCCCAGAGCGGTGGATAGAATGTATAGCTTGATTGATCCTCTGCCTCTCTGATTGCACTGCTTATTCCAACAGAAGTAATAAAAGAATCAGTCCACCATTGGCAAGGACTTTTCGTAGCAAGAAGATTACAGAGGTTTTCTTTAAAGGGTCATTTTAGGGACTAGACTAGGAGAAGATGAATTATATCAGATCGATCTCAAAATTCTTACTTTCTGCCTAATAATCATACTACTGAGATGACTTAAAAGACTAACTCATCAACCACAGATATATCCACTGAACAGATGGTGATCCCTGCATAGCTGGGAATAAAGTGGAACTGTAGAGACATGGAGCAAAGCAAAGCTGACCACTCATTCATGCTACTCTGAGGACAGCAATCCATCTCGATGAGATGCACTATTACATTATATGTGATCTTCATAACAATTCTGCTGGGTTATAGGGTGACCAACCATCCCAGTTTGCCCAGGACTGAAAGGGTTCCTGGGATGCAGAGTTTTAGTTATAAAACCAGGATAGTCTCAGATGAACCAGAAAGGTCTGGTAACACCATTAAACCCCAGTTCCACCTATCCCCTAAATCACGAATTATGAAGCTGAGACTCCAAGAAATTAAGAAACTTGCTCAAAATCACAAACTATTTGATGGCAGAACCTGAATTGGTATCCCAGCCTGACCTTCAAAAGGACAGGACCTTCCTTTCAGTAGCCTTTAAGGGGATTTATATTTTGTTGACAGAGAAAGATGTGAAAATATTAAAGAGCTGGGTGTTTCCTTGTAGCTCTCCATGTTGGAGGCCTATTTAACAAGACAACAGGCTTAAAAACCAGGTTTGGATGAGAAAGAAGATTTCCTGAATTTCTTTGGAAGCATGAAAAACTCAGATGATAGCGTATCTCCCATATTTTATAGAAGATACAATTTCTGATTATGAAGACTAGGTCGTGAAGAGGATAACCATGCATTCCATGTATCCCTTTAAGTATCAAATATTTTCATTGAACTATGTTGAAATTATAGGTATATTTATTTTCACATATACTTCATATACTTTCATTTGCTATATATAAATATATATATGTGTATATATATATATATATAAATGTGTGTATATATATATATAGTGTATATATATATATATATATATATATATATATATATATATATACATCCCTTCTTAACCAGAGCCTGTTGAACATAATTCTCTACGTTCTGAACATCAAATTATGACTATTAAATATGGTTTAATGTAGTAGTCTAGTTCCTGTATCAATTGGATATGTCTACAGATTAGTCAAGGGTGAGGTTCTGTCTCAAAGAATAATTCTATAGCTAGGCACTGGAATGAGCTAAATGTCCCCCTAATTCTTTAGGTTCAGGTCAACAATTCAAGACTATGTCTATTCTATGGCTACTTCATGTCAGGCACTGTGCCAGGGGCTGGGTACAGAGGAGTAATAAGACCTGAAAGAGCTCTCAGTCCACATGAACGTTCTTTTATGAGACAGAGGGTGGGAAGGAGTCCTGGGAGCCTTTCCTTCCACAGTCAGTTTGTCGTCTACCTCGTCCAACTGGAATTGTGACCAAGTGTCTTTTCCAAGATTCTTTTTCATTGCTCTGTTTTTCTTGGAGGAAGAGTCTTTGTGGCAGCAGCAGCAGCAGCAGCAAGTCTTTCGATGTGTTGAGTGCTTATGCTAATCAGTAACCTGGCACCAGTTTACTGATTCTTTTGCCTGATGATTATTTATAGAGTGTGGTAAGTACACATGGCATTTTGCAAAGCACAGAACTCTGAGAATGAAACCCCAGCCTCAAGGCATTGACTGTCTGATTTAGATATAAACAAAACACTGAATAAACAGACATCTAGTTGAGTTGATGTGGCTGGAAAGGAGGAAAAACCTGGGAGATCAAGAAAAAAAGTGAGGTTTATGGAGGGACGTGAAGGAGGAAAAGGTAGCATGAAAATGTGAGCCATTTCAAGAAGCATCTAAGCAAGATTACCAAACCAAGGAGTTAAAAAGGAAACAAAAGGAGCATTGAGGACAGAGTCCCAGGAGAAAGGACTCACTGAGATTCCCTGGGTGCCTCTTTTGGCTGGAGAGGTGAGAGGCAGAGATGTCCGGGTGAAGAAAACTTTAATGATCCTGGACAAAGGTGACAAGGTCATGGACTAGTGTTTAGTATTCAGAGACAAAGAGAAAAAGATGGCAATCGAAAGTGTGAGAAGACTTGGAGGGAGTCTCAATGAGAAAAGAGAGGAAAAGAAATGGAGAGTTCAGAAGATGAGCTTTCAACATGGGTTGAGGGAGCTGGCCAATTCCATTAACTGGGCCATCTACACCCGATCTTAACTTTTTAGGTCCAGAAATTTCCTCTTATTAATTCACCCGGAGATGATCCTACTCTCAGTATCTTACTCGAATTAATGAAATTCACAAAAGGTTGTTAACATGAATTTAGGTGTATTGATTCTGAGTGGATGATATAGGTTGATACTAACTGGGTAGAAAAAAATAAACCACCCAAGGAGTAAGCATAAGAGGGATGGAATGGCTATATTAATATCAAATAAAATAGACTTCAAGACAAAGTATTTCCAGGGATAAAGAGAGACATTTCATAATGATAAAGGAGTCTATCCTACTGGAAGACATAAAATAAGAAGTGGAAACATACAAAGCAAAAATGGATGGACTCAAAGGCACAAATAGACAAGTCCACAGTCACGGCTGGAGATTTTAACACAATTGATAGAACTAATTTCTATTTCCTTTCTCAGCAATTGCTGGAACTAGACAAAAAGTTAGTAAAGACGTAGATGATTTGGACAACACTACTGACCCCCTTGAGTGAATTAATATTTTCGAACACTTCACCCAGCATCTAGAGAACACACACGTTCTTTTCAAAAACAGCTCTTACCTCAAAGCTTGTACAGGTTACCTGAATAAATTTTGCCCACAATGTGGCAGAGCATTTCAGTGTCATTCAAATCTCAGGTCCCTGCATCCAAAGAGATTACAGTCTACTTTACATTTGTTACAGTCTTTCTGTTTTTCCGGTAGTAGTTCTAGGTTCCGTAGTAAGACCTGAGAAATACTATACTCTATCAAACCTACAAATTTTCTTTGAGGGTGAATTATTTTCAGAGACTGTATTGCTAACGTTAATTTCTTCAGTGTGAACAGAAAATTCATTCCCTGGCACCAGGGTGAAACATTCTGTGCTTCAGCCCTAGAAGACCTGGGTCACTCCGCACCACCTCCCCAGACACACACACACACACACACAGACACACACACACACACACACACACACACACACACACACAGCTTCCTAGCTGTTGACTTTGGACACATGACCTCTTTAAGCCTGACTGAGTTTCCTTACCTGTAAAACTCTTAGGACTGCAGTGAAGTTCAGCTGATAGGCTGTATGTAGCTTTTTTATAAATTACGAAGTACTCTCCAAATATCATGGAGCCATATTTTCTTTTTGCTAATAATAGTTGGTGTATCTCTTCTCCCAAGAAAGGGAAATTGGGGCAGGTGTTCTGCTTCTGCCTTCAAATACATGTGAGTCCTGCCTAATGTGAGCAGAAGTTGTATGATGAGAGAATAAAATCAAGGTTGCAGGGTTTATTTGGAAGTAAAACCTGTGAGAACATTAGATTTCATATCACAGGAAAGATTATAAAAGGTGTAATGGGCAGCTTTTTAAGTTTGCCCAAGGAGACAAGAGGAAAGCTTGGGTATGAAAATAAGAATAAGCCGTTGGAAATTTTGTTGAAGGACATGTTGGATGACATTGGTCTTACAGAAAGGTGGGTGGATTTCAGCCTAGGAATGAAGAATTCTAGACCTTAGTCTACCATGGAGTTTCTGAGTAACCTTGCAGTAGAGATTTAACTTCTCCAAACCGATTTCTCGATCTGAGAGCTGAGGATAATAATTTAGGCCACCTACAACTGTCCTGAGGCTTGATTAATGTTTGCAAAATGCTTTGAGCTATTTGGCAGAACAAGGGTTCTAAGAATACAACATATTATTTAGAAAAGTGAAAGAACATGATCAGAGAACACTTGGGACATCTCCCTCTCCGTAGCCTTTTCATGAGATTCCTCTTTTTGTCTTATAAGGAAAGGAAACCAAGTTGGGAGATGACTAAACCCACAGGCTAATCTCTTCCTTTAATGTTCTCTGGACACACGCTCTTCTGCTGAAGGAGCACATTGGAATGTTGTCGTTTGGATTTCCTCATAAGTATAAATGCACTCTTTCCTAGAAATACGACAGTGAAGTTTTGCAAGTTGCTGGCTGTGGGCCCAGCAGTCAGATGTTCTTGATCCCCTGCTTTACCTTGGGCTTTGTGCAAATCAAGTGCTGTTCAACTTCCTTTCCTCATATGTACAAGTGGAATAAAAACGCCCCTCTCTGGGAGGTCAAGTGAAAATTAATTAGCTGTGTTTTCTTTAAGTTCCTCTCCATTGATATTTCAGCACTCTCTGTGTCATTAATTGGAACAACGCTTTCAGACATTACTTCTATCTTGTGACCACAAAGTTCTCAGTGGAAATGGATATGAAGGAATCTGGGAAGTTTACTAATCACTACAGTTTGGGGATTCTGGTGAAATTTCCTAAGCTTTACATTTTAAAAAGGCACAAGAGACTCTTGCTAGATCTGTTAGACACTTTCAGCTGAGTGTTAGATTAAAAACACCAAAATTGTTTTTATTTCTTTTCTCTCTCTTTTCCTCTTTCTTTCTTTGTTGATATCTCTTTCTGAATCTCTCTGGGTTTCACTCTTTCTCACTCTCTCTGTTTCTCTCTCTCATCTCCCTAAATTTTAGGGAACTTGTGAAAATGAAAGTTCAGCTGAATGTTTTAACAAAGTTAGCCATCTCACAGCCTCGCTGGGAAATAAAGCGCTTTTAAATACGAGTGTCCTCAAACTCATTAGCATCCTCCTCCCCTTACCTCTTTCACATTGGGTCACTAACAAGTTACAATGTTTTTCTCTCTCCTCTCCATTCGCCCTTGTTTTGGGGTTTTGTTCTCTTCTTCCTCACTTCTGCCTTGCTTGCTCATCTTAGAAGGCTGGGTTGCCCTGCTGCCACCACTGTCATCAGTCCCCAGCAGACAGAAAGGCTAAAGTGTCAAAAGATGCCTTGGTTGCCTCTGACAAAAGTGCAGATCAGCTCTGAAAAGGAATAAATATGATAGGGGGCACAATAATAACAGTGTGCACTTGTGAACTGCAAAAATCCAGCAGGAGCTGGGGGCAGGGAGGGAGGGAGCCGTGGAGAATAGAAGCTGCCTCGGCAGGAGCCCCCCGGGGAAGGAGTGGAGGGGGTCCTCCAGCAGCAACCATCAATTCTATGGTGTGGTTTTGTTTTGTTTTGTGAGGTCTGAACTGAGGCTCAGCTGATGGGGCAGGGGGGTGGCGAGAGGGTGAATAAGGGATTTTACCCAAACCAGTGACTCTGAATGGAGGTCTTGGGTTCCGTTGAGGGGGCCTTGGCAGTGGGAGCTTGAAAAGAGGGTCTCTTTGGGTTGTTGTTGGGGGGGGGTTAGGTGGAGGCTGGGGGGACATTTTGAGGTGGGGGGGTAGGGGGAAGGAGGAAAATAGCACAATAATGGGAAAAAGGAGGCCAGCTTCTGAGCTCTCATTTCTGACAATGAGTCCCATGTGGTTCTCTTTATCTCGGCCATTCAGGAGTCAATAGGGAGAGCTTTTTCATTTTCAACTCTGAGTGTACAGCCACCTCCACGCCCCATCTCTCTCTCTCACACACACACACACACACACACCCCTAAAAGTGCGGGACACAGAGCAAGACATTAGAAATGTCTGAAAAGCTATTTGCTCAGCTGCAGATTTGCTGCATTTTCTGTCCGCCCGCTGGAACTGCACATATGGGACGGACACTCAGCTCACAGCCATCCCCACCACTGTTCTGCCCCTGTTCTTCCGGTGTCACCACACTCAGCCTCTAATCCCTCTTTTCTCTGTTGTGCACCCCTTCTCTCCTCCCGTGGATTCCTCAGTCTTTGACTCTTTAAAAAGACATAAGTCATATGATGACAGGTAAAGCAGAGCTCCGTGATGGAGTGATGGTTACTTTTAACAAAATAAGCGAAAACAAGATGGGAGCAAACCCAAGCCTGAACTCTAGACTGTTTTAGTGTGTAGAAAACAACAGACAACAAACAACAACATTGTTTTTGATGGTGGACTTCTGTGAAATGTTAAGTCCCCAACTAGACAGATCCCTGTCAGTTTGTTCCTATGTCTATCACTGAGGCAGCCGCAGCCTCTGAAGTTAGCCTGCTAGAAAATAATTCATCGAGTTTTCAAAGAATATCGTAACGGATTCTCGTGGGATATGGGAATCTGAATAGGTACAACATTCTTAGTCAGGCATGGAGGCTTGAAAAAATATAGGTTCCAGGCCTCAAGATTCTGATTCAGTAGCTCTGAAAGGGGCTCAGGGTTTGTGAGTTTGTGTGTGTGTGTGTGTGTGTGTGTGTGCACGTGTGTGTGTGTTGGATCAGAGAGGCATTAGTCAAATAATAGTCACTAGAGGGCTTCCCTGGTGGCGCAGTGATTGAGAGTCCGCCTGCCGATGAAGGGGACACGGGTTCGCGCCTGGTCCGGGAAGATCCCATATGCCGCGGAGCGACTGGGCCCGTGAGCCATGGCCACTGAGCCTGTGCGTCCGGAGCCTGTGCTCCGCAACGGGAGAGGCCACAACAGTGAGAGGCCCGCATATCGCAAAAAAAAAAAAAAAAAAAGGTCACTAGACACTAAGCCGGTGCCAGGCAAATGGTTGGTTATGTGACTTATATCCATCCGACCAGGGAAAGGCTCTCTGCTACTAAGCAGTGTAGCTGAATGAAAGAAATGGGAAGGAGGAAATTATCATTTTCATTACCAAACAATGAAGATAAGGGGAAGGAGTAATTGAAGATGACAGTAACATCACACAATTGCTCAGTGCCACACAGTTCCTCCAAGAATTAGAAGGGGCATTGAGACTCAGTTGTCTCAAGCTACTTGCCCAAGGTCACACAACTGGTAAGTGGCAGAGCCAGAATGCCTCCCCAGGCTTGAATGATCTAGACAGCAAGCTCTGAAGTGGGAGGAGACCCCAGGAGTGGGATGGGAGTGATGGAGTGCTGGAAAGTAGACTTCCACACAGCTCATAGGAATGCTCCTAAGGGCTGGTCATGCACTCAGTGGCTGTGAGCTGTGAAGTGGCTCCTGGCTACTGCCTTCTCATCAAGGGCTCCATGATGACTGTCCTTAACAATACTGTATTGTATATTTGAAAGTTGCTGGGAGAATAGATCTTAGAAGTTCTCATCATGAGGGAAAAAATTATAACTACGGGGAGTGATGGATGTTAACTAATCTTGTTGTGGAGGTCATTTTGCAGCATATGTATACATATGTCAAATCATAATGTTGTATACTTTAAACTTATATAATGTTATGTGTGAATTATATCTCAGTATAACTGGGCAGGGAGGGAAGAGTAAATAATTTTCTTAAAGAACTCCAGATTTCTCACCTTTCACAAATCTCATTTCTTCCTCTTAACACAACTTGCTCTGCTGGGCAAAGTACCCCACACCAGGCGTAGAAGGAAGATGAGTATTGCTTTTAAACCTATCTCTGAGCAGGCAAATGAGTATAGCTTTCAGGTCTCTCACACATGATGAGGAAATCACAGTTACCCTTTCCTTGGCTCCATTTCCAATGTCTTGAAGGTGCAGCTGTGTGGCTTGACTGTGAATATTGGGAAGGATGTGAAAAAGGTAGGAGAGGGGCCCATTCGGCCATCTGGCCACTTCTTAACCAGCTCTCCTCCAACCTGGTACTCTTCACGACGTTTGGAGTCCTAACTCTACCACACAATGTGGATGCGCTCGCTCACAGGGTTCAGATGTGCTTATCCCCTCCCTCTAACTACAAAGCTCCTTGAGGGCAGGAGCCCTGCCTCATACTTCTTCAGCACCCCCAACATGACCAAGCCCAGTAGGGAGCATATGCTGCTCGGTAACTGGCCTTTGCTGGATTCCCAACAAGTGCCTTTTCAATCGGAATGCTCAGAGTGGATTTGGTCTGCCAGTTGTTTTTGCTCACCATTCTGAGTCATCTTCCTCTTGTTGGCATGCTCCACTTTCTGGATCATCCCAATTGAGGTTTGTTAACTCCATGTGGACTTGGCCAGTGACTTCAGTGCTGCCTTCAGCTCTTTACATATTCTGATGCCCACTTCGCTTTCCCCAGCCTGTTGTGTTGGTTCTACCCCCCTGAGTCAAGCCCACTGTCTTTAGGTGTGTGTCTGTGCTTACGTGGCGTATTCATAATCATCTCAACTGTTGTTTTGGGGGTTGTTTTTTTCCTAAATTAATTCATTTATTTTATTTTTGACTGCGTTGGGTCTCCGTTGCTGTGCACGCAGGCTTTCTCTAGTTGGGGTGAGCGGAGGCTACTCTTCGTGGTGGTGCACCGGCTTCTCGTTGCAGTGGCTTCTCTTGTTGTGAAGCACGGGCTCTAGGCATGCAGGCTTCAGTAGTTGCAGCCCGCAGGCTCAGCAGTTGTGGCTCTCGGGCTCTAGAGCGCGAGCTCAGTAGTTGTGGCGCACAGGCTTAGTTGCTCTATAGCATGTGGGGTCTTCCCGGACCCGGGCTCGAACCTGTGTCTTCTGCATTGGCAGGCGGATTCTTAACCACTGTACCACCAGGGAAGCCCCTCAACTGTTGTTTAGCAATGCTTCTTGTTCACCTGTTGCCAATTTCTTAATACAATGGCCAATCCAAACCTTCTCCATTCTTCCACTTTACCTCCAGACCCAGAGCTTGAAAACAATCCCACATGCTACTTTATTGAGGTAGTGGGGCCCCCAGGAGCCTGAGTATTCCATCTCTGTAGCCCTCTTCTTCCAGATATGTGGAGGCAGGTTTGTTTGGGGTTGTTTTTCGGTTTTGGTGGGTATTTGTAGGGCTCACCCCTTTAACAATGGGCCTTTCTCCTTCAGGTCTTTGCCTCCCTCAAATTCCTGTCCCTCTACAGTTTTTAGATATCATCAAATTTCTCTCCTTTTTTTCCCTTCTCCTTAATCAATAAAGATATATATATATATATATTATATATATGTCACCACTATAATAAATTAAAAGACAACAGAAGCAGTTGCCCTTACGTTCCCCTTAGTTTCCATCCTATTTTTCCTTTTATCTAAAGGATAAATTCTAACTTTGTTATGACTCGGTCACTCCTTAATCTTTTGTCATCTGGTTTCCTCCCTTTCACTCTGTGTTGTTCATACTGGGAAAGACAACAGTAACCTTGAAGAGTCTTTCCTTGACCTCATTGTGCTGGGTTCTCTGCTGCATTTGATGCTGTGGCCACGCCCTCTTCCTTTCACTTCTTTAATACTCTGTGTGCCTCTGTTTCTTGTACTACTGCTATTTCTTCATCCAGGCCACACATGTGGACATTTCCTAAGATTCAGTCTCTGCATGTTTTTCCTTGGTGATGTCTTTCACTTATAAGCCTCCACTTATTACCACGTCTCAGTAGGGTCATACTGTCACACTTCCAATTGTCTATTGGATTTTTCTACTTGTCCATCTTACTATTACTTAAAACTTAAAATATCTCAGATTGAATTTATTTTTCCTCCTAAACTGTTCATTTTCTGTTCTACTAACTTCAAGCCTCAAGGTCACTGCCTTTCTGCCAACTATACTATCCCATCAGTCGTTAAAGTCTATGACTCCTTTAGATGAACCCTCAATCCTATCTATTCAGTTCCCTTCACCACCATCCTAATTCTGGCCCTTATCCCTGACACTTGGACTATGGAAATTAATCTATTAAAATACTTTTAAAAGTATTTTTAATCTGTTCCAATGTATTTTTTGTACTCACACATCCTGTGGTTCCATATAATTTACAGAATCAAGTCCAACCTTAGCCTAACATTCAAGACCTTTCTTAATTCAGTCGCAGCTCTGTGTTCCCAATGTTTCTCCCTCTACCATATTTCTCATAAACAAATACATCACTCCAGCAAGCTGTTCTGCTCGTAAGCTCCCAAACACTTTACGTTCTCTTATATCCACACAATTGCTTTGTCCTTCCTGAGGCACTCATCCTTCTTATTCCCATCTCTCCTGGCCTAACCTTCCTTCAAATTCCAATGCAAATCCTGCTTTTCAGAAAACCTTCCTTGCCCATCTCAATCTAAATCTCTTCTTTCCTTAAACTCCCTTGAACTCTCATAAACTCCTGGAAGGTTATGAAATTATATAAAATTACATTTTAGGTTTAAAATCTTGCTTAATTTCTTATTATCTTCCTAACTAGATTGTCTGCTCAACTTGGATATGGACCCGGAACTGACACCCAACTCAGACGTAGGAAATACTAGCTGTTCTCTTCTGAGTTTCTGCGGCTTTATAAATATAAGTTGCCTCTGTAAATTAAGTTCCAAGCCTGTGTGTTTATGAGAGCAGACATCTTCAATAGGATTAACTACGTGCTGGCGTGGATATTTTGTTGTGCTTCTTCTCAAACAAAATCTTTTTGATTGGCTACCAGTGGAACTCTATGTACCTTACCCTATCCTTTCTTTTTGCCTTTCTTAGCAGGTGGGAAAGAAGCAAGGTAGAGAGCAAGTCATATTCTCTTTCAAGTAGCCTCATTTTTCATACAATGGCTAATTTCTTTCTTTATGCTAAAGTAAGTCCATGGTTTAAAGCAAAAAAAAAAAAAAAAGAAGGAAGGAAGGGAGGAAAAAAGAAAGAAATTTTGTAATAGAATCTGATTTAAGTATGTTTTAAAAAAAATGGAAATTTATACCAGACAAACAGCTTTAGTATATCTAGATCATGAGTTAAGCACCACCTACACTCATTTACCAAAAAGGAAAGATGTGAGAATCATAGATATAAATACATCTTTTTTCCTTATGTGAGGAATCAAAATCTTTACTAATGAGACTTTGCTACTTTAATTCAGGTTAGAGTCAGTCCATCTTCACAAAGCTGTCTCCATTTCTTGCCAAGTTGGTGAAGTAATGTCTAGTGACTGACTCAGTGTATCAGTAGACCAGCAATAAAGGCATCACCTGAGAGCTTCTGAGAAATGCAGAATCTCAGGACACCCCTCAGAATCAGCATCTTCACGAGATTGCCAATTGATTCACATTCACATTAATTAAAGTTTGAAAAGCACTGAAGTAAAGCAGATTTGATGATTAGACAGCCTTGGAAATTTATCTCAGGTGGCATGAATGGGATGCTTGTTTCTGTAGGAATCTTAAAGCAAATATGTGGGTGTTGATGAATTGACAATATAAGATACCCTCATCTTGCAGACCAGAGTCCTGAATAATGCTCAAGGCTGCAAGAGCCCTGAAAGAAATGCCTGCAGCCTTCCTCTTGGGCTCAGGAAATCCCTCCAAGATTTACAGTCCACCCTCCAGCCCTCACTCATTTCTGTCACTTTGCTCTCCTCCTGAACCTTCCCTCTCTGCCTTTCTACAGATGCCTGCTTTAGACAGGCTGGCAGCGAGTTCCTGCTGCTGCCCTTTGAGTGCCTCTCAACACCCTGCACGAGGCCAGGCTCCAGGAGAGAAAGGGCCTGGAACTCTGTGTAACCCAGGCATAAACTGACCCAGAGAGCGTTTTTCTGTAGTATGTCATCTGCTGCTGTCTTTTCTCTGTGATCTTTCTCAAAAGCCATCTGGAGAAACGTAATTGCTATAAGTATTGTATTTATTTCTTGTTGGGATCTGTTATTTTCCAATTAGGCTTTTCCTAAGTGTATCTTCATTTTGAATAGAAAAAAAAGACTAGTGCTCATATAAAAGAGCAAAGACAGCAGAGCAGGAACAGGCCAACCGTTTTGGTGTGATGCTGGGTTCTCCTTAACCCTGAGAACCACCAATGACATCACTGTAAATGTATTTTTTCACTCATGCATTCATTTTCAACAAATATTATTGAGCTCCTACTTGTGCCAGATGCTCTTCTATGGAGTGCAGGTATTTTGGTGATCAAAACAAAATCTCTTTGTCTTTCCATGACAGATATTTGGGGTGGGTAAGGAAGGAGAGAGAGAGAACAAAAATGAGTAAAACAAAACCTCTGGCCTCAAACCTCCAGAGTAAGTGGAATGATCTAGGCACAGATATGAGGAGGAAGAGGGGAAATATGGGAAAGTAGAGGAGAGGAAGGCAAGAGGTAGAGAAAGAAGTCAGAAAGACATGGGAGTGGTAGGGGATGCCAGTCACAGCCACTGCCCAAGCCATGGCCATCACAGCTCATGGGCTCCCACCCAGGTGCTGCGGCCAGAGGGTGCATTTCTTCTTTGGAGGGAGGAGAGCTACAGTAGGAAAAGACACTAATAAGCCAGAGGCAAAACAGGCACTTAGTAACAAGAATCCTTGTGAAGAAAGGAAGTTAGGAATCAGATTATAACAAAGATATAAGTTGGAATTTTAAAGCTCAGTAATTTTCAGAGGTTATAAGGATGCGTCAGAGCCTCCTGCCCTGAGAGTTCGCACAGCCCTGTGCAACAGTCCCACAAACACGTCGGGTGTGAATATGGGATCCTATGTGTATATGATGTGTCTTGGGATCGTGGGGGGCACAGCGCTTGGGCAGAGGGAAAGAAAGAAGGCAAGGCCATTAAAAGCCTTGCTGAGAAAGGTATTTCTTGTGCACAGAAAAGAATCAGGCCCCTCGCTCCCTACTGAGCCCATTTCTCCAGCCTTTGCCTGAGCTGTCAGGCATGAATCCCTGTAGCATTCCGTAACTAATTGACAGTAATGGGGGCCATTGGGAGTCTAAGAATACATGGCATTGCCCGGCATGCACTGGAAAGAAGGTGGGGGGGGGCTGCCTCGGGGGCAGCTGTGGGGAAAATAAAGGCTGTCTTGTAAACTTCTTTTAATGTGAAGGTAAGAGGTAGAAAGTAGGGAGGAGCAGATTTAGACAAACTTCTACTTTAGCCTAAAAATAAAAAATTGTAAATCCCCTATTTTATGCTCAGCTAATATTCCAGGAGACTAAGTTTGCCACAGAGAAGAAACAGATGGAATTTCAGTTAACCCCAGGGCCCCCTGTGAAATCTATATTGTACCCTCTGGATTTACAACATATTGTAATATATGACTGGAGCCTCCGGAGATTCCATCGCAAATCAACCCTCTTTATTCCAGGGGTTCAGAAAACAGCTACAAAGGCCCACTTCACAATCAAAAGTGGCCAACTTTTTACAACTTCATCCTCAGAGTTGAAATCAAATTTTTAAATTTTACAACAGATCTTATTTATTTGAGCAGTCTCATGTTTTTTTGAGGGGACATGTATTTCTTCCTTCTATTAATGGTGATGTTTGTGTGCTAAAACTGTTTAGCCCAAATAGAAATTTGTAAAAAATACACCATTTATCACACCTTGAGGAATGATTTGCCACAGACCCACAGTAAATTATCTCCTCAGGATTTTTACCTTTCTAGAATGTAGTTTTTAATGGTAAATATATTCAAAATAAAAATAAAAGCAGTTACCTCTGCTATGAATAGCACATGAAGGTGTAAATATTGAAATAACTTTTAAGAATTCCAAGTTGTTTTTCGAAGCCAGAATTGTTTATCAGGTACCTACAAACTTACAGCTTTGAATTTTATTTCTTTGCTTTTCTTGTATTATTGGCCTTGCCTGTCTGCATTTGTTCTTCATTTCAAAAATAATATTTGCATAAGCATTCAGCTTTTCACACACAAAAAAAACTTTCCAAATTAGTTGTGGCTTTTTGATATTAGGGATAAATTTTCAGCACATTTTTCTCAGCATGCTACTTTTCCCCAAAATTGAACATCACCTCAGATCTTTCATGACCTTCTGCAGAGATGAGTTTCCTCTGTGCTGTAGTGCAGACTCTTCACTCTTCACGTTGCTGCTCTGTTGTCCAGCATCGTTTTATGGAAGATTTGCCCCCAGACTCCTGGGGAATATCTTTAGGAATCCAGATAAGCAAAGACCTGTACCTTGAGAAGATGTCATTTTGGAGAACAGAAATGTGTCTTTTTTAAAAGACTAGGGGTTGAAATATGCTGAGAAAAGTCTTCCTGTCAAAGGTCACCATGAGGAACTGAGGACCAGAGGGCTGTCCTTTGAAACACTGTCTATGAGACTCAGATGCTGAGAGCTGGAAGGACTAGAAGGGATGTCATTTAGGCAGTGGAGAGACTGTGTGTCCCCACTCTTCAGTTTCATGGAAGTTAAGCAGAATTCAGTGAGGCAGTGGCAGGGACGTTCCTCTCCAGATTGTCAGGAGAGCAGAGTTCTCGAGCCAGCATCTCTTTTTCTCCACCAAAAGCACAGCCTTGGAGGAACACATCAGGGAACCCTTCTTTTTCCCTTTATCTACCAACATGTAGCTAGACCAGCAGGGGCTGTTACGTGGTGAGGACATCCAACCAAATCAAGCAGAGAGCCTTCATGTGGCACAAGAACTCTTGTGGGAGTCACCAGGGACACTTAAGGGACTGGTCAACCCACTCTTCCACAAGGTTTGGAACATTGGCTCCAAGGTTGGAAGAGGGTCTTTTTAATGGAATAAGCCCTTATTTCTAGTGGCATTGGTTTATCCCCTTAAACCACTCTTTAATCAGAAAAATATATATATATAGTGTCCGAAACATGCCTGTTTTGGATCTTAATATCAGGCAAAGTTCATTTTAATGTAATTATTAGGGTTTTATTTCCTCATCTGAACAAAAACATGGATTTGTTATTAAACCCAGACCAAACATTCATTTAACCTGTCTCATTTCTATACTAGATATCATTTATTTTGCAAAGAGCAAATATGTGGTTACTTAAAAATAATATACCAACCAAATATTAAGAGTGATTGAGTTTCTGTTTGCTTTTTTTTACCTTTTGTGTGTATTTATCACATACGAATAATAAAAGTCAATACTGCAGTATTTGCTATGTTCCAGGCACTGTTCAAAACGCTTTATATGTATCAATTATCTAATCATCACAGTTCTCTATGAGGTACTATTATCCTCCTTTCCAAAAAGATAACATTAATGACATGAGGAGTGTTCTGAGAACATAGATGTTTCTCAGCCTTTAGAGTTTATGGCCAGGTATCAGGTTTTCTGATGGCCTGTTCATTTGCAGAGTTGAAAGTGACTTATCTTTTAAAACATAGTCAATATGGTTCTTCTTCATTTGTCCTGCCCTAACTTCTCCAAGTCTGCCCTGAACTCTACACTATTTACAACGTATTTAAGACTCCCGCAATTGTGTTTGGCAATTTTACTCTTGTTCCTTCTGTTTTTATTTTTATCCTATTAATTTCCTATTCCAACACCAGCAGAAATTAAAGCAAGATAAAAGGAGAAGGAAAGGATAATATAGGAGGTGTTCTGAAATCACCTGGTTTAAACTTCACAATCAGATAACGTGGGAAATGTATTCAAATAACTCAATTGAAAAAAATATATGCTTGGTGAAACTTTTTGCTATTATTTTACTTTTTCCTTGTGTATGCGTTTTCTGGGTTGGTTTAACTATTTTATCATCTCTTTTACTGAAGACTCAAACCATGATTGTTTTTCATCTCTTTGCTGAACCAAGGGAAGTGAGTACATTAGACCAAACAAGTTTTCTGTTAGATCTTACATACTAGTTTCTTCCAAAAGTCTTCACTGACAAGCCTTTCCCAAAGGTATCTATTCCTTTCTTTGAATTCTCTTGGCATTTAAGTATATAGACAGCACCTTACCACCAAGCTTTTGTTTATTATCTTGGCTTGGGATTGTTCTCTATTTATTTAACTGGCACACATCTTAGCCAAGGAAAACGGCTATTCTTTTTCTTTGCAGATTCTGCAGAGCCTGATTTTATAGGTCAGACAATTTGATGAGCTGAATTAGAGACAGTGCTGTATATAAATGACATATTTCCCTAAGTATGATTGCTGAGCACTGAATTCATTGGGAAACTGGGCCAAGTAGACAAAGTATCACATCTAGAAGAGGAGAAATGTTGGTTTGGACTGTGCCAGATTCTGGCAGATGGAAAGATAAGCCTAGGTGAGGTCAGGAGCCCAGACAGCAGCAGAAATGGAGCTGGAATCCAGCCTGGGCCCCTCGGTGATGGTGGGACCAAAGGAGGAAGACTGTCCAGAATATTGGAAGATGCTGAAGTTAGAGACCGGAAGTAAGACTGGGTTTTCTCTAAACAAAAGAAGAGACATTCTCTGTAACATTTGTAGAGAAGAGTCCAGGAGAAACATCTGCACTGAGAATGGAAAGCCAATCCATGGGATACCGGAGACAAAGATGTTCAAAGAAAAGCATTAATATGGTTGAGTGACTTGCCAGGAATGTTTGACTGGGCTGTTATGACAAAACCGATCCCAGGATCTGATTTTTGTGGTTTCAACAACTCTTTATCCATTCTCTGCCGGTTGCTCTCTTTACCATAGTATGAGTTTTGACCTTTCGTTCTCTTTATCTTTGGAAGCTCCAAAGACATCATTGTTTAAGGAGGATCAGACTGCCAGAGCAGAGTCACACCATGTGGACTGTCCTGAGCTTGCCACTGGCACCGTGGCAATGACAGCCACTCAGGCCCAACAGTGTTACTATTTCAGGCTGTATCTTCTTCTGTATATTAGCAGGCTGTTTTTATGTCTTCAGAAATCATTTCTGCCTGTCATTAAGATTGATAAACTAAGTTGGCATTCATGTAGGATCTTTCCAACAAGCATCTAAAACTCAATAATGACAAAAGAATCCCTCTCTCTCTAATTGACTTTATCTTTCGAGCAGTTTTAGGTCTACAGAAACATTGAATGGAAAGTGCAGAGTTCCCATATACTCTCTCTCCCTCCCTATTCCCTTACCTCCTTCCTCCACAGTTTCTCCTGTTATTAACATCTCGTATTGCTGTTGTACATTTCTTACAGCCTATGAGCCAATATTTATACATATTTATTAACTAAAGTCCATAGTGTATATTAGGGTTTTATACATCCTATGGATTTTGACGAACGTATAATGAAAAGCATCCACAATTACAGTATCGAACAGAATAGTTTCACTGTCTGAGAAGCCCCCTGTGCTCCACCTACTCATCCCTTCCTCCCTCCCTCCCTGTCCTCTAACCCCTGGCAATCACTGATATTTTTACTGTCTCCATAGTTTTGCCTTTTCCAGAATGTCATATAGTTAGAATTGTACAGTACGTAGTATCTTCAGATTGACTTCTTTCAATGAACAATATTCACTTTAGGTTCCTTCATGTCTTTCCTTGGCTTGGCTTTTCTTTTTATCACTGAATAATATTCCACTGTCGGATATACCATGCTCACCTACTGAAGGACATCTTGGTTGCTTCCAAGTTTTGGCAGTCATGAATAAATCTGCTGTAAACATCCATGTGCAGGTTTTTCTCATTTTGAAGTTGAGTAACAGAAGCAAGCCTCCCAGAATTCTATATCCCCACACTTCCCCATCTGACTCATTGACTGGCTGGCTCCAAGGCTCTAGGAACTGATTGCTCACAACCATTCTTGGTTGTCCTCCAAGCTTAACATGCAGAGGTTAAGGTCATAGTTATGTCCAAATGGCCTGATGGCTGATCCCAGCCCAGGTCAAGATGAAATCTAAGATATCACCATTGTGGAGGAGAGGCAGTCTTAGCTGACCCAAAGGAACCTATTCCACCACAGCCTTTGGCCCGTGGAACTTGGACTTCTGTCCGAGAGGTCACTTGGAAATGCCATTTCCAGCCACATGCTGCAGACAGGCCACTTTCATCTTCTGAAGCCAATTCCCAGCTAGCTAGATGCTACATTTATAGCCTACCCTTAACACCTTCCCACCTGTGTGTGTGTGTTTTTCTTTTAATATAAATTTATTTATTTATTTATTTTTGGCTGAGTTGGGTCTTTGTTGCTGCCTGCAGGCTTTCTCTAGTTGCGGCGAGTGGGGGCTACTCTTCGCTGTGGTACGTGGGCTTCTTATTGTGGTGGCTCGTTGTGAAGCGTGCCGGCTTCAGTAGTTGTGGCTCATGGGCTCTAGAGCACAGGCTCAGTAGTTGTGGCGCACGGGCTTAGTTGCGCCACAACTACTGGATCTTCTCAGACCAGAGCTCAAACCCGTGCCCCCTGCACTGGCAGGTGGATTCTTAACCCCTGCACCACCAGGGAAGCCCCACCTGTGTGTTTTTGAAACCTGCTTCAGCCTCAGGAAAATAGTCATCATGAAGTTCTTTGTTTCACTTAGATGTTCTTATGTTACCAAACCTGGGTCTGCTCACCCACTCTACACAGCAAAACCAATATACTGACACCAGTCGTCATGAAGGAAAGTACAGTGTTTACTGCAGGGCACCAAGCAAGGAGAACAGGCAGCTCATGCTCAAAAGACCCGAACTCCCCAATGTCTTTCAGGGAAGGGTTTTTAAAGGCAACATTTAGGGTAAGGGTTTCAGGGGGCATGACTTTCTTCTGATTGGTTGGTGGTGAGGTAACAGGGTGATGTTTCAGGAATCTTAACCATCAACCTTCTGGTTCCGACCAGCCTGGGGTCTGTGTGCTTGTGGTCAGCATGTAGTCACCATCCTCCACCTGGCTGGGGGTCTTAGTTTCTGCAGAACGACTCAAAGATATGTGTCAGATTGTTATCTATATTCATTGAGGAGGAACTAGGACTGTTTCATCACTGAACTATTATTTAAGCTATCATTACTTTTCTTGTTTGACTGCTTGTCCTTTGTTTCTGCATTCCCTTACTTTCCTAATTAGTTAACTGCTTGAGTCTGCTCTTTGAAACTCAGGGAAGGCCTAGGAGACTAAAGCCTTTTTTAAAAACAAGAAATGGGGATACAAAAGGGCTTTCATACCTGGGAGGACCTCATAGGGTCCTGCTTGGTTTTAATCCCACCTTTTCTTTGATACTCCTCAATCCTGAGAGTAACAGGGGTGAGACAAGAAAGGGAATAAAGTTTTAGATAGAGAGGTTCATTGTAAACATGGCAGGGGAATTCGGTTTTAGGGAGACTCGGTTTCAATTAGAGCCATCCACTTTAGATTTCTCCCATTGGTTCCTTCCCTATGTTAATGTGTTATCCTCTTGACATCTACATACACTTAAAATGCATTTGGGGGGCTTCCCTGGTGGCGCAGTGGTTGAGAATCCGCCTGCCAATGCAGGGGACATGGGTTCAAGCCCTGGTCTGGGAAGATCCCACATGCCGCGGAGCAACTAGGCCCGTGCGCCACAACTACTGAGCCTGCGCGTCTGGAGCCTGTGCTCCGCAACAAGAGAGGCCGCGATAGTGAGAGGCCCGCGCACCGCGATGAAGAGTGGCCCCCACTCGCCGCAACTAGAGAAAGCCCTCGCACAGAAACGAAGACCCAACACAGCCAGAAATAAATAAATAACAAATAAAATGCGTTCGGGGTGTTTTCCTATGAACATGGGGGCTTCCACAGAGAAGTTGCAGAGGTGGCCTGTCTCCTCAGGCTCCTCTCTTGGCAGCTTCCTTCCCAGCCACCCCCTGGGGCCTCTGTGCTCACCATAGCCCCACCCTCAGCCCTCAGGGATCGCTCACAACCCGCTCACAGGCTCTCTAGTCACCCCAGTCATCCCGGAGCAGTAAAGGGATGAAAAGAGCTTAAGCATCTTTCCTCCCTTAATGCATTTCAAAAAGGGACTGCTAGGATCAGTCAGGAGAAGAGTAGACACATGAAGCTTCGAGATACCTGACCCCACCTCGAGGTGGAGGCACTTTGGCTCTCCTGAGATGGGGAGAAGGGAGGCTCCAAACCCCTTAAAAGTTTCCTTTCCAGGTTAGCTCCTCACTTAGAGGAGCCTGAACATCTCCTGGAAACTGTCTCATCAGGTAATTCACCTCTCAAACATTCCCTGAAGGGAGTCCGATTTTCAGTTTTCTTGGGGTGATTCTTTGGAGTTCACACTCCTCACTTTTGTTCAGAGATCTGTTCCCAACTAGCTCCTGCTTGAGGAATGCGTGCATCGTGCTGGGTGTCAACAGAGTGGCCTTTTTCCGGCCAGGCCCAAGCGCAACCTCTCCCTACCTTGTTTAACTTTCTGTGAAATGTGGCCGACAGCACTCAGTATGAGAGTACCCATAAAAGTACACATTAGCACTAGAGGAGAGGGGTGGATGCTGTACCTGTTAAAGGCAGTAAAAGGAGGGCAGTAGGAAGGGGACTTTCTGCGACAGCAACGGAGGCAGGAAAAGAAGTAGCAGGAAGTGGGCATCAAATCTTGGCAGTCCTGAGGAGGAAGGGGGAAGACAAAAGGTGAAGAAGCAGTGAGGGTGAACTGAGTGAGATGGTTTAGTTACGATGTGTTTTGTGTGCCAGGATCTCCGTGGCTATGGAAGTAAAGAAGGCAGTCTGCTTTCAAGATCTGGTTTGGCAATGAAAAACAGTTGTCTGTCATTCAAATAGCAACGCTGGGTTTGAATTAGGAGAAAGCCATTGATTATCCTCCTATCAGAAAACTCTTGAGTTAGCACTACCTTGTTTCATAAGCAGACTAAGCAAGGAGGGAGGCTCTAATGTTTGCACAATCTGCCACGTTTGCTGAGCCACACTTCCAGGGGATTTACATGCGTTACCTCCATTTAGGGAGGTATCTCCATCTTAAATGGGAGTCAGTGAAAGCAAGAAAGGTTAAGTGACTTGCACAAGGACACATGACTAGTAATTTTCAAAGTCTTGGTCCAGCTGTTTCCAAAGCCTGACCTCATGCTATGTAGGTGATTGGAATTCAGCTCTGCTACTCCCCTACTCCAGACCCTCCTCCCACTAAGACAACAGTTGTCCCTTAGGTAGAAGGAGCTAGAAATTTTACAATTAGAGATGTATCCTTTATCTAAACATTTTATTCTTTAGTAAATTTCTACTGAGAGGAATGAGCCATTAAAAAGTTTAGCATTGGGCTTCCCTGGTGGCGCAGTGGTTGAGAGTCCGCCTGCCGATGCAGGGGACACAGGTTCGTGCCCCGGTCCGGGAAGATCCCACATGCCGCGGAGCAGCTATGCCCGTGAGCCATGGCCGCTGAGCCTGTGCGTCCGGAGCCTGGACTCCGCAACGAGAGAGGCCACAACAGTGAGAGGCCCACGTACTGAAAAAAAAAAAAAAAAAAAAAAAAAGTTTAGCATTAATGTCTTCCTTACTGAGAACATATTTATGAGAGAATTTCCTGCAAGGAAATTTTGATCATGTGCATGCGGAGCGGGAGGCAGTCAGAAAAGGGACAGAATGAGAGACTGACACAGAAGAGGGAGGCAGAGATGGAAGACACCTTTGCTTAATCCTCAAATTTTTGTGCTACCCGGGGGAAGCCCTCCCCCTCCCAGCTACTCTCCCTGTCCAGGGAACATAAGGGTAACTGGCTAGTTCGCCCGAAAGGATCAGCGAGTGGGCAGAGGCCAGAGAGGAGAAGGCTGCCGATAGCAGGGATGGGGGTGGGGGCAGTGAGGTGGAGACAAAGGGGGAAGTAAAGTAAAAAAATGATAAGTGATGAAGAGAATGGCTGATCCTGGGGAACCCTGAGAATGCCGGACCGCCAAGCAAGGGCCTTTCTTTTTTTCACTTTCCTTTTTCCTTTCTTTTTAATTTCCCTTTATTTTATTTCGCTGCAGCACGTATAATCAATTACAGCCTGAATCAGGATAAAGGGAGGGGAAGCACTTTAATTCATAAATCAATTTTATATGGTCATCAGTCAGGTTGTGAATGCAAATACCTCTGTCGGTTTAGGTTATTCAGAATTAATTGACTCCCACCGGGCTGGGCTGCAGATGGAGAGGGGCTTTCTCACAAAGTCTCCTTGGGCCCAGCTTGGGGGCTGCCCGTTTCTGCCCTTCCCCCTCAGGCCCTCAGCCACCACCCTTTGCTCCTTTACCCTCTGGGCCCCAAACGTGGAGATGATGGGGGTGGGCATCCAGCAAAGAAGCTGGGTGGATAAGAGCCCAGAAAGATTGTTTGAAGAAGGAAGGGGATACACAGAAAGATGAAAGACCCCAAACAAACCCTCTTCAGTCCAGGCCCTGCAGAGACACCTTTATGTGATTAGAAATGCTTAGCTTTCAAGGGTCTGCTTTTAAGTTCTCTTGAGCTTCTTAAATAAGAAAGAAAAAAGAAAACAAATGGAAAAGCCAGAGCCCCTGGAGTGAAGCTGAAGGGATACCATTCAGAAACCACCAGGTTGCAGTGGTGCCTGCGGCTGCCAGATTTGAGCAGCAGGGGAGCAGCCCGGGAGAGAGGGCGAAGGGCCTGCAGGGCCCAGCACAAGTGAGGGCAAGGTCCTGCCCAAGCACCTTAGGCTGACGGCACAGAGAGCCCCGGTCTGTGGACCCACACTGCAGCATGCGGAGAGAAAGAATGAATCAGGTGTAGGAAGGACTGTGGCTGCCTAGCCGGGCAGCACCTGTTTCCTAAGTCAGGGTCTTCTCCCAAAGGAGTTCACTCTAATTTGGAAAAGACACACACCTACCCACCCATACATTAGGCCTACGCTGTCCTCTACTTCCCAGCTAGTTATAACCCTGAGCGTGTTGCTCCAAATCAGACTGTTTTCGTGGTTTTCACCAATGTTCCCCACGTTAGACTCACCTAGGGAGTTTTTTGTTTTGTGTGTTTTGTTGTTCGTTTGTTAATGTCGATGTGCAGGGGGTCCACTCTTAATAAATCCTGCTTTAATCAGGTCTTGAATAGAGCCCAGGGAATTGGTGTATTTTTTATAAAGCTGCAGGTGAGTCCAATGTACAGGTAAGGATAGAGCCACTGAAGTATCTGAGAACCACTCCCACCCCCAGGCCCCATGCTCTCCCCAAAATCCAGGAGTGGTTCTCAAAGTGTGGGGCATTGTATGGGGAGGAAAAAGATTGGTAAGGAATAGAAAAAAAACAAAATAAAATTTGCGACTACTTATGTTGCAGATTCCCTGGTCCCCTCCAGACACAGTGAATCTCTAGAAAATTCTGTAACTTATACAAACTCCCAGCAAGTGTGGGAACCCCTGCTGGGGCAGAGCACCAAGATGTTTGCGCTGCCTTTATTTGAAAGCAAATCCTACCCTGCTTTCCATTGCTGGGCATCACATTTTGCCTTCATGTACCGGTTCTGAGTTTGTGAATTCTGCCAGAGAGCTCTGCTGAGAGACCCAAACCTGAATCTGACACAAAAGGAAAGCAGTCCATTTGATGGGATGATCTTAAAGGTTGCATGTTCCCAAACATGGGTTCTTAATCCATATCGAGCCTCTGAAAAATCAGCTGCAAAATTCGTAACATATTTTTAACCAGAACTCAGATAATCAGCCCCTGATCTTTAATACAGTAGCTTGTATGCAAATGAGCCATATTTATTTATTATAAAAGGCTAAGAGGAATTCTTGGAGAAATGTTCCAGTTAGTTGCTTATTTGTATTTTACCATATACTATTGGAGGCAGTAAAACTGCCTTTCTTTAAAATTCTTAGTACTTCAGACTTCATTCCCAAGTCAGACTAGACTTCCTCTCCCAGAAGTCTGAAGGTCTTAATGGAGATTAAATGTGTGTTTTCTCCTGCTGTACTTAGCCAGCAGCAAAGAGAAATTGTGGGGGGTTGGGGGGTGCAGAATGAAAGGGCACCTTGTTTGCAAAGCTCTGTGTTTCTAAGGTAGAAAACGAAGACGTCCATTCGGGGGGAAAAAGAAATCCTTAGACCATTAAGGCAGTATGCCAGGGTGATTAAACATACTGCCCAGCTTTGAAACAGCTGCACCACTTACCTTGGACAAGACGTATAACTTGTGTGCCTGTTTCTTCCTCTTTAAAGTGGGAATATTAACAAGAGCTACTTCATAAGGTGGTTGTGAGGATTAAATGAGATAAAGCGTCTAAAAAGCTAAGCAGAAAGCAAGCTCAGTAAATGGCAACACTTGCTTCGACTGAGAGAAAGCATGGATGAGAGGTTTCTGAAGAGTGGATCAGTGGGCCTGTTGGTCTGCCTTGGTCCCCGCCAGTAGCAGCAGCAGCCTTGGGAACTTGTTATAAATGTGAAATCTCCAGCCGCATCGCAGAACTACTGATCAGAAGCTCTGGGGGTGGGACTCAGCTCCCTGTGTGTTAACAAGCCCTCTGGTGATTCTGAACCACCCTAAAGTTGGAGAACCACGGGGTAAGTGAAGGGCTGGAGGCTTGGCAAGCAATCAGAAGGTTCTTAGGGTCAAGCAGTTTGTGGTAAAGAAGGAGGTTGGACTCGACTCTCTGTATAGGAAACACAGGAAGATGGCTTACACAACTGTGTTTGGGATTGGAAGGAGAGGCAGCTCAGAGGGACTGCGGCCTGGGGTGTCCAACCAAAGGATGAGATCTCAGCAGGAACCATAACACTTTGTACAACAGCACTGTTTGCAAAGCCCTGCCCCAGGCAACCTCTCAGACCTCACAACCTCAGACTGCCTTCCCTCCTCCACACTCCCAGCCCCTCCCCAGATTCCAAGACCCAGGGGTGCCTCCAACCCCATTGCAGCCTGGGATGTCAGCAGACTGCACCGCCTACTCTGTTGCCAGATGAGAGCAGCAGGGAAGTCTGAGTCTCCTGGCCTAGACTTGTGCAAAGAGGGCAGCTCTGCCAGGAAAAGGGTCCTAGAAGGGTAGTCTCAGCCATGCTGCTTTGAGATGTCAGTGGAGTACCTTCTCCCTAGCACTTTCCTTCTCCCACAATAGGATTCCCAAGAGCCAGAAGGTGGAGATGGGGGGAAGGCAGTCTGGAGGGGTGGAAACAAAGGAATTTGGAAGTCATCTGTATAAAGGTAGTTTTTTTTTTTAAGGTATCAAAAAAAAAAAAAAGGAAAGAGAAGTCCAGGGGTTTCAGAGAGAAACCACATATTCAGATCTATAAGAGGCTAAAGAAGGAAAAGCAGGCACAGTTAGGAGCCAAAGGGGTGGTTAAAGTGCCCTGTTAAAGATTTCTACTTCCATTCCACGAACAATAATTGAGCACCTACTGGGTTCCAGGGACTCTGCTATACTCTGAGAGACAGAAATGCATAAGACACAATTCCTGCCCTCCAGGAGCATTTGAAGAAAGACAGAAGAAAATAGAAAATTGTGCACATTCCTTCCAAAATGACATCTGAAGAAGAGGAGAAAACAAAGCAACTCCCAAAGTTCTTTTTTAAACACTTGACTTAAACTTGATATTTGGAGTTCAGCAAAAAGGCAGAGTGCAAATGATCCACTCCAAACCCCTCTCGTTTACACGCACCTACATACATGCACATGCGCATGTGTACACACACACACACACACACACGCTTCGGCAGCAGTCGTGTCCTTGTGGAGCTGGCCAGTGAAGGATCTGCCTTCCAGTGGCCCCTGGCCCTGCCACAGGACTTCAGTCTTGATCAGAAAAGCACTAGAAATTCATTAAAGAAACAAATCCTAGAGTTTCTGGTATGTAAGCCAACTCCAACCTACCCTCCCTTCCATGAGGTAAAGGCAAAGGAGCCTGACAAACACAGATCTGATTTCCTGTGAAATGCACAGGGGTTTAGAAACTAGGAGAGGAGCAGGATTTAGACGAATACATTTTGCATTTTATCACACAAGATACATAAAACCCTTTTGTCGTGTTCACTAGGCCCAAGCCCCCCTTAGTTTCATCCATCCTTGACTGGCACCACATCCTGTCTTGAGCTCAGCCCTTCAGATCCCCCTCCCTTTGGGCTGCCTCTCCTTGGGGAAGAGAAGTTAAGGCAACTTCGTTGGTGTGGTGGCTGGGACTTAAGTCACATGCTTCCCAAGATATCTGTCCCAGTGGTCACTTTCCCAGATCACTGTCCCACTTTCACACTTTCTCTAAATGTGAGCCAGTCAGTTATTAGGCTGGGGAAAAATGGAGACCCTAAAAGGGGCCCCTTTGTAACTCTTCATGCATCAGCCCCCAGGTACTCCTGGTATCTGTTCTCTTGCTCCCTGAGGAAGAAATGAGTTTTTATTCCCTCTCAGGTCTCTGCTGATATTTATTTCCCAGGTCAGTTCCAAACAGTCAAATGAATTTTTCGGAAAAACTACAGCTGGAGTGTCAGGGTCCAGGTAACAATATTAAAATAATCGAGAGAGGAAAAAAATCTCAGAATCCCTTGGGTGTTTTCTTCACAAAGTTTCTTCTGGGCATCCTTACACACTCAGGGTTATTCCCTGCTTCCCTTCTGTTGTTCTCCTGGGCCATCTTCCCTGCCACTTCTTTTTTTCTCTGTATTGTTCCCCAAAGCACAACCTATGTGTGTATGATCCTGAACAAAAGGATCAAATCAAAACTTTTGATTCCAAAAGTTTTTTTGTTTGTTTGTTTGTTTTTTAAGAATGTTCCTTAGACAAAAAACAACCCTGGCTGCAGCTGGAGGCTGCTGGGATTTCTGTGCCTTGTTTTCATGCATGGCCCCTTTCATGAAACCCAAGGGAATTCATGGGGGTGGGGTGGAGGAAGAAGAGGGGGAAGAGAGGCGTGAGCCTTTACACCCAAAGTGGGACCTCTGAAGAATTTACAGCGTCTTTTCTGGAGACCGTTAAGGTTTATTGCCCTAGTACCAGCAGCTACAGTGCTCCGTGGCGCTCAGAGCTGAGCCCGTGCCGAGGATCCCCTAGCTCGCTAAAGCTGGCAAGAGGCCAACTCTAAAGCAAGTTCACTTCAGGAAGAGAGAGGGAGCTAGCTTCATTGGGAGGTGGGTCGGAGGAGAGGGAGAAACCCAGAGAGTAAATAAGGCATCATCAAGTCACAGCTGCGGCTCCGCAGTCAAATAAAGCTGACTTTGGGTGACTTTCCACCGTTTACTAGCTTCTGATATTAAACAAGTGATTTAACCACTCCAAGGCTGAGGTTTCTAATCTGTAAACCGGAGCTCATAGCAGCACCTAATTTATTGGATTATTGTGAGGATTAAATAAGATAAGTCCTGTAAAGGGTTTAGTACAGTGTCTGTACACAGTAAAAGCTTAATGTGTATTATTTTATATTGATATGATTATAAATAATGACATTGCAGGAAAGGAGAGGCCACCAAGTTCACACTTTTTCTAAAGGTGAATGTGTATAACGAGACGTAATTTCTTTCTTACCTCTAAACATTGCCTTCTATGGCAACTCTCCCAGCCACGTCTGCTAGGTACCTTGGGTGTGAGGGGAAAGACCAATAAAAAAAAAAAAAAAGAAGAAAAGTGAGAGAAAAAGAAGAGATGATGATAGCGAAGGAGATTTATAGGGAGAAATAATTGAAAAAAGACATGAGAGAAAACTAAGTGAAAGAAAAGAAAATGGAAATTGTCAAAAATGGAAAGAATTTTTGCAGCTGGATACAGACTAAGCAGGAAATGCGGATGAGAGCCAGAGGAGTCTGGAAACGTGCAGGGCTTGGTTTGCCGGCCAGTGAGTCCTCAGGGGAGGTAACGACTCCTAAAAGCCATGAGCTTGCGGGTATTTAAAAAGAACCTAAGCAGCAGAGCAAACCTTCCTGCAGGACATATAACCCCTCTGTATACTTTCTGTCAGTCACAAACCCTCCTTCCCAACCCTCCCTGAGCCGTAGGTGGATGCCCCACCTCTAGCTGCACAGTCTCACACCTGCAGACTTTATGTAATCCTGAAAGAGACTTGGTTCTCCAAGATAATGTTTGACACTTTGTGCTTTGGGTGGCTCTGCCGCAAAGGGTTAAATTATCCCATGCCTGGGGCTTGCTAAATGCTCCATAGTGTTTGTCGAATGAGTGAGTGAATGAATGAATGAGTCATGTTGAGGCAGGCCTACATGACTGCTAAAGGCTACAGGGTTTCTTCCTCAGGGGTGAGGGGGTGGAAATGTTCTAGAATTAGATAATAGTGGTGGTTGTACAACCTTGTGAAGGTACTAAAATTGCTGAATTGTACATTTTTAAATGGTGAATGGTATGGTATGTGAATAATATATCAATAAAATAAATATAAAAGCATAAGCTACAGCCTTAGAGAAACAGTCACAACTAGCGCTTATCTTCCAGTTTGCTCTTGACATTGGGTCCTCTTCCCATCCCTTTGCTCCTTCTCAGAACATAAGGACAGAATAATTACCTTAAAAAGTCTTTTCAAGTTTTCTTGGATTTTCAAGTTCCCATGAAACCTAAGTGAGACCAAGGTTGCTTAGATCTCATAGAAACGAGGTGGCTGAATAGGAGGGGCACAGCCTCCTCTAGAATATTTCTCCAGGAGCTGTGTAAACGTTTCATGCATGAACACCAAGATGCACTCTCTTAGTGAACCCCTTCACATCGTCCCAGCCACCGAGGCTCAGCCGCTAAGAAATTCTGGGAAATCAATGGCACTGTTACCTCATCTTAATGTATGTTAGCCTTAAGTGCTTTTATGAAACACCTTATCTTCCCTGGCAGTCAGCGGCCTTCAAGTGAGCAGAAATGATTTTCCAGATGGGGTGAAGTAGAACGAAGTCTAGCAGTATATTCGCCTGCTCTTTCAACCTCCCCACAAAGAGGACCTATATACACAGAGATGTCTCCCTGGTATTGGAAGTTACTGTTTGCTATGAACACTTCAGTTTTGTGAGATTGTGTGGTTAACGTATGCACAGCACACTTCTCAAAGGATTTTGTGTGGAGCTTATTTCAGTGGCTTGTTTAGTACTGGCGAGGGAAACTCCTAAATCTTAAGCACTATTTAATACATCAGTAGCAGACTTTTTAGACAAACAGGATTTCAGTTTCGAGGGCTGCTGTCTGCTCTATTCCTATCAATTAAAGAGGGAATGAGTCCATATGTGTCTGCCTCCCGCTCTAAGGTTTGGGCCAAGTACTGGGTCTCTGAGAAAAACTGAAAAAAGCAGGCTATCTTCTGTTTCAAGTTCCTTCTCCAGCATCCAATCATCATGAACAGAATATAAATGTGAAAAAGTGAAATGCTACTTAAACCTAATCTTGAACAAAAGAAACAAACATTAACTTCTTCATTCACTTTCTGTGAACCGAGAGGCCCTGAGAGTTTCTGAAAAGTCCACCCAGTCATTCTTCATAACTTGTCATGACTCACTGAGAATCTCAGTTACCAAGCCTACAAAGTGAGATTTGATCTTGATCTTAGGTTCCCGGTGTTGTCACTACCAAGGCCCCCATTCCTCTATGTTGGCAATGATGTCATCAGCCAACCAGAGCTTCAAATCCCCGTGAGCTCTCAGTGCTAACAACTGAATTGCCTGACATCATCATCAGTTGGGGAATTTGTTGAAAGTTAAATGTATGATTCCTTATAAACTTTTAAAGTTGTTGAAGTAAAGCTTTTAGAGCCACTGTTTTTGTCTTTGAGTATCCCCCACCTGTTCAAGGACCCCAGATTGGAGCTTCACCAGATAATCTGCGAGGCTCTTGCCAGCTTCAGGATTCTCCAGGTCTAGAAATCTGAGGGTGAATGAGTAAGTCATGAGTGACCTGGATTTGCCCCTCCGTTCGGCCTACCCTGAAGATTCTCCCTGAAAAACAGGATTGCCCACTGGCTGGACTTTCCACTCAGAACCAGCCATTACTGTCTCTTCATAGTTAGGGTAAAACAATGCAAAATGAAGGAAATGGTCATGATTTGGATTTAAATCCTGGTTGTTAATTTCCTCCAAAAGCCTTTGGTCTAGAAATTTAAGGGAAACAGCTCCTTCTTTGTCTTTTCTAACAAACTTTGTGACTGTAGAAGATGAAGAGAGAGATTCTTATCTACTGCACCCCAGGTAGTAAACCATAAAACTCTTGAGTTCATTGAAACCCTAGAGAATGCTTGCACAGAGGGAAACAGCCATGCAGCTGAAATTCAAGAGAAAGGCAAAGGAAGAGAAAGAAAGATGTCCAGGAACCCAGAAATGCTATAGCTTCTTTCCCCAGTGCCTGTCCTCTTGTAAAGGGCAGAGGCCTAGACCCCACACTCAACCCCTCTCTCGTATACCTCTTAATAGTGTGGTTTTCTAGACACTGTGGGTGGCAACCATTTATATTAAACCTCCATTAGTGCAGAAAATCCAGAGTAGTGTTCTTTGCTCTAAAAAAAATGGCACTGATGTCAGCAGCCCTTCTCACAGTGGCCAGCATGGTTGCTTTTGCAGTCTGCAGTGTCAGCAAGCTTGCAGTGTGGCTTATCTTGTCCTCTTTTATTAAAATGCTGACTTTGTCACTGCCTAATTTTTAAAGATCAAGATAATTGTTTTCCCTCAAGCTTAGGAGCCTTTGCTAACTTTGGGAGAGGACAGTTCCTCAGCATATTCATTAGTGATCTAATTGACTTACCAAGAGTACTTTATACCCCTCTTTGGAATCTCAAGAGAAGACAGAATGATAGCCACAAATTGTATACAGTACTTGCCCCTTATTCTCAGGGGATACATTCCAAGACCCCCCAGTGGATGCATGAAACCACATTTAGTACTGAACCATATATTTACCATGTTTTTTCCTATACATACATACCTATGATAAAGTTTAAGTTATAAATTAGGCACAGTAAGAGATTACTGACAATAATAATAAAATAGAACAATTATAACCATATACTGTAATAAAAGTTATATGAATGTGGTCTCTCTCTCTCAAAATATCTTGCTGTCTTGTACTCCCCCTTCTTCTTTTAATGACATGAGATTTTAAAATACCCATGTGATGAGATGAAGTGAGGCGAATGACGTAGGCATTGTGACATAGTGTTAGGCTACCACTGACCTTCTGAGGATAGCTCGGAAGAAGGGTCATCTGCTTTGGGTGATCCTGGGTCTTCACACCATGATGATGTTGATGGTTGGGGATCCTGGTGGCACGGCACAAGATTTCATCATGCTTCCCAGAACAGCATGCAACTTAAAACTTATGAATGGTTTACTTCTGGAATTTTCCATTTCATATTTTTGGACCACGGTTGATCATGGATAACTGAAACTGCGGAAAGCAAAAGCACAGATCAGGAGGGACTAGTGTACTTTTTATTGCCTCTCACTGTTTCTTGCGCTTCTTTCCCAGAGCACCTCAAACATTGTTGTTCCCTTTCTTTAATGCTCCTTCAAGAAAATGCTTCATGTTTTCAGGTTGAACATGTTATTAATTCAGGAATGTATGAGCCTCTTCCCAGGAAGTTAACCTATTTCCTGGTGGCCCCCAGCAAAGTCTTCGTTTGGATATTATTTGCATATTAAGTTGATTTTGTATTGCTCCCCCAGAGAAATTGGAAAATCATTCAAAGAACTTCAGGAAATTAAGCATTCTTGAAACACTGGCTTTTATTCATCATCACTGTCATCATCATCTCTATCACTGTGCTTTTAAATCCTTCTATAAATAAATAATCAAGTGGACTTCTGATGTCAGAAAAGCAGAAGATTACCTGCTGTTTTCCACATTTATGGACAGTGTGTTGGAGCCTGAATGTGAGGCAAACTCAAGTTTACTCATATTTTAAGGAAGTAAATGTCACTCAGGACATTTACCCTTTCCCTTCCACTCCTGTCCTGGGTAGCATCTTCAAATCTGAAGATGAAGGGAAAGTAGAAACAACTTGTAAACCCTACGTCATGCTGTGGACTGTGTCTGGGTTATTTCAGTAATTCTCACCACAAGCCAATGAAGCTGGTGTTATCATAAACTTCTCACTTTTTATTCACAATTGCTCAGAGGTAACCACTCTGTCATTTCAGTTTGTACAGAGCTCTTAACGTTTGTTTGTTCCTCCCTCTATCCCCACAGCTGCTCCCCTTTAACCACCACACCCCATAGGCAACATGCTTAATATGTCTTTAATAAAGGCACTCTTGCAATAGATATTACCCTGTGTGCATGTATTTTTATTTACATAATGGATTCCAAAACATTTTTTCACATTTTAATCTCTGACATAAGGATGCACCTTGCAATCAACGGTAGGTCAGTTGACTGAAAGTAGAAGAGTTTTTACTTTCTTAGTCAAAGCACAAAATAGTGGTGCCTAATACAGTAAATGATATTTAGATTCAGTGAAATTATTTATTTATTGAAATAGTTGATTTACAATGTGTTAGTTTCAGGTGTACAGCAAAGTAATTCAGTTATATATATGCACATACAAATATATGTGCTTTTTCAGATTCTTTTTCCTTATAGGTTATTACAAAATATTGAGTATAGTCCCCTGTGCGATACAGTAGGTCCTTGTTGGTTATCTATTTTATATATAGTAGTGTGTATATGTTAATCCCAAACTCCTAATTTATCCCTCCTCCCTTTCCCCTTTGGTAACCATAAGTTTGTTTTCTATGTCTGTGGGTCTATTTCTGTTTTGTATATAAGTTCATTTGTAACATTTTTTTTAGATTCCACATATAAGTGATATCATATGATATTTGTCTTTCTCTGTCTGGCTCACTTCACTTAGTATGATAATTTATATATCACATCCTACTTCTTACATTTTCCCCCTTGGAATACCAGTTTAAGACCGTGCATGTTGCCATGTGTTCATCTCTTCTGTTGCTTCTAATTGCTGCCCAGCACTTCAGGGTGGTCCTCCATTGTACTTTATCTATCCAGCTTCCTGACACCACAGACAGTACTAGAATACGCATCCTTGTGTCTGTTCCCTATGGCATATTGTAAGCATTTCACTGGAATAGTATGTCTAGGGCTAAAATTGGCGGGTCATTGGGTTTGTAAATATTTATTTGGCCAAGTAGAGCCAGATTGCTTTCCAGAATGGCTACACTATCCATGTTTCATCAGCAGCATATGAGGGTCCTCTGAACCCACATCCCTGCCAACACTTGGCATTATCTAACTTCCTCATTTTACATTTGAGAAAAGGAAGCTTGGCATGAGTGGATCCTCTTCCCTTTTACCAAGAAGAAGTAGATGTAGCTTGGGGTACTGGAGCCTAGACTATGCCAAGATGCCTCTATGGCCACCTAGAAGAGCCATGTGGTTTCTTACTCTGCATTTCCTCAGTCAGTTAAGTATGACCCTTACCCTGTCTGGGCATCAGTGTTCTCATCCCTTAATTAAAGGAGTAATATTTGATGATGTCCAGTGTTCTTTCCAAATCTATAATTCTCCAACTCTGAGCACCCTTTTATCCATCACCAGCAATTGCCTCTGCCTCTAACAGCATCCAAGTGTCTCTGTGGGCTTCAAGATGTTGGAAATGACAGGCTGTTCTTTGTACCTTTTCATCTAAGTGACAAAAGCACCTAAGGAATAACCAAGCACCCACACTCAATGCTATCCCCTTTCATACGAACCTCCTCTCCCAGTCTCTGCACCCTCGACTGAGACAATGCCCAGAAATAAAAGACAAGGTACACAGTGTACTTTTGCAAAGTCCAAGAGTATGTTAAATTAGGCTTTGTTCCAGTCTGAAAAGTTTTATTTCCCCTGTTCTGGTGAGGGATGGATCACTTTATTTCTAAGCCAGAGTCCAAATGCAGAAATGACATTACCCAAACTGGGAGAAGCCAAAGGTCTCTCCTCAGCTATTTCGTGAATAAGGGATGGAGAACTGATATGAAGTTGGGGGTCACTCTGAGAGATTTTATGGCTAAATATTCACTCCCCACTTAGTCTCTATACTAGATAAGCTTCTGCAGACTCTTCTGGCTTCCAGCCACTGCCTGAAAGGACTGTGAGTGCATGTCCTTGTAGACTAGCCTCTCCAAGATTCACTTCTGACATCTCCCTCAGGAAGACCAGCCCTTCTTGAGCCTCATAGATGGGCAGTCGCTTTCCACCAGCAATCTCCACGTTTAAACCTATCAGCCCCTTCCCATGTCACATTCTTGTCAGGTATTCAAATCTCAGAGACCTGGAGAGGCTGTCTTTGGGGCTGAGATTCAGCTACCTGTTCTCAGGGAGAAAGAGATGAAGTGCACCACGGGCCACAGAGGGAAATTCCAGGGTGAGAGGTCTCAGGTCCTAGGCTCTCGTCCTCTGAGCTGGTATCTCTTCTGTCTCCTCTCTCTCCTGAGCCCATATGGTTCCATTTTGAATACCCAGTACACCGCTGTCTATCCCAGGGTTGTAAAGGGCGGGGTAGGAATTGTTATTGAGGGGTACTCAGTGAGATGCCCCTGTGTAATTCAAACATCTTGTTATCCTAAACAAAGGACTCTTAGCTGGCTGTTTTGCTCTTGTCCCAGTGGGCCCCTTTGTCAGCAGCAGGATTCAGTGTTCTACCTTTGATAGCCAAGTTGGGATATTTATTTTACTTTGCTATGGCCCAAGATCTGCTTATTGGGAAGAGCCGCCTAGCCAGTTTGCATCAGCTCTGCTGGGACCTGGATGGGAAATTCAGTATCAGCCCACATGGAATATTGTTCTGGCTTAGCTGCAGGATTAGGGTTCAGAGTTCCAACATGCTTGTCTTCGCTTACTCTGCAGGGTCATTGCTAGGACATGTGGGGCCCTGCACCACTCAGGCTGGTAGGGGAGTACTCAGGTCTGGGATTTAACTGCTTTTTTTTAACTTTAAGTAATAGCATGTTATAGCAGAAAAAGCAGTGCCCGGGGAGGTCCAGACTTTATTGAACTCACTAACTGAGATAAGTGAACATTATAACCAGCCTCATCGGTTCATGTCAGGTTTTTGACCAAAAGAGTTTTGAGAAAAAAATGTTGTGATTTTTAGAGCTCCTTTTCAGATGTGGAAATTACAGATAAACGATTATGGAGCTAATTAATGGAAAAAGCATACTAAGCCTTCAGCACCAGAAGGACAGATTCAAATCCTTTCAGGCTGATTTTGGGGAAGTCACTTAATTGCTCTGAGGTTCAGTTTCCTGAACTGGACTGAACTACCACCTTGTCGTATTGTTTGGAAGATTAAATGAGACATGGCATGTGCAGCATAGGTTAAGTTAAAAAAAAATAACTTAATTTTAGGATATGTGGAGGGAGGGATGAGGGATGAACTAGAGCAATGAAATGTTGGAAGAAACAAGAAACAGATTTGGGGAAGGCAGTGAGCCATATGGAAAACCTTAATTTGAGAGTGTGAAGGAACAAGGGAAAGAAGAGTCTGAAGAATGGAAACTTGCTAGTGGGCTAGGTAGGCTCCGGGGAAGGCCAGAGCCTCTAAAGTAGGTGCCTTGAGCTGTATATAACCAGAACATAGTGCGCTGGAGCTAAGGGATGGGCGTGAGGTACAGCAGGAAAAGTTGAGACACCACTTGGGGACCTGCCTGTTGGATATATAGAGAACCAGTCAGTGTGTCTCTCGGCATCAAGCAAGTTTTTCCACTAGGAGCACCTGCCTCTTACTCACCTGGATGCATGTCTACCCTGCGATTTCATTGTACTTGGAGCCAGGTGACTAAATTCATATTGCCCCAAAGCCCCCAAACAGAAATGAGAAGTAAATGATGATATTTGTTATACAGTGCATGCCTACCCAAAGTGCCAGACACTGGGCTAAGGCATTTTACACCCATCACCTCCTTAAATTCTCACAGCACCGTGAGGAGTGTATTATTTTCCACATACCATAGATGAGGAAACTGAGGCTCAGAGACGTTAAATGATTGCCCAAGGTCACAGAGCTATCAAGTGGCAGAGCTGGAATCCACCTCTAAGTCTGATTGACAGCACGAACCACTACAGTGAACTTCCTTACTGCTGGTAGCAAGAAATGTCATAGATTTGTGTGTGTGTGTGTGTGTGTGGTTTTTTTTTTACACGGGCCTCTCACTGTTGTGGCCCCTTCCGGACGCGCAGCCTCAGCGGCCATGGCTCATGGGCCCAGCCACTCCGCAGCACGTGGGATCTTCCCGGACCGGGGCACGAACCCGTGTCCCCTGCATTGGCAGGCAGACTCTCAACCACTGGGCCACCAGGGAAGCCCCAATGTCATAGATTTTATATGAGAAATCCCTAAGCTCTCAGACACTAGAAATGGAAGGCTACAGTGGTGGAGCTTTTGTGGGAAGGACCTTGGCCCCCTTCACCACAGTCCTTCCTCTCGGCTGGCTCCCAGCTCCCAGCTGATGCCCACTAGGCACAGCAATCACAGGGAACCCACAATCCTTTTAATGACCCACAAAAATGTTTTAATTTGTCATAAAATCAGAAGAGAAAAACTAATATAATTTATTATATTCAAAGAAGTTATAAAGGATAATTTTTAATACTTTTATGTGGAGGAAAGGGTACACAAAATGCCCATGAAAACCATAATGCAGCCCTGCCTGCTTTCTTAAATAATCTAGAAAGTGTATGGTGTGTAATTGCAATCCTTGCGTAGCACCACCTCCTCTTTCATTCATTTGGGGAGTTATATCATTCTAGAAATCCTTAAGTAGGGAACATGCTTTTTTTGGCAGGCTGTTCTTTTCAGCTGACATAAAAGTTGATACAAATATATCTAAATACTCAGATATACAAATGTGACCAGATACTTAAAGCTTAATATTCACAAGCTATACCCAAGAATTGTGTACCCCAACTTGTCCATGGACACAGATTCATAAGCACCATGGGACAGCCCTAGAACTTGCACTGTAAACATAATCACCAACACACACACCAACACACACACACACACACACACACACACACACACTTCAACAATGAAACAAATAGACAAGGAGCCAAGAAGATCAAATTACTATCCCATGAACAGTTAAAAAGAGAAAAATCCCAGATTTGCAGTCCAATCTGTGGTAGGTAAATAAAGGATCAAGAGGGGGTGGGAGGGCTTCCCTGGTGGCGCAGTGGTTGAGAGTCCGCCTGCCGATGCAGGGGACACGGGTTCGTGCCCCGGTCTGGGAGGATCCCGCATGCCGCGGAGCGGCTGGGCCCGTGAGCCATGGCCGCTGAGCCTGCGCGTCCGGAGCCTGTCCTCCGCAACGGGAGAGGCCACAACAGTGAGAGGCCCGCGTAACGCATAAAAAAAAAAAAAAAAAAAAAAAAAAAGAGGGGGTGGGAAAAAGAATAAGGCAGTGCAGATTGAGCCAATGCGTTTATTATTATTATTTTTCAAGGTCCAAGACCAGAGCAGTTATTAATGATGGCTCTCAGAGTCTCCCCAGTTAGGCATCCCCTGCTCTTTGAAGGATTCCAGATCTGTACAAGCCAGTAATAACATCAGATTTGAGCATTGAGTTGGGGGGTCAAGACAAGGGGAGAAGGGGAGGGGGTAAAAGCTCTGTGAGGGGATCCATGATTAAAAACAAGCTCAGAAACAGCTGAAAAGCCAGAAAGGAAACTATCTCCTTAATTGGACCCCTTTCACCTCTTTCTTTCCCCATTCCGCCAACAATTCTCCTCCCTCCACAGAATGTACCCAGGCAAAACATTTGAAAGGGATGATCTGCCCTGTTCTTCAAAGCCAAGTTATTTTTGGTTAATTGGGGGTGAAAATGTGAGGCAACCTCTGAGCAAAGATACCCTGAAGTCCTGCCTGTTTAGAATTAACAAATCCCAAACTCATACCGGTAAGAAGATGTATACTCATAATGGAGCCTCAGGCTTCAATATGATTCCTACAATATTCATTTATCTGGAATGTTGGGAGATTTAGGTATTTTGATTCACTAATTCATTCCACAAAGATATAATGCCACCTATTGAAATAATAATGATAATAATAAAGTGATAACTCTGTGCTTGTGCTAGGTACTTTATCTGCAGTGATCTCATTGAATCCTCACAGCTCCATGAATTAGGCACTGTTATTACAGAGAAGGAATTGTACAGACGAGGAAACTGAAGCTTGGAGATGTGAAGTAATTTACCCAAGATCTAGGAAATAGATCAGGTGCACTGTAACTCAGATCTCTCGTTGTGTAGTTTACATTGTGGGTTTTTTTCTCATTACTATTCATCATTTAAGGTTCTTTCCAAATTTTAACTACTAGAAATAACATGGCAATGTATTCTTTGTACATAAAGTTTTTCTCTTATTCCTGATCTTTTTTTTTTTTTAAGAAAAAATTCACAGGAGTAAGATGTCTGGATTAAATGGTTTAAATATTTGTTGACTCTCACTATGTATTGCCAAATTGTATTTTTAAAGGTTTTGATCATTTACACTGGGAACATCACCATACAAATGACCCATTTTTCTCAAATCCTTTCAGACACTGTCTGTTTACTGATGAGATTTGGCTGCTCTCTGGCCACCATTCCACGATCAATGGCAAAGGTTCTCAGGAATGCTATTTTAGTGGCCAGTAGCATCCCAAGGCTGTGAACATGCTGGATTATAACAGGCTGTATGAAGGCCATTACCTCTTACCCCATCTCCCATCTGTTGGCCAATACCTATAATTCCACCATTAGGGACTCATCCTTTTGGCTTAAGGTTTAGAGTTTTCCTAAAATGTCCCCTGGAAGGTGTTACTTTTAAATGGCTATCAGTTATTTATATTCGGTGTTGAAGGAACAGAACCAGGTTATTTTGAGAAGGAAAGGAAGCCAGGGGACAGTGTTTGGAATTCTGGGGGCATGGGGTGGGGAAGGGGATTTGGGGAGGGACTGAGAGCCAAGAAGAAAGGTGTGGGCTTCCCTGGTGGCGCAGTGGTTAAGAATCCGTCTGCCAATGTAGGGTACCGTGGTTCAAGCCCTGGTCCGGGTAGATCCCACATGCCACGGAGCAACTAAGCCCGTGCACCACAACTACTGAGCCTGTGCTCTAGAGCCCGCGAGCCACAACTACAGAGCCCGTGAGCCACAGCTACTGAAGCCCGTGCACCTAGAGCCCATACTCCACAAGAGAAGCCACCACAATGAGAAGCCCGCGCACCGCAACAAAGAGTAGCCCCCACTCGCCGCAACTAGAGAAAGCCTGCACGCAGCAACGAAGACCCAACGCAGCCAAAAATAAATAAATTAAATAAGTAAATCTATAAAAAAAAAAAAGAAAGAAGGTGCAAGTCTGTTCCCTCCCCTACTAGCCAAGGGGACACTTTGTTTTTCCTCTCCAGTGTTGTGCATAGGAAGGTAGTTTTCATTTATTCATTCATTCTACAAAAAAGTTTTTTGAGTGCTTAATATGATGTAGACAGCATTACAGGTGCTGGAGAGAGATACATCTGTGAGCAAAACAAAGTCCTTGCCCTAAGGATTGCTTACGTTTTAGTGACAGGAGACAGTCAAACAAATAAACATATAATGTGTCAGGAAGTAATAGTGCTGTAAAGTATTGTTTCTAAAGAGGAAAATTGTCAGAAGCCAGTCTCTGAGAAGGACTCCAGGGATAGATAATCTCCAGACTCAAGGATGTGGGGCATGTATGTGAGACTGAGGGATATGGCAGGAAAACAAAAATTACAGACAAATCACTAGCAAACAAGGCAGCTTTCTGACTCTTATTAGACAGTACTCTAGACCCCCTTCATTTCTCCCAATGAAGATTCATGATTTTAGTCACCAGATCCCTCAGTTGGCTGTAAGAATGTGAAGGATGTGTGTAGATAGGGTGCTATTGTTCTGTGTGTGGATCCAGTGTATTGTTCTATAGCGAGAGTAGCAGAGCTCTTTCAGCCTTCCCTCTGACAAGTGCCTGCGGTGAGAAGGCTGGAAAGCCTTGGAAATTAAGACTCTACCTAACCCGCTGCTGTGGAACTTGGGCCAGGCCCCTAACTGCTCTGCCCTGGGCCTCAATCAAGTCCAATTAAGCAAAGCGAGGAGTTTAGACTCTAGAAAGAAGGTCTCCATGGTCCCTTCCAGCCCTAGTCTTTGTCTTTGACCTCAGCTTGCATTTCTGCCTGTGAGCCCTCCAAGTAAACAGCAGGATTAATCCATCAGCTCAGCTGGGCTGGGAGAGGAAGGGAAGCAGGCGGAAGAAGTATCAATGGTATTGCACTCCAGTGAGCACTGAAGAGGCTCCATTCATGGACCAACAAAACCTGGGAGAAGCCTCAGACTTAATCTGCCAAGGAGGCTCCAGCAGTAGGAACAAAGGAAATCACAGCCTTATTTGGCAATCCAGGCACAGCTTCTGTGTTCTCCCTGAGACCTGAGCCCACCAGCTCCCCCAGTGCATGCGCGCGTGCACACACACACACACACACACACACACACACACACACACACACACACACTGTGGGATTACAGGTTTCCAGAAGGAAAGGGGAAGACAAAGGGGCAAAGACACGGCACCTGAGGAGTAAGGTGATAGCTGATATAAGAACCTCATTTTAACTCTACCTTTTAGACCAGGTTGTAGGAGCACTTGTAGTTTAATTTTATAAAATTAAGATCCTTTTTACACTTAAAAACCAAGGAGCACTTTGATGAGGTTCAAAATGAAACTGTTGCATGGACTTCTGCATGAAACCTTTTAGGGTCCTGAAGTAATTTACGTTTCTTAACACATTATGGCGGTTACAATACTTTGTGCCTTTCCACAGAACCCCTAGCTAGGCATTTTAAAAAATATTCCGACACCTTTCTAGTGAAGTAGGTTGGGATTATGCATAGTCCCATTTTATAAGTGGGAAAGCTGAAGTCGTGTTTCTTATGGCTGCCTATTACGTCTACAGTATGCTGCTGCAGTCACCTGGGCCAGCTTCCTCACCGGACATGATCCTTGACTTTGAATGGATGGTGGTGAGAATGAGTAGAGTGCTATCACCCGTCCACAGGTAAGTCCCCGAAAGAGGACGGGCAATTGGGATGCCACACAACAGCGAGTATCTTTCCTGGTTGGGGAAATAAGGACGTGATGCTACCCCTCTCCATGCTAATCTAAACGCCACACTCTGTCTTTGTCAGCTGCTGAAAGTATCTGGGAGATTATATTGTTAGGACGACCCACAAAATTAAATAATCACTTGTTTTTGTTTTGTTTTGTACTCATATGTTTTTCTTCATTTGACCTTCTGCTGCCCTGTGCTATCATAAGTTGCATCTTTCTGAAGGCAAGTCTAAGTTTGCATACATTAGTATGTATAAGTAGCATTTCGGCTTATAGGCATTGTCTTTAAAAAGGAGCTGGAGAAGTCTTTTGTGGGGTCTTCAACTAAGATATTTGCTAAATAACTTTGGGGCAAATATTTTTGCCTGAAAGCCTAGTATAAAAATGAAAAGAATTCTGCAAGCAAGGAATTTAGCTTATTGTGTTCAGTTATTTTTCCACAAGGAAAAGGTGAGGGATGTGAGGTTAAAAATTATTGTTGAGTTATGACCAGTAGGTGACAGACGTGGTTTCTTTTTTTAAAATATGATACCTGTGGCCACAACTGATTGTAGGAAAAACCATGGAGATGTTTCTCGTGGGTTCAGCCATTTTCCTTTTCTGTGCTCCTCTCCCTACTAGTGGTTTGTTTTTACCTGTGAATTAGGTGGCCCTTATCGTTCCATCAAGATGTCCTTGATCTTTGCCCTACACTTTGATGTTTCCCCTGAGTAGCATCTCTCGGAGCAAACCCATTTCCCCACTTCATCAATAGTTTCCAGTCCAGGTTTGACTTCTTGATAATTGGACAATTTCAGGTATATCCCCAGAACAGGGAACTTTGGGGGCCAAAGAGCCTCCATGCAGCCCTCCTCTCCAACTCTCCATGGAGGGTCTGCTCATAGGTTGAGTCTGGCCCCTTCAGACCTCTCTTCTCCACTATCACAGAGGCAGTCAAGACTCTTAGCCAGGCTTGTGAGCAAAACAAAGGAGGCTGTTGCAGTTGTAAAACTATTTTGAAGCTCTTTGTGGAGAAAGAACTTCTGGTGGCCCTGTTGCTTCCTAAGAGCTCTCCTCCCACTCTCAGTGGTGTGAGTGTAAATTTTCCAGAAACCTCCAGGCCTCTTCATATCACAAGTCTCACCTTCCCACTCAACTCTCTTTCTAGGTGAAGACTTAGCCTCTGCAGACCTGCGAGCCCTATAGTTGACCTCCCTGCCCCCATATACAAAGTTACTTCCTGCTTTGGTTGCATCTATTATTAGAAGGGATTAGAGGTGTTTTGCACTAGTGGCACGTGGTGGGCACAGTGTATATGTTGGCAGAGTCAAACAGACTACCAAGAAAGGGACATACCCTTCTGCCATAAAACTCCAATAGAAGGTGGCTTGCGTCTGAGACAGTGACCCTCAAAGGGTGGTCTAAGGCTCACAGCAGGCAGGAAGGGACTTGTGAGCCTTGAAAGGGTTAAAGTATGTCTTTTGTGGGGAGGGATGGAGCTTCACATGGTAGATGATGGGGTAAGTGAGCCATGGGGCTTTTTGCCATAGTCAAAAATTTTTGAGGGGGCTTCCCTGGTGGCTCAGTGGTTGAGAGTCTGCCTGCCGATGCAGGGGACACGGGTTCGTGACCCGGTCCGGGAAGATCCCACATGCCGCAGAGCGGCTGGGCCCGTGAGCCATGGCCGCTGAGCCTGCGCGTCCGGAGGCTGTGCTCCGCAACGGGAGAGACCACAACAGTGAGTGGCCTGCATACCGCCAAAAAAAAAAAAAAAAAAAAAAAATTGAGAACATTGGATAAAAGTACAGTCATGCCAGGAAGCAAAGGGATGGCCATTGTCTTTGAAAAGTGTCTTCTGCTGCACCTGAAAATGGGCAGCTCAGCCTGTGACACATAGGGATGCAGAGAAGGTCCACAGATGGCCTTGACCTCAGAGACACATCACCATCCTTTCAAGTTCTGAATCCTGACTCTCCTGACATCATTAGAATAGCATTCCCCACCCCCAAAAGCTGAAACTCCAAGGCTGTGTGCATCCAGATATTACACACACACACACACACGCATGCACGCATGCACGCACGTGCGCACGCATGTTGCCAATTTGTTAATTAACCCTGATAAATACAACTGATAAGAGTACTAGTTATTCCCTTTGGCCTGATCAGAACATTCCTTCAGAATGAAGGATGTAAGTTGAGTTTCAGAAGCGTCTCTCTTTGAAGAAGCTTTAGGCACTCTCACAAGGTCAGGGACCAGGAAAACCTCTGTCCAGGATAGTGCCTCTGCAAACTTGCTTTTCCTTGACTCTTAAAGCTGATCATTTTCCTCTCCCCACTCTACTTCCCAGAGAGATGTGTTCTGTTCAGAGGGGTTCTTCAAACAGCATGCACTCAATTGGTTGGGTTCTGAGTACTGTCCTACTACCTGCTTCCCTGAATTTTCTCCTAGTTCACCTTGATTGGTATCTTAGGTATTCCCAAGCTTTTGACTCACATATTTAGGGATGATATCGTGATTTACTTCCACAGGTGGCTAAACACATCCATTGTGTATGGATCTTAGTAGTTTCACTCTTACAGGGAACTATATTTCCAAAGTCTTAGAACACATCTTATTGTGGTCTCTAGGCCCTACAATGTCTTCTAGTCCTGTGATCTGTTGGTAGGAGCAAATTCTCCCCAAGTGACAGCTCCTGAGTCACAGCTCCTGAGTCACAGTGTCCAGAGATGGACACTGAGTTCGTGTAGTCCTTCTACCATCCCTTCTCTGACTTAGGCATTCGCCTTGACCTCTTCGGTGAAGCTGGCTCTAGGCATTCTTCCCACACAGCACAGAAAGAATTGGGATGAGAGATGACTGAGTCCCTTAACAGCAACTTTTTGTACAGCAGAGGAATCAAATAAGAGATGAAAAAAGCAGCTGCAAGTGAGTATGTGTGACCTGGGCCCTCAAGCAGGACAGGGGGCTGAAGTTTAATTGTCCTCTCTCTGGATCAGTTTATTGGTTGTAGCTTTCAGGATGGTCCCAGCTCCTGAAGTCTCACTCACTTAGCAAACATCTACTAGTAGCCTCCAAGCTTCACGGCACGGAGTGTGGGCGTAGGATGCATAAAAGATGAACGAGACATGGTGCGTGCACGCCAGGAACTCACAGTCTAGTGAAGGCAGGAACGCTGGCTTTCTGGCAAGTGGTTCCTGGAATAAGTTATGGGATAATAACAGGCAAGAAGAACAAGGAACATTTGGAATTGCCTGGAGAGGCATCCACCCTTGAAATCCTTCCTGCAAGCACAAGGCTGGTTTTCTGCACAGGAAGCTGCGCTCCCCTTCTTCCTCCTTCTCCCTGCCCTCCAGCTCTTTCCTCCCTGCCTGAGTCTGACTGTTCTCCCCGCCTGAGGGCTGAGGCGCTGCTTCACAGGATGAGTCATCCCCACCTGTCCCCACACATAGAGGGGCACCCCTCCATGAAAGGAACAGGGATCTTCGGAGTAAGCTCAAGTTTGGGCCAATATATTTACTTACTTTAAAGAGGTTAAAGAGTGAAAACTCTTATTTGAATGTGAGTGAGCTTCGACACTCCTTTTTAAAGCACAGGGATATGGTAAATTTTTTTAAAATGTACCTACCCTGTTATCATGAGACCCCCAGGGCTAGAAACTATGGACTAGTGAATGAGAAAAAGCTAGGAAGTAAACTAGCCTCATTTAGAAAGCTGACAAGGAGAGTTGTATTAATTTTAGCTAACGTAAGTTCCAAAACCAAGTGAAATGTTCCAAGAACGGGCATCCCTACAGATTCTATTGTTCATAAAATGGTAATCCAAGATATTATGAATTTGACAAATATTTAGTGTCAGTCACCTTAGTGAGCACTGGAAATAACTGAGCAAGTCAGTCTCAGCCCTCATGGTTCCTTGATGATGTTTCTTCAAAGTAAAAGGCACAGCTTCCTAAAAGTTCTGTGCTCTCTCTTGCTCTCTCACTCTCTCCCCCACCTTTCTTTCTCTCCACCCTCTGCCCACTTTCTTTCTATCTCTCTCCCTCTGTCTTCCTCTCTTTCCTCACACTGGTGATAGTCATGGGCAGAGTCTGTTGGCAACCACCACAATGACATCCAGGCACTGTTTTGTATCATCCGCACTTTGCTGTGTGGTTGTATCAGTCAGGATAGACTAGGTTATGCTATAGTAACAAACAACTCCAAAATCTTAGTGGCTTAAAACAACAAAGATTTATTTTTCACTCAAGTCACATATGCATCACAAGTCAGCAGGGATCTTTGCTTTTGTAGTCACTTAGAATCCCAAGCTGATGGAGCAGCTACCATCTTGAGCGTTACTGGTGATTGTGCCAAAGATAAAAGAATGGTCTGGAAAGTCTCAGAAACCCAGGCAGGAAGAGTTACATGTCACTTCTGCACAAAATTCAAAGGCGATATAACTAGTCACAATACCCAATTCAACCATAAGAATCCAAGAAGTTTAATCTTCCTCTGTGACAGAATTGAGGAAAATGAAATATTTGGCAAATAGTACTAGTGACTACCACAGTGGTGTGTAGTAGATTTGATAGGTGCTGACCCAAACCCTAAGATGCTAGGCCACTGGGCAATTTCGACCTCATCATAGTGAATTCTGCCTCCTCAGCCTCAAAGGAAAGTAGGAAAAGCACAATTCCCACTAGGTTCTTGGAGTAGTCTGATTCCAGGGTGACCTTTCATGCCACTCTCCAGCCATATAGTTACACACACACACACACACACACACACACACACACACACACACATACACAGTGGAGATAAGGGAGGTGGGGGGGACTAGAGTAATGAGATGATCAAATGCGGAGTTTTCAAAATCAGACAGAGCTGGGTTTGCATCCTGCTTTCACCACTTACTGCCCATGTGAACTTGGGCAAATTTCTTAACTCTTCTGTGTCTCTCTTTCCTCATCTGAAAAATGGGACTAATAATGCTTAACTCCTAAGTTTATTGTTGGGATACACTGAGAGAAATTATGCAAATCCCTTAGCCCAGTGCCTGGTAACTGACAAGTCCTCCATAAGTAAGAACCATTATTGTTAGTGTTAGGATTGGAATAATAAGCAAATATCAGTGCAATGTCAAAAAGATATCATGTAGCAAATCTGAAGGATATTTAAAAATTTTTGCCTTTTCCTTGAGATGCTCTACTAAGTGTCAAGAAAAGGAGTGTGGGAGAGATGTGCCCAAATAACAACAAATAACACGCATGGAGAAGTCAGTGGTGTGGTACAGTGGATACACCATTTCCCAACATACAGTGCTTGGGGGTTCTATGTATATAGCACTCCTAAATATCTCCTAAGGTTAACATGTCTACTCTAATATCTATTTATTGAGAGCCTACTATACATAGACACCTTACAAATATTATTCCATTTAATCATTGTGATAAACCCATCAGCTCAGATTTGGATCCCCATTTTATGAATGGGAGCCTTTACAGCAGAGTGGGTAAGAGCTTGGACTCTGGTGTCAGACTGCCTGGGTTAAAATCCAGACTCTACCAACAACCATCTGCATGTCCTCAGGCAACTTACTTTACCACTTGTTCATCTGTAAAATGGGAATAATAACTGCATGTCACCAAGATGCTGTGTTAATTAGATGAGATAATGTATGTAAAGTGCTGAGCCCAGGGCTTGGAGTGTAATAAGGGCTCGATGGATGTTAGCTAGGATTACCAAATATGAGGAAATCAAGTCTCCAAAAACATAAGTCCCTTGCCTGAGATCACACGGTTAGTAATTAAGAAAATTTAAACTCTGGTCTTTCCAAATCCAAAGCACATGTGCCTTTGTTTAACCACATCATTCCATTATTTACACTCAAATAATTGCCCTTAGGACTGCATTAATCTTCTGAAATTTGGGTCAGGCAATCCTCAGGCACAGTTGGAAAAAAAGCAAGAAATTGTGCAGTGGGCAGACTCTGACAGTGGCAATAAGTAAATGGAGTCACTCTATTTTCAGTACTCATCCAGATTGGCTCCTAAAGATGCTTATACTCTAAGAAAGCGGAGATGGTACTTCAGAGTTTTAGATTACCAACTATTGAGTACCTGCATCCATCAGGCTCTGTGCTAGGTGATTTCCCTGTTTTCTCATTTAATCGTCACACAGACCTGTGAAGGAAGTACATACTTATTGTCCTCATTTTACAAGAGAGGAGACTAAGATTTAAAAGGTTAAGTAACTTACCCAAGGTCACACAGGTGAAAAACAGCAAAGCCTCTGAAAGATGAATTAGGTTGAAAACAACTTTTACTAACTAAACAATGTAATCTCATTAAAAAAAAAAAATTTTAGTCGGTATTTTCCCACATAATCACAGTAATAAATGATCATCATAGAAAGTCTGGAAAGTAGTGGAAAGTGCAAAGAAGCAGGAAAAATTATCCATGACTCTATCACCCAGAGTCAATCACTGTTAAGTCTTTTAGTATAGTTCCTTCAGATCTTTTCTCTATATTTCATTTTCATTTTATAGTTGAGATCATACTGCAACAGTTCGTAATGTTATTTTTTAAGAGGCCAAGAATGAATTCAGTAGTCATTTCAAGTTAATATAATAAAATCTTTGGTTATAAGAATTCAGGGACTGATAATTATAGTTGCCATTTGTTGACTATTTCTGTATGTCTGGCGCCATGCAAAATAGTTTTAACTAAAGTATCTCCTTTTATCTAAACCTATAAAGTGGGTATTAAATAATCAAAACATCAGAATATTTATGTAACCAGTATTTTAATGCACTCCACTTTTTAAGAGAAAGAGGTAAAGGATGACAAATAAGCTGGTAGATCTTATTTAAAAAACCCAAATAAAAACACTGCCAGGCTGTGGCCTGTGGTCACCATAAATTCTCTTCTGTTTTCCATCCCTTTTCTATCTGCAGCACAGTGAGGCTTGGTGTCCATGATGATGACCACAGTGATGATTCACAAGCATCACAGATTAAAGGAGTTTAACTATACTTCCTTCCCTTGGCTTATGCCTGGATAGGCCCACACTTGAGCAGCTCAGGTTACAGAACCACTCAGTGGACATCAGAAACAGGAAATGAACCACTGCTCCCTAATGTGGGCTGGGTCATGTTCCAATTTCCTCCTTTGGTCATCTTTGCTGGCTCTACCGTAGCCCTCTCATCCCTGTGATCTGAACTTCAGGACTGCCTTCTCTGTAACCCTCAGAAACTTCCTTAACTAGACACAGACTGGGTGGAAAATGGTAGCTGGACTACCTTTGCGGGGAGTGGTTGCCCTGTGGGACAGGAAGAAAAGAAAGGAGAGAAAAGTCTTTTTGAGATTAAGGAAAGTGCTCTCAGCATTAAAATCTGAAAATAGCCTCCATGTGGTAAGAACACATGACCCCTAAGGGTCCTAAAGGGAGATGGTAGGGGAGGCTGTGGCTGCAAAGATGCTACAGGTCAGGAGTGGACTTTCAGCGTTTGCTATTTTATATGTTTAAAGACTAGGTCTGTGTTTTGTTAACGGAACTTGCTAATAGCCACCACTTGAATTGCTGCTTCCAGCTCTGTTTGTTTTAAATAAGGAGATTCAGCCAGTAATAATGGGAGGAGCTGTAAATGACTGCCCCAGTTGGGAAGTGCCTGCTTGTTTTTCCATCTCCCTGGGCATGCAGATGCGCAGGCCACACTCACAGACCCACACATCTGAGGAGATAGCCCGAGGGAGCCCTCGATATGTATATTTATATAGGAGGTGTGTGTAAGGGGGCACTCAAGTGTCAAAATACTTAGGTAACTGTGGGTGAAAAGAGGAGTTATGTTGCAAGAATTTGAATATACCATGTCTCATATATTTCTTTCTTTCTTCATTCATTTGACAAACCTTCATTGAGCACCTACTGTGAGAAGCACTGTGTGTTTGCTGTGAGACATGCTATTATTTCTAAAAGATGGGCCTTTATTCCTCTCCCTTCAGAAGCTTACCATCTGATGGGGGTACTATCTGTTCATCCACTAAAGCGTACAAGTCACCCACCGTGAGCGATAATGTAGGATAAATGCCTTAGGAACGATAATGAAGATAGGTGCTGTAGGAATCCAGAGAAGTAAATGTTCACTGCTGGCTCAGACGAAGAGAGGTGGAGAGGGAAGAGGTGGTCTAGGAATTGAACAGCAAATCTCCAGAGGCAAAGAAAAAGGTATAGCACACTGAGAGTTGCAAGCAGACTGGTTTATCTGGAGAGTAATCACATGGGAAAGTGTATTGAAATGAAATTGGAAGCTAGGGGTCAGATTGGGAAGTACCTCCCAAGGTCTCAGAAATTCAAGAGATAAGGGTGATGTTAGAGCAGAGAACAGCTCTTCACTATCTGAGTGTCTGCTAGGCCAACAAGCCATCACTCTATGTGAAGGAAATAAATACATATGGACTATGTCAAAGTTGTGGAAAACATAGCCTCAGAATAAAAGATAGCTCTTTAAATTGAACCAATTAAGAAAATTAAACTATGCTTATTTTTTTCGCCATGGCCCAGTGGAAAGGTCATCACAGCCATTGATATGGCTAAGTTTTCCTTATTCCAACTCCAAGCTCACCAAAGAAGCCTACAACCATCATGTAAGTCCATAGGAGAAGAAGGTTACCTTGGTGAGTTAGCTGCCACCCTGGCCTTGCACGTTAGTCTCTTTAGAGCTCTGCTAGCATGAATGTGTCCTGAAGTGGAACCTGCTCTTAGGTCACTGGCCAAATCACGTTTCTGAATCTTCAAAGCTTAAGACTAGGGACTTCCCTGCTGGCGCAGTGGTTAAGAATCCACCAGCCAATGCAGAGGACACGGGTTCAAGCCCTGGTCTGGGAAGACCCCACGTGCCTCGGAGCAGCTAAGTCCGTGCACCACAACTACTGAGCCTGCGTTATAGAGTCCATGCTCCGCAACAAGAGAAACCACCGCAGTGAGAACCCTGCACACCGCAATGAAGAGTAGCCCCCGCTCGCCGCAACGAGAGAAAGCCCATGTGCAGCAACGAAGACCCAATGCAGCCAAAAATTAATTAATTAATTAATTAATTTTTTAAAATTAAAAAAAACCCCAAAACTTAAGACTAAACCCTGGACCTTGCTGAATTCACCAAGGTAAATGGCCCTTTCTTGAGTCCCATTTGGGCAGCTCACCAGATTTCCCTCTGGGCCTCCTGAGAGAGTACCTCATCATTCAAGATACCCACAGTTTTGGTTAATGGAAAAGTTTAGTTTATAGACTTGACTGTGCACGGCATATGTAAATCATCAAGAAGTGAATAGAATAAAATAGGCTTACACTAAAAGACCCTAAATGGCTTTTTTTGATGATTCAAGAACTACTTCATCAAAAGACATATCCAGAATATATCAGAACTCTTAAAACACAACAGAAAACAAATAACCCAATGGAAAAAAAATAGGGTAAGATAATTGAACAGGCACTTCACCAAAGAGACTATTTGGATGACAAGTGAGCACATAAAAAGTTGTCAAACAGCACTAATCATTAAGGAAATGCTGATTAAAACCAGACTTATTATTATAATGGCTAAAAAAAAAGCACTGACAATGCCATGTGCTGACAAGGATGCAGAGCAACTCGAACTCTAGGCATTGCAGATGAGAAAGCAAAAAGGTTTGCCAGTTTTTATAAAAGTTAAACATGCACAAACCATATGACCCAGCAAGTCTGCTCCTGGATATTCACCCTAGTGAAATGAAAATTTATTTTCACGTGAAAATGTGTACTTGCATGTTTATAGCCACTGTAGTCATAATCACCAAAAACTTGAAACAACCCCAATGTCCTTCACTAGGTGAGTGGGTAAACAAAAGCTACTTCAGAATTTTACAGTACTTTGGGGAGAAGAAACATTATGATCAGTTAGTGTCATGAGGTGATACCATAGGAGGAAAATGGTCATATGTGTTCTTCTACTTATTAAGATTCCAGATAAAGTGAGGATTTTATGCTACCACAAACATCAGAAAATGTGCAAGCTGTTCATTGACGCTTGTGTTAACCATGCTGGGTATGAATTCCCTGTGCCTAAGCATATAGGTATTGAGTATGAAATGTAGGGGTTTTGGGGGTTTTTTAAAGATTTTTTTTTTGATGTGGACCACTTTTAAAGTCTTTATTGAATTTGTTACAATATTACTTCTGCTTTATATTTTGGTTTTTTGGCTATGAGGCATGTGGGATCTTAGCTCCCTGACCAGGGATAGAACCTGCATCCCCTGCCTTGGAAGATGAAGTCTTAACCACTGGGCCACCAGGGAAGTCCCTGAAATGTAGGTTTTGAAGGAGCAGAAGGGTGAAGTATTTGAGTGGGAGGAGCAAGAGAAGGTCTGCGTGTAGAATAAATGAAGGAGTCTCTGTTTGTCAACGTTGACTTCAACCCCAGGACCAAAGTGAGGCAAGTGCCTGTATATGTGTTGTATTAAAAAACTTTTAAAATTACGGCTTAAAATCACTGAGCGTCTTTGAAAACTGGTCTATTTGGGGGTGCGGGGGGCTACTGTATTTAGATGAACTCAAGAGAGTTGACAAACTTAAAGAATTGGGAGGGCAGGAGATAGTGCCAGAGGAAACTAACTCCTCATATCAGTGGAGTCTTTGATATTTGCTGTCCTGTGTACCCAGGCACTTGACTTGTGACCCATCCTCTCCACTCTGAAGCAGCAAAAGTTCTTTTGTTGCAAATCTATCTCTATTCCAAAAAGTGCTTCATTAGGGGTTGGGAAGCCACTAACTGAATTAAGTGAGACATAAGTTTACCAGCAGGTGGCAATAGAGGTAATTGTGTCTCCGGAAAGATTAAACTCGTATTACTTTATAAACCAGAGATGGGAATCTTCAGAACTTGATTGGGCCCCAACTTCACTTCCTTCTGCCTTACACTAGCGTTCTATGAGTTGGAATTGTTCAAGCCAAAATACTGTATCCAGATATATAACCTTTTCCTCACTGAGCTGCTGCTGCACTCTGATTTCTGAATGGCTCCTCCTCTAAGAGTTTGATGCTTTTAGTTGAAAAATTAGAAATAATGGCAAAATCATGTTTAATCATAAATTAGATTTGTTCGTGGTTTAGGGAAGCTCAAAAAGGTGAAATAAAACACTGCTTTCAAATATAACCTCCTGATACTATTAAGTAAGCTAACCTAAACTCTCAAAGAGCAAAGATGAAGCAATCAGACTGCTTTTGCATATCAAAGGGACATTAGGTTCCTAAGTGAATTTCTCTGACCTTTCTTAATTCCTTTCACACAGGAGAAAACCCATAGTTTTCAATGGAAAAATAAACTTTTTATTTACACACAATAATTTCAAAGGCCAGTGGAACAAGATAGTGTGCTGTGAAGCCCATGTCTCCATGGACAGCAAAGTGTTGCAAGAATGTTTCACCTGACTATCCTTACCTGAAAACTTACCAACTGTACTTCTTCCTGTTTCGCCAGCTTTCTCTGATTCTCTCTTCTTCTGGAGAGGTTCCTAAGCTACTAACTCCTAGTTTCATCCTCTACAATCTCTCTGTTCTCTTGTGGTTCTTCACGCCCTTTATTTATTTTTTTTTTACAATCTCTCTCTCATGACTGAGAGGAAATTTGGAATACATGATTTAGAAAAATAAAAACTATTATTGCTCTATTTCTTGGTAAGGCTCATTCAATTCCATGATATTTCTAAAAATCAGAAATAAATTGCTTTTTCAATTATTTAACTTAAGTTTTTAAATAAACACATTCATGTGATTCAAAATTCCAATGATCCGAAAGGGTAAAAATGTTTCTCTTACCACTTCTCCCAGCCACACAGTTCTCTTTGGAAGCACCTAATGCTACTATTTTCTGATAAATATTTCCAGAGACATTATAGGCATATACAAGCAGTTAAACGTGTATATGCATCTGTATGTATGTATATATGTGTATTTATACATTCTTTATTTTTCTTTGTTTTTACACAAATCATAGCATACTTTATACAAAAGCACCCTGCTTCTTCTTCTTTTTTTTTTTTTTTACTTAGCTGAGTATCTTGGCAATCATTCCCTATCAATCCAGAAACAATTCTGCTATGAATAACCTTGTTCATATGTCATTTTTCACATAGGAGCATATGTCTGAAGGATAAATTCCTAGAAGCAGAATTGCTGGGTTAAAGGATATGTGCATTTGTAAGTTTAATAAGTATTGCAAAACTGCCCTTCTCAGAATCTGTAACCCCAGCGATATGAGAGGGCCTTTCTGCCTTCTCACCACCCAGCCCTCCTCATTGCTCTGTTTTTCACCATTCTTCTATTCTTACTTTTCTTTCTATATGAACTTTAGGATCAACTTTTGTCCCAAAGAAACATCATGTAGGAATTTTTATTGGAATTGCATTAAATGTATAGGTTGACTTAGGGAGAATAGATATCTTTATGATGTTGAGTCTCTTCACAGATGCCTTTCATTTGATAAAGGGTTCATTTCCAGCCTTAGTAGCAATTGGATATTTTCTTCATAAAAAGCTCACACATTTCTTCTTAAGTTCATCCCTTGATGTTTTTATTTTTATTGCTGCTGTTTTCAATGGGATCTTTCCTTGTATCTCTTCTGAGTGGTTGCTATTATATAGCTTTGATTTTTGTACCCAGTTTGTATCTCACCACGTCAGTGAATTCTCACATTATTTGTAACAGTCACTTAAGTTTTGGGGGTATATAACCATATTGTGACTCAACAATGATAATTTTATCTCCTTCTTTCCATTGTGTGTGCCTCTCTTGTGGACTGAATGTGTCCTCCAAAAATTTGTATGTTGAAGCCCCTAACCCCCAGTGTGGCTGTATTTGGACAGGGGGCCTCTAAGGAAATAATTCAGGTTAAATGAAGTCATAAGCATTGGGAGAGCCCAGATCCGATAGGATTAGTGTCTTATCAGAAGAGACACCAGAGATCTCTCTCTCTTTCTCTCTTCACCATGTGAGGACAATGAGAAATCAGCCATCTGCAAGTCAGGAAGAGAGACCTCACTAGGACCTGACCCTACTGTACCTTGATCTTAGATGTGTAACCTCCAGAACTGTGAGAAAATAAATTTGTTGTTTAAGCCACCCAGTCCATGGTATATTGTTATGGCAGCCCTAGCAAACTGATGCAAATTCTATTTTCCTTATTTTGTTAAGTGTATTGGCCAGAGCCAGAACAATGTTAAGTAATAGTGATAATTGTGGACACCTTTCTCTTATTTCAGAATTGAAAGGGAATGTTTCTAGTGTTTGCCCATTAATGCTGCTTTGGGTTGAAAAAAATATATAATTATATTAAGAAAGGAAAGCTGTTTCTATTTTCATTGCATTTTTCACTTATTTGCGGTATTTACTGAAAATTAACAAACAACATAGACTTGTCAAAGTACCTGATCAATAAAATAGGTGCTTCGATCATTATAAAGTTCAAGAGGAGTTTGCCAGGTAGGGATAATGTTTTCCAAAAGGACTTTAGCCACAGAAAAAACAATAGCCTATGTACAAGGGAAGGCTTCAGAACAGCGTGGAAACATACTGACCATAGTAAAACTTACTTACATCCATGAGATGAAGGAAGTTGTATGAAACCCATTTGCCATACAAATAAACTTGTTCATTAGGCAGTTTAAAATGTTTGGAACCAGTATGAACAGGCTTCCCTGGGTTATACTTTGGACAATTGGGACAAGTGAGGTAGGCACCTTTTGCAGCCTTGTTAATGTTTACCCACCAATATGTATTCATGAAGGCTATCATTTTATCAGTAGACCAATGGCTTAGTGCATGTTCAGTGGTAAGGAGTGAGAATTTAAAGTCTCCAGCAGGACTGGGTTGTTATTTTGTCCAAACCAGAACTTTCTCTTTTTATCAAACCATCAATTGCTAAATTAACAATCTTGTTTTTCCCTATCTGAGGCCAACTCTTAGTCTTCTCTAGGCAGTTTTTCTAAGTTATCATTTGGGGAAATATCCCTTTGGACCATGGCAGAGGTTTGGCTGCTGTGGGTCTCTCTAAGAACAGAATTCCTGAGATTGGTTCAAGATGGCAGAGTAGAAGGACATGCTCTCACTCCCTTACAAGAACACCACAATCACAAATAATTGCTGAACAATCATCGACAGGCAGACACTGGAACTCACCAAAAAAGATACTCCACATCCAAAGACAAAGGAGAAGCCACAATGAGATGGTAGGAGGGGCGCAATCACAATAAAATCAAATCTCATAACTGCTGGGTGAGTGACTCACAAACTGGAGAACACTTATACCACAGAAGTCCACCCACTGGAGTGAAGGTTCTGAGCTCACACATCAGGCTTCCCACTCTGGGGGTCCGGCAACTGGAGGAGGAATTCCTAGAGAGTCAGATGTTGAAGCCTAGCGGGATTTGCTTCCAGGACTTTGACAGGACTGGGGGAAACAGAGACTCCACTCTTGGAGGGCACACACAAACTAGTGTGCTCATTGGGACCCAGGGGAAGGAGCAGTGACCACATAGGAGACTGAACCAGACCTACCTGCTAGTGTTGAAGGGTCTCCTGCAGAGGCAAGGGGTGGCTGTGTCTCACTGTGAGGACAAGGACACTGGCAGCAGAAGTCCTGGGAAGTACTCCTTGGAGTGAGCCCACCCAGAGTCTGCCATTAGCTCCATCAAAGAGACCAGACAAAGATACTACACAAAAAGAAACTTACACACCAATATCACTCATGAATATAGATACAAAACTCCTCAACAAAATACTAGCAAACAGAATCAAGCAACACATTAAAAGGATCATACACCGTGATCAAGTGGGATTTATCCCAGGGATGCAAGGATTCTTCAATATAAGCAAATCAATCAATGTGATACACCATATTAACAAATTGAAGAATAAAAACCATATGATCATCTCAATACATGCAGAAAAAGCTTTTGACAAAATCCAACACCTATTTATGATAAAAACACTCCAGAAAGTGGGCATAGAGGGAACCTACCTCAACATAATAAAGGCCATATACGACAAACCCACAGCAAATATCATTCTCAATGGTGAAGAACTGGAAGCATTTCCTCTAAGATCAGGAACAAGACAAGGATGTCCACTCTCACCACTGTTATTCAACAAATTTTGGAAGTCCTAGCCATGGCAATCAGAGAAGAAAAAGAAATAAAAAGAATACAAATTGGAAAAGAAGAAGTAAAACTGTCATTGTTTGCAGATGACATGATACTATACATAGAGAATCCTAAAGATGCCACCAGAAAACTACTAGAGCTAATCAATGAATTTGGTAAAGTTGCAGGATACAAAATTAATGCACAGAAATCTCTTGCATTCCTATACACTAATGATGAAAAATCTGCAAGGGAAATTAAGGAAACACTCCCATTTACCACTGCAACAAAAAGAATAAAATACCTAGGAACAAACCTACCTAGGGAGACAAAACACCTGTATGCAGAAAACTATAAGACACTGTTGAAAGAAATTAAAGATGATACCAACAGATGGAGAGATATTCCAAGTTCTTGGATTGGAAGAATCAATATTGTGAAAATGACTATACTCCCCAAAGCAATCTACAGATTTAATGCAATCCCTATCAAATTACCAATGGCATTTTTTACAGAACTAGAACAAAAAAATCTTAAAATTTGTATGGAGACACAAAAGACCCTGAATAGCCAAAGCAGCCTTGAGAGAAAAAAACGGAGCTGCAGGAATCAGACTTCCTGATTTCAGACTATACTACAAAGCTACAGTATTCAAGATAATATGGTACTGGCACAAAAATAGAAATATAGATCAATGGAACAGGATAGAAATCCCAGAGATAAACCCACCCACCTGTGGTGAACTAATCTATAACAAAGGAGGCAAGGATATACAATGGAGAAAAGACAGTCTCTTCATAAGTGGTGCTGGGAAAACTGGACAGCTACATGTACAAGAATGAAATTAGAACACTCCCTAACACCTTACACAAAAATAAACTCAAAATGGATTAAAGACCTAAATGTAAGACCGGACACTGTAAAACTCTTAGAGGAAAACATAGGAAGAATACTCTTTGACATAAACCACAGCAAGATCTTTTTTTGATCCACCTCCTAGAGTAATGGAAATAAAAACAAAAATAAACAAATGGGACCTAATGAAACTTTAAAGCTTTTGCAAAGCAAAAGAAACTACAAACAAGCTAAAAAGACAACCCTCAGAATGGGAGAAAATATTTGCCACCGAATCAATGGACAAAGGATTAATCTTGAAAATATATAAACAGCTCATGCAGCTCAATATTAAAAAAACAAACAACCCAATCAGAAAATGGGCAGAAGACCTAAACAGACATTTCTCCAAAGAAGAGATACAGATGGCCAAGAGGCACATGAAAAGCTGCTCAATATCAATAATTATTAGAGAAATGCAAATCAAAACTACAATGAGGTATCACCTCACACCAGTTAGAATGGGCATCATCAGAAAATCTACAAACAACAAATGCTGGAGAGGGTGTGGAGAAAAGGGAACCTTCTTGCACTGTTGGTGGGAATGTAAATTGATACAGCCACTATGGAGAACATTATGGAGGTTCCTTAAAAATCTGAAAATAGAATTACCATATGACCCAGCAATCCCACTACTGGGCATATCCCAGAGAAAACCATAATTCAAAAAGACACATGCACCCCAATGTTCATTGCTGTGCTATTTACAATAGCCAGGTCATGGAAGCAACCTAAATGCCCATTAACAGATGAATGGATAAAGAAGATGTGGTACATATACAATGGAATATTACTCAGCCATAAAAAGGAACGAAATTGGGTCATTTTAGAGACGTGGATGAATCTAGAGACTGTCATACAGAGTGAAGTAAGTCCGAAAGAGAAAAACAAATATCATATATTAATGCATGTATGTGAAACCTAGAAAAATGGTACAGATGAACCGGTCTGCAGGGCGGAAATAGAGACACAGATGTAGAGAACAAACATATGGACACCAAGGGGGGAAAGCAGCAGGGGTGTGGTGGTGGTGGTGGTGTGATGAATTGGGAGATTTTGATTGACATGTATGCACTGATGTGTGTAAAATGGATGACTAATAAGAACCTGCTGTATAAAAAGTAAATAAAAATTAAAAAAAAAAAAAGAACAGAATTCCTTGTAGAAATATCAGCAAGGTGATTTGCATCAGGTTCCAGTGATTCAAGTTTAGAATTCCCTGTAATCTTAGTAATGGTTGAAGCAGCAGGTAAAAGTATTTCATTCAGTAATTCCTGAACATTGGGGCCATTTTAATTTAATTTCCACTGGAAACTTCCAGTACATTCCAAAAATCATGAGCTACTCTAAAATCATATCTACTCTCAGTATCAATATTGGTAGTTCTGTCCTTGACGAAAGTACAAGCCCAGGTAAAAGCGTGTAATTCAGCCCGTTGGACTGAGGTGGCCATAGGTAAAGATGCTGCCTCAACAACATCAAAAGGAGTTGCAATAGCATATGCAGCACAGTATTTGCCAGCATCACCTCTTAAGTAAGAACCATCAGTGCAGCATGTTCAGCATTACCCAAAGGCATTTCCTGTAGGTCATCATGAGGAGTCAGGAGGTGGTCTGTGAGCATTAAGCAGTCTTAAGTGACTTCACTGGTGACAGAGGGGAGAAGAGTAGCAGAGTTAAGGTTATTACAACATAAAAGAGTTATGTGAGGAGCAGTTAACAAAAGGACTTCATAGAAGGTGAGGCAGCTGACTGATAAATATTGAGGTTGATGAGAATTCTGGAGAATTTCTACTGCATAAGGCAGAAAAATAGTTTAAGGGGATCCCACAAAAATTTTCTCAGTGGCTTTAACCAAAAGGGCAGTGGCCAAAATGGCTCTAAGGTAAGGGGTGTATCCCCATGCCACAGGGTCCAGTTGCTGGCTATAAAACCCGATGGATCACTGGTGGTCTCCATGTTTTGCGGTGAGTGTCCCAAGGGCATTCCTTTCCTTTTCATATACAAGGGCATTCCTTCCTTTTTCCTTTTGAAAAAGGAAAAAGGGAACCTAATAATTGGGATGCCCAAGGGCAGGTGGGTTCATCAAACTCTCCTTCAAGGCCTTACAAATTATGTTGTCCAATTCTTCCCATAAAATTGGGTTGGGGTTGTTACTGTTTAGTAAAACATACAGAGCTTTGGCCATAGCAGAGAAATTTGGAATCCAATTTCAGCAATAACCAACTAGCCCAAGAAAACCTTGCAGTTGGTACTTAGTTTGGGGTTTGGGGAAACTTAGGACGCCATGAAGCCTATCTGGATCTAGGTGTAGCCCTTGTTCTGATATCAGATGCCCTAAATATCAAACCTGGATTTGGGAAAACTGCAGTTTTTCTTAGGCGACCTTATGTCCCTTTAGGGCCAAAAGCTTTAGCAAGTGGATGCTGTCTTCCTGTGAGGAAGCTTGAGAAGGAGAGCAAAGAAGCAAATCATCCACATATTGCAACAAAGTAGAACATCTAGGGAACTTTATGTCATCCAGATCAGCCTTCAGGGTTTGTGAGAAGTAGAAAGGACTCTCAATAGAACAGTGAAGAATTACTGTCCAGGTGAATTGTTTTTCTTCCCAAGTGAAGGCAAAAAGGTGTCTGCTAGCTTCATTAGCTGGAATGCTAAGGAATGCACTGCATAAATCAGTTACAGTAAAGAATTTACTTTCTTTGGGAATGGATGTTAGTAGAGTATGAGGGTTAAAAACAACAAGGTGTCGGACTTCCCTAGTGATCCAGTGGTTAAGACTCTGCACTTCCAATGCAGGTGGCACAGGTTCAATGTCTGGTTGGGGAAGTTCCGCACACTGTGCAGTGTGGGCAAAAAAAACCCAAAAAACAAAAAAACGTGGTGTTGAGGGATAACAATGTTGTTTATTGCCTAGAGGGTCTGGACAATCTAAACCCTCAGCCTTTGGGTTTTCTCACTGGTAAAATAATGATAGTATTACAGGGACTAGTACAAGGGATAATGAGGCCTTGAGCTTTGTAATCCTCTATTATAGGCTTTATGCCTTGAAGTGCTTTTTTACTTATAGGATATTGATTAATTCTAGGAAGTGGGTTTGAGGAATCTGTTTGAATCATGATGGACGGTGCACTATGAATTTTGCCAGTATCAGTTGGAGATTTTGCCCATATCAGTTGGTGATAGCTGATTCAAAAGGAACAAATGATCTGTGTTCTAGAATCAGCTTTAGTACTAAGAGACAGAACAAATAAAAGATGTCAAAGAGTCATATAATTCACCTGGTTGGTTACTTTGATGACTACTGTCAAATTCTAGAATTACTTCCCCCTTTGGGGAGAAAGAAATTCCAGTGTGACACTTCTCTAAGAAGTCTCAGCCTAATAAACAGGAACAGAGGAACGAAGGAGAAAAGGGTATGCAGCTCTCCAAGGGCCTAAGCAAAAGGGAATAGGTTCAGAAACAGGAACCTCTTGAGGTTCATTAGAGATCCCCATGATTTAAACCGTTTTAGTACTTTGAGGCAGGGGCTGCTTTATAGTAATGGTGTTGAGTACCAAGAGTGTGGTTCTGGTGTCAGTCAGGACTGGAAGAGATTCATCCCCAATATGGAGATATGTTTCTTTAAGCCAATGAAGAGGGAGGATTAGAAAGAGCCCCTGTAGTTCTTTAGAGCCCTGTCACTGATAACTGGAAGGACATTGGAGAGGCTGATTAGAAGCCTGAAGGTGCCTGAAGCACTTAACATTTGTAACACTCTCTTCTACAATGTCCATGCTCTTTACAATAATAGCAGAAAATATAAGGCTTTTGGTTTCATTTAGCAGTCTTCATTTGCTAGAGTTGAAGATTAATGATTTTTGTGGCCTTCCTTTTAGGTGGCTCATCTAGAGTGTGAGAAAGCTATTTGCCAGATTAACTAAATCTGGAGTAGATATAGTTTCCCATTCCATCCTGGTCCTTTTTACTAGAAAGGAAAGGTCTCAGTTCAGCCCAGTAATAAACCTAAAGTTAAAAGCTACCTGGATAGAATCAACATTTGAAGGAAGACCAGAATCTGAAGTCAATAGTAATAGTCATGAACAGGTTCAGATTGTGTGCAATCCTGAATTTTGTTCCAATCAACAAGCTTTGGAAAAGCCCTAGGAATTGCTTGATGAAGTCACCAAGCAATTGCCCAAGCCTGATATATAATAAGTAGTGGGTTGGTCTCCTGGTTATAATTTCTAGAGACCTTTCAGGATTTTCCCAATTAGTGGTTTTCATCGAATGCTGGGCCTGGCCTTCACCGACAAGCATATGAACTAGCTGATGTAAATAGGAGAAACCAGGTTGATAAGTTTGAATCATTATATTTAAATAGCTCAACAAATCTGTAAGGATCTTAAGTTATTTTGGGAAAATCTTGGACTATGGCTCGCAGTTCAGCTTTAGTCCAGAGAATATAAGAAAGTAAGAGTTTAGCCTCTAGATCCTCAGAAGGCTTAATTTTAAAGGGACAGGCTCTGTAAGTTCAGAGGAAAAGGGAGTGGGGAGAGTTTCAGAGGAAAAGGGAAGTCTGGTGAGAGAATTAGTATAGGGAATCTGAGAGTACAGAGGAGGTGTAGGCAGCATAGAAAGAAAGGAAGAAGATGGTGCCAGAGGTGTTTCCTGAGAAAAAGAAACCAAGGAAGAGGAGCAGGAGGCCTTAGAAGCCATTTGATCTTTCTTTAATTTGACTCAGTTAATGTCTTAATTTGTAGAGAGGCAATTTTAGGTTCCTGATAATATTTGGAAGGTTCAAAATAGGCATTTCATTCAGTTCTGGAAATTTTAGAGCTATAGTGGTCCAACTCAGTTTTAAGAAAATTAAGTTTGGGAATTTCAAAAGTTCCCTATAATGGCTATTGATATTCTAAACTGCCTTCAGTTTGGTTGAGCCATTTAGTTAGAAATGTGCATGAGAAAGACCACAGTTTTTAAACATAAAATCAGCTGGAATCCCTGGGTTGGAGGGAACACCCTCAAAATATTTAGGTAACTGAGACCCCATCTCTCAGAGGTTTTTCTCTAGAGTAAAAGAACAGTTTTCAAACAGCTTAAACAGCCTACAGCTCAAACAGCTCAATTCAAAAAACTTGCAACTGAAACAGCCTGCAGGCCTAATACCAGCCAGTTCTAAGGGAACAGCTTGGTCCTGGAGGAACCAGGCTGAAGACTTCTTAGCCAGTTCCCACAAAATAGCTGCTTTTCCAAAGGAATGGGCTTCTCAGCTAGTTTCAGTTGAAAGAGTCTGATCTCAAAATCAGACCAAGTGCCAAACGAGTACTTGCATACAGACAAGGCCTTAATCAGAAAGGACAAAACCCTAAAATAGATCCTGAACAAAGCCTGGAGAGCTTCAAAAGCAAAGAGGGGCATAAGCTTGGATCCAGAAGAAAGACATACCTTTAAATTCCAGGGTCAGTGAGAAAAGCAGTAAACCCAGTAGGCTCAATTGTGGGTACCATACCTGCTCACTCACACCAGCTCCCAAGCTGTCAGGGGTCTACTCTGGTCCCTGTACAGGCCACCAAAATGTTACCAAAAACAAATAGACTGCCAGTTATTTCTCCAGCAAAAAAATGGGTTTATTCAGGGTCAGCAAAGAATTGCAACTTCGAGTCTACAACCATGGTGAGCTATGTGCCAGTCTCCACACAGCAAAGGAAGGAGAGTGCTCTAATCCAAAGGAAAAGGAAGCTGGGAGGGCTGTAGTAAATCAAGAGTGCTTGGCTTTTCATTGGCTGAGACTTTGCCAGGAAAGAAGAGGAGTTTTTCTTCTTCCTGTTGGACTCTGCTATAGTCACAGGGCATGAGAGCTCCCCCTTCTGGTCTCCCAACTCTATTTAATTGAGGTTTCTGTTTATTAGTTTTCTTACAGGTATCGATATTATCTTAGAGATTTTCTTCTTTTTCTATTTCCCCAAAAAAAATTTAAGAGCATTGGAATAATCTATTCCTCAATGATGTAGTAGAATTACCTGTGAATTCATCTGGTCCTGGTGCTTTCTTGCTGTCTGGTTGTTTGGAGGATGTTACTTCTTTAAAAACTTTACTATTTTTTTAAATGACAATTTGTTTGTGTAGATATTTTGTTGTCTTCTAGAGACAGTTTAAGTAACTTTTATTTTTAGAAAATTATATATTTACTAGGGTTTCAAATTTATTTGCATACTTTTGAGAAAGGTAATCTCTATGTTTCTTTTAACTTCCCTTGTATTTGCAGTTATTGTCCCCCTTTATAATTTTTTATTTTCTTATTTTATATAGTTGTGTTTTTCCTTAAGTACATTATTTCTTCCTTCAAGGGACTAGCTCTTAGATGTAATATACTCTGCTCTTTTTTTTGGTTGTTTTTGGTTAAGAAATTTCTGCTTTTTTTTGATTAATTTCTACTTTTCACTTTCTTTAGGCTTATTATTATCCCTATTATCATTCAGTTCTTTTTATTAACTCCTTGAGTTGGATGTTACTTTTTTCATTTTTAGCCTTTTTTTATCATTCTACCTATGTAAGGCTATGAATTTTCCTCTGAGCAGTGCTTTAGTTGCACGCTATAGTTTCTGGTGTGTAATTATTTCTAAATTTGTTTTTGGCACAGAATTGAGTTAATCATTGTCTTGATTCATGGCACACTCTCATCATTGGTCAATGCACAGTCTTTTATTTACTTATGTGTTTATTCTGTTAACGTTTTTAAAGTTATAATTTTTATAATTATGGACCCACCAGCCAACATGGTCTTGACAATAGCCGATATCTACCTACATGGTCCTTCCCATCCCCTTTCACTGCCTCCTCCTCCCCCAGCTCAATCAGAGATAAGCATCATTCTCAATTCTTTGTTCTTCATTCCCTTGCTTTTCTTCTTGTGTAGTTTTATGACGTCTATCTATTCCCATATATATTCTTAAAATATATTTTATTGCAGATTTAAATTTTTTTCATTATTTTCTAAATATTCTGTCATTTTGATATTGATTCTCTTTGACCCAAGAGTTGTTTAAAAAGAGTTTTGTTTTCTCTTTGTTTTTCAGGTCTTAGGGTATTTTGTTTGTTTTGCTATCTCGATTTTTTAAGATTCTAGTTTTATAGAATTATGAGCAGAGAATGTTTTCTGCACTACTTTTACATTGTGGAATTTATTGATTTTTTTCTTTGGCTTAAAATATGGTCAATTGTGAATGCCACACAACTCATGTAGAAACAGCATACTGTCTATGTCTAGTATAGGTTTTGATACATATCAGTCAGATCTACCTCACTAATTATGTTATTTAGATCTTCTATATCATACTTTATTTGTTTCCGCTTAATCTGTCATGGGGGCAGAATTAAAACTTCCTGTTACTGAAGTATTTATTTTTCACCATATCTTACTTTTTTTTTTTTTTTTTGCTTCAGGTTGTTGGTTCTCTGCTAGTTGGTATTCTAACTTTTTGAAAATCATACTGTTAAAACATTATAAAGTACCATTCCTTGACTTCCTTAAGCTTTCCTTTTATTAATATTAAGGTTATGGCCCATTGCATTTACCAGTATTACTCTGCCCACCCTTTTATTCTCAGTTGTTCTGATTCCTTCATTTTAGGTAGGTCTCTATATAGCCTATAGTTGAATTTTGCTTTGTAATCCAGTTTAAAAGTCTTTTCCTCATCTTTGACTTCTGTTATGTGTTGAATTATATTGCCCAAAATGTGTATGTTGAGGTCCTAACCCCCAGTTCCTCAGAAAGTGATCTTATTTGGCAACCAGTTCATTGAAAATGTAATTAGTGGGACTTTCCCAGTGGCACAATGGTTAAGAATCCGCCAGCCAATGCAGGGGACATGGGTTCAAGCCCTCGTCCAGGAAGATCCCACATGCCGTGGAGCAACTAAGCCTGTGCGCCACAACTACTGAGCCTGCGCTCTAGAGCCCATGAGCCACTACTATTGAAGCCTGTGCACCTAGGGCCCATGCTCTGCAACAAGAGAAGCCACTTCAGTGAGAAGCCCGCGCACCACAACAAAGAGCAGCCCCTGCTCTCTGCAACTAGAGAAAGCCCGCACGCAGCAATGAAGACCCAACGCAGCCAAAAATAATAAATAAATAAATATGTAATTAGTTAAGATGAGATTATACTGGAAGGTGAGCCCCTGATCCAACATGACTGGTGTCCTTATGAAAGGGGAAAATGTGAACACAGATACATAGGGATAATGCCACATGAAGACTGGAGTTATGTTGCCACAAGCCAAGGAACTACCAAAAACTAGGAGGAAGACCTGGAATAGATCCTTCTCTAGAGCCTTCAGAGGGAGCATGGCCCTACTAACACTTATCTCAGACTTCTAGCCTCCATAATTATAAGACAATAAATTTCTGTTGATTGAGCCACTCAGTTTATGGTACTTTGTTACAGCAGCCTTGGCAAATTAATACAACTTCCTTGTAAATATAAGTTGATTCTCATTATTAGAATTTTATATCAATTTAAAAACTCTTTCTTATGCCTTCATAAGTAAAAATTCTTGGCAAATTGCTGAGGACCAGATATTGTAAGTGTTAACAGGATCTATAGGTGACTCCCTAAAATGTTCTAAATCTCTACAGCCCTAAGAAAAACCAGAGTAGCTTATACCTGTTCTAACACTGGCATCCTCCAAAAATCTCAAGTAAGCTAGCTAAAAGCCAGCCAGCTGAGCGTAACACCTCCTTTTCTTTTTTTTTTTTTTTTTTTTGATGTTGGGGGTAGGAGTTGAGTAATTTGTTTATTTATTTTTGCTGTTTTGGGTCTTCGTTTCTGTGTGAGGGCTTTCTCTAGTTGTGGCAAGCAGGGGCCACTCTAAATCACAGTGCGCAGGCCTCTCACTATCGTGGCCTCTCTTGTTGCGGAACACGGGCTCCAGACGCACAGGCTCAGTAGTTGTGGCTCACAGGCCTAGTTGCTCCGCGGCATGTGGAATCCTCCCAGACCAGGGCTCGAACCCGTGTCCCCTGCATTAGCAGGCAGATTCTCACCCACTGTGCCACCAGGGAAGCCCAACACCTCCTTTTCTTTTCAGGATTGTGAGACTTAATGTGAATCAAAGAATTGAAACCAGTAAGAGTCTCTCCAGCAAAAGAAAGGTAAACCTAGACTTCCTGTGACCTGACCCAGAGATACTGGGACTTGCCTGGCCATTTGTAAAAATGAAGCAACTTCTACTTCCTCCAGTAAGGGTAACTCTCTTGCCTAACTAGAAAAGGCTATGAATAAAATGAAGGTGCCTAAAGACCCTAATTGAGATAAGATCTAGATTGTTCTCATCTTGAGCATTAATTTGTAATTTAACTGTCTATGCTCTTACTGTCAACCAACAGGTTTGTTTTTTCTTTAAACTTTGATTACCAATATTTACTGCAATTTATTAAGCAGAGCTAGAGGACAGATGCAGCAGACTGGGTGGGCTCTGTAGTTAAGGATGGCTTGGTGCTACACCCCAGAGGTGCCCTGGATAAGGGCCTCCGAGAGACCACACAAGGATCCAAAGTGGCCTTATATATCCTTTCCTTCCTCCATCCTTTCCCTTCATGCTTCCACTTCTTCCCACCCAAGCCCAATTGCCATGGAGAAGAATACCAGATATATAATTTGAGGACTATGAACAGTGGCAATACTTTCAAGACAAAAATATGAACATCTAGTCCATACTTAGTATCAGGAATTTGGGTAGTTCCTAAACTCTGGCAGGAATGACCTCTGTTGAAAGAGAGGTAATGAGCGAACTGGAGATCAGAATTCCTCTATGTGAACATATGTAGCTCACATCTTACCTAAATATGCCTTCCAAAGGGGAGAACAAAAACATTGCATGCTGGTTATAAACTTTACCATTGGAAAGAATAAAATATAGTTCAAAGGAAAAATAAGCAAAAAAAATTTTTTACTTGATCCTGTATAAGCACTTATGTCAATATTTTTAAAATAAGCTTTATTTTTTATTAGATCAATTTTAGGTTCACAACAAAATTGAGTGGCAAGGACAGAGAGTTCCCATATACCCCCTTTCCTCACACATGTACAGTCTTCCCCAATATTGACATCCTGCACCCCAGTGGTACAGTTGATGAACCCACACTGACACATCATCACCTAAAGTATGTAGTTAACGTTAGAGTCCATTCTTGATGTTGTCCATTCTACGGGCTTTGACAAGTGTAGTATACAAAATAGTTTCTGCCCTAAAAATTCTCTGGGTTTGCCTACTTATCCCTCTCTTCCCCTAACCCCTGGCAACCACTTAACTTTTTACTGTCTCCATAATCTTACCTTTTCCAAAATGTCATGTAGTTGTAGTCACACAGTTTATAGCCTTCTTTAAATTGTTTCTTTCACTTAGAAATATTCATTTAAGTTTCCTCCATATCTTTACATGACATGACAGCTCATTTCTTTTTACTGCTGAATAATATTCCTTTATCTAGGTTACCACAGTTTACTTATCCATTCACCTAATGAAGAATATCTTGGTTGTTTCCAAGTTTTGATAATTATTAATAGAGCTGCTGTAAACATCTGTGTGCAGGTTTTGTGTGGACATAAGTTTTCAACTCCTTTGTGTAAATACTAAGGAGAACAATTGTTGGATGCTGTGGTAAGAGTATGTTTAGTTTTGTAAGAAACAGCCAAATGGTCTTCTAAAAGAGCTGTGTTATTTTGCATTCCCACCAGCAATGTATGAGAGCTTCTGTTGTTCCATGTCCTTGCCAGCATTTGATGTCAGTGTTCCAGATTTTGGCCATTCTAATAGGTGTACAGTGGTATCTCACTGTTATTTTAATTTGCAGTTCCCTGAGGATATATGTGGAGTATCTGTTCATGTGCTTATTTGCCATCTGTATATCTTCTTTAGTGAGGTGACTTTGAGGTCTTTGGTCCATTTTTTAATGGGGTTGTTGGTTTTCTTATTGTTGAGTGTTAAGAGTCCTGTGTATATTTTGGATTTCAGTCCTTTTTCAGATGTCCTCCAAATATTTTCTCCCAGTCTATGCCTTGTCTTCACATTCTCTTCACATTGTCTTTTTCAGAGCAGAAATTTTTAATTTTAATGAAGTTTGGCTTATCAGTTATTTCTTTTCATGGATATGTCTTTGGTCTTGGATATAAAAAGGTATCACCATACCAAAGGTCATCTAGGTTTTCTCCCATATTATCTTCCAGGAGTTTGATAGATTTGCATTTAACATTTAAGTCTGTAATCCATTTTGAGTTAATATTTGTGGAAGGTGTAAGGTCTGTGTCTAAATTCATTTTTGTGCATATAGATGCCAGTTGTTCCAGTACCATTTGTTGAAAAGACTGTTTTGCTCCATTATATTTCCTTTGCTCCCTTGTCAAAGATTAGTTGGCCATATTTCTGAGGATCTATTTCTAGACTCTCTATTCTGTTTCATTGATCTATTTGCCTCTTCTTTCCCCAATACCACACTGTCTTGATTAATGCTGTATAGTAAGTCTTCAAGTTGGTTAGTGTTAGTCCTTCAAATTTGTTCTTCTCCTTTAATATTGTGTTGACTATTCTGGGTTTTTTGCCTCTCCATGTAAACTTTAGAATCAGTTTGTCAATATCCATAAAATAACTTGCTGGGATTGTGACTGAGATTGCATTGAATCTATAGACCAATTGGGAAGAACTGACATCTTGATAATATTGAATCTTCCTACCCATGAATATGTAATATCTTTCCATTTATTTAATTTTTTGATATCTTTCATCAGAGTTTTGTAGTTTTCCTAATATAGATCTTATACATATTTTGTTAGGTATATACCTAAGCATTTTATTTTGGGAGGTGCTAATATAAAGGGTAATGTATTTTTAACTTCAAATTCTACTTGTTCATTGATGGTATATAGGAAAGCAGTTGGCTTTTGCATATTAACCTTGTATCCTGCAATCTTGCTATAATCACTTGTTAGTTCATGAAGGTTTGGTGAGTGTTGTTGTTTTTTTTTTTTTTTTGGTTGATTCTTTTGGATTTTCTACATAGATGATCATGTCATCTGTGAACAAAGGCAGTTTTATGTCTGCCTTCCCAATCTGTATACCTCTCTTTTATTTTCTTTTCTTGTCTTATTACATTAGCTAGAACTTCCATTGTGATGTAAAAAAGCAGTGGTGAGAAGGGACATCCTTGCCTTGCTCTTGATCTTAGTAGGAAAGCTTTGAGTTTCTCACCATAAGTATGATGTTAGCTGTAGGGTTTTTGTAGATGTTCATTATCAAGTAGAGAAAGTTCCTCTCTATAACTAATTTGTTCAGAGTTTTTATCATGAATGAGTGTTGGATTTTGTCAAATCTTTTTTGCATTTATTGGTATGACCATGTGATTTTTCTCCTCTAGTCTGTTGATGTGATGGATTACATTAATTGATTTTTGAATGTTGAACCAGCCTTGCATACCTAGGATAAATCTCCCGTTGTCATGGTGTATAATTCTTTTTATACATTGTTGGATTTAATTTGCTAATACATTGTTGAAGATTTTTGCTTCTGTGTTCATGAGAGATATTGATGTAGTTCTGCTTTCTTGTAATGTCTTTTTCTAGTTTTGCTATTCGGGTAATGCTGGTCCCACAGAATGAGTTAGAAAATATTCCTTTTGCTTTTATCTTCTGAAAGAGATGAGATTGTAAAGAACTGGTAAAATTTCTTCCTTAAATGTTTGGGAGAATTCACCAGTGAACCCATCTGGGCCTTATACTTTCTGTTTTGGAAAGGTATTTATTTAATCTCTTTCATAGATATAGGTCTATGCAGACTGTCTATTTCTTCTTATAGTTGAGTTTTGGCAGATTGTGTCTTTCAAAGAATCTACATTTCATCTAGATTATCAAACTTGTAAGCATAGAGTTGTTTATAACATTCCTTTATTATCCTTTTAATGTCCATGTGGTGATGTTTCCTCTTTCAGTTTTGATATTAGTAATTGTTTGTTCTCTCTTTTTTCTTAGTTAACCTGGCTTGAGGCTTAATGATTTTTTTGATCTTTTCAAAGAACTAGATTTCTGTTTTGTTGATTTTCTCTATTGATAGCCTGTTTTCAATTTCATTGATTTCTGCTCTGATTATTATTATTTCTTTTCTTCTGCTTGCTTTGGATTCAATTTGCTCTTATTTTTTTCTGGTTTCCTATGTGGAAGCTCATACTATTGATTTTTTCTTTTCTAATATATGCATTCAATGCTATAAATTTTCCTCTAAGCACTACTTTACACATCTCACAAATTTTAATAGTGTTTTCATTTTCTTTCAGTTCAAAATATTTTCAAAATTTATCTTGAAATTTCTTCTTTGACCCATGCATTGTATAGAAGTATCTTGTCTAATCTTCAAGGATCTTGGGATGTTCCAGATATCTCTCTGTTATTGATTTCTAGTTTAATTCTATTGTGGTCTGAGAGCAGACATTATATGATTTCTATTATATTATATTTGTTGAGGTGTGTTTTATTGACCAGAATGTGGACTATCTTGGTGACTATTCCATGTGAGCTTCAGAAGAATGTGTATTCTACTGTTTTTTGGATGAAGTTGCCTATGGATTATATCCAGTTAATTGATGGTGCTGTTGAGTTCAGCTTTGTCCTTACTGATTTTCTGCTTGCTGGATCTGTCCATTTCTGACCAGAGGGGTGTTGAGGTCTCCAACTATAATGGTATATTCATGTATTTCTCCTGGTATTTCTGCAATGGACTGAATGTTTATGTCCCCCATAAAAAATTATATGTTAAAATCCTAAGCCCCAAGGTGATGGTATTAGGAGATAGGACCTTTGGGAGGTGATTTGGGCATGGGGGTGGAGCCCTCATGAATAGGATTAGTGCCCTTATAAAGAGACTCCAGAGAACTCTCTTGCTTCTTCTACCATGTGAGGTTACAGCAAAAAATATTTGTCTATGAACCAGGAAGCGGGCTCTCACTAGACGCCAAGTCTGCCTGCATCTTGATCTTTTACTTCCCAGCCTGCAGAACAGTGATAAATAAATGTTTGTAGTTTATAAGCCACTCTGTTTATGGTATTTCTGTTATTGTAGCCCAAATGGACTAAGACAAGTTCTATTTGGTTTTGCCTCACATATTTTGACAATCTATTGTTAGGCACATTCGTATGAAGGATTGTTATGTGTTCCTGGAGAATTGACCCCTATATCATTATGTAATACCCCTCTTCATCCCTGAAAACTTTACTTTCTCTGTAGTCTGTTTTGTCTGAAATTAATATAATGACTTCTGCTTCCGTTTGATTAATGTAAGCATGCACTATCTTTATCATTTTACCTTTAATCTATACATGTCATTATATTTAAAGTAGGCTTCTTGGACTTCCCTGGTGGTACAGTGGTTAAGAATCGCCTGCCAATGCAGGGGACACGGGTTCGAGACCTGGTCTGGGAAGATCCCACATGCTGCGGAACAACTAAGCCTGTGTACTACAACTACTGAGCTTGCGCTTTACAGCCTGCGAGCCACAACTACTGAGCCCACGTGCCACAACTACTGAAGCCCGTGCACCTAGAGCCCATGCTCTGCAACAAAGAGAAACCACTGCAGTGAGAAGCCCACGCACCACAACAAAGAGTAGCCCCCACTCACCGCAACTAGAGAAAGCCTGCGTGCAGCAACAAAGACCCAACGCAACCAATAAAAATAAATAAATAAAATTTTAAAAAATAAACTAAAGTAGGCTTCTGTAGACAACATATAGTTGGGTCTTATTCCTATCCACTCTGACAATCTCAGACTTTTAATTGGTGTATTTAGACCATTGACATTTAAAGAGATTATTGATATAGTTGGATTAATGTCTAACATATTATTATTTGCTGCCCTTTTTCTTTGTTCTTATTTTGTCTTCTACTGTTTTTCTGCCTTTTGTGGTTTTATTTGAGCATTTTATATGATTCCATTTTCTCTCTTTTCTTAGTATATCAATTATACTTATTTCTGAATTTTTTTAGTGGTTTCCCTTGAATTTTCAATATGCCTTTACAGTTAAACCAAGTCCACTTTCAAATAACACTATAATATTTCCTGGGTAGTACAAGTACTCTGTAATAACAAAATATTCCCACTTTTTCCCTCCTGTTCCTTATATCATTATTTCTTGTACCATTCATTTATATATTAGCATACATAAGCATATGTATATATACATAAGCATTCATAATCAAATAGTTGGAGCTATTATTTTGAACAAACTCTTACCTGTTGCATCAATTAAGAATAAAAGTTTTTATTTTACCTTCATTATTCATTCTCCAATACTCTTTATATAGATCCAAGTTTCTGACTTGTATCATTTTCCTTCTCCCTGAAGAATTTCTTTTAACATTTCTTATACAGCAAGTCTATTGGCAACAAATTCCTTCAATTTTTGTTTGTTTGTTAGAATCTATTTCTCCTTCACTTTTTTTTTTTTTTTTGCGGTACGCGGGCCTCTCACTGTTGTGGCCTCTCCCATTGCGGACCACAGGCTCTGGACGCGCAGGCTCAGCAGCCATGGCTCACGGGCCCAGCTGCTCTGCGGCATGTGGGATCTTCCCGGACTGGGGCACGAACCCGTGTCCCCTGCATCGGCAGTCAGACTCTCAACCACTGCACCACCAGGGAAGCCCCTCTCCTTCACTTTTGAAGGACAGTTTCATAGAGTACAGAATTCTGGTTGGTGAGTTTTTTCTCTCAACACTTGAAATATTTCACTCCACTCCCTTCTTGCTTGCATGGTTTCTGAGAAGTCAAATGTAATTCTTATTTTTGCTTCTGTAGAGGTAAGGTGTTTTTCCCTCTGGCTTCTTTATCTTTGTTTTTCTGCAGTTTGAATATGATGTGCCTAGGTGTAGTGTTTCATTACTTAATCTGCTTGGTGTTCTCTTAGCTTCCTCGATCTGTCATTTGGTGTCTGTCATTAATTTGGGGAAATTCCCAGTCATTATTCCTTCAAATATTTCTTCTGTTTCTTTCTCTCTTTCTTCTCCTTCTGGTATTCCCATTAAGTATATGGTACACCTTCTGTAGTTGAGGCACTATTTTTGGATATTCTGTTCTGTGTTTTTTCAGCCTTTTCTCCTCTTTGCTTTTCAGTTTTGGAAGTTTCTATTGGCATATCCTCAAGCTCAGAGGTTCCTTCCTTAGCCATGTCCAGTCTACTGATGAGTCCATCAGAGACATTATTTCATTTCTTTTACAGCATTTTTGATCTCTAGCAGTTCTTTTTGACTCTTTCTTAGAATTTCCATCTCTGATTACATTACCCAGCTGTTCTTGCATGTTGTCTGCTTTATCCATTAGAGCCCTTGGCATACTCCTCATAATTGTTTTGAATTCATGGTCTGATAATTCCAACACTCCTGCCAATATCTGAGTCTGGTTCTGGTACTTGCTCTCTCTCCTCAAACTGTGTTTTTTGCCTTTTAATATGTCTTGTACTTTTTTGTTGAAAGGTAGATATGATGTACTGGGTAAAAGAAACTGTAACAAATAGGCCTTTAGTAATGTAGTGGTAAGATGTGCAGGGAAGGGAAGTATTCTATAGTCTTATGATTAGGTTTCAGGCCTTTGGTGAGCCTGTGCCCCTGGACTGTGAAATTCACCAGTGCTAGTTTTTTTCCTCCCTTTGGTGGAACGGGATGGCTAGGGGGGGCTGGGCTTTTGTATTTCCCTTCCTTCATGTGGAAGCTCAGAAGGGACTGGAGCTGGATATTTCCTTTCCTCCATGGGGGTTAGGCTCTGATAATCCCAGCAGGTTAGGCCCTAGCAAAAAAAGTTTCTCCTGAGGGCCTGTCTTGTTAAGAAGAACAGAATGCTGTGGACTTATTTCAAAATGGTTCTTTTCCCCTCCCCCTGCCTAAAGCACCAGGAGATTATTCTCTAATCCTCACTGTGAGCACCTGGTAGAGCTATGGGAGTCAAAAGTCACAAAAGACAAAGTGTAAGGGTTACTTCCCTGTGTGCCCCCCACCCATGCCTGGGATCCCCCTGGAGTTTTTATATCTCAGACTTGTTCACCCTGAGCCTCCAGCAGTTCCTCTGGTACAGTTCAGTTTTTCCTACCCCAGTACTGGCTCCCTCAGAGGTTGCTGCTTGTGGCTTTCTGTCCAGTAAGTTGTGATTCTCCATATCTGTCTGTCTCTCCAATTTGGGGGGCATCAGTTTGCACTGTGATCTTACTTCTCTGATTGATCTAAGAGGAGTTGTTGATTTTTCAGTTTGTTCAGCTTTTCACTTGTTAGGACTGAGTGGCAAATTCTAAGCTTTTTACATGCTGAACAGGAAACTGGAAGTCCTTACGTCAGTATTTTAAAATCAGTGTAGAGGTAATAATCAGTTCATCCTGACAAAATTCCTCTTGGGCAAATCAGCATGACTCTGAGGTGATGGTTAAAACCCAACTGGCAGAGATGTTAAGCAGGTTACCCAAGGCCACACAGCAGGCTAAAAGCTGAGCAGGGATTAGAGATCTGGAGAGCCTGACTCCCAGCCCTGTATGCAGACTATACCACCTGTAAACAAACTAGCTAACAGCCAAATCAGGTAAATGTGCCTGAAGTGAGTCACCTGTGGCTGCCAAACTTGGCCTCTTTGCACAATCAGTAAGCTAAGGATCCAAAAGTCAGGGCCTTTTGCACACATGTCATCACAAAACCCATCCCTGAGAGGCTGTGCTCCAAGGAGCAGGGGACTGACCATCTTCGGTGGTCACCACAGTGATTGTCCATTGCATTTGTATGGTCCTTCTCAGTTTCTGAAACACTTTTATGTAATTTATCTCGGATGTTCCTTCCAACTATACTAGAAGACTGTAAAATACAGTCTCTGTTTTGTTTTTAAAAGTGTGGTGAGCCAAGGAGGCCAACAAACCAGTGCTGGGAGCTGAATCTTGCCCTAATGAGTATAAAGAAATAAGCAGAAGGCCTCGTCTCCAGATGGACATAGGAGGTGATCTCTGAGGTCTAAGTAGGACAGACAGCATTGCCCTGGCAGGGGTCAAGGTGGAGACTCAGCATAGGTAAGGGAACTGTGCACCTCCTGGTTACCAGTATCATCTTCATCATTTGGAAACTTCCTGGGAGACATGTAGTATTAGGGGTATAATATGCTTGGCCATGACTAGGGTATTAAAAGTCCTTCCCAAACCCAAATGAACCATCTTCCTGTTTCTTCCTATCTCAGTCTTCCTTTTGCTATTATGTTAACCTCCACCCAGGGCCCCTGGCCTCACCCTCCCAGTCACCTCTGGCCTCCTGCACTCAGTCTCCTCCAGTCCTCTAAATTCATCAGCAGGCAGAATGCTACCTCTTGGGTCTCCCTGATCACTTACCCCTCAGTCCTTAACTGAGCTAGAGCCACCCACCCAACTATTCTTTACTACAGTGGTCATCCAACAACATACCTGAGAAGTTACAGAAATGTTACAGAAATTAAACTAGGGCTGTGAACAGCAGTGTTTAAAAGTAGAAGTAGAATTATGTCATCATGTCAGTATACAAGGTATCCTCCCCTTCTTCTGGACACATGGTTAGACTACATTTCCCAGTCTTCCTTGCGGTTATGTACAGACGTGTAACTAAATTCTTTCCAATGAAGTGAGTGGAAGTGTTGTATACTCTTTATTTTTTTGAATTTTATTTCTTTTTCTATACAGCAGGTTCTTATTAGTCATCAATTTTATACACATCGGTGTACACATGTCAATCCCAATCTCCCAATTCATCACACCACCAACCCCCTCTCCTGTGCCACTTTCCCCCCTTGGTGTCCATACATTTATTCTCTATATCTGTGTCTCAATTTCTGCCCTGCAAACCGGTTCATCTGTACCATTTTTCTAGGTTTCACATACATGCGTTAATATACGATATTTGTTTTTCTCTTTCTGACTTACTTCACTCTGTATGACAGTCTCTAGATCCATCCATGTCTCAACAAATGACCCAATTTCGTTCCTTTTTAAGGCTGAATAATATTCCACTGTATATATGTACCACATCTTCTTTATCCATTTGTCTCTTGATGGGCATTTAGGTTGCTTCCATGACCTGGCTATTGTAAATAGTGCTGCAATGAACATTGGGGTGCATGTGTCTTTTTGAATTATGGTTTTCTCTGGGTACATGCCCAGTAGTGGGATTGCTGGATCATATGGTAATTCTATTTTTAGTTTTATAAGGAACCTCCATACTGGTCTCCATAGTGGCTGTATCAATTTACATTCCCACCAACAGTGCGAGAGGGTTCCCTTTTCTCCATACCCTCTCCAGCATTTGTTGTTTGTAGATTTTCTGATGATGCCCATTCTAACTGGTGTGAGGTGACACCTAATTGTAGTTTTGATTTTCATTTCTCTAGTAATTAGTGATGTTGAGCATCGTTTTATGTGCCTGCTAGCCATCTATATGTCTTCTTTGGAGAAATGTCTATTTAGGTCTTCTGCCCATTTTCTGATTGGGTTGTTTGTTTTTTTAATATTGAGCTGCATGAGCTGTTTATATATTTTCGAGATTAATCCTTTGTCCGTTGATTCAGTGGCAAATGTTTTCTCCCATTCTGAGGGTTGTCTTTTCGTCTTGCTTATGGTTTCCTTTGCTGTGCAAAACCTTTGAAGTTTCATTATGTCCCATTTGTTTATTTTTGTTTTTATTTCCTTTACTCTAGGAGGTGGATCAAAAAAGATCTTGCTGTGGTTTATGTCAAAGAGTGTTCTTCCTATGTTTTCCTCTAAGAGTTTTATAGTGTCCAGTCTTACATTTAGGTCTCTAATCCATTCTGAGTTTGTTTTTGTGTATGGTGTTAGGAAGTGTTCTAATTTCATTCTTGTACATGTAGCTGTCCAGTTTTCCCAGCACCACTTATTGAAGAGACTGTCTTTTCTCCATAGTATATCCTTGCCTCCTTAGTCATAGATTAGTTGACCATAGGTCCAGGGGTTTATCTCTGGGCTTTCTATCTTCTTCCATTGATCTATGTTTCTGTTTTTGTGCCAGTACCATATTGTCTTGATTACTGTAGCTTTGTAGTATAGTCTGAAGTCAGGGAGTCTGATTCCTGCAGCTCCGTTTTTTTCCCTCAAGACTGCTTTGGCTATTCGGGGTCTTTTGTGTCTCCACACAAATTTTAAGATTTTTTTGTTCTAGTTCTGTAAAAGATGCCATTGGTAATTTGATAGGGATTGCATTGAATCTGTAGATTGCTTTGGGTAATATAGTCATTTTCATAATATTGATTCTTCCAATCCAAGAACATGGTATATTTCTCCATCTATTGGTATCATCTTTTATTTCTTTCAACAGTGTCTTGTAGTTTTCTCAATATAGGTCTTTTGTCTCCCAAGGTAGGTTTATTCCTAGGTATTTTATTTTTTTTGTTGCAGTGGTAAATGGGAGTGTTTCCTTAATTTCCCTTGCAGATTTTTCATCATTAGTGTATAGGAATGCAAGAGATTTCTGTGCATTAATTTTGTATCCTGCAACTTTACCAGATTCGTTGATTAGCTCTAGTAGTTTTCTGGTGGCATCTTTAGGATTCTCTGTGTATAGTATCATGTCATCTGCAAACAGTGACAATTTTACTTCTTCTTTTCCAATTTGTATTCCTTTTATTTCTTTTTCTTCTCTGATTGCCGTGGCTAGGACTTCCAAAACTATGTTGAATAATAGTGGTGAGAGTGGACATCCTTGTCTTGTTCCTGATCTTAGAAGAAATGGTTTCAGTTTTTCACCATTGAGAATGATATTTGCTGTGGGTTTTTCGTATATGGCCTTTATTATGTTGAGGTAGGTTCCCTCTATGCCCACTTTCTGGAGTGTTTTTATCATAAATGCGTGTTGGATTTTGTCAAAAGCTTTTTCTGCATCTATTGAGATGATCATATGGTTTTTATTCTTCAATTTGTTAATATAGTGTATCACATTGATTGATTTGCATATATTGAAGAATCCTTGCATCCCTGGGATAAATCCCACTTGATCATGGTGTATGAACCTTTTAATGTGTTGTTGGATTCTGTTTGCTAGTATTTTGTTGAGGATTTTTGCATCTCTATTCATCAGTGATATTGGTCTGTAATTTTCTTTTTTTGTAGTGTCTTTGTCTGGTTTTGCTATCAGGGTGATGGTGGCCTCATAGAATGAGTTTGGGAGTGTTCCTTCCTCTGCAATTTTTGGGAAGAGTTTGAGAAGGATAGGTGTTAGCTCTTCTCTAAATGTTTGGTAGAATTCACCTGTGAAGCCAACAGGTCCTGGGCTTTTGTTTTTGGAAGATTTTTAATCACAGTTTCAATTTCATTACTTGTGATTGGTCTGTTCATATTTTCTATTTCTTCCTGGTGCAGTCTGGGAAGGTTAGACCTTTCTAAGAGTTTGTCCATTTCTTCTAGGTTGTCCATTTTATTGGCATAGAGTCGCTTGTAGTAGTCTCTTAGGATGCTTTGTTTTTACACGGTGTGTGTTGTAACTACTCCTTTTTCATTTCTAATTTTATTGATTTGAGTAGTCTCCCTCTTTTTCTTGATGAGTCTGGCTAATGGTTTATCAATTTTGTTTATCTTCTCAAAGAACCAGCTTTTAGTTTTATTGATCTTTTCTATTGTTTTCTTTGTTTCTATTTCATTTATTTCTGCTCTGATCTTTATGATTTCTTTCCTTCTGCTAACTTTGGGTTTTGTTTGTTCTTCTTTCTCTAGTTCCTTCATGTGTAAGGTTAGATTGTTTACTTGAGATTTTTCTTGTTTCTTGAGGTAGGCTTGCATAGCTATAAACTTCCTTCTTAGAACTGCTTTTGCTGTATCCCAAAGGTTTTGGATCATCATGTTTTCATTGTCATTTGTCTCTAGGTATTTCTTGATTTCCCCTTTGATTTCTTCAGTGATCTCTTGGTTATCTAATAACGTATTGTTTAGCCTCCATGTGTTTGTGTTTTTTACTTTTTTTCCCCTGTCATTCATTTCTAATCTTATAGCATTGTGGTCAGAAAAGATGCTTGATATGACTTCAATTTTCTTAAATTTACTGAGGCTTGATTTGTGGCCAAGATGTGATCTATCCTGGAGAATGATCCATGTGCACCCAAGGGGAAAGAGTAATCTGCTCTTTTTGGATGGAATGTTGTATAAATATCAATTAAATCTATCTGATCTATTGTGTCATTTAAAGCTTCTGTTTCCTTATTTATTTTCATTTTGAATGATCTGTCCATTGGTGTAAGTGAGGTGTTAAAGTCCCCCACTATTATTGTGTTACTGTCGATTTCCTCTTTTAGAGCTCTTAGCAGCTGCCATATGTATTGAGGTGCTCCTATGTTGGGTGCATATATATTTTTAATTGTTATATCTTCCTCTTGGATTGATCCCTTGATCATTATGTAGTGTCCTTCCTTGTCTCTTGTAACATTCTTTATTTTAAAGTCTGTTTTATCTGATATGAGTATTGCTACTCCAGCTTTCTTTTGATTTCCATTTGCATGGAATATCTTTTTCCATCCCCTCACTTTCAGTCTGTATGTGTCCCTTGGTCTGAAGTGGGTGTCTTGTAGACAGCATATAGATGGCTCTTGTTTTTGTATCCATTCAGCAAGCCTGTGTCTTTTGGTTGGAGCATTTAATCCATTCACATTTAAGGTAATTATTGATATGTATGTTCCTGTGAGGATTTTCTTAATTGTTTTGGGTTTGTTTTTGTAGGTCCTTTTCTTCTCTTGTGTTTCCCACTTAGCATTAGTTCCTTTAGCATTTGTTGCAGAGCTGGTTTGGTGGTGCTGAATTCTCTTAGCTTTTGCTTGTCTGTAAAGCTTTTGAATTCTCCATCGAATCTGAATGAGATCCTTGCGGGGTAGAATAATCTTGGTTGTAGCTTCTTCCCTTTCATCGCTTTAAGTATATCATGCCACTCCCTTCTGGCTTTTAGAGTTTCTGCTGAGAAATCAGCTGCTTATCTTATGGGAGTTCCCTTGTTATGTTATGTGTCGTTTTTCCCTTGTTGCTTTCAATAATTTTTCTGTGTCTTTAATTTTTGCCAATTTGATTACTGTGTGTCTTGGCATGTTTCTTGGGTTTATCCTCTATGGGACTCTCTGAACTTCCTGGACTTGGGTGGCTATGTCGTTTCACATGTTAGGGAAGTTTTTGACTATAATCTCTTCAAATATTTTCTTGGGTCCTTTCTCTCTCTCTTCTCCTTCTGGGACCCCTATAATGTGAATATTGTTGATTCAATGTTGTCCTAGAGGTCTCTTAGGCTGTCTTCATTTCTTTTCATTCTTTTTTCTTTATTGTGTTCCGTAGCAGTGAATTCCACCATTCTGTCTTCCAGGTCATTTATCCGTTCTTCTGCCTCAGTTATTCTGCTATTGATTCCTTCTAGTGTAGTTTTCATTTTAGTTATTTTATTGTTCATCTCTGTTTGTTTGTTCTTTAACTCTTGTAGGTCTTTGTTAAACATTTCTTGCATCTTCTTGATCTTTACCTCCATTCTTTTTCCGAGGTCCTGGATCATCTTCACTATCATTATTGTGAATTCTTTTCCTGGAAGGTTGCCTATCTGCACTTCATTCAGTTGTTTTTCTGGGGTTTTATCTTGTTTCTTCATCTGGTACGTAGCCCTCTGCCTTTTCATCTTGTCTATCTTTCTGTGAATGTGTTTTTTGTTCCACAGGCTGCAGGACTGTAATTCTTCTTGTTTCTTCTCTCTGCCGTCTGGTGGATGAGGCTATCTAAGAGGCTTGAGTAAGTTTCCTGATGAATGGGAGTGGTGGTGGGTAGAGCTGGGTGTTGCCTGATGGGCAGACCTCAGTAAAACTTTAATCTGCTTGTCTGCTCTTGGGTGTGGCTGGGTTCCCTTCCTGTTGGTTGTTTGGCCTGAGGCAACCCAACACTGGAGCCTACCCCGGCTCCTTGGTGGGGCCAATGGCGGACTCTGGGAGGGCTCATGCTAAGGAGTACTCCCCAGAATCTCTGCCACCAGTGTCCTTGTCCTCAGGGTGAGACACAGCCACCTCCCACCTCTGCTGGAGACCCTCCAACAGTAGCAGGTAGGTCTGGTTCCGTCTTCTATGGGGTCACTGCTCCTTCCCCTGGGTCTGATACGCACACTGCTTTGTGTGTGCCATCCAAGAGTGAGTCTCTATTTCCCCCAGTCCTGTCAGAGTCCTGCAATCAAATCCCGCTAGCCTCCAAAGTCTGATTCTCTAGGAATTCCTCCTCCCGTTGCCGGAACTCCAGGTTGGGAAGCCTGATGTGGGGCTCAGAACCTTCACTCCAGTGGGTGGACTTCTATGGTATAAGTGTTCTCCAGTTTGTGAGTCACCCACCCAGCAGTTACGGGATTTGATTTTATTGTGATTGCGCCCCTCCTACCATCTCATTGTGGCTTCTCCTTTGTCTTTGGATGTGGGGTGTCTTCCTTGGTGAGTTCCAGTATCTTCCTTTCGATGATTGTTCAGCAGTCAGTTGTAATTCTGGCGTTCTCGCAAGAGGGAGTGAGAGGACGTTCTTCTACTCCGCCATTTTGGTTCTGGGCAGCTGGGAGGTTTTGATACGAAGGTAAAGCTCATAGGATATCTGTATACTCTTTAAAGACCTATGCGATAAAAATTCTTCTCTGTTGTCCCACACATTTTCTGTGGACTGTATGATGTGGCCCTAAGGGTTGGCAGAGTCACAGGGTCTAAGAAGCCTGGGTTCCTTAACCACCTTTATGGAAAAGAGCTCTGCTCCAGCCAGGAGCACCTGCCTTGAACAGTTACATGAGAAACGAACTTCTATTGTGCTTGCGCCTTTATACATTTAGGGCGTATTTGTGATAGTAGTTCAGCCTACCCTAACTGATAAACCCATCAAGTGACTGAAAGCAGGTAAAGCCATCACTAAGCCCTTACCTGACCCCGGAGAAGCATATAATTGAAAAGGAAAAAATATCTGCCTGATGACAAACGGAAAAAAAAAGCCATAGGTGAATGTGAATTATATTTGTATAAAATGGGATGGGGAACCTTTGTGTGATGAAGGTTCTTGCAGCAAAGAACCTTTCGGGTTTTTAATAGCTAACAGTCTCAGTGTGAGCTACTGTCACCCAGTGGATGAAAAAATATTCCTTGAGGACAGGTTCCTTGTTAATGGATGGGGCTGACACATACTAGGTAAATAAGAAATACTTAACTTCAATCAAATCAAGATCAAAGTAGGATAGAGTCTCAACACCAGCACATTTCTAGAAATGGAACATAGCCAGTTTTGAGAGCCAAACTTTAAAAGAGATATTAACAAAGTCAAATGTCCAGAGAAAGGAAGGGGATCAAGGGTAGTAAAGTCTGAAACCATGTCAGATGAGGAGTATTAAGGGAGTGTAAATGTCTAACCTTAAAGGAGTGTGTGTGCGGGCACACGTGCATGTGTTTATGCGTGTGTGTGTGTGTGTGTGTGTGTGTGTGTGTGTGTGAAGGGAGAGGGAGGGAAGAAGAGAGGTAGTGAGAACCACAATTGCCTTTCAGTAATTTGAAGGGTTGTCATGGAGAAGAGGCACTGTGTTCCACATCCCTTAAAATGTAAAACTGGAACTGAACTTCTGCCTTATGTAGAAAGAGCTTTCCAACAAGTACAGCTCTTGGACAATGGAACAGCCTGCCTTGGAAAGGACTAAACTTCCCCTCAGAGGAAGTATTTCATCCAAAGCTGGCTGCTGCCAATTGAGGACATTGTAGAAGGTTATCCTGCACTGGGTGTTAGATGAGGCAGTGAAGGTCTCTTCCAAAGGCTTCAGGACCCTGTGAAAGATAGTCCTCCAGAAACTTACACTAATAGGACATTCAGGAGATTCTCTGTTTTGGGATCACCTGCAGTTTCCAACAGTCTCTGTACCAACTCTTAGTCTTTCCTGTGAGGGGGACTCTGGCTGGGTAGAAGATGAAGGGGCAAAAGAGATCTGGGAGAAAGGAAACCAAATGCTAAGTCAGAGAATACATGATCTAGTTATTTTATTCAAAGTCTAGTTTCGGGAGTGGGGGTGCAGCTGATAGAGAGAGACAAAGCCATTAGCCCCTCAATATGTCCCCTACCAAATTACACCCGTTTAGTGGAAGTTCTAGTCCAGAACACTCCTGGAAAGATAAAGCTCACCTGGTCTTAAGAGAGCAGTACCTGGTAAGTCGAAGGAAAGACTGACTTTACCTTGTAGGTTCCTTATGATGATCAGGCCCAGTTAGAGACAAAGGCCCCAAAAAAGCAGTATGAGAGTATCCAGGGTGTTGGGGAACTGCAGAGGTACGAGGAGGAGTGGGGAAGAGTTTTGCCTACCTTGCAGTTTAGCCTGGGGCCTTGGTGTATCTCTGAGAACTTTCTGGGCTGATAATATTGTTTGCCAGCACTCAAGTTGGGATGTCAGGACTTGTTTGTAAACTGCAAACACCTTACTACAGCTCAGCCCAGTCTTCCCCATCTAGGTCAGTCTGGTCTCCTTGGGTTTAAGCCTGGGAGAAAGGGAGAAGGAACAGAAGGATGCTAACTGTGCTAAATATCTTCCCATGAAGGAAGAGCCTATCGGTTACCCATTCTCACGTGAGCCCCACAGTCCCACACTTTATCTCTTCCATGTCCAGTATGATTATTCTACAACTTCTCTATCGGGGAGTTACCTAACCCATTCACACTGGCTGGCTCCTAAACACCCAGAAACCTAGCAGAGATTACTGGACAGTACAGAAACCTAAGACAGAGGACAGGTAGGCACTACAAGCTGTCTGAGGGGAAATTATGGTGAACTGCATCGTCGAGAAAGAGGAAATGAATTTGAATTTTGAAGAATGAGCAGGACTCAGTCATGCAAAGAGAAGTGAGGGAATTTCAGGTGGAGAGACTATACAAGGAGAAGAGAGTATAAAAGAGTATGTTAGGAGCCAATGTGTGGAAGAGTCAGACTGGAAGGATCTACTGAGGGAACTCAGTGGTTGGTGCAACACTTCTCACAACCTTCAGCTTCCGTGCACCATTCCAACCCCATCCATGATTGTTTGGGAGTCTCTAGGTAGGAGTAGGCATTCTATGGTTGAGGCCGGTAGATTAGGGAATGCATAGAAAAGGTTTATCTGCAAAGAATCTGGCAAAACCTCCATGAAATTTTCACGTCAAATGGAGAAAAGTTGACTGGCTAGAAGTATGGTTAAATAAATTTATAGCTGGTTCAATCACGGACCAAAATTATACTCATCTCTTGCCCCAAATCTGCCACTGCTCTTGTTTTCCTTATCGCTACCATTGGCCATTCACCCAGTAGAAGTGGTAGTGGATCCTTAAAAAAGTCACCTCACACCCAGATCAGTGTATCTCTGGAGTTTCCCATGGTATGAGTTGTCACAGTAGAGGTACTTAAAGGCAGTCAACTTTCTCTAGGACCTAAATGCAGGCCATGAAACACCACGGTCCTATATATTTCACATAGTATGTGGGACCCTTGTATTTTCCATTTCTAGGGTAGTGAAAACCTTTTATTCAAATTGACATCTAGGTATGCTAGACTGCTTAAATAAATTAATGTTTCCATTTAGACCAACTCATGTGGTAAGAATAAGAAGCTCAAGTGCCAACGCCCCACATAATGTTCTTGCCATTGAAAACTGTGAATTATGTCTATGTTTTCCTACTAACACTCACTGACCAGCATAATCATAGTGATCGACCTATATCTAGCATTTTGTGTAAAACATATAAATGAGAAGACAACAGTAAAAGTTTAGAGAAGAGAAGACTGGTCATAGGATGGAAGGAATGGTGGGAGATGTTTTTACAGTTCAAGATACAAATAAAGATGGCTATTTTGTTCTTTAAAGGCAGTAGGTCTACTGAGAAATAAGTAAAAATTTAAAAGATTATGTAATATAAAGAATGACCTGGAAATATGGAACATAGTGGATCAAAAAGTACCAAACCAGCAGAGTTCAGCACACAAAATTATAAAGTGCCAAGGCATCTTCTCTAACATTACTTTGAAAGGTTGAGAATCACATTGCTGGTGATTCTTGAAGAATAAGGATCCAGCAGCAGTCTGACCTGGAAGTCAAAGTAGGGAGATTTAAGTACTCTCAAAACCCCTTCTCTGCCCAGTGTCTTAGGCTTTCTGGTTGAGTTAATGGGATAGAAGTTTTCCAAATCATAAGAGTGTATAATCTGCGGATGATCAAGGACACCAGTTCTAGAAGCCAGATGCTCCCATGAGCAAGACGAGGCTGCTGCAGAGCTGTAATCTGCCAGTCGGAAGGGGTTGTCTGTGACAGACCTATCTGAAAATTCGCTCAGGAATTTCTTCCCAAAGGGGACAACATCCCTGCCTTTTATTTGGAAGTCTGCTTTTCTTTCCCTGAAATGCTTAAAGCAGTAGTAATGATTCTTTCCTAAAGGAAAGTTGCTGCTCTTGCTAGCGTGGGCTTTGAACTGACTTTCTCTCTAATCTTTCTGGCACAGAAAACATGTTGCTGAGTTAATGAAGAGGATCAATCAGTGAATGAGCTGGACAAACACGAGGGAAGGCCACCTTAAGATAGCGAGGGAGCGAGAGGCTTGTCTTTGTGAGATGGTGACAGTGCACAGGACCCACTATAACATATAGGGTGGTGCCAGAGGAGAGCAGGGCAGCCACTTGTTTCAAACTAAGGGACAGGAATTGAGTGTATATGATGAGACAAAAAGACACAGTTGAAAGGAGAGAGTTTCAACTGGCCCCCTCTTATGGCTCTGCCTGAGTTCAAAGGTCTGTGGAACTCTCTCAATTTATTATATACCCATGGACTTGCTGGATAATCAGGAGAAAACAGTCCATTAACCAAGCATAAGTCCAAATACTCTCAATATTTTCACACACTCACCAACCCCAACGGACAGTGAAGTCTAAACGCAGCACTTTTAGGTGGAAAAAAAGTCTAATTAAAATGACTTTTGAAAAATCCCTTACATTTCCTGTTATACCGTCTTTCAACAAATTGTTACACCATTTTTATACCATCTTTCATTGTTATACCAGCTTTCAACAAATGCAACATAATTTTGTGGGTGTTTTCCTTCAGTTGGGTAGGAGATAAAGCAGTAGACTTTTATTTAAAGGATCATGTTTTATAAAATAAATTATTTCTTTAAACACAATCAGATCATATTATGAGATACATCTAGAAACCAAGATCGAAAAGGAACAAGGGAAGGGCTTCCCTGGTGGCGCAGCGGTTGAGAGTCCGCCTGCCGATGCAGGGGACGCGGGTTCGTGCCCCGGTCTGGGAAGATCCCACGTGCCACGGAGCTGCTGGGCCCGTGAGCCATGGACTCTGAGCCTGCGCGTCCGAGCCTGTTGCTCCGCAACGGGAGAGGCCACAACAGTGAGAGGCCCGCGTACCGCAAAAAAAAAAAAAAAGAAAAGAGGAACAAGGGAAGAGTAGATTCACATCTCTCAGCTCATCTAACACTACTCATTGAGTTGAAAGATGGGCAAATCATCCTCACTATTTAAATGACCCTCTCTCCTTTCCTTCTTTCTTTTTCTTTTCTTTCTTTTGTTTTCTTTTCCTAACACATATTATTGAACTCATGTCAGTTAAAAATCCATGGCGCTTGACTCCATGGTTCATGGGCATATCCTCTCCCAAGAACCTGAGTAAGAGCCAGAAATAAAAGGTAGGGTACAACGCTTGAGGCTTTAGTGTCAGGACCACTTGGCCTCTTGAAAGTACCTTGCTGTTAACTGCTGTCTTTCTCAATGTGTGCCCCAGATGCTGGCCCTTAATGATCATACTTTTCCCATCGATGATACCTCTTCCTATCTTTGTGTTCTTTACACAATTCTTGGATGACACCTTTGGTCCAGAAGACCTTAATTAAGAAGAAAATACAGATTTATGGGAAAGAGAACTGGAAAATCTCAAACAGACACATCTTTAATGCAACCCTCTGGATCTGTGAGAGAGAACAGGGCCCAGAAGGATCAGCTCTGGACTTGCTCCAACTCGAGGCTTTCAGTCACTCCCGTCTCTTCAAGCTCCCCACTCGGGCCAAGTTTAATCTTTCAGTCTTTCTCCCTCCTCCATCGTCCTCTGTTTATTCACCTTTTCCATTCCCTTGGCTCATTTTCTCATTCTTTCTGATTGCCCTGCTCTCTCACACTCACATCCCCTCGCGGATCATCTTTCTGTTGGAGACTACGCTGACGGCCTCTTTCCAAGAGCAGCAGGTTTGAATCAGCTCCAGTTTGAAATGAAGGTGGGGGGGTGATGAGGCCAGGAGGGGATATCAGCTCTCTCATGTCCAGTGTTCCAAGTGCACAGCCCTCCCCCAGGCGTCCTGGCTCCCTTCTCTGCCTCTGTCTCTCTCTCTCTTTCCTCTCTCCCTCCCTCTCTGCTCGTACATCCCTCCACACACAGGTGCGTACAAAAGAAGGCCGAATAATCCCTTGCAGACAAGACCAGAGACCCCCCCACGCCCACCCCTAGTCAGGCAGCTGGTTTCCATTAGATGTCCCAAGCCCTATAAATATTCTCTTTTCTCACTTATCTCTTATTACTTTTCCTTTCCCTTTCTCATGTTCCCCTCCCTGCCTCTGGATTCCCTCCTGGGAGGAGGCCTAAATTAAGAAGGGAAGGCATGCCAAACTTTGCATTAACGATCTTGTCATAGCCCAGGCCTCTGGCAGAGCAGAACCCAGAAATGATGGCTTCTTGTTTGTCCAGTTTGCTGCTCCACACACCAAAGGCTGAAATCCTGCCAGGAGAGCAGAAGGGTTGAGCTCGAGGATGCTGCCAGGGTCTGCAGTATCTCTGTGCTCTCCGCCGTACTGCTGGCTGAGCCTTCTGAGTCTTCTCTGTCTTGCGCTTTGCACTGAGTGGTGGATGGTGTCTTGGGCACAGCTCTGGAGGGGGACATTCTGGGGTTCAGATCCCAGCCTCTTTGTACACAGGCGACGTGACCTCAGGCAAATTACCTGACCTCCCTCATTTGTAAAATTGTGCTGATGAGGCCTACCTCAAAGGACTGCTAGGAGGATGAAAACGAAGTAACTAGTGGGAAAACATTTAGCTCAAGCCTGCACTTAGCAAACACTAGTTCTCTCTTCTTGCCCCTTCCAGTAGGATTGACTGTGGAAAAACCCACCCTCCTTTTTTACCTCCTCCCACACCTTCCAAGTAATTAACTGAACAATTAGAGAAGAATTAACCCCTAAATACCCAAGGTCTGAGTTGGGGAGTATAAAATGTTTGCTTCTTGATAAATGTTTGCTCTCTAAGATAAAGAAAGAAAAAAAAAAAAAGAAAGAGAGGAAGAGTGAATGTAAAAGGCTTAAACTAGAACAGTGGTTACAATTGTGAGTACTTTTTATAAACCAGGTAGCAAGAAGCCATGTCATTGTTGAGTCAGTGACCCCAGAGCAAAAGATCCTCCAGGGGTGGGTGGGAGGAAGTGGGGGAATCCAGGCACCTCATTCTAAGCCATGAATGCAGCCTTCAGGATCAGGCTGTTTCTGGGTCTGGATTCAAGCTTCAATCCTTCCTAGCTGTTGAGCTTGAATGAGTTATTGATCTTTCTGTGCTTCGTTTCCTCTTCTGTGAACGAGGATAATAATATAACTGACTTCACAGGATTGTTGCAAAGATTGAAAGAGCTAAGATAGTTCACTGCCCTTCAAACAGTGCCTGGCAGAGTAAGTGTGCACGAAATGTTAGCCATCGGTCCCATCCAGCAAATCAGCCCTGGTGTCTTATAACTTTGCTCTTCCATCCTGGCCGTTCCCAAACAGACCCACCCAAAGGGCACTGATCCAGCAGGGAGCTGCCCCTCCCACCTCTGCACACCCCTCAAAAGGAGTCCAGACACTTTGCTGGCTCTGGATGAATTCCAATCCCCACAGTAGGAATTGGAAGCTCCTTACCTGGCCTTCCCGTGCGGGGATGACTTTTAGGAGGGCATGCACAGTGAGCACAGGGATGCCTTTCCCGATCCTCGGCCATCCACGCCCACCAAGTCCATGGCCTTCCTTAGACCACAGCCTTCGTCTGGGAGTGCAGCCATGACAGGCAGCAGAGACCAGTCCAAGCAGAGCCAAAGGTCTCCAGAGTGCTTCGGGGGGACAGTGGTGCTGGGTGTGCCCACTCTGTCTGTCTCTTGGGCTGAGGGTGAGTGGAGAATAATGCCCTCCCAGCTTAGAGTCAGGCATAGCACAGAATCCCAAGGCCTTAAATTCACAGGATTGAATTCCCTGTCTTTTGAACACAAATCAATCTAGATGGAAACTTGATAAGGCTGTTTGTTTGTTTTAGCTAACTTCTTTGCTCTATAAGTCAGCCTTCTCATACACTGGAGGCAGCTAGACCTGATTCTGTCACGTCCTCACTGTGTGACCTTGGGCAAATTGCTTAACCTCTCTGAGCCTCCATTCATTAATCTATAAAATGGGACTAACAACTTTACCACCTTACAGATGTATCGCGTCTTTCTTAACAGGCTTTAGCCATGGCTACTCACCCTTATTACTATTATTTTGTCACTTTGCTATAGTTTAATTCTACTTCCTCTTATTCTGTCCTTAGTGCAGTCAGAAAAACAGGTGGTCACCATCATTCCTATATATAACTACCTTCCGGAGACCTGAAAACAGTTAATAAATCACTCTTCAGCCTCTGATCTTCAGGCTAAGCAATGCCAATTTCTTTCATCTTCCTCCTAAGGTCCTACCTGAAAATCTTGAATGATTTCATTTTTACCTTATGGTCTATCTCTAAATTATTAACATCTCTGGTTTTTAGTGCCCAAACATGAATGTATAATTTTAATAAGGGCCTGATAAAAATGTTGCCCATAGTGAACATAAAGTTTAATTCATCAAATTCATGCTTAGCCTGGGTGCCCACTAGTACCCTATATAGAGAGTAATATATACATGTATATATGTATATATATATGTGTATATATATATATATATATACACACATATATATAATCTTTTTTGTATATAAATGTTAAACAATTCAAATGTGAAATAGAGAAGAAAGGTCAGTGTTTGTTCCCTTAACAAGGCAACCCCACAACTTATTTGTTAAACTTTGTCCCATTTGCTGGAGGAGGAATAAAAGAACTACCAAAATGGACTCTGAAGGAAATATTAAAGTGAGGAGAAAAGCTCTAAAGAAAAGAGACGCTTTCTGCCCCCTGAACCTTCCTTGCTCGATTCTCTTCTCCCACCGTGACAGTGCAGCTCATATAAGTCTGTGCTCCACTAGGCCCCTGCCGAGTACAGCTGGGGTAAGACAGGAAATCGCCACTCAGAAAATAAATGACCTGTCCCAGAGTCTTTTGTTAATGAGTCCAGGGCATAATAAATCAAGGTGACCCAGTCTCAAGAAACACAAGCCTGTTTAAAAAAAAAAAACAAAAACCCGAAACCCCCAAGCCCCAGAGGTGAAGAGGAGGAGAAAGGCGAGAGGGGACCGCAGGGAGTCCTTATAAATCACACCCGGATGAAACTAGTGCAGATGTTTTCCAGTTTCAGACCCACTCAAGAGGCAGAGAACAGACGTATGTGGATGTGAATGGAAGGGGCTATCTGTTTGGGAGGCGAGACAGGAGACGGCAGGCCTGGGGGACACAGCCCCTCCTCACACTTGGCATCCCCAGGCCTGTTAGTGGCACAGGTCTGCAAGTTCCTTCTTAGTGTCTTCTAGTTGTCCACTTGGCTTTTTCATCTCGTCCCGGGGTCTCCCTCTAATCAGCATGGCCGGAGTGTTTGGAGTAAGTGGCCTGCCTAAATCCCCTTGGAGAAGAGAAGCAAGAGCTTCTTGTGTCAGACGTGGCTCCCAGCTTCCTAGAGTGGCAGGCTTCTGTAAGAGAGGGGGGGTCAGGTAAACCACGAGAGGGTCTTAGCTTCCCAAGGGAACTGCAAGTTCTCTGAGGGTGAAATTTAACAGGACAGAAAGAATGTCGCATTGGAAATAAATATTCCAGTATGTGCTGGAGCCTATAGATCTCGGGTGAGCTGTAATGCGAGACCCTGTTATATGCAGAGGGCTTTCACCTAGAGCCATTAATAGCCTGGTAAGATAGATGTCATTGTCCCTATTTGACAAATGCAGAAACTGAGGCCAAAAGAGGCTAAGGAAAAACAACAAAAGGCATTTGTCATGCACTTTGCATTTTGTAAAGTGTGTGTGGTAGGTTGTTCTTCCCTTGGCTACAGATGAGGAAACCTGGGATGAGAGGGATGAAAAAAACCTCTCCAGGTCACGCAGCTAATGTGTGGAGGAACCTGGGTCCACACCCAAGCTTTCAAATCCATCTGTTGTCCTTTCTATTCAACATAACTATCTGCCAGTGTCCCATGATGAACATTATGCTATTAGGGCAAGGATGATGAAAGAGGGAGACTAAACTTTGGCCGAGGTTCATGACTATTCAGTGTTTAGAGGTAGCTGGAAGGTAGGTGAATGGACAAGGAGAAACCAGCCAAAGATTTTTCTCGTTCTCCTTGTTGTATAAAACCTGTCATCCGGTCATTTCCCTTCCTCTTTGTAAGCATGGCCTCCTCTGGTCACTCTCTCCTACTTACCGTTGTTTCAAAAGAAATGACATCACATTAACTGCTTCTTTTTAAAATTATTGCCATGCTGAATTCAATTCCAGTGACCATCGTCACCACTGCTAGTTTGTTTACTTCCTCTAAACTTCTTAATCGGGATTGTCATTTACCCTAGGAAAAACTGAGATCAGAGTGACTTGCCTGGGATCGCTCATTAGAATGGAGATCTTTGCCCCTAGCCTGGACTGCTTCCAAAACAAACACAGGTAGCCAGACACCATTTTCCATCTCAATTTTTTTTCCTATCGCCCCAGTTCTTCAGTGAGAGATGTCACTGTCTTCCTCCAGGGTTCTCCATAGACCTCCTATACCAGCTCTGCTTCTTTTTAAAATACGACAATGAGCATTATGCTCTAATCCAAGTAAGAGTCCGAGTGTTGGTTCAACCAGACACAGTCGTCAGCCGTAAGAGGAAGATGCCACAGCAGGCCACCTAAAACAAACCAAAATAAACCCATAGCTTTAAATTGGTCCAGGACCTAGATCTGCAGGACAGCAGGTACATGCATGAAAATTAGGACTATTCCAAGTATTTTAGGTAGAATAGCAGCCTTCTACCAAGGCAGAATACTGCTTAGCCTTCCTTTTCTTGTTTTTTGTTGGTTTTGGAGTTTTGGTTTTGCTGTTTTGGTTTGGTTTTTGGTTCTGCTCTATGAGTTCAAATCTTTCATACTCAGATGTTGACTCTCAGCTGGGTACCCAGAGCCAAGAACCCCAGGATGTGGGCATTTCAGTGAATTCTGGCATATCAATATTCTGTCATAAAAGACAGTCAGTCATTCAGCACGTTATCTTGGATTCCTACTATGTACCAGGGACTGTGGTCCGTGATGAAAAGTTTGAGACTTATGTTTTGTAGTATCCTGGCCACTAACTATCTGGGAGACCTTGGGCAAGACCTTCCCCCTTTATGGACGGCAATTCCTGCCTCAGTTCAGGGGAATCTGTGCTGGTGGAGTAGGCCTGGGAACAGCACCTAAGGAGAATAATAATGTCCTCTTAATTTACTTATGTAAAGAACCAGAAAAGGAGGTAGAAGTGGAGACTATTTTGCAAGGACATCAAGCTTTGCCGTGTAAGATGGTGGGGGGCAGGGAAGAATGGCTACTGAGTTTTAAAAATCCATTATATATGTCACAAAAAAATTCTCAAATACAAATATGTGTATCATTTTATGCTCTTTTCTGGTACATGTTTTATTTAGCTGTAATCAGTTCTTGCATAATATCCTTTGTTTTATCTGTTATTTTGTATATACATTTTGTGTATCACAGAGTGTATGTTTTTCCCATTGCTTTTAGTAGCTAAGAGCATTCCATCCTATCATATCTTAGGTTTCTTATTTACTCACAAATGGTGGGACATTTGGAATATATTGGTTTTTTCCTTTTATTAATAGCACTTGTATAACTTTCCCCCTAAGTTATTTCCTTTGGACATTCACGAAAAAAATTAAATTTCTAGATCAGTGATGTGATCTGTTTCCATATACCTGATCCATTTGTAATAGCATCAGCAGTTTATCAGCATTTTTGGTTTTCTGTAACCCTTTCTACATTGCATATAATAATTTAAATTTCTTTTTGATAACCTAAAATTGTATGTTTCCACTAACTTCTATGAAATTGTTTATATTTTAATTTCTTTCACTATTACTGAGGCTGATCTGTTTTCTACGTGTTGAATAATTTTCCATATTTCTTCCTATGTGAATAATTTATTCATGTCTTTTGACCTCAGGTACAATGATTTTTGAAAAACGTGTTAAGGCTTTTGTGGGCCAAGTTCTTAAGCATTACTGATGTTGTGGATACCCAAATGTGGAAACATTCATCATTAGGAAATAGAGATTTTTGTCTATTTTGTTCACTAAAGTATCCCAAGCACCTAAAATAATGTACACAGCAGGTGCACATTACATAAGTATTGAATAAGTGAATAAATATTTATAAGATACCCACTATGTATTGGGACAAATACAAGCATTCAATTTTGGCATGGAAAATGAGAAGAAAGCAAGGTCAGAATAGCTGGGAGAAGGGGTGTTTCTCACTTGAGAATTTTAAAAATTCACACAAGGTAAAGTGGCAAGGTAAGAAGCTACTGAGGAGTCCCTCTAGTTAATACCTTGACATCGCCAAAACATGGCACAGGTATTTGTGTGTTTTGTCTGCTTCCCTCGTTACTATTTGCATTAAAATGTCAGACCAACTTCAGTATTATCACAGTGTGAACCTAATTCAAGCAACACACGTTTTCTCAGCTTTTACGGTAATATGCAGGCACTGAACTAGCTACAGGATACTAGTCCAAAGAGCAGGGTCCCTGTGTGTGGATGCAACAGAATACTATATATCAAGAAGAAGGAACAAATTACTGGTACAGACTACAATGTGTATAAAACTCAAAAACTTCATGCTAAGTGAAATTGAGAGGCAAAAACTATGTATTGTATGATTCCACTTATATGAAATTTCCAGAAAAGATAAATCTATCAAGATAGAAAGTAGATTAGTGGTTCCCTGGGGCTGGGGAATGGGGTGACTGCAGATGGGCACAAGGGGCCTCTTTGGGGTGGTAGAGTTGTTCTGATACTAATAGGTTGTGGTGATGATTGCACAGCTCTGTACAATTACTGAAAAACCATTGAATTGTACACTGAAAATGAGTGGATTTTAATTATACCTCAATAAAGCTGTTTAAAAGAAAAGAGTGGCTACCATGACCTTTACCCTGTCAAAACAAAGCAAAACACAGTCCCCAGAGGAGGCAGGCAGTTAGAGCGCTGTCAGTTAAGGGCTGCCATGGAGGTGAGCCCTGGGGGCTCTGGGGGCACTCAGGCACCTAACCCCATCCTGGCGCTCAAGAGAAGTTTCTCAGAGGAGATGATGTCTGCCTGGGAGAAACTGTTTCAGGCAGAGTAAATGGGAGTGGGAGAGTGGGAGAGGCGCCACACCAAGTCAGTGACAGCAGTATCCATGTCATGGGAGGCAGTGCTGAGACAAATGCCCATCTTGTTTTGAGTTTAGCAGGTTTCAGAGGAAGCTAGATGCTGGGAAAAGCTTTGCATATGAATGATAACTACCATCTACTAAGTACCTTGCCATGAGGCAAGAACTGTACATTCAGTAACAGCAACCCTACAAGGCACATGAAGAAACCGGCAAAGCGAGGCTACTTGCTAGGAGTAGCTTCCCTAATACAAGCAGCAGAGCTGGACATACGCTTGGGTCTGAAGCCATGCTTTTCCCATTCTGCTATCTCCTTTACCACTATGCAGACACATGACTACTACCAGTGTGGAATCAATGACCTTTGCTGAGAAGGATGTAAGTTTTGCTGATTTACTCTAAAGAATTCATAAAACTCATCTGCAAAGAGTTTTGCAAATGCAGTTGGACAGGGTCTCAGAGCCACAGCTTCGTAATTTATCACCATCCTTAGCACACTGCTCTGTATACAGCAGGCAGGCTTTGAAAATGTGCCGTTCCCTATTTAGCTTCAGATGTGTGAGTAAAATCCAATAATCTTGGTTCACGATAAGTTAAAGAATGTTGACTTCCTAAAGAGCTAGAAAATTCTGAAAGGCCACAGAAATCTAATCCGTAACACATAGCCATAATCCAAAAATCCTCATTAAATGCCTTTCAGTAATATTTTTAGATGATCACACAAAGAGCGTAAAATGGTAAGACCAAAACAGAAACATGATTTCTTTTAAAAATGTGTTTAATCTCTCTTTTAGATTATTTGAGAATTGCTCCTTTCCGTCAACTTTGGCCCAAGTGTATCTACCCCTTTTGGGAAATTGTGAGTCAGCTTGGGTGAGGCAAAGACACACATTCTTCTCTTGAAAGAATAGACTTGCATTCCTATGAGTAAAATAAATTAGGTTCAGTTTCTCTGTCCATTAATTATGTGGAATAAACAACCTTCTCCTGCTCAGAAGGAAGCCCAAGAGACCAGCACAAATTTCCTCCTCAGACTCAGGGGAAAGATCACTTGACCATCCAGGAAAACGCCTGTGGTCTGAGAGGACTCAGAGCATTGGAACAGGCAAGGTTCTGCCGCCAGATGTTTGTAAGAAATACACTGATGGAGACTATCCCATGATACAATCCACAGAGGACTGCTGCGTTGCGGGGAGGGGCTGGAATTGCAGAAGAACAACAGAGTGAGAAGGAATTTGCGTCCACTTCTGCGCCTCAGGAACATCCAATCCTCAACCCTGAAGACAGCCCATAGAGTCGAGGGAAGGTACTACCCCCTGCCCCCCAAGCACTTATGTTATTTTAGTTAGAGTCTTAAAAGATGCCAGGAACATGACTCCCGGGAAAGGGGGTAGGTAGGAGGAAGGTAATGCAGGGCCTCTGACATTCTGTAGTCAAATTGAACTGGCTGGGATTTGCAGAAGCGTGGAACGTCACCAGTGCCAATCTACAGACAAGGAGAAACATGGCTAATGAGAGGGAGGTTTCAGAGCTGGAAATGTGTTTGTGTTTTTGGCCTTTACACACTTGTGACCCAACACTACTGTTCATTATCTGCTTCTTCCATACTAAGAGAACCTTGATTTTACTATGAGGTGCAACAGTGCTGTCAGTTAAACCACTCAACTTCCCAGATTCCTCTGTGGCCAGGGCAGGCCACATGTTCCAATTCTGGCCAATGAGATAATGAACAGAGCTCGCTGGAGTCAGGTATTGAGTAGTTGCCACGCTTTGGCCTCTTGCTCTTTGCGCTGCACTTCAGATGCGAGTGTGGACGCCGGGACCAGCCTCTTTCCCTGAGAGAAGGACCGCAGAATGGCAGGCTGGCGAGCAGAAATGTTGAAGCAGCCCAGATATTTGATGATTCCCAGCAGACACTGCACTAACGCTGGCCTACCACCTGTGAGTCATATCTTGTTTAAGGCGCCGTTTGTTGGGTACGTCGTTGCCTGCAGCCAAACGTAACCCCTAACTGCTAGCAATTTGAAATGAGTTAAATTCAGCAGAGATCACCTATGATGTGCTAGGTTTGGGAATACGAGGATGAGAATGATAAAACCCACTACCCTCAGAGAGTTCACGAACCAGTGCACAAGAGAAGATACATAAGGAAACTATTGTAGTGTAGTCGATACCTTCTAAAGTGGAGGTTTGTTAAAAGTGTTATGGGAGGGCTTCCCTGGTTGCACAGTAGTTGGGAGTCCGCCTGCCGATGCAGGGGATGCGGGTTTGTGCCCCGGTCCGGGAAGATCCCACATGCCGCGGAGCGGCTGGGCCCGTGAGCCGTGGCCGCTGAGCCTGCGCGTCCGGAGCCTGTGCTCCGCAACGGGAGAGGCCACAACAGTGAGAGGCCCGCGTACAACAAAAACAACAACAAAAAAGTGTTATGGGAACAGTCATCATTATTAGTAAGGAAGCAAAACGTACTGGGGTAAACTGCGTGGCGTTATAAGTTATTCTCACCCCTTATAATACATATATAGGTAAATCCAATAAACTCACTGAATAGCCACGATTCATATTATTGATATTGCCTGTCAAATCATGAAGTCACAGTTATTTTATCCTCCCATAAGTACCACTTTACACTTGTTTATTTTCTCTGGTGGGGTCAGAGGACCTCCATATTTCGTCAGTAAATTTCTCAAACCTTTGTCAATTCCTTATATACAAGAGAAACCCCAAGAAGTCCATGGAAAAATAAACTCAGTCTCAAAGAGCACTAGTAACAAAGGACAGTCTGGTCTGAAGCACACCCAGAAGTGAGTGCCAAAGTGCAGTAGCAGCATTTTCACCCAGGGCGCCTACTGCAGCAAAGGCTGCCCTGCCTTTCTCCCTAATTTGTGATCCTCTCGGGTGCATTCCTCTTTCCTTGTCTGCGTCCTGCTCATTCCCCATCATCCCTCCCTAGTCTTCTGGCTGGCATCTATTCCTCCCACTTTCTTTTTTTTTTTTTTTTTTTTTTTGCGGTACGCGGGCCTCTCACTGTTGTGGCCTCTCCCGTTGCGGAGCACAGGCTCCGGACGCGCAGGCTCAGCGGCCATGGCTCACGGGCCCAGCCGCTCTGCGGCATGTGGGATCTTCCCGGACCGGGGCACGAACCCGTGTCCCCTGCATCGGCAGGCGGACTCTCAACCACTGCGCCACCAGGGAAGCCCTCCTCCCACTTTCTTACACGGTCCATCTCTGTCTCCCTTATCCAACCATGAGTTAATAATAAGAATTTTTTTAATGTTATTTGCTGCTTTTATTGAAGAGATTTTTATCCAAGATTTTAATTTTTTGAAGTTGATGATTAAATTAATTGATATCTCGCAGAAACAAAAACAAATTGCTTTAAAATTTTTGAAGAGGTAATACATTCACATGTTTCAAAATTTAGGAATTTTGAAAGTATATATGTAAAATATCTCCCTCACATCTGCCACCTAGCTCTCTTGCTCAGGACAACCAACATTACCAGTTTTGTGTGTATCTTTGCATAGCTATTTTATATACAGGTAAATATATACACCTATTTCCCCACTTTGTTCTACAAAAAGATGGCATATACTACATACCTCTTTTTTTTTTTTCACTTTATATATATTAAACATCTTTCAGGGACTTCCCTGGTGGTCCAGTGGTTAAGACTCCACGCTTCCAATTCAGGGGGCACGGGTTTGATCCCTGGTCGGGGCACTAAGATCCCACATGCTGTGGGGCGTGGCCAAAAAAAAAACATTAAAAAAATCTTTCATAGCAGCACATAGAAAAGCATTCTCATTCTTTTTTAAGCTGAAAATGTTTATTTCCATAAATGTATCATAATTTAGCTCCCACTGATGGACATTTGTTTCCAACCTTTTATTATTTAAAATAATAATGCAATAAATAGCATTATATATGCATCATTTCACAGATGAGAGAGTATTTTAGGATAAATTCCAAGAAGGGAGTAAAATAGTATGAACACTTGTGATTATGATAAATATTGCCAGATTTCTCTTCATAAAATATATTATTTTATGCTTCTACTTACAGTGTGTGGAAGTGCCTATTTCCCTAAACCCTCACCAACTCAGTTTATCAAACTTTTTGGACTTCGTCAATTTGATAGGTGAAAATGGTATGTCAGTGTGTTTTTAAGTAGTTTCTCTTATTATGAATGAGATTGTTCATCTTTCACACATTTCAGAGCTCTTTGCATATTCTTTTCTATTAAATATCTATTAATATCTTTTACCCTTTCTTCTATTGTGTTGGTAAGATTTTTTGATTGCTATTTTCCAAGTTATTTATTCATGAGGGAAATGAACCGTTTATGATATAAGATGCATATTATCCCCCAGTGTGGCATGTGTCTTTTGACTCTGCTTATCAAGGACTTTTACCCGGCAGTTCATATGTAGTCAAATTGATTAATCTTTTCACTTCTGATTTCTAGCTTTGTTTCATGCTTAGAAAGGCCTTCTGATGGAAGAGGAGTTTTTTATAATTACCTTCTTGATTATACATTATATTGAATGTCAATCAATAAGTTGTTTCTTATGTGACTAGTGCAGGTTAGAGAATGATCAGGAATCAAAGCAGATGGGGGATGGGGCGCAGGTGGTGAGAATCTGGGTTCAGATCCTCTACACTCCTGGTTATGTTGCTAGGTAAGAGGGCTTGGACTTATTCTGACATCCACTCCATCCATTTGTCTGCTGTAGGTGAATGAACATGTCCATCACTCCATGGGCTAAGTGTATGTGAAAGTGAAAGGAGGATTCTAAGATGCTTTGATGACATGTGTGCATAAACATTTGAATTTCTTCACCTCTGTGTATCATAGTGTCATGTCTTCTGCTGGACGTTTAGATGCTTCCTGTCTACATAATGTTGATATTGTTTTTCCTCAAAGATAAGGATTCTGGCATAGGAGTTATAGAACAACTCATTACAGCTGAAAAAGATCCCCCAATACATTGCATTTCAGTGGAAGTTGAGGGAGGTGGGAGTGATGGGTGGGAGTCATTCAGTCACCACTCCTTGGTTGAGCAGGGCTTGAGGGGGAGTCAAGCTTAGACGTGTGTAATGAGGCGCCTGTAACAAGCTAGAGCCATCCTGACTCTTCGTCTTCACCAGCCATAGCCTCCCAGCCTTATGGGTCCTAGCTCCCTCCTTCAGATGAAGCCAAAATCCCAGACAGGCACCTGAACAGGAAAAGCTGCCCTCCTGCAGGACTGCAAAGCCTCTGCCAGTTCCCAAGATGGCAGCATCTGAGTTTGCAGAAGCAACAGTCAACCCCCCCACCCCTGCCCAGTGTCCTTACAACCTCAGAAGAGCAGAGAAGCTGGCCACTTATGACCCCAAACTGGGCTCCAGAGCATCTTGACTTACTTCCAAGGAGCACCACTCAGGCTTTAAAGATTTGTCCTTTGGTTTTCTCATCTTTTGAGGGCATTTTGAGATCATGTCCTGCTTATACAAGGTTCTAAACTGAGAGGAGTGGTCAGAGGCTCTCTGCCATTGGGTCACACATGGTGGGTCACTCTGAGGATATTAGCCTCATTCATCAGGTGCTCCCAGGGCTTGGGCTATGGGGAGGTGAATGGTGGGGCTGCTTGGGGTCCAGCAGAAGAGAGTGATGGGAAGCCACAGAGAGGAGAATTAGGAGATGTGGGTGCCAGGAGGCCAGGTCATCTCAAGTCAGTCTCATAGACTGTGTCATGGACATAGAATCTTGGGGTAGAGTTAGAAGTGGGGGCTGAAGGATAGAGGAGGTTTGTTATAGTCATGGTAACAGCTCTGTGTGAGAGCCAAGATGGTAGAGGCCTGGAGATGCTCTTCTAGTGCTGCCCTACACAGTCAGCAGCTAGGTATATCTGATAAGGTCATTTAACATCTGGGACATTAGTTAGCACACATGTGAGACATGGCTAGCCTCAGTGGTTTTAAGAGAGCCCCACCTGTTTCTGATGGGGTAGAAAGAAGAGAGGATTCATTTGAGTCAGGGGATTCAGAATTGATGAGGAAGATGTTGTGTCCAATGGAAAGGCAGCTATAGCCAAGGAAATTCTACAGGCAGGTCCTTCCGTTGTCCCCTGAGTTGGGATTCAGGTGGTTTGATGGCATTTTCCGCCTGAAACTATGGCAGTGACTTGAGACTTAAGTAAGAAAAAGAGATTGAGACATGAGAGAAAAGGCCCCAAGTTATGGACTGAAAGGTAATCAGCCAACAGGAAAGGAAGGAGTGACCAGTTATTCATTCCACCACTGTTCACTAAACCTTGTATGCTAGATACTGTTTAAGGTACCAGCGATATAGCAGTGGACAAAACAAAATCCCTGCTCTCCTGGTACCTATATTCTAGTGGGGGTGACAGATGATATCTACTATGTATTTTAATATATATTTCTATAATTATGTATTTATGTATACCTTCCCTCCATCACTTACCTGTCTGTCCCCTTCCCGGGTTCTATTAGCACTTTTCCCTCCTGTTAATAGATAAGTGATGGAGGGAGGATGCTATTCTAGATAGAATGGACACAGGATGCTTCGGTGGTAATGATGTGACATTTGAGCAGAACTGGAATGAAGTGAGAGGGAGCCATGCAGACAGAGGGAAGAGCATCCAAGGCAAAGGGCACAGTGAGCCCAGAGGCAGGCGGGAGTGTGCTGGTGCCACAAGGGAGCCCCTAGGGCTGGAAATAAGTGAGTGAGGGTGGCATCATAGGGGACAAGGTCACAGAGGTTAGAGGGGATGTCGTGGTACAGGCCACATGGGGCCTGGCAGAACACAACAAGGATTTAGGAATGTATTCGGAGTGCAGTAAGAGGCAGTTGTAGGATTACATACTCATCATGTTACTGGGCAGCCTGGGAGTCACTGTGCCCACATATACGTGTGATTCTCCAGTGCTGTACTTGCCTCCTAGCCTGTGAAAGGTTGTGCCCCCCAAAGCCCCAATTACAGGGAACACAGATGTGTATTTCAACCGCCAATTGTGTGGTTGTAGGCTGCAGAGAGGCCTGAAGTGGGGAGAAAGACATAAAGCCTGCAGGTCTCAGGCCACTTGAGCAAAGCCTTCCTCACCTGGATGATGGCAGATGCAGCCTTGCAGGTGGGGGTAGCCTTGGCCTCCTACTTGAGTTGTATCTTGTGCTAGTAAGTGGCTGGTGCTCCAGTGTTCAGAAAACAGTGTCTGCTTCCTGCTCCCTGAATTCTTCCTCCTAACCTCTCCATAGACCAGACCTCTGCTCAACAGAGCCTAGGAGGACACCTGCTACGTCCATCTTCTTCCGCCTGGGACAAAGGACTGGGCAGGCCTTTACAAGCTTCTTCCTTGCATAGGAAGTGAGATATCCCCCTAAGTCCCCATACAGTTAAAGAATGGGCTTTGTCTAGAGAGTTTATAGATTCAGCCTGGAAAACCCCACCCTCCTCATTAGATTCAAATGCATTAGCAGATATGCACAAGGCAGGAACCCAGATTCCAGAAGCTGATTTCTTTCACAGGGGTCCTTCCTTGAAGTCTTAGAAAATGCAGGTGTTCTGGTCATTTGTACATTTTGTTCTGTGTGTGTGTGTGTGTGTGTTTGGCTTACACACAAAGGTCTATTTCTTGCTCAGGCTACATGTCCACCGTGCATGGCTGTAGGCCCATACTGTCTTCATTCCAGAACCAAGGCTGAAGGTATAGTCCCTGTTTCAGCATGCTCATCATCGTCCTCAGGATCATTCCCAAACACTGATGGTTTTTGCAAAACAGGGTGCAACTTCTGTGCTTTCTTTGGCAAAATAAGCCTATACTGTCTGCCCAGAATCACGTTCTTGTTCCCATCTCCCTATTTTGTTTTCATCATAAAGTTGTTTTTGTTTTTTGCGGTATGTGGGCCCCCCACCACTGCGGCCTCTCCCGTTGCGGAGCACAGGCTCCAGACGCGCAGGCTCAGCGGCCATGGCTCGTGGGCCCAGCCGCTCCGCGGGATGTGGGGTCTTCCCGGCCCGGGGCACGAACCCGTGTCCCCTGCATAGGCAGGCGGACTCTCAACCACTGCGCCACCAGGGAAGCTCCATCATAAAGTTTTTGAACACACTGGTGTACCTGCACGTGCACGCGCACACACACACATCATGATGATATTGTTGAAGACTAGTGACCTAGAAAGATATCCACATGAAACGGTACGCTCAGTATAATCTAAGTATATGTAATTATGCATAGCTATAACTACCAGAGTAATGGCATTATGGGTGATTTTTATCTTTTTTATGTGCATTTTCAAATTTAAAACATATTTTAAAAAATCCTTATATCCCATCTACATGTATATATAATAATATCAGAAAGTTACCATCTCGACCTCAGTACTTCCCGTCTAACAGCTCTCTACAAGGCAGGGCCTTGTAAGTCCCTCCAACAAATCCTCTTTTAAATAAAGCACCTGTGTGTGGTAAACATTGACAGACTGATCCCCTGACCCAGTGACCAACCTCCTTTTGTTAGGTGCCTGCACTCAGTTTAGAACCATTCACAGGCAAGGTCGCAGAATTGAGAGAGATTTCAGAAATGATCCTGCCTGACTGCCTGCTCAGTGCACGGCTCTCCTTTCTACATGTCTGACTGGGTCCTGTCCAGTCTCTGCTTAGTCATATCACAGGGTAGGGAGACCAGCCATTTTTGGGTAATGGCCTTAGTTAAGAAGGTCCACCTTACAGAGAGGAGGGATCTATCCCTACAGAACATGCACGCTTAGATCCTAGCCCCCAAATTTATGCCACCTCAAGGCTGTAAGAGCTCATCCCAAGGAAAATAAAAGGGGGTGTGAGATGAAGAACTGACATTTTCTGTTGTTTTTCGGTAGTTTTGTTTTGACTTAAGAATCTCTTTTCGTTCATCTTTTCTTTTCCATTCTGTCTGGCACCACTCAAAGATTTGCCTTGTTCTCTACTTCTCTCTTTTTATGTCGGAGGTTTCTTTCTCTCCCAGATGAAACATTTACTTCTCCCCACTTCATCCTGGCCACCTTTCTTTGGTGACCATCCCTGCTCTTTTATTTTCTACCTTATAGTAATTGACTTTCTTAGACTTTTCCCCTCCTATTTCCCATCACCCTTTTCCTTTCTTCATCAGAACTTCTTATTCTCTCTTTCCCTTTTAGGGTCATACTGCAACAGTTAGAGACATTATAATACCACCCCTCCAAACATGAATCAAAATAAAAGCAGTACCTAACTATAAAACAAATTTATGGGAGAACAAATTGTTTTTTTCAGATTTTGACGATAATGATTATTTCGATGCTTTTTTGGGGCATTTTTTAATTGTAAAAGACATACCACACAAAATGTACCATTTTAAAATGTACAATTCACTGTCACTAAGTACATTCACAAAGTTGTACAACCATCACCACTATCTAGTTCCAGATCTTTTGCATCAGCCCAAATGGAAATTCCATGCTCATTAAGCAGGCATTCCCCATTCTCCCCTCCCCCAAGCCTACAGCAACAACTAAAACTGCCTTCTGTCACTATGGATTTGCCATTTCTAGAAATTTTATATAAACGAAGTGATACAATACGTGGCCTTTTGTGTCTGGCTTCTTTAACGTTGCATAATGTTTTCAAAGTTCATCATTGTTGTAGCATGCATCAGTACTTCATTTCTTTTTTATGGCTAGATAATATTCCACTATATGAATAGACCACATTTTGTTTATCCATTCCCTCATCAGTTGATGGATATTTGGGTGGTTTCCCTCTTTCAGAGACTGTAAATAGTGCTGCTATGAACTTTTTCGTACAAGATTTTGTTTGAACACAAATGCTTTTTTGGAAGTATTAATTATTTTTCTCCAAAATGCAGGATTGTTTGTTTCTTGCTGGGGGCAGGGGTGGGTGTGGCACTGCTTCCCTGATGCCCTAAGCAAGTTTCAGCTTGTCCACTGGTGATCTCCATCTGTTCCTGTACTTGTGCCTTTCCCTATTTTTCCCTTACTCTCTCTTCCCTGCACAAATTTGCATGTATATGGACTCTCCCCCACTCAAACAATTTGGAATTCATATTGGCAAGTGGATTTCCTCCTTTTACACAGGTTTCTTTATATATATATATGTGTGTGTGTGTGTGTGTGTATAAGTACAATGAATGTGTACAATTCAGAAAGCCCTTGGGCCTCAGTTCTTAGCTTCCCCTAACGAGGTCCCTCTCCGAGTCGATTCCAGGAAATCAGGCTCCCGGAGCTCAAGCCAGGAGAGGCCCTTCCTCGGGCCTGAGCTCATAAAGCCAAGGTGTGTCTGGGCCCCCAACTCTGTCAGGCTTGGAACTTGAGCCTTCACTCACTGGCTGCTGTCAGAGTTCAGTGCTCCCTGCCAAGCCCTTGGAAAGCTGGGGGCCAGAGAGAACAGAGAGGTGTCAGATTACTGCCTGCAGAAAGGAGGGGGCTGCCCTATCTGACACACACACACACACACCCTCCCCTGGTGTACAGTGTCACCGTTACATGTACAGCGGGTGGGTGAGCAACCCCAGGCATCGTCAGCGTTGGACCGCATCGCAAAATACGGTGCGATTATCTTGCCTTCTCTCAGAAGTACAGAGGCCCTTGCTCCCTTCCCCTTTGCCTCTCCCACCCCTTTTTCCTGGGTTTGCAGCTCTCCCCCTCCTCCACACCCCCTGCTTTCCCCCATCTGTTTTTCTGGTGATTTCCCCCAAAAAACCACTCTACTTCTCTCCTGTCCCTTTGATTCCCTCCCCCTCCTTTCATCCTCCAAACCTTTTCCATCCACTCCCTGTCTCCTTGCCTTTCTCCGTGTGCCTTTTGGATCTGTTTCCTTTGACACTGATCCCAGGCCTGCTGCCAAGTTTCAGACCCATTAGTGAGGTGCCTTGCTGACTGAAACACAAATCAAGGCTGATCCGGGTACAATTAGCAGCTGCTCGCACCTCATCTGGAACGCATTAGCCAGCACTAAGAGTGGAGGGAGGGAAACAGGAGGGAAATATGGATGCCAAACAGAGCAGATCTCCTATTTTGGAACAGGGATCCTGACCCAGTAGATGTATAATTGAAAATAAGATACAAGTAGACAAAGAGGCCCCGCCATGAGAGGCAAAGATGAGTGACCTGTTAACTGACCTTGGGTATCCTTCAGCATCTGTGCAAGAGATACAGACTCCTCCACATTTGATTCAGGTGTAGAACTGTCATCCAGGAAAGGGGGTGTCTGTTCCATTTAATCCAGACATTTGAACACTCGTGTGATCCAGGAGTCCTCTGCTCTCTTGCCGCATACTGTTATCTTAGTACTGCTTCTAGAAATCTAATGTGCATTAAGAATCACCTGGCATTGAGTTAAAAATGCAGATTCGGATTCACTAGCACTGGGGAGGGGCCTGAGATTCCGCATGTATAACAAGCTGGTGGATGGACCACACTTCAGGAGTATAGGACAGTTCAGCTCATGTAATGTTGGTCAAATGCCCCTGCTAGAGGCTTCTCCCAGGACCCTGTCCTTCTCTTTGTTAGTACTCACAATTACAATTAAGGATAAATGATGTAATTAGCTGTTTGATGCCTATCTTCCAAGTCAAGTGCAAGCCGTCCAAGGGCAAGGACCAGTCCCGTCTGGTTCACTTCTGTATCCCCAGTACTAGCCCAGGGTGTTGCTTATAGTAGGTGGTCAATAAACATTTCACAAGTGAATTTTCACAAGTGAATGAACCAGCTCAGTCCTCAAGGCCCATCACAAGTCTCTCCTCTTTCAGAGAGCCTTCCTAGCCCAGCATTCCTTATCTGTACCTGCCTGGTGACAGTTGATAATTTCCCATGTGTTTCAGCCCCTTAGCTAGATCATTAGCTACTTGAAACTGGGACTTGGTCTGCTGAGTTTCTGAACTTTTTTATGCCCTTCCTCCTCCATACACCCCCCGCCCCCCGTGCTGCCTTGCTCTAGTAGGCATTTAATGTCAGTTGATTGATTGAGAGACCCTAGGATGATGCCAAGTTCTATTTAGAACTCAATTATAATGCCCAAGGGTTGGCTGAATTTTGGCTTGGACCAAAGCCAAGGTTTCACATGCCCCAGTGGAAAAGTCTTTAATACTACCTAGCACATCTGTGGGTGGGAAGGCTGAGGCATTATGTGTGTACAAAATCAAGAGATTGTGAGGCTCCCAGAGCAGCTATAAATCAGGCCACTCTGGAGAGTTAACTGGTGTGCCTGCAGCCATTACCTCACTCCAGTTTCTCCACTGAAAACCATGGCTCACGGTGTAGGGCTTACTTGCAGGAGTGAGGGCTGCCGTTCCTTTCCAGGATCAGGCAGACCATTTACCTTGGAAATACAGAAAACTGGCTCGCTGCGTTCTCCCATAGATAGGAGAACCTGGTTTTGTTTGGAATTCATCAAATGTCCTAGTTTTCAAACATTCAGGGATTCATGAAACCCAGTGTTCCTTTTGTCAAGCACTTTCCCCCCATAACGTTAAAACACCTGTGTATTGTAAGGGACATTTAATGCATATGCTTACTTACCCTTAAATCATCAAAATACTGTTATACAAGATCTGTTTGATGTCTAAGAAACTTTATGAGCATTATTTGGAAGTTTAAAAACCTTGCTTTCAGCATAAAAAATCAGGAAGCTGTGTTTTTCCAAAAACTCATTGCCTTTAACACAAAAAGATGTGAGGGCCTTTCCAGAATCCTAATTTTGCAGGGCTTAAGGGGTTCAGAGCCAGCACAGTCCAGGCTCACATCCCTGTCTCTTCAGTGAATCAAAGCGTAGCTGAAAGTCCCAGGCTTGGCAGACTCTGTGACCCTTCAGTACCCAATGGTGACAAAGATTAATCTGTCTGGAGACTCCCAAGCATATTTTACAACCAATACCCCAGATACATGTTCCACGTGTAATCCTGCAAAATGCCTGGCTGTGGCCTGATTATCTTCTTAGGCAGATAAGACATAAATCCTAGGGTGTTAGAGACAACTTTTAAAGTTTGAAAGTACCTGGCAAAGAAAAACCACCAGAAATGCAGCTCAAAGATGTAGTTCTATGGGATGGATTTTCAATGATCTGATTGATCTCAGGGCAGGGAATGAGGCAGGAAACGTAGGATGTCCTGTTATCTCTTAAGGCTCTGCCCCAAACTGGCCCTGAAAACTGAGAGCCACCACTTTGGTCTCTGAGTTCTGGTTCACTTGCAGGTGAAATGGTGAAATGGCTGGGGTGGGTGAGTTTCAAAGTAATGCTGACACACACACACACACACACACACACACACACACACAATGTATATAAATGTCCCGTATAAACACAATGAGTGAGCCATGGAGAAAGTATGCAGTACACCTAACACAAAGAAGAAACTTAGTGAATTGAGTGAGGAGTGACTGCATGTTGCCGAGAATAGGTAACAGGAAACCTGAATCCACAACCATCAACTCTCAGATAATAGTCTCCTGTTCCACCGTGGGGACATAGAAGTTTGAGGGTAACAGGAGAAAGGAAGATGGCCACTGGGCAGGTAGCAGTGGCCTAAGCAAGTGGTGAGAAGCAGAGGCATAAGGAGACCCACGTTCCCCAGGCCACCTGGCCTGCCTCCCCATTGTCCTTTCTCCTCTGCGACCTCGGAGCCCAGCCTGAAATGAGCAGAGCCATGCCTGGGGAATGAGTCCTCCAGAAACGATATTCAGCTTCCGAGTTAACCACTCAGCAGATAGCACTGAAGGCCTGCCACCTGTCAAGCATGGCACAGCTGTCTCAGAGCCACAGTGGTGGCTAAGATGCTGTCCCCATCCTCAGAGAGTTCACGGTCTGGTACAGGCGAGTGGCCAGCTTCCTTCTTGCCCGCCCGATATTCAAGGGAGTGTGAATGGAAATGACAGGACAGAAGGAGAGATGAGCAAGAGATGGAATCAACAGCACCGAGCCCTGAGCAGACGTGAGAGGCAAAGGACAAGGCAGCATTAAGGAAGCTCTTGAAGGTTCAAGTCTCGGTGTCTCAGAGGATGGTGATGATATTAGCAAAAATCGAGATTACAGAGGAGAAAAGCAGTTGAGAGGGAAGATGCCAGGGCCAGTTTGGAACCTGCCTGCTAAATCTGGTGAGACATCTCTGTAAAATGGCACTAAGGGAGGCCTTTATTCATCTGGGGAGGAAAAAAAAATGGCTGCCTAGAAAGTTCAGACACACACGGCAAAAAGGAAAGAAAAATGAGGTGAGAGAACATGAAAGCCCTTGTTGAAGGGGCTTCATTCTGGCCTGACATGAGATCAGCAGAAACAGTGGGCTCCCTTGGCCTGAGCACGCCTAGATCAGAACTAGCACACCACTGTGTCTCACTTTCGATCACTCTAAGTGTTCTCAAAGTGAGAGAAACGAGTAATCTCACAGCCCCCAAAACTAGATCAGAAGTGTGTGCTTCAGTGGGTCGTGGTGGCCCCACATGTGGAAAATTGTATTCAGAAATGCCTGACTCCAGCACTTAAATTCCATGACACACGTGGAAGGAATTGAGGAGATAGCCAGACTTAAATATTCCATCCAAACAGTGTGGCGTCCTGATGCATTCTGGAAACAGAAGAGCACCATGGTGGGAAAACCTCTGCACAGTTACATACGGACACGTTGAACAGGGGCTACATTCTTTATGAGATTTCTGTGTCACTGAAGACTTGGCCAGTTTCATCCTATGAAGAGAAATTATAGACTGTCTCCTCTGGCTATCTAGAATGCTATGGAAATTTTATTGTTTTGAAGAGCTAAACATTACAGAGAGAAAAGGGTTTACCCCTTTGAGTGCCAAAACTTTACTTCAGTGATTTTGAATGAAACCTTTTCCAAAGGCATATACCTTTCCTTGACTTCTTAAATACAAACTTAATTTCACTTGAGGAATGCCAATTACAAACTATGTTACAATAAGAGAAATACTAGACAATAAGTTCATTGAGAAGTGAATGCTGCAAAAACTACTAGTGAAATCCAAATGAGGTCTGTAGTCCATTTAGTGGCAATGTACTGGCATTAGTTTCTCCCCTTTGATCACGGACTAATGTAAAATGATATCATTGGGGGAAGCTGGGAGAAGCGTACATAGGAACTATTTTTCAGCTTCTTGTGAGTCTAAAATCATTCAAAATAAGGTTTTTTTTAAAGTACCCTGAGATCAGGGACTCGTTTCAGTTATCAAGTGGACGAATAGAAGGAAGAAAGGAAGGAAAGGAGGAAGGAAGGGAGGGAGGACAGACAGGCAGGCTTGGGACCTTTAGAGATCTAAAAAACTATATGGGAAAGAGTGTGGAGTATCAAAGACGCGGGAGCTTTAAATGCAGGCAGGCTCTGAGGTACACCCCCTTCCTAGCTTGGTGACAAATGTCTTATAAGCTCAGTGAACCTCCACGTTTACCTTTGTAATATAGGGATAAAATACACACTACAGAGGATTGCTGTGAGGATTAAATAGAACAATATGCCCAGTACACCCAATAGAGTATCCATCACCCATTGGGTAGTCAATAAATGGCCCTGTTCTAAATGTCCCTGAATAGTGTATGGTTGTAATTCTTATGTCTTAATTCTGTAGTCTAATTTCTAATCATCAGAATTCAGCTCTCACACGTTGATGCTCTGCACCTGCTTCCCTGTTTAGTTTGCTGCTCATCTGCTGTGAGCTTGATAGGATTCTACATGCAATATTAAATCTATATGCAATATTGAATTCTATATGCAATATTAAATCTATATGCAATATTGAACTCTACATGCAATATTAAATCTATATGCAATATTGAATTCTATATGCAATATTAAATCTATATGCAATATTGAATTCTATATGCAATATTAAATTGTCTGTGAATAAAATATTTGTGTTTCAGCCCACAGAAACTAATTTTAGCTGCTCAGAGACCTTTTTCTTTTGACGTACTATTTTTCGGTTGAATTCTCCATGGATAAGTTTCTTCGATGAGTTCCAGTTAGATGAGACAATGACATTAATAAAAATAAACAATAGCCATCATTTATCGATCATTACAATGCTAACTGTATTGTGTTCGACATAAATTATCTCATTTAATTCTCATAGCCCCTCTATGAGTTAACTGGTTTCATCTCTACACTGTAGATTAAGAATTTCATCCCTCGCCCAAGGTCCCAGAGCTAATTATCTGCAGACCCGGCTCCTATCACAGAGGATTCCAAAACAGTGTCCTCTTCTTTCATTGCGATTGAAAATACTTTTAAATGGCCCCCGTCCTTAGAGTGGGAGCTAGGTCCCTTTGATGAAGGAGGTAAAGAGGGGGTGAGAAGAAGAGGAAAGGAGGAAAAGAAAGCTGTAGTCAAGAGTCCAATTCTTTTAAAATCTCAAGAAGACAACAGTCCTGGAAACAGCATGATTTTATACTGTGGCTCCTTAATAAATGTTTGTTGAGTGTTTCATAAGAAAACAGGGTTTCCCCAAGCTGCCTAAAGAAAGAAAACTGTCTTACAGAAGGTTTCTCCCTTCTGTATCCTGAGACCCTTCATCCGCTGTGCTGATTACCTCCTCATGCACGGCCGAGCCAGTCAGGAAACGCCTCCTGTCACAGAACCTGAAGCCCTAGGATTTGAATTACATAAATTCCCTGTACAGGCAATCTCTTAGGAATTGTCTACTTTGCATTTTGAAGAATTCCTGTGTTTGGTGACCAGACCTCTGAAGAAATGCTAATGATCCCGCCAGACGGGCCGGTCTGTAGGTGTTCGTTGTTCACGTGCTTAGACTCAAAAGGGGAGCCCTGTGGACAGACACAAAAGAGGGAAAATAGGGCAGAGCTGAGGTGGAGGGAGAAAGTGCCTCTGCTATAAGGGAGCAGAGGCCAGAATCCAGCAAGGCTGCAGACCTAACCAGCTGTAAAGTCAGAGGAGTCTTTAAACAGAAAAGGTTCCTGAGCCTTGGCATATATTTCGCAACAGGTTGTGGTGTGAGGGATGTTTGGGACAACTGTAAACAGGAACTGCTGTGTCCTTATTAGGAATAATCACTTCTCCAGGCGGAGAAGCGGCTGTTGAGACTGTGCTCACAACCTCCTTCCTCCCTCCTGGCCCCAGCCTGTCCTCCCTGTTGCTGCTGTAGGAACCCAGTGACGCTGTTACTCTATGGTTGCTTCTGGAGACTGCGGCTCAGCAGGACCCTAGAAAAGAAAAAGCCAGGGATTCCATCTGGCGGAGTCTACCTTGATCCCAGCTGCTCACAAGAGCTGTTTATTCCCACCAACACTGAGCCTAGTGTAGCCGTCCTCCCTACCGGGTGGCCTTAAGAGCTATCCAACAGGCCTGGCAAATTTTGTCAAAGCCAGACACTGGGCAGGACTTCAGGGGGTGGGTCTGGGTGCTCAGCAGCCTGGATTCGGAGAGGCCAGCACTCAACAGAAGGTAGTGGCTACGGTAAGAGTGGATGGGTGCTTCATCTTCCCTGTTGGGAAGAGCCGATGCATCCTCAGGCCTCAGTGCCAGAGGTCATTGCCTAGGGGGTCACTCTGAGCCGGTATCACCACGTTTTATCACAGAGGTGATTAAAAGTGTAGGCTGTGTCAACAGTATAGGTCCAAATTCTGGCTCTGCCTTTCTCTGCATGCGTTTTTCTGAGGATGAAAGTAAGACTTGGCAAATGGCTGAATTAAGGGGAAACAGAGAGTCTTTTAGAAGTCTAGGTATAGGCCCAACTGCCCTGGAGGAGATGAAGGTTATTTATTAAAATTTGGAGTTAGGTAGGCTAAGCAAATTTGAAGATGAATATAAAGTGAGTTTTCCACATTTTGAGTTTCAAGAGCTAATGAAATAATCAAATGAAGATGCTAGTAAGCAGGTAGAAAAACAGGAATGGAGTTTAGGAGACAGGTTAGAACTAGATTTTCTTTATCACTGGACCATGCATGACCCTATTTTATTTTATTTAACCTTTAATAATACGATGAACACTATGAAACTATAGCCCAACACAAGAACCAACCATTACCAGTAACCCACACCTACCCAATTGGTCATCCATATCCCATCCCTCCACCTCAGAGGAAACCATTATCCTGACTTCTGTGTCTCTAATGCCTTTCCTTTGTTTTCTGTTTTATTACATATATCTAAAAAAGTAAATCTAAAAAAGCAAATTGACTGATTTTTCTCGGTTTACAACTTTATAAACAGGTTATACTATAACGTCTGTTGGAACTTACTTTGGTCACTCAACATTACGTCACTGAGATTCATACCTGTTATGTGAAGCTGAATACCATTAGTTTTCACTACTGTATAATATTCCATTGGGTGAAAAATACACTACTTATCTGTTGTCATTAAGTGTATGAGTTGTTTCCGGTTTCTTTGCTATTCTGAGCAGTGAGCTATGAACAATTTTTCACATGTCTCCTGGTGCATCTGTGTAAGAATTACTCTTGGGCTTAAACCCAAGTGTAAGTGGGATTGCTGGGTCATACAGCATACAGATGTTCAGCTCTTCAAGGAACACCAAACTGGTTTTCAAGGTAACTGCGCCAGTGAGACAAAGATTTGAGAGATATTACCAGGGAGGTGACTATTAAAGCCATGGAGGCAGATGAGTTTGTCCTAGGAGACCATGTAAAGCAAAAAACAAAAGGGGGGATTGAGGTCTGATTCTTAGAAACATGTATGCTCAAGTATGTGTAGGAGGAAGGAGAGCCAGAAAACAAAACAAATGGGTGGTCAGAGAGGAGGGAGCACAACCAGGAGACGTAGAGTCAAGCATGCCAGAGGACAGGGGTGACCAACATCAGAGGATGCTGCAGAGATGATTTGAGAAGGATGAAGGTTGAGAAAAGGTCAGTGACCTTTGTTTTTTTGTTTTTTTTTTTTTTTTTTTTTTTGCGGTATGCGGGCCTCTCACTGCTGTGGCCTCTCCCGCCGCGGAGCACAGGCTCCGGACGCGCAGGCCCAGCGGCCATGGCTCACGGGCCCAGCCGCCCCGCGGCACGTGGGATCCTCCCAGACCGGGGCACGAACCCGTGTCCCCTGCATTGGCAGGCGGACTCTCAACCACTGCGCCACCAGGGAAGCCCCCAAGGTCAGTGACCTTTAAGAAAGCTATTTTTGGCTTTGTGGATTGCTGAGTGAAGAAGCCATATATCAAGGGATTTATGGGTGAGCGCTGGAGGTGGGGTGGTGGAGAGAAAGACTGTAATTATAAATACCATCGGGATAAGTTTGACAGTGAGTTGAGGAGTAGATATAGGAAGTTGGAGGAGATATCCCAGCTGGGATGTGATTTTTAATTTGTTTTTAAGGATGGGGAAGACTTGATGTGCTTGTAGGTTCAGAAGTAGAAGCCAGTGGGAAGGAAGTGTTTGAAGTAAGAGAGGTTCATTTTAGAGGAAGGTCTTCTAAGGAATGGGAGAGGATAGAATCTGATGCACAAGTTTGTTCTTGGCAACTCTATTTCTCTGAAACAGAAGATAAAAAAACTTTAAAAGGCATAAAAAATTATCATTGACATCACAGCAGCTAACATTTATCGAGTACGCTGTGCAAAAGATCCTGTACTAAGCACTTCACATATTATCTCATTTAATCATCTGAACAGACCTGGCAACAGACTATGGCATGGGTACTTTTTATAATATCTATTATAATTTCCATTTTACAGAAGAGGAAACTGAGGCTTAGAGACATGACTAGATCAGGCTAGTTGTCTGAGGCCATGTTCTCTCAATCATTATGTGTAAGCTGAGAATTTGGAAGTAGAACAAGATGGTGCAAGATGGCAAAAGCTTAGGCCTGAGGCAATCAGAGATGTGAGAGGATGAAAAAAGGCTTGGATTAGGCACCCTTGTGTGATAAGGAGTCAGGGGAAGAGGAGAGGGAAGTGAACATGTTGGGCTTTTACTATGTTTCGGGCTAAGTGCTAGGCCCTTTGCATACATTGACTTATTTCAATGGGAACAAATTAAAAAGATAACTAAGAAGTAGCAAGGGCTCCTTGGCAACTGGAAAGCATCCAGTGTAATGGAACTAAACAGTCTGGGCTTTCTGTAGGCTGCACAAACGACGAGCAGGAATCTGAAGAAGACAGTGCAGTTGAGCAAGGGTTGGAGATATGTAAGTGGAAGCCTAGAGGTAAGGGGGTGGATGAGGCCAGAGAGGCCACTTATTTGCTGACCATGGCCTCTCGCAGGGGGAAAAGGCAAATAAGGTCATGAATCAGATGAACTGATCTAGGGAATATCAAGGGACTAAAGTTCACAGAGGGGATACAGAGGCAGTCCAGCATTGGCACGGGTGGGAGAGAGGTGGGAAGGTGAGAGGCTCAAGGACTTTCATGGTTTGAGATCTTAGAAGCTGAGCAGCTGAGCACTGAGAGGTCTGCAGTGTGGTCACTCAGGAGGGTGCTGAAGAGAAGAAGATACAGATGAAGGCCGCCGGGACTGAGAAACCAGAAGGCTGGGCTACATATAGCACTTTGTAGTTTATGTTGTTTTATAATCTTTATAACCCCCTGGGGGGTAGTTCCTTTTGTGCATAAAAAAAGTTCAAAAATTAAAAAAACACAAATGTCTGTTACTAGAGACAGTACATAGATGACCAAACTTGGGCTCCCCCAATTTGGAAAAAGCAGTCCTGGGATGTGAACCAAGTCGTCCTTTCCAAGTTCCCCTTTTCCTCTTTAGTGCCTGCGACTCCCACTCACCATTCAAGAGTCAGTTCAAATGTCATCTCCAAGAAGTTTTCATCTCTCTTAACACTGAGTCAGGGGCCCTTCTTCTGGGATTTCATGACTCTCTCACTTTGTATCCCAATTGCTCACTTATTTGTCTCTCACTAGGCTAGAGTTAAGTAACTGTGCCTTTATTTACAGTGCCTGGCATCATTTCTGGCCCAGAATGGGCTCAGTAAAAGTTTATGGAATTAATTAATATATTTGAAAACAACAGACTGGGCCCAGAGGCATACCAAGCCAAGAGACTCTTTCCAATATTTGGACTTACAGTCACCATAAGTTTGGTTTGAGAAAAATGGTTCTTTATTAAAATAAGGTCAGGCTTCCCTGGTGGCACAATGGTTAAGAATCCGCCTGCCAGTGCAGGAGACATGGGTTCGAGCCCTGGTCCGGGAAGATCCCCCATGCCATGGAGCAACTAAGCCCGTGTGCCACAACTACTGAGCCTGCTCTCTAGAGGCCGTGAGCCACAACTACTGAGCCCATGTGCCACAACTACTGAAGCCCATGTGCCTAGAGCCCGTGCTCTGCAGTAAGAAAAGTCACTGCAATGAGAAGCCCGCGCACCGCAGCGAAGAGTAGCCCCCGCTCGCCGCAACTAGAGAAAAGGCTGTGCGCAGCAGTGAAGACCCAATGCAGCTAAAAATAAAAAAATAAATACATTTATAAAAAAAAAATAAGGTCAGTGTAATGGGGCTGGTAGAAGGGCAGCCAAGATAAGCTGGGTTTGGGAGCCTGGAAAGGGGTGGGCTTATCTGGATAGGAATGAGTTCAGAAGAGAGGAGGAGAGACAACTAAAGCAGTACCGAGTATACATTTTTCAAATTACTTACATTATTAATCAAAAGCCCAAGTTTCCTAAGAAGCCACCAGATAAAACCTTAGTGTATCCTGCCTCCATCACCCCACCCCAACCCCAGAAGAAAGTAGAAGCCACCCACCACAGCTGTGCTTCATTCCTCATTGTTCACACCCACCTTCCCTCTCCCCCCCCACCCCCGCCCCCACCTCCCCTGAACCTCCCAAGCCCCTCAGATGCCTTCAGTTCACACACACAGACCACGTCACTCCATCCTCAGATGCACACCACGCTTGCTCTCTCCTGGGCTGCTTCTCCTCCATGGTTTCCCAGCCTGGGAACGGAGACAGCCTGTTTTCAGTTAAGCCTTTGGTCACACACAGATGCCTTTTCCATTACTCTTGTTTTTCCTCTTGGAGTGTAACATTTCCAATTAATTCTCCATAGGGGAGGAGGCCCTGTGTTAACCACCTCCACGTGGGCGTGGGGGCAGGGTCCCTGGAGGCCTGCCCTGGACTGCCAACAGCTGACCCCTGGGCAGCCTGCAACAGGAGCTTTCTTCCCTTTGGTGGAGGGAAAGTGACCCTGTGGACACAGTTTGGGGGCATATCGCAGGTTTGCCCACCTCTGTAGCTAAGGCCTATAAAGGGGACCCTCTTCTAAGCTCCTTTCCTGACCCTCTGGCTCTGACAGCCTGAAAACACTAAATGAATCTTGTCTGCAAGAGGCCATGGAGTTTGTCTTGCTCTTTTTTAAAACCTAGGGGAAGAGTTAGAAAATAAGGACCATAACGGACCCATGAAAATCAAGAGGATCTCCTTGTGGAGCTCCACTTTTGTACACACCTCTATAGCGTATAATTTCCCCCAGAAATTACAGCAGGCTGTAAGTGAAAATGTTAGGAGTCCCTTCTGTCCTCTAAGGAGAGTTTATATCCCTGCCCTTGTGATAGAAGAAAATATACCAAGTTGCTCTGAACTCTGGCTTCTGAGCGGTCGACTCTGCTCAATCACCACTCCCCACGGATTAGCCTCACAAAGAGGAAATTCAAATTGGAGCTTCAAGAAAATGAAAGACTGGTATTGCATGGATCCTAAAGTTTGGGCAGAATTGTCAAAACTGCAAGTTCTTAACCTGTGAATGTCAGGTGTCGGCTGTGATGAGTCCTTCGTGTGGTATTTTGAACTCCAATAGGCCAGACATCAGGCTGGGAGCTTGGCAGCCACTGCGAAGTTTGCCAAGGTAGTTATCGCCATGATCTTGTGTTGCACAGGGCTGCTGTGGGCAAACTCCATCTGTGCGGAGAGCCCGGGCTCCATCTCTTTGCCCATTTGGAGCTCCACCCAGGAATCCTGATACTGGGTTTCACGGGCTGGAGATACATCTGATTGATTGTGGGTTTGGGAAAAGGGATTGAAGCAGTACGTAACCCTTCTGCAGCAGGAAGAATAAAAGCCATGGGAACTGGGTTGTGGGAAACAGCAGGAGGAGGCGAGGAATTGAGTCTGAAAGGAAGAACTGGAGATTCCTGTCAGATTTGAGGCCCAGAGAGCTCTGACAAGCAAAGGACACATGCTGTTTATAATCTTACATTGAGTAGGCTTGATTACACCTTGAAAGCTTTGTGGCCTCTCTCCCAGGCACCTGGGTCCAATTATCCAGGGCCCCATCTACCTAGAAGAAAAACTGCATCTGACTCTCCCAGGCTGACTTCACTCTCACCAGACTCTCATCCTCTTTCTGACATGAATTGAAAGGAATGCAGGTGGTGGAGAGGACCATGGCTGTTGACATACACCCTCCAGAATCTCGTCACTGTTTCATGTGTTACAACTACCTTAAGTTTGATCATCAGCAACTTAATTCCTCTGCACAGGTTGTCTTGGTAACAGTGTCTCCACACTGAAATGCTTTTTTCCTCCAACTTTATTGAGGTGCAATTGACGTATAACAATGTTTAAGGTGTACCATGTGATGGTTTGCTATTCGTATATATGTGAAATGATTACCACAATCAGGTTAGTTTAATGCTGCTATGAACATGGGAGTGCAGATATATCTTTGAGATAGTAATTTCATTTCCTTTGGTTATATACCCAGGAGTGGGATTGCTGGATCATATGGTAATTCTATTTTTAATTTTTTGAGGAACCTCTATACTGTTCTCCATAGTGGCTGCACCAATTTACATTCCCACCAACAGTGCAAGAGGGTTCCCTTCGCTCCACACCCTCCCCAGCATTAAACTCTTGTCTTTTTGATGATAGCCATTCTGACAGGTGAGGTGATAGCTCATCGTAGTTTTGATTTGCATTTTCCTGATGATTAGTGATGTTGAGGACCTTTTCATGTATCTGTTGGCCATTTGTATATCTTTGTTTTGAAAAATGTCTGTTCAGGTCCTTTGCCCATTTTTAAATAAGATTATTTGGGGTTTTTTTTGCTATTGTGTTGTATGAGTACCTTATATAATTTGGATCTTAACCCCTCATCAGACATATCATTTGCAAACATTTCCTCCCATTCTGTAGGTTGCCTTTTCATTTTGTTGGTAGTTTTCTTTCCTGTGCGGAAGCATTTTAGTTTGATGTAGTCCCACTTGTTTATTTTTGCTTTTGTTGCTTCTGCTTTTGGTGTCATATCCAAAAAATAATTGCTGAGATTGATGTCAAGGAACTTTTCCATATGTTTTCTTACAGGAGTTTTATGGTTTCAGGTCTTACATTTAAGTCTTTTATCCATTTGTTGGTAATTTTTGTGAGTGGTATAAAATAAGGGACCAGTTTGATGCTTTTGCATATCGATTATTTAAAGGATGTATCAGGTGACTTAAAATTATCAGGAAATGGAAAAGTGGGTTTGGCAATATTCAGTGTATATTCAATTCACTCAGATCACAGGAATGGGTGCTTTGGAAAGAAAATAGAAAAAAATATGGTCTCAGATGTCTAGGAGCAGCCCTTCAAAATGGGTAGGCAGAATTCATCCATGTGGAATGGATAATTAGATACTTAAACATGGAGACTAATGACGGAGGGGAGCTAGATCTCCTTTTAATAGGGTAGTTAGGGAAAGCTTCTCTGAAATGATACATTTAAGCAAAGACCTAAAGAATGAAAAAAAACAGCCTTATAAAGAACAGGTGGAAAAATTTTCCACGGGGAAGAATGAGAATATGCAAAGTCCCTGAGGCTGGAAAGAGTTTGTTCAAGGAAATGAACACAGGCCACTATGACTAAAGCTAATTTTTAAAAAACATAATGAGATAATATTAAATATAAAATTTTACATACTGTGTTTTCATGTAATATAAAAATGCATTTCCTATGTTACTACTTTTTTCAAAAATATGGTTCTAATGACTTACAACATTCTATGCAATAAATGTAATATAATTTGCATAACCATACCTTTCAAAAAATACTGTTTCCAACTTGTTGCTTTTACAATAGTGGGAGCACGGCTTTATACATAAATACATAAATATACATATATACATAAATATTTGTCTGAATTTATTTTTCATCAGGAAAAATTGCCAGGAGTGGAACAACTTAGGTAAATAAACATTTTCAAACCAAGTTGCTCTCCAGAAAGTTGGTCTATATTACTCTTTCACCAGCAGTATATGGAGTCCATTCTAGAGTTAGTAATAATTTGAGCAGGATTTTAACCGTAAACTATTAAATAGAAATCCTTAATGTGGGAAACAATTAACTTTAAATTATTGAGAAATGTTAGTATAGAAGTTGCTTTGTAATATGTAAACCCAAAATACACAGAAGAATCAGTATAAGAGGAAAGTATTATCTCAAATCAGTATGTGGCTTTGGGGAAATTGTTTATTTGGAAAAACATTAAATTATCTCCTTACCTCATACCATATACACTCCTGATGGATTAAGGAGGTAAACATTAAGAAACAGGTAAACCATAAAATAACTTTAAGAAAATGTAGGTATATATTTATCATATAATAGGGGAGGAGAAACAAAAAAGAAAGTAAAAGATTGATGGATCTAACTGCATATGGATTCAAAACTTCTATTTCAAAAGTCCTGTCAAAAAAAAAATAAAGTCCTGTCAATATAAATCCATCCTCTGAGAATAAAATAGGTACACTTAATAGGTTTCTTAATAGTGATAGCTAACACGCACTGAGTACTTGCCAGGCACTTGCTAAGTACTTTTTTTTTTTTTTAAACATCTTTATTGGAGTATAATTGCTTTATAATGGTGTGTTAGTTTCTGCTTTATAACAAAGTGAATCAGCTATATTTATACACATATCCCCATATCTCCTCCCTCTTGCATCTCCCTCCCCCCCCTCCCTATCCCACCCCTCTAGGTGGTCACAAAGCACCAAGCTAATACTTAATCTGCTTTTTATTACTTACTCCTTGTGAGGTGGATACTATTACGTACCATGAACCCCTGGCTCCGAGGCGCTGGAGTCACCAGCAGTCAATAGTAAGCTGAGCTGAACAGGGGTGGTCTTGGTCAAGCACCTGTCAACTTGCCCAGGACACTTACTTGGCCCCGAGACTCTGCTCATCTGCCCCTCACCCTCCCTTGGTAGTTGTCGCCTGCCCGTCAATGGCAGCAGAATAGCACGCTGTGATCTCATTCATTTCGAGGCCAAAGGCTGCTGTTTTGTGGACACTGGTCACCTCTGACTTTCTCCTCTACTGTCTAAGCCAACCCAGAAGAAGTCACCATAGAAATAGAAAATATTATTAGAGCTTGTGTCACAGATCCAGGGATCGTCTCCACTGAGCTGAGACAGAAAATTAATATGTTTATCAAGAAAGATTACACTTGTCGGCAAAGAGTCTTTTTCAGGCTCTAAGGATAAACAGACAGAGTCGCCAGCTGCCCTCAGGGCTGGTCCCTGGGCAGGGTGTCTGCACAGGGCTGGTAGTATGTGCTCTGTCCATCTCAGCAGAAAACAGGCTGTGGACTTTATCCAACCTCCAGTCCCGCCCCAGACAGGCCCCAGCTCTCAGCCACATCTTCCTCTGTGTATTTTTATTATAAGAAGGTATTCAAGGATAATTAAGGGAGTAGAAAGAAATGATTTGTCAGAAAAGATTTAAGAGGCTAAATATGTATGATATAGCTAAACAATGACTAACACTGGCCCCCTCAGCTCTTTGGGAGCTCTGTTGGGCCAAGGCCTTGTTTAGGCTGGCTTATGTGCCAAGGATCAGAAGATGGCTCACCCTCAGGTGCCCTTCATCCATCAGTTACCTCTTCCCCACTTACTTATGGAAAGAGCACAGAGCCAGACCTGCGTTCAAATCCTATGCTGTGTGGTCTTCAGCAAAATCCTTAACCTAAGAGTTAATCCTAAATCTCAGTGTCATTATCTGTAAAACGAGGACCTAAACTAACACAGTGGTGCCAGGACTGGTCTAAGGATAGGGGCAATAAATAGGGTTCTGAGGCTGACTCCTTCAATAACCAGGGGGCCAAGAGGACACCATCGTAAGTGATGTGTGTGGCACAGATGGTCACACAGTAGCGGTCCTATCCCTGAAGGTTTCACAGGAGATAAAAATGTCTCCATGGAGGGTGATGCCACGGCAGGTGCAGTGAGTCAAGAATTTGAAAAACCACGTGGGAAACGGTGTCTACAAAGAGAGTGGAGCCTCTGGTTACCGATAAGATGTATTGACTCCCTGCAGAGGGCTAATGAGAAACAGGGCCATCAGTAAGCAGCTAAGAGCTAAATGTACAAGCCAGAAGGCTTCTTTGGAAGCTGACAAAGATGCAGCTAAGAGTAGAATGTGCAAAAAACAAATCTCATAGTTAAAGTTGAAGAGCTCCAGAGATATTTGAGTGCTCAGCAAGGCAGGGCTGCTATGCTAAAATCAGGGGCCTCGTTGGAAAATACTAGGACCCTGAATCAGCATGGGATCAATAGGACAGATGCCCCTGAAGATTTTGATTTTACAAGCACCACTTCCTTAAACTTTCAGAGTTTGCAGAGTTGGCTCCCTCCTTGTTAGTCAGAGGTAACATTTCCCCTGTGCTGGAAGATGCTGCAGGGGTCCCTTCCCCAGAGGCCACACCCCCTCAAGAGCTGCTCCCAACTCCTCTTCTGGATGATAGGCTAATAACTAGGGTTAAATCCTAGTATAAGTTGGCTGGGGAGGTGCTGAGCTTGATAAAGTATGAACGAGACAAGGCAGCCAACAAGGATGCTGCTCAGCATCTACAAAGAAAGGTCAAGAATGGAGGAGCAGGAGGCTGAGGGCAGTCGCCCTAATAAAAAGTCATGGTCTCTGACTTAGTTCCCAGACCTGAGCCTATTTTCGTATCTGGAACCCACTGAGTCATGAGATGTGACATCATAGCAAGTTTATACTATGATCATTCCCCTCATCTTTCCCCAAAGGGAACTGTTTACCCCAGTGACTAGACATTGCAATGCGGGGGATATTCAAATATTTTGAGGACTATTGGACACAGGATCTCAGCAGACATTGATACCTAGAGACCCAAAGCATCATCATGCCCCCCACCCTGTTAGAACAGGGGACTATGGGAACCAAGTTATAATGCAGTCCTGACTAAAGTCTGGCTCACAGTGAACCCATTGAGTCTGTGATACACCAAGGGGTCATTTCCCCAGTGTCCAAGTATGTAATTGGAAATGATATGCTTGCAGGTGGAGTAACCACCTCATGGGTCCTTAGCCTGCTGAGTAGAGTTGCTACAGTGGAGAAAGCCCAAATGGAAACCTCTTAAACCTCCCCTAACATCCTCCAATGCTGGGCCAAGATAGGAAATCAAAACCAATATCATATCCTGGGGAGGGAGTGTGGCAGAGATTACTGCCAACTTTAAAGACCAAAGGACACAGAAGTGGTAGCCCCCATCATATCTTCATTTAATTTACCAGTCTGACCCCTGAAGAAACTGAATGGATCCTAAAGAATGACTGTAGACAACTGCAAGGACAACCAACTAGCAGCACTGACTGCAACCGCTGTGACAGACCTGGTATCAGTTTTAGAACAGATTAACGTGGCTGCAAGTACATGGCATGTGGCCATTAATCTGGTGAATGCATTCTTTTCAATCCCAATGAGAAAAGAGAACCAGAAACAGTCTGCATTCATGTGAAATGAACAGCAATATTTATTTACAATTTGCCTTAAAGCTATTTTAACTCCCCTGCATTTGTCATAATATAACCCAAAGAGATCTAGACTACCAGGCCATCCCAAAGAATATCACATCTTCCATGGACGACCACACCGATTAGGCAGGAAGAACAACGGGTGATTAGTTCACTGGAGGTCTTGTTAAAATGCATATGCTCCAGAAGATGGAAGATGAATCCTATGAAGATTCGAGGACCTACCACTTCTGGGAAGTTTTTAGGGATCCCAAAGTAAAAGACAATTTTTTTTATTTTTTATTTTATTTTTTTACTAAGCACCCCCAGCGCAAAGGAGGAGGCTGGCCGCCTGATAGGCCTCTCTGGATTCTAGAGGCAACACATTCCACTGTTTCAGTCTATATACTGGGGGACACAAAAAGGCTGCCTGCTCTGAGTGAGACACAGCAGAAAAGGGCTCCGTAGCAGGTCCAGGCTACAGTGTAAGCAGCCCTGCCTCTTGTGCCATGTGACCCAGAAGACCCTATAGCGTTGGTGGTAGGAAACCTTGCTATTATGACAGATGAGAAATTAGTTCACTATGTAACCCAACACTTCTTCTATTTTCAGTTTTTCTGTTTATTTCTATTACAGATTTAAATTATACTTTTATGCATAGTTCTGTCACCTGCAGGCTATATTTCTTGACTTCCCACTTTGAAAATAAGGATATTAGCATCCTTTTTCCATTTTTCCATAGCCCAACTTCCATCCTCTTGTAACTTTTACGTTGTCAAGGTTGATAACATTTATATTCTGTTCTTCAATCGTAATTAAGTTTCCATTTTTCATCTGTAGATTGACCCTAAAAGTTCAAAATCAATAAACTATGTTAACGTCATTATGGCTCTGTCATACTCATCCACTGCAATGCCAAGTGCCTCACAATGATTATATTTCCTTACTTTCTTAGTGTTTGATTCTTCCTGGAGTTTCTATTGGCTTTTGTGAGGTACTTCCCCCTCTTTCTTATTTGCCTTTGTTACAGCTGCATTTAACAAAACCCCTTCTCTTGATACCACCCAATTGTTTTTCTGGAAGATATTTCTTCTAGACCCTTCTGCGCTCCTGCTCTGCTTTTTAATCTGCTGCACAGCTGTTGTACTGGAACTACTGGAACTGCACTGATCTAGCTTGGATCCGTTTTTTTCTGGATACCATATATTTCTCCTCTGGCTTCCTCCCCTCCCTCCCTCACTCCCTTTTCCTCCCTTCTTCTCTCCCACTTTTCTCTCTTTCTGTATATCCTCAGATAAGATGGTTGGACAGGGTATAGAATAAGTTTAAGTAAGTTTTCTCCTAAAATGAAGACACTGTTCTCTACATTCAGTTATTTCTGTTGAGAGATCTGATGTTGATCCTAGTCTCATTCTCTGTTTTTTTGTGTTCAGTTTTTGTTTCTTGGAAGTTTTTAGATCTTCTGTTTCACCCTGATGTTCTAAAATTTTACAACTAGGTGTCTAGGTGAGCATTTTTTTATTCACCATGTTGGGTACTCAGTGGGACCTTTAAATATGAGGACTCATGTCCTTCAGTTCTGTGAAATCCTCTTATTTATTTTATAATTTTATTTCCTTCATTTCCTCTGTTTCTTATTTTGATATTTCTATTAATCAGATATAAGAACAATTGGGGTAATATTTTCTGTCTCTTTTATCTTTATACATTTTTGTCTTTTAAATTTTATTTTCTAGGAAATTTCCTTTATATTTTACTTTCCAACTGAGAAGAGAAATTTACTATTGTTTTATTTTTCAGGTAGCCATAGTTTTAAGTGCTTTTAAATAGCATCCTGTTCTTGTTTTGCTTAAGCTATTACAAATTATTGTATTCTCAGAGAGATTTGAGAAATCATTCATAAAACAAGACTTGTAGGTCCTTTTTACAGTTCTGTTTTGATTCTCTGAATTTTCTCCTACTTCCAGTCTTTTCATATGAGTTTCTCTTCATGTCTTTCCTTCATGTTATAAGATCTTTGGTTCCTCATTCATATTTAAATATAAAGCAACAGGCAGATACAGTTTGAGCTTTGTGTACACAAGTGAAGCAGATCAAAAGGGAGTATTTACTCCAGGGGTGATGGGACAGTTGACGGTCCATTTGCTTTGAGACACCTAAAGGCCAGAGGTGCCAGCTTCCACAATAGTTCCCTTGGCTTTCTCCAAAGAGTTTCTGTTTCTTTAGAGTAGACCCCCTCCTTTCTCCCATTTGGAGTTACATACCTGACTACCTGGCACTTTTGCAGGCAGTTGGTGGGGGTGTGTTGAAAGTTGACTGTTAAATCTATCGAGTCTTGCCTTTTCTCCCTATATGTAGACCACTTCCTTCTTGGCTGCAGCCGTCTCTGCGTGTACATTGTCAGCCCTGTCTCCCCCACACTGCTCAATCAATCACTGTTCTTTCTTCTGCTTTTAGTCTTCCACCAATATGTTGAAGCCTCTTGTGCCCTTTTCCATCCTGGTTAAAGAGAGTTGATAACTTTTTTATTATTCCTTTAGTATTATTGGATATATTTTGGGGAGTGAAACCATAAGGTGTATGCTTAATCAACCACCTTGAACCCGAGATTTCTATCTTAATATTATTATTTTCTAAAGCCTCAGTTATGATTTTACTACTACCTATAACACACATCAATATAAATTAATCTCTCTCATATTCACCTATTCTTTTATTTAACCATTTTTTAAATTGAAGTCTAGTTAATTTACAATGTTGTGTTAGTTTTAGCTGTATAGCAAAGTGATTCAGTTATACATATATATGTGTATATGTATATATATATATATATATATATATATATATATATATATTCTTTTTCAGGTTCTTTTCCATTATAGGTTATTACAAGATACTGAATACAGTTCCCTGTGCTACGCAGTAGGTTCTTGTTGTTGATCTATTTTATATATAGTAGTGTGTATCTGTTAGTCCCAACCTCCTAATTTATCTCTCTCCCACCCGCTGCTATCTCCTGGGTAACCATAAGTTTGTTTACTATCTCTGTGAGTCTATTTCTGTTTTGTAAATAAGTTCATTTATATCATTTTTTAAGATTCTATATATAAGTGATATCATGTGATACTTGTCTTTCTCTGACTTACTTCACCTAGGATGATAATCTCTAGGTCCATCTATGTTGCTACAAATGGCATTACTTTATTCTTGTTTATAACTGAGTAATATTCCATTGTGTGTATATTATATGTATATATATATACACCACATCGTCTTCATCCATTCATCTGTTGATGGACACTTAGGTTGCTTCCATGTCCTGGCTATTGTAAATAGTGCTGCTATGAACATTGGGGTGCATGTATCTTTTCAAATTAGAGATTTCTCCAGATATATGCCCAGGAGTGGGATTCCAGGATCATATGGTAGCTCTATTTTTAGTTTTTTAAGGAACTTCCACAGTTCCATATGGAACTGTTTTCCATAGTGGCATTCCCACCAGCATTGTAGGAGGGTTCCTTTTTCTCCACACCTCTCCAGCGTTTATTATTTGTAGACTTTAAAATGATGACCATTCTGACTAGTGTGAGGTGATACCTCATAGTATTGATAGTTTTCATTTGCATCAGTGTTGAGCATCTTTTCATGTGCCTGTTGGCCATCTCACCTGTTCTTTCAATTCCCACTCTCACTATCCAGTTCTGACTCTCACTACATCTCACCTAGGTTATTACAATTAACTGACTAGTCCTCTAGCTTGAATCTCTACCTTCTTCCATAAACCATAGCTCAAATCATGTCAGTTTCCTGCTCAAAAACCTGTAATACTCCCTACTGACTGTAAAAGAAAACCTAACTTTGCCTAGCATTGAAAGTTCTCAATAATCTGTCCTCTGAGCAATTTTATCTCTGTCATTTATCAGATTACTTCTACCTCCTAGAATGTCCCTACTTCCCATCTCTACAGCTTGAAGTCTTCTTCCCCTCCCCCCTTTATTCACACCACAGCTAATGTGCTACCTCCTTCTGGAAGATGTCATTGATTTGTTTACTCTCTCTCCAAGCCTCTCCCTCAGTCCTCCAACTCTGAGGTCTCCCAGCCCGCTGGCTGAGCCACTCTCAGAGCATCTGTCACCAAAGGCCTGTATGAGCTTCCGAGGGCAGAGACCTGTGTCATTCATGTCTCTACAACCAAGCAGAATGGCTGGCACATAATAAGAATTCAGGGATTATTTGTTCAAGCAAAATGACTGAATTTGCTCTTCTCTTTTTTTAAGAAGTAGCCACCTTCCACGATTGCCATGCAGACCTCTGCCCACTGAATTTAGAGCTTGGCAGATGATAGTATTTGCATATTATTTGGTGAATGATTGGATGTTATTACTACCTTGTTTTTCCTTAGGGAAACTTTAAAGCCCTGCAATTTATCACCTTAGTATCAACCAGGTAAATCTAATTTATGCTAAAATAATCATGGAAAAGGGCTAAAATTCAGGCTCTCGGGACGTGGTGAGCATTTGAACAGAGGTTGTTTAGAAACCCAGCCTTTATTATCTCAGAAGACCCCAACAGTCAGCCATTAGCCTGGCTGGGCCCCTGCCTACCTGGATAATGGAGCTGGAGAGACCAAGAGTCAGGGGGAGAGAGGGAGAGCCAGAGACAGACAGTACCAGTGGGACAATGTTTAAATAACCAGGCTGCAGCCCTATGAAACAAGGAAGGTGATCACCGTACAAACAGCTAGTAGTGACTAACGTGGAGGTATTTAGGAAGGCAGTGGGTCTAGGGAATTAAGTCCAAGGGGACAAGACAAAAATGGAAACATGAATAAATACTGGGAATTATTTCAGTCTTTCTATTTCATCTACATGGAGTGTATCAATCATTTTTTTTTTTTTGGTTAATTAGGTCAACCTGGGTAAAAGTTTGTGCTGTTTAGTAGACCAAATTCACTAGGTAATAATTCAAGTGCCGTTTCTTGTCCTACATACCCACAAACTCTCTGAGCTGGGCAGATCCTTTTTAATTGGATGTACTTGGAGGGAAAATAGAAGCAGAATGCGCTAGTATGTTTGTATGTTCATATATGCACACCCCCTAGATACTGGATCAGACATGCTTTAAAAGTATCCTTTTTCCTATCATTCATCCTTCTCCTTACAAGCCAGAAGCAGGTTACCCAGGCTTCTTTCCTAAGATGCCCTATGGCATTCCTTCAACAATCCAGGGCTATTTGAAAGTTTGTGGCCACTCACAATTTTAACCCAGGGGGTTTTTCAAGTAAAGAGCCAGAGAATTGGACTGTTGGGGAAAAGTCTCTTGTGTAGGGTGCCAGAATGGGAAGGAGACTTTCTAGTTTCTCTACTTTTCTCCCTTGGGTTTTCTAGGTATGATCCTGTTGTGGGCCCTGGGGACCTGGAGCCAGGAAAGGGGTTAGCAAAGGTTCCCCATCAGTGTTTCTCAGGGATTCCTGACAGAGCCCATCAGAGCTGCCTTTTATCACTGCTGCATGCTTTAGTGAGTCTGTCACGGCTCTCAGACATCGTGTTCCCTGCTGGATTAATTCTGACTGCATTCAGACTCAGGATGTGGGCCACAGGGAGGGAAGGGGCAGGGTGGGGAGAGAGGGAGAGGGAAGTGGGATGGGGAGAGGAGGGAAATAAGGTGGGGAGGGAAAAGAAACTTTGAAAGTACCAAGTAAAAAACCTAGGAAGAAAAAGAAATTAATTTGCAAAATTAAGGAATATAGTTTGGACAAATTAAAGCTAAAAATCTGAAAAGAGAACAAGGGACCAAAAAAAAGGGGGTAGGCCCAAAGTCTCAGAATGTGAGGGACATTCAGTATGGGAGCAGAGAGACTCAAGCTCCAGGCTAGTTCTGTCAGAGGTGGTTTATTCTTTTATTTATTTATTTACTTTTGGCTGCGTTGGGTCTTTGTTGCTGTGCGGGGGCTACTCTTCATTGTGATGCACGGGCTTCTCATTGCAGTGGCTTCTCTTGTTGCGGAGCACAGGCTGTAGGTGCGCAGGCTTCGGTAGTTGTGGCATGTGGGCTCAGTATTTGTGGATTGCCGGCTCTGGAGCGCAGGCTCAGTAGTTGTGGTGCATGGGCTTAGTTGACCACGGCATGTGGGACCTTCCCAGACCATGGCTCGAACCCGTGTCCCCTGAACTGGCAGGCGGATTCTTAACCACTGTGCCACCAGGAAAGCCGGTTTTATTTTTTTAGAAGATTATAAAGCAGACCGATCATTCACTGATTCACTCTCTTACTTGGAGCACATTAAGTAAGGGCCGATGACGTGTGGGCCCCATGCCAGCACACACTTGGAGAAGTTCTCATATACTCAGTTCTGCCATAGCTTACTTGAAGAACTACAGAAGGAAATTCAGTTCACCACAGCCTCAGTTTTACCCTCTGTAAAACGTATACCCAAATCAAACCTACTAGAAGAGCACTTTGGCATTCCCTCAGTGAAAGCAGTTTTCAAAAGAAAAGGACTGCTGGCTTGACACGTGATGAACTCCAGGTGTAAAAGTGCCTGTGCATCTTCCTGCTAGAAAGCCCCTCCTCATCTGGGCTGGCTGACACTCCAGTCTCTTCCAGTGCTATGGTTATGGTCTCTCAACTGAGAGACGAGGACAGACATATGAGATGTCTGTCACTCTGAGTGAGCATCTTGAGGGCAGACACTGAGCCTAATTTATTTCTATTTCCTCTCTGCACGTGAAACCTGATATTTAGTAAGTGCTTGGTTACTTTTGTTCATTGTTGGAGAGGGATCAGGAAAGGCATCAGAGAATCCATGACTGTGAGCTAGGCCTTGTAGCATTAATGTATAGGCTGCATTTGGCATACAGAAGGTACTCAATAAAGGAAGCTTTCCTTAGTAAGTCTGTGGAGAGGAAAAGAAGAGTAAGGCAGAGGGACTGAGAAATAAAATGCATGCCGAGTTCAAGGAACAGAGTTAGCACAAGTGTGGCTAGATAGGTATCCCCCAACCTTTTGTGTTTGTAAGAATGGCTAGAAGAGCTAGTTTTGATGTGCAGAGTCCTGAGGTCTCTACGCTTGAAAAGCCCTGAGGGCCAGCGAGGATATCTGCATTTTAAGAAAACACTACCAGTTTATTTTCTTACAGGTAGTCTGCCAACCACACTTGGAGAGCACAGGCCTGGGGATGTGGGAAGTGGGGGCGGTGGGAGTGGCTTGAGTGTGTGGAAAGATGAAGCTGGGGTTGGTTGAGAAGAGTCTGGACTCTGTCCAGGAGGGGAGCCCTCCAGGGCTTCTAAGCAGGGGAGTGACAGGGCCTGATCTGTGATGGAAATCAACTGTTCTTACTAAAGCTCAGGGCATTTTCTCTTTGCTTCTGCTCCATTAGATGTCATTGTTTCAAGGGCCCTGAACAAATAACGTTGCATTAAAGCCTCCAGGTTTTGTAGGACCCAGAGTTCCAGTTACCAGTGGAATGTGAAGTTCACAGGCCGTGTTCAGGCTTGCAAGGAGAGGATTAATTAGGTAAAAAGGCAGTTGCACACATAAGTGGGTGCCCACACCCCAGTCTGGCCTGGTGTTTTGGTGCACTCGTTCAGGCATACAATACTCTTTTCAGTTCTAAGCGCCACCTCTTGAAACAAGTTAAAAAGCGAGTTCCAAGTGAGATGCCCAAGTGCTGGGTTTTACACAGGCTAATGATCAACAGCCTTCTGTTTTTACGGTCCTGGCAACCACACTGGGCTCGCACTGCTAAGGATACCATAGAAAAGAATCCCGCGTTTCACATCTGACTACATAGCTAAGTGCAGAAAATTATGTTTTAGGTTAAAAACAAAAGTGATGGGTTTACTGAAATTATTGGTTTCTAAAAATTTGTGCCTATGGCTTTTTTTTTAACATTTAAAAAATGCCATATGTTTCACTGTGTTGGGACAGTGAAATTAAAATTAACATTAGTAAAGTACTTTACCCTTTGAAAAGTACTTTCACATGTTATATCTCTATTGATTCTTAAAATAGTCTTGTGAGATAGGTATTATCATTATCCCCATTTCACAGATGAGAAAACGAAGTGTAAGTCTTACTGATTTGTTTAAATCCATACAGCTGGAAATTGTGGCTCCAGAACCCATCTCAGGTCTTCTGATTCCAAGATCCATGATTTCACAGTTGCTGCAGGAACCCTGGCAATCAGTGGGAATGCAGATATGTCCGTTATCCCCCTCACACCTCAACACTCTCCTGTAGCTCAGCTTCACAGCTAGTTGCCTCAACATTTTGTTCATTTCAAATATCTTTGACAGAGAGGTGAGTGAGGTCATGAAAACTATGTCTATGTTGATGGTCAACTAGATTGGAAACAAGATTGCTTTTGAGAATGAAACTATAAAGTTAACTCTGGTAGACAAGCGATATCCCAAATCACCTTATAGGTATTAATAGAATGGCTCCCAAACCTGTAAGATGTTGTGACACATCTAAGAAATTATATGGCAAGCAGAAAGGGGAGTTGGTCATCATCCCAGAGACAAATGTGGCAAGACCCACTTGAGCTCAGCTTAGAGGAAGATGTGGCCCAGTGACTTGACCCATACAGGCCCAGTGGCATGGACCCCTTTGCTGTGATAATAGATGCTTCTTAAAATTTGGACCAAAACCCCTAACCCCCTTGTGTTGTTTCCATGCTCACTGAAGTAATTCTGAGATTTGACTTCCCTACTTAAATGTCTGTGGGATCTGAGAGATACAAGCCCCAGGCTCTCCAGGTGAGCCCCAACCTGGGTCCTGGCCAAGCACTCACTTGCCCTTTTGAAGCATCCAGAGCAAGTCCTGGAGGTGCCGTCCATAGCTCCAGAATAGGCCTTAACATTTGTGAAGGCCAGCACTAGTCCATGGCTGCTTGAATGGGCCTCCAGTTTTTAAATCAGCGACTTAAAGTGAGAAACTGATTTTTCCATTATGCTTCAAAAAAAAAATTTCCCACCTCCCATCTCTGTTGAGCCATTCTGAACTTGCTGCCATTCCTACAGTGCATTTTGTTCACTCTTAGAGAACTTTAGACATGGCTTTCTCCCTTTTCTCTCTTGTCTCCATCTTGCTTTTTACCTGCATGATCCCCACTCATTTTTTCAACTTTGTATTTAAGTAACTTTACAGAAAAGTTGCAAAGACAGTACAGTGAGTTCCCTTAGATCCTTCACCCAATTTCTCTATTATTACCATCCTAACAACCAACTTCAATAATCAAAACTAAGCAACTAGCATCATTACAATACTATAAACTAAACTATGGACTGTATAGATTTCATCAGTGTTTCCACTAATGTCCTTTTTCTGCTCCAGGAGTCAATCCAGGATCCCACATTGCATTCAGTTGTCATGGATCCTTGGTCTTCTTAATCTGCAACAGTTCCTTAGTCTTTTCTTGACCTTAACACTTCTGAGGAGTATTGGTCAATTATTTTATAGACTGTCCCTCAATTTTTATTTTTCTGATGTTTTCCATTTGGGGACAAGAATACCACAGAAGTGATATGTCCTTCTCAGTGTATCATACTGGGGATGCATAACATCAAAATATCTTACCACTAGTGATGTTAACATTAATCACTTGGTGGTATCTCCTGGGTTTCTTCACAGTAAAGGCAGGTTTTTTTCATCTTTGTGACTAATAAATATATTGGGGGTGATACTTCGAGACTGTGCAAACACCTTGTTTCTCTTCAAACTTTTGCCCACTAATTTTAGCATCCATCACTCGCTCTTGGCCTGAAAAATTATTGCTGTGGTGTTCTAATAAAGATTTTCTATTTCCCTAACTGCTTCTACATTTATTATTTGGAGTTCTTCTGTAAGGAAGAGCTGCCCCTCCTGCCTCATTCATTCAATTATTGATTTATATCAGTATGGATTCATGGATATTTATTTTGTTCTATGAGTTATAATCCAATACAATGACTGTTTGTTTTGTTGCTGAAAGTTTTCCAGCTTTGGCTGCAGGTTGGCCACTTTGCCATTTCAACACTACCCAGCCTTTTTTGGGTACTTCCTTGCTTCTCTAGCAGCATGAGATGCTCCTGTCTCAACCTGTATTTATCCCACCCCAGCCCTGGAATCAAACACTTTTCTAAGAATCCCTAATTCTTTAGATTGGAGAATGGGATGTAAAAACCAAAACTTAGGTGGTGCGTTTGCTCACTGCTACTGGGATGTCACTGCTTCTAGTCCCTCTCAGCAGACAGAGCTAGGAAATCTATGGATGAATACTAGGAACATACTAGGTATGTATTCACATCTATATTTATTTCTGTATCTCTCTCTCTCTCTCTCTCTCTCTCTATATATATATATATATATAGAGAGAGAGAGAGAGAGAGAGAGATATGTATGTGTGTGTATATACGTATATTATAGTAAATATCTATATATATTTTAAACCATGAGTTCATACTGATACCTCTGACTCTTATCCAAAACCATAGATTTCATTCTAGCCTTCCCTCTTTCCTTATTTGTAACTTATTACTCTGACAGTGAAAAGCCTGACTTTCATTATCTACAGTGTATTAAAGTATTTGTTCAACCCTAGTATATACACAAAGTAGTTTCAGAATTGCTAATCTGTATCCCCATGAAAAATAAGTTTACTAACTGGAATGCAGTATTTGTGTATAGTTCTTTTTGCCATTAGTTTTACAGTATCCAGCCAAAATACTGATTTCCAAAGTAACTTAGTTTTTTTCTTTCCCACTCCATTATGGTTCTGTTATTCATTTGCAATATGGTTAGGTTCAGTTGTTATAGTTTTTTTTTTTTTAAATAAATAAATAAATTTATGAATGGGCGGAAGGTGTTTGAAGCGACAGCCAGGTGGTGTGCTGGCAAACCAGCTCTATGAAAACATCACTTTTTCTCAGTGTTCTGATTTGTTTATATTATCTGTTTCTTTGGTAAATACTCCCTTCATGCCCAACTTCAAGATGCCAGTTTGAATGCACTGGATACACAGGTGGGAACAGAATCAACTTTCACAAGTATGAGCCAACTGTGGCACCTCACAGATGACCCTGAGGTCCTTCTATTCTGTAGGTCATAGTAATTTCCACCTCAATCTTATGCCACGGTTTCAGTGGAATTGTGATGCCCAAATCCTAGTACATTCACATTAGAGGTAAAGAGAAAACAGAGGCATAATCAGTTGTGGGAGACACGCTGAGCCTGACATGAAGGTTTAACTTAGGAGATACGAGTCCAAGCAGGTCGGACACGCCCAAGTCTCTCATATGTATGCATCTCTCCCCTGCTGACCCCTTCACCTTTGCCCCTTAATGATAATTTGGGTGAGTATAGAATGCCTCACTGACAGTTAATTCCTTGACTGTATTTTCCCCATATCTTTTGGCATTTTCTCCCTTCAATTTCCTTCCCTTTGCTGCGAAATAGCAAGACACATTTCATGTATAGACACATGCACCCTAGCAACTGCAAGTTCTTGCTACATCTCTGTAAAAGACCAACAGTTGGACTTTCCTACTGTCGCAGACATTGTCCTCACGGATTTCATTCTGAAATTCACAATATCCATGGGCCCTGTTCTTTCTATTCCTCATCTACCTTAACTTTCTAATTCCAGTCTCTCTGTACTGCATTGTAAACAAACTCATCAATATTGTATTCCAAGTTCATAATTGGCTCTTCAGCTGTATCTTCTCCTTGATGGAAAGAATATCTTGAGTGTATTAATAAAAGTATTATTTTTTACCTGTAAGGTGTTTGCCTAATTCATTGCTAAAATCCTATATACTTCTGCAGTATAATCCCTTTTGCTGTTTCCAGAATTTATTTTCCTTCTTTATTTTTTTTTAACATCTTTATTGGGGTATAATTGCTTTACAATGGTGTGTTAGTTTCTGCTTTATAACAAAGTGAATCAGTTATACATATACATATGTTCCCATATGTCTTCCCTCTTGCGTTTCCCTCCCTCCCACTCTCCCTATCCCACCCCTCCAGGCTGTCACAAAGCACCGAGCTAACATCCCTGTGCCATGCGGCTGCTTCCCACTAGCTATCTACCTTACTACATTTGTTAGTGTGTATATGTCCATGACTCTCTCTCGCCCTGTCAAAGCTCACCCTTCCCCCTCCCCATATCCTCAAGTCCGTTCTCCAGTAGGTCTGCGTCTTTATTCCTGTCTTACCCCTAGGTTCTTCATGACATTTTTTTTTCTTAAATTCCATATATATGTGTTAGCATACGGTATTTGTCTTTTTCTATCTGACTTACTTCACTCTGTATGACAGACTCTAGGTCTATCCATCTCATTACAAATAGCTCAATTTCATTTCTTTTTAAGGCTGAGTAATATTCCATTGTATATATATGTGCCACATCTTCTTTATCCATTCATCCGATGATGGGCACTTAGGTTGTTTCCATCTCCGGGCTATTGTAAATAGAGCTGCAATGAACATTTTAGTACATGCCTCTTTTTGAATTTTGGTTTTCTCAGGGTATATGCCCAGTAGTGGGATTGCTGGGTCATATGGTAATTCTATTTGTAGTTTTTTAAGGAACCTCCATACTATTCTCCATAGTGGCTGAACCAATTCACATTCCCACCAGCAGTGCAAGAGGGTTCCCTTTTCTCCACACCCTCTCCAGCATTTATTGTTTCTAGATTTTTGATGATGGCCATTCTGACTGGTGTGAGATGATATCTCATTGTAGTTTTGATTTGCATTTCTCTAATGATTAATGATGTTGAGCATTCTTTCATGTGTTTGTTGGCATTCTGTATATCTTCTTTGGAGAAATGTCTATTTAGGTCTTCTGCCCATTTTTGGATGGGGTTGTTTGTTTTTTTGTTATTGAGCTGCATGAGCTGCTTGTAAATTTTGGAGATTAATCCTTTGTCAGTTGCTTCATTTGCAAATATTTTCTCCCATTCTGAGGGTTGTCTTTTGGTCTTGTTTATGGTTTCCTTTGCTGTGCAAAAGCTTTGAAGTTTCATTAGGTCCCATTTGTTTATTTTTGTTTTTATTTCCATTACTCTAGGAGGTGGGTCAGAAAGGATCTTGCTGTGATTTATGTCATAGAGTGTTCTGCCTATGTCTTCCTCTAAGAGTTTGATAGTTTCTGGCCTTACATTTAGGTCTTTAATCTATTTTGAGCTTATTTTTGTGTATAGTGTTAGGGAGTGATCTAATCTCATACTTTTACATGTACCTGTCCAGTTTTCTCAGCACCATTTATTGAAGAGGCTGTCCTTTCTCCACTGTACTTTCCTGCCACCTTTATCAAAGATAAGGTGTCCATATGTGCGTGGGTTTATCTCTGGGCTTTCTATCCTGTTCCATTGATCTATCTTTCTGTTTTTGTGCCAGTATCATACTGTCTTGATTACTGTAGCTTTGTAGTATAGTCTGAAGTCAGGGAGCCTGATTCCTCCAGCTCCTTTTTTCGTTCTCAAGATTGCTTTGGCTATTCGTAGTCTTTTGTGTTTCCATACAAATTGCAAAATTTTTTGTTCTAGTTCTGTGAAAAATGCCAGTGGTAGTTTAATAGGGATTGCATTGAATCTGTAGATTGCTTTGGGTAGTAGAGTCATTTTCACAATGTTGATTCTTCCCATCCAAGAACATGGTATATCTCTCCATCTATTTGTATCATCTTTAATTTCTTTCATCAGTGTCTTACAATTTTCTGCATACAGGTCTTTTGTCTCCTTAGGTAGGTTTATTCCTAGATATTTTATTCCTTTTGTTGCAATGGTAAATGGGAGTGTTTTCTTGATTTCACTTTCAGATTTTTCATCATTAGTATATAGGAATGCCAGAGATTTCTGTGCATTAATTTTGTATCCTGCTACTTTACCAAATTCATTGATTAGCTCTAGTAGTTTTCTGGTAGCATCTTTACGATTCTCTATGTATAGTATCATGTCATCTGCAAACAGTGACAGCTTTACTTCTTCTTTTCCGATTTGGATTCCTTTTATTTCCTTTTCTTCTCTGATTGCTGTGGCTAAAACTTCCAAAACTATGTTGAATAAAACTGGTGAGAGTGGGCAACCTTGTCTTGTTCCTGATCTTAGTGGAAATGCTTTCAGTTTTTCACCATTGAGGATGATGTTTGCTGTGGGCTTGTCATATATGGCCTTTATTATGTTGAGGAAAGTTCCCTCTATGCCTACTTTCTGCAGGGTTTTTATCATAATTGGGTGTTGAATTTTGTCAAAAGCTTTCTCTGCATCTATTGAGATGATCATATGCTTTTTCTCCTTCAATTTGTTAATATGGTTTATCACATTGATAGATTTGCATATATTGAAGAATCCTTGCATTCCTGGAATAAACCCCACTTGATCATGGTGTATGATCCTTTTAATGTGCTGTTGGATTCTGTTTTCTAGTATTTTGTTGAGGATTTTTGTATCAATGTTCATCAGTGATATTGGCCTGTAGTTTTCTTTCTTTGTGACATCCTTGTCTGGTTTTGGTATCAAGGTGATGGTGGCCTCGTAGAAGGAATTTGGGAGTGTTCCTCCCTCTGCTATATTTTGGAAGAGTTTGAGAAGAATAGGTGTTAGCTCTTCTCTAAATGTTTGATAGAATTCACCTGTGAAGCCATCTGGTCCTGGGCTTTTGTTTGTTGGAAGATTTTTAATCACAGTTTCAATTTCAGTGCTTGTGATTGGTCTGTTCATATTGTCTATTTCTTCCTGATTCAGTCTTGGCAGGTTGTGCATTTCTAAGAATTTGTCCATTTCTTCCAGATTGTCCATTTTATTGGCATAGAGTTGCTTGTAGTAATCTCTCATGATTTTTTTTATTTCTGCAGTTTCAGTTGTTACTTCTCCTTTTTCATTTCTAATTCTATTGATTTGAGTCTTCTCCCTTTTTTTCTTGATGAGTCTGGCTAGTGGTTTATCTATTTTGTTTATCTTCTCAAAGAACCAGCTTTTAGTTTTATTGATCTTTGCTATAGTTTCCTTCATTTCTTTTTCATTTATTTCTGATCTGATTTTTATGATTTCTTTCCTTCTGCTAGCTTTGGGGTTTTTTTGTTCTTCTTTCTCTAATTGCTTGAGGTGCAAGGTTAGGTTGTTTATTCGAGATGTTTCCTGCTTCTTAAGGTGGGCTTGTATTGCTATAAACTTCCCCCGTAGAACTGCTTTTGCTGCATCCCATAGGTTTTGGGTCGTTGTGTCTCCATTGTCATTTGTTTCTATGTATTTTTTGATTTCCTCTTTGATTTCTTCAGTGATCACTTCATTATTAAGTAGTGTATTGTTTAGCCTCCATGTGTTTGTATTTTTTACAGATCTTTTCCTGTAATTGATATCTAGTCTCATGGCGTTGTGGTCGGAAAAGATACTTGATACAATTTCAATTTTCTTAAATTTACCAAGGCTTGATTTGTGACCCAAGATATGATCTATCCTGGAGAATGTTCCATGAGCACTTGAGAAAAATGTGTATTCTGTTGTTTTTGGATGGAGTGTCCTATAAATATCAATTAAGTCCATCTTGTTTAATGTATCATTTAAAGCTTGTGTTTCCTTATTTATTTTCATTTTGGATGATCTGTCCATGGGTGAAAGTGGGGTGTTAAAGTCTCCTACTATGAATGTGTTACTGTCGATCTCCCCTTTTATGGCTGTTAGTATTTGCCTTATGCATTGAGGTGCTCCTATGTTGGGTGCATAAATATTTACAATTGTTATATCTTCTTCTTGGATCGATCCCTTGATCATTATGTAGTGTCCTTCTTTGTCTCTTTTAATAGTCCTTACTTTAAAGTCTATTTTGTCTGATATGAGAATTGCTACTCCAGCTTTCTTTTGGTTTCCATTTGCATGGAATATCTTTTTCCATCCCCTTACTTTCAGTCTGTATGTGTCTCTAGGTCTGAAGTGGGTCTCTTGTAGACAGCATATATAAGGGTCTTGTTTCTGTATCCATTCCATTTACATTTAAGGTAATTATCGATATGTATGTTCCTATTCCCATTTTCTAAATTGTTTTGGGTTCGTAATTATAGGTCTTTTCCTTCTCTTGTGTTTCTTGTCTAGAGAAGTTCCTTTAGCGTTTGTTGTACAGCTGGTTTGGTGGTGCTGAACTCTCTCAACTTTTGCTTGTCTGTAAAGGTTTTAATTTCTCTATCAAATCTGAATGAGATCCTTGCTGGGTAGAGTAGTCTTGGTTGCAGGTTCTTCTCCTTCATCACTTTCAGTATGTCCTGCCACTCCCTTCTGGCTTGTAGGGTTTCTGCTGAGAGATCAGCTGTTAACCTTATGGGGATTCCCTTGTGTGTTATTTGTTGTTTTTCCCTTGCTGCTTTTAATATGCTTTCTTTGTATTTAATTTTTCAGTTGTTATAGTTTGTATTCCATTTGGGGCTCTTCCTTCATCCTGGTTCATTTTTTTAAAATTTATATATAGTAAAATTTTCTTTGTGAAGTATAGTTCTATGGGTTTTGACAACTGCATGTTATGCATTTTTAAGTTGTTTTCTATGTTCATAAAACTGACATTTTTTTTCTAGCTGTATATATCTAGGCATTTCCATTTATTTTTCATACTGTTTTAGAACTTTATGGATTGGTCATTCCTGAGGGAGAGAAGTTTCAGCGTCTCTGTGTTTCACATCAGAAGGGCCCAAGTTGCGGAGCCAACTTGTGTCTGTAATGCAGCCACTGCTTCAAATTTGGTCAAATCATGACTTTGCATCACCTAAGGAACCCAGGTCTGCACAATCAGATTGGCTGTGCTGTCAGTCTATATTGTCTCTTAAGACATCAAACAGCTGATGGGGGGAGGGTTTTTGGGACCAGGGTTGAGAGAGAAAGAAATATTACAGGCTGGCAGCTGCAGTGCTTCCTTTCTCCTTTTTTTCTTTTCCTTCCTTTCTTCAGATAACAACTACCCACTACCTACCATATTCCAGAAGTTGTGCAATGATGTTTAAGGCCCAGGACCCGGCTTCAAGAGTTTCACATCAAGTAAGGAAAATTGAAAATACACCACAGTGTGAATGGCATCCCCTGTGGTTGAGAAACATGATAGCCTGAAACAATTATTAAAATGGGGAGTAGGTGCTATGATAAGGGTAAACACCAAGTGATACGGGTCCTTGGTTAACAGGCACCTCTCACATGCTGGGGAGGTGAGGTGGGCAAGGAGGGCCAGAGGAGTTAACACTTGAGCTTAGCTTTGCAGGACAAATAGAAGTTTGGTGCAAGAGTCAGTAAAGGTACTCCAAGCAAGGGCACCACATACACAAAGACCTAGAGAAGTGAATGATCTGGAATGATCTAAGGAAGCTCTATATGGTGAGGGAGGGAATAGGGTCAGGAGTGGGAAATGGTAGGATCATATTGAGGAGATACTTGCTAGGGACTGTGTGAAAGGTTTTGTGTGCTTTGCTAAGGAGTTTGATTTCATCCTAAAAGTGGTGAGGTCACTGAACAATTTCAGGAGGAGAGACGGATGTGGCATGATCAAATTTGCCATTTCTAAAGGTGCCTCCATCAGGAATGTGGAAAATGGACCAGTGATGGAGCCAGATGGGAAGTAGGGAGATTAATCAAGAGGCTTTTGCAATATGAGAAATGATGCATGTCTGGATTATGGCACTTGCAGAAGGGACTGAATGCTGGTAATGAATTCTGGGGAGACTTTAGATGTGGCACTGCAAGAGTTAGTGACCACTGAACGAAAATAGTGAAGAAAAAGGAGGCACCAGAGATGATTCCCAAGTTCTTCTGACAGCTAGATAGATCATGGTGTTACTCACTAAGGCAGTTTGATTTCAGACTAACTTTTTTTTTTTGATTTACATCAGACAGATATAAAAAAGAGAGAGAAAGAAGCAGATTTTTTTCTGCTAAATAAGTGGGGTTTTGCTAATATTACTCATATTCATTGAGGAGGAATCAAATAAGAAAGTTTCACTGCTCCATGCCATCATTCTTAGACCCCACTGTAGAATAAAGGAGATGATTCCGTCCCAAGGGAGAGTAGAAAGTTACAGTTTCAGGAAAGTTTGAGTTTGGTGTGTTCAGGCAACTTCATGGGAAAGTGGTCAGTGTGCTTACACAGAGCCTTGTACTCAGAAGGGCCTCTTGCTTGGTTTTAATCTCTGTGGCCGCCATCTTGAAAGTCTGTCTTTGAATCTGTGTTTTGTAAATGAAGTTAGACTGGACGATGAAGCATAGACTGGAGGCTTGGAGTCTCAGCTCACATGTGGTCCTGCCTCCCTCTTCCTGCCTGGGATAAGTTCTCAGCTGTGCATTCCTTTGAACCCTCGTGCCCTAGTTTCCCCCAACCTTCCCCTCCCCATACCTGCTCCTCAGTTGCCTTCTGCCCCAGGTTGGGGCCTGAGCATAAATATGGGGTGGGTTGGGGTACAGCATGTACCCACCCTGCATCTCAGAGAAGGGCAGAGCAGTGGCTATCCCCACCCTAGGCTGGCAGGTCCACAGAATTTCAGCAGAAACCTGGACATGGGCCTCTAGCCCATCCCCTAGTGTGTCTTGGTGTAGAGATTACAACTCCTTGGGGGTCACCTTTCTGCTGTGGGTATGAAAAAGGGAGATTGACTCCCTGACTCCTGACTGGGACCCTCCCTGCATTTTCACTTTGCACTGAACTCTGCAAATAATAGAGCCTACCCCTGGGTGTGTTGACCAATGGCAGAAAATGGTGGGTGGAATTGTTCCAACTCATCATGCATCCTCCAGAAACTAGGAACTTTCTTGACCTGTCAGAGGAAGAACAAGACATTCAAGGAAGGGTCAAAGAGGGTGCAAAGCAGAGACCAGGTCAGGAATGAACCCATTGCCACAGACTTCTGGAAGAGACTCAAGCCCCTTCTTTTCGGGACCAGAAGGGCGTGGTCCTGACTCTTACTGATTGTGGCCAGACTTTTAGGGGCTGGGCTGCACACATGCAATAACCAACAAATCATTTTTAAAACATACAACTACTCACAAATGAGTACGCAAGTAAAAATGTCAAAATCTGAATAAAGTCAATGATTGATATATCAAAGTCAGTTATTAAGATATTGTTAAGATATCTTTAAGATATTGTACTACAGTTAGGCTAGATATTGTGTTCCAGTTAGGGGGAAATCTCTGTATTATTTCTTACAACCCATGTGAATCTATAATTAACTCAAAATAAAAAGTAAACAAAAATATGCCAATCATGTGCTATCGTTTCAAACGTACCGTTAGCATCTAAACGCAAAACACTAAAGAATAGCCATCCAACCTTATATTTAAGACAAATCAGTCTTTACGTGCTTTAGGCAAGAGCCTGGGTTTCGATAACTATGATTCCGCCTCAGGTGCAGTACCAGTTATTGGTATCCTTTCAACATTCCAGACTGTATAGATCCATTAGGCTTCAACTGCTATGACAGAGATACTTGATTTTATTAATTCTTCGTTTGAGTATTTATATATGGGGCACTCATTTTGGGCCAGGTATCAGGCTAAGCACTGGGGGTACAAAGATGAAGCAGGGATCGCCTTTGTGCTTGTAGATATTCCAGTCAAGAGGAGAAGTCAGATGGACCCACAGTTAACCACTACAATGCTCATGATAGATGCTGTAATAAAGGTAAGAAGAGGGGTCCATGGAGGACAAGTGGAATTGGGGAGGGGAGGTTCAGGCAAGTTTTCCTAGAGGAGGTAATGTTAGAGGAAAATCTTAAAGAGTAAGTAGGAGTTAGGTGAACACAAAAGAGAAGAAAAGGTTTCAGTCAGGGAAGACAGGAATTGGGCAGGCTGGGAAGCATGAGAAAGTGTGGTGCTTTGAGGAAGGGCAAGGGAATGCTGGAGCGCAAGATACAGGTAGGTGGGCCATGGGCGAGCCAGGCTGGAGAGGTGGGCTGGACCAGAGCAGGGAGCACTTGTCCCCTTAACCAAGGGAGCTGGGAGCCACTCATAAACTTTAAGTAAGGCAGTGACATGACTGATCCTGTCTTCACTTCTCCTGGATAAACAAGGACAAGGCTTATGGATTTTTTTTTTTAAGGAATAAGAGAATCAGCGGGCTCTATGATTCATTTTCTTAGTCCTTCCTTATCCCAGGCAGAGGTTCATAGGTAAGGTGCTTCTCAAATTGCGCCCACCAAGCCTCAAATGATTCCACTTCCTAGTTGATGAATCCAACCAATAGAAGGCAAAGAAGATGAATCTGGGTTCTGAATCTGAGTTGGAGAGGTAGTGGGGAGGCTCCTACAACATCACCAGCCCAGTATCTCTGCCTTCCTCTCAACTCCCCTTTCTTCCTCATGGCCTGTGCCCTGAGGGCTACTCCCCGAAACCCAAAGAAGTGGGGTGGGGGAGGTTAAGGTGGGGCACAGCTGGTTTTCTGTTGCTGTGACCAAAAGTCCTAGTAAATCCCTGGTAACTCATGAAAGAGAAAGCAAATAATATATTGAGAGCAAAACAAGCCAGCACACTACCTGTCTCTCAGCTTGCCATGACAGCTCTGGCATTTGACTCTGCTCTACTCAGTCCCCGGAACATTGATTCCCCTCCGTGGAAGAATCTCATCGCTAAATACCCTTCCAGGATGTGTGGGAAACTCCTTCCCTCTTAAATGGCTGACTGAACAAATTTAACGGAGGCTGTTACCCACTGAGTTCGGTATCAAAGCACTAAGGTCAAGTTCTCCTTGAGTTTTTGCTTTTATCTGGAGTCTCTTGCCTCCTGCCCTCCACTGCCATCAGCTTCACAATATCAGACAGATGGAGCCTGGACAGCTCCAGGATCCACGTTTCTCAGCCTAACACACGAGGAGGGTAGGGGGAGAAAGGATGGAGGGAGTTGACGAATGTAGGGGTTTCCTTCGGGACTAAATGGGGCCTGTGCTTGCATCAGAGAATCTTATATCGTGGAAAAATGGAGTCTCTTAGAACTCAGTGTCAATAGACAGATTCCATTTGTCTGAGACTTAAGGAGTGTGCAAAATCAAGCATGCAGCATGGGTAATGGAAATGGCCTTGGATTACTCTATTTTCCATTTCTCTGTCCTAGCTGTACCTCTGACCCAAACTTTTACTAATATAACTACCACTTATAGAGTACCCACCAAGGTACTCTATAAATATATGTAAAATAATGGTCAAGGCATTGGAACTGACCAATCAGAATAAGTGCTAACTGTAAACAACTGGTATAGTTGCACCAGATGACCCACTAAGAATCACATACTGAGAGAGATACTTCATATATATTATTTTGAATTTTCACAGATAAAGAAAGTGGGATTCAGAGTATCCAAGCTCATACAGCTTAAGACTGGATCCAAATCCAGATTGATCCCACAATCTTGCTTTTTAATGTCATCCTCCCCCTAGGGTACATTTGTCTGTAGGCAGCCTCAAGGGAATCTGGAGAATGACTCCTTAAAGTCAAAGAACACATGGCCAGTAGGAACACCTGTGCTGGCAGCGCTGGACAACAGAAGTCAGTCCCAGCTAGCTCACCTTGAATGTGGAGTAGATGGCATTGTACCAGGCTCACCTGTAATCCTGCCTCAACCTGCAATTTAGGGTTTAATTACACACTGTCTTGCATTGTTTACTAATTGTTGCAGAGGTCAATCTTATACTTTTATTCATCATTCTTCATTCAGTCATCAAATATTTTGGAGCAACTGGGCACATTCCTTCTCTGGCAGCCCTTGTGATAACCATCATGGAGGGGTAGGCCAACTCAGATAGCTAGTTAATGGCCCACTAAAGAGCAAATGAGGGCTAATTTGCCTTTTTATTTTTTTTCTTTTTGGCCGTGCCATGCACCTTGCGGGATCTTAGTTCCCCAATCGGGGATCGAACCCATGCCTCCTGCAGTGGAAGTGCAGAGTCCTAACCGCTAGACCACCAGGGAATTCCCCAGTTTTCCTAATAATAAATTAATGAATTAAGGTTTGCATTTATTTTGAAAATGTTTTCAGATATTGCTTTAATAAATAAAAACTATACATTCAACAGCTAGAATTTGAAACTAGGAAGTTGGACGCACACATATTTTATTTCTAGCACCTCTGATCAAGGTAAAAAGTCTTTATCCAGACATTAGCTTTGGGAATAAGAATGTATACAAAAGCCAGTTTTCTTATTATTGCTAGTACTGTGAATTTTAATATCTAGTCTTTAATCTAGATATCTTTTTTTTTTTTTTTTTGCTGTACGCAAGCATGTGGGATCTTCCCGGACCGGGGCACGAACCTGTGTCCCCTGCATCGGCAGGCGGACTCTCAATCACTGCGCCACCAGGGAAGCCCTAATCTAGATATCTTAACTCATACATCAGAACAGCATTCTCATAAGGTATACAATCCTTGGACTCTTCTATTAATTACAGTTAGTAAGTCACCTTAGCTCTTTGAATGTATTTGGATGTCCTATTACAAAAAAACAGTCATCTGGAAGCCCACAAAAGATTCCTTGACAAAATTCAAGCATCTTCTTAATATGCCTTTCTTATTCCACTAAGAAGCCTGTAACTCATGAAACAGCTGCAGGGAAACCATAGGTTGCACTTGAAAAACCCCAGGTTTCAGAATTAGTACCACCACTTAGTTGCTAGGGATCTTAGGCAAGTTACTTGAGTTTCCATATCTGTAAAATGGAGATAATGAAACCTACGGGAAAGGGTTGCTGTGGGGATTCGAGATCACACGTACACACAGAATCCAGCACAGAGGCTGTGAGCAGTAAGTGCTCAATAAATGTTAGTTTATTTCTCAGGGGGTTGTTGGGAAGGTTAAATAAGTTCATAAATATAACTGAGCTCACATAGTAAGAAATTACTGTTCCACCCTTCCCACTTGAGCATTGTCTCCACTGTAGTGAATATTGGCAGTGGTTTTTCTTTATCTGTGTAGTCATCCAAACTGGACAATTCAATCAAGTCTCCACTTGGAGCCTTGTATCTGATGATCTCATTGTTGTGGGGATCTGAGAGATGAAAATATATATTGGAGCCACGACAGGACGGTTTTGCAACAGCAGCCAAAAGGCCTTAAAACGTTCTGTCCGTTGATCCAAAACTCCTACTCATAGGAATTCACCTTTAGGAAATAATCAGAATTATAAATAAAGATTTATGACAAGATGTTTAGTCAACTGTGATACATGATCATAATAAAAATAGAAATAATCTAAATACATGACAACAGGAGAATGGTTGAATAAATAACAACCTCTCTGAATAGCACACAGCTGTTTAAGTTGAACTTTGGAGAAGATTTAATGACATGGGGAAAATAATCACATTTCAATGTTAAATTTAAAAAGTAGGATCAAAACGTGTGTTTACAGTGAACACAGTTTTACAAAATGTGAAAGTACCAGATGAATCCGTGAAGAAACTGACCCCTAAGTTACCAAATGCATAAGAAAAAAATACAAAATATTGAATAAAAGTATCCATTTACGCTGCCCTTTTAAACATCTTCCAGTTCTGATCGATTAAAATCATATACTCGGTGAAGGTGAACTATGGATTTGTATGATGAGAAACAGAAACGAGAAGAATAACTAGAGAAAACACTGTTAACATTGTTACCCGTAGGTAGTGGGATTAAGGTAATTTCCTCCTTCTTTGTGCTTTTCCATATTTTCTAAATTTTCTTCAGTGAACATATTTTATAATGAGGAAAACAGATTTATATTAAAACAGAGGGGAGATTATCAAGTCCCTATTTCTCTTTGCCTATGTGTTAGTAATTTTCTCAGCACAATTCTTTCCAGATATCCTTCACCACCAAGGTGCCCCCTGTCCATATGATACAAATGGAGTGTCTATAACACACTAAGGAGGGAGCATCCTCTCTTCATGTCACTCACTGCGATTCCTTCCAGTTCACTCTGCACAGTTTAGTGATATGCAACTTATATGGATCTACAATCCCTGCCTACCCACCCCCAACATAATAAATGTGACATAATAAGTGTGACTTCACATAATAAATGTGACTTCCATACTAAATGCTGCTTTCTTTTTTTTTTTTTTTTTTTTTTTTTTTGCGGTATGCGGGCCTCTCACTGTTGCGGCCTCTCCTGTTGCGGAGCACAGGCTCCGGACGCGCAGGCTCAGCGGCCATGGCTCACGGGCCCAGCCGCTGCCGCGGCATGTGGGATCTTCCTGGACCGGGGCACGAACCCGTGTCCCCTGCATCGGCAGGTGGACTCTCAACCACTGCGCCACCAGGGAAGCCCTAAATGCTGCTTTCTTGATAGAGGCCCAGATAGCCCCCAAGGAAGCAAAACACCAGAGGGATTCACCATGAACAAAGTGGAGAGTAGCAGAGAGCACCTGATCACAAGCCCACACTCTGTTTTGAGATGGCTGGGCGGTTAGAGTGGGGTGGGGATGGTAGTGATAGGGAAACTAATAAAAAGGGGAAGGGAGAATTAGGCAAGGAACTTGCTCCAGGCAAAGGTAGAGAGTTCAGAGATACAATGTTCTTACAGGGGCAATAATAATAAACACAATTATGTTAATACAAAGAGCCATCAAAACAATAAACACATGTGAGTTGCCAACAGTGTGCTTGGTGCTGCCGCAGAATTAAGCCCTCTCGGTTAGGCTGTGAGCTGCGTTCTGTCTGAACTCTGTGGGAAAGATGAGCAGCCCCACGAGCAGCCTGGGATGGAGGGAAGTACAGGCCATGGGGTCTTTCTCCTGGCTAAATAATGTTGGTAAGGACTTCAACCTTCTTTGTTTTCTGTTGTGCTCTGACTGGTTGACTCAGGGTTCAGGGGACACCCAAAGGCCAGAATTGAGGGAATCAAGAGTCCTAGGAGAAAGTCTTTGGAAGAAGACAATGGGAAGGGGTAAGAGACATCTTTGAGATGTTGATCAATGAATAGTATATAAAAGAATATAGAAGAATCAATATGAGAGTTTCATGCATAGTTTCCTCATTGGTATCCCACATTATCAGTGAGAGTGGTACTTGGAGTCATCTTTGAAAAACAGACAGCTCAATAATCTGCTGGGGGCTCTGGGGAGAGGGAGTGTTTTCACTGCAGTGGAAGGCTGGCTGGTCCATTCCCTTGGGAAATTGAGAGTTCTGTACCCAGGATGGGCCCCAGGCCTGTACTTGTGAGTTGTGCCCTAGAGGAGGATGGACGGTAAGAAGGTGGAAGCTGATATGGGCATTGAGTGGAGAGAAAAATAGGCCTTGGAGAATGTTAGGGGGAGAATGTTGGAGATTAAGAGAAGGAAAGTGGGGAGGGAGGGAACTGGAGAAGAAAGGAGTGGAAAGAATACAAGTGCATAGTTCAAGGAAGGAGTATATAGTCTTTTTCACCTTGTTGAAAATGGATCATCCCCTTTATCCACTTTCCCCTGGGGACAGACCCAAGAATCCAGGCACGTGGAGCTGAACGTTCCAGATACATCAATAAAGAAACTGGCTCATGCCTGGATTTCCAAAAGCATGAGAAAAAAATAGTACAACATATTGATTAAAGGATGTTTGTGTTGCCCTTTTAAACATCTTTGGATTCAGGTTCAATTAAAATCATATACTTGGTGTAAAGTATGCATTTTTACTGATGAGAAACTGAAGAAAATAAAGTTGAGGCCCAAAAAGGTTAGGTGACTTTCTCAGAGCCACATGGTAGCTTGCTGCCTCCCAGTGCGGCTCTCCTGACATAAAGGAGGCAGCACCTTCCTTCTCCCCACTCCCCGCCTGCCTGTCCGCTTTCAGAACGGTTCCTTCCCACTTTGGCACAAACTCCAGCGAACGCCTGCCTTAACCCTTCTGGGTCTCGGTCTCCTCAGCCTCGGTATAAGGGTGTGGACTGGATGACCCTTCACTATGTTTCATCACTTACAGATTAAGAAGGGGACCCATTTGCCACCAACTCAGTACGTGCTTGACTTCTCAATACGGTAGAAAAGTAGTTTTTAAAACGTGGCCCTGGACACACAGCATCCGCACCACCTGAGAACTTACTAAAAATGCAAATTCTCCGCCCTACCTCAGACCCTACCGAAGCCGAAACTCTGGGCGTGGAGCTCAGCAACCTGTGTTTTAATAAGCCTGCAGGGGGTTCTGATGCAGCTCAAGTTTGAGAACCGCTACTCTGAATGCTTTTCTGCCCAACACTAAAGGGAGGGCTTAACACGCACACGCGCACGAGGACGTAACTAACTTTTCTCTGTGGCCGCTACCCCTCCCTCGCCTCCCCACCCCCCATCCTTTTCCTCGCTCTTCCATCCCGGGATGATGAATGGAGGTCAGGGCAGGGCGCTGTCAACGGAGGAGGACGCGGCGAACCCTCCCTTCCCCGACCCACCGGGTGGGTCGGTCGCGGGGAGGTAGCTTTGGGGCTGTGGTTTCCTTATAAATTTCTCGACAGCCGCTGCCCCATTTGGGGGGCGGGTAGGGGCGCGTTTAACAACAGAGTTTACTTTTAATGATTTATCCAATCATTTGTTTGCAGAATGAAGGAGACCATTAAGAAGCGGGGGGTGTCAGAAAAAGACTTGGGGAGAAGAGACTGGGCGAAAGGAGGGAAGGATAGCGTAGCAGAGCAAGGGTCTGAGGTGAAGCTAAAGAGAAATGGGGGTTCCGGGGAGCCCGTGGGTGTGGGAGAAAGGCGGAGGACTTTGCTTTTGGTACCGGAAAGAAAGTGAAGTTTGGGGAGAGCACGGGACTAAGGCGCAACAGAAAGAGAAATGGGTATTAGGAGAAAAACTGAGTTTGGGGGTACTGTTTTGGTTTTTTTTTTCCCCAGCTTCCTTTCCAAGACTTTCTTTGCTCCACTTTGCTCCTCCCCCTCTTCCCCGCCTCCTCTTCCCCCCTCCCCCTCCTCCTCCTCGAGCGGTAATGGGAGGCTCCTAGGCAGAAGCAAAAGAAGGAATTGTTTGCGAGTTCAGTCATCCAAAAAAGCTTCTTCCATATGGAGGGACCGGGTGCGCAGGGCGCGGCGTCCCCTGCCTTGTCCTCCCGCTGCTGCCGCCGCGGCCCCCGCTTCCTGCCGCAGGGACCCTGAGCCCCGGCCCGCCGGTGTCAGCCGCCGCGAGCGCACACACACTCACACTCACGCCCGCCGCAGCCGCACGCACCCGCACGCGCCCTCCCTCCCCGGCCCGCAGCTTCTCGGTCCGGGGCTCCTTTGTTGCTCCCGCGGCCGCCGCTCTCCCGTTTTGTGTGTCCCTGGGTGTCACTGTGCGGGTTGTGTGTCCGTGCGGCACCGGGCTGTGTGGCTCTCTCTGCGCCCACCGCGCCCCCGGGCCCCGGCTCACCCTTCCCAGGAGCCGGCTGCACCAGAGGTGAGTCACGTCGCTGAAGTTTGTTTTCTTTTCATAAAAAGTTGTGTTTATTTGTTGGTTTGGGGAGGGGAGGGGGCGGGAGGCGGCCGCAGGCCGGGCGATACCGAGGAAGCGCCGGCGGGTGGCTGGTGGGGACGCGCCGGCGGCGGGAGCGGGTCCCAGCGCTCGGCCCGCGGGCTCCGGCGGGGGGCTGCGGCCGAGGCGTGCGGCGGGGTGCCGGGTGGCCGCCTACAGGCCCGGGGCCGCCGCATCTTGTTCCGTGCGGGTGCGGTCTGGACGGTCGTTCCCGGAAGCTTCCCGGTGGAAGAAGGGCCCGGACAGCCTCCCAAACTTCCCCGGAGGTTGACACCGGTCTCCGGCTCCCAGCGCGGGGCTCTGGGGAGAAACCCACAAGGGGTCGGCAAATACACAGCACCACCGCACACCCATTTGGCCTCTTAGGGGGTGAGGGTTTACCGTCTCAGAGTTTAAAAATAATAATAATAAATAAATTTTAAAAATTAAAAAAAAAAAAACTAAACCCAAATGAGGGACCGAACGGACCGGGTGCAAAACAGTCCCAGAAAAGCATCCCCCGCTAGAGGGGTGGAAGGGCCGAGGCTGAAGTGAGAGTGTCCAGAGGTCCTCCTGGGGTTGTTCTCTTGGGGGTTTTTGTTGGTGTAACTGTAAGAGGTTGGGAAATGATCCTTTGGAACAAGTGGGAAGGGGCTGTGGAGAAGGGCGAGGAACCCAGGAAGAATTTTCTGCTGGATTTTTGAAGGCTCTGCTTAACTTTCAGGGTGCCCAGTGTTAGTTTGCTCTTCCAGATGGTAGGAGGATTTTGAGGGCTGGGGATGCAGGCAGACCTGGTGGAGTTTAAGGAGCCCTAGGGATTTGTTTGCTTAGTTTTGTTTTGGGTATGGGATTGCAGTGGCAGTGTTACTTGCAAGGTTGTTGTGTGCCTCCAGAGATGTGGCAGTAGAGCTAAGAATACCCAAACCACACACCAATGATCCTAAACAGGCACTTTCTGGGCGTGGTGGGGTGTTCTGCCTCTCCCTCATCCCTTCTCAGCAAGTTCAAATAGGTTTGCATAAGTTTTTGACCCAGAGTTACCTCTTTGAATGGACTGAGTGAAAAGTATGTTGTGGTTTCAGGCCCTTGTGTCACCTCCAAGTGCCTTGTACCCAGCTCACATTGGTCACCTAGATCTTTGTTACCCAGAACCTTGCAAACACTGGCCATTGAATGAACGAAATTTTCAAAATTCTTGAATGCACAAACGTTTCTGATTTATTCCACAATTGGGCCCTAAGCAGGCAGCCTAGCCCTGTGATGGTTTTTCATCTCTTTGGTTACAGTCAATAAATCAATCTCCATTTTCTCAAGGGCAGCATGACAGTATTTAAACAGTCTCCTTGGACTAAGGTGGGGACGGATGCCCCCATACATCTGTCTAACCTGTTTTCTGAACTTAAAGTGAATCTGAGGCAAGAGTTTGGCCATTTTGAGGTATGTAACAGGTTTCCCAGGAACGTTTCTGAGGTCTTATAATTGGTACTTTTTTATGGTTTCATAATTGAAATCTAGAAGGTTCCCATGGTAATCTTGAAGCACCTTGGGGTCAGTGGGACAGAGGCAGGGTGAAAACAGAAGTGGAGTTATGATTTTCCTGCAGGATGAGTTTTTGGAGCGAGTGTATGGAAAATGAAAGAAGTAAGAGTTGCCGCTTTGCTGACATTGCCTGCCCCCAACTATTGCTTAAAGTTTGGCCCTTCAGGAGGCCGGAGGCTGTCTACACCTATGAAATCTGAGGATTGAGATGTCAGACACTGTCTCATTCATCCTCTGTCAAGAGATCTCAGAAGAGGAACACTGCAAGAAACAGCTTCTCAGGAGAAATTGCCCAAGCCACAGCATTGGCTTTACTGAGGAGAGGAAGTTGATAGAGTCCAGGATAGTTGGTTCCTTGACCACAGTTGGGATGGGGTTGTGGTGGGATAGAGGGAACCCTGCTTAGCTGTTGATGGGTTGGCCAACTTGAATAAGAGGGTGATTTTTGTTCCTTTACATCCTCCAAATGGGTCCAGAGATTTTCCTTTCTTTGAAATGCTCTTTCAAATGTTTGGGCTCCTAGCTCTCTTCAGCAACTTATCTGTGGTTTCCATACCCTAAGAAGGAGTAGGAGATTTTACTCATGAGATAATTCGGTTGACTTCCCCAGGGATCCCCAGAGTATAAGCAAGGATGGTGAGAAGTGAACCTGGTGGTCACAATATTCCATGGGACCCTAGGGTTCTGAGTTCAGATTTCGACAAAGTCACCAGTATGGTTAACGAATAAGGGTTTTCCTTTCTGTGTCTTTTAAACAAGCGGATAGAAGCTGAAGAAGACCCAAGTGCACCAGATAATTGCTTCCAGTACTTTCTGTCCTCTGAGCAAGAAAGTATTAACCTGGCACCAGAAGATATTGTACATTGGGAGTTTGCTTTCTTTCCTCCAAACTCCAAGCCTTCTTGCTATCTGTGAAAATAAGGAGGAGGGTGGATGGAAATTGGGGAGGGAGAGAAAAGAAAGTGATTTGTTACATTTTTTAAAGTGTATTTACTTTAACATATGGAACTTATTGTCATCTCCATACTTCAATTCAGCAAAAGTTTATAGCACATCAGACCCCAGACTGGGAGCTTCTTTGTCCCAAGAAAATAAGCTTTCTTAGTCAAAGGATGGTTCTCCAAACGACCTTCCCCTCCCAATTTTTATTTTTTGCACAAGCATCTACTACTAATAAAAAAAAATGTGTTTTAAAGTTACCCACATTGCCATACTATAACTGTTTTCGTTCATCCATGTGCATACATACTTTTCACATAGCTCCAATAAAATTAAAGACTCTTGTAGTCAGACAGCCCTGAAGCAGCTCTACACTTTTGACCAAAGACTCATAGGGACCAGGTATATCCAGCCACTTTGCTATTGCTGGGAACGGCCTAAGTCCTGAGAATGCTCCCACATGGAGCCTTTACATGTAATATTTTCATCATTTATGAGGCTGGATCAAATATTTGGGGCTGGAGGGTGGGATGGAAGAGGGTGTTTCTTTTTAATCTAGAAATCCATGTTTACAAAAAGCTTTCCTTTAGGAAAAGGAGGGCTCTTGCCTCCTTGGAGCCCTCAGGGTTGGAAATGGGTAGAGAAGGGGAGGTGGAATCGGGAAGTAAGACTTAAAGGATCCATCTCAAGTGGCACTGCCCTGAGGATTAGGAAACTTGGCTTGGACCCCTGGCTCTGCCTGTGGGCTCCATTCACACTGACTCAATCCACTGAGCTAATTGCTCGCTAAATCTCCATTACCACTGAGTTAGTCATTCCATGACTGAGGGGAGGGGACATTCAGGGCACGGCAATGCAAACTCCAGTGTGAAAGTGCTTGGACTGGGTCATGGAGAAAGCCTCCTGGAAGGAGGAGAGCCTGAGAGCCTCTCAGGCTAAGTCCTAGAGGCAGCGATGGGGCTGGCAGGACTGAAACGTTCTTTTACCTCTGCCCGTATGTTGTTCATTATTTTCTTGCCCAGTCTCTCCTGCCTTTCCTTTTATTATTCCGCCATCCTACCATCTTTTCCATTTCTGCCACCACCATGCTTCTTCATGCCTTTGACAATTGCTGACACATGGCTGGACTCCCCACTGTCTACCCATCACCCCCCTACCCTCACCCCCCCCCCCCCCCGCCAACACCCATCGTCCCTCAGTCCCATAAACTCATCCCCCAGTCTAAGCTTACAATCTAAATTTCTTAGGCCTCTCACATGTGGCTCTGTCTCATCTCATAATAATATCACCTTGATAGAACCCTTCTGCTCCAGCTGGACCCATCTATTAGCCGACCCTTGATTTTGGAAGGGATTCACTCCTTCTGCTGCCTTACCAGCCCCAGCCCCTTCCCTGTTAACCCACCTTACTTCGTATGAGGGCTGCGGATAATGTGTTCTTAACAGATATTTGGTGAATATTGGTGAAAATGGACCACTGGATGCAAAGGTAATGGTTTTGTAAGAGCAACAGACTGTTTTCAATGTAATCATTGTCCTTCATCTATTCAGTTCATTTCTAGCAAGGGGCCAGGTAACTGGAGATTTAAGGAAGCCTGTGGTTTAGAAAAACTGCTTTTTCTCTGTTTTCTTATTTGTAAAATGGACTAATAAGGAATTACTCTGGTTTATAGCAATGTACCTTATAAAAAGCAAATACTTTCAAAGTGTTTATTTATTTTGTTTGAGACACTCTCTTTTTCCTCAGGCCCAGAACAAGCTTCCTGGAACCCATGACCCATGAAGTCTTGTCAACATTCACACCGTCTGAGGGTATCAGCAATGAAGTAGAAAAAGCAGGTGAGGTTTTCTGCCCATAGTCTAATATCTCTAGCCTATTGGGTCAGTCATATTTTCATGTTTTATGTTTCTGCTTGAAGATAAGAGTGTTTCCCATCCTTCAGTATTGAAAGGGTCCAGTTTTGAATGGAATCTGAACTAAACAAGTTGGTTCTAGTTCAGCTCGGATACTCTTATAGTCAGAGCCTGTGGTGACCTCTTTCCCCTGGCGTGACCACATCACCCCCCTTTCCCTGTGGCAAATTCTGTTCAGCATGTTGGTTATAAACCACTTACTGTGGAGTTGGAGCCCAAGACTGCTGTGGAAAAGTCCTGCTTAAGTTTGGATGAGGAAAGTCCTGTGTTTATGTGTCTACCAATGGTATTACAGCAAATGCCTTCTCATCTGATGTACTGGGCTGTGTTTATCTCACAAAACCCAGAGGGATTCCGTGTCATACCATCTTCTGAAATAAAGTTAGGAAATAGTTTCTCTTTTCCTAATGGTGAATTTGGCCTTATCTTCAAAGAAGGCCTTTGATGTTTGGGACAGGGTTATTGGGCAGTAAGAGGAAATGGTAGGAGAAAGATCAGAGCCAATGATACACAGTCAACTTAACTTGGTTGCCAGAGAAAACGTTGAGGAAAGTCTCAACTAGTTCTCCTAGTTAGTAACAGGAAAGTACATTTATGGGTTGAATAAAAAATCATCCAAAAGGAGCTGAGCAGCAGAAAATATGGAAAAGAAATGTTTATTCTTCTCCAAAATGAGTTTGGACAGCATTGGACAAGATGAGGGTGATGACCCATTTGTAGGTTGGAGCCTACATCCTTTCAACAAGCTTTTATTCAGCGCTCGCTGTGTGCTCAATATCAATACCAGAGCCCACGCCTTCCAGAATTCCATTACTGAGGGGAGGGGACATTCAGGGCACGGCAATGCAAACTCCAGTGTGAATGTGCTTGGTCTGGGTCATGAAGAAAGCCTCCTGGAAGGAGGAGAGCCTGAGAGCCTCTCAGGCTAAGTCCTAGAGGCAGCGATGGGGCTGGCAGGACTGAAACGTTCTTTTACCTCTGCCCGTATGTTGTTCATTATTTTCTCCCTGCAAACTTACTTTTCCTAAGCAGATAATAGACTGAAGTATTAAGACAGGAGATTTCAAGTTCAGAGTGATTTTTTTCAAGTTTAGTAAAGTTAAAAACTGGAGGGGCTTCCCTGATGGCGCAGTGGTTGAGAGTCCGCCTGCCGATGCAGGGGACACGGGTTTGTGCCCCGGTCCGGGAAGATCGCACATGCCGCGGAGTGACTGGGCCCGTGAGCCATGGCCGCTGAGCCTGCGCGTCAGGAGGCTGTGCTCCGCAACGGGAGAGGCCCGCGTACAGCAAAAAAAAAAAACAAACAAACTGGAATCTCTGCATTAAATACAGAACCTCAGAAATGCGAGTCTTCGACAAGTTTCTAAAAGCAGTTACTGAGTAGCTTTCAGGGGAAAAAGGAGAAATTTGTGATCTTTTCTTTCTCAGCCAGGTCAGATTTTAGCTGAGAATGCTAGAAACACATGCCTGAATCCAGCTTTTCACTTTTAAATTGCATTTGCCCTTTGTTCTGCTGTCTGGGGTAGGTTTGCTTGGCTCTGAAATTATTCCCAGAGTAACAAGTGAGAAGACGTTTATTTTAGGGGCAAATAAAAGTTGCCGGGCTCTCCAGTTGCCCAGGAACCTCCTTGGCTGCTAAGAGGTGGCTTTCACACAGGATGGGAGCTACAGGTAAGAGGAGAAGGGTGTGTAGAACTGGTTGGCCTTGGAGGCTGGGCTGGAATTGGACTCTCGAAGAGAGCACTCCGCACGTCTCCCGGCCTGCCAATATTTTTCCAGAATAGTCCCAGCCAAGTGCCTTGACTAGTCTGAACTTACCTAACATTGCAATCCCAGCAGGTCTATTAGGTATGGGTCACAGTTAATTGGAGAGGAAAATTGGGGGGTTCTGGATTTCTTACTTCTCTGTGAAAGCAGAGGCTGTTCTTAATTGCTTCACAAAGCATCTCCCCCGCCACCCCACGACTTGGCTCTCTGCTTTTCTGCCCGATGACTGTCGTCCCACAGAGGTGTCACGGTACCTTGTCCTTTTTTACGTACTTGCGCCCGCGTGAGGGATTTCATCATGCAGTCAGTCAGCACAGTACCCACTTTTGCAAGTGAGACCACATAAAGTGATGGAAATTCACGGCTGTTTACTTGTGTCGTTATGAACGGATGTCTTGTAGTGAACAAGTTACATAAAAATCTGCTGTGGTATAGCCAAGGGTTAGAATCTAATGTCTCTTGCAATGCACAGGCCTTCCAAGCAATCACCTGCAGCCCTTTGTGGACAGCGCTGGTGGTCTGGCCATCGTGAAGGCCGCGTCGGCTCCAGGTGAAAGCCCCACAGTCAGGTGCCTGTCGTTCTGTAGCCTTCTGTTGCAGAGATGGAGGCTGGGTCGTCAGGCCTGGCTCTCGCCTGCCTGGACGGTGGCAGCTTGCCAGCGCGTTTCACTGGGTGGTCTTCAACAATGGGAGGGGTGGGGAGCTCAGCTCTCTTCACCAAAGGGGAACAAGAAGGTTGGCAACCAACCCCGTCACTGAAACACCACAAAGGTCCCGAGTGTGCCTGAAAAGGACAGAACAGGTTGCTGAAAGCAGTATTGTGATGGAGTTCATTTTTGTTCCCCTGATTTTACAAACCAAGCCTTACAGTGTATGTGGTGATTCTCCCTCAAGAGGGTGAGCACACATGAGCAGCAGGTGCTCTCCGTCACGGACATTCCCGTGCCCTTCATTCCCTTACCCTCTCAGGGAATCAGCTGTGGACCTGAAGGGCAGGCCGAGAAGGCCGAGACCGGCAGATCCCAGTGCCAAAGAGGCAGCCGCACCTGCCTCCGTCGTCCTTCTGATGACGGGGAGAACGAGAGCTGCCATTTAGCGAGACCTACTGTGTGCCGGGCCCTGCGCTAAGCCCTGTGAGCACTGTCCCTGCAACCCCCCAGCAGTCCTGTGAAGATGGGCAGCGTGATCCTATTCGGCAGATAAGAGAGCTAAAGCCTAAATGATTGTAGGGACTTGTTCTGGTCTCACAGCTGGTAAGTGGCAGCTTACCAAGATTTCATGGCAGGGCTGCTGACTCCAAAACTTGGGCTTTGAGAAAAAAAAGTATCCAGACAATCTCTCCTCTCAGTCTAAGTAGAGCCCCCTTAGCTTGGGAGAACTGTTTCTTTTGCAACTAACAGAGTGCAAGGGGCAGGTGGCGGCCTTTATGAGACTTGCCTTAAGAGACATGAATTGAAAACTGCGGCCACAACCGGAAGGTTTTGAGTGGTTCCACAGCAGCAGCCTGAGGGAAGCTGGGTCCTGAGGCCCAGCTGATGTCTGACTTCGTAGGCAGTGCTGAAAGCTGCCTCTATCTTGGGTCTCCTCTTGGAACGTGTCTCCTGGCTTTTGCTCGCCCTGGGACATCATCTGAACTGGCTGTCTGAGTCTCTGCTCCCACTACAGGTGCCAGCTGAATCCACGTGCTCCTTGGCCTCTGCAAGTCTGCTCAGGGTCCTCTGAGCCTCGGCAGGGTGAGGGGGGAGAAGGCGTTCTGCCCAGCAGGTACTTTTCCTGGTCAGGAGAAGTGGCAGCTTGCGCAGAAAAATACCCTGGGGAAGGAAGTAGCAACTTTGACAGACAGGTAACTGACAGGAGATGGTACCTTCCAGGCAAATACAGGGCAGCCAGCAGAAAGAATGCTACAGGCCGTTACCTGCAGAGCAAAACCGAGTCTCCCAGCTGGCTTCAGAGAGTGGGGAGATTTGGCTGCCATGAGCATGGAGTTGCCCTCAGTTCCTTGTTTTTCTTTAACAAATGTGGAAAGCCTGAAGCCAGGATGTTCTGGCTTTGTGTGTGTGTGTGGCGGGGTGGGTATAGGATACCTGGGTTTAAGATATAATTATGTGACCAACTAGTTGGATAACCCAGAGGAAATCATGGAAACTCTCTGAGCCTCTCTTTCCCCATCCTCGCAAGCTGCCTTTTCAGGGCACTATGTGGATGCAGAGAAATGGCACAAGGGAACACTTTTGATGCAGAAGGTTCCTGCCCACCTCAAAAGCCTCTGGCATCTGTGCTCACCCAAGATGAGTTGGGTCACCCAAGATGAGTTGGGAGATAAGACATTTGAGGGAACTGGCCAGAGGTCAGAGTCTAGGCACAAGGGCTGCATCTGCTTCTGTGGTTGTGTTTGTTTTCTGAGAGCAGAGGCCTGAACTGAAGGCAGTTAGGTCCTATTGCCAGATAAGCTGCTTTTCCCTCTCTTGTGGGAAGAGACAGTGAAGGCCTCAGGGTCTGGCAGGACTTGAGAGAAGAAAAGCTCTCGTGGCAAGAGGATCCTGGTTCGCACTCTTCCTGAGAGAGGAAGGAACAGAGGAGTCTGAGGAGAGTTGGGGTGACCCCATCTGAGAGAGCAGAGGTTTGGAGTGAATCTTATTAGAAAAAGGGGGAAGTGCTAGAGAAAGACGGTTGTTGCAGGAGGGAGCCATGTCTCTGGGGCCACTTCCAGGTTGGAGATGGTGTGGCATCTTGGTTAAGGGCGGGCTTTGGAACCAGACAGGCCTGGATTTGAACGTAGCTTTGCCAGGTGGTAGGCGTATGACCCTGGGCTAGTCACCTCCACTCTGAAACCCTAGTTTCTTAAAGTTGTTGCAAAGAGAAAGCAAGATACTGCATATAAAGCGCACAAAATGCATTGTGAACATTCAGGAGAAGGTGGCCGTTAATAGGAAAGGAAAACAGACTGGAAGGAGAGTTATCGGTGGATTGTGCAGCTGGAAAGAGGAGTAGGTGGAAGGCTGCACTGATGGAAGCCCCCACTGGCTCAAGGCTCTACGGAGATGAGGGAATGAGAAGATGGGGAAAGAGCGGAGCCCACAGTGGGGCAAGGTTGTGCCCCAGGTGCCCCCATAGATACCAATCTTTAGGCCCGGTCACTAGGAAGACAGCTCCCATGCAGGCTTCTCCTCTGCTTCTTCCCTGCTTCAGCATATTCCATTCTACTGGTTAGGCCCCAAACCTGAGAGTCACCTTGGACTCTGTTCTTTCTCTCATACTCCACTTTAAGTTGGCAAATGATGTTGGCTTTATTTTTAAGATGTATTCAGAATCCTGCAACTTCTCACCATCCTTGTCTTCCAGCAACATTTCTTACCTGGTCTATTGCAGTAGCTTCCTAAGTGTTCTCCCTGCCTCCACCCAGCCCTGACCCCCCTGCCCAGAGTCTGTTCTCCATGGAGGAGTCGGTGTCAGCTTCCAAAAGAGGAGCCAGGCGAGGTCAGTTCTCTGCTCAAAACTGTGCATGGTTTGCTTTCATGCAGAGAAAATGCCACACACTGCCAGTGCCCTCACCTCCCCTGTCCGCTCCACAGCCTCAGTGGCCTCCTTGCTGCTTCTCTGCCTGAGCAGGACAGCCTCCCTTCCGGGGCTTCGCCCGCTGCCTGGAAGGTACTTCCCCGGTAGCTGCACAGCCCGTCCCTCACTTCATTCAGGTGTCTGCTTCGTGGCCGCACTCACTGGATTGCCCTTTATTAAATCACACTCCCACCGTCATTCTCTCTTCGTTCAACCTAATCTGTTCTTTCTCAACGTTACACCTCCTGACGTGTCTCTACTTGTTCATCTCATCTCATCTACTTGTTATTGCCTGCTTATCCTCTAGAAGGAGAGATCCACGGGGTCTGGGACTTCATTTTGCACCTCACCACCTCCCCAGTGCCTGGAGTAGACTCTGGGATGTAATTGGTACTCAGTTTTTCTTTTTACTAGTCTACAGGTCTTTTCTGAATCTCAAAATGAGTATAATAAGAGTTTCAAACAGAGTGAAATAATTACCTAAGGATTTATGTAAGAAAAATGCATTCTGGGTATATGTATACGGGGGGAATGTGGGAGAGAGGGGCAGGGAATTCTAATACTGTGAGGGTGTCTGTTTTAGAAAAGCCGGAAAGCAGTGTGCTAGGCCGCAGCAGAAGTAGCTCAGCTCCTCTGCCTTCCTCAAGGTGACTGACTTCAGGAATGTCCGTGGCTGTGCCATTGTGCCACTGTTCCATCTGTAAGGGGAGGGTGAGAATGGATGCCTCTCTGGCCCTTCTGCATCACTCAAGAGGAGTTTACCGAGCTTGGACTTTGTGTCCAGCACTGTGCTAGGCCAGGCTGGGAGCTGCAGAGAAGCCCAGGGCATCCTCACTCCATCAAAAGTTTATAGTCTAGTTGTTTGTTCATCTGGAACTTCCTAAGTGTGCCTGGACCATCCACTGTACTGCTCCCTTCTCTTTGCACAGTTGAATGGGAGTTCTGTTGCATCTGGGACGTGAGGAACACGGGAGGAATTTGAGACTAGTTCAGTTCCCTACATATGGGGGCCTGGTGGAGTCAGGCCCCGTGGTAGGCACACAGGTGAAAAAAATTGTCTCTGTGGTTGGAGAGTTGACAGCCTGAAATACAAAGAATAGGAGGTTTGGATGTCTGCCCAGAGGGGGATAGATCTGACTTCAAATTGCATCTCAGTCATTTCTAGCTTGGTTCTAGATTTAGAAGCTAAGGAACAGTAAAAATAGGGGCAAATATCCCAAGAGGTCTCCTGCTGACAACAAACGTGCCTGAGAAATTACACTACCAAGATCCCCAGACCCGACATCTACAGCATCTCAGGGAGCTGGGGAATAGTCCAAACCTCCTCCTCCAGGTTTTTTTTTAACTTAGAAAGAAATTAATAGGCTTTTTTTAAAAAGCAGTTTTAGGTTTATAGAAAAAAATTAAGTGAAAATTACAGGGAGTTAACTCATACCCCTCCACCCCTAGCAATTTCCTGAATTACCAACATCTTACGTTGGTGTAATGCGTTTGTTAGAATTGATGAGTCAGTGTTGACACATCGTTATTAATTAAAGTCCATAGTTTACATTAAGACTTATTTTTTGCATTATACAGCCTGTGGTTTTGACAAATGCGTAATGATACATATCCACCATTACTATAGTATCAGACAGAATAATAGTTTCACTGCCTAAAAATCCCCTGTGTTCCACCTATTTGGCCCTCCTTCCTTCCCTCTCCCAATCCCTGGCAACCACTGCTCTTTTTACAGTGTTTGTAATTTTGTCTTTTCCAGAAGGTCATGTAGTTGGAATCATACAGTATATATAGTCTTTCCAGGTTGGCTCCTTTCACTTAGCAATCTCCTCCAGTTTTTTTTTTTTTTTTTTTTTTTGTAGTATGCGGGCCTCTCACTGTTGTGGCCTCTCCTGTTGCGGAGCACAGGCTCCGGATGCGCGGGCTCAGCGGCCATGGCTCACGGGCCCAGCCGCTCCGCGGCATGTGGGATCTTCCCGGACCGGGGCACGAACCCGCGTCCCCTGCATTCTCCTCCAGTTTTAAACATGGCCTTCTCCACGGCATGCCCCCTCACACCATACATCCAGCTGGGGTGCAAGGCGCTGACAACGGAGGAGCCCACAGCCAGGGCTAAGACCCACCTGCCCAGAGCCCACGGGTCTGCAGTGCTGCTCCTCTGTCGTCATCCACTGGACACGCCTGGCGCTGGTGCTACTGGAGTTCAGCCCAGGCTGGTAAACTGTCGGTTGCTGCCTGTGTTTTGGTTCCACATCTGGAAGTACCGGCTGTGCAGACCTTGTGTCACGCTCTTAAGTAGACAGACAGGAGCACCGGGCCGTTAGCCTTCCTCCTCGCTAGTTTGGTTTACTTGCTCTGGAGCTTTGGACAAGCGGCGGGGAAGTGAGCCCCCCAGGCAGGCAGGGCAGGCAGCACTCCTTCACGCCGCATCCGGCAGCAGCAGCCACAGCTCCCTCAGCCGCCGGAGTTGCTGTCTCAGCCCCAGTGGTGTCTGTGCTGAGCCCTGGGAGGCACTGAGCTTCAGGGCTTGTTTTGTGGTCATTAAGCGGGAAGACTGATAAGGCACAAAGAGAGTGAGAACGTTTTCCCTGCCAAGAAGTGCTTCTTTCTTCAGTCAGCCTCACAAACGAGGATTCCTTGGTGTGTGTGTGTGTGGCAGGAACCCCAATATTCAGTGCCCTCACCAGTCATTAAACAGTGAGGCTCTTGGGGGATGAGGGATAATGATGGATTTTACAACTAGAGCAGAAGGAGGACGTCCTCCAGCCAGGCTCCAACTCTGGACCCCAGTTAGAGGAAAGGGAAGTGCGTGTGGATGGGGGTCACGTGGGCCATCTGGTTGAAGCAGGCTGAAACGTTCCAGGGCTGAGAGGAAAGGGGTGTACTAGGTGAAGAGGGTTCCGACCCTGGGGAGCAGGGACTGAGACTTAGACCCCAGCTTCTGTTGCTTCTATGTGGAGAAAACGAAGAGCTGAGGCCAGCTGGCACCTCCTCACTTCCAAGGACACCAGGCAGGTGCCTCAGAGTTCAGTAAAAAGGAGAAAGAAGACATGGCCTCTTTGGAAAGTCCGCTCTCAGACGGTAGAAACTCCATGCCAGTCATCCAGTCCTTACCACCTCGTCCTCTGGTTTGCTCTTTGCCTAGCCCACCCTCCCATCTGTATCCTGTTCAGGGACTTGCCGAGAGCTCTTGAGCCACCATTCAGTGGTTCTTCTGACTTGTACCCTGTGTAAGTGGAGACTAATAGTACTTGTCCCAGGTGTGTCACCAAGACTGTGAGCACTAATGCAGTGGAGTGTTGAATGCTCCTTAAACTCTTCAGAGAACTACCGTCTACAGGCAAGCCGTCCTTGCTTTTGTCGTTAATTGTGGAATCAGGGTGGTGTGCCCTGCACCCTCTTGTCTTCCTGGGTCTCGCTCCAGCATCTGGAAGGCTGTGTCTGATGACTGACCATCAACACATGGGAGGCCTTGGCCCTTGTCACAGTTTGCCTGTGGAGGCTAAGGATAGAGAACTGCTGAACATGGGAGGGTGAGGCCCATATTCCCTGCCAGATCCAGCCTTCATTCCTGAGTCACCCCTTCACATGCTGTCCCCCCAGGAGGTCCTGTGGGAGAATCCCGGACCGGCTTCTGTAGGTGCAGCCAGGCAGTGTGTGTCGAGAAGCAGGGACCACGTTTGCTAAACCAAAAGATAAATACATGATCTGACAAAGCATTTGCGTGGGACATTTTCCCCCTGATTTTGGGGGGGAAAATCTCAGAAACGCTGAGTTTATAAATATCTTGTGATGTATTAAAAAATAACCCTTTAGGGCTTCCCTGGTGGTGCAGTGGTTGAGAGTCCGCCTGCCGATGCAGGGGACACGGGTTCGTGCCCCGGTCCGGGAGGATCCCACATGCTGTGGAGCGGCTGGGCCCGTTAGCCATGGCCGCTGAGCCTGCGCGTCCGGAGCCTGTGCTCCGCAGTGAGAGAGGCCACGGCAGTGAGAGGCCCGCGTACCACACAAAAAAATAAAAATAAAAAAAAAAAACCCTTTAGTACGAGGAATGGCATCCTGTCCAGTTGGGGGCCACGCCAGGACCTCCCAGCGGCGTGGTCGCCTATTAGGGCAGGTTGTGCAGGGAAACGCGGCGTGGCTTCGCCACACGTGTGAAGCTCCAGCAAGTGTTGGTGGAAGGAAGTCTCCAGGGCAGTCTGGGTTTTCTCTAGCACTTTCTCTACAGAACAATCTGTGGGAAACCAGGGCAGGGTCCCAGTTTTACCCACCACTGCCCGACTCCCCTCTCTAGAAAAAGTCTCCATGGCCGTGGAACAGGGAGGCTCCTGAACAGCTAAGTTCTACAGCTTTCAAAGTCAGGAGGTAAAGAGGACCAGCCTGCCCCGTTGTGATGGAGTATTAGGCAGCAGAACTCATTTTCCCTACACAAGGACACTAACCAAAGTGCTAGCGCTAACGTCCATGGTCTAGATGGGGGAAAGGCGGTGAGGCCTTGTTTCTCTGAACCTCAGCCAAAATGAGGTGTGTTACCCTTCCCTGGGCAGGGGGTTCTGACCTGTCTCCCACCCTCTGAAAGTCACAATGCCCGCTGTAGCCAGCCTCCCTTCAGTCACTGAGCTTCCACACTGAGCTGTTTCTGGTTATCCAAAGACCCAGCAATAAACCTTGCCTAGAGCAGTGCTGTTCATGTCTCTTCAGGCGTTTTCCACGTGGCCCCAAAGACATGTTTGTAACCATTAAAGGGTGGCCTTTCAGTTGATCAGCCAACAGTTTATCGAGCACCATGCGTGCTGCCCTCAAGACACTTATAACTTAGATTCTGAATATTTCCCAGATCCAAGCAAGAGGTCATTTCACGTTGAACTGCGTTATCTGCCTTCTCTCATTGGAAGAGGCCTTGGCTCAGAGGAGGTGCTAGGTGTCACCATTATTATCATCGTGATTATTATTACTTTGGCTTTTGAGATAAGCTGCTGATTTATAATTCCTTCCCAAGAGCCCGTATTCTCGGAGAACTTGGCTATTTAAAGAGCTGTGTCACTTACGGTGTGTTTGGGAATTTTATAGGTAGAGAAATGGAGGTCCAGAGAAAAGTGATGGTCTTTGACTCGGACCCTGAAGCCTGTGCACTTGGTTGGTTCTGCCATCAGGGAAAAGCCCACCAACACTGGGGACCTGTCATTGGTGAGATATGCTCAGGGTTCTGGGGAAGGCCCATCCAGGACAGGGAACCCAGAAAGGAAGCAGAGGGCATGGGGGGCAGCCAACAGGGTCCAGGTTCCCAAGCCAGAGCACCAAGGAGATAGGCTTCTCAGGGCCTCCTCTGGCTGCGGCCAGCAGTACCCTTTCAGGGGTGGGGCTACCTCTTTGGCCCAACACTAGGGAGCCCTTAAAGGTTGAAGAGAGGTATACTGCCCTCCGTTACCAGAATCTGGGCGCTCGTGGAAACCTGTCGGACAGTGCTATTTGGCTTAACTGAGGTGACATGGGGAGCAATGGAGGGGGATTGGGGGAGCGGGCGTCTTGGAAGTTGGTGCAGGACTGAGAAGGTTTGGGATGATCTTGTTCTAGTCATCCTATTGAAAAAGCAAGTTTCGTTATTATTTAAAAACTCAAATACACAAAAGCAGAAAGAAGAGTATCATGAACCCCATGTACCCATCACCCAGATTCAACAATTATCAAGACAAAAGAGCTTTTTAAAATACTACTTTGGGGCTTCCCTGGTGGCACAGTGGTTGAGAGCCTGCCGATGCAGGGGACACGGGTTCGTGCCCCGGTCCGGGAAGATCCCACATGCCGTGGAATGGCTGGGCCCGTGAGCCATGGCCGCTGAGCCTGCGCGTCCGGAGCCTGTGCTCCGTGACGGAAGAGGCCACAACAGTGAGAGGCCCACGTACCGCAAAAAAAAAAAAAAAAAAAAATACTACTTTGTTTTCATTACTCTGCTCTGTGTGCAGATAGGACAAGGATGAACGCCACAAGGGTACTTTTTCCAAAAGAAGTTTGTGATCCAGTCTTCCCATGCCCTCCTGACAGGGACATGGAAAAGAAAGAACCCCAGCCCAGGGCCCTCGGGTTTGATTCTCAGTTGCTCCACGCTGCTCTGAGATGTTTCTGTGTGTCTCCTTTACCAGATGCTGAGCTCTTAGAGAAAGCTTGAACTTTATCTTTGGATCCACAGAGCTTCTTATTGGATGAGTGTTCAATAAGTGTTATTGACTTGGAAGGCAAAGGATTGTATGAGTCAGAATGGACAGGTGTAAGTGATGTGAGTACTTAGTTCACCATTTGGGGAGGAAAAGGGGCAGCTGATGGGGTTTAGAGTTGAGTAAAGGGCCATTATCTGAACTCTGGGGGATCCTGAATGGGTGAAAGGTTAGGCGTGATCGTTCTGCAATGCAGGGGCTCCTGGTTTGGCCAAGAAGGAAGAAGTCAGCAGCAAGAGATGACAGGAGAGAGCTGGGTCAGAGCTGCTCTCTGCCTGGTGCCCAGATTCAGGTGTCTGCAGACCCGGGTATGGGGGGACAGGGGTTTAAGAACAGAGGCTCCAGCTCCAGACCCATTTTTCTGGGTGGCCAGGAGCAGTCCGCAAGCCGCCTGTGCCACCAGGACCCGCGTGTCCTTCCAAGCACTGTTTTTATTCATTTTGGAGTTGGCAAGGAACGGGCTCCTCCAAGTGTGAGGACCAGAGTCTGCTTCCAGCCTGTGGAGTGCTGGGCAGCTCTGCTGCTCTGTGGCCCCCTGGGCAGTGTTTGGGGTGGTATGAAATGTGTGTTGGAGGAACAGGAGGGGAGATGCTGCAAACACCGGCTCAGGTCTGACCCTGGGTGTAGCCATCACGGGCCTCAGGCAGGGTGTGGCAGGGCCCACACAGACTCCAGGGAAGTCTCCGGGCCCCGACTTTGATCAGCGACCTGCCCCTCCCTTCCCTGCCTGGTCTTTTTCAGTTTAAACCGAGCTCTGTCCTCGCATACACGCGTGATGTGTGTGTGAGTGTTTTAATTTTTTTTTTTTTTTTTTTTGTGTTTTAATTTTTATCCTCGGCAGAAGTTAAGACACAAAATGGATTTGGAAGGAGATGAAACCAGTCTTGGTATACACTGGGTAGCAGCAGCTTCATTCCTGGAGTGGGAGGGCCGCAGGTGGGGAGGGGCTGGGCGAGACGCAAGTCTCTAAGGTTGGGGTGAGGCGCTGCTTCCACCCCGGCAGGGACCAAACTGAAAAGCCACTTCTTGGGGAAGGGAAGGCCAGAAGTTAGAGGCTGAGCTGTTAACCCTTTGGGATGTCAAAAAGCCAGTTCCAGGGGAGCCAAAGCCCACTGGTGCAAGCTGGTGTTAAGTGGATGTGGGACCCCTGGACAGCCAACACCTGTTCTACTTCCTGGTGGTCTGTGAGGCCCTGAGACTGTTCTCAATTTGTTAAGGGAATCACTGACGGCACTTCAGGTTTTCATGTGCAAACGCTAAAATGTGCATATGCTTGGAAAACTTCCTGTCTCCTGCTAAGCTCTCTGCCCCCAGAAGTGGTGGTGGCCCCAGCAGGGGTGACTGTGGCCCAGGGACCTGTTTACGTGTCACCTTTGCTACTCTGGAAGCCGTCTCGGTCCCCAAAGTAGGTGCTGTTTGCGATGGTGGTCTCTTCTTGGGTTTTTATTTCCATGTGAAGAGGAGAAAACTAGGAATCTGAAAGTCCAGAAAATATCTGGGGATATCTGAGAGAAACTTTGAGAAAATGTTTTATTCGTTAAAGTGTATTAAGATATTCAATTTGTGGAATAAAAGAAAATAGCTTTAAAAATGGCAAGAATTTCACTAAAAATAATAGAGCAGGGAACATCTTTATACAAAACTTGCAATTCCAACCGTGGCATCCAGTGCAACCAAGGCATTTCTGGCAGACCTTCTCCGTCAAAATGACCCACAAATCCATGGCGGAGACTCCAGGGGTTCCCAACCCTGGCTGCACATTACGGTTTCCAGGAAAGGGTTTTGAAAATGCTGATACCTGGGCCGCACTTCCACAGGCTCTAAGTGAATTTGCCTGAGGTGCTGCCCAGGCGTTGATGTGTCTTAGTGTCCCCGGATGATTGTTCCATGCAGCCAGCGTTGGGAACCTCCAGTCTTATGCTTATGTAAGAACAGAAGGAAGATGAGAGAGGTCAGATTAAGAAATGGAAGAATTTTATTGTCTCTCACTGCATGCTGGTGCATATTACATGGATCCAGACTCAGAGGGCCGCGGCCAACTTGTGGATGGGATTGAGGTGCTCACTCAGGGCTGACTCCCGCTGGGGTGGGGGACTGAGCATCCTCATGAGTTGGCTACAGAGTGCATTGTGGGACCTGACGAACCAGTCCCTCCCGAAACGTGGTGGCTAATGCATGACTCCAACCCAGGCTGATTTTGGTTTTTTCAGCTTTCCTCAGTTTCCTTTTTCAGTTTGTCTGCTTAAATCTACCAAGGACACCAAGACCAGCAGGCAGGGGAAGCAGGTAACCCTGGCTTTGAATCCTTTACTTGAGTAAGATGTTTAACCTCTCTAAGCCTCAATTGCTGCATCTGTAAAATGGAGATGACAATACTACCTCCTTCACAGAGTTACTTAGAGGTTAGACAAGATAATACGTGCACATCATCTCACACACAGTAACTCAGCAAATGGTCACATACTCTCCTTTATGCTAAGATGGAATATTTCTTCCAATTCTAAATATTTGCCTTAATCTCATATTACAACAAAACCTGGTGTGTTACATTCACTAAATCTGAATGACTTTTAATTACATTTACTAATCAGTTAAGTTGGGAAATTAGTGATTTAGCAGGAAAAAAAGGCAGTCCTTAAATGTTAATATGCCCAACATGGTAATTGCAGCAAATGAAGTGCTTGGTGCATATTTTATACAATTTACTAAACAAAGTAATTTCAGATTAGTAAAGGTTGCTAAAAGAATATTAAATGTGTTTTCATTTTTTCCAAAATACTTGTCCACATTGTGTGGACACAACAGAATCCTGGAATTAGGGAAGGGGGTTCTTTATAAGCCGAAGGAGTTGACTGTTGACTGTAGACACAGGAAACACTTTAGATGTGATCATGGAGCGAAGAGCAACATTTTATAGCCCAAGGAGTTGTTAGGAAATGAGGCCCTGGGCCTATGGGAAGATAAAATTTCAGTGATGACATGATAATATTTGGGGATAGTTTTTTTTTTTTTTAATTTACCTTTTTAATTACAAAAATAACTACACACTCACTTGGAATATTTCTGAAGTGTTTAGTATAAAAAGTGCAATTTTCCTGCTCTTCACCATAACTGATGTTAACATTTAAGTGTCTCCTGACCTTATCCTATGACAATCCAAATAACTGTACGCCACATATTCACATGTAATTTTTTAAAATTACAAACATGGTTTCTGTTTTACAAGTTGTTTTTGGGATATTCTCCAGGAACCTCTTAGGCCAACATTTCCCAAAGTGTATTTGATGAAATTCTCCTCACTAATGGTACTCTGAGAAAAAAGAGTAGTGTGGTCAAGTCAGTCCAGGCCTGTGGTCAAATAAGTCCAGGCCTGTGGTTGAGTGAGTTCAGCCTTCAGTGCATACTCTACCCACCTTTTGGTGATTCACAATAATAACAGCCCATTAAAGGCTCTGAAAAGGCCTGCACTAAAGAAACCTAATTTGCTTTTCTTAACAGAGCATTTCCCTACATTCTTTTGGCTAGCACATTTTAACAACTGATAGATTTTTAGAAGGCTGTTTTAGGCATTCCTCACTCACCTCCCCTCCACCCACTCCAGCTCCTCCATCTGCAGCCTTGTGGGGTAGGCAGGAAGAAAAAAAGCTCATCTATTCATTTAATTAACAAATACTTACTGTGCTCCTAGAGATAGATGCTGGGGCTACAGTAAAGAGCAAGATAACAGGCCCTCTACCCTGGGAGGCTCCAGCACAGCAAAGGTATTAGTCACACAGGATGGGTTGCACCTGGGCCGGCAGAACATCAGCAGGGATCCTCTGCAGCTGTGGAGCCTGGGAGGAGCGGCTGGAATTATCCCTACCCCCTCTGCCCCACACCCTTCATTACGCCTCCAATTCCCCACACTTCGCTCTGCTATAAATAGTGGTGCCTGACCCAGCTGGCAGGATTCCATGTGTTTGTTTTCTCTGCGTGTGCCAGCCCTGCACGGAGGCCACTGGGCTTCCCAAGTTGGGGAGGGCTGACAGGAGTTGGGGTCGGAGGCTTCCAGCAGAAGGTGGGGACAGATGGACGGACTGGAGCATGCTTCAGGTTTCCAAATTGGTATTTATTTTAAGTTTTAGATGGTTTAAAAGAGCTTTCTAAGTGAGGAAGATTGGGGGTGGGTCGGGGACTGAATGTGTATATTTGGGGGTCAGAGAGGTGGAGAAAGTCGGTTTGCATGAGGTCAGATAGGAAAAAAGTAAACTGTCATGATTCTAAAGCATACTTCCCAGCTGGAGCTGGAGAGCTGGAGTTGTTTGCTGTGTGAGCACATGTGCACACGCGTGCCTGTGTGTGTGTGTGTGTGTTTGTGTGTGTGTTACTCGTCTGTCTTAGAGGTAGTGCGTGTACATGCCCAGAGCAGGATGCCTGGAGAGCCTGGGTGGAGGCGTCTGGCCCCTGAGATATTTACCTATTCTTAAACCTCTTTTGTTGAAATATTAGGGATAAATCTGTAATAAGGATCAGACTAATGAAGGTACTTCTACAAGTAACCCTAAAGGAAGTGACTCAAATTGAACAACTGCTTTGAACCAGTCATTGTTCTTGATAATTTGCTGATGTGATGGATCTGTTTCTCCTTCAACATGCTTGTGTGAGAGATGTTACTGTCCTGCATCAAAGTGGTTCCTCCTAAATGTCCGGGTAAGGGTTTCTTGCTTGAAGGAAAGTCTAGGAGAGACACTGTCTGTGTCACAGTGCAGTCAGGTCAGATGCCAGCTAAAGAGAGGCAGCTTCTGATCCTGCCTTGGCCCTGGCTTAGCAGTTCAGCTATTTTGCCCCATGGCTTAGCTTTTCATTTAAGGGCTTCAGATTTCCTGCCAGTATGCAAGAGCCTGTTAAGGGTTGGGGGTGTGTGTGTGTGTGTGTCTGTGTGTTAGGGGTTGAGGTGTGAGTGTGCCCACGAGTTGGAGTTGGGGCTGGTTTAGCCCAGCATTTGCTTGAATCGGCCCCAGGAGTGGACAGGTCAAGAAGTGGCAGCCTGACCCTCATTCAATCTGGGTCACAGAACCGGAGACCGGTTTTGAGTCCTGGGGAGGGTATGGATGTGGGCTTGGTGCCATTGGTTGCTTAGTTATCATGAGGAAGGGGCACAGAAAATGACTGCAGGTGACAGCTTAATTGGAATTGGTGGTAATTATGTTGCCTAACAGAGTAAATCAGTCTCTTCAACCCCCAAACTTCCTAAAGGCCCAGCTTTGCATCCTAAGAAAAAGCTCCCTCTTGACTATGTGACTACGGTTCTCTCTCCTCTCTGCCATGACCTTTCACTTTTTTTTTGGGTTGTAATTCGTTCACTCGACGGGTGTTTGCTGAATACCTCGAACCGTGTTATACACTCAAGATGCCCCTGTAATAAGATCACCACCATTCCTGATCCCTGAGCGTTCGGTCCAGCGGTCAGGCGGACCATAAGTAATGAGCGTGATGGCGCTTCCACGGGGGAAGTGCAGGACTCCAGGGGACAAGAGCTGGTGGCCCAACTGCTGCCTGACGTAGAGTGGGTGCTGGGAGCTTGCCTAGCGAAGGGAAGCGAGTTTCCCTGGGCGCCTGCTTCTCCCCACACTCTCCCCCATCTCCTCCTTGGCAAGCCTGCCCTCACCCACGTCGTGCTCCGGCGCTGTGAAGGGAAGCCCTGTGTCCTGCTTGTCTTCTCCCCTGAATAAGAACCCCATTGGGCTCCCCAGAGGCAGGGCGATAGGGATGGAGATCTCAGACACCCATGCATCACCTTCCCCTGCTCAAGCTCTGCTTTGCATCAGAAGCAGCCCTGGGGGTTCACTGGATCCAAACTCCAAGGACCAAATAAGAGTCAGGCCTGGAAGAGATCTTGGAGGTAGGTCTTTACAGCTTAGCAAACATTCACTGAGTATCTATTATGTGTCCAGGAGAGACTTGTATATAAATAAGGTGCGACACAGTGTGAGAAGTGACAGTGACAAAGCAGAGGCTTCAGCAGTCCTCATAGGCTTCCATTAGCTCTAAGCCTCTTACCTACCTTAAGTGATGTACTTTGATGCCTCTCCCGGGACTATAGTAGGAATGAGTGTGGATGATGGAAAGGAGGCTTCCTTTAGAACTTGTGAAGAGGACTAAGTTGGAGGACTGACCTTCTGTGCTGAGCAGGGCCCGAGTGTACAAGTGTGAGTGTGTGTACGTGTGCTCAAATGTATGCCACGTTTCTTTTGTCGTGCGTCTGATGCCTTTGCTAGTGGTTCTGGTTCTTTGTACTTTGTAAAAGTACAGTCTATCTTTGATCTTTTCTTGAGGCCGTGCTGCATCGGGTATAATAGAAAGATGGTGTCAAAGCGAAGGTTGACTAGGTCCCAGGTTCTTTAAGGATGGGACACTGCCTACTTTTCTCTATGTCCCCTCCACCCTCCATTCGGTGTGTGGCACCTAGTGGGTGCTAAGTGTGGTTTTGCTGGACTGACCTGAATTCTGCCCTGAGCCCACCCAGGGGCTTGCACTGCTCATCAGGAGTGACTTCGGGGTTGCCAGCTGTTTTGTCTGCTCCGCTCACCATGATCGCTAAGCAGAACACCCTTGTCTGTCCTACTCTTCTGGCAAGGTTTGTGTTCACGCATGGCTCACTGTCCAAAATCCTTTGTCCTAAGAGATAGGACTCAAGCTGTTAAGGTCTGCCTTAAGTGCTGTTCAAGTCCTGGGACTGGTTTGCCTATGTACTGTGTTTGTGCTGTCTACCCACACTCGGATTAATTCCTTTCCCATTGGACCTCTCATCAGCTGTGTGCACCAGAAGCCTTGGAATTGAATGCTCTTGTTTCCTCTCCAGTCACTGTTAACCATTTTACTTTGTTGTTTACCTGTGTGGCTATAGCCCTGGCCATAGGCTGTAGTTAGAAACAGGTAGGTGTAAAAAGAGCAGGTGGTCTGTTGTGGCTTTGTGAGCTCACCGATGTGGTCGGAGGTGAGCTCCGTACTGGGGCTGGGAGGGGGGCGGGTCAGAGAGGGATTGGGGGTGTGTTTTCCTTTCTATAAACACTTCCCCATAACTTCTTGCCCAGATGACCTACTGTCTGACAGGGATCTTTCCCCTTTCTCTTCAAACAAGTAGAGACACTACGGAGAAATTATCATTATCATCATCAAGAGAGTGCAGAGAGAGGGCATAAACAGGGTGGGATGGTGGGAGAGGTTATTAGCTCAAGTGATATAAATGTTGACTAGTGTTGGGTGGAGATTGAGAGGCTGGCAAATGTCTTACCACAAACTTGGGAACACTGTAGTGCCACCCAGGGATCTCCTGTCCCACTGGGCTGTTGTGAGGTTCTGTAAAACACTGTATAGAATGTAGGTGTTACTGCTTTTTTTCGACAAAGAATCTTTCTTGAACTTCTGATGCATGTGTTGTAGGGCAGCAAAATCAGGCCATTGCTTAATTGGGTACAGCTTACGAGGAGCAATGAGCAAAGAGAGGATAGCCCATCTGTGGGGAGTTGTTCAAACGCAACAAGTCCTTAAGTCTTAAAGGCCATTAATTTCAAAGCCCACCAGTGCCATAGTATGAAATTAGACCTCCAGTGAACAGCTTTCAGTAGAAAAGTTCCACGACACCTGTCCCCCCTCACCGCTATGTGCCAGGCTGCCTTCACATGTAATCTCCTTAACTCTTATTAGCAGCTCAGCAAAGGGGGTATTATCATTCGCATTTTCACAGAGAGTAAACTGAGGGTCAAAGACTAAGTAATTTACCCAAAGTCACCTTCTACCAAAGGTAGGAGTGGCAGAGCTCTTATCCAAACCCAAGGCTCATGGTATTTCAGTACCTGATCCTGCAGAGTTTCAATGTTGTCACTTAGTAGAGAAGCTATGTCTATAATACAAATTTGAGATGAGCCCTAAAATCCTTATGTGGTAAAGCATCACGAAGTGTTTTAATAACCTCTTTCCCCATCTGTAAAGTAACACTCCCTGGGCTGTGATGATGAAAAGTGGACCATGTGTGTGTCCACCCCCAGCCCTGGGCTCGGCACGGAGTAGGTGCTTTCGGCATATTTAGTGCTCTCGTCCCTACTCCCCTCCCCACGCTCTCTCTTCAAGCCTGAACTTGTCCTCTTTCTCACGTACAGCTTTCTTCCTTCTCCTTCTCCCATCCCTCTCTGCCTGCCTTCTTCCACCCTGGCCTCAAGCTCAGGGCCATGCTGTCGCTGGCTAGATGGTAGCCAATCACGGTATCATCCTCGATGAGGTTCCCTGCAGTTCAGTGGCTGCAGGAAGCCCGAAGTCTCAAGCTTATCTGGGTGTTTGTTTTGGGAGAAGAGACAAGAAGGAAAACAAAGAAGGTTCTTGAATGAAACCTCAAGCCATAGGAGCATCTGCAGAGGCACTGACTTCTGTCAGGCAGCTTGGCCTTCCCCAAGGGCTGCCAACTCATCTAAGGGCCATTTGGGTTTGAAAAATAAAGGCCACAGTTAGTCATTTCCCCCTAGAAAAAACCCTTTGGTTCCACCACTGATAAGTGTGTCTGCGTGTGTTCCTCTTATAGGCCCACGGGTCAGAGTAACGTTTCTTCCCAATCCCAAATTTCTAATCCAAATAGACCCTTCAGTTCAGCAGACATTGACTTTTCTAGGTGCTAGGGTTACTGAGATGAAGTGGACGCCTCCTTGCCTTCAGGGAGTTTAGAGTCTGGGGAAAGAGGCATATTATATACAGGCATAAATCATGGTGGAAATGTTGCAGTCGGTGTGCACAGTGCTGTGGAAAGTGGGATGAGGAATAATCGAGGCATTATACAGTGACACTGGAGGTAAGTTTCGAAGGATAAGAAAGGGAGAAGCAGAAGATGGTTCTGGGAGAAGGAAGGTGTGAAAAAGCAGCATTGCCCGGGACTTAGGGCTCGTGGGAGGAAGACAAGGGGGAAGGTTGGCTGCAGCCCAGTTAATATAGAGCCTGGAAGGTTGTGTGAAGAAGTTTGAACCTTATTTGATCATACTTATTTGGGGGAGCTATCAAAGGTGAGTCTATTAGCTCTTTTGCTTGTTTGTTTTTAACTGACCTCAAAAGGGGAAAAAAATCACTCCTAATTCCTTCACATTTTCAAATCAGCTGCTTTTATTTGTTTCCTATCTCCTTCCAGGCCTTACCCAACTGTTTACATGCTTTTTACAAAATGCGATCTGCTTTTTTCCTTAATATTCTTTAAACGTTTTTCGTGTTGCTGCTTGCTCTTTCTAATTATTACTTTTAATGGCTGCATAATAGTCCATTGATTTTTCTGCTGTAACTTAAAGCAGTGTGGTAAAGTGAAAAGAGCCAAGGTTTTTTTTTTTTTGCGGTACGCGGGCCTCTCACTGTTGTGGCCTCTCCTGTTGCGGAGCACAGGCACCAGACGCGCAGGCTCAGCGGCCATGGGAGCACAGGCTCCGGACGCGCAGGCTCAGCGGCCATGGCTCACGGGCCCAGCCGCTCGGCGGCATGTGGGATCTTCCTGGACCAGGGCACGAACCCATGTCCCCTGCATCGGCAGGCGGACTCCCAACCACTGCGCCACCAGGGAAGCCCCGAGCCAGGGTTTTTAGTGTCAGCCAGACCTCGTTCAAATCCTGACTCTGTGGTTTACCATCTGTGTGATCTTGGACAACATATTTAATCACTCTGAGCTTTAATTTCCTCATTTATAAAATGGGTTGGTCGTACACCTACCTTACAGGGCCATTGTGAGAATTATATCAAATTAGGCAAATTATGGATGCTGGCCTATAGGAGGCGTTGCTCAGTGAATGGTAGCTGCTCATTTGTCATCTTTACTGTTCGGTTGAGCTTGATATTCTAGAAAGAAGGTAGGTGACAATGTGGAGGCTTATTAGTTGGGGAGAGGAGAATCAGGGAGCCAGTTTGAAGGCCCTCGACATGCACCGTCTGATACAGTAGCCACTAACACATGTGGCTATGGAGCGCCTGAAATGTGGCTAGTCTGTGCTGGGATGTGTAGTAAATAGAAAATACACACTGGATTTAGGAGACCTAGTATAAAACAAAAAAATTTATTAATGATTTTTACATCGAGTATATGTTGAAACGATGGTATTTTTTGATATATTGTGTTAAAAAAGATATTATTAAAATGATTTCCACTTGATTTTTCAGTGCGACTACTAGAAAATTTTAAACACTATATGTGGCTTGCATTGTGTTTCTCTGGTTTCTCCTGCCAGAGTTAGAGTCCACACGACCAATCAGATACTGGGGTGGAGAATCAGAGGGGGCCAGGAGACAAGGATGAGTCTGGGTTGGGCAGCTGAGTGGATGGTGAATCTTTACATAGTTTTAGGGAAGACCGGGCAAGAGTAGATGGGTTTGAGTCTGTGTTTGTAGAAGCAGGTCATTAGCGGGTGTCCTCTGAGCAGTGAAATGAAAAGCAGGTATTTGGTCTGGACCAGAGGAGCTGTCCCTGCTTTCCTTCAGAGCTGCCATTCTGGCTGTCGCCACATCACACACATCCGTGGTGAGATTACTGACCAAAGTGCCCACTGCCGGGAGGGCTGGGAAGAGCTTGGCTGCTCTGCTGAGCTCCCAAAGTGCTCCAGCACTGGTTTGTACCGGAGCCCCAGCTGTTCCCACTTGCTCCTTCGTGGTCTCCCCCCAGGTCACCCCAGGCACTTCTCGGTAACACACGCAATATGTGGTATTACAAACACAGAAGTTGGAGGGGAAGGCTGCTCTGCAGGGATCGTAAGTATCCAGAGTCCTTTTAGGCCCTGGTCAGTTGTGTGTCTTCACCTACTCTGGTTTGGGGTCTTCAGACCTTTGTGGTTCCCTAATAGATGTAAATGGATATGACGCTGAGATAGACTTCTGGGTAGCATTTCAGGTACCCAAATGCTATTTTGGTTTTAGAACTAGGAATTGAAATTGTACCTGGCTCTCGAAATATCCACTGTAGCCTTTCCTGAAGGGGTGCTGGGATATAGGGCCTTAAAGATCAGGATAAAAGCAAAGAAAAATTATGAGCACTTTTATATACTCTCCTACAGTCTTGCCCTCCCCTCCCCTCCCGCCCCGGGGGTGGAGCTTAGGAAACCACAGGTTCAAGATGCATTTCAGTTGGGGAAGAGCAAGGAAAGTAGAATAGAGCAAGCTTGGAGGACGAAAATCAAACCACAGCAAGCACACCAGAATCTGCCTCGGTTTGAGCAGTTTTATCTGACCTAGCCTGCCTGACTCCGGCACTGGGCGAGGCGAAAGGCCCGTGTAATAGGCACCAGCACCACTCTGGCGGGGGCTTTCCTAGCAAAGGCGCACCAGCATTTTGCTTCTGTTTAAGCCATTGTCACCCACCAGGACCCTGAGTGTAGCTGTCAGTTGGGTAAAGAGTTTCAAGTTCTTGGTCAGCAATAGTACAACTATAGGAGCGTGTACACGGTTCATTCCTTCAGCCACCATTTAATGAGCTCTTCCTGTGTACCAGACCGTGGGATTAAAGTTTCAACTGTAGGAGAGTATGTGAACGTTTTTATAGTTTTTCTTCGTTTTTATCTTCTGTCTTGATTTTAAACTTGTGATTTTTTTTACAGTCACAGAACAAAAAACTATGTTTCACAACTTACAAAACTGATTATTCTTTAGGAATTCTATCATAGCTTGGTTACCAATTTTATTTTTTCTGAGAAGTTGGGAGAAATGTACTCTGTTCCCTCCCCACATCTCTCCCCTCCTTCCCTTTTTGGCCCTGGGGAAGGATCACCTCTGACCTCAGGGAGCCCTAAGTCTCACTTCCATCATATATATTCATGACAAGGCTTCATCTGCTAGACAACCCACTCCATCAACTCAAAGAAGCCCCATATGCCCTTAGTTTGGCTGTGGCAGAGCAGCCCGAGGAGAAAGAGGGCCCCAGCTTGGCAGGCTGGTGGGTCCTCTGCTCCTACAGGGATGTATTTCTAAAGTAGTTTCATCTCATTGCAAAACCTGTGACTTTTCCCATGCAACTGTGGAGAGCTAGGAATTGACAACAGCCCTGACACCTCCGGGAGGTAGGTGTTGCTGGCTTGAATGCCCTTCAGTTGACTGGGGTGGGTGTTGGGGGTAGGTAGGTAGGTAGGGGTTGGGATATCTAGGCATAGCGGGCTGAATAGCTCTGAAGGCTTGTGTGCGCCAAGGCCCCGATGGACCTGCCCACCTGCCACACCGTCTCTCCACGCGTGCACGGGCCGTGCACACCTGCGGCTCCACGTGCCCTGGCCCCTGCGCAGGTGCTGTGCTGCTCTCCCCACTCTGCTGCCCAAGAAGTTCCCACTCGTCACCTCTCCCCGCCAACTCCAAGCCCCCGTCTCAGCATCACCTCACCTTCCTCACTCCTTACCCTACAGTCCTGCCTTTCTGCCAGCCCAGACTTCTCCAGATTAGAGCTCTCTAGGGACCTGGTCCTTTTAAAAAGAAGAAGTAAAGAAAAGAGAGGAAAAACAGAAAGAAAGAAGCAAACAGAAGAATGAAACTGGACCGAAGAGGCAGTGGTGCCTCGAGCTATCTCACTGCATTACAATGAATATGGACTCTATTAAGCTCCGTTCTGCCTGTTAGTGTTTCCCTGGGCAACACAGCCCCCATATGGCAGGCATGCAGCAGATTAGGGGAGGCCCCTGGGCCTCATTGAAGGCCGAGGGCGTGATTGGCAGTTGAGCCTCCTCCCTACCTCCCCCTACTCCTCACACTTGACACTGCCTGTGTTTATCTAAAGCGAGGAGGGGGGGCCATTTGGAAGGTTTTTGTGCTGCTCTGAGAGAAGGGAGAGGAGAGGGGAGGGGGGTTGCGGAGGAAGGCGGGGTGGGAAGGGGGGAAGGCCTTATAAATATTCAAGAGGAGCAGTGAATGGGGAGAGAGAAATAAAGCAGATGGAATTCGTGTTAAAGAACAGCACAATCACCCTGTTTTGAGCCCTCCAAAGACAAAAAAAAAAGAAAAGGGAATGGCCTTCTAGGAGTGTAGAAGCTACGTTTATCCAATTAGCAGGGTTGTCAAGTTGAATTTATATGGAATAGGGGTGGGGGGATTGAGAAGCGAGTGTAGAAGAAAGGAAGTGGTTTTTCTTTTCTTTTTGCCAGTTTAGCAACAAGGTTTGTGGGGTTTTTTTCTCACCTTTCTCTCTTTAAAGGTAGATCTAAAAAAAAAAAATCTCTTTAAGGAGATGAGGCCATTTTCAGGAAGAGGTATATATGACGAAGAAATAAGACTCCCTAGTAACTTTTTCCTCAAGTGGTGGAGGCGGGGGAGAGGATTAGATTTGTCTAGTGGGCAAATCAAGAGACCAGACCTTCTCTTTACTCGAAGGCAGAGGGGCCTTCTCTCTGGGGGGATTCCTCCCCAGAGCTAAGATGCTGTGTCCAGACTCTTCCTTTCCCCTTGCCTGGATGGTAAAGGGGTCTACCTACCTGAGAAGAAATAAGCTCGTCCATGTTAAGCAGCTTGTTATAAATGTGGAGTTCAGTGTGAATTAGCCCAGGTTTAGCTGATCTCCCCAGAATGCTTCTTTGCTTATATATTCCCTTCTCAAACCACCGGTAGTTCCCCTCTGTCTATGGTGTTAATTTCAGACTCTTTTTCCTAGTCTTCCACGGCATGACCCAATCTCAGTTTCCTCCCTTGTCTCTTTTCATTCCTCTAGAATGGTCTCTAAGCTGGGGGCTCCAAAGGGGAAATATAAGATATTCCATTGGGGCACTGGAAGAAAATATTAGAGATTCTCTTATGGTTTATTTCTATCTACAAAAGGAATAGGAAAGAAATTCAACTTTCCTAATATTTCATACTGGGATTGACAGTCGTTAGTCTGTATGTCGGGCAATGACGTGTTGCAACAGAGAGATCTGCATTTCTCGGAGGGCTTGACGGTGGGGACCTCACTCGATCATTCACTCCCCAGTTTTCTTGTTCTCTGTTAAGTGGATTTATAGATTGTGTTATTTAGTTTTAACTAAATTAACTCTCACAAAAGGACAAGTAGCTTAAAAAGATTGCTGCAAAGAAAGTGGGTTGGAGAGTATGCTGATAATCCTGGCACATGCAAACAGGATGAAAACAGCAGAGCTGACCCTTTTCAAGTCACGTTAGGAGGTAGAAACAATAATAATGGAGTCACATCTGATGAGAAGTGAACAAATTAATTAACATTCAAGCAGACCATTTGAAAGATATTACATCCATATCATTGGTGATGAATCTAATCCTAAGTAGACTTTCTGCCTTAAGGTATTAGCTTCATGATATTATATAACAGTCGTGATTAACAAGTCATTAAAAATGTGGTTTCACTTCTACCTACTCTTAAATTTTAGTTTGGCAGTATTGTGCATTTAATTTATAAATAAATATGCATGTATTAGGATATTCTGGGAGATTTGCCCAGAGTATTTTTCTCATGAGAGAGCAAAATCAGAAAGGTTAGGAGACCACTTTCCAGATAAGCATCGGCTTGATGTACCACCCTCCAAACAGAACTTTCCCACCAGGTCAGCGTCACCCTCTGTAGTGCCCTTCGGCTCTTACACGTGCACATATTCTAGAAGACCCAGTTTCAAACCCACTTATCCAGAAAAACCTTTCCTGAAGGCCTGAAATTGAAAATGCTCTCCGCCCTCTGCTCATTTTCCACTTCCCATTTGTGACTAAACTGATATCCATTAAGGTTCTAGAGTAAAGAATGCTAAAGTTGTTAGATGAGAGTAATTTCAAAACCTCAGTGGTTTTATGCAACAAAGATTTAATTCTTCTCCTGTCATAGATTGTGCTGTCTTCTTCCATCTCGTAGCTATGCCTTGTGAAACATGGGATGTGGCCCCCTGGCAGTGGGAGGAGGGAGAAGCAGCCCCCCAATTCTCTTAACTCTCTTGGTCTGGAAGTGACCCAGAACATGTTCACTTACATGTCACTGGCCAGCAGTTGTCACCTGGCCCTAAGCCAACTGCAGAGCAGGCTGGGAAGTGGGGAGCTTATGGATATTTGCCGAACACTGGCTGACTTACGTTCCAAGCTTTTTTTTAAGCTTCTCAGGACAGGATCCATCTTCTAGTACAGTGCCTTGCGTACTGTCTTCTATATGGTAGATCACAGTGATATTTTTTTCTTCCCAATAATAATAATGATAATAAAATCACAATACACACAGTCTTTTGTTTTTTGGGGGTTTTTTTTCATTTTATTTATTTTTGGCTGCGTTGGGTCTTCATTGCTGTGTGCGAGCTTTCTCTAGTTGCTGCGAGTGGGGGCTACTCTTCGTTGTGGCACACGTGCTTCTCATTGCAGTGCACGGGGCTCTAGGCGCACGGGCTTTAGTAGTTGTGGCACGTGGGCTCAGTAGTTGTGGCTCATGGTCTGTAGAACACAGGCTCAGTAGTTGTGGCGCGCAGGCTTAGTTGCTCTGCAGCATATGGGATCTTCCTGGGCCAGGAATCGAACCTGTGTCCCCTGCATTGGCAGGCGGATTCTTAACCACTGAGCCCCACCAGGGAGGTCCCCTACACATAGTTTTTTAATAGAAAACATACACAAACTTTGGATAAGGAGTAGGCTAGAAATATATTTAGAGGCTGGCTAGAGCACGGCTCATACTTAAGACCATCAAACCATTGTTGTTCTCCCCTGTGTGATGTCAGAGTGGTCTGGGTAGATGTTCCAGATATTAATCTTGAACTGTATTGCCTAATGTGGTAACCACTAGCCCTGTTGGCTAACTTAAAATTAAAAATTCAATTCCTTAGTTATATTAGCCACACTTAAGTATTTAATTGCCACAAGTGCTAGTGGCTACCTAGCATCTTGGACAGTGCAAATATAGAACATTTTCATCATTGCAGAAAATTTTATCAAAGACACTCATGTAAAGAACAGTAAGAGATTCTTCCAGATTAGAATTCTAAATGGTAAAAGAATGAAAATGACCACACAGAAAGTTACTGTTATAGATAATGATCCAGGTGACATTTTTATGCCTAAGGAAGTAAATTCAAGAACATTCTAAATTTAGTTCTAAAAGCAGGTTTAAGCAGTTGGTTAACATGACCCAGAAACAATCTTCTGGGAGACAGTGTCAGGGTAGTGGAAAGAGCACCGGACTAAGAGTCAGGAGACCTGACTTGTAGCCCTGGATCCCTCTTAACTGGGAGACCTTCTGCAAATCACTCAGTCTCTCTGCACCTTGCTTTCCTCATTTATAATACCTGTTAGGTGTTATCCAAAGCTATTAATTTTTCTGAGGTCCCTCCTGATTTAAAATGTTTCCCTTTAATTACGTCTGGGAGTAAAAACTTTTTACATTAGAAAAAAAATGCCCTTTCTTAAATCCTTCTCCTAGATCTGTCTAAACCCACATATTCAGCTGAGAATTAAATTCACTTGTTTGCCCAGGATTTCCCCCAATGTCAGTCCTCTGTGCAGAAGTACCACCCTCTTTCTTGAGGCCAGAGGGCTGCCAGACCTCACCCTCCAGTCACTTGGCATCACCTTCGCAGGGCAAAACTTCTCTCTGCCTTGGAAAAGGCCAGTCTTACTCCACAGAATTGGGAACATGTGAAAAACATGTAACTTGGGGTCAGAAATATTCCTTTTTTCATTTAGCCAGCCCCTCTCAACCAATGGAACAAGAATTTTGTCAGATCTCATTCTTGCCACTGGAAGAATGTTTTTTTTTTTTTTTGCGGTACGCGGGCCTCTCACTGTTGTGGCCTCTCCCGTTGCGGAGCACAGGCTCCGGATGCGCAGGCTCAGCGGCCATGGCTCACGGGCCCAGCCGCTCCGCGGCATGTGGGATCTTCCCAGACCGGGGCACGAACCCATGTCCCCTGCATTGGCAGGCGGACTCTCAACCACTGCGCCACCAGGGAAGCCCCTGGAAGAATGTTTTTAAGAAGGACTCTCTGTGTTACCTGCTAGATCACGTGCTCTTCTGTGTAGCTCATCTTGTTAGTGGTCATAGGACATCCACAGGGTGTGTTTGGCATTTTAGACCGTGGAGGCTTCTGTCTCAGAGAGCTGTAGTGGCCTGCGTGATCAGGGGATGAGATGTGGCCTCGGGTGCCCTTGCCTCCCTCTCGTTCCTGCCAGCCCGCCAGCCCTCTTGGGAGAAGGTGGAGCTGGCCTACTTCTGCTGATGATTGACTCTCAGTTGTTTGTAATTTTTCTCTCGCAAAATAAATACTCTAAGGCTGTAATTTCTAGTGCTTGGTCTCAACCTTAGACGTGTATTCTGCTGCTGTTGTTTTTGGAAAGTTTTAAAAACGTCTGCTTGGAGATTATTTCAGTGGGAACATGTATGTCAGCAGTTCAACTTCTCAGTTGCATTTTCTTTTATTTTTTTGTGTCCAAGTAACCCTTGAAAATAGAAGGTACCTAGGCCTCAATGAGGAATTTATGTCAAGAATTTGTTTTCCCTTCTCTCTGCTTTTTTTTTTTTTTTTTTTTTTTTTTTTTTGCGGTACGCGGGCCTCTCACTGCTGTGGCCTCTCCCATTGTGGAGCACAGGCTCCGGACGCGCAGGCTTAGTGGCCATGGCTTACAGGCCCAGCCACTCCGCGGCATGTGGGATCTTCCCGGACCGGGGCACGAACCCGCGTCCTCTGCATCGGCAGGCAGACTCTCAACCACTGTGCCACCAGGGAAGCCCCCTTCTCTCTGCTTTTGATTTTTTTTCCTTGGTCTCTTTTTCTGAGAAAATGCAGAAAAAATAAGAAGGATCTAGACCTACCTTGCATTGCCAAGAAAATTAACAGGCCTTACTGTTGCCTTCACCCACTTTTGAAATTGTACCTTGTTCATTTCACAGTGGGACAAACTTACACTGCAGTTAGGTACTCCAATTAAGTCCTACTTGCCCTTTTTTTATTATTAAAAAAATGTTCTCAGAAACCTGCATTTTTGGAACTATTTTTCTAGACCAAGCTCACTAGGTAACTTCCTCCAGGAAGCAGCTCAGTTTCCCCAGCTGCTAAATAAGATGCATCATAGCTACGGTGATCCCCCCGCCTCTGTATTTTTGTCACGGTTCTGCTTTGCCATGACGGAGACCCCATGTGTCCTGCTTTGTGCTCGCTGAGTGGTATCTGCTTACAACTCTGTTGTGGGAGTTCATGAGTTAACTCCTTTCTCCCTCTTTGGACACCTGCTTCCTCACTCCCTCTCCCTCCTCAACTACATTTTTTCTCCTTTAAAAGCGGGATGGTGGCTGGCAGCAGTAGTGGGGTCTGTTTCCATTTTGAACCTTATAAACTACCCGGGGTGCAGAAGTAACAGGAATTGTTTGGCTGGCCCTCGTTAAGCAGGAGGGGGTCTGGGCTGAATTTCCTCAGTAAAACCTTTGTCGACTTTACAACCCAAACACCTCGGTGGCCACTCTGTGCTGGGATAAGAAACAGCCCTTCTGTCCCTTTGTCTGCTTGTCTTCTCTCTGCCTTTTACTACTTTGTATTCATTCTGTCTCCCTGCTGCCTCCTTCCTTTCCTTCCTTCTTCCTTTCTTGGGCCAGGGGTAGAGCAGGTGTGGGCAATCTCCTCAAGGAGTTGGGGAAAGAGGAACACGGCATGAGCCAGCAAGTTCCCTAAAATCCTGTAACTGGTCATTCATGCAGTGTTCTAGATAAATACGTTATTTCATTGGGGGACAGTAGAGAATTAAAGCTAGTATCTGGATGATGGAGGGGACACCAAAGGCTTGCTTTTTGGTGTTTGTCTGTAACTATATTAATGAACTTAATGAACAGTGATTAAAAAACCACTGTTAAAATTCCTCATTGTTCTACCTCACCCTATTCCAACTCTGTTCGTCAAGCACCCACTTGGTGCAGAGGGCTGGTAGAAAAAAAACATGAAAAGGCTACTATTGTGGTTAAAAGCACAGAACTTTGGAATGAGCCCAACCTGGGTTTCATTCCAGGCCTACAGTTATATGACCTCGGGCTAGTTACTTACCCTGTGGAACTCAATTTCCTCACCTGTAAAGTGGGGATAATAGTCCCCACCATGCAGAGTTGTTCTGAAGATTAAGAGAATACCTTGTGCAAAGAGCTTCGCAAGATACCTATGGTGGTAACAGGCGTGCCCTCCCTCCCACTACGGCTGCCCTCCCCTGCCACACTCACATCCTTTGCAGCTTCCCTTAATCTCACTTTGCTAATAACACGACCCTTTGACTTCCTGGATTGTCTGGAAAAGAGCAAAAGCTCTCTCTACCCCAAGAGGGAAAAACTTGTCAGGAAAAGCTTAATATTTTTCTTTCAAACCTCTTTTAGAAAATGTCCCCTTGTTCTTCCCCAGAAGAGTGGAGGTCCTCTGATGTTGAAGACATGAGGCAAAGGGAAGGATTAAAAATCAAGGGGAAAGGACTCTGCCCTAGAAGCCGTCCCGAACATCAGTGTGGGGCCAGGCCCTAGATCTGGTTTGGAGGGGTGCTTGTTTGGCAAAGCAGTGTAGCCCTCTTAACTCTCTAAGTAGCTAGGTGAGAAGCCAGAGGAGCTTGGAGAACGGAGAGGTTTAGGCAAATCTCAAGCACTCTCTAGCACAGAAAAAGAGCCTCGAAGCCCAGCCTTCAGTCCTCTGTGAAAGGAGCCATGGGTGTTGAGAGGCCCAAGACCGGCTCTTACAACAGACCATACAAGTAGCCAGAACTCCAGAGACTGGAGAGCGTAACACAGCTGTCAGCTGGGCAGCTTAACTACCTCCTATGATTTTTCAATGATGACTGTAGGTTTTTGAAAGAGCCGCTGGTTCAGATAAACTGGTCCAAAAGTGTTCGCATTTTGAGTATATGTCACCCTCCTGGAAACATACTATTACTATTGCCGTGTGTGCACGATTCGGGACTATGCATCCGCTGTCTAGATCGTTGTGATGCTGCCTTCAGCTACCTGAATTTCACTCTACTGTCTCCCCACCTAGCAGGGTGTTGGCACACCTTCCTCATTGGTCTCATGTTCTATAGGTACAGCAGTGAAAACACAGAGGCAAGATCTTGGTTTCGGCTCTGACAGAAGTGTGTGTACATTTGTGTCTTTGTGATTTTGATGAATCTTTTAAACACCATAGCTTAAACGAGGCATAAAGAAATAATACTGTAGAAGGGGTGGAATTAAAGTTCTAGGCAGGCAATAAGAGGGTGGCTGATGATAGCCGAGATATGTCATCAAGCGGCTAGAGGAGCAGTACAGTCTAGACCCCCAAGGAAATGTTCTGGGTGGAGATGCAACACAGCAAGCTGTCAAGAGTGCAGATTTTGTATTTTCTAATTTCCTTTGTGATTTCTTCTTTGATACATAAGTTATTTAGAAATGTGTTAACTCCCAATATTTGGGGCTTTCCTAGATATCTTGTTTTGTTGGTTTCTAATTTAATTCCATTGCGTTCAAGTAACATACTCTGTAAGATTTCAGTCTTCTGAAATCTTATAGCCCAATATTTGGTCTGCATTTGTGAACATCGCATATGCACTTGAAGAGAATACTGTTGTTGGCTCTAATGATGAATGAATGTCAATTAGATCAGGAAGGTTGACATTGTTATTCAGATCTTCTGTATCCCTACAATTTTTCATCTAACTGTTCTATCATTTATTACCAGGGGAGTGTAACCATTGCCACTATGATTATAAAACTACCTAATTTCCACTTTAATTCTGTCATTTTAAAAAAATGTATTAGGTATATGCACATTTATGATTATACACTCAAGATGTGTGTGTTTCACTATGTGAAAATTTTATGTCACTAAAATTTAAAATAATCTGATTAGGACTCAGGGCCAAAAAGAATGTGTATAAAGGAGATCCTCTGGAAAAAAAAAATGATCTGGCAGAAGACCAAGATAAAAATGAAATTGTCTATTAAAAAAAAAGTACAGATTTTGTAGAGATGGAAAATACCAGAATTTCAGCACTAGGGGACGGAGAGAAGAAGAGGGACCTTGGCTGAGTGTGACTTTTGTCTGTGTTTGTGTCTGGAGTTGCAGAGGTTAGACAAGCTGAGGAGGGTTGGTAGGTTCCCGGAAATCAAAGATTGTTGACAGGGCTGTAGGTGAAGAGCTGGGGTGAGTCAAAACAGGAGATCTTTCATGAGCCTCTGAGACTTTAGGATTCATTAATTAGTAGCATCCCCTACCTGAGGGATGCAGCATGCGTTCAGTATACTATGACAGCACTGTGCACGGTAGTCTAAACTAGCAACGTGGTGTGCCACGTAGCCCTGGGCACCTAGCCTCCTGCAAGCAAATGGTAAAGATAACTGCATCCTTTCCAGCATCTGTGCTGGCTACTCACTGCCCTGAGCCTGGGACATGGCTGCCGGTCTCCGCCTCTCCGTGTCCTGGGCTCTCCTGTCCTTGTTGCTATGGGTGCACTGGGCAAGGCTCTGGCCTTCTTACCATGACATCACCTTCAAGCTCAAAGGGGCAACTTAGAAGCAGCTTATGTTAGATGAGAAATGGCATGAGAGTGTTCTTTAGTCTTCCAACAGCCGGCCAGGTCAAGACTTTGAATGTTACCACCTGTGTGATGGAAGCAGGGGGCATGGGGACAAAACCAGGCCCCATGGCTACCACAGGGGTGCCCCAGGCATTCTTACCACAGCCGTTTCTCTCTCTTTCTCGCAACAGAGTGTAGCAGGCGATTGCGGTACCTCTTTGAGTGACTCCTGTGGCTTATGGGACGTTGACACACCATGTCGCGTGGGATGACGATAACGCAGAGAGGAAAGAGGTCCGAGGTCACACTTGCTTGCCTCCTCTTGGCCATGGCCGGCTGCTTCGCAAACCTGAGTGAGTGTTTTCCTTGCCTTCTCGGTGGCCCTTCTGGGAAGAACACTTTGCCCCTAGTGTCAGAGGGAAGCATCAAGCATTCTACAAGGACCCTCTAAAAAGGCCTCCTTTCTCCTGGATTTCCAAGAGCATTTCCTTCCCACTGACCTTCAGGGACACGCTCAATAATACAAGATGACAAATGATCTCAATAACGTCATATTGGTTGTATTTTAATCATTTGAAACTTATACTAGGGAGGAGTAACGATAATGACTGAACTACCTTTTATTGAGCACTTAACTATATGGCATTACAACAAGCAGTTTACATGCATTGTTTGTCAGCTTCCCAGCGACGCTGTGAGACAAATATTATTAGTTCCATTTTACAGATAAGAAACTGAGACCCCAAAAGGCTAAAGTTCCCTGGCTCAGAAGCAGTGGCACAGGGATTCAGACACAGCTCCTGTTCAGGTCCGAAGCCTGAGCTCTTGCCTTCACACCACACTGCCACTCCAGTCTACTTTCTGGGGAAAAGGCCAGGTTGGGGAAATGGACCCGAGGTCAGCAGAGTTCTTCAGAGAAAGGTCAACTCCTCTCTGGCTTGCTCAACTCTGAAAGGCTGCCTGGGTGCGGTGCTTCTGAGCAGGCCATGCTGTTGGTTTCTTGGGGGGTGTCAGTTCATCGCCACATTCCTGTTCTTCCTCCAGACGAGGTCCCTCAGGTCACTGTCCAGCCTTCTTCCACCGTCCAGAAGCTCGGAGGAACCGTGATCTTGGGCTGCGTGGTGGAGCCCCCCTGGATGAACACCACCTGGCGCCTGAACGGGAAGGAGCTGAATGGCTCGGATGATGCCCTGGGCATCCTCATCACCCGCGGGACCCTCGTCATCACTGCCCTCAGCAACCACACTGTGGGACGGTACCAGTGTGTGGCCCGGATGGCTGCAGGGGCTGTGGCCAGCGTGCCAGCCACCGTGACACTAGCTAGTGAGTACTGCTCCTCTGCCCCCTCCCATTCTCTCTCTGCCCCCACCCCAATCAAACCCCCTGTCATCAGTCCCACCATAAAAGGGGCCTTGCCAGCTGACGTTTCCAATCAGAGAGTGGTGGCTGCCCAGTAATCTCCAGTGGCTGGGGACCTTTGTGCTCTCTGAGTAGAGGCAGGGTCTGGAGTGAGCGTCTAGAAAGAAGGAAACTTGACATGGTTGAACTGTTTCTGTGGGCTCCAGAGCTGGGCCACGCCGTGCCTTTCTACTTGGTCGCCCTGTGGTCTTTGATGTCGTTGTGCCCCCCGCGCCCCATCCTCGCAGCAGTTGCAGTCAGAGCATGTACAGGGCCACGTGTGGTCCGAACAGAGCCCGCCCATTCCCCCTTGGCCTCCTGCCTCTCTGCGGGGCAGGCATAGTCTAAATTCCTGAAACAGAAGTAGTGGAACACAATGAAAAGGAAACTGTGGGACGGAGGGTAGAGAGGAAGAAGTGAGGTGACACTTTGGTCCAAGGAGGTTGCCGGGAGAAGACTTCATGCTACTCTTGTATATAATTGCCACTTGGGTACACTATTGTACCCAAGCTCAATACACACATTACCTGATTTTCGACCCGTGGTACGTATGGGAAATGAGACTTGACTGGGTAAATAAACTTCCAAAGGCTTATTTTGGAAGCGCAGCCGCAACACCTGCTCTTATATGTGGAGTCTGTAGCCAGGACGTTCACTTGGCCCTTGAACAATTCAGGGTGGGGGTCGCCGACCCTCTGGGCACTCGAGAATTGGCATATAATTCATAAGGGGTCCTCTGCATCCGCAGGTCCAACCAACCTCGGGTCATGCAGTGCCATAGTATCTACTGTGCGGGAAAAGATCCCCAGCCACGTGGACCCACGCAGTTCAAACCCATGTTATTCAAGGTCAACAGTATTAAGAATTACCTCCGCTTCCTGGTGGCTGAAGCTTAGGAAACAGGGGATCTTGTTGAGAGTTCCATGGTGTTTGGGCTTAACCTTTTAGAAGGTCTCCTGAGCTTGTTCCCTCACGACTTAGCTGTGCCTCTTTATCCCGGACAGCCCTGCTTCCATGTCACCATCGTTATCACCCTCCTGGACCATGTGGTTCCAGGAGGTTGATGGTCCTTATGTTACGGGTCACACCTAAGGCAGCCAGCTTCTAAGATGCTCCTTAAGTGTCAGCTGGGGTCCCTGAGGTGTGAGGCGTGAGTCCTGGGGAGAAAGTGGTGAGAGAAGAGGGAGTAGAAAAGCAGGCAAGAAAAGACCCCGCCCTACCCTCTGGTTTCCAGATTCCTAGAGGGACTTCACTCCCATGGTAGAATAGAGACTAGAACGAGGCTGGCAACAGTATTCCAGTTTCCTGGGGAACCAGTTTAGCAGCCCTGCCCTCTTCTCAGAGGAGGCCGGAAGACAGGGTGGGTCCCTAGCTACCTCCCTAGTCGGGGAGGCCAAGCCTGGGCTGCATCTTGGAGCCACTTTGCCTCTGTGGCTGCAGTAGCATTCACTGAATCTGAGTGCCAGGCCTCTGGGGAGCAAGCTTAGGGTTCGGGTTCAGTGAGGCAGGCAGGCCCTGGGCCACCTGCTGGGCCCTCCCCCGAGGTGTGCTGGTGGGCTGGGGCAGGGTGCTGGGAGAGCTGGGTGAGGAGGGTGACAGGGGTCAACTCGTCATAACAAGAAGGGCTGAGGCCAGAGCTACACTTCTTACCATCATACTTCTCTCGTAGATTTTTAAATTATAATTCAGTTGACTCTCTAGAAAGTTTAGAATATATGGAACATAATGTCTCCCCACCGTCCTTGTACAACCACCATCATCATTTTGGAGTGTACCCTTCTGGTCTTCATCCCTACCTATATTTTTACACTACTGAATATACAGTTTCTGTCCTTATTCTCTCCCCTTTGACATCGTATGACAAGCATTTTCCATTGGCCATATGACCGGATTTACTTTTTCTTTTTTATTGAGTATAAAATGCATCCAGTAAAGTACACAAAACGCACGAATGTTAAGTGAACAGCCCAATGTGTTTTTCGCGTGTACGTACCATGTACCCACCGCTCTGGCACGCTCCTAGTTAATCTGTCCCCCGTCCCCCTCCAGAGCAGGAGCACAGTTGCTCATGGCCCTAGAACATCCCAGAGTGTGGCTCTACCATAGTGTCCTGAACGCTCTTCCTAGGGCTGAGCGATCGGGTCCTTGCCAGTTGTTCATTATTACAAACGAGAGGTGCCTTTTAGCAACCTTTGTGCCTTTAGCAACGCCGCTCCTCCAGGAGGTTTGCTCACCTGCAAATGGTCAGCCCTCGTCTGTGAAGACTTGGGAGACTCCCTAACTTGGCCTGATCACAAGCCAGCCTGAACCTCTCATTGTTTGGAGAACGGGAGAGCTGGAGAGTATAAGATTTATTTTGGAGCCCTCCTTCTACTTCAAGGTGAATCTGTGTGAGGAGAGACAATTTATAGCCTTTATTTTTTAAAAAATTCCTGGCCCCTTCTTTCTCTGGTGCTCAAAGGGATCTGCAGTTGGCAGTGAGGACAAAGGGAATGGTTTGGTTGCAACCCAAGAAGGCACAGTGAGAGAAGAGGGGGCTTGTGCAGAAGCTGAGGCGAGTCTTGTTTGAAAACCAAGAGCTATTGGCTTGTCATTTAGGCATGAATCAGAAGAGAAATGTTTGGGCCTGACCAGAAGATGGATGGAGAAGTGCTGGAAATGGGGAGAGCAGGCTTGGAGGGTCTGTGTCCTGGGGAGAGGGAGTTGGTGGACTGGAACTACAGCCTCCCAAACTTGGAGGAGGCAGTGACGGGGTGGCGGGAAGGCGGGAGAGAGGGGTGCTGTGCTTGGGTTAATGCCATGGGGGATTTGGCCCAGACTCAGCAGCTAGATTAAGTTTCCCAGAGCACATTCCTGAGCAGAATGGGGGCTGTGTTTTGCTGGGTGGCTGGTGTGCGAGGGAGGCCGAGCAGCAGAAGGGATTATGGAAGGCACGTTCTGCATTCAGAGGCGAGGCCGGCAGCGGTGTGCCGGCGCTCACACGCACGCACGCACACCCACACTTGGTGTTTCAGGCTTCCTTCTCTGGCCTCTCCCCAGTGCATTCAGATGTTCATCCTCAGGCAGGGCACTTGCTGTTTGGCCTCTGTGGCAGGGCGCTGCCTCCTGCATCTCGGTGAACCCCTAGAGATCACTGGGGGTTTTCAGTGATGGGGGCGTTCAGTGATGGGGGCGTTCAGTGATGGGGGCGTTCAGTGACGGGGGCGTTCAGTGACGGGGGCGTTCAATGATGGGGCTTTCAGTGATGGGGGCTAAGACCTGGCTTGAGGATTCAGGGATGTAGAGGAGGCTGCTAGCAGAACTTCCCTGGTCCAGACCACTTTTACTCTGATGCCAGGGGGTGCACTTGAACTTTACCCCTGCCTGGTAACATCAGCCTGTGTTCTTCAGGTACAATGGGACTGCCTGAAGTCTCACCTGTGCACTCCCACCCTCTCCTCTAGGTGGTCCTGGCTGTGTGGAGAACTGCTTTTCTTACTCTCTGTGGAGGTGCCCTTCCCACTCTCTTCTGTGGAGATTTTTTTTCCCTTTTCACTTAAGCTTTCTTTGTGGTGAATCTCTCTTGCTGCTAATGCCTCTCTTCAGACCATGTTGTCTAATTCTTTTTGAAACGCTTTGACTTTGCTCTCCTTTCTTACCTCTCTTCCTCTTACCTCGCTTTTCACAAGCTTCACACCCGGGTGCCACCACTCTGTGAGCCTGAACCAACAGCGGATGTTGCCCGTGGACACCGCATTCCTTGTTGCTGGACCCCGAGGCATCCTTAGCGTTGTTCTCCACACAGCACAGCACGTAATCACAGGCAGTTCAGAGCTGGCGTGCAGCGTGAAAGCTGTTTCCGACCCCTTACCACTCGTCATCTACCATTCAGATAAACTCCTAATAATTCTTCATTTTTACCTTCTTTCTATCTTTTCAGTTAATTCTCCCAGTTATCCTATAATCCCTAGGTCCTAGTCATAGTTGGAAATAAAATAGGCGGTGACTGGGTAGTAATTCTATATCTGGGGATTTTAGTCCTCAGTCTAATGTGAAGTCTTACGTTGGTGCTGGTTTAATTGACAGCCGATATGTAACCCCTCCGTAAGGTCTTTAAGCCCTAGGACCAGTCACGTACTCCTGAATTATCCTTCTCTGGCATCAGAGATCAGAGGCAAGACAGCTGACAGGAAAGGAAGGAGTTCCCCTTAGGCAGCTGTGTCCATGACTCTGTGCCTTTGAGGAAAGGTCAGAAGGGGACAGGGGCCCTTTGTTACCATAATTTAACCCATGAGTGAAATGAAGAGCCCAACTGGTATGATGGAAAAAACAAGAAACTTAAACCGAGGATCTTTTTTTTTTTTTTTTTAAGTTTTAACTCTCCCACTTAAGAGTTAATGTGGCTTTGGGCAAGTCATTTGATTTCTCAGATTGCCACAACTGTGAAATGAGCACAGTAATGATTACATCATCTATCTTATGGTTTTGTTTTGTTTTGGTTTGTAGAGAATCAAATGAGAGAGTATATGATAGTAATATTTTGAGGCATCTTATGAATTCCAGACTTTATTCACTCACCCATTTGGTCAGCACATATCCGTGGAGTATCCTCTTGCAGAAGGCTCTGAGGCCTGTGCCCAACCCTGTGCTGCCCAACTGCATTCTGGGAGCAGCCCTAGGACGACAGAGCCCAGGAGGGGCAAAGCTTCCGTCACAGCCAGAGCCAAGAGAGAGGACTGGCTTATCAGGAAGAGAGAGCAAACCCATTTCCTGTGAAGTTCTTAGCTTCCCCTACTCACATGTTCTCCAGCCTGGGTCCCCACCTCCCCGCCACCTTTGAGAGCAGCCCGTAGTGTCACTGCATATATGTTGTCAGTGTAGCCCGCAGAGCTGCCCATTTATGCTTGTGTTGGCTCACTGCTGCTTATTGTTCCAAGGAGACGGTGCTGGTTTGCGCTGGCAGGATGGGCCGACCCTGGCCCTTGGCCTTGTGAGTTCCACAAACAGAAGCCATGACTCTTCTTACTCAGCTCCCCAGCTCTGATTCCCATCAGACACTTCCTTAAGGTCTTCTGTGCTGTGACCCTGAATTAGAATAGGCCATTAAGGATTGCTGTCTCGACATTAAAAAAAAAAAAATTTCTAGCTTCCTTTATCCTTGTTTTTATTTATTTTTTAATTTTTTTATTATTTTTTTTTTTTTGTGGTACACGGGCCTCTCACTGTTGCGGCCTCTCCCGTTGCGGAGCACAGGCTCCGGACGCGCAGGCTCAGCGACCATGGCTCACGGGCCCAGCCGCTCCACGGCATGTGGGATCTTCCCAGACCGGGGCACGAACCGCTGTCCCCTGCATCGGCAGGCGGACTCTCAACCACTGCGCCACCAGGGAAGCCCTATCCTTGTTTTTAGTCAGGGTTCTCCAGAGAAGAAGAGCCAATCTCTCCCCCCGCCCTACATATATATATAAAATGCATGTATGTATATACACACACACACATATACACACATACATAATTATATAAACACATATAATTTTATGGAGAACATACATATGAATATATATACACACTTATATAATTATATATACACACATGTAATTTTATGGAGAACATATATATAATTATACACACACACACACATATGGGGAGAGAGAGAGAGAAAGACGAGTAGAGAAAGGAAAAAAGAAAGGGAGAGAAAGATTTATTTTAAAGAATTGGCTCACATGATTGTGGAGGCTGGTAAGTCCAAAATCCATAGGGCTAGCCGGCAGGCTGGAGATTCATGAGTCCCACTAGGGAACCAGCAAATGAACCGTTCTCCTGAGTTCAGTATCCGGGTGTTTTGGAGATTCGTGTCCTGCGAATTGGGGAGTGTTTAGAATTTCCAACAGCACAGTAAGACCTAGTCCCTCCTGTTGAGGATCTCTTAGTCTGATGGAGAAGGTGGACTGCATTTACATGTTAGCCATAAAGCAAGTCAGTCAGACCCATGAGTTGCCTAATAGAGATACAAACAGATTTTAATGGGAGCTCAGGTGAACAGTGATTCATTTCAGTTTCAGGGCATTGAGGAAGACTCAGGGTTGAGCCTTGAAGAATGTGTGCGGGACAACCTTTATCTCTAATTTTTTGAGTCCTCACATCCCTTTCTCAGACCTTCAAAAACGAAGTTCAGCTCTCTACATCGTGTACTTAGACCTAAGCCCAGTGCAGTTTCTTGGACGGTGCAGATAATTCCATAGTGAGTTCAGTCAGATCCTGAAATTAGGATGAGGTAGCAAGAGAGAGACGATCACCCAGTGGCTGTATTTCCCTAGGAGGGGAAAGGAGCCTGCAGCTGAAAGCTGGGTCTGAAGATGCCCTCCAGGCAGAGTGTATGAATCTGCCTTTGCTGGGAGAGGTAGAGACACAGCTCCACACGGTGGTATAGTTGGAAAAGGATAACTAACTTGAGCTTGAAATCCAGCTGCTTTACGCCGTAAGCATTGTGTATTTTACTTTGCCAGTTGGACAAGAAAATTATTGAAAGACAGTTTAAACCTAAAAGCTACTAAGCAACTTGAGTACCTAAATAGGAGATGACTAAGGAATACCTTACAGCTTTAGGCCAAAGTCATATTAACCCTTTCTATTTTCTACTGGATACAAGCAGAAATTCACACCTCACAAGAATTTCCCCTGGTGTTCTGGTGAAATCTTCAAATGGCTTTGGCAGTGCTAATCCCAGTAGGCCTGGCACAGGTGCCCAGACAAATGTGTGGAGTTAGCTCAGGGCATCATGGCAGCAACTGCCCCAAACAGCCAGGGTTCCAATTCTCTATTTAGCAACCGTCAATATTTACCAAAAGAGGGCTCAGTTCCATGGTGCATCTTCTCCCAAGGACGTGCTTAGAACTCTTAACCTACCCCACTCCTCTCCTCAGTCTGTTCTTTGCACACACACCCATATGCTTAAATAAAATCCTAGGTTCATTTTCTAAGCTAAGAGAAAAGGGAAGGACCACACAGGGTGTTAAGCAGGTACAACTATAGATTCAGTGAGCCAGAACAGACTCTAAGAAGCCTTTTGCACAGGAAGACAAGGGGAAGGATTGATTAGCTTGCTTGAAATCACTGGAACCTCTAAAGAACATGATGCAAGATGGTTCTTTTAAAAGGAAAAAGAATCAGGAGAGCAAATGAGTTCCTTGGCTCTCCTTTTTATGTGTGTGTAGAAGAGTTTAGGGATTTCTACCCTGATCTTGTTTTTTAGACTTGCAACTATTTTTGGAATCTGGTAATAGTCCCAGGAACTATAGAACAGTGAGTCTGTCCTGCAAATGGGACAAAATGTTCAAATCTAAATAAAGGACTGTCACTTAATACTGAGGGAAAAAACGGTAAGCAAAAGGAAAAAAAAAAAAAACTTGCTGAGGCAGAAACAGCATGTTTTTTTCTTTAGGGAAAATTGTGCTTCGTTTTTGGTGAATGCGTTCCTTTTCTACTTAAAAACATTGAAAAGGCGTCACAGAGTAAGACCCAGGCTGCAGCGTGACACTTAAGCCTCCCTCTCAGCCCTACCTCCCACTCCAGAGCCAGCAACCCTGCCATTTCCTCAGCTAGCCTTGCACTGGTTTTTGGAATGGCGCTCCGTCCACCTGTAACAACCTCCTTTCCATTCTCTTCCCCAGAGAGTTCCCACCTCCCTTTGGTTAATAGATAATTCCTTCTCAGTTTTCAAGATTCAAGTATCTTCTCCTCTAAGAATCTTTTCTTGACGCCCTCGATCCCCCAAGTCTGGAGTGGGGTCCCCTCTTCGCGGATCCCTACCATCCCGAGTTTACTTCTCTAGGCCTCTCCTGCCACCGTCTCTTTGCCCTTCACCTCTGTGACCACCACACTGCTGCACAGCAGTGGGCCTGGCACAGGCTAGGCCTTCGGTGAATGTCTAGGGAGAGGCAGACTCCAGATAAGATGTGTTTGAAGTCTAGAAGATCAGAAAGGGCATGCAGAAGGTGAACAAAGATTTCTTCACCAGACTATGACATAGTAAAAATATTGAGGAAGTAAACAAGAAAGGATGAAGCAACATCTTGGGATATAAACAGGCTGAAAATACAGATAGATTCAGGAAGGGTTTAGAAAAAGTAATGGACGTCAGAAGCGTGAAGCATTTTTAGAGGAAACTCTGGAACGTTTGAAGGGAGACGCCAGTGGAAGTGGCTGCACGTCCTACCAGATGCCTCACGGGACACTGTCAGAGAGGGTGGGCAGATGACATGGGTAGTCATTACTGCTTTTAGGACTACGTAGTTCCCAGGTGTGTGGAGGGGAAAGCGGGAACCACTGTGGGTCCCACGGCCTTCAGACCGTGCCCCCGCCTCTCCCACCTAGAATTCTGTTTGTAAAGGCCACGCTGAAGGGTTCACATCCATTGTTCCTCTGAATGCCTCCGTCTTCTCTCCTCTCTCTCTTCCTGTATAGGCCGCCAGCCTGCCAAAGGCCATGCCAGGAAGCAGCTCTGGCTCTGATGAGTCCAGACCACCGGGATTCACATTAATTTTTCCATTGCTAAGTTTCTAGTTTATATTTGGTTGATCAGAGAAATATGTGTGATGTGGGTTGCTGGCAAGTCAATCTTCTTTTTCCTTCTTCTCTCTTTCCCCAGTGTATGTTTTCAGACCATTTTATTCCTTCGTCTAGTCCAAAAGAAACTCCCCAGTTCTGCTAGCCAGCCCTACTTCACAGCAGCACTGGAGTCAAATAAATGGGATGGTCTACAGGCATCTTCTCTGTTCATCTGGCTGCCAGACTCAGTGGAGAAACGGCTCCCGTCCTTGATTTGTTTTCAACGATTAATAACATTTCTCATTCTCATATGTCTTTTAAAAAATATATATTTTTAATTGGGTCAAGCCAAGAAATTCCTGAAGCATTAGGCCAGTTTACTGCAAATCATTTAATGACATTGCAAACTAGGTTGTTTTTCTTTTCCTCCTTCTTCCTCTCGCACCCCTCCTTTTATGCCCTCTCTCCTGTCCTCCCCACCTCCAGTTTCGACTCTGATCTTCGGCTCTCCTCCCTCTGGGCCTTTCATCTCTTCCCCAACCTCAGCTTTCTCCCACTGCTCCAATCTAGGTGCACGCCCCACCTTAACTCAAAAGAAAAGAAAGAAACACAAGATTTAACAACTAATATGTTTGGCATCTGCCAAGGTTTTTCTCTCCCCCATAGAAACTGTTTTTATTTAAGTGGCATGCCTTGCTTTCATCAGAAAGTGTGTGTGAGAAATTTCATGTCACGTTTCCATGGCTGTCAGGAGACAGCTTTGGAGCCAAAATTATGCAATTGAACAGGCAGAAAAAAATCCTGAAGAGAGCAAATGTATTTGTCCACTCTTCCAGCCTGCAAAGGGACGGTTACTCACTCCACCAACCCCCTTTCTAAGTTGCTCTGGAGATCGAGGTAACCTAACTTAGGTTGGAATGCTGGTGAAGGTGGCAGGGACTACGCCTGGGGACACCACTCGTGCGAATTGTTGTACCCTGCCTTGTGTGTTGCTTTAACTGTCTTTTCTATTAGAGTAAAGCTCCTGTGGTTAGGAACTACGTCTTTATCTTCTTGGTATCTTCGCAGCTTCTGGCTGGCTGAGTGAGTGAATCAGTGGTGTCTGGAGGGACGGTATTGTACCAGATGCCGACTGCAGAATATGCAAATTTTGCCCAGCCTCGTGGGCTGCAGTTGGGTTTGACTTCAGTGGTCTGTGTGCCAGGGCTATGGACTAGTCATAGGTTTAGTCACTACCCAGAATGCGTGGCGTCTGAGAGGCCTGCCCATCCCACAGTAAACCCCGTCCACTCACCAGGATCCAGGCAGTCCCACCTCTAGCAGGAACACTGTCAGGACCCAGCCTCCACTCTGCTTCTGCAGTCCCTCACCATGGTTTTCCACTTGTAGCGCACTTCCTTTCAGAGGCTTGACCTTGGGGTCGTGCCAGGCCATGGCTCCTCAGGTGACTTGGAGATCAAGTCGGGCTGTGATTCTCTGCCCATCCGTGAAGCAGTTCAGGGCACTGGAGAGCCCCTGCATTGCAAGAGCCCACACAGGGAGGCAAGGCCTAGGACCCTTCACCTGCTCAGACAGCGCCTCCGAGTCCATCGGTAGAGCGGTGAGCCCCGGGCGCTTGGTTCTACTTCCTCTGTACCTTTGCTGCCTTTCAAAACATGCAGGGATGGGCCACAGGGTCAGCATGTCACTGGGGTACTCCATTAGGCAAGCTCTTTCTGCGTTTTGTAACACTGGCCGTAGACGCAGCAAGCCAGCACAGGGGCAAGTTGAGGCCTGGCGGCCGGGAGAGTTGGGGGTAGAATGATAGGTCAGCCTAGAAACTTGCCGATGGCCACGAGGCTGCTGAGCCACCCGGCAGTGTTGCCAAGTGAGCCCAATTCAGTCGCCGCACGATCTGGTGGATCCCATCCAAGCCTCGGCAGATGCGTGCAGGCTTGTCCTGTGCTCCCTGAGAACAGGCAGGAGGGTAGGAGGGGACTGACTAGGTACGAGAAATGCCTGGAGGCCTTGAAAGCCGGAATGTTTTTAATCGCTCCGCAGCGCTCAGGGAGTTGGGGATGTTGGTAAATCCAGGCAGCCTCCACCTGAAGGCACCGTCTTACCTGACTTCTTTCTTAAACAGAAGCGAACTTTAATTTTCAGCCTAAGGGAGGAACTCGGGGAGAAGACGATCAAATAAGGAAACTCCCTGAAAGTAAAAGTTAGGTTTATTGATTACACTGGGGGCGTTTTGCTATAGAAATTGGAGGAGGAGCCTCCAATCAAGATTTGACAATTTTGTGTTATGAGAATGAACAAACATACACTGAATATTGTCATTTAATTCATAGATCTACTGAGCCTTTTATTCATAAAGGAAGGATCCAGGCTAGAAGGTGGAGAGAAAGAAATTCAGAAGGAGCTCAAGGTGAAATTTGTCCGTTTGTAGTTTCGCATGTGATCCTGGTGATGGCAGCCACACCGGACATGCCTCTGAAAGTTTTTATTTTCCTTCTTTTATCCCCACAGCTAAGATGGTAGGAGCCTGATGTACCCTGTAAATGTGAAGAGGAAACTCAGAGCATATTGCATGATTTGTGTCTGAACAGATCCCTGTAATCTGTGTATCCAAGGCTCCTACGGAAGTGATATATGAGAAGATATATGTTCCGTTAAGAAATTGAGTGCTTAGAAGGCAAGGAACTGGGCAGGGTTCCATGTGGAGCCTGAGATGTTATGGGCTTTCTCAGAAAGCACGAAGTTCTGTGACAAATAAAGAAGGTCCATAAACCCAGAGATGGCCTCAAAGACGAGGGCTTCTGACCTGTTGAGAGCTGAGAAACAGGAGTGAGTCCATTGGCATTTGATTAGTGCCGACAAGTTAATAAAATAGTTGGAAGAATACACAAAGAGGGGATGCAGAAGAAGGGTCTGAGGGAAGGTAAGAGGATTAAAGCTGCAAAAACATTCCTCTAATGGATTTCTCAAACACACCAGCCAACAGGCAAGGGCAGGTGTCCTGTCAAACCATTTCCCCCAGGAAACCTGATCCATCGTTGTGCAGCGAGGCCTGAGGCCTGCTAACCCCATTTGTAACTGAAGGGCCTGCCCCTTATTCCCAGCGAGGCGCTCTGAGCAGCCCAGGGACTCGCCAGGAAACTGGCTTTGCAGACAAAGGGGCCTGAGAACAGACTGCTTTCCTTCATATGCAGCCAACTAGATCTCCCTGCATCTGCCTCTCATCTGGTGGCTGATTAGACTGTTATTGATCACAAAGCCTCTGCCCCTGCCTGGCCTCCTTCCTGCCCAGAACTGCTAGAAAAGGGGGTGCTCTGATTTTCAGATTGTCCATCACTTCATTACTCTGCCTTTGATCCCTTTTTAGTGAAACTCAACTTTTGCTCCAGCAGCCAAATTGGGAGCATTTGTCTAGTGAAGCAACAGCTAAAGCTTAAGCTTTGGGGGGACAGGGCCAAGGACCCAACTGCTGCTTATTTGTTTTGAAGCCAGGAGGCTCGCCTGCCAGTCGGCCCTTGTGGGGAGCTGGAAGCCCAGCTGGGGTGTCCTGGGTCCTGCCCGCATGGGCTGTCGTGCACATGTAGGCATCAGAACAGAGGGGGCCATGGCTGACCAGCGCCCCCGCTACTGCACACACAGCCTGCTGTCTCCAAGGCAGCAGTGGATTGTCCGAGCATGCAGAAGGCACCAAGAGGGGCTTAAGGGGGAGTGCATAGTGTTACCTAGTGTGGGGGCAGTGAGGTGTATACACGGACTCCATGCACGGATAAGACCTCAGTTACAATGGGGCAGAAGCCAAGGGCTAAGCTGGAGATGGCGTTCTGATCCCAGACTCCTTTCCGTTGCTCACATCTTTCTTGCAAAATGATCTGTTAGGCTTAAGTACATTCTTGCTTGAGGCAGATTTTCTTAGAATGAGGTAAAGGAGAAGGGTGAAACAAAACCTCAGAAACTCTTGGTGGAGTAGTTTCTAGATGTATTAGAGCGTGCATGAGAGCGCTGCTCAGCAACTGAGGAATTTTCCAGGTGCCCCTGAGCTCACGATCGCTCACAGCTCACTTTGTGGGGAGCCTCCTGACTTGGCAGGTAGGGCACACCCTGTGCTGAGGAGGGTTAAGACCTTTGCATTGCTGAAGTGCCTTGCTTGGGAAAGCAGATAGCAACATCCAGCTAGAACACACTGAGCCCAGGCAGTCCACCCTTCCTTCTCTCTGGGAGAAAACACATCCGCTCTCTTGGCTGAGAGGCTCAGCCAAGACTGGGCTACATATTTTGTGGGGCTCAGTGCAAAGTGAAAGTCTTCCAAGCGCAGGGCCCACCAAGCCGGCCTTGGGCACAGCCTTCCAAACTAGTCACTCGACAAGGACCAAGTGAGCATGGTGCATCCTGAAGACGGTGCAGTGGGGCTTGGGGCGGGGGCATGGAGTGCAAAATTAATAGGTTGCCCGCCAGGAATTTGCAACTTAGTTTGGGTTGGTTATCACCAACACAAAATTAAATAATGATTAGATAATTCTTTAAGAGCCTAGAAGGCCCTGCACCCACCCAAAGGAAGGAATCCATGAGAGAGCTCACCTTGACCCCCAGGACCCACTGGTTCAGCCTGGAAAGCAAAATGTGGCCATAGAGATGAATCAGGCATTCTGTCATTGTTTTTGCCACACTACTCAGTCAACAGCGTGTATTTCTTCTGGTGTATTTTTCATTTCAGTTATTCTTCAACTGATTAGTTCTTTATATATTTTCTAATTCTTAGTTTAAAACGTCTTGTAACTTCTTGCTCTGTGCATCCATTCTTTTCCCAAGTTCTTGGATCATCTTTACAATCATTACTCAGAACTTTTTTTCTGGTAGATGGCCTATCTCCACATCACTCAGTTGTTCTTCTGGGGTTTTATCTTGTTCCTTTATCTGGAACGTATTCCTCTGTCGTGTCATTTTGTCTAAACTTCTATTTGTATTTTTATGTATGTGGAAGGTTAGTTATGTTTCCCAGCCATGGAGAAGTGACCCTCAGTAGGGGATGTCCTGTGTATCCCAGCAGTACACTCCCCTCTCGTCACCTGGTGGCCAGGGACCGGCTGGTCCCAGGGTAGGTCCAGACCTGTGTTTTTGGACTCAGTTCCGCAGGCTATGTGACTGTTTTTCTTGCTTCTGGTGTCTGCCCCCCCGGTGGGTGAGGCTGGTCTAGAGGTTTGTGCAGGCTTCCTGGTGGGAGGTGCCAGTGCCTGCCCACTGATGGGTAGAATTGGGTCTTGGCCATCTGGTGGGCAGGGCTGTGTCAAGGAGCGTGTTTAGAGGTGGCTGTGTGCTCAGGAAGTCTTTAAGCAGCCTGTCTGTTGATGGGTGGGACTGTGTTCCTGCCCCGTTGGTTGTTTGGCAGAGGGGTGCCAGCACTGGAGCCTGCAGGCTGTTGGGTGGGGTCAGGTCTTGGTGCTAATGACCCAAGCAAGATGTCAGCCTTCAGATGAGTAATCCCGATACGTTCGCCGCCAGCTTTTATGTCCCAAGAAAGAGCCACAGCCACCCCCTGCCTCCCCAGGAGACCCTCCAAGACCAGCAGGTAGGTCTGGCCAAGGCTCCTATGAAGTCACTGCTTTTGCCCTGGGTCCCAGTGCACACAAGACCTCGTGTGTGTCCTCTAAGAGTGGATCTCTGTTTCCCCCAGTCGTGTGGAGCTCCTGCGACCAAGCCCCACTGACCTTTAAAGCCAAATGTTCTGGGGTCTCCGCCTCTCGATGCCAGACCCCCAAGCTGGGGAGCCTGACATGGGGCTCAGAACTCTCTCTTGTTCCCGTGGGAGAACTTCCGTGATATATTATTCTCTGGTTTGTGGGTTGCCCACCTCGGGGTATGGGATTTGATTATATCTCAAGTGTGCCCCTACTACCATCTTGTTGTGGTTCCTTCTTTGTCTCTTGGATGTAGAATATGTCTTTTTGGTAGGTTCCAGTCTTTTCTACTGATGGCTCTTCAGCAGTTAGTTGTGATTTTGGTGTGCTCGTGGGAGGAGGTGAGCTCAAGGTCTTCTACTCTGCCACCTTATCCCGACCAACAGCATGTATTTCTTATTCCACATTTATTACACCTATTTTATCTCTTTCCTGTGACCCTGGAAGTAATCACTCAAGAAACATCCTATTTTCAAAATATCCAAACTTAGATAAAGGTTGGCCACGCTTGGATAAAAGGTTCATGGAAAATTTGTTGTGCTAAAGCCCTTGAGCTCATACTATAGACCCAACTCAACTATGAAATTTGAGTTCACAGGCAACATGCATGGGCATCTCGTACCTGACTTGAGTGGCCCAGCTCCGAGACAGTCACTCATTGGTCATTCAGCATTCACTGAGCATCTACTTGCGCCAGGCACTGGTTAGGTTCAGAGGACACATACATGAAGAAGACTTGGTCCCTGCCCCTAAAAAGTTCACAGTTGAATATTGGAATCAAGGGGACAGTGATCCTTTCATAGAAATAAAAGGGCTTTCCTGCCCTGCTCTGGCTTGGCTTGACTAAGAACTTCTTGAAAGTTCCATTAAATGGGAAACCTCTTGACCTCACTGAGTGCCTTGATCACTGAGCTCTCCTCTGGTGACAGCAGTTTGTTTTTGGTAATTAGCTCATGTCTTCTGTGAGAAACCTGATTCCCACCGCTCCTTTTGCCTTGTCTGGGAACCAACCACACAGGCAGGTGGAGTCTTGCTGTGAACTGCAGTTACACTGCGAAACAGAATGTGGTGTGGTCGGCACTGAGATGGTGCCTCCAGGGCTTTCTGAGTACCTTTATGGAGAGAGAGTCTGGGTCAATATTTTCATCTCTCTTATCTTCTTCTCTATTAGTTTTATTTCCTCTCTTAAATTAAATTCAGCCACAATCCTGAAAACCAAATTTGGAATGCGGTTTTGTTGCACAAATGGCCCGTTTTGTTCAGCCACAGCAGTGATTTGGCTCAAAGAGAGTTTTGTTGTTTGGACCGTTGGATTGTTTAGGAAACATCCTGCTTTGGTTCCAGATGGATCTCCAGCCTCTCGAGTTTAAATCCCAGTCTTCCTGCCACTGAGCTAAGTCAGGAGAGACTGCAGCCTGGCGTCAGGACCCTCGGCTTGCCCGCATTCCACTGCCATTAAGCCACACTGGGGACATCCATCCCTCTTTGCCTTAGAAAATCCTTCAGGCATCCACAGGTCCCCATCCTTAGCCCTGAGAAAGAATTAGCCATGACGTGACATGTAGTCGGCTCTCTGAATCTGCAGGTGGAAAATCCGAGGATACGGCAGGCCGACTGTCATTGTTGTCCGGCGCCATTTTATATAAGGGACTTGAGCAACCACCAATTTTAGTAGGGCGCCTGGAACCAATCCCCGAGGATACTGGGGGGGACTGCGTAGCTCTTGGGTAGCAGGAATCAGCCTTCTGGTTGTAACCACGGTTAGCAATTGAGCAGAATCTCGGGCCTTTCACTTTTCACTGTGGATGTCTGAGGAGAAGGCGATTCTTGATTGAACTGGAAAACAGACAAAAGCATTCTTTATCGTTCCTTTCAGTCTCCATGAGCTGTGCCGGGACACCTGTGCCCTGACTATGACCCATTTCCAGCCAGGCTCAGTGGGGCCGATGGGCATAGCCAACTTGCCCCCCGTGTCAGTGTAACAAAAGAGGCTGGTCTGCGTCACAGGCACCACTTCGTGGACTTCTCTACACCCCGCCCCCTCAGCTTATATACACCCAGCTGAGCTCCCCATGCAGTGAGGCGGGCCACACATTCCCTCCTGTAAACTCCTCTAGACACCAAAATGTTGGAGGAAAGACTCGGAGCACCCCCAGAGCACCCCCAGTGTGTGAGCTTCTTGCAGCTGTTGATTGTGACTAAAGACACTGAGGCACGAGCCCACCCTGAAATGTCGCACTGTCTGCCTCTCTCCTCCATCGAGGCCCAACCGGCTCCTTCCCTTCTCTCCACAGATCTCCAGGACTTCAAGTTAGACGTGCAGCACGTGATTGAAGTGGATGAGGGGAACACGGCGGTCATCGCCTGTCACCTTCCTGAGAGCCACCCAAAAGCCCAGGTCCGATACAGCGTCAAACACGAGTGGCTGGAGGCCTCCAGAGGTGAGCGAACAAGTAGGAGCCCAGCGGCCGGGGCCAGGAGGGAAGCTGGCCGTCTCTGCAGCGCTTCCCAAACCCCCCTCCCCACGCGCCGGCAGCCCCTCCCCATGCTCGTCAGCTGTCTTCTGCCCTGACATTTAGCCCTGCGGGATCCTGAAGGGATTGGCCTCCGTTGTGGAGGTCCCCTGAGCCTGTCGCGAGGAATCTCTTCATCCTTTGAGGCCCTGGCAGATGCTCTGAGCTGCTGCCATTGGATGAGGGCTGAGACTCTCCCCGTGCAAGCTCCCCCCGACACCAGGCACACACAGGAGGGCCGCCTGACATACCAGACATTCCTGGAGCTGTGGGGTTCCCTGCTGGGAGACGGGGCTCTTCCCCCGCACAGCAGAGCCGGTAACGCAACCGTCTCAACAGTCACAGCTTCCTGCTAAGTGGACGTGACAGCTGGTCCAGCGGCGACCAAGCTTTCGCCCACAGAGTGCCAGCAGGGAGAGAAGCTCTCTCTCAAGGCCAAGTCAGCTTCTTTCCACAACTGACCTGCACCCAAGGCCAAGTAGACCCTATGGCTGGACCCGACACTTCAAAATGTGTACCTTTTTAAATGTCCTAGAGATTTTAAAATATCTTTGTTAACTTTCTGGTTATGAAAGGGGAGTATATGTTTACTGTAGAAAATACAAAAAACTTTTTTTTTTAAGGGTAAAAAGCCTAATCCTGCCACTCAGAAATAACCGGAGACTGAGGAGAGTATGAATGTCTATTGTCCCTAGCAGAGGCCTGGCAGTAGCCCCTAGAGAAGGCCTGCCCATCCCACAAGTCAAGGGCTTTTTCCTTTCCATTTGGCGTTTGCCTAAGCAGCTCACACCGGGGGCGGCCCAGTGACAGGCAGGTACCAGACTCAATGATTCTAGACTGCAGGGACATCCAGATTGCCAAGGGCAGGCCACCAGGAAGCTCAGAGCTGATGACCAGTGCTTTGCCTGCCAGGAAGCTAAACACCAACCCAGTCACCAAGTGTACTGTGAGTCGCTGTGAATCTGTCTCCTGTGGAAAGAAGCTGAACTCAGCCCTGGGACCCCACCCCCATGGCACCCCTGGTCCAGAAGCAGACAGAGCCTAGCAGGCCAGCGATGCAGGGGGAAGGGCTTCAGTGGTATTCATGGAGAGGGTGGGGCTTGGGGCTTAGCATATCCCTCCCTGGCTGCAGAAATTCAGCAGTGAGATGGCTCAGAGCTGTGACCATGACAGAGACTGATGGGAAATTCTAAAGTCAATTCCCTCCTTCCTGGTGGCTTGCAGGAATGATCAGCTCGTCTCCCATGTGTGCAGCACGGGCCTCTCAGTCCTTACAAATGGCTCTGAGGCAGCACACATCATGCTGTTTTACAAATGAGGAAACAGGATCTGAGAGGTTAATTAACTTGCCCAGGATCACACAGTTAGTATGCGGCAGATCCAGAGCTGGAGTCCAGGTCTGGCAGATCCCAAATCCTGCCTCCTTGCCATGGCACCCAAGCTCCCTTAAAAGTTATAAAATGCTCTTCCACAGACCCATGTATGAACTTGGGATGGTGGTGGGGTGTCAGCCAGCCAGTTTGTTGGCTGGTTGGTTAGTGTCACTCCCGACACTTCCGCCCCACTAGGTGTGAGGTTTTATGGGGAGAATAGCATTTTCAGTTTGGGCTTGTTGGAATTCAGGTATACAACTTCTGACTTGGGCCCTACCTGCCCCGATCCTTTGCGGGAGCTGCTGAGTACAGTATTCCGGGCCCAAATTCACCCCTGTCCTCTCTTCAGATAACTACCTGATCATGCCGTCGGGGAACCTCCAGATTGTGAACGCCAGCCAGGAGGACGAGGGGATGTACAAGTGCGCTGCCTACAACCCAGTGACCCAGGAAGTGAAAACCTCGGGCACCAGTGACAGGCTGCGCGTGCGCCGTAAGGGGAGGATCTCATTGACGGAGGGGGGCTGGGGCCGGAGGGGCATCCGGCATGTGTTGTGTTGATGCTACTGCTGCACTGCTGTCTCACTTCTTCCTCGTGACAGCTCTCTGCAGGAGGACCTTGGGGAGCCCAAGGGAATTAGTATCTTGCCCCACTTGACATAGGTCATAAGCCCCTGAAGAGCTGTTTGATTCCAAATCCACAGTCTCCAGGCTGCCGCCTGGGGCTGGGTCACCTGAGGCAGGGCGGAGGGGATCCTCTGCGCCCAGTCCTGGTCCTACACGCTGTCCTTCCTCTCCTTGCCCCTCCAGGCTCCACTGCTGAGGCTGCCCACATCATCTACCCGCCAGAGGCCCAGACCATCGTTGTCACCAAAGGCCAGAGTCTCATCCTGGAGTGTGTGGCCGGTGGGATCCCACCCCCAAGGGTCACCTGGGCCAAGGATGGGTCCAGTGTCGCCAGCTACAACAAGACACGTTTCCTGCTGAGCAACCTCCTCATCGACACCACCAGTGACGAGGACTCCGGGACCTACCGCTGCATGGCTGACAACGGGGTTGGGGATCCCGGGGCTGCGGTCATCCTCTACAACGTCCAGGTGTTCGGTGAGTGTCTTCTGTAGTCCTTCTTTTCCTGGGCCTTCTCTTATCTGCACGGCCTCTCTAGAAGCTCATAAGCTGAGGCTCAGACAGGGTCACGTGCCTTGTGAGAGGTCACGTGCCAAGTGAGTGATGGAGGAGAACGGAGAGAGCAGGAGGCCTTGGATCCCAGGGGCCAGGGTGTAGGGGCCCGGTAGCCCTTCCCTGTCACGACTCTGATGAAGGAGACATGGGACCTTTTCTCTCCTCTACCAACGTCATGGGGAAGGAGGGAGCCTTGCCCAACAGCAGTCCCCTCCCCAGCCTGTCTGGGCCTGGATGGAAGGGCTCAGCCTTTCTTACCTCTGCTCTGGTTTCCTGGCAGAACCCCCCGAGGTCACCATGGAGCTGTCCCAGCTGGTCATCCCTTGGGGCCAGAGCGCCAAGCTCACCTGTGAGGTGCGAGGGAACCCCCCACCCTCCGTGCTGTGGCTAAGGAACGCCGTGCCCCTCACCTCCAGCCAGCGCCTCCGACTGTCCCGTAGGGCCCTGCGGGTGGTCAGTGTAGGGCCCGAGGATGAAGGCGTCTACCAGTGCATGGCCGAGAATGAAGTCGGGAGCGCCCACGCTGTGGTCCAGCTGAGGACCGCCAGGCCGGGTGAGTGCAGCCCAAGGGTCTGAGATTCCAGCTGAACATTTATAGAACCCTTTTCTCAAATGGAATCCAGCTAAACCCCCAGTATATAAAATAAATAAATGTGGCTTTTAGTTGTAAGTTTAAATTTACATTGACTTCCTAATAAGTCAGAAGTGCAGATGACCCATTTAAATACTGTATTTAGAAAAAAACAAAAACCTTTTAAATTAGTTTGCAGAACCTGTGGCTTCCGAGAGTTCCGTAGAACCCAGCTGGACAGCCACTGGTCTAGCACAAAGGAAAGCACCTCTGTCTTTGTTAGTTTGATTCCTTTCAGTTGACATCTACGTGGATTGAGCAGTTGCTATTTGCTCAGCACTGGGCTAGGCAATGAGGGGGATGCAGAGACCCTACCTTTCCTAGGGAGGAAATAAAACTTACCGAAGAATCAACTGGAGAAAAATACAGCAAGGAGTAATGCTGACTCATCTTTATCAGGAGCCAACCTCCTGCGCAGGAGGTCAGGTAGCAGAAACTAGTGTTGGCGGAGTCTGTGGACGCTTCCTGAAGGAGGAGCGACCCCTCCTGCCTCTGAGAGTCTCAGACGTATTTACATTCACAGTTCACACCTCCAGGTCCCCACAGTGGAGCAGGGAGAGGCCCACACTGTCCCATGGTGTGGATCCCACAGTGAAGGGGACACATCCCCACACCCACACAGAACGTGAGAAAAAGGACGCAGGCTCCTGCACCTCAGGAGCAAATTGAGGTGGTTTGCTCAGACGCACCTGGTGCAGACACAGGAAAACAAGCCGGCGGCGGGAAGCCCGGGCAGGGGCGCCTGGCTGCCTTTCCCTCCTGGCCAGGCTGGGGCACAGCCCTCTACCCCCATGGAGCCCGGCTGTGTGTCCAGTGGGCTGATGGTCACTTCACGTCCTGAGCCAGGGGCTCTTCCTGCCCTGGCAGCCCTTCCCTCTGACTTCTCCCTGTTTTCTCCATGGAGACAACAGCTCAGCAGGTGGCCAGGGGACTAAGGGCTCTTCCTTACCTTCTCCTTCCGGCTCTGTCCTCCAGGCACCACCCTGAGGCCATGGCGGGATGCTAAGCTGGCCACTGCCACACCTCCTGTGCCCCCGCCCGGACCCGGAAGCCCTGCCCGGATGCCGAAGGGCCACCCAGGGGCTCTGAGGCCGCCGGCGTTGGCGCAGCCAGCGCCCTTGCCGTGCCTGGGAGAGCAGGGGCAGGTGGCCCCCGCCGAGGCACCTGTCATCCTCAGCTCGCCCCGCACCTCCAAGACTGACTCGTACGAGCTGGTGTGGCGGCCTCGGCACGAGGGCAGCGGCTGGGCACCGATCCTCTACTATGTGGTGAAACACCGCAAGGTATGGTGTCTGGCATTACGCCTACCTCTCGCTGAGGCTGGGCAGGGGCCTCCACCCGCTGGCCATCTCCCCTTGAGCTCCTGAAGCCTGGATGAGTCGTATCTGCTGATGATCGTGACCACCTGATCCCTCCGGCGTGCTTTCCCACCACCTCCCGGGAAGCTGGTTGTGAGATGGGCATCTGGGGCCCTAAGAGGCCCGGAAGAAGCCGTGGGTGTGCTTCCAGGTCTGAGCCTCGCACACCAGCTTCTAGTCCCGAGGAGAGTCCGTAGGCTCCCTAATGACCACCCCAGTCCTCCCCTCTGCCCTTGGTTGTTGATGTTTTGTTTTGTTTTGAATCTAAGTAAGATCTGCTGGTGCTTACCTGCAGGAACCCGGGCGTGGCAAGCTAGCTTTAGAGCCAGGAAAACAAATATCTGTGAGCAAGTGTTTTCTCTGAGGGCTACAAAATACCACCTCAGTTCTCAGGATTCCTCCTGGCTCAGCTTTGACAAGCAGGCCTTTGAGCTAAAAGCACATCGTGTTGTTCAGACCTCAGCTATTTCTCCTTGGCAGAAGGAGGTCTGTCCAGGTGGATGTGTTGGGAGCTCTCAGGGAGGGATCCGGGGACAGAGCTGGGCCGGCCCACCTTCTTGGACACTCTGCCCTCCGAGACAGGACGCAGCCCCTGGACTGCCACCCCACCCCACCCCATCCCCGCAACTCCTGTTCAAGGCTGCACTCTCACCTGCTGTGACCCCTCAGGGGAGAAGGACATGAAATTCCCCTTAAGAAAATATCCTTGAAAACATTTGTTTATCCCAGGTGCATGCTGTTTTTTTCCTACGGCCATTAGACAGTAGAAAATTATTTTTCTTAATGGATTTTTAAAATCTTATTTGATAAGTAATAATGTATCATAAATGGCAGGTTTTATTATGCATCTCTTTAGTTGTTGCTAACAAAAGTACCATGTGCACTTGGTAGAAAATATGGAAAATATAGGAATGCGGAACGAAAAGCATTTATCATCTTGCCTCCCTCTCCAAAAAGAAACAAAACCAGCGAAACTCAGTGAAAGGTGCCACCTGTGCAGAAGCTCTGCCCCTGCTCCGGACCCCAACAGCCCCGTCGTTCTGGTCTTCCTCTTAACACGCTCTCCGAGGAGACCTCCGGCCAGGACAGGTCCACAGAGGCACCTAAGGCAAAGCCATCCCCTACGTGGGGGTCGAGAGGGGGCAGTTTCTAATTAACCCTCGGCCTGCTGGCCTCTTCATAGGCAGCCAGCAAAGGGGATGGATGATTTTTTAACAAAAAGCAGTGTTGTTCAACCCAGGTTATGGGGCAGGGCTGGTCCAAATCCTCACTTCCCCGTGTAACTGGACACCTCCATCTGCAGAGTTGGAGACAAAGATCAGGGCGGGCCAAATGCTCGTGGTCCCCAGGAGGCAGGAACCAGCATGAAAGCAAGAATAATATTCTTCTGGCCAATAGGTGGCCATGAAACGGCCTCACCAAGAGGCAGGCTGGCAAAGGCCACATGAGGTGATCCGGAAACACCAGGCTGAGGCCGCATTCACCCTCTCAGTATGCGTGACAGTGACTAATTACCGTTCCATTTCTTATTTTCATTTCTGAGCCCAGTGGAAGTGAGGCCAGCGCTAGGAGGCAGAGGGAGAAAAGGGGCACAGGGGAAGTGAGAGGATGGTGCCCCGCTGGGTCTGGCTTCTGTTCGCCTCTGGCCCGTGGGGCACTTGGAGCTGTTAGGTGGATATTGCCAAGACACAATTATGTCTTGAAAGCAGTTTCGTTCTTGAGGGAGTAACGTGTCTTCAAGATCATCACACAAGAAAGCAAAAATCAGCATTTGGGTTGTGTTTTGTCAGCCCCTCCCCTCTTGCTGGAGACTGGGAGTCAATTCAACTCATTTTCACTTTTTCACATGCATGAAGCCAGCTTTCATTTCCTGGTGCATCTGCAGACCCTGGGCTACTGTGTTTGGGTTTCCAGCACCACTGGGGATTCTCAGTTTGTAAAAACTTCTCCCTTTGGAACAAGTCCTGGAAGCCTGACATGAATGAGCCCAGACCATCCCTGTCCCTTGAATAGTAGGTTTTGTTCTAATTTGGAATATTCTGCTTGGGGATAAGAGCTTTTCCTACCAGCTGTTTAATTCCTTCAGCAAACCACAGCTTCAGGCCCCAGCAGGCTCGCGGAGATGTGCACAGTTAGCAGTGAAGTCTGTGTCCTGAAAGGTGGGTGGGTGAGATGAAGCAGCCTCTCAGCAACGCCTGTCCGGAAGCCTGGAACTCCTTTTTTTTTTTTTTTCTTTAAGGAGCCAGGAATTTGAAGCCATTAAAGATTAATCTCTAATGGTTACAGTTCATCCACGGTTTTTAAGTTCTAAGCAAGGCCTGAGGGCAGGAGCAGAAAAAGGAGGATTGAAATCCTCACCGAGCAGAGGAAGAGGGGGCACGGCGTGTACTTGTTGGGAACCTACTGTGTGCCACCTTCAGCGTTCGACACGTCACATAAATCATCGGATTTAAACTTCAGAGTAACCTGAGAGGTTTTATTTGCTTCATTTTAGAAAAGAAAAGCTTAGGGATCCAAAAGATGAGGGAACTCGCTCAGGGTTACACAGCTGGTAACCTGTGTGTGGTAAGAGACACAATCCAGATTTGAACCCAGGATTTGCTGGCTCCCAGACTTCCTTTCTAGGGTAGGTTACGATTATGAGTTTGATCTCTGGAGTCAAGTCAGGGTTTCTGCGCTCACTGGCAATGTGGTCTTAGACAAATCACTCATCTTCTCTAAACCTTAGTCTCCGCATTTGTGAGGTGGGAACAATATTAACACCCATCTCTTGGGCTGTTGTCGTGGAGGCGTGTCATGGTGCATACGACGTGCCTAGTCAGCACATAGTAAGCTCTCAAAAAATGTGGCCGTTTCTATGATGCTGCTGCTTTTTGTGTGTGTGTGTGTGGGGTACGCAGGCTTCTCACTGTTGTGGCCTCTCCCGTTGCGGAGCACAGGCTCCGGACACGCAGGCTCAGCGGCCATGGCTCACGGGCCCAGCCGCTCTGCAGCATGTGGGATCTTCCCGGACCGGGGCACGAACCCGTGTCCCCTGCATCGGCAGGCGGACTCTCAACCACTGCGCCACCAGGGAAGCCCTATGATGCTGCTGCTTTTATCATTCTCATCATCATCTCATTAGAATATAAACTAAAGGTACTGTGTTTGTTTGGTTTAAATAGATCGAGGAGAAAGAAAGTTAAATAGGGAGGTTTTTACACTTGATCTTAGGCAAGCGATAGGGAGGTTTTTACAAAGAGAGAGAAGGTCTTTGGAGAAACTCTCAGCAATGTCATCTGGGCCTTTTGACCCTCCCCACAGAGTTTTGATGAGATCATTAGATGAGGGGTCAGGGAGCCTGACTTTATTGTCCCAACGAGGATGGATGTCCCAGAGCCAGCAGGAACGGTCTGCCTTCTGTAGGGCCACCTCTCCCCTAACCTGGCCCATTTTCCCTCCCTTTCTTCTGTCCTCTTGGGCTCAGTTCTGCTTTCCTTGCAACCTACAGCCCACCTGTAGCTCCAGGCCAAGATGCCGGTCCTTATACCAGCCACCTTCTCCAGCAGGTCACAAACTCCTCTGACGACTGGACCATCTCTGGCATTCCAGCCAGCCAGCACCGCCTGACCCTCACCAGACTCGACCCTGGGAGCTTATATGAAGTAGAGATGGCAGCCTACAACTGTGCAGGGGAAGGCCAGACGGCCATGGTCACCTTCCGAACTGGTAAGGGTCCAATGTTGCCCCCAGCTTGGGGCTTCCATGGGCCTGAGTGGTCCTACCAGGCCAGGTGGGCGTCCTGCTCACCTTGCCCCAGCTTTTCACCTTGAACTTCATCTTCCTTTCAGCTCCTGCCTCCCTCTGGTCTGCATGCCTAGGCTGAGGTCCCACCTCGTATCAGGACAGGCACCAGCTGGCCTCTGGCATCCCTTTGCCCCTTTCACACTCGGGGGCCACGTGCAATCTCATGACTGTCGGGCAGAGCTGGAACTCAGACCACACTTCCAGTGTCCTCTATTATTTCCATGGTCTTGTCAGACCCCCTGGCAGAGCTTCAGGCGGAAAGGACTGTGTGGAAGGAGAGACCTAATGCACACTCCCTCTCGTGCTGATCTCAACCCATTTCTACCCAGGACGGCGGCCCAAACCTGAAATCATGGCCAGTAAAGAGCAGCAGATCCAGAGAGATGATCCTGGAGCCAGCCCCCAGAGCAGCAGCCAGCCGGACCACGGCCGCCTGTCCCGTAAGCCCCCGGCAGCCCCGAGGGCGGGAGTGACTTGCAGTCAGAACTGGAACCAGGTCCACCGCCTCAGAAGGCTCACTGCTGCAGGCTGAATGCGGTCTTGAGTCCCGGAGTCCTTGTGACATTTTCCTAGCCTCTCCCCAGTTAACCACAGCGAGGAGATATGGATTGGAGCTTTTCAAGGGCTCCTCCCAGGAGAGAGTGACCCAGAGAGCCCTAGAGAGATCTGACGCGGCCACCAGGGGGTGAGGGCTGTGGGGTGAAGCTGGCCCCCATCAGGAACAGGCCAGGTCTAGTCACATTGCAACCATCTTCTCATGTCCTTTCCTCCCACTTCCTTCCTCCCTTGGGTATGGTCTCCTGCAGCCCCAGAAGCTCCAGACAGGCCCACTATCTCCATGGCCTCTGAGACCTCAGTGTATGTGACCTGGATTCCGCGTGGGAACGGCGGCTTCCCCATCCAGTCCTTCCGAGTGGAGTACAAGAAGCTGAAGAAAGTGGGGGACTGGATTCTGGCCACCAGCGCCATCCCTCCCTCCCGGCTTTCGGTGGAGATCACAGGCCTAGAGAAAGGTAGGGCCCTGGCCACTGCCCTCCCTGGTCCCCCGGCTGCTCCCGGCCCCCTGGAGGAGAAGGGAAGCTTTGGAGGGTCTTCTCTCTGCTTGTCGTCCACCCACCACCAGCCTCCTGTGGCCACTCTTGGTTGTGTTACCTCAGTCCCACAAGGCCTTCCTTCTCCCTCCCTCTCTCCGTAATTGGTCCCAAGCCACCTCCTGCGTGGTGCCTCCTTTTTTTTTTTTTTTTTAACTTTTTATTTTATATTGGAGTAGAGTTGATTAACAACGGTTTGTTAGTTTCAGGTGTACAGCACAGTTATATCCTTTTTCAGATTCTTGTCCCGTTTAGGTTACATAATATTTTTTAAAAAACTTTTTATTTTCTATTGGAGTATAGCCGATTAACAATGTAGTGATAGTTTCAGGTCCACAGCAAAGTGACTCAGCCACACATATACATCTTTCCATTCTCCCTCAGACTCCCCTCCCATCCAGGCTGCCACATAACATTGAGCCAAGTTCTCTGTGCTATACAGTAGGTCCTTGTTGGTTATCCATTTCAAATACAGCAGTGTGTACACATCAATCCCAAACTCCCTGACTATCCCTCCCCCGCCCCACCCTTCCCCCCCTTGTCAGTCTGTTTCTGTTTTGTAAGTAAGTTCATTTGTATCTTTTTTTTTTTTTTTTTTTTTTTAGATTCCACATATAAGGGATACCATATGATATTTGTCTTTCTCTGACTTGACTTCACTCAGTATGACAATCTCTAGGTCCATCCATGTTGGGGCAAATGGCATTATTTCATTCTTTTTTATGGCTGAGTAATATTCCATTGTATATAAGTACCACATCTTCTTTATCCATTCCTCTGTCAGTGGACATTTAGATTGCTTCCACATCTTGGCTATTGTAACCAGTGCTGCAGTGAACATTGGGGTGCATGTATCCTTTCGGACCATGGTTTTCTCTGGATATATGCCCAGGAGTGGGATTGCAGGATCATATGGTATAGCTCTATTTTTATTTTTTTAAGGAACCTCCATACTGTTCTCCATAGCAGTTATACCAATTTATATTCCCACCAACAGTGCAAGAGGGTTCCCCTTTTCTCTGTGTGGCTCCTTTCTAATGAGGGTAGGAGTGCTTAAGTCCTTTGGGGCTTGCTTTTGGGGAAGGGCTGCCCAAAAGATCCCTCCAGGTCCTGAGCCTGGATGGGCTGAAGGGCAGGGAGATGGTGTCTCCCAGCCCCCAGGTTCAGTGAGTGTCTCTCCCCAGGCACCTCCTACAAGTTCCGAGTCCGGGCTCTGAACATGCTGGGGGAGAGCGAGCCCAGCGCCCCGTCCCGGCCCTACGCTGTGTCAGGCTACAGCGGCCGTGTGTACAAGAGGCCCGTGTCAGGCCCTTACATCACCTTCACGGATGCCGTCAACGAGACCACCATCATGCTCAAGTGGATGGTAAGTGGCCTGGCATGGCCAGCAGCGGAAGACGGTGCTGAGCTCCGTGTTGGGTGGGAGCTGGACGCTGCAGCCCAGGCAGGAAGGAATCACCTTTCTCCCTTGACTCATTCTAGGCTGCTACCCCTTTAAGTGTTCCTCCACCTTCGTACCTGGGAATTGGGCCAGAGGGACTCAACCTCACAATACCCGGGAAACTTCAGACAGGACTTAAGTCTTTGAAGAAATGACCATTTGTTTCCTGTCTCCAAAAGTTATGGACTCCTAGGCTAAATAAAATAATGAGTGATCGCTACAGCACTGTCCAGAGAGCCTTGGGGAGATCATCAGAAATGTTTGTCAGGGTCTCCAGTGAATTTTTTATTAATTTTTATTGGAGTATGGTTGCTTTACAATGTTGTGTTAGCCTCCACTGCACAACAAAACGAATCAGCCATACACATACAGATATCCCCTCCCTTTTGGACTTCCCTCCCATTTAGGTTACCACAGTGCATTAGGTAGAGTTCCCTGTGCTATACAATATGTTCCCATCAGTTGTCTATTTTATACATAGTATCAATAATGTATATGTGTCAATCCCAATCTCCCAATTCCTCCCTCCCACCCCTTTCCCCCGTGGTATCCATACATTTGTTCTCTACATCTATGTCTCTATTTCTATTGAGAATCAGCCATTCTGACCAGTGTAAGGTGATACCTCATTGTAGTTTTGATTTGCATTTCCCTAATAATTAGTGATGTTGAGCATCTTTTTGTGTGTTTGTTGGCCATCTGTATGTCTCCTTTGGAGAAATGTCTATTTAGGTCTTCTACCCATTTTTGGATGGGTTGTTTGTTTTTTTGATATTGAGCTGTATGAGCTGCTTGTATATTTTGGAGATTAATCCTTTGTCGGTTGCTTCATTTGCAAATATTTTCTCCCATTTTGAGGGTTGTCTTTTGGTCTTGTTTATGGTTTCCTTTGCTGTTCAAAAGCTTTGAAGTTTCATTAGGTCCCATTTGTTTATTTTTGTTTTTATTTCCATTTCTCTAGGAGGTGGGTCAGAAGGGATCTTGCTGTGATTTATGTCATACAGTGTTCTGCTTATATTTTCCTCTAAGAGTTTTATAGTGTCAGGTCTTACCATTTAGGTTTTTAATCCATTTTGAGTTTATTTTTGTGTATGGTGTTAGGGAATGTTCTAATTTCATTCTCTTACATGCAGCTGTCCAGTTTTCCCAGCACCGCTTATTGAAGAGGCTGTCTTTTCTCCATTGTATATTCTTACCTCCTTTGTCATAGATTAGGTGAGCATAGGTGCATGGGTTTATCTTTGGGCTTTCTGTCCTGTTCCATTGATCTATATTTCTGTTTTTGTGCCAGTACTTGATTACCGTAGCTTTGTAGTATAGTCTGAAGTCAGGGAGCCTGATTCCTCCAGCTTCACTGTTTTTAAGATTGCTTTGGCTATTCGGGGTCTTTTGTATTTCCTAACAAATTGTAAAATTTTTTGTCCTAGTTCTGTAAAAAATGCCACTGGTAATTTGATAGGGATTGCGTTGAATCTCTAGATTGCTTTTGGTAGTATAGTCATTTTCACAATATTGATTCTTCTAATCCAAGAACATGGTATATCTCTCCATCTGTTTCTGTCATCTTTGATTTCTTTCATCAGTGTTTTATAGTTCTCTGAGTACAGGTCTTTTGCCTCCTTAGGTAGGTTTATTCCTAGGTATTTTATTCTTTTTCTTGCAGTGGTAAATGGGATTGTTTCCTTAATTTCTCTTTCTGCCTTTGCGTTGTTAATGTATAGGAATGCAAGAGATTTCTGTGTATTAATTTTGTATCCTGCAACTTTACCAAATTCATTGATTAGCTCTAGTAGTTCTCTGGTGACATCTTTAGGATTTTCTATGTATAGTATCATGTCATCTGCAAAGTGACCGTTTTACTTCTTCTTTTCCAATTTGGATTCTTTCATTTCTTTTTCTTCTCTGATTGCCTTGGCTAGGACTTCCAAAACTATGTTGAATAATAGTGGCGAGAGTGGACACCCTTGTCTTGTTCCTGATCTTAGAGGAAATGCTTTCAACCTTTCACCATTGAGAATAATTTTTACTGTGGGATTGTCATATGGCCTTTATTATGTTGAGGTGGGTTCCCTCTATACCCACTTTCTGGAGAGTTTTTTTTATCATAAATCAGTACTCAATTTTGTTGAAAGCTTTTTCTGCATCTATTGAGATGATCATATGGTTTTTATTCTTTAATTTAATTATGTGGTGTAGCACACTGATTGATTTGCATATATTGGAGAATCCTTGCATCCCTGGGATAGACCCCATTTGATCATGGTGTATGATCCTTTTAATGTGCTGTCAGATTCTGTTCACTAGTATTTTGTTGAGGATTTTTGCATCTGTGTTCATCAGTGATACTGGCCTGTAGTTTTCTTGTTTTGTGATATCTTTGTCTGATTTTTTGGTATCAGGATGGATGATGGTAGTCTCATAGAATGAGTTTGGGAGTGTTCCATCCTCTGCAATTTTTTGGAAGAGTTTGAGAAGGATAGGTGTCAACTCTTCCTCTAAATGTCTTATGGAATTCACCTGTGAAGCCGTCTGGTCCTGAACTTTTGCTTGTTGGAAGGTTTTTAATCACAGTTTCAATTTTATTACTCGTGATTGGTCTGTTCATATTTTCTGTTTCTTCTTGGTTCAGTCTTGGAAGGTTGCACTTTTCTAAGAATTTGTCCATTTCATCCAGGTTGTCCATTTTATTGGCATATAGTTGCTTGTAGTACTCTCTTATGATTCTTTGTATTTCTGTGGTGTCAGTTGTAACTTCTTTTCATTTCTAATTTTACTGATTTGAGTCCTCTCCCTTTTTTTCTTGATGAGTCTGGCTAAAGGTTTATCAATTTTGTTTATCTTCTCAAAGAACCAGCTTCTAGTTTTGTCGATCTTTGCTATCGTTTCCTTCACTTCTTTTTCATTTATTTCTGATCTGAGCTTTATGATTTCTTTCCTTCTACTAACTTTGGGTTTTGTTTGTTCTTTCTCTAGTTGCTTTAGGTGTAAGGTTAGGTTGTTTATTTGAGATGTTTCTTGTTTCTTGAGGTAAGGTTGTATTGCCATAAACTTCCCTCTTAGAACAGCTCTTGCTGCATCCCATAGATTTTGGGTCATCGCCTTTTCATTGTCATTTGTTTCTAGGTATTTTTTGATTTCCTCTTTGATTTCTTCAGTGATCTCTTGGTTATTTAGTAGCGTATTGTTTAGCCTGTGTTTGTATTTTTTACAGTTTTTTTCTCGTAATTGATTTCTAATCTCAGAGCATTGTGGTTGGAAAAGATGCTGACTACGATTTCAGTTTTCTTAAATTTACTGAGGCTTGGTTGGTGACCCAAGATGTGACCTATCCTGGAGAATGTTCCATGAGCCCTTGAGAAGAAAGTGTATTCTGCCATTTTCGGGTGGAATGTCCTATAAACATCAGTTAAGCCCATCTTGTCTAATGTGTCATTTAAAGCTTGTGTTTCCTTATTTATTTTCATTTTGTATGATCTGTCCATTGGTGTAAGTGGAGGGTTAAAGTCCCCCACTATTATTGTGCTACTGTCGATTTCTCCTTTTATGGCTGTTAGCATTTGCCTTATGTATTGAGGTGCTCCTATGTTGGGAGCATAGGTATTTACAGTTGTTATGTCTTCTTCTTGGATTGATCCTTTGATCATTATGTAGTGTCCTTCCTTGTCTCTTGTAATAGTCTTTATTTTAAAGTCTATCTTGTTTGACATGAGTATTGCTACTCCAGCTTTTTTGATTCCCATTTGCATGGAATATCCTTTTCCATCCCCTCACTTTCAGTCTGTATGTGTCGCTAGGTCTGAAGTGGGTCTCTTGCAGACAGCATATATATAGATCTTGTTTTTGTATCCATTCGGCCAGTCTCTGTCTTTTGGTTGGGGCATTTAATCCATTTACATTTAAGGTGATTATAGATATGTATGTTCCTATTCCCATTTTCTTAATTGTTTTGGGTTTATTCTTGAATGTCTTTTTCTTTTCTTGTGTTTCCCTCCCAGAGAAGTTCCTTTAGCATTTGTTGTAGAGCTGGTTTGGTGGTGCTGAATTCTCTTAGCTTTTGCTTGTCTGTAAAGCTTTTGATTTCTCCATCAAATCTGAATGAGATCCTTGCTGGGTAGAGTAATCTTGGTTGTAGGTTTTTCCCTTTCATCACTTTAAATATGTCCTGCCATTCCCTTCTGGCCTGCAAAATTTCTGCTGAAAAATCAGCTGATAACCTTATGGGGATTCCCTTGTAGGTTATTTGTTGCTTTTCCCTTGCTGCTTTTAATATTTGTTCTTTGTATTTAATTTTTGTTAGTTTGATTAACATGTGTCTCGGCGTGTTTCTCCTTGGGTTTATCCTGTATGGAACTCTGTGCTTCCTAGACTTGATTGACTATTTCTTTTCCCATGTTAGGGAAGTTTTCAACTCTAATCTCTTCGAATATTTTCTCGGCCCTTTCCCTTCCTCGTCTTCTTCTGGGACCCCTATAATTCGAATGTTGGTGTGTTCGATGTTGTCCCAGAGGTCTCTTAGACTGTCCTCAATTCTTTTCATTCTTTTTTCTTTTTTCGGTTCCTTGGCAGTTAACTCCACCATTGTATCTTCCAGCTCACTTATTCGTTCTTCTGCCTCGGTTATTCTGCTGTTGATTGCTTCATATGTATTTTTCATTTCAGTTATTGTGTGGTTCATCACTGTTTGTTTCTTCTTTAGTTCTTGTAGGTCCTTGTTAAATGTTTCTTGTATTTTCCCCATTCTATTTCCTAGATCTTGGATCATCTTTATTATCATTGCTCTGAATTCTTTTTCAGACAGCTTGCCTATTTCCTCTTCATCTATTTGGTCTTGTGGGAGTTTACCTTGCTCCTTTGTCTGCAGAGTGTTTCTCTGTCATTTCGTTTTGTCTAACCTACTTTGTTTATGGTCTTCTTTCTGCAGGCTGTAGGGTCATAGTTCTTGTTGTTTCTGTTGACTGCCCCCTGCTGGGTGAGGTCGGTCCAGGGGCTTGTACAGGCTTCCTGGTGGGAGCACCTGGTGCCCGTGTTCTGTTGGGTGGAGTTGAGTCTTTTCCCTCTTGATGGGCAGGGCTGCATCAGGTGGTATGTTTTGGGGTGTCTGTGAACTTAGTCCAGCTTTAGGCAGCCTGTCTACTGATGGATGGGCCTGTCTTGCTGGTTGTTTGGTGTGAGGTGTTTGGCACTGGAGCCTGCAGGCAGTTGTGTGGGGTCGGGTCTTGGTGTTGATATGGATACCTTCAGGAACGTGCACGCCAATTAATATTCCCTGGGCCCGGGAATTCTCTGGTGTTCCAGCATCCTGGACTCTATGTCTCCACCCTGGAGGCCCAGGCCCAACCCCTAGTTGGGGTCTCCAGTGAGTTTTAAACTCTAGGCCAGGGTAAAATTTCCATCCCCCAGTGGTTTCGATCACACGATGATTTCTCTGCTCCATTGTCAACTTGTTTCTTCTTTCTTCCCTGTAGTATATTCCAGCAAGTAACAACAACACCCCAATCCATGGCTTTTATATCTATTACCGACCCACGGACAGCGACAATGATAGTGACTACAAGAAGGATATGGTGGAAGGTGAGAAACACGTGTGTGAGATAGTTTCCTCTGTTGGCAAGGGGCTCTAGGAGTTGGTGAAAGTAGAAAACGTGGGCTGGCCTGCCCCACATCGTTGGCTCTTTCTTGACACACTTGGGGTCACTGAGTTCATAAACCCACATGCTTCGTTCCATGGTGATGGGACAACGGGAACATGGGTGGGCACCTAGAACGTTGCCTCCAGTGGGGGCCAAGCAAGCCACATGCATAATCATCACACGGACTCTCTCTCTGTCTTTCCCAGGGGATAGATACTGGCACTCCATCAGCCACCTGCAGCCGGAGACCTCCTATGACATTAAGATGCAGTGCTTCAACGAGGGAGGGGAGAGTGAGTTCAGCAACGTGATGATTTGTGAAACCAAAGGTGATCTCTTTGGGTTCTCTGATCTCCTCTTGCTCTCCTCCCAGCAGACTAGGGCAGAGTCACTGCTCTGTGTGCCATGCTGGGTATCTCTTCTCCAGAATGACTCCTTATTTTCCAAGTATCCCCAGACTTTGTCATCGTAACCCTTCTCTTCATTTGCCTGTGCTTCGTATTAAGTACAAGTGGGCTGCCATCATGACGGTTTCATGGAGCTTGGGAATTAACTCACACGTGAACTCATGGGTTAGAACCCACTCTTAAGTTGGGAGCTTTCTATAAACACTTTATTCCTACAGTAACATTTGGTACTCACATTGGTTCGTTTACTGAACTACAACCCCATGGGAAAAGAAACTGAGCATCACGACATGTTATACCTTGACCAAGGTCACACAGCTGGTTAGCGGTGGAGCACACTTTGGGCCAAGTTTGTCCAACTACAAGCCCAGACTCTTTCCCTGCACTAAAACACGTGAAATATATTCATATAATAACTTGATTTTTGCACATCGGTCAAGTGGATGGATATCATTTCCATTTCGCAAATACTGAAAGGTGTATTGCAAAAAACTGTAATCAGGAGAAGATCCCAGAGGAACAGGGATAGAGCCAAGAAAACGATCCATTTTCCTGTCACAGCAACATTCTGTCTCCCGTGTGCCCTTCCTGCCCTCTTCTGTCACGTACAGTGAAGGGGCAGATTCACACACAGCCAGCATTCCTGTGTCAGGGGACACGCAGAGTGCCCGGGGCAAAGAACAGAGACTTCACACAGCCTTCACGTTGGTCTTCTGGAAGGACTGAACCTTCAGCAGGGTGGAGGCAGTGGCCTGGGGCATAGGACGAGCCTTCACGTAGCTCCGCATGGTGGGAGTATGTGACACTGGAAGGATGAGAGAGGGCAGTGCTCAGGGAAGAGGCCACGGGCATCAGGGACCCTGCGGGCTGTGAGGTGGAGAAGGGTCGTCGTTGGGTTTGTTTGTCAGGAAGGGTCACTGGTGACTATGCAGGAATGGGCTGAGGGGAGAGAACCGGGGCCACGAAGGAAAGGTGAAGAGGAGGGGTGGGTTTGAGCCTCTTAGGGAGCGTAGGGAGGACCAGGGACTGGTAGTGTGTTGAGGCTGGGAGAGAGTGAAAGGAGTTCAGCGTAAACCTTGAGGTTTTGAACTTGAAGAACCACACAGGTGGTGGTGCCATCTATCGAAAAGGGGAAAGCCAGCAGGGAACTCGCTTCCACAAGAAAGGAACAACATGAACCACTTGCAGGCGTACCTGAGTCTGATTCTTCTGAGACGTTGAAATGCAAGTGTCCCGTGAGGGAAGCAGGTCTCCTACCCAGGGAGGACCCTGGGTAAGGGTATTTGGCGGTCACTGGGATGTAGGCTGAAATCACGGGAATAGAGGGAAGAAGAAGACAGAGTGTAGTCTGAGAGGGACTAGAAGACTTCTCAGTGTCTGAGGCAAAGACAGGAAGAAAAGGGCAAGCAGAGAGAAATGTAAGCAGCAGTGGCAGAGAGGTTACGGGAAACCCAGAAGACTGTAGTATCAGAAAGTCACGGGGGAGGACGGCTGCGAAAAGGAGTTAACGATGTCAGATACATCCTGATAAGAGCAAAAGCCAGATGCCGAGGTTGCCACCTCGTAAACTTTTGGATTGGCATTTCTCTAGCACTGTCAGTCCTAGTGAGCCCCGAACCCCGTCTCCCTGCTCTGCACCCCAGCTCAGACCTAGGACTTCACATCTCTCGATGCACCCAGGAATAGCAAATTCACGGGGAAGTTCTTCCATTCCCAGTTCTTTCTGGTTTCAGGTACTTTTTATATTTTCTTCCAAAAGTTCCCCAGCTATGCTTCTAGAAAACCCCTACACCACTTCTGCCCCCAAAGACCCAGTCTGCCCCTAGTGCTTGGTCCACAAATATCTCAGGGTGTTTCTTGAAGTACAAGGCTCAAGTGTCTTCAGCGACGCCCAGTTTCACCTTAGATGTCAATTTCACGCTAAGCTTGGACACCACACTCATCCACCAAAGGCCCTGTCTTACAAGTTTGACCCCGTTTCTCACACCTGTGGAATCAGGATATTGTTTTCCTATTTTTCATGAAAGAAATGTCAAAGTAATAGAGGCTGAAGTGAGTTTTGTCCCAATTAACAGCCCGGAAGTCTTCTGGTCAGCCTGGTCGACTCCCACCCCCAACTCTGGCCCCGCCACAGCTACCACCCCATGAAACCATAGAGCGGCCGGTGGGCACAGGGGCCATGGTGGCCCGCTCCAGCGACCTGCCCTACCTGATCGTCGGGGTCGTCCTGGGCTCCATCGTCCTCATCATCGTTGCCTTCATCCCCTTCTGCTTGTGGAGGGCCTGGTCTAAGCAAAGTGAGTGAATGACCGTCCTCAACACCAAGGGGAAGGAGCCTGGGGCGGGGGTGAGGGGAGGAGGGGTCTCCCAGTCCCTAAGGAGGCCTCTGCCCAGGGCAGGATCCCAGGCGCCCTGCTTCACGCATGGGAGCTCAAGTTTCTGGTGGGTCCCCCAGAGGGCTTGGAGAGAGTCGGAGAACGCTCACAGATGGGGCCTTCCCTTCGGCTCATAGATGTTGGCAGATGGGGAGGATGAAGTGGGAGTTGGTCTGTGTTCTCTGCATCCCTAGAGCTCAGTACTTAGCTGGCTCTGTTTTCTTTTACTGTCTCAAGCTCTGACCACGTACTCATACTTTCAGTTGACCCTGCCTCTTCCCGCCTCTTTAGGTCTGTGGCTCCCTCGAGCTTTCCCCCTAATCCTAGGTTAGTCTGATTTATCCATTGATTTCTGCTTCAGATGGTGACACGTCTGGTCAACTTGCTTCATTTAAATATTGTTCCTTGTGTTAACTTGCCACGTCATTCTCCCAAATCCTGGTCCTGTGTCTCCTCTCCCTACTGCAAAAAAAAAATAGTCTAGATGTTAGGAAGAAGTGGGAGACAGGAAGAATTTTCCGAGAGAAAGAATATTCTCTACCCTGGCGCGATGCCAACTCCCCGCCTACCTCATTTGACCTTAAGTCCTCAGGAGTTTTCTGAGATTCACGTGGGACTTTTTCAAGCTGCCCCAGGCCTCCTTGACCTAAGCGTAGCTCTATCCTTCTGTTCTTCCAGAACATACAACAGACCTGGGTTTTCCTCGAAGTGCCCTTCTGCCCTCCTCCTGCCAATACACTATGGTACCACTGGGAGGGCTCCCAGGCCACCGAGCCAACGGGCAGCCCTACCTCAGTGGCACCCGCGGACGGGCCTGTACCGATGGGGTACCTGTGAACAGGGCCTGCCCTGCAGCTGCCATGGGCTACCCAGGCATGAAGCTTCAGCAGCGCCGCCCAGGGGAGCTTCAGCAGGTAACGTAGTTCTGGGAGTGTGGGCACGCAGGGACGGGTCACGTGGAGGGCGTGGCCGGGCCACCTCCTGAGGCTCCCTCCCTTCTAGCCTCTAATCCCGGGCTGCTGGGCCTGCTGAACAACGAATGGGGAAGTTACCTGGACTCTCTGACGTGACCTTCTCGTTCCTCGTTTGAGCAGCAGGATGACACCAACAGCACGCTGAGGCAGACCGTTCTTGGCAGTGGATGTGACCCCCCCAGTCACCAGATTCCCAGGTACCCAGGCCCCTCCCTGCCTTCCACCCCTGAGCCCCAGGGCTCGCTCTCTCACTAGTTCCTCAAACCCAGCATGGATCACTGAGAGGTGAGCACAAGTGCTTCACTCACGATCCCCTCATCTGACAAACTGCTCCCCTGGACTCTTTTTTTTTTTTTTTCCCCCGGTACGCGGGCCTCTTACTGTTGTGGCCTGTCCCGTTGCTGGAGCACAGGCTCCAGACGCACAGGCTCAGCGGCCATGGCTCACGGGTCCAGCTGTTCTGCGGCATGTGGGATCTTCCCGGACCGGGGCACGAACCCGTGTCCCCTGCATCGGCAGGCGGACTCTCAGCCACTGCGCCACCAGGGAAGCCCTCCCCTGGACTCTTAGCCTAAGGGGGTTAGTTGTTGTGTTTGCAGTTATGACGCCTTTTCTGCTCAGCAATTCCTCCCTCGCTTCTCAGGCCAGAGCAGCCCCACCCAGCTGGCTCTGCCCATAGGCCCCACGTCCTCTCATATACTCAGGACACACATGGAGTCAAATGGAAAGAGACTAGAATTTGCCTGTGGAAGCGATGGTGTGGCACCTCTTGATGTCCAAAGGGGAGCAGCCCCTGCCCCGCCTGAGCCCTGCCCAGCTCTGCTGCCCCAGACGGGAGTATCCAGGGCAGTGGGATCCAGGCCCACGCTGCCCCTGCCTCACCCCTCCGCCTGGTTTTGTGCATGCAGGGCTCCCAAGTCTAACCCGGACGAGGGCCCGCTCTTATACACACTGCCCGATGACTCAGCTTGCCAGCTGCTCCAGCCTCAGCAGGACTGCCACCACCTCCGGGGGCAGCCAGCAGCCACGGGCCAGCCCGGCACGAGGCGTGTACCCCAGGGTCCTGGGCTGGAAGCCACGTGGGACCCTCTTTCTCATCCAGGTAAGTGCTGAGGGCAGGGCGGGCGGTTGAACAGGCTGGGGATGAGGTGAGGCGTAGGCATCCACGACCCGGGAGTGACGTGCAGGCAGGGCGAGAACAGTCCCTGAAGGCGGTGTTTGGTAAAGACCATCCACAGCTTGTATATCCGAGATGGGGGTGCAAAGGGGAGCTGGCCACCTCCTTCCCTGCTGAAGGCCCAGCACATCTGCAGGGAGTGTCAGGTGGGTCCAACATGGCAAGCTGTGTCCTCAAAGGCTGAGAGAACGGGCACTTCTCCATTTCAGGGAAAGAAGCCCTTTTGGTCTCAGCATCTCAAGGCCACTCACCAATTCCCGCCGCCTCTCATCACATCACTCTCTAATCGCTCCGAAGTACCTTGCTTTGTTGGGTCTTGTCTCGTAATTAAGGAATGAGGTTGCATCCATCATTAAGCCAAGTTCTCACATCATCAGAGCTCTGTGCTTCCAGAGGACTTGCCCTCGAAGGGACTCGATGCACAGTGCGCCCAGCCCACTGTCCTTTGTGCCCATCTTTTTGATACCTGGTTGGGCACAGGCTGGTTCAGAGAATTAGCTGCTGTTTCTTATAGCCTCCATGGTGTGGCTTCCAGGTCACATGCAGCCCCCAGACCCTGGGAGATGAAATTCTAAGACAGGTACCTCCTAGAGCCAGACCCCAGTAGCATCCACACGGGACTCCCTCCATCGGGGGGCATGAGTTGTGAGTGAGATGATCATGGCCAGAAAGCATAGCAGAAGGGTGTACTAGCAGCCCACACCTGGAGAGAGCAGAACTTTCTTGCACGGTTCCTGGGCTCAGCTGACGTCATCTGCCCCTGGTTATAGGGTAGATGCATGAGGGTCTCCACGCTTTCACCACTGAAATGTGCAGGTGGGACGTGGGTAAGAAGTGGCCCATACTTAGAGGGAGTGTAATTGTCCTTTTTGTGGTTGTAGGTCTCTGTCCTTCCTCTAAAGCCAGTAACCAGCTCCCAGAGAGACAGCCCAGAGAGAGGGTGACCCAGTACTGCTGAGCACTGGTTCCTGGTCAGTCTGGATTCTAACGTTTCCCACTTTTCTCTCCCCTCAGGGTCCCGGTGCTGCTTGGGCCTCGTACCGGTTGAAGAGGTGGCCAGTCCTGACTCCTGCCCTGCGGGGAGAGGAGACTGGTGTCCCCAGCACCCCGTGGGGGCCTACGTAGGGCAGGAACTTGGGATGCGGCTCTCTCCCAGCCCACCGGTTCACATGTCTTTTGAAATACCACCTCCTACAATTTAGGCAGAAGCTGATATCCCAGAAAGACGCTATATATTGTTGTTTCTTTAAAAAAGAGAGAAAATTGGTATTTATTTTTCTATAATAGCCATATTTATATATTTATGCACTTGTAAATAAATGTATATGTTTTTATAATTCTGGAGAGACATAGGGAATCCTCCCCGCTGAGGTCTGAGGTGGGAAGCAAAGAAGCCGCAACGGAACAGGAGTCAACGGGGAAAGAGCAGCACAGACAGACTGAGGAGGCAGCCCGTCCCTTAGACCCTCCGCCGCTGCCTGGGCCCCTGCAGAAGGCCCACAGAGAAGCCCGTGGAAGGAGGACTCCTAGGCACACTGTCCACAGTGACTGCAGGAGAAGGGCCAGGGCCACGCGATCGGAGGCTGCAGTCACCCGCGACAGTGGCTGGATCTGGTGCTAAAGGAAACGTTTTCCCAAGATGCCCGTGAGACTAGACTAAGATGTGTATAGTACTATAAGCATTAACAAACCTTCCAGAATCAATAATCTGTGGCAACATATCTCTGTAAAAACAAACACTGTAATGTCTAAATAAATGTTTAGTCTTCCCTGTAACCTACAGCTTAGTCACGTATGAGTCAGCATTCTCTTTAGATGTTAGGATTCAGTCTGAGTATTTGAAGAAACATCCACTTGTGATGTTTTCAGATCCATCGAGGAGAAGTCTGGAAAAGGTAGCAAATGTTTCTAATTTTGTCTTTTTAAATATTGACTCTCAGTTGTGTTTTCATTAATGCAGATGCGTGGTAACTGTTTAGTCCAAGAGGGACACAGTGTACAGTGGGCGAGGAGAAGCAGATTCACCGTTCTCTGACTGGACTTGAGGTAAAGCTATGGTCAGATCGGAAGGAATGAGGCTCATCTTTTCTATGCAGGTGTGTGTTGAAGACTAAGTATTTTCTCCAAAATGCCATTTAGTGAAGTGCTGTGCTACAGGTGAACATATGGTGCCTCGTAAAATTCACTTCCCTTCTTTCCAAAGAAACAGCAACGTGGCCAGGGGAGTTGACTCACTAGTTGTTTAAAATCAACATTTACTCACTGCCGTCCAACCACAGGATCAACCTTTGTCCGGGCAAGTGGAAGTAGATGGAGGCTGAAGCTTTTTGCTGAGAGCCCTACCACACTTTAACTGTTTTCAGGAAGGAAATGTACCTTTTAGATTTCAGTAGAGTTGAGTTACAGATGAAATGCCACTTGAAACACTTAATCCTCTTCCGGGTCATCAATGGCAGACCCTAGCTTCACACTCCAGTCACAAATTGAATAAAGTCCTAAGAAAGCCCCAGGAGGTGACTGATGGTCTAGGGCAAGTGCGCCTTCTGCTGGCCATAAGAGATTCCTGCATCCTTTCTCTGTCCAGCAGCTAAATTGGAACATGGTTTTCAGAAAAGCAGTCTTTTAAAAATATTTCAAGAAATGAAATGAAGGACTGTAGGAATACAGAAATAACAGGAAAGGAGACGTAGAGCAGGGAAGAGATAAGATATTGTGACTTCAGACACAATCTGGCATCAAGGGCCTAGAGGTCACTTCCAGAAGAGGGACAGATCTTACCTCTCAGATCTGGGCTATAACTCAACTTCTAGCCCATTGGCTTTTGAAAACAAAAACACTCCCCTGTTTTCCTAATGCTTGATGATCCCAGTGGTTGTCAAGGCGAGTTTTGGTGAACTTCATGGCAGTGGTATGGTTCCAGTGCTGTGCAGAAAGCAGTTTTATGCGACAACAGTGCTTTTAGCTCTCAAAAAAAAAAAAAAAAAAAAAAAGCCTGGGAATGAAAAAGCTCTTCTAAGGCAGGTTAAATGAGATAAATGTACATATTTACTTTAGCCAATTGCAGGAGAGGAGGAAAAGGTTAGGCATCAGGCCTTTAAATTTTAGCCTAGAAAAGGAAACAGCTTATTCAGTTTCATCGCATCTTGCATTTCTTTAGATTCAGGTTAATTATTATAGTGCCTTTTAAAAATCTGATTGAGTCAGCAATGGCTATATAAATTAAGAGGAAGAGTAAGACCTAGTTGGGCAGGAGCTGGTGGTGGTGTGGAGTTCAGCTCATGGCTCAGGACAGCCACACAGGACAGGCTGAGTCGGCAGGAATGAGAAACTCCTTTTCCTGTGAAGTTCTGACAGAGGGGCTGGACTCTACAGTTTTTCTTTCAATGTTGAGATTTGATGATACTATGGACGAGGGTTCAGAATAGCCAAGGGACATTAACAGTTGATCCACAAGTAACTCAGGCAGATTTTTGGCCTCTTTCAAAGGTGAGGCTGCCTTCTCTAAGGGCACAGCAGGAGGCAGAGCACAGATCAGGAGACTAGGACAGCTTTCCATCCACCCCCAGCCAGGGCTGCACCCTGGTGCTCTCCTGCTTGCTATTAAACCTCCCGAAGACTCAGTTGCTATAGATTCAAGACTAAGCCTGGGATCAATGAAATGAAACGAAAGCTACCTTTCTTATCTAATTCAAAATAAAAATGAATTAACTGTATTGTCAAATCCCAAACATGCTGTATGAATGCCTAGTATTGTAAACTTTAGTGATTTTTGTCTAGTTCAGTTTGGGAAAAAGTAATAATCCCGGCTGGTTTTACTCTGAGTTGATAGACACATGGAACCCTTGACATGGCTCTTCCATAGACTAAGTTCATTCTTGCTGCAATTAGAATCACAGGATTTAGAATAGGAAGAAGCCTCAGAGCTTATCCAGATCTCTCATTTGTCTGATAATGAGGCCCAGGAAAATAATGTAACTTTTACCCTACCTCTCACCACAACAAGGGGATAGTGTCTCCTCCGGGACCACCCACTGTATCCAGGCGGTCGCTCAAGGTCGTAGCCAGCCAGTTACGTAAGTTTGGTGGTAGCCCTTCCTGCTGCAGCCAAGCTTCAGATGGACGCGGCCCCAGCTCACAGCTTGACTACAACCTCGTAAGAGACCCGAGCTGGAAACACCCAGCTAAGTAGCTCCCAGCTTCCTGACCCTCAGAAACTGGGTGAGATAATGTTGTTTTAAGCTATGTTTGGGGGTAATTTTTTATGCAGGAATAAATAAGTAGGTAAAACACTCAGAACTGTGACTAGCACATTTTTTTGAAATGCTTGAAGGGCACACATAGTTTAGGGTGTACAGCAGAGAATGTGATAAAGGGTGCTCTCCAGTAGAAAAGCTGCTACATCAGAGCTCTGTGGTGATTGATAGGCACAAACAGTAAGCTATTTGGACCTCTCAAATAGGAGTATGAAAGGATCTTAGAGACACAATAGGCCAAGTGGCCCCCTGTAACATATATATATTCCAACATACAAAAGACCCCAAGTCCTGTCTATAATTTTGGGGGGCAGATCAGCAGGCTAGACAGGTTACGAAAACTTGACCTTGCTGAGGTCACTTTCTACATTGGTGCAACATTGCCGCCTTTACCTTTCCTTTTCGGTAACCAGTTCATATTCTGGGATGGCCTCAAGGGAGTAGCTCATTAAAATGGACCCACAGAGCACGGAATTTAAAGTGCTATGTTCTGTTACTAACAGGAATCCAAATATCAGTGAAATCATTCTTAGATGAATTCCACTGACTACTTAGCCCCAAACCAAAGGAATACTCCCAGATTAGTTTAAATGTTATGTACAATCAAAAGTGATTATTAGAGTTGATCTCTCAGTGCTGGGATCTATTTCATTACTTCCTGATCTATATCAAAACCAGCAAATGACTCAAGTAGAAACAGAAAGAAAATGGCACAGGACATGAGAAACTATAGGAAATGCTTAGAATACTGGTAGAGTTGCAGACACCTTCAGAGAAGAGCCTCCTTCTTAACCACTTTGCAAAACACACTTCTCTGCTCCACCCAGAGCTGAGGAGGTTGCTGAAACTATGGGTGATTCAGGAAGCTGTTTATTTTTTTGCTTTATGCCAGTCTAAAGCAAACTGCTCTGCTCTTTCTGTCTGCATTTCCTGAATCCCGACCCCTCAAATAACTGCTTTATGAAGTTAACAATGTCAAAATTCTAAATTGCATTTCTTTTTCTCAGATATTGTTGGCAAAATAGTTTTTGTTCTCTTGTGCCCTCTCAGAGAATACCTGATAACATCAAAGTTTATTTTCCAAGGATCCAACGACCAAGAAAAGGAAGTCTTCTCATGGTTTGCTGAATGATTGATTTTCTTGCTAATGGCTAAGAATTCAGATAACCAAAAAACAAATTTCCTAAAACAGGACATATTACCGATGGTTTCTGGCGATTTGAGGTAACAGCCTCCTAAGACTTCATATTCGACCCAGTTGGTTGCAAACACGTCTGCATTGGTTCAGTTCAATAATAAGTAGCTGTTGGGTGCTGTAGTCAGTTTTAGGATAAGCAGTTGGGGGGAAATTATTAAAACTACATGACTGGATGTGGTTTTAGACTTTCAGATAAGTTCACTTTAAAACAGTAGGATTGTTGCAGGCGACAAGGAAACAGAACTTCTGTTGAATTAAGTGTCAGAAATCTTGGCTGGATTTGAGAAAAAAGCAAACTTAAGGCCCACGGGCTTCATTCATTCTCTTGTGGAGAGTGAATCGGGGGGAGAACAAGGCCACCTTTCTTACGCAAAAGAGCAACCTCTTCCTTTAAGGCCAGAATCCTTTTGGCCTGGACTTGGATCAGTTCAGTGACCTTCTCTCTTGCCACAGTATCTGCTTTCCGGGGGCCCTGGAAGGCATTGCCCTGTTGAGAGAAAACACCTCCCTGCTTTAAGCACCATTTGGACTATGGAAACGCCCCTGTCTTAATTTGTCTTTTAGGTGTGCCTGACTTAAATAGTCATCACTTCTGATTTTAAGAAGCCTTCAAGTCCTCCACTGAAATCCTACCATTGGAAAGGTGTCCCTTTGAGCTAATAAGGCAACTCTTAAAATGCAAATCCCCTTTAGAGGGTAACTCATTAAGCTAGCTATCAGTCACTCATACCCTACAGGGCTCATCGCTGGAATTCTAAAAGTCCAGATACCTCCTTTTCCTATACAGCCCATATCTTGTTTTCCAAAAAAGAAATCTTTATTCCCTCATCTGATTTCTTCCCCTGCCCAGCCAGTTCCTGCTCATGTTTCAGACATCATTTTTAGGGAGAATTTCTTCACCCCATGGGCTAGGTTAGGATTCCTGCTCTACGTTCTGTCAAATCATCCATCACTCATCACTGTAGTTATTAGACTGAACCATTTGAAATTTGTGACATGTGACCATTTTTTAACCTAAAAAGTAGCAGTTTCCTACGGTTTGACCTAAGTGCTTGTTATCTTTCTTGCTAGATCCTGTGCCTTAGAAATAAGAGCCCAATATGCCTGGATCTCACCACTCTACCCAGCATCCACCCTAGAACTTGTTACATAAGTAGATGCTCAATAAATCTGAACGTGCATTAAAGGAAGGGACGTAACACCTAGTTATCTTCTCTGTGCCAGGTGCTTTATGTCTGCGACCTCATGTGATCCTCACAACTCAGAACCAGGTGGTGTTATTGCAATTTTAAAGATACAGAAACTGACAGGCTTATGAACTGGCCCAAGTCACTATAATAATAAGGACTGGAAGCAGGATGAGAACCAGGTTACCTGCAGCCAAAAGCCCATGATTTGTCTGTTACCCCACTTACTATGGCAGCCCTTCCTCATAAGTAGGGGTTGTCATTACCCAGTACCTTCTTGCCTCTTCTCCCTTGCCCACCTTCACGTCAGGGGCTGTGAAAACTAAACACTAACCTTAGCCACTTTCTTTTCCAGCTGGGAGTGGCTAAGTAGATGTAGCAGAAAACATTTGCTTTCTTAATGAAAGGGGCACAAGAGTCTGGCATTTGGGCAGCAACCACAGAGCTGGGGCAGCTGTCTGTGACTCTGAAGGAAACTTCAGCCACTGAGAGAGTCACAGAGATACTGGCCCTGACATCACAGCCCCACTAAACTAAAACCCCTCAGTCATCTCCTGCAGACTTCTTGTTAAGTGAGGAAAAGCACCCCTATTTGTTCAAGCTACTCTCCAAAAGTGGGGCTTTTGGTTACTTGTAGCTAAATGCCACGGCCTCTCATGCCCAGTCAGTCCAGACGGTCACTCTGAAGTCACCTTAGCTTTTCCCTCATTTTCTCTTTACCATATCCAAACAATTTTGGCTCTTCTTACTTTGAAATGCCTTTGATCGTTGGTTTTTTGTCCTTGCCATCTTAGTCCTTGCCATCCATGCCTAGATTGTTGTAAGAGTAATAGCTATGGAGTCAGCTTGGGAGGCAGAGAGCCCTCAGTTTAAAAACAAACTTCCCGTTCACTGCAGCTCTATTTACAATAGCCGGGACGTGGAAGCAACCTAAGTGTCTATCAGCAGATGAATGGATAAAGAAGATGTGGCACATTTATACAATGGAATATTACTCAGCCATGAAAAGGAACGAAACTGACTTATCTATAGTGAGGTCAATGGACCTAGAGTCTGTCCTACAGAGTGAAGTAAGTCAGAAAGAGAAAAACAAATACCATATGTTAACACATATATATGGAACCCCCCCCCCCCACAAAAAAAAATTGGTTCTGAAGAACCTAGGGGCAATTCTTCAGCTCTAGCACGCAGCAGAATCACCTGGAAGGCTTGTTCTGGATTGCTGGACCCCTCCCCCCAGAGCCTCTGATTCTGTAGATCTGGGGGAACCACACTTTGAGAACCCCTGGCTTAGAACATTTCCTGGGCGCGTAAAGAAAACCAAGAGAGAAAAAAAAAAAAAACAGCATTTTTGCAGGTACTATTAAAAGATTATAGCACGTAGTTCGGAATATGCCATACATGTGTTATGTCCCTAGAAGGCAAGGCTTAAATAGGGTGAAACTTTATAAATAAGTATTATCTACCACATGCTGTATTAAGTTCTACTAGGTTAGCCTCAATAAATATTACATAAAAGCAAGTTGAAAGCCCTAAAAAGTAACAAGTGTTTTAATAAGTGACATGTGGCCTCCCATAATTCAGGAGGCCCCCTTTAGGTCAAAGGAAGTAAACCTGTATTGGAAATGGATGTTTGACACCAAATTCAGGGAGCATGTTGACGTCATCATTTATACCTAAGTAACCTTACCTCTCCAAGGGCCAAGGCAAATCCCTTAATTAGTACTCGTATGAATTCATGGTACCCAGTAGGCATACAGTAAAGCTAGTCCCTCAGGCTCATTGTAATGTAGACGGTATCAACTCTGTCCTCAGGGACCCAAGTGGGCCAGAAACGTCCAAGATCAAGGTTTGTTTAAAAGCCAGCACTTGATATTCCCTTTATAGAACATCCCCAATTCTGACAAAAGGTCTGAAGAAAAGGAACATACCTGCTGGTTCTGTAGAATATTCAACTGAGAATCAAGTTTCTTCTTTTCAGTGCATAAATCATTCATCTGATGAAGTTTTTTGGTGTGTTCTTTTGTCTTCATCATCAATTCCCGTCGCACTTGAGCAATCTTTTCCTACCGGGGCAGAAAGATGCAAAATGGATTAAGTGAGTGAGGAAGCAGAGAAAAATGAATGATTTGATCAAAACCACCAGGCAAATGGAGTGATGTGCACATAGAAAAATACAATAAGCCAATAATACCAGAAGCAAGTGCACTGGGTCTGGTTTGATTAAAGAAGAATGAAAAGCAGGATGAAAGTAGGTAAAAATAAGATAGACATCACTCCATTGTTGAGCAATGACATTAGGGTGCATACTGAGTGATGGTATTCATTCATTAAAAGGGACAATGATCCTTTAAGCAGGAAATGTTCCTGTATTGCTTTTTCCCCCAGTCTTGGCCCAGGATCCTCAAGGTGACCCGCTTGAATGGCCACACATCTGCCAGTGGCTTTCCTTTGTTCTCCTACTACTCCAACAAATTATTTTAGATAGCGCGTATTATCTCCAGCACTACCCTGATAGGGACCATCCCACTCACACGAACACTGAAGTAATTTGTTTCTTCACGGTACAGTGGCAAATCTTCGATAAGATGAGACAAGATAGCACTAGGAGGGACTTCCCTGGTGGTCCAGTGGTAAAGAATCCACCTTCCAGTGCAGGGGACACAGGTTCAATCCCACATGCCATGGGGCAACTAAGCCCACGCACCACAACAATTGAGTTTGCGCGCATCAACTAGAGTCCACGCGCAGCAAACTACAGAGCCCACGTGCCCTGGAGCCCAGCGCGCCACAACTAGAGAGAGAGAAAACCCGAGCAGACCTTGCGCCGTCACAAAAAAATCCCGCATGCCTCAACAAAGACCCCGTGTGCCGCAACTAAGACCTGAGGCAGCCAAAAAAAATAATAAGGAAAATAAATAAATATTTTTAAAAAAAGAGGGAGCGCTAGGAACCTCTCCTCCTTCCCTATGTACTGTGAAGACAGAAAACTGGAGAAGCCATACTTATTTGTGGGCTTATAAAATCTTTGTAAAAGTTCCTGTCTCTGAATCAGGCTGTAACTGGGGTACTGCCTCATCTCATGGCTCTGGGAACAGTGTAGGCATTTAATACCTTCTAAGACCCTACCAGCTAAATAGTATATACCTTGTTATAAAATGTATTACTCAGAGATGTTTTTCTAATTTCCAGAATGGAAATAGCATCAAAAGAAAGCTATGTAGAATAATACAATTAGGTCCATCAGAGTATAGCAGTTCATGTCTAACACTATTAGAAAGTTTATACATTAATGCAGACCTCAGAGTAGAATCTCTCTGTAATCTTTCATGCGATTTTGCCATCGTATTTACATGAATCCTGGATCCCAGACCCAATGCTAGTGCTTTCATCCCAAGATAGACCAGTGGCTCAACTAAGTAAACGGTAAGAAAGCCGAGACAGGCTTAAGATCATGGAGGAACCAAGTGGGGCTCACACACGTGTCTCCAGGTGTACAGATGCTTCGCAGGAACCACTGAAAGCTCACCAGGAGTTCTTGCCTCCACCCAGTGGATCACCTGCCCTCTCATCCTAACCTCCCACATCTTCATTTCCTTTGCGTTTGATAGCTCCTTTCGAAGTTTCTTGATCTTTAGTTCTTCAAGTGTTGTATTCACAGAAAGTGTCTGAAGGGCTTCTAGGTTGATCACACGGCCAAACTTGCTGACCATTAGTTGACTGACTGTTTCTTCCATTTCTGAAAGAAGACAGTCACTGTCAGGTTGTTCACCAGATCCCACTGTTACTAAATGAATAATACCAATACCGCTACCATTCTAAGGAACAGCTTTTGCAAGAAGATGATAAGAGTTTACGTTACCAGTTGGGTTTTCCTCTGTGACTTTTCACCTACTACTTTCCTAGAATGCACATTGCTCTATTGTCTTTTCATCTACTTCAAATTCCTGTGTAAAAGGGACTCATCTTTCCCAACTGGCTACACCTTCTGAGCTGCCCCTCCTCAGATTATTCATGGGCCCAAATGGGATTATGAAGCCTTCAGTTTTTAATTTTTTATTACTGATCTCTATAACATCTGGTGTTGAGAACAGAACAGTCACTGAACAGAAGTTTCCATCTTATTCCAAGTAAAAATATTAAAATCCTTGCAGTGGTTCACAAGGTCCTACCTGTCCTGCCCTGCCCCTATTTTTGTCTCTCCCACCTCCTTTCCCACACCTCTCTCCTCATTCACTCCAGACATCTTTTTCTCAACCTTCACAAACATTCCAGGCTCACTTGGATATCCTCGTATGGAATTGTCTGGAATTCTCTTCCCGAATAGCCACGTGATTCACTCCACACAGCCCATTTTCTGAAAACAAGTTGTGAGACTGGTGAAAGACTCATTTCCAAAACACCCATTTCTGAAGGTGTAACCAAATGTAATTTGTCCCCTAACCAGGGAAAAACCACATCTTAGTAAGTATATCACCTTTCCAGGGAGCTCTTCCCTGGCTTCCTATGGACCTCAGCACTCTTTCCCAGTCCCTTTCTAATTTTTTCTTCTTAACAATCCTCTCCATCTAACATGCAATATGTTTTACTTTTGTTTACTGTGTTTCCTCAACATGTGAACACTGGAAAACCTGGAGAAAATTCCATTTGTGGAGTCTGAGCTCCCCAAGAAAGTATAATCTTGTAACAAGATTTTCTCAGTCACCAGAGTCCCCTAAGTGAAGTCTGAAGGCCCTAAGGTATAACAAGATGATGCAATTCTGTTACAATACAGGAATTTGTATTCAGATATAATCGTTATGGCTGAATGATAATGGTATAATCAGCATGGCTGCCATTCTGCACAATCCAGGGAGGGTTATTCATTTCTATTCTACGTGAGTGGCACCCCATGGACTTGTGTCATGCGGTGGCCATGATACTCAGTGATGCAAATGAAATGACTGGATTATTGGCACATGTGTGGCTAGCCTGTGGCTGCCCGCTTGGCCTCCCTCAGTAAGAACCTTGACTTCCCCCAGCTAGCCCCATATAACAGGGTGCCCTCTCCCAAGGCAGCCTCATGTACTAGGACACGGACTCTGGTCCTTGCCCTTCCCACTGTGGAGCCAGCCTAACAACACCCTTCTCCTGACTCAGGCCAGCTAGTGTTCCCTGGGCACATAAAGCCTTCTGGAACACTCCCCATCCTCTGTCCCCATGGCTGCAAGCTGTGCTCTCCTTGAAAAGGAGAGAACTTACCTCCCCACCCCATGTTCTAGACTCTCCTCTTCTTCCCCATTGGGTCTAGGGATGGAGGCAGGCAACAGTGAGTGACTGTGGTGTTTTTCACCACTGGTAAGCATTTGTTCTTTGAGATACAGTAAAGGAACCACTCCTAGCTTCACCTTCTGAATTAGGAGATCAGTCTTTAACCAGACTCACAACTTGCTTTCAGAAAATGGACCGGGGGTAGAAGAACTCAAAGTCACTGAATAAAACTTGAACCACATGGGACTTTTTTTTTTTTTTAATTTCAATTAACATTCCAGAAATGTGAATACTTCATTTCATCTTCTTCACACATTTTTCCAAACTGTGAGGTTACTCAGATGGAAATAAGCTTCTTTCCTCATTTTCATACTGGTTTGTTCCTTGGTTTGACAAATAGTATTTCCAAATATAAACAACATTCACAGGCTACAGAAGCCAAAGGAATGTGAAGTACGTGAGAAACATTGGGGCCTCAAGGTTTATACGTGAGAAAACTCTATGTCTCAAATAAGTGTTATTCAAACATAGGGTCTTAACATGTATTTTAAAATTTTATAATCCAGCCACCCATGAGGGTAGAACCATCATCACTCATTAGAAACTGACCTCTACAAATCCAAGCAACTTGGATTGACTGACCGCTATATTCTTCCCATTTTTCTTTTTCAAATTTTCTTTTAAAAAATATTATTCAGTTGTGGTAAAATACACATAACAAAATGTGTCATTTTAATCTTTAAAGTGTACAGGTCTGTGGCATTAAGGTAGATGCTATTATAGTATTGGTAATATTATTATTAAAGTTGGAATACTTCATCACTTACACATATGTTCCATATATCAAACATTCAAAAGGTATTTTAAAAGAATTGTCTTTACTCCATACATCTTATACTATACACCTCAATTCCATCTGAATTAAGAACGTAAATGTGAGGAACACTACAAATAGAAGAAACGATAGAAAAATATCTTTGTGACCTCAAAATAGGAAAGGATTTCTTAAAGACACACACACACACACACACACACACAATGAACAAACTATAAATAGATTGATAAAATTAATTATATTGAGATTTTTAAATGTCTGTATCCCAAAAAGATACAGTAAATAAAGTAAAAAGGCGAGACACATTAGAAAAGATTCGAAGTGAATGTAATGGACAAAGAAAGACATAAAATGTAGGAAAAAACTCCCTACAATCAATAAAATTTTAAAAAATGGGCAAAGTGTATGACAGGCAAGAAAAGGAAACACAAATACACAGCAAATAAGCTATGTGAAGACATTCAACCTCAAGGACTTCAGGAAACAGTGAAATACAGTTTTAACATCTACGAGGTTGGCAGAAATATGAAAGTCTAGCAGTATTAAGTGTTGATTAGACTATGGAGCCCAGGAAATTCTCACACTGCCAAGGGAGAGAAAAGGGTACAGCCACTTTGGAGGGCAACTTGACAATACCCAGGAGAATGGAAAATGCACACACCCGCCTCTCACCCAGAGCCCCCAGTCCTGGGGACTCACCTCCTTCCACACATGCACAGGGAGACATGTACAAGAAGGTTCACTTTAACACTGTCTGTAATCATGAAAAGTTACAAGTACCCTAAATATCCATCAACAGGAGACTGAAGAAAAACTCTTTTACAGTCCTACAATGGAATATTGTAGTACCAGTTAAAATGAGTAATTATCTGTAGCAATACGGATTACTCTCAAAAACTGGTTTAATAAAGTGAACTGCAAAGTGATAGGAATAATATTATATTACAGTTAAAAACATACAAAGGCACTTTGTATACTGTGTGTGGATACATCCATATGCATACAGACGTGCCTGGTGGTTGATTCTGGGGAAGGAGAGAGCAGAACAGTATTATAAGGAGAAGGGCCTTCAGTTGTATCTTCAATGCTTATTTCTTAAGCTTGCTAGTGGGTACAAGGGATATTGCTGTATTATTCTATAATTTATTATACATAAAACCTTTAGAAATTGCAAGAAACTGTTTCTGTGACAAAATATTTATCCTTTTAAAACAGGAGAATGACCTTTTGATAGAATCAGGAGAGAGAGTAAGTGGGAAGACGGGAAGGTGTTATTTCCTCTCAGTGGTTCTGATCTGTGATGACCTGCTGTTTTCAAAGTTGGAGATGGTCACTTGACAGTTCGCTCTCTAATCAATAAATATTACTAAATAAGCCATGGGCTTAATACTCACTCTGTATAGTTTTGGCCATCTCTCTCTTTTCTCGGATGAGCTGTTTACGCCGTTCCCGGCAATCTTTGTTAAGTTTTTGCTGCTGGGAATTTTCCTCGTGGAGCTGGACAATTCGTTCTTGCAGTCGTCCCAAGGAGTGGTTCGAAAAGACCAAAGTTCCAGAAAGATCACTAGGTATTTCTCCGAATACCACATACTCTATCTACAAAAGCAAAACAAAACAGAAATCAAAATAGACAAAGATCAAGCTAAACTGAAGGTCACGGAAAGCATAAGGGAAACACTTCTTTCTCTGTCCCTTGTCACCACTGAGTAAGGTAAAAGCAGGAAGCCACTTTCAAATAGAAGTCACATTATGTCCCTCTGGGACAGCACTTCTTTCCAAAAAAACCATGCTTGATATCTACTGCATAAGGATGGAACGGACACTTCAGGGTTGGCATATTAGGCAAATTGCTACAGATCGCTAATCCTGTTTGGGTCAGGTTAAACAAGATGTATGTAAGGCTGATCTTAGGTTTTTCTCCTAACATACAGCTTTCTCTATTTACGTGACAAAACATGGTACTTCGCTGATATGATCTCTGCATTTTAATGTAAGTTGTAGTTTGAGCAGGATATAGAGATGAACAAAGAGAGGGAAAAAAGAGAAAGAATATTTTCCTTTTATCTTAACCTCCCTCATTAACAAGTAGAGACTAAGTGAAGCTACTTCTTGCATCGTTAGTTCATGTCTACTTAAAGATGGTGTGAAAAGTGACATGTGTCCAAGAGCCAACATTTCAACCTCCAAGCCATTCCTTTAAGTCATAGGCTTCTCATTTCTTCAGACTTGAAATGATTCAACTTTCAAAGTGATAACGGACCACAGGGAAATATACATGTTTTCATATTATGCTTTTATAACAATCTCAGAAGGGGTAAGAAAAGTTGGGGTGTCATTCTACAGGTAGATTTCTCAGCCAAGGACTGCACTTCTGCCCCCTAGTGGCCCATGAATTTTTCTCTGGAAAAGCCTGAGTGTCATATGGCTTTCCTGCTCAGACAGGGTGGGGCAACCTCTCAGACCCGTCACCTGGTGGAGCTTGAGAGGAATCACAACCAGCAGTTCATTCAACCGCTGCTGCTTCTCACGTTGATAAGCCTCCAGGGCCTCCTCGGCCATGTTCAGATTAGTTGCCACAATCTTGACCTGTGGAAAGCCCCATGTGTGAGATGTTGAAAAGATTCACTGAATATATTCCCGAGGTGGTAAATGAAGCCTTTCTGGGAGGAAGCAAAAGCATGAGCTGGATCTGCTTTGTTGGGCTGTGATTAAACGGACGATCCCAGTCTGCAGCCCAGCAATATGTATTATTCTCTTCCTGCTAAGTCGTGATCCACACCACCTTTTCAATTGTTCCAATGACCCCAGAGTTGTATAGGTTTTGTTAACGAAAACTCAGAAGACTTGTCCCCATCTCCCTTTTGTTTTCTGCAGTAAAAGCATCTCTCAGCCTGGAATGTCTTTGTCAGGATGGTGCAAATCTCATTTGGTCATAATGACATCAATAAACTAGAGAAAAAAGCCCTTTAAAGTCATGAAACTACTAACTACAGTATTTCTAAAGCACATAGCTTCATCTCCTAAAATACTAGAAAGTTTTCCAAATCATTTCCTTGCTCAAGAGGGGAAGCAATCTATCAAAAATATTTCTGAATATGAGTCAAGTGATGCTGCTCTAGGAAGGAGTACCTAAGAGGGAAGCTGAGCAGATACAGCAGAAAACTCACTATAATTGTCCCAGAAGTTTAGCTTAGTGGCCTCCCACATGGAATGCATACACCCCAGAGTGTCAAAGTCATCTACTGGGGTCCGGAAAGAAGTTTCAATTTCTATGTACTTTTATCTTATTCTTGTTAATTTCTGTTTTTGCAAATGTTTCATAATACATAAAATATATTAGTACAATAGTTCATGTATATAATTTATAAATAAATATACATTTATTGTGGGAATATGTGCTCCACAATTTTTTTACTTATAGAAGTATGTAATCAAAAAAGTTTGGAGGCCAGTGATTTAGATAAAGGAAGTCCCAGTCATTAAAAGAGCAATGGCCCCTCAACCACAACTGTAAATGGATATAACATGGGAAATGTCTGTTCTCTTACAAGAAGTCCTAACTCATGCCATTGCTATGAAATAGCAATATTATAGCTGCAAGGAGATGTAGCTTGTTGGGAGAGGATGAACAGACCTGAGAAGGGCAGACCAACATACTTTTTTGGACAATGTATCATATTCCTTTCTGAGGTTATCGATCATTTTCTTTTCTTCAACTAAGGCCTCTTCAATGTCCAGCCTTTTCTCTCGAAGTTGAAGGGCCAGTTCAAAGAGACCCTTATCACAATCTGAAAAGACAGTCAAAACAGTAAAGCAGCCCCATTTGTTAGGGAATGTAGTAATACAGTAAGTGTGGACTTTGGAGCTTCAGAATTATTAATGTCCATCTACTCCAGCAAGGTTCCATCATACTTAGGGCTCCAGGTAGAAATTATTCTGGGTAGAAATTATTAATGGTATTAATAATCATGATAGTGGTTATGATACTAGTATTGATGTTCTGAGCAGTGGTCTGAGCCAGGCTTGGTGCTGGGTCCTTTATTTACCTTATCTCATTCAAGGCTCACAGGCCCTGCAAGGTAGAGACTGTTGTTCCCATTTTATAGGTCACGACCACCCGACCACCGTAAGCCTCAGAGAGGTCACACAGCTGATATGTGACAGAATGGGATTCAAGTACAGTACCTCTGTATTAATTTCCACTATATCACACTGACAGCCACATTTATCCACTGAGTAATTGATAAAGAATGTGAAAATATAATGGATCACTACAATGGAATTTAGGAACCATAGCTCCATCCCAAGTTCTACCACTAAACCAACTGTGAGTCTTTGTTCAAGCCGTTTAATCCTGCTATAAAATAACAAGTTGCACTACAAGATTTTCTAGCTTTCTTCCACTCATAAATATGATTTTAAGAAGATTTTTATTTTCAAAATCAAAACAAGATTTAAACTTTATTTGACTTTAAAATATGATTTATAATTGATATGAAATACCTAGGAAAATAATTTCAGATCAAGAAGAAATAGTTTTCCTACTGAGCCATTCATGTATTGAGCCGGTAAGAATATTGGTCTGGACTATAAGAATATTGGACTGTAAGAATATTTCAGACTGGTTTCACCAGTGAAAACAGTGAATATAAGTTGCCAAGCATCTCCAGGAAATGTAAAAATTGCCCTTACAAAACAGGTTTGAAATATGAAAACTGAATGGTTTGGCAAAAAGGAAGAGCTTTATAAAAATATACTTAAATATATATTTTTATATATAAATCTTCTGTTTCTCTATAAAATGAAACGTTCTGCATAATTTATGACTCTGAATCAACTAGAGATTGTCTGCAGATTATTTAATTGGGTACTCATAAGTAGCTGCCTCAAGAAACAGAAAATTAATTGTCCAGAGAGCCCCAAAGAGTATCCATTAGACTATACTTCATACATATTAAGCCATCCTTTCCTTAAACATCATTATGAGACAATCGAGAAACCAAAAAAAGGGAATTTTTGGTATTATCAATCCATAGTCACACGTAACAGAGAATGCATGGTTTTATCCCACTTACTTGTTGGGCAGATAGAATCATCAAAAACCTCATCTTCAGATCCAGACTCATCCTCATCACTCTCCAAGCTGGATTCTTCTTCACTTGATTCATCACTTTCTTCATCTTCATCTAAGGAGAGAGGGAAACACTGTTAATAGGCAGAGAAGTTCCTGTGTTAAGACTTTAAAAATAAATCATTTCTCAATGAGTTAGTTACTAGGGAAACAACAGGTAAATAAGGAAATTATTCAGTAGTTTTAGAAGAATTTAAAATGGTTACGGATACAGAGACCACAAACTCAAATGCCTGCAGAAGGCTGTGCGATTAATTTCCATGCATTGAGTCACAGAGGGTTGAGATCAAGCTGCCAAGCTGCTTATGCTGTGACCCACCTAACACACGCTTGGTTATACAGTCCACAATTCCTAAATCACAGTGCTCTGAAAACAGAGAAGATTTTTCATAACTTCTCTGAACCGAAGTAATACCATTTATAATCTTCACTTAACCTACTTAGTGTGAATATTCATGTCTTGCTGCAGAAGTATTACGATGTTTGATTTAGAGATTCTGCACCAAACCCTACTGGGGGTGTTAGTGGACAAAGACTCTCGCCTTTAACCAAACTTGAGTCAGACTCCTCTGAGTCCTCTGACTAGTCCTTGACCTTGAACTAAATGGGCTCTGTCCTGGGCCCATTTAGTTCAGTTTTAGCAAGAGTCCTGCTGAGTAATTCCCCACCCTTGATAGCTGGTCAAATTCCTCATTCCCCACCCTCAATATCTTATCACTCCAGCCTGCCTTCAACAGAAACCCTGTTAGGTCAGTTTAGCAAAGAATTACCCTACCTCTTAGTAATTTTCTATCAACTAACCCTGACCATGCTCCTTGGCTATAAATCTCCACTTGCCTTGTTGTATTCAGAGTTGAGCTGATCTCTCCCCTACTACAAAATTCCATTATAGTGATCCCCTGAATAAAGTCTGCCTTATTCTTAACAAGTGTCATGAATGATTTTTTCCTTTAACAATGTCATATTTAATGCATTTTATAAAATTTTTTGAATACTAAAATACATCTGCTCCTAAGAGTTTTGGATAAGGAATTGTAGACCTCCCCCACTCAACTCTAACCCCATTTTCTTTTAAAACACCTTGAGCCCATGTGTGAACAACTGGCAATTTCTATTATATGGAACATCAAAAAATAGAGATAAGAAGTGGACCTTATACTCACTAGAAGATTTGTTAAATTAAAATGTCTCAGAACTTTCCTGGTGGCACAGTGGTTAAGAATCCGCCTGCCAATGCATGGGATATGGGTTTGAGCCCTGGTCCAGGATGGTCCCACGTGCCGCGGAGCAACTAAGCCTGTGCGCCACAACTACTGAGACTGCACCGTAGAGCCCGCGAGCCACAACTACTGAAGCCCGCATGCCTAGAGCCCGTGCTCCGCAACAAGAGAAGCCACCGCAATTAGAAACCCACACACCACAACAAAGAGTAGCCCCCACTCACCACAACTAGAGAAAACCTGCACCCAGCAACAAAGACCCAACGCAGCCAAAAATAAATAAATAAATAAATTTAATTTAATTAAAATGTCTCTTAAAATGACTACAAGTGATCTGTACCACCTTATGGAATAAATCAGCAAAGTTTAAAATTAGGCTTTAAGATTCTTACATAGATTTCTGTTTTCAAGAAAAGGAAGCAGATCTACTTCTCCTATTCCTCCCACTAAATACAGCCCAAACCCCTGGACATTATATGTAAAACAAACACAAGAAGACTCTGAGAAGTGGGAAGAAGGCAGCAGACCTACTAATGCACTTCAAACCCTGAGGAACAACACTGTGGTGAGTTCCTTGGGCCTTTTTTTTTGCCCTGTATCTCAGAGGTGGAGAAGACTAAGAAACCTGAAACACCAACAGGTGCAGATAAAGAAAGGCCCAACCAGAACCTGCTCTCTCTAGCCAAATGACCTCACCATGCTGTCAGTAGAGATTCTGTGGGGAGCTGGGACTCCCATCTGCACACAACAATAGTAAGGAGATCTCCCTTCCCTTGGGTGAAAAAAAAGGGCTGAGTACCTCCACTTGGCAGTAAGGAGGATGCACCCACTCCCTCCTCTGGAAGAACAGTGTTAGAGAAAGCCAAGTAAACCAGAAGATTTAAATAAGATACAGAATCTCATACATAATATGAACGTCTCCAGCTCTCAACTGGAAGTCATGCATCATACCAAGAACCAAGAATATCTCCAACTGAATGAGAAAAGACAACCAATAAACGTTAACACTAAGATGCAGAAATGTTAGAATTATCTGACAAAGTAAACAGGCAAGATAAAAATGCTTCAATGAGCAATTATGAACACACTTGAAGCAAATGAAAAAATGCAATGCCTCAAAGAAATAGTCTCAGCCTATTTATTTATATAAAGAAGAACTAAATGGAAATTTTAGAACTGAAAAATACAATAATTAGAATAGAAACTAATGGATGAGTTCAACAGCAGAATGGAGGGGACAGAGAAATGAATCAGTGAACTTGAAGAAAGAACAGTAGAAAGTAGCCAGTTTGAACAACAGAGAGAAAACAAACTGGAAAAACAAACAGAATCCAAACCCCAGAGCCTCAGGGGCCTATGGGACCATAATGAAAGGTCTAACATTCATGCCATTAGAGTCACATGAAGGAGTGAGGAAAAGAGGGGGTCTTTAAAAGGACTTGAAGAAATAATGGCTGAAAACTTCTCAAATTTGGCAAAGGACATAAACCTATGGATAAGTTGAATGAATTCCAAAGAGGATAAATCCAAAAAAAATCTACACTAAGACTCATCACAGTCAAACTTCTGAAAACTAAAGAGAAAAAAATCTTGAAGGCAAACAGAGAAAAGGGGATAAGCAATTTGAATATCAGAGGGTTTCTCATCAGAAACTATGGAGACCAGAAGGAATTGGCACAATATTTTTCAAATGCTGAAAGAAAAGAAATGCCAACCTACAATCCTATACCCAGTGAAAATGTCTTTCAGAAAAAGAGGAGAAATCAAGACATACTCAGATTATAGGAAAATTTTAAAAATTGCCGCTAGTATACCTGCCCTAAAAGAATGGATAAAAGAAATTCCTTACACAGAAGGAAAATTATTTTTTAAAACAGGAAACTTGGAGCAGAAACATGGATAAATACAATAGGCTTTCCTCCTCCAAGTGTTTAAATTATGTTTGATAATTGAAGCAAAAATTATAACATTGTCTGATATGGTTCTAGATGTATGTAGAGGAAATATTTAAGACAAGCATATTATAAATAGGGAAGATAAAGAGATGTAAAGGTAGATGAGGATTCTATACTTGACTTAAACTGGTAAAATGATGACACTGGTGGACTGGGATAAATTATGTATATATAATGTATCAATAATATATAGAGCAACCACTAAAAAAAGTATACAAAGAGATACATTAAAAAGTTCTAGAGAAAATTAAAATGGAATTCTAAAGAAAATGTTCAAGTAACACACAGGAAGGTAGGAAAAAGAACAAACACAGAAAACGGAGAATAAGAGCAAATAAAAAATAAAATGGGGCTTCCCTGGTGGCGCAGTGGTTGGGAGTCCGCCTGCCGATGCAGGGGACATGGGTTCGTGTCCCGGTCCGGGAAGATCCCACATGCCGCGGCAGCGGCTGGGCCCGTGAGCCATGGCCGCTGAGCCTGCGCGTCCGGAGCCTGTGCTCCACAACGGGAGAGGCCACAGCAGTGAGAGGCCCGCGTATCGCAAAAAAAAAAATAAAAAAAATAAAAAAATAAAAAAATAAAATGGCAGACTTAAGCCCTAATATATCAAATGTAAGTGGTTCAATATACCAATTAGAAGACAGAGTGGATCAAAAACATTATTTGACCATATGCTGTCTATCAGAAATTCATTTCTAATATAACTATATAGTCAAGTTGAAATTAAAAGGAGGGGAAAGGCATATTATGCAACTATTAATCAAAGCAAAGCAGGACTGACTATACTAATATAAGATAAATAGACTTCAGAGCAAAGAAAATTACCCAAGACAGAAAAAGACCTTATATAATGATAAAAGTGTCAATCCATCAAGAAGACATAGCAATATTAAATGTGTATTCATAAAACAGCAGAGCTGCAAAATATGTGAAGCAAAAACTGACAAAAATGAAAGGAGAAATAGACAAATCCATGATTATATTGGGAGACTTCAACACCCCCTCTGTCAACATTTGATGCAAAAACTATACAGAAAATCAGCAAGGATACAGAAGACCTGAACAGTATCATCAATCAGTAGAATCTAACTAACGGTAATAAAACACTTCACACAAAACAGCACAATATACATTCTTTGCAAGTGCCCACAGAACATACACCAAGATTGACCGTATGTCAGACCATAAAACAAATCTCAACAAATATAAAAGAACTGAAATGATACAAAGTGTGTTCTCTGACCACAATGGAATCAAACTAGAACTCAATAACAGAAAGATAACAGGAAAATCTCAAAACACTTGGACCTACACAACACACTTGTATATAATCGATGGGACCCAGAAGTCACAATGTAAATTTTAAAACTACATTGACCTGAATGGAAATGAAAATGCACTTGAAAATTTGTGGAATACAGCTAAAGCAGTGCTGAGAAAGAAATTATCGTACTAAACTAGAAAAGAGGAAAAATTCTCAAGTCAATGATTTAAGCTCCCACCTCAAAACTTAAAAACAGGAGTACAAAATAAACCCAAAGCAAGCTGAAGGAAGCTAATAGTAAAGATAATAACAGAAAGCAATAAAATTGAAAGCAGAAAAATAATAGAGAAAATCACTTATACAAAGAGCTGATTTGTTCTCAAAAAGATCAATTGAATCGACAAACCTCTAGCAAGACTGAAAAAAAATAGGAAGATAAGAAACAACTTACCAATATTGAGAATGCAACAGGTGATATTACTACAGACGCTGCAGATATTAAAAGGATAACAAGGAAATACAATGAACATCTCTATGCACATAAATTTGCTAACTTAGGTGAAACAGACCAATTCCACAAAAAATACAAATTACCACAACTCACCCAATATAAAATAGATAATTTGAATAGCTCTGTAACTATTAAGAACATTGAAATTCTAATTTTAAAACTACCTTGAAGAAATCCATTGGCCCAAATAGTTTCACTGGAGAACTTTACCAAACATTTATAAAGAATTGCCATAAATTCTTTACAATATCTTCCAGAAAAATCAAAAAGGAGAGAAGACTTCCCAATTCACATTCTGAAGCTATTATTCTCCTGATACTAAAACCAGATAAATATAGTACAAAAACAGTACAATGGTCCTCATGAATATAGACATAAAATTTCTTAACAAAATATTAGCAAGTAGAATTCAGCAATATATAAAAAGAATTTTACATCACACCAAGGGAGATTTATTTCAGAAATGCTAGTCTGATCTGGTAATCAGTAATCAGCCAATATAATCCACCATCTTAACGGGCTAAAGAAAAAAAAAAATCACATAATTGTCAATGCAGTAAAGCATCTGATAAAATTCAACACCCATTCATGATAAAAATTCATGAAAAACAGGAAGAGAGGGGAACTTCCTGAACTTGATAAAGACTATGAAACACAGGTGTTTCTTAATGGTACAGGTAGCATACTTAATGGTGAAAGATTGAATGCTTTCCCCCTAAAATTGGACTAAGGCAAGGATATCAGCTCTGAGCACTCTATTTCAAGATAGTACTGGATGTTCTAACCAGTGCAATAAGGCAATAAAAGGTAACTGGCATACCGACCAGAAATAAATAAAACTGGCCCTTTTTACAGATAGAAATTCCCAAGGAATCAATCAAAAACCCCTAAAACTAATAAGCAAGGTTATAAGATATAAGATAAACATCTAAAAAGCAATTATATTTCTATATACTAGTATGAATATGTGGACACCAAGATTAAAAGCAATATACCTTTTTAAATTACTCAAAAAAAAAGGGAAATACTTTGGTGTAAATCTAACAAAACATGAACTTGAATTGTATGTTGAAAACACAATGCTGATGACAAATCAAAGCTTTACATAAATACATACTATGTTCATGCATTGGAAGACTCAACACAGTAAAGATGCAAATTCTCCCCGGATTGATATAGAAGTTTAACACAATTGCTATCAAAATTCCAACAAGATTTTTTGTAGGTTGAGAAAAAAAATTCTAAAATATGGAAATATATAGGAGTTGGAATAGCTAAAACAATTTTGAAAAAGAAGAATAAACTGGGAGAAATTAGTCTACCTGATTTCAGAACTCAATAGCTACTATAATCAAGACTATAGTATTGGTGGAGAGATAGACACATAAATCAATAGAAGAGAATAGAAAACCTGGATATAGAGCCACACAAATAGGCCCAAATGATTTTTGACAAAGATCAAAAGCAATTCAATGGAAGAGAGACAGCCTTTTCAACAAATGGTGCTAGAACAATTGGAGGTTCCTAGGAGAAAAAAAAACCTTGACCAAAGTCTCACATCTTATACAAAAATTAACTCCAAATGGATCACGGACTTAAATGTAAAATGTAAAATGATAAAACTTTTAGAAAAAAATAGGAGAAAATCTTTAGGACCTAGGGCTAGGCAAAGAGTTCTCAGACTTGACACCATAACAAGATCCAAAAAGGGAAAAACTCAAGATATACAAACAGCTCATACAACTCAACAACAAAAAATAACCCAATCAAAAAATGGGCAGAAGACCTAAATAGACATTTCTCCAAAGAAGAAATACAAACGGCCAATAGGCACACGAAAAGATGGTCAACATCACTAATTATTAGAGAAATGCAAATCAAAACTACAATGAGGTATCACTTCATACCAGTCAGAATGGCCATCATTAAAACTATATAAATAACAAATGCTGGAGAGGGTGTGGAGAAAAAGGAACTCTCTTACACTCTTGGTGAGAATGTAAGTTGGTACAGCCACTACGAGAATAGTATGAAGGTTCCTCAGAAAACTAAAAATAGAATTACCATATGATCCGGCAATCCCACTCCTGGGCATATATTCAGACAAAACTCTAATCCAGAAAGATACATGCACCCCTATGTTCATAGCAGCACTATTCACAATAGTCAAGACATGGAAACAACCTAAATGTCCATCAACAGATGAATGGAATAAGGAGATGTGGTACATATATACAATGGAATACTACTCAGCCATAAAAAAGAATGAAATAATGCCATCTGCAGCAAAATGGATGCAACTAGAGATGATCATACTAAGTGAACTCAGAAAGACAAATACCATATGCTATCACTTACATGTGGAATCTAAAATATGACACAAATGAACCTACCTACGAAACAGAAACAGACTCACAGACATAGAGAACTTGTAGTTGCCAAGAGGGAGGGGGATGGGGGCAAGATGGAGATGTAAGCTATTATATATGGAACAGATAAACAACAAGGTCCTACTGTATAGCACAGGGAATGATATTCAGTATCCTATGATAAACCATAATGAAAAAGAATATAAAAAAAGTGTATATATGTGTATAACTGAGTCACTTTGCTGTACACCAGAATTTAACACAACATTGTAAATCAATTATACTTCAATTTAAAAGAAGAAAAATATTTTTATTTTTATTTTTTTTTTTTTTTTTCGTACGCGGGCCTCTCACTGTTGTGGCCTCTCCCATTGCGGAGCACAGGCTCTGGACGCGCAGGCTCAGCGGCCACGGCTCACCGGCCCAGCGGCTCCGTGGCATGTGGGATCTTCCCAGACCAGGGCATGAACCCGTGTCCCCTGCATCGGCAGGCGGACTCCCAACCACTGCGCCACCAGGGAAGCCCAAGAAAAATAATTTTAAGGGAAAAATTTACAAATTGGACACTGAAAAAATTCAAAACTATTGCTCTGCAAACTCTGTTAAGGGAATGAAAAGACAAGCTATAGACCAGGAGAAAATATTTGCAAACCACATATCTGACAAAGGACTAGTAGGTGTAATATGTAAAGAACTCTCAAAACTCAACAGTACCAAAGCAAACAATCCTATTCAAACATGGGCAAAAGACATGAAGAGACATTTTACCAAAGATATACAGGTGGCAAATAAACATATGAAAAGATGTGCTTGTTAAATGAAACTATCCTATGATATCTTATACCAGATACACACAGACACACACACACACACAATCCAGATGGTTAGAGACCTAAAGGTTTATATCCTCTCTTCTGTAACCCCATAGTGCCTCTACATTGTCTATGTTGTAGTGAAATAAAAGGGTGTACTATTTCCCTTAGTTATTTCTCTATTTCATGCTAATGAGAAAAAAATAGGATCATACGTAAAAAGAAATACAAACCAGCATCTCCTTCAACCTTCTTTTTCTTCACCCGCTTAATCCTCTTCTTTAGTACCTTCATGAGAAAGTTAGCAAATTTATTGTTTTCTCCAAGGGCTGCTTGGAAACCAGCATAGAGTGCCTTTTCTTGGTCCTGGACCTTGGCGACTTCATTCTTTTTCTCTTCCATCTCTTTAAGAGTTTCATTTATTTTCCACTAAACGAACAAAAAATAAGAACAAATGACAAATATTTCTGATAAACCAGGTTCAGAGAACAATGTACATTACAATGTAAGGTTACAGCCTACAAACATTTTTGAAGCTTCTTAATAGAAGTTTACATTTCTGATGTTTCTGAATGCAGAGTCATTCATTTATTTGATTAAAATTTTATAATTCTTTTGTAAAAATCAGTTAAGTTCAGAATCAGATAAGATCGATTCTTTGACGTCTAACTTCCTCAAGAAATTAAATTAGGTAAATTGAAATTTTTACTGATATGTGGATATCAGTTAGTATTCTTCCATGTGTGGTCTCAAAAAAGTTTTTTTTCATATCAATACAAGATAACTAAAACAAAAAGGCACATCTGCTCTTAGTGAAACTGATATACCTAAAAACTGACATCACTACTGAGTATGTATTATCTAATACAATCCTTCTTCTTTTAAGACAAAGATAGATGGTCTAATTAATCTTTTTAAATTTAACATATATGTAACAAATAAACTTAATTTCCTGTGCTATTCAATTATTTATTACTCTAAAACTAGCTATAATATTTAAGAAATTTACCAACTTCTTTTCCAAGTATGTTCATTCATAAGGATAATATATAACCAAAACTCAACTTCACATGATAGCTACTGACAACAAAAACAGACTTTTAATTAGGTAAACTAAACATAAGGGTCACTTTTGAAAAATTTATTCTCCTACCTTACAAAATATCAGATCAAATTCATTAAAAAGTATGATTCACTTCTCCCTGAGCACGGTTACCAAAAACAGAGAGCAAACAGGAATAACGGGGAAAAGGAGGAGGAAGAGAAGACAAAAAAGAGATGTGGACTAGAACAAGGGGGGAAATTAAGTTGAGAAGAAGAAAGAAAAGAAGAATCAAGTCCCCTCCATAACTAAGGCTGTAGCCAGCTAGCACTCTTCTGCCCATTCATACTTGCATGTCCTGTTCCTCTTTGTCTAATGAATTAACACGCTCTTGAAGTATGTTCTCCTGTTTCTCAAAATTCTTCAGGAGAAGCATTTCTTGAAATAATGTGACATGGTGCAGGTCAGATAATTTCATCTGAGTATCTAGTTTCAGTTTCTGATGTCTCAGGAGACGGAGTTCTGCATCAAAAGTGACAATCAGTTCTTTGATCTGAGGTGGAAAAAGATTTGAGGGTATGTTAGAAGTTTAAAACAGGTACATGCATTTTAAAAACTATCCAACAATACTGATTTGTTTGGGTAAAAGCATTTTCTTATTATGCCCTTATTATGGATGGAGAATTACAACGGTGGGTGGGTGGGGCACATGGGTGTGTATACAGTCTCATAATTTAATTTATGTACATTGAATACCATTGATGAACTGGTTTATTAAGTGGTAGGTATTCTGTAACTGCAGTCCTTCGAACTGTTTCTTCACCATTGATTAAACCATTGATCAAGAATGTCCTTAGGGCTCCCCTGGTGGCGCAGTGGTTGAGAGTCTGCTTGCCGATGCAGGGGACATGGGTTCGTGCCCTGGTCTGGGGGGATCCCACATGCCGCGGAGCGGCTGGGCCCATGAGCCATGGCCGCTGAGCCTGCGCATCCGGAGCCTGTGCTCCGCAACGGGAGAGGCCACAACAGTGAGAGGCCTGTGTACCACAAAAGAAAAAAAGAATGTCCTTCTTGCTGGTTTAAATCAGAGACTGTGAGCTCTTTCTGGGTAGTATTGTGTCTGTCTCCACTCTATCCCCATGGTATCTCTACACTGCCCTTCACACAGTAAGCACTAAAATAATACTTTCCTCACCTTCTTATTTTGAAAAGTTTCAAATCTACAGAACAGTAAATATTTTTAAACTGATAAATATAATTGCGGAGCCACAAGAAACCTGTACAATCTTCTTGGTTTATTTACAGATGAAGAAATTGAGACTAAAAGTGACTTCCCTGAGATCAAATTTGTTACAGAGCTTGGATAAGAACCCAAATATCGGGCTTCCCTGGTGACGCAGTGGTTGAGAATCTGCCTGCCAATGCAGGGGACACGGGTTCAAGCCCTGGTCTGGGAAGATCCCACATGCCGTGGAGCAGCTAGGCCCGTGAGCCACAACTACTGAGCCTACGCTTCTGGAGCCTGTGCTCCGCAACAAGAGAGGCCGCGATAGTGAGAGGCCCGCATACCACGATGAAGAGTGGCCCCCGCTTGCTGCAACTAGAGAAAGCCCTCGCACAGAAACGAAGACCCAACACAGACAAAAATTAAAATAAAAAAAATAATAAAAAAATAAAAAAAGAACCCAAATATCTCATGTCCTGGTCTAGACTTTATTCCACTGCAATTTCAAATGACTTTAAATCCTCAATTTTACTTTGATTTTGACACAGCGTCTCCCTTGCCCCATCACAAAGGAGATGAAGAGATCAACAGAGAGCCCAAAGAGCTGATTCTCCCAATGAAACTAGTACACCAGGAAAAAGACAAACCATTCCATGTTTTTCATTAGGCTGTACTTGAATGGGGAGCCTCAACTATCAAATGCCTACAATGAGTGAGGGCTCAGCCTGGGGCTGAGAAAGAGGAAGATATCTGTGGGTTTGGGTCTGTGAAACTGCTGGAGAATTTCAGAGAGCTAAAAAGCAAAAACAAAAAAACCCAACAAACCAAGGAGAAGAAAAATTAAACTTTTAATGTATGCCTGTAGACTAAGTGGGTTCCACTTTAATGCTTGTTCAACAAATTTGAATTATTTTTAACTTTCTTTGGAGGAAGCACTATGTTTTCTTCAGTGCAACACCATTCTGCAACTATACCACATAGGTGTCCAAGGTTGTAAGGGTTATGCTTGTTTTATTCTCACTATCCCTCATAGCTTGTAAGCTGTATAGGATAGAGAATGTGTATGACTTGACAATTGTTTCATCCCTACTACCTAGCTAGCACTGTTTCTGCACATAGAATGTCCAATAAATATTTGTTAAATTAATAGTTAAAATTAAATCAATTAAAACTTTTTACTGAATATCTACTATATGTCTTGCATTGTCCTAGACACTTCAGGGGAATCCTAGAATTGTAACTAATGAAACAGAGACTAAAAAAAAAATAGAAAAAAATCAATGAAACTAAAGCTGGTTCTTTGAAAAGACAAACAAAATTGATAAACCTTTATCCAAACTCACCAAGAAAAAAAGGCAGAGGGCCCAAACGAATAAAATCAGAAATGAAAAAGGGAAGTTAAAACTGACACCACAGAAATACAAAAGGTCATAGGAGACTACTACTAACAGCTATATAACAACAAAATGGACAACCTAGAAGAAATGGACAAATTCTTAGAAATGTACAATCTCCCAAAACGAAACCAGGAAGAAATAGAAAATTGAACAGACCAATTACCAGTACTGAAATTGAATCAGTGTTTTTAAAAACTCCCAACAAACGAAAGTCCAGGACCAGAGAGCTTCACAGATGAATTCTACCAAACATTTAGAGAAGTGTTAACAGCTATCCTTCTAAAACTATTCCAAAAACATTGCAGAGGAAGGAACACTTCCAAACTCATTCTGTGAGTCCAGTATCACCCTCATACCAAAACCAGGCAAAGATATCACACAAAAAAGAACATTACAGGCCAATGTCACTGATGAACATACATGCAAAAGTCCTTAACAAAATATTAGCAAACTGATTCCAGCAATACATTAAATAATCATACAGTATGATCAAGTGGGATTTATTCCAAGGATGCAAGGATAATTCAATATCCACAAATCAATGTGATATACCACATTAACAAATTGAAAAATAAAAAACAGATGATTATCTCAATAGATGCAGAAAAACTTTTGACAAAATTCAACATCCATTTACGATAAAAACTCTCCAGAAAGTGAGCATAGAGGGAACATACCTCAACATAATAAAGGCCATATATGACAAACCCATAGCTAACACATTATTGACTGGGGGATCTTTGCAGAAACTAATGCCTGTGGCCATAATATGCCTCTGGTCAAAAATGTGTTAAAGGTGAAAAGCTAAAAGCATTTCCTCTAAGATCAGGAAGAGGACAAGGATGCCCACTCTTGCCACTTTTATTCAACATAGTATTGGAAGTCCTACCCACAGCAATCAGACAAGAAAAAGAAATAAAAGGAATCCAAATTGGAAAAGAAGAAGCAAAACTGTCCTTGTTTGCAGATGACATGATACTATGCATAGAAAATCCTAAAGACACCACCAGAAAACTACTAGAGCTCATCCATGAATTTAGTAAAGTTGCAGGATACAAAATTAATATACAGAAATCTGTTTCATTTCTATACACTAACAAGGAACTAGCAGAAAGAGAAATTAAGGAAACAATCCCATTTATCATCACATCAAAAAGAATAAAATACCTAGAAATAAATCTACCTAGGGAGGTAAAAGACCTATACTTGGAAAACTATAAGAAACTGATAAAAGAAATTGAAGATCACACAAACAGATGGCAAGATATACTGTGTTCTTGGATTGGAAGAATCAATATTGTTAAAATTACCATACTACCCAAGGCAATCTATAGATTCAATGCAATCCCTATCAAAATACCAATAGCATTTTTCACAGAACTAGAACAAAAACATTTTTGTGTGAAAACACAAAAGACCTCAAATAGCCAAAATAATCTCAAGTAAGAAAAATGGAGCTGGAGGAATTATGCTCCTTGACTTCAAGACCATACTACAAAGCTACAATGATCAAAACAGTATGATACTGGCACAAAAACAGACACATCAATCAGTGAAACAGAATAGAGAGCCCAGAAATAAACTCATGCACCTATGGTCAATTAATCTATGACAAAGGAGGCAAAAATATACAATGGAGAAAAGACAGCCCCTTCAATAAGTGGTTCTGGGAAAATAGGACAGCTACATGTAAAAGAATAAACTTAGAACATCCTCTAACACCATACACAAAAATAAACTCAAAATGGATTAAAGACCTAAATGTAAAGCTGGGAAACCATAAAATTCCTGGAGAAAAACATAAGCAGAACATTCTTTGACATAAATCATAGCAATTTTTTTTGGATCTGTCTCCTAAAGCAAACAAAAGCAAAAATAAACAAATGAGACCTAATTAAACTTAAAAGTTTTCAGACAGCAAAGGGAACCATCAACAAAATGAAAAGACAATCTACTGAATGGGAGAAAATACTGGCAAGTGATATGACTGACAAGGGGTTAATATCCCACATATATAAACAGCTCATACAATTCAACATCAAAAAACAAACAAACAGTCTGATTAAAAAATGGGCAGAAGACCTGAATAGACATTTTTTCCAAAGAAGAAACGCAGGTGGCCAAAAGGAACATGAAAAGATGCTCAACATAGCCAGTCATTAGGGAAATGCAAATCAAAACCACAATGAGATAATCACCTCACACCTGTCAGAATGGCTATCATTAAAACACACACACACACAAATAACAAATTTTGGCAAGAATGTGGAGAAAAGGGAACACTCACACACTGTTGTTGGGAATGTAAATTGGTGTAGCCCTGTGGAAAACAGTAGGGAGGTTTCTCAAAAAACTGAAAATAGAACTACCTTATGACCCAGCAATTCCACTCCTGGGTATATATCCAAAAAACCCAAAAACACTAATTCAAAAAGATATGTGCACCCCAATGTTCACAGCAGCATTATTTACAAGATATTGCAAAGATATGGAAGCAACCTAGGTGTCCATCAACAGATGAATGGAAAAATATGTGGTACATATATACAATGGAATATTACTCAGCCATAAAAAAGAATGAAAATTTGCCATTTGCAACAACATGGATGGACCTGGGGGATATTTTGGGTAGTGAAGTAAGTCATCCAGGTTAAGACAAATATTATATGTTAGCAGTTATATGCGGAATCTAAAAAAAAATAAAACTAGTGAATATAACAAAAAGAAAGAGACTCACAGATATAGAGAACAAACTAGTGGTTACCAGTGGGAAGAGGGAAGGAGGGAGGAACAATATAAGGGTAGGGGATTAACAGGTACAAACTATTATGTATAAAATAAGCTGCAATGAACTAACACACCATTGTAAAGCAATTATACTCCAATAAAGATGTTAAAAAAAATAAGCTACAATGATATATTGTACAACACAGCATATTTTATAATAACTACAAATGGAGTATAACCTTTAAAAATTGTAGATCACTATATTATACATGTGTAACATGTAATATTGTACATCGACTATACTTCAATTAAAAATTTGTAAGACAAAACTAACACATATAAAACAGCAAGAAAAATAAGTACAAAACCTAAGATGCTGATTATAAGTGCAAATGGAGTTTAGAAGAAAGGAGAGTATGTAGTGTGGGCAGAAGATTCTGGAGAAGGCTTGGAAGTGAGCTGAGTTTTGAATGATGACAACTTTGGAAGAAGTCATTGTAGGTAGAAGGAAATAGCGAAGAAAAAAGCACAGATATGAAACTCAGAAGTGGGGTGGTAAGTGTGGAGAAACAGAAAGAGTGAGAAAATAGCGCTGGAAGAAGTAGGGATAATGGGTGAAGAATAAGTTTGGGGAGTAATAGGTGCTGTTTTCAGACACACTGAGGAAGGGGACTCTATACGGCTGGCAGGAGGGAACTTCCATCCAGGAAAGGACCTTTTCCTTCCATATTCAGAGCACCTCCTGCACACAACTGGCCCCAGCCTGGTCCTGATTTTCTTACAAATAAAAATATTTGCCATTCCAGCTCCAGAATAATTCTGAAGCTAGTCATTACCATGAACACTCTCACTAAAGGGGCAAATCACACATTAGAGAAAGAGCAGGGGGTGAAAAGCAGAGGGTGCCCCGTTTTCACCGGAAGGTTTTTAGTTATGCTCCATCCATCATCTGAAGGCTGCTTCATCACTTCTCCTTTACCATGACTTTAGTTAGATACCAATTAACATGGATTTGCCCTTAATTCTTAGCTTTCCAAAAAGAAAAAAGTTGAAAAGCTCCAAAGTTCTGAGCAGAGCACAATGATTTTCAGAAGACCAGGGATGGGGAGAAAGCCAAGCCATCGGTGAGTTGTGGGCTGGTCAGGGTTTGGGGAAGATTAAGGTAGAGAAATTAAAAATAATTTTAATTATTTTAAATTAAATTATAATTTAATTTTAATTATCCTGCTCTTCTCTCTTTCAGCTTTAAATAAGCAGTCTCATTTCTTACCCTGTTGATCAAATACTGTTGCATGTACAAGTGTTTAATCTCATCCCTCTTCATGATCTCCAGCTCCACTTCAGTTGGATCTGTTCTTTCAAATTCCATGAACTTTGGAATATCTAGATTGAATGCTGATGCTTTTGATGATCTAGACAATGAATCACTTGTCGTCAAATCCCCATCCTTTCCAGAAGAGAGTCTGAGGAAGCTTCCAGCTGAGCCTGCAGACGCTGCCTTTTCCACTCGAGGGGCCGTTTCAGCCTGATTTTTCATCTGCTGCCGCTTAAAAGCTAGGAGGGTTTCCTCATCATACTGAAATCTCTTTTCTGGAACTTCTTCTGGGTATATCTGAGGGATTTGGGGAATGGGGATGTGCTTGGATACGTGAAGAGTCGACTGAATGTTCTTCAGTTCTTGCACCAGGCACTGTATTTCCTCGATGACAGCCGCTTTAAGGTCTCGAAGAGAGACAATGCACTTGTTCATGTGCATTTTCTTTGCATAGGCCTGATAAAAAGAACAGGAAGAAAGCAAAATGACAACCTGCTCACAAAGGGCGGCTTGAAATACAATTTGCTTTTGTCCCTTGACTGGAATGCCTAGCAAAAATTCAAGATAAAAATTTATCTGATCATTCCTGTTCGCTACTAAGTTATTTTCTCTAGTTTTTAGGCTTTTCCCCATTTCACCTCTCCATAAGGGGAAGACAGTCTGGATGTGACCTCTGGTGTCCCCCAGCTGGCTTCTAGGGCTGAGCTCCCCCATCCTCCTTCCACCACTCAATGGAAGTCCTTCCTGAGCCCTGTACTCAGCCAGATCCCAGGGAAGGGAAGGCCATTCTTTGGTCAGGAGCACACAGTAACCATCCTTCCCTGATGAAAACTCAAATCCTATTGGCTTAGACTCACTTAGGGTTGCCCATCTCGGGCCACTTTAGCCTGTTGTCATTCTGTATTTTGGCCACATTCTTTCTGTTACTCCTTGTGCAGACAAGGTAACGATCCTGAATTCCAGTACCATGTCACACTAAGAGGTTCCTGGACTCTTCCTTGGTTCCTTCTCCACTCATCCAAGCCCAGCTATGCCCCTGCCTCCAGTCACAGGTGCCAAACAGGCCCACTTCTCCCTCACTGCCAGCTCTTTCCCTAGGCTGTGTTTCCTAAGTGCCCTGACCAGAGCCTCCAGTCACATGCAACCCTGCTCCTGGTGTGCAGTTAGGCAACTAGACAGCCCAAAGGCTGTTAAGAGTAACTTTGCAGGGGCTTCCCTGGTGGCTCAGTGGTTGAGAGTCCGCCTGTCGATGCAGGGGACACGGGTTCGTGCCCTGGTTCGGGAAGATCCCACATGCCACGGAGCGGCTGGGCCCGTGAGCCATGGCCGCTGAGCCTGGTGTGCGGAGCCTGTGCTCCGCAACGGGAGAGGCCACAACAGTGAGAGGCCCGCATAATGCAAAAAAAAAAAAAAAAAAAAAAGAGTAACTTTGCATAAATATACAGGTTAAGAAAAATAAAAGATCGAAAGGCATTTCTTCAAGTCGTCTTACAAAACTTACCTGTATATTTACTATCTACTGTAACAAAATAGAGGAGATGTTTTACATACTTAAGAACAAACCTTTAAAGCATTAGGGTTTAAACTCAAAATCCAGCCCTTGGGTGAGTGGGGGACCACTTCTGAAGTACCTGGAGGACCGAGAATTAAGTGGAGAACAAATCCAAACCAGCCTGGTGGCTGTAAGGCCTACCTCTTTTAGGAGCCCAATTTACATACCAAGCCTCTCTTTCTAATTTTCCAAATACCACACACCTAAACACTAGCCACGGATGGGGGAGGTGGGGGAGGAGGTGGTGGTGGGGGGAATGTATAATACACAACTTCTAAAATGCTTGATACTTTTCAGTGACTTTGAACTTAACCATGATAAGCATGACTGTTTATTGACTTTGACCATTACTTTAACCCTATGAAGAAGACTAGACATGTCTTGTATTACTGTTGTTCATTGGCAGTAATACCTTTTTTTGTTTAAACAGACAATACAACTGAGGCTTAGGGAGAGTTACATGACTATCCAAGTTCATATAACTATTAAGTGGCAGAGACTGGAACGGAACTCTGATCTTCTGACCAGTAGAATTGTGTGCTTTGCATTATTTAATGCTGTCATTTTAATAAAATAGATTTCAGTACAATGCAGTTCCATTCAAGACATCACACCTGTCCATCACCTCTACCTGGACTATGAAATTTCAGGTGGGATGACTGGCAAATTGTGATCAAAAGAACATTTGTCTATGACAATGGATGAAACATGACAGTTGAAACAAGAATTGCCTTAGACAAACAGATAGAAAAACAATCCAAACGGTCACTAATAAAATGTTCAAGATGTCCATTTGATCAGAAAGTTATAGGTATGAGCTATGAAAATTTACTTGTGGCTATGAATCGCCATACCAGGATCTTTGTAGTGCTGGCATGTACAGCATCTTTGGTGAAACAGAAAAGACGCTCCTTCCTCAAGACACTTTATACTCCCATTTGTCAGAAAATTATAAAATATTCAAACATGCTCTATCTGTGGTATGATTGGCACTCTTTTCAATGTGATGCCTTGAAATGGGCAACCTGCACAGCCATACTAGGTGGCCGTATACAAAATTCTCCTCAAAATGGTAGTTCAGATGCCTTCTGAGCCTCTAAGTGTGAAAAGTCACTTGTCAATTCAAAGCAAGGAATTACTATGACAGGGAGAGGAAACTTTAGGATGAAAACAGGTATGAGAAATCAGGATGATTAGAAGCAGTTTGGGGAAATGCAGAGAGAATCAAAAAGGAACATAGTAATTGCTCAGTATTGAGTCACCTACAAAAGTTTGGAAGTCCTTCAAACAAAGGCTAAATACAGTGGTCTATTTTCCTAAGTCTTGGTGGTCCACAGCAGCCAAAAACAATAGCCAACAAGGATGTGTTTGAATTTCAGAGATTCAAAGTTTATAAAATATAATGCCTTCACTCATGAAACTGGTATTGAACCAAGTAATTAATTTGAAGGCTGGTTCTGCCATGTTAACTAAATAGTCATGAATAAATCTCTTATCTTTGGGACTCAATTACCTCATTTGTAAAAAGGGGCATTATTCTAGATAATTATGAAGGCCTTTTCCAATTCTAAGTTTCTATGACTATATATCTTTATGGACCAGCTAACAAAATAGGTGGTTTCAGCAGAATTCAATTGGAAAAAAAAAAAAAAATCCAGGGTGTGTGCCTCATTGTCATGAAAGCTATGGGTAAATACCATAGAGTCAAGGTATCCCAGTTCCTCTTCCTTCTTCGCAGCATTTACTCTCATGTGTTCAGGTATCTTATAGTCTGGGGCTGTCTTCAAATTGAAGTCTCCCATATACAACTGGGCCTCTTTGATGGCTTGAACATCTTTGGGATCTTCATAGTCATCATCAGGTTTACTCTTGTACCTATCAGAAAAACAGAAAACTCAGCCATAAACGTGACAATAAACTCTAATTTGTCTACTTTAGGCATATAGTCAAATTTGATCATGAAGCAAAAGCATAATTCTGAGTCTGTGGTGCTGCCTTTTCCTATAGAGCCCAAGATTTTTTTTATGTTAATGGCTATTTTTAAAGCAACTCAAGCAAAATAATAAGTAATAAATAAAAACTAATCAACTAGATGGTGCTGAAATAATCTGAATCATTCTTAGGCTTTGATTAACTTCAAAGTAATTTAGATCAACACTGTTATTTATTCCCTCAATAGAAATTACGCTTTGGATACAGGTTTGTTGGGGTTTTTTTTAATCACTAAAATGTTAAAGTTTTTAAAAAACATAAACAATTGTCATAAAGTTTGTCATAACATTTTCAAAAAAAGGCATGTGATTCAAAATGATAGCATGAGTATATATGTATTTACCTCCCTCTCTTTTCTCACATTCCATGGAAATGGCACTGTGGGGTGTCAAAGGAAGTAAATCACTAGGAAAGCTGAGAATGGGATAGAAAACTATGAGCAAACTAGTGATAGAGATACATTTCTAGAAGACAGAAAGAAGATGAAATTGTATTAATGGATAAACAAGACCAATGAAAACTCTAGTCCCAGATACCCCCAGGAAAAGGCTATAAAGAGAATTGGATTGGGTCTTCTTGATAGAGTTCCTAGGAGGCTCCAAGCAAAGATGGAGCAGGTATGGAGCAGGGAATGCTAGAAATTATTTGGTAAAATTAATTAGAGCATTGAAAAGGAATGCCTGAACCAGTTGAGCCCTCCCAGCTTTCCCATCTACACACATGCAAGGCAGTAGCAACCTTATACATAAACTAAAACTGAAGTACTAATCTCTACAGAAACTGACCTCTCTGCTTGGGAAATACTAAGGTAGTTATGTTATGGGTTGGCACCCCACTGGAGGGGATCTTCATTGGGAGACCCTAACCTACCTAATTCTTTAAAGTGAAGCCTGTCTGTCAACATGAGCATATAGCTTCAGTCAGCCCTTTAGGGGAAAGCAAACATGCGTATAGCAAAGGAAACACATGCCATCTAATGTATTAACTGACAATTGTTCATTTGTGTATAACAGCACTAAAAGGAAAGATTAATATTTTTAATGAAAGGAAAGGAAAGAAAGGAAAGGAAGGAAAGGAAGAAACAAAATACTTCTGCTCTTGCCATGTGAGAGAAACACAGCCCATAATTATCCTCATGCTACAAATAACTAGAATTGAACAAAAATATATAAAACAACTATGTTCAGACATTGAATGATAAGCAGCACAGGACTGTAATTCCTGAGAAAAGTGAAACAAAATAAATAATCCTTACTGTCTCCTAGTTTCTGCATGGAGGAAATTACCATACTATGGAGTAGGGTTGGAATCCCAGAAATCAGATTTCACAGAGGCCAGAATGGCTAGAATTTTGTGGTAAAGACTATCAGAGCTACACAAAGAAATCTATATAGGGCTCTCTTGAGTTTTTGGCTAAGTATTAATTTGTACACTTGTAATGTGAAACACCATGAAGGTGAACAAAGAACATCTGGGGAAAGTCAAATACTGGGAAGCTGTAAGACAACTAATTCTCATAGTTTACACATGGCTGGGACTCACTTATGATCCCACCAGCTAAAGAGACCTTGTTAAATGTAGAAGACATTCAGTAGAAACCCCAAAAGAGTCATGCCTTCACAGTAGGAGAAACAGAAGATTTAGACAACATTATCAATCACCTTGTCCTCATTGACACGTATGGAACAGTACACCCAAGAATACAAGAATACACACTCTTTTTCAAGCACACATTGAACTTTAACTAAGAGACTATATGCAGGCCTATACAATTTCCAATAAATTTAAAAGAATTTAAATCACACAGACTATTTTGTATGACCACAAAAAATTAAATTAGAAATCAAACAGAAAGATATTTTTTAAACCTCAAAATATTTGGAAACTAAACAGCATATTTTAAAATAAACCACAAGTCAAGGAAGAAATCACAAGAGATACTAGAAAATATTTTGGACTGAAGAATAATGAAAATATATCAAAACTAGTGGAATGCAGCACAGGGCTTAGAGGGAAAATTTTACTTTAAATACTTACATTAGAAGAAAAGTATAAAATCAAGGTTTACACCTTAAACTTAAACCTCAACAAGAAAGGAGTTAATTAAACCCAATTAAACTAGAATGAAGGAAATGATATAGAACAGAAATCAATGACATAGAAATCAGACAAACAATATATATTTTTTAATCTATAACCAAAAGCCAGTTGCTTAAAAAAATTAATAAAATTGATAAACCTCTCACTGGAATGATCAAGAAAGAGAGAAGATACAAATTAACTATGTCAAAAATAAAAGAGGACAACACAACAGATACTACAGAAATTAAAATAATAATAAGGGAATAGTATTGTATGAACTATATTATGCCAATAAATCTGATGAAATGCACAAATTCCTTGAAAGACACAAATTACCAAAACTGACCCAAGAAGAAATGGAAGATCTGAATAGCACTATAATAATTTAAAGTTTGAGTTTATAATTTATAACCCTCCTTCAAAGAATACTCCAGGTCCAGATGGCTTTACTGATAAATATTATCAAATATTTAAGGAAGAAATAATACCAAGCCTAAACAAAGTCTTTTAGAAAATAGAAAAGAAAAACTTCAACTCTTTTTATGAAACCACTGTCATCCTGATAACAACCCAGAGAAGATATTGCATAAAAATAAAACTAGAGAACAATATTCTTCATTAATAAGATACAAAAGTCCTTAACAAATTACTAGCAAATCAAATCCAGCAAAACATTTTTTGAAAATATCAAGTCTATTTTATTTTTCTGTTTCATTGAGATATAATTGACGTACAATATTGTATTAGTTTAAGGTATACAACATAGTGATTTGATATGTGTATATACTGCAAAACATTTACCACAATAAATTTAGTTAACATCTATTACCACACACTGTTACAATTTTTTCCTTATGCTGAGAATTATTAAGATTGACTCTCTCAGCTCAAATACACAAAACAGTATTGTTAATAGTCACCATGCGGTAAGTTACATTCCCAGAACTTATTTCTTATAACTGCAAGTTTGTATTTTTGACCACTTTTACCCATTGCTCCCATCCCCACCTAACACCCCTTGCCTCTAGCAACCACCAATCTGTTCTGTTTCAATAAGGTCAGATTTTTTTAGATTCTACATACAAGTGAGATCATATAGTATTTATCTTTCTCTGTCAAACTTGTTTCACTTAGTATAATGCCCTCAAGGTCCATTTGTGTTGTCACAAATGGACTGCTTTCTTTTTTTATAGCTAAATAATATTCTGTTGTACAGTATATATGTGCTACAACTTTTTAAAATCCATTCATCCATCAGTGGAGATTTAGGTTGTTTTCCTGTCTTGGCTATTACGAATACAATGAATATGGGGGTACAGATATCTCTAATGACTTTATCTCCCTTGTATATATAACCAGGAGTGGAATTGCTGGATTATACGGTAGTTCTATTTTTAATTTTTTGAGGAATCCCCACACTGTTTTCCATAATGGCTACACCAACTTATGTTCCCACCGACAGTGCACAAGGATTCTCTTTTCTCCACATCCTCACCAACACTTGTTATCTCTTGTCCTTTGGATGACAGACATTCTAACAGGTGTGAAATGGTATTTCATTGTGGGTTTGATTCGCATTTCCCTGATGATTAGTGATGCTGAACACTTTCACATACCTGTTGGCCATCTGTATGCCTTCTTTGGAAAAATGTCTATTCAGTTCCTCTGTCCATTTTTAAAAAATTTTATTTGCTATTGAGTTGTACGAGTTCTTTATACATTTTGGATATTAACTCCTTATCAGATATATGATTGCAAATATATTCTCCCATTCCATGAGTTGCCTTTTCATTTTGTTGATGGTTTCCTTTGATGTACAGAAGCTTTTTAGTTTAATGTAGTACAGTTATTTACTTCTTGTTTTTATTGCCTTTGATGTTAAATCCAAAAAAAATCATTGCAAGGCTGATGTCATGGAGCTTACCACCTATTTTTGTCTAGAGGTTTATGGTTTCAGGTCTTACATTCAAGTCTTTAATCGATTTTAAGTTTATTTTTTTGTATAGTGTGAGATAGTGGTCCAGTTTACCCAACCCCATTTATTGAAGAGACTCTCTTTCCTCATTGCATATTCTTGGCTCCTTTGTCATAAACTGACCATATATGCATGGGTTTATTTCTGAGCTATCTATTCTATTTTATTAGCCTATATATCTCTTCTTATGCCAACACCATACTATTTTGATTGCTACAGCTTTGTAATATAGTTTTGAAATCAGGGAGTGTGATACCTCCAGCTTTGATCTTCTTTCTCAAGATTGCTTTGGTTTTTCGGGGTCTTTGGTTGTTCTGTACAATATTTAGTATTTTTTTCCATTTCTGTGGGAAATGCTATTGGCATTTTGATAGGGGTTGCACTGAATCTGTAGATTGCTTTAGATACTATGGATATTTTAACAATACTATGTCTTCTAGTCCATAAGCACAGAATATCTTTCCATTTATTTGTGTCTTCTTTAATTTCTGTCTCACTGTTCTTATACTCTTTGGTGTACAGATATTTTACCTCCTTGGTTAAATTTATTCCTTAGTATTTTATTCTTTCTGATGCAGTTGTAAATTTGATTTCTTTCTTAATTTCTCTTTCTGATAGTTCATAATTGGTGTACAGGAATGCAACTGATTTTTGTGTATTGATTTTGTATCCTGCAACTTTATTGAATTTGTTTATTAGTTCTAATGGTATTTTGGTGGAGTCTTTAAGATTTTCTTTATATAATATGACATCTGCAAACAGAGATGGCTTTACTTCTTCCTTTGGATGCCTTTTATTTCTTTTCTTGCCTAAATACTCTGGCTAGAACTTTCATTCTTATGTGGAATAGAAATAACAATAGTGAGTATCCTTGTCTTGTTCCTGACCTTAGAGGGAAAGCTTTCAGCTCTTCACCACTGAGTATAATGTTAGCTGTGGGCTTGTCATATATGGCCTTTATTATGTTGAGTTATGTTCCTGCTATATCCAGTGTGCTGTGAGTTTTTATTATGAATGGACGTTGAATTTGGTCAATGCTTTTTCTGCAGCTACTGAAATATGATTTTTATCTTTTGTTAATGTGATATGTCACACTGATTTGTGGATGTTCAATCATCCTTGCATCCCTAGAATAAATCCCACTTGATCATGGTATATTATCCCTTTAATATGTTGTTGAATACAGTTTACTAAATTTGTTGAGGATTTTTGCATCTATGTTCATCAGGGAGACTGAAGCAAAGAAGGGTATGTGCGTGTGACAGAGAGAAAGGGAGACGGAAGTAGAGCGAGCAAGACAGAGTGAGCCAGACAGTACAAAGAGCTAGTAAGCTTTTGAAATCTCCACAGATTAAATTTCCACTGATGCCTGAGCTTGGTGGAGCAGCTCACAGATGATTGAGTAACTACTGTCTAAAGTAAAGCTCATAGAAGAAGCAGAATTCAGTAGCTTCTCCTAAGGCAACACCAGGTTTAGGATTCTGGTCCAAGGTGGTGACATATGAGGTTCCTGAACTCACCATCTCCTACAGATACACCAAATCTACAGCTATTCACGGTATAATTACATCCGAAAGAAGTTCAGAAACTAGCTGAATGATTCCCACACGTTGGTGAATGAAAAAATGCACATATTGAAATGGATCTTGGCACACTCTCAGCCATTGGAGGCCATTAAGAACAAAGATGCCTTGGATAATCACAAAGGTCTAAGAGACAATGAAGATCTCAGGCCAGGCTGAAAGATAAGGCTCATCTCCCATGAGACCAGATGGCTGTACTACTGTAAACTACTGTAAAGAATCTGAAAAAAAGCTACTACACCAAGTAAGCTTAGCAACATCATCAGACTAAAGATAAATATGAGAAAAATCAATTGAGAGGAGTTCCACTTCCAGGAAGATGGAATAGACCCACATTTTTCTATTTTTTCCAGCAAGCAGAAAATAAAAACCCGGGACATTATATATAAAACAAATATAAGAAGATTCTGAAAGGTGAAAAGGAGGTAGGCCACATAAAACCTTGGGACCCAAGGAAGTATATGATGGCAAGTTCTCTGGGTTTTATTTTTGCCTTGTATATCTCAGACTTGGAGCTAAAGAAAACAGTAACTCATGTCATATGATCTGTCAATCCCACTCCTGGACATATATTTGGACAAAATATAATTCAAAAAGATACACGCACCTCTATGTTCATAGCAGCACTATTCACAATAGCTAAGACATGGAAACAACCTAAATGTCCATTGACAGATTAATAGATAAAGACGATGTTGTACACATACACAATGACATACTACTCAGCCATAAAAAGAATGAAATAATGCCATTTGCAGCAACATGGGTGGACTTAGAGATTATCATACTAAGTGAAGTTAAGTCAGAAAGAGAAAGACAAATACCATAAGGTATCCCTTAGAAGTGGAATCTAGAATATGACACAAATGAATCTATCTATGAAACAGAAACATACTCACAGACAAAGAGAACAGACTTGTGGTTGTCAAAAGGGAGGGGGCATTGGGGAGGGAGTGTGGGGTTAGCAGATGCAAACTATTATATATAGAATGGATAAACAACAAGGTCCTACTTGATAGCACAGGGAACTATATTCAATATCTGATGGTGATAAACCATAATGTCTCAAAATATAAAAAAGAATGTATATATATGTATAACTGAATCACTTTGCTATACAGCAGAAATCAACACAACATTGTAAGTCAACTATGCTTCAATTTAAAAAAGAAAAAAACAGTAACTCAGAAACACCAGTGTGTTTAGACAACAAAAGCCCAACAAAATCCTGCTCTCTCTAGCTAAAGCATCAAGAAAAGAACAGAATGGCGAGAGAAAAAACTTGTAGACACTAAACTCTCTACTCCAGCCAATACCACAGAAAAAAATATGTGGTGCTACTTCCACCCATGCCAGCAAAGGCCAAGTGGGGAGTCTAAACGTCCTCCATCATCAGGCTTTAACAAGGCAACACAACCCCAACAGAGTGGTGTTAGAGAAAGTGAGTCCTGGGAACCAGGACTTTCATCACCAGTGTGTGGAACAAACCTCCCTACCACAGTGTCAGTGGAGACCCCAAAGGGAATCTGGACTTCCACTCCTGCCTAGAAGTAACAAGGTGATCTACCCCTCCCCCTCCCTGCTGCAGTTGTGTGTGAGGAGCCCTAGTGGAGAGTAATGATTTTCACCATGCTCCACAGTAACAGTGGAAGTCAACTGGAGAGCAAAGTGGTATTAGTGGGAGCCTAGTGGAATCTGGAGCACCAACTTTTGACCAGTGAGTAGCCCCTTCCTTCCTAAGGTGTCAACTGGAGAAGAATGGGTAACCTGGACTTCTATACTCATAATAAGATGGCACTCCTCCTTATCCTGCTGAAATCAGAGAAAGCCAGCTAAAACAGAATGTATAAATAACATCCAGAGTCTCATAATACCCCAAATGTCCAGATTTCAATAAAAAATAATCTGACATACCAAGAATCAGGATGACCTCAACTTGAGTGAGAAAAGACAATTACCAGATACCAAATCCAAGATGACAGAGATGTTAGAATAATCTGACAAGTTTTCAGATTATTGCAGCCATCATAAAGTTCTTCAAAAAATCAGCCATCATAAAGTTCTTCAAAAAATCATTAGGAAGATGCTTGAAACAAGTGAAAAAATAGAAAGTTTCATAAATAAATGTAGGATAATTAAGAACCAAACAGAATCTTTAAAAGAACTGAAAAACATAACAACCAAAAAAAAAAAAAAAAAAACTTAATAGATGGGCTCAAAATCAAAATGGAGGAGACAGAGGAAAGAATCAATTAACTTGAAGATACAATAGAAATTACCCAATCTGAATAGCAGAAAGAAAAGATACTAGAAACAAACAAACAACAAACAACAACAGAAAGCAGAGTCTCAGGGATCTAATATTGGTCTCATTGGAGTCCCAGAAGGAAAGGAAAAAAAAGGACAGGTCTTCAAAATAACTATAAGAAATAATGGCTTAAAACCCTCCCAAATCTGGCAAGAGACACAGTATACAGATTCAAGAAGTTAATAAATACCAAAAAAAAAAAATTCAAAGACATACCAAGATACATCAAACTTCTGAAAACTAAAAGAAAATATATTGAGAGCAGCAAGGGAAAAATAACACCTTATATTTATGGGGAAAACAATTTGAATGTCAGCAGACTGATCATAAGAAATGATGGAGGCCAGCAGGAATTTTTCATGTTCTGAAAAAAAGAACGATAAACACAGAATTCTATGTACAGTAAGAATATCCTTCAGAAATAAAGGGGAAATCAAGCCATTCTTAGATCAAATAAAACTAAGAGAATTTGTTACCAGCATACCTACTCTAAAAGAATGGCTAGAGGAAGCTCTCTGAACAGAAATAAAATGATAGAAGGAATCTTGGAACCTCAAGAAGGAAGAAATTATGATGTTAATAGTAAAAATATGGGCAAATACACTTTTCTTCTACCATTGTCTAATTTATGTTTGATGACTGAAGAAAAAACTGTAACTGTCTGATATGGTTCTAAAATGTACATAGAAGAAATATTTATACAATTATATTACAAACAAGGGAAATGAGGAAGGGTGGGTAAAGGGACATAAAGGCAGGTAAGGTTTCTATACTTCAGTCAAGCTGATAAAATGTCAACACTAGCAGAGTGTGATTAGTCATGTATTCATAATGTAATACCTAGAGCAAACACTAAAAAGCTACACAAAATGATGCACTCAAAAACATTACAGATTAATCGTATTGGAACCCTAAAATATTCAAGTAACCACAGGAAGACAAGAAAAAGAAAAATGAAAAATACAGAATAGAAAACAAAATATAAAATAGCAGGTATAAGCCCTAAACATCGATAATTACATTAAGTGTAAATGGTCTAAATATACCCAGTGAAGAACTGAGATTGACAGAGTGAATTTAAAAACACAACCCAACTATATGCTGTCAAAAACACACTGAAGTCAAATGTAGCTATATAAGAAGATTGAAATAAAAGAATGAAAAGTTACACCATCAGTACTGAATGCTTCTCCCCTAAGATCAGGAACAAGTTGTGGACACCACCTCTCCCTATGCTATTTTGACATGGTACTGGCAGTCTTAGCCAGTGCAGTAGGAAAGGAAAAGAAAAGACGAGGCAAACAGATTGGATAAGAAGAAATAAAACTGTCTCTATTCACAGATTACATGATTGTCTACACAGAAAATGCCAAGGAACCTACAAAAATATTCTCAGAACTAATATGACAGTTCAGCAAGGTTACAGAATACCAGATAAACCTACAAAATACAATTTTATTTCTATACCATGAACACATAGGTATCAAAATTTTTAAAAATACCATTTACAATTGACCCCAAAAGTGAAATATCTGTGTGTAAATCTGACAAGATATATATAGGACTTTTATATTAAAAACAACAAAACACTGGTGAAATCAAAGGAGATCTAAGTAAATGTAGAGTCCTACCGTGTCCACGTATTAGAAGACAACATAATAAATACATCATTTCTCCCCAAACTGATATACAGGATTAAAATAATTCCTAAAGAATTTCAGCAAGATTTTTTGGGGGTGAATATATGATTTATATGGAAAGGCAAAATAACTAGAATTGCTAAAATAATTTTGAAAAAGAATAATAAGATGAAAGGAATCAGTTTACCCAATTTCAAGACTTATTACATAGCTACAGTAATCTACAGACACTACGGTATTGGCAAAGGGACAGACATATAGATTAATGGAACAGAAAGCGAACCCAGAAATAGGCCCACACAAATATGCCTAAATAATTTTTTACAAAGGTGCAAAAGCAATTCAATGGAGGAAAGAGAGCCTTTTCAACAAGTGGTGTTAGAGCAATTAGTCATCCACAGGCAAAAAAAAAAAAAAGATGAAATTACATCCAAATCCCACATTTTACACATCTTACACAAAAATGAACACCAAAATGGATCACAGACTTAAATGTAAAATGTAAAACTATAAAACCTTTAGAAGAAAAATAGGAGAAAATCTTTGGGACCTATGGCCAGGCAGAGTTCTCAGACCTGATACCAAAAACAGGATTCATAGGAAAAGAAAATTAATAAATTGTCTTCAACCTAATTAAAAACTTTTGCTCTGAAAAAGATCCTGTTAAGGGAATAAAAAGACAAGCCACAGACTAGGAGAAAATATTTGCAAATAAAATATCCAACACAGTACTCATGTCTAGAATATACAAAGAACTCTCAAAAGTTAACAGTACAAGATAAACACTGTTATCTGAACATAAGCAAAAGACATGAAGAGATATTTAACCAAAGATATAAAGGTGGAAAACAAATAAATGAAAAGATGTGCTTGTTAAATGAAAGTACCTTTAGAGACTTAAAGATGAAGACCCAAACTATAAGGTGTTAGAAGAACGTACGGGAGTAATATCTTCTTAATGTTGGGATAAAAAAGAATTTCTTAATTCTTAAAAATCACTGAATATATTAGTAAAATGAAATTCCTAGACCTGAAACTCAAGGGGTCGCTGAAGGTCCACCACAGTATCACCACCCTGAAAGAGCCACCTAACCTGACTTTAATATCTCTATCAGTTTCTATTTCTTTTAGTTGTTTATTTAAATACCAATTTCAATAAATGTAAAGATTTTAAAAGATATTTTGAGACTCGTTAAAACAAAAGATTTCAGGTAAAAAAAACTTACATTTCCTCCCATTCTTGTTTTCGCTGCTGAATTTTCAGTTGGGCCCTTTCAGCCTTTAATATAAGTTTCCTTGTTTTCTCAATTTGACTTTCCACCATAATTTCACTTAGGGTTTTAGGCCGAAATTTCTTCCCTTTTTCTATGATTGATTCTTCTGGCACACTAATACTCCCACCTGTAAAGAGAATCAACATTTTTTTTCAATCTTTTTGAAACATCAAAATAAAACTTTCAAATATTGTTTTTTAACCTGCTACATTTTAAAAACCCAAGAATATAATGAATCTGTAATATATATTATAATCTGCAGTATATATTAAGCAACTACTATGAATTAAATCCCATAAGTATTTTAGAATACCAAAATAAAGAGATCTAAATCACAATTTTTGCTCCTCCGAACCTTATTAAAAAGTTGGTGAGATAACAATTAGAGAACAAGGTAATGAATAACAGACCACTGACAGATATTGGGAAGCAGGGAAAGAGTGTCTGTAACATGATGATGGGGGAAGGGAAAGGCAAGTGAGTCCTATTTGACATGTATAATTTGAGGTGACATATACCAACTGCAGTGGTCTGTGACCAATCAAAAAACTAGTCAGAAACACACAAGTGTAGAATTTAAAAATTATGGGCTTTATCACAGACACATGAAAAAATGCTCAACATCACTAGTCATTAGGGAAATGCAAATCAAAACCACAATGAGATATCACCTCATACCTGTCAGAATTGCTGTTATCAAAAAGACGACAGGGCTTCCCTGGTGGCGCAGTGGTTGGGAGTCCGCCTGCCAATGCAGGGGACACGGGTTCGTGCCCCGGTCTGGGAAGATCCCACATGCTGCGGAGCGGCTGGGCCTGTGAGCCATGGCCGCTGAGCCTGCGCGTCCGGAGCCTGTGCTCCGCAATGGGAGAGGCCACGACAGTGAGAGGCCCGTGTACCGCAAAAAAAAAAAAAAAAAAAAAAAAGACGACAAATAACAAGTGTTGGTGAGGAGATAGAGAAAAGGAAACCTTTGTGCACTGCTGGTAGGAATGTAAATTAGTGCAGCCACTATAGAAAACAGTATGGGGGTTCCTCAAAAATTAAAAATACAACTACCATATGACCCAGGAATTCCACTTCTGGATATTTTTCCAAAGGGAAAAAACCCCGCTAATTCAAAAAATGTATGTGCCCCTATGTTCACTGCAGCATTATTTACAATAGCCAAGATACGGAAGCAACCTAAGTGTCCATCGATAGGTGAACAGATAAAGAAGACGTGGTATACATATATATATATTATACACACACACAATGGAATATTACTCAGCCATAAAAAATTAAAATCTTGCCATTTGTGACAACATGGATGACCTAGAGGGTATTAGACTGAAATAAGTCAGACAAAGAAAAATACTGCATGATTTCTCTCATATGTGGAATCTAAAAAAACAAAACAAATGAACAAACATAATAAAACAGAAACAGACTCATAGATACAGAAAACTAAAAGCTGGTTGCCAGAGGGGAGGGGGTGGGGGGATGAAATAGGTGAGGGAGATTAAGAGGTACTAACTTCCAGTCACAAAATGAGTGAGTCGGGGGATGAAATGTACAGCATAGGAAACACAGTCAATAATGTAGTAATAATTTTGTATGGTAACAGATGATAACTAGACTTATCATGGTGATCATTCTGTAATGTATAGAAATATGGAATCACTACGTTGCATACTTAGAACTAACAGTTTTGTAGGTCAATTAAACTTCTATAACAATTAATTAATTAAAATAATTGATTTTTATCAGTTATAAGTATCTACTGGGGGTATTACTCTATGTTCAAGTTGCATAGAGATATACTTTGGATAGACAAAAAATAGTTAAATAGTATGGATGGTCATACAGTTATAAGCTACCATTTCATTTCATATTTCAAATATATGGCACCATGGTAAAATAATAGTTTAATGTGGCCTGAGTGGCCACAGAAAGGCTTTATAGTAAAAGTGTAATTTGTATATATAAAATAGATAACCAACAAGGTCCTACTGTAGAGCACAGGGGACTATACTCAATATTTTGTAATAACCTACAAGGGAAAAGAATCTGATAAAGAATATAAATATAACAATCACTGCGCTGTACACCTGAAGCTAACACAACATTGTAAATCAACTATACTTCAATTAAAAAATTAAAAGTATAATTTGATCTGGATCCCCAAGGACTGGGGAGAATTCAGAGAGGAGAGAAGTGAATTGGTCACTCCATCAGGAACCTGGATGTGGAAGTTTCAGACATAATTAGGAAGCAAGGACAATAAGCTAAACGTGCCAATCACGCAGTATGAGGATGCGCTATTGGAAATAAATTAGGGATATTGTGGAAGGATTAAATATGGGGATAATGGTTTCAGAATTTATCCTAGAGGCAGAAAGAAGCCATTAAAGGTTTCTCAATGAAGAGAGTGAACCAGTATTAAGGTCAGTACTGTATCCTGGGCACTAGTCTAGATCTGGCCAGGCTACAGTGACCTTTATCCTTGACTGGGCTCTGCAAGCCATTCCCAGAATGCCTGTCTTCCTCCTACTTACCTGCAGTCATCCTGCAGGCAGTCACAAGAGGCAGGGCGCAGGGATTAGAGGCACTATTTTCACATCTGTATTCTCAGCTCACCACTGTTTAAAGCATACGCTCTTGGAAAAGAGTGTGAAATGCTGTGTTCTAGCCCTACCCTCTGGGATGGAGCCCAGGAATCTGGGAACAAACACTGCCTAGGAAAACTAGCATCTGGTGAAATCCTAGATTTAAGAACAGCTGGACATGGGAAGTTAAGAAATCTGCAGCACCAGGTGCTCTCATCCACTCTCAGTCCCATGACTGGGAGTCAAAGGTTCTGCTCACAAAAAGATAATTCAACTTTGAAATTTTAATAAATAGGGATTTAAAAGCCTTCTTGTCATTTAGGTTACCTGTATCTCTCTGACTGCCCTTTCTTCCAGTTCCTTCTTTTTCAAACCCCTCAAATTTGCTCGCTCTTCTCTCTGATTGACTTGGCCGTTTGGATTTGGAGTATTTAGAGGGCTTCACAAGCCTATAGGAGGATATCTTGTGTTCACTTTGTATGGCATGAACCACAATAGTATCGCTTTCCAACGAATCATGAAATCTGAAGGGAAAAAAAATTATTTGCAATCATCACCAGTTTAATCATGCTGCATGATTATTACATAATAAAATAAGATCACAATGTACTATGCTGATAAATGATAGCATTATATCACACTGGATCCAAAATTCAACCATGAATTCCACTACCAACCCAACAAGGATGTAGTGGAATTTGAATAGGACTTGGTTAAAGAGCAAGTAGAATTTTCTTCTTAATGAAAATACTAAACATCTCATTATAAACAGTATAATACCATTGTTTTGATAGTATAAAGAGTCAAAAATTTTCAGACAGACTACAGTTTAAAGGTAAATGGATTATATCAAACTGAGGAAATGTAATTCATCTTCCTATCTATTATCTCATTTATTATATATAATATTTCATATATTACATACACGATAGGTAACAGGTGGTGATACATGTATGTACATATTACCCTATTTGTCTCTATAAAAAACATTAAGCTCAGGAGTCTGTACTACTCTCCAGTTCAACTTTCTCTCATAGCTCACAGACATCTATCTTTTAAAAGTTCTTCATCAATTTAATTGTTATTTTTGGCTGGTTCACAATTATTTCCTCATCTTTTTATGTCTAAGTTGATTTATAGATCCAATGTAATTCCAATCAAAATCCTACGTTTTGTCGTGAAAGTTGACAAACTTATTCTGTGCAAAGGACCTAAGCAATATTGAAGGTGAAGAACAATCCAGAGGGTTCATAATATCAGATGTCAAGAATAATTAAGGTCTTGTGACACTAGCGCAAAAACAGACAGGGCAATGGAATAAAATGAAGAGTTTAGAAACAGACCCACATATGTGTGGTTACCAGATTTTTGACAAAAGCATCACTACAATCTAGTAAGGAAAGGATGGTCTTTTCAGCGAATGACAGTGGGCCAATTGGATATCCATATAGAAACAAAAGACACTTGATCTCTATCTTACACCACCCACAAAAATTACCCAAGATAGATAATGGCAAAACAGTAGAGCTTCTAGAAGAAAACAGAATTATATCATGAATTGGGAATAGGCAAAGATTCCTTAACTACAACATAAAAGCACTAACCATAAAAAGTTAGTGAAAATATTGATAAATTGCAAAGGAAAACACTGATAAACTAAACTTTATTAAAATGAAAAATTTCTGTTCAAAAAGACACTATAATGAGGATGAAAAGACAAGCCTCAGAGTAGAGCAAGATATTTTACATGCATGCATACACACACATAGATATGTCATATATACATGTGTATGACGAGACTCATCCAGAATATATAACTCCCACAACCCAATTTTTAAATGAACAAAAGACTTGAGCAAAGCCCTAACAAAAGAGAATATAAATATAACCAGTAAGTATAGGAAAAGCGACTGAAAATCGTCACTCATCTGGAAAATGCCAGTTTAAATCACACTGAGACACTACTACAGAATAGCTGAAATTTAAAGAGCTGACAATGCCCAGTGATGGCAAGCATGAGTGTCATGGGTTGAATTGTGTCTCCCCAAAAGAATATGAAGTCCTAACCCCCTAGGTACCTCAGAATATGACCTTATCTGGAAATAAGGTCTTAACAGAGGTAATCAAGTTAAAATGAGATCATTAGGGTGGATCCTAATCCAACATGACGGATGTCCTCATAAAAGGAGAAAAGTTGGACAAGCACAGAGGCAATATTATACGAAGAGACACAGAGAGAACACCATGTGAAGACAGAAAATTTAGAGTGATGCATCTACAAGCTAAGAAACACCAAAGATTGCTGGCCAAGCCACCAGAAGCTCAGAAAAAGGCATGGAACCAGATTCTCCCTCCCAGCTCTCAAAAGAAACCAATTTAGTCAACACTTCGATTTTGGACTTCCGGTCTCCAGAATTATCAGATAATAAATGTCTGTTATCGTAAGCCAGCCTGTCTGTGGTACTTTGTTATGGAAGCCCTAGAAAATGAATACAATGGGAATCAATTGGAATTCTCATACATTGATGATCAGAGTATAAATAAATTGAGCCATTTTGGAGAACTGTTTGTCAGTGTCTAATAAAGCTAAACCTGCTTAGAACCTACGGTCTAGCAGTTCCACTCCTGATTATATAGAAAACAGAAATAAGTGCTTACGTCCATCAAAAGACATGCACAAGAATGTCAGCATTATTCATTGAAGCCAAAAAATAGGAACAACTCAAATATCAGCAGTTAAATGGATTAATAAATTGTGGTACAAACCATTTTAAAAGAATATTACAAAGCAATGAAAATGAATGAAGTACTGCTACCTGCATCAACATGGGTAATCTTAGGCATGATACTGAATAAAGAAGCCAGATACAAAAGCGTTCATACTGCAGCTTTCCATGTATATGAAGTTCACAGACACAACTAATCTATGGTGATAAACATTCATCTTTGGAGCGTAATATTTATCAGGAGGAGGCCACAGGGAAATTTCTGGAGTGTTATAAAAGTTCTTTTATTTTTTTTAATTTTTTTGAATTTTTATTCTTTTTTTGGCTGTGTTGGGTCTTCATTGCTGTGCTTGGGCTTTCTCTAGTTGTGGCAAGTGGGGGCTACTCTTCATTGCCGTGCACAGTCTTCTCATTTTGGGCTGCGGCTCGTGAGCTCTAGAGTGTAGGCTCAGTAATTGTGGTATGCAGGCTCAGCAGTTGTGGCGCACAGGCTTAGTTGCTCCGTGGCATATGTGATTTTCCTGGACCAGGGCTCGAACCCGTGTCCCCTGCATTGGCAGGTGGATTCTTAACCACTGCACCACCAGGGAAGCCCCCTTGGCTCTACTTTAATTTTGATTTTCTAATATATACATGCTCACGTGTTAATTAGTTATAAAATAAATAGTTTGTTAAAAACCGAAAGTAAATATGTATGACATAATTCGGTTTGCAAAAAATTTTGCAGACTTAAACTAGGAAGGAGTGAGCTCAGGAAATCAGTAGCACTGACAAGAGGATTCCTTGAGATTTTAGGAGTTAGTAGGTACTTCAGGAGACCTCTTAATCTGACCACTTCAATAAAGCCACTGGGAACTACTTTCTTCAAATATATGCTCTCAAACATCTTAACTTGCAAGAAATATGGATCCTACCTATTCTGTAGCTTCATTAGGCCAAGCTGGTGTTTCTCTTTTTCCCAAGCTAATTCCTTTTCCACTCGTTGAATTTTATTAGCTGTTTTCCTGTCAATCTCAGCACGAATTTTGGAATCTAGATCAAAATCCTGCAGATAAGTAGATTTGTTCATCAAAATGGGTACCTTTATTGATGGACTTTATCAATCCTATTTCATACATAAATACAGATTTTTAAGGTTTGTCCTCAATTTTATGCTACATCATAACTGTCTCCTAAGTATCATAAACTCTCTCATTCTAGAAAAAGAAACATACTTTTGATTTTACTGTCACAAAATATGGAGAAAAGTTCCCAGAAATAATTAACAATGATGAAAATACAGTTACATATTAAAAGATTTTTCCCACAATAAAAAGAATGAATGCTAACAGAATATTTGGAGAGTTTAAACAGTTTAAAAAAGAGGAACTCTCTCCACCCCAGAATAACTACTATTACATAACCAGCAGGGCATAGGGTAAAAGTTCATGGCACTCGATCATTAGTTGAACCTTCCTGCCCATGTGACTCCCCACCTAGGAAAGACAGTAATGTCTTTGGTGTCTTCCGGATATAACCAAGTTCTGGTTGAATATCCCTCACCAAAGGGGCCATTTTCCCCATAAGGATACTTAGGGGCCTCGTGTTTCTTTCCTTCACTCCTGGAAAAATATCAGGGCCTTCATTCACACTGAATTGAGAGTAATTATTCTTTCCAGGTGTGTTGGTGCTTTAAATAATGGTGTATGTAAAATGCTTAGCCACAGAACTTACCTCAGTTGTTCTTTATTTTGAATTATGTAACCATATTCTGCAAGTGTCAACACTTTTCTTAGTAAAATAACAAACATCTTTTAACCATTATAAGTTGGTTTTTTAACCAATATAATGAGTTAATCATGATTTCACCACAGTTTTTTTTTTTAATATGAAATTGGCTAAGTGCTTCTGGAATTATAGGACTGGGTAACCCATGGGTATAGTCAGGATAATAAATTCTGAGCTTTTATTTGATTAGGCTCCTGACAGTAATTCCATTTAAGATAATGTAAAAAGAATTAGGAAAAAAAGTTATCACTAGGAGGTAAATGGGGCTTTGCAACAAGTCACAGAAGAAAAAAATTTAATACAATATTAGCTTAAACAATTTGGTGATTGTCCCCATAGCTACAACTATACTAAGTCATCTTTTAGAAACTTTGTGGATGAACCAGGTACTATCTTTTCAATAGAGTTGATGAATTATGGAAAAGGAACCACAGAGAATCAAATTATATAGTATGTACCTATCCAACAGTTAAATATCTTGGCTAGGTATGGTAAGGATAACCAGGTTCAAACTTATATCTTATTACCAAAAAAATGTGAAGTAGCTAAATCCAGAAATAAACTTTGTGTAAAGAGGCTCATCTACATCCAAACCAAGTTGCATGACAAGTTCTACAGTAGTTTAGTTGCTGCCAACACACTGACCGACCAGACAAGGGAAATTTAAAGATGGTTTTAAGTGTTCCTACTTGTTGGCAAAATAGCAGCCTCAATTCAGAAATAGCATATGTTAAAATTAAAATCAAATTTATTTTAGGCTTACTGTCCGTTTAAACTGCATATGTTTTGGTAATTCTTCATTCATCTGTAGTAGTTTCTGTAATTGATTCCTTAAAGCTTTGATTCGTTCTCTCTTCTCAGCCTTGATTTCTTCCCCTTCTTTCATTAACTTGTCATGTTCTCTTTTTCTTCTGGCATTCTCAATACTGAAAACAGAAATTTTAAAAGGTAACAGGTTAAAGAGAGAGAAACAGCAGAGAAAATTAGTATTTAATAATTTGGAAATTCATTTAACTTGGTCAGCTTTGGTAAAATGTTGGTGTGTTTTGCAAAAGCCCAGTCCTATTAGGTATTGATCAAAAATTCCCATACCTGTAGGCTTTAGGATCTTCAATATCTTCTGGAATTGGCTCTGTTTCTATTCCAAACTGTAGGAAAAGGAGTAAAAGCTTAGCTCCTTTAAATTGCATATTTACCTTAAAATATCTAATAAGTAGTAAATTGAGGGGTTTTCTCTGCTAATTTCTAACAACTGTAGGCCTGTAAAGTATTGTCACAAAAAATAAACTAGGGAAAAAAACATATTTGTTTCTACTTCATTTAAAGAGGTATGTAGAAAAAGAAAATCACATGTATGCAAAATGTTAATATCACCATACTCCCCTCCAAAATACGAATTAGTAATATTCATATGTTACTAACAAAAAATACACCAAAAAAAATCCTCTAGATCATTTATTTTAAAGTACTGTTTTTTTAGCATATTCCTTTCATACATGCTTTGATTCCCACCACAATACCTCATGTGTATACAAGGAAAAAGTTTATGTATATTTTTAAAATTTTAAGTGTTTCACTTGATCTTATCACAGATATTCAGTGAGAAATACACAGAATACTATAATCCCTCTCCTTGAGAAAGAAAGATATGAAATCAGAAATATGACTCTCCCTTTAGAAAGGAAATCAGTTTAAATTAAGAAGTACTATGAAATAAATCACTTAAAAGTACTTTGTTTATTCAGGTGCTGTGCTGAAAAATGTCTTAGGCTGTTAAAGAACAGGATTTATAACCCAGTGAATGAAACAAAAAGTCCTAGTTTGCTAGCTAACCAGTTCTTAAGTAAAACTGAACTTATTTTCTATTCTCTTCATAGCACATAGGTCTCTGTTTAGCTATCAGTTGTTGTAAAGAAATAAAGATTCTCTTTTGATCAAGTTGTTTTATTACAGTACTAGTCTTTATACACATAAAATATAAATCTACATTTATATAAAACAAGATTTGTGATTTTCATAAAGTGAAGTCATAAAACATGACCAATGTAAGAGACAAGTGATGGCTAATACATTTTAGTTACTATTAATCACTTAGGAAACAACTTGACTGAACTCTATTCTTTTATTGCTCAGAGTTAAGCCCCTTGCTTCTCCAATATCAGTTACAATTTCCAGGATTTGATACTGATATCAGCCAACTCTCTCCTGACCTCAGCTGTTTACAATAAATTTGAGTTAAACAAAGGTGCTTCCAAAGAGTTCCAAAACACCTGCCAATTGTTCTCAATCGTGACTGCACTCTAGAACCACGGGGGCTGGGGGGAGGGGTGACTTTTATAAAATACAGATGGTCCCTTACTTACAACGGTCAACTTGACGACTTTGCATTTGGTAGAAAGCATACTTCAAGTTTGGAATTTTGACCTTTTCCTGGCTAGGGACATGTGGCAGATCCACTCTCGTGATGCTGGGCAGCTGCTGCAGCCACAGCTCCCAGGCAGCCACATGATCATGAGGGTCAACAACCGGTACCCACATAACCATTCTGTTTCTCACTTTGAATACAGTATTCAACAAATTATGAGACAGTCAACACTTTATTATAAAATAGGCTTTGTGGTAGATGATTTTGCCCAACTGTAGGCTAATGCAAGTGTTCTGAGCACGTTTAAGGTAGGCTAGGCTAAGCTATGGTGCTTGGTAGGTTAGGTGTATTAAATGCATTTTCAACTTATGGTATTTTCAACTTCTGATGGGTTTATCAGGGCACAATCCCATCGTATCTCATGTTGAAGAATGTCTGTACTGATGCCTGGGCCTCACTTTCTGAGATTCTGATTTAACTGCTCAGGCATCTACAGTTTTAAGAGCTCTCCTGTGATTCTAAAATACAGTAAGAACCTCAGACCTATGCAGAGCTTAGTTTTTAATTTTATTTATTCAATTCTTTCTGATTTTGCCTTCTAAAACGCAGAGGCTGCTTCAGTGACTTCAGAAATATTTATTGCAGTCATAAATAAAAGGAGACCATTATACAAATGTGGAATGGATTTTTTCTATCCCATATGGGTTTCCATAGAGAGTTGGCACTAAGTAGAAAGATAAAGATTTTCTTCTTGTTCATACACTTTCCCTTCTGGAAAATCCCTCTTCCTTAGCTTGACCTCATTAGACAGCAGTTCATTCTCCAAATTTTGCTGCTATTAATAGAAATGAAAATTTACCTGCTCAAATCTTCCCTACATTCTTTGCATATTCTTTTGAAGCAGGCTACCTGTTAAATAGGAAGCCAATGTGTTCACAGGAATTTTAACTTTGGTCTAATACAATCCCTTATTCTTTAGAAGCAATTCTAACAGTTATTAATCATTTTATCCAAAGGAACCATTTTTTTATTGAAGTATAATTGTTTTACAATGTTGTGTTAGTTTCTGCTGTAAAACAAAGTAAATCAGCTATATATATACATATATTCCCTCCCTCTTGGACCTCCCTCCCACCCTTCCCCCCATCCCACCCATCTAGGTCATTACAGAGCATGGAGCTGAGCTCCCTGTGCTATACAGCAGGTTCCCACTAGCTATCTATTTTACACATGGTAGTGTATATATGTCAATCCTAACCTCCCATTTCATCCTACCCTCCCCTTCCCCCTGTGTGCACATGTCTGTTCTCTACATCCTTGTCTCTATTCCTGCCCTGCAAATAGGTTCATCTGTACCATTTTTCTAGATTCCACATATATGCATTAATATACAATATTTGTTTTTCTCTTTCTGACTTACTTCACTCTGTATGACAGACTCTAGGTCCATCCACATCTCTACAAATGACCCAATTTCATCCCTTTTTATGGCTGAGTAATACTCCATTGTATATATGTACCACATCTTCTTTATCCATTTATCTGTTGTTGGACATTTAGGTTATTTCCATGTCCTGGATATTGTAAATAGTGTTGCAATGAACATTGGGGTACATGTGTTCTTTTGAATTATGTTTTTCTCAGGGTATATGTCTGGTAGTGGGATTTCTGGGTCATATGGTAGTTCTATTTTTAGCTTTTTAAGAAACATCCATACTGTTCTCCATAGTGACTGTATCAATGTGCACGAGGGTTCCCTTTTCTCCACACCCTCTCCAGCATTTATTGTTTGTAGATTTTTGACAATAGCCATTCTGACTGGTGTGAGGTGATACCTCATTGTAGTTTTGATTTGCATTTCTCTAATAATTAGTGATGTTGAGCAGCTTTTCATGTGCTTCTTGGCCATCGCTATGTCTTCTTTGGAGAAATGTCTATTTAAGTCTTCTGCCCGTTTTTTGATTGTTTGTTGTTTTGTTTTGTTTTCTTTTTTGATATTGAGCTCCATGAGTTGTTTGTATATTTTGGAGATTAATCCTTTGTCCGTTGCTTTATTTGCAAATATTTCCTCCCATTCTGAGAGCTTTCTTTTCGTCTTGTTTATGGTTTCCTTTGCTGTGCAAAAGCTTTTAAGTTTCATTAGGTCCCATTTGTTTATTTTTGTTTTTATTTTCATTACTCTAGGAGGTGGGTCAAAAAAGATCTTGCTATGGTTTATGTCAGAGTGTTTTTTCTGTTTTCCTCTAAGAGTTTTATAGTGTCCAGTCTTAAATTTAGGTCTTTAATCCATTTTGAGTTTATTTTCGTGTATGGTGTTAGGGAGTGTTCTCATTTCATTCTTTTACATGTAGCTGTCTAGTTTTCCCAGCACCACTTATTGAAGAGGCTCTCTTTTCTCCATTGTATATTCTTGCCTCCTTTGTCATAGATTAGGTGACCATAGGGGTGTGGGTTTATCTCTGGGCTTTCTATCCTGCACCATTGAGCTATATTTCTGTTTTTGTGCCAGTACCATACTGTCTTGATTACTGTAACTTTGTAGTATAGTCTGAAGTCAGGGAGCCTGATTCCTCCAGCTCTAATTTCCTTTCTCAAGATTGCTTTGGCTATTTGGGGTCTTGTGTTTCCACACAAACTGTAAAATTTTTTGTTCTAATTCTATGAAGAATGCCATTGGTAATTTGATAGGGATTGCACTGAACCTGTAGATTGCTTTGGGTAGTATAGTCATTTTCACAATGTTGATTCTTCCAATCCAAGAACATGGTATATTTCTCCATCTGTTTGTGTCATCTTTCTTTCATTGGTGTTTTATAGTTCTCTGAGTACAAGTCTTTTGCTTCCTTAGGTAGGTTTATTCCTAGGTATTTTATTCTTTCTGTTGTGATAGTAAATGGGATTGCTTCCTTAATTTCTCTTTCTGATCTTTCACTGTTAGTGTATAGGAATGCGAAAGACTTCTGTGAATTTTGTATCCTGCACCTTTACCAAATTCACTGATTAGCTCTAGTAGTTTTCTGGTGCTGTCTTTAGGATTTTCTATGTATAGTATCATGTCATCTACAAACAGCAACAGTTTTAATTCTTTTCCAATTTGTATTACTTTTATTTCTTTTTCTTCTCTGACTGGGCTTGGCTAGGAGTTCCAAAACTATGTTGAATAAGAGTGGTGAGAATGGACATCCTTGTCTTATTCCTGATCTTAGAGGAAATGCTTTCAGCTTTTCACTATTGAGAATGATGTTTGCAATGGGTTTATTCATATATGGCCTTTTTATGTTGAGGTAGGTTCCCTCTATGCCCACTTTCTGGAGAGTTTTTATCATAAATAGGTGTTGAATTTTGTCAAAAGCTTTTCTGCATCTATTGAGATGATCATATGGTTTTTATTCTTTAATTTGTTAACATGAATATTAACATTGATTGATTTGCATATATTGAAGAATCCTTGCATTCCTGGGATAAATCCCCCTTGATCATGGTGTTGATACTTTAATGTGTTGTTGGATTCTGTTTGCTAGTATTTTGTTGAGGATTTTTGCATCTATGTTCATCAGTGATATTGGTCTGTAATTTTCTTTTTTGTGATACCTTGTCTGGTTTTGATATCAGGATGATGGTGGCCTTGTAGAACGAGTTTGGGAGTGTTCCTCCCTCTGCAATTTTTTGGAAGAGTTTGAGAAGGATAGATGTTAGCTCTTCTCTCCAAAGGAACCATTTTGATAATAGAAAATTTAGGTCTTGTGATAGGGAAAAGGGATATAATTTGGGGATTCAAACCCTCAATCTTCATTACAAAGCCAATAATGTAGTCTGTTTAAGAATACAATAATTTACCTGAATCTTTGAGGAAACTCTCATATTCTAATACTAAAGATAATAATATTTTTACAACCCCTTTCAAAGGTACAAGTTATGGTATACATCCCACATATGCCTCCTCAATAAGCAAATGAATAAATAAAATGCAAAATATATCAGAAAAAAGTTGGGCATCTTGAAAACAAAAAAACTTTGTGAAAGTGATGAAGACAGAAAAATTGACAGTCTTTTTAATAGAGGGACTTCTACACCTTTAGTAATAAGGTGAATTCAACATCTTTCATATTTGATAACAGAGGCACCAGAAAGGCAAAATTATAATACTGGTAGGAAGATGACACTGCAAGGTATTTGCATCTAAATAGTTTCATTTTTAAAGAATATGAATATGAGCATTTTAACATCACAATATTAAAATAAAGTTATTATTATTAGTCAGTTACATACCCTGGGAGATGGAACCTTGGCTTTCATCACTTTCTTTAACTCAAACTCAGAAAAAATGTTGAAAACAAAGATATTACTGTCTGCTCCAGCAGTCACCAAGAAACGGTCATCAAAGCTAGTGGAGATGGCTTTAATGCATCCATAATTATTGTCATGCATACTGAAGTGCCAGTAGTCCTCCATATTGGTCAATGAAGGATCATTCTTATTTAGGATATAGACTCGAATTGCTCCATTTTGCATTCCACAAAACATCATTTCTTGGTTAATGCTATGAAACAAAAGGAAAGTAAATCGTTCTTCACATTAATCTGAAAATGTTTAATTGTAAGTTAATTGAAAAATGACTAAAGTTTTAAAAACAAAGATGTTATGGAGTAAATTGTGTCCCCACAAAATTCATATGCTGAAGCCCTAACAAACTATGGCAGCTCTAGCAAACTAATACAAAAGAGTAGAAGGAGAAAAAGACAATTTGAAATTTGGAGCTATTATATTCAGTCTTCAAAAGAATGACCAGGATATAAGCATATATCCTTTAATTATTAAAGAACTAATTATTAAAGGACTAATGATTCAATTAGTGATCTTTCCAGAATCATTATAACCCAGAACTTTCATTATCTGATTGTGCAGTAGCATCCTCCTAAGTAACAGAAAGAAAATCCATACAATTGAACTGTGTGATAAATTCTGACAGAATATTTGATAGAAGGGATTGAAGTAGTTCCAGGAATAGCTTAGATTCTACTTTAGTCACTTGATTTATTTAACTAAACATTGTTTGAGTACTCCTCCATTTGGACAGATCTTTAAAACTGACAACATTAATGATGGACAAAAACAGACAGTAATGGAATATAGTTGTTTTAAAGCTTTCTGAAATTCTGGTCACCTGAAAGTGATAGTTGTGATGGGATTATCCTCTGTATCCTCAAGAAGACGGAAATCAAAGGGTTCATCTTTCTTTTCTGTGATATCACTGCTTTTGTCATATGGGGGAAACTCACAGTGATATAGAAAACCAGAATCATAGCCACCCTGGAAAAGAGATAAATAACATACAAGGTAGTACCTGAATATAAAAAACCTATGACCACATGAGGAGTTTTTGATTATTTCAAATTTTAACACATAAAATAGGTGTCTTAAAACATATACTTTTGTATGATTTCTATGGTTACAGATGGAGATGCTTTATAAACCCTATTAATCATTTATATGCAACTATATAATTATAAAAATAAAACACCTTACAATGATTTGTTCCTACTTAAAAGACAATACAAGAGGGACTTCCCTGGTGGTCTAGTGGTTAAGAATCCTTCTCCTAATGCAGGGGACGCGGGTTCGATCCCTTGTTGGGGAACTAGGATCCACATGCCACGGGGCAACTAAGCCCGCGCACCTCAACTAGAGAGCCCATGCACCCACAACTACAGAGCCCATGCACTCTGGAGCCCACACGCTGCAACTACTGAGCTCGTGTGCCGCAAGGAAGAGCCCATGCACTACAATGAAAGATTCCACATGCTGCAACAAAGATCTGACACAGCCAAAATAAATAAATAAAAATAAATATTAAAAAAAAGACAATACACGAGAGATATCGTTTCTATCTATATACTGAATTCCATTTTATTTTAAGGATTATTCGGCATAAGCAGTATTTAACAATAGAGTTTTGCAGATCATGGTTTTCAGAGATTTCCAGTCCAGGAGATTTTTTTTCTCCCTAAGGCAACTGCCAGTTCTGAAAGTGGCAGCTGAGAGGTTAAGAAATTGAGCAGAGCAATCTGTAGTGTCATGGGCTTAGGGAAAGGCAAAGAATTCCCAGAGTCCTCCAAGAAGAAGGAGCCATTGTAAACTCACCTTCCACTGGGCTTTCCACTGCAACCCTGGAGGACTATATCCCACACGTATGGATAAACCAGAAATAGACTGGCCCTCGTAGGAAGTAAAACCTAATTTCAAGTCATCTCAATCACTGACTGGATGAAACTGATCTAGGATTTTTAGTTGCTTTCCAGAACTAAAAATAAATTTCAGGAGACAACAGCAATATGCAGAGACTCAAGCTGATGCTACAGTTTTTGACAGACAAGATCCAGCGTTCAATTATAAAAAAAAAAAAAAGCTAGGTATACTAACAAAGAAAAATCTTGATTGAAAATCAAAAGAAAAAACAGACCAAAGAAACAAAAGTACAAGAAATAGTGATAGAGGTGTTTTCAAAATGGACTTCAAAATAACTCTGATTAATATATTTAAGGCCTTTGAAGGCAATACAGAAAGAAGTACTAGGGTCTATAAAAAAGTAGATAATGGAAAAAATAATTCTAGAACTGAAAAATAAAATGACAAATATTAGAATTCAATAGATTGGTTTAAAAGCAACTAGACACAGCTAAAACTAGAGTTATGAAGCTGGAACAGAATCAGAAAAAATAGAGTAAGGCAGGAGAGAGAAAATACAGATGTAAAATTTTTTAAAAAGGAGTGTAAGATCTACATGGGACATAATGATAATGATTAATATACACAAAATTAGAATCCCACAAGAAGAGACTAAAAAGATGGACCAGAAGCAGTACTGTGGTCGATAAATGTCTGAGAATTTTCTAAAAACTGAATACAAATGTATTGAAGTACAAGAAATGCAATGACCCACAAGGAAGATATGTGAAGAATTTACACCTTTTAACATTACACCATAAAACTCCCAGAAGAGAGCATAAGCAAAACATTCTCTGACATAAATCATACCAATGTTTTCTTAGGTCAGTCTCCCAAGGTGACAGAAATAAAAACAAAAATAAACAAATGGGACCTAATCAAACTTACAAGCTTTTGCACAGCAAAGGAAACCATAAAAAAAAAAAAAAGACAACCTATGGAATGGGAGAAAATATTTGCAAATGATGTGACAGACAAGGGCTTAATCTCCAAAATATACAAACAGCTCATACAACTCAACAACAAAAAAACAAACAACCCAATCAAAAAATGGGCAGAAGACCTAAATAGACATTTCTCCAAAGAAGACATACAGATGGCTAGCAGGCACATAAAAAGATGCTCAACATCACTAATCACTAGAGAAATGCAAATCAAAACTACAATGAGGTACCACCTCACACCTGTCAGAATGGCCATCATTAAAAGTCTACGAATAACAAATGCTAGAGAGGGTGTGGAGAAAGGGAACCCTCCTACACTGTTGGTGGAAATGTAAGTTGGGGCAGCCACTATGGAAAACAGTATGGAGGTTGCTCAGAAAACTAAAAATATAATTACCATATGATCCAGCAATCCCACTCCTGAGCATACACACAGACAATACTATAATTCAAAAGATACATGCACCCCTATGTTCATAGCAGCACTATTCGCAATAGCCCAAACATGGAAACAACCTAAATGTCCACTGACAGATGAATGGATAAAGAAGATGTGGTACATATACACAATGGAATACTACTCAGCCATAAAAAGAATGAAATAACGCCATTTACAGCAACATGGATGAAACTAGAGATTATCATACTAACTGAAGTCAAAAAAAGAAAGACAAATACCATATGATATCACTTATATGTGGAATCTAAAATATGGCACAAATGAACCTAGCTACAAAACAGAAACAGACTCACAGACATAGAGTTCAGACTTGTAGTTGCCAAGGGGCAGAACGGTGGGAGAGGGAAGGACTGGGAGTGTGGGATTAGCAGATGTAAACTATTATATATAGGATGGATAAACAACAAGGTCCTACTGTATAGCACAGGGAACTATATTCAATATCCTGTGATAAACCATAATGGAAAAGAATATGAAAAAAAAAGCCTGCATGTATATAACTGAGTCACATTGCTGTACAGCAGAGACTGGCACAACACTGTAAATCAACTGTACTTCAATAAAAAAAATAAAGAAGTTACACCTTTTAACATAAAATCTTCAAAGCAACAAGAGAAAAAAAGATGCATAGGTAACAAAAAATAACAATAGAAAGATGTACATAGGGCTTCCCTGGTAGCGCAGTGGTTAAGAATCCGCCTGCCAATGCAGGGGACACAGGTTTGATCCCTGGTCCAGGAAGATCCCACATGCCGTGGAGCAACAGAGCAACTAAGCTCGTGCACCACAACTACTGAGCCTGTGCTCTAGAGCCCGCAAGCCACAACTACTGAGCCTGCATGCCACAACTACTGAAGCCCGCGCACCTAGAGGATATGCTCTGAAACAGAGAAGCTACCACAATGAGAAGCCTGCGCGCCGCAATGAAGAGTAGCCCCCGCACAGCTACAAAAACCCAATGTAGCCAAAAATAAATTAAAAAAAAAAGATATAGATGGCAGAATGGAAGACAAAAGATGATAAGATATCAAAGTTTTAAAAAGAAAATATACAGAAGAACTAAAAGTTTTAAAGGCAAAATAGGCACAAGGCAAAAAAAACCCCCAAACTTATATATACATATATGTGTGTGTGTATGTATATATATATATATATATATATATATATATATATATATATATATATATATATATAAAATGTGACAATGAGGTGAGGGGGAGGATACACAACACTAAAGTGCCCTAAGATCTTTTTTCTCTAGAGCTAGTAAAAGAATAAATTTGTATCAAATTATATTAAATTAAGGATATATACTATGACCTTTAGCATCACCACTAAAAACAAAATAGTAAAAAAAAAAAAGTATAACTAATAACCTAATAGAGGAGGAAAATTGGGGGAAAAACTACCTAATCATCTGATAGAAGGTGAAAAACCAAACGTAGAATTGGTGTGATAAACAGAAATAATAAGATGGTAGATTTAATCTAAAATATATTAGCCATTACATTAAATATAAAAGGACACAGTGTTCTATTAAAATAAAGATTTTACTACAGGATTAAAAAGATAAAGCCTAGCCATGTGCTGCTTACAAAAGACATACTTTGAAATAAGAATATCAAAGGTAAAGGAAAGAAAAGAATCATTAACAACTCTCAGAGTTTTGGCTTAGTAACTGGATGGATGGTTGTCCCATTTACTGAGATGGAGATGGAGCAGGCTTGCACAGGGCAAGTGTGATTTAAAAGTTATATTTTGGGGATTTCCCTGGTGGTACAGTGGGTAAGACTCTGTGCTCCCAATTCAGGGGGCCCAGGTTCGATCCCTGGTTGGGGAACTAGATCCTGCATGCATGCCGCAACTAAGAAGTCCACATACTGCAACTAAGAAGTCCGCACACCACTACTAAGAAGTCCACATGCCGCAACTAAAGATCCCACGTGATGCAACTAAAGATCCCACATGCCGCAACTAAAGATTCCATGTGCCGTGACTAAAACCCAGAGCAGCCAAAATAAAAATAAATATTAAAAACAAAAGTTATATTTTGGACATGTCCATTTTGAGGTGCCAAGTAGTGATGTCAAGTGGGACATACAAGCCCGAATATGAGAGGAGAGGTCAAGACTAGAGACAAAAATGAAATTTATTGGCATATACTTGATATTTAAAATCTTGGGACCAGATAAAATCATCTAGCAAGAAAGAGGGCACCCAAGACCACATCCTAGAGTACTTCAAAGTTCAAAGCTAGTTCAACATATAAGAAGCCAGCAAAAGAGTCTAAAAAGGAGTGGGCAGCAGATGGTGGTGTCATGGAAGCCAAAAAAGAAAATGCTTTAAGAAGAATGGAGGGTTAACTTTATCAAATGTTTCTGAGAGGTCAAATGGACAGAGAAGTGACCACTGAGCTCGGCAGTAGGAAAATCTTTGATGACTTGAAGTGGTGGAGCTAGAAACCTGACTGGAATGTGTTAAAAACCAAATAGGATGTGAAGAAATGAAGCCAGTGACTACAGACGATTCTTTCAAGTTTTCCTATAAAGGAGAAGTGGATGAGAAGAAAAGAGATGTGAAAGAAAAAAATCAAGTACTAGGAGCATGTTTATGTGCTGATGATAAGAAATGAGTAAACAGAGAGAGGTTGAAGATACAGGAGACCAGCCAGTTTATTTCAGGAGTAAAATCTTTGAGAAAGTGAGAGGGGATAGGATCAAGAGGCCATTTGGAATAGTGTCCTTGGAAAGTTGCAGGGGACCATTCACCAATTGTTAACAGTAGCAGACAAACTTGTATGGATCTCCATAGAACATTAGATCTCATTAAGACAAGATAAGGAAATTCCATCTGATTGTTTTTATTTCATTTTCTCAGTGAAATGTGAGATGGGAATTCCTTGGCAGTCCAGTGGTTAGGACTCTGTGCTTTCACTGCCGGGACCTGGGTTCAATCCCTGGTCAGGGAACTAAGATCCTGTAAGCCGCTCAGCGGGGAAAAGAAAAAAAAGGGAAAAAGGAAAAGGAAAAAGAAAAGAAATGTGAGATAAGGTTATCATTAGAAGTTGAGGGAGGGTACAAAATGATTGATGGGAGAAGAATTAAAGTGATAATTTGGAAAGTGGGAAAGTGAACATGGCTGGGCGGTAGAACCAGCCTGCACTGTGAGTACTGATTTGAGAACTGTGGTCCTGCCTTCAAAATGAGACTGGTTTTCTGCAGCATCTGCTTGGATGCAGGCACAGAGTTGGCAAATAGTTGAGTCAAGCAGGGTTAGTGTCACTTCTTCTGAACTATGCCTTGACCTTGTATGCTGGTGTAGTTTAATGGTTAAGAGTGTGGACTCTAGACCCAGACTGCCTGAGTCCAGATCCTGGTTCCACCCCTCATTAATTATACAACCTCAGATAAGTTACCTAACCTCTCCCCTCCTTGGTTTCTTCTTATGTAAAATGCAAATTATGAAGAGCGCTTATTTTATAGGGTGGTCACTTAGAATGGTGACTGGTATATAATAAGCAGGTTTCCAGATTTAGCAAATAAAAATACAGAATGAATGTTAACTAAACTTATTGTGGTAATCATTTCATGATACATGCAAGTCAAATCATTATGCTATACACCTTAAATTATACAATGCTGCCTGTCAATTATATCTCAGTAAAACCAGGAAAAAAGTTTTTAAATGCAGGATGCACAGTTAATTTGAATTTCAGATAAACAACAAATATATTTTTAGTATAAGTATGTCCCATGTAATACTTATCTGGCACCCCTAAAGGTAAGCATTAAATATGTTTGTCAGGGCTTCCCTGGTGGCACAGTGGTTGAGAGTCCGCCTGCCGATGCAGGGGACACGGGTTTGTGCCCCAGTCCAGGAAGATCCCATATGCTACGGAGTGGCGGGGGCCGTAAGCTATGGCCGCTGAGCCTGTGCGCCCGGAGCCTGTGCTCCGCAACGGGAGAGGCCACAACAGTGACAGGCCCGCGTACCGCAAAAAAAAAAAAAAAGTTTGTCAAATAATTAATAATTCTTGCATATGTTTCAAGGACACTAGAACTCTATTTTATTACTGCACAGTTGTTTCTGTGCTTCTCTCCCTCATGATATGAGGGAACTTTCAGAAGGCAGGATCATGTCTTAATTATTCCTTTACCCCATGAACCCCACACAACAGTAGCCATCGATAATTGTTTCATAAAGCACAGAAGATAAAAGGTCAAGGCACTAATACATGGAATCCTAAGGTGCCTCCATCACTACTTTCTATCCTTCTTGCTGCTTGTCTCCTTAGAAGTTGCCATCAAAGATATATTTCTAAGAAATGTTGAAGAGGAGTGGAGTTAACTCTCATCACTCCTTATAGCAACAGTACTCAGCTAGGCAGTCTCCTGGCCTGGCCAAAGATCTGATACCACTTATGAATTAGAGATAATAATTGACATAAAAGTATATGTGAAAGACTACTTTTTTGGTGAATGGAATTGAAATTTGTGACAAATTCATAATGAAGGAAATCTTGTTTGCAGTAGATAAATAAAATATTTTATAAGGGTAGAAAATATATAGGGGATGTAATTGTCACATTATTGTAACATTTGCAGGTACTTGTCTCGCATTTTTCTCTTCTTCCTTATTAGCCAAGTCCCAATTTCACTCAGGGTGGCAATGTGACCATCTAAAAACAGTCAGCTTCCCACACTTCCATGCAGCCACACAGCATAGTTGTAGATAATGAAAGGTAAGCAAAAGTCTAGTGGACTGTGCTGCAATCATATTCAAAATTTTAAAATGATAAACACAGCTAGAAAACCCCTTAGCCCTTTGCCCTTCTACCTTTAATTCTCCTCCCCTTTGACCTTCTGAAATGTGTGATTGTCATAGATAACAGATACAATAAGTAGACATATAAAACATATAAAGATGATATAAAAACAAATACATTCATTCACCAAAATTCACACCTTCGGTAGTAGTTAATAGCTGAAGTCTTACCATAGAGTAAGGAAGTAAGAAAGTGATGGAAAATAATACCTATAATTAGATTAGGGTTGAGATAAAAATTTATTACATTATTACTTACCAAAGAAACCCAGAACTTCCCTGGCCCAGAGTAAAATCCACAGAGGATGTGACAGGGGGTTAAAGGAATAAAGATTTCGGGTAATGGTTCCTCCTCCTCCTCCTCTTCCCCCTGGAGTTCCTTTTCTCCATCTTCTCCCATCTCTGCTTCTAGGCTTTTCCTCCTTTCGTCCTTTTCCTTCTCCTTCAACTCCTTTTGTTTCTTTCTCTTAGCAATTTCTATTAATCTCTTGTGCAAAAGAGATATTGAGATTAAAAAAACTGTAATTCATTCATTCATTCACACTATTATTAAAGAAAGTAGGAGGAAGACAGAGTCCTAGAAAAATTCACAGCTCTAATGTAACAAATAATGTCATTTAAAGATTATTATCAAGTTGGGAATATATTTTTATTGTTAAAATTTTCAAATCATTGGAATGACTTTCTTCATAACTCCTATTGATCCTGGTTTTACAGAAATTATTTTGCCTTTTTTTTCCTAATAGAGAAGTTAAATATAGCTTCTCTCAGAGCCTATCACTGTCAATCCATGAATTTGGTGGATTGAAATAGTCCACGGGGGAAGCTGTCTCTATCTTTAGCGGTACAGTGATTTAGGCCCTCAGCCTCTATCAACTGGCTATTGCAAAAGCCCCCTAGCACTGGCATCCCTACCTCCCATCTTTTACCTCTTTATTCCATTTACCTCTTAGAATTAACTTCCAAATTTATATGATCTCATCACATCAATGCCTCCTCAAAAATTCAAAATGGATTCCAATGGCCCAAAAATTAAATTAAAACATCTTGGCTAACATTTAAGGGGTTCCATGTGGTGGTCACAGGACTCCTGTCACACCCCCTCCACAAATTGCATCCCTCTGCTTCATGGTCCATTCTTCATTTCTCGAAAACACCAAAACTCTTGCAACTCTGCCTTCCCTCAGGATGTTCTCCCAGCTTTTATTGCCTTCCTCCTCATTTTCAACCTGTCAAAATCCTTCCCATTCTTGAAATACTAAATATCACCTCCATGAAGTCATCCTTGACCTCCTCTCACCCCTCTATCAGAATCATATATTCTTTCCTCTGCGTGCCCCTAAAATTCTTTTCTTTGCACTGTGATTTCAATATCTATTCATTACCACCTTCTAATACAATAAGCTGCTTTCTACCAAATAAGCTCCTTAAAGTAAAAGTCTATGTCTTCTTCTTCTTCTTCGTATTTTCCCAGCACTTAACACAGGATATTTTATATTCTAAGAAAGAAAAAAAATTAGAAGACAATGCTTCAAGGGTATTTCATACCAGAATCTTAGATTTGATACTTGAGAAATGGAAACATTTTATACACATGTCTTTGATTTCATAGGAAACTACATCATGGTCCTCCTCCTCCTCCTCCTTTATAGTTGGAAATGGAGCTTCAAGAACATAGCCATTCTCACAAACAATCAGTAAAGTACTTTCAGGCTAAAAACAAAATTAAAACATATCATTTACATTTAGGCAAATTTTTAGAAGCACAGTTCATAAAGATTTTAAACCAGGGAAACTATAATTGCTATGTATATTAGCCATTTTTAAAAGATACTTATTACCAGTAATAACCACAGTGAGGAACTTAGTCAATCTTATTAATCACTATACACAATTATTAGTACAATTATATCATTAATTAATAAGTGTTAAAATTAGATTTAGATTCATTCCCCTTATAGATGCCATATTTTCTGAGCCAAAAATTGGTTGCGAAATGTTAGCCCAAACGGCAGAATATTAAAATTAGGACAGCCAAGGAAAATCTGCAGTATGTGAATGGCATATACAACCTCAGCCTCCTTTGATTGATCATCCTCTCTCTGCCTGAGTTCATTTAATGTGGATGTCCCCAAGATTTTTGTTCACTTCCCTCTTCTTCTTTCTCTCCATAAACATGCCCTGGGAAATCTTACAGCCAATCAAGGCTTCATTACCACTCACAAGCAATTAGACTCCAGATTAATCTCTCTAGTCCAGTCCAAAATCATGTATTTAGCCATGTGTAGGAAATCCCCACCTTGATAGTCTACAGAAACGTTATTCAAAATGTTATTCGAAATGTTTATTCATTCAGTTATTCTATTCTATACTTATTATACACCTACTATGTGTTCAGAATTTTGTAGAGGGCTAGAGGCAAAATTATAATAAGAAAAATAGGGATTGTCTCTGCCATTATGAAGCTTACCTCCAATGGGAGAGCCTGTCATTTAACAAATCATATAAATAAATGTAATTATAACTGCAACAAGTGTTGCAGAGGTACCACAAGAGTAAGGAGGTTGTACAAGGCTTCCTGAGAAGGTGGTACCTAAGTCTCAAGGTGAAGGATGAGTAGAAGATATTTTTATAATGACTTAGGGGAGGGTTTGAGGGAGCATGCTATGTAAAGGACATACCATGTGCAAATATCCTGTGGCACATTTGGGCTTTTAAGAAAGTTGTGGCCTTGGTGGTTATCACCTAGGTGAAGAGAACAGAGTGCGAAGAGGAGACTGGGACAGAGCCTTGGGGAAAACAACACTCAATGGCTGAGTAAGGGAGATTGAGAAGGAGTGACAAGATGTAGAGAAGGAACAAGGAGAGCATAATGTCCCCCAAATCAAACAAAGATGGTATTTCAAAGAGGGAAGTGAGGGTCAACAAGGTCAATTGAGGCTAAGAGGGCAAGAAGATAAGAACTAAAACTGTAAATGGATACCACCGGTATCTTTAGAAGAGCTGATCTGTGGAATTATGAGACACAAGAAACTCGTAAGAATGTGTAAAGGAAGGAGTAGGTGTAAGGAAATGCAGTTCGTGGGAATAAACAATCCCCTTAAGAAAACTGGGAGGAGAAACATGGAGCAGTGACTGGAGGAGAACATGAAGTCAAGGAATTTATTTTTTATACCTGAGAGTCTTGAATATATTTAAATACTGATGGAAATAATCCATTTAACAAGTAAGGTTAAATTTATATGACAGAAAAGAGAAAATAAATGTGTGAAATGTTGAAAAAAGTGGGAGTAGAATCCAAAGGTCACAAGGGAGAATTGGCCTCAAGTAGGAAGGCACACAGCACCCCTATTGTGAAAAAAAAAAGGGAAGAGGAGCAGGTACATGAAGAGGTAACAGGATTTTACGTTTGGTAGTGGGAAGGCAAAGGAGTTCCTGGCAGAGGGCTCCTACTCTATGAAATAAATGATGCTGAGAATGAGAGTGAGCCAGCTAGTGGGAGGCTTGAAGCTTTGAGAAGAGGAGGAATTTTTAAGTGTTCATTGTGGGTGAAAGAGAATTGATAAGAACAATGTCATAGGATTGCTAAGCCATACCATGAATTGTGTTGAGGCCATTTGAGTCACTAAATTATGGAGAAGCTAATCTTCTCTGATGTATGACTATCTCCAGCTGCCCTTGGTAATCACTGTAGGCAAATACAAATCAGTTGGGGGCATTCAGGGATGGATTTTTGCCAGAAGTGTATGAAAAAAAGAGAAGGGAGCTCAAGGCATTGGAAGAGTGCTATTGAACCCTACTGAAAAGAATCATGACATTTAAGCCGGATGTAGAGGGAACTTAAGACAAGAGTGGACTAATGAGTGAGGGAAAGCAAATGGTGAATGAACAAGGGGTGCCTGTGACTTCAGAGAACAAGTAGAGCAGAAGTAGCTAAGTTAACAGGCTGGATAGAAGAGAGGTTGAGGTTAGAATGTGAGATATCTGAATAGTAGACTTTTAAAGTTGAGTTCTTACAAGACGTTGTAGTCTGAATCATGTCCCCCCAAATTCTTATGCAGAAGTCCTAATCCCCAGTACCTCAGAATGTGACTGTATTTGGAGATGGGGCCTTTAAGCAGGTAATTATGTTACAATACAGTTGTTAGGGTGGGTCCTAATCCAATAGGACTGGTGTCCTTATAAGAAGGGGAGATTAGGACACAGAGGGACAATCATGTGAGGACACAGTGAGAAGGTGGCCATCTGCAAGGCAAGGAGAGAGGTCTCAGAAGGAATCAAACCTGTCAGCACCTTGATCTTAAACTTCTAGCCTAAAGAACTGTGAGAAAAAAATTCCTGTTCTTTAAGCCACCCAGACTGTGGTATTTTGTTATGGAGGCCCTAGTAAACTAATAAACTGTGATAATAGTGCCCAGTGGGTGGCTGTGAACGTGTGTGGATAAACTGTAAAGGTCATGGGAAATGAAGAGGTCAAGAAGCTCAGAGGCTGATGTGATTTGATTGACTAGGCACATGGTGTTAATATCATTCAGTATAATTGTTCACACTTCGGATAAAGAGAAAGATAACCATATTCTCAAAATTTTAATAAAGAGGCAGGCTTGACCAGGTGGTCAGATGATAACAGCAACATAGAAAGATAGAAGGTGATATAGCCAAGTTACAAGAGCCTCAGAGGAGCTGTGTTTGTATTTTATGAGTCAAGTCATAAAAGTAGTAAATATTGTCACAAATGAAATAAAAGTTAACTATTATACTTCTCTCCCTGACCCCAAACATATATAATGAATGCTAAAAAGTTGATGTGTCCTTTCACACTTTTCTCCTCAGAATAGAATTTTTTCGAGTACAGAAAAGGGTATTCATTTATTCATTCAGTGAAGATATGGTCAATCCATATCCATGAAGATAAAATAACCAGACACATTAGAAATAAGACATCAAAAGTGAGAGTCAACAAAATACCAAAAAAATCCATAAAGACTTCAGATGTTGAAATTATCAGACTCAGTCCAAAAAACAATTATGCTTACTATATGTAAAGGAATATAGAAGTATCCACAGGAAGCAAAAAAATATAAAACTAACAAAACAAATATGACAAACAACCAAATAAAACTTCAAGGACTAAAAAATACAGAAGTTGAAAATAAGATCACAAAGGATGGCTTTAACATCAGATACCTGAAGAGATTACTGGTCAGTAGAAAATATGAGAAGAAATCTGTAAAATACAGCCTGGAGAGATTTTTTTAAGCTAGAAAATATGGAAGATCTGTCATTTATACGACAGAAAAAAACAGTGTGAAATTTTGGAAAAAGTAGGAGTAGAGACAGAGAAAGTTAAACAAAATGAGAGGACAGAGGAATTTGTTACAAACAAAAGAACAAGGGAAAAAACCTTAAAAAAAAAAAAAGATTAATGAAACAGAAACAATTTACCAGATGAAGAGCTCAAAGCATTAGTAATACATATGCTAACTGAATTTGAAAAAAGAATAGATGAACACGTGAGAATTTTAACAAAAACTAGAAAAATATTAAAAATAATCAGAGCTGAAGAATACAGTAACAAATGAAAAACACACTAGAAGGAATTAGAGCAAACTAAGTGATACAGAAGAAAGCATAAGTAATCTTGAAGGTAGAATAATGGAAATCACCCAATCAGAATAGCAAAAAGAAAAAAAAAATTTAAATGAGGATAGTTTAAGGGACCTCTGGGACACCATCAAGCATACTAACATTCCCATTATAGAGATCCGAGAAGGAGAAGAGAGAGAGAGAAAGGGGTTGATAATCTATTTGATGAAATTAGGGCTGAAAACTTCCCAAACCTGCAGAAGGAAATCGATATCCAGGTACAGGAAGCACAGAGATTCCCAAACAGGATAAACCACAAGTGAAGAAACTAAAAGAACACAGAAGAACTACAAAAACAGCCAGAAAACAAGTAACAAAATAGCAATAAATACATGCCTATAAATAACTACTTTAAATGTCAATGGACCAAATACTTCAACAAAGAATTATGGGTGGCTCATTGGGTCTTTTAAAAAAAGACAAGCCATATGCTGCTTACAAAAGACTCACTTCAAAGCTAAAGACACACACAGACTGAAAATGAGGAGACGGAAAAATATATTTCATGCAAATGGAAATCACAAGAAAGCTGAGGTAGCAATACTCATATAGGACAAAGCAGACCTTAAAACAAATTTTACACAGAAGACAAAGAAGGGCATTATGCAGTGATTAAGGGATCAATACAGGAAGAGAATATAACATTCATTAACATATATGCATCTGGGACTTCCCTGGTGGTCGAGCAGCTTAGGCTCTGCACTCCCAATGTAGGGGACCCAGGTTCAATCCCTGGTCAGAGAACCAGATCCCACATGCCACAGTGAAGTTCCTGCAGGCCACAACTAAAGATCCTGTATGCTGCAACTAAGACCCAGTACAGCCAAATAAATAAATAAATATTTTTTAAATGTTTCTAAAAAACATATGCACCTAATATAGGAGCACCTAAACATATAAGGCAAATATTAACAGACATGAAGGAAAAAATTGACAATAATACAATAATAGTAGGGGAACTTTAACACCCCACTAATGTCAATGGACAGATAATCCAGACAGAAAATCAGTAAGGAAGTGGTGGTTTTAATGACACATTAGACCAGTTGGACTTAATAAATATAGAACATTCCATCCCCAAACTGCAGAATACATATTATTCTCAAGTGCACATGGCCCTTTCTCTAGGACAGAACACATGCTAGGCCACAAAACAAGTCTCAACAAATTTAATAGAATAGAAACAATATCAAGTATTTTTTCCAACAACATGGTATGAAATTAGAAATCAATTACACGAAGAAAATTGGCAAAAACACAAATATGTGGGGTCTAAACAACATGCTACTGAAAAACCAAAGGGCCAATGAATAAATCAAAGAGGAAATCAGCAAATATCATGAGACAAATGGAAATAAAAACACAACTTTCCAAAAGCTATGGACACAGCAAAAGCAGTTCTAAGATGAAGTTTATAGTGATGCACGCCTATTTCAAGAAACAAGAAAAATATCAAGTAACCTAACCAACCACCTAAAGGAATTACAAAAAGAAAACAAAGCCAAAAGAAATCAGCAGAAAAAAAGGAAATAAAGATCAGAGAGGAAACAGAGACCCAAAAAAAACAGAAAACAGCAATGAGATCAAGAGCTGTTTTGTTTCTTTTTTAACAAAACATGAACCAAATTGATTCTCTTTTAGCCAGGATCATTTAGAAGAAAAGAGAGAGGACCCAAGTAAACAAAATAAGAAATGAGAGAGGAGAAATTACAACTGACATCACAGAGAAACAAAAAAATCACAATACTGTGAAAGGTTATATGTCAACAAATTGGATGACCTAGAAGACATGGATAAGTTTCTAGAAACATACAATCTACATAGACTGAATCAGAAAGAAATAGACAATGTGAACAGACCAATCACTAGTAGTGAAATTGAATTAGTAATCAAACAACTCCCAGCAAACAAGTCCATGACTTCACAGGAGAATTCTACCAAATATATAAAAAGATCTAATACCTATCCTTCTAAAACTGTTCCAAAAAATTGAACACTTCCAAATTCATTCTATGAGGCCACCATTACCCTGATACCAAAACAAAATACACTACAAAAAAAAGAAAATTACAGGTCAATAGCAAAAATTCTCAACAAAATATTAGAAAACAAAATTCAGCAATATGTAGAAAAGATCATATATAAAAAGGATCATACAGCATGATCAAGTGGGATTTATTCCAGAGATGCAAGGATGGTACAATATCCACAAAACTCAATATGATACAGCACATTAACAAAATGAATGGTAAAAATCACATTATCTCCACCAGGAAGCCTACACAACCCACTGAACCAACTTTAGCCACTGGGGACAGACAACAAAAGAAAAGGGAACTATGAACCTGCAGCCTGCAAAAAGGAGACCCCAAACACAGTAAGATAAGCAAAATGAGAAGACAGAAAAACACACAGCAGATGAAGGAGCAAGATTAAAAACCCACCAGACCTAACAAATGAAGAGGAAATAGGCAGTCTACCTGAAAAAGAATTCAGTATAATGATAGTAAAGATGATTCAAAATCTCGGAAATAGAATAGACAAAATGCAAGAAACATTTAACAAGGACCTAGAAGAACTAAAGATGAAACAAGCAATAGATGAAAAACACAATAAATGAAATTAAAAATACCCTAGATGGGATCAATAGCAGAATAACTGAGGGAGAGGAACGGATAAGTGACCTAGAAGATAAAATAGTGGAAATAACTACTGCAGAGCAGAATAAAGAATGAAAAGAACTGAGGACAGTCTCAGAGACCTCTGGGACAACATCAAACGCACCAACATTCAACTTATAGGGGATGCAGAAGAAGAAGAGAAAAAGAAAGGGACTGAGAAAATATTTGAAGAGATTATAGTTGAAAACTTCCCTAATATGGGAAAGGAAGTAGTTAAGTCCAGGAAGCACAGAGAGTCCCATACAGGATAAACCCAAGGAGAAATATGCCAAGACACATATTAATCAAACTGTCAAAAATCAAATACAAAGAAAACATATTAAAAGCAGCAAGTGAAAAACAACAAATAACACACAAGGGAATCCCCATAAGGTTAACAGCTGATCTTTCAGCAGAAACTCTGCAAGCCAGAAGGGACTGGCAGGACATATTTAAAGTGATGAAGGAGAAAAACCTGCAACCAAGATTACTCTACCCAGCAAGGATCTCATTCAGATTTCATGGAGAAATTAAAACCTTTACAGACAAGCAAAAGCTGAGAGAGTTCAGCACCACCAAACCAGCTTTACAACAAATGCTAAAGGAAGTTCTCTAGGCAAGAAACACAAGAGAAGGAAAAGACCTACAATAAGGATCCCCAAAAAATTAAGAAAATGGGAATAGAAACATACATATCAATAATTACCTTAAACGTAAATAGACTAAATGCTCCCACCAGAAGACACAGATTGGCTGAATGGATACAAAAACAAGACCCATATATATGCTATCTACAAGAGACCCATTTCAGACCTAGAGACACATACAGACTGAAAGTAAGGGGATGGAAAAAGATATTCCATGCAAATGGAAACAAAAAGAAAGCTGGAGCAGCAATTCTCATATCAAACAAAATACACTTTAAAATAAACACTATTAGAAGAGAACAAAGAAGGACACTACATAATGATCAAGGGATTGATCCAAGAAGAAGATATAACAATTGTAAATATTTATGCACCCAACATAGGAGCACCTCAATACATAAGGCAAATACTAACAGCCACAAAAGGGGAAATCGACAGTAACACATTCATAGTAGGGGACTTTAACACCCTACTTGCACCAATGGACAGATCATCCAAAATGAAAATAAATAAGGAAACACAAGCTTTAAATGATACATTAAACAAGATGGACTTAATTGATATTTATAGGACATTCCATCCAAAAACAACAGAATACACATTTTTCTCAAGTGCTCATGGAACATTCTCCAGGATAGATCATATCTTGGGTCACAAATCAAGCCTTGGTAAATTTAAGAAAACTGAAATTGTACCAAGTATCTTTTCTGACCACAATGCTATGAGACTAGATATCAATTACAGGAAAAGATCTGTAAAAAATACAAACACACGGAGGCGAAACAATACACTACTTAATAACGAAGTGATCACTGAAGAAATCAAAAAATACCTAGAAATGAATAATGGAGACACGACGACCCAAAACCTATGGGATGCAGCAAAAGCAGTCCTAAGAGGGAAGTTTATAGCAATACAATCCCACCTTAAGAAACAACCTAACCTTGCACCTAAAGCAATTAGAAAAAGAAGAACAAAAAAACCCCAAAGTTAGCAGAAGGGAAGAACTCATAAAGATCAGATCAGAATAAAATGAAAAAGAAATGAAGGAAATGATAGCCAAGATCAACGAAACTAAAAGCTGGTTCTTTGAGAAGATAAACAAAATTGATAAACCATTAGCCAGACTCAACAAGAAAAAAAGGGAGAAGACTCAAATCAATAGAATTAGAAATGAAAAAGGAGAAGTAACAACAGACACTGCAGAAATACAAAAGATCATGAGAGATTATTACAGGCAACTCTATGCCAATAAAATGGACAACCTGGAAGAAATGGACAAATTCTTAGAAATGCACAACCTGCTGAGACTGAACCAGGAAGAAATAGAAAATATGAACAGACCAATCACAAGCACTGAAATCGAAACTGGGATTTACAATCTTCCAACAAACAAAAGCCCAGGACCAGATGGCTTCACAGCCGAATTCTATCAAACATTTACAGAAGAGCTAACACCTATCCTTCTCAAACTCTTCCAAAATATAGCAGAGGGAGGAACACTCCCAAACTCATTCTACCAGGCCACCATCACCCTGATACCAAAGCCAGACAAGGATGTCACAAAGAAAGAAAACTACAGGCCAGTATCACTGATGAACAGAGATGCAAAAACCCTCAACAAATTACTAGCAAACGGAATCCAACAGCACATTAAAAGGATCATACACCATGATCAAGTGGGGTTTATTCCAGGAATGCAAGGACTCTTCAATATATGCAAATCTATCAGTGTGATAAACCATATTAACAAATTGAAGGAGAAAAACCATATGATCATCTCAATAGATGCAGAGAAAGCTTTTGACAAAATTCAACACCCATTTATGATAAAAACCCTGCAGAAAGTAGGCATAATAAAGGCCGTATGTGACAAACCCACAGCCAACATCATCCTCAATGGTGAAAAACTGAAAGCATTTCCACTAAGATCAGAAACAAGACAAGGTTGCCCACTCTCACCACTCTCATTCAACATAGTTTTGGAAGTTTTAGCCACAGCAATCAGAGAAGAAAAGGAAATAAAAGGAATCCAAATCAGAAAAGAAGAAGTAAAGCTGTCACTGTTTGCAGATGACATGATACTATACATAGAGAATCCTAAAGATGCTACCAGAAAACTACTAGAGCTAATCAATGAATTTGGTAAAGTAGCAGGATACAAAATTAATGCACAGAAGTCTCTGGCATTCCTATACACTAATGATGAAAAATCTGAAAGTGAAATCAAGAAAACACTCCCATTTACCACTGCAACAAAAAGAATAAAATAGGAATAAACCTACCTAAGGAGAAAAAAGACCTGTATGCAGAAAATTATAAGACACTGATGAAAGAAATTAAAGATGATACAAATAGATGGAGACATATACCATGTTCTTGGATAGGAAGAATCAACACTGTGAAAAAGACTCTACTACCCAAAGCAATCTACAGATTCAATGCAATCCCTATCAAACTACCACTGGCATTTTCCACGGAACCAGAACAAAACATTTCACAATTTGTATGGAAACACAAAAGACCCTGAATAGCCAAAGCAATCTTGAGAACGAAATATGGAGCTGGAGGAATCAGGCTCCGTGACTTCAGACTATACTACAAAGCTACAGTAATCAAGACAGTATGGTACTGGCACAAAAACAGAAAGATAGATCAATGGAACAGGATAGAAAGCCCAGAGATAAACACACGCACATATGGTCACCTTATCTTTGATAAAGGAGGCAGGAATGTACAGTGGAGAAAGGACAGCCTCTTCAATAAGTGGTACTGGGAAAACTTGACAGGTACATGTAAAAGTATGAGATTAGATCGCTCCCTAACACCATACACAAAAATAAGCTCAAAATGGATTAAAGACCTAAATGTAAGGCCAGAAACTATCAAACTCTTAGAGGAAAACATAGGCAGAACACTCTATGACATAAATCACAGCAAGATTCTTTTTGACTCACCTCCTAGAGAAATGGAAATAAAAACATAAATAAGCAAATGGGACCTAATGAAACTTCAAAGCTTTTGCACAGCAAAGAAAACCATAAACAAGACCAAAAGACAACCCTCAGAATGGGAGAAAATATTTGCAAATGAAGTAACTGACAAAGGATTAATCTCCAAAATTTATAAGCAGCTCATGCAGCTCAATAACAAAAAAACAAACAACCCCATCCAAAAATGGGCAGAAGACCTAAATAGACATTTCTCCAAAGAAGATATACAGACTTCCAAGAAACACATGAAAGAATGCTCAACATCATTAATCATTAGAGAAATGCAAATCAAAACTACAATGAGATATCATCTCACACCAGTCAGAATGGCCATCATCAAAAAATCTAGAAACAATAAATGCTGGAGAGGGTGTGGAGAAAAGGGAACACTCGGGCTTCCCTGGTGGCGCAGTGGTTGAGAGTCCTCCTGTCGATGCAGGGGACACAGGTTCGTGCCCCAGTCCAGGAAGATCCCACATGCCGCGGAGTGGTTGGGCCCGTGAGGCATGGCCGCTGAGCCCGCGTGTCCGGAGCCTGTGCTCCACAACGGGAGAGGCCACAACAATGAGAGGCACACGTACTGCAAAAAAAAAAAAAAAGGGAGCACTCTTGCACTGCTGGTGGGAATGTGAATTAGTACAGCCACTATTGAGAAGTATGGATGTTCCTTAAAAAACTACAAATAGAACTACCATAAGACCCAGCAATCCCACTACTGGGCATATACCTTGAAAAAACCATAATTCAAAAAGAGTCATGTATGAAAATATTCATTGCATCTCTATTTACAATAGCCCGGAGATGGAATCAACCTAAGTGTCCATCATCGGATGAATGGATAAAGAAGATGTGGCACATATATACAATGGAATATTACTCAGCCATAAAAAGAAACGAAATTGAGCTATTTGTAATGAAGTGGATGGACCTAGAGTCTGTTATACAGAGTGAAGTAAGTCAGAAAGAGAAAGACAAATACCGTATGCTAACACATATATATGGAATTTAAGGGAAAAAAATGTCATGAAGAACCTAGGGGTAAGACAGGAATAAAGACACAGACCTACTAGAGAACGGACTTGAGGATATGGGGAGGGGGAAGGGTAAGCTGTGACAAAGCGAGAGAGCGGCATGGACATATATACACTACCAAACGTTAAATAGATAGCTAGTGGGAAGCAGCCACATAGCACAGTGAGATCAGCTCGGTGCTTTTTGACCACCTAGAGGAGTGGGATAGGGAGGCTCGGAGGGAGGGAGATACAATAGGGAAGAGATATGGGCACATATGTATATGTATGACTGATTCACTTTGTTATAAAGCAGAAACATACTATTGTAAAGCAATTACACTCCAATAAAGATGTTTTAAAAAATCACATTATCATCTCAATAGATGCAGAAAAAGCATTTCACAAATTTCAACATCCATTCATGATAAAAAAAAAACTTATCAATGTTGGCCTTGAGGGAACATACCTCAACATAAAAAAGGCCTTTTATGACAAACGCAGAGCTATCATCATACTCAATAGTGAAAAACTGAAAGCTTTTCCTATAAAATCGGGAAAAAGACAAGGATGCCCACTCTCACCAATTCTATTAATATTTTAAACATAGTATTGGAAGGCCTGGCAACAGCAATCAAATAAGAAAAATAAGACAAATTGGAAGGGTAGAAGTAAAACTCACTTTTTAAAGATGACATGATACTATATATAGAAAAATCCTGAAGTCTGTATTAGAATTAAGTCGCAAAATACAAGATTAATATACAGTCATACACTGTACACATGGTATCAACTACCATCATGCATGATAAGCCCACTGGAGAGTTGCTGTTTTACATCCCTTAACCAGGACACCCATGATAAAAGTCAGGACCCAAGGGTCAACATAGTTGGAGATACTTCTGGTAGTCATCTTAGCACTGGATGCCCTGGCCAACAACTAGTTCATCAATATTTTTATAAAATCTTGAGCCATTAACAATTGTCTGTCTGCCTGATACAGCCAATGGTAGTAACAACATTCCTTATCCAAGGAATATCTTGACACATAGATACCCAAAATATAAATCAAGGTCACATATCTCTACATGGCTTCATCAGCTTATTCCCTTCAAGCATCCAGACATTGGAAATAATGTTAGAGAAACAATTTATTGGAATTTCCAACCAACCTTTCTTTACTTGATGTTAGAATATTATTCCCCTGTAGAGGAGGAAAGAGTTTCTTTCTCCTGAGGTCTTCTGGGGTTTCTATTAGTCTAGAACTACATTATTCCAATTTTCATATTTGAAGATTTCCAAATCACTTGGATGATCCAACACAGGGCCATATGTGTGCATTTTAGAGCTATTTAACTTATGGTTCATCTTTATCTTAGTACATAGTTTTGGGGGATATAAGCTTTAGTTAGTGGTTGCCAAGGAGGAGAGGGAGATGGATGGAGGGAGAGTTAGAAAAAAATAGTGAATTAGAATGGATCCTTTAGCTGGTTCCTTGTTTAAACCTTAAAAGAAAAAAAAAAAAAAAGCTTAAGTTAGTGAAGGTTTGTCATAATTTCTTCCTTTGCTATGCCCTCATCTTGAACATGAGTCTCCATAGACTAAGGAGGACATCAAAAAGATAGCCAATTTTTGGGCTTCCCTGGTGGTGCAGTGGTTGAGAGTCCATCTGCCGATGCATGGGACACGGGTTCGTGCCCTGGTCCTCGAGGGTCCCACGTGCTGCGGAGCCACTGAGCCTGCGCACCCAGAGCCTGTGTTCCGCAACGGGAGAGGCTACAACAATGAGAGGCCCACGTACCACAAAAAAAAAAAAAAAAAAAAGATAGCCAATTTTTGAGGCTCTTTTTTTTTTCTTTCTTTCCTTTTTTTCCTTTTGATCAGAATATGCCTTCCCTCTTAGCAGAATCAGTTTTTCGGTACTTGAAGTTTTCCCAGCATTTGTGCTACATCTCACACCACCAATAAGATGCCTTGGTTATTCTGTCAAACCTTTTATTTATCCTCATGAAAAGGCTGAATTGAGCCACCTAGTACTCCATGAGCTAATGCAGACCCTTACCCAATTGTATGTTCTATGCACACATTCTTAAGTAATCTTATTCAAGTGGAAGATGTTGGGTTATTTTTTGTGATAAAATGACAAAATCATCGTAATTGTAATAACTCAACCAGATATTTTTCATCCATCATGTGTATCACAGTAAGTCACTCTCATCACACTGTTAATTCTAAAATACCTGAAAATTCAATTTCATTATACTTCTCTATCCTTCATGAAGGTCTGTATCCTTGATGACTGAATGTAGTTTATGTTTTAGAGATGAAAGATGTTAGAGAGGCACTGTTTTGCAGTTTCTATTCTTCCTGTCTTTAATCTGTCTTACAAAATTCCTTCATGAAAAGCTGTATGTCAACAACCAGTAAATTTATTTAAATTTTGAAGACTGATATTTATGTACAGTATGCATATATGTATACAGAAACATGACATATATATTATGTATATACACATATATGCATATATACATATATATGCATGCCATGCCATTTTTGCTAGGTAACTAGAAAACTTCAGAATCATCTAAAGAGAAAATGCTGTGGTTTTCTTACATATACATTTATTTATAGACTTCATCCCCAAAATGAATCAAAGCAGCAGAATATATGCCCTATAGGAATAAGGAGCTTTAATACTTCTCTAACATATTTTATAGATTTCCTTTTCTAATCAAGTGAAATTCTATAAAAGGAAATTCATTTTCTTTTGTATTACACCTTGATTAACCTTTTTATTTACAACGTGACTAGATAAATCAAGAGGATATTTTATGAAGGTCATCTAAATTCCACTAAGCAAATTAATTGACAAGGGTTGGCTGGGTATTTATGAAGTACTACGAAGAACTCCATTGTTATTGTTAAGACCTAGACATTTACTCCTTATTAGATTAGCAGATTCAATTGACAAATCATAGTTAATGTAATAGTCACCCACTGGTTATACTCTGTAATTACTCTATATGACAAAGTTACTAACATTGGAAAAACTACCAATAAGAACCAATAAGAACTAGCTAAATCAAAGCCCCTTCATTGTGGAGAGCATTTTTTTCAAATTTTCAAGTAGTGCACTCAAAAATACACTTATTAAGCTTTTATCACATGAGTAATATTGCATTTTGGGGATGAACTGAAGTGTATCATTTCAATTTTCCAATTTGATAATTAGTAAACATACTCTCCCCATGATGAAAAATATTGAATATTTTAATTCTCATAACTTTAAGAATATAGCAACTATTAATCTTGTCATTCTTTTTGATTCATTAATCTCTCTCAAAAATTGAAAAAATCAGTCTACCCTTGTCTTATTCAAGAAATGATACAAATTGGATGCTAATATTGAAAGGTTAGATAATGTATCCCAAATATTTTAGATACTAACAACATATCCTAAATGATCTTCAGTAAAATACACTTCCTGAAATCAAATATTTTTAGGGAATAACTGCTTACCATTTACTATGGACTAAATATTTGGGTTCCTCCAAAATCCATATGTTGAAACCCTATGTGGAGGTGGGGGCTTTGGGAGGTAATTAGATTTAGATGAAGCCCTTAGGGTGGAGCCCCCATTATGGGGCTAGTACTTTTATAAGATGAAGAGACCAGAGCTCGCTCTCTCTCCATGTGAGGAATCAGCAAGAAGGCAGTGATCTGGAAAGCAGGTAGAAGGCCCTCACTATGAATCTGACCATGCATCTGAGCAGGCTGACCATGAGGCTGATCTCAGACTTCCAGCCTCCAGAACAGTGAGAAATGAATGTTTGTTGTTTAAGGCACCTAGTATATGGTATTCTGCTATAGCAGAATGCCAGACTGATAAAATATTCATTTATAAACATCTTATTCAAGGCTAATTTGCAAACTTTTGTTCCTGATTGTCTGATGTTTTAGTTCTTGATTACCTAGAATCTATTTTACATGTATGAACATATCAATCACCCCGAAGTATGCTTAAGCAGAGTGAATGTTTGCAAATATAAAATGACATTTTCTAAGAATTTAGGCATATACTAGGATATGACAACAAATTTGATAAAAAGTTTGTTTCTGTGGTTGTCCTTGCAAATGTTGAAATTGAAGCAATTGTAAAAATAAACTTTACAATAAACAGAAATAAAAAAGGCAAAAAAAGATTAATATACAGAAATTTGTTGCTTTTCTATATACTAATAATGAACTACCAAAAAGAAAAAGCAAGAAAACAGTCCTTTTTAAAACCACATGAAAAAGAATAAAATACCTAGGAATAAACTTAACCAAGGAGGTAGGAGATCTATACTTTGAAAACTATAAGACATTGATGAAGTTGAAGATACAAAGAAATGGAAAAATACCCCATGTACATGAATTGGAAGAATTAATATTGTTAAAATGACCATACTACCTAAGGCAATCTACAGAGTTAATGCAATGCCCATTAAAATACTGATGGCATTTTTCACAGAAATAAAACAAATAATCCTAAAATTTATATGGAATTATAAAAGACACTGAATAGCCAAAGCAATCTTGAAAAAAAAGAACAAAGCTGGAGGTATCACATGCCATGATTTCAGACTATACTACAAAGCTACAGTAATCAAAACAGTATGGTACTGGCATAAAAACAGACACATAGATCAATGGAACAGAATAGAGAGCCCAGAAATAAACCACACACTTATGGGCAAAATTAATCTACAACAAGAGGCAAGAATATACAATGGGGAAAGTAGTCCCTTCAATAAATGATGCTGGGAAAACTGGACAGCTATATGTTAGAGAATGAAACTAGAACATTTTCTCACACCATATACAAAAAATAAACACAAAACGGATTATAGAGCTAAATGTAAGACCAGAAACCATTACACTCCTAGAAGAACACATAGGCAGAACACTCTCTGAACAAAACCATACAATATTTTTTTGGATCTGTTTCCTAAAACAAAGGAAACAAAAGCAAAAATAAACAAATGGGACCTAATTAAACTTAATCTTTTGCACAGCAAAGTAAACCACTGACAAAAAGACAACCTACTAAACAAGAGAAAACATTGGCAAATGACATGACCCATAAGGGGTTAATATCCAAAATATATAAACAGCTCATACAACTCGATATCCAAACAAACAATTTTAAAAATGGTCAGAAGACCCGAATAGACATTTTTTTAAAAGAAGACATACAGATGGTCAACAGGCATATGAAAACATGCTCAACATCACTAACCATCAGGGAATTGCAAATCAAAGCTCACAATGAGATATCATCCCACAACTGCCAGAATGGCTATCAACCCAAAGACCATAATTAATAAGTGTTGGGGAGGATGTGGAGAAAAGGGAACCCTGGCACATTGTCAGTGGGAATGTAAATTGATGAAGCTACTGTAAAAAAACAGTATGGAGGTTACTAAAAAAGCTAAAAATATTACTACAATATGATCTGGCAATTCTACTTCTGGGTATATATCCCCGACAAAACAAAACCCAAAAACACTAATTTGAAAAGATACATGCACCCCAATGTTCATAGCAGCATTATTTACAACAGCTAAGACATGGAAACAACCTAACTGTCCATCAACAAATGAATGGATAAAGAAGATGTGGTTACTCAGCCATAAAAAAGAATGAAAATTTGCATTTGTAACAACATGGATGGACCTGAACGGTATCACGCTTAGTGAAATAAGTCAGACAAAGACAAATACTGTATGTTATCACTTATATGTGGAATCTAAAAAATGAAACAAACTAGTGAATATAACAAAACAGACTCACAGATATAGAGAAAAAACTAGTGGTTACCAGTGGAGATGGAGGACAAGATACAGGTAGGGGATTAAGAGGTACAAACTACTATGTATAAAATAAACAAGCCACATGAATATATTGTACAGCACAGGGAATATAGCCAATATTTTATAATCAATTCAAGTGGAGTATAATCTATAAAAATACTGAATCACTATATTGTACACCTGAAACTAATATTGTAAATCAACTATACTTCAATAAAAATAAAGTTTAAATAATAAAAATAAAGGATTTCCCTGTGGTGCAGTGGTCAAGAATTTCCCTGCCAATGTAGGGGACACAGGCTCGATCCCTGGTCCAGGAAGATCCCACATGTCGCAGAGAACTAAGCCTGTGTGCCACAACTACTGAGCCTGTGCGCTAGAGCCCATGAGCCACAACTACTAAAGCCTGTGCACCCTACAGCCCACATGCTGCAACTACTAAGCCCGAGCACCGCAACTACTGAAACCCATGAACTCTAGGGTCCATGTGCTGCAACTACTGAGCCCGCGTGCCTAGAGCCCATGCTCCACAACAAGAAAATCCACTGCAGTGAGAAGCCTGTGCACCACAACAAAGAGTAGCCCCCACTCTCCGCAACTAGAGAAACCCTGTGCACAGCAACGAAGACCCAATATAGCCAAAAAAAAAAAGATTAAAAATAAATAAACAATATCAATACTTTTTAATAGTCCATAGGTCAAGGAAATCAAAATGAAACTGAGAAAATATTTTCAACTGGATGATAATAAAAATACTACATTATCAAAACTTGTGGGATACATTAAAGCCTATAGCTTTATAAGGTACACATAAAGATACATATAAAGAAGAAGAATAAAATATAAATATCCGTTTCATGAAATTAGAAAACAAGAAAATAAACCTTAAGACAGTAAATGTAGGATTGTAATAAAAGAATATAACTTAATAAAATAAAAAACAAAATAAAATCAATAAAGTGAAAAGTTCCTTGAAAACACTAATTGACAAACATCTAGGAAGATTAAGCAAGAGGAAGGGAAAAAAATGACCAGTATAAAAAACTGAAAAGGAAACATCATTACAGATCCTGTGACATTAAGAATATTATGAAAATTACAGACAAAAAATTTGAAAATTCAAAGGAAATAAACAAGTTCCCTAGGGGGAAAAAATGTACTTACCAAAATTAAATCAAGAAGAATACATCTGATTAGAACCACAAGAGACCCTGAATAGCCAAAGCAATCTTGAGAAAGAAGTCAAAGCTGGAGGCATCACACTACCTGATTTCAAACTATACTGCAAAGCTATAGTAATCAAAACAATATGGTATTGGCATAAAAACAGTCATAGAGATCAATGGAACAGAATAGAGAACCCAAGAATAAATCCACATATATATGGTAAATTAATTTATGACAAAGGAGCCAAGACTACACAAGGGGTTAAGACAGTCTCTTCAATAAATGGTGCTGGGAAAACTGGACAGCCACAGGCAAAAGGATGAAACTGGACTACTATCTTATACCGTGCACAAAAATTAACTCAAAACAAATTAAAGACTTGAACGTAAGACCTGAAACCATAAAACTCCTTACAGAAAACATAGGCAGTAAGTTCCTTGACTTTGTCATTGGTCTTTGCGATGAGTTTTTGGATCTGACATCAAAAGCAAAGGCAACAAAAGCAAAAACAAAAAAAAAAACAAAGTGAGACTACATCAAACTAAAAAAGCTTTTGCACAGCAAAGAACTCAACAAAATGAAAGGCAACCTTATGAATAAGCAAAAATATTTGCAAATAATCTATCTGAAAAGGGATTAATATCCAAAATACATAAAGAACTCATACAACTCATTAGCAAAAAAAAAAGCACAAAGAACCCAATTATAAAGGGGGCAGAAGATCTGAACAGACATTTTTCCAAAGAAGACATAGCGACAGACAACAAGTACATGAAGATATGCTCAACCTCACTAATCATCAGGGAACTGCAAATCAAAACCACAATGAGATATCACCTCACACCTGTTAGAATAGCTATTATCAAAAAGACAAGATGGGCTTCCCTGGTGGCGCAGTGGTTGAGAGTCCGCCTGCCGATGCAGGGGACACGGGTTCGTGCCCCGGTCCGGGAAGATCCCACATGCCGCAGAGCGGCTGGGCCTGTGAGCCATGGCCGCTGAGCCTGCGCGTCCGGAGCCTGTGCTCCTCAATGGGAGAGGCCACAACAGTGAGAGGCCCACGTACCACAAAAAAAAAAAAAAAAAAAAAAAAAGACAAGAAATGTTGGCTAAGATGTAGAGAAAAGGGAACACTTCTGCACTGTTGGTGAGAACATAAATCAGTACAGCCACTATGGAAAACACTGTGGAGATTCTTCAAAAAATTAAAAATAGAACTACCACATGATCCAGCAATCCCACTTCAGGGTATTTATCTGAGATGAAAACATTAACTGAAAAAGATACATGCACCCTCAAGTTTAGCATAATATTCTTTACAATAGCCAAGATATGGAAACTATGTGTTCATTGAAGGGTGAATGGATAAAGAAAATATTCCATTGTGATTATATGTACACAGTGGAATATTATTCAGCCATAAAAAGAATGAAATCTTATCATTTGCAACAATATGGATGGACCTTGAGGACATTATGCTAAGTGAAATAAGTCAGGAAAAGAAAGACAAATATTGCATGATATCAATTGTATGTGGAATCTTTAAAAAAGAAAAAAACATTAGGCACAGAAAACAGACTGGTGGTTGCCAGAGGCAGGGGCTGCGTGATGACAAAATGGAGGGGTTCAAAATGTACAAATTTCCAGTGATAAAATAAGTCATGGGAATGTAATGTACAGCATGATGACTATAGTTAATAATACTGTACTGCATATTTGAATGTTGCTCAGAGTAGATCTCAAAAGTTCTCATGTATGGTAACAGATGTTAACTAGACTTATTGTGGTGATCAGTTCTCAATGTATACAATTATCAAATCATGTCGCATATCTGAGCCTTATTTATGTCAATTATACTTTAAAATTTAAAAAGAAGAATTATAATCATTAAAGGCATTGAATTAATTTTTTTAAAGCAACTCAAAAAAAAAAAAACCCTATACTCTGATGGCTCTACTACCAAGTCTGCCAAAAACTCAAAATTCTAATATATTACAAATTCTTCAAGAGAACAGAGAGAGAGAATAGTTTACAACTCATCTTAGGAGATGAAAAAAACCTTAATAACAAACTTGATAATGAACTATGAAGACAGAAAATATTATCCAAATCTTTTTTATAAACATAGATGAAAAACACTAATGTTAGCAAACTGAATTCAATGACACATGAAAACTTTGCTAAACCAGCTAGTTCAAGACAACACAGAGAAACCAGTACAGCCACAGCTCTAAGAGCCAAGATAGCAGGAGAAGGGAAGCTAGGTGAGGTGAGCTGGGCATTCTCTGCACCTCTTTCTCCTAAGGGCATTGGTCAACTTACTGCATGGGACCTAGAAGCCAAACAGAATGCAGTGTTCTAGAGCTTTACGCATTCTCTCAGAGATGAATAGACACAAGCTGAAGTTCAAAGTGACAAGAAAGTTAGGACCTGATGGCACATGATACCAGAGAAAAGGGAAATACAGAAAAGGGAGCCTAACATTCTGCTGGGTCTTTGCCTTTAAAACATTTGCACAACCCTAAGCTGCATGAGAACAGGAGTTGCTCATTTCATCCAAAAATTCACATTATTGTTTACTTACTTTCATTTTTGAAAGATACTACCACTGGGTATAAAATTGTGGGTTGGAAGTTATAGAACTATAAACTGCTAAAAGAAGACATCTACTGAAGAAATTCAATCCATTATTAAAAATCCTCCTACAAACAACAAATCAGGTCCAGAGAATAGAAAAGACCTTTTTTTTTAAAAAAAAAAAAAAAAAAGAGGACAGAAATACCTTGATTCCAAACCTGGCAAGGACATTACAAAAGGGGGAAATTATCACTCTGTTATGAATGTAGATGCAAAAATCCTTAATAAAATATTAGTAAACTGTGTGTGTTAAAATATAGTGAGTTGATGTGTGCTAGGATGACAAGAAGGAGGTCATTTTAGGCAGAGAAGATCAAGTTCAAAGCTTAATGCATGAAACAAAGAGGAACAAGACAACACAGAGGAAGAGACAGATTTAACAGATGTTTAGGGTACATAATCAATGGGGGGGCTTGGTGAACCACCAAAGCAGGGTGGTTAGAGGTAGGGAAGAGATGGCTCTAAAGATTTTCTGGTTTAGATAACAGGGAGAATGGTGTTCTCAGAAAAATGCAGGAGGAAAAAAAACACGTCTTAGAAAAACTCTAATGAATTTCATTTAGACACAACAAAATCACCCCCCAGAAATTCAGAAGATCACCAAGTTCAGTCAATTCTACCTATCTCTTATCCACACAGTCTTTCACACTTTGGTCACATCTTCTCTGGAACACAGCTGTCCAATAGATCTACCTGCCTCTCATTTGGCTCCCTTGTAACTTCTCCACACTGCTGCCTAAGTGAACATGGTAGTGACCACTGCAGATGGAATGGTTCTGTGTGTGATGCAGCTTTATTGGAAATCAAAATAATGAGCAGAAGCTTAATGCATTCAGGAAGGTAGGAGGTCTGACCAGTGAGCTGGTAGGGGCTAACTGCTATTGCCATTTGTCAACTGAAGTGTGCAGTATCAGTTATACATGTTAATTTACTTTTTTCCCTCAGCTTCATTGTAATATAACTGACATAACATTGTGTAAGTTTAAGGTGCATAACGTGATGATTTGGTGCATGTATATATTGTGAGATGAGAGTAATTTACATTAGTAATTCCCAAATAATACTAGAAATATAAGTGCTGATTGGCACCACTGCCTGAAATGACTTTTGAATTGTTTTTTTGTTTTGGGGGGTATGCCTTTTCTGCCTTAATTTTTGTTTTAGTTTCTTATTTTGAAGTAGCTATTAATTCATAGGAAGCTGCAGAGATAGTACAAAGAGCTTTATACCTTTTGCCGTTTCTCCCACTGGTTACTTCTGCAACAATATCAAAACTATGAAATCAACATTAATATAGAATGAGTGTATAGTTCTGTCATTTTATCACATGTGCAGATTCATGCAACCATCCACAATCAAAACATAAACTATCCCACCACTACAAAGATCTCCCTCAAGCTGCCCCTTTGTAGTCACACCCACCCCCTTCCCGCCCATCATTCCCAACCCCTGAAAAATGCTGGGTTTTTTAAAACTTTGTTATATAGGGAAATGATTGAAGGATGCACAAAATATTATACGTTGTGATACAATAGCTCATGCTTTAACACAGAGCATCCTTTGCAGCTCTCTTTGCTTCACCTACACAATTTGCACTCTCCTCCTCTCAACTAACTCACATCACGTGTTAACTTCTCCCTTTCTTGATATACATGCTCTATATTCACAGCACGTATTGTCTATACCACTGATATCACTGATAATTTAGTCACCCATTCCCTTGTGAAATCTTAAATAATCCTATCACAGATCAATATAACTTCTTAAACATGTGTATTTTTTTTCTCCTTCAGAAGATACTGTTAGGTACTGCTTATTGAATCCATTGCCAGGGCCTAGCAAAGATGAAAACAATGAGTATTTGTTAATTAAAAAAATATTTTTACTAGGTACTACTATATTTTTATAGCCATTTTCTTTAGAAGAGCTTAAAATAGATTACAGATGTTACCCCCCCCCAAAATCCTGACAGTACCTCTGGGCAGTTCATCAGCATTATTATTATGCTGGAACCCTAGTACAGTACCCGGTTTAGACATTCAATCAATATTCAGGTGACTGAATTATCCTATGCTCAAAATTAGGGAAATTAGGGGCATTAAATAAGATTAGTAATCAATACTGAATCCCCAATTGTTATTAGAAAAGAGGCAATGGAAGATTAGAAGAGAAAATGGAGCTGGAACGGGAGCAGAAGAGAAGAGATTAAACATGAGGACAAGTACACTCAACACATTCTGACATGTGTTTTGGGCTGAAGTCTCCATTGTTGAAGCAAAGTCTGATACAATAATTAGATTATGGAAGAAGGAGAAGGTAATGGGAAGGGCTTGAAGCTCCTGAGTAATGCTCCACTAGTAAAGCTGAGCAGCTTCCCTGGCCCCTCACAGCGGGACCCAGGAGTGGAGCTAATAATTCCACCCACTATTGTCTATCTACCAGATCACTTCACTACGTAGTAACTGAGATTTAAACATGAAGACAAATAACTACTTACATGAGAGGCTGTAGACCAGGTTAACTGGCAAACAGGTCCAGGAGTAGTAATATAACCGATTGGCTTATAACCCCTTTCCACTTCAAAGAAGAAGACAGTTTGATCTTTACTCTAAGAAAAAGAGAGATACCGAAATATATATTATTATGAAACATATTGCATACAGTACAAAGAAGCATTTAACAGCTATATTACACCCACTGTATACGTATACCTACAATGATCATATTTCCCCAGGTTATTCTGGGAACATTCTTGTTTCAAATACTTGCTTCATTTTCCCCATGAGAACACTTGACAAACCATGTTTTCTTGTATGTGTTTCTGAAAAGATGCTCACCATACCTGTATATAAGATTCACAAAAAATTCCACAATGCATATGCTCACCTATTTATGCATAAAGCATTTACATGTTTATTCTCTTCATTTAGGCCAATTCTATATAAGAACATACCTAGGTTATAAAACATTGATGATACATAAAACACGTTGCATGATTCCCAGTTGAACATTTCTATTCATTTAAAATAAGCATTACAACTCAATTTGTAAGAATATTTTTAAATGTCATGCACAGACTATACTGAAAGAATCTGAATACAAAGAAAACAAAATAGGGATATATTCTCAGAAAGGAATATAAGCAAATAAGGCATCATTAAGTAGGAAGACTAATAAGGCAGGGTTAACCAGGAAAATTCAATAGGAAACACAAGGAAATCTACTACTTACCCCTGTGGCTAGAACTTCTCCATCACGATCATAAGCTAAAGCAGTGACAGGAGAAGTATGAGGTTTGAAAACCTGTTTCAAACGAATATCTGCATCTGAAACTCTCTTCCGTCCCACAAAACTTGTGAGCCCTTCTGGATCATAAAGTTCAAGAATTCGAACAACGCCATCTTCAAATCCTGCAGTAATCTGTGCTCCACCATTGCTTACCTTGGACAAAAAAGAAATGCAAGGTTTCTGAAATTTGTTGATTAAGAAAGCTGTACTACATAACAGATTTCTGTGTTTTATTTAGACTTAAATTATTTAACTAAATAATTAACTAAAATAAATGCTAATCAATAATTCCTTATACTACTTTCTGGTAACCTCCATCTCTTCTATGACAGTTCCTTATCACTGCAGACCATGAGACAGGTAAACAATGACAATCCAAGCATTCAATGAGCAAAAGTTGGTGGAGCGTCCATCTACTATGTGCCAGGCACCCATCACCAGCAGCCCAAGTGTGAGCATAAACAGTCTCAACCCCTGTTTTCACAAATGTATGGTCGAGTGGGAGGACAGACATTAATCAACCACACAAATGAATATGGAATTATGAACTGAAGTAAGTAAAAGGAAATAAACATTCTGAGAGCACATAGCAAAGAAAGCTGACCTAGTCTGCAGCTTAGATGAGAAGTCTGGGCCAGAGATATAAATCTAGCAATGTCTTAATGTACTAAATCTGCTATCTCAAAAGGCATTCAGGAGAAGGGCAAGAGCCTTGGTATTCTTTAGAGCAGACTGATCATCCCTGAAGCCAGGCAATTATGAAAACCTTGGGAATAAGAAAACTATATTCCATTCAATTCCAACTGAATGTTTATGCAAACATTTACTAAGTGTCTAAATGTACCAGTAACTGTAGAGGCACTGGAAGTACAAAGAAGAGTAAGATACGGCGTCGCCATGAAGAACAAACAGTCTGGTGGGAAAGACAGTCAATAAAGCAAGTCATCTTAGTACACTGTGATAAGTGCTATAAAAGAGGTATATACACAGTCCTTAAACAAAAACTGCAAAGGAAGAAGTACACAGCTCTACTTGAAGGTGGGGTCATGGAGGGCTATGCAGAGGAGATGATATCTGACCTGGGCTAAATTGTAAACAATGATGTGCAGTTTTCCAGAAAGGCAAGAGGGTATGGAGAAGGGGCAATTCAAGCATAATGTCCATATGATCATTACTTGGATATAAGGCTAAAAAAGGAAACATTCTATGGACATTGCCCAAGCATCTGAAGAAATGATTCAATTACATAGGCTGTATTTTAAAGAATTTAGGTAAGAGTGTAAATAGATTAGGATAAAGAGAGATCCATGTTTGGTAATCTAAATACTCTGTCATTTCTACTTAATCCAGCCTCATCATTGTTCTGCTTCTACTCCCTGGCCTGAGTTCTCCTTCTGGTCTTGATCCCATCATGAAATTCCCCTCCATTCCAGCCACCTCCACATCTACTTTGGGCCTGGAACATTTTCTCTTTGACTTCAACCCAAAACAATACGGATAAAATATTCCCCAAATATTCCCATGACATTTTAAAAACTTGGCTGCAAATTTTTTGCTATGCCTCTCATGGAGAGGTGGGGTTTAAGTCCCTCCCTCCTTGAATCTGCGTGGGTGGGGGGTGCTTGTGACTGCTCCACCCAACTGAGTATGGTACAAGTGACGTTATGTGACTTCCGAGGCCAGGTCATAGAAGGACAGCAGCTTCTGCCTTATTTGCTGGAACACTAGATCTTGGAGCCCTGAGCTGCCATAAAGAAGTGTGTGACTGCCCTGAGGCCACCATGCTGTGATAATGACCTCTCCATGTGGCATGGGCTTCAGGTAAGCACTGCTGTTGACATCCCAGCTTAGCTTAACCTTCAACCCAGGTGCCAGACCTGTAACAAAGAAGCCTTCAGATGACTCTAGGCCCCAACCATTCAAATCTCCCCTACTGAGGCCCCAGATACTGTGAAGCAGAGATAATCCATCCTTGTTGTCACCTGTCCGAATTCCCAAACCAGAGACTGAGCAAAATAAGATGATTGCCGTTTTATGCCACTACATTTGGGGTAGTTTATTACACAGCAATAGACAACTAGAACAATGATCTCTAATTTTTTCCATAGCTCTTATCATTATCTAACATATCACATAAATTTACTTATTTTGTTTTTTGTCTGTCTCTGCCTCCTGTCTCCCACTCTAGTGGGAGATTCATGAGGGCAAATCTTTTTTTTCTTTTTGTTCATTGCTATATTCCCAGAATCAGGACTGGCACGTTGCAAACATGCTGGAAATGTATAGAATGAATGAATCAGAGTCAGGCAAGGGACAGATACACAAAGTTCTGTCAGGTAATTACTATTTTTTTTTTTTTTTTTTTTTTTTTTGCAATACGTGGGCCTCTCACCGTTCTGGCCTCTCCCGTTGCGGAGCACAGGCTCCGGACGCGCAAGCTCAGCAGCCATGGCTCATGGACCTAGCCACTCCGCGGCATGTGGGATCTTCCCAGACCGGGACACGAACCTGTGTCCCCTACATCGGCAGGTAGACTCCCAACCACTGCACCACCAGGGAAGCCCATTAGGTAATTACTTTTTAACATGGAACTATTTCTAAACTTTAGGTGGCATAACAATAGATTTTCATTAAAACAGAACCAAAATCACGATAGCAAAGTCATGATATGATTTCTATCACATTCTGAGTGAACTAAAATTTTTGTTCTTCTCTAAAATCCAGAGTCAGAAAATATCTGTGTTTCTAAGAAATAGCACTAATATACCATATTTACAAATAGATTCTAGTAGAAATTCATCATAACAATAAGCTTACCCGTCGTGGTACCCAAGCAAGGGCAGTACCTCCTTGTTTGAATTTCATCTGAACCAAAGGAGTTTTGCTAGCAAAATCATAGAGTCTAACGGAGCCTACAGAAAGACAGTTTTAAAAGAAACATTTATATATATATATAAATATCTTTAATAACTTTAGCTCACTTCACATTTAAGCACTAAACAAGAAACATCATAAAAATTAAATCAACTGATAATCTAATGGCCTTTCTTTAGTTAAAACTTTACATGTATATCCTCAATCAGGTAATTTATAAACATGAATAATGTTTATATACCATTATATATATATATATATATATATATATATATATATATATATACTATGCCATTTTATATAAAGGACTTGAGCATCTGTGGATTTTGGTATCAGTGGAGTCCTGGAACAAATCCCTACACAAATACCAAGGGACGACTGTAGTAAAGAAACAACTGATGATTGACTGGTGGATCAATTTCACCTTGCACAGTCCACATAGATTCACTGTAAGTCAAGAAGGAAGAAAGGACATGGAAAGAAAAGGAAAAGCATGAATGTGGATAACACCAAGATGAATGGTATTTTCACGAGTAACTTATTGATGTGTCTTTATTTTAATCTCTTTCAATAACCATGGTTGCCGTATTTTGGGCCCTTTCCCCTCTCCTGAAACTCACCTCACTTGCATCAAAAAGCTTCCCTTTTGGAAAAATTCTCAAATACTTTAATCAAACACATTAAAAAATGACTTGAAAACAAAACACAAAGGTCCAGATATGAGTTCCTACTTACAGTCCAAGCCAGTAGTGGCCATGAGATAAGTGAGAGGAGAGACAGCCAAGGCTTCAATGGCTCCAGAATGGAAGGAGAAGAGGCATTCTGGATCTGGGGTCTGATAACAAAAAAAAGATCCTATTAGAGCTCAAAGATAGGTAAAAAGATCCTATTAGAGCTCAAAGATAGGTAAAAAGATCCTATTAGAGCTCAAAGATAGGTTAACACAGAACTAAGGCCAAGTTTAAAGAAATGCAATTAGAACCCTGTATCATGTGTGACTTTATCTGAACAGAAATAAGAAAAGGCATAGTAAGATAGAAAGGGCACTGAAGTTTGGAATTAGGAGAGACAGATGATGTGCTTGATGGCTGTGTGATTTGGCACAAGTCACTTCAAATGCCGGTTTCCCTTTCTTCATCAGTAAAATGAGATGATGGCAACTGCCTGCCTACAAAACAGAGTAGTTGTGAGGATTATATGAGATAATATACATTAAAATGCCATATGTTTATGAAAACTGTAAAGCACTGTATAATGTTAGGCATTGTCATTGCCCCTTTTCTTGTAAATTCTGTTATGAGATAGATCCTTTTTTATGTAAAGTCATAACGAGAGAAAGAGACAGAGACAGTATGAATTCTTTGGATATGCTGAGCAAGTTTTTGATGACAACAATGATCAAATATGCAAAAAGAGTATCTTTTAAAGAATAACAACAAAGGTCTTTACTATGAGAATTAGAAAAAAAGAAAAATAGGCAACTTACAATATTTGAAAAGCTAAGGTCAAGCTTCCATATGGCTCCATTGGAATCCTAAAAAATTAAATACCTAATAATATTTTGTTCATCGTTTTGGACTTTTATCAAATTAAAGGAATTTTTTTTATGATTTAGTTAAAGGACAAAACATACCAAAAACTTACATATATTTTAAAGTGTGATTGAAATTAAACAATAGCAACTTTCATGCATCTTAGAACACAGCGACGCAATAAATGAAGCAATCTCATAAAACTTATAGTCAATTTAACATAATAAAAATGCTAATTTGTTTTCTGTGTATAAAATACAAGTCAATTAAATATCAAAATTCAGGGAACTCTTCATTGTAGTATCAACAGTAGTCTTAATAGTACAATGGATTTACAGTGACCATAAATTATACTACTATTTTAATTTTATGTCCAGATAACTTTTTTTTTTTTGGCCATACGCAGGTCTCTTACTGTTGCGGCCTCTCCCATTGCGGAGCACAGGCTCCGGATGCGCAGGCCCAGTGGCCATGGCTCACGGGCCCAGCCGCTCCGCGACACGTGGGACCCTCCCGGACCGGGGCACGAACCCGTGTCCCCTGCATCGGCAGGCGGACTCTCAACCACTGCGCCACCAGGGAAGCCCCAGGTAACTTTTTAAAATGTATTTCTTTAAAGTCTTTATTGAATTTGTTACAGTATTGCTTCTGTTTTATGTTTTGGTTTTTTGGCTGTGAGGTATGTGGGATCTTAGCTCCCCGACCAGGGATCAAACCTGCACCCCCTGCATTAGAAGGCAAAGTCTTAACCACTGGACCACCAGGGAAGTCCCAATGTCCAGATAACTTTAAAGAGCAAAGAGAGAAGAGTGCATCTTACCTGAGACAACCAAAAGTTATTTCCAATTTCATTCATTTTTATCATAGAGAAGAGTCTGACATTCTTGTCTACTTGAAGTTCATTAATGGGCTCTATCTCTAACAATCCAGTCTCGTCTATAGTATCAGCAGTGTCTATTGCCTCAAAATCCCATATCTTAAAAAATAAGAAAATACTTTAATCAATCAGCAGTTTCTGAATGTATATTTTATAAGCCAGAAAAGGCCCCATTTTTTGTTTGTTTGGTTTTGTTTTTTTTTTTTTTGCGGTACGCAGGCCTCTCACTGTTGTGGCCTCTCCCATTGTGGAGCACAGGCTCCGGACGCGCAGGCTCAGCGGCCATGGCTCACGGGCCCAACCGCTCCGCGGCATGTGGCATCTTCCAGGACTGGGGCACAAACCCGCGTCCCGTGCATCGGCAGGCGGACTCTCAACCACTGTGCCACCAGGGAAGCCCCTAGGCCCCATTTTTTTTTTCAAAAGTCATTTCTTCTTGTTTCAGGAAAATAATGAGTAGGTATAAATTAAAACACCAGATAAAATCTAACCCTGGGATTTTGCTCTGAAATGGGAATAATGAATTATTATAATTTCCTTTGTATTTATGGAGGTTAGTGAGAAAATACAGACCTGAATAAGAATTCTAATTTGCCCAAAGTAAACTTTATTTCAAGGTTTCTGTCAGGCCTTACTGCATATATAGCGGCCACAAGGAATAAATGGTTCAGTCATACACTGAGACATCATGACGAACCTCGTCTTACATTAGATTCATGGGCTCCTGGAGAGGGGACACAGACCTTCTTGCTTAATGATTCAAGCACTATCTTCATTATAAGCAGAGAAAAATGGATGTAGGGAATGTCTTCATGAGATAATGTTTCTCTTCTTTATCATAGATTTAGACTGTACTATTCAGATAAGGATTGTTGTTCTTGCGATAGGAGACCAGAATAGTACTAGGGAAGGATGAGGGAGCACAGTTTCACTTTATGTGGTGAAGAGACTCAGAAGGACTTCCTCTGTGAAGTGCCAAAGCCCAGCCTGGATGGTTCTGTAGCCACATCCTGCTACGTCATCCTAGACTCAACAACTCAGACTTTGGGAGGATTGGTGGTGTCCTACAGAGTAGCATTGTGGAGGACAGTCCCAGATCCTAGGGTCAGACTAACTCCTGGGAGTTGGAGTAGGTTTTTCCTAGAGGGTGAGAAGTAGAGATTTACAACATAGAAGACTGAAGAGATAAGGGCAGACTTTGAAAGGGGAAGCAAATTAGTGATGTCCATGAAGGGATCTTCTGTGAAGTATTTAACTTCTCTTCTCTTGAGGTGCTCCTCCACTTGGTATTTTGATGTATTTGGGGGTGACATATGCCTTGGAAGGTTACTGAATATGTTGTATGACATAATAAAGGACAAAAGATTCTCAGAGCAATGAGTAAAATAGAACAAAATTAAATTTAACATGACTCAAAAAGCCAATGGTAAGAGGACAAACTGTGGAAGACATGTCTCTAATATATTGTGTGAGCCATACATAAGCTCAGTAAGTATCAGAGTAACCACACTAGTAAAAAAAATAATAATACAGTCTCACTTCTGATAATACTACTTCCTAAAGAATATCCGGAGAATACTCCCTTTTATGAATATTTTCTTATGAAAGGCCCCAGTTGAAATACATACTGTGGGGACCACAAGGCAGATCAGAAGACTGCAGGTTTGCCAGCAACAGCAGGGTACCTACACATGGGTAGGTGGGAGAAGAGGTGTGACAACAGCCAGAAGGATGGAGATGCAGAAGCAATGTCCCAGCTTAGCCCACACTATGGGCAGGACAGTGTCCACAGGTGAGAACAAGCGAGTTCACTAGTGCACAGAGCACCAGGAAGGGAGCATCCATAGGCAAACTCTATCAGCTCACCTTTGTATTTCTAATTGATAAACTCAGTAAAAAAAACATCTAACAAATGTTTGGCATCGTTATCCCTAGAAAATGACCCATTCATACCAGGCATTTTGGAAGGACATCTGAGTCCACTGTTAATACTGTGCTAACATGGGATGAGGGGAAGATGGCGTAAGAATAAGACGCGGAGATCACCTTCCTCCCCACAGATACACCAGAAATACATCTACACGTAGAGCAACTCCTACAGAACACCTACTGAACGCTGGCAGAAGACCTCAGACCTCCCAAAAGGCAAGAAACCCCCCCACGTACCTGGGTAGGGCAAAAGAAAAAAGAATAAACAGAGACAAAAGAATAGGGATGGGACCTGCACCAGTGGCAGGGAGCTGTGAAGGAGGAAAGGTATCCACACACTAGGAAGCCCCTTCGCGGGCGGAGACTGCGGGAGGCGGAGGGGGGAGCTTCAGAGCCGCGGAGGAGAGCACAGCAACAGGGGTGCGGAGGGCAAAACGGGGAGATTCCCACACAGACGATCGGTGCCGACCGGCACTCACCAGCCCGAGAGGCTTGTCTGCTCACCCGCCGGGGCAGGCGGAGCTGCGAGCTGAGGCTCCGGCTTTGGTCGGAGTGCAGGGAGAGGACTGGGGTTGGCGGCGTGAACACAGCCTGAAGGGGGTTAGTGCGCCACGGCTAGCCGGGAGGGAGTCCAGTAAAGTCTGGACCTGCCGAAGAGGTAAAAGGCTTTTTCTTCCCTCTTTGTTTCCTGGTGCGCGAGGAGAGGGGATTAAGAGCGCTGCTTAAAGGAGCTCCAGTGACGGGCGTGAGCCGCCGCTAAAAGCACGGACCCCAGAGACAGGAATGAGACGCTAAGGCTGCTGCTGCCGCCACCAAGAAACCTGTGTGCGAGCACAGGTCACTATCCACAACCCCCTTCCGGGGAGCCTGTGCAGCCCGCCACTGCCAGGTTCCCGGGATCCAGGAACAACTTGCCCGGGAGAACGCACGGCGCGCCTCAGGCTGGTGCAACGTCACGCCGGCCTCTGCCGCCGCAGGCTCGCCCCACACTCCGTACCCCTCCCTCCCCCGGGCCTGAGTGAGCCAGAGCCCCCGAAGCAGCTGCTCCTTTAACCCCGTCCTGTCTGAGCAAAAAACAGACGCCCTCCTGCGACCTACACACAGAGGCGGGGCCAAATCCAAAACTGAGCCCCAGGAGCTGTGAGAACAAAGAAGAGAAAGGGAAATCACTCCCAGCAGCCTCAGAAGCAGCGGATTAAAGCTTCACAATCAACTTGATGTACCCTGCATCTGTGGAATACATGAATAGAAAACGAATCATCTGAAATTGAGGAGGTCGACTTTGAGAGCAAGATTTATGATTTTTTCCCCTTTTCCTCTTTTTGTGAGTGTGTATGTGTATGCTTCTGTATGAGATTTTGTCTGTATAGCTTTGCTTCCACCATTTGTCCTAAGGTTCTATCCGTCCGTTTTTTTTTAATTCTTTTTCTTAATAATTATTTTTTAATTTAATAACTTTATTACATTTTACTTTATTTTATTTTACTTTACCTTCTTTCTTTCTTTCTCTTTTCCTTCCTTCCCTGCTTCCTTCTTTCCTCCCACCATACCTCCCTCCCTCCTTACTTTCCTTCTTTCCTGATTTCCCTTCTTCCTTCCTTCCTTTCTTTCTTTCTTTCTTCCTACATCTACTAATTCTTTCTCTCTACTTTTTCTCCCTTTTATTTTGAGCCGTGTGGATGAAAGGCTCTTGGTGCTGCAGCCAGGAGTCAGTGCTGTGCCTCTGAGGTGGGACAGCCAACTTCAGGACACTGGTCAACAAGACACCTCCCAGCTCCACATGATATCAAATGGCGAAAATCTCCCAGAGATCTCCATCTCAACGCCAGCACCCAGCTTCACTCAACGACCAGCAAGCTACAGTCCTGGACACCCTATGCCAGCAAAACAGGAACACAACCCCACCCATTAGCAGAGAGGCTGCCTAAAATCATAGTAAGTCCACAGACACCCCAAAACACACCACCAGATGAGGACCTGCCACCAAAGAGACAAGATCCAGCCTCATCCACCAGAACACAGGCACTAGTTCCCTCCACCAGGAAGCCTACACAACCCACTGAACCAACCTTAGCCACTGGTGACAGACACCAAAAACAATGGGAACTACGAACCTGCAGCCTGCAAAAAGGAGACCCCAAACACAATAAAATAAGCAAAATGAGAAGACAGAAAAACACACAGCAGATGAAGGAGCAAGATAAAAACCCACCAGACCTAACAAATGAAGAGGAAATAAGCAGTCTACCTGAAAAAGAATTCAGAATAATGATAGTAAAGATGATCCAAAATCTTGGAAATAGAATAGACAGAATGCAAGAAACATTTAATAAGGACCTAGAAGAACTAAAGATGAAACAAACAACGATGAACAACACAATAAATGAAATTAAAAATACCCTAGATGGGATCAATAGCAGAATAACTGAGGGAGAAGAACGGATAAGTGACCTGGAAGATAAAATAGTGGAAATAACTACTGCAGAGCAGAATAAAGAAAAAAGACTGATAAGAACTGAGGACAGTCTCAGAGACCTCTGGGACATTAAATGCACCAACATTTGAATTAGGAGTTCCAGAAGAAGAAGAGAAAAAGAAAGGGACTGAGAAAATATTTGAAGAGATTATAGTTGAAAACTTCCCTAATATGGGAAAGGAAATAGTTAATCAAGTCCAAGAAGCACAGAGAGTCCCATACAGGATAAATCCAAGAAGAAATATGCCAAGACACATATTAATCAAACTGTCAAAAATTAAATACAAAGAAAGCATATTAAAAGCAGCAAGGGAAAAACAACAAATAACACACAAGGGAATCCCCATAAGGTTAACAGCTGATCTTTCAGCAGAAACTCTGCAAGCCAGAAGGGACTGGCAGGACATATTTAAAGTGATAAAGGAGAAAAACCTGCAACCAAGATTACTCTAACCAGCAAGGATCTCATTCAGGTTTGATGGACAAATTAAAATCTTTACAGAGAAGCAAAAGCTGAGAGAGTTCAGCACCACCAAACCAGCTTTACAACAAATGCTAAAGGAACTTCTCTAGGCAAGAAACACAAGAGAAGGAAAAGACCTACAATAACAAACCCAAAACAATTAAGAAAATGGGAATAGGAACATACATATTGATAATTACCTTAAATGTAAATGGACTAAATGCCCCCACCAAAAGACACAGACTGGATGAATGGATACAAAAACAAGACCCATATATATGCTGTCTACAAGAGACCCACTTCAGACCTAGAGACACATACAGACTGAAAGTAAGGGGATGGAAAAAGATATTCCACGCAAATGGAAACAAAAAGAAAGCTGGAGTAGCAATTCTCATATCAGACAAAATAGAGTTTAAAATAAAGACTATTAGAAGAGACAAAGAAGGACACTACATAATGATCAAGGGATCGATCCAAGAAGAAGATATAACAATTGTAAATATTTATGCACCCAACAAAGGAGCAAATCCTAATAAATACTAACAAATACTAACAGCCATAAGAGAGGAAATCGACAGTAACACATTCATAGTAGGGGACTTTAACACCCCACTTTCACCAATGGACAGATCATCCAAAATGAAAATAAATAGGAAACACAAGCTTTAAATGATACATTAAATAAGATGGACTTAATTGATATTTATAGGACACTCCATCCAAAAACAACAGAATACACATTTTTCTCAAGTGCTTATGGAACATTCTCCAGAATAGATCATATCTTGGGTCACAAATCAAGCCTTGGTAAATTTAAGAAAATTGAAATTGTATCAAGTATCTTTTCCGACCACAACGCCATGAGACTAGATATCAATTACAGGAAAAGATCTGTAAAAGATACAAACACATGGAGGCTAAACAATACACTACTTAATAACGAAGTGATCACTGAAGAAATCAAAGAGGAAATCAAAAAATACCTAGAAACAAACAACAATGGAGACACGATGACCCAAAACCTATGATATGCAGCAAAAGCAGTTCTAAGAGGGAAGTTTATAGCAATACAAGACCACCTTAAGAAACAGGAAACGTCTCGAATAAACAACCTAACCTTGCAACTAAAGCAATTAGAGAAAGAAAAACAAAAAAACCCCAAAGTTAGCAGAAGGAAAGAAATCATAAAAATCAGATCAGAAATAAATGAAAAAGAAATGAAAGAAACAATAGCAAAGATCAATAAACCTAAAAGCTGGTTCTTTGAGAAGATAAACAAAATAGATAAACCATTAGCCAGACTCAACAAGAAAAAAAGGGAGAAGACTCAAATCAATAGAATTAGAAATGAAAAAGGAGAAGTAACAAAAGACACTGCAGAAACACAAAAGATCATGAGAGATTACTACAAGCAGCTCTATGCCAATAAAATGGACAACCTGGAAGAAATGGACAAATTCTTAGAAATGCACAACCTGCCAAGACTGAATCAGGAAGAAATAGAAAATATGAACAGACCAATCACAAGCACTGAAATGGAAACTGTGACTAAAAACCTTCCAACAAACAAAAGCCCAGGACCAGATGGCTTCACAGCCGAATTCTATCAAACATTTACAGAAGAGCTAACACCTATCCTTCTCAAACTCTTCCAAAATATAGCAGAGGGAGGAACACTCCCAAACTCATTCTACCAGGCCACCATCACCCTGATACCAAAACCAGACAAGGATGTCACAAAGAAAGAAAACTACAGGCCAATATCATATAGATGCAAAAACGCTCAACAAAATACTAGCAAACAGAATCCAACAGCACATTAAAAGGATCATACACCACGATCAAGTGGGGTTTATTTCAGGAATGCAAGGATTCTTCAATATATGCAAATCAATCAATGTGATAAACCATATTAACAAATTGAAGGAGAAAAACCATATGATCATCTCAATAGATGCAGAGAAAGCTTTAGACAAAAATCAACACCCATTTATGATAAAAACCCTCAAGAAAGTAGGCATACAGGGAACTTTCCTCAACATAATAAAGGCCATATATGACGAACCCACAGCCAACATCATCCTCAATGGTGAAAAACTGAAAGCATTTCCACTAAGATCAACAACAAGACAAGGTTGCCCACTCTCACCACTCTTATTCAACATAGTTTTGGAAGTTTTAGCCACAGCAATCAGAGAAGAAAAGGAAATAAAAGGAATCCAAATCGGAAAAGAAGAAGTAAAGCTGTCACTGTTTGCAGATGACATGATACTATACATAGAGAATCCTAAAGATGCTCCCAGAAAACTACTAGAGCTAATCAATGAATTTGGTAAAGTAGCAGGATACAATTTAATGCACAGAAGTCTCTGGCATTCCTATACACTAATATTAAAAATCTGAAAGTGAAATCAAGAAAACACTCCCATTTACCACTGTAACAAAAAGAATAAAATATCTAGGAATAAACCTACCTAAGGAGAAAAAAGACCTGTATGCAGAAAATTATAAGACACTGATGAAAGAAATTAAAGATGATACAAATAGATGGAGAGATATACCATGTTCTTGGATTGGAAGAATCAGACTTGTGACAATGACTCTACTACCCAAAGCAATGTACAGATTCAATGTAATCCCTATCAAACTACCACTGGCATTTTTCTCAGAACTAGAACAAAAAATTTCACAGTTTGTATGGAAACACAAAAGACTCCGAATAGCCAAAGCAATCTTGAGAACAAAAAATGGAGCTGGAGGAATCAGGCTCCCTGACTTCAGACTATACTACAAAGCTACGGTAATGAAGACAGTATGGTACTGGCACCAAAACAGAAAGATAGATCAATGGAACAGGATAGAAAGCCCAGAGATAAACCCACGCACATATGGTCACCTTATCTTTGATAAAGGAGGGAGGATGTACAGTGGAGAAAGGACAGCCTCTTCAATAAGTGGTACTGGGAAAACTTGACAGGTACATGTAAAAGTATGAGATTAGATCACTCCCTAACACCATACACAAAAATAAGCTCAAAATGGATTAAAGACCTAAATGTAAGGCCAGAAACTATCAAACTCTTAGAGGAAAACATAGGCAGAACACTCTATGACATAAATCACAGCAAGGTCCTTTTTGACCCACCTCCTAGAGAAATGGAAATAAAAACAAAAATAAACAAATGGGACCTAATGAAATTTCAAAGCTTTTGCACAGCAAAGGAAACCATAAACAAGACCAAAAGACAACCCTCAGAATGGGAGAAAATATTTGCCAATGAAGCAACTGACAAAGGATTAATCTCCAAAGTTTATAAGCAGCTCATGCAGCTCAATAACAAAAAAACAAACAACCCCATCCAAAAATGGGCAGAAGACCTAAATAGACATTTCTCCAAAGAAGATATACAGACTGCCAACAAACGCATGAAAGAATGCTCAACATCATTAATCATTAGAGAAATGCAAATCAAAACTACAATGAGATATCATCTCACACCAGTCAGAACGGCCATCATCAAAAAATCTAGAAACAATAAATGCTGGAGAGGGTGTGGAGAAAAGGGAACACTCTTGCACTGCTGGTGGGAATGTGAAGTGGTACAGCCACTATGGAGGTCAGTATGAAGGTTCCTTAAAAAACTACAAATAGAACTACCATATGACCCAGCAATCCCACTACTGGGCATATACCCTGAGAAGACCATAATTCAAAAAGAGTCATGTACCAAAATGTTCATTGCAGCTCTATTTACAATAGCCCGGAGATGGAAACAACCTAAGTGCCCATCATCGGATGAATGGATAAAGAAGATGTGGCACCTATATACAATGGAATATTACTCAGCCATAAAACGAAATGAAATTGAGTTATCTGTAATGAGGTGGATAGACCTAGAGTCTGTCATACAGAGTGAAGTAAGTCAGAAAGAGAAAGACAAATACCGTATGCTAACACATATATATGGAATTTAAGGGAAAAAGTGTCATGAAGAACCTGGGGGTAAGACAGGGATAAAGACACAGACCTACTAGAGAACGGACTTGAGGATATGGGCAGGGGGAAGGGTGAGCTGTGACAAAGCGACAGAGAGGCATGGACATATATACACTACCAAACGTAAGGTAGATAGCTATTAGGAAGCAGCCGCATAGCACAGGGAGACCAGCTCGGTGCTTTGTGACCGCCTGGAGGGGTGGGATAGGGAGGGTGGGAGGGAGGGAGACGCAAGAGGGAAGAGATATGGGAATATATGTATATGTATAACTGATTCACTTTGTTATAAAGCAGTAACTAACACACCATTGTAAAGCAATTATACCCCAATAAAGATGTTTTAAAAATACATAAAATAAAAACAAATCGATATCTAAAGCAAAAAAAAAAAATATTGTGCTAAGATGGATATTCATTTTCCGAAGCTACTACTGATATATCAACAGAATCAAAATAACAAAAGGTCCCCTCAGAAAACTTCAGTGTCAAGATGTAAATGAATTTTGACTAGAATTTAAATATTTACCACAAGAGAAGCATTATTTAAAATGAGGTGGCCCTAGGAGTAAATGACCACTGATCTCCTTCATCAAGTGACCTTTGTGAGAAATAAAAATCTGATAAAACCCACAGGGTGATCTGCAAGGTTTTGATGTGGGTGCTACTGTCCAAGTGTAAAGAAAACTTACCCTAACACATCCATCTGACCCGATGGTGATGACTTCACCCTCGTCCAGCATTATCTGGTTAATGGGACCCTGGTGACAAGGCTTGCCTGCAGCTCGACTCAGCTCGACTTTGATGTGGCCACCTTCCCAAAGCAGCATGTTGCCCCATTCTGACCCTGAGAGCACCTGGCAGGTGTGCGGAAAGGAAAGAACGTGCATGAAGACAGACAAACGTGTATAAATGCTTCAAAGAGCTGGTGAGACTTGTTTCTAAAGATTTTTCTTGGTTATGAAAGTAAAAATTGTTTTAATTTTTAAAATAATAAAATACAGCTATGAAAATTCACTACCCCAGAAACAACCACTTGTCACATTTTGACATATTTGCTCCTAGAGTTATATATAGTTTTACCTCATTGTGTATGCTGGTTAATTTTTCAAACATATCTGCAGTAGATTTCTTTGTACATCTCTTAAGGACACAACCCAGGAGTGGAATTACCAGGTCAAAATTTAGAGACATGTTTAAAGTTCTTGATAGATGAAATTCTACTTTTTAAGAGTGATAATATCAAATGTTATGTTTGATAATTGTGAGGTCAGTACTGAACTCCGCAAATTATAGCAGAATTCAATTTCAAATAAGGATGATCATCTAGAACCACTTCACATTAATGCACTTAATCCAGCACTTCCCAAAGTATGTACCACCAAACACTAGTTCTTAAGATGTTTAACTAATATAATAAGTAATACTAATTGAATATGGACTCCATGCCAAGCAGTGCTTGAGCACTTAACATATGTTGTTATTTAATCCTAAAAACCGTATGAACTAGGTACATTTACCAAGGATACCATGTGCTGTTGTACAGGTTGGGTACTTTATTTTCCCAGAAGAGACAGTTTTTCTCATTTGCACAAAGGAACCATCTGGGCTGATGATGGAAGTCCTGACTATTACTATCCCCATTTTATAAAGTAAAAAAACTGAAGCACAGAACAGTTAAGTACATTGCCCAAAATTACTCAGAGGAGTCAGGGTTCTAAACCACGCGCTATGGCTCAAAACCTCCCATTCCAACTAATGCTGCCTCAAAAGACATATGCTAGGAAAAACAAAGTCAAACAGGTTTCTTTTCTCTAGGACCCCTTGGAAGCGTTTTTTTCTTTTTTAAAAAATTAATTAATTTATTTATTTTTGGCTGTGTTGGGTCCCCGTTTCTGTGCGAGGGCTTTCTCCAGTTGTGGCAAGCGGGGGCCATTCTTCATTGCGGTGCGCGGGCCTCTCACTATCGTGGCCTCTCTTGTTGCGGAGCACAGGCTCCAGACGCGCAGGCTCAGCAGTTGTGGCTCACGGGCCCAGTCGCTCCGTGGCACGTGGGATCCTCCCAGACCAGGGCTCGAACCCGTGTCCCCTGTATTAGCAGGCAGACTCTCAACCACTGCGCCACCAGGGAAGCCTCCCTTGGAAGCTTTAATACAGAAGTGTTCACTGGGAATCACCATGAGAAATTTCTAGCTGCAAAGGAATTTGACCAGGAAAGTCTTTTCATAGAGTTTCTGTGCAAAAGAATGTTGCAGGCGATGCCCTTTGGGGAACTCTGATCTAATTCTTGCCTGCCTGCTCGAGGACTCTGCAGCCCCATTTTCCTCTCACCTAGAGGAACTTATGACCTTACTCAGTCTTTTCTACTTCTCCAGTCTACCTATGCTTATCTATTCTACCTATTTTACCTATTAAGCCTCCGCCCACTTGTCTTTACTTAGACTTTTTTTCTGTCCAGTAACTAAAACCACCAAAAGTCACCAAAGCCTGTAAGTCATTTCTTTCTGAAATGTCACTCATGTCTAGCTTCCCTCTTCCATTTGTCCTGAGAAAAGTCCAGACTCTCATCATCTCTTCTTACATAAAAGCAGTATCTTCCTTCTGAGCTCATCTCCTTGACTCCACATTTCCCTTCTAATATGCTTGGCATTTGTGGCCAAATTTATATATAACTTCTTTCATTTGCAACTCTACTCTTCCAGAACCTAATAGTTCCACCTGGCTGTTCCAGTCCTCATACACTAGGGCCCCACCATACTTCTCAATCTCATTTCCCACTCCTTCCCAACATGAGTACTCCAATTAATCTTCTAAGTATGTAATATTTACTCCTAACTCTAAATATTTCCTTTTGCGGCTCTTTCATTTAAAATGGGTTCTTTTCTCCCCTACCTCTACACAAACTCTTCTGAACCTTTTTCAGATATATCTCATACCATGTTTTTAATGATCTTTAGCTTAATTCTTACAGAATTTGAAGCTGGAATGATTTATTATCATCTTATAGGTTTGGATATATAATTTATAATTTAGCCAGCACCCAAGACTTTTTATTTCCTACCATACACCATGATTTCAAATTAAGAATATTCCACTAGGCAGTGACTAGACCATTTGGTTCCTCAGAGTAATATTTGTATGTTGGCATTTTCTTATAACTGAGATGACCACAAATAATACTATATAACTCATCCTAACAGGAAGCCTTATACAATATTAATGGAGAACTGATCCTATAGGCAATATGTCTATAAATTTTATAAGCAGAAGAAGAAACTAACAGATTAAAATTGCAGTGTTGTAGATGTCACTATACAGTGGCTCAATCTTCCTGAACAATAATTTGATATAAAAGCAAAAGACTCAAGACTGTATATAACCTTTGACCCAGTAAGTCTTCTTGGAGGATCATGGCAAAGAAGAGAGAAGGGAAAGATAAACATTATAAACATTGCAACTCCATGACACAGTTAAAAGTGACAAGTCACTATGTTAATATATGAAAATGCTCACATACTTTATATGTGTATATAATATTTAGTAAAGACAAAATGATATGTACATGTGGATTATGACAATTTCACAGAATTAAAATTGATAATCTGAAAAGGTAAAATTAAATGCTCATTATATTTGCAATTATAGTATCTGTTATTGCCAATATTGGCAGTGCTTTTTAGACTGCTTTCATATATGTATATCACTTCATTTCATTTCAATAATTTCATTATTGTAGAATAGTAGCTGTACTCACCTTCCCATCTGGGAGCTCCATGTAACCTTCTATATCATTAGTGGCTGTTTTGCCAAATCGACCCAATGAACCCTGAAGCTTGAGGCCAGTGAATGTTAGAGCCATTTCCCAGAACCTGCCAACAAAAGAGCCTGAATGTACCTCAAAGAAATTTTATTTATTTTAATTTTAATATCACCCAAACATTTAACATATTTCATAGTCACATATTATTTCATTTATCCATTCATTCAATTAAAATGTATTAAGTATCAACTACTTGTCAGGCAAAGTTCTAGGCAATATGAATTCGGCATCGAGCAAAATAGTCCAAAAAGGAAAAATTCCATGCCTTTGCAGATCTTACATTTTAGAGTTGTGTTTTCCTATGCAATAGCCACACATTTGACTATTTTAATTTAGACTTAAAGTAATTAACATTAAATAAAATTTAAACATCAGTGTTTCATTCAGACTGACCAGTTTCAAGTATTCAATAGCTACATGTGGCTACTGTCTACTAGATTGGCCAGCACAGAACACTCCCACCGTAGCAGAAAGTTCTACTGCATAGTACCACTTTAGAGGATACAAAAGTTTTCCAAAAGTTCTAATTTACTTGTTGTGTAACTTTGAGTGATTTTCTTGATCACACTGTACTTTCATTCGCTCATGTGTAAAATGAGAATATTATTTGCACCAACCTCATGAAATTGAAAAACTCTTTTAGAACAGTGCCTAGCACATAAGGTCAATCAATGTTAAGTTACTAATATTTTCTTATTCATAATCTGAACAAATCAATAGTCAGAATGATGAAAAACCATGTAGAAAAAAGAAAGAATCTGGCCTACCAACTGGATGTAGAATAGATAATGGACAGTATCAACAAGCCAATAATATGAAGCCAAGAGCCTAAATGACCAACACCCTTCTCCAAGGCTGTTGTAGGTCCCCTGATCATATGTTTCCATTTCCTGTTTCTTTTACAGCACACCACACATGAAATTGTTCAAGGTCTATCTTTCCCCAAAGACATAGTACATAGAAAATATGCACTCTACGCATAGCACAGGGAGATCAGCTCGGTGCTTTGTGACTGCCTGGAGGGGTGGGATAAGGAGGGTGGGAGGGAGGGAGATGCAAGAGGGAAGAGATATGGGAACATATGTATAATTGATTCACTTTGTTATAAAGCAGAAACTAACACACCATTGTAAAGCAATTATACCCCAATAAAGATGTTAAAAAAAAAGAAAATATGCACTCTAGTAAGCAATGGAAAAATTAGAATTTTTTAACCTATAGCCAGCAGAGAGTTAGTTGACAATTCCCCCAAGATTTAAAAATCTGTTCAATTATTCTATATTTCAAAAGGACCAGACTTAAATTGGAATGAAAAGAATTTAAGATAGATTAAAAAAACCTCTTTCTCATAAAGAGACACTGGGAATCAAGTTAAGGGCAGCTCGAGAGTATTGCTAGAAGGTTGTTAAATAAAGGACAAAATCAGTTCCATCCTAAACAAAGAACAAAGGGTATATAATATAGTGGAAAACACCCAGAGACCTGAGATCAAGAGTAGGCTCTGTTACCATTTAGTATTGAGGGTCCTGCATCAGGAATGGTTGTTATAATTCTTATTCTACAAGTGAAGACTGAGTTCAGAGACATCAAGATGACTTATCCATCTCACAGTATCACTACAACACATTGAACAGTGGATATGAAAGTTCAATATGAACTTGGACACAGCACGCCAATGTTAGTAAGACATTATACAAACTCTCTTAGGAAGTGAAGGCAGCAAGCAAAATTCAAAAGCCCTTCTTTTATCTATGCTGGTTTCAGTAATAAAATCTCCATACCCAACTAGAAAAGCTGCACTACAGTTAGTTTTTTAAATAACACATTTTAAAATTATCCTAATGTTAACAACATCAGCAAAAATGTCTCCAGCTGGTCAATCCTCTTAGAAAAGACCCTAACAATAAACGACTAGCACCTGTATCAGTCATGCAACCTACTTGATGTGGCCGGATCCCGATGTAGTAAGCTGCTCGTCATCTTCAGGATTGAAAGTAACCTTGAAAACTTCCTGGGAAAAAGCTTTTGTCCTCAGTAGGGGCTGCTCTTCTTTCCAATCCCAGATTGTCAGTGTGTGGTCAGGGTTGCCACCAACAGAGGCCAGCAAGGTACCATTGCAGTTAAAGTCTACACATGCATAGGCCAGATCAGTCCCATCTGAAAGGATGAAAAGATGAATGCAAGTCTAATGAACACGGACAGCACTTACTTTTCAAAAGTGTATTAGTTAAATCAAAAAAAGGAGAGAGAGCTTCCCTGGTGGCGCAGTGGTTGAGAGTCCACCTGCCGATGCAGGGGACACGGGTTCGTGCCCCGGTCCGGGAGGATCCCACATGCCACGGAGCGGCTGGGCCTGTGGGCCCGGAACCTGTGCTCCGCGGCAGGAGAGGCTACAGCAGTGAGAGGCCCGCGTACCACCAAAAAAAAAAAAAAGAGAGAGGGCTTCCCTGGTGGCGCAGTGGTTGAGAGTCCGCCTGCCGATGCAGGGGGCGCGGGTTCGTGCCCCGGTCCACGAAGATCCCACGTGCCGCGGAGCAGAAGGCCCATGAGCCATGGCCGCTGGGCCTGCGCGTCTGGAGCCTCTGCTCCGCGGCGGGAGAGGCCACGGCAGTGAGAGACCTGCGTACCACAAATAAATAAATAAATAAAATTTTAAAAAGAGAGAGAGAGAGCACCCTTAGTGGTGTGCATTGGTGGAAGAATGCCAAGACTCCCCTAAAGAAACAATTCCAAAATCACTCATCACCCTTGGCTGTAGAATGAACTACATGATATGGGGGGAGCGGGGGAGGGTGAAGAAATCTTAATCACACTTTGCATGAGAAAAACACTTTGAGAATACATTCTACTTTATGAAGTGGGGAAGGGTGACACAAAAGCATATTAGACAGCAGAGAGAAATCAATTTAAAATCTGTCCCTGAAAATTTCACAAAAACTGATGACTTCAGTTTTCTGGTTATGCATGTGAGGAGCTAAGAAATCACCATTCCATCCTAACAACAAGTAAAAAGCTGAACAGACTGAAAAATCAACAGCTCTTCTTGGATCTATACGAGACGAAAGGAAACAGGGCAAACCCCTGCCCCCAAGAATGAAGAGACCACCAGGTAAATACAGGGATTTGCAACTCACCAGAGCAGAGGCTTCCAAGCAGCAACAGCCAGAACAGCTCAAGGAACCACTGCCGGTGAAGTAAAACACGAACTCTAACTGACGAATTGCTGGAGGCTCAGTGTGGACAAGTCTGAGAATTAAAAACTCCAGGGGGACCCAGTCATAAGGTGGCCCCAACAATATTGTGAGATTTACCTCCAGGAGTTGACCAGATTCCTAACGTAAAAATACCTAGAAAAATCCCCCCAGGCTTCCAACAGAAGGAGGGGAAAAGGAACCATTTTGAAATACCCGAGAGCCTCTGTTCTTCTTAATAAGGTCTGCCCTCAGGGGAAACTAATTAAACCAGAGCCTGACCGGCTGGAATGTTATCAGAGCTTAACTGACCTGGAGAAGGAAATATCCAACCCAGCCCACTCTAGCCATCCTGTCCTACCTAAGGGGGGAGGAAAATGCTGAGAAACATTTGTGAAGTTCACAGTCCAGAGGCATAGGCTCACCAAAAAACTGAGACCTAATCCCAGGACTAGAGAATGCTTCCCCTGCCCCACACCTTACCACCAGGTGACTAAAGTCCTACTTAAGGCAGTTCTTTTTACCCAGTACATCATGTCTCGCTACCCAGAAAAAAATTACAAGGCATACCAAAAAGCAAAAAAAGACAGTTTGAAGACACAAAGCATGCAGCACAACCAGACATGGCATAGATGTTGGAATTGTCATATTGGGAATTTAAAACAACTCTAATTAATATGCTAAGGGCTCTAACAGATAAAGTAGACAACATAGAAGAGCAGATAGGCAATGTCAGCAGAGAGATGGAAATCCTAAGGAAAGAACCAAAAAGAAATGCTAGAGATAAAAAAAAAAACCACTGTAACAGAAATGAAGAATGCTTTTGATGGGCTCATTACTAGATTGGACACAGCTGAGGAAAGACTCTTAGCTACAGGATATCTCAATAGAATCTTCAAAAACCAAAAAGCAAAGAGAACAAAGACTGATAAAAACAGAACAGAATATCCAAGGGCTGTGGGACAACTACAAAAGGTGTAATGTATGTGTGGTGGGAATACCAGAAGGAGAAGAAAGAGGAACATAAGAAATATTTAAACCAATAATGACTGAGAAATTTCCCAAATTAATGTCACACACCAAACCATGGATCCAGGAAGCTCAGAGATCACCAACCAGGGTAAATGCCCAGAAACACTACAGAAAATGAAAGATACAGAAAAAAAAATACTGCAGATAAAAGAAAAAGAGGGGGGACAAAAATCTTACCTAAAAAACACTAACCTAGAATTCTGCGCCCTGAAAAATTATCCTTCAAGGGTGACAGATAGGGCTTCCCTGGTGGTTGAGAGTCCTCCTGCCGATGCAGGGACGAGGGTTCGTGCCGCGGAGCGGAGTGGCTGGGCCCGTGAGCCATGGCCGCTGAGCCTGCACGTCCGGAGCCTGTGCTCCGCAACAGGAGAGGCCACAACAGTGAGAGGCCCGCGTACCGCAAAAAAAAAAAAGGTGACAGATAAAGACTTTCTCAGACCAACAAACACTGAGGGAATCTGTTGCCAGGAGACCTGCCTTGCAAGAAATGTTAAAAGAAGTTCTTTAGAAAGAAGGAAAATAATATGGGTCAGAAAATTGGATCTACATAAAGGAAGAGAATCAAAGGAGTAAATGAAAGTAAAATAAAACTTTCATTTTTCTTATTCTTGATTGATGTAACAGATAACTGTTCAAAATAAAAGCAATAATGTATTTGATCATGTATGCTTACGTCTGTGTGTGTTATGTAAGTGAAATGAATGCTTATATATAAGCTTATATGTAACTGAAATGAATGACAGCAGCTAAAATGCCCCTTAATAGGTGAACAGATACATAAGATGTAGTACATCCAGACAATGGAATATTATTGAGCACTAAAAAGAAATGGACTATCAAACCATTAAAAGACAAGGAGGAAGCTTAAATGCATAGTACTAAGTGAAAGAAGCCAATCTGAGAAGGCTACGTACTGTATAATTCCAACTCTATGACATTTTGGAAAAGGCAAAACTATGGAGACAATAAAAGATCAGTGGTTGCCAGAGAGGGTAGGGCAGTTATGAATAGACAGAGCACAGACGATATTTAGGACAGGCTTTGGGAAAACTCCTATTCAGAATACTGAATGATGTTATAATGATGGATATATGTCATTCTACATTTGTCTAAATGAATACAGAACACCACAAGTGAACCCTAAGGGAAACTACGGACTTTGGGTAATTGTGACTGTTAACATCAACTCATCCTTGGTAAAAAATGTACCATTCTGATGAGTTATGTTGATAATGAGTAGGCTAAGCATGGGTGAGGGGAGAGGGTATGTGGGAATCTCTGAAACTTCCTCTCAATTTTATTGTAAACCTAAAAACTGCTCTGAAAAATAAAATCTTTTTTTTAAAATTGACTACTGAAATTAATTATATGGAAAACAGAATTGTAAGATAATTGTGATGGTAATTTATGTGTCAACTTGGTTGGGCTATAGTACCCAGTTATTCAATTAAACACTAATCTAGATGTTGCTGTGAAGATAGTTTGTAGATGTGGTCAACATCTATAATCAGTTAAGATTATCCTTGGTAACCTGGGTGGGCCTCATCCCATCAGCTGAAAGCACTTAAAGCAGAACTAAGGTTTCCCTGAGGAAGCAGAAGTTCTACCCTTAGATGAAGAATCAATTCCTTCCCAAGAATTTCCAGCCTGCTAGCCTGCCCTACAAACTTCAGATTTGCCAGCCCTCGTAATTACGTAAGCCAGTTCCTTCAAATAAATCTCTCATCTCTCTCCCACCAGCTGTGTTGCTCTGGAGGACCCTGACTGCTACAATAATGTTACATCTTCAAAATGTTGTTAACCTTAAATGTGAGATATTTTAAAGATTCTACTAGACTCACCTTGAAGTATTCTGTAGGGCCTCAAAGAAGGATATTCATAAATGATAATCTTTGGGAAAACTCCTTTTTCTGCTACTGTGAAGTAAGTTTTTTGGGGGTGAACCTATAAAAGATAAAATCTCACTAAAGCACTGAAAGGGAGATTATCATATAAATCACTCAGTTAATACAGTATTTAGCATCTGTTACCTTATAGTTTGTTTATTAGGATCCATTCTAATAGAAAACTCAAAACTCGGCATCTAATAAATACTTGACAATGGATATAATTTAAACTGAAAACTAGAAGAATACTCATTTTAAGTTTTACTTTCATTAAGAGAGTCATGTCTTAACTCTACAATTTTTTAAATTGCCATCAGAAGAGCTAGAACAGTGGTTCCCAATCTTTAGCAGGCATCAGAATCACAGGTAGGGCTTATTAAAAGCACAGATTGCAAGCTTTAACACTAGAGTTTCTGATTCAGTAAATTGGGGCTGGGACCTGATATTCTGCATTTACATTTCTAACAATTTCCCAGGTGATGCTGGTGATGCTGAATCTGGGGACCACTCTTTGAGAACAACTAAGTTAGATGAATTGCTTACCCTGCGTTTGGTGTTTTGCTTTATTTTTAATGGAGACCTAGGACAAGCAAGACATCTACTTACTCAACACATAAATTCACCCTGTCTTTTCTGGAAAAAAGCTTATATCCTCCAAAACACATTTCTCATGGCTTTCTCATAGCCTCACAAGAGCATTTCTCATCCACAAATGGATAACTATTTCAGAAAAATTGAAGTGACATGGGCAGTGGAGGAAGGTCCCTGTCACTCTCTGGACACCAGCAAGCCCCAGCACACACGGAGAAGAGCCCCACCGACACACAGCACTCAGGGTTCAGGAGGGTGAGTTTTTAGGGTTAGCATTCTTGTTCACACTACACCCCTAACTACTGACCTCAAACCAAATCATCGTGCCACAAAATAGAAAAACAGACATTTCAAAACTATTGTTGGCCACAAAGTGATAGAAAAATAAGCAGGCTAGATGTTGATCAGTCCTCTGCAGATGCGGGGGGACCTCAGGGCTCATGGTACTTTGAGATGGTCCCGACCAACTTCCTCCACAGAGCCTTCATGTCGGGCCCGTGAATATTTGCAACAGCTGGTGCCACCGTAGCATGTACTTGTATATATATACCTAACTTTTTGGTTTTGCCTCTTTATTTTTTTTTAATTGGCCGTGCACACGACTTGTGATTTCTTAATTCCCCGACCAGGGATTGAACCCGCGCCCCCTGCAGTGGAAGCGTGGAGTTCTAACCACTGAACCACCAGGGAATTCCCAGAGAAGGGCCTTTTAAAATGAGAACAAGTTGATTTAGTATGCTTTTATGCTGAGGATGCCTAAGGAAGTAAAGGCTGAAGATACAAGAAAGAAAACGACTGACGGAGACAGACACCTGAGGAGGAATAAAGAGACAGACTCGAAATCACACACAGATCTTTTTGTCAACTGTTTGAAACTACTGAATGTATAATTTATGCTTCATTTCCTAATGTTCAACTCTTTTATCTGGCACTTAGCTTTAATTATCATGTGAATTATCATTTGTGTTATTCATCTCAGTATTTTTGCAGAATATCAGCATAGCATTTACTGTGAAAAACCTGCATGACTATGGGAAAGTCACTCAACGTCTGTTAGCCCCAGTTTCCTTATCTGCAAAATGAGATGATAATATTATTAATATAATAATATTGCATGGAGCTAATGTCAGTGAACGTAGTGGTTGTCATCGTGAATTGAAAATACCTTAGAATAAAGATTGCTGTGCATCTCATGTAATCCCTCCTCACAGCCTGGCTGGTCCACAGAACAAACAAACACATGGATGGATTTTTGTTTTCTAAGTTACTAAAGGCATACCCCAATGACACCAATTCCCCTGCCACTGCTGCTTCGCAGGTAGGTCTGTTCCTTGGTTTTCAAATTCAGAAGGATCAGCTGGTTCCCAGCTACGTACAACACCATATTGCTGTCCAGAAGTTGTAGGTTGGCCCGCTTTCTGCAGTCATAACCAAAGGAATGTCTGAGGGAAAGTTGCAAAGGAAAACAAGTAAAACAACAACCATCCTAGAGAGGGGAAAATTAACGAAATGAATATATTTTTAAAACCCATACCCTTAGTTAGATAAAGATCCGGGGTTGAAGTAGTTGAATTTTATGCTGAAACTCAGAGTTATTTACTGTATTACTAACGTAATCTTGTTTTTAAATTAGGTGAAAATTCTCACACTCTGATTCAGTCTTTTAGTTTTCCTAGGAAAACCCTGAAAGCACATTAATTTTTTTTGCAATAAAAAATAAACTTTCTATTTGGGTACTATAGAGAGCAAAGTAGTCCCCTAAATAATTTCATTTTCCTCTCTCCTGCTAAAACTAAATCACATTATAATGTGAGAGAGTCTGTCTTTGCCATCTTTGTACTCCCAAAGCCTGTCCAGTTTGTTGACTGAACATAGTAAAAGGATCATGTAGGCCTCTTCCTTGATGCTGAAAGATAAGATGTTTAAAATTCTGACATGTTTGTGAAATTCTGACACACCAGTGACAATGTGACTACTGTAATAAATTCACATAAATATAATTGAAATTTAATTATATGAAAATTATAAAAATTGACTAAATAATACATAAGTATATAAAATAAATAGGCTAACATTTCCTTTCCAAGATCATTAGTATGTACGGGTGTGCAGATGCGTATATACGTGTGTGTGCGTTTATGCTATAGAGTAAAAGTGCATTAATTCAAAACAGAGATTTAAAAAACTGAGCTATAAAACATTTTTAAGTGTACCTTGTTATTACGTTCAAGCTCAAATTAATATAACCCAAGATATAAGTGTAATAATTAAATGAGATCAACCTATTAAAAAATTATAGTTTGCCAAAGAAATATATTATGTAGTGTATCTTAAGTAGATATATTCTTATTTTCCAAGAATTCATTGCTGAACACAAAAGTTGAAGGATCACTGAAGCAATCCTTATTTCTTGAGACCTTGTTTTTGTTTTGTTTTTTCAGTCTGATTTTAGACGATTCCCCTTATTTGTAAGTAAATATTTTCAGAGAAAGAAATTATACAAAACTTTTAACAAGAACAATATGTAGAATGTAAAAAAGGAAGAGCAAATTTTAATTAATGCAATTTGAATTGTGAAGAATATATAAATTATAACTAACTACAAGTAACTATACCTATCTCACTGCCTCATAGTTAAGTTGAAAAAAGAGAAAGAGAACATTTCAGGGCATTTGTACAAGAAAAAGGAATTTTATAAATTTAAAAGACATTAATGCCTAAAATTGAATCATATAGAAATGCAAATGAATATGTGATCCAAGATCTAGATGAAGCTATTCTGCCCTCATGGAGAATACCTGGGGCCGCCTCACAATTAAAGAGTAGAGTCTACAGCCCCTTATCTTTACAGAGCCTGGTATGGGGCAGGAAGTTTTGCCTCCCCTCTTTTTCCCTCTCCCTAAACTACTGTTCTCACCTTTCCTTCTTCCTTCTCTCCTTTCCCTTTTCCCAGGTGCCAGTGTAATACTCTAAAGGGCTAGAAGAATGTCAAACTATGAGAGTAGAAGTGGGCTACCATCCCTTCACTAACTTGGATGACAGCAGGGAATCGGAGACATGATCATTTATCTAATATTATCATCTGTAATTTCAGGGGGAAACTCCCTCTTACTTGCTGCTGTTTTGATTGAAGGCCCTTTCAAATGCAGAAATGGGTTAGATTGTAGCTTGCCAGACACTTTCCCTCTAAATCAATCACAACCTGCTTAAGGGCAGAGACTGCTTCTCATTCATCTGTTTCCTGGAATGCCTACCACAGAGTCTTGAGCCTATTCAGTTGAATGAATGAATGAATGAATAACTAGAGTCTGATCTTTTCCTTTTAACCGCAGAGGAGAAGGCAGTTCCTAAGCAGAGCTCTGAAAATGTTAAAATGTATTCTGACGTACCTTCACCTCCCTTCTGTTTTATCTCATCCTCCCTTTTGGCACCTATTCTTAACTTCCTATCAGAGGCCCAGGGCCTTCGCTGTTTGTCCATGTCCATCTAGAACCTCCACTTTAAAGTGGTGTTTAAACACTGTCTTAAGTGCTGTTTAGTGTCTTCTATAAATTATGCTGTGGTTTAGGTGATATTTTATAAATTATACTTCCTTGATTGATTTAGAAGACACAAATGTTAAAACTGAAGTAGATGAAGAATTAAAAGGGTATGTGGGGATACACGAGAGCAGACTTCTTACAGCTTCTCACAAGAAACAGAGATTATATTTTTTCATCTCTAGAGAGTAGGACTAAGTTTAACGCAGGACATTCCAGAAAGGCAGATTGTAATTCAAGGCCTGGAGGAGCTCTCTAATAATGTAAGCTATTCAAAAATGGGATAAGCTGCTTTGTGACTGCCCTGCTTTTGAAAGTGTTCAAGTCCATAGCTTATACAGCCACTCCTCCAGCATGAGTAGAAAGGATTCATGCACTGAGCCAAACATCAAGATCGCTCTGACTCCCTTATTTACAGGCTAGGCATATCTCTCTAATACAGAGATCCTTGTATTCAGGAGCACCAAATCCCCAGTGTTGAGAGCTGGGAGAAGGCAGCACAATCAAAATTACCCGAGAAGCTTTTTCAGAGTACATATATACCCAAGCCCCTCTCCACGTGGAAATAATGCAGTAGGTCCAGGAAGCTATCAGAGCACGTGCATTTCAGGAAAAGCTTCTAGGTGACTAATAAACCACTTCATTTGAAAAAAATCGACTAGAAGGCCAACAGCATAACTTTTATCAGTAACCTGTCCAAAGGCCACAAAGGAAAAATAAAAGGCCCTCAAGAGAGAAAACTCCAGGTTACAAATTTCAGGGTGAATTAGTTTTAGTTACACCTGGGATCGAAATAAAGTTAGAAGATATAATAACAATAACATGTTCTATTTTTACATAAAAAGCAAAACTGAGTCAGGAAGTACACTGCCCTTCCCCTCTCAGCACCCCTTTTATAAGGGGTCAGTCAGTGTCTGGGCCATGCGGTCATAACCACTGCCCTTCTGAGGGTAGGCATGCTAAATTGCTAACCAAGGGCCTTAATGGAAATTGTCTCCTAACTAGCACCTCACAAACCTAACATCATAAAGTGATGGCAAACCCTAAATCCCCTTGTTAATCATCCCACTTTTACTTTTCTTCACAGACTTTTATTCTTCTATTAAAATGGGTTATATTGTGCCCACTTCCTCAGGGCTGTCTTCTCTGTAACTCATCTGGTAAATAATGCGAAAGCAGTAATGCCTGACAATGGCCATGTCAGCGTTTCAAGCAGGGAGATCAATGATTTTAACTTAACAGGCATTGAAAAAGGGGTGCCAATCTGGTAGAGATAAATGGGGATAAGAGGCCTCCTGGTCTCCTTCACTTCACATCTCCTGAAAGGACAGCCAGAAAAGCACTATATCTCTTTATGGTTATTTGGCATCTAACAAAAATCAGCAAAAGCTTAGTTTAAATTAAGATCAAGCATTACTATCTTAAGCTTCTTAGAATTACCTAAGATAGGGGTTGGCAAACTGTTTTTGTAAAGGGCCAGGTAGTAAACATTTTAGGCTTTGTGAGCCAGATGATTTCTGTTGTAACTACTTAAATCTGCCCTTGTAGTGTGATGGCAGTCATAGACTTCATGTAAATGAATGAGCATTGCTGTGTTCCAATAAAACTTTATTTAGGGGAAAAGGCCAGAGGCCAGATTTGGTCCATAGGCTGCAGTTTGCCAACCCCTGACCTAAAAAGCTGAAATTCCAAGATTATACATATGTAACTGGAGTGGATACACAAGTGTAAGAAGATCCAGCGGTATGTTTGAATCCGGAGTCACAAAAGGCATCGAAGCAAGCTCCATATAATCGTAGAAGAAGCTTTCTGATATTTTCTTCTTAACTTCCTCCTCTGCCTCTTCTGCATCTGGGACAGGAGTTTCCATGTACTGAGATTCTAAAAAATTAAAAATATTTTAACTAAGAAGAGTGTCTAGTCAATCCTAAAATCGTATTTCATGAAGACAGGAGGAATGTACGTAGCCCATAACACTCTAGCAGTAACTACTACTTCTGGCCTGGACATAGGATGCCACCCACAAGTGAGCATGGAAGAAGAGGCAACACGCCTGTGTGCATTGGGGTGAACGCCTAGCCCTGCATCGTTCCAGCAGTCTCAAAGAACAGCGCACGGTCAGTTCTAAGGGAGAGTTAGTCTCACTAATGTGGGATAGATCACTCCTTAGACAATCCCACTCCCCAGAAAAACCGAGTATGAGAGTATGTGATACTCAGAATACACAACTCCAGAGCTGCTAAAGCACCTTATCAGGATATGTTTGATGCTCTTTCTTTTATCACCTCCACACTTCCTGCAACCATTTCTTTTATGGATTTACAACTGTTCAGTTAAAACAGTGACAAGTACTGATAGAAAACTAGTAATACTTACTTCCAATGCTTTCCACATAATCATCTTGAAATGAACTTGAACTTCCTTCCAAATGTTCCACATAGGATTCCTCGTCCCCTAAATATGATTCTTCCCCTTCAGTAAATGTTTCGCCTGTGGTATCTACAACAGATTTGTAATCCTCTTTCATAGCGGCTATAAAAAGCAATTTGTTCTAATAATTTCTAAATTTGAATTAAACATTGTCTTAAACATTAAATAATTTCTAAATTTGAATTAAACATTTCTTATTTCCAAAGTACCTAATACTTCCAATTCGTTTGTGCTCTAAACTGAATGAATTTTAAACTCAAAAATTGCTACAAAAATCATTTTATTTGGTCACTCTTGCAGCTTTACAAAAAATTTTTAAAGCTTTTCCTGTGAGTAGATCTCCATTTCCACTTCATTTGCAGTCTATTTCCTACCACTGCACGCTTACAAGAAAGTAAAGGATAAAGAAAAAGAGATTGGCTAGTATGTTGCTATCATTTTTTCAGTTCAATTTCACTTGAACAACACGTTATTTATAAGGACCTTTTATGTCAAAGATAAATAACGCATATTCAAGAATAAACTCCTCTGGGTATGACTATGTCTGAGTGATATCCTAGGAATACATCAGACTATTTGCTTCAGGACAAGCTAGAAGAGAAAAAGAATTGGAATGGGAGTAGAATAGACCTAGGTATAAGCCAACATTCAGATCAAGTCCAAACATGGCTATTGTTCACATATACCATGTCCAGCAGGTGAAAGGGCTGGATGAACTTTCAGAATAATAAGGCAGAAATGGTAAGTATGTCAGAAACAGAGTAGAACCACCTAGTAGGTCTATCTGAGATGAGGCTAAAAGAAGAGGAACAAGGCCCAAGACTAACTTGAATGAGGTGAGAAAGCTGGGCCAATCCAATTAGCAGAATAAGAGGACAGGGTTCTGTAGGATTCATGCATTTGGATGGAAAGAAAATAATCCTGGACACCTAAATGGGGCCCACTTCTTGAACTCCCCTAGGGGAGAGCCCTGGGTAAATATTCTCCAGTAATACCATTTAACAGATTTCTTAGCTCTTTCTTGTGACTGTTGCAATCAAACATTATATCCCCATCTCAAGATTAGGATATTATCTGCTGGCCTGCCTCTCTCTGGGAACAGAGTTCAAGCTGCCATTAGATGAGTTCAGGCTGCCAGCTAGGATGAGGGAATCACTGATAAAGGAATCAGGAGTGAATATGAATGAAGGGGAGTAAATCATTTTTCTAAAAATGAATATTCTGAGCCTGGTTGAAGGGTTGTGCCACTGAAAGAAAAAGTGGAGTTTGGAAAAAAACTAATTTAACAGGAAGTAGACACATTAAATCAGACTGGCAAAGCAGCAGATCTTAGCAACTTGGTGAGAACAAAGATTTCTATACTTTTTATAATCCCAAAATAGACAGGTGGAAAGATTATGGTTTGATGTACAAATCAGCATTTGTCTTTCTATTCTTGGAAATAATCTAAAATCAACATTGAAAATGAAAGCCAAAATTACAAATGCCATTTTTTGTAGAACTAGAAGCTGCTAAAACCTCAAATCAGAAATGGATGGCAGGGCTGGCTGGTGGAAGGGTTGGCAAAATTAGTGGACACTGAACAAGGATGGGTGCAGGAGGAAGCAAAGGGAGGTAACCAAGGCGAGGAGACACCATAGCCACAGATCTCAAAAAGAGCCAGCTGAAAGTTTGTTTTATGACCAAGGATTTTTATTAATTAATTATTTAATTATTTTGGCTGCACCAGGTCTTAATTATGGCAATCTTAATTAAGATCTTTGTTGCGGCATGTTTAGCTGCACCATGCGGGATTTTCGGCTGTGGCATGTGGGCTCTTAGTTGCAACATGGAGACTCAGTTATGGCATGCGGACTTCTTAGTTTTGGCATGCATGTGAGATCTAGTTCCCCAACCAGGGATCAAACCCAGGCCCCCTGCATTGGGAGCACAGAGTCTTACCCACTGGACCACCAAGGAAGTCCCTGACCCAGGATTTTATAGGTGAGTTTCCTCAGCTTTTTCTTCCCTCTAGCCAATAGAAATATGAAGCTGTGGTGCCTCTCCTCACCAGCTGCCACAGAGGCAGGCTGCCTCCTGCAAATACAGCTTGCCTCTCTGGTCCTTGTTTACCTCCACCTCCTTTGTGAGATTGGGGACACAATGAGGAAGTCTGCAAATGATGTGACTGTGCACATAGAACATCCATAAGGACTCCCTATAATTATTACAATTTTTAAAAGAGTTTTGCATGGTTACTACATACAAAAACAATATACAAAAATTAATAATTGGGACTTCCATTTTGGCCATGATGAAGTAACCATGATGGAGTACCAGACTGTTCTCCTACTACAATTTTGGAATTATTTAGTTCTCCCTTTAATTCTATTTTTCTTCATGTATTGTGATGCTCTGTTATTAGATGCATACATATTTATGATAGTTATGTCTTCCTAATGTATTGCTCCTTTTATCATCGTGAAATGTACTTCTTTGTCACAGACAGTACTCTTTGTCTTGAAATCTATTTTATCTGATATTAATATAGTCACTCCAACCTTCAAATGCTTACTGTACGCCGACTATATCTTTTTCCATCAATTTACTTTTAACCTATTTGTATCATAATACTTAATGTGTGTCTCATGCATCATATAGTGGGTTCTTGCTTTTATTATCCATTCTGATAATCTGTACCTTTTTACAAGACTTATTAGTCCATTAATATTTAATATAACTATTGGTATAGTTGGATTTTGATCTAACATTTAATTATTTATTTTCTGTTTGTGTGCTTCCCACTTTTCCATTTTCCCTCTATTTCTTCTTTCCTATTTTCTGTTAGACCATTTATTGTTATTCTTCTAGATTATTTACTCTTTAAAATTCCATTTTAATTTGTTAGCTTTTTAACTACTTTTCTTTGTTTGCTTTTTAAATAATTGCTTCAGAGATTATAATATTTATCCTTTACTTCTCACAGTCTACTTAGCTAATATTACAGTAATACACATCTTTCATCAACTGATGGAACAACCAGTCAGAAACTCCATAAGATATGATGATCTGAAAAACACTATCAAACATCCCCACCTGATATTGAAAAAACACTACACCTACACATTCAAAGGCACAAGGGCCATTTACCAAGGGAGATCACTTGCTGGAGCATAAGACAAGTTTTAATAGCTTTTAAAAGATTGCAATAATACAAAATATGCATATTCTCTGATTACAACAGTAGTAAATTAAAAATAAATTACAGGGGAGTGGAGGGGAAGATGGCGTAAGAATAAGATGCGGAGATCACCTTCCTCCCCACAGATACACCAGAAATGCATCTACACGTAGAGCAACTCCTACAGAACACCTACTGAATGCTGGCAGAAGACCTCAGACCTCCCAAAAGGCAAGAAACTCCCCACGTACCTAGGTAGGGCAAAAGAGAAAAAGAAAAAACAGAGACAAAAGAATAGGGACAGCACCTGCACCAGTGGGAGGGAGCTGTGAAGAAGCAAAGGTTTCCACACACTAGGAAGCCCTTTCGCGGGCGGAGACTTTGGCAAGCAGAGGGGGGAGCTTCAGAGCCGCGGATGAGAGCACAGCAACAGGGGTGCGGAGGGCAAAGCGGGGAGATTCCCGCACAGACGATCGGTGCCGACCGGCACTCACCAGCCCGAGAGGCTTGTCTGCTCACCCGCCGGGGCGGGCGGAGCTGCGAGCTGAGGCTCGGGCTTTGGTCGGAGCGCCGGGAGAGGACGGGGGATGGCGGCGTGAACACAGCCTGCAGGGGGTTAGTGCACCACGGCTAGCTGGGAGGGTGTCCGGGAAAAGGTCTGGAGCTGCCGAAGAGGCAAGAGACGTTTTCTTCTCTCTTTGTTTCCTGGTGCGCAAGGAGAGGGGATTAAGAGCGCTGCTTAAAGGAGCTCCAGAGACGGGTGCGAGCCACGGCTAAAAGCACGGACCCCAGAGACGGGCGGGAGACGCTAAGGCTGCTGCTGCCGCCACCAAGGGGCCTGTGTGCGAGGACAGGTCACTATCCACACCCCGCTTCCAGGGAGCCTGTGCAGCCTGCCACTGCCAGGTTCCCAGGATCCAGGGACAACTTCCCCGGGAGAACGCACGGCGGGCCTCAGGCTGGTGCAACGTCACGCCGGCCTCTGCCACCGCACGCCCGCCCTGCACGCCATGCCCCTCCCTCCCCTGGCCTCAGTGAACCTGAGTCCCCGAATCAGCGGCTCCTTTAGCCCCATCCTGTCTGAGCAAAAAAGACACCGTCCGGCGACCTACACACAGAGCCGGGGCCAAATCCAAAGCTGAGCCCCTGGGAGCTGTGAGAACAAAGAAGAGAAAGGGAAATCCCTCCCAACGGCCTCAGAAGCAGCAGATTAAAGCTCCACAATCAACTTGATATATCCTGCATCTGTGGAATACATGAATAGACAACGAATCATCCCAAATTGAGGAGGTGGACCTCGAGAACAAGACCTATGATTTTTTCCCCTTTTCCTCTTTTTGTGAGTGTGTATCTGTATGCTTCTGTGTGAGATTTTGTCTGTATAGCTTTGCTTCCACCATTTGTCCTAGGGTTCTATCCATCCGTTTTTTTTTAAATTTTTTTCTTAATAATTAATTTTAATAACTTTATTATACTTTAACTTCTTTCCTTCTTTCTTTCTTTCTTGCTTGCTTGCTTTCTTGCTTTCTTGCTTTCTTTCCTTCCTTCTCTCCTGTAGACAACGAATCATCCCAAATTGAGGAGGTGGACTTTGAGAGCAAGATTTATGATTTTTTCCCCTTTACCTCTTTTTGTGAGGGTGCATGTGTATGCTTCTGTGTAAGATTTTGTCTGTATAGCTTTACTTCCACCATTTGTCCTAAGGTTCTATCTGTCCCTTTTTTTCCTAAATAATTATTTTTTAATTTAATAACTTTATTATAATTTATTTTATTTTACTGTATCTTCTTTCTTTCTTTCTTTTTTCCTTCCTTCCCTCCTCCCTCCCTCCCTCCCTCTTTTCCTTCCTTCTTTACTTTTTTCTTCCTTCCTTCCTTTCTTTCTTTCTTTCCTTCTTTCTTTCTTTCTTTCTTCCTTCCTACTTCTACTAATTCTTTCTCTCTACTTTTTCTCCCTTTAGTTCTGAGCCATGTGGATGAAAGGCTCTTGGTGCTGCAGCCAGGAGTCAGTGCTGTGCCTCTGAGGTGGGACAGCCAACTTCAGGACACTGGTCAACAAGACACCTCCCAGCTCCACATGATATCAAATGGCGAAAATCTCCCAGAGATGTCCATCTCAAAACCAGCACCCAGCTTCACTCAACGACCAACAAGCTACAGTGCTGGACAACCTATGCCAAACAACTAGCAAAATAGGAACACAACCCCACCCATTAGCAGAGAGGCTGCCTAAAATCATAGTAAGTCCACAGACACCCCAAAACACACCACCAGATGAGGACCTGCCCACCAAAGAGACAAGATCCAGCCTCATCCACCAGAACACAGGCACTAGTTCCCTCCACCAGGAAGCCTACACAACCCACTGAACCAACCTTAGCCACTGGTGACAGACACCAAAAACAATGGGAACTACGAACCTGCAGCCTGCAAAAAGGAGACCCCAAACACAATAAAATAAGCAAAATGAGAAGACAGAAAAACATACTGCAGATGAAGGAGCAAGATAAAAACCCACCAGACCTAACAAATGAAGAGGAAATAGGCAGTCTACCTGAAAAAGAATTCAGAATAATGATAGTAAAGGTGATCCAAAATCTTGGAAATAGAATAGACAAAATGCAAGAAACATTAAACAAGGACCTAGAAGAACTAAAGATGAAACAAACAACAATGAACAACACAATAAATGAAATGAAAAATACTCTAGATGGGATCAATAGCAGAATAACTGAGGCAGAAGAACGGATAAGTGACCTGGAAGATAAAATAGTGGAAATAACTACTGCAGAGCAGAATGAAGAAAAAAGACTGATAAGAACTGAGGACAGTCTCAGAGACCTCTGGGACAACATTAAACGCACCAACATTCGAATTATAGGGGTTCCAGAAGAAGAAGAGAAAAAGAAAGGGACTGAGAAAATATTTGAAGAGATTATAGTTGAAAACTTCCCTAATATGGGAGAGGAAATAGTTAATCAGGTCCAGGAAGCACAGAGAATCCCATACAGGATAAATCCAAGGAGAACTACGCCAAGACACATATTAATCAAACTGTCAAAAATCAAATACAAAGAAAGCATATTAAAAGCAGCAAGGGAAAAACAACAAATAACACACAAGGGAATCCCCATAAGGTTAACAGCTGATCTTTCAGCAGAAACTCTGCAAGCCAGAAGGGACTGGCAGGACATATTTAAAGTGATGAAGGAGAAAAACCTGCAACCAAGATTACTCTACCCAGCAAGGATCTCATTCAGATTTGATGGAGAAATTAAAACCTTTATAGAAAAGCAAAAGATGACAGAGTTCAGCACCACCAAACCAGCTTTACAACAAAGGCTAAAGGAAGTTCTCTAGGCAAGAAATACAAGAGAAGGAAAAGACCTACAATAACGAACCCAAAACAATTAAGAAAATGGGAATAGGAACATACATACCGATAATTACCTTAAATGTAAATGGACTAAATGCTCCCACCAAAAGACACAGATTGGCTGAATGGATACAAAAACAAGACCCATATATATGCTGTCTACAAGAGACCCACTTCAGACCTAGAGACACATACAGACTGAAAGTAAGGGGATGGAAAAAGATATTCCGTGCAAATGGAAACCAAAAGAAAGCTGGAGCAGCAATTCTCATATCAGACAAAATACACTTTAAAATAAAGACTATTAGAAGAGACAAAGAAGGACACAACATAATGATCAAGGGATCGATCCAAGAAGAAGATATAACAATTGTAAATATTTATGCACCCAACATAGGAGCACCTCAATACATAAGGCAAATACTAACAGCCATAAAAGGGGAAATCGACAGTAACACATTCATAGTAGGGGACTTTAACACCCTACTTTCACCAATGGACAGATCATCCAAAATGAAAATAAATAAGGAAACACAAGCTTTAAATGATACATTAAATAAGATGGACTTAATTGACATTTATAGAACACTCCATCCAAAAACAACAGAATACACATTTTTCTCAAGTGCCCATGGAACATTCTCCAGGATAGATCATATCTTGGGTCACAAATCAAGCCTTGGTAAATTTAAGAAAGTTGAAATTGTATCAAGTATCTTTTCCGACCACAACGCCATGAGACTAGATATCAATTACAGGAAAAGATCTGTAAAAGATACAAACACATGGAGGCTAAACAATACACTACTTAATAACGAAGTGATCACTGAAGAAATCAAAGAGGAAATCAAAAAATACCTAGAAACAAACAAAAATGGAGACACAACCACCCAAAACCTATGATATGCAGCAAAAGCAGTTCTAAGAGGGAAGTTTATAGCAATACAAGCCCACCTTAAGAAGCAGGAAACATCTCGAATAAACAACCTAACCTTGCACCTAAAGCAATTAGAGAAAGAAGAACAAAAAAAACCCAAAGTCACCAGAAGGAAAGAAATCACAAAAATCAGATCAGAAATAAATGAAAAAGAAATGAAGGAAATGATGGCACAGTTCAATAAAACTAAAAGCTGGTTCTTTGAGAAGATAAACAAAATAGATAAACCATTAGCCAGACTCATCAAGAAAAAAAGGGAGAAGACTCAAATCAACAGAATTAGAAATGAAAAAGGAGAAGTAACAACAGACACTGCAGAAATAAAAAAGATCATGAGAGATTACTACAAGCAACTCTATGCCAATAAAATGGACAACCTGGAAGAAATGGACAAATTCTTAGAAATGCAAAACCTGCCGAGACTGAATCATGAAGAAATAGAAAATATGAACAGACCAATCACAAGCACTGAAAACGAAACTGTGATTAAAAATCTTCCAACAAACAAAAGCCCAGGACCAGATGGCTTCACAGCTGAATTCTATCAAACATTTACAGAAGAGCTAACACCTATCCTTCTCAAACTCTTCCAAAATATAGCAGAGGGAGGAACACTCCCAAACTCATTCTACCAGGCCACCATCACCCTGATACCAAAACCAGACAAGGATGTCACAAAGAAAGAAAACTACAGGCCAATATCACTGATGAACATAGATGCAAAAATCCTCAACAAAATACTAGTAAACAGAATCCAACAGCACATTAAAAGGATCATACACCATGATCAAGTGGGGTTTATTTCAGGAATGCAAGGATTCTTCAATATATGCAAATCTATCAATGTGATATACCATATTAACAAATTAAAGGTGAAAAACCATATGATCATCTCAATAGATGCAGAGAAAGCTTTTGACAAAATTCAACACCCATTTATGATAAAAACCCTCAAGAAAGTAGGCGTACAGGGAACTTTCCTCAACATAATAAAGGCCATATATGACAAGCCCACAACCAACATCATCCTCAATGGTGAAAAACTGAAAGCATTTCCACTAAGATCAGGAACAAGACAAGGTTGCCCACTCTCACCACTCTTATTCAACATAGTTTTGGAAGTTTTAGCCACAGCAATCAGAGAAAAAAAGGAAATAAAAGGAATCCAAATCGGAAAAGAAGAAGTAAAGCTGTCACTGTTTGCAGATGACATGATACTATACATAGAGGATCCCAAAGATGCTCCCAGAAAACTACTAGAGCTAATCAATGAATTTCATAAAATAGCAGGATACAAAATTAATGCACAGAAATCTCTGGCATTCCTATACACTGATGATGAAAAATCTGAAAGTGAAATCAAGAAAACACTCCCATTTACCACTGCAACAAAAAGAATAAAATATCTAGGAATAAACCTACATAAGGAGACAAAAGTCCTGTATGGAGAAAATTATAAGACACTGATGAAAGAAATTAAAGATGAAACAAATAGATGTACAGATATACCATGTTCTTGGATTGGAAGAATCAATATTGTGAAAATGACTCTACTACCCAAAGCAATCTACAGATTCAATGCAATCCCTATCAAACTACCACTGACATTTTTCACAGAACTAGAACAAAAAATGTCACAATTTGTATGGAAACACAAAAGACCCCGAATAGCCAAAGCAATCTTGAGAACGAAAAACGGAGCTGGAGGAATCAGGCTCCCTGACTTCAGACTATACTACAAAGCTACAGTAATCAAGACAGTATGGTAGTGGCACAAAAATAGAAAGATAGACCAATGGAACAGGATAGAAAGCCCAGAGATAAACCCACGCACATATGGTCACCTTATCTTTGATAAAGGAGGCAGGAATGTACAGTGGAGAATGGACAGCCTCTTCAATAAGTGGTGCTGGGAAAACTGCACAGGTACATGTAAAAGTATAAGATTAGATCACTCCCTAACACCATACACAAAAATAAGCTCAAAATGGATTAAAGACCTAAATGTAAGGCCAGAAACTATCAAACTCTTAGAGGAAAACATAGGCAGAACACTCTATGACATAAATCACAGCAAGGTCCTTTTTCCACCTCCTGGAGAAATGGAAATAAAAACAAAAATAAAGAAATGGGACCTAATGAAACTAATGAAACTTCAAAGCTTTTGCACAGCAAAGGAAACCATAAACAAAACCAAAAGACAACCCTCAGAATGGGAGAAAATATTTGCAAATGAAGCAACTGACAAAGGATTAATCTCCAAAATTTACAAGCAGCTCATGCAGCTCAATAACAAAAAAACAAACAACCCAATCCAAAAATGGGCAGAAGACCTAAATAGACATTTCTCCAAAGAAGATATACAGACTGCCAACAAACACATGAAAGAATGCTCAACATCATTAATCATTAGAGAAATGCAAATCAAAACTACAATGAGATATCATCTCACATCAGTCAGAATGGCCATCATCAAAAAATCTAGAAACAATAAATGCCGGAGAGGGTGTGGAGAAAAGGGAACACTCTTACACTGCTGGTGGGAATGTGAATTGGTTCAGCCACTATGGAGAACAGTATGGAGCTTCCTTAAAAAACTACAAATAGAACTACCATATGACCCAGCAATCCCACCACTGGGCATATACCCTGAGAAAACCATAATTCAAAAAGAGTCATGTACCAAAATGTTCATTGCAGCTCTGTTTACAGTAGCCCAGAGATGGAAACAACCTAAGTGCCCATCATCGGATGAATGGATAAAGATGATGTGGCACATATATACAATGGAATATTACTCAGCCATAATAAGAAACGAAATTGAGTTATTTGTAATGAGGTGGATAGACCTAGAATCTCTCATACAGAGTGAAGTAAGTCAGAAAGAGAAAGACAAATACCGTATGCTAACACATATATATGGAATTTAAGGGAAAAAAATGTCATGAAGAACCTAGGGGTAAGACAGGAATAAAGACACAGACCTACTGGAGAACAGACTTGAGGATATGGGGAGGGGGAAGGGTGAGCTGTGACAGGGTGAGAGAGAGGCATGGACATATATACACTAACAAATGTAAGATAGACAGCTAGTGGGAAGCAGCCGCATGGCACAGGGATATCGGCTCCGTGCTTTGTGACCGCCTGGAGGGGTGGGATAGGGAGGGTGGGAGGGAGGGAGATTCAAGAGGTAAGAGATATGGGAACATATGTATATGTATAACTGATTCACTTTGTTATAAAGCAGAAACTAACACACCATTGTAAAGCAATTATACCCCAATAAAGATGTCAAAATAAAATAAAATAAATTACAGAAGACATTTGGCAATTAAAAAACACACTTAAAAATAATGTATGGGTCAAGGAGAAATTAATAAAGAAATTATAAAACATTTCAAAGTAAACGATAATTAAAATATATCACCAAAATTTGTGAGATACAGCTAAGGCAATGCTTAGAGGGAAATTTATAGCTTTTAGTACATATATAAGAAAACTCAAAAATCAATGACCTAACATTCCACCTCAGGTAACTAGAGAAAGAAAAGCAAAAAATCCCAAAACTCAGAGTAAGTAGAAGAAAGGAAATAAAAAAAATAAAATAATAAAACAATAATAGAATTAGTGTAAATAATAAAAATGAAAGCAAGACTCAGTGAAATAAAAAGCCAACAAAACAACAGAAAAATTATCAAAGCCAAAACCTTATTCTTTGAAAAGATCAACAAAATGGATGCCCTCCTAGCTAGGCCAATCAAGAAACAAAAGAGAGACAATACAAATCTTCAATGTCAGGAATTAAAATAGATCCTACAGAGTTATGTCAACAAATTTTACAATTTAGAAGAAATGTATAAATTCTATGAAAGATACCAAGTTACAAAACTTAGTAAAAAAGAAAGAGACAACCCTCTATTTATTAAGGGAATTGAATTCACTGTTAAAAATTTTTCCACTAAGAAAATTACAGGCCCACATACTTCATTGGTGAGTTCCAGCAAACATTTAAGGAAGAAATAATACTAATTCTACACAAAATATTTCTGAAAATAGAAGAGACCAAAATACTTCCCAGTTTATTATATGAAGTCAGCAATAATTTAGTACTTTGATAAGAATCAGAAACCAATGTCTTGGTAACTAAAGTCCTTTACACTTGTGAAAAATGCTGCATGGTCTGGCTGGTACATTTGGCCTAAATCTCTTAATAGGACTCTGTTACACCGGAAACTCCTTGTTGGGTATGGGGAAGAGTCTACCTTAATCTCTGTACTTAGGTAGAAAACCAGGAAATTAATTCACTCTGCATGAGAATTCCAAAGGGTAAGACGTTGCTTAGATATTTTAGAAAGACTGAGAACAAGGTAAGGGCTCCAGGAAAAAAAATTCAGCTATCAGTTATGTAGCTGAACCAGGACAGAGACCTCTTCTCACAGCACCAAGGTAGAAGGTTTCAGAGTGTCAGCAGACTATTTCACATTATCATTTGAGATCTTAAAACCCATGATTTATGAACTAATTTATGAGCTGAGGACAGGGCCAGGCCAGACTTGATAAGACCTGCCCTTAAGAAGGTCTGACATTAAAAGGGGAGATTCAGGCAGTGCTGGACAAAGGGACATTATCATTAAATCCATCCATCCAGAGTGGGAGAGGAGCAGAGGGTGTTGGTCCCACCCACTCGGGCCCTGGAAGCCTGCTGGGCTCCCACGTGGTGTCCTCTGCCCTCTGAGACTACAGGCGGGAGGCAGGCCTGGGCCCCTCTGTTCTGTTGAGCCTAAGCCCCAACTCCCCACACCTCCCAGGGCCTTTTCCACCCCTGTGGGTCCTAAGCATAGGCCCTGTCCACTGCCCAAACCCTACCCCTGCTTAGGCCCCGCCCTCCACAGCCAAGGCCTTTTCCACCTTTTTTTTTTTTCCTCCTCCTCTTTCTTACTACTGTGGTCCTTTTCTACTTTCTGGTTGTTGGTTCATCTATATTTTTATTTTTACATTCTTTCTAACATATCTGTTAGTTTCCTAGTCTAATTTTATTTTTTACTTGTTATTGTTCTCCATTTTTTTTTGCTGCCGCACACGCAGCTTGTGGGATCTTGGTTCACAAGCCAGGGTTAGGGCTGAAGTTCCTGCAGTGGGAGCTCCGAATCTGAACCACTGGACTAACAGAGAACCTCAGACACCACAGGGAATACTCATCAGAGTGAGGTCTCCCAGAGGTCCTCATCTTGGCACCAAGACCCAGCTCTAAGCAACAGCTTACAAGCTCCAGTGTTGGAAGCCTAAGGCCAAACAACCAGTAAGGCAGGAACACAATCCCACTCATTAAAAAAAAAACAATGAGATGGCAAAAAACATGTCACAGATGAAGGAGCAAGGTAAAATCCTATAAGACCAAATAAATGAAGAGGGAAAAGGCAACCTACCTGAGAAAGAATTCAGAGTAATGATAGTAAAGATGATCCAGAATCTCAGAAATAGAATGGAGGCATGGATTGAGAAAATACAAGAAATGTTTAACAAAGATCTAGAAGAAATAAAGAACAAACAGAGATGAACAACACAATAACTGAAATGAAAAATACACTAGAAGGAATCAATAACAGAATAACTGGGGCAGAAGAATGAATAAGTGAGCTGGAAGACAAAATGGTGGAAATGACTGCCAAGGAGCAGAATAAAGATAAAAGAATGAAAAGAAAATCTCAGAGACCTCTGGGACAACATTAAATGCACCAACATTCAAATTACAGGGGTCCCAGAAGAAGAAGAGAAAAAGATAGGGTGTGAGAAAATATTTGAAGAGATTATAGTGGAAAACTTCCCTAACATAGGAAAGGAAATAGTCACCCAAGTTCAGGAAGCACAGAGAGTCCTATACAGGGTTAACCCTAGGAGAAACACACTAAGACACACATCAATCAAACTAACAAAAATTAAATTCAGAGAAAAAATATTAAAAGCAGCAAGGGAAAAACAAAAAATAACATACAAAGGAATCCCCACAAGGTTATCAGCTGATTTTTCAGCAGAAACTCTGCAGGCCAGAAGGGAGAGGCAGGATATACTTAAAGTGATGAAAGAGAAAAACCTACGACCAAGATTACTCTACCCAGCAAGGATCTCATTCAGATTCGACAGAGAAATCAAAAGCTTTTCACAAAAGCAAAAGCTAAGAGAATTCAGCACCAACAAACCAACTTTACAGCAAATGCTAAAGAAACTTCTCTAGGTGGGAAACACAAGAGAAGAAAAAGACCCACAAAAACGAACCCAAAACAATTAAGAAAATGGTAATAGGAACATACATATCGATAATAACCTTGAATGTAAATGGATTAAATGTCCCAACCAAAAGACACAGACTGGCTGAATGGATACAAAAACAAGACCCATATATATGCTGTCTACAAGAAACCCACTTCAGACCTAGAGACACATACAAATTGAAAGTGAAGGAATGGAAAAAGATATTCCATGCAAATCAAAAGAAAGCTGGAGTAGCAATACTCATATCAGATAAAACAGACTTTAAAATAAAGACTAACAGAGACCTTATCTCTGTTACAAGAGACAGGGAAGGACACTACATAATGATCAAGGGATCAATCCAAGAAGAAGATATAACAATTAGAAATGTTTATGCATCCAACATAGGAGCACCTCAATACATAACGCAAATGCTAATAACCATGAAAGGGGAAATAGACAGTGATGTAAGAATAGTAGGGGACTTTAACACCTCACTTACACCAATGGACAGATCATCCAAACAGAAGAGAAATAAGGAAACACAAGCTTTAAATGACACAATAGACCAGATAGATTTAACTGATATTTATAGAACATTCCACCCAAAAGTGGCAGAATACACTTTCTTCTTAAGTGCACACGGAACATTCTCCAGGACAGATCACATCTTAGGTCACAAATCAAGCCTTGGAAAATTTAAGAAAATTGAAATCATAACAAGCATCTTTTCTGACTACAACGCTATGAGACTGGAAATCAGTTACAGGAAAAAAACTGAAAAAACCCACAAATACATGGAGGCTAAACAGTGTGCTACTAGATAAGCAAGAGATTACTGAAGAATCCAAGAAGAAATTTTAAAAATGCATAAAAACAAATAACAAAAACACGACGACCCAAAACCTACAGGGCACAGCAAAAGCAGTTCTAAAAGGGAAGTTTATAGCAATTCAATCTCACCTCAGGAAACAAGAAAAATCTCAAATAAACAATCTAACCCTACACCTAAAGCAGCTAGAGAAAGAAAAACAAAGAAAACCCAAAGTCAGTAGAAGGAGAGAAGTCATAAAAATCAGAGCAGAAATAAATGAAATAGAAATGAAAAAACAATAGCAAAGATCAATAAAACTAAAAGCTGGTTCTTTGAGAAGATAAACAAAGTTGATATACCCTTAGCCAGACTCATCAAGAAAAAAAGGGAGAGCACACAAATCAATAAAATTAGAAATGAAAAAGGAGAAATCACAACTGACACCACAGAAATACAAAGGATTATAAGAGACTACTGCAAACAAATATATGCCAATAAAATGGACAGCCATGAAAAAATGGACAAATTCTTGGAAAGGCACAATTTTCCAAGACTGAACCAGGAAGAATTAGAAAATATAAACAGACCTATCACAAGGAATGAAATTGAAACTGTAATTAAAAATCTTCCAACAAACAAAAGTTCAGGACCAGATGGCTTTACAGGTGAATTCTATCAAACATTTAGAGAAGAAGAGAATGGACTTGAGGACATGGGGAGGGGGAAGCGGAAGCTGGGGCAAAGTGAGAGTAGCAGTGACATATATACACTACCAAATGTAAAATAGATAGCTATGGGAAGCAGCAGCATAGCACAGGGAGATCAACTTGGGGCTTTGCGACAACCTAGAGGGGTGGGATAGGGAGGGTGGGAGGGAGAGATGCAAGAGGGAGGGGATATGGGGGTATATGTATGCATATGGCTGATTCTGTTTTTTGTACAACAGAAACCAACACAGTATTGTGAAGCAATTATACTCCAATAAAGATCTATAAAACAAAATTTGAAAAAAAAGAAAAATATAAATCACCCAGGAAAATACTGCAAAGCACTAGAAACTAAAAAGTAGACAATCCTGTGTCAGAAACATAGGGAGTGGAGAAAAGTGGAAATGGAAAAACAAACGAGAAGCAAACTAAAGTTTTTCAGGAGAGTGATATAATCATATTTTTTGGAAAGATAACTCTAATGGTGGTGTGGACAGGAAGACTTAAGCAGAAATCCTTGTTATAAGAGTCCAAGCAAGAGGAGATAGACCTCTAAAATAAAATACGATACGGAGAAATCATGGATTTACCAGACATGCCTCAGAGAAATTGAAAGAATTTAATGTACATTTTGTAAATGAATTGATTTCCCCAGGACCTGCTCTCCTCTAGGTGAATAGTAAAAATTAGATTCTGAAACTATATTTAGGATTAGAACTAAAAATGTCAATATTCCACTAAGCCACCTAACACCACGATGCCCAGACAGAAAGAGCCAGTCATCTTTTAAAAATCCTATTACAAAATTCTTCACTTTCCCTTCTATCTGCAATCTATGATATCCTTCCACTTATGTTATCCAATTTAATCCTCAAACAGCTCACGATCATTTTATGGGTGAGAAAATTGAAGCTCAGAAAGGTGAAATAATTTATCCAAATCAAACATCTCTAAGTGGTAGACCCAGGACTCAAAACTGAAGTCCAGCTCTCTTTCCACTGCACTGTATTAGAGAAGCCCATTAAAGACCTTGTAGACCCTACAGGAAGGAGCCAGACCAGATGTGAAGATGGGTCATTATCAACATAGAGATGATAGTAACTTCCGTGTTCCAGGACTAGAGATAAAATGACTAAAACACAGAATCTGCTCTTAAAGAACTTATAGTAAGGGAATTAAACAAGTCACCCTTTCTGTCGTATAAACTTAGATATGCACTCTTTAAAAATTATTTTACCTAAATTTAATAATCAAGACCCTAAGTGTATATTATAATCTTTACTCACATTCTGATGCAGATCTAGAAGAATGAGACTGCCTTCCATCACTCTTTGATCTCTCTGATTTCCCCCCATCAGTATCCTGATCATCTGGTTCCTTCATTTTCTCTGTAAGCAAAAAATTGAGACAGAGACAGGGATAGAGCTGTAAAGTAGAAATCATTAACAGATTATTTTCCCCCTAAACAAATTCCATGAGCACCAAACACCATGTGTGTTGACAATCTGTGTGTTTGCAAGGTATCAGAAATGACTTCACCAGCTGGAGGGCACAGCCATCATCAGAGACCTCCGTAGAATGGCAAAATGTAGTCAGATATCCCTTCCTCCAGGCAAACTTGTCATCATGGTGCCCTCTGGTTTTCCAGAAGTCCACAGTGAAACACCACCCAAGCCTATCTCTTCTCTAAATGCTCCACATTAAAATTAACCCTTTGCCATCCTTCCTTTGGTTCATCCCCTCCTCTTCCCCCTCCCATCATCAAAGTCCCCTGGTGTTACTAATCAATTTCAATTTTTAAATATTTGTTGAGGATAACTTCTATGTGTCAAATCTTATGTTAGGCACTAAATTGTAGTACTGAACTAGAAAGATACGATCCTTAACTCAGTGGAGCTTTTTTAGAAATATAGGTATTAAACAAGTAATTAAAATATAATGAGTGCTACAAAAAAAAAGGGGGTGCTGTGGGCACATACAGCAAGATTAAACTATGTCTGGGGTTAAGGAAGAGGCATTTGAGACACAGGTACTGAGTAGACGTTGGCCAGGCATAAAATGGGAAAGATTATTGGCAGAGAGAGCTTCTAAGAGAGGCTTATGTCTGTGAAGGCCTGAGAGCAGTCTATTGGCTAGAGCAGGAGAGTGAAATGGACATTGATGAGGAAACGGGTAGCAGATCATCAAATTGCCTCTAAGCTTTGCTAAGGAGTTTAGAACTTATTTCTATGGTAATTGAAAGCCATTGAAGGTTTTTAAGGAGGGGAGTGACACGAGAGGTTTTCTCTGTCCTCTCTCTCTATGGCAGCTCTTGTAGATGAGAATATCTACTATGTCTTCCTTCTAAGTCTTCATTTCTCCACACTAAACATCCCGTGTTTCCTCAACATTCTTCTATGGCACAGCTGGCAGGTAGAGTAGTAGTTCTATTTGGATGAGATCTGTGGTTAGATTCAGGTTTGAATCCCAGTTTTGCCACATAACTAGCTAATTACTTTACATCAATTCCTCAATTGTAAAATGGGAGTGAAGAAAAAACTATGTATAAGGCTGCTATGCGAATTAACTGAACTAGTGCATTATTATACCTTCCTGGTCTCTCAAGAAAGACTACTATGCCCAAAGCAGCCAGGATCTACACTACACGATCAGTGCATGAGAGTGCAGGATGACAACTACCCACCTTCATCTGGACATTAGGGTTTATACCATCTGTTTCCTTGCGCTGACATCATGATACCCTCTCTTGATTTTTGTGTTTGTTTTCATTTTTTTAGAATTAAGGGATTGAGAAGTTGTATTGTAACCTGATGAGGCTTTGATGTCAGAGAGACTTGTTTGGCAAAGAAAAAAGGTTTACTTGGCCAAGGGCCAAGCCCCTAGCATCCCTTAACCTGTCAGTCCTTTTATATGTACAATGGGGAAGATAAGGTTGTCTGGCAGAGTTATTATAAGTATTAAATGAGATCTTTTATACCCACAGTTCTCAACTCTGGCTTTACTTTAGAATCACTTGGAAACTTCTTACAATGTACCATTCTCGGGGTCTCACTCTCTATATAATTCTTTTGTGGAGCCAAAGAATAGGAACCAGAGTTAAGGACCATGGGTTTATATCAAACTCTTTGTAGGTACTGGAAAATGGTAGTTTTACTATAATTACTACACATTCTCTTTAATACAGCTAGGGCTCAATAAATATGATCACAGAATCTTGAGAGTTGAAAGAGGGTTAATTTGGTCCAATCCTCCCACCCAATATAAGTCACGCATCAACAACTCAAGCCCAGGCTAAGAGTATTGGCTAGAATCACACTGACTGGGCTCAAAGCCTGGCTCTTCCTCTTACTATTATAGTTGTGAGGTATTAAACAAGTATTAATCTCTCTGTGCCTTCTCATCTGTAAAGTGCAGTACCTACTTCACAAGATGGTTCTGAGATCTCAATGATTTAATACAGTAAAGCTTTCAAAGAACAGTGCCTTGCACTCAGTAGGTAAAATAGTTGAAGGGATGAATGTTTTAATTCCTGAATAAAGGAACGAATGAAGGAACACACCAAGAGACAGTCAGCTTTAATTTAAACATTTCAGGTAAGAGGGTGAGCACATTCTGTTAATGTTCTCAGCTCTAGTTCTTAGGAAGTTCATTTTATATTATATGAAATCTTCCTCCCTGCAACTTGGATCTATTTGGCCCTATTCTTCTGGGGACACACAGAATAAGTTTTCCTGTTTACTATAGCCATTCAAATAATTAGCTAGTTAACTTTCCTACCCAGATCCTCTCTTTTCCCAAATAAAGCATCCCAATTCTTTCAACTATTTCTCACTAACATGTTTTCAACTCCTTTCAGCATCTGGATAGCTCAAAAACTTAATTCCCAGTCCATCATATATCCCTCCCAATTTTGTATGTCCTTTGAAGGATCTGGACACTTTCCAGAAGATATGAACCATCACTTTATCCGTTGGGGACATTATATTCTTTCAAGGCAGCCTAATATTACATTATCTTGCCAGGGTCTGGGGGGTGGGCAGGCTCCTCATATACTGACTCGTAATAATCCATTTGTAACCAGCTAGAATGACTATACCTTATTTCTGTATACCTAACCATGTCCTACCTTATACAACTGAACTAGCTAGGTTTGGAAGTCTATTTGCAGAACTACCTTAAATCTATTTTCATTAGACTCAGGCTTATTGGTCCAGCCTATGGTTAATTCTGTTAACCAACTCATTAGGTAGACTGTGAAGTTTTGAGTCAACCCTGAGGAAGTGTAAAGAAAAAAGAAAATTATAGTACACAGTGTTGCAGAGTGTATGTTGCTAGAAGGAGGTTGGCTGGAAGCTGGACAGAGGGCTCCCCAAGATGACATTACTCAAGATTCATTCCTTAGATTCCAGGGTCGGTCCCCACTCTCACAAACTCAAACACTCCATCTCAGCAGTGTGCCAGAGCTGGTCACGCTGAGATTCATAGAGATTCCTGTATAAAAACAGACACTGTTTTTACTTTACAGTGTGACATAACAACTGTGGAGAGAATAACAGCTCGTGTGTTTTTAATGTTTACCATGTGTGGAGCACAGTTCTGAGGATTCTACACATACTGTTTCATATACTTCTCAAAACTCTATGAGTTAGGTGCATTTTACAGATGAGATAGCAGAGCAGTTACTATTTGAATCTTCCCCTCTCACCCAACTCATGCAATTGACTTCCAAGTCCTGTTGCCCAGTGTCCAGTTACTAAGCCTTTGGAATTCATCCTCTCCCTTCTAGTCCCACTGTCCCCATCCTAGTTCTGGTCCTCATATTGTCTCACCTCTACCATTACCACAGCCTCATTCTCTCCCTTCTCTGGTCCATTTGTACACTGCCTCTTATATTCCTAAAACACAGCTTTTAATGTGCCACTCTTCTTGTTTAAAACCTTTAATGGCTCCTCATTGCCACAGAACAAGAACTCAGATTCCTTGGTGTGGCACAGAGGTCCTTCATCTTAGGGTCTGTAATTCATCTCTTGTCACCTTCCCCTTTCGTGGATCCTCCTCAGCCCCTCCTCCTCCTCAAAAGTTTTAGTCAGTAGCCACCTTGGACAACTCACAATTGGCCGGGCATGCTGAGTACTTGTATGCTACTATATCTACTTGTATGCAACAAGGATTTATTGTGCACCTACCGTGTCTTGCATGTGCTACACACTTGACCTGCATTATCCTATTTAATTGTAACAGGAACCCCATGGAGTAAGCACTACCACCTTCCCTACTTAGATGAGGAATCTAAAGTGCAGAAGGTCAACTTGCCAAGTGTCACACTTAACAGGTCTGGGTGGCTTGTTGACCCCAGAACCCAGGCACTTTCCCACAGACCCCCTGTTCCTGGCTCAGCCCGGTCCAACTCGGACTCCTGCCGTCGTCTGTCTTCCTCCCCAGCTGGATCATGAGCTCCTTGCAGGCAGGAACAGCGTCCACGTTGTATCTAAAGTGGGTAGCCCCATGCCTGCGAATGCTGTCAATTCAAATGTTTGTCGAACTGATCCATAGAAATAAGGAATGTGTCTCAGCAAAGCCCGGAGAACCCTAGCTCAGCCTGAGAAGTCCAAATGGGGTCGACTGATTCCTGACTCGCCAACAGATTTGAGGGGGAGGTTGTGGGAACTGCCAGGCTGCTGGGGTCAAAACTTACCTAAGGCACCGACCTCCGCCGCGCGTTCCCAGTCACGGCGTCTGCCCCAGGTCTCCGTTTACTGCGGTTACCACGGCAACGCCATCCCGCCTCCCGGGTGGGCGGAGACGGGCGGGCCGAGAGGCGCATGCGCCGCCCTAAGGCCGCTTTCTGGGAAACGCCAAGGCGGTGGCAGGGGTACCCTTGATCTCGCTTGCCCTCTGGCCCGGCTATTTCGTGGCCCATGACTCAGGATCAAGGCCAAACAGAAAGCCCGGCATTCTACCAGCTTATTATCCCCGTTTAATTTTTATGTCTAGTTTATATTATTATCCTAAGGATGATACACTGATGACTTTCGAAGATATGCCCAATAATACAAAATGGCTCAAAGGTGCCCTGATCACACGCCGTCATCAGCAAAAATACGTCGCGGGGCGATTTTTGTTTTATTTATTTATTTTACGCTATGTTATCTCTGTTGACTTTAAGAGTAAGTATTTTATGTTGTGGGCTCCTTGGTCACAGGACTCCAGGTGCACAAAATATAGGCCTAGCTTGACAGATTTTTTCGGTTTAGCAGTTTGCTCTCCAAATGCTCTGTGGCACAGCCAGCAATCATTATTAATTATTTTTAAGTACCTAACTAATGTTACTGGTTACAAAACATTGTTTTTAAATGGCTACAGCCTCGCAATAATATGACAAAGAATTTTGTATCCAGAATATGTAAAGACTCTTATAATTCAATAGCAAAAAAACTAACCACCTAGGACTTTGAATACCTCACCACATCAGATGTATGAGCAGTCAATAAACACATGGAAAGATGCATAACAGTAGGTCCCAGGGAGATGCACACCACAATGCACGCATTCCATATCTACTGGGATAGGTAAAAGTTTTAAAACTGCCAGCACCAAATGTGGAAGGATGTGGAGCCAATGGAACTCTCATATAATGCTGTTGAAAATGTAAAGTAGCACGACCACTTTGGAAAAACGTCTGGCAATTTCTTTAAAAGTTAAACATTTACCAAGTGATTCCATGTCCCAGGTATTTTCCCAAGAGAATAAAAAATTTCCATCCATACAAAGCCTTATGCGTGAATGTTCATAGCAGCCATATTCACAATAGCAAAAAACTGGAAACCACCCAAATGACAGGTGAATGGATAAATAGCTGTACAACAGAATACTACTCAGAAGTAAAAAGGAAGAAACGGATACACACAACATGGATGAATCTCAGGATGAGTGAAAGTAGACAGGCACAAAATATTACAGTGTGTGTGATTTCATTTATATAAAATGCAAACAAATCTATGATGACCAAAAGCAGATCAGTGGTTCCCTAGAGCTGGAGTAAAGGGAGAGATGCACTGCAAAGAGACAGGAGGAATCTTCTGGAGATGATAGAAATGGTCTTAATTGTGGTGATAGTTCTGTCTGTATATACAACTGCCAAAGTCCATGAATTGTTCTCTTTAAATGGATGTATGGATGTATTTTGTTGTATATAAATTATTTCTCAATAAAGTTGGTAAGAAAAAAGTGGCTGTATTATATTTTGTGTTTATTGATTTCTGTAATGGTACACAACGATTTTCCAAAAACTTTGTACCATGCATTTATTGGTAATGTTGAAATGTTCTCTTTAGTCAAGTATTCTCGAGGATTAAAAAACAAGACCATTATCGCGGCTGTTAATTATTAAATAGTATATCCAGGGTGTCAAAAAGTCAGAAAACATAGGATAATCTTACTTTTAAACAGTATGTTAGTTATTTTCAAATAATATGCTCAACATGTTTTACTTCAGCCTCCAAACATCTTTAAAGTTAAAGCACTGGATCCAGTTATTAATTTGAGAAAAACACAAATTCACTACAGAATGTCTTTAAAAATCCAGAAGTACAGAGGGAATAGTGTATTTATTTCTACACCAAACAGCTGGCAGTCACTACTGAATGCTTGTGAGTCAGGTGCTGTTCTTAGCATATTTACACCTATTTACCTCACTTAATTCTCACAACCATGTAAGAAAGGAATTATCTCTGACTTTCAAATGGGAAAAATGAGATTCATCTGCCCAAGGGACACAGCCCAAGGAACACAGATGACATATGAATCCAAGCGTTCTGATGGCAACACTTGCACCTGTAGCCACTATGTTATATTAGTTATTTCTTTTAAGTTAGTAGAAGTCCAATAATTGTTTTTAAAAAGAGCTTCAAGTCCTGGCTTTACTTCTTATAAGCACTCTGACATTGGGTAGCTTATTCGACCTCTAGAGCTCGACTTCCTCATCTGTAAGGGGGGTGGGTGGCATTTAAACACGTCTAACTCATAGGTTGACTGTGAGATTTAAATGCAATAACAGGCTACTGCGGCTTAGCAAGGCGCCTGCCACAGGAACGGCTCAATAAATGACAGCTATTATTACCATTCCGGTGCCTCCATATTGTGTACACCATAAGAGGGCAGCGCAGCATAGGCTTTGGAGAAAGTCTGCCTATGTTCCCATTCTAGCGCCACCACTCCCTGGTTACGTGACCTTGAGAGAGTGCTTACCTCCTCGGATCTAATTTCCTCATCTGCAAAATAAGGATAACAGTACTTACCTCATGAAGGTGTCATGAAGTCATGTGGCTACAACAGTGCCTGGCACTTAGCACATACTAAACCATTATTAAATTCTGCTAATCCAAATGATTTTGCTATACAGTGTAGGAGTGATTATATCATAACTATGGATTTAGCTATCAGTCTAGTTTCTCTCACAAGCTGCAATTTGGAGAACTGTCAATTTTATTAAAGTTTATTAGCACCTGATCAGCAGCTTTCTGGGACATATCGGACAAGACATATGTTAGCAAAAAACTTGCGTCTAAAACCAAGAAACACAAGTAATCTGAGTTTGGACCATTAAAAGTAAATACAAATGTAGTACATCACAGTCAAATACAGCAGAGTTCACCTGTCTGCAGTGCTATAGATCCATGGTTCCCAAATTTGAGCATGCCCCGAATCACATGAAAGGCTTATTAAAAAAGACACCAGAGTTTCTGATCAATAGGTCTGGGGTAGGGGGCAAGAATTTTCACATCTAACAAGTACCCCAGGTGATAATGATGCTGCTGGCTGGTGTTCACGCTTTGAGGCCCACCGATGCAGCTGGCTCTGAAAGCTGATAAAGAGACGCTAATAAATGTAGTTTAACTTAATTAAAAACAAATATGCACTAATTTATGACTTGGGGATAATAAATGTTTTTATAATGATGTTTCCCAAGCTTGGCTGTTCACTGCAATCATCTCAGGAGGTTTTTAAAATACTAATGTTTGTGTCCCGTCCCCAGAGTTTCTAATTTAATTGGTCAGGAGTGAGAATTGGGCACTGGGAATTTTAGAAGGTCCCCAGATGACTCTAATAACAGCTGAAGTTGAAAAGCACTACTCCAGAAGGCCTAAGAAAGAAAGGCTTCTTTCACTGTATCTATTATTCTTGGAGTTTTTTCAATCTACCTTTGTATTTTTTCAGCAAAAACAAACATTAACAGGATGAATACTTCAATATCAGTCCCAAAGGTGGCCAGTGAGCTAGTGGTAAAAGTTTTTGCATTGGTTCTCAACTCTGGCTGCACATTGAATCACCATGAGCAGCTTTTTAAAATGCCATGCCAAGGCATCTTAGAGGTTGAAATGAATATAGAGGAAAAAAATAAAGAGCCAACCAGTTGGAGAATATTAAAGAAAATACACGTCAAAAGAACGCATTCACAAAGCAAGCAGATAACTTGACATTTCAGTAAGAGAAGGAATAACACTAAAATGGGTTTATATGCCATACAGGGATAGTATTTATTAAACACCAAGGTTTAAAAAGTGCAATACAGACGGAAGAATCTGCAATAATGCAAATGCATACAGATGACTTCACATAAATAAAATCAGTGATACCAAAAGATAATAATTATTTTGCCCCTACAACAATGAAGAGGCCCGAATGAAAGCTGCATAGCACACTTCCTACAACAGTGACTTACAACCGCAGGAGGAGGGAAAGTGTTATCTGAGAGAGTTCCCCAAGGAGTTACAGTGTGCTTCCCCCTCGCCACTCCCACCTCACTTAGGCTGAGAATTCCTATCATAGAGCCAAGGAGCAGAGACCATTCAAAAACCAAGTTTAAAACAGAAACCAATATGTAAGATCATACAGGTGCCTTGAAGAAAAATCTACCCTGAATGCATTGTAGATTCAAGGCTGGGAAAATTGATAGCAACGTTTTGTACTCAATTCTGTTTCAAACATTAAATAAACCAATAAATCAATGTTACTGCATTCAGATATTTAAGCTCAATCATTATTTTTTTGATATACATTACCATTACTGATAACATTTTCACATGTAAAGACTATGTAAGAATTTTATAATATATATAACCACCCTTACCTGCTTAAGCAAAAATAAACAAATACTCCCACACTTACGTTTTAAAACTATACATTCCCTTGATGGAAAAAGTGATGGACTACAGTGACTTCTCTCAAAACGGAGTGTAAATTTTTCTGAAAGCCAGACTTTAGTCACACTGAGGCATTTTATTGTAAGTTATATGCAAAAGCAGCTTAGTTCTTCAGAAAAATATAAAATAAAAATAAAATAGATCAACATTTGAGATACGTTGACCAAAAAAAAATCTGAATAAAGATGATAAAGATAAAAATATATTACTCAAAAAAATCCTTGAATTTATTAGAATATAAAACTTTAATTTCCCTCTAGTCAAAATTTTATTCACAAGAGGTTATAGGTTGTTAGTTTGTTGGAAATCTATTTGAAAAGGTTAAAAATTAAAATAATTGCTTTATTTTTTGTTCCATTAGTACTAAGTCACGAGATCTTTGTAAGTTGTATCTGAAAGAAGAACATAAAAACTTAAAAGCAGGAGCAAGGAAAGGGGAGTGGAAGCTCAAGAATATATTACTGAGAACAAACTCTACAACTCGACCTCACTTATGACACGTGGGTAGTAAGAGCAAACCAGCCTTCTTCATTTTGTTTCTCAATCTGTTGAACAAAGATGCAGAAAGGCTTTAGAAAGTAATCAGGAGCATGAAACCACTCAAGATTTACAATTATTTATACCAAGTACATAGAACCAAAGTTATTTTACACCACTGAATGGTACTAAAAATTATTGCTACTAGCAATTTTTTTTTGGTACGCGGGGCTCTCACTGTTGTGGCCTCTCCCGTTGTGGAGCACAGGCTCCGGACGCGCAGGCTCAGTGGCCGTGGCTCACGGGCCCAGCCGCTCTGCGGCATGTGGGATCTTCCTGCACCGGGGCATGAACCTGTGTCCCCTGCATCGGCAGGCGGACTCTCAACCACTGCGCCACCAGGGAAGCCTGCTACTAGCAATTTTTATTCTCTACCAGAGACACTCCCAAATATTCCCTGGTCAACAGATCCCCTTATTGATTTGGCAGGCCTAATTTTTTAAAAAAAGAATCAATCCAGTATTTTATACAAATCAATGTACAACTTTTTAAAATAACAAAAAAAGTTATTTGACCTTGGTAAATTAAATCTGTTACTAAATTCCAGAAATTAAGGGCAAATTATATAAAATAGTTTACGTTAAAGCTTTTTAAGAATATAAGAAACAACAAAGAACAAATCTTCCAGTGCTGGGCAATTAGAATATTCTGAGCTTACCGATTAATTTGGACTATAAATACTCAATGTTTATTGAGGTATTCACTATTTTGTCTAATTACTGAAGCTAGTAATAAGAATAGCAAGGAAGATTCCCCCCGACCCCATCAAACAGTTGTTAGCTCACATTTGCAAATGTAATGTTTATGATTTTAAAGACACCCTCACAATTTGCTATGACCAATCAGTCAAAGGAACTATATTTTGCTGTATTTTACCAGCACAGAAAAACGTCTTTTGCAAAAATTTTGGATATACTGTAAGATGCTTAGTTTCTGTACATCCCTATAGCAAATCAGAACACATAAAAAATACGTAGTACATTTATTTACCCTTTGTGCCATAACCTCTCTACGTGTGGCACATAACCCCTCTGTGGCACACTCAGATACAGCACACTGGGGCAGAGTGACAAGGAAAGTGACTGGCCCCAGGGCTCTGGCTATCCCAAGCCCTACACAGCCACAGCAAAGACTGAGGAAACCAGTATCTCAGTAAGCCCACAGCCCATTCAAGGCACCCCTGCGTGTCTTGCCACACTATTTGGAATGCTCTGCCTGAAACAATAATGTCCGATCTTTGTTGAAATCTTATTGAATTTTACCTTATTCCTTAGTTACCCTAGAAAACAAAAGAAGTGTATGCTTATTTGTTTTTCCTAATGAAGGGGAATTAGTATTTCTTTTCTTCTGAGAATTTTATATTAACTTTAAGATAACAGGAATAATAATTAAGCATGGAAACTACTAAATCAGCCACCTCCCACCTTTGCCCTCCCAACCTCTAGACACATTTCACAATTACATTTTATCACATACCTCTGCTCTTGGATTAAGAGGTGTCAAGTGCCCACTTCCTGAGGTGGCATTTAATGGAGAACAAGAATTACTAGTAGCCCCTGGAGATCTTTTTATGAGAAATAAAAGAGAGTGAGAGAGTAATCTATTATTATTCACCTTTAAAAATTATATAAGACACAATTCTCAATACTGAGAAGAGCTTGAAAGGAATGGCTGACTTAAGTCCAAATGAGGTAAATTATTTGCAACATATTTTCACCAACCTAAGTCTTTTTTTTTTAATTAATAGATTTTCTTTTTTAGAGTATGTTTAGGTTTACAGAAAGACTGAATGGAATGTACAGAGACCATTAGAGGACCATACAGATAAGTTTTTAACAGTAAAGGAGGAAGAATGGATGTGCAGGGGTGCGGAAGAAGGTCAAGGTCGTGGAAGAGTAATGAGACGTGGAGCAATGCAGTACTAGCATGTAGAGTGGACACAGAGAGCCAGGTACATCCTTGGTGTCACCATTTACCAACCACGTGACCCATTGAGGCAAATTGCCCAATTAGCTCTATGAGCTTTGGTTTCACTTACTGTAAAGGAGGAAAATACTATTGGTCAATTTACCCTGTCATATGTTACCTCCTAATTTTGTAACCCATAAAACGCTCGACATATGTGCTATTATCCTATTTTTGTCTTCAATAACCAACCCAATGCTTTTCTACTTAATTAAGGCTTGTTCCTCACTCTTCTTCTTTTTTCCCCCAAAATTCTCCTCCCCAATTACTTGATTTTCTCTACATGAGTGAATCTGTCTGAAACTAAGTCAGACATTATGCACTACTTTTTTTCACAAAGAGAATAAAACACAAACCACGTTCTTGATTTTAACCCTACCTTCTTGAATTTAGCCCACTGGTAGGAGAGACAGTACTGCATTTTGAGCTTTCTGGGGCTTCCACTACTGGAATAGATACCTCGATCGTCCTCTTTCCTCCTTCTATAATATAAAAATAAACACTAGTTTATTACCTTTCAATAAAATGAAAATTAAAATTTAACTTGATTTCTGTCTTACTGCAAATTATACAGTATAAAGTTGAGGGTTCTTTCTATATTTTTATCATCATGGACCACAAATACACTTCAAGGATTTTTTAAAAAACGAACTGTTGCACAAGAAACTTTAGTTCTTAGTGTCAATTCAGGAGCATGCCAGTTCCTAGAGAGCCAGAATCTTCAGACAAGTGGTATCATGTCACATCTGCAAGTGAAAAACAGAAATTAAGAGCTAGCCCTAAAGAATAGGAGATCTTGGTGAGAGCGACTTATCTAAAGCTTTCCAAAAAAAAAAAAAAAAAAAAAAGAAAGAAAATTTCTGGAGTTATGCAGTAAAACTTTAAATCTTCTAAATCTATTACATTATTACTGTTACTGAAGACATTAAATTTGGAGGGGAAAGTTGGCTGAAGAGCTCATATGGCCAAAGGCCAGTATAATTATGTACATTTTCAATATTTCAGAAGTAGATAATCAGTCAACAAATATTTACTAAGTATGTACTCATGAAAGGCTCAGGCAGTGCTCCTAAGAATCATGCTTAAAACCAGTAATTTCTGGACTTTAAGGGGTAATGAAGCTCTATTCAATTTTATAACATATTCCTTGGTTGCCCTAGAAAACAAAAGAGGTTCTGCATGACATATGATTTATCTTTATCATTATAGCCCACAGAGGTTCCTGTGAAACCAATAATTTTACTTAAGAAAGAATACCTTAGACAAATAAGCACTGGAATGGAAAGAACAGGGTTGCAAATCTACCAGTTTGCTTTAGAATTTCAGACAAATCACTCAACCTCTTCATGCCTCAGTTTACTTATTTATCAAATAGTCGTATCAGCTTTGTCTACTCGGAAGGTATGTTGAAAACTAAATGAGCCAACAGAAATGAAAGTATTAACCTCAAAGAACTACTGAAATAGATGTCTCATTTTATCACAGAATTATTCTTACGAGTGATCTGCTTTAGTTTTTCTTCATTGCACTTAGCACTAACTGACATTGTCTCATGTATTTATTTGCTCATTTGTATCGCCTGCTCCCCAACTTGAATCCCGGAGTAGTCACGCTGGGCAGGGGCTTGTCCTGTTCGATGCAGTATCCCCAGTGCCCAGAACATGGTGACACATCGTTGGTATTCACATATATTGAGTGATTTCACTTATTTATTCTAGTCACAAGTTGCCTCTAGACTTTCTGACTATGACGAACGGTAGATAAAGCTGTAATGTGAAGGAGCCTAGAATAAACAAAGAGGAAGGACCTTAGGGAAATGCGTTATCTATCACTTTCCAGTAACTTCCAGACCACTCTGTTTTCCTGTTTTCTTTTTTTTTAAATATTTATTTATTTAGTTGGCTGCACCAGGTCTTAGTTGCGGCACTCGTGATTTCTAGTTGCGGAATGCGTGAGGAATCTAGTTCCCTGACCAGAGATCGAACCCGGGCCCCCGGCATTGGGAACGTGGAGTCTTAACCACTGGACCACCAGGGAAGTGCCTCAAATCACTCTGTTTTCTGGGTCTATAATTCAAAAAGGAAATAACTTCTGAGAGAAAGAGTCTTATTGGTAGATCCTTCATAGGCAACCTACTTCAACCAGCCACAGGCCATAGGAATCTCTCTAAAACAACAATGCTTGAACACCTCAGGAGGCACACCACTTACTGATACAGAGCTTTGTCTATTCCTGACAATTAGAACCTTCTCTTACACCGGGCCCAAATTAGTCTCTCTAATTAGAACCTTCATGCAGCTCTACCCCTTGAGGGTCTTAATAATTCAATTTTTGGCTAAAGAGCAACTTGAGGTCTACTTCCTTTCATCAGTACCTTTTTGAATGTGATCACTATGACAACTAATTTTTCAGTTACTTTCTATTATTTAGAATCACCTGTAGCTTTCCACATTCCTAAACGTAACAATTAAATAGGAAGTTTAACTTACAAGTGAAAATGTTTTAATGGTTTTAACAGAATAATAACTTGTAATTTGTTGCTGATGAAATTCTAAATTATTTTGATGCTTATGTTTATAAATAGCTGCAGCATACGCCATGAACGAATCATATACAGAACTAGATTCCATTTACATGTAGGAACTCAGACACCAAAGATTAACTGCAGGCACCATGGGATAGCTTTCTAGAAGCTAGAGAGGAGACCGGCCTTCTATTCCCATTTCTGTCACTTAGGTCTGTCTCTTTCTACATAAAATTGAAGACACTGAAATATATGCGCTCTGAGATTTCTTTTAGCTAAATATATACTTGCAAAATCAAGAAAATGAAAATTTTCACGTGTCTGGGCTTTTAAATCGTGAATTTGTGACTAACCAGTCCATGCTCCGAGAGGTGACCGAATAGGTGATACTGGTGGAGAGGAAGGATTCAAACCAACAAGTTTCTGCTGCTCTATTAATTGCAAGAGTTTTCCACGAGCCTCCATACTCTGTCGATTCAATTCTGCAATCCGTTCCTCCATGCGACTTGGTGTTAGAGGTTGTACTGCTGGAAAAGACTTAAAAAAAAAAAAGGACACAGACTCCATATTAAAAATAATACAAACAATTATGACCTTTTGTAAAAACGAACTCTTCCACTAAGAGCCAGCAAATTAGTATTCATAGCCTTTGCTACATGTGAACTTGAATACTGGGCAAATAGTAATAGAATTTACAAATCTCTTAATTGAAAAATAAAGGCTAAAGTAAAGGGATACTAATCCTTCTAATATCAGTGCCACATAAGCCCTCTAGTCCCTCTGTCCATGGAGAGTGTCTGTGGGACAAAGCAAAGCCTTCCTGCATCGCTTAGCGTTTGTTGAGCTGCACAAAGATCACACGAGCAAAGATACTACTCCGAGTGATTGACTTCTAACATCCCTATTAAAGACAGGTCTGGAGTTTGAATCACAATATATAAAAGAGGACCTGAGATAGTTGAAATAGATGCTTCTATAATTATAATCTTCATACACGCACTATGAGCTATTTGGCAAAGATTTCTAGGAATCTTATCACTCCTTCTGACCATGTGTCACCCTACCCAGGCCACTTTCGGCCTAATATACCTGATTCGAGAAGGCTGGTGACTGGAAAGGAATATGAGAGGTAGAGTAAAAAGGAGCCACCCAAGGAATATAATGTTAAGTTTGATTTGAAAATTCCTGAAAGGAATGTCACTCTTAAGTATTTCATTTAGTAAATACGTCCCTTTGGGGAAAAACAATTCCTACTAGAAGTCACTAATTTGTAGCTTATGCCCATTAGTTAAAAAAGAGATAAGCAAAACAGCATGAATTAAAAATCATTTTGTAATTCTGATTATAATGAAAAGGGTGGTGAGGGCAATAGTACTGGATTGTCCTCTCTAGCCCAACTGTTATACTAATCGGAAAAGGGGGCAAGCTCCATCTTTAATTCTGTGGGCATTTTTAAACCATGTTTAAAAAACATGTTTCAAATAATCTTCAAAACTCTGCATACACAGAAACGTCTCTGTTGACTAAAACTGAGGCAGCTTGGACTTACATACAACTGAAACGATCACTCCTAATCTCCGTCTCGGCTTCTTCTGCCAGTCCCTTCTGACTGCTCTTTCTGTCACTCGATACCTGTATTGCCCTTATTGCCCATGAGCCAGTGCTGACAGAGATGGCCCTTACCCCCACCCTCTCCTAACCTTCCTCATGGAAGCCCTCAATCCACAGTTGGTTAAGCCCCTATGGAAGCGATCACTCTGGAACCCCTAATCCATGAAGCTAGCCAGCTCCTTCCCACGGCCCCGCCTCCCATCAGAACTCTGAGAGGCGCCACATTGGCTCATGACAAGGTAAAAGGAAGACTCTCCCGTCACTGGGATCTGCATGAGGGCGTGTGTCATCAACACTCCACAGCTGGAACTTAGAATCCCTTTGCTCCCCACAAACAAGGAAATGAAGGTTCACGTTGCCAGGTCAGCCCTCAGTTACGTAACTTACAAAATTCCAGCACTACAACATGCAGACTTTTGCTCCTCAAAGTGTAATCCTCGGACCAACATCACCTGGGAACTTATTAGAAGCACACAGGTTCTACCTCAGACCTACTCAATCAGAGTCTGCATTTTAGCAAGATTCCCAGATGATTAGTATGTACATTAAAGACTGACTTTAATATTCTTTAAAACATCATTTCTAAGGGAAAATGCATTCTGTGTCCTAAAAAATTAACTACTCACGAGCTGAGGGCCAACTACACATAATTCTCTTTTGTGAGCCCCTTTAAGAGTAAAAATGATTTCAATTAAAACACAGTTATGTGGTAAACTTTCAAGACATATTTATTCTATATATTATATTTAAAACTTCATTCCTAGCTTAATTTTAGCTTTCCTACCTGTTTTACTTTTGTCCTATTTTCCTCATTCATTTCCCCATTTTAAATTTTATGTTGTACTCTTTTAATGCATGTGTGACATAAACTGATAAATAACCTCTATTTATTTTGTGATGAGGACCTGACACAGCATAAGCCATCTAGTACCAGCTTCAAGTACCAGGGTCACTTCTGGATGCTCCAGCAATATCCTTAAATACCAATATGTCTGTAGGCAATCCTTAACTGGTACTCACAGAGGTCATGTTGCTGGCATGACTCGTCTCCTGTTTGTTAAACTCCCGAAGTCCATCACCTTGCTCTCCCCCTGGCCCAATAATATTATTCAGATGTGCCTTGATCGCTGAATTCTGCAGTGTCAACTCAGCAATTCGTGCCATGATGTCCTTTCTTTGTATTAATGTCTCATTTGTTCTAAGCTGTTGCCCATCTCCCAATACTGGGGGTTCTTCTGAGAGTGCGGGGTTTCTTGACTGCTGAGCGCTTGAACGGGAATTGCAGAGGGGCTGTGAGGGGTTAACAAAAGGAGGCTGGGTTTTGTTCTGCAGATCTTCTCCCATGTGAGAGGCCCTCCACCTCTGAGTAAAGAGATGACTCTCTTCACTTGAATTCTGAATGTCTGCGCCAGTCTTCTTTTCCCAATTTTGTTCCTTCTCAATTACTTCCACGGTTGGAGGAATTCGTGGGGCAGGACGAGTTTGAACAGTCCTCCTCAATACTGCAGATAAAATTAAAGCATAAGAAACATGTACCACTTAACCACACTTGGCACTATAATCATCTCATTAGCCCTCCTTAGTAGTTAGAGAAATATTTCAATAGAAGGATTTGGTTTCTGAATGCCTCATTTATTTTAGCAGAGAACTTACCAGCAATACCAGCGCTAACAATGAAGTACAGAGTCTTTTATATTCCTTAGAGCTTTATCGGCATCCTTGTGAAAAACCATCTACCAAGTTCACATTTTAACACATATATTAACTCATACCTGGGAATCTTGGGGGGAGTATAGATATATAATGTAAACTGAGGATGGGAAGGGGAAGCATCTCTGAAGAAGTAAAGTTTTTAAATGATTACATATGTGACAGAAAGTAGAGCAAAGAACATTACAGTCAGAGAGGACAACATATGTGAAGGCCCCAAAATAGGAAACAGCAAAGAAAGGAGGCCAGTCTGGCTGTAGCATAGCAACAAGGCAGAACTGGGAGTATATGAAACCAGACAGGCATACAGGGCCATTTCTTGCAGAGCTTTTAAAAGCCATGTTAGAAATTTTATAATTTAATCCAAGAGCAATGAAACCTGGAGGTTTGGGAATAACTCAATTTACATAATTTACATTTCTTAAATTCTGTCGATAATTGGAAGGTCCAGGAATAGAAGTAGGGAGACCAATAAGCAACTGTAGTAGTCAAGAAGAAAGATGATGGTAGCTTTGACTAAGGTATGTTTGCTATAAAGATGGAGAAGTAGATACATTTGAGAAATATTTTGGCAATAGAACTGAGAGTGATGAACTGAAAGTAGGGAGTGAGGGAAACGCACAGAGCAAGATGGCATGCACAAGTGAATGGATGGTGATGCCATTTACTGACATGGAGAAGACAAAGAGAACAGATTTGGTGGAAGGAGGATTATTAAGAATTGTTTTGAACATGCTAAGTTTAAGGTGCCTATATATCCATCCAAGCAGATGAAACATGGGTCAGAAACTTAAGAGACTATCTAGGCTAAGATCCCAAACTGGAGGTCACTGGGCATATACTGGGTTTGCCAAAAAGTTCATTCGGGTTTTTCCATAACATCTTATGGAAGTCACAAGAACGAGTGAGATTATTTAGAGAGAAAGAATAGAGTGAGAGAAGAAACCAGTAACAAGACACGAAGAACTCAACATTTAGAGTCAGATAAAGGAGGAGAAGCTAGCAAAGCAGACTGAAATGGAGCAGCCAGAAAGACAAAGAAATATTACAAGAATGTGGTCTCAAGGAAACAAAGAGGCAGTGGTTAACTGTGTGTAATTTTACTGTAAGACCTGGAAACATAAGAACAGAAAGCGTACAGCGGAGTTAACAACACATTGGCCACTGGAGCCCTTAGCAAGAGTGATTTAGGTAGAATGACAAATACGGGAGTGAATCGGGGGAATAGATGCTTCTATTTCAAGACTACAGACTGAGCATACATTTATCTCGCCTTCTTTAACTGACAGTAAGGAAATATAAACACAAATAAACTCACACCAGTAAAGATAATGGTCTGGGGAGAAGCAGTAGCAAACTAGATATTTGAACACATTTCTGGAAGACTGAGAGTGGATGGGAAGTGTGTGAAAGAATGAAATTGTGCAGAAGCCACAGTCCAGAATATGTCTGTTAATTAAAAGGAAGCTACAGGTAAAGCCAGTTTCTTTTGGGGAGTACTGAAAAGGCTGCAGGCTCAAAGCTGACAGGTACAGAGAAAGAGAAAAGTAGGGCTAAACTGGGGAATTACTTGAAAGCTTGCCTTTTATACAGTGATGTCAGTCAACCTGTTGCTCACCACTTCCGACACCCATCCTTGAAAACAACAACAACAAAAAACATGGTTGGGAAGAGCAAATGTGGTAGACCCAGTTGAATAGCTGGATCCTGCTTCCATATGCTACAGGAAGCCTGCAGTTAACATCTCACGCCCATATGCGCAAAGCAACTACTTAAGGCAAAACATATTGGGAAAACAGACCTAGACTAACCTACATCATAGAGGAGAAAACTTATGCCAGCTACCTATACTATTCAACCTAGTCATTTATTCTTAAATATGAATGGACAATGAAGGATGACCAGACATTGAGGAAAGCCAGCAGCACAAAAAAGAAAAGCCAGGATAGATAAATAGAACAGACTAAGAAGAGAAGAAAGAAAATTCAGGTACAGAGGAAAATGTAACAAAATTTTAACTGGTTTCCTCGGAAGAGAGTTTCTGGAAGATATTGCATTCATAATGAGCAGCAATGGAAAAAAGGACAATCAGAAAATAAGAAAGGGTCCTTGATTGGAAATTAAAAATATGGTTGGTGAAATACAAAAATGTAAAAGTCAGGCTTGAATTTAAAGTGAAAAATACTTCCAAAATATAAGAAGGAAGATATAAGGCCAAATACATGAGAAAATAATCCAGAAGGTCAACATATAATTTCCCCAAACTGCAGAAAGTCATGTCTTCTGACGGAAAGGTCCCACGGGTGCCTCACAGTAATGAGGAAAAAACCCACATTTAGATATACCCTGTGCAATTTCAGAATAAAAATAAAGGGATCCTAAAAGCTTCCACAGAGAAAGAGTAGGTCAAAAATACAAAGAAATAAAATTTCGATATGAAATCAGACATCTTGATTGCAACACTGGATAATAAAAATCAATGGAACAGTGCCTTTAATTTCTCAGGAAAAGGGACTAAGGACCTAGAATTCTATTTCTAGCCAAATCATCAATCAAGTATAAGAGAAAAATGACAATATTTTCAGATTTTCAAAAACTCAAAGATTACCTTCTATATACCCCTTCTGATGTCTTCTTTCAGAAAATTGAGGGAGAAAACCAAAAAAGAGGAAGAAATGGAATCTAGGACGCAGCAGATCCAAACCAACAGTGTGATAACAGGGACTTCCCTGGTGGTCCAGTGGTTAAGAATCTGCCTTCCAATGCAGGGGACACAGGTTCAATCCCTGGTGGGGGACCTAAGATCCCACATGCTGCGGGGCAACTAAGCCCACGTGCCGCAACTACTGAGCACACGAGCCACAACTAGAGAACCCATGTGCCACAACGACAGAGCCCACGCGCTCTGGAGCCTGCACGCCACAACTCGAGAAAAGTCCACACGCCACAACGAAAGATCCCACGTGCCTCAACGAAGATCCTGTGTGCCACAACTAAGACCTGACACAGCCAAAAATAAAATAAATAAATATTTTTTTTAAAAGTGTGATAACAGCAAGTCCCAGGATAAGAGCTGTGCAACAGGCCCAGGAAGCAATCCGTTGAGACTGGAACAGAGGTTGGTGGGCTCTGGGAAGGTATCTCTGGTGTCAAAGTGGAATGACTAAAGGACGTGCAAATGAAACGGGTGAAGGCACATTATACTTTTGTCAACAAGACGATAAAAGCAATTTGAATCTTCAGGCAAAATAAAAACAGAACAAGAAAATCACAGTAGAAAACACAGAGCCAAATAAAACATTCTGAGCAAATGATGAAGTGAAATAAGAATTCACCTTGACCTTCATACTATGAACTTTTTCCTTTTGTGTGGCACAAGGACTGATAGTAACAATGGACCCAAAAAGAAAATGTAATTGTTATTTGTTTTCAATGTCAGTATCCATCTATAGATGAGACAGAGAAGATATAATGGTAATGGAACATTGTAAATGTTAACAAACTTGATACTACCAAAGGAAAGGTAAAGGTGACTGAAGATGGGAGGTGGAAACAAAGGAGAGGAAGAAGGAAGGGAGGGGAGTTAGTGTTCTCCTCTCATAGCAGAGAGCAAATAGATACTGCCTGAAGTTAATGAAAAAGAAATAGAAAGTATTTAAAGTCATGAAGTTCTGCAACAGAAGAAATAAAAATATAATTATCCAAATTAGACAGAGAAGAGAGGCAGGTGTTAAGATGAATTAAACCCTCTTCTTTAATAAGGGAGAGTCTATAATGATTGTGTAAAGTTGATACTTCAAGAAAAGAGATGTGAAAATATTTTATGTTAATTATTAAGACCACCATCAGATAAACAGAAATCAAACTGGGATAAAAATAACTGCCTCTTGCGGTAGGCCTAGCGGTGGAGGAGGAGGAGACCCTTGTATGTGCTTTTTTTAACCACCTGCAAATATGAATTAAATTAATACTTTAAAAAGTGAATGGAAGATAAGAAAGTGAAAACAGCATATGTATACCACTCTTTCAAGAAGCATGGTTATAAAACAAAGTAGAAATTGATTAGTAGCTAAAGGAAAGTATTTATGATGGGAAATTCTAGAACAACACTGTCCAATATGGCAGCCTCTGGTTATATGTGACTATTCACATTCAAACTTTAATTAAAATTAAATAAAATTTAAAATTCAGTTCCATCAGTCACAGTAGCCACATTTCAGGTTCTCAGCAGTCCCATAAGGCTAATAGTGGCTACCATATTAAATGGGGGAGATACAGAACATTTTTTATCATCACAGAAAGTTCTATTGAACAGTTGTTCTAGAGCATAACTGAACACTGATGATGCACCCTATGTACCTCTCATCTCTGCATGTTCAGTTTAACTGAACAACTCTTTACATGTGAGCATTCCAAAGAAAATGCTGAAAAGTATGTTAATAAAACTTCACCAATTCAGAATACATATTCCAAGGTAGTTCTATCTGCACACTGTAAAAGAAACGTGCAGTGTTATTTTCAATGCAGAACCTGCTGAAGATGCTAACAAAATGTTGTCTAGAGCAATCCCTGAATAATTTGCTTTCACAAACAGTTAATATATTTGCAGAGTAAAAATATTTATTATAATTAATTCTTTAAAAGGATTTCAAGCTACCTTGTTATCACCAATGAAAAATAATTTACAATATCTCATAAGAGATCATTAGGCAAGCCCATTAATAACATGCAAACATTTGAAAAATAAGGAATGAAAAGCTAACTTGCACAGAAATCAGAACTGAAATTATATTTCGTAAATCTAGCCAATGTTAATAATACTTACTAGACCTCTAAAGAGGAAATATCAAATCACAGAACTGTAGAGCTGGAAGGACATTAAAGATAAAGGAAAAGACTCTCATTTGAGAGACAGGAAAACTAAAGTCCAGGAGAGGTATCTTAGCCCCATGACGACAGCTAGTCACTGGACCGGCAGGCCAAGACTCCAGCACTTTTTTTTTTTTTTTGCGGTATACGGGCCTCTCACTGTTGTGGCCTCTCCTGTTGCGGAGCACAGGCTCCGGACGCGCAGGCTCAGCGGCCATGGCTCACGGGCGCAGCCGCTCCGCGGCATGTGGGATCTTCCCGGACCGGGGCACGAACCCGTGTCCCCTGCATCGGCAGGCGGACTCTCAACCACTGCGCCACCAGGGAAGCCCCTAGACGCCAGCACTTTCGACCCTCAGCCTAGCGCTGTCCCCCTGCACCACACAGATCTGACAAACTCTACATTTGCATTGTAAATGCTAAAACAAATTTTATAACAGCAAGGATTTGTCATTTTCTTTAACCTCTTATGGTCTTTTCACGTCCTCTAAGGGAAACGAAGTGCAGAAAATCTGACAAATTCTGTATGTCCTAATGACAATAAAAATTATTCTTCTGTTCCTCTACATAAAAATATAAACACTCTTTTTAAAGAAAGAAAAATCTAGGCAAATCAGGGCTGAATAACATTTTTCTAAAAACTTTGGAGGAACATCTAAGGTAGTTTTTTTGATTGAAGAACTCTTCTGAAAATGAAATGAAAGCTATAGCTCCAGAAAAATGTACATGTGGACAAATAAACATAATTTTCCAAACAGTGAAGGAGTCCATGGAACATCTGAAGACCATCCATGAGCTCCAAGTTTTAAGAATCTATGAGCTAAGGATTAATAATAAATTTTAAAAATATTATTCAAAGTTCTCTTTATATGTGCTGCAAAAGTAATTCTAAAGCTACTTTTAATTATACATAGGCTTTCATTATAAAATTCTCCAAGCTGACTGAGCTAAAAACTTTTGCTAAAAAAGAGGTTAATAATCAGATCTGACTTACAAAATCCTCTAAGTCACAGTTCCTGTCTTTCCTTGGTTAAACTTTCCTTACTCTCCAGAGTACAATCTCCCCTTGTTTCTTACCCCTTCCTGTGGCCCTGGACCATAGACACAAATGGGATTCCCCTTACTCTGCATTTTATTGCTGAGGACTTTGGTCCTTTGATCTGAGTTCAATTAATATTTACAATGTCTGATGGAACAGATACATAATGAAATTCACTGTCACATTTCACCATAAGTGTAATACACATGATATAAACCACCCTGAAAGACCCTCCTTCAGCTTAAAGATTAGGTATGGTAATCAGTATCTTTTAAAATTCTGTTTATCAGGGAAAAATGAACACAATATTTTACATATATGAAGCATAAAAAAAACAGCTGCCTTATAGCTTTAGAAGAAGCCTGCTTACCATCCTGCAAAGGACAGAATTCTGAGTTGCTCTTCTGCCTGGGTGGTGTTAACAATACCGCTGGCTCAAATATATGCCCTGGAAAACTGCTGGCCAGATTCCTGCTTTCTGGAGGGTTTGGCACCTGAGACAGTTTAACAGGCAAATCTTCCTGTGGCAATTCAACCATATCTTCCCCTCTGAACATCAATGGCACGGAGACATTAGCATTTACAGCTGGACCCTCTGAAGAAGATGAGAGGCTATGAGTACTCAAAGGAATTATGAGCGCATTTCAGGTGTTTATACTTAGATGCATTTCCACAGAGGGCAAAATCACGGAGCCTCGGGAGCCTTCACTTCTAGTCCATATGCTCATTTAGCAGTCCCTCACAGGCAAAACTCCTGGGGGGCCAGCACTGGGAAGAAGTGGCTGTTTTTGAGAAAAGCACTGCCCTTGAAGACCCACCCTCACCATTGAGTTTATCTCATGCAAGTTAAATTTTAGAGTCAGCCACTTCTTAGAATTCCTTCTAAGAAAACGTGCCTAAATCCATAAAACTCTTTCCACACAGAGACACTCATCAAAATATTACTTAGAAGTAAAAAATCCTAAATGTCCTATTCAGCCTGTGGCATATAATGATGGCACATGAGGTGAAAAAAAGCATCACCACAAATGAACTAAAGTCATGAATTTCTGAAAGTCAGTATTTTATTTTCTTTCCATGACCACCCCATCCCCTTCCGAACCTGGGGCACCATAATGAAAGGTGCTGGTATTAAATTCCCACATGTCTAGGAAGCTAGTTCTTCTACTTTCTATTTGTGTGACTTTGCTAAGTTACCAACACTTTCTCTAAGCCTTAGTTTTCTCATCTAAAAAATGGGGGTAACAATGACACCTACCTCATAAGACTGAGTGAAGAACTCTTGAAAATTAAATGAAAGCTCTATTATGAGGATTAAACGAGATAATACATGTAAAACACTGTAAAAGTACTTGGCACAGAGCAAGTATCCAATAAATATTAGTTGGAAGTAGCAGTGGCAAATGTAATAGTGTTTAATAGTGTTAATGCTGTTTACGCATAAACAGCCAATAATTACATACAAGTTTACAGTTTTGTTTTCTCTGTAAGTATTTTAATCCCAATCTGGGATAATAAGATTATTCCACTCACCTGGACTGTCCATATTTCTACTTGTGGCTCCCCTTTCTAATGTCTGACTTTCTTTGTTATTTATCACAGGACAGTTCTTAATGGCATGTGTGAGTGATATAAGCTGCTCATCTGTTGTGATCATGTACTGCTGAAGTCTTGCCTAGAGAAAAATGAACAAAATAATATCATTGGCATATCAGGCAACAAATCATCACCTAGGTATGTATAACTATATCATTTCAGACTTTCAAATACTAAAACAATGCATTCATTAAAACACATAATTATAAATATTTTAAAAATTCCATGATAGAAGAATGGTCTAATAAATCACGGAATATTATTAATTAATAAATACACTGCTACAACAATAAGAATTAACCTTTTCATAGGGCTTTCAATTTACAAAATCTCTTTATGTAGATGATACAGTACTGACTCTCGAGCTACCCTGAGAGATACATCAAGTGGAGGAAACTCAACAGATTATATAGGCATTTAAACTGATAAACATGAGCATTATAAAAATTTATGGTAATGTATATAAAATCGTGTTAAAAGACTATATATATATACATATATATATACCACATATGTATATATATTACAGTTGACACTTAAACACAGGAATTAGGGGCATCAACCCTCTGCACAGTGAAAATTCATGTATAACTTTACAGTTGGCCCTCCATATTCGAGGCTCTGCGTCTGTGGATTCAACCAACCACAGATTGTGTAGTACTGTAGTACATATTTATTGAAAAAAATTCATGTATAAGTGAACCAGCACAGTTCAAACCAGTGTTGTTCAAGGGCCAATGGTATATACACAAACAGACATAGATATCTCCAAGATGAACAGACATTAGATAAAAATCAGATGTGGTCAGAAGTCAGAAATATTATTAGTAGGACTGCTGAATGAAGTATACTAAACATTTTTATATCCGCCCAAATTTTTCCCAAATTCCACACTCATATATCTATTGGCCTACTCAACATCTCCACCAGGAACTCACACAGGCTTTTCAAACTTAAAATACACAAAACCAAACTCCTCCTGAACATCCCCACCTCATCAATAACAACTTCATCCTTCTAACTGCTCAGGCCAAAACTCTTGACTCTTCTCTCACATCTTCCCCTTCACCCCATATCCTATCCATTGGCACATTCTACCGGTTGACTTCAAAATATATTAAGGGGCTTCCCTGGTGGCGCAGTGGTTAAGAATCCACCTGCCAATGCACGGGACATTGCCTACAAGCTTAAAGTGTTTACAGATTCAACATCAGGTCAAGATACATTCCTTCTGATGATGTCATATCTTCGTGAGGCTGAGTTTTCATTAGTTGCTGTGCTAAAAAGCAACACTGCATAAAAATGATTGTGAATAGGAAATAAGACTGATGGTGTCCAATATGATTCTAAGCTATGAGAAGCTGTGCAATGCTTCATGTACAACATGTATACATATTCCATTAGTAAATAACTGTGGTTATTTAATCATGATAAAAATAAGACTTTTTCTATCAATTTACATGTATTATTTTTTTCACACAGCATCCAAGCTGTTAAGACATAAATGTTTATTAAGTTGTTTGAACCTAACTACTTAATAAATGGAACTGTTGGGTATTTCTTTGGTCTAGGAGTGTCCTGAGGCACTAAGGGCTTGAATGGAGCTAGGGCAGTGATCTCTGATCTAATCTCAACACAGCAGCCTAGAGTGATTCTCTTAAAACTTAAGTCAGATCACATCTCTTCTCTATCCAAAACCCTTCAGTGGTTTCCCATCTCATTCAGAACAAAAGCCCAAGTCCTCACTCAGCCTGCAGGGCCCCATGTGATCTGGCTTCCCTGCTCTTGTCTCCTCCTGCGCTCCCTCTGCCACATCCCACTCCCGCCACCCTGGTCTCCTTGATGGCTTTGAGCTCAATAGCCATGCTCCCACCTCAGGACCTTTACCCTTGCTGTTCCTCTGCCTCGAGTGCTCTTCCTTCAGCTATCAGCATCCTCGCTTCCTCACCTCCTTCAGGCCTTTACTCAATGTCACCTCCTCAGACAGACATGGGCCATCCTATTTATACCTTCTCACCTTGGGCACTTCCTATGCCTCTTACCTGCTTTATTTTTCTTTATAGTACATAATAACCATCTAACTTACAATATACTTCACTATTTGGGGGTGTGTTTATTTAGAATATAAGCTCCTTGAGGGCCAAGATTTTTTTTTCATTCATTACTGTATTTCCTGCACCTAGAACAGTTCCAGGCCCACAATAAGTGCTCAATAAAGATTTGTTGAATGTACTAGTATACTTGAAAAGTGTACTGTCTTCCTAAGAGAATTGAAAATATATGTTCACACAAATACTTGTACATGAATGTCCATAGCAGCATTATTAATTCATTACACACAAAAAGTGGAAACAACTCAAACATCCTTCAACTGATGAATGGATAAGCAAAATGTGGTAGAGCATATATTTAGAATATTATTGGGCAATAAAGAGGAATGTAGTACTGATACATGTGACAACATGGATGAACCCTGAAAACACTATGTTGTGTGAAAGAAGCCAGACACCAAACACCACATATTGCATGATTCCACTTATATAAAATATCCAGATAAGGCAAATCTATAAAAACATAAAGTATGTTTGTGGTTACCAGGGGTTGAGGGGAGGAGAGAATGGAGAGTGAATGCTAATTAGTATGGGGTTTCTCTTTGGGTTAATGAAAATACTCTGGACTTAGCTAATGGTGCTGGTACACAACTCCATGAATATACTAAGAAACCACTGAACGGCACACTTTAAAAGGGTGAGTTAAATGGTATGTGAACTATATATCAATAAAAAAAATTGCATGTCTTATATCTAATGTCCATTGACACAAACATAACTTGTCTACTAACTACTGATTTTCTAGTCTCTTTTGGCTGTTAAGTAAAAGTAATAATAACCACTATTTGAGAACAAAAAGATGAATAAAGATACTGAAGATACTATAAACAACTTTAAACAGCATATGTTATAGGAAGGTTCCTCAAAGGGTATCCTCTGCTATTTTGAAATGAAAAGTAGCTATCATAACACTCATTTCATATTTTGGATAAACTATTATAATATTGGTAGTTATCATTTAAATGTAGATTCTGTCTTCCCCAATAAATAGTAAGTTTCTTAAAGACAGTAGACTTATTCTACACTATTTGTAGTCCAAGTTTCTACTATACTACCTCCAATATAATAAATGTGCCATAAAAGTTACTCTTGATGATAATAAAGAAGCAATAAGTAATCATGCCAGCACAAGTAAATCAAAGGCAAAGAAGAGAATCTCATACATCCATAAAAATGCTTTATACTACTAAACACAGAAAAGTTTGGGATCTCATCTAAGTACCTGGGTAGCAGTATTTTCTTCTCTAAGGAGAAGAACTTCTGCTGTCAGAGCATCTATCAGCTCTCGATGATCGCCTAATGCTTGTTCCAGTTGCTTCCTTGTCTCTACTTCTTTACGCAGTTGGAGCTCACTCTACAAAAAAAAAATGTCAAATAAACTCCCATCCATAGTATCACGTGTTGAAAACTGAAAGTTTCTACTCAAAGCTGTCAAAGAAGAGAATACTTACAAAGTATATATTATGCGACAGTAATGACAATTAAATATTTTTATTAAAAGGTTTATAGTTGATTATATGTGCTGCTTTATCCTCTTCCCTTCTTTAAATATAACACAGTGAACAGAATGGTATGTAGAATTAAACAACTACAATTTTTATAGAAGAGAGTGGAAGGAAGTACATATACATGTTGCTTGAATGTATGTAGGCCATCTCCAGAAGGGCACACTGGTATCTGGTAATGATAGTTGACTACAAGGAAGGAAACAGGTTAAATGGAAGTTAGGGGTGGGAATTAGGTTTTTCATCGTATATTCTTCTGTATCTTTGAATTTCATACCATGTAAATGTATCACCAATTCAAAAATTAAGTTTGTTAAAATATAATTAAAAATAAAAAACAGGTTTAAATGATTTAGCTTTGTAAAGCAAGTGATTAACTAAAAAGTACATGCTTCTAAGCCTGTAATACGTTCAGAGAGCCAAAAGTACATTCCTAGAGATTCCTAACTTCTGGGTAGAAGAATGGTAAGACTATCACAAATCTGACAGTATAATAAATCTTTAAAAAGCAAATTTAGATAGATCTCTACAAGATGGTGGAGTAGAAGGACCTGAGCTGACCTCCTCTCATGAAAACACCAAAATCACAGCTAACTACTAAACAACCATTGACAAAAAAGGGCTGGAACCTACCAAAAAAGATCTTCTACTTCCAAAGATAAATAAGAATCCACGAGACAGTAGGAGGGGCACATTCACGACACGGTCAGATCCCATACCTGCCGGGTGGGCAACCCACAAACTGGAAAATAATTATATTGCAGAAGTTCTCCCACAGGAGTGAGAGTTCTGGGCCCAGGTCAGGCTCCCTGGTCTGGGGGTCTGGCACTGGGGAAGGAACCCCCAGAGCATTGGCTTTGAAAACCAGGAGGGCTTGATCACAGGAACTCCACAGGACTGAGGGAAACAGAAACGCCACTCTTGGAGGGTACACACAAGGTCTCGTGTACACCAGGACCCAGGGGAAAAAGCAGTGACTGCAGAGGAGCCTGCGCCAGACCTACGTCCTGGTCTTGGAGGTGGGGGGCAGCTGTGCCTCACTGCAGGAACAAGGACAAGGACACTGGCGGCAGAGGTACTGGGTAATCATTGGCATGAGCTGTCCTGGAGGCTGCCATTTTGATGCCAAGACCTGGCCCCACCCAACAGCCTGAAGGCTCCAGTGATGGGATGCCTCAGGCCAAACAACCCAGAGGGCAGGAACACAGCCTGATCCATCAGCAGACAGGCTGCTTAAAGTCTTCCTGAGCCCACAGCCACCTCTAAACACACCCCTTGACATGGCCCTGTCCACGAGAGAGACAAGACCCCAGCAGTGGTCAGCACCAGTCCCTCCTACCAGGAAGCCTGCACAAGCCTCTTAGATCAGCTTCATCCACCAGGAGACAGACACAAGAAGCAAGACAAACTATAATCCTGCAGCCTGTGGGATCGCAAACACAGAAAGTTAGACAAAATGAGACAACAGAGGAATATGTTCCAGACAAAGGAACAACATAAAACCCCAGAAGAACAACTAAATGAAGTGGAGATAGGCAGTCTACCTGAAAAAGAATTCAGAGTAATGATAGTAAAGATGATCCAAGATCTCCAAAAAAGAATGGATGCACAGATCAAGAAGATACAAGGAACGTTTAAGAGCTAGAAGACATAAAGAACAAACAAAAAGAGATAAACAATGCAATAACTGAAATGAAAAATACACTAGAAGGAATCCACTGAAGAATAAATGAGGCAGAAGAACGGATAAGTGAGCTGGAAGACAGAATGGCGGAAATAACTGCCGCAGAACAGAATAAAGAAAAAAGAATGAAAAGAATGGGGACAGCCTAAGAGACTTCTGGGACAACATTAAACAGACCAACATTTGCATTTTAGGAATCCCAGAAGGAGAAGAGAGACAGAAAGGGCCTGAGAAAATATGTGAAGAGATCATAGCCGAAAACTTCCCTAACATGGGAAAGGAAACAGTCATCCAAGTCCAGGAAGCACAGAGAGTCTCATACAGGATAAAGCCAAGGAGGAACATGCCAAGACACATGTTAACACATTACTGACCAGGGGATTTTTGCAGAAACTAATGCTGGTGGCTGGCAATTTGTTATGTAAGTGAATATGGAAACACTAGCATTTCAGTAAATATTGACAACTTTTTTTTGCACTTAATGTATTTATTTGAAACTCTGTACATGTCTTACTAAAGCATTCTAATATTTTGTTAGAGTGTGATGGGCAGTATAGCAGGCACCTCTGTGCAGGGGAACAGAACATCTAATACAAACATACTGTGTTTCACTGTGCTTTCCCCTGAAAGAGCAGATGCTACACTTTCTGGTGGCACTTCTTTTTAGTCCTGTGGGTATTATTTCCTCTAGAATATGTTTCTATTTTACCTGATAGTTGACAAGGTGGATCTTTGCAGGGGGCTCTTTTAGAAACGCCACAAGAAGGACCAGGTGCGGGACTACCACTACATTCACCAGAATGGTCAGTTACCCATTGTCTAGCTAATAAAAATTACTTGTAAGTCATTTTATTCTGTGCATTAAGGCTACAATAAATTTTAAACACATTGAATAAACCGCAATTACTCAAAAGAAACCCAGTTTCTTATACCATTTTAGAGTTTTCCAGAGGATACTGAAATTTGACAGATTTGATCAGATCGATCAACTCCTTTCATATATTTATTATACTCTATATACAAGTGGGCTTAGTTATCTGATGGCCAGTCCTCCTGTCTTCTTTTCCTGTAGATGCTATGGAGGCATCATGAATAGTTGTCACCATGCGGACTAGCCTCTTGTCTTTCCATATAAGAAGAATCACTTCTCTCTTCTGTAAGAATGTCATTTCTCCCATCTGTAGATTTTTAGATTTCTCCTTTAATTGGTTTAATAGACCACAATTCTCTCTTATAGTCCCACAAACTCTGGTTTTATTTTTCAACAATATTTCAGATGTGGACACAGTTGTAATAACTGTCTTTGTAAATATGGTGCCATGAACCAAGATAAGGTTGTAGGACCAATAATATTGTTTCTTGCAGTTTCTTTCCTTCACCCATGTAAATCTCAAGGCTGCATGTATATCCAGTTTCACTTTTGCTAACCATCCTGACCAAAATTTCATATTTTGTAAGTTTTCTGGGATTATAGGGTTTTTTTTTTTTTTTTGCGGTAAGCGGGCCTCTCACTGTTGTGGCCTCTTCCGTTGCGGAGCACAGGCTCTGGATGCGCAGGCTCAGCAGCCATGGCTCACAGGCCCAGCCACTCTGCGGCATGTGGGATCTTCCCGGATCGGGGCACAAACCCGTGTCCCCTGCATCGGCAGGCGGACTCTCAACCACTGCACCACCAGGGAAGCCCGGACTATAGGTTTTGAATCTGAGTCGTCTTCTCCACTTTATCTTTGCCTCCTCAATTGATAGCTCTTGTTTGGGTACATAGATCGATTGAAATTTTGGTAGAAAACAATCCAAAAGAGATTTAACTTTTGAAATTCTGTCTGCAGGACGTGGAGTTTCCAAGTTATCATTAAAGTGAAGAAATGTCATTATTTGTTTGAACCTTCTTCTCGTCAAAATCTTTGGAAAGATAGGTGTTTCAATTAAGGGGTCAGTCGACCAATATTCTTTCCAGTGTGACTTTCTTATTTGTTCCACCAAAATTATTAATCCAAGAAACTTCTTCATGTCACTATTGCTTACATCAGTCCATTTTAAAGCCTTATCATACTTTTTATGATTTTTCATTCTGTTGGTGATACAAGTTTGTTTGAGAAGCAACCAACTTGAAAAAGTCGTTACCAAAAATTAATTCTGCTATTTCACTAACACTTTGTGGGTTATTACATTCAATAGTTACAGCTGACACACCCGTAAAGTCTTCTAATTTTTGTGAAATGTTGCCTTCAACCCACTCTTCTGTAGAAGCAAAGAAGCATTCTCCAGCACTGTGAGTTTCATTTTCATTTTCTGTGTCAGAATCAATCAATAAGGTTTTTTGTCTTTTTGGTGGTCTAATATTCACATCTTCTGAATCAGAACTATATTCTGAAGAACTATCATCTCCTGAGACACTAGTATATATGTCACTAGGACAATCACAGAAAGTATCTGCATAAAATTCACCAAAAAATTCTTCTTCACTCAAAATTTCATGATGCATAATTTTTGAAGATTTTACGATAATAAACTTGCATTTATAATTTACACAATGTTGGAACAAAAACCTAATGGAGCAAAACGTGAATAATAATGACAATCGCAAGTTGTATAATGAACCCTTGATCAATTTTAAGCCCTAACAACTTCACACGGTGATATTAATTGTATCACTTTCTAAAAACGTACTGATACATCTCTGGTCAATAACGTTCAGGTAACAAAAGATGTATTAATACATTGCCCGTCAATAAGTTGTTAATCAAATTGACAAAAATTAAAGACAGAGAAAATATTAAAAGCAACAAGGGAAAATCAACAAATAACGTACAAAGGAATCCCCATAAGGTTATCAGCTGATTTTTCAGCAGAAACTCTGAGGCCAGAAGGGAGTGGCAAGATATACTTAAAGTGATAAAAGGGAAAAACCTACCACCAAGAACACTCTACCCAGCAAGGCTCTCATTCCAACTTGATGGAGAAATCAAAAGGTTTACAGACAAGCAAAAGTTAAGAGAATTCAGCACCACCAAACCAGCTTTACAACAAATGCTAAAGGAACTTCTCTAGGGGGAAAAGAAAAGCCCACGACAAGAAATGAGAAAATTACAAATGGGAAAATTAACTGGTAAAGGCAAACATACAGTAAAGGTAGGAAATCATCCATACACAAATATGATATCAAAATCAACAATCGTGAGGACAGTACAAATGCAGGATATTGGAAATGCATTTGAAATTAAGAGACCAACAACTTAAAACAATATTGTATATATATAAACTGCTATATCAAAACCTCATGATAACCACACGCCAAAAATCTACAATAGATATACAGACCAAAAAGGAAAAAGAATCCAAATACAACATCAAAGATAATCAAATCACAAGAAAAGAGAACAAAAAGAGGAAGGGAAGAAATAAGACCTATGAAAACAATCCCAAAATCATTTTTAAAATGGCAATAAGAAAATACATATTGGTAATTATCTTAAATGTAAATGGATTAAAGGCTCCAACCAAAAGACACAGACTGGCTGAATGGATACAGAAACAAGACCCATACATATACTGTCTACAACAGACCCACTTCAGACCTAGGGACACATACAGACACTCCATGCAAATGGAAATTAAAACAAAGCTGTAGTAGCAATACTCATATCAGACAAAATAGACTTTAAAATAAAGACTGTTACCAGAGACAAAGAAGGACACTACATAATGATCAAGGGATCAATCCAAGAAGATATAACAATTGTAAATATACATGCATCCAGCATAGGAGCACCTCAGTATATAAGGCAAATGCTAACAGCCATAAAAGGAGAAATCTACAGTAACACAATAAGAGTGGGGGACTTTAACACTCCACTTACATCAGTGGACAGATCATCCAGACAAGAAAATCAATGAGGAAACACAGGCCTTAAATTATACATTATACCAAATGTACTTAATTGATATTTATAGAACATTCCACCCGAAAGCAGCAGAATACACATTCTTCTCAAGTACACACAGAACATGCTTCAGGATAGATCACATAGTGGGCCATAAAGAAAGCCTCAATAATCTAAGAAAACTGAAAACATATCAAGCATCTTTTCTAACCACAACACTATGAGATTAGAAATCAACTACGAGAAAAAAACTGTAAAAACCACAAACACGAGAGAGTGGCATGGACATATATACACTACCAAATGTAAAATAGATAGCTAGTGGGAAGCAGCAGCATAGCACAGGGAGATCAGGTCGGTGCTTTGTGTCCACCTAGAGGGGTGGGATAGGGAGGGTAGGAGGGAGATGCAAGAGAGAGGAGATATGGGGATATATGTATACGTATAGCTGATTCACTTTGTTATACAGCAGAAACTAACACACCATTGTAAAGCAATTATACTCCAATAAAGATGTTAAAAAAAAAAAAAACATGCCACCTTTTTGATCTATGTACTCAACCAGGAAACAAAAACATGAGAGGTACATTCATCTAGCTGATAGGCTTCTGCAGTATCTCTTCAAGCCAGTAGGATCTGTGCCCTGCAGAACAATGTAGTCAGTATGTCTATAGGCCCTGATAAGCTTGAAAAATTATCCATACACTTTCTACATACGAGACTAACCAGAGCCAAGGGGAAAATCGTGTCCCTACTTTGGTATTATCTGTCTGATAAGTTTAAATGGGAAAAATGCTTTTCAATTTTTTTCCATAGTCATTGAAACTGATAGTTTAATCTAAATAGTAACGTTTACATCAGTGTGACATTCCAGAGCTACTCATGTAGTTTTAATTTCCCCCCCAATTTGGAGAAATGACCTTGCACTACTGTGTTAAAAAGCAAATAGCTGCTTCAATATTTACATCAAAGTGTTTGCTCAATACATTTCAGTATAATAATTACAAACAAGAAGAGAATGCAATTTTGCATATCATAAGTGTCTTCTGAAAGTCACTAAATATCCTGTATCAATCTAGACACTGATTATGTCCATTGTCTCTTTTATGTAATATTTATTTTCACAGAAATGCCTCAGGTGAATACAACTCTTTCCAGCTTGAGCTTTGTATTTTGGGAAATAATTCACAGAGTTCAATGCTTCCAACTTTGATAGATTTATTGTCATGGCAGTGCCAAACTTCTTTTTCTGATACTTGCTTACACATAGAGACTCAATGGACCAAGTGATGAGAACCAGAAGTTTAGTGCAGGTGCTTGTCCTAGTTTACACATATTTGGTATTGAACTCCTGGTAATAATGTTTACTTGCATGATGCATTATTGTTTTTCAGAGAGCTACCATATCCATTTCTCTTTGTTACAGACCTGTGGCTGTAATTTCTGAATTACTCCAAAAGGTGTCCTGCTTGAGAATGTGTGCACTATTACTCCTGCTAGAACTGCATATCTTCGGACATTGTTTTTGCTTCTAGGTAAAATAATAGGGAGAGGAGATATGTTCAGGTGTAAGAATTGAAGAAATATGTTCTACTTAACAAAGATCTCATCAGCAGTCCAGTGGAAATCAGTGATTACATTTAGTGAAAATTCTTCCCCAGGTGGAGCTTCTGGACCTAATGAAGGTGGAGGTATTTTTCCCTCCTTGCTTTTTCTCAGAGAAAGCAAAACCATTATTCCTTGCAATGATGTGGGGAAAGAACAGTGGGAGCTCTGCTCTCCTACAATGAGTCCACCATGCAGAACCTGGATAGGTTCAGTATGTTAATCCATTTGTGTTATTCCTTTGTTGAGGACAGGTCAAGGATTTCCCTTTGCCTGCAGAGTAAGTAATATTTATGGTTCTTCGCATGGCCCATAAAAAAATCCTAAAGATGCTACCAGAAAACTACTAGAGCAATCCATGAATTCAGTAAAGTTGCAGAATACAAAATTAATACAGAAATCTGTTGCATTTCTATACACTAACAACAAAAAATCAGCAAGAGAAATTAAGGAAACAATCCCATTTACTATCACATCAAAAAGAATAAAATACCTAGTAATAAACCTACCTAAGCAAAAGACCTGTACTCCTAAAACTATAAGATGCTGATGAAAGAAATCGAAGATGACACAAACAGATGAAAAGATATACCATGTTCTTGGGTTGGAAGAATCAATATTGTAAAAATAACTACACTACCCAAGGTAATCTACCGATTCAATGCAATCCCTATCAAATTACCAATGGCATTTTTGCAGATCTAGAACAAAAAAATCTTAAAGTTTGCATGGAAACACAAAAGACCCTGAACAGCTAAAGCAATCTTGAGAAAGAAAAATGGAGCTTGAGGAATCAGGCTCCCTGACTTCAGACTATACTATAAAGCTACAGTAATCAAAACAGTATGGTACTGGCACAAAGATAGACTTATAGATCAATGGAACAGGATAGAAAGCCCAGAAATATACCCACACACCCATGGTCAATCAATCTCTGACAAAGGAAGCAAGATTATACAGTGGAGAAAAGACAGTCTCTTCAATAAGTGGTGCTGGGAAAACTGGACAGCTACATGTAAAAGAATGAAATTAGAACATTCTCTAACACCATACACAAAAATAAATTCAAAATTGATTAGAGACCTAAATGTAAGACCGGATACTATAAAACTCTTAGAGGAAAACTTAGGCAGAACAGTAACTGACATAAATCGCAGCACTATCTTTTTGGATCCACCTCCTAGAGTAATGAAAATAAAAACAAACAAATGGGATCTAATTAAACTTAAAAGCTTTTGCACGGCAAAGAAAACAACAAGCAAAACAAAAAGACAACCCTCTGAATGGGAGAAAATATTTGCAAATGATGTGACCAACAGGGGATTTATCTCCAAAATATATTATATAAACAGCTCATGCAGGTCAATATAAAAAAACAAACAACCCAATCAGAAAATTGGCAGAAGACCTAAATAGACATTTCTCCAAAGAAGACATACAGATGGCCAAAAAGCACAAGATGCTCAACATCGCTAATTATTAGAGAAATGTAAATCAAAACTATAATGAGGGGGGACCTTGAAGATGGCGGAAGAGTAAGACGCGGAGATCGCCTTCCTCCCCACGGATACACCAGAAATACATCCACACGTGGAACAACTCCTACAGAACTCCTACTGAAGGCTGGCAGAAGACCTCAGACCTCCCAAAAGGCAAGAAACTCCCCACGTAACTGGGTAGGGCAAAAGAAAAAACAGAGACAAAAGAATAAGGACGGCACCTGCACCAGTGGGAGGGAGCTGTGAAGGAGGAAAAGTTTCCACACACTAGGAAGCCCCTCCGCGGGCGGAAACTGCGGGAGGCAGAGGGGGTTGTTTCGGGACCGCGGAGTAGTGCACAGCGACGGGTGCGGAGGGCAAAGCGGGGAGATTCCTGCACAGACGATCGGTGCCGACCAGCACTCACCAACCCGAGAGGCTTGCTGCTCACCCACCGGGGCGGGCGGGGCTGCGAGCTGAGGCTCGGGTTTTGGTTTTGGACGGAGCTCAGGGAGAGGACTGGGGTTGGCGGCTTGAACATAGCCTGAAGGGGTTAGTGCACCACGACTAGCCGGGAGGGAGTTCGGGGAAAAGCCTGCACCGGCCGAAGAGGCAAGAGACTTTTTCTTCCCTCTTTGTCTCCTGGTGCGCGAGGAGAGGGGTTTAAGAGCGCTGCTTAAAGGAACTCCAGAGACGGGCGCGAGCCGCGGCTGAGGGCGCGAGCCCCCGAGACGGGCGCGAGCCGCGGCTGAAAGCGCAAACCCCAGAGACGGGCGCGAGCCGCGGCTGAGGGCGCGAGCCCCCGAGACGGGCGCAAGCCGCGGCTGAAAGCGCAAACCCCAGAGACGGGCGCGAGCCGCGGCTAAAACCGCGGACCCCAGAGACGGGCGGGAGACGCTAAGGCTGCTGCTGCCGCCACCAAGGGGCCTGTGTGCGAGCACAGGTCACTCTCCACACCCCTCTTCCGCGGAGCCTGTGCAGCCCGCCACTGCCAGGTTCCCGGGATCCAGGGACAACTTCCCCGGGAGTACGCACGGCGGGTCTCAGGCTGGTGCAACGTCACGCCGGCCTCTGCCGCAACGTCACGCTGCCTCTGCAGCTGCAGGCCCGCCCCGCACGTAGTGCCCCTCCTACCCCCATCCCCCAACCCCCGGCCTGAGTGAGCCGGAGGCCCCGAATCAGCGGCTCCTTTAACCCCGTCCTGGCTGAGCGAAAAAACAGACGCCCTCCAGCGACCTACACGCAGAGGCAGGGCCAAATCCAAAGCTGAGCTCCTGTGAGCTGTGAAAACAAAGAAGAGAAAGGGAAATCTCTCCCAGCAGCCACAGAAGCAGCGGATTAAAGCTCCACAATCAACTTGATATACCCTGCATCTGTGGAATACCTGAATAGACAAGGAATGATCCCAAATTGAAGAGGTGGAATTTAGGAGCGAAATCTATGATTTTTTTCCCTTTTCCTCTTTTTGTGAAGGTGTACGTGTATGCTCCTGTGTGACATCTAGTCTGTATACTCTAGCTTCCACCATTTGTCCTAGGGCTCTATCCGTCCATGACTTTTTTTTAAAAATTCTTTTTCTTAATAATTAAGTTTAATTGTAATAACTTTATTATACTTTACCTTCGTTCTTTCTTTCTTTCCTTCCTTCCCTCCCTCCTTTAGACAACGAATCACCCCAAATTGAGGAGGTGGTCTCAGGGAGCAGGATTTATGATTTTTCCCCCTTTACCTCTTTTTGTGAAGGTGTATGTGTATGCTTCTGTGTAAGATTTTCTCTGTATAGCTTTGCTTCCAACATTTGTCCTAAGGTTCTATCCGTCCCTTTTTTTTTTTCTAAATATTTTTTAATTCAATAACTATATTATACTTTATTTTATTTTTACTGTATCATCTTTCTTTCTGTCTTTTTTTCCTTCTTTCCCTCCTTCCTTCCTTCCTCCCTCCCTCCCTCCCTCCCTTTCTTTCCTTCTTTGCTTCTTTCTTCCTTCCTTCCTTTCCTCCTTTCCTTCTTTCTTTCCTCATACTTCTACTAATTCTCTCTACTTTTTCTCCCTTTTATTCTGAGCCGTGTGGATGAAAGGCTCTTGGTGCTCCAGCCAGGAGTCAGGGCTCTGCCTCTGAGGTAGGAGAGCCAACTTCAGGTCACTGGTCAACAAGAGACCTCCCAGCTCCACATAATATTAAACAGCGGAAATCTCCCAGAGACCTCCATCTTAACACCAGCACCCAGCTTCACTCAACGACCAGCAAGCCACAGTGCTGGACAACCTATGCCAAACAACTAGCAAAACAGGAACACAACCCCACCCATTAGCAGAGAGGCTGCCTAAAATCATAATAAGGCCACAGACACCCCAAAACACACCACCAGACGTGAACCTGCCCACTAGAGAGACAAGATCCAGCCTCATCCAGCACAACACAGGCACTAGTCCCCTCCACCAGGAAGCCTACACAACCCACTGAAACAACCTTAGCCACTGGAGACAGACATCAAAAACAACGGGAACTACGAAAGTGCAGCCTGCAAAAAGGAGACCCCAAACACAGTAAGATAAGCAAAATGAGAAGACAGAAAAACACACAGCAGATGAAGGAGCAAGATAAAAACCCACCAGACCTAACAAATGAAGAGGAAATAGGCAATCTACCTGAAAAAGAATTCAGAATAATGATAGTAAGGATGATCCGAAATCTTGGAAGTAGAATGGACAAAATGCAAGAAACAGTTAACAAGGACCTACAAGAACTAAAGATGAAACAAGCAACGATGAACAATGCAATAAATGAAATTAAAATCACTCTAGATAGGATCAATAGCAGAATAACTGAGGCAGAAGAACGGATAAGTGACCTGGAAGATAAAGTAGTGGAAATAACTACTGCAGAGCAGAATAAAGAAAAAAGAATGAAAAGAACTGAGGACAGTCTCAGAGACCTCTGGGACAACATGAAACGCACCAACATTCGAATTATAGGGGTTCCAGAAGAAGAAGAAAGAAAGAAAGGGACTGAGAAAATATTTGAAGAGATTATAGTTGAAAACTTCCCTAATATGGGAAAGGAAATAGTTAATCAAGTCCAGGAAGCACAGAGGGTCCCATACAGGATAAATACAAGGAGAAACACGCCAAGACACATATTAATCAAACTGTCAAAAATTAAATACAAAGAAAGCATATTAAAAGCAGCAAGGGAAAAACAACAAATAACACACAAGGGAATCCCCATAAGGTTAACAGCGGACCTCTCAGCAGAAACCCTACAAGCCAGAAGGGAGTGGCAGGACATACTGAAAGTGATGAAGGAGAATAGCCTGAAACCAAGACTACTCTACCCAGCAAGGATCTCATTCACATTTGATGGAGAAATTAAAACCTTTACAGACAAGCAAAAGCTGAGAGAGTTCAGCACCACCAAACCAGCTTTACAACAAATGCTAAAGGAACTTCTCTAGACACGAAACACAAGAGAAGGAAATGACCTATAGTAGCGAACCCAAAACAATATATAAAATGGAAATAGGAACATACATATCGATAATTACCTTAAATGTAAATGGACTAAATGCTCCCACCAAAAGACACAGATTGGCTGAATGGATACAAAAACAAGACCCTTATATATGCTGTCTACAAGAGACCCACTTCAGAACTAGAGACACATACAGACTGAAAGTAAGGGGATGGAAAAAGATATTCCATGCAAATGGAAACCAAAAGAAAGCTGGAGTAGCAATTCTCATATCAGACAAAATAGACTTTAAAATAAGGACTATTAAAAGGGACAAAGAAGGACACTACATAATGATCAAGGGATCGATCCAAGAAGAAGATATAACAATTGTAAATATTTATGCACCCAACATAGGAGCACCTCAATACATAAGGCAAATACTAACAACCATAAAAGGGGAGATCAACAGTAACACATTCATAGTAGGGGACTTTAACACCCCACTTTCACCCATGGACAGATCATCCAAAATGAAAATAAGTAAGGAAACACAAGCTTTAAATGATACATTAAACAAGATGGACTTAATTGATATTTATAGGACACTCCATCCAAAAACAACAGAATACACATTTTTCTCAAGTGCTCATGGAACATTCTCCAGGATAGATCATATCTTGGGTCACAAATCAAGCCTTGGTAAATTTAAGAAAACTGAAATTGTATCAAGTATCTTTTCCGACCACAACGCCATGAGACTAGATATCAATTACAGGAAAAGATCTGTAAAAAATACAAACACATGGAGGCTAAACAATACACTACTTAATAATGAAGTGATCACTGAAGAAATCAAAGAGGAAATAAAAAAATACCTAGAAACAAATGACAATGGAGACACAACGACCCAAAACCTATGGGATGCAGCAAAAGCAGTTCTAAGGGGGAAGTTTATAGCAATACAAGCCCACCTTAAGAAGCAGGAAACATCTCGAATAAACAACCTAACCTTGCACCTCAAGCAATTAGAGAAAGAAGAACAAAAAAACCCCAAAGCTAGCAGAAGGAAAGAAATCATAAAAATCAGATCAGAAATAAATGAAAAAGAAATGAAGGAAACAATAGCAAAGATCAATAAAACTAAAAGCTGGTTCTTTGAGAAGATAAACAAAATAGATAAACCACTAGCCAGACTCATCAAGAAAAAAAGGGAGAAGACTCAAATCAATAGAATTAGAAATGAAAAAGGAGAAGTAACAACTGACACTGCAGAAATAAAAAAAATCATGAGAGATTACTACAAGCAACTCTATGCCAATAAAATGGACAATCTGGAAGAAATGGACAAATTTTTAGAAATGCACAACCTGCCAAGACTGAATCAGGAAGAAATAGAAAATATTAACAGACCAATCACAAGCACTGAAATTGAAACTGTGATTAAAAACCTTCCAACAAACAAAAGCCCAGGACCAGATGGCTTCACAGGTGAATTCTATCAAACGTTTAGAGAAGAGCTAACACCTATCCTTCTCAAACTCTTCCAAAATATAGCAGAGGGAGGAACACTCCCAAATTCCTTCTACGAAGCCACCATCACCTTGATACCAAAACCAGACAAGGATGTCACAAAGAAAGAAAACTACAGGCCAATATCACTGATGAACATAGATGCAAAAATCCTCAACAAAATACTAGCAAACAGAATCCAACAGCACATTAAAAGGGTCATACACCATGATCAAGTGGGGTTTATTCCAGGAATGCAAGGATTCTTCAATATACGCAAATCTATCAATGTGATAAACTATATTAACAAATTGAAGGAGAAAAACCATATGATCATCTCAATAGATGCAGAGAAAGCTTTCGACAAAATTCAACACCCATTTATGATAAAAACCCTCCAGAAAGTAGGCATAGAGGGAACTTTCCTAAACATAATAAAAGCCATATATGACAAGCCCACAGCAAACATCATCCTCAATGGTGAAAAACTGAAAGCATTTCCACTAAAATCAGGAACAAGACAAGGTTGCCCACTCTCACCACTCTTATTCAACATAGTTTTGGAAGTTTTAGTCACAGCAATCAGAGAAGAAAAGGAAATAAAAGGAATCCAAATTGGAAAAGAAGAAGTAAAGCTGTCACTGTTTGCAGATGACATGATACTATACATAGAGAATCCTAAAGATGCTACCAGAAAACTACTAGAGCTAATCAATGAATTTGGTAAAGTAGCAGGATACAAAATTAATGCACAGAAATCTCTGGCATTCCTATATACTAATGATGAAAAATCTGAAAGTGAAATCAAGAAAACACTCCCATTTACCATTGCAACAAAAAGAATAAAATATCTAGGAATAAACCTACCTAAGGATACGAAAGACCTGTATGCAGAAAATTATAAGACACTGATGAAAGAAATTAAAGATGATACAAATAGATGGAGAGATATACCATGTTCTTGGATGGGAAGAATCAACATTGTGAAAATGACTCTACTACCCAAAGCAATCTACAGATTCAATGCAATCCCTATCAAACTACCACTGGCATTTTTCACAGAACTAGAACAAAAAATTTTGCAATTTGTATGGAAACACAAAAGACCCCGAATAGCCAAAGCAATCTTTAGAACGAAAAAAGGAGCTGGAGGAATAAGGCTCCCTGACTTCAGACTATATTACAAAGCAACAGTAATCAAGACAGTATGGTACTGGCACAAAAACAGAAAGATAGATCAGTGGAACAGGATAGAAAGCCCAGAGATAAACCCACGCACATATGGACACCTTATCTTTGATAAAGGAGGCAGGAATGTACAGTGGAGAAAGGACAGCCTCTTCAATAAATGGTGCTGGGAAAACTGGACAGGTACATGTAAAAGTATGAGATTAGATCACTCCCTAACACCATACACAAAAATAAGCTCAAAATGGATTAAAGACCTAAATGTAAGGCCAGAAACTATCAAACTCTTAGAAGAAAACATAGGAAGAACACTCTATGACATAAATCACAGCAAGATCCTTTCTGACCCACCTCCTAGAGTAATGGAAATAAAAACAAAAATAAACAAATGGGACCTAATGAAACTTCAAAGCTTTTGCACAGCAAAGGAAACCATAACCAAGACCAAAAGACAACCCTCAGAATGGGAGAAAACATTTGCAAATGAAGCAACTGACAAAGGATTAATCTCCAAAATTTACAAGCAGCTCATGCAGCTCAATAACAAAAATACAAACAACCCCATCCAAAAATGGGCAGAAGACCTAAATAGACATTTCTCCAAAGAAGATATACAGAATGCCAACAAACACATGAAAGAATGCTCAACATCATTAATCATTAGAGAAATGCAAATCAAAACTACAATGAGATATCATCTCACACCAGTCAGAATGGCCATCATCAAAAAATCAAGAAACAATAAATGCTGGAGAGGGTGTGGAGAAAAGGGGACACTCTTGCACTGCTGGTGGGAATGTGAATTGGTTCAGCCACTGTGGAGAACAGTATGGAGGTTCCTTAAAAAACTACAAATAGAATTACCATATGACCCAGCAATCCCACTACTTGGCATATACCCTGAGAAAACCAAAATTCAAAGAGAGTCATGTACCAAAATGTTCATTGCAGCTCTATTTACAATAGCCAGGACATGGAAACAACCTAAGCGCCCATCATCGGATGAATGGATAAAGAAGATGTGGCACATATACACAATGGAATATTACTCAGCCTTAAAAAGAAATGAAATTGAGCTATTTGTAATGAGATGGATAGACCTAGAATCTGTCATACAGAGTGAAGTAAGTCAGAAAGAAAAAGACAAATACCGTATGCTAACACATATATATGGAATTTAAGGGAAAAAAATGTCATGAAGAACCTAGGGGTAAGATAGGAATAAAGACGCAGACCTACTGGAGAACGGACTTAAGGATATGGGGAGGGGGAAGGGTGAGTTTTGACAGGGCGAGAGAGAGTCATGGACATATACACACTAACAAACGTAGTAAGGTAGATAGCTGGGGGGAAGCAGCCGCAAGGCACAGGGATATTAGCTCGGTGCTTTGTGACAGCCTGGAAGGGTGGGAAGGGGAGAGTGGGAGGGAGGGAGACGCAAGAGGGAAGACATATGGGAACATATGTATATGTATAGCTGATTCACTTTGTTGTGAATCAGAAACTAACACACCATTGTAAAGCAATTATACCCCAATAAAGATGTTTAAAAAAAAAAAAAAAAAAAAAAAAAAAAAAAGAAGTGGTATACATATACACAATGGAATATTACTCAGCAATAAAAAAGAATGAAATCTTGCCATTTTCGACAACATGGATGGACCTAGAGGGTATTATGCTAACTGAAATAAGGCAGACAGAGAAATACAAATACCACACGGTTTTATTTGTATGTGGAACCTCAAAAACAAAACAAGTGAGCACAGGGAACAAAACAGAAACAGAGTTAGAGACACAGAGAACAAACTGGTGGTTGCCAGAGGGGGAGCGGGTGGGGAGTTGTGTAAAATAGGTGAAGGGATTAGGAGGTACACACTTCCAGTTATAAAATAAATAAGTCACGGGGATGGAATGTACATACACGGAATATAGTCAATAATATTGTAATAAGCCTGTATGGTGACAGATGGTAACCAAACTTATCGTGTTATTCATTTCCTAATGTTTAAAAGTGTGGAATCACTTTGTTGTGCGCCTGAAACTAATGTAATATGGTATGTCGGATTTAATTTAAAAAATAAAGAGTGTGGGCTCTGAATCGAGAAAAAAAAAAAAAAAAAAAAAAAAAAAAAAAAAAAAACTATAATGAGGTATCACCTCACACTTATCAGAACAGCCATCATCAAAAAGTCTACAACCAATAAATACTGTAAAGGGTGTGGAGAAAAGTGAACCCTCCTACACTGTTGGTGGGAATGTAAATTGGTATGGCCACTACAGAGAACAGTATGGAGGTTCTTTAAAAAACTAAAAATAGAGCCACCAGATGATCCAGCAAGCCCATTCCTGGGCATATATCCGGAGAAAAACATACTTCGAAAAGAAACATGCAACCCAATGTTCACTGTAGCACTATTTACAATAGGTAGGACATGGAAGCAACCTAAATGTTCATCAACAGATGAATGGATAAAGAAGATGTGGTATATATATACAATGGATTATTACTCAGCCATAAAAAAAGAATGAAATAATGTCATTTGCAGCAACATGGATGGACCTAGAGATTATCATACTAAGTGAAGTAAGTCAGACAAAGACAAATATCATATGATAGCACTTATAGTGGAATCTAAAAAAAATGATACAAATGAACTTATTTACAAAACAGAAACAGACTAGCAGACTTAGAAAACAAACTATGGTCACCAAAGGGGAAAGGTTGGTGGAGGGGGGCAGGGGGGCTAGGGATAAATTAGGAGGTTGGGGTTAACATATACACACTACTATATATAAAATAGATAACCAACAAGACCTACTGTATAGCACATGAACTTATTTATAAAACAGAAACAGACTAGCAGACTTAGAAAACAAACTATGGTTACCAAAGGGGAAAGGCTGGCAGTGGGGGCTGGGGATAAATTAGGAGGCTGGGATTAACATATACACACTATTATATATAAAATAGATAATCAACAAGGACCTACTGTATAGCACAGGGAACTCTACTCAACACTCTGTAATAAACTATATGGGAAAAGACTCTGAAAAAGAATAGACATATGTATATGTATAATCACTTTTCTGTACACCTGAAACTAACATAACATTGTAAATCAAATATGCTCCAACATAAAAAATTAAATTAAATTAAAAAATATAAAACAGAAGTAAACATTTTAATTAATTAATTTTTTAAAAAGAAAATTTAGGAAGACATCTCCAGAGAAACTGATACATGTAAATTAGGGTGATGAATCAACTTTTTTTAAAAGATAAAATTTCCTTAAACAGTTTTTGGTCATATTTGCTTAACAAATTTAAATATATAAAAAATAAATAACAGTTTAAATAGGTTTTTTAAAAAGGTATAATACATAACCATTTCTAATCCCACAGTATTCTGAGGACTGATTATTATTCACAAATGAATTAAAGATACATTTCTTTAAAGATGTAAAAAAAAATAAATAAAAGATACAATTCTTGCTTGTCTTATAAATTACTTTTACAACAATAAAATGTCTCCCATTTCAAACACTGAAGCAAAGCCCAAGTTACCAGTGATACATATAATATGAAGAATTTTCCTAATCTGTGTCTACAGATTACAGGCATACCACTCTCCCAACTGAACTGAAGTGGGAATAGCAAGCAGAGAAAAGCAGTAGAATGAGGACATGTTTAGTAGTTCTCATTAACCTGTAACTGCCAAACAGTAATATGAAGTATTAGCACAAGATATAATTTTATTTATAGCAGATTTACCTAACTAATTACATTTTACTAAAGCTCATATTAAAATCAACATCACTTATCTGATGTTATCTGTATAAGGATGTAGAGGAAAATTAAGAGGATAAACCTTTACTACAGATCATCTAAAGCTGAGGTATTTTAAACAAAACTATTCAAATTTGATTATACTTTATTTGGAGATTGCAATAATTCAAGTGTAGAGGGGAAAAACCTACCCATTTCTGCCATTAGTCTGGCAGAAGAGAAGACTCTAATAACCTCACCTCTTTAAGGTACCGAACCAGGCGACAGAGGGAGCTCACGAGCGACAGGGTGAAGCCGGTGAGACCCTGACTGTTCTGGAGCCCCCGGACCTCGCGTCCTGTCCACCGCTCATATTCTTCCATTTCATGTTCCACTTCATGTATCATGTGTTTGAGGACATCTAGGCTGGGGTTACTGCTATTCGGTAAGTCTGTGGAGGCTGTGCTGGTTGATAACACGCTATTCTTCTGTTTTGAAGGAGCACGCAAATCTGGTTTTCTTTTCACTGATAATGACAGAAGTCATTCTATGTTAAGACTGGGAAAAATTACAGTAGAAAAACGTTTGACTGTTGTTCACAATTTATAAAAGGTTTTTTATCAAGTTATCATCATTTTCTCATAAAGAATCTATACTGTTTGAACCAGATTTACACTATCTATAATGAATGGATGAGAACCATCCTTCTAGAGTTACATGGAATAAAAGGAGGCATTGCCTGGCTACCATTCAACAAACTCTTACTTAGTAGGATCCAATTGGATGAGTTTAAGGGAAAAGACATGCACTAATAAACTAAGAGAGCTGTGTCAAGTTACATGTTTAATAACCCACTTTGTCAATTAAGAGACTGAACCTTTATTTAGCAGCTGTTTTTGCTTCCTTGAGTTCAGCACTTGTCTCACTACATAGCTTGAGTCTAGAGTCTCAGGAGATTCTTCCAGTTGAAGCCTCGTATGGATTCTCTTAACAGCATTGGTAGCATTCAGAGCAGCTAAAAGGGAGAATTTTTCCAAAAGTATCTCAAGTGAACAACAACAAAAAAATTTTAAGCATGTCAATCGACAGGTCAATGAGTATTTACTCAACCAGGCTAAGACAGTCAAAACTCAAGTAATGTTCCTTTAAAAAATTACTGTGCTTAAGAAAGAACATAATAAAGTAAGCTACTACTCTGGGAGAACTAATACAGTCAGGAACCAAACCTTTTTGTTCTCCTGATGGAGAAGCAGATGATGGAGTTCCTGAAGAGGTTGTTATTTGTGATTGTGTTGCTACTTTCTGCTGAATATCAGTCCATAGTTTATTAATTAACTCGGAATTATCTTCCGTTATTTTGTGGAGAAACCTATAAATTATGGGACAACAAGCTATATTAGAATTAATAAGTACTATCATTTAACTTGTTCAACTGTTTACATGTTTGATTTGAAGAAACTTTTAATAATTCATAATCAAAGAGAAATATGTTTTGCTTTAACTTAGAAGATAAAAATCTAAAATGCCAGTCTTCTCAGTGTTAGAAGGAATCATTCCATCTCCCTCCCAGTTTCCTAGCTATGCTGGCTCCTAAACCAGGAGCGATTTGCCATTTCTGAAGTTTTGTGCTATAGGTTATGTCCTCCTCTCTCTTTCTCTAGAGAAAGTACATGGTTTCTATGAAGCAGCTTGTCCTCAGAGCACAGTTGCTGCTCATCACTGAAGTAAAGTGACTAGAGCAGACTCTGCCCCTGTGTTTCAGGGAGGCGGGGAGAGGGAATGAGAAGAAGAGCTACGGTGTAGCGGGTGAGAGAGATAAGCCTTTTGCTGTAATCAGCTTTATCACTGATAAAGCTGATTTTTCAATCTTCAGTTGTCTGATTTCTTTGTCTATTCCCCAACTAGACTAATATTTAAAAGAGGTAGAGGGTCTAAAAGTGGAAACAACCCAAATGTCCACCAGCTGATGAATGGATAAGTAAAATGTGCTCTATCCACACAAAAGAATATTATTCAGCCATAAAAAGAATGAAGTGCTAACATGTCACAATATGGATAAATCTTGAAAACATGTGACAGACCCCAGACACAAAATATCACATACTGCATGATTCTATACAGAGGAAATGTCCAAACAGGCAAATCTACAGAGATTTAAAACAAAAACAAAAAAAAACAGATTCATCTAGCAAATTAGATTGGACTGAAAGGTTTGGGAGAAAATAGGGTCTGACTATTTAAGAGTATAGGGCTTCTTTGAGGGTAACAAAAATGTTCTGAAATTGACTGTAGGTTGAACAATTCAATGAAAATACTAAAAATCTGAAGATCTTTGAATATTATGCTTTAAATGGGTAGAGTGTATGGTATGTGAACTATAAAACAATAAAACTGTTATGGGAGAACAACAACAACAATGAGAGAGGAAAGGGGAAATCTTATTTAGTGGCTCTACAAACCTCAACCTAGAGGAGTTGCTTTAAAGCAACCTGTGGACAGCACATTGAACACTAGTTGCTATTAAGTTTAGTTAACAAAAGGCTGTAATGTGGTCCATTCACATTATGGCTAGTTACCAAAGCATCAGAAAGACTCCTCTGTAAGACAGTGTTAGTTAGGTCTAAGTCCAACCTTCAGGATAAGTCCTAAGAAAAGTGTCATAACGAGATTTCTGTACAAGTTGGGAAAATCCAAACCAGTTTGAACTCCCATTACCACCTCTAATGTTTATACTTTTAAGAATTAGGTTATATCAAATAACAACAACAAAATAAGACAATACTATCTATGGTAGGCTTAAGAATGGCCCTCCAAAAGATACTCATAACCTAATCCCTGGAACTTGTGAATGTTACCTTATCTGACTAAAAAGGGACTTTGCAGATGGATTAAGTTAAGGGTCTTGAAATAGGGAGATGATCCTGGACTACCCAAGTGGGCCCTGAATGCAATAATATGCATCCTTAAGAGAGAAGCAGAGGGAGGTTTTGACACACACAAGTGGAGAAGGTGATGTGAAGCTGAAGGCAGAGGCTGGAGTGATGTGGACACAAGCCAAAAACACACCACCAACCAGCAGAAGCTGGTAAAGGCAAGGCGTGGATTATAACTTAGAGTATCCAGAGGGAATGTGGCAATACCAACACCTTCATTTCAGTCTAATGAAACTGATTAAGGATTTCTGGCCTCTAGAACTGTGAGAGAATAAATTTCTGTTGCTTGAAGAATAAACGTAATTCTGTACAAGATTAGTTATATTTAGGTTCTGGAAGAAAAAGTACTTAAAAGATAATACATATTTCCAGGTATTCCTAACAAAATGGTGACCAGATAAATTTGAATTACTCTACACATCCTACAAAAAACTATACAGTGAAACAAGAAAAGCAAATAAAACAGCATATAACCCATACCTTCTATATTATTGGAAGACAGAGAATACTACTAACTTCAAACTACCTGTAGGTAGAAACATAAGCATCAAATTCCAGCAAAGATATTTCTTGAGCTCCTGTAAGAAGCCTTTGCAAAGAATGGGGGCAGTTCAAAATAACTGCACAGCGAAAAGGAAAGCTGAGAGCCTAATGGTGACAAAAATCACCTCTAGAAAGAAAAAGTCCACTCTAAGTATGTAAATACTTAAAAAAAAAACAAAAACCCTGGGCAATCATAACACCACCAAGAAGTTTGTAGAACCCAAGGTGGTAGTCTTGGGAAGGCATCACTTCTTAAGGAGAAGAGGGTGAACATGAAGGGAGAGGTACCCTTTGGAGGCTGAGTGCTAAAGGAGAAAAGATGCAAAAGTCCTTCAAGACAAAAGAGAACCATGATATTGGAGAACAAGCCAACTTTAACCCACCAACACTTTTTTTTTTTTTAAAAAGGCTCTAAATAAGCTGTGCCTCACCATAATTGACAGAAGAATCACCTAAAACTCCCAACCCTCTCCACAAAATGTACAGTATAACAAAGGCAGTATATCAAAACAGAAAACTGAAATTGAAATATTTCAGCTAATGAAAATTCCTGCCCCCAACATGCAAAAAAAAGAAGAAAACTGGTTTTCCCTGGTGGCGCAGTGGTTGAGAGTCCGCCTGCCGATGCAGGGGACACGGGTTCGTGCCCTGGTCTGGGAAGACCCCACATGCCGTGGAGCGGCTGGGCCCATGAGCCATGGCCGCTGAGCCTGCGCATCCGGAGCCTGTGCTCCACAACGGGAGAGGCCACAACAGTGAGAGGCCCGCGTACCGCAAAAAAAAAAAAAAAAAAAAAGAGAGAGAGAGAGAGAAGCCACTTTTGGCCTAAGCCATTTTGTGATCTAAGCCTGACCACAATTCTTGCCCTTGAACCAGTCTCGGTAGTTAATGATCTTAAGGGAAGTAAGGGAATTCAGTAACAAAGAAAACGCAGTCAAGAAACAAAAGTTCAGCAATAAAACGAGTGCTAATTGCTCCTCAAGGGATATACATAACAATCTGATACAGTTTTTGAGCTCTGCAGGAACTAAGGCCCCCACCTAGGTGGAAGATGGAATGATGATGTTGACCCTCCTGACTTCAATCAACTAAAGCTTGGACTCTGCCAACATTTGTCCCAATTCTATGCTGAATTCTCCTCTGCTCAAGCCTCTTCATGAATATGCACGTACTCTTAGCTTAAAACTTCCCCGATTTTACTGTTTGGGGAGACACTGCTTTGGGAAATATCCCCCGAGCTCATCTTACTTGCTGCAAGTAATAATAAATCCTTCCTTCTCTCAAAAAATAAATTAATAAATAATAAAATAAAATAGTAACCAACAACAAAAATACTCAGGAATAATTTTAATAAGAAATGAGGAAACGTATATGAAAAAAACATTAAAATACTCCTCAAAAACAAAAAGGTAGACATTAACAAATTGAAAAACATTCTTTGTTCTTGGATAGTAAAACCCAGCATAATAAAGATGTCAGGTCTCTCTAGTTAATTTATTAATATAACAAAAATATCAATAAACTTTTTTATGATGTTAAATAAGTTGACACTAAATTCATACAGAAGAATAAACATGTAACAATCATTATGAAAACTCTGAACTGGAAAAGGCTAGGAGGGAAGTCTATTAAAACAATATAAACTCTAATTAAAACAGTGTGGTGGGCTTCCCTGGTGGCGCAGTGGTTGAGAGTCCACCTGCCGATGCAGGGGACACAGGTTCGTGCCCCGGTACAGGAAGATCCCACATGCTGCGGAGCGGCTGGGCCCATGAGCCATGGCCGCTGAGCCTGCGTGTCCGGAGCCTGTGCTCCGCAACGGGAGAGGCCACGACAGTAAAAGCCCTGTGTACCGCAAAAAAAAACAAAAAAACAAACAGTGTGGTATTGGAGCATGACTACAGAAACAAGGCCAGTGGACTAGAAAATTCAGAAGTAGATCCAGGTACACACGGTAATTAATGTATGCAGGCAGAATCTCAGATCAGTGGGGCAGTAATAAATGGTGCTGGGGCAATTGGATACCAATTTAGGAAAACATAAGAAGCAGAGCCATACCTCATACCACATACCAAAATAAACTTTCAATGGATCAGAGAACTAAATAAAAAATAAAACCACAGAAGTATCAGAAGAAAACATGAGTGAATTCCTCTAAAATCAGTTTTAGGAAAGAATTTCAGAGTATGATTCAAGATCCACATGTAAAAACAATGAATGATAAATTCAAACTATATATATATATTTTTGTTGTTGTTGTTTTGTTTTTGTTTTTGTTTTGTTTTGCGGGTACGCGGGCCTCTCACTGTTGTGTCCTCTCCCGTTGCGGAGCACAGGCTCCGGACATGCAGGCTCAGTGGCCATGGCTCACGGGCCCAGCCGCTCCACGGCATGTGGGATCTTCCCAGACCGGGGCACGAACCCATGTCCCCTGCATCAGCAGGCGGACTCTCAACCACTGTGCCACCAGGGAAGCCCTATATTCTTTTTTTTTAAACATGGAATGCATCACAAATTTGTGTGTCACCCTTGCAAAGGGGCCATGTTTATTTTCTCTGTATTGTTCTAATTTTAGCATATGTGCTGCCAAAGCGAGCACTATATATATATTCTTAAATCTTTTACTTGTTAAAGAAATTCAAAAGACAACGAATTGGGAGAAAATATAACATATTACACAGGTAAAAGACTAACAGCCTTAATATGTAAAGAATGCTTACAAATTAATAAAAAAAAAGGATCAAAACCCTAAAAGCAAAATGGGCAAAAGACATGAATAGACAATTCACTGTAATGTCCCTTAAATATATGACAAAATTATCAATTTCACTTAGAAAGGCAAAGTAAAACTACACTGAGATAACATTTCTCTCCTATGAAATCAGCAGAGAAGTCTGACAACACACTCTGGTGCAGACACTCTTGTAAGTTGCCAGTAGGAGTGCAAAATACTACAACCCTCATAAAGCAGAATTCAGTAATTTTAGAAAAAAACTACATAGCATTTACCTTTTAATCCCAAAATCCCACTTCTAGTAATTTACTCTAAATACACACCTTCAACCATACAAAAATACATATGCATAAGTTATTCACTGCAGCATTTTTTAATTGAAAAATATTGGAAACAACTTAAATACTTGTGTGTGTGTGTATATATATACACACACATATAGCATTGCAAAAACTGGATAAAGATGTGCAAAAGAATGAAATTGGACCCCTACTTTACACCACTCACAAAAATTAACTCAAAATGGATTAAAGACTTAAACATTAGACCTGAAATGGTAAAAATCCTAGAAGAAAACATAGGGGAAGCTATTGACATTGATCTTGGCAACAATTTTTTGGATCTGACACCAAAAGCACAAGCAAAAAAAAATAACTGGAACTACAGGAAACCAAAAAGCTTCTGCACAGCAAAAGAAACAATCAACAGAATGAAGAGGCAGTCTATGGAATGGGAGAAAATATTTGCAAATCATATATTTAATTAAGGGTTAATATCCAAAATACATAAAGAACTCATACAACTTAATAGCAAAAAAGCCAAACAATCCAATAAAAAAAATGGGCAGAGGAACTGAACAGACATTTTTCCAAAGATGACGTACAAATAGCCAACAAGTACATACACGAAAAGGTGCCTGACATCACTAATCATAAGGGAAATGAAAAGCAAAGCCACAATAAAAGCAAAACCAAACAAAAGTAAAAAAACAAAGAAAACAAAAAACAAGAGAACCAAACAAAAGAACCCCAAAAAAAACAAACAATAAAAACAAAACAAAAACAGAAAGCAAACTAAAAAAAGCAAACATAAAACAAACACATAAAAATGATTAAAAAAACAAACCCACAATAAGGTATCTCTTTACATCTATAATAAGAATGGCTATCATCAAAAAGTCAAGAGATAACAAGTGTTAATGAGAATGTGGAGAAAAGGGAACCCTTGTGCACTGTTGGTGGCATTGTTAATTGGTACAGCCATTATGGAAAACAGTGTGGAAGTTCCTCAAAAAATTAAAAATAGAACTACCATATGATCCAGGATTCCCACTTCAGGGTATATATCAAAAGGAAATGAAAACAGGATCTCAGAGAGATATCTGCACTCCCATGTTAACTGCAGCACTATTCACAATAACCAAGATATGGAAACAACCTAAGTATATGTCAACATATGAATGGATGAAGAAGATGTGATTGAGATACATAGATACGTATCGTATTCCACTGTATACATATACAGTGAGATATTATTCAGCCATGAGAAAGAAGGAAATCATGCCATTTGTGACAACATGGATGAACCTGGAAGATATTACACTGAGAAATACAAGTGAGACAAAGAAAGACAAATACTGTATGATATCACTTATACGTGGAATCTAAAAAAGCTGAGGGGACTTCCCTGGTGGCGCAGTGGTTAAGAATCCGCCTGCCAATGCAGGGGGACACGGGTTTGAGCCCTGGTCCAGAAAGATCCCACATGCTGCAGAGCAACTAAGCCCATGCGCCACAACTACTGAGCCTGCACTCTAGAGCCTGTGAGCCACAACTACTGAGCCCACGTGCCGCAACTACTGAGCCTGTGTGCTGCAACTACTGAAGCCCACAAGCCTAGAGCCCATGCTCTGCAACGAGAAGCCACCACAGTGAGAAGCCTGTGCACCACAACAAACAGTAGCCCCCACTCACTGCAACTAGAAAAAGCCCATGCAGCAACGAAGACCCAATGCAGCCAAAAAAAATAAATAAAACAATTTTTAAAAAACTAAAAAATATATAATAAAAAAGCTAAACTCATAGAAACAGAGTGGTGGTTACCAGGGGCTGGGAGGTGAAGCAAATGGGAAGATGGTAAAAGGGTACAAATTTCCAGTTATAAGATGAATAACTTCTTGTGATTATAGCTAATAATATTTTATTTTATACTTGCAAGTTGCTAAGTGAGAAGATCTTAAATGTTTTCACCACAAAAGAAATGGTAATTATATGATGTGACGGAGGTATTAACCATCCATCACTTAATGCTATGATGGTAACCATTTTGCACTATATAAGTATATCAAATCAACATGTTGTATGCCTTATAAACTTATACAACATTATATGTCAATTGTATCTCAATAAAGTAGGGGTGGGGGAAGAAATGGCCTTGGAAAAAAGGGAAGCATCTTAGATACTTATGCCATCTATACTTACGTGTCCGCATTTGTGTTTGACTGAGAGCTTAGAGGGTTATCCAACTCATTCTCACTTTCTTCTGACTGGCTGTTAACAGTTCCTTCTCGTTGGTCATCATCTACTTCATTAAGAGCCTTTATCAACACAACAATAAAATAATAACACAGGTTGGTTATATACACACTCATCCTTTCTTTTTGTCATAACAGAAGAGAGATCCCTCCTTCTAAGGCTAATCCCTCCACATGTGGTCTAGAACCCAAACCCTCTTACCTCCTTCTAGTCCATCAATTGCCGCTTCTCTCTCCTGCATCTTCAACTTCTCCTTACTGGCTTCAGCTCATCCACATTTAAATCTAAGTCTTTGCCATCTTATCCGTACCCTATACTCACCTCGAGCTACCATCTACTCTTTCTGTGCAACAAACTTCTTGAAAAAGCTGCCCACCACTTCTCATTCACCATTTATGCCCTGTAACTTTGCTTCTGCCCTGCCACCCCATTTAAGCTGTTCTCTACATGGTCAACATCAACACACCTGCTCCCAAATCAAATGGATATATCTGTCTTTGCTTTCCCTTACTTCTGACTCATTAGACATCAATGACCACTCATTTCTTTCCCTCAAAATCTTCTTTTGAGGAAGATAAACTTTTCTTTTCCACTTCCATGATACCATATTTTCTTGGTTTTTCTTCTTTTGGCCATTCCTTCCCAATCTCCTTTATTGGTTCTTTTCCTACCCTTCTCTTTTTCTGATGTCACTGAAGGTTCTCCCTTTGGGCCTTTTCTCCTCTCATCTGACTCATTTTCTGTATGATTATATCTAATTCCAAGGTGCAATTACGAGCCAAATGCTGTTAATTTCCAAATTTCTAGCTTCACTCAGATCTCTCTTGAGCCCTCAACATTTATATCTAACTGCCTAAAAGATATCCCTAGGAGAACATCCTACACACATATACTCAACATGTCTAAAATTCATCATTTTCCTAAGCCTCTACTATCATTCTTCCAGAAACCTTGTTCCTGTCATGTTACCAAGACCATAAACAGCATCACTATCTATTCAGGTTCTCAAGCCAGCAAACTGGAAATTATCCTTCTTCCTCATCCATCACATCCAATCAATCACCCAATCCTGTCAATTCTATCCCTTCTTAATCTCTCAAATCTATCCCTCTTCCCCTCTACCTTCTTCCCTACTGCCACTGCTTTGGGTCAGTCCTCACCACTTCACGCTAAGATTCCAATGTGAGTCTTCTAACCAGATCCACTCACCAGTCTTGTCTCTCCCTCCCCAATCCATCTTCCACGTTACTGTCAATTTCGCCATGACTGTGCTCTTCTTAAAATCCTTTAGTAGCTCTACTTTTGCTTTCTGGTTCCTTAGCCCTTTGTGACTCAGCTCCTTCTTGTCTCTCTTACCTTGCCTCTTGCCACTTCCCAACCTTCATCATAGAGACCATGATCATTTGAAAGCTAACTTTTTTTTTTTTCCTTTGTGGTACTTGGGCCTCTCACTGTTGTGGCCTCTCCCGTTGCAGAGCACAGGCTCCGGACACGCAGGCTCAGCGGCCATGGCTCACGGGCCTAGCCGCTCCACGGCATGTGGGATCTTCCCGGACCGGGCCACGAACCCATGTCCCCTGCATCGGCAGGCGGACTCTCAACCACTGTGCCACCAGGGAAGCCCAGAAAGCTAACTTTTTAATAAGTGCCAAAACATACATGGCTTTTGGCTAGGGATATGGCTAATGGACTTTGGCTATTATAAGTATGTGTAACATTCTACTTAATTGCCTTTATAAGTAGAAAACGTTATATTTATATGATTCTGGACCTTGTAATTCCCTAGGATCATCCATCTAATTGATGATTCTCCTTTTTTTCATAAAAGATACAAATAACTTAGGAAATTGCATTAAACGGGTACTGAGACCTAGTCATTCTTAAAAAGTTGATTTATTTTAGTATTAAATTCTTCATGGGCTTTTAAAAAATGTTTCCTATCTCAAAATTCTAAACATTTTGATTAATTAAGAGTTCCAATTAGATTAAGATACAGCTAATAAATGTTTTACTACTATACTTTTCCCATGTAACTAGTCAATAAATTCAAAGTTTCTTGGGTAGCTGCTTTTTAAACATACTAATACATTAGAACTAATTCACTGACTTTCAGATATAGTCTAAAATATTCTTTTTGGGCTTCGCAGTGGTTAAGAATCCGCCTGCCAATGCAGGGGACAGGGGTTCGATCCCTGGTCCAGGAAGATCCCACATGCCGCAGAGTAACTAAGCCCGTGAGCCACACCTACTGAGCCTGTGTTCTAGAGCACCGGTGCCACAACTACTGAAGCCCGCGTGCTCTAGGAACCATGCTCCGCAACAAGAGAAGCCACTGCAATGAGAAGCTCCCAACGAAGCCCCCACTCACTGCAACTAGAGAAAGCCCACGTGCAGGAACGAAGACCCAAAGCAGCCAAAAATAAATAAATAATATAAATAAATTTATTTTAAAAAAAAGAAGGGACAAAGATTTAATGAAGAGCTAATATCTGGTATTATGCTCAACACTTTACATAACCTACCTGAGCTGATCCTCACAACAACCATAGCAGGTATATTCTATTCCCATTTAACAAAATACTCTCTGAGCCAGCTCAGATACCTTGAGAGATCAACTCAACATCAAACAACTAGTAAGTGACAGAATATGAACATAGATTCACCCGACTCCAAAGTGGGACGTGGAAAGACTCTCTTGCTGTTTCCATATTTGTAGATGGTGCACAGTCTTTCTTTTTTATTATTTAATTTTATTTATTTATTTTTTATACAGCAGGTTCTTATTAGTTATCTATTTTATACATATTAGTGTATACTATACATGTCAATCCCAATCTCCCAATTCATACCACCACCACCATCCCCCCTTGGTGTCCATACGTTTGTTCTCTGCATCTCTGGGTGACACAGTCTTATGGAGCCAGACAGCCTAGATTTGAATGCCATCTCTCATGCTACCTAGCTATGTGATCTTGGACAACTTACTTAATTTTCCTGAGCCTCAGTTTTTCCAACTGCTAAATGGGGATAATAATAGTAACTACCTCCTAGGTAAGCACTCAATAAATGTTAGCTACTATTATCTAGTCCTATCTTGTTTAGTACAAGCATTACTCACAGAAAGTGCACTAGGCTTGAGTAAGAACAATTCTAGCAACCACAACTTGGTATTTAGATAGTAAAGCTTTTGAAATGTTTACCACTATGCCTATCTACATCAACTTAAACTGAATTTCAGCATGAGCATTATGGCTGTGAGCAAAGCACGTTACCTGAGGCTCAATAACAGATTCACTAAGGATGGCCTGGGCGACAGGGTCTTGATTTACCACAATGGGACCTTGAAAGGAATCAGGAGCCATTGTTACATTCGGAAACCCTGCAGAAGGAAAATAAGTCATGATGACTTTGTTTCATTTAATTAAATTGACTTCACACATACTATAATACACTGCCATAGATCTGAATTATCGTATGAAAATCTTAAATAACAATAAAAGCAACTTGCACTTAAACAGTGCTTACTATATGCCAGGCATTGTTCTAAATGCTTTTACATATATTAAATTGTTTCACCCTCACAAAGTCCTATGAGGTTATTGGTACCATTATTTTACATATGGGTAAACTGAAACTCAGAGACGTGAAGCAACAGGCGCAGTCACACTAGCGAGCGGCAAGCCAGGATTCAAACCTTAAACTAAAAACTAATGATCTGTCTTTAGGGATTAAGATAAACAACAGATTATATACACATTAAAGTGAACAATGTTGTGCATCCCACAAGAGGCAAAGTTCCTTTTAGAGAGACACTGAAGTTGCTTTAGTTTTCAAATTAAGCTTCACTCAAATTACATACAAAGCAGATACTTTAATTATATGGTAATTTAATATTAATAAGCTGAAAATGAAATCATACCTTAAATTATGAAATCTTATACATTTCACAAAATATTTTAGTAAATAATAACAATTTACCTTTCCTTAGCTTGAGTAATTTGTAGTAGTTAATATTCTTAGTGAAAAGCAAATAAATTGTAATAAATCTATGTCTAACAACTCTTGTATGCTATCCACCCTAGAACACATGTGATAGAAATAATATGATGCCTGAGAAAAGATTTTAAATTCTTTCAAACAGCCAGGTGTGGGCTTTGATGAATAAGATAAAGAAACTTTTGTTTGATGTGACTACTTTACCTGTGCGCCTACGAGGAAAATCAACAAACAGATCTTTTGCTGTAGCCATCAAATGATCAGATTTTTCCAATACATCCTGCATCTGGTATTGATCATTAAGAATCTAGACACATGTTAGTGATAAATATTATTATTCAGAAAAAATATATATACTTAATAAAACACAAAGGAAAAGTCCATACAAAAGCAGGAGCTTAAAAATCATCTCAAATCCTTCAGCGGCAATATCATTAAGTACCAGTAGATGGAGCTATTATAATAATTAGTGGATTTCAAATGCTTGGCTTTGATCCAAAGAAATACATTATTAAATTATGACCCAGTCCACACACAAATGTAGACAAACACCAAAATAAAAGCTTTGCTTAAACTTACTCTTTGATAACCACTCTGATATTTTCTTTTTAGTTTCTATTCTATTTTTTCAAATGATGGTCGCAACCCACTAACTTTTACAATCCATTAAAAAGTTGTGATCCACAGTTTGAAAAACACTGATTAAACATGAATCTTTGAGCCATAAACTCAGATGTGTGGCCCTTTGGTGTTTCAGCCACTAAAGTGATTTCATAATCCACTAATGGGTCATGACCTACAACTTAAAAAACACGACGTGAGACACGACTTTGGGGGCATTAAACAAAAAAGTGATGCTTCTGCATTTATAAACAAGCTCGATTTTTATTCTGGAAAAATGAGAACTCAAAAAATACCAATACGGCGGTGTCTCTGATTATACACTTTCAACTTAGGAATTTTCCCAGTTACAAGCAACAATGCACGGGCTAGAGTGAAACCAAGTCAACACCTACCACCACCAGATCACATTCTTCAGCTCAAAGGAGTCTCAAAATTGGAAATTTTCCAGTTTCCAACACTGACTCAAATCAAAACATCTGGTAACAAATGCTCTTACCAGAATTTCTCTAGACCATGGAAACAAGCATACAATGTGACCTCAGTTACTGTTTTAGGACATGAAGAAAAATAACAAGAGTCACATTCTGACTTTTTCCCCCTTCTTCCCCTGCTAAAGCCAAGCAGGTTGGCTGGCTCTGTTAGTGAGAATAAAGCCCTGAATCTGTTCTCTCCACAAAGAGTTAGTTTTGGAATGGCACAGGACAAAGAGCACATTTGGAGTCAGAAGACTGGCATCCTAGGCCCTGTCAAGAGATACAAAAGTGTATACTAAATCTGTATACAATTCTAGAGATATTTGAGAATGTTGTTACAACTTAAATTTTCACCCCTGGTTAGCCATCTTGTAGCACATGCAATTAGAGTTTAGGAGAGAAAGTAAATGGAGCACTATAATCTACCATTTATACTAGAAAAATTATACGAAATATATTTCCTAGCAGCAGTTTTGTTTACTATTTTTAAAAAAGGTACTGACTTCCTATCAAAATTAAGAGATATAAATTGAAAGAAGCAGATTGTGGAGGAATAATTTTATCATATCAAGACCTGATACTAATTATAATGAGGTCTCCAGAAAACCCACTGCCCTGCAGCCCTCTCCCTGCTAGTCCCTGCCCAGGCTCCTTGGGGCAGACAGCTTGAGTGGCCAGAGGTCAGAGCATTGGCTTTCTGTTGCTCTTTCTGGATTTCTTTATCACTCCTCTATGATAAAACTCATCCTCATGATAGGTAAATCAATCTCTGCAGGCCCATCTGTATATATTACTTCCCCAGATGGGTTTGCAGAGCACAAAACCAAACTTAGTCCAAGAATACATCTTGGATTTTCAAAAGATCAGTCAAGGTCCCTTCAAAAACATTATTAGAAACTTCTCATGCTAGCAGTTTTGCTCTCTGGTAATGAAAACCAGACAGAATTGGGAAAGTACAAAGAGACTAGGTTAGTTAATATATTTTTAAAATTTACAACATCTTTATCAAAGCCACCCTCTCTCTGATTTGGATTTGGACTCTTATTTGCTTGATTCCCATGGCATGAGTGGATCATACAGCAAATGAAATCTAAGATTATGCTGGTCAAAGAGCTTTCTTCTTAATTTACGTTTATCTAGGAGCCCAGCTTCTGGGGGACGGGTCCTGGTAGCTCTAGCACATAATGATAAAATCTAGGTGGATATGCCCAAGGAGGACTCTTCCTTTGGTCCCCTCACATACCTTATCACAGACATTACAAATATAGCAACACTGAAATAATAGATGTACGAATCCTTTGACTCAGCAATTCCACTTTTAAGAATTTATCCTACAAATATATCTATACATGTACTCAAAAACATATTCAAGGATATTCATTACATCATTTATAGTGACAAGGCAGGAAATAATCTGTCGGTGGCAGACACTGCCACTTATTCACCAATAGCCTTTCTTTCTGTTTTCTCTTTAACAGCAGAACTCCCAAGTTAGCCAAGTACATAGCTAATTTCCCAACCACCCTTGCAGGTGACAGTGGTTACTTGATGAAGTTCTGGACAATGGGATAGAAGCCAGAGCTTCTGGGTGATACGTAAAGGGAGTAACATGCATTCTCTTCCCCACTTCATGCTGCCTGGGAAACGTCTGAAGGAAGCTGGAACAGCCACTGCAAACTCAGACATGGAAGCCCTGTAATAAAGGACCAGAGATCCCCCTACCCACTACCATGTATATCTGAGCTGTTCCATAAAAGTGAAATAGATTTCTATTTTGTTTAAACCAGTATATTCTGGGGTCTTTTTTTTCCCAGGTGCTTATACCATGCTCTGATACACATGCCAAATGTCCACTAATAAAGCACTAGATAAATTGTGGTATATCCATACACTACCTGGCCATTAAAAAAGAAAAGGTAGATTTCTAAATACTGACACAGCAACACCTCCAATATATGTTGTTAAATGGAAATGCCTAAATCCCACTAATAGCAGAGGTTCTCAACCCTAGCAAAATATTAAAAATTACATATCAACTGTCTTAAAAATACCTAAGTGGGGCTGCATCCCAGATCCACTGAATTAGAATACCTGAGCATAAATATGTCTGAGTCCAGATACTGTTTTTTTTTTTAAATGGGAATTTTTTTTTTTTTTTTTTTTTTTTGCAGTACGCAGGCCTCACTGTTGTGGCCTCTCCCGTTGCGGAGCACAAGCTCCAGATGCGCAGGCTCAGCGGCCATGGCTCACGGGCCCAGCCACTCCACGGCATGTGGGATCTTCCCGGACCGGGGCACGAATCCGTGTCCCCTGCATCGGCAGGCGGACTCTCAACCACTGCACCACCAGGGAAACCCAAACGGGAATTTTTTAAATGGAAATTAGAATCAGTCAGAGTTGATAAACACTACGCTAGGGCATGAAGAAGCCACATTACAGAAAGAAGGCAGAGAAATTTCACTCACCCTCTCTTACCACTCTTCTTCAATCCCTAATTCTACCACATCTACAAGGTATAAGGGATTCAGGACATGAGCAGGGGCCACTAGGGAGGGGAAACTAAAGCCCAGAGTCACCTCAAAGGGGCTGCCTTTTTCCCTGGCCAGATCTGTGTTCTTAGGCCTTTCATGGAGAACTACCATGTAACATTTAAGTGTAGGTGACTTGCCTAAGATCACCAAAAGATACGTACCTCTAAAGAACCATTCTCTCAATCCACTGTTCTTTTTACAAGCTCATGTAAACATTTATTTGGGAGATATACTTCTGCCTCATGATATATAAAGTCATGACTTTCATATTTCACTAAGAAGCCTAACAAATTCCTCAAAAGACAGAATGTGACTTAAAGCTGCAGCAGGTCACCCAGACAGCCAAGTGCCATAAGCTCCAACACTGAACAAGAAGAAAACAGGCATTTCTTTTACAATGATTTCAGCCCAGATAAAAGAAGGGTTTTGCTGTAGTTTCTTCTTATTTTCCATAATATGTATTCCTACCCACTCTGATTACTTATTCAAACACCCTACATCTGACAAAAGATTAAGTCAAAGACAAGTGCCTTACTAATTTGTTGGACAAGCACACATTTTTCTTTTTGCAAAGTAATCTAACAGCATAACTGCTGAACTGAGAAAAATAATTATAGCAGCTTTATATATATGACACTAATTATGTGCCAAGGACTGTCCTAATCACTTTAGTAATATTTTATCACTGAAATCTCCTAACAATACAATCAGGTAAATACTGTTACTCCAGTTTAAAGATAAGAAAATTCAGGCTGAGAAGTTAACAATTTAAGGTCACCTGGCTAGTAAGCTGAAGAGCGAAAATTCAAATCACGAAACTAGACTGTAATCGTCACTCTGCTCCTTTTTCCAAAGTCTACCTGTAGATCATTGCGTAAGGACACGATGATGATTAGAATCTGTCCAATGTGAATCAAATACGTGGAAAAAGAGAGACACCTATTTACCTCTTCTTTTCTTTCTAACTCTACAGATGATGCAGTTTAGCATTACCTCCTTCATGACAGACAATCTCCTTTTCTCAAGATTAGAAATTTCCGGTTTCTGCTTCTTCCATTTTCTCTTCAAAGCTTTTTCTTGGAGCTCCCAGTGTACTAATGCTCTATTCTTCGATTTGTGTATTTCATGACGACGGATCTATTATGGAAGAAAAAATATATAAAAGAATGCTTCAGGAACAAAGAACTTGCCTATTCAGATGGTAGGACAACCTAACCTAGTTCATTTTTCTAATTTTTTCTAGTCCAGTATATGTATATTTTATATATATATATATATATATATTCACAAAACTTTCACCATCTCCTAAATTTTCAAAAATGATTTTTTTTTTCAAAAATGATTTTTTAAAAAAGAAGTATCTAAAACTAGTAGACCTAGGGAGTGCCCTGGTGGCCTAGTGGGTAGGATTCTGGGCTTTCACTGCTGTGGCCTGGGTTTAATCCCTGGTCGGGTACTGAGATCCCACAAGCCACGTGGCATGGCCAAAAAATAAATAAATAAAACAAACTAGTAGACTTAGCTAAAACACAAAATGAAAGAATATTAATTTCTACTTCTTTTGTACAAGACTATCCAATAAAGTAGTGTTTTGCAAACTGCATCTTGGGACTCACTTAATGGGTGGTAAAATAAATTAGTGGATCAAAACCAACATTTAAAAAAAATAAAATAGAATATAGAATAGAAAATATTAAGAACACATTGCACATAATAAAAGTTAAGAATTTGTTTGTTGGGGCTCCCCTGGTGGCTCAGTGGTTGAGAATCTGCCTGCTAATGCAGGGGACACGGGTTCGAGCCCTGGTCTGGGAAGATCCCACATGCCGCGGAGCAACTGGGCCCGTGAGCCACAATTACTGAGCCTGCGCGTCTGGAGCCTGTGCTCCGCAACAAGAGAGGCCGTGATAGTGAGAAGCCCGTGCACCGCGATGAAGAGTGACCCCCGCTTGCCACAACTAGAGAAAGCCCTAGCACAGAAATGAAGACCCAACACAACCATAAATAAATAAATTAAAAAAAAAAAAAGAATTATTTTGTTAAATTTTTCAGTTACACATGTGTGTACATGTACAATTATAAACACACACACACACACACACACACACACACACAGACTGAGTATGACATAAGAGGCACAAAATCCACTGAGTTATCTCTGGCAAAGGCACACCCATTCCATGATATTCACATCACCACCAAGAGCTCACAATGCAGTGTTTTTATAGCCCTGCAATGGCTGCATGTGGAAGTGGGTCCATGGAGATGCAGGACTCCAAGGAAGTGGAATTCCAGAAGCAGAAGCAGAGATATGAGCCACAGCTTAAGAGTTAGAAGGGAGGAGTTCACTAAGGTGGCTAAGGAACAAAAGCAGATATTGGCTTTACAAGCACTCTAGTATTCAGAACTACGAATATGAACAAAACCTGTATGTCATCTGATAAAATGTACTACTGAGTTTGCACCATGTAAATATGAAATCAGTCCATTAAGAGACTAACAACCAAATATTATGTAAGGATTCTGATTCACAAAGAACAAATGAAGATGACATTTTTGAGACAATCGGGGAAATCTGAATATGGATTGGGATTAGGTAATACCAAAATATTAGTGTTACTTTTGTCAGGCATGATAATGGTATTGTGGTTATATATGAAAATATCTATTTTTTTTAATGCAAACTGAATATGTAGGCACAAAATGACATGTCCTCTGGGCTTTGCTTTAAAATGCTCCAGTGAAGAAGCAAAGGGTAAGATAAATGAAACAAGTATGGCAAAATTTTCATAACTATTATATCTAGGTGAACAGCATATGGGAGTTCTTTATACTTTTGTCGCTATTTTCACGTGAGTTTGAAATTTTTCATAATAAAAAATTTTAGGTGATCTGGGCATCATTATTATCCTCAACAAACATTTAATGAGTACCTACTACGATTAAGATTCCTAGGCCCACAAAGACGTATAAGATACGGCCTCTATCCCTCAAAAACATTAATAATCTGCCCAGAGAGATTGAACTTATGCATTTAAAGATAAATGACACGCATTAGATGGCATATACTCAATGCCTTATGTAGGTAGTAAGTACAACAGTTCAGAGAAGAAAGCAACTGTTAGGCAGCTTCAAAGAGTAGGACTTCAAACTTACTACAATAATCAAGAGAGTATGGTACTAGCATAACGACAGACATACAGATCAGTGGAATAGAAATGAGAGTCCAAAGTAAACCCTTATCTTTACAGACAATTGATTTTCAACAAGGGTGCCAAGACAATTCAATGTGAAAAGAACAGTCTTTTTAATAAATGGTGCTTAGACAATTGGATATCCATTTGCAAAAGAATGAAGCTGGACTCCTACCTCACACCATACACAAAAATTAATTCAAAATGGATGAAAGGCCTAAACATGAGAGCCAAAACTTTAAAACTCCTAGACAAAAACATAGAAGTAAATATTTGCGAACCTTGGTTAGACAATGGTTTCTTAGATATGACACTAAAGCTACAAGTGACAAAAGAAAACAATTAGATAAATTGGACTTCATCAAAATTTAAAACTTTTACGTTTCAAAGGATACTATCAAGAAAGCTAAAACACAACCACCAGAAAATATTTGCAAATCATATATCTGATAAGAAACATATCCAGAATATATAAAGAACTCTTACTACTCAACAAAAAAAACACAAATAATCCAATTTTATTTTTATTTTATTTTACTTTTTGTGTCCCTCTCTTCATCAAGCCCAGTTCATAGTTGTCACATATTTCCTATGGAAATTTTTAAATAACTAAGAGACTTGAAGAGACATTCCTCCAAAGAAGATACTACAAATGGCCAATAAATATATGAAAGGATACTCAATGTCATTAGTCATTAGGGAAATGCAAATCAAAACTACAATGAGATCCCACTTTATACCCCCTAGGGAACTAAAACCACAAAGATGACAATGACAAATGCTGGCAAGGGATGTGGAAAAATTGGAACCCTCATACATGCTGGTAAGAATGTAAATGGTACAGCCACTTTAGAAAACAGTTTGGCAGTTCCTCAGAAAGTTAAATATAGAGATATCATATGACTCAGCAATTCTACTTCCAGGTATACGCCCAAGAGACTAAGAGCATATGTTCACACAAAAACTTGTACATGAATATTCATAGCAGCATTATCTATAACAGTCAAAAAGTAGAAACAACCCAAATGTCCAACAACTGATAAATGGATAAATAAAACATGGTATATCTGTAAACAAAATAGTATTTGGCAATAATAAGGAATGAAGTACCGATACTACAACATGGATGAACCTTGAAAACATTACGCTAAAAGAAAGAAGCCAGATATAAAAGAATACATATTATATTGCATTTATATGAAATGTTCAGAATAGGCAAATCCATAGAGACATAAAACAGATTATTTGTTGCCAGGGATTGGAGGGGTGGGGCATAGAGAGTGACTGTTAATGGGTAAAGGGTTACTTTTGGGGGACTGATGAAAATGTTATAAAATTAGAAAGTGATGACGGTTGCATAACTCTGTGAATATACTAAAAAGCAATGAATTGTACACTTTAAAAGGGTAGAGTTTATGTTATGTGATTTATATCTTAATAAAGCTGTTTAAAAAAACAAACAAACCTGTAATAAAAGCTTTTTTTTTTAAAGTAAAACTTGAACTAAGATAAGGAACCAAAGTAAGATTTGTAGAGGAGGAGAAGAAGGTAGGGAAACTGTTCCAAGTAAAGAGGATAGCATGAACTGGGGCTCAAATGTGGAAATGTACATGGCATGTTCAAGAAATAAATTATAATGTATGTTTTTGTAGAGGGAAGTAATGGTAAATAATGCTAGTGATATCTACAGATAGGAAAAGACGATAAATGTGTACAGGAAAATACTGGACTAGAGAGATTTGAACTGTAAACCAAACCTATCTAATGAAATTATAATGCATGCTAACTGATATGTCTAAGTAAAATAAGGAAGCCCAGGACATACACTTTTTGATTTTATATAGACATAAACAAGATTAAAAATAACTGAACAACTTCTAAGAAGTGCCTCTGGTTTCTATTCTGTAGGTTAGAAGTATCAAGTATCAAATATCAAATAAGATGATGAACAAACGACTTAACTTTCAATAGTAAACTTACCAGATCTTCAGGAGTTGCCCGATGAACTGTTAGATCAGTTACAGTGTTCTGCAAAAAAAAAAAGGATGAACTTTCTTTAAAAAGCAAAAGGTTTCTTACAAAGTATTAGTATATGCTGAATTTTAATGGCTGAAAATGGATTCAAAATCCTGAGACCAAAAAATCTTTCCTTGAGAATTAAGTTCTCAATTTAAATATTAACATGGATTACTTTTAGGTGTCTTGTAGAAAATAACTGACTATTTTTAAGTGTCTCACAGAAATTAAGCACTAAATTCACCAAGCAAGCATACATTATATTAAAATAATGAAAACAACCAGGTAGTACATAATTCAAAAAGTAGAGGTTCAATTTGTGCCCATGCCAACACCTTAAACATAGAACCTATCATAATGAGAGCCAAATTTTGAGGGTATTGTATAATTTCATAAAATGTGAAAACAGTCACTCAAGTAAAAAGGCACTAAACCAAATGGCAGGGCTTCCACATTGCACAACTCAGGTGGTTCCGTTGATATCACAGGCCATGTATATAGTGCCCCTTGGAATTGTGCAGTGCACAGCCTGCACAGCTCTGAGTAGCAGCCCTGCAATTTGGTCCTTTCCAAAATGACTTCAGCCATTTGTGTTATACAGATTTGGTAAGTCAGGGAAAAAAGCAATGTAGACTTTTAATTCTAAAAGAAATATACAGAAATGAGCCTAGTGAAATAGCTTCTGATGTATTCAGAGACTTAACCTTTGGGCCATAGTTTGTATTTAGCTCAAGTCTTTTATATACTAAAACTGTTATTCCTTCCATATTGATTTAGAAAAGTACAAGATACAACAGTAAGATCATGAGAATTGTTTTTTTTTTGTTTTTTGGGGGGTTTTCCTGGCCATGCCACGTGGCTTATGGGATCTTAGTTCCCCGACCAGGGATTGAACCTGGGCCTTCAGCAGTGAAAGTGCCAAGTCCTAACCACTGGACCATGAGGGAATTCCCAAGAATTGTTTTTAATAATCATAATAAAAATTTAGGCATATAAGTGATATGCTTGGAATTAGCTTTCATGGGAGAAAATATAATTTCATTTATACTACTATTGCTTAAAACTACAGGTGACTCTTGAACAACATGGGCTTGAACACAGGTCCACTTATGTGTCGATATTTTTCAATACATACTACAGTGTGACACAATCCACAGTTGGCTGAATCCATGGATGCAAATCCACAGATACAGAGGGCCAACTGTAAAGTTATACGTGGATTTTCGACTGTGCAGAGGGTCGGTGCCCCTAACCCCCATGTTGTTCAAGGGTCAACTGTATTTTCTTCTGAAATTGCCTTTAAATCTAATTTACAAGCCATTTCAGAAAATGCCTCAATATTTTCAGCAAAACAGTATTATTCAGTTGATCTCTCCTTCCTCATTTACCACTCACACCAAATGAGCTATAACTACTTTCAAGTTCCATCTACCTTCAGAAAACAAAGTTTTTTCTACCACTGGAGATAATATAAAGTAAGTGAGGAAGGTTCTGAATGCAATTTCAAATAATGGTTTTCAATTATGCTTTGAGCAACAGCAGCATAGCAAAATAAATATGGAACTTCCCAAAGTAACCGCTCTGAAGGGGACAACTTATGTTATCATCTTTTCATGATAACATTATGATAACATAAATGTTAAGGTGTATTTTTTCACCTTTTAATCAGTATCGTTACCTTACAGTCATATCCTCATACTATTTTATAGCCAATCACATGGCAACAAAGCAATCTAAACATAGAGAAATCCCCCTGCCCCACTTTCTAAGGCTGGCAGTTTGCCCAGGATACCTGGCTAAGGTGGTTGGCCACAACCCAGAAGGTTCTAAGTCCAAAAGAATCCCTAAGATCCAAACTAGTCCCTGACCAGTTAATCTTCACAACAGAAAGTAAAAGTACCCAAAGTCTCATGGTCCAAACCAAAGCACCCAACTCCAAAAGATAAAAATCCCCTTGATAATACCAAGTGATACTCCGGGTAGGAGCCAGGGATCATGTCTCAGATACTTGAGACCTGTCTTACATCTTACGAGAACCTTTGTACTGAAATTGACAAATCTCTGGAGATGAGCAAAAAACAATTTGAGGGGTAAGAGAGCAAGGATCACCCACTTTTTCAGTCAAAAATGCCACTCACATTATTATGATATCACAGATTGCTATGGGCAAATCTAAAATATGTACCAAAAAATTTCAGATTTCAGGTTAACTAGAGTTGCCTTAAAGCAGTGAGTTCTCAAAGTAGAGGTGAGGGACTTTTTAAAAACACACTCCCCACCCACTTAAGATTTCAGGTTTTTTTTTTTTTAAAGGAGAGAAGAGAAAGGAAATCCCTTCCCTTCTTTTCTTTTTTTAATTAATTTATTTTTGGCTGTGTTGGGTCTTCCTTTCTGTGCGAGGGCTTTCTCTAGTTGTGGCAAGCGGGGGCCACTCTTCATCGCAGTGCGCGGGCCTCTCACTGTTGCGGCCTCTCTTGTTGCAGAGCACAGGCTCCAGATGCACAGGCTCAGTAGTTGTGGCTCATGGCCCTAGTTGCTCCACGGCATGTGGGATCTTCCCAGACCAGGGCTCGAACCCGTGTCCCCTACATTGGTAGGCAGATTCTCAACCACTGCGCCACCAGGGAAGCTCCAAGATTTCAGTTCTTAAAAAGAGGTAGAGCTATCGCCTCAACATGCATATTTTTTAAAAATTCCCCAAAGGCATCTGCTCTTCCCTCCAAGACCTAGGATATGGGATTAGCCAAAAAGTTCATTCGGTTAATGAATACGTTGTTCAATAAAGCTCTTGTGAAAATGAAAAATGTCTTTTATTTTTACTTAAAACGAAACAAACGTTTTGGCCAACCCAATAACATGCCCAGAAACCCATTCCACCATATCGCATGCTAAGCCCCATTCAGAGCACCATCCTGAGTGACTAAGGCCATGTCATCACATTTATTCCTTCCATGTAACATTATACCATGTATTATCCCACCTAGACTTACATCCCATTCTTGCTTTACTGACATTTTCTTCTTCTTTACTTTCAGTGCTTTCCTTCCTCCTCCACGGGGACCGTAACGGTTCACTCTGACAAATGACATCTAGGAGTAATAATCATAACAAATTTTAAAAATACATGAAAAACTACTAATTAATCATCACCAGAGAGGGAAAAAGATATCTAAGAAAATAAATTTTAAAACATCAGAGAGGGCTTCCCTGGTGGTGCAGTGGTTGAGAGTCCGCCTGCCGATGCAGGGGACACAGGTTCGTGCCCCGGTCTGGGAAGATCCCACATGCCGCGGAGCGGCTGGGCCCATGAGCCATGGCCGCTGAGCCTGCGCGTCCGGAGCCTGTGCTCCGCAATGGGAGAGGCAACAGTGAGAGGCCCGCATACCGCAAAAAAAAAAAAAAAAAAAAAAATCAGAGAACTTTAAGTATACTGAAAGGAACAGGCTACCAAAAGACTTGGTTCTTTCACTTCATAATTATTAGAAAGTTGATACTGATAACTATGATAAAAGAGGTTTCAAATCAACAAATTAAATATATGTGATTAATAAAAAACCCTAGGAATGAAGCAAGTATGACCTAAGGCAGAGATCTATCTGACAGCAGTCATAAGCATTGTCACCTGTTACACAAATTCGCAATGAATAGAGGAAATGTCAATCACATGTGAACAATGTGAATGGAAGAGAAGGAAAGCAAGAGATAGTTGGGGTTCTTTTTTAAGCATCTAACACTCAAAATCACTACCAGACACATACGTACTTACCTTAAAATAAAGGTGGCTAAAGTTTAGAGAATGAATGAGTTATGATACGATCTCTAGTATATTTTTCACATAATACCAAATGGGGGTGATTACTGATACTAAACTAGAATATGAAAATGGCCAACAGTTGCTTGGCACTTTTAAAATGCAATGCTAAGGACATTAGACTAAACATCATACAAAATTGGAAAAAGACTCACAGTGCCTGAACACTAGGATTTGAGGATACACATATGATTTTTAAAAAGCAACACATATACATGACTCCAATTCCAGAACTTCTTTAACACCTAAATAATTACAGAACTTTCCAGCTGACCCCCTTACTCCAAACTATCCTAAAACAAAGACCCTAGTATTTTCCTTAAGTACATCTTTGAAAAAAATCATTTAGTCTACTGTGAATAAAGATGACTAAATGCAAGTATTTCTCAGGAATTGGCCCTCTGTCCTATAACTCTTAGCAACCACATTCACTCTTTAAGCATGGTATCTAATTTCAGAACGTACAATCCAGCAAAGGAGATAAGTCACATACAAGTTAGAGAATAACATTTAAGTGTTATCATAGTGATGGTGGTGATGGCGATGATGATGACAGTGGTGGTGGTTATAATGATGGAATTAGCTACTAAGTACTTTCTTCAAGCCAGGTACTGTTCTAAACTCTTCCCATATATTATCTCCTTTAATCCTCACACTAATCCCATGAAGTATTTACTATTTGTTACTCACTTTACAGATGAGAAAACGAAGGGACAAAGAGTTAACTGACTGGGAAGGTCACACAGTAAATTGCAGAGCCATATGTGCCATTTTAAAAGATATGGAATGGAATAGAACCAAGAGTCCAAAACAAAACTTTAAACTTCTGGTCAGTTTATATTCAACAGGGGTGCCAAGAAACAATTCAATGGGGAAAGAACAGTCTTTTAAATTAATGGTGCTGGGACAACTGGATATCCATATGAAAAAGAATGAAGTAAGACCCCCTACCTCACAATATGTAAAAAAAAAATTAACTTAAAATGAATCACAGACTTAAATGTAAGAGCTAAAAGTACAAAACTCCTAGAAGATAACATAAGCATAAATCTTCATGAACCTTGGGTTAAGCAATGGTTTCTCAGAAATGACACTAAAAACACAAGCAACCAAAAAAAAATAAATTGGACTCCATCAAAATTTAAAACTTCTGTGCTTCAAAGGACACCATCAAGAAAGTGAAGAGACAACCAAAAGAATGAGAGAAAACATTTGCAAATCATGTATCTAATAAGTAACTTGTATCCAGAATATATAAAGAACTCTTACAACTCAACAACAAAAAATCCAATTTTAAAATGGCTAAGGGGGCTTCCCTGGTGGCACAGTGGTTAAGAATCCGCCTGCCAATGCAGGGGACACAGGTTTGAGCCCTGGTCCGGGAAGATCCCACATGCCATAGAGCAACTAAGCCTGTGCACCAAAACTACTGAGCCTGCACTCTAGAGTCCGCAAGCCACAACTACTGAGTCCATGTGCCACAACTACTGAAGCCTGTGTGCCTAGAGCCCATGCTCCGCAACAAGGGAAGCCACTGCAATGAGAAGCCTGCACACCGCAACGAAGAGTAGCCCCTACTCGGTGCAACTAGAGAAAACCCACGCGCAGCAACGAAGACCTAATGCAGCCAAAAACAAATTTCAAATTTTTTTTAAAAAAGAAAGAAAAAATAAATAAATAAAATGGCTAAGGGATTTGAATACACATTTCCCCAAAGAAGATACTACAAATGGCCAATAAACATGTGAAGAGATGTTCAAGATCACCAGTCATAAAACGCAAATCAAAACCATAATGAGATATTACCTTACACCCACCAGGATGGTTATAATCAAAAAGATGTAAATAACAAGCTTTGGCAAGAATGTGGAGAAATTGGAATCCCTACATATCACTAGCGGGAGTGCAAAATGGCACAGCCACTTTGGAAAACAGTTTGGCAGTTCCTAAAAAAGTTAAACACAGAGTTACTACATGACTCAGCAATTCTAGTCCCACATATATAGCTGAAAGAATTGAAAACTTATGTCCACACAAAAACTTGGACATGAATGTTCATAGCAACATTATTCTTAATAGACAAAAAGTGTAAACATCCCAAATATCCACTAACTGAAGAAGGGATAAATAAAATATTGTATATCCATATTCTATAATATTATTTAGCAATAATAAGGAATGAAGTACTGACACATGCTACAACATGGATGAACCTTGAAAATATTATGCTAAGAGAAAGAAGCCAGACACCAAAGGTCATAAATTATATGATTCCATTTATATGAAATGTCCAGGATAGGCAAGTCCATAAAGACATAAAGTAGATTAGTGGTTGGGAGGGTCTGGGGGGAGGAGGAAATGGAGAGCCACTGCTAATGGGTACAGGGTTTCTTTTGGCAGTGATGAAAATGTCCTGGAATTAGATAGTTGTGATGGTTGCAAAACTGTGAATACACTAAAAAACTCTAAACTGTATACTTTAAAGGGCTAAATTTTATGGTCTGTGAGTTATATCTCAACAATGCTGTTATAAAAAAAGATATGGAAAAATATAATGGTTATTCAAAAAAGCTTTCTTATGTATTTTACTCTTTAACCACTTAGATCTTCGATTTACTTGGCAGAGACAAAGGGGAATCATAAAATGTCAGTATATCTAAATGATGAATTATGTATTCATTAAAATTACATTATGAAGAATGTAGGAAAATACATAGAAAGTTCAGTGTAAAAAGTAGAATACAGGGGCTTCCCTGGTGGCGCAGTGGTTGAGAGTCCGTCTGCCGATGCAGGGGACACAGGTTCGTGCCCCGGGCTGGGAAGATCCCACATGCCGCGGAGCGGCTGGGCCCGTGAGCCATGGCCGCTGAGCCTGTGCGTCCGGAGCCTGTGCTCCGCAACGGGAGAGGCCACAACAGTGAGAGGCCCGCATAACGCAAAAAAAAAAAAAGAAAAGTAGAATACAGAACTGCGCATATAGTATATTCTCATGATGTTAATACACACACAATACTAACAAAGCACTTACCTGTGCTAAAAGCTTCACATTTAATCCCACAACCCGATGAGGCACATACTATCCTGAGACACACTAGAGCATAGAAGTTAAGAGTACAGTCTAAAACCAGACTGTCTGGGTTCACATCCCAGCTCTGCCACTAGCTGTAAAACGGAACTAATTACACCACAAGGTGCTCAGAACCCCTGCCTACCACACCCTAAGTTCTACTTAAGGATTACTAATGATATGTCAGCAACAATTATTAACCCCCTTTCCCAAATGAGAAAACTGGTGCTTTTGAGATATTGCTCCAAGTCACAGAAATAATAATGCACAGAGCTGGGAGCTGACACTCAAAACCAGATCTGACTAATTATAATAATGCACATTCTAGAAAACATTACTAGAATTAAGTTATCTTTGGTTGGTTCTATATTTTCCAAACTTTCTACAATGAACTCATGTTACTCTTAAAATACTTTATTTCAAGTTATTTAAAATATTATACTTTTCCACCGCCTCAATTCTGAAAAACCATCCCTGAATCTGAAGTACGCAAAGGTTAAGTTCACAATGGTGTAACAAAGCTGCTATCCCATCTCTGACCTTCCGTTCACCAACAAACTTCATGAAGGAGAGGCCTATTTAAGCACTTATATTTACTAAGCCCCAGTTATACTTCAAACTTTTATAACACAGGAACCACCTATGCACTGAAAAGTGTTCTCTTAAACATCACCAGTAAAGGTGACCGTATTTTTCTTGACCAAAGATCAGACTTCGTGGTCTAACGAAGGGATTTTGTACCACTTACAGGAACCAGGTATCATAAGGGAGCTATAGTTTACATGCTGAAATGTGAGACTATAAAGATAGTCTGATGGTTTACAGTGCCAAGATGTCAATAAAATTAGCATAACCCAGAAAATCTAGGCTCGTTGGGAGAAAATCTAAAATACTAATAGCTTCCTAATTGCTAAAATTATTGGTCCCTTATTTCTCAGGCCCTTTCCATCTCTAGAGACGCCCACTCCTGGAAGCTCGCCCCTCCCTTGGCTTCCATAACACTCTTTCTCCTGGTTTCTCTCCTATTCTTTTCTCCTTTTCAGGCTAAGACAATATTCACATACTATGTAATCAAGGATCTTCACTCAGTTCTATCCCAGTCTTCTTTTCTTTCCATTGGACACCCTCTCTCTTTGTCCAATAATTGTTTTTGAGAGCCTACCACATGCTAGGCACTGGCCGGGCACTGGAGATACGATAGTAAACAAGTCTAATATGGCACCAGCTCTCATGGAGCTTACTTTCTAGATCACCACGGGGAATTCACATCTTCCCTTAGTGATCTCACCTACTCCCTTGAGCAAAGCTATCAACGTACTGGGAACACAAATACACTGTGAAAGTTAGTCCCAAATCAAGTATGCACACCTTTCCTCAAAACACCTAATGCTCATTTCCAACTGGCTTCTGTGCACATCTCTCAAATATCTCAAATACAGTATGGCCAATATACAGCTTAGCATCTATGCCTCCTCCCCACCAATGTCTAGTTCTTGATATATAACTGGCTTGCTCAGTAAATGTCTGCTGCATAACACTGAAGTACAGAATTACCTTTCTTCCAGTTGCTCCAGTTTAAAACCTTAGCATCACCTTCTCTCCCTTCTTGTCTCAAAGCTAATCAGACACCAGAATCTATTCATTCTTTCCCTCAAACATCTCTCTCATGTCCCCCTTTTTTCATCTCTACTATGAATGTTCTTGTCCAGGTTCTCATTATTTCCCCTAATTAATCTTCCTTTCACTCATTCACTTTCCTACTTCATCATCCATCTATTATTTCAACAAGTATTTTGAAAGCACCTGCCAAGAGCTTGGCACCAGATACAGCAAGAAAGTAGAATAACTCTGGACCCTCAAAGAGCTTAGCTTGTCCGACCGCAATTAAATAAGGAATTGCAATAAAAGGCTAACGTTGGAAGTAAATTCAGTGTCATAGAAATACCTATCTTACTCTACACAGTGAGAAAAGGCCACCTCCTCCCTCTAATTCCCCTAAAAATATTGAAGCTGAGAGAGGAACTATGAATAGAAGTTAGAAGCTGGGGAAAAAATGCTCCAGGTCGGGGTCGGGGTCGGGCACTTACAAAGGGTTTGAGAGGTTCAGTTTGACTAACAAAGACTTGAGAGGGTAGGAAGGCTAGAAAAAGGATAAAAAAGAAAGGCAGAGGCCAGATTATGGCCTTGTGAGCCACAGCAATTTGAACACTAACCTAAAGACCTATAGGAAGCCACTGAAGTGTTTTAAGCAAGGTCAGTTACGATGGGATTTAGTAAAACCACTCTGGCTAGTGGAAAATTGATCAAAGGGAAACAAGACCTCCCTCCAATCACTCCTACCCAGATATATGGATAGAGGATAGCTCTCAAAACTTTACTTCCTTCCTCAAACGATTTTAACAGCGCTCCCCTGCAGAGAGGAATCCAGCTCAGCTCGGCACTCAGACAATCTCTCCGCCCCGTGCGACCCAGCTAACCTTTCTTTGCAGTCATTTCTCCTCTCACATCTCCCACACATCCTAAAACAAAGCTCTCGCCTTCCCATATAGTTCCAGCCGTTCCTTACGCTCTGCTTGGAACACCCGTCACACTTCCACTCCCTTTTCCACGGGGCTAACTCCCACTCACTCTTCAAAACTTTCAGGCGGGCCTTCCTGATAAACCCTTTCCTAACCTTCAAATCGACTTAAATGACCCTCCCTGTCCCCAAGTACCCCGGCTAGTTTGTCTCTCTCCCATGAGACCTGAAATTCCTTGAAAACTACATTAGGGTACCCCAATTTCTAGCTCTGCGCATAAGTGCCCGAAAGCGGTGCGCACGCGCACACTCAGGATGCTCCTGGGAGAGCGCGCTAAACACAAACACACCCAGACAGGCATCCTGACACGCACACACACTCGCAAAACACATGGAGTCGCGGGTGCACTTTCTGTAGTAAGGATCCTCTTCCCAGGCGCCTGGATCCCCAGGGAACAGAGAGGAAGACGCCACGACCGTTCGCCCCGCCCTGTAGCCCCTGTCCCTAAGATTCTGTGGGGCGGGCTGCAGGCCTCCGCCCCGTCATCGCAACCTGCCTTGCAGTTTCCTGACTGCTGCCTCCACCACGACTAAAACTTCAGGCTCCAGAATCGCCCGGCCGGACACGAGTTAACACAGCCCGCCGCTTCCGGGATGTTGCCTAGGTTACCGGAGCCCCGCCCCGTTCCCTTGCGTACATCCGCCGAGGCCAGTGCGCAGGCGCCTCCCAAGATCTGGCTTACGCTCTGAGATAAAAAGGCTGTTGCGCGTCTTCCCTTGGCCACCCTGTCGGCAGGGTTCCGGGCATAGCTTTGGAGGATAGGCATGTACCATTAGCCAGGTTCTTGGGAATTCTCGGAAAGCAAGATGTTGCTCCCCACACCAAACTTCACATGTCACACTTGCTTTCACCTCTGTGAAGATATTTTTATTCAAAAATATTTATTACTGGGCTTCTCTGGTGGCGCAGTGGTTGAGAATCTGCCTGCTAATGCAGGGGACACAGGTTCGAGCCCTGGTCTGGGAGGATCCCACATGCCGCGGAGCAACTAGGCCTGTGAGCCACAACTACTGAGCCTGCGCATCTGGAGCCTGTGCTCCACAACAAGAGAGGCCGCGATAGTGAGAGGCCCGCACACCGCGATGAAGAGTGGCCCCCGCTTGCCACAACTAGAGAAAGCCCTCGCACAGAAAGGAAGACCCAACACAGCAAAATTAATTAATTAATTAATAAACTCCTACCCCCAACATCTTCTTAAAAAAATAATAAAAAAATATTTTAAAAAATATTTATTACTACCTACCAATGTGCCGGAGACTATGTTATATTCAGCGGACCCTTAAAACAGGCAAAGTCCCTGTCCTCAGGAAGCTTACTGTGTAATAGCAAACAGTTACCAACAATACAAATGTCAAATTAAAACTCTGACAAGTGCTAACAATTAGTCATACTAACTAGATACTAAACTTACAGGAATATTTGAATTACTAGGAAAGCTGAAAAGCAAGGATGAGTAAATTACCAGGGACAGGTAAAGCCTTCCTGCACAGGAAGCCACATATGCAAAGGTGTGTGGCAAGTGCAAGGGAGTGGAAGAAGTCCAGTACCTCTGGTGTTGGTGTAAGGAAGGCTGACCTAATTGGGCGGAGCCAAGACAGGCAAAGTTGCATATCCCATGTTAAGATCTTCACAGACCATTTCACTGGAAAACAGAGTTAATTTGGTCCAATAATGCAACCTCCTTGAGGTCCTGGTTTTCTACTGTTAAGACATACTCATACATGGGCCAGCAAATACACATTCAACACCTTCTAGATGCAAAGAACTGCCTTCTAATAGTTTCTTTCCACTCTGATTGAGGAAGTTTGATGTAGTTATATTCAACGGTCAGTCAATATAATCATCCCCTGCATACATCTTCAACTCCCTGCCCCTCTCTGAGTTACCGTAAACTTGGCAAAACCACAAACCTGTCCATTTCAACACTGTATTTACTAAGTGCCTGAACCCTTCCAGATAAAACTGGAAGGAGAAAAACACTCAGCCATGCTGACTTTAAATTCGTGGTAACTAATTTTAAGCGGGCCTTTAAAAATGACTGAAGACCACAGTACCGTTCCCTGCTCTATTAATTCTCCTACCCTCCCAAATGACAGCTTTATACCTTCTCTCGTGCTCAACATCTCTTCCTCTGTCCTCAGTCTCAGCCAGTGACCTTGCTCCCTACTTCATTGACAACACTGAAGCAATCTGAAGAGAACATCCATAAGCTCTCATCACTAATTCAATCCTCCTATCAGCATCGTTACCCACCAACCTGCCTTCCAGAAGCTCAACAAAATCCAAACATGAGAAACATGAAGAACATTACATCAAGGTACATAATAACCGAATTCAGTGATAAAGAAAAAACTCTTAAAAGCAGCCAGAGGGAAGACATTACAGAGGAACAAAAATAAGGATAACATCACATTTCTCATCAGAACTATTGCAAGCAAGAAGACAGTAAAACATCCTTAATGTATTAAAAGAAAAATACCTGTCAACCTAGAATTCTATATCTGTCAAAAATATATTTTAAAGATGAGGATGAAATAAATATGCTTCCACACACAACTGATAAAATTTATCACCAGCAGACCCCCACTATGAGGAATGTTAAAGTAGGTACTTCAGGCAGAAGGAAAATGATACCAGATGGAAATCTGGATCTACACAATGACAAGCACTGGAAATAGCTACAGGAGTAAGTATATAAGATTATTTTTCTTATTATTTAAATCTCTTTAAAAGATAGTTGACTACTTAAACAAGTATAATAAAAATGTATTGTGATGTTTATAATATAGGTAAAGGCAAAATGCATGGCAACAATAACATAAAGTCCAGAGGAAATATATTGTTGTAGGCTCTTATACTATTCTGATGTGTTATAAAATCACCTGAAGTTAGACTGTAACAAGTTAAAGATGTATTCTATAAACCCTAAAGCTATCACTAAAGTAGTAAGAATTACAGCTAAAAGAGATGATATGTATAAAAAGAGATATTATAAAAGAGATAATAAAAAAATAGCTGATTAAAAGTAGGCAGAAAAGTGCAAAAAAAGGAAACAAATAACAGATGAGAGAAATAGAAAAAAACAGCAAGGTGATAGATATAACTCAATTATTACATTAAATGCAAATAGTCTAATCACCTCGATTAAAAGGCAGAGATTGTCAGATTAGATTTTTTTAATTGCTGCCTATAAAAAGAGACACACATTTATCAATAATATAAAAACACAAGTAACTCGTTTAATGTACAAGGATGGGAAAAGATATATCATGCTAACACTAATCAAAAGAAAGCTGGAGTGGCTTTATCAATATTTGATGAAGTAGATTTCAGAGCAAAGAATATTACCAGGGGTAAATAAGATCATTTCATGATGGTAAAGGGGCCATTAAATCAAAAGTATACAACAATTCTAAACATTTATGCACCTAATAATAGAGCTTCAAAATAAATGAAGCAAAAACTGATAGAACTGCAATGTGAAATAAAGTCCACAATTATAGTCAGAAATTTCAATCCCCCTCCCTGAATAACCTATAATATAAGTAGGTAGAAAATCAGCAAGGTTATAATAGGCTTGAAAAACATTATCAGCCATGTTGACCTGATTACATACATAGAATACTACTCCAACAACCAGCAGAATACAAATGCTTATCATATGTGTACAGAATTTTTAGCAAGATGGACAATAATCTGGACCATAAGGCAAGTTTCAATAAATCCAGAAGGATTCAAGTTATACTAGCTATGTTCTCTGACCACAATGGTTAAATCCAAGGAGGAAAGAAATAATAAAGATTAAAGCTGAATCAATAAAATAGTAAAGCAAAAACAATAGAGAAAACCAATGAAACTAACAGCTGAATCTTTGAGATGATTAATTAAACTGATGAACCTATAAACAAATTGATCAGGGGAAAATTACATATAAATTACCAATATTGGAAATGAGAGAGGTGACAGAGTCTACAGATACTAAAAGAATAATGTAATATTTTGAACAACCCTATATAATAAATTCAGCATCATAGGAAAAAATGGACAAATTCCTTGAAAGACATAAATTACCAGACTTTCTCAAGGAAAAATGGATAACCTAAATAGTCCTATATCTATTAAAGAAGTTAAAGTTGCAATTAAAAAAAAAAAGAAACCTTCTCACAAAGAAAGGTACAGGTCCAGTTGGCTTTACTGGTGAAGTCTATCAAACATTTGGGGAAGAAATATTACCAATTCTACAGAAACTCTTTCAAAACAGTTGAAGAGTTGAAGAGGAGGGAATAATTTCCAACTCACTCTATGAGGCCAGCATTATCCTGATATCTAAATCAGAGAGAAGTTTACAAGAAAACTACAGACGAATATCCCTCATGATTATAGATGCAAAAATTCTTAGCAAAATTTTAACAAAACTCATTTAATAAAATAATTATGCTGAGTGAAAGAAGCCAAACAAATTTTAAAAAGGGTATATACTGTGTGAGTCCATTTATGAGTCTCTAGAAAATGAAAGTTAATGTAGTAACAGAAAACAGACCACTGGATGCTTGATAATAGAAAGGAAGCAGAGAGGAAGCAGGAGAGAGATTTAAAGGAAGAAGAAAACTTTAGAGGATGTTGGATATGTAGAAAATGGTTTCATGAGTATGTGTGTCTATAACACAGGTGATATATATGCTTTAAATATGTGAAGTTTGTTGTATGTCGATTATACCTCAAGAAAGCTATTTATTTAGCTTCTCTGGGCAGTCCAAATGTGAGCCAGATATGCTCCCCAAGCCATAAGATGCTCTACTTCTGCTTAGTCCACCTCCAGATCCCCCATCCCAAATTCTCATCAGAGTATTTCTGAAGTCTTCCCTTTATTTACTGTATAAACCTTCCCCACTCCCCTCTTGTCTTTGAGTCTCCGCCAAATGCAGTGATGGTGGATGATCCTTCCTATATCAAACGCTGAATAAATAATTTCTGTTTATTCTCATGTCAATAGTCTTTGTTTCCACAACTGCTTCTATTTTTTATGACACTGATTTTTTTTTAATATGGGGAAGATTTGTCTTCAGTACTACTATGAGAAGAATCATACTTTTTATATATTCTGATTTTTGAAATGTAAAAATACCTAAACTGGGATATAAATCATGTAGATCTCTGGTTGGTTATGAGGAACAAAAAATAGGGAAGCTGGCAAACATGACCAAATCAGGACAATTCTGGGTTGATTGTTGCAGAGGTTATGGTTTGGCTTCCTGGACTGACTGCTGCAGAGATTGTGGGTCAAGTTCTATTGTTATATATCATCTGCCCATTGTCTGTTTGAATATTCAGTCACAGACACCACCATGACTAGCAAACAAGAGATCAAGAGCAATGCAATTGTCCACCACTGCTCATGCCAATGAGTTGAGACTGATTTCTATTCCTTCTAGCGATTAGGTAGTATCATTAATAACTTCTGCCAAAGTTAATGATAACTTCATCTTATAGTCTTTTCTATTTGTATAATTCTCACCATTGAGAAGACTGCTCTGATTATTAGGATAAACAATGAGTCAGCAACTCCTCCAGGTAGAGTACCTGTACAATCAAGGGTGGTCTCCTTTTGTAGCTTGCATCTGAGTCAGAATTTCCATCCTTGGTAGTTTATAGAATTAACGTCTAGGTGTATAAAGAAGCCTTGGGATGCTATTACTAAATTGGATAAAATCATAGTCTGAGGCAAGCAAGACCATGTGTTCTGCCTGCAAAGGAAGAAGTAGCCTATAGGGGCACATGGAGATCAGAGAAAAAAGATTTTATCATAAAATGAAATCAGAACCAAGAACTTACATACTTAGATCTCTATTAGTCTCTTCCAAGTGGCAAGTATTTGGCCCATCACCCTACAAAGTTTGTTGAATTCAAATTTAGAATTACCTGGGGTCTGATCAATAGATTGTACTAACTGATTCTTTCTCTGGGAGAAAGAAAACTAGCAGAGTCACAGGTTAATGTGTTTAATGTAGTTTGTCCATGTAGGTGCAAGTGGAATAGCCATTGGCTATAGTTCTCCGTGATCTCATTTGATGCTAGCCTATACGTTTTCATTGTGAGAATCCAATGATGAATGGCGTATCCAACAGTCAGTAAGGCTGAGGGCAGAGGGTCCTATCTGGGACAATCTAAGAAGAGTGACTATGTCCTGATCCAACAATTATAATAAAGAGGGGGGAAAAGGAGAGAAGGGAGCATTCTGGGTAGAAAACATCAGTGATCTATATAGTAATAGAGAAGGAGAATATCAGTAAGTCAGTCAAAAACAAAACAACAATTAGACAGGGGTCCTGGTACAATTTCTTAGTTGGAATCTGTCCACTTTCCAAAGCCATGTGCTTATTCCAAAGTTCTTCAGTCCATTGTCTATTTCCAAAGATCAGATGCTTCTAAAGGATCTGTGATAATCCTCAGCTTGAAGTCCCCTACTGGAGTAGATTTCCAGTTATATGGAAATGAGTTGCTTATTTAGCTGTGAAAAGTTAAGTCAAAAATTGACTTACTGGGCTTCCCTGGTGGCACAGTTGTTGAGAGTCCGCCTGCTGATGCAGGGGACACGGGTTCGCACCCCAGTCTGGGAGGATCCCACATGCCGCGGAGCGGCTGGGCCCATGAGCCATGGCTGCTGAGCCTGTGCGTCCGGAGCCTGTGCTCCGCAACGGGAGAGGCCACAACAGTGAGAGGCCTGTGTACGGCAAAAAAAAAAAAAAAAAAATTGACTTACTGAAGTTTCACTAATATATTTGTTGTGTTAAAAAATGATTAAAGAAGACAACTTAGGTGATACAAACAAACTTTACTTAACACTTCATGAAGTAGACAATCTCCTTCTGGAAAACTGCAAAATGAGGTAGAAGGAAGGAAGCTTTTACAGGATAAAGAAAGAAAAGGAAAGAGAAAAACAGAAAATATCTGATTGGCTGGGGCCCCGCTGTCAACCATGTTTGGGTGAGAAGGCCAAGAGCTGGCTTGCATTTGGGGACTGACTGACTAAATATACTGCATTTCTGGTCAAGTGGAGCATTTAAAGGGATGCGAAAGTTATCTAAGTTTCAGTTTACTAAATGTGGCACCCCAGGCAGGAGTGGCTCCATCTTGGGCCTAGAAAGGTATTTCAACAGTTGTTAACAGTACCTAATAAGGTCCCTTCCAGTGAAGTTCAAGAGAGGTTTTTCCCAGTGTCTCTTCCAATAGATGAAACTTCCTAGTTGATGATCACGAAGAGCCAATTTAAGAAGCGTCGTGTGAAGCTGGCCTTAACGTGTCCATTATAGGACCTGCAATATTTTGCCACATCTGCATGCAGCAGAAAAGAGTCTAATATCAGGGGTGTAATTTCTAAATGTATGTGCCTTCCTGTTAACAGTTCATAGGGTTATAACCAATGTGTCACTGAGACATATGGCCAAAAGGGCTAGTGGGAGTACCTCTAGCTAAGAGAGCTCAAGAATTTCTGAAAGTTTTGCTAATTTTAATCTTATTTTTTAGTTTTGCTAATTTTAATTTAATTTAATTCCATTGGTTCTTTTCATCTTTTCAGAAGCTTGTGGGTGGTAAGGACAGCATAGTTTTTGAGAAAGAGTGATGTCTTACAAAGTTCTTTTATAGTAGTTCATGTAAATTGTATGCCTTGGTCACTCAATATAAAAGCTGGTATACCCCAGATTCGAAACACAAAATCAAGCAGCATTTTAGAGACTGCAAAGAATGTCCAGCAAAGAAGATTTTCAGCAAGAAAATGCTGTAACCCATCCTAAAAATAAATAAATCCCATGGAGAGTGGAAGCTGGATAAAATCTATCTGAAGGTGTTCAAAGGGTCCTGGAGGTTTTGGTTCCTGGCCATGCCTCATCTTTACAGTTTTTCCAGGATTGTGTTGTTCACAAGTAACACATGTCCCCAAAATAATCTCAGCTGTCTTTTAAAGTTTTCCCACCAACATTGATTTAAGATAGTAAGCAATATGTCTTCACCATGATGCGTAGTTTCAAAGAGAAATTCAGCTAATATCCATTTGAAATCATCTGGTGCCACCAATCTGTCATCTTGAGAGTCTCAAGGATTATCTAAGTGAAGTATACACCACATTTCTTCCATTCTTCCTTTTCCAAATCATGGGCTGGATTTTTGATGTGGATATTTGATAATGGCTTCTTTCTCTCAATCCAGAGATTTGTCTTTTAGGGAGTTAGTTAGTATCATAATCTTGGTTAAGCCTGCTTGTTTGGCAAAATTATCTACTAGAGCATCTCCTTTAACTTCCATTTGATCTTTTTGTCTCTGTTACAATGGGCCTCAATCTTTACAATAGCCATTTCACTGGGAAGTTGAAGTGCATCTAAAAATTTCTTAACTTGTTGTCCACTTTTGATAGGGATTCCAGCAGAAGTGAGAGAATCTTTTTCTTTCTAAAGCAGCATGTACTACTCCAGAAGCATACCTGCTAACTGTATATGCGTTTATTCTCTGGTCTTCAGCTAATTGACAAGCTCTAATAAGTGTTATAAATTCTGTCGTCTGGACTAACTTTCCCTCAGGTAGAGGACTCTCCTGTAATGGAGAGTTGAGATTAGTGATAGCATTAATGATGGCATGATAATCTCCAGTGTCGATTCTGAAGTATGACGCATCAACAAATACTACTCTCAAAGGGAGAATTCTCAAAGGGAGAATCCTCTCTAATAAAGCTGAGCGAGGTACAGAAAGTCCCTAGCTGAAGCAAGATGATTGTGAGGTTCCCTTTCTGGTAAGGGCAGGAGAGTGGCAAAATTCAGGGTGTTGTGCAGTTAATAGTAATGTGAGACGGAGAGGGCAACAGAAATTCATAAGAGGTTAACTGACTGACTTAAAAGTGTTGTGTGGAGATTGGTTCAAGATGGCGGAGTAGAAGGACGTGCTCTCACTCCCTCTTGTGAGAGCACCGTAATCACAACTAACTGCTGAACAACCATTGACAGGAAGACACTGGAACTCACCAAAAAAGATACCCCACATCCAAAGACAAAGGAGAAGCCACAATGAGACAGTAGGCGGGGCGCAATCAAAATAAAATCAAATCCTATAACTGCTGGGTGGGTGACTCACAGACTGGAGAACACTTATACCACAGAAGTCCACCCACTGGAGAAAAGGTTCTGAGCCCCACGTCAGGCTTCCCAACCTGGGGGTCCGGCAACAAGAGGAGGAATTCCTACAGAATCAGACTTTGAAGGCTAGCAGGATTTGATTGCAGGACTTCGATAGTAGTGGGGGAAACAGAGACTCCACTCTTGGAGGGCACACACAAAGTAGTGTCCACATTGGGGCCCAGGGGAAGGAGCAGTGACCCCATAGGAGATTGAACCAGACCTACCTGCTAGTGTTGGAGGGTCTCCTGCAGAGGCAGGGTGTGGCTGTGTCTCACCATGAGGACAAGGACGCTGGCAGCAGAAGTTTGGGGAAGTACTCCTTGGCGTGAGCCCTCCCAGAGTCCACCATTAGCCCCACCAAAGAGCCCACTTAGGCTCCAGTGTTGGGTTGCCTCAGGCCAAACAACCAACAGGGAGGGAATCCAGCCACACCCATCAGCAGACAAGTGGATTAAAGTTTTACTGAGCTCTGCCAACCAGAGCAACACCCAGCTCTACCCACCACCAGTTCCTCCAATCAGGAAACTTGCACAAGCCTCTTACATAAGCCTCATATACCAGATGGCAGACAGTGGAAGCAAGAAGAACTACAGTCCTGCAGCCTGTGGAACAAAAACCACATTCACAGAAACATAGACAAGATGAAAAGGCAGAGGGCTATGTACCAGATGAAGGAACAAGATAAAACACCAGAAAAACAGCTAAATGAAGTGGAGATAGGCAACCTTCCAGAAAAAGAGCTCAGAATAGTGAGAGTGAAGATGATCCAAGACCTCAGAAAAAGAATGGGGCAAAGATCAAGAAGATGCAAGAAATTTTTTTTTTTTTGCAGTATACAAACCTCTCACTGTTGCGGTCTCTCCCATTGCGGAGCACAGGCTCTGGACGCGCAGGCTCAGCAGCCATGGCTCACGGGCCCAGCCGCTTCATGGCATGTGGGATCTTCCCGGACCGGGGCACAAACCCATGTCCCCTGCATCGGCACGCAGACTCTCAACCACTGTGCCACCAGGGGAGCCCTGCAAGAAGTATTTTAAGAAGACCTAGAAGAATTAAAGAACAAACAAACAGAGATGAACAACACAATAACTGAAATGAAAACTACACTAGAAGGGATCAATAGCAGAATAACTGAGGCAGAAGAACGGATAAGTGACCTGGAAGACAGAATGGTAGAATTCACTGCTGCAGAACAAAATAAAGAAAAAGAATGAAAAGAAATGAAGACAGCCTATGAGACCTCTGGAACAGCAATAAACGCAACAGCATTTGCATTATAGGGGTCCCAGAAGAAGAGAGAGAAAAAGGACTCGAGGAAATATTTGAAGAGATTATAATTGAAAACTTCCCTAACATGGGAAAGGAAATAGCCACCCAAGTCCAGGAAGTGCAGAGAGTCCCATACAGGATACACCCAAGGAGAAACACGCTGAGGCACATAGTAATCAAATTGGCAAAAATTAAAGACAAAGAAAAATTATTGAAAGCAGCAAGGGAAAAATGATAAATAACATACAAGGGAACTCCCGTAAGGTTAACACTGATTTCTCAGCAGAAACTCTACAAGCCAGAAGTTAGTGGCATGATATACTTAAAGTGATAAAGGGAAGAACCTACAACCAAGATTACTCTACCCAGCAAGGATCTCATTCAGATTCGATGGATAAATCAAAAGCTTTACAGAAAAGAAAAGCTAAGAGAATTCAGCACACCAAACCAGTTCTACAACAAATGCTAAAGGAACTTCTCTAAGTGAGAAACACAGAGAAGAAAAGGACCTACAAAAACAAACCCAAAACGATTAAGAAAATGGTAATAGGAACATACATATCAATAATTACCTTAAACGTGAATGGATTAAATGCTCCAACCAAAAGACACAGGTTCGCTGAATGGGTACAAAAACAAGACCCTTATATATGCTGTCTACAAGAGACCCAATTCAGACCTGGGACACATACAGACTGAAAGTGAGGGGATGGAAAAAGATATTCCATGCAAATGGAAATCAAAAGAAAGCTGGAGTAGCAATACTCATATCAGATAAAATGGACTTTAAAATAAAGAATGTTACAAGAGACAAGGAAGGACACTACATAATGATCAAGGGATCAATCCAAGAAGAAGATATAACAATTATAAATACATATGCACCCAACATAGGAGCACCTCAATCCATAAGGCAACTGCTAACAGCTATAAAAGAGGAAATCGACAGTAACACAATAATAGTGGGGGATTTTAACACCTCACTTACACCAATGGACAGATCATCCAAACAGAAGATTAATGAGGAAACACAAGCTTTAAATGATGCAATAGACCAGAGAGATTTGATTGATATTTATAGGACATTCCATCCAAAACAGCAGATTACACTTTCTTCTCAAGTGCACACGGACCATTCTCCAGGATAGATCACATCTTGGGTCACAAATCAAGCCTCAGTAAATTTAAGAAAATTGAAATCATATCAAGCATCTTTTCTGACCACAACACTATGAGATTAGAAACCAAGTACAGGGGGAAAAACGTAAAAAACACAAACACATGGAGGCTAAACAATACGTTACTAAATAACCAAGAGATCACTGAAGAAATCAAAGAGGAAATCAAAAAATACCTAGAGACAAATGACAATGAAAACACGATGATCCAAAACCTATAGAATGCAGCAAAAGCAGTTCTACGAGGGAAGTTTATAGCAATACAATCCTACCTCAAGAAACAACAAACATCTCAAATTAACAAATCTAACTGTACACCTAAAGTAACTAGAGAAATAAGAACAAATAAAACCCAAAGTTAGTGGAAGGAAAGAAATCATAAAGATCAGGCCAGAAATAAATGAAATAGAAACAAAGAAAACAATTACAAAGATCAATAAAACTAAAAGCTGGTTCTTTGAGAAGATAAACAATATTGATAAACCATTAGCCAGACTCATCAAGAAAAAGAGGGAGAGGACTCAAATCAATAAAATTAGAAATGAAAAAGGAGAAGTTACAACAGACACTGCAGAAATACAAAGCACCCTAAGAGACTACTATAAGCAACTCTATGCCAATAAAATGGACAACCTGGAAGAAATGGACAAATTCTTAGAAAGGTATAACCTTCCAAGACTGAACCAGGAAGAAACGGAGAATATGAGCAGACCAATCACAAGTAATGAAATTGAAACTGTGATTAAAAATCTTCCAAAAAACAGAAGTCCAGGACCAGATGGTTTCACAGGTGAATTCTATCACACATTTAGAGAAGAGCTAACACCCATCCTTCTCAAACTCTTTCAAAAAATTGCATGGGAAGGAACACTCCCAAACTCATTCTATGAGGCCACCATCACCCTGATACCAAAACCAGACAAAGACACTACAAAAAAAGCAAATTACAGACCAATATCACTGATGAATATAGATGCAAAAATCCTCAACAAAATACTAGCAAACAGAATCCAACAACACATTAAAAGGTTCATACACTATGATCAAGTGGGATTTATCCCAGGGATGCAAGGATTCTTCAATATACACAAATCAATCAATGTGATACACCATATTAACAAACTGAAGAATAAAAACCATATGATCATCTCAATAGATTCAGAAAAAGCTTTTGCTGAAATTCAACACCCATTTCTGATAAAAACTCTCCAGAACGTGGGCATAGAGGGAACCTACCTCAACATAATAAAGGCCATATACGACAAACCTATAGCAAACATCATTCTCGAAGGTGAAAAACTGAAAAAAGTTCCTCTAAGATCAGGAACAAGACAAGGATGTCCACTCTCATGACTATTATTCAACATAGTGTTGGAAGTCCTAGCCATGACAATCAGAGAAGAAAAAGAAATAAAAGGAATACAAATTGGAAAAGAAGAAGTAAAATTGTCACTGTTTGTGGATGACATCCTAAATATGCTGCCAGAAAACTACTAGAGCTAATCAATGAATTTGGTAAAGTTGCAGGATACAAAATTAATGCACAGAAATCTCTTGCATTCCTATACACTAATGATGAAAAATCTGAAAGAGAAATTAAGGAAACACTCCCATTTACCATTGCAACAAAAAGAATAAAATACCTAGGAATAAACCTACCTAGGGAGACAAAAGTACTGTATGCAGAAAACTATAAAACACTGATGAAAGAAATTAAAGATGATACCAACAGATGGAGAGATATACCATGTTCTTGGATTGGAAGAATCAATATTGTGAAAATGACTATTACCCAAAGCAATCTATGGATTCAATGCAATCCCTATCAAACTACCAATAGCATTTTTTACAGAACTAGAACAAAAAATCTTAAAATTTGTATGGAGATACAAAAGACCCAAATAGCCAAAGCAGTCTTGAGGGAAAACAACGGAGCTGCAGGAATCAGACTCCCTGACTTCAGACTATAATACAAAGCTATGGTAATCAAGACAATATGGCAGTGGCACAAAAACAGAAACATAGATCAATGGAACAAGATAGAAAGCCCAGAGATAAACCCACGCACATATGGTCACCTAATATACGATAAAGGAGGCAAGGATATACAATGGAGAAAAGACAGTCTCTTCAATAAGTGGTGCTGGGAAAACTGGACAGCTACATGTAAAAGAATGAAATTACAACACTCCCTAACACCATACACAAAAATAAACTCAAAATGGATTAGAGACCGAAATATAAGACCAGACACTATAAAACACTTAGAAGAAAACATAGGAAGAACACTCTTTGACATAAATCATAGCAAGATTTTTTTTCTTTTTCTTTTTTTTTTTTTTTGCAGTACACGGGCCTCTCACTGTTGTGGCCTCTCCCGCTGCAGAGCATAGGCTCCGGATGCGCAGGCTCAGCGGCCATGGCTCACGGGCCCAGCCACTCCGCAGCATGTGGGATCGGGGCACGAAACCGTGTCCTCTGCATCGGCAGGTGGACTCTCAACCACTGTGCCACCAGGGAAGCCCAGTGAAGCAATTTTGAACAGAGTTTCATTTCAAGGTGTCTGCAAACCAGTAAAAAAAAAATGCTGCCCATTGAGTCTAAGAAGTTTATTCTCTTTCTTTTTTAAGGCACCTCTCAGATGAACAATTTTGTTCAAGCCCATTGTTCCACATGGTGGCCATTGAAGGCCCAGATCATCCTTGGGGAAGTTATGCCATTTGAAACACAGGTGCAAGAATTAGAACTGTAATGAGCCGACATATAAGAAGTAGGAGTTCTTCCAGAAGGAAGAGAGGAATTAGACTTAGCTGACCTCATAAGAGCTGGCAACAAACAGTCCATTGAAAGTCATGCTGTGCACTTTGAGTCTTGAGCCCCCAGTGTGATGGTAACTGCCTCCAAATGTAGACCCAACAAGCTACACCTCCAGGCAGGTGTAGAACCAGAGAGGAAGCTCTCTGTGGATCAAAGCCAAACTCTGGGGACCAAAAAAAAAATTGAAACACAAGGATAGTCTTATCTAGGCTAAGCAACGTATGTCCAAAAGGATGCCAGGCAAGTGAGAACCGTACTGGTCTGTGAGACCAGTTTAAACAAAGAGCTTAAAAGGCCTATGCCTGTGTTCTACTCTGTGATAAACAACACTTTTAGATGACATAACATAAAACAGAAGCAGAAAAGAGAGCAAAAAAAAAAAAAAAAGGATAGAATGACCTGACCCCACCAGAGATGCCGAACAAATGGGAACAAATAACAAAACCGTGGTATCAAACTGAGACTCGATAACCAAAGAACTCAAAGCAAAGGGCAGAATTCAGACCCAGTGCTGACTTACTTACCATGTCAATGCCTATAAGTGGACTCGGTGGGTACTGCACCTGGTTGAAGGCTGGAGTCCTTGATGACAGGCAGTGCAGACAACATCTCAATGGAACCTTCAGGAACACTATGGAAATAAGGACCACGCAAGGAAAACAACCAGAAGTTATTTATTCAGAGCTTGCTATAGTAAGCCACCACTTGTGTTTGGCAGAGACTTAAAGGCAGGGGAGTAGGAAAGCTTTATAGTGAAAAAAAGGGAAGGTTTTCAGAAGTGCTCTGATTGGATCTTGGTGGCATGGAGAAGCTAGAAGCAGGCGCATTTTATGGTTTGTAGAACATATTTGGCTTCCTCTGACTGATCCTAAGTTGGAAGCAGGAGCAAAAATTGGAGAAGCTGGCAGTCACTGACCAAGTCCTGACTGTTCTGGGCCATTTGCTACAGAGTTTTTGGTTTGGCTTCCTGGACTGGCTGCTGCAGAGGTTGTGGGTCGGGCGTCTGTCATCATACATGGACTGCACATTGTCTGTTTGTGTGTTTAGTCTCTCACAGTGGAAGCTGGGCATTGTAGATATTTTTAAAACCTGGCTGATGGACCATGTTTTACTTTTTAGCTATTGAACAATATAGTCAGATAATAATATTTGGTCGTATAACATTTTATGCTTTCTAATACTGACACAATTTCAAATACATTCTTCCCCCACCCCCCTTTTACCCTTACAGCGATCTTGTAATCCTGGGGAGGTTAATTACCTAATGTCATTCATTGGATTGGGGCTAGAGTTAGGAGTCAGTCACAGTATAGCCTGATTTGCAATGTAACACTCAAATTGTCTGGTATAGATATCATCTATAATGGCTTCAAAATAAATATTTTGGGCTCTAGGGGATAAAGGGTCTGTTCCAACTGTTTCTAAATTCATTACTTAAAGTTAGGATAAATGATTGAAGGGTCATAGCTCCCTTCAAATCCCTACAAGGCTGTCATGTGGAAGAAGGATTAAGTTTATTTCTACGGCTCCAGACGGCAGAACTCACACCAGTGAGTGGAAGAGAGGCAGATTTCAATTTAAAATGTGAAATATCTTTCTAATAATGAGACACTTGCCCCCCAAAGAAGGGGTCACCTTGTGAAAGGGCCAGTTCCTCGCTCCTCTTAGTGTTTGAGTAGGACTCCATGATCCTACTCCTCTAGAAAGGGCTTGAACTGGCCAGGCCAGCTAATCTCAAAGGACATCATAAACCTCAAGTTCATGAAACGTTTTAAAATTATATAAAGAGGCATAGACATTTTAAATACAGCAATTTAACATCATTCAAATTCTGGATGAAATTATCATGCTATGTTTCTCAAAAACGATCAGTTCTATTTTAAACTTTACCCCCAGACTCTTCTTTGAATCAGTATTTTTGTCCTCATGCCCATATATTTTCAAAAACATTTTTTAAAAAGTAAAAAAAAAATTAAATTCTAATAAAAGTACTAATAGGAAGTCATCTAATTCAATCGTCCATCTGCATTGTTTTCTGATTGTGCACTTATAACTTTATACCAAATGCATTGCGCTCATTGTTTTTGATGTTTTAATAAATTGTAGTAATTCAATAAGGTTAAAAAGAGAGAGAAACACTTCCCATTGAATGGTAGGGAATGCTAGGATTTTAATCTGTAATTCTTTGAACATGATATTTTTCCTTCTTTGTGGCTTCTTTTTTAAAGTTCCCTCAGGTTGAACTCAATTATATTCTTTTCTAGTTTACAAATAACTTGAAGCTGAAAGCAAAGAGTCCTCCTGACTTGTGACTGATGTTCTGCCAGGACTTCCGAGGGATCCTCTTCTCAACCCACCCTTTACCTGCCTCTTCAACTGTTTAAATTGACTCCCCTAATTTTTTCCTGAAGGGTATCTCCTTTTGATTTGGGGCTGCGGTTTCTCTCCTGAAAAACAATACAGAATCCTGGGGATTCTGCTAAATCTAAGAAGTCATTGCAGAGGTAAAGTAGACAAGAAGTTAGGGCAGAAGTTGTGCCCTCTGCACAAAGCCAGCTGCTCTGGGTCGTCTTTGACAACTTCCGGGACTAGACTTCAGGCGGTGTTCGAAATTGTTTTCTTTACCATATCTATTTGTTTTTTTATGACTGTACATATTTACATACGTACACGTATGGCGAGGGAGAGAGAAAGTGATGACGTGAGGCTCCTTGAGATTAGGAGGTGATAAGAAAATAAAGCAGGTGGCTGGGAAGGGAGAAGGGAGAATCCTGTTAGAGAAGGGAGAATTGAGAGTTAACCGTCATTCAGACGAGCAGGAGGTCTCTGCAGGTAGCAGTCTGTAAATGCGAACTTGTGCACCCTCTTTGGGGACAGGCTCTGTTGCTTTCTATTTCTTCGCTTGCAGCCGCGTGCCTATTTATTTGAAACTGACTGAATTTCCTCTCAATGGCTGGTCAGGTTGATTCTTCAAGACTAGTGGATATTTCTTTTTAATGTCTCCAACGCATTTTTTTTCTTTCTTTCTTTTTTGAGGTTAAGGGGGAAGAGATGGTTGAAATTCTGGCTGGGTAAGCTGGGGAATTCTCAGAAATGAGAAAGAGGGAAGGAAACGGACTTAGAAGCTGGCAAGCAAAGCAGCAGCCCCCGGTTCCCCTATCTTCCGCACCCCCTACCTCCGCCCCGTGACCTTCCGTGGAGACCCCAGGAGGCTGCATCAATATTTGATCAGCCTTTCGCCAGCGCGTTGCCAGCACTCGTCGGCAGGGCTTGCCGGGCATCGCCTGCGCTGCGCTGCAGCCGGCGCCGGGGCCCGCAAGGGGCTTTGGAAGGACCGGCTCTTCGCTCGCCCGCTCCCCTGGGGCGCGGCGCCCACCATGCGGGGCTGCACGCTGCTCGGCACGCTGCTCTGCGCGCTGTCCTGGCTTCTGCCGCCGGCGGCACCCAGGCTCCCCGCGCAACCCTTAGCGCGGCGCCACGACTCCCGCGACCCCGTCAGGGGCGCTGAGTTCGATCGCATCTACAACGGGGTGGTGAGCCTCAGCACCGAGAACATCTACTCCTTCAACTACACTAGCCAGCCCGGCCAGGTAAGACACTCGCTCCCTTCGCTCCCAGGAACTTGCCAGACCTCAGAGCCCCGTCGCTGCTCTGGGTCCCTGGGGAATCGACCTCGGGAGACCACAGGGACCAAGGGACCCTCGTTCCCTTTCTCCTTCAAAGCAATCACTGACTTGCCCAAGCTGCCGTATCCTCCCCTACCGGCCTCGGGGACACCTTCGCCTCCTCTCGCGCCTTCCCGGCCTGGTCTCTAGCATCTCTGGGCTTTGCAGGGGCGCTGGTTCCCCGCACCGTCTGCGGGTCCTGGCCCCCTGCTGGGCCCTTCTCTAGGGAGGTCACGATTTCTAAGGCTGAGGAGGGAAAGGACCGCATCTCTGTTCCTAATCCCCTGCGGGGAAGGAACCTCATCTTTTTTGGATGATTCTGCCAGACTTCTATCTCATAGCACATGGGGAGGGAGAGCTGCTCAGAATCTAAAATGGGAATGTGTGAGAACAGACCAAGCTGCAGAACCTCTGTGTGTTCAAGAGTCACTGCCTGCGTTTCTGTACCGTTGTCACACGTTTGTGCTTCAGAGAAGCCAGAAGACCCAGCCAAAGATATTGGAACTGCAGCCATCAGCCGATTTATCGAGCTTTTGATTTTATACAAGGATGGATAATTGAGTGAAAGTTCTAGACCTGTTTCTGACAAAAATTGAGGTGAGACAAGGGAAGGAAAGGACTATTCCAGCAACTACTCCTTTGACACATATACTCTGATTGTATAATGTAAGAAAATGCATACAGTTAGCTTTTCCCCTCTAATAGGAGGCACAGAGAAAAGAGAAAACTCCCCAGTGCACCTGCCTCTAGATCTTCTTCCCAGGAATGTATGTGAATGAGTGTGTATATATGTGTATACATATGTATGAATGTATATGTATCCCTTACTATGCCAGCATTCCCTACTCATTGGGGAAATTCCAGAACCAGATGATTGGGATACCATGATATGCCTCCCTAACTCTCACTTAGGATCAAAACTCAGAAACCTGGTAGCTTGGGGGTAGTATTTAGCCAAGAGGGACCAGTGTGCCCATCACCACTCCCAGACATTTCCTAAGTGTGTGTACTGAGCAAGTGTACCATCTCCAGTCTGGCACCAGATCCTAAGCTTGGTCTTCACCATGGACCATGTCACCATATTCTTACCCTGTCCTGTCCCTCGCTGACCTTTAGGTTGTACTCCTGAAGTAAGCAGAGTGGCTGTGTGCAGACCCATTCCACTGTAGACAAGTCGGGGGGGGGGGTGTCAGTTTTTACTCCCCACATTCCTTGTAACCCACCTTTTCCAGTTCTGTGTGCTGTATGGACCAGCTGAAATTGCACCTGAAGTGTGTTCCCAGCCCTGTTATTGGCTCAGAATAAATAAATGTCTGAAAAACCCCATGATCTCTGGGGTGTACTGCCAGTTTCCCCCTAAATCATCGGTGAGGAAACTCAAATGATGTGTGCAAAGTAAGACCCTACATCAGGCTTTAGTATATCTTACACTGCTGCTTAGAGATACAGTGACTGCTTTTTTACTGTTCTTTGGACCTTTTTGGCTGCAGTATTCAGTGAGTTCCTCTACCTCAGCACACGTTGCACTGTTTGCAGTTAGGGTCACCTACTTGACTTTCCCAGAAAACCGTGAGATATTGAGGATGGGGGCAGAGTCATGTCCATCTCTATACCCTAGTACCTAGCACAGTGCTTGACACATAACAGGTTTACTAATGTTTTTGAAAAAATGAATAAATAGTTGAAAAAAGAGTTAAGGATTCTTTAAGCTAAACCTAAATAAAATATACCTTTTAGTAGGTTGAATGTGAGATCATTTCAGATAAAAACAAAATTTTAAAAAATTGTTCTGGGATTATGCTCTTTCCATTTTGCCTGTATGTATGTTAAAATGCCCTTTATTTTATGAAACAATGGTGATAATTAGTTTTTAAAATATCTTTGCATAATACAATAAAAAGCTGACAGTCCCTAAATTTTACTAGTCTGAGAAATATAGTTGGAAACCTTAGGACTAGCAGAAAACTCAAGTGCTTTAATTATTTTAATGCCAGTATGCAATAATATGAACCAGATGTCCTCAAATCTTACAGCCTTCTGAAACTTCTCTTTAATGTGCAAATAAGACAGTGGAATCCTCAATCAATTTACTTTGGAAAATTGCCCTTCTCTTCCTCCAGTCCTGTATTCCAGTTGCTTTCTCCAGAAATGGCATCGTTCTGACCTACCCATCCAAACCATTATTCTGTTTCTCTTGATGGCCTCCTCTCTTCTTGGTCCCTTTTGCCTCATGTTGGAGACCAGCGCCCCCTCCTTCTAATACCATGAACACAATCCTGTTGGATATAGCAGAATTTTACTGAAGGTTTGGAGTAACATAAGGAAATTGCAGAACAGCACAGAGTAGGTGACAGATTAAACCAGAAATCTAAGCAACACTGTCATAACAATTTACCAGCTATTCCTCCACCAGGAGAAATATCAGGATGGTGGCACTATTTTTCAGGCCCTGGCTTGTCACCATCTTCTTGGCCACCCCTCACCCCAAATGCTGGCCTCTCAGTCTCTAAATTTTTGATATTCTCTCACGTCAAGCAATTTTGCCTCCATGACCAACCCCAAACTCACTAAAGAACTCTGCTAAATAAAGAGCTATGAGCCCAAGAGCAGAATCTTTTTCCTTTAACCTGAGCAAGGTCTTGGTCAGGGCTCTCTCCCCTGCACATGTCATTTCCCATCTACCTGTCTTCAGTGCAACTAAGAATTTGGTTTAGACATAGGTGTATTCTTAATTGGAAAACTGAAAAATATGGAATGAAATACAAATAACAGTGTTTATGTTGGCACTAATGGACATGTAGCACATGAAATCATTAAATTCACACTACAGCGCATTATAAAAAGAAGACTTTCCTGAACTCTTTTTCAAATGCTTCCCATTTCTTTTCCAATGAACATAAATTTTATTTCCTAATTTTCACGTAGCATCTAGCTCTCCAGAGAGCAGCTCTCCAGAAATCTTGACTTCACACAAGTTTTTCTCAATTTAATTAAGTACACTGAGGTATTTATCTTTTAATGACATATAGTTGTCTATGCCTAAGGAACAAATCTTGGCTTTATTAATATCAACCACATCTAGAATCAGTTATACCAGCCTGTCAGATCCAGACTGAAAAAGCCTATCCAATTCTCATGAACAGGACATTCCAGGGGTAACTTCTAGCTGTAAACATTACTACTTAGAAGAATTAAAAATGTTAATGCAATAGCCTCAGTTCTCTCCAAGTCGTATGTACTCTCCCCGTTTTCTTTACAAAATGAGGCAGAGAAACCTCCTCTGCTGTCCTCCCACATCTCCTTACTGAACTGGACTGGTGCTTGTTTGGGAAGAATCATCTCATTAGCACATTACCTGGGTGGTTGGTTACTGTCTCAGTCAGTTCAGCCTGTTAGAGTACCATAGACTGGGTGACTTAGGAAACAAACATTGATTTCTCACAGTTCTGGAGGCTGGGAAGTCCAAGATCAAAGTGTCAGCAGACTTGTATCTGGTGAGAGCTGGTTTCTGGGCTTGTAAACAGCACTTACAGATATGTCCTCATGTGGCCCAGAGAGCAGAGAGAGTAGCCAGCTCTCTCCTGTCTCTTATTATAAGGGCACTAATTTCGAGAGCTCCAACCTCATGATCTAATTAACGTCCAAAGGCCCTACCTCCAAATACTATCACCCTGGGGATTAGGCTTCAACATATGAATTTGGGGATGTGAGGACACAAACATTCAGTCCACAGAGTCACCTCTCACATTTTCCTGTGTGGCTCTGAAGAAAGAGTATTGACATGTCATAAGGGTATTTAGGGGCTGACATTACTCCAGTTATGAGTCTGATTTTATGCAGGGCCCATCTTCTGCCTGCCCTGACCTGATAATCATATGCTAAACTGTACAATGGACCTCTACCTTTGCTACTTGTGCTGAACTTGTTTTTCAATTCCTTTTTGTTTCTTGCTGAGTGCCATGTCTATAAGCTTGCTGTAGTGTTGGGTTTGGTTTTTCAGTTGTTATTTAGTTTTGTGTAGATTTTACTGCTGTGATGGTCCCTTCTGACAGGGTGTTTTAGGTTCTTATACAGTTTATCGAGATTTTCAGCCTTTCTGCCTTTCCCAATTTGGTTTCAATGTGTTACCAGATGTATCTCCTATGTCATTCCTCACTGTTAGCTTGAATCTTAAAGACCAAGGGACTTGAAGATACCGTGAAACCTCTTTGCTGCTAGAAGTGCCAGCATTTCTTTCTTCATTTCAAATAGAAGTAACCACACCCTGTTGATATTATTACACGTTGCCATGCAGCACCCCAGAGTATGTTAGCCAGCTCTTCCTGCGTTGTTTAACGCTGGAGCTGACTGAAGTTCATGTCAACACACCAAGATGGTGCGTTAATGATTTAAAGGCACAACTAATGAGCTATTGGAATTGGGGCCTCACCATCCTTTCTGCTTATTTGCTAAGAAAAATATCAAATACATCATGGGCTGCCAGACAATACAGTCTTTTCTATTTTGCTAAAAAAAAAAATTATAAACATTGATCTTTTTTTTCTTTACTTGGACATTTTGAAAATGGAAACTTTGAGGTTTTCCAGTACATTAGCTGGCTATGCAAACCAAAACAAAACCTAAGGACCTGTATTTTGCTTAAAACCTAAGGTCAGCAATAAGAATAACATTGTATTCTATTAAGTCCTCAGCCTAAGATCCTTCGGTTTTTATATATAAGAATGTGTGTAAAAATTAGATAGAAGCAGTTGCTTTACATGTTAAAAGATAGTGCTCCATTCCTGAAAAGCAAAGCTGAATGTTATATAGCAACTTTAAATTATATAGTAAATGTTATTAATAAAATTAATTTGCTGTAATAATTAATTACTTCAAATTCTTATTCCCCTCATCCCCTCAGTTTGTTTGAAGTGACAGTAATAGCCAAAGAAATTGATTTTACTATTGGGAAGAAGTTATACGCAGATGTTAATTTTGCTACAAGATTCAACAGGGGATTTTTCAGTTAGTTTAACAAGAAGAGTAAAGCTGGCTTGAAGTTGTCTTATATTGAAAAATGTGTCCAGAGAAAGTTGAATATGAGTTTTCTTTCCTGATAAGAAAGCTGTAGGAATCCACTTCCCTGTCACAGCTCCCAAGAAGTGGGAAATTTTCTCTTATTTGGACCACTGAAAAGGTTTTGAGGAGCTAGTTTTCAATCCATAATTTTAAGGAACTTTATTTTGGACCCAGCCTTCTACAGCTCATCCCAAGGATGGCCAGGGGCCTCACTATGTAATTATGAAAGTATTGGTTATTTAAAAGTGAAGATCACCTATGTTTTGGTTAGACTCTTAAGTGTTTGAATAAAATACTTAATTTCCAAAAATGGTGGCAAAATTAAAGTTTATCTAACATCATCAAGTAACATGTTGTCCTGAGCAAAAACATCCTTTGGCTACCTGGGAACTTACACTTGATACTGTGGACATTTAAAAGTGTAGATAAAAGTTCACCTCTCCCTCTGCCTAACCTTGGCTGCAAAAGATTTTCAACTTTGTTTGCTTCCTCACTGTCCCCTATATGTACATATTTTTAACAAAACTTTATTCTTCAAAGCAGTTTTAGGTTTACAGAAAAATTAAGCAGAAAGTGCAGAGTTCCCATATATCCTCTCCCCACCCTCCCCCATTCACACAGTTTCCCCATTATTAATATCTGGCATTAGCGTGGTACACTAATGAACAAATATTGGTGTAATATTGATATTTTATTGGCCTTTATTATTTACTAAAGTCCACAGTTTACATTAGGTTCACTATTGGTGTTGTACGGTTCTATGGGTTTTGAGAAATGCATAGTGTCATATATCCTTCATTATGGTGAGTTATATAGAATAATTTCACTCCCATAAAAATCCCCTGTGCTCTACCTATTCATCCCTTCTTCCTTTCTTTCAAACCCTAGCAACCACTGATTGGTTTTCTTTACTCTCTTTATAGTTTTGTCTTTTCCAGAATGTCACATTGTTGAAATCATACAGCATGTAGCCTTTTCAGACTTGCCTCTTTCCCTTAGCAATATGCTTTCAAGGTTCCTCCATATCTTTTCATGGCTTGATAGCTTATGTCTTCTTAGTACTAAATAATATTACATTGTCTGGATATGCCATAGTTTATTTATCCATTCACCTAAGAAAGACATCATGGTTGCTTCCAATTTTTAGCAATTATGAATAAAGCTGCCGAAAACATTTGGGTGCAGATTTCTGTGTGGACATAAGTTTTCATCTCATTTGGGTTTATACCAAGGAGCTTAATTCCTAGATCATATGGTAAAAGTATGTTTAGTTTTATAAGAAACTGTCAAACTTGTCTTCCACAAGGACTGTACCATTTTGCACTCTCACCAGCAATGCATGAGAGTTCCTGTTGTTCCATACCCTCATCTGCATCTGGCATTGTCAGTGCTTTAGATTTTAGCCATTCTGAGAGGTGTAGAATGATATCTTATTGTTTTTGGTTTTGTTTTTTTTTGCGGTACGCGGGCGTCTCACTGTTGTGGCCTATCCCGTTGCGGAGCACAGGCTCCGGACGCGCAGGCTCAGCGGCCATGGCTCACGGGCCCAGCCGCTCCGCGGCATGTGGGATCTTCCTGGACCGGGGCACGAACCCGCGTCCCCTGCATCGGCAGGCGGACTCTCAACCCCTGCGCCACCAGGGAAGCCCTCCTATTGTTTTAATTTGCAGTTTCCTAATGGCATATACAGTTGAGTATCTTTTTACATGCTTATTTGCCATCTGTATATCTTCTTTGGTGAGGCATCTTTGCAGATCTTTTGCCCATTTTTAAACTGGATTGTTTGTTTCCTCGTCGTTGAATTTTAAGTGCTCTTTGTAGATTTTGGATACCAGTCCTTTATCAGAAACAAGTTTTACAAATATTTTCTCCTTGTCTATGGGCTTGTCTTCTCATTCTCTTAATAGCATTTTTCACAGAGCAGACATTTTTTAATTTAATGAAGTACCACTTATCAATTTTTCCCCATGGATCCTGCCTTTGGTGTTGTATCTAAAAGTTTGCCATAAAATCTAAGGTCACCTAGATTTTCTCCTTATATCATCTTCTGGAAGTTTTATAGTTTTGAATTTCACGTTTAGATTTATGATTCATTTAGGGTTGGTTTTTGTGAAAAGTGTAAGGTCTCTGTCTAGAATTTTTGTTTGGTTTTTGTTTTTGTTTTGCATATGATATCCAGCTGTTCCAGCACCATTTGTTGAAAAGGCCACCCTATATTTTTAGTATTATAGTACTGCGTACGTGTGTATACATTTATAGCCTATCTTGGACTAAGGAGTTTGAAGCAACTCTTTATTGGGGGCTCCTCATTGTTCTTACCATTGTTTCCAACCTTCCCCTCTGTTACCATCATCTCCAATCTCTACCATTCTCTTGTTGCTCCTTTTTTCTATGTATCTTTTGTCTCTCTGCTTCTTCCACCCCTTTTGTCTTTCCAGTCTTCTGTGAACACTGTCAGTCCATCAAGGTTCTTCCTGTTCTCTGGTCGTTTGAAGCTCTGCTACTGGCAAAATATTCTTTCTTCTTCATCTCAGGAGATATGTTTTGTTCCTTCCTTCCTGATTCAGAGCCGGTCTCCCAATTTTTAAGGTTTTGCTATAGAATGTTAATAATACCAACAGTGGAGGATGCAGAGCATACATTATTTGGGCAATCAGTATATATTTGTTTTGACTTCATGTACCATTATTTCCTTTTTTTCATGTCAACAAGATTTTCTTTGTCAAGTCTGCTTAGCTACAGAAGTGTGTCATTGGGCTTGCATTTGTGATGTTTTTTCTATTTTTTCTATCAATAAAAGAAACACAAAATATCCCCGAAGGGCTTCCCTGGTGGCGCAGTGGTTGAGAGTCCGCCTGCCGATGCAGGGGACGCGGGTTCGTGCCCCGGTCCGGGAAGATCCCACGTGCCGCGGAGCGGCTGGGCCCGTGAGCCATGGCCGCTGAGCCTGCGCGTCCGGAGCCTGTGCTCCACAACGGGAGAGGCCACAACAGTGAGAGGCCCACGTACCGCAAAAATAAATATATATATATATATATCCCTGAAAACCATAAGAAAGAGGTAATTGTATTTTAAACTTAAGAGCTGAAAGGACCTTTTAAATTACCCAATCTCCTCTCTCTTAAAAGGAGAGAAAACAGAGCTGGTAAAATAAATTACTTGTCCAAATTATACAACTAGTTTGAAGCAAAGTCAGGAACATAACTCAGGTTCCTGAGGACATTTCCTCAGGATATGTCTACTAAACCTCCCACAAAAGCACATCTGTTATGCTTATCAACAACAATAAAAATTTTAAATACCATAGTCATAATTCCACAGTCAGGTTGTTTGATCATACAGTTTAAGAGCTTTATGTCTGATTCCCTTACAGTTACTGAAAGTTGAAACAAGAGGATTTTCACTTCTGTTTTTCCTCCATGGATCGTCGAGGCATCCATTTGCCTATGTTAAGTCAGGCAAGCAGAGTTGACACTAAGGAAAACGGTGAATGTGACAGATTTCCTTCAGTGTTTCACAGAGCCACAGGCACCCACCACCCTGTGGACCAGCCTTCATCTCTTCTGTGCTTTACTGTCATTAATGCTGGGTTCCTTCTTTGTGCCAGACATAGGGCAGCTTGGAGACCTAAGCAGTTAACCTATATGTTCCTCTAGGGCAGTATTAATCCTGAGAACTGGTATTTCCGGATCCCCACTAAATAGCTATGAAGATAAGCCATAGCAAACAGGAATGACTGACTCTTCCTGTTCCTTTAGATCTAACTGTCCTTCTGTGGACGAACTGACTCACAACTATTTTAATTTGTCTGACTGGGGGTGTATGTTATGCTCCCCCCAAAATTAGCATGTAAATGCTCACAGTTTTATTTTATCCTCTCTAATACTTGCAAAAAAGGAATCCTGTATTCATCCCCTCTCTCTCCCTGCACCGTCTTCACCAGAGTGGAGGAATTATAGGTTTCTAAGGAGAAGGACAATGTTTATCTGGGTAATAAAGGGATAAAAAGTGGGGGATAAGGAAACAGGCAAACAGAATGAAGTCTGGGTGTGCAGAGATGGTTTGGGGAGATCTGCGGACAGTAAGGCTCAAGTTAGCTGTGGGCTATGAATGAAGTAGACAGAGAAGGAAAGAGGGTGTGGGGTCAGGCAAGGTTATTGGCTGCAGGCAAGAGAAATCAACTGGCTAACATAAGGAGAAAAAGAATTTACTAGAAGGATATTGGATAGCACCCAACCTGAGTTCCTAAGCTCACACTGTGGGGACCAAGAGAGAATACACTGCAAGAAATTATAACAACAGTCACGCAGCAGGAATGTGTGGCCAGGATGCTCACCTAGGCACTACCACCTCCTCTGCCATTAGACATGGTCACCCCTGGACCCTGTTGTCATGGTCCCTACTGATGTCACCACTGACAGCGAGTGTTAAACTCTTCCTTCATCTTTGTATCATTTAATCACCGTTGAAAGTACCAAGTGGGAGCATCCAACTCTCCGAGCGTGGGTCCTGTACCTGCCCCCTATGGCATCTACAGGCAGCCTTGCCTCCCACAAAACTCACACAGTGGCGTGGAGGGGAGGAAGTTCCTCTAAAACATGCAAGGCATTTGGATGCTGGGCAGCCCCCAAATCAACCCCACCAAAAGTTTTCATGGGGTGTTCTCTAGCTAGGACATTTGTTGGAAGATAGTTACATGGACCCAGACATAAGTGATCAGGGACCAAAGGGAGCAAATCTGGGCTACTGCAGGCTATCTTTGCCCATTTAAAGAGGAACATCTTACCTGGGCACCAGAGAAGAATTCAAGTCATATATATCATCTCGGCCACAGTGTTTACTCCATGATTAGAAATAGTTGTGTCTCTGAAATATGGCCTTCCCTGAGGCCGCTTCTGCTAGTCTCAGGAAATTATCTTTGAAGATTTTGAAGGGGATGATGTTTGCAGATGATTGGCTTTGTCTTGTTTAGAAAGCAGTTTTCTTTAGGTAATACTTATATCCTGCCAATACTTATTTAAAATTACAAATGGCACCAGTCTGGCAATGAATACCACTACAGAAATAAACAGCTGATAGGGCTTCCCTGGTGGCGCAGGGGTTGAGAGTACGCCTGCCGATGCAGGGGACAGGGGTTCGTGTCCCGGTCCGGGAAGATCCCACATGCCGTGGAGCGGCTGGGCCCATGAGCCATGGCCGCTGAGCCTGCGCGTCCGGAGCCTGTGCTACGCAACGGGAGAGGCCACAACAGTGAGAGGCCCGCGTACAGCTAAAAAAACAGCTGATAAACATCAGATCATAACTCTGACAAGCATCGCAGTTCTGTAGTGCTTTTCCAACTTTAGAGCATTAATTAAGTAGGCCTCAGAATAGCTCTAGAAGAAACATGCCTGCAGTGCAATCACTCAGCACATAAATAAAATCCAGGGAGTAGATCCTTGTGTTCTGCCTCAAACCATAAAATAAATTATTTTTACCTCTTTATAATTTTTTCTCCCTCCCAAAAGAAGGAATATAAGCAGGAAATAGAGAGAAAAAGACAGGAAAGATAAAGAGGAAAAGGGAATCACACACAGAGATGAGCAGACGCAGATACCTAAGAGGTTGGTGAACCAACAGAGGCCCCTGGCTCTCTCCCAGGAGCCAAGGCTGGAGATGCCTCAAGCCAGACGGAGGGCAGTGGGACAGAGGAGCTAATGCAAAGTCTGTGAGAGGCCTGGAGAGACAGAAGATGGTCAGCTCTTGGGGTGAGAGGCGCGTGGCCACCCTCAGTCTAAGAGGCCATGGGTAGGGAATAGGTTGGAGGAGAGCTTTCTTGTGGTGCTTTTTTGCCTCCCTCAGTTTGGCCCAGGTGTACTGCTGCCTGCCCTGCCTCGTCATCATCAGGAGGGAGGAAACAAGCAGTACCCACCCAGGGTGGGCTGGCTCGCGGGATAATACCTGTGGAGGCTGGCGTGGAGAAGGGTAACCACTGTGCCTGCTGACCTGCTGACCCTGAGCTGTCCCTGCTTTCCCACAGGCCCCTTCACAGGGCAGACGCCGGCAGGTTAGGATGGGAGCAGGAACAGTGGGGCTGGGGGGCGGTGGATGAGGGGCGGGAAGGTAGAAGTAAAATTAGATGGGCGGGGAATGGACCCCTGGAGGGGGGTGAAAAGGGGCATGGTCAACTCAGAGGCTCTCCACCCTTCCAGTCCCTCCTTCTTCCCTGAACTCCCCTCACATTTAGCTCCTCCCCTCGGGAGTTCACTCTACGACCCTAGGTAGCTGATAGCCCAGGGAATCAGAGCTCATGGGAGAAAATCACAACAGATCTACAGATGGAAGTTACGTGAGAAATGTCAAACTGAATGACCTTTACCAGATGTAGTAGAGTTAAGGAATAGGAAGAATAAGACTTCATGACAAGCAAAGTGAACATCCTGGAAGAGATGTGGATAGGAGGACGTTGTTCAGATGAAACAGGTTGCAGCTATAAAGATGAAAGATGAAGCAACTGGGAAATCCCAGATTTAAAAAATAATACTGTTTACATAAAGACCTCGGCAATGGGTTGGACGTTAGAATGAATAACGGATTAGAGAACTGGAGGATCGTGTTGAGGGTCTACCTAAAGAGATGTAGGATATAAAGAGAAAAATTAAGAAATTGGGAGCACAGACCCAATTATGACATCAACATAATAGGGGTCCCACAGGAAGAAAACAAATGGAGAGAAAGGAATATCTGTAGAAATAATGCTGAAGAATTAAGAACAGCCATTTCCCTGGCATCCTGGGGTGTTTTTTTAGGACTTGTTGAAAGCTACAACCTTAGCTGGGCTACCTCCGCTCATATGAAAACAGAAACTGTAGTGTATGTACTAAGTGTCAAATACATGCTTGACTCCAAATAATGTCACAGATAAAATCCTCAAAGAGAAACAAATACATGGAACAATTAGCAAATATTACAAAACATGAAAATATGATGTAATTGAGCACTAAATTGGGTAGTAACAGTCCTTAAGTTTTATGATATTAAATGGCTAGATTAGGGTGAGTGAGGGTCTTCAGGACATACCTGATTTGACCTCAGTTCTTGTGAAAAAAATATCACAGCATTTCCCAAAGTGCGTTCTATAGAACATTTATTCTGGAGGATAGTCTTGGTGTGGCATGTGAAAAGGATTCCAAATGTAGTGGAATTTGGCCATGTTTTAACTGCCCAGTATCTGAACCCCATTCCTATATGTTTTGGGGAAATTCCTCATTTCATGAGTCTCTGCTGGAGACAGAGCTCCTTCCACTAGGGAAGCAGAACAGCGGGCATCTGCTATCTTGAACACACCCCTCCCAACCCCACCAAGCTCAGGCTCGGGTCTGTGGCCTCGGCGCTACCAATCAGATCTGTTTCCCCAGACTTTGAGTTGGGAGCCAGTGACGCAGGAAAGCAGCTGTTCAGCGGCAACAGAGGCAGCACTGGGCGTCCAGGGATGGCCATAGCAATGGAGTGGTAGCACTTAAGACCTTCCAAAGGCTGTCTATTTTCCTTAGAGTAAAGCCCCAACCTCTCTAACATGACTTTAAGACTCTTCAGGACTATCATGGCCTTTCAGGCACCTCAGGCTTCAGCCAAACTGATTTTCCCTTAATTCTTCAAACTCGCTTCTTGCCTTCTCTCTCTCTCTTTTCCTCTTTCCCTCCTTCCTCTCTTTCCTTCCTTATGTCTGCTACACAGTTCCCTTTGTTTGGACATTTCTCTTGCTCTGCCCACATTTTTCTGGTTAATCCCTACTCATCCTTTAGGAAGATATTCCCTGGAAAGTCTGTGCCATGCACTTCCACAGCAACTTGAATATTAATGCACTTGCTTGTTGAATTGGCATTCCATGTGTAAACCTGTGATCTCAGTGAGGACAAAAGACTATGTCTACACTGCTTAGTAATGTATCTCCCATGCCCAGAACAATGCCTGGCACAGGGTGGGGGGTCAAATATTTATAGAATGAACAAAGTTCATCCTAAAGTAGCTAGAATCTAGACCGTGTATTGTTCTATATTCCTGGCCTGCCAATCATTAACCTCTCTTCACTGTTTTCCCATGTTTTTATTGGAATTGAAATGTTTAAAATAAAATTTAAATCATAAGCCAAAAGAGGAAAGAGTATATAAATGTATTTCTGTCCAGATTATTGTTGGCATAATGAAATTGGTGAGATGAGGTCTGTAAAGCATGCTTCTTAGGAAAGTACTCTGAATTGTATTCATTTTGTAATGCTGAGAATCTAAAAGAATAGGGAAGAAACAGCTCCCAAGGGGTAAACTGCTCTTTTCGATGAGATGAATGAGCTGTTCCAGGAAAGCTGGAAGCCAAGCTGTGAAAGGAAATTCATATCCTATGTGAGATGGACAGAACCCTCTCTTCTGCCCGGGGGCAGGTGGGCTTATAAATGTGTCTCCACACGTGGAAAAAAGACAGTCAATAACTGATTGATTGGTGAACGCGTGGGAGTGGAAAAGCACTGCCCCAACCCAGAGCCCGGATGGGACAGCTCTGCCTTCTGCTCTGCCTGGTGCTCGGCAGGTCACAAAACACAGGTCACCCATAGTCTAGGGAGGTGGATAGTTTGGGTGTTACTGTTCCCATTCTACAGTTGAGGAAACTGAGAATGTCCAAAGTCACCCAGATAGTAGATGTAGTGCCAGAAATAAAATCCAGTTGTATGTATCTTTCTGCCTTATTGCATAAGTTTACAGAAGATGGTTTTCCAAGGCTACATCAGGCAGAGGGAATTTTAAACAGTCTCATCAATAACTACAGGAATTACTTTAAAGCTTATCTTTAAAAAAAAAAGTATAACCTGTGATTAAAGCAGCTCAGTTCCCTGCAGTGGTTATAAAACTTGTGGGATGAAATGCTTCATTTACTAGGACTTTCCAGCCTCTAATAAGAAAAGGATTCAGAACTGCAAGGTCACTTCACTCCGGGGAAGCTGTTTTCATACAACAGTCACATAATGGACTCTCCCAGCAAGCCTTCCTTCATTCAGCATGAAGGTTCTTGGCAGGTGGGTACAAGTTGGAGATAAGCTGCTGGTCAGGGAAAGGTACAGATCTGTACCTGAATGGCTTCATTCCTTAAAAATTCTACAGATCTAATGTTATAGGTTGATTTATGTCCCCAGCTCCAAAATATATGTTGAACCTCTAACCCCTGGGACCTGTAAATATGACCTTATTTGGAAGTAGGATCTTTGCAGATGTAATCAGATTAAGATGAGGTTATTAAGGTGGGCCCTAATCCAATGTGACTGAAATTCTTATAAGAATAGGGAAATTTGGACACAGACATGCACAGAGAATAGGACAGAATGTGAAACAGACACACAGAGAGAATACCGTGATGACAGAGGCATGAGCTGCAGTGATGCAGCTGCAAACCAAGGAAGCTCAAGGATTGACCATCACCACCAGAAGCGGCAAGAAAGGATTCTACCCAGAGTCTCAGAGGCAGCGTGGCCTGGCTGATATTTTCATTTCAGACTTCTAGTCTCTGGAACTGTGAGAGAATACATTTCTGTTGTCTTAAGAACCCAGTTTGTGACACTTTCTTACGGCAGCCCTAGGAAACTCACACACCTAACAACACGGAATCTAGGCTGGCACATTACTGTCCAGTGCAGTACTAGATTCATCTTCATATTTCCTTTCCAGGGAAGAGCAATGGAGAAATGAGTCATGTTAATCAGACCAAAGATGATGTAAAGTTTTCCAGCTGGCTGCACGTGCGCAAGGTGGGTGGGGAGGTGGGCAGGCTATAATCGGTGAAGTTAGTACAAGCAGGTCAAGCACTAGTAAGGACAGACTATATGAGAGTATGTTTTGGAGACTGTTTGCCACTTCCTTGAATAGCAAAGAACCTGTACAAGGAATCTCCTGGCAGTCCAGTGGTTAGGACTCGGCACTTTCACTGCCGTGGCCCAGGTTCAATCCCTGGTCGGGGAACTAAGGCCCTGCAAGCCACGTGGCCAAAAACAAAAACAAAGAACCTGTATAAAATGTATAAAATGAGGGTTGTTGCTCAGAAGTGGGCAAACACAAACGCCAGCACATCACGGCTTCTTGATGATGATGATGATGGTGAAATATTTCAGACACATAGACAAGTATAGAAAATAATATAACACCAGTGTACCCACAACTCAGCTTACGAAACAAGAAGACGATTATAATTCCCTACTTACCTCCACCCATCCTCTTTCTTCATCCCCCAAAGTAACCATTTTCGGGAGACAGTCCTTCATAGGTCTCTGGATTTCTGCACATCTTACAGGAAGGCAATGACTGAAATTTTTCTACATAGTTCTTTCAAGGACATTTGTATAGTGAACACCTCAGAAAATAGAGATGGTGTCCCGCTCTGGGGAAAGTTCAGGCAGGCTTTCTGCCCATGTTGTGACCAGACTAATAATGTACTTGCTTCTAACCCAGGAGTCTGGGTCTTCTATCAATATCTAAGAAACTGTGGCAACTGGGGTTAAGTCTGAGATCCTTCCAAGTTTTTGAAAACAATTGTCTTGAATTTGGTGTGTATTAATTCCATGTATATATATTTTACTAAAGATAGATAGATATTATTTTACTAAAGATAGATAGATAGACAGATATTATTGTTTTGCTTGTTTACAAAGTTTATGTAAATAGGATCATACAACCTGCTCTTTCTCTTAATTTATCTTCTTCAGAGTTATCCACCCTGATCCATAGTCTACTTCATTTCATTTCATTCTTATTCATGACTTTGTGTAAACTTAGGAGTGGAAATGCTGGGATGTAATGTGAAGTCGCCTTCAGCTTTAGTAGATATTGCCAGCTTGTTCTCTGAAATGGTTGTACCGAATAACATTCTCGTAAGCAATATGCAAGAGTTCCTATTTCTGTCCATCCTTGTAAATGTGGTATTGTCATACTTTTGAGTCTTTACCTTCTGATGACTGTAAAATATTCTCATCCTTTCACATGTTCTTTGGTCATTCTTCTCTTCAGTTGCTGTTTACATCCTTTACCCATTTTTCTATTGGGTTATTGTGTTTTTCTATGAGTTTTTAGGATTCTTCATACATTCACAATACTGATATTTTGTCTGTTATATATGTACAAATAACATCTCCTATACTCTCCCTTCATTTATGGTGTTTATATACCTTCTTGATGTCACAGTAGAAGTCTACATCCACAATGGTGTTCAGTGGAGTCAGGGATTCAAAATGGTGATGACAGCATGATCTGACCAAGCATTGTGTGGAGACTGGGCTGCAAGAAGCTTGGGTTCTAGTAATGATACTTCCATAGCTGAGCATCCTTGGGGAAGTCATATCACCTCTACGTCTGGGGCTCCTCCTCTGTAAATGGAACCTTTGGACTAGATGATCTCCCTGAGTACCTTCCCAGATGCAAGGTTCTCTAATGCCATGAGTCAAGGTCATGTGCGCCAGGCAGGCAACAGCAGGACCTATGTGAACAATCCCAACTTCTCTATAACTTGGGAAGTAACCGACTAGCTTCTGTGTTTTTTACTCTGACTCTTCCACATGGGTAGCCACTTTGTCCTCTGGGGGCCCACAGCACCTGCTCACATTGCTACTATAGTATCATCACATTATGCTTTTGATGATAACACCATCTGTCTCTCTGACTAGATGATGAGCTACTCAAGGACAGGGTTCCCTTTAGTATATCCTTAGCACCTCCCATAGCTTCTGACTCAGTGACTGTTTGAAGAATGATGGAGGGAGCATGACAGGGTAGGAAAGAGGGAAGGAAGGAAGGGAGAGAAGAAGGAAGGACAGACAGAAAGACCAAACACCCCCAAAATACACACCCAGTGAACATAACAGGTTATTAAAACAGTTACCAAATAACATTTGTATGTAAAAAAAAATCATTTTCTAACGTTTGTAACATGAGGAAAAGGAACCATTAGCAAATACTACGGTAGCTATTTTACAAGTGGAATCAGTTTTTCAAGATCACACCAGAAAACAATGGTGCGCCTAATATGGAAACCAGTAATCTCTGATTCTTAATCTGATATTCCAATAAAGCCTACAGTCTCATTGTTTTAGCAAAACCAAACTAGATTTTGAATTAAACTCATTTTCACCCTTTCTGCAACAGAACTCTATTATTTGTAATTTTGAACTTTTCCCTACTGACATGTTCTAAAAGATTAAAAAGGGGCTCTCTAAGCTTTAAGACCTTTTGTAATTGTGATCTATATAATATCAGAGTTGGGAGTACTTAAATAATTCTTCCCTCATAGTTATAATGCAATTCCCTGCTTGTAGTAACATAGGAAGAGAACAAGATATATGTAATAAATGTGCTCTTTTTGTCATGACAACAGGAAGAAGCAACAGGAGGGAAAATCTTGGCTCTTAAGAGTAGTCTGGGGAGATTGGGATTGACATATATACACTAATAGGTATAAAATAGATAACTAATAAAACCTGCTGTATAGGGGCTTCCCTGGTGGCGCAGTGGTTGGGAGTCTGCCTGCCAATCCAGGGGACACAGGTTCGGGCCCTGGCCTGGGAGGATCCCACATGCCGTGGAGCGGCTGAGCCCGTGCGCCACAACTACTGAGCCTGCGCTCTGGAGCCCGTGAGCCACAACTACTGAGCCCATGTGCAGCAATGACGACGCAATACAACCAAAAATAAAACCAACCAAACAAATAAATAAATTTAAAAAAAAAAAAAAAAAACCTGCTGTATAAAAAAAATAAATTAAATTAAATTAAAAAAGAAACAGTAGTCTGTTACAAGGTATCAGGGTCCATTATGTATTGTCAATACCTTCATTTAGTTTTGGCTTTACATGGCTTACTTCACTGCTGCAAATGTAATCCAACTTTCCCAGTTGCATATTGGCCTCTGGAAAAGCAAAGCAACATGTGAACAGGGCTTTATATCCTTTCCCGGGGGTGGTACATTATCTGCTCATCTTGAAAAACTGCCCAGTGTTTTCTATTTCCCACTATAATATATTTTTTTTGCAATTTATTATGCCAGTATCTCTGAGTTTTAAAATTATAATTAGTAAGATCATTATTAAATAATAATAATAAAAAAAAACTAAGTGGGTTACAAGAGCCAGACCAGGAATAAAAGAGCGTGGAGATAAAGAGTGGAGTGGAGTGGAGTAACAATCTGCCCTGCTCTGCTCGCAGCAGACCTCCTTCCTGCTGGCCCAGTTTCAGCCCCACCAGACACACTAGCTTCCAGATGTGCTAGTGACATTGGTGATCTCACGGTTGTGCATCTCATAATAATGGGAAGTTGGCAGGCTGCTGACAAGATGGTTTCTTTGGAACAGTACTTTCCAGAGTATGGGCTTCCCAGTACTTCCCAGAGTATGGGCTCCAATCCACATGTATCAGAATCCCCTAGCATGCTGTTAAAAACACATTATTTTAAAGTTCTACTCCTGATCTGCTGAATCAGAAATGATGAGGGTGGGTTTGAGAGATTCAAATGCTAAAAGGCACGCTAAAATTTGAGAATCACTGCCTTAGAGTGACATGTAAAAAAAAAAAAAAAAGGAGGGAAATCCCTTCTGGAACTAAGTACCTAAGAAGGAAGGAGAAGACTGCAGCCTAGGTAACGAAAAGGGAAGCAGCAGACAAGCAAAAGATGAAGCTGGCCTAGTTCACAGCTTTCCTTAGGTTTTTACCTCAGTTCTGACCGCTATAGATTTAAGCCGGACAAAAGTGTGCTCTAAACACATGTGCTGTAAGTTGGTGTTTGTGTTATGAACCTCAAAAGTGAGCCTGCTTCTAAGTTAATTCATTTTGCCAGCACCAGAGATGCCAAAGGTGAAGTCTTCAGCTTTGCAGAAGAGCCAGGCAGGTAAACTAAATGTTAGAATACTGAGAGATCCATGTCCACAATGAGACACCACTTCACACCCACATAATTACAATCTAGAAGACAGACAGTAATAAGTGCTGACAAGGATATGGAGAAATTTGAAACTTTTACATTGCTGGTAATGTAAATTGCTGGAATGTAAAATGATGCACCTCTTTGGAAACATTTTGACGGTTCCTCAAAAAGTTAAACATAAGAGTTACCATGTCACCCAGCAATTCTCCTCCTAGGTATACACTCAAAAGAACTGAAAACACTGTAAAGCACAGGGAACTCTATTCAGTACTCTATAAAGACCCATATGGGAAAAGAATCTAAAAAGAGAAAAGGAGTGGATATATGTATATGAATAACTGATTCACTTTGCTGTACACAACATTGTAAATCAACTATACTCCAATAAAAATTAAAGAAAAAAGAATTGAAAACACATGTTCACACAAGAACTTGTTTACAAATGTTTCATAGCAGCATTATTTGTAATAGCCAAAACGTAGAAACAACCAAAATTTCCATTAACTGAAGATTAAACAAATGTTGTATATTCATTCAATTAGAATATTATTGAGCAATAAACAGAAATGAAGTATTGACACGTGCTACGACATGGAAGAACCTTGAAAACATTATGCTAAGTGAAATAAGCCAGACACAAGAGAGCATATATTACATTATTCCACGTATATGAAATATCCTATGTGAAATAGGCAAATCCATAGAGAATTTAAATTAGTGGTTACCAGGCACTGGGGAAGGAAGGGAATGAGGAGTGACTGGTAATGGGTACAGGGCTTCTTTCTGGGGTGATGAAATTGTTCTGGAATTAGGTAGTGGTAATGGGTGCACAGCTCTGTGAATATACTAAAAACTACTGAACTATACACTTTAAGAGTGAGTTGTGTGGTATGTTATCTATGTCTCAATTTTTAAAAGTGACCAAGAAAAACAGAATAAATTTGACTGCATGAAAAAATGTTTTGTGCTCGTCTGTAGAAAAAGCTAACTTCTATTTTCTTCTACTCACCCAGTACTTCTGACATTAGATTTATGGATCTTCCACACATTAAGCAATTTTATGTGGGTGGGTGTCCTACAATTCAATCCAGTTCTGACACTGTCTACCTGATGTTTGCATCACATCTCATAGGTTCAGACTCAGTCCCACAAGACTGCCTACCTCCCACTTCAGATGCTGATCACAAGTCCAGGCTGTTACCTATGCTCTTACCAAACAGCTATAAATCAGAGGTTCCCAAGTCCCCCTCCTCAGGTTTGATTAATTTGCTAGAGCAGCTCACAGAACTCAGGAATACAGTTTATTTACTAGATGACTATAGTATTGTAGTAGGATATAACTATAAAAGGATATAACTTAGGATGAGCAATATAGAAGAGGTGCATAGGGTAAAGTCCAAAAGTGTTCTGAGCACAGAAGCTTCTATCCCCATGGAGTTGGGTTGCTCCATCCTCCTGGTATATGTATGCATTCACCAACCTGGAAGTTCTCCAAACCTTGTATTTTAGGAATTTTTATGGAGGCTTCATCATTTGGGCATGATCAATTATTAACTCAATTTCCAGCCCCCTCCACTTCCTGGAGGATGGAGGTAGAACTGAAAGTTCCAATCTTCTAATCATGGCTAGGTCTTTTGGGTGACCAGCTGCCATACTGAAGTTATCCAGGAGCCCACCAAGAGTCTCTTCATTAGAACAAAAGAGACTCCTGTCACCCAGAAAATTCCAAAGGATTTAGGAGTTCTGTCAGGAGTCAGGTATAAGACCAAATATTAGAACAAAATATGCCACTAGTGCTCTTATCACTTAGAAAAATACAAGGGTTTTAGGAGCTCTGTTCCAGGGACTGGGGGCAAAGGCCATATATATTTCTATTATTTCACAGTGGTATTAATATGCTGTATAGAGGTAATCAGAGGCCACATGTCCCCCCAAAAGAGGGACACCCACTTATTTGATGGGATGGGGACATATCAGGGAAAACATCCCCAAAAAAGGACTTTAGGGATGAGAAGGATACTGAAAGGCCAATCACTGGGGACAGAGCCCTTTTGAGAAACAGCAAGTAATTGGCCATGTGAGGGATTGGCAGGCAAAGAAACTAGAGAAGAAGGCAATAATCAAGAAAAGCCCAGAGCAATTCAGATCAGTGGAGAAAAGATGGACTTGTTAATAGGTGGTGCTGGGACAACTGGAGAGCCATATTAAAAAAAAAAAGATAAAATTAAAATAATTCTTCATACCATATGTTAGTATTAATCATGAAGGGATAGGGATTTAAGTATTAAACATATGATACTAGAAGTATAAAGTACTAGAAGAAAATACAGGCCTCAGTAACCTGGAGTGGTGAAAACTTTCTTGACTAATTCCAAATCCAAGGAAAAGATGGAGAAATGTATTTACTTGAATCTAGTCAAGCCTCTAGCTGTAACTGCCAGTTTACAGGAAACACAGGGGATAAAGGAACCTCTTCAATGAGACCACAGGGTGCAGTCAGCAAAACCTAGTATGTGGGTGTTTCAGGTTTGTACTGCTGCTTTGTGAGCTGCTTTCTTTCACAAATAAATGCCCAAAGGTGGGGGCGGGGCGGTTACCTTTAGATTAAAAGAGATTCAAAACACATATCCACCAAATGCAATATGTGGATCTTGTTTGTACTCAAAATTTAAAAGCTGAAAAAAGCACAATTTTTTCAACAAATGAAGAAATTCAAACACTGTGTGGATATTGGGTGATTTTAAAGAACTATTATTAATTTTACTGAGTATGATAATGGTAATGTGTTATGTTAGAAAGAAGAGGCCTTGTCCCTTAGAGGTACAGATTGAAATATTTACAGATGAAAAGGTATGATCTTTGGTATTTACTTTACAATAATCCAAAAATGATGTGTGTGGAAAATGGAAGGTGTAAATGAAAGACAATGGTACAATTTTTAATAATTATTAAAGCTGGATGAGTACATGAGCATTCATTATTCTATTCTATATTGTCATAAAAGTACTATTCCCGTTCCTTTGGAGGAAAATCTGGAAGTTCCCAGAGCCACTGAAGGCCTTTTCAGCAGGAGAATACCAAGATGAAAGTGGCATCTGAGGGAGTATAGCCCTGGGGATAAGAAGACTAGATAAGGTGCTGTCAGGGAGGGTCACAGTGATAAAGGACTGGATGAGGATTGTCATTGGTGGGGGAGGGGAGGATCTGGGTGTGAACATTGTGTAGAGCTTGATGACCTACTGATGGAGAACGCTACAGAAGTAGGAATCAAGGATGACTCTGGCTCAGAATAATGGCTGTGAGGTGAGGCCATTCAATAAGCAAGGAAATTCAGAAGAAATGAAAGTTAGGGGCGAAGGAAGTGACAGGTGCCACTTCAGACAGGTTGAGTTTGAGATGCCTGTGGAACATCCAGAGCTTGGGGAAGAGGTCTGCACTAGAGACAGGGTGTTGGCAATGATCAGCTGCAGCATAATTTCCATGGAAACATGTAGAGCACAGGCACAAGAAAACGCTCCCTTTGTGAGCAAGCACTTCCTATCTAATTATAAATTACTCTTGGACGGTTTTAACATTAAAAAACTAAGTGTCTTAATCAAGAATGATATAAGATAACCAAATAGTAATAATCTCTGATTCCCATGCTATTCTGCTGCCTCTCAGTTTCCATTTTGAACATGTCATAGATCTTCAGGGTTTCACTGCAAGCCTTTCTTGCTTCAATTCTTTCCCCTAATAAGGTGTTTTCAAGAGAACACTAGGGCTTAAATTCATTAGGGGAAAAAAAATCTCATACAAAAGACCAACTTTTTCTTACTTTGTTTTTTTTCTATTGCCTACAGTATTATATATATATAAAAAAAAAACTGAAGGGAAACACCAAAACCATCTAGATCCAGGGGCACAATTCAATTTCCTGTCTTTTAAACAGCCATGATAGTGTTCAATCCTTGGGGTGACACATGTATTCAAAAGAAGCCACGGATCTGCTGATATCAAAAAGCATTTAGTGTTGGGGATTGATCTATGCCTTGGAGCAGGGCAAAGAGAAGACTCTTCAGCCCCTATAGTATTTGTTGCTGAGGGAGCATCAGGCCATCTGCTAGACTTTAACACAATGTGGCAATAACATTTTGGTCTGAAGCACAGAATGATTTTCCAAACCAAAATTAAAGTTTGTTGGCAACTGAGGCACTTGTAGGTATTTTTTTTAAGATATTTAGCGTTTATATTCAGATAAGAAGAGAAGCACAACAGCCTCTTTCTTTTTCTGTTTGGGCTTATTCTCCTAATCTTGTGTTGACCGCCCAATTCAAACTCCTCAGCCTGCCATTTGAAGCCTCCATAATTTGGCTTCACCCAAGACAACTTAAATCAAAATTCTGAGGGTTGGACCCAGGCATCAGTTTTTTTTTTAATCTCCCCTGGTGATTTCATTGTGCAATCAGTGTTGAAACTGAGTATGGTTACAATATGAATGAGGAGAAGACAGCTGGGATATTTGGAGTATCTATGGTCAGCAGCAAACGTATGAATTAAAGTTTTTCAGAGCTTCAGATGGCAGCTATGATGTAACATGTCTGTGCGTGTGCGTGTGTGTGTGATTTGCATTTCCTCTCTCTCTGCCCTGGCTCGCAGGTGAACGCCGTGCGGGTGTACGTGAACAGCTCCTCCGAGAACCTCGACTACCCGGTCCTGGTCGTGGTTCGCCAGCAGAAAGAGGTGCTGTCCTGGCAGGTTCCTCTGCTCTTCCAAGGACTGTAAGTGGATCTTTCCCCGACAGCTTCATTACATTTGTTTTCTTTCAATGTGCTAGACCTTAATTGCCCTTTTCCCTAGCGAAAGGAGAAATCAGACATGCAGAATGTTGACATATTATGTATGCTAAATGCAAACAGTCGTCGTGGTGCCTGCATTGACCGTTCAGCTCTGTTCAGTTTCTCTCCTCTTTGAGGTTCTGATAAGCACTCTGTCTAGATTTGTAGCACCCAGAAGAACGTTTAACATTTTAGTTCTACCCAGAATATTCTGTTACTCTTGGTTGGTTAGTGGGTCATCCACCAAGGTCAGGGCTAGGTCCCACCATCAACTTCAATGAGTGACACCTCTCCCCATTCTTCATAATGTTCACCGAGTGTACTTTCTTTATCCCATAATATTTATTGAGCACTCAAATGATAGATGCTGGGGATACAGTGGTGGAAGACAACAGTGAAATTCCCACCTTGTGGAATCTATATTTTTGCTGTATAAGGCGCTAGAGCAGTAACAAGAACAAACCAGAAAGCATGCAGATATGGGCACATAGTACAATGTTAAATCACTTTTGGAGGTTAATACACGTGAGGATTGAAATACTGACTCTAATGCCCTGACTTGGACGCTGGGGCTTTCTTTATGTTCATTTCGCAAAAGCTTGAAGATTGGAAAAATGGAATCAACTGGTTGTTTTATCAGTTTTTAACAGTTTTCCCTTCAAAATCTGATAACTTTCCTGACTGAATTAGGAGGATGATTTGGTAATGAAGACACCTAAGTGAACTGCTCAGCACTCAACAGTCCTCATGTCTGTGTTATAACGTCACACAATGTGTGCCAAACACAGTAGCTCTAAAATTACTATCAGTAGGTCCAGTATGAAATTTTAAATATAAGGACTTGGAAAGAAGTTCAGGGAGAAGTGAAACGAGATGTTCTTTTCCCTGCTTGTTCATTGAGTGTCTTTCTCCTTCTCGCTGGCTTTTCTCTCCGCTGGCTGCTGCAGATACCAGAGGAGCTACAACTACCAGGAAGTGAGCCGCACCTTATGTCCCTCAGAAGCAACCAATGAAACAGGGCCTCTGGAGCAACTGATATTTGTAGATGTCGCATCCATGGCGCCCCTGGGTGCCCAGTACAGACTGCTGGTTACCAAGATCAAGCACTTCCAGCTGCAGTAAGCGGGACTCCTTGCGGCCTTTCTCTGTTCGCTTGTCTGCTCTTCCTGAGCTTGTCTGTGCATGGTCCAGCTTCCTTCCTCCCAGATCAGCACCCCAGGAGGAAATCATCCACTTGGCATATTGTCTTAGCAACTTCTGAACTCTCCTGTACACAGCTGGGCAGCAGGGCCTTAGTCGGTGTAAGGGGGAAGCAGTAGGCGACTGGAGCAGAGCAGAGGGCGGCGCACCTGATAGGTGTATCTGTTCCTGGGCATCTGTGAGGGCCCCCTCCTGTCTGTTGTCCAAGCAAGTGTGACACCCAAGCACTAGTGATGGGTACTTCTGTGTCACTCACCAGTGCCACTCTCCTGAAGGAAGTTTTGGTTTTGTTTTAAGGAAGATCTTCAGCTATTTTTCTTACCCTTATTACTATTCCAGTTTTCTCCTTCTGGTTAGGAATGTATACAGGTTGAAAATAATATGTTATGTGGCTTTGAGTGAAAACTTATGACTGTTTCCTCCTTCTCCTTGCTCTACCATCCTTTGAAACCAAATCAGTCGGGATACAGCATCTCGAATTGTTTAGATTAGACATGGAGTATAATAAATTCAGTGGAGGGTATTGTCTCTAAGGGATCTATTCTCTCCCAGAGGGTAGTCGCATAAAATATTGCATAAATCTGTGTGAAAATGTAAACAGAAAGGCTAAGATTATTCCGTAATAAGGCCAGAAACTTCAGGGAGTTTCCTGCCCTATCCTACTCTAAGTTCAAGGCTTCTCAAGGGTTCAAACCATTCCCTCCCCTCTCAGTGTTTTAAATAAAATTTTTAAAAATATGTCATTAAATCAGTCACATTAAAATTTTACTTTGTACTCATCAAAAGTTATCATTAAGAGAACAAAAAGACAAGCCATAGACTAGAGAATATGTTTCCAACACTAACAAAGGGCTCATATGCAGAATATATAAAGAACCCCTACAAATCAATAAGAAAACACTGGCAAGCTTTTGGCTGCTGTCTGCAGTATCACCCACCCTTCTGTGGCTCTGGCTTCTTCTGGGCAAGAATCTTGGAGCCTATGAGTCTGAGCACTGCTCAGAGTGGGGGCTGGCACTCAGGTGGGTGCAAGGTTCAGATTCCGCTTCAGTGAAATAAATAGATTCTCTGGGGCAAAAATGAGGAGATCTCAGGAACAGAAACGATATTTGAGACTTTGACCTCTCACTAGAACTTTGGGACAGAGATAGAAGATCTCAGAAGGGGAATCAGTGTTTATATTTACCCAATGAAAATAAATGACATATAAATAGACTCAAATATGCCAAGTAAAAGACGAAGAATATCAAATGGGATTTAGAAAAAAAGAAAACTAAATATATGTTGCTTACAAGAGTACAATCTTTAAAAAGAATGTATAAATGTAAATAAAAGGATAGTAAAAGAAATACCATACTGATACTAAACAAAAGAAAGTTGATGTATTATATCACATTATACAAGATATTCCTTAATGCAAGGAACATTATTAGATATAAAGAGACATTCCATATTTCTAAAATAATTATTTACCAGGAAGACAAATTTAAATTCTAAATTTCTGTGTACCTAGTAATATCATTTCAAAATATACAAAGCAAAACTTGCAGAATGGGAAGAAGTGTACAAATTCACAATCTTTGTGGTAACCTTCTCTATAGCTAATAAAATAACAAACCAAAAATTTTAAATGTATGTACAAGGTTCCCCCACTATGTGAAAGTAGAGTGTTCTTGTGAAACCTTTTATAAGCCAAATGATATTAAGCAAAGAAGCAATTACCTTAGGACACATCTTGCTAACAGATGCACAGAATAAACTGAGATAAAGCACAGAGGTTCCCAGACATAATTCACAGCTATGGTGGCTTGATGCTGAGATGTTGAGTGTTGCTCCAGGGAAGGCGGTGGCAGTGCCACTCTCACCGCTCAGGGTGCACACTGCAAAACAAACGCTGAACACTGTTTTCGCTTTTCATCTTTTTTCATAAAAGCAAAAATCTTCAGATTTCTTTCAGTTAGTGTAGTTTTTTTTTTTTTTGGCATCTTTATCGGAGTATAATTGCTATTCAATGGTTTTTGGCTGCATTGGGTCTTTGTTGCTGCACGTGGGCTTTCTCTAGTTGTGGTGAGCAGGGGCTACTCTTTGTTGAGGTGCATGCAGTAGTTGCAGCACGCAGGCTCAGTAGTTGTGGAGCACGGGCTTAGTTGCTCTGCGGCATGTGGGATCTTCCCTGACCAGGGATCAGACCCATGTCTCCTGCATTGGCAGGCGGATTCTTAACCACTGTGCCACCAGGGAAGTCCAAATTCTGTGTATTTTAAAACATCATCATTCTCTTGATTTCTATAGGTTTGTTATGATCATTAAAATAAATTCTTGAATTAAATGCTTGAAAAAAAAAGTAAAAGAACTGAAAATAAAATTCAAAGAAAGAGGAAGTAAGTACTAAAATAAGAGCCCAAAACAATGAAATAGAGAGCAAATTAACAATGGACAAAATCAACCAAACCACAGGTCAACTATTTAAAACGACCAGCATTCTTTTTATAATTGTCTTCTAAAAAATAAAAAAGACAGGCAAGCCCACTGGAAAAAAAATAGGCAAGAGACTTAAATAGACACTTCACCAAAGAAACTATACAAATGGTCCAAAAACATAACCTCATCAGCTGTCAGAAATGCAAATTAAAACCATAATGAGATTCCACTGCACCTACCAAACTGCTATACTTTGAAAAGACTGACAACGCAGTTCCACTCTTAGTTATATACTCAACTCCTAGATACATAATTGTGCTATTCATTCGAGGAATATCACACAACAATAAAAACAAACTATTTTTGTACCTAACAATGTGAATAAATCTCACAAACAAAATGTTGAGCAAAAGAAGCCAGACAAAAGGAATACACACTGTTTGATTCCATTTATATAAAGTTTAAAAACAGGCGAGACTATTCTGTAATGTTAGAAGTTAGGACAGTGGTACCGTCAGGGAGGAAAGGAGAAGTACACGGCTATGTTTACTTAGTGAGAATTCTTTCAGATATATACTCATGTCTTGTTATCTATATGTTTGTTACACTTCAATAAAAAGATTAATTTTTAAAAAATAAGAATATTTTAAAATATATACTACTTTTTGGCAGCTTATTTTTCTGATCAGAATGTTCTGCCCTATTATAAAGCTCTCCTTAAATTTTCTAAGGCAGTTTATCCTGAAGTCTGTAGCCAGTGGAGTTGCTGATATGAATCACATATTTATCTTGGTCCTCTCTACACCCCTTGACGGTGTATACCCATAGATACAGATGGACAGATGGATTAATGAATGGTCAGAAGGATGGTGAAGTAGTTACAGCATTTTTTTTCCAAGTCCCTCCATTAATTTTGGTGTAGAAAAAAGTGATGTGATAATTTCAAGAGCAAAGAGCCAGCCCCCCAAAAAAGGCAGAAAAAGATCAATTATATGAGTCTCTAGGAGGGAGGTTTGAGCATTATAGTATATACATTTTTAAGGTTCTCCAAGTGATTCCAATGTGCAGCAGAGTTGAGAACAGTTACCTTTAAGCAATTTCTAAATGCGGTGCTTGTGTTTAATTGTGTTAATAACCAAATTAATTTGTGATATTAAACAGTATGGGAATTCGTACTCATAATTTGAAGGAGGTGGTAGCACTTTACCCGAACAGAGTGCATTTTGAACTTTGGAGAAGCCCTGCATTTACTAACTGGTCTCTGTGTGTCTGACCTGTCGCTGTCACCTGGTAGTAGCGTACTTGAATTCTAGGGCTGGTATCTGTGAGGCTAATTAGACCCTTTGGAGAACTGAATTCTGTGAAACTGAAGCCATAAGGTCACAACTCTGTCAGAGGGTTATTGAATGATACGCATGTGGTGAAACTGCAAGTCTATTCCCTCATATTGTTTTCTGTTTCCGCCTCTCACAATGTGACCTGACCTCAGCAACCAGACATGCAGAGCATTTCAAAATGCACACAGTTACCAGGGGTTTTATGTGAATAAGATAAACCCGAGAAGAGATGGTAACTAAGATATATGTATCTCTTCCTCCCTGGCTCTGGATTGTCCCACACCAGCCTTGCTGGAAACTCAGAAATCCAGAGGACGATGGTAACAGGCAAGAGCTGAGGACTGTGGGGAGATCTGAACTCAGGTATAGAGAGAAACACTGAAGAACTCAAATTTCCCAACATTGCAGTTTCTGTTGTATGTTTTTCAGTGGCAGACTACAAACGTTTTTTTTTTTTTCTAGAATCATAAATTTTAAGAATAGAAGGAACTTTGGGAATTGAATCCACTCATTTCATTTTTACAGATGAGCAAACTGATGCCCAGAGAGGTTAAGTGATTTGTCCAAACTCACACAGCCAGGAAAGGCCAAAATCAAAATTAGATTCGACTTCTGACTTGCAGTTCTGAGCCGTTCCCACTATACCATGCTATTTTTACTTTCTGTTTAACACCATCCTCCTCATTTTTGTTGCCCTAAATATGTTTCTCAATTCCATGAAGCATTTATTTACTTAAATCCAGCTTAAAAAATTAACTTCTGCCTTAAAGCATTACTCCGTGCCGTCTTAACTCTCCCCCACCTGCCTCCACACATGCACATACACCAGCTTTGCCCCTGCTCCTTTTCCCAGACCCCATTGCCCTGGCGCTCAGTGCTGCAGCGTGTGAAGTTGCAGACAGGGAACAGCAGGAGGCTGCAGGAATAGGCAGGCACCTGCTTCTGGGGTGGGAGGAGCCTGCAAGGGGAATTGGGAATTCTCTGGTGGTCCAGTGAATAGGACTCCATGCTTTCACTGCCGTGGGCCTGGGTTCGATCTCACAAGCCATGTGGCTCGGCCAAAAAAAAAAACAATATCCCCAAGAATGGAAAATGCATGACAGATAGTTTAAAAAGAAAAAGAAAGAAATTTAGACAGTTGTCTATGTTGTGATATTTGTATGGATAATGGATTTGAGGGGGACTCGACTGGATGCAGAGGAATTAGAAGGCTGGTGCCGTGGTCAAGATAAATAATGAAATGAACTGAAGAATTTAGAGGTGAAGTTGACAAAACTTGATTGGATATTCAGGGTAAGGGAAGTGGGAGAGTCTAGGATGACCATCTAACCTGTAGATGGTGGCGCCCCTAAGAGAAAATGAGAATTTTGAGGAGGGAAGGAAAAGATAAGTTCACTTTGGGACATGTTGAACTTGAAGTGCAGTGCCTGGCAGAGTGTTGAACTTATACAGCACGATGCTCAGGAGAGAGGGCTGAGTGACAGAGAGGCCACTGAGTAGAAGCTTCAAGAAGGCTGGTCCCTATGGTGCCTGAGGTGGAGTTACAGGAGGTAAGGGGAGAAACAGGCAGTACCCAATCCTTGATCTTTGAGATATTTTTGCTGCACCAGGCAGTTTAGACTTCATCTTTAAGGTTATGGGAGCCACTAAAAGATTTTAAGCAACAGAATATCATCAACAGGTCTGCTTTTTGAGATAACTTTAGTAGCCGCGTAGAAGATGAACTGGAGAGGAGAGGGTAGAGGCACGTAGACAAATCAAAAGTTTGAACAGAGAAGAATTAAAAAATTATTAGGACCTGAACATATCATGGTAGCAACAAAGTTGTAAGGGAGAAAAAGAGTCAAGTAATACACATGGGGATAATTCACAAATTCAAAAAATACATGTGGCAGAATCAAAAATATAGTCTTACATGAGTACTTGAAGGCTTCAACCCTCCTCTAGCCTTCTAAGTAGGGATCTTGAGCCTTTGTTTTGAGAGAGAGTTTTGAGTGCGATAGCTCAGCTACCGTGCTGTGAAAAGTCATAGATTTTGAGGAAATGGATGAGTAAAGAGGCTTTTAGACCATTTTGCTATATGTCATCCTATGTAATGGCCCTTTGGTATTTTGGGGTAGAGCACAGTGATCTACATTGTTTTTCAGGTTTTTTTTTTTTTTTTTTTTCTTATTGGATGCTATACTGAGCAAAGACAGTGCTTCAGGTGGGAGCAGGTGCATCCAGGTTACATTTACACTAATAGAATCAGTAAGACTTGGTGAGCAGTCAGCTGTGGAAGGGATAAAAAGGGAATTCAAGACAACTCCAACAATGATGTCACAAGTCAGCTGAGGCTTATCGACAGACGTGGCAGGTCAGGGTCAGGGAAACGAGAGTACATTCCATTTTGATCATATGGAGTTTGAGATGCTTGAGGGCCAGTGAGAGTGCAGAAGCCCAGCAGAGAAACACTTTTCTGTGACTGGAGCCCAGGAGATAGCCCTGGGCTGAACATGGAAACTTGTGATTCACTACCATTGTTGTGGTTTTTGTGGCAACTGAATATTTATATATATGGATTTTATGGCAATTATAATATATATAATTATACATATATGAATGAAGATGTATGTGGCTAAGGAAAACGAAGAGATCAAGAACAGGACTGTGGGTCACATTCTCATATAAGGGATGGTCTGAGAAATAGGAGCTCTCAGAAGAAGCTGACTCGTCATAGTCAGATGTGTGGAAGAAAACGCAGGAAAGCAGGGGTCACAAGCCCACGGGAGGAAGTTCTAAGACAGAGGAAGGGGCTGTGAGTGTCAACTGTCACAGACAGGTAAAGAAAATTAAGAACTAAGTCACTGGATTTAGCTACAAGGAGGTGACTGCAACCTCAGGGAGATGGTGGAAAAAGAATCCTGACGGCAGTGGAGAGAGGAAAGCATGAATGAGGGATTGGAGCAGAGCACTCTTTGAAGAGGCTGGTTGTGAAGGAGAAGGATATAGAATGACATCAAAGGAGAGAAATTTGGGGAAAAGAGGGCAATTCTGGGGGGTGCTTTTGTTTGTTATTTATTTTGAAAATGGTTGAGACTAGAGTATATTTATAAACTAAGGAGTAGAAAGGTGGATAAAATTTATAGGAGAGTTGGATTTTTGTAGAAGCAACGTCCCAGAGGAGGGAAGAAAAGACAGGATTTAGCACACGCGTGGAGAGTTTATACTTCAGCCAGAGCCTTGAGGTGGAGGGTTACAGATGATGGAGGGTTGGGGAAAGATTTGGGATAAGCAAAGGCAGCTCATGACAGATGGCAGTAAGGAGATAACAGGAAATGATACTCTGAAGTCCATAGTCCAAGTGAATAACCAGTGTGATTTCCTTCGACAAAGTGAGGGTTTTCAACGCTCACTGTGACTTAGTTTTTGTCTCTGCCTGTCTTTCCACTTACCCTTTCTTCCCATCCCCCCTTCCTTTTCCTTCTGTTTTATTACTCTCCTGTAGATACTTCTCCCCCTTCTCTCTCCCTTCCCCATGGGCCCTTTTCTCCCTCTTCTCCTGTCTCCCTTCCCTGCACACCCATCTCTCTTGACTCCTCTGTTCCTTTTCTCTTTCCCTCTCCCTCAAACTAGCCAAAATGAGGAAACAAAATTCGCTTTTGGGTTTTCTTATTTATTGAATAAACCTTTGTTTCCTGTGTTTAATTTTTTCAAATAAGTCGAAAATTGTGTACTTCCTTCTCTAAAACTAAAGGCGTACGTGTGTCTCAATTAGATTTGTTCTGTTGCTTAATGACACCTGTTAAAATAAACCTTCCCCACCTCCACTGAGGCCCATGGGGAAGGAAACAGAACCTTTCATCTGCAACAGGCACCATGTTTATTTTGCATACACTGTTGACTCCATGAGAAAGAGAAGACTTAACTGTGATAGTCTTAAAGAAAATAAAGTGTTTTCAAAGTTTGTATGTGTTGTACTAGTAAAGCAAACATAAAGAACAAGAAAAAAAAAAACCAGAAAATTCCTATCAATGTCCACACATTCAATGATATAACTGCAATTCAAATGACAGGGGAGAAATGAAACACAAATTGCTGGCCAAAGAAAACTGTTTTCTCCTGGAAATCTTACACTGTCTGTTGCCAGCCAAGAAAATCACTGTCCTCTTTGTTCCCCTGACCTGGAAACAAACAGAACTGAGGGCCCCGTGTTGCCCTGGTAATAGCAGATGACACTCCCCACACGCTGAGAGCCACACACAGCACCGCGGGTCCTGACTCTGGCTGTGGAATCTCAGGAGAACACACACACTGGATTTGACACTGACTTTGGCTTCTCTAGGTGACTTAAGATCACGAGTTACTAACCATATGTCAGCAGAACCAATCCTTGACTCTGATGATGATTTCTATTGAGAGTGAATATATACAAATTGCATCCATTGCTAAACTCTAAGCCTCGTCTGCTGACAGCCTGAATTGTTTGTCATTACCTTTAGAAATAGTGCTCAAATTTTATGACTTCTAAACAACACCTCCAATTATAAACTCCATGCTTAACTGTCCTGACATGCCCTTTCTAAAGGAATCTTTAATAAAAATTTTAAACTATTTAATTTTTATAAAAGGAAAACTAGGAGTGGAGAGAAAGACTCCTCAGCATTGGGGGATAAAGCTGGGGAAGGACCCCAGAAGAAGTTCAGGTTCAGGTTCCCAGAAGTGCAGGTCACACTGGACAGTTGGGATCATGACACTCCCCAGACGCAGGCATCGAGAGTGCAGTGGGCATGTGTGAGTGATCTTCACAACTAAAAATGAGGCAAGAACCAGAAAGAACAAAAGCCCCAAACAGCCTTTACATGACTACAGAGAAGAGCAAATTTCTCTTTGTTTTCCAGTCTCTTGAACTGTTCACGTATGTTCCTTCCAACAGCGCCCTGCGCTACAGATGTATGCTTCCTACATGCTCCCCACACTGTCTTTTCCTCAGTGCTGGATCATTTCTGTCTTTCACAGAAGAATGAAAATATCTAATAAAATAATTCACAGTGAATTAATAATTGGAGAGAAAATAACTTCATTATATTCTTTTGGTGGTATGTGCATTTTAAGAAGGGTCTTAGAAGGCAATGCCTAACCCCAAGAGGACACAACCTTGGAGGGAAATGTAGACAACTGGGGGTGCTTGAGGGGCAGGAAGAGTATGCTCCTATCCCTAGAGACCCTCCCATGGTGATTATCTATCCACCACATTTTTTAAAAAGTGATCTTTTGCCATGGATACATCAAAATTTGGAAGTGCTATCTGAATTATGCAAATGAACCTCAAACCTTCTTTTCCTCTCCCTTTCAGACCACTTCTGACACCTAAACCCTGTACTTGATTGTAAAATCTTAAGAGAATCCAAAGACAAATGTGTCTATAAAAGTCAACAAAGTACTTACTTGTATAGGTATGACTTCATGGGTTTACGAAGACATAAAATTGATCAGTTCCCCAATTTGATCATTCTTGAGAGGTGAAACCACCAAGTTCCCATGCAGCACACTTTGTCACTTTTATGGGCCCAGAACTCCTTTCTCAAAGGGTAGGGCTTTCCTTGCATCTAGTTTAAGATTTTTTTTTTTTAATAAACAATTTTTGTTTGCTAACTTATGCTTTTCTTTCACTTTTCCCACTTTCCCCTCTCCCCCTTATATTTCTCAGGACAAATGTTGCCTTTCACTTTACTGCCAGTCCCTCTCAACCCCAGGTAAGTGAAGGGCTTCAAGGTTATCATGATTCTTCCTGTTGGTGTTACCCAAAGAAACCATGGTAACAGGTAGAGTTAGCATGTGATGTTGCCCTTGATCTTTCACAACATGAGTTATATTTGTACTTTTGGAATGTTGTTCATGTAACTGGGATTTTAGACACACCTTTAACCTTATCACTTGAATTGGTGTAAAATGGGAGGCATGAAGTATTTGCAGATGTTCCTTGGCTCAACCTTCATTCGTAAAATTGTGGGCCTACTATGTACCAAGTACAGTGATAGATTGTACTAGGTGCCAGGGATAGAAGGATGAAGAAGAGATAGGTGCAACTTCTGCCTTCACGGACCTTATAATCAGGATGGGGGTGGGGAGACAGAGAATGGAAGACCACCGCTAAACAAATACAAAAATAATCAATTGATCTGAAAGTATAATAAAAATGAGACAGATTTTAATTTCTAAGGTGTTATGGGTAAAATTAATTAGTTTCTCCTGTCATTAAGAAAGAACAGGAATGCTGACAAAAATTATTAGAAGAATTAGATATTTGTGCTGTGCTCTCCATTAGGCCATAGTCATAAACAGACTAAATAGATGAAAACAATGATTGACTTAGGCTGCTTTTCTGGTGACACTTCTAGCTACCTTCCTTTCTCCTCTCATAGCTTCTGAAAGAGTGAAGTTTATGCAATAGCAAGTTTAAAACAGATTTATTTAATGTCCTGATATTTATTATAAGTCTTCTGTAGGCTGTAATGCAACTTTGTCAGAAATGGCCTTGGATATACTGTACTAAAACTGGGATTAACATATTATATGGATAATATTGTAAATCTGTTACAACCACTTGTGAGCTGGTGAATATTTAACAACTGGTTCTTAGAGTGAAAGCCCTGTTTTGTAGCATTTGCCCATTTCTGCAGTGTAAATACCTCCACTCTGGCGGATTTCAAGCTGCCAGCGTGACGTCATTGAACACAGAGTTTGGAATTGATGTGTACAATCGGCTCCCCAGACCTGCAAGAGCCAACTCCAGCACACCTTGAAAAGTTAAATTTCCCATCAGTGAAAGCCTCCACAGTGCATATATGCTGCCACCCAGTGACAGAAGAGGACTAAGTCCCACGATCCATTGCCCTCAGAGTATTAGCCACTTAATTCATGAAATATTTGAAAGCACTAGTTACTAGGGGCAATGGGAGATATCTATATAGAAAGGGAGGGGAAAACTTGTACCCCAACTGCAGAAAGAGTACAGTCTAATAGTCCTGTCGAAAGCTATAATAAATATGATAGAAATATCATATTTATTTATTTATAAATATTATTTATTTATCAATTTATTTATAAATATAATATCATTATATTTATTTATAAATAAATATAATAAAATGTGTGAATGTCGTGATGTACTTTGTAGACTGAAAATCAGTGATGATTATATATTATAGCTTCTTTCTATTTTAAAAAAGTATTAAACACTAAAGCCCAAACAATTTGTATATAAATCACAAACTAGAGTAAAATATACTTAAAACAAACTCATGAAACAAAACAGAAATTCTTTGACATCTCTGAAAGTCTTACTTTACTCATAACTGTTCCCATTTCGGCCTATATTTTATATCCTCTTGAACTGTAGGAAAAATTTTCTGTTCCTGTAAGTCCACCCAAACTACTGCACATACTCAGACAACCTGAAGCACCACAGTCTGCCTCTATTCCTGTAGATAGAAGCAGGTTACAGAAACTGGATAGATAATCAGGACACAAGATGGTGATTTTTAGACTAAATTCCAGGCATTGTTTTGGATCCTTGTCACTTGCTTCCTTCTGGTAAAAGTAGATTCTCAAGGCAAGGGGTTTATTTATTTGGGGTTTATGGTAATTTAAAGGTAAAAAACGATTAGTAATACCTTGGTATACAGATAAGCCTTCGGTAGATGTCTACAGCTTGCACAAAACCAACTCCTAGAATATACAGGCATATATGTGATGCTCATTACTGCTAATAGTAACCATAATAATGCTTTTGAGTTACAAAGTATGGTTCCCCTAAGAACCATGAACGCCTCTTGGGAATTCCAGAGTATTCACCTTTGGAAGAGCCCTGTATTATATGTATTTGAATCAAGCTCCAAAATAAAAGCGCAAAAATGGAGTGGCTTCTTGAGAGTGTTGCCATCTGTTACAAGGCATGAACAGACTTCCAAAAAGCAGCGTTAATGACACTCTTTAATCTTGAGATGATTTTTTTCCCCATCAGAAGGCTTTGGATTGTTGAAAAAGTTATATTTTTATTGCTCTGGTTCTCAGAATAAGGTTAATAAAGAGGATGTGGGAATGCAGAATGAAGTTTTAACGGGTTTTGCTTCTCCTTTAAAGTGATAGATTTACTAAAGCCCTAGGATAGGGGTTTGCTTTGTTTGTTTTCCTCAAAATTTTAATCGTATATTTCATGTCAAGCTTTTCAACCAGTTTCTATATTTATAACTACTGGGCAGAAGTCCCCTTTCTTCATTATTAGCAACATGTTTAAGGCTTAGAGTTAATAAATTTTTCCAGTGGATTGATAATCTAAGTAGGTAAATAGTGTAACTTCTGTCTATTATAAATGTTCCCTTATTCTGATGATATTGGAGAAATACTTCTGCCCAAAATTGTGAACATATTTCAGGAGGCTAGATGCAGGGCTTGGTCTTTGAATCTAAATGTCATCTCACTGTATTCCAGCCAGGAAATAGATTCTTTGGCAAGAAAGTCTAGGGGAAGGGTGGGTCTAGTGCTAATTCTTGCCTGTGGGAATGTGGTTAAGATTCTTGAAGAACAGGCTTATCTGCTTTTCAAGGAGGAGCTTCATATTTCAAAATGACCCCACAGAGGCAAACCTTGTCTCCTGTCACATTTCACATATCTCTAATTCAAAGGGTTGGGGGCATCTTCTTAAGTCAAAATTAGAATGAAGTGTAGCAAAGTTTAGTTGAGAAGGAAAAACCATAAAAAATGATACGGCAATATTGTATGAAATGGCTCCTTTCTCTTGTTCACTGCTGTGTTCCTAGTGCCTGAGCCCTGCACAGAGCATTTGCTCAATATGCAAGAGATGAATGGCTGACTGAATTACTGGAGGTTTACTGAGATTTACATCTGAACTTTCTGCTTAATATTTGAGGAAACCACCTTATTCATGGGAAAATAGCTTGAGTTTTTGACCGTAAACATTAACAAATCCTGTCTTTCTTTTTTTTATTCGTAGTATTTTCTATACAAATTTCCTGAAGATGTGGAGTCAGTTATCATTAAAGTTGTGTCTGAAATGGCTTATCCATGCTCTGTTGTCTCAGTCCAGAATATCATGGTGAGTCTTCATAACCTGTCAACCTTCCAATACGGAGTACTATATTGTCCCAGGATAAATGAGAGAGAAGGGTGACCACCATGTCATCCTCATGCTACATATTCCTGACAAAACTGCTAAATAATAAAAACAGTATCTTGTGCACACAAGTGGGCAGTCTGTGCTTGTAGACATTGATCTGGGGAGATAGAGAGCAGTTGACTCCTCACCAAAATAAGCAAAGGAAGGAAGGGAGGGAGGGAGGATTATGACAGAGAACAAGGAAGACCAACTTGTGGGCTGCACAAGAAAAACAGAAACCTGTTTGCTCTACTTTTTAAAATTTTTATTGTGTCATTAGGCCCTTTCTGTTTCATAAGGTGTTAAATAAAAAATGGGAAAGGTGTGATACACTTTAAGATGATCTTTTCAGTTCTCTTTGATATAAAGTGACCTTGACTTCAGAGGACAAGGCACCAAGTTTTAGGAGGACTATTTCATGACTGTTCTGGGGGAAAACTCTTCATGGTTTCTGGCTCAGTAGGGAACCCCTCCCCTGTGATCCAGGTGGCATGTGTGGTGGGTATACTATGACATTAGTGATGCTTTCCTTTTTTATCCCTCATGCATGTTACAGTGCCCAGTGTATGATCTCGACCACAATGTAGAATTTAATGGTGTCTATCAGTCCATGACCAAGAAAGCTGCCATCACACTACAGGTGAGACATCGCTTCTGTGGTTGTTATTGTCAATGACGGTGCACAGTTTATAATCAGATCACCTACTGGACCAGTCAGGTTACCTGCCGGATTTAGAAAAACCTAAGGGATTACCGCTCACTGTGTGCCTTGAATCTCTTTCCTTTCTGATTGATTTTAAAACAAAGATTGCTATACCTGAAATCAAAGCCTTGGTGATAGTAGACAGTGCTACTCTACCAGGTGCTCCGTTCCCCTTGGGGAATCTTGGGAACCTGTGATGCAGTGGGACATGTGTCTGACAGATTGCTTAGAGAAATAAGGGCAAAAGATTCCAATCTACCCAATGGGGGATGCCGGTTTAGGGTAAAGTTTATCTGATCCGTTTAAAACAACTAAACATATTCTACTAAAACAATATTTTTAATCAACTATCTTTCAATTGAAAAAAAACATATTGTAACCAAAACATAACTTCAACTCTGGACAGAATGGACAGGTTCAAAGAAATATGAACCACATTGTGCAGAAGTTTGCCCTTTTGGTATGATAATTAAATTATTATTTCAATGGTAATTTTATAGCAAAAATGTACAGACATCATGTCAGCATATTTTCAAAGAGATTCTGTCCCTGGCTTTAGAGCGGTACTTACTTGGAGTACCTGCAATTTGATCTGTTCTCTAGGTAAGGAGATACTGTTTATTGAATAGCAGGCCATGAATGAGGAGAGGTTAATTATAATTTAGGTATCAGACCAAAAAACTTCTATTAGTCAGGCTTTTATTTTTAATGTCTCAGATTCGATATCTCAAATATCTGCCCTTGTTTTTAGTATTTTTTCTTCCTTAGCACATCAGCATTCTGTGGTCCCAAATTTAAAAAGACAAAAGAATAACCATAGTAGGAAACTCAGATTTTACATCATCTGGACACTAAATTAATGAAGTGCAAATCACATCAGTACATTCCTACTTTCAGTATGTTTGGCAACAAGTTATTACTTCTCTTTTGGGCCCATGATTCAGTACTGGGCCATTTTCTCAGTGGGTTAAACATAATATCAGAAATTTGGGGATAATTAAAAAAATCAGAGTTGTATAAATATACTGGACCTTAAAGATTATCTTGTCAACCATGCTTCATTCATGGATAAGAAACTGGGACACAGAGAAGCCCACTTAGAGAAAGTCAAAGCCAGGACTGTAACCCAGGTCTCCTGACTTGAGTCTTTGCTTCCCTAACGTAAATTGTTTATTTAACCGCTGACCGGTTTATCATTAAATTTTAAAATAATAAAAACTTAATATAGTGAAGCTAAAACTGTCCTAAAAAATAAAGTTTATTCAAGAATTTGATATACAAGTATGAATTATTAAACATAGACTGTTGACATATATTTTATACGGGGTCTACTACAATTCTAAGCACTCAAGTGGGCACCGGACAGATTGAAATCAGAACACTCTATTTACATAATTTCTTGGATATAACAATTATTTTATTATGGATAACCTGGAGTAGATCATGGGAATGTGAGTCCTTTCTAAGGAGCTAGGGAGCAGAGGTGAACTTTACTTTTCTTCTCTTTCCTCTTTCTTTTTGCCCCCACCATTATATGGACTTTCTCCCTTCTCCCTATCTTTATGTCTTGTGCAGAAGAAGGATTTTCCAGGTGAGCAGTTCTATGTGGTGTTTGTGATAAAGCCTGAAGATTATGCCTGTGGAGGATCTTTCTTCATCCAGGGTAAGGAACAGTGAGGAGTATTTGTCTACTTAGAAAAACCTAACAGAATGCAATGGAAAGGAAGCCAAAAGCTCATTTTGGCCCCGTCTGGCCCCTTCCAACCATCTCTAGTTCCCACTAAGTGAGGGTCATCAGCAGTGGCTTGGCAAGGCAGTCTGAGACATACGTGAGTAAAAAATAAAGGGAAGAAAATAATAAATCTCAAGATATTATTGATACTACAAAATGCCATTTAGTGCCTGAATCTTTTCAAAGTCTTGTACTCCCTCAGTTGACCCAGTTGGCCCAGTTCACTCAGTGGGCCCTTTACTCAACAAATATTTACTACCGTGAAGTAATGATCTTATACAGCAGATCGAGGTCCATTTTCATAGATCATTTTGGTAGCGAGCAGTAATGGAGCCAATGTTTATCAGTAGTCATCATTTCCCCAAGGAAAATTCAGACTTCTCAATTCCCATTGCCAAAATTGTACCTTTCAAGACAGTAAGTGAGCAAAGTAGGGCAACTTATCCCAATGGCAGGGGTTATGTCAGCTCTTAGGCATAGTACAAGTGGTTATGGGCAACTACCCACTACCTACCATGGGAAAGGAATAGGCTGTTGATTGAAAACACAGACCCCCCAGCAGCTGATAGGCCATATGTGATCAACACGAAAAGTGTTTACTGTTGAGTGTAACATCGTTCCCTCAGTATTTAGGTGAATTTTCTTCTAATATATTCTTTAATCTCTTAATTACATAGCTCTAGAGTTTTGCCAACATCCAATGTTCTCGGTAAACTATAAGTCCTTTGATGACCATATAAGAAAAAAACAAATTCTCACTGCCTAGAAAAATGCAAACCAACAGTGCAAGAGTGTTCCCCTTTCTCCATACCCTCTCCAGCATTTATTGCTTGTAGATTTTTTGATGATGGCCATCCTGACCAATGTGAGGTGATAGCTCATTGTAGTTTTGATTTGCATTTCTCTAATGATTAATGATGTTGAGCATTCTTTCATGTGTCTGTTGGCAATCTGTATATCTTCTTTGGGGAAATGTCTTTTTAGGTCTTCTGCCCATTTTTGGATTTGGTTGTTTGTTTTTTTGATATTGAGCTGCATGAGCTGCTTGTATATTTTGGAGATTAATCCTTTGTCAGTTGCTTCGTTTGTAAATATTTTCTCCCATTCTGAGTGTTGTCTTTTTGTCTTGTTTATGGTTTCCTTTGCTGTGCAAAAACTTTTAAGTTTCATTAGGTGGGAATGTAAATTGATACAGCCACTATGCAGAACAGTATGGAGGTTCCTTAAAAAACTAAAAATAGAACTACCATACAACCCAGCAATCCCACTACTGGGCATATACCCTGAGAAAACCATAATTCAAAAAGAGACATGTACCACAATGTTCATTGCAGCACTATTTACAATAGCCAGGACATGGAAGCAACCTAAGTGTCCCTCAACAGATGAATGGATAAAGAAGATGCAGCATACATATACAGTGGAATATTACTCAGCCATAAAAAGGAACAAAATTGAGCTATTTGTAGTGAGGTGGATGGACCTAGAGTCTGCCATACAAAGTAAGTCAGAAAGAGAAAAACAAATACCGTATGCTAACATATATACGTGGAATCTAAAAAAAACCAAAACAATGGTCCTGATGAACCTAGGGGCAGGACAGGAATAAAGACACAGACATAGAGAATGGACTTGAGGACATGGGGAGGGGGAAGGGTAAGCTGGGACGAAGTGAGAGAGTAGCATTGACATATATATACTACCAAATGTAAAATAGATAGCTAGTCGGAAGCAGCTCCATAGCACAGGGAGATCAGCTCCATAGCACAGGGAGATCAGCTCGGTGCTTTGTGACCACCTAGAGGGGTGGGATAGGGAGGGTAGAAGGGAGGCGCAAGAGGGAGGAGATATGGGGACATATGTATACGTATAGCTGATTCACTTTGTTATACAGCAGAAACTAACACAACATTGTAAAGCAATTATACTCCAATAAAGATGTTTTAAAAAAAAAGAAAAAGAAAAATGCAAACCAAAAATGTAGTAGCTCTCTATTTTTGCAGCTGTTTTCTTCAGATGTCTGTGGCATATTGAGCCATATGGTATCAGGAGAAGGGTCAAGCCTTCTTCATTCAAGAAAGGAGGCTGCATTCTCATTTGACTCACTTAGTGCTACCAAAATGCACCCAAACAAAGACCAAGTTGAAAGTTTTAACCAAAGAGAGTATTAGACAGTTTGAAGGTTTTCACGTAGTTCTTGCTAAAAGGAAATTCAGCAACCAGAGTTAATTCTGGACAGTTTTTAAACAGCTGTTCAGATCAGAGACCAGGAACATAGTATCTGATCCACTGTGCTTTGTTCTTTTTTACCAGAAAAGGAGAACCAGACCTGGAATCTACAACGTGCAAAGAACCTTAAAGTGACCATTGTTCCTTCCATCAAAGGTCAGTCTTGTTACTGAGATTCAGTGGAGAGATTCCTATGTCAGGAAGGCAGTCATGTCATTCAATGCTAATGTCATCCTTCCAGAGAAACATCGTAAGAAAACTAATGTTTACCTTAGAGATAGAAGAGAGAATCAAAGCATTTTGCTAAATCCTTTGCAGAAAGAAAGGGAAGTCAATTATGAAGTTGTATACAGGAAGTCCCTCCCCAGCTTCCCTGAGGAAGTCATCACTGTGAAAGGCAGCCATTTATGGACGATGTCTGGGTGACCTCCAATAGCTTTGCTGCTTTGAGTGGAATTATCTTAGGATTTAAGAATGAGTGTGATGCAGATGGGCCCATGAAGCTGTCCTGTCCCAAACATGGTCCTCTCTTCTCTTGAGGACATCCTGACCAAGGCTGTTTCTCTTCCCTCAGGATCTGTTTATGTGAAATCCATTCTCCTCAGTTTCCTCATCTTCTTCTCCTTCTACTTGGGATGCCTGTTTGTTGCATTTGTTCATTATATCAGGTATGTCAAGAGTTTCAAGAAATGTCAACCCCCTTCACCTGTCTCTGCTTAGTGATTAGCACATTAGATTTTAGAGCCACATTAACTGGATTCGAATCTACCTTAGCCACAAACTGTGTGATCTTGGGCAAGTTACTTAAACTTTCTGTGCTTAAGTTTCTTCATCTGTAAAATGAGATAATAATTTACCTCATAGACCAGTATAACTGCAGTGTTTACATCAATGTCCTGCACAGAGTAAGTGCTGATAGTGTTAGCTATTTTCATAGTTAATGAAACTTCAACAGAAAGATAGCTTGGGTAATTTTTAGACCAGAAAATACTTAATGTAGATCCTATGGAATGTAAGAAATGAGTTCTACCTAACATGGAGATTTAGAAACAGCTTTAAACATTCCATCAAAAAGTACAATTAATGCCTAAAATAAATATTGAGGTATAATAAGTAGCAGGAGTAATAAATATGCTTTGACACTACATTACCAGGTGCTTTCTTACTGTTGTAGCATCAATTTTACAGTAAAATGTTCCTCGAGAGAAAAAAAGGAGATAATCATGCTGTAATTTGGAAATTTCCCTTCCCAAGAGTTTGGAGCCCCCAGTGAAAAGAGCACCAGTCTTTCCTTGTATCTCAGAGCAGGCCTGAACCTTGAGAATTCCATAGCTTGTCGTGGTCTCTGTAAAACAACTACAAAGGAATGGCAGGAGGTATAACAAACAAATGTTCTCTCTCCTCTTGAGAATGTAAAGAAAACAAAGCCAGGATAGAGTTTTCAGATTAATGGGCAAGATTAGTCTCATCTGGAGAAAAACCTCAAGGCTACCACAATGATACAACTATCTCAGTGATACAGGCCTACCTCTGACTCATAACTCCTTTCTGTGACTTTTATGAAGTTTTGCAATTGAGAAACTGACTTCAAAAACCCACTGGCCACATCTGGGACAATTTGAGAACCAAAACAATTAAGGAGAATAGTGAATTATAAACCATTGAGAAAAATAGAAATTCATGAATCCATATCAGTAAGGGAAGAAAGGAAGGGAGAAAAGGAGGGAGGAAGGAAGGAAGGAAAGAAAGACCAAAATTCTTACAGATATACATTTAATAAACTCAACAAAATTACTAAAATAGATACACATTAGGGACAGGACCCATTAGCAAATACTGACCTAGAAGGGAGGACTCTTGCCTACAGCAGAACACCAAACACTGACTGGTAAATAAGAAGAGGGTGCTGGAATTGGAAAATCATCATTTTGCATAGATCAGGTTAAGAATCATCAATGAATACTAAAACTAGCAGGAAAATCTGATGAGGATCAACATATTTGCATGGCCTTAAGTGTATCCCCACAAATCGCTTAGTAATTGTAAGGGGAAAAGTAGTAACTATACAGTGGAGAAATTAGACTATTGACAGGGTGATAAAAATATGACCAAGGGAAAGTTGGACACTCTGTGTCTCCAGATGTGATGCCCTGAGAAGGAAATAGCATCACTTATGCAGTATTACAGCCAGAAATGCACATTTTTAATATAATCCTGAGGAAAAAATTAGAAACTCAAAATGATGAACATGCTATTAAAATGTATCACGAAAGACAAAAAATAGCTATGGAAATGTTCCAGATTGAGGGAGACTAAATATATGTGACCACTAAGGACAATATTTGATCTCAGACTGGTTCTTTTACTAGAAGAAAAATATGCTATAAAGGACATTATTGGGTCAATTGACAAAACTGTAAAACAGACAGCAGATTAGATAAGATTATCATATCGATGTTAAACGTGCTGAAGTTGACAACTACACTGTGGTTATGGAAGAGAGTATCTTTATTCTTTGGAAATATTTAGGCACAAAAGTTCATGACATATGCAACTTACTTTCAAGTGGTTCAGAAAAAAATTTTTACGTATACATGTATATGAAAACACACATATGCACCCAGAGACAGAATGAGAAAGCAAAGGGGGTAATACGCTAACAATAAGTGAATCTAGGTAATGATACATGAGTATTCTATATTCTATTCTTATTCTTACAGCTTCTCTATAAATGTGAAATTATTTTCAAATAAAAAATTAAAAACAAAATCTCCAGTCTACAGGCAGATATTATACCTGGAAAGTATACATACATTAACTGGTTATCAGCTCATTAATTTATCAGATCATAATCACTAACACTGAACAAGTACTTATTCTTTGCCAGGCACTCTGAGTAGACTATCTCATCTAAAGCCCCACAACAAGTAGTAGTATTAGCATTATTTGACAGTTCAGGAAATTGAGGCATTCAGAGGTTAAGCAGTTTGACCAAGAATTCACTGCCTGGGTTTGAACCCAGGCAGCCTGGCTGCAGAGCCTTAGCTCTTAAGCAGCCCAGACGAGATGGGTCTGGAGTGATCAGGGCATGTGAAGGAGGGCAGTCCTAATCAAGGAAACCAGGTCAAAAACCTGGAACCCCAGCATGAATTTGATTGAAAAGGGGTCCGAAAAGCTGCCAGTTTTGACTCAGATGAGTTACAGCATCATGGGAAAAGAAGTTCATCTTTTCTGCCTCTCTTAGGAAGGCTGTCTCTACCGCTGATGTTCTAGATTTTAGAAAATAGGTTTCACCTCTTTAGTTACCTAGCAGATATAACCAGTGTACAAACAGACAGAAATTAATAGCTGGATATCAATCTCTCTAAAGTTTTTATTCAGCCTGCTGAAGCGAGCACAGTTTTTGAAAGTTGTGGCGTAGGCTCTGTTGAAACCTCTGGCTGCCAGATTACTTTGCTACTGCCAACTGCACAAGCATAGATTCTTTCTAAATATAGGCAAACTGAAAATAGAAATCTGGAGACATAAGAACTACTTGGCATCTAAATAGGGGAATAAACTGAGAGAAAATGCTAATAGAACTCTTCCTTCATTGAACTAAGCAGAAATAACAAAGTTTTCTACAAAACCAAGTGAAGCCAGCCAGTCCTGGAGCAGAATGCCAATTGCTCGTTGAGCCTCCTGTTCTTTATTACTAATACATGTGGGGTTCGCAGTACATGCTATGAGATCAGGATGAAAACAATGATTAGAGACATGGCTCCTGTCCTCAGGGAGCTAAGAATTCAAAGCGTTTTTATGCTATTTTTTGTTTTTTATGCTTTTTTGTTTTTATGTTTTTTTGGCTCAACCCTGAACTCCATTCCCCTCCCCACCCCCAGCTCCAATTCATTCAGCAAGTATTTATGGAGCCCCTGCAATGACACCCCTGGGTCAAGCACTACATACATGTCTCTTTTTTTCTTTAATTATATTATATCTGTATCAATTTATTTTTAAAATTTATTTTTAAAATCTATTTTATTAATTGATTTTTGGCTGCGTTGGGTCTTCGTTGCTGTGCAGGGGCTTTCCCTAGCTGCGGCAGGCAAGGGCTACTCTGTTGCAGTGCACGTGCTTCTCATTGCGGTGGCTTCTCTTGTTGTGGAGCACAGGTTCTAGGCGCGCAGGCTTCAGTAGTTGTGTCTCACGGGCTCTAGAGCGCAGGCTCAGTAGTTGTGGTGCAGGGGCTTGGTTGCTCCACGGCATGTGGGATCTTCCCGGGCCAGGGCTCGACCCCGTGTCCCCTGCATTGGCAGGCAGATTCTTAACCACTGTGCCACCAGGGAAGCCCTGCATACATGTCTCTTATTCCTTCCTCTCAGTCACCCTGCCAGATGTTGAGTTCAAACTACATGATCCTGATTACTCGTTCTTCCCTTGATTCCTGTATTAGTTATCTATTGCCACAATAATGCTGCATAAAAATCAACCATAAGGGCCTCCCTGGTGGCGCAGTGGTTGAGAGTCCGCCTGCCGACGCAGGGGACGTGGGTTCGTGCCCCCGTCCGGGAAGATCCCACATGCCGCGGAGCGGCTGGGCCCGTGAGCCATGGCCGCTGAGCCTGCGCGTCCGGAGCTTGTGCTCCGCAACGGGAGAGACCACAACAGTGAGAGACCCGCGTATCACAAAAAGAAAAAATCAACCATAAAAACTCCAAAAAACTCCAACCATAAAAACTCCAATACATATTTACATTTGCTCACAAATCTATGGGTCAGCTGGATGATTCTGCTAATCTGGACTAGGCTCAGAGATCTCAGCTGGGTGTGGTCATAGAGTGAAATCAACTGGCAGGTCAGAGAAGAGCTGGCTTTTCTAGACTGGCCTCAGCTGTACTTTGCCTCTCATCCTCCAGCAGCCTAGCCCTACTGTATCTCCAAAAGAGATGGCAGAAGAATGCAAGGCTTCCTTAAGAGGTAGGTTCAAAAGTGGCATGATATCACTTCCCCCTCTTTCTATTGGCCAAAACAAGTGATAAGGCCAGTCCAGCTGCAAGAGGTAAAGACACAGACTCCACTTTTGATTGAAGGAGCTAGATACAAGATGAGGTACAGCCATTTTTCAATCAATCTAGCATAGGTCTCAATTACTCTTTTTTTGTTTGTTCACTCGATACTGCCTGCCTCACCCTAGCTTTGTAAATCATTTAACTCCTCTAATTAAGAACTTTATCAGCTCCAAAACCTAGGGCAAATGTGGTTAAAGCCTGTTAATACAAACACAGTCCAAACACATCATCTTTTATGAGTTCATGTAATTGCCTGCTAGTTAATATCACTAAAATTGCTTTTTTAAAGGGACTTCTCTAGAGCCTCATTTGCCAGCTAGAACAGTCAGACCCAATTGTAACTGCTCTCCTTAATGATATGCCTTGTTCACTCAACAAATATTTAGTTATCATTTCCTGAGTGCCAGGCCCTGTCTCAAAGGTTAGTGATACAGTGGTGAACAAGACAGTCTAGATCCCTGCTCTAATAGAGCTTACACTGTACAAAGGAAAAACATATAAGCAAGCAAGCAAGCAAGCAATTAATAAAGAAAATAATTTCAGCTAGTGACAGGAGGAGAACAAACATAGTGGTGGGACAGAGAATGATTGGACTGGGGAAGCTACTTTAGATTTGATTTGTTCAGCAGGGAAGACCTCTCAGGACCAAGACCTGAATGGCAAGTAGGAGCCAGTCATGTGAGGATTTGGGGAGAGAGTGGCCCAGGCAGAGAACAAGAGCAAAGGCCCTGAGGCAGGGATGGGTTTGCTGTGTCTAGGAACAAAAGAGGTATGAAGAGAAGTCCTTCCACCAAACATACCAGGATCAGGGGTGTGCAACTTCTAGAGCCCCCATTTGGAAATAAACAAGAACATGTACCAAAGCACAGGCACATGTAGTCCCCAACTTTTCTCCCTTCTCCCCCAACTCCAACTTCATGTCCAAAACGGAGGCTTATTTGGGGGGAAGAGAGCAATTCACATTTTAATTTTTGATAGACACTTACATTTGATACACCCAGTTTTTAAAATAATGACTTTATTAAGACATAACTCATAGACCATAAAATTCACCCCCCTTTAAAAATTCAGTGGTTTTAGTATATTCACAGTTGCACAACCATCACCACTGTCTAATTTTCATCACCTCCAAAAAGAAACCCTGAGTTTATCAAGATTATAGGATACAAGATCAATATACAGAAATCAATTCTATTTCTGTACACTGGCAGTGCACGATTCAAACACGAGATTAAGAAAATAATTCTATTTACAATAGCATCAAAAATAATAATAGAGTACTTAAGAAAAAATTTAAGAAATTAAATATGACTTGTACATTGAAAACTACAAAACATCCTTGAAAGAACTTAAAGAGAACCTAAATATATGAAAAGACATCCTGTGTTCACAGATTGAAAGACTTAATATTATTAAGATGGTATAGTAGACAGAATAATGGCCCCCCAAAATGCTCATGTTCTAATATTCAGAACCTGTGAATATGTTACTTTACATGGCAAAAGAGATTTATAGATGTGATAAAATTATGGAGATTATCCTGGATTATCTGTGTGGGTATAATGTAATCACAAGGGTCCTTATAAGAGGGAGGCAAGAGAGTCAAAGATAGGAGGAGGTGTGACGAGGGAAGCAGAGGTTGGAGTAATACATTTGAAGATGGGGGAAGGGGCCATGACTTAAGGAATGCAGGCCACGTCTAGAAGTTGGAAAAGGCATAGAAATGGATCCTCCCCTGGATTCTCCAGAAGGAATACAGCCCTGCTGATATCTTGATTTTAGCCACATAAGACTCATTTTAGAATTGACATCCAGAACTGAAGATAATAAATTTGTATTGTTCTAAACCACTAAGACTGTGATAATTTGTTACAGCAGCAATATAAACTAAAAGACGTGGTAATACTCCCTTAACTGATTTATAGATTCAACACAATCCCTATGAAAGTCCCAGCTGACTTTCTTCCAAAAATTGATAAACTGATCCTAAAATTCATCTGGAAATGCAAGGGACCCAGAATAGGAAAAAAAATCATGAAAAAAAAAAAAGAACAAAGCTGGAGGCCTTACACTTTCTGATGTCCAAACTAACTACAAAGCGACAATATTCAAAACTCTGGCACTGACATAAGGAAAGACATACAGATCAATGGAACAGAATTGAGAGTTCAGAAATAAACACTTACATTTATGGTCAATTGATTTTTGACAAGGGTGGCAAGACAATTCAGTGGAACAAGGATATTCTTTTCAACAAATGGTGCTGGGACACTTGGGTATCCACATGAAAAAGAATGAAGTTGTTGTACCCCTACCTCACAACATATAAAAATAATTAACTCTAAATAGAACATAGATCTAAATAAAAGAGCCAAATCTATAAAACTCTTAGAAGAAAACATAGGTGTAAATCTTTGTGACCTTAGATTAGGTAATAGTTTCTTAGATATGATAGCAAAAGCACAAGTAAAAAAAGAAAAAAATAGGTAAATTGGACTTCATCAAAATTAAAACTTTTGTGTTTTTAAAGGACATTATCAAGGAAGTGAAAATACAATACACAAAACTGGAGAAAATGTTTGTAAATCATATATCCAGTAAGAGTCTAGTATCCAAACTAGGTAAAGAATTCTTACAACACAAAGATAAAAAGAAAAATATCCCCATTTAAAAATAGGCATTTTTAAAATTGAATAGATGTTTCTCCAAAGAAATATGCAAATGGCCAATAAGCATGTGAAAAGATGTTCAATAACATTAACCATCAGGGAAATGCAAATCAAAACTACAATGAGATATCACTTCATACCCACTAGGATGGCTATAATAAATTTTTTTTAATGAAAATAACGAAAGTTGGCAAGGATGTAGAGAAATTAGAACGTTGTACATTGCTAATAGGAATGTAAAATATTTAGTTCCTGCTGTGGAGCTACAGTAGAAAACAGTTTAGAAAGAAATGTTAAACACAGAGTTACCTCATACTCAGCACTTCCATTCCTAGGTCATACCCAAGAGAATTTAACATATATATCCACACAAAACCTTGTACACAAATATTCATAGCAGTGTTATTCATGATAGCTAAAAAGTGGAAACAATCAAAATGTATATCAAGTGTAAACAAATAAATTAAGCATGGTATATATCCATACGATGGAATATTATTCAGCCATGAAAAGACTGAAGTATTCATTCATGCTACCACATAGGTGAACCTTGAAAGCATTACGCTAAGTGAAAGAAGACAGAGACCACATGCAATACAGTTCCATTTATATGAAATGTCCAGAATAGGCAAATTTATAGAGACAGAGAGTAGATTAGGGATTGCCAAGGGCTGGGAGGAGTAGAGAATGAGCAGTAACTGCTATGGTTTGAGATTTCTCTGGGTGATGATGACAATGTTCTGCAACTAGAAAATAGTGGTGGTTGCACAACTCTGTGAACATATTAAAATGCATTGAATTGTGCACATTAAAGGGTGAAAATAAATGAATATGGAAATAAATTCATGAATTTAATATATGTACGCCTGTATGTGCCTAGGTGTGGAATCGCTGGGTCATATTGTGTCTCTAGGTTTAACTTTTTAAGGAACTGTCAAATGGTTTTTCAAAGTGGCTGCTCCATTTTATAGTCCCACCGGCAATGTATCAGAGTTCCTATTTCTGCACATCCAAAGGCCCATTTTTAGGAGATCCTAGCAGACAAATCCGCAACAAAGTCCATAGGGAGCAAATGGAAAATGCTGACGTTTTTGCGGTCTTAGGAGCATGTGTATGTGCTTGTTTGCAGGTTTCAGAGAAAGTCCATTGATGGAAGCTTTGGTTCCAGTGACGGTAAGAAAAATCCCTGGTTTCAATTCAAACTGATGTCAAGTATGTGGCAACATTCCATTTGGTACTTTTGTGTCTCTGACTTTTGTGATTTCCCAAACCCTCTATTGATTCCTATCCCCCCACAGACACACACAGAGTGGTCTAATCTGCAGTCTTCTTACAGAAAGCAGAGCCAGTGAGAACCAATTTACACACTTGATAATTACTGAGATATGGAGCTCACACTAAGAGCCTTTGTTCGGAGAGTTCCTCATAGTTGTCCACAGCCCATTTGTCAGCAATTCATCTTTTTAAGGAGTTTAATGTTTTCTAGGACATAAACTGTTCATATCTGTCTTATCACAGAGCTGACTTGTGAACAATGGTAGGAATTTATTGTGTCAAATCTAATACAGAGCTTACTTTTCCCAAATTGAGATAGAGGGTTTTTTTTTGTTCAAGGATCTAGAAAACTGAAGTATTTGAGACCAGCAAGTATAAGAGTGTATTATAACTTTGGGAAATCCAGAGTAATTGATTATCCAACCATTGTAATATACCCTTTCTTCCACTCTGAGGATTTGAACAAAGGAATTTAGTTGCTTGATCTTTTTATTAAATCTTTTAAAAAAAATTAAATGTCCTTATTTTTAAAACTTGAGATATAATTGACATATAACATTGTATAAGTTTTGGGTGTACAACACGATTCTATATTTGTATATATTGCAAAGTGCTCACCACTAGAAATCTAATTAACATCTATCACCACACATAGTTATACTTTCTTTTCTTGTGATGAGAACTTTTAAGGTCATTCTTTTAGCAATTTTCAAATATACAATACAGTATTATTAACTCTAGTCACCATGTTGTACATTACATCCCCAGGACTTACTTATATTTTATAACTGGAAGTTTACACCTTTTGTAAGTGTCCTATTTTTGGAAAAGCCTCAATCGGCATGAGTTTCTCAGTGCTCACAAGCTATTTGGCATAGAAGGATCATTTGGAAAAGGAATGATGGAGTGAGACTTGATTTTTAAGTCACATGCAGCAGATTTTTTTTTCTAATTTTTATTGGAGTGTAGTTGTTTTACAACGTTGTGTTCGTTTCTACTGGACAGCAAAGTGAATCAGCCATACATATACATATATCCCCTCTTGTTTTGGATCTCCTTCCTATTTAGGTCACCGCAGAGGACTGAGTAGAGTTCCCTGTGCTATACAGTAGGTATGCCGCAGATGTTTAGTTCTGTGTTTTCTACAGTTAAGTTAGAAAGACACAAAGCGACTCCCTACCCCACCCAGCAGGAGTATCTCTCCCTCTGCTGGAGGTCTGCTTCTCCTGCCTTCCTTTGACTTTTGTCTTCCTTAATGTCAACGTGTCTATTTTTCCAGGCATCCAGGCAATTGGTTTTAATAACATTCAACAGCCAATGTAAAGGAATATAAAAGAACACCTGCTCTAGTATCTTTAAAATGCTAAGTACTACTTTCTATTTTATTCATAAAATGTTAAAATGAAATGTCTTCTCTCTGGATCTCGGCCTTTTCTCTCTGATGCTCTCCAGGTTTTGCTCTTATTTAGGCCTAGTCGAACTTAGAAAGCCCGATTGGTTGGATCCGATAGGTGCTCTGTGAATGGATTCTCTGTTATTTTTATTTTATGAGTGAAGTCATTTTATCACTGCAATGACAATTAAAGGAACTTCGTATTCAGAAGGGTCTCCTGAACACTGAAGCACTGGTAGACAGAGCTGGGACTTGAGCCAAATCACTGTCCAAGATCAAGATGGCTCTGAAAATTAGCTAAGAGCTAGAGGCACCCTTCAGATAACAAGCAGAAATGAATGAGTGAGCAAAAAAATAAATAAAGATGCATCCGTTGGATTCATGTGGCTGCAGGTAACAGCAAAGTTTATCTCAAGCATACCTAAACAATAAAGAGTGTCACCTCTCCCTGGAAGCTGAGCAGAAGGGTGGGCTTCAGGATTCACTGAGTCCAGTGGCTCTGGTCCTTTTTCCTGCCATTCCCTTGACTCTGCTTTGCCCCCAAAGCTGGTAGTGAGATGGGTCCTCACCTGACAATGTCCAGAAGGAAGGACTGTTTCAGAAGCACCTAGCAACTTCTCTCATGTTTCATTGGCCTAGAGAGGATCATATACTTGTTGCTAAACCAGTCACTGCAAAGGAATCTATTTACTTACAGATCAATCAAGCCTGCTTATAGAATTAGGGTGAGGTCATCTTTTTCTAGGACCAGCGTTTCTCAAACTCAACATTATGGACATTACAGCCAGAATCATTCTTTGTTGTTGGGAGCTGCCCTGTACATTATAGGATGTTTAACCACATCCTTCACCTCAACCTACTAGAATTCAGTAATACACTCTCTCCCTGTGACAACTAAAGTTATGCCCAGACATTGTCAAACATCCCCTTGGGAGCAAAATGTTCCCACCACCCCTACCCCCAACCGAGAATCACTGACTTAAAAATATGGGCTTCCAGGCACAGGTGAGGGAGGATACCCAAACAAAATCCCAGCTTAGTTAAGAAGTAGGAAATAGGAATGTTCACCACAAAGGGCTTTGAAATCAGGAGGAAGTAAGGAACCTGTGTAATGCTGAGAGGCTATGGGGAAAGATGGCACATGACCATTGGTGAGACAAGACCTAGGTTCTTCAAACAAGAGCAGAGAAGATAAGCTCTACCCTAGGGAGGAACCAGTTAGTGACTCTTAATCACATGACACAGAGCATGGAGAAACCAGCCTGTAGCAAGAGACAGAGGCAAGTGAGGGACCTTATCTGAAAGCTAATGTGAAAGATTCAGAGGAGGAACCTTTAGAGAGGAGCAAGGATACAGAAATGTCTTTTTCTCCCAAGGGCCAGTATCAGTGTGCCCAAGGGGGCTACGAGAAGTTGAATGGAGCTTAGAGCTACAGGAAATGCCCTGGGGGCTAGTGCCTAGAAGAAATGCTAGGAGCAGCGTTTGAGAAAGGGGACCCCACTAGATTTGGCATGTTGTCTGCCGCAATCAACGTGGAGCTAGATATCTGAGGAACTTGGCCTGATGCTTTCACCCTAGGTATGCCTGAGATGGAGGAAATGGAGCCAGGTCCCTACAACTTGCTAAATTGTTGGCAGCTCTGTTTTAGTTATGTAATGATAGGAAGACTGCATTTGGAAAATCTGTCGGCTCCCCTGCATGTGTTTTTCTTTGATTTGCCTGCAGTTTTTAAAGTTGTGTTTGAAAAATGTTGACATTGGCTCCAACTAAACTAAAAAGCAAAGGAAGTTCTTTCATACTTCATGGGATAAAGAAGGAGATAAGAGGCTGGAGCCCAGGTGAAATGGAAATAGTGTTGGTAAAGAGCAGCTTCAGGCTATGAAGGGACTTTACTACTGCGGTGTGACTGGATGGACACTGTATTCTCTATTCCTCACTTAGCACTTAGGACAGGGGCCTCTGTGGTAATCTAAAGGGCACTGGGCAAGGCTCTGTGTTCTAAAAACATGTCCTCCAGTGGCTCTATCAGTGGAAAAAACCCACATTTCACATCATTGTTAAAGAGCCTATACAGAAATTCAGTTACCACCTTGAAATAGAGATAGATGAAACGTGACTCACAGGCCTCTGGGACCACATGAGCTGTCACCGTGAACCTGGGTGCAGCCTAAGAGGAGGGTACTTTCTCAAGTGAGGGAGCTTGGTGAACTTGCCAAGTTTGCAGATTTAAGAACCAAATGGCCAATCAGATCCTTCCCTGGATGGAGCGATTACTGAATCAGCCTCCCAGCAAAGAGCAGGGCCCGGGAGGGATAAGACAAGCAGCGTGCTGAATCCAGAGGGGTCAGGGAGCACAGGCCATCCTCAGGCTCTGTGGCAACAGGTCTCAGACTCTAGTCCTGACTCTCTACTCTGCTTTTTCCCAGCTTTGCCTGCCCGGTTTTTTCTTCTAGAGGAATTTTACTTTTACGTCCTTCTGCAAAGATTAGTGGTTTTCTTCATTTTCTCCTCAACTTTTGAGATACAGCATGACACTCGTTGGGATAGGTTAGCCAACTGGCATAAAAATGAAATCTCATGTCAGCTAGTTCACAGCGTTACTGACTCCCTCTTCCGCTTCCAACCTCCTGAGTCTGGAGACGGAAGCGGGCAGGACAATTATAAATGTGACGTCCCTGAAAGAGCCAAGCATGCTCAAAATGAAATGAAGTTTTTCTCCTCACATGGAGCAATTAATATAAAAGGCAAGCATGCAAGCATATCCTATTCTAAGTTAGTAAAGCAGACAGATGGCAAAGGGCCCGCACGCAGAGAAAAACATACCAGAACAAGTCTCCCCATTAAGATGAGCTCATTCACAACTTTATATGTTTGCTTATTCCCAGCCAGAACATCTTGGTCTGTCCTATAAACTTATATTTTGTGTTTAATTCTGCTTTCTAAATGCCATACAGTTAAATAGAAATATGGCTTGCCTTCTGGGCGCATCCATCATGTTTGAAGTTTGGGAGGTAATGCTTCGGTTTTTGCATTCTAAGACGGTCTTAGACATTAGAAATGTTAACAGAATACCGTTATCCCGTGTTGACCAGTCTCCTATTTAATTGTGCATATAGAAATGCACAGATTTGTTTTTGTTTTGTTTTTGTGGTACGCGGGCCTCTCACCGTTGTGGCCTCTCCCGTTGCGGAGCACAGGCTCCGGACGCGCAGGCTCAGCGGCCACGGCTCACGGGCCCAGCCGCTTTGTGACATGTGGGATCTTCCCAGACCGGGGCACGAACCCGTGTCCCCTGCATCGGCAGGCGGACTCTCAACCACTGCGCCACCAGGGAAGCCCAGAAGTGCACAGATTTGAAACAAGTGCACTGCTCATGAAAATCTCGATGCTCTTGTCCATCACAGAACCATTGTTGTTGTGGTTGCCTCGGGGTGAAAAGAACTAGCGACTACATGGAAACCAGGTCCTGCTCGATTGCGAGGCAGAGTGCAGAAATCATCGAAGTCTGAACAAACCTACACAGCTGGCTTTTTCTTTTTAGTGAAGTTGTCGCCTAACAAAACAGTGTTTGTTTTTGTTTGCTCACTTGCTTTGACTTTAGTTTTTGCATTTTTTTCTCTTTTGATCACACACACGAAAACCCTTTGCCTCCTACAGACCATTTCAACCCCCCGCTGCAGAGGAACTCAAGCGGTCTCCGCCGCACGTGTCTACTTCCCATGCCAGGGGGCTTCCCAGGAACAGAAAATGCCCAAAATTCTGGGGTTTATGATTTTAGTATCATTCTTCGCTTACTATTTGCACATGTAATATTTGGAAAAGTTTGAGGCGCGTCCTCTTAAAGAATGTTTTTCTCTCACTGCCAACAACCATTTGGCAACAGACATGCCTATTCTACCTCTGAACTATCCCCCAAACAACCCATACTCCTGCACATCCTTAGTTCACGTTGTCATTATTTTTTGCTCCAAGGCGTGCAGTAATTTCCAACCTGTCAGGGCTCATCCTGTCTATAGTTAGGGTACTGTTAATGACTGTGACAAATAAACCTCCGAATTATAGCCCCTTAATCACGGAAGTTTATTTCTGGTGTTTATCTTCAGCAGTGGCCTTCCTCACAGTGATTCCAGGACCCATGCGCCTTTGTTCTTGTGATTCTGCAACACTGCCAGGCAGGAATCGGCAACGTTTTTTCTGTAAAGTGCCAAATGGTAAATGTTTTAGGCTCTGCAGGCCACGTAGTCTCTGTTGCAACTGCTCCACTCTGCCATTGTAGCCAAAAGCAGCCATAGACATACTCAACGAGTGGCTGTGTTTCAGTAGAACGTCATATGTAAATACTGAAATTTATAATTTTACCTGCCATAAAATACTCTTCGTCTTCTGATTTTTTCCCTAACCATTAAAAAGATTTAAAACCACTTTTAGTTTAAGGGCCATACAAAAACGGGTGGCAGGCTAGATTTGGTCTGCAGACCATAAAATTGGCCTGCAGGCTCCTACATTAGAGTGAAAAGAAAATCAAACTATTTAGAGTTATGTTCTTTCACTTTGGCAACTGGACATAAAGTGTTTGCCTCTTTGCTTTTCTTTTTAACAGGCTCTGGAAATACGTCGGTGTCACATCCCATTGCTGCCAGCACCCCTGAAGAAAGCAATTATGGGGCAATAGGTATTTCCTACAATGAGTCCATTCATGGAAGTGTTTCCTGATTCTCCAAAGAATAGGATACAAGGAGCCCTCCAGCCACTAATAACTGTGAGAGTGGGCAAGGCCGTCATCGTATAAGATTATCTTTTATTTATAAGATGAATTGGCTCGATGATCTGGAAGGTTCCTTCCAGCTCTAATTTTCTCTGGTTCTATTGATCCGTTTCTTGGGTCTATTAGCCACACTTGAGCAGAATTTTCTACGGTTGCCATCAACTCCCTTGGGGATTTTTTCGTACCCAGCCTGAGTTTAGGGCGTGAAAGATGCGTCAAGAGTCTGACATCAGGGAGCCCGACATCAACTGACCCGTTGTTTCATTCTCAGGTTTCAGTGGAGTAAGGGCGATCAGAAGACTGAGGCTGTGCAGCAGGTGAACACGGCTGAAGCCTAACGATCCTCCATTTGGGCTAACTGCATAAACGAACCTGCTCACTGCCACCCAGTCATTCACATGGCAACCCCCAGGGCTCGTTCAGTGGCCTGAAGGGTCAGAATTCTGATCCTTGTCTTGTTAGAGTCGGCGTGCATTGACGCTTCCACACACTTCCATGATGCTTGCGGGCCTATGAATGGTGCACCTTAAGCTGTCAGCATAGAGGGGCTGGGAATCCTGTATGCCTGCCCTGTTATTCTGTAACTTTGAGAAGCATGTGGGCTCAGTGCTGGAGACCTATTTCTGGCTCTGCAAGAACAGGGTTCTGTTATTTTTTTTAACCATCTGAATAGAAGAAATAAAGCAGAAGGTAGGCTCTGCTCATGTGCTCAGTAGGCTGTGCCAATTCCCATCTGCTCTGGGAAACATTCACAGGATTCTTCTTCCTGAGAATGTTGTTTCCATTATATAATCATAGATACGGCATGTGGGGGATTTCGGTGTACAAATACTTTATCCACGAGAAATGTATAGCTGCTGGACATGTGGGTACTTACACGTACATGTGGTAGATGCTATACATAATTACGTGCATGTTTATACATTTATGCTCGTATTTTAAAATATGAAACATGAAATATAAGCATAATATTATTTTTGCAGCCAAATAGTTAACAGAGCAGATGCCTTTATATTATGTATTCAGCCCTAGAAAGAGATGATTTAAATATAAAAATAGGAGGAGAGGAAAATTAGAGGTCCATTGAGGAGGAATTAGAGAAAGAACACGTGCTATGGGTAAGAAGTTGGTTTTTACCAACACAGCGTTTTCAGGAATGAGTCAGCACTGTGCTTTTTGCAGAGAAAGATGGACTCCGTGGGTTCTTCTCGGCTTGGGAAGGCAGATGAGTCTCCTCTGTTTCAGATGAGTCAAGCTCCAGTCCTGGCAGGCAAATGTCCTCCTCCGATGGCAGACAGCCATGCCAGTCAGACACGGACAGCTCCGTGGAGGAAAGTGACTTCGACACCATGCCAGACATTGAGAGCGATAAGAACGTCATCCGGACCAAGGTACTTCTGCCGGGTGGTGCTCTTCGAGAGGGCGAAAAGTCCAGGAGCCAAATACAACTTCAGCAATGCCTCAATTTCCTTTATATATATATATTTTTCTTCAGGGGGAGTCAAATTTCTCAGTGAGCTTTTTATTTATTTATTTATTTTAAACATCTTTATTGGGGTATAATTGCTTTAAATGGTGTGTTAGTTTCTGCTGTATGACAAAGTGAATCAGCTATATATAAACATATATCCCCATGTCTCCTCCCTCCTGCGTCTCCTTCCCACCCTCCCTATCCCACTCCTCTAGGTGGTCACAAAGCACCGAGCTGATCTCCCTGTGCTATGCAGATGCTTCCCACTAGCTATCTATTTTACATTTGGTAGTGTATATATGTTCAGGGGGCTTTTTAGATTAAACTTAGCTACATACTAAAAGCAATACTTGGTTGGTTAACACTTCTTTCCAGAGGGAGAAAGTGAGAGCAGTAAAGAAAACAGAGCGCTAAAACGCTCTCAGGGTCTGAAGGGGCTGACCATGGACAAAAGTGAGGAAGGGATCCAACCAAATGGGAGAAAAGATTCATTTGAAGGGTGTACTTGGAAAAAAACCCTGGTGTATACATAAAACCCTTCAGGAGTAAAAGATCATTTCTTTCTGGCTTGTATGTATCACATTGTGTTGTATCCAGTAAGGGACACAAAGGTGAATCGTACCGTTTCAACCTCGTAATTCAAGAATCACACAATGGGCATCTCTGAAAACTGGGAAAGCAATTCTTGAGATTTAAGAAGCATTCAAGACTCCCAATAGGTTTCCCACATCAGCCAATTTCCCTAAAGCCAAGGGAAATACTAGGATTTTTAAAGGCATCCTGGGAAAAGCAAAATTAAAGTCTTGTTAAATAATTTTAATCCCTAGTGAATGATTGAACTGAAATGTGTAAAGCTCTCCTTTATATTTTATGCAAGAAATCCAAGTACAGTTTTGCACTCTCTTTTTATTTGGCATCCCAGATGTTCCTTTACCTGTCAGATCTGTCCAGGAAGGACCGGAGAATTGTCAGCAAAAAATATAAGATTTATTTTTGGTGAGTAGATGACCAGGAGGTCTATGGTTCTCTTTAGTAAAATTAAAGTTTTCCTTGTAAAAGCCACAATCACTTATGAGATTCATATAAGTGAATCAAATCACAGGTTTCAGTGTTTAATGAGGCACAGGTATAGGTGTTTAAAGGATTCATGCCACATTCAATAGGAAAGACAAAAATGAACTACCAAAGGCAACCAGCCCTAAATTAAATAAATACAAAGTATTAAGTAAGAATGGTAGTGGAATCCCATAGGGAGACACTAAATCCTTTTCTAGGAAAATACAGTAACGATAACATAAATGTCACCACCTTCCCTCTTCTCCTCACCAGGACTTGCTCTTGGAAGAGCCAGTGATTAAAGGGATGAGATGCCTAGAGCATCTCATAGTAGCTAGAAACCTCCCTGAGTGAAGATGATACCATCAGCCAATGATAAATAGACCTGCGACGGTCAGACACAGATGCAGTCTTCCTACAAGCAGAGAGTCTGAGGTGCCTGGCAGGGTCCCCTCCTTCCTCTCAGAAATCCCCAGCTGACACTTGTGATAGCCCTTCCCATTCTTTTTTCTGGAAGGATACCCTTTTACTGGGATACAGATATTAGAGGAAAACAAGGGCCAGTGGGGACCACATGGAATTCCATACTAGGACCATCATTTTGGAACTAAGAGATATCTAAAAGAGCCACATCCCTTTGTGAGATCCATCACCCATTACCTACTCTCAGATCACTTTTTTTTAAAACTTTTAAGTCACCAACTTATTTTTATTTTTTTAATTTATTTATTTTTGGTCGCGTTGGGTCTTTGTCGCTGTGTGCAGGCTTTCTCTAGTTGCGTCGAGCAGGAGCTACTCTTCACTGTGGTGTGCAGGCTTCTCACTGTGGTGGGCTTCTCTTGTTGCGGAGCACAGGCTCTAGGCTCACGGGCTTCAGTAGTTGTGGCACGCGGGCTCAGCAGTTGTGGATCGCGAGCTCAGCAGTTGTGGATCGCGAGCTCTAGAGCACAAGCTCAGTAGTTGTGGTGCACGGGCTTAGTTGCTCTTCAGCATGTGGGATCTTCCCGGACCAGGGATCAAACCTGTGTCCCTTGCATTGGCAGGCGGATTCTTAACCACTGCACCCCCAGGGAAGTCCCTCTCTGATCACGTTTAATCTAACAGTATCCTAAATAGATAGGCCCTCATTAATAATTGGTTAAACCAGAAGCAAGTATTATTTACACTGTTTTACAAGTAACTGTATGAGAGGAAGATTGGAGAAACAGGAACCACATAATCAGTTTCTAATCGCGTTTGTGAGTTAACTAGGGAGTTATGGGGTGGAAAGATTCTTTTTTTTAAAAAAAAAGGGCAAAGTTTCCATGGTTATTTTGGAAATAAGCATTTCTGATTCTTTGCCTGTGTAGGAACATCATTACCATTGCTGTGTTTTATGCGCTGCCTGTGATCCAGCTGGTTATCACCTACCAGACAGTAAGTGCTGCCCCGAACTCCAAAATCCCACCTTTCATACTTCAGGGAAAGATATTTGCTGCGAATTACAGAGAAAGGTATAACTTGAGCTCCATCCAGGAATTAATTCCCCGTTTGGGTTCCCACTGGATTTCTCCACTGGTTCGTCTTTGACCTTTAAATCTAGTTCCCAATTGTTTTATCACAGACCTCTTGTATTATTTTGACTACCAATCTGAAATTATTACCTTGCACTCATTTAGTCTTGGGATCTATCAACTATGTCTATTTTTTTACCAGTCTGCACTTTTGATCATCATGGGATGATGAGTAAAGTTCCAGACCTAAACAAAGAAACCTGATGTCTAATTTAGCCTGTGTCCTGTCATTGAGGGTAAATATGTTTTGTAAAAGTAAAAACAGCTTCACAGTACTAATGAAATATTAAAAGAAAATATAAAATAAATAAAAAACAAACAAAAACAATAATTAAAATAGCTTGAGAATCCCCACTGCACCTTCACAGAACCCTAGGGTCCAGGTCACTTAAGTGATCCTGTCTGGGATCTATTACACATACAAAGCCCATTTAGAATAGCACCAGGCTAAAGGTGTTTCTAATGCAATGGTTCTCAAACTTTGCATTAAAATCATCTGGGGGACTTTTAAAAATCCCAGTGTCCAAGCTGTACCCCACACCAGTTAGATCAGAGTGGAATCAGGCATGAGTTTTGTTTTTTTTTTTAGATGTTGGGGGTAGGAGTTTATTAATTAATTTATTTATTTTTGCTGTGTTGGGTCTTCGTTTCTGTGCGAGGGCTTTCTCTAGTTGCGGCAAGCAGGGGCCACTCATCATCGCTGTGCGCGGGCCTCTCACCATCGCGGCCTCTCCTGTTGCGGAGCACAGGGTCCAGACATGCAGGCTCAGTCGTTGTGGCTCACGGGGCCAGTCACTCCGCGGCATGTGGGATCCTCCCAGACCAGGGCTCGAACCCGTGTCCCCTGCATTGGCAGGCAGATTCTCAACCACTGCGCCACCAGGGCAGCCCCAGGCATCAGTATTGATGAAACTCCCAGTGATTCCAGTGTACAGCCAAGTTTGAGAGCCAGGAGTTTAATAATATTTTACCAATTCCATACTTAATACGTGATGAGGACTTTATAAAGCTTCAGCACCACCATTTATAATCTAAATATTCTCTGAATACTTTGGTGCTGTCAGAAGATACAGCTGTGCTGTGATCTAGGAAGGTTCTTAACGATAGCGATAGTGATAACTATGGACAACCGATCACACATCTCCTTACGTCCACCTGCCCTGTGGTTACCATTTCCACACAGAGGATGGAACAGCTCCTTACCCTCCCAGGATTCATCTAGAAAATAGGATGTACCATGACCGTCCTAATAGGCAGGTCCCAATGTTAGCATCCTCTCAAAATCCTTTTATAATGAGAACAAAGGAAACATACTCAGTTGCATTCTGCCGTGAGGCCACATAATGAGGGACACGGAATATTTAAATTCAAAGCAAGATGGCAGCATTGAAAGGAAATGTGTCTATACTGTGTAAAGGCTGAAGATAACGACCCATCCCCTGCTGAGAAGGGGCGCTGGTTACACTGTTGATCACTGACAGTTGATCGCTGTGAACACTGTCCACTTTTTGTGATTTCAGGCTCAGGGGGTGGAGGAAAACAGCATCTCCTCTTTTCACTCTTGGTTTTACAGATAGTCAATGTCACTGGTAACCAGGACATCTGCTACTACAACTTCCTCTGCGCTCACCCCTGGGGTGTCCTGAGGTAAGCCCAGTCCTCTGAGGCAATGAGAGATGCCTTTCTGTGTAATGTGACGATTTCAGTTTTTAAAAATACTAGAAACAATTGTGGAAAAGCACCCCAATCAAGGGTAAAGAGGAATGAAATCAGGAAGTTGAGATCAGGTATGCCTCTTCCATTCCTGTATGGGGGCCTCAGGAAACAGTCCTGAGGAGAAGGCAGAGATATGTTTGAAAATACCAGGTCCCTAGCTGTGATGACCCTCATCCATGGGCATGAGCTACTAGTACATTCAATCCGTTAAACAACCTCATGAGATAGATAGGATTATTATTACCCCCGTTTTTAGATGAAGATGTTAAGGCTCAGTTAGAAAGGTAAGGACTTGCGGAAGGTCCCTCAGCTTGTTAGTGATGTTGAGACTCACACCGGGGCCTGCCGCCTCCAAGGCCATGCTCCAGCCTCCAGAACATGGCGAAGTGGAGAGAGCATTTGCCTGGGAGTTGCGAGCCTGGCTTCTCGATCCAGAACTGAACTAGTCTCAGTTTCCTTAAATAAATCTGTTGGCTGTGACCAGTTGACACTTATCCTGAAATTCATGGTTACAGAGCTGAGTATGGACACATAGCGTGGGTCCATCCATCTATGCGAATTCACTCTCACATTGTAGCTGAAACGCTTGGCCCAACTGCCCATCTGTGGAGCGACTCTCTTTCCTAGGATTCATTCCCCGCCACTGCCATCAGCACAAGGGAGGATTGAGTGGGTGTTAGGGAAGCTAAGCAGGCATCCCTGAGAGGAAACGGACACATTATCACAGGCTAAGCGTCCTAACGTGGCATTAGGTTAAAGATGCTTTCTGATGATCTCGGTCCTGAGATCTTATGGAAAGGTTAAGCAGTGGAAAACACTGAATGCTGATTTCACTCGCTCATCCATGCCTTCATTCAGTCTCTAAAGCTCTTTGATACCTTGACTCTCTCATGGTCTCTCTGTCATCCCCTTAGTGCCTTCAACAACATTCTCAGTAACCTGGGTCACATGCTCCTGGGCTGCCTCTTCCTGCTGATAGTCTTGCGCCGGGACATTCTCCATCGAAGAGCCCTGGAGGCCAAGGACATCTTTGCCATGGTGAGGGGAGGGTGGGATGAGGGAGGTGAGAGCTAGGAAGGGTTATGGTTCCAAACGGGATCTGCAAAGAGGAGGAACATCTGGCTAGACGGTGTGACGATGGATCACATGTAATGGACCACACGAGGCCAGAGCACGGGCGTCCCGGTTCTGTGGCTGAGTCACTAAGGAGTATCTTTCCACTGACCAAGCTTTCTGCTTTTTCAGGAGTATGGGATTCCCAAACACTTCGGTCTCTTCTATGCTATGGGCATCGCACTGATGACGGAAGGGGTGCTCAGTGCTTGTTACCATGTCTGCCCTAATTACTCCAACTTCCAATTCGGTAATTAGAATTTACATCAGCTACACAGATTTGAGTTATAGGAGTCTTATCCTGGGACCCTCTCAGAAATGCCAAGGTCATGCTTGTAAGAATTAAATGACATTTTACATGAAGTGATCTGAGGGCACCTCACCACAGGGCATGGCTTCCCCACATTGTACCGTTTTTTCCTCTCTGACCACCGTTTGTAGACTACAAAAGAGTGAACACTGGGTACTGATCTCATGGCTAGATCTGCAGGTGGGCAATGGGCTAAGTGTCAGGCAGCAGGTCAGGTAGAAACCACCGACAGACATCTAGAAATCTCCCTCAGTGTAGCTTGGCTTAATTTAGCAGTTTGCCTGTTTTGGGTTGAAAGTAATAGGAAACCCAATTCGAATTGGATTAAATAATAGGTACACTCACCAGTGCACCAGCCGAACGTACAGAGGTGGAATGGCCTTGTGGGTAGTTTGTCTGGTGGCTCTGGCTCCGCTTCTCTGTGATCCCCTTGGTTGCACCCAGCCTGCACACTGGTGGTCTCCCCAGGCTGCCTTCCCTCGTGGTGGCAGAAATAGCTACAGCAGGTCTTGGCTTCCTGTCTCCGCGCCATGATGTCTAGAGAAAGCAGCGAGCTGGCTTCCAGGAGCCTTCATTTGAGAGCAGGAAACTTCTTTTCCCCAAACTCCCCAGATAACAGCCCCTCACGCCTCAACAGCTTACACAGCCCTGAGCTCACTCCAGAATCTTTCTCTGTGTGAGGGTTAGCTCGGGACAGCATTGCTACACCAGTCACAGTGGCAAAGGAGGTGAGGTTACCTTTAGACCAATGAGACCCTTCCCTGGAACCAGGGGTGCGGTTCGCTTTCCTAAAGCAAGTGGTCTGGGAGGGTGTGCATTTCTGAATAGAAAATGGGGCTGAGATATTTGAGTTGGTATCGAGATGCTGTTAGGATGGAGAAAGGCAATAGCTGATGCTGGAAGAAGGCAATTAACAATGTCCTCCACACTCAAGGATGAGGTTTTTAAAAACAGTTATTTTGTGTTTGTGCTCTAGCCTCTGGCTGTTAACTCACAACACCACAGAAATTCTCCATCACGTTTTAGTTTGTTTAAATTAGAAGACATTTTTAATAGAGGAAAACTATAGAGAATAATATCATTCACCACTCAGAAGGAACAAATGCCAACACTTTAAAATATTTGCCTTAAATCTACTTTAAGAAATAAAACATTGTGTAAAGTTGAGGTCCCATTTTGAACTGTTTTCTAAACTTATCAACTCTCCCCTTCCTTAGAAGCAACAACTGTGATTAATTTTATATTTATCCTTCCAGTTTGTTTTTATAGTTTTTCTTCATTTGTAACAAATTAATATTAATTTATCACACTTCGTTCGGCATCCTTCTTTTTTCATTCAACAATGTTTTCGAGATTTATTGGTATTAAATCAAGGATATCCAGTTCATTCATTTTTAAAGATTGTCATTCTGTAATAAAAATATACCACACTGGGCTTCCCTGGTGGCGCAGTGGTTGAGAGTCCGCCTGTCGATGCAGGGGACATGGGTTCGTGCCCCGGTCCGGGAAGATCCCACATGCCGCGGAGCGGCTGGGCCCGTGAGCCATGGCCGCTGAGCCTGTGCGTCCGGAGCCTGTGCTCCGCAACGGGAGAGGCCACAACGGTGAGAGGCCCACGTACCACAAAAAAAAAAAAAAAAAAAAAAAAAAAAAATATACCACACTTATCAATTCCTCTATTGAACAACACTTAGAGGTTGCCAACATTCTGCTAGTACAGACAGTGCTACAATGACTAGCCTCATCTGTGCCTGTTGCGCACATGTGAGAGAGGTTCCCGGGAATACCTAGAAGTAGAATTTTGGGGTCACATGGTCCTGGTTGATGCATCTTCCATTTTACCAAAAACAGCCAACTTTCTCCCCAGAATATTAATTCCCACTCCCACTGGCTGAGTGAGAGTTTCCACTTCCCCCGTATCATCACTAACATGTGTTATTATTAGACATTTACACTTTTGCCAATTTTTTAGTAACATGGGACATTGCATGGCTGTTTTAATTTGCATTTCCTTAACCCCCATGCAGCTAAGCCACATGGAATTTCTAGCTGTCTTCTATCCCTAGGCTAGAAAGCCTTGTATATGAGCAGTAATCAATGTGGTTATGTTTCAGTATACTGAGAAGGACCTCCTGCACCCACGTAGGGTTCTCTTTATTGTCACACTGCCCTGTTCCCATTAGGGATTCTTTTGTTGTTGTTGGACAGGAGCGTTTATACACACATAGCCCTGCGAGTGGGGATAGGCAATTATTCATCATATCATCTGATACTTTTCTTCTGTGAGCTAGGAATGCCCCTCTTGGAGGGGGTGAGAGGTGGAGCGTGTAGGGTTTACCTAGAATGTGCCTGGAGAGGCTGGCGTGTTGGAAGTCACCACACAGGCTGAGGGCAGCAAATACTCCAAGGCCTGAAGGGAGGGGTTCTCTGAGGCTGAAGAGAGGTCTGTCTGCCACCTACTGGATCTCCATTGTCTCGGCTTCTCCTCAGACACCTCCTTCATGTACATAATCGCCGGCCTCTGCATGCTGAAGCTCTATCAGACCCGCCACCCAGACATCAACGCCAGTGCCTACGCTGCTTACATCTCCTTCGCCCTGGTCATCACGCTCACCGTCCTTGGAGTGGTGCGTCCCTCCCCACAGCTGGCAGCCCTCTTGGGAGGCTTTGTATTTTGTTTTTTGGACCCCAGGTGAACAGGTTTAACTAATCATAATCCTTGGCTCATGACACACTCTCATCACTGGTCCGTTCATAGCATCTTAGTTACTGAGCTAGAATTTTTAATAATGTAACAGGCCCCTGGAACACTGCCCCTGGACAGTGTTAATACAAAGCTGAGACCTGACTCGGGTGAGACTGGAATAGAGATGTACAGGCTGATGGGAGAGAGACTGACTTGAAAGGACAAAAACCACTTTCTAAATGTGCGTGCACATGCGTCAGTCGTCTTCTGTTATTTGAAGAGCATTAGCTCCCAGCTTTAGACCTACTGCCTCTTCACCTGCTGTTCAGCTGCCCCACCCATTGCTTCCCTTTTCCATTTCTTTCTTTTTCATTTGGCCAGGTAGCCATTCTTTTTCCCACCCTGGCTGCAGTAAGGTCCCTGTGAGATCAGAGAAGGGAGAAAACCCAAAATTCACACACAGCTAGGTTTTTGACAGCTTATGCATACACGAGAGATGAAACAATTTTAATAAGTTCTCTGGGGGAAAAAAAAAAAAAACCCAGATGAAGGTAACTTCCATCTTTACTCCTAGGTGTTTGGGAAAAATGACCTGTGGTTGTTCTGGGTCATCTTCTCTGCAATCCATATTCTGGCTTCTCTGGCCCTCAGCACCCAGATCTACTACATGGGTCGTTTCAAGATAGGTGAGTCACCTGTTACTCTATACTAAACATGCTGATTAACTCACCCTGAGAAAGGATTGTCTTGCCTATCCTAAACGGAAGTGTTACTTGTCACCGTGAACGCTTGCTCTGAATTCTGTGTGTTTAACAGCATATATTCTCTCCAAGAGCTTCCTCTCCTGTATAAGACAGCAACAATCTACTATCACTAGTTCTGTTTTCAACTGAGACACTAAGCTAGCTCAGAGCTGAGGCGTCCTCCCAACTCCAAGTCCCCAAAGGTTTTCAATTCACCAAACTTTGAAAGTGCGTTTGTAGAACAGTACGATCATCACACCGCTAGTTCCACAGAGAAGAATGTTTTTCAGTTCATAGCACTTAAAAGGAGCATTTCTCTAACCATCCTAAATGGTTAACAAGAATAAATTCTATATTATTTTCAAATTCTGGGGCTGGAAGTTTTGGAGACCAACTTGCCAATCTTAGAGGCAGGACACCTGCCGAACGCCCTCTGACGGCATGAACGTATCACGTTAGATCACCAAGTGTTCTGTGGAAATCAGCTTCTGATCTGCTCTTGGTCAGCCAGCACACATTTGAGCAGGTGCAAGTCATTTTAGAGCATCTAAATTTCACCCATCATTTTAAAGTCCGGGAAGTCAGACTCAAAGATTCATTTGTATATTTCAAGAAAAACCAATATATATATATATATAAACTAGGCCCATCCCTAATGTTTGCAGAGCCCAAGGCAAGATTGTAAATAAAAGCCCACTTACCATATGTATAAAAATGTTTAAGTTATAAAGCAGAGTAAAGAAGTATTAAATATGTGGAAGAAAGGAAGGAAGAAAGAAGGAAGACCAAGAAGCTGATAAATATACCTTCATTACAACCTACAAGGTACAAGTTCAAATTTAAAATTCTTAGGTGCATGGAAGAGTACTCCAGAACATAGCTATACAGGAGAGCTGGTCCCCAAGCCCTGCCCCTCTTTTCTTCTCACCTCTGGCTCTGTCCTGCATCTTAAGGGGTCTCACAGGTATGCATATGGACACCCTTGTCTAACATCCAATTGGCCATTCCTTGCCACTAGAAGTGCATACTCTAGTGGTGCTATCTGCCCTCAGGAAGACAAACCAGGGAAAGGACCTATGCAGGCTCTGAGAGCGGGCTCAAGGACATCAGGACAGGGAATTCTTGGGTCCAGGAATTCAGAATGTGGCCTAGAAGAAGCAGTCCCCTTGCCCTGCAGACTCCTCAGTCATCGGGGAATGAGGGCCTTTAAAATATGGCACCCCTGTTGCCCAGATCTAAGAGCGATTCTACATAAACAAGTGGCTTTAAGACTAGAAGACCAAATAAAACAATCTCTCATTTTGGCAGTTTAGTTTTTCCTTTTGGCATGGTCAGTAGATTAACCCTTGGTGTTAACATAGCCGGTATACCTCCAGCTCCCTCCCCCAGTGGAAGCATCAATAGCTGGTCGGGTAGAACATTTGGTACAGCACTCTGTTCAAGCTCCATCCTCCACACTCAAAGGTGAATGAAGTCATACAAACTAAACTCTCAAAAGGAACATAAGTTAGGCACTGTTCCTCTGGGTTTTGCAAGTTGGAAAAATAAACTTGAATACAGATATATGTAATGGTAGTGACCATTAACACATAGAGGAGCTTTTAATATGTTTATACCACCTTGGCCCCATGCAACTTTGCAATACTGAATTAATTTACCTTTTTAAAAAAGGAGAAATTGAATGTAGTCTATTATAACCATGTACTAGTTTGTCAGGGTCCCAACAGGAAAAAGCTATCACATACAAAGACAAAAGATTTATTCACAGAGGGACTCTTCATAGGACAGGGGTGGGGTGGGGAAGAATGAAAGGGGTAGCACAGTAACCTGGGGTTAGTAGCAGAGAAGCTTTTACTACCCACAAGCCCAAAAGGGCATAGAGGAAGTGGTTACCAAAACATGGAAGGAGGTCATCATGGAGAGAAAGTCACCTTCCTCCATGAGCGTGGAGCAGTGACCTTTGGCTAACAGACAGGCAACCTCACAGGCAAGGCACCAGGCAGATAGTACTCTGGGCTCACTCTCCTTCCTCTGTCCCTCCAGTCTCCTGCTGGCATTTCTCATTGTCCAAATCCAAGGGGAGCGAGGGAACCCATTGAGTGGTCCCTGCAGTCAGCCTCCCCGGGCGTGGTGAGGACAGAGAGACATGGCAGGTGAGTCTGGAGGGGCAAAGGGAAGATAACCTTCACACAACTTAACCCAACATTTAAAATTTCTGTACCTAGGGAGTCTCCCCCAAGTGGTTACGGATTTACCAAAGTCAAAAGGAAAACATTGTGACAATTGCATCTACCTTTAGTCCAAAGGCAGGAAGTCGGGATAGTGGACAGTGGTTCAAGCAACACCAACCTCTCTGCCCGTTCCATAAGCTGCCTTTGCTTTCTCAAATCACAGACTCCTTTCTCTGGGGCCCTCGGGCCACACAGGAAAATTAATGTGGACACGAGGAAAGGCAGTAGCAATGAGGCAGAGCATTTCATAAGCAGGACAGAAAACTGCAGAGCTACTTGCCCAGATCACCGTCGTGCCTCTTGTTTCCCGAAAAGGACCACAGGCAGAGGATGGATTATAAGTTGCAAGTGGTGCACAAAAGTACACAGGGAGAGAGGAAAGTCTGATTCACGCTTTGAAGAATAGTGAACTTCTGAACGTTTGAGACAGGCAGAAGGAGTCTGTGTTCTTTACAAGAAGACATTACTTTTGTAATCAAAAAACAAAATTAAAGTCATCTGTTTCGAGAGAAAAATAAAATGACCAGTAGTTTACCTGTTTGGCTACCTTCTTACAAATCTTTTTTTCTCTCCTCAATTCTCTGCTTCCCACTGATTCAGATGTGTCTGACACAGGTAACGTTCAGCCACCCTCCCCAGGGTTTTCTACATTGTTTCTTTAACAAAGCAACCTGCCTGACTGACCTGCCAACTCTGTTTTCTGAACACTTCTTCCAGATTGGGCAGGATTTGGTGGGCAGGGGGTTTGGAGAGAGGCTCAGAGGCAGGGATGAACCCCAACCCAGCCCGCAACGCGCCTCTTCTGGGCTAGTGCATGGACACGCCCGCGCCCCCACCCCACAGTGTAGCTAGTCTAGTGAACGCTGCTTAAATTGACCCCAGGGGTAGCCTTGAAGAGGAACAGCAGCACAGCAGAGCTGGGGTCCACCCTTACTGAAATGCTCACTTCGGGAAGACCCCAGCCTCGCCCTGACCCTGCTCATATAACAATCATCATACGTACAGGCTTCCTGAACATGCTTAGTAGACCCCACTGTCCCCTGGTCCAATTCTTACTGACTTATAACCACACTGAGAAACACAGATTCGAATTTTTACAAGCTAAGATTTCCCATGGTCTAGAGAGAGCAGATGTTTTAAGGTGACTTTTGAGAGTCCCCATACATCTCTGCTGTAATGAAAACACTAAACCATCAACAGAGGGAAACTTAGCTGAAGGAGACCATAGGAGGGTTGGCCAGCCCCCCAAATGGTTTGCGAGTGCTTGCTCCTTGTGTCCATCTTGCCTGCCTTTCTGCGGGATGCTGCATGGATAGAGCACACCTGCCACGAAAGCCCAGGAAGCTGTGGGTGGCGTTTTTTAAAGCAAACATTTATTGCTGACCTATTAGGGACAAAGCATGGCTTTTATGAGGTGACATCATCCTGGCCGCAAAAGCTTGGGCCAAAGGGGAGTGTTGTGGATTATCTCTGATCAAGCCTTCTCACCATGCGATTGTGTCATCAGCAGATTTGGGAATTTTCCGACGGGCCGCTATGGTGTTCTACACAGACTGCATCCAGCAGTGCAGCCGGCCTCTCTATATGGTAAGTGTGTGTTCCTGCGTGCCTTGGCCTTCTCCCAGACAACAGGAGGACAGCAGGAGGGGCAGGCTCGGGGTAGTCACACAAGGCTCCCCAAACCAAGAGGGCCAGATGGCCTAGCGTGGCTGAAGTCCAGTTAGTGAGGGAAGAGGCATCTTGCTTCCCCTTCTCACTCTTAAAAGACACGCTGGGATGGTTCCTTTTTTGTACATGAAAAATTGCTAGTATAGAAAGAACATATGTATGTATATACACACACAAAACTATTAAAGTGATGATTGCTGGAGGAGGGAGGATCAAGATAGGGTGTCCCTATAAATAATCATCCAAAGAGGTATATTATTTCACTTATGAAAGTGAAGAGAGGGCACAATTAATAATGATACCTGGACTGTCCCAAGCAAACTAGGGACATACGATCACTCCAATCACTTTCATTAGGAACTTTCCACATTATACATTTGTTTGCTTTTTATACATTGTTTGACTTTTACAATGAGCACGAATGCTTTTTCAAAATTATAGCTATTGCTTGATGGCAGAAATACACTTTTAAAAATTCTACCGTATGGTTTTCAATATATTACACATTTCTACACCGAGCGGAGGGATCAGTGTAGTTTCTACACTGAGCTGGGATCAGCCCTGCTCCCAGCTGCCTGGGCTTGCTGGCCAGTGACCTTGGGAAGGCTACATACCTCCTCTGAGCCACTGCCCCAACCTTTACCCCGTGCTGTGATCATAACTAGTGATGCCGTTTGGGCCTGGCACACAGGCATTCACTAAATTCCTGCTGATAGTTTATAATCAGAAGGATTTTTACATAAAGGAGCCTGGGAATGTTTTAAGCCCGGTAGAGCTTGGGCAGGAGCTATAGGCACTAAAAATTGAATTGAAGCTGGAGGGTTTTACTCAGGGGAGAACTTAAAAAAAGCCCATTAGGACCTGTGAGTATTAGGAGAGATAAGAATGCCTCAGCTGTGAACCATAAGGGGAAATTAGTGTTTCTGGTGTTTTTTACATTAATTGATGCAGGCTGTCTTTGTTTTTTTAAACAGACTATTTTTAGGGCATTTTAAGAGTTTTTAGTTTTTTTAGGTTCACCGAAAAATTGAGAAGAAAATACGGAGATTTCCCGTATGCCCCTCTGCCACACAGACACAGCTTCCCCATATCAACACCCTCACCAGAGAGGTGCATTTGCTAGTCAGTGAACCTATGTTAACACATCATAATCACTCAAAGTCTATACTTTACATTACAATTCACTCCTGGTGTTGTACATTCTATGGTTTTCTTGACGAGTTTGTGATGACATATATTCATCATTATAGTATCAAAGAAGGTAGTTTTCCTGCCCTAAAAATCCTCTGTGCTCCACCTATTCTTTCCACCTGCCCCTCCTCCCCAACCCCTGGCAGCCACTGATCTTTTTTAGTGTCTCCTTAGTCTTACCTTTTCCAGAACGTCATATCGTTGGAATAATATAGTATGCAGCCTTTCCAGATTGGCTGAAATAATATGCACTTATGTTTTCTCCATGTTTTTTCATGGCTTGCTAGCTCATTTCTTTTTTTTTTTTTTTTTGGTACGTGGGCCTCTCACTGCTGTGGCCTCTCCCATTGCGGAGCACAGGCTCCGGACGCGCAGGCTCAGCAGCCATGGCTCACGGGCCCAGCCGCCCGCTGCATGTGGGATCTTACCGGACCGGGTCACGAACCCATGTCCCCTGCATCGGCAGGCGGACTCTCAACCACTGCTCCACCAGGGAAGCCCTCATTTCTTTTTAGTCCTGACTAATATTCCACTGTCTGGATGTGCTACAGTTTATTTATCTGTTCACCTGTTGAAGGACATCTTGGTTGCTTCCAAGTTTTGGCAATTATGAATAAAGCTGCTATAAAATTTTGTGGGCAGGTTTTTGTATAGGCATGTTTTCAGCTCCTTTGGGTAAGTACCAAGGAGCACAACTGCTGGATCATACGGTAAAAGTATGTTTAGTTTTCTAGGAAACTGCCAACCAAACTGCCTTCCGAAATGGTTGGACCATTCTGCGTTCCCACCAGCCACGAGTGAGAGTTCCACATCCTCACGAGCAACTGGTGTTGTTAGTGTTTTGGATTTTGGCTTTTCTAATAGGTGAATTCGTTTTTTTAAAAGGAAGATATTTCCTTCAAATATAATGGATCACCCACAAAGAGAATCACTTCTTTTAAACAGATGAGTGGCCATGCAAATTAAAGTATAATTAGATAGTACCTAACAGTTGTAAGTAGTAGGCAAAGGAGCAGGAATGGATTGTGAATAAATTTCTATCAGAGTAACTGTCCTTTGAGACGGACCTTACCTCTCTATTTTCTCCCCTACCAATAACTTTAATCTTTTTTAAAATTTTTATTTATTTATTTTTTTGCGGTACGCGGGTCTCTCACTGTTGTGGCCTCTCCCGTTGAGGAGCACAGGCTCTGGACGCACAGGCTCAGCTACCATGGCTCACGGGCCCAGCCACTCCGCTGCATGTGGGATCTTCCCTGACCGGGTCACGAACCCGTGTCTCCTGCATCGACAGGCGGACTCTCAACCACTGCGTCACCAGGGAAGCCCCAATAACTTTAATCTTAATAAGGCCATGTGTTTAGAAACCAGGAGCCTGGGAGCTGCAGGACCTCCTTGGAGCCAGAATAATGAAACTAATTCCAGGTGCATCCCAAGAGCTGCCTTAGGGCCCACCAGTTAACACAACCCAGGGAAAGAGTCCTTGGTTACAGAACAGTGGTGGCAGAATTCTTTTAACTACTGAGTAATCAGCACATACCACCAGCCTTCCCGCCAAGAGGTGGGCCCAGGCGCCCAGCTCCTTTAAAAACTGGGGGGAAAACAGCAAGACTTCTGCTTTATTCACCAGGCTTTCTTTTACAGGGACGAGGTCACGTGTGTTTGCAGTCAGAGGCTTTGCCATTTAGTCCTCGTAGAGGACTTTCCAGTCATAGGCACAGCTCTCTTAAAACTACAGAAAAATTGTTTCCACCAAGGCAATTGTTTTCCCATAATTGATGCTCCCCCTATGGTAAGTTTTTTAAAAAGCAGTATGTGCGGCCCCTCATTTGATGTTTTCTTTCCTCCTTTCCAGGACAGAATGGTATTGCTCATCGTGGGGAATCTGGTTAACTGGTCCTTGTAAGTAGTCTTAGGAAAACACGTTTTTCTCTTTATTAATTTCTCTGTAACACCGTGGTTTAGCTTTCCTTGGCTGTCAATTTTATAAAGAAGTCTTAAATTAAGGAGAGCATAGGACTGTGCTTGTTCTAGTGACTTGAAAGAAAGCTATTTTTCGTCCTGCAAAGAATGCACTAGGAAGCTCTTGTGTACCAATAGTTGCCTCCCTTAAAGCAATGAGTTCAACACACTGATGCCTTGAGCTCATTTGTTCAACAAGACAAACATCAAATTTGCTATATCTAGGTGGATAAATTAGATTAGATATACATGCATATACACACATACGCACATATATATAAAGAGAGACTACTTATGCCAGAAGCAGCAAAAATGCAACAGTTTTAAACTCTTTTTAGAACTTTCCATAAAGGCTACCCAGTAGGCATTTCTCTTTCTTACTAGGGGTGTGTGTGTGTGTGTGTGTGTGTGTGTGTGTGTGTGTGTGTGTGTGTGTCTGTCTCATTTCGTTCTTTCCCTCCAGGTCTCAATCTTCTTACTCTGCCTATATCATTTTTCTTCCTTTTCTTTTCCCTCATTATCACCTTGGTCTTGTTTCCTCAAATGACCTCTAAGTAGAACAGCGCAACAGAAGTACAATTATGCTAGCTGTATTTTATGTATCTATTTTTTGCAACTTATTCTTAACTTACAAATGTGAATGAGTGAGATGTTTTATTGATCCCTCAAAAAATAAGTATGTTGAGCTGCTTTTATTAGTGGTTCTTAGCTGATGTGCTCCTCTGGGTCAGTGACCTTTGATAGAAAGGTGACACCCTACTCCTCCTCCCTTTAAGATACCAGATGCAGGGCTTCCCTGGTGGCGCAGTGGTTGAGAGTCCGCCTGCCGATGCAGGGAACACGGGTTCATGTCCCGGTCCGGGAAGATCCCACACGCCGCGGAGCGGCTGGGCCCGTGAGCTATGGCCGCTGAGCCTGCGCGTCTGGAGCCTGTGCGTCTGGAGCCTGTGCTCCGCAACGGGAGAGGCCACAGCAGTGAGAGGCCCGCGTATCGAAAAAAAAAAAAAAAAAGAGATGCAAAGAAATAAGCACACCATCAGGGAAAGCCAGAATCAAGTCATGAGAATTCGAATCTTATTTCAGGGCCACATGCTTCTGGAAGAAACTTCCCACAATATTGTTGCCCCAGGGTTTACCTTGGGGAAGGTCCATACCTGTGAAGGACTGTCCTTTACTCAGGGACACGTCAGGATGGATGATTCTTGGCCGTGGTCACCTGCGATGCTCTCTCGGCCACCCTTTTAGGGAAGACCCCACAGTCCTGGCGACTCTGTAAGACAGGATGGAGGGTGTTGATAGGAGATACGATACTGAACAACTGATGATAGTGTCTGCAGGGTCAGAATCACCTAGCTTGTCCCTGCCTCTAGTAGAACTAAAATCAGACCCAAGTCTACAATCAGATTTAACAAGCAATGGAAAGATAGCCCATGCTCTTGGATTGGAAGAATTAATGTTGTTAAAATGGCCATACTACCCAAATCAATCTACAGATTTAATGTGATCCCTATCAAATTACCCATGACATTTTTCACAGAACTAGAATAATCCTAAAATTCATATGGAACCATAAAATACCCAGAACTGCCAAAGCAATCCTGAGGAAAAAGAACAAAGCAGGAGGCATAACCCTCCCAGACTTCAGACAATACTACAAAGTTACAGCAATCAAAACAGTGGGGTACTGGCACAAAAACAGATATATGAATCAACGGAACAGAACAGAGAGCCCAGAAATAAACCCACACACCTACGGTCAATCAATCTTTGACAAAGGAGGCAAAAATATACAATGGGTAAAAGACAGTCTCTCAGTAAGTGGTGTTGGGAAAGCTGGATAGCCACATGTAAATCAATGAAGTTAGAACACATCCTCACACCATACACAAACATAAACTGAAAATGGCTTAAAGACTTAAACATAAGATATGACACCATAAAACTCCTAGAAAAGATTATAGGCAAAACATTCTCTGGTATAAATCATACCAAAGTTTCTTAGGTCAGTCTCCCAAGGCAATAGAAATAAAAACAAAAATAAACAAACGGGACCTAATCAAACTTACAAGCTTTTGCACAGCAAGAGAAACCATAAACAAAAAGACAACCTATGGAATGGGAGAAAATATTTGCAAACAATGTGACCCAAAAGGGCTTAATTTCCAAAGTATATAAACAGCTCGTACAACTCAATAACAAAAAGACAACTCAATCAAAAAATGGGCAGAAGACCTAAATAGACTTTTCTCCAAAGAAGACATACTGATGGCCAATAGGCACATGAAAAGGTGCTCAGCATCACTAGTTATTAGAGAAATGCAAATCAAAACTACCTCACAATGGTCAGAATGGCCATAATTAAAACGTCTACAAATAAGTAATGCTAGAGAGGGTATGGAGAAAAGTGAACCCTCTACACTGTTGGTGGGAATGTAAGTTGGTTCAGCCACTATGGAAAACTGTATGGAGGTTCCTCAGAGAACTAAAAATAGAATTACCGTATGATCCAGCAATCCCACTCCTGGGCATATATCCAGAGAAAACTATAATTCAAAAAGATACATGCACCCCAATGTTCATAGAAGCACTACTCACAATAGCCAAGACACGGAAACAATCTAAATGTTTATTGACAGATGAATAAATAAAGAAGTTGTGGTACATATATACAATGGAATACTACTCAGCCAGAAAAACTGAAATAATGCCATTTGCAGCAATATGGATACAACTAGAGATTATCATACTAAGTAAGTCAGTCAGAAAGAGGAAGACAAATATCATATGATATCACTTACATGTGGAATCTAAAATATGGCACAAATGGACCTATTCACGAAACAGAAACAGATTCACAGACATAGAGAACTGGCTTGTAGTTGCCAAGTATAGGGGGGCGGGGGAGGGATGGACTGGGAGTTTGGGGTTAGTAGATGCAAACTATTACATACAGAATGGATAAACAACAAGGTCATACTGTATAGCACAGGGAACTATACTCAGTACCCTGGGACAAATCATAATGGACAAGAATATTAAAAAGAATGTATAGATGTGTATAACTGAGTCACTTTGCTGTACAGAAGAAATTAACATAACATTGTAAATCAACTATACTTCAATAAAAAATAAATTTTTAAAAAAATGAACAAAAACACTCCATTAATAACAGCTTTCCACTTGAAATACTTAGGAATAAACTTTGAAAGATGTATGGGATCTTTCTGCAGAAAATTTAATTACCTTATCAGGAGATATAGAAGAAAACTTAGCTAAATGAAGAAAGATGGCATGCCCTGGGTGAGAAGATTAACTATTGTAAAGATAACAATTCTCAAGTTAATGTGTAAATTTAGAATTAGAAATGGAATGAAGTTAATAGGATTTTATTCTGAAATTATTTACCTAGTTAGACAAAATTGTCAAAGGTCTCTGCAAAAGGTTAACCGGAGAAAGGAGGGGCAGAGGACAGCCCAGCATTATTCAACGGAACTTTCTGGAATGATGTGTTTATTAGCCACGTGTGGTTATTGAGCACTTGAAATGTGGTGTGACTGAGGAAATGAATTTTCAATTTTTTTTAATTTTTATTAATTTTTATTTAAATAGCCACATGTGGTTACCACATTGGATAGTGCAAGCTAGCCTAACCTTTGTTAGAACATATTATAAAACATATTATAAAACAACAATAACACGATGAGCCACTGCTCCAAAACTAGAAATTATAAATTAGTGAATCAGGATGAAGAGGCCAGAAATCCAACTATATATATATATATGTGCATGGTGTGTCTGTATTAAACACAAGCTTTCAAAACCAGGAGATAAGAAAGGGCTGTATAATAAAGACTTTTGTTAGAACGGAATAGAAATTTGGAGCAAAATTAAGGCCAAACCCCAACCAAAATAAACTTTAGTATTAATTTAGACAGCTAGCAAAAATTTGGTAATGTGTGTCAAGCCAAGTATTGAGAAAATTCTGTCTAGTAATCTATTCTAACCATCTTAAATGCAAAAAGAAAACGAAAGCACAATATGTCTGAAGGTATTTATTGTTGCAGTTTTTAATAATAGTGCACAACTGAAGGACAAAGAGAAAACTCTTCATTTCCACTAGAGAGGTAGGATGATTGCTTATTGTACATTCACTGATAGGAACCTCACAATCGTTAAAAATGAATGTTCTGAGGAAGACGTAATGAATTGAAAGTTACTTACAACATTTTTAAATTCCCCTCCCACCAGAAATGGGGGTGTGGGAGTGAAAAAGCCAATAATGTTACAAGTCCACCTTCATAGCTACAAAATAATTCCTCTGTGTGCTCAGTGCCCTCTTTGGACTGATCTATCGACCCAGGGACTTTGCCTCCTACATGCTGGGCATCTTCATCTGTAACCTGCTGCTCTACCTGGCCTTTTACGTCATCATGAAGGTAAGAGTGGCGGCTGGGAGCCGGGCACCGCGGGCCCTCCTTGGGTGATGCGTGCAGCTTGGCAGCAGCGCTTCTCACCCACAGCTTCGCAGCTCCGAGAAGATCCTCCTGATCCCGCTCTTCTGCATCGTTGCCACCGCTGCGGTGTGGGCCGCTGCCTTGTATTTCTTCTTCCAGAATCTCAGCAGCTGGGAGGTAAGAAGGCAGTTTTCTTTTCCAGGATGACATTCTCTCTCCATCTTGCCTTTCTGACCTTCCTACCTCCCTCTCTTCATGTGTTTGTTGCTGTTTATCTTTTTTATGTTCTCTGACATGAATGCTTTCTCTAAAGGGGATGGTTTTCAATATCCACACGTGACTGCTCAATAAATGGCACGTCATCATTATAAGGGTGGCACCTCTTAAAAACCAAGCTCTACCAACACTGCAAACGTGATCTTCATTATGTGTTCCCAGTGGATGTTTAATACGTACAGGAACCTTGCTTAGTGTATCTTCTCCACCTTATCATAGTCACCATAAACAAATAGACAGGTGCAGGTGTTTATAAATCCATTTCACAGATAGGAAAGCTGAGGCCTAGGAAACTGGTGATGTATCTGAGGCACAGAACAGGGAAGAAGTCTTAGCTCTCCATCACCATAATCACCACAGGCAACTTTAGAACATTTTTATCACCCCAGGAAAAAACCTGCATCCCTTAGCAGTCAATCACCATTTCTCCCTAACCCCTTAGCCTTAGGCAATCACCAATCTATCTTTTGTCTCTACAGATCTACCTATTCTGGACATTTCATATCAATGGAATCACATTACATGTGGTCTTTGGCTTCTCTTCCTAATGGTTCCTAGGTCCACCCATGTGTAGATGTTATCAGTACTTCATGTTTTTATTGCTGAATATTCCATTGTATGGATACACCTCATTTTATCTACCCGTTCAGCAGTCTATCGACATTTAAGTTGTTTCCGCTTCTTGGCTTTTATGAATGCTGCTGCTGTGAACAACTGTGGTCAAGTTTTGTGTGGACGTATGTTTTCTTGGAAGCTAACTTTTTTTTTTTTTTGCGGTACGCGGGCCTCTCATTGTTGTGGCCTCTCCCACTGCGGAGCACAGGCTCCGGACGCGCAGGCTCAGCGGCCATGGCTCACGGGCCCAGCCGCTCCGCAGCATGTGGGATCTTCCCGGACCGGGGCACGAACCCGTGTCCCCTGCATCGGCAGGCGGACTCTCAACCACTGCGCCACCAGGGAAGTCCGGAAGCTAACTTTTTGACCCAGGCATCTAGTAGTGACTTTTTAGGTTTCTGGATACTCAGCCCTCTAAGAAGTTGAACTGTGGGAATGCCCCCACTACATCCTGCCTCACCTTCTTCCAGGGAACGCCAGCCGAATCCCGAGAGAAGAATCGAGAGTGTATCCTGCTGGATTTCTTTGATGACCATGACATCTGGCACTTCCTCTCTGCTACTGCCCTGTTTTTCTCATTCTTGGTGAGTTTATAAAAACTTTTTTCATTTCTTCTTGCTTTACATCCTGTACCCCTTTTTTTCTCTTCCCCTCTTTCTTACATCCCCTTTTGTATTTTTAATTTCCCTTTCCAAGTCTTCATTATAATTCAATGTACAGAATTTCTTTTTTACACTGTATCCTTAGGTTAGATCTTTATTTTCATTCTCCTTTTACTCTTCAATACTTTAAGACACAGAGTGATAAAATAATTTTCCTTCAGTTGTGCAATGTTTGGACTGAATTGTTGATTAGAACTCACATGCCCAAATCCCCCGGGAACCACTTTTGGCATTGGCTACAATCTCAGCCACACTAGGTTATTCCTTCTTGTGCTATACTCACATTCCTCCCCCTCTTCCAGTCTCACTGCATGTCTTACAAACATTTCACAAGTTCTTGGAGTGGCTCAGGATAGCAGGCAGGCCTCTTTTTGCCTTCTAACCAGTCTCTTCCAAATCTCTCCTGTAGTCCCTCCATTTTTTGCCCAAACACCTTTCCAGAAGCCATGCATATTATAACAACCCAGGAGGAGAACTCCCAGCCTACTTCCATCTTAATTTTGACTTTTCCAAAATAAAAGCCCATGGTGCCTGTACACAAGGTCATTTAACAAATAACACTGGGTTGGCCAAAAAGTGCCTTCAGTTTTTAAGTAAAAATAAAGGACATTTTTCATTTTCACCGAGAACTTTATTGAACAACGTATTCACCCTTTTGTTCCACTACCTTCTGCCACTTTTCAGGCAACTTCATAATTCCATCTTCCCAAAACTTTTTATCTTTTTGAGCAAAGAACTGTTCCAGGTGCCTTTTAGAGTCTTCCAGGGAATTGAATTTTTTTCCATTAAGAGAATTTTGTAAAGACCAAAATAAATGGAAATCCGAAGGTGCAAAGTCTGCTGAATACAGCAGATGAATCAGAACTTCCCAGCCAAGCTGTAATAGTTTTTGCCTGGTCATCAAAGAAACATGTGGTCTTGTGTTATCTTGATGGAAGATGATGCATTTTCTGTTGACTAATTCTGGATGCTTTTCGTCGAGTGCTGCTTTCAGTTGGTCTGATTGGGAGCAGAACTGGTTGGAATTAATCATTTGGTTTTCTGGAATTAGCTCATGATAGAGGACTCCCTTCCAATCCCACCATATACACAGCATCACCTTCTTTGGATGAAGACCGACCTTTGGTGTGGTCGGTGGTGGTTCATTTCACTTGCCCCACAGTCTCTTCCATTCCACTTTATTGTACAGTATCCACTTTTCGTTGCCTGTCACAATTTGTTTTAAAAACGGAACTTTTTATGTTTGTTTTTTATTTTTGGCCGTGTTGGGTCTTCGTTGCTGTGCACGGGCTTTCTCTAGTTGTGGCGAGCGGGGGCTACTCTTTGTTGCAGTGCACGAGCTTCTCATTGCAGTGGCTTCTCTTGTTGTGGAGCATGGGCTCTAGGTGCACGGGCTTCAGTAGTTGTGGCGCGCAGGCTCAGTAGTTGTGGCGCACAGGCTTAGTTGCTCTGAGGCATGTGGGATCTTCCCAGTCCAGGGATCAAACCCGTGTCCCCTGCATTAGCAGGCAGATTCTTAACCACTGCACCACCAGGGAAGCCCAAAACCAGAACGTTTTCATTACGTTTAAGTAGAGAATCACATGCGGAAATACAGTCAAGAAGGTTTTTTTCACTTAACTCAATGTGAAACCCAAACATCAAAGTGATTCACATAACCAAGCTGGTGCAAATGATTTTCAGCGCTTGATTTAGATATTTTGAGTATGTCGGCTATCTCCCGTGTGGTATAACGTTGATCGTTCTCGATTAATGTCTCGATTTGATCGCTATCAACTTCAATTGGTCTACCCGACTGTGGAGCATCGTCCAGCGAGAATTCTCCAGCACAAAACTTCACAAACCACTTTTGACATGTTCGATCAGTCACAGCACCTTCTCCATACACTGCACAAATCTTTTTTTTGCGTTTCAGTTGTTTTTACCTTTCTTGAAATAATAAAGCATAATATGCCAAAAATGTTGTTTTTCTTCCATCTTCAATATTAAAATGGCTACACAAAAACTCGCCAATTTTGATAGGTCTCTTTTTAAATGCACGCTGATAGGACAGCTGTCACACACAATCTAACAAAATTGTTCCAAATGAAGTTTGGACAACTAAGTGCTACTAGGGCCATCTCACGGAAAAACCCGAACGAACCTTTCGGCCAGCCCAATATTAGGCCTCCTGGTTTCACGCTGCCCACTTACTTTAGTCTTCTCCATGTAACCTCAAGAGTGGAGCAGGGCTACCCCCTTGTGGCCAGTTGGGGAAGTTTAACCAGTCTGTATAAACATCATTCCTGAAGGCTTTTATCTTTGATAGTCACCTTCTCTAGAGAGACAGAGACAACAAAAGTAGAGCTAAGGGTTCCATGTGGAGAGAGTGATGGTAGAGGAAACTAAAAATGGAGGATTAGGGTACAATTCTTATATGGCAATATTCTATGCAACAAGATTTCATTCCGTTTAGGTCCCGACCCAAATGTCCCCTCCTAAGTGGTAATGATGTCCCTGGCCACCCAATGAAAAACAAAATTTTATACATATACAACTGAATCACTTTGCTGTATGCCTGAAACTATCACAACATTGTTAACCAACTATACTCCAATATAAAATAAAAATACAAAATTTAGAAAAATAAAATTTTAACCAAAAAATTTTTTTTACCTCACCCCATCCCATACTTCCTATATCCCCACCACAGTATAATTATTATTCTTAGTACATATTACTAGCTAACGTACTTGACTTTGCTCATGCGTTTACTTCATGTCTGAAGCCCTCTCTCAAATGTAAGCCCCACCAGGGTAGGGATTTTTGTCTCTTTTGTTCTAAGCCATATCTCTAGCACGTGGAATAGCACTTAATAGACCCTTGATAAATATTTGAATTAATAAATGAACTATGTAATTATGACAAGTGCCTGTTAAGAGCACAGTGTTGCAGAAAGCTGCAGAAGACATGAAAACAAATAAGGGCACTTGTGAGTCTTTGGGAGAAAATAGGGATTTATTGCAACTGTGGGTTCCTCTCATTTCTCTGCCTCTATCATTTCAGGTTTTGTTAACCCTGGATGATGACCTGGATGTGGTTCGGAGAGACCAGATCCCTGTCTTTTAAGCCTCCAGCATGGAGAGCAGGGAGAGAGAGCAACCAATCTTGGTGCTGTTTCATGAAAAATACAGGGACTGCAGCAAAATAACCACTGCCAAATGCTCCACTCACCCTCTGTTGGGTTGGCTCTGTACACATTCCCGCAGGGAGGAGAGGAGATACAGGGGGACCCAAACCTGCAAGAAGGGAAGCAGAAGGGAGGCGGCAACTGTGGACAGAGTCAAGCCCTTCAGAGTCGAAAAACACCCACCATCCCCTTCTGTCACTACTCTGAGTTAGACATGGACAAAAGCTGCATCGAAGTTGACCTTGGGACCACTCCCACCCTCACCTGATATTCGCCAGCCATGGGGAGACCATGCTGCTCTCCACCCTCCAGCTGCCTCCCCGCCCAGAAACTCCAGGGTGGCCCCCATGCACCTCTGTAACATCTGCTGCTCTAGACATCCCAAAACACCAGCCCACTTCTCCGAAGTCCTGGAATGATGTGATTCCTTAGAGTCTGGTAGAGGGGTGGCCCCAAGGCCCTACCCAACTGGGATAGATGTTTTGTAGCACCAGCTCGTCACCTCCACCAAAGGAATGCTGTACGCTTCCCCCAGGTTCCTGACCGCGTTAGGAGGACTCTTACATCAGGCTGGGTCACCCGTTCCTGGCAGGTAACTGTCCCTGAGACCAAGGTGTGGGTGCTTCCCTGTTCCTTGGTGTCTTCATCTCACCGCTGTGTGTTGACCCCCTGACTCAGGCTCTACCTTCTTGGGAAGGCCACTTCTCCACAGACCAGCTCCAAGGCGGACGGGGAAATGGGAAAACTCTTCCAGCAGCAGGAGGCACCAGAGGAATGACCGACAGCACTAGGAGACTGGTGACATCAGCATCAAGCACTCCGGCCTCACGTTAAGGACTTGGGCTCCTGGAGTACATTCAGCGAAGGCAATTAGGCCTCCAAGTCAAATAGCTCCATTCTGTGCCTGCATCACCCTTGGGGAAGAAATAAGTGTTCTAAGCAGGGGCACTGCTCTCGGGCTCCTGTACAACCGGCCAAGCCCCTCCTCTGCTGCTTTATGCCGATCAGGGGCTTTAGACTTTCTCCTGAGTTTCTCTGGAGGCCAGTCTCAGGGTGAACACATCTCACTCCTCCTCTCCAGTTGCAAAGAGCTCAGCCGGTTTGGGGGCGGGGCGGTTGTCTCTCTGACACACCTGATTCACATTCACTCCTCAGGATGGTATTGAAACACTCAGTGTCCCACTTCACTCTCTCACTGTCCAGCAGCTCTGCCCCCAGGAAGTCCCATTTTGACCAAACTCCTGTATTACCTGCGATATGACGTCATCAGAAAATTTACATGCAAATGTGCATACACAGATATATTTGCCTGTGAAATTGAAGTCACCTTCTCACCTCTGCTTTCTTGATCCTTCATTAGAAGGATCCTTCATTCTTTTTAAAATATATATATATAATTTTCTCTAAAATAATGTTCAAAAACACATTTTGGAAGTTTGAATGGCAAACTTTCCCTGATTTTAAGAACACAAAGATGCTTTCAATGAAACATTATGATTTTTTTCTAAAATGCCCCCAGATTCATAATTGGTGTTGTTATTCTTTATTCCTTAAAAATTGTTGGCTTCCATAGGCCATATGAAGGCCACCTATTAAATGGTTGTATCAATCTAACATTTAAAATAAATTTCGAACCTGTTTAACTTGGCTGATTTGACCTAATTCTTTTATTTTTAATGCACTAAAAGTTTTCAAATCCAAAAAAAGCGGGGGTGTGGGGTGGTGCAGAATGCAAACGACAAAGTCTGTTCAAGCAGCCCTGTGGCCTGAAGTGAATAAATTGTAGGACACATTACCCGTTCGGTAGCTTGTCTGGGAAATATGTCCATGGAAATGGGGAAGGGGCCCCAGAGAAATGGATGGACTCTGCTGCTGTATTCTTGACCGTTTTCTGACAAAGTCTGTCTTGTGCTACAAACTTACACGTTGTGGTCAGTTTTGTTCTCTGCAGCAGGACGAAAAACCCAGACCAAGCCTGCTCTTATAAATATCAATTCTAAATGTACCTGTTGCTAGCTTTTTCTATAGTGCTGATTTGTGCATGGTTGGAGGCAACAAGAAAGTCACTCAGCTGCGTCTGTAGGGTTGATAGGAACTCGGGGTGGAGGAGGCAGCCACAGTTACTCACAGTGGTCCCTCATCCACATGTAGCACAGGCCTGTGTGACTTTTGTCTGTCCTCATGGACTTCTCTCTTCACAAGAGAAGGGAAGGCAACTCTGAAAGCTGAGTCCAACAGGAGGGTAACGGGAGCCAGCCAGCCACTGAGAAGAGGCTCTTGGCAGAGAGGCCCAGGGTAATAAGAGCAGCTCCCTTGGAGGACAGAGGTGTGGCAGCCAGAGGGGCAAAACCACACATAAAAAAGGCCTCTTCACACCTCTGACAAATGCTGGGGAGGCAGCCCCACCTGTTAACACTGGATGGCTGAGGGATTAGCCCGGTTTTATTTTAGCAGCAGGAGAAGCCAGTGGAAAACCAGAGTCTATCTGGGGAAGGGACTTTCCATGGTTGAAGGAGATCACCGAGTCAGCTCCTGGGGTAAAGAGAGTGGCAGCTTCTTCTTTTGTAGCTCCAAGCTGCCACCAGAATGTCCCGTGGGGTCGCAAAATGCATGTGTCGGGGAAACAAATAATACCCAAATGTTTCTCCTCCTGGGAGACAGTCTCTCTGTCTAAAACTTGGGAAAAAGGGAAAAACAAAGAGAAACATTCTTCATAGAAGGAACAGTTGAATCCGAGAAAAACTCTTGAATCAGACTTTAGTCCACATATGTTCACCTGCTTGCTGTGTGACCTTGTGCAATCTGCTGGAACTCTCTGATCTTTATTGCCACATCTACATGACGCGACATGAAGGTGACAAAGGTGGAGCTGTGTAGAGCACCTGGAGCTGTGCCCGCAGAGAGAAGGTCCTCACCTGCACCTCTCGAATCCTGCAGGGTGGCAGGGCCAGAGCAGGTCTCCCTGCTGGGCTGGCACCTCTCGCCCAAGGGGGCCCCTCATTGAAACCAGCTATGCTGTTTCCTGTCCTCAGTTCCAGGAGGCCCTGAAGGGGCTGGGAGGTCTCTTTACCTTCAGAGAAACTGCCCAGAATTATCACACCTCCCAGCCCCCCTCCTTGCCCTTTAATTGCTGCATTTCATCGTCTTTGGCCGTTAATACTCCAACGCAGATGAAAAATTGCTGCCAAAGCTGGGGCCAAGTGGAAAGTCTGGCTGTGTATAAAGTCACACCTCGTTACTGCCAGTTCTACTCTGGGAATCTCAAAGAAAACCTAGACTTCCTCCTCTCTCCAGCATCTATAGCTACTACAGTCCAGGGGATGCCAGGTGCAAACGTTTCCCCCGACCCTTATCACCAAATGTTCTGTAGGGAAAGCCTGGATGAAGAGGGACTTCAGCCTGCGGGTGACAAAACAGGTCCCAGAGGAAGCCTGGGAGGGTCGCTCTGGTTTTGAAATGATTCTAATGTCCCCTGGTGAAACTGAGGAAAAGCGTTATGAGTAAAGATACAACTAGCTTCTGCCTGAAGCAACGTAAAACCCAAAATTATGTTTACCATAATTTTGCCCAGCTTACAGTCATTTTTTTGCTTTGTTTTTAAATGCTGGTGTTAGGGAACCGGGTTCATTTTACCTGAAGCACCGCAACCAAAACGCGGAGACACTGACGTCTGCAGCAAAGACAGGGCTTATCCGCAAGGCAGCCAAGGGAGAAAACGCGAGAACAAATCTCAAACCCTCCACCCCGAAGGGAGGAGGCGGGGGTATTTATGGGACGAGGAATGAAGAAGCAGGCTGCTCTGAGGCACGCGAGCGTTCGAAGCCGGGGAGGCGGGGAAAGGTGATTGGGAAAACGTGCCGTCATCACCATGCTGCGCAGGCTTAGCTAGGCTACGGGCCTCTGCACGTTCCAAAGGTCACGGGTGGACACTCGCGCATGCCCAGTTGGAACGTCAGTGGTCCGGCCTAGTTTCAACAAGCTCAGCTGAGCTAGATACAACCTGCTCCAAATTCCTGGAAAGCAACTCAGGCAGTTTCTTGTTTGGGCCTCGTGCTTCTTGGAGAACAGGCAAGCCTTAAAATGACATTGATTGGTGAAGGCAGGGGAAATGGATTTGACTAATTGCCCACGGTTTTGGTGGGGACAAGATATAGTTCTGTGGCTAAGTTCAAATGTCTCCTCAATATTAAGGCACCATCGTCAATAAGGTTAATGACCTGCTGAATCTTAGGCCTTAACACACATGAATTCAAATAAGCTTGGCGAGGGTCATGGATCAGCCTTTTTCAATGAGTTTCTAAAAGGCCATAGTAATAGAGTTTTCACTTGGACGGGATTCCTCTGCAAAAAGAAACCGATTTTTAGACTTTTTTGACCCCTGTGAACTCCAAGGGGGGCGGGGTTTGCAGTTCATCATATGGTTTTCCTGAAGTAGGGTCTTACTATTCTTATTAAAGTACAAGGAGGGCTAAGTGGTGACCAATGTTGACAAAGAATTACCCTTTGCTCCTCCAGTCTTAGGGAAATGGAGCTCTGCGTTCTTTCTGAATATCTCTACATTAGAAGTTTTCATGATTTTTCCTGAACTAAATTTTTAAAAACCCCATGGTTTTATCCTACCTTTTTTTCATTCCCTGTCATCTAAGCCTTATCCTTTTCATTGGAGATGAAAAATAGCTAACCATCATAGAATAGCCTTGAAGTTATATCACATTTCAGTCATGCTAATGTCTGGGTGTCTCATTTCTCATCCCAGAACGTGCAATCCCACTATGGTTGGCTCCTGGGCCCCTAATTTCCTCTAACCCTGTAACTCTTGATATTTTTTTTTAAACTCTTGACATTCTTTGTGAATTAGGACTCTAAGTCCTTTAAACAGAAGACTATCCATAATAATTCAAAAGCTCTCTCTTTTAAGGTGCTCTAATGTTGCCAACACAGAAAAATGTTGATTTGAGTTTTATGATTTATTTTTATAAGTACACTTTTTTAAAAATTAATTAATTAATTATTTGGTTGCACCAGGTCTTAGCTGCGGCAAGCGGGCTCCTTAGTTGCAGTACATGGGCTCCTTAGTTGTGGTATATGGGCTTCTTAGTCGTGGCATGAGAACTCTTAGTTGCAGCATGCATGTGAGATCTAGTTCCCTGACCAGGGATCAAACCCGGGCCCCCTGCATTGGGAGCACGGAGTCCTATCCATTGTGCCACCAGGTGAGTCCTGCATTTTATGATTTTTATTACATTGCTTATCTGAGAGTTTCACAAGGCTCAGTACCCATTTCTAGGCAGGTCCCTTTGAGGAAGAGGACAAATTCAGGCCTAAGGTTTAGGCTTCTGTCTCAGTGTGGGATACCTTGTAAAGTAACCTGCTTTTTAGGAGGTCCATTTCCCCTTTATCCTCTCCTTCCTCACCATTTCTCTGTTCATTTACATAGAGTCAGAAATACTGCTTCAGTCAATGGTCAGTCAAGAAATATCTGGGCCAAGCACTGTGAGGAACTGGGCAAAGCAATGGGCAAAACACCCAGTCTCTTCAATCACGGGGTCTATGGTCCAAAAGGGGAGAGATGCATGAAACAAGTAACTTGTTCATTATAAGTGGGCAAAGAGCTCCAAGAAGAGAATGGCCTTAGAAGAATCTTACTAGGTACAGACGCAAAGGAAGTCCAAGTAATTATCAGCAATTTTTATCCCTAGATGTGAGGCCCCTAAATTGCTGCCCCTAGAACCGATTATTAAAACAGCAAACATTTGTCATCGGACATTCTGCCAAGGGTTTTATATACATTCCATGCTGGATCCTGAAACACTCACCACCAACAACCCCATGAAGTCGGTATTATTACTATCATCCCCATTTGCCAGACAGAGAAACTGAAACTTAGAGAAGTCGATGTCCACTAGATGAAGTGAAAGGTGCAGAAGCCTGGATTAAGAGTCAGGAATGGGTGGTTCAGGTAACAAGAACAGAGACAGGGAAGGTGGATGGTGTTGCAGCCCTTATTTGTTCATGTATCTATATATGCAAAACACACAGCCTAGAATTCTATAACCCTTGAACATATTAACAAAAAGAAAAGGTTTTTCCAAAATTCAGAAGATGTGTCTGTTATATGAACCTGAGTGACAGTGAAACCTATCGTGCTTTAGGAAAGTCAACCAATAAAACTGCAGCTGTGGATCATTTTGGCTCTTTAAACTGGAACAGCAGGATTCAGAGGACTCTTGTTTCAGTTTCTAAGCTTGTAAAGTTAAGGACCAAAGTCCTTTTTATACATTCAATGACTGCATTTGGCAAAGGGCTGTAGACCCAAAGATTCATTTTAAATTGAAATATATGTAGCATAAGGTGTCAGGTTTCTACTGGGAACCTGTTGGTTCAGAAACAAAATTAACAGTGGAGAGAAAGCACAGGCATAAGAAATGTGGTTTTTTTGGTTTGGTTTTGTTTTTTATCTGCATTGGCTCTTAGCTTCGGCGTGCGGGATCTTTTGTTGAGGCATGCGGGAACTTTTGTTGAGGTGTGTGGGATCTTTCATTGTGGTGGGCGGGCTTCTTTCTAGTTGTGGCGTGGGCTCCAGAGCTCGTGGGCTCCAGAGCTTGTGGGCTCTGTAGTTTGCAGCATGCAGGCTCTCTAGTCAAGGCCTGTGAGCTCAGTGGTTGTGCTGCGTGGGCTCAGTTGCCCTGCAGCATGTGGGATCTTAGTTCCCTGACCAGGGATCGAACCTGCGTCCCCTGCATTGGAAGGCGGATTCTTTACCACTGGACCACCAGGGAAGTCCCTGGAATAAGTGGGTTTTTAAATTTCCTAAAACATGTTCAGAGACTCAAAATACTGTCAAGAGTCCTAAAGTCCTCCAAAGCTGCCTCTGAAACCAGTCTATGCCTGGTCCAATAGGTCAGGCAGAATCTATGACTCCCATCAATGGCTGAACCATCTTTGTTCCTGGTGGCTGGGAGTATTTCCATTCCACCAAACTGAGGCAGAGGAACGAGCCTGCGTTGAACTGGGAAATCATAATTCTTCAATTGGGGGTACAATGATAATGGAGATAAAATTTTCTAAATTGTCCAGAAGTAAGACAAAAAAAAAAAACCAATACGACTTCGTTTGAAACACCAACATACTAGCCAATTTTCTTCTCCTATACTAAGCTGTCTCTTAGGCTTAAAAAAAAAAAATTAATGTGAATTTGCATATTTGCCACTCAGCAACATTTCTTTTTTGAAATGGGATTTAACCTAATTGAATCACAAGTTCCCAGAAGGAAACGTCCCTGCAGCAGTAAGTTCTCTACCACTACTATTAGGCTTCAGTCTCTTTCCAAACCACAGATTTGAATGTGATAAAGCAATGTAAGAAAACACCACCCAAACCAGACCTGCACAGCACACACTTAGTTAAAACCTGGATTTTCACATCTTCCCCAAATCGGTAGTTTATATGGTCATGTGAAAAATTAAGTGGCACATTGATACTAGGTAAGCAACCTACCTGACTTCTGAACTTATGTAGGTAGCAAATTGGAATTGTGTCCTTAATTTCTCACAGGAAGACGAAAAGGTCAAAAGAGGTATTGATACTGACCAACAAACCACATGCTAGTGGAGCCCTGCATTTCAGTCTCCCATGTAGGGCAACAGAAATGAGGAATGTCATGGAAAGAAATCGCCACTTTACTTTTAAATATTCCCTTGCAACGATGTGAAACCTCTTCAGATATAAAACCTCATTTGTCCTTCACAACAACCCTGTGGTCTGGACAGGACAGATAACGCACCAGCAAATAAATTAAGATGCAAAGAAGTTATGCCACTTGCTCAAAGTCACATAGCCAGGCAACAGGAGCCAGATACAAAATAGTGCCTTGGCCTTTTCTTTTGCTGAAGAATGACAGTAAAATAACTTTTAGGTTTGGCTGACTCAAGAAATTTATCATGAGAAAACCAACATCATCAGATCAGACTTCCATAGTTTTTTCTTAACCTTTTTATTTAGGCTTAAAGTATATTCAGTAATGTACAAAATGTGCACTAATCATAAGTGTATACTGATGTGTAAATTTTTACATATATTTTACAGATATATTTACACACACATACACACACACCCCATTGTAACCACCACCCACATTAAGAAAGAAAACATTTCCAACATCACTGTGACTGTTCCAAGTTCATCCCTCCCCAGAGATAACCACTATTCTGACTTTTCTCCTCCTAGATGAATTTTGCCTGCTCCTGAACTTTATATAAATGGAATTATGCAGTATGTACTCCTTTTCGTCTGGCTTCTTTCACTCAGCGTAATGTCTGTGAGAGTTGTCTGTGGGAACCAGTAGCTTCATTGTGTGAATATATGACATTTCACTTATTCATTCTCCTATTGATGGATGTTTGGGTTGTTTTCAGTTTTGGGCCACCTGTAAAGAAAGCTTCTATGAACATTCTTATACATTTCTTTTGGTGAACTTATACATACATTTTCCCCAGAGTATATACACAGTACACTATGGAATTGCTGAGTCATGGGATAAGTCTTTAGTTTTCCAGGATACTACCAACTGTTTTCCAAGGTGGTTGTGTCAGTTTACACTCTCATCAGCATCATATGAGAGTTCCAGTTATTCCACGTTTGCCAACACTCGGCATTTGTCAGCTCATTCAATTTTAGACTTTCTGGGTGAGGTGTAATGGTATTTCATTGTATTTTATTTTGCATTTCTTTGATAACTACTGATGTTGAGCACCTTTTTATATAGAATTCTTGGCCATTTATGTAAAGGATTTTTTCAAGTTCTTTTCCCATTTTTTAAATTGGCTGTGAGTCTTTTTCTTTCTGATATATATAATCTTCGCTAGTCTGTGACTTGCTGAAGAGACATTTGTGATTTTAATGAAATCAATCTAACTTATTTTTTTCTTTTATATTATAGTCAGATGATATTTCCTGTGGTTTCTTCTAGAACACTAGTTCTCATTTTTTGGTCTTGGGACCTATTTACACTCCCAAAGATTGTTGAGGACCCCCCAGAGTTTATGTGAGTTAATATCTATTGTTTATGTGAGTTAATATGTGAGTTAATATCTATTAATTTGTTTGTGAGTTAATATCTATTATGTTTATGTGAGTTAATATCTATTAATATTTACCACATTAGAACTAAGAAATGGAAAGTTTACAAATTTTATTAATTCATTTAAAGATAATAATAAACTCATTACATAACACAAATACAGTCCTCCCCTGGTATCTGAGCGGAATTGGTTTCAGGACCCCCTTGTACCAAAATCCACAGATACTCAAGCCCCTTATATAAAAGTGGCATCGTGTTTGCATATAAAATATGCACATCCTCCTGGATACTTTAAATCATCTCTAGATTACTTATAATACTTAGTACAATGTAAATGCTATGTAAATTGTTCCCAGCATGCATCAAATTCAAGTTTTGCTTTTTGGAACTTTCTGGAATTTTTGTCCCAAATAGTTTCAATCCACAATTGGTTGAAACCTCAGATATGGAACCCGAGGATACTGAGGGCCAACTGTAACATCTTTTATGAAAAATAACTATATTTTCCAAAGCAAAAAAAATTGTGAGAAGAGTGTGTTTCACATTCTTGTAAATCCATTTAATATCTGGCTTAATAGAAGGTAGTTAGATTCTCATATTGGTTTCTGCCTTCACTCTTCTGCAGTATGTGTTTTGCTTGAAGCATACGAAGAAAATCTAGCCCTACAGCAATACATAGTTGGAAAAGGGAGCAGCCGTTCTAGATAATTGTAGATATTCTCTTTGATACTATACCAAAACTCAACACATGGTAGTTTCCCAAAATTGGTTGCAATGTGGAATCCAAAACCATATCAGTGAACTTTTCATGTTTTGTAATGTTAAAATCCATTGGTCTATCTTTCAATTCGAATGGATCTTTTTACCCACGCATGGTTTTGTAACAGCATGCCTCAGTCACTTGGAAAATATTGTCTCACTGAATTGTGCAAACCTTTCAAATATTACAAATTTAATTATAGAATTATTAATTATATACATGTGTATACATATACTATTCATTTAGATCACTACTGATCTCATCAGAGAGGTCTTAATGGGAACCTGTCAAGCTCACAGTAGTGGAAACAGTGCATGTACATTTCATTCATTTTTGAGAAAATGTCTGCCAAATACCCAAGTCTGAATAACTATAGATTTTAGTCATTCTCTCAGCTAAAAATAGTGTTCCATAAAGAGAACCAGGAGTTCATCCTGTAATTTAACACCAGTGCTTTTCCTTGTGAAAACCACCATCCTCTGGCTTGCAGCAGAAGTGCTTTATGTTTGCTTCCCATGTGCTCACACAATATTTAAAAAGGATATTAAAAGGAAGCATACTCAAAGGTTAAGATTGAATGAAATTGTTAATTTCTGTTGCTTCATCAAGGAGATTCTAAACTACGTTGTTTTGGTTTTTTTTTTTTTTTTTACTATGACTTTATGATGATTAAAAATACATGGGCTTCCCTGGTGGCGCAGTGGTTGAGAGTCCGCCTGCCGATGCAGGGGACACGGGTTCGTGCCCCGGTCTGGGAAGATCCCACATGCCGCGGAGCGGCTGGGCTCGTGAGCCATGGCCGCTGAGCCTGTGCGTCCGGAGCCTGCGCTCCGCAACGGGAGAGGCCACAACAGTGAGAGGCCCGCGTACCGCAAAAAAAAAAAAAAAAAAATACAGTGACTATTACTACTAGCGTAGTAGTCAGTGCCACTGCCTTGATTTGTGCTAAAGTACTAGCAGTTTTACCCACCATTGCTTTTGCACCATCAGTGCATACGTCGACACAGTATATAGGCATGTCACATCTTGGTTCTATCATAAAAATAATTTTGACCTCACAGATTCCCTAAAAGGGTCTCAGAGAAACCCAGGGAGGCTGGAGACTACATTTTAAGAAGCACTACTCTAGAAGCTTTAGTGTTTTACCTTTTACATTTAGGTCTTTGACCCGACTCAAATTAATGTTTGTTTATCATGTGAGGTGGCGGCGGGGAGCAGGTGTCTAGGGCTTCTTCTCCGTCCGTACTGATATCCACTTGCTCCAGCCCATTTACAGAAAAGACCATCCTTTACTCACTGAAATGGAATTGGCACCTTTATCATCAATCAATTTGACTATATGTGTCTAATCTATTTCTGAATTTTCTGTTCCCTTCCATTGGTCTACTGTCCATCCTTGTGCCAATATCACACTGTTTTAATTATTGGAGCTTTATAGTAATTAAAAAAATTTTTTATTGATGTATAATTTGCATATAACATTATATTGGTTTCAGGTGTACAACAGAATGATTTGATATTTGTATATATTGTGAAGCCATCATCACAAGTCTAGTTAACATCTGCTACCATACATAATTACAAAAAATTTTTTTTCTTGTGATGAGGATTTAAGATCTACCCTACTAGAGTAGTTTTGAAATCTGGTGGTTTAAGTCCTCTAACTTTGTTTGTAAGATAGTCTAGACTATTCTAGGACTTTCACATTTATATAATTATTATATTAAATACTATATAAATTTAAGAATCTGATTGTCAATTTCCAACCCCCCCACCCCGCAAAAAAAAAATCCCTGCAGTGATTTCAGTGGCAATTGCCACTGATCATGTTTGTCTTGATCCCAACTTGGGAGAAATTATTAAGTATGATATTAGCTGTAGTTTTGTTTACTGGGGACTTTTTGGCAGAAATTCTTTATCAGATTGAGAATGCTCCCTTCTCTTCCTCTTTTGTTTAGAATTTTTACCATAAATGGATGCTGAATTTTATCAACTAAAAAGTTACCATATTTTAAAAATATGGTAATTGAGTTACCATATTTTTTTAATCTTTTATTCTGTCAATACAATGAACTGCATAAATTGATTTTAAAATGTTAAAACAGCTTTGCATTCCTGAAATAAACCACATTTGGTCACGATGTACTATTCTTTTCTTATATCTCTAGATTTGATTTGCTGACATTTTGTTTAGAATTTTCAGGGAATTCCCTGGGGGCCCGGTGGTTAGAACTCTGCACTTTCACTGTGTGGGCCCGGGTTCCACCCCTCTTTGGGAACTCTGGCCCGCAAGCCATGATGCAGCCAGAAAAGAAAAAAGAGAAGAATTTTCACAACTATGTTTATTAGGGATATTGGGCTATAATTTTCTTTTACTATAATGTTGTGACAGATTTGGTATCAAGGTTATATTAACTTCTTAAAACAGGTTTGAAAATGATCCCTCTTACTCATGAATTTGGGTAGATTGGTATCACTTCTTCCTTTAACATTTAGAGGAATTCCCCACTAAGATCTCTTGGGCTTGAGGGTTTTTTTGTGGGAAGACCTTTAAAAAAATCAAAACAGCTATTGAGATATAATTCACATACCATAGAATTCCCTCATTTAAAGTGTACAATTCAACAGTTTTTAGTGTATTCACAGAGCTGTACAGCCATCACCACAATCAATTTTAGAACATTTTCATCATCCCCCCATCAAAAACCCCACACACACTATCAGCCACCTCTCACTTTCTCCCAAACTCCCCAACCCTAGGTAACCACAAATCCACTTTCTGTTTCTTTAGATCTGCCTATTCTGAACATTTCATAGAAATGGAATTATATAATACCTAGTAGGAAGGTTTTTAATTATAGATTCAATTTGGCCAGCAGGTATAGAGGTATAAAGATTTTCTATTTCTTCTTGTGTTCCTTTTGGTAAATCATATTTTTCAGGAATTTTGTCCGTTTCATCTCAGTTGTCAATAATATTGGCATAATGTTGTAAGTGATCTTTTTATGATTTTAATTTTTGTATGATCTTTTGTGAAGTCCCTTTTCTATTCATTTTATTGGTAATTTATATTTTCTTTTTTTTCCCTGATCAGTCTTTCTTAGGAGCTCTTTTGTTTTCTTTTTAATCTTTTCCAAAAATCAACTTTTGGGTTTGCTGATTTTCTCTATCATATGTCTGCCTTTTCTTCTTTTTATCGGTCACATTTTTCTGGACATTGTATATATTTCCTGGATATTGTACATAAACGAACAGCAAAGATTGAAGTTGTGTTATTTTTCACCAGAAGGGAATCACACTTTTCCTCTGTTAGAGAGCTGAGCTGGGTGAGAACGGGGATGCAGCTGTAGTTAGAGGCAGTTCGCTTCTGGTTTTCAGTGTCTTGAAGGTGAGACTGCTTCATCTAGCAGGCATTTGTCTCCTAAGCTTCATAAAACTGTGGGAGCTTTCACTCTGCCTTTTCAACCCATACTCATCCAATGTCCCCAGGGGATAAATAGAAAGGCCAGAGGTCTCACCTCACCTAGGGAGGCCTTTTCTCTCTGTTTTGTTCAGATCTATTTATACAGTCAGAGGAATTTTGTCCTCTTATTTTGATGGGTTTTAGTATCTTTTTAAACATAATTTTCTAATTTATTCTTTGTTCTAGTGGTGCAGTGGGATCGATAACATGCCCCTAGCTATTACATTCTATCCAAAAGTGAAAATTCCCTGGATAGCTTTTTAAAGAGATATAAGTTACTAAAATCACTTTCCCTCAAACATCTAACTAAACTGGAAAGCTAACAAAACGTTAACTATTTGGCTGTTATAACTTGCACATTCATTTAGGGATATTGAATCTGTGCACAGTGGTTGCACTATTATAGGTTGTATGCACTTTACAGCATATTAGGGTTCCTTGTATAACCAAAATATATGATACATCTATTATCATATGAGAGGCAGTGGGCAATAGCAGAAAGAACACTAAACCCTCGATAGAATACTGAGCTTTAACCTGAACTCGCAAAAAGCTAGACCAGGAAAATACAGTGAGCACTAATTTCCCGGAGAACATGTGAAATAAATGCTCTCTAAAGTCCTCATTTTACCTGTTTTAATATTAGGACATGTTTTACTCATTCATAAGACAAAAATGTCAGGTGTAAGTGAGATGAACACCTGAGCATCTGCTCTCAGATTCAATAGAAACTACCAATGTTTTGGGGGTTTCTTTGTATAAATTTATTTATTTATTTCTGGCTGCATTGGGTCTTCGTTGCTGTGTGCGGGCTTTCTCTAGTTGCAGCGAGCAGGGGCTACTCTTCGTTGCGGTGCACGGGCTTCTCATTATAATGGCGTCTCTTGTTGCGGAGCACAGGGTCTAGGCGCGCGGTCTTCAGTAGTTGCACCACATGGGCTCGGTAGTTGTGGCTCGCAGGCTCTAGAGCGCGGGCTCAGTAGTTGTGGTGCACGGGCTTAGTTGCTCCGCGGCATGTGGGATCTTCCCTGACCAGGGCTTGAACCTGTGTCCCTTGTATTGGCAGGCGGATTCTTAACCACTGTGCCACCAGGGAAGTCCCCTACCAGTGTTTTTGAAGTACCTCTCTTGATACCTTCTCCCTCCCTCCTTTCTTAAGAAGTATCCATTATTATCCTGAATTTTGGGTTTCTCATTTCCTCAATTTATAATTTTTGTAGTTTGTTTTTTGGCCACATCATGTGGCTTGTGGAATCTTAGTTCTCTGACCAGGGATCAAACCTAGGCCCTCAGCAGTGAAAGTGCAGAGTCCTAACCACTGGACTGCCGGGGAATTTCCCCTCAATTTGTAATTTTTCCCACATCTGTAGGCTATCCCCAAAGAATACATTGTTTGATTTAAAGGTGTTTAAACTTTACATAGCTTTATACTGCACAAGATCCTCGGCAACCTATTTTTTCCCCTCAAACTTCATGCTTGTGAGATGTGACAAGTTGATGTGGGTAGTTGTAATGAAAGACCTAATTCTTGTCCCAAAGTTTTGTGCTTCAGTTTCTGCCACTACAAATACACAAGGAGGAGAGTTTAAATTGAATCATCTATCAATTCTCTCCAGATCTGAAATTCTACTTTTTACAATAAATATAGAGGTGTACAGTTTACTCCAAAAATAGAGCGCTGATCATAATTATGATTTATCTGAGGTTGACTCGTTGATCAGAAACACAACCCCATGGGAAATGTGTCATGGTATCATTTTCAGACATTTTGGCAAAATTTAAAGATTACCTGAACATGAACCTTCAGTATGTAAGACGAATCATTTTAATGCCAGGTTTGAAGCGGCACACGGGCAATGATGAGAAAAGGCAGAATTCACAATGCAAAAATGCAAAGTTTATTTTCTTAAATAAAATACTATATTCATATCTATACAAATAATTATTACAACCATTAAAATGTTACATTTACCAATAAAAATTTCAAAACTTTAAACAAGAGCATGGTTCAGAATATTCACACCCTAATACAATGCATTTGTAAAAAGATGTCAAAATAAACAGGACCTATTCTTATTTACAACTGTAGGACAATCCTGACCATATTATACATATCTGCTCTGGATTCTATTACAAAACAAATTAGTTCCCATTAGGATTATAAACCAGGTAATTTACAGTAATAGGACACAGTGCACAGCAGATATTGCTGGCGTGAGAATAGTTACAAATATTACATACACTACTGAAAGCACTACAGTTAGATTTTTTTCTGGTGACTGCCCTACAGTAAGCTTCTCACCCAGTGTATCTATAAATAATTTGTGAAGGTAACTATGTTCTCAGATTTTTCCACCCACTTTTACTGAAATGAATATATGTGTGTGTGTGTGTGTGTGTGTGTATATATATATAATCTCCTGTTGAAAGTGGAAGCAAATCTTTTCTTCACAGTAACACAACTGCAGCATTTTAAGCAACACTGTCTGGTCCCTTTCTTCTTGGAAGATCAACAGTTCAACTCCCCCTAAAAGTTACCAATATAGTCATGTCCAGTGCCTCACAGATGAAAAACGGTTTTAAGACTTAGGGGATGGAGGAACAGAGGTCCAGAAAAGTGAAGAGGGGACTGACATGGAGTAAACTTTAAGTTCCTATGACATAGTATGGTGTATAGCTGTACACACAACTGAGGGAAAAAAATTAATCATCTTTTCAAAAAAGTGTTAACCAATGAAGAGTTGTCTTCTATGTCTCATGAGATCCCTAGTGACAGGTTATGCGGTCATTCAAAATAACACCAATTTGGATACTATCCCCAATATTTTCAACCCAGGTTGGCTCACGTTTATGAAGCATCTGAACACAGGCATGCGCCAGAAAATGATTACAGTTGACAGGGTTTGTGCAAATCTAGAAAGAAGAATGAATGGCCACCACATACAAGCTCTGAGTTTAAAAGGCGTCTTGCATCTAACTACTAAGTGTTTTACAAGATCGGCTTTAAAGATGGCTCAGAGAATGATAAGGCAACAGTGAGAAACATCAGCTGTACTCGTCGTCTAGGTGTTTGATTACACAGCATGGACCATCCCGGCCGGTCCTTTGCTGTAACAGAGGAGTGAGTGAGCAGTATGTCCCAATGGCTGGTCCTAGGACCAGAGGCACAGTTGCAGGTAAAGTGCAGTCTCAGGGTAGTGGCATGTGGGCACAACTAAGAAGCTCTGTGTCCAAGAAGTTCCTCAACACTTCTTCCCAGAACACCTGGATGGCCTCAATCTGAACCTTATGTCCCCCACAGACTCTAGTAGAAACACTCTTAGGTTCACACAGGAAGTGTAGAATGCAGGGAGGATATTGTTAAGTAAAAAAAGGACCCCTTTCTGTTGAACTCTGGAGGAAGGAGAAATGGTATCCTTCAGCCAAAAAGGTATCGGAGAAGAAACTAATTTCTGGCCATTAATTTGCATAAAGGTATCATAAAATCATCATTTATTATTGCCCTCTGGAAATACACAGCCATAGGTCATTATCTCTGGGCAAAGGCAGATTTAGAGAGACAACAGAATTAGAACAACGACTTCCAGGTTCCGAAGGATATCAACCCAAAGCCGTCTGATTTTGGTACCACATTTGCCCTTTCTTTACTCCTCCATGGGGGGAAACAAAAAAAACTCTCCCAAACAAGGGACAGAACTATATGGCACATTAAACATTTTCAGTCGGTCGTGAACTACTTTTGTTTTGAGAAATTCTTGTTGCCCCTTAATAAAATAGGAGATATAATGGTTTCCAAAGGCAGGCCTTTGGGAATCACTGATTTGGAAGTATGAGTCCCTATCACACACCGATCCAATAGACACTGGACTCAATAAATGTTTCAAGGCAGAGGAGTAATCATCCTTCTAAGGAAATGACCAGATTCCCTGCCACCTGTTTGACATGGAACAGACGGAAGAAAATAAGAGCCTAAGTACTCAGGTATCAAAGGAAGGATAAAGCTAAGAAGATGCATATTAGTGAGTCTTTACCCTTTCTCAAATTTTAAAAACTTCACTCCCATTAAAATGTATTTCTACATTTTTTTGGAGTATAAATCTTAGCCTCTCCATGAAATGGCCAATGTTAGAAGGCGAGAGCAAGGCAAATGAATTATCTTTAAAATGTTTAAATAATTTTGTATATTAAGAAGCCTGATTTTTAAAAGTTGATCCTCATTGCAGTTCACCCTGATATGTGACTGAAAATCTCTGAAAAAGAACATTCCTTCCTCGTTCTTCTCTTCCCAAAGTTCTGATACATTACATTTTATAAAGTATGATCACTCTGCAATTTGCATTCCTTACTTAGGAAAAGGGTGCCATCTCTAGTACACCCCAAAGGTCTTAAAAATAAACTTCCTGGAGCAGTATAAAACACCCCGAAACAATCTGTATGTACCAAAAAAAAAAAAAAATGACATCAAAGTTGATTTCTTTTATCCATGATTGACACATTAGAAGTTTTTACATGATGAGAAATCTGAAAATTTTCACCTCATCAGAAGTTGCTGTGTAAAATGTCTAGAGGAATCAACCACTTTCTGAAACTGATTCTATGTGATCAATGACACTACAAGAGAGAGAAACAATTTAATCAATGACTCTCACTTATGACTCCTACCTAACTTAGTGTATTTCTAGAAATTACAAATTTATCTGTGGAAATGGTTTTACATTCTATAGACATGTATTAGCAAGCCATGAATAACATTAAATTTACTATAACAAAAATTGACTATGTTCTCTGCCATTCCTTTGCCAAAAATTATATCCAGAGCTCATTAGATATTAAATAATAAATTTCCTCCCCCAGATCATGTAGCTCTAATTATCAAATACTTAATACTGCTGGTAAATCTCATATACTCGGGCTTCCCTGGTGGCGCAGTGGTTGAGAGTTCGCCTGCCGATGCAGGGGACATGGGTTCGTGCCCTGGTCTGGGAGGATCCCACGTGCCCCGGAGCGGCTAGGCCCGTGAGCCATGGCCGCTGAGCCTGCGCGTCCGGAGCCTGTGCTCCGCAATGGGAGAGGTCACAACAGTGAGAGGCCCGCGTACTGAAAAAAAAAAAACAAAAACCTCATATACTCATGCTTATAAATCAAGTAAGATTACTGTGCTCTGAACACTTTCAGAATTGAGTTTGTGTATAAAATGATCTCTTACATACATACATGTCTGTAAGATAATTAGAGCTACATGTAAGCAGGAGCCAAATTATTTGCAGATGGTCATATCTTTCCTCCAATGGTCAAATAAGCCTTACTTAGCGGGTAGAGACTCTTTCGGGATCAAAGTGTTATATTCCTGGAATGAAAGCTCTGAGGAATGTAAATGCTACCTCTGAACAGAGCTGAGCAGAAAAATACAATCGAGGCAACAGAGAAATATCTGCAAGTACCAGGCTTGGGGCATTTCCACTGAATGTTCAAATCGAGCTTCTTCTTAGCCTGTTACCTTAGTTCCAATTCTAACAGTCCCCAGTTCTTCAGAACTCAACAGCCACTGTGTGTGTGTTGGCGGGTACAGGAGGAGGAGGGGGGAGACAGATAGACAAAGACAAGGTGAGAAAGAGAGAGGGAAGAAGGGAGGGAGGGAGAATGAATAGCTGAACACATTGAAACCAGTCCTTGCAATTAGCAGACTGGACCTTTCAAGAACAAAGAAAAACTTGAATGTTAAAGCTTAAAACTCAGGTTTTTTTTTTTCTTTTTTTCTTTTTGCGGTACGCGGGCCTCTCAATGTTGTGGCCTCTCCCGTTGTTGAGCACAGGCTCCGGACGCGGAGGCTCAGCGGCCATGGCTCACGGGCCCAGCCGCTCCACGGCACGTGGGATCCTCCCGGACCAGGGCACGAACCCGCGTCCCCTACATCGACAGACGGACCCTCAACCACTGCGCCACCAGGGAAGCCCCAGTTAGTTTTTTTTTTAAGTTATAAACCTCACGTTTTTTCTCAATTGACTACTGTGTTTATCTGATGTCTTGTTTAAGTAACTAATTCACGATGCTCTCCTATTCCTCCCCGTGAGCGTTTTGAAGGGAGAAAATACATTTTTCTTATTTTTTTTGCCCCCAGGAGGCTGCCTCAGCTGGCAGCAGGAAGAGACGGGAAAATTTGGTGAGAACAGTTGAAGAGGCACAGATGACCCTTTTGCTGAGTCTTTAATAGAGGTATTCACTGGAGTTAACTGCTCTAACCGAGCCTTAGGAGGTTTTTTTTAAGGAAAAAAACACAAAATTCTGGTCCATGGGTTCACTTTGCTAACAGAGTAGACAGAACAGTTTATATCTCCCACTCCATCCCATTTTTGGCAGACTATAACAACAACAAAAATTAATGGACTTGAGAATGTGAGTACATATGTTTTCTTAATTTTTAATTAAATTTTCAAAATTCAATTCATGAATTTTGAATATATTTTTAAAATTCATTATTAACTTCAGCGGGGCTTTTAAAAAACGCTACATCAAGTTCTTCTACACTTCAGCAGGTCTCAGGTCCCAATTCCTCATTTTCAGATGGCAGGCCTATTTTTAAAGAGCCAGTTTATACTTTAAAATCTATGTCCGAGTACACACACGCTCACACACACATGGACATATGCAAAGACAATGTTCTGAAGCACCATTTCACATCTACCATCAGGAAAAATAATGAACAAATTCATCTTCTCATTGTAATTCTACTATGAAGGGTAATAATGCAATATACAATGCCATATTTTAAATATAAATATCAGTAATGAAAATACTGACAGAGCTTAAGACTCTGTTCAGAAATATTTTAAAAGTAAGGCTCAAATAACTGTGTAGGTTCCAAACGCGCTATTTACTGATCAGTCCCTAATGATTAAACAAATATAAAAGAACTTATTTCGAGATCAAATAAATAGGAGAGAATTCTACAACAAAACTCAATGGATCAAACAATCTTTAACTGAACACATGCAAAACTCCACAATACAACTGCTTTTATCCTTATGGCCTGATGCAAAATGCAAGTACAAAATGGAGAACATCTATGTACTTTGCTTTTTAGCTTTCCACTTTTAAGGCTACTTGTTTAAGGAAGACCTTTGCTTTTACAGGATCTTGGCACATTAAAGGATAACACGGCTCCCTAATTTGGAGAACAAGACATGACATTCAGATAATTTATGAATTGTTATAATTAAGAAAGAAGCCTCTACCTAAACCAAACCTTGGGAACACAGGTTGATCAAACAACTCATTTATTTGCTAACTGCTTGACTTGAATCATGGACATTCATTCTACATTAATTCAACACCTGCCATGGGTAAGAAACTGTTCTAGATGCTGACACTGGCCCGTACTTGGTTATGAGCCATGGTGTTATATCGAACTGTCTGTATTTTTGGAAAGCAACTCAATCAGCTCAACTATTTTACAAATTATCAACAATCAAGTTTAAAAATCTAGGTTCCTTCCTACCACCCAGGACACACCAAGATGATCTCCCTCAACTTCCAGCCGATTAATATCTAGGGAATGTCAGATTACAGATCAAACTTGAAAATGTAAATCTGCTTGGAAAATTTAAAAAGTACACCATGCAGTTAAAAATGAAAGATAATTTGTTTTCGACGACCCAGTATTTGCCTCATCTCTGACACGGCTTCCCTACATTCAGAAGATAACTGACAGTTGATTATACAAACACAAGGAGATACACTCACACACTCTCTCTCTTCCTGTGCACATGCGTGAATACACACACAAATACATTTGTAATCTCACCCATTACATTTATGTATAGTCAGTCAGTATTTAAACAGCTGAACTGCAATCATGACCTAAAATATGGCTTATGTTGTGGGCAGGTCTGTTTGAGGACTGCTTGGAAGAGTCCGAGGCAGAGGAGTTTGCTATCGTAAGCAAAGGTGACATTGCTGAGCCGTCAGGGAGAGCTGTGGCTATTTCTGGAAACAAAGATGTCATATTAAAATTGGATAAGTGAGAGTTGGTCATGTGCATTGGGGGCATGTCAGGGAGAAGAGGAAAACTTGGTTGAGCAAAACCAACAGGTCTGGGAGGAGATAAAATTGATCCAAATCGGTTATTCAAACTTCCACTGTTTACCTTCTCTGTGCTAGGATTCGAGAACATTTGATTAGAAAAATAGGGGATTGAAATATCATTGGACAGTGTAGGATGAGCAGGAGAGTACGGGGGATAGAAGGAGGGGAGAGTATTTTGGGGATCTACAGGGATGAGGGCTGGAGTTCGAGTGGCACTAGGCTGAGTAACCTGTGGAATGAAAGAAGTATTCGCATTTATTGGTGGATTCATGCCACCCTCAGGAATAAACGGAAAACCAAAATTTTGTGATAGGGTATGCTGGTCAGGCGCTGAATTATCATTAGGTACTTGTGGGCCATCAGGCATGAAACGAACAATACTTCCTCTCTTTTCTGTAGTGGGTTGTTGGCGACCGAGAATCATACTGCCACTAGTAGACAGAGGAAGATGGGGAAGACTTGGATCAAAGACATTACTGTGTCTTTGGTTTCCAGAGCGATTCCTTTCAGGTTGACGAATTTTGGAACCGCTGCTGTCTTGCAAGGGATGCCTTGATCGCTGGGGAACTGAAGAACTAGTTTGACGTACAGGAGGCCCTTGGTCAGCATTTCCGTGAGACACAGACGGATGCAGCAAACCTGGCCTTGCCACCCCATGCATGTTGGTTGTGACTGGAGGGTTCATGTGGCCCTTGGTCCCGTGACTGTCAGTAATCCTCATGGGATTGGACTTCTGTACAGAAACGTTGGGACTTGTGTTTCGACCTTGAATATCTCCTGAGGAAGAAGAACTCGAAAACGGAATATTCAAAGTGCTGTTCCTGGTGTTAATTGCACCCAGGGACATGTCACAACTCTCCCTATTCTGACTCTCACTCTCTCTTCTAATATGGACACTTTCATGAGTTGGGGGACAATTATATTCGATTGCAGAGGTGGGACCACACTGTGTATTCCTCTGATGCTCTGGCAGTGATCTCTGGCTCCCAATGACCTGATCACCCAGGTGAGGGGCAAGTAAACTCTGCATGAAACTTTGGTGACATGTATTTTCACTGTCCCTTGGTGGGACAGCATTTCCTGTTGGGATGCTCTGAACTGGTGGGTAAGGTAATCTCTTTTGGCGGTCAATTGGTGGTGGACCAGGGTTTTGACTAATTCGAAAAGCCTGGGACTGCATACTCCTCAAGGATGACACAGGGTTACCTATTTCATTATTTCTTGAAGACTGTACTTCAAAATTACTCTGGGGCTGCTGACTGGCTCCGCTGGGCTTAAATGTCTGACAGTCAGAAAGGCGGATATCTGAGGTAACGGTATGGTCCACACGACCCTGCATATTATGAATGGCCAAACTCTTATTTCTGGGAACATCAAGGTAGCTTCTCATTTCAAGCTGATCTGAAATTCTGGAACCCTGAATCGATATACCCATTCTCTGCTCTGAATTGGAAGATGTCTTTCCAATGAGTGCCTCCGCAGAGTAACTTGAAACTCTATTTCTCTCTGGCCTGTGTGGAGTACAAGTCATGTCTGAAGGTCTCGTCACGATACTCGGTTGGGACACCATTTGCTGCTCTATGCCTCTCGATGTCAGAAGCCTCTGCATTGGATTATGCCCAGATACGTGTTCAGAAGAAAGCCCCGCACCTTGCTGCCGGCTTCCCACCTCCTGCTGGTGCATGATGTCTTGACTGAGATGGTTATGGTGAGTGCGGCTCGTGGAAGGATTTTCACGGCTCTTCTCCGGCTGGGAGCTTCCAAAGTGTTGCTGCATCTGTTGCTGCATCTGCTGATGGTGGGGGTGTGGCTGACCGCTCTTGGGTCGGGATTGGTCGGTTCCATGGTGCTTGGGTTGTAGAGAAAGCTGAGAGGCCTGAGTGCCCTGAACCAGAGTCCTCTTTTTCTGCATCTGGACTTCCTGTTGCAGGGCTCTCTGTTGGTGGACGTGGGGCTGAGAGTGGACAGAGCTCTCCGCGTGAGGTACGTGATGCTGCAGCTGATATAAGTGATGCCTCTCTCTTAGCTGCCCCGCTTGCTGCTGCTGCTGCTTCAAGTACACATGGTTGCTGTGCAGGTGAGGCGCCCCTTGAGGCGGCACATGCTGCTGCAGGGCCTGCAGATGTTGGCTGGCCTGCGTTTGCTGCTGCTCAGCCACGGAAGGCTGCGAATTGCACTGAACCTCAGTTTGCCTCAACGCGGGGGCCGCAAAGTTGTGACCAGGTGGGAATAACCGCGTAAGGCCGTCTCCATGTGCTGGGTGGCTAATAGGCACAACTGAGTTTGACGAGTTGGGAGGGATCTGACTAACCATCACTTGAGCTTGATCGGAAATGCTGTCTGGAGTTTGGCTCATCAGGGACAGACCTTCCAGCCGGAGGGGAGCCGGCGGACAATGCTTTTGACGTTTAGCTGAAGACAGTAAAAGGTCATCTTGGACAGCACGCTTAGCAGAGTTTTTACGGCTTTCATGACTTGGCTTTAAGAGTGGCTCTTGAATCTGTGGATTTGGTATGGTACCAGCCATAGTACTGAGCTGTTCTTGGGAGTATTCGGTCATCAGAGATGGGCCAGGAGGCTGACCGCCATAGGAGCTAGATGAAACCGTCAGATTCACCGTTGCGGGAACAGCTGTTTGCTCTGAAGTTTGGGATAAACCAGCGCAGCTGACCAGAGGATGGCTGATGCTGCTCTGATGGATAAGATTATTCACACTTAAACTGGCGATGCTCGGTGGCTGAGAAGTCGAAACCTGTAAAGAGGCATTTGATGTTTTCATCCCTATAGAACAACTTGGTTTTTCAAGGGGCCGACCCACAGTTGCTTCAATGGAATCCTGAGAATTAAATTCGTTTGGTGTCGCTTCTGCCTGTCCTGGGCCATTCTCTTTAGATATCTGGGTTTTGAAAGGCTGGTCTCCCTCTAAAGAGGATGCTTCAGAAGGCTTTGAAGGAACCTCCCTTATATCAGCCTGGGCGCCAGCTCTTCCCTTCTCAAGGTTCTCCTGGTCAAAAATAGCTCTTGCTGCAAGAGCAACTATATCAGTTTGCTCTACAAAGGTACAGCTGTCACATGTATTAGTCGTTGCACTGCTGGTGACATCCTCTCTAGTTGTTTCAGGAAGCATGGATGCAACTGAGAAACTACGACTACTGCCAGAGCTGGTCGACATGGGGGAGTCAGCCTGCCTACTGGTGAGCAAAGAACCATTAATAACCTCCTGATCAGAGATGCAGGAATGCTGCTGTCCTGGATCTCTGTCATCACTGCTCATCAGTAATAGCTCCTGTTTGGGATGTAAATCAACACTTGAATGGACTATTTTAGAATTTTCTGAAGAAAAGTCGGGATGGTCCACCTGGACTGAAAGAGGTGATTTCTGAGGGTCTTTTTCTTTAGCAAGACCGGATAGCAGTGCAGTTAAACCCTGCCCCTTTAAGAGACCTGTGGTTTGCACTGTAGCCGATGAATCTTGCTCAGCCCTGCAAGGTTCCGCAATGACTTCTACCTCAGAAACACAGTCAGTACTTGCAGTGCTCGTGGCAGACGACAAATCAGAAACCTGAGAAACCAAAACGTGGGGATCGTTCGCAGACGAAATCAACACGTTGGCTGAAGTGCAGGATTTGGCAGCATCTGGCAGTGCCAAACTAGTTGGTGGCTTATCCTGAGATGTCTCTCGTTGGAAAACGGGGAGAGAATCTTTGGATTTTGCTGGGGCCATTGTAAAATGTTCACTTGTTACAGATTCTTGGGAGGATGAGCTAGACTCTTCTGCTGACTTAGATTTGGGTATGGACTCAGGTATCACTGATTCAGAATTCAGAACATCCAAAGAATGTGAGCCAGAAACACTCACACTATTTACCTGGGACATAGTGACCGACGGTAACACACCAGGGAGGCTGTCCAGAAGTCCATCATTACACGATGGCTCTGTGGAGCCTTCGGTGCTGGGGCAGTCTAACTTACCCACATCTCTGGCTGGATTCAGGGTGCAGGCTGACTTATTAGTGGCTACGTGTTTCTTGACACTCGGCTTCTTATTCAGCCTTTTGGGCTTCATGTTAGGCAAACAAGCTACAGTGTTCATTGAGGGAGTAGTCACTAGATTATACGTACTGGGTAGTGTGGCTGAATTCTCCGTTGTCATGGGAGATGCTACAGCTGTTGTTAATGAAACACAGTTAGCTGGGGTGGTTTGACTATTTGCAGCAGTTTGAGGATTGGCAGGCTGGCTAACAGACAGTTGTACACAGCTTTGCCCAGCCATCTGCGATATGCTTTGATTGAGGCTGGCCAAAGCGCCAAATGTATTCAGGGCAACATTGGTATTTGGATCTTCGCTGGTGGTGGGTTGAATAATTTGCATAGGGGTTTGACTTGTAGTTCCTGATGAAGACATCACAGGCTGCAAAGCAAAGAGCTGTCCATTTAAAGAAATCGTCTGAGGCTGTTGTTGGTTTGACATGGTTACAGAAAAAGTTTGTGTTGAATTAGATGCTGATAAAGATGAAGGTCTTGGTAATATGTGGACAAGGTGCTTTCCTCCAAAACTCTGTGGGGTCGAAACATTTTGCACTGAATTGTTAGACCCTATGATAGCACTGGCTCCATTGACAGGGAGTCGAACAGAACCAGGAGGTGGAGCGGAGAGGAGTGGCAAAGGGTTCTGATTAGCTGCCTGTATGATTACTATCTGTTGACCTACTGTTTGGTTGGGAACCTCTGCCCTCATCACTGCTGGGCACGGGGTGGTGCTGGGTGGCTGAAGAATGATAACATTTTGATTTGCAGGAGCTGCGTTAACAGCCGACCCAACTGGCTGAGCCATCTGAATCACTTGCATTGCTGAATTCAATGGAAGGATACTTTTTGGAGGCTGAGATTTAACTTGTGGCTGGGCAATCAGTGACTGCATAGGTAAAGATGGACAAGAAGGCAAGGTTACAACTACTTGCTCAACTGGCTGCCCATCTGCTGGAAAGGAATTATTCAAGTTGACGCCTGTAGCCACACATCTACTGTGGTTGGCCGTGGTGGGGCTAGTACCAGACTCATTTAATACCGGAGTCACAGCAGAAGATGGTGTCTGGCTTAAGGGCTGAATAGTGTTTCCCGCCAGTTGCAAAGTAGTCCACGTCGTCTGCGTGTTTCCAGCTGAGGAAATTCGGGTAAGGCTATTAATGTTTTTCAAATCTGAAGCACTAACAGCTGAAGAAGGCAAAGAACAAGAAAGAGTCCAACCACTGTCCACAGGGTTTGCAGAAAGGGTGCTCACGGGGGTGGTGGTCTCCCCTCCTCCAGGGGCAGATGGGGCCACCACCGCGGTAACACTTGTCAAGTCTGCACCCTTGCTAATGCTCGCTGGACAAGAATCACCTGCAGATCTTGGAGGCTGGGAGCAGACTGTCGTGGCAACGGAAACAACAAAGGTGGTTTGAAAGTCACTTCTGCACTCCTGTACGCTCAAGCAGGACTTGCTTCCTTGGTGTCCTTTAGTGGCAGTTGCTGAGCAGCTGGAGGAGATGCTTGTGGCACAAGGGACTGTTTTCTTCAATAATTTGGGGCTCTCTTGCCCATTCTTATTTTCAGAAGAATTTTGATCCTTTAGACATGCGTGCAATGAATGATGCTGGGGTGGTACAGGCCCGACAGGGACAGTCATCAGTGAGCCACTGCTGGCACCAAGTACACTCGACTCGCTTTCAGAGGTGGAAACCTCAAGAATATTTTGAGCAGAAATGGTAGCAGGAAGACAAAGAGGAACAGGCTGGTTGGCAGCCAATGCAGAAACCGTGGTCTGATGCCATGGCTTGTTTTCAGAAGGGTAAACTCCAGAAATAGACACAGGAGTCACAAGATTGCAAGTCCTCTGTACTGGCACCACATTGGCAGTTTGCTTCTGTAAATTATGACCAACGTTAAAGGTTATCCCCTGAACAGCTGTTCCCTGGCTATTTCCACCAGGCTGACTCCCGCTGGAATAAACAATGATATTCTTTTGAACCTGGTCACTGGGAATAACAACAGAGACCTTTGAGTTTTTAAGATTTCCTTTCCAGTGGATTGTGGGGTCGTCATATAAACATATGTCATTTGCTTTTAGTAATTCAATGTATCGGCCATTTTCTTTTTGAATTTCTTCCAGTTGTTTACGTAGCTTTTTAATTTCTTCAGCTACAATATCAAAAACAAAAATGAAAAAATTACCTCTAAGTGTCAATATTTATAATAATTTAAGAAACAGCTGTATACTAAACTACTGAATACTAATTTTAGCATTCTAAATACCTCAATTGAGAATCTTCAACTCTTTTCTAATATAAGTTCTTTCTTCTTTTTAGAATGGTATCTCAAATCTCTATCCTAATCCTTTGAAAAGTATGTATCTTTAAAGGTCAACGATTCAAAGGTCAGAAATTACTCATAATGTAGAAATCTCAAAATTCCAAAATTCAGAATAGGGCAGCAAGGAAAGACATACTGATGTCATGGTAACATGCTAGGAAAATAACACTGAATATCAATATAATAGAATTTAAATGTTGTAATAACTAACATTACTTTATGGTGGTAACAGAGAGTTTTGTTTTTTGTTTTTTGGCCCCTCTGCATGGCTTTCAGGATCTCAGTTCCCCAACAAGGGACTTAACCTGGGACCACGGCAGTGAAAGCCCAGAATCCTAACCACTAGGCCACCAGGGAACTCCCGACAGTCTCTTTTATAAATGGCTTTAAACTGGTTCTATTTTACCCTTTGAAACGACAGAGACCAAGCAGAACATGTAAGAAGTAAGATGGGAGAGTGCTGAAGAAAGCACCACCAGTGAAACTTGCTTTTTCCTTGGTAGGGCCAATGTGTGTATGCTAGTGAGTAATGAAGATGTCCGTGATGCCCTACACTGTTTTAAAGGAGACAGCCTCAACCACGGATACTAAGGGTCAGCCTTGGCTGTTGGTATGTATGCTCTGTGACCCTGTACATCCCCACCTGCCGTGCCATAGTAGGTATTCTCCCCCATTCCCTCCGCCAAAGGCAGCCGATCCTCAAGGCCAGTACCTTATGAGGTAGCCTGAAGTAACAAGTTCTGTTCCAACAAGGAGGAGCTGAGACTATCAGACTGTTTTTCTCAGCTATTTAAAGAAAGCCACAGGAGAAAGATGCCAATGTGCTATGGACGTTAGAAATTAAAGGACAATTATCATGGACCAAAGAATAAAGAAGATGGTTCTCACTTATTGTGCGCTTACTCTATGCCTGGCACTTTTCATTCACTGTCTCATTTAATGATAATAACAACAACAACAACAACAGGTAACATTTATCAAGCATTTACTCTTGTGCTGCGCTTTAAGTGCTTTACCTGTGTTAGCTCTTTTAATCCTCATAACAACCACGAGATGGGACAAACACCTTTGTCATCATCACTTTTAGCTGTAAGAAACAGGTTCAGAGTAGCTATATAATTTGCCTAAAGTCGACTAGATAGATGCTATGATTATCCTCATTTTAAGACAGGGAAACTGACACTTGGAGAGGTTAAGTAACTGGCCAAAGGTACTGAGTGAGCAAAGGAAGTCAAGGCTCAAACCCAGGTGGGCCTGACTCCCAAGAGCACTGCTGTGGCCACTGTGCAAGACTGTCACGTGGACAGTGAGTATGTGGAGGAAGCTGCTGGGAAAAGAAGAGAGAGCAGATACAAAACAGAACCAAAGAAAGGATCACGACCGCGATGACAACACGGTCGGACTTAAGGGGGCTCGGGTGCTGCCCCAACCCCTGGCCTGGCTGTTCAGCTCTTCCTGAACCGCCTGCAACTTGTATTTCTTCAAGTTTCCCTTTTCCCTAGGGTAACTCGATTGCCTCATGCTGGGCTGTGAAACCAGAGGAGCCCTCATTAGAAAAGCCTATACGTCACTCTAGCCTTACTATCCCTTTTGTGGGTGCCTCAAAATGGTTACCAAATATTGATTATGTATCTCATTGCCTGACAGCATCATAAAACAGGACCTGGACCATAAAAGACACCTGACTGAGGGGAGGGATAAGTTGTCAGCTAACTGAAAGTAAACAAGAATTCAGAATGCCGACCTTCTGGATGTGCTTTCCAGCACTTCTTACAATAAACACAGCCCAGCATTGCTCCCACATCAGCAAATTCTGAGGTTTGTCTCCTTTTAAGGTGACCTACTGAGTTGTCACAGGAGATTCTCATTTTTCTTTTTAGCTGTTACAAGGAAACCTTCTCTCCAATGCAAATGGGAAAAGAGAACTCATCTGATAGCATTAAAAAGTCACCTCTAAAAATCAAATGTTATTAAATGACCAGGCAGTCTCATGCACACATTACATGCAGTATAAACAATTATGAACTGAATGTTTTGGCCTTCAGAGTTAACTCCTAGTTAAGTCCTGGCACAGGCATATCTTTATTAAGTTACACTGCGCAGGACTCCCGCTGCATCCTCTTATGGGATTCCCCTAGCTGGAAGATACACCTGGAAGGAAGGAGATCCAGTATTATTTGCATGATGAGTTTAGCAAACATGAAGTACAAGAAGAGTAAAAAATCAAAATTGTGTATGCCTACAAGGTTAGAGTTGCTCAAAGAAGGGGGAAAAGAGGTCAACTAGGTTGAATTTATTTGCAACACTATTCTCACAGGCCCACCCAATGCATGATCTTAATGTACTGAGGCAAAGAAGCCTTCTGTATCCTAATATAAGTTGCACTGTGACACAAAGGCCTGAACATTGAAAAAGCAACAGAAAGTAAGAATCTTAAAATCTTTACCTTGTTCATTGTTTCCTCCATTAAGCAGGAGTTCATCGTTTTGCCTTTTCAATTCTGTTATATACTTAAAGGCTTGGTCCAGGATCATATTCTTGCTCTGCCAAAGAAAATCAACCATTTAAAAGTTTCACTGAAGGGTAAGAACTTGCCAGAAGAAAGTTAAAGCTTTGGTTTTATCACATATATGTGATACGTATCTTTTCAAAATTTAAAACTGCCACCATATTCAAAACTTCTACTGTTCCTCTTTCATTTGGTAAGTATTTAGTGAGGCTCTGTTCTAGGCACTGGGGACATAATAAACTAAAGGGACAAAGTTCCTGACCTTGAGGAATATTATTTATTTATGAGGAACTATTATATATTAATATCTATTTATATTTATAAATAAAATCAGGTGGTGATAAATATTATGAAGAAAAAGCAAGTAGGGTACTTCACTCTGTCAATCTAGTCACCTCCCTTGCCCGGTCTAGGTTTGAGTTTAGATGCATCTTTCTCTAGGAACTCTTCCCTGGGCCTCTCTGTTCTAGAACTCTATATTTCCTTGGCTAGACGGCAGGTATTATTCCCCTCTTACTATGATATTTACTGTGTGCTTTATTATTCCAGATCACAGAAGAGCATAATGGATGGGAGCGCAGATTCCCCCACTTAGCATTTCTGTAACTGGGGAAAGTTACTTAGTCTTTCTAAACCTCAGTTTTTCATTTGTAAAATGGGGATAATAAAAGTACATACCTTGAAGTGTGTGGTAAGGATTAAAGTCTTTAATATAGAGAGAGCATGTAACACTCTGAGAACACAGTTAGTGGGGTATGGAAAGTGCTTAATAATTGCTAGCTTCTTGTAGCTACTGTTTGTCAGGTCCTATGTTAAGTACGTCAAATGCATTATTTCTTGGACTCATTAGAAGAACTATATTGTTTTTCCTTATTTGTTCAGCTTTATTGAGGTATAATTGACAAATAAAATTGTAAGATATTAAAAAAATAATAGTAAAGTAGGGTAAGGAGGGGGCCAGAGAGATGGCAGAGGTTACTCTGTGCTGTGGACTGAATGTGTGTGTCCCCCTACAATTCATGTTGAAGCCCTAATCCCTGATGTGATGGTATTTGAAGGTGGGGCCTTTGGGAGGTAATTAGGTCATGAGGGTAGATCCCTCATGGATGAGATCACTGCCCTTAGAAGAAAAGACATGAGAGAGGTGATCATTCTCTCTGTCATGTGAGGACACAACCAAGAAGAAAGCCCACATCAGGAACCGAACCCGGTGACACCCTGATCTTGGACTTTCAGCCTCCAGAACTGTGAGAAATACATTTTTGTTATTTAAGCCACCCAGTCTATGGTAATTTTCTTATAGCAACCCAAACTGACCAAGACATTCTGCTACAATCCATTTAATATAGGGAGGCTGGGGAAGGCCTCTCTGTAAGGTGATATTTAAGCAAAAATCTGAAGGGAGTACAAGAAATTATGCCCTGTGGATATGTGGAGGAAGAAGGCTCAGGTATCAGGATCAGCAAGGACAAAGGTCCTCAGGCGGGGCTGAGTTTGGCATGTTGGAGGATAGTAAGGAAGTAAGTGAGACTAGAGTCAAGTATATTGAGAACAGTAAGAGGAGAGAGGCCAGAGAGAGCCTTCAAGACCATGGAAAGATTTTAGATTTTAATGTTATTCTTTACTCTGTCAACCACAACTACAAACTATTCTAAATAGTAGGTTGAGATAACAATGTCACTTGATTGAGTTTTGGTGTCATGGTCCCAATATATTCCATTCCTAAGCTTTCTCAAAATGATCGTATTTTATGTCAAAGTTCCTGTATTCTTTACTTAAATTTTTAAAATTGAAAATATAATATATGCATATGGCAAAAAAAAAGTAAATAATATGAAGAGATATATAATGAAAAGTACATTCCTTTTGACTTTAGCCCTCCAAACCCCTTTCCGGAGTCAACAACTGTAAGTTACTTATGTATCTTTCCAGAAATATTCTATGCCAATACATATATATGTATATGTATATATATATACATACATATATATGTATATGTATGTATATATATATATAAATCTTTTTTTAAAAACCCAGATAGAAGGATACTATAAACAGTATGTTACATGGATGCAACTAGAGATTATCATACTAACTGAGGTAAAAAAGAGAAAGACAAATACCATATGATATCACTTATATGTGGAATCTAAAATACACCACAAATGAACCTATCCATGAAACAGAAAGAGACTCACAGACATAGAGATCAGACTTGTGGTTGCCAAGGGGGAGGCGGGGAGGGAGAGGGATGGACTGGGAGTTTGGGGTTGGTAGATGCAAACTATTATATTTAGAATGGATAAACAATAACGTCCTACTGTACAGCACAGGGAACTATATTCAATCTCCTGGGATAAACCATAATGGAAAAGAATATTTTAAAAAAAAGAATGTATATATGTGTATAACCGAGTCACTTTGCTATACTGCAGAGATTGTCACAACAGTGTAAGTCAACTGTACTTCAACAAAAAGAAATTTTAAGTATGTTACATTATTTTGTTTTAATTTTCAAAAATATATTTTGGGGACTTCCCTGGTGGTGCATGGTTAAGAATCCGCCTGCCAATGCAGGGAAATGGGTTCGATCCCTGGTCGGGGAAGATCCTACGTGCCATGGAGCAACTAAGCCCGTGCGCCACAACTACTAAGCCTGTGCTCTAGAGTCCACGTGCCACAACTACTGAAGCCCGCATGCCCAGAGCCCATGCTCCACAACAAGAGAAGCCACTGCAGTGAGAAGCCTGCGCACTGCAACAAGGAGTAACCACCGTTTGCTGCAACTAGAGAAAGCCCACGTGCAGCAACAAAGACCGTGTGCAGCCAAAAATAAAATGAATTAATTAATTTAAAAAATATATTTATATATCTTGGATGGTACGGTCATTTTATGGATCTTCAAATTCTTGAGCATGGTATATCTTTCCATCTGTTTGTGTTGTCTTTAATTTCCTTCATCAGTGTCTTAAAATTTTCCAGGTACAGGTCTTTTACCTCCTTAGTTAGATTTATTCCTAGGTATTTTATTCTTTTTGATACGACTATAAATGGGATTGTTTTCTTAATTTCTTTCTCAGATAGTTTGCTGTTAGTGTATAGAAACGTAACAGATTTCTGTATATTAATTTGTATCCTGCAACTTTACTAAATTCATTAATGAGTTCTAGTAGTTTCCTGGTGGCATCATTAGGATTTTCTATGAAGAGTACCATGTCTTCTGCAAACAGTGACAGTTTTACTTCTTCCTTTCCAATTTGGATTCTTTCTATTTGCTTTTCTTATCTGATTTCTGTGGCTAGCACTTCCAGTACTATGATGAGTAAAAGTGGCAAGAGTGGGCATTCTTGTCTTCTTAGAGGAAATACTTTCAGATTCTTACCATTGAATATGATGGTAGCTGTGGGCTGTCATATATGGCTTTATTATGCTGAGGTATGTTTTCTCTAAACCCACTTTGAGAGTTTTGATCTTAAATGGATGTTGAATTTTGTCAAAAGCTTTTTCTGCATCTATTGAGATGATTATATGATTTTTATTCTTCAATTGGTTAATATGGTGTAACACACTGATTGCTCTGCAGATAGTGAACCATCCTTGGATCCCAGGGATAAATCCTTCTTGATCATTGTTTATGATCCTTTTAATGTACTGTTGAATTCAACTTGCTAACATTTTGTTGAGGATTTTTGCATCTATGTTCATCAGTGATACTGGCCTGTAATTTTTGTGCTCATGGATTGGAAGGACTAATATTGTTAAAATGAGCATACTACCCAAGGTAATCTACAGATTCAATGCAATCCCTATCAAAATACCAATGGCTTTTTTCACAGAACTAGAACAAATAATTTTAATATTTGTATGGAAACACAAAAGACCCCAAATAACTAGAACAATCTTGAAAAAGAAGAACAAAGCGGGAGGTATCATGCGTGATTTCAAATTATACTACAAAGCTACAGTAATCAAAACAGTATGGTACTGGGACTTTCCTGGTGGTCCAGTGGTTAAGACTCCATGCTTCCAATGCAGGGGATGTGGGTTCAATCCCTGGTCGGGGAACTAAGATCCCACATGCCGTGCGGCATGAAAAAAAAAACAAATAAACAAACAAACAGTATGGCACTATCATAAAAACAGACACACAGAGCAATGAAATAGACAGCCCAGAAATAAACCTATGCACTTATGGCCAATTAACCTATGACAAAGGAGGCAAGGATGCTTTTGGGAAAAAGACAATCTCTTTATTAGGTGGTGCTGGGAAAACTGGACAGCTACATGTACGAGAATGAAATTAAAACATTTTCTCAGACCATATACAAAAATAAACTCAAAATGGATTAAAGACCTAAATGTAAGACTGAAAACCATAAAACTCCTAGAAGAAAATATAGGCAGAACACTCTGACATAAATTGTAGCAATATTTTTTTGGATCTGTCTCCTCAGGCAAGGGAGACAATAGCAAAAATAAACGAAAGGGACTACATCAAACAAAAACTAAGACAGTGTCCTTTCATAAAGCAAAAGTTGAGACAAAGGCAGAACCTGATAATGCCCACCTACTGCACAGTGAATGAAACTATCAACAAAACAAAAAGGCTGCCTACTGAATGGGAGAAGATATTTGCAAATGATATATCCAATAAGGAGTTAATATCCAAATATACAAAGAACTCATACAACTAAATATCAAAAACCAAACAACCCAATTAAAAAATGGGCAGAGGATCTGAATAGACATTTTTCCAAAGAGGAAATGCAGATGGCCAACAGACACATGAAAAGATGTTCAACATCAGTATCATGAGGGAAATGCAAATCAAAACTACAATGAGATATCACCTCCCACCTTTCAGAATGTCTGTTATCAAAAAGACAACAGGGACTTCCCTGGTAGTCCACTGGGTAAAACTCCGTGCTCCCAGTGCAGGGGTCTGGGTTCGATCCCTGGTTGGGGAACTAGATCCCGCATGCATGCCACAACTAAGAGTAAGCATGCCACAACTAAAGATCACGCATGCCACAACGAAGATCCCGTGTGCCGCAACTAAGACCTGGAGCAACCAAATAAATAAATAAATAAATTTTAAAAAACAGAGAAAACAAACAAACAGAACCCAAAAACAACAAATAAGAAGTGTTGGCGAGGATGTGAAGAAAAGGGAACCTGCATGTCCTGTTGGTGAAAATGTAAATTGGTGCAGTCACTATGGAAAACAGTATGGAAACTCCTCAAAAAATTAAACATAGAATGACCATAAAATCAAGCAATTCCACTCCTGGATATTTATCCAAAGAAAACAAAAACACTAATTCCTAAAGATATATGCATCCCTATGTTCATTGCAGCATTATTTACAATAGCCAAGATATGGAAACAACCTAAGTCCTCATCAATAGATGAATGGATAAATGAGATGTGATATGTGTGCATATATCTAAATCTACACTATACTTTCTAAAGGCTGTATTTATTTTGTTTACCAGTCTATTACTGATAAATACTTAAGCTATGAAAGAGGAATTTCGTTTTTTTTTTTATTCTTCAGCTTTTAAAAATGTTACAGTGAATGTTTAAGCTCTACCCAGTATTTATACTATTAAATATCTCCAGTACTTTATCTGATAGCTCTCTTCATGTAGGAGTTGGTGATTTAGGGCTTTGGTTCAGCAAGTTACAATTTTGGGTCCCTTAGGCTGGGTCCCATCAGAAATCCAGTATAACCCAGGAAACACCGTACTTTAGAGAAAAAAACTAAGATAGTGTCCTTTCTTAAAGCAAATGTCGAGACAAAGGCAGAACCTGATAATGCCCACCTACTGCTTCTCTACTGCAGATGGGGGTGGGGACATGCGGCAATAGTTAAGAAAATCTAAATCTATTCAGCTTCTGGAGACCAAATACTGACTTCCACTGCACATTCTAGGGCACCAAGAAAGAGAAATGATTATGGTTTACTTTCGGATAAACTTGCAGGAATGAAAGCCAAGGGGAGGAACATTTTATTGGGCAAACACCAGTGCTTAGTGAGCAGCTACTATACATTGATATGTGGAGAAAGAAAAACAATCAGAAGACATAGTACCTGCCCTTAAGTTTGCCTGTGTGTTAAGGAAACAGAAAGTACCTTTTTAAAAAGACTAAAAAGCACATTTATGCAAGACTAGGTACCATCTTGTAGGGGAGAATGAAAAGAAACTGAATTGTAAGACCTTGCTGAGGGAGACAGTGTTGTGAAGTGAACACATTGATCTGGCCCTCCCCACCAAAAGCCTGGGATGGTTTGGGACTGGGAAGCTCCAGCTACCCCAGAAGGTGGGGTGAGGCATGGGTTAAAACCGAGGGGACTGATAGAAAGATTCTTCTTTTGCAGTAATAAGAACCACACGCACTCACACACACACACACACACACACACACACACACACACACACACACACATATCCTATGCAGCTGGATGACTTCCCCTCTTCCCCAACCACAGGAGACAAGTTTATTTTCTGTGAAATTTGAACCAGAAGATTTCAGCCTCAAGGATACTTACTTGGCACAGAAGTGGACAAGATGAGGCTCCTAAATGAAAACAGGGAGGTACAGTAAAATCCTGCCTTCTAAAGCATGAGACTCTCCAGCACCCCTTCCCCATCCCAGCTCCCAGCAAAATGGCAATGAGCCTTATAGCTCTTTTCCCACCATTCCCACTCCTAGGTAGGGTGCTGAAGGATCCTTCTCCGGAAAATAAAAATTAATAGCTAACCCCAAAAGAAGAAATCTACAAATACTGATATTGTTTAGTTCAGCAACAATAACAACAACATCAGCTCACTAGCCAATCACCGGACAGTTAGGACCACCAAACCACAAGCCTGTTCAATCAGCTTTTTAATGCCTCGTTCTCAAATATGAAAAAGACAGCTAAGTATCATTGAACATTTAAGGAATGTCTCCAAAAAGAAAGACAAAACATCAAAACAGAGGAGGGGAAAAGGAAATCAGAAGAAACAAAGACAATATAGAAAATAGAAGAAACATTTAAAAAAACCAAAACCCTATATAATATTCTCAAAGCTGAGATGATATTATATCCATAAAAAAACATGTATGAAAAGGAACAAAGAGAATAAGAAAAAAAGACTTGGAAATTAAAAATATAAGAGCTGAAATTAAAAACAGAAGAGTTGAAAGAAACCAACTAATTGAGATTGAAAAGGAAGGGTAGAGGGTTCCAGAAGTAGAGGTTCAAAGGAAAAATTGGAAACATGGAAATTATGTGGCAATTTGACCATATAGAAACTGTACTAAGAGACTGTTGGAGGTGTGGAAAGAATTAAAGATAGGCAGGTATATAGAAAATTGAGCAAATGAAAAACAATGAGGCAATTATTAACTCTAAAAAACCATTAATGGCAGGGAACAAAAATAATCATTCTGAGCACAGAAACAACTTAGGGAATTATCTGATCACAAGCAATTGGTGAAAGTATGAGTGGATTTCTTACCTGTTTCAGCGCAGGGGAGCATGGGATCAGCTCTCCTATTCTGTTTATCCCAGCATTGATTTTCTTCTTTCTATGCCTCTCCACTAGATAGAGGAAAAATTCATTTATCAAACCTTACAATACTACTGCCAAAGTGTCTCATTCTCCCTGGGTAAAGAAATTTTAGGTAAAGAAATACCTAAGAAAGTCTTATCAAATAGTATCTACTGAAGACACATAACTACAATAAGATTTCTAAGAATGTCATATTCTAGGTTTAGTGTTATGGAAATCAATATAAGCCATACCATTTATTAGGATTTAAAATAATGGCATCTATAATAATTAAATTCAAATTATAAACACAATGTGCTAATACTACATTACTCTTAGGCCATTATTATATTTCAAGTAATTATTAGAGATTCTAATGATAACTAAATTACAAGAACCCACTAGCTATGTTACTAGAAAGCTGCTTCTTTATAGCAAATGGGCAAATTAGACCTTTCTAGACAGATTAAAGAACTTTAACACACCTTTTAGGCTGACTAGAAGGCATTTTTGGAATAGAAACGCTATTAGTTGTTACTTAAAATAGACAAGAAAAGGCACTGGTTTATTTTTTTCTATGGGGCCTGTGCTGTTCACTTTGGCCCATCTAAGAAGCTGAACAACTGACAACTTCTCAATTAACTGAGCAATGTTCCAGGCTTACGTGCTACAACTTTAAAAGTTGTATGAAAGGGGCAAGAAGATACAAGCGATGATCTAAATAATTTTTCTATAAGACACTGTAAATCGGAAAATCAGTCTACTTTCTGTTAGTTTTCTAAAACCTTCCTTTTTACAAAGGACTTCAGCGCTTCTAAGAGGATGATCTTTCAGATATAGCATAAGTAGGTCTTGTTTTTCAAAATATATACTTTTTGCTTCATAATCTAGCAGTAAGAACATCCTTTCAATGACATCCATTTACTCTCTCTTAATAAATTACTATCAGGACATATTTATGGTCCCATGTGACATTTGATTCTAATAAAAAGATTTAGTTCATATGGCCAAAAAAATTAGATTTATTGATGTGGCCAAAAAAAAAAACCCCACAAAGCAATAAACTATGGCTCACCTTTCTTCTGAATTCTCTAACAATAGTATTTGCTGTTATCTAAGAGCATATTTTTTAATGTGTGTAGATAAAACCATAAGAACAACAACATTAAGACCCTATCCACAATGATAAAAGGGAATTCAAAGGTAGTAAACTCCCATTCTGGGGAACAGCAATGTCCTACCAGTGTTCAACACAACTTTCCATAGATAAAGTTTTGCCCAGGGTCCTTTCTTTAGGGAAGGGAAGAGATTATTTATAGAGTAATAGAAATTGAGTCTAAAATATATATTTTTAGATCTGACTGTAGTCCCTGATGGAAAATAAAATGTTAAAAATGTACCAAATTGTCAATGTATGCACAATTACTTCTATAAATGTTTACCTGGCTGTGGCCTATAATTTTGACGTTTGAGATAAAAATCAAATATTTTTTTCTACATTTCTTCTTATAATTGAGAACTCCACAGCTTAATTTAAGACTGTTCACATTTCAAGTACCTTTAAGATTTACAGCTGCTCCCCATTTCTTCCCTACTCCTGTAGGCAGCTAGCCCACTCTAGAATTTCTGCAGAGGTACATACTCTTCACTCTTTTCAGGAGGAGTATATCTGGAATTCCTCAGTGGGTGAAATCACTTAAAACACTAGCTCCAGGGGTATATTAATCCTTAAATTATTTAATAGACTGTGAATCAGAAAATGATAAGCCATCTTCATGAGACTTAGGGAGTATTTTGTCAACTAAAAACAATATAGAACAAATTATTTTGTATTAAATAAGTAAGATACAAGGGTGTATTGTACAACACAGGGAATACAGTCAATATTTTATAATAACTATAAATGGAATATAACCTTTAAAAGTTTGAATCACTATGTCGTACACCTGTAATTTATATAACATTGCACAAGTATACTTCAATATAAAAAATGCAAAAATAAAAAATAACCCAAACAATAAAGGAACACTTTCCTAAAATGTAATGAATAATGATTCTGTGCTTATAACATAAAAACACAATCAACTGCAGTATAATTTCATTTTGAATGCAAAAAGTGCTAACAAATAAAACTTAAATTGCTGTTTCTACCTGCATTGTGTGTCTCCCGATTTTTCTTTCTGAAACAAAAAGTACAGATAAAAGGAACATGAAAATAATAAGAAAACATTTTACGTTATATTTTGAGAACCATAAAAATTAATTTTATGAATTTGTATTTGTTGTATCAATGAGAAACCATTTGAAGGAAAATTTTCTTAATAATATATTATGGTATAAAAACCTAACTGCAGATACATCAATATAAAGTTAGAATTCACAATTTTCTCAAAGTAACTACAATTCTCCATTTTTCCATACCCAGAAGTCATTGGTTTGGAAGTAAGTCAATCATTGAAAATCTTACCTATTTGAAAAATGTACTTAAGGGGCTAGTCAGCTCTCTAAGTGATGTGCCAAGTACAGCTGCTCCTTGAACAACATGGGTTTGAACTACACGGATCCACTTATACTTGTATTTTCTTCAATAGTAAATACTACAGTACCACAGGATCCACAGTTGGTTGAATCCATGGATATAGAACCATGGATGTGGAGAACTGTGAACAGGAAGTCTGGCTATACCCCTAGCTACACGCTGTTCAAGGGTCAATTGTCGGTGATTTCTTTTTTTTTATAAATTTATTTTATTTTTTTAAATTTATTTTTGTCTGCATTGGCTCTTCATTGCTGCACGCAGGCTTTTTCTAGTTGCAGTGAGCAGGGGCTACTCTGTTGCAGTGCATGGGCTTCTCATTGCAGTGGCTTCTCTTGTTGCGGAGCACAGGCTCTAGGTGCGCGGGCTTCAGTAGTTGTGGCTCATGGGCTCAGCAGTTGTGGCTCACAGGCTCTAGAGCGCAGGCTCAGTAGTTGTGGTGCACGGACTTAGTTGCTCTGGGGCATATGGGATCTTCCCAGACCAGGGCTTGAACCCATGTTCCCTGCATTGGCAGGTGGATTCTTAACAACTACACCACCAGGAAAGTCCCTGTAGGTGATTTCTGATGTTTGCTCTGGCACCTGGCCAGGGGTAGGGATGAGTATGTACAGAAAACAAGCAATGGTACAGAAGAAACTTGTAATCCCCAGGGAGGGAAGTGTGGTAGTCACTAGCACTCACGCACTAGTGACTGGCATCTGAGCCATCTTTTGCATTTATGTACCTTAGGTTATCCAAACTCTTACATTTTCTTAAAAGCTGATCTACTAAAAACACCAATTTTCCCTTTTATGTACAATTACTCAATATATAAGAATTCTCTAATAGCTATTTGGTAAGGAAAGAAAATAATGATTTCAATATTTAATAATGGAAGCATTGGCCATGCAATTCTAAGCAGAAACATTGCCCAAAGTGCTAGAAATTTTGAAGGAGGTATTATACAAAGAACCAGAACTAATACTGTACTAATGTGCATATTGGCATTAATGGTTTGTAATGTCACAAAATGTCTGTTGAAACTGACTGCAGCCTAAGTGAACTTAGTATCCACCACAAAGACTAATATTGAATGCAAGTAAAACTTTCAGGAGAAACTAAACATTTAGCATAGATTAGGTATTACACTATTTTAACTACTGATAGTCATTTTATTTCTTACACTCCTAGTAGAATTTAAAGAACAGGTAAATTTTAATTATGCACCCCTTTCAGTAAATCTATTTGTATTTATCTACACCTATTTTTGAAGAGTAATGGTTTTCTAGGCATCCAAATGAAAGTTCCCTAAAGGACTACCTATTTAGCAAAGTGGGGACTAATTCTGCCTCTTATCTGCCAAACTATATTATTTTTGGATTGTGTCTTCATACCTGTGCTGCTTTTTTGTAGGAGTCTCATTCTCTGACATTTCTGGCATGGTTACAGTGATAGGAACCTACAAGGCATGGAAAGACATGTCAGAAAGTCTAAAGGCATTCTAGTATCTTGGAGAAACTGATTAATAGCAATTTGGTTTGAATACCAAGACGCTAAGAAATAAAAGTGACATCATGAAAAAGCACTGGATTAGGTGTTGTAGATAAGTATAAGAAGATAGGACAAAAAATATTATAACCAGCAGGTGGAGAACATGGTGAATGTCAAATGTGAGGTATAGCCAGAAAGTGCTTGAGAAGATTGGAGGAGAGAAAGGTCATTATAGGTTTGGAAATCAAGAAAAGCCTAAACGGGGGTGTAGATTTGAGCAAGACCTGGAAAGACAGGTAAAACACACTTGTTGGGAGAGTATGTTCTTTGTTCATGATACTGTTTGTTCATGACACAAAATTTAAAACAATGGTCCTCCTCTCTGAATGCAGAAAAAACAAAAGTGACAAGTACACAAATAAATAATATTCCATACATGGAAGCAAGCATTCATTCATTTATTCATTCACTCATTTGCCAGGCTTCTTTCATTTCAAACTGCTAGAAGTCTTAAACATTACCACTTGAGAATCGTTAAAAATCTGAGTTTGAAAATTCTATTTATATTTAAAATACCATGATACTAAAGAATATATGTACAATATGGAAATATACACCTATGCCAAAAAAGCCTGAAAGCAAATACATTAAAATATTAATCACAGTTATATAAGGCCAGGAATATTATAGGTGACTTCTTTCTCTTTTCTGATTTTTCAGAATTTTGTAATGACAACTTTAATGCTTTTAAATCCCAGGGATTGACAACTTTTCAAAAGAGGTCTGTCAAGTTGGGATACCTATTCTGATACACTGGAGGAGGCTGCAAGAGCAGTTTCCTATTTTCTCTTTGAGAGAAAAAGAAGGCAGCAAGTAAGGAACCGAAGTCAGCGTGAGTTTAAAATCTGGTTCTGCCATTCCCTAGCTGTGAGGTCCTGGGCAAGTTATGTAACGTCTTGGAACCTCAGATGCTTCATCTCGAAAGTGGATCGTAATCACAGTATCTAGATTATTGGGCTGTTTCAAGAAAGGAATGATGAAATAATGCAGGGAGAGGACAACAGCATGGTGCCTAGCTGGAGTAAGAATTTAATCAACATTGGCCATGGATATTAATGAGGTATTTCAGGTTAAGGCTTTAGCTCTAGAAAGGAGGGGGAAGGGTCCTGGGAAAGAAGGAAGTAGATGCAGACAAGGTGCTGACAGAAAAGTACTAACTGAAGCAGCCTGAGGAGAAATGTGTGCTCTAGACCCATTTCCAGCAGCTTATTCCCACCTTCTCCCTAACATTTATGAAGGTCCAGATCAGCCTAAAAAACAAGTTCACGTTAGATAACCACAGACTGACAATGCGGGACACGTGAGTAAATAAATCAATCCCCGTCACCTTTCTCACCCAAGGGCTTGCAGAATTTCTTCACTTTTGATTCCTGGCTTCCAACGCCTCCCGTTTCTGATCCAAATCTATCATCTTCTGCCAGAAGATGGTCTATAAGTTATGTTTTCTTCTTACTACACAAGAGAAAAATCAGTGAATGTTTATAGGTTTCCATTAGCAGCATGGAAAACAAGGACTAGCAACCTAGAGCAGGCAGGCAGATTTTCTGTGGCATACAGAATGATCCTGAATTCTCCCCACCTCTCAAAAGTTAATGAACCTGGTTGCTTTCAAAAGTCACTTCCCCGTGGGTTACGAGTGCTCTACCCTGCACAAAGATGGTAGCACAGCAGCCATTGGACAGTCTCCAGGAGGTGATTCTCCCCTTTCTCATTCATGCTCAGTTTTCCTTGCCCTCTGCTGTCCTCAATTCTAAAATTATCTTTCCTTCAATCTCCTACTTCCCCATTCTCTCTTGTGTGAATGACTGAAAACTTACTCAAGAACCTACCACTAAGGCACCAGGAAGACAGCCCTCAGATCTGCGCATTGTCTACGCTCTTAAAAAATGCAAATATGGGGGGGGAAATTCCCTGGTGATCCAGTGGTTAGGACTCAGCACTTTCACTGCCAGGGCCTGGGTTCAGTCCCTGGCCGGGGAACAAAGAGCCCACAAGCCTTGCAGCATGGCAAAAAAAAAAAAAAGCAGACATATGGGGGCTTCATCCCAGACAAATGAGAAGTGCTAGGTGGGGCCCAGGAATCTGTATTTTCAACAAGGTCTCTGGGTGATTTTTTTCTTTTCTTCTTTTTTTTTTTTTTGCAGTACGCGGGCCATGCCTCACGGGCCCAGCCGCTCCGCAGCATGTGGGATCTTCCCGGACCGGGGCACGTACCCGTGTCCCCTGTATCGGCAGGCAGACTCTCAACCACTGCGCCACCAGGGAAGCCCTTCTCTTTTTTTTTTTTGGACAAACTTAGCTCCTCTTTAGGGCAATATTTCCTAAACATTCCTGATCATCTGAAGGTACTAGTTTAAAAATAGTCCATCCCAGACCCACTGAATCAATCTCTAAGGAAGGAATTCAAATCTCTGATGGAGGAATCTGAAATTTAATGAGTGCGTGCCCCCAGGTGGTTCTTATCAGGACAATTTGAAAGCACAGGCAGGTATCTTGGTGAAATTTCAGGGACCTGACCAATACTCTACTGTAGGAGAGATTGTTTGGGATGTGGTATGAGAGTTGACCAGATAATTTTACCTATAAACCAGTAAGGTCAGATTTGCCTCATACCCACATGAGTCAGCATTTGGTCATTAATATCACAGTTCCAGTTGTTCCCCTGTAGCCCTTTTGCAAGTCTGCAGATTCATGTTACAATTAAGATACATGAAATAAAAGTTTTAATTTTTTTTAACATCTAGAATCTTAAAGTAAATGACACTAGAGGCCTATCACATAAGTAAACACATTCAATAAACTTCACTGTGGTGAAAGCCAGTAGTTTACTGAAAGAGGAATATAACGGCAAATCAAAATCATCTAGTTTACCAAATGTCACTATAAATATCCATCTCAAAGCACATTTTAACCAATTCAATTAATCTAATTCAGTGCAAAATTATTTCCATGTCCATTACCTCCTGATATTAAAATTGCATTCCTGACACTGAAAAAGAACATTTACTGGAATGAAGAACTATATAATATTGTCATAAATCCTTGTCCACTTATTAATTAACCTACTAATAAGGAAATGGCACTTTTAATACAATATTTATGTAACTAAATACAAATATACCCTTTAAAATTTTAAAGTGCCATGAATTTTTGAAAATTGTCAAAATGTTATATTAGTAATCTATGGATTACTATTTTTCACGGTAAGAAAGAATTATTTCTGAAATCAGTCAAACCCAGTGGTTCTCAAAGTGTGGCCTTCAGATCACCTGCATCAAAATTACATCTTTTAAAACTTTTTTCCCCCTCAGGGTAAAGCTTACATATTAGTCAAATGCACAGATTTTAGTGTAACATTTAGAGAGTTCTGACAAATGCACACACCTGTGTAACACAACCCCTAGCAAGGTACGGATTATTATCATCAGAGAAAGTTCTCTCATGACCCTTCCTAATCAGTGCCTTCCCCCTACTCCCAGAGAGGTGACCAGCCTTCTCATTTTTTTCACCATAGAGCTTTATAATGTATTAACTGAGAATGCTACTGTTTAAAACTTTTACTCAACATGTTAAAATTCATTTGTAGTTTGTTCCTCTTTACTCCTGAGTATGAATATATAATTGTGTGTGAATTTATAACCCAATTTGTTCATTCATTTTTCTGTTCATGGCCACCTGGATTGTTTCCATGTTTTGGCTACTATGAATAAAGCTGCTACCCAAGAACACTGTTGTGTAAGTCTCTTTGTGGATATAGTCTTTCATTTCTCTTGGTAAATACCTACAAGTATAATTGTTTATCACGTCCCCTTAAGTTCCACTCCTAGGTATTTACCCAAGAGATGTCACGCTTTCTCCAGAGTGGTAGTACCATTTTGCACCGCCCACGATGTAGAAGAATTGCTCGTTGCTCCACAGCCTCGCCAGTACTGGGTTTTGTCAGCCTGTTAATTTTAGCCATGCTGGTGAGTATATAGCGGTATCCCATTATAGTTTAATTTGCACTTCGTCATGATTAATGATATTGAATGCTTTTTTTTTTTTTTTGCTGCATCACGCAGCTTGCGGCATCTTAGTTCCCCAACCAGGGATCCAGCCCATGCCTCCAGCAGTGGAAGCGTAGAGTCCGAACCACTGGACCGCCACGGAATTCCCTTGAATGCTTTTTTATGTGCCTATTAAGACCATTTGTAGATCTTCTTTTGTGTGTTCATATCTTTAACCAGTTTTTTAATTGGACGTTTATCTTTTTATTATTGATTTATAGGAAGTCTTTATATATTCTGAGTTATTAACTGATATATCTTCTGGACACCTGTCCTTTGTCTGAAATATATTTTGCAAACACTTTCTCCTATTACGTGGCTTGCCTATGCTTTTTCTTATTTTCTTTTTTTCTCTCTTCAAGTTCATTGATTCTCTGATTTGATTTGATTTGATTGATTTTTTGGCTCCACCTCAGGGCACATGGGACCTTAGTTCCCCACCCAGGGATGGAACCTGCGCCCCCTGCACAGGAAGCAAGGAGTCTTAACCACTAGACTGCCAGGGAAGTCCCTGCCTATGTATTTTCTTAAATGTGCCTTTTGGTGAGCAAAATTCTTGATGAAATATAACATCACTTTTTCTCATCTTTTTTTTTTTTTTTTTTTTTGCGGTACGCGGGCCTCTCACTGCTGTGGCCTCTCCCACTGCGGAGCACAGGCTCCGGACGCGCAGGCCCAGTGGCCATGGCTCACGGACCCAGCCACTCCACGGCATGTGGGATCTTCCCGGACCAGGGCACAAACCCGTGTCCCCTGCATTGGCAGGCGGACTCTCAACCACTGCGCCACCAGGGAAGCCCCTCAATTTTTTCTTTTATGATTATTTCTTTTTGTGTCCTGTCCAAAAAACCTTTACCCATCCCAAAGATATTCTCCTATGGTTGCTTCTAGAAAGTTTATAATTATAAATTAATTACTAATTAATTATAATATTTAGGTCAATTATCCATATTATTTATGGCATGAGGTAGGGGTCAAAGTTCTTTGTTTTTCATACGGATATTTAAGTTGTTCCAACACCATTGCTCGAAAAGATTTCCTTTCTTCAATGGCATCTTTGTTAAAAGTCAAATATCTGTAACAGTGCAGTTCTGTTTCTAGGCTCTCTATTCTGTTGCTCTATATTCTGATCTATCCTTATATTATCACCACACAGTCTTGATTAAGCTTATGTTTAAAATATAGATTCCTACACCCCACCCCAGACCTAATGTATCAGAATCAGGGGAGGGAGAGGTCCAGGAATATGCAGTTCTAACAAGCTTCCTGTTGATTCTTATACACCCCAAAGTTAGAAAGTATTACATTACTTTAACACTCCTTCCTCTAAAACTGATACAAATTGGTGAGCTTACACATTAGGGTCCACTTGGAAAGACCAGTGAACCTGGATTTAGGAAACCTGAGCTCTGTCTCAGATTTGCTACTCAATAGCTATATTCCATTTTATTTACCATAACCCAGGGCCTAAGTTTTTTCATGTGTAAAAGAGGGTAGGTCTAGACTCAACTGTTCAAGTATGGATTGAGTATGTACACTGCCTAGCAATTGCAGAAATAAAGATGAATACAGTCTAGATCAGGGCTTTCCAAAAAAGCTTTGTGCAGTGGAAAATCTACTTTCCATATGGTCACCACTAGTCACACGTGGCTATTAAGTGCTTGAAATGGGGCTAGTGAGACCATGGAATAAAATTTTTCATTTTCTATATTTTTAAGTAATTTAAATAGCTACTTGTGGCTAGTGGCTACTGTACTGGACAACACAGGGAATGTAAAAAATAAGTTAAAAGGTGAAAGATGAATTAAAAGATAGGTTAATGAATGTCAGCTTCCTGGTTTTGGTATTGTCCTACATTTATAAAAGATGTCACCTTCGGGTGAAGCTGGGTGAAGAGCACATGGACTCTTTGTACTGTGTTTGTATCTTCCTTTGAGTCTATAATTATTTTTATAATTATTTTTAAAATAAAAAGTTTTTAAAAGCGAATTTAGGGAATTCCCTGGTGGTCCAGTGGTTAGGACTCTGCACATTCACTGCCGAGGGCCAGGGGTGTGGAGGGCAGAAAGAGAACCTGGACCAGACTGTAAAGGAATTTTCTATGCCTAATAAATGTGTTCAGATTTTATCTTAAAATCAGTGGTTCTTGAATAGCAATCCAAGAAACTAGCCTAGCACCACTGGTCTGAAGTAAAATGAAGTCCCCCAGTCTACAGTAAAATAGAAAAAAGGACAATGCAGTTAGGATATTTTTTCTTTTTTATTGGTAATATAACTTACGTACAGTAAGTCACTAACTTAAGTTCACTGCTCCATGCTTTTTTGGAGGCCACAGCAGTGAAAGCCTGTGATCCTAACCACTAGGCCGCCAGGGAACTCCTCATGCATTTTTATACATGAATACAACTATGTAACCACCACTCTGATCAATATATAGAACATTATCAGCATCTCAAAAGGCTCTTTCGAGGTCACTGCCACTTAATTCCCTGAAGTTTCTTTTATAAGTATATATTCAGGGATTTCCCTGGCAGTCTGGTGGTTTAAGACTTCATCTTCCAATACAGGGGGTGCAGGCTCGATCTCTGGTCAGGGAGCTAAGATCCCACATGCCTTGTGGCCAGAAAATCAAAACATAAAACAGAAACATTACTGTAACAAATTCAATAAAGACTTTTAAAATGGTCCATATAAATAAATAAATATATATATATATATATATATATATATTCAAAGAAGAATATATATTTCCAAAGAAGACATAAAAATGACCAACAGGTATGTGAAAAGATGCTCAACATCTAATCATCAGGTAAATGCAAATCAAAACCACAAAGAGATCTCACTTCACACCTGTTAGAATGGCTATTATCAAAAAGTCGAAAGACTGTTGTTGGCGAGGGTGTGGAGAAAAGGGAACCCTCTTGCACTGTTGGTGGAAACATAAACTGGTACAGCCATTATGGAAAACAGCATGGAGGTTCCTCAAAAAATTAAAAATAGAACTACCATATGTTCCAGCATCACATATACCCAGCATTTCCTGGGTATATATCCAAAGGAAATAAATCACTATCTCAAAGAAATATCTGTACTCCATTCATTGCAGCATCATCCACAGTAGCCAAGATATGGAAACAACCTAAGTGTCCATTGACAGATGAATGGGTAAGGAAAATACTGTACTATATGAATGTATTATTTTGTATATTGTATGTGATATATATATGTGTATGTATATATCATTTGGCCTTTAAAAAAGGGAAATCCTGACACTTGTAACAACATGGATCAGCCTGAAGGACATTATGCTTAATGAAATAACCCAGACACAGACAAACAAACACTGTATGATCTCACTTATATGTGGAAACTAAAAAAGTCGAACTCATAGTAACAGAGGGTAAAATTGTTGTTACCAGGGGCCAGGGGGTGGAGAAAATGGTCAAAGTGTACAAACAATCAGTTATACACTGAGAAAGTTCTGAAGACCTAATGTACAGCACGGTGACTATAGTTAATATAAGGTATTGTATATTTGAAATTTGCTGAGAGAAAATCTTAATTGTTCTCACCACAAACGGTAGTGAGAGGTCATGTGAGGTGACAGATGTGTTAATTAGCTTGACTGTGGTAATCATTTCACAACGTACACTTATATCAAAGCATTATGTTATATACCTTAAATATATATAATTTTTATTTGTCAATCATACCTCAATAAAGCTGGAAAAAATATATGTATACATTCAGAAGTGTGCTACTACCTCATACATTGCTGGTGGGAATGTAAAATGGTGTGGTCACTTTGGAAAACAGTCTGGCAGTTCCTCAAATAGTTAAACACAGAGTTGCCATATAATCCAGCAATTCCACCTAGGTATATACCCAAGAGAATTGAAAACACATGTTCACACAAAAACTTGTACATGGATATTTGCAGCAGCAATGTTCATAATAGTTTAAGAGTTGGAATAAGCAAAATGTCCTCAAGTGACAAGTAAATAAAATGTGATATATCCACACAGTGGAATATTGTTCAGCAATAAAAAGACATAAGTACTGATACATGCTACAGCATGGGTGATCCTTTATATTATAAACATTATATTAAATGAAAGAAGTCTGACACAAAATGTCACATATTGTGACTTTTATTTATTCCATTTATAAGAAATGTCCATAACAGGTAAACCCATAGAGAAAGAAAGTAGTTGCCAGGGGTTGAGAAGGATGGGGAGTGAATGCTAATGAGGAAGGTGGGGTGGGGGGTCTTTGGGGGATAATTAAATGTTCTAAAATTAGATAATGGTGATGGTTGCACAACTCCGTAAACATACTAAAAACCATTGAATTACTCTTTAAATGGTAAACTTCATGGTATGCGAATTATGTCTCAATCAAGATCTTAAATTTAAAAAAAAACTGTTTGATAGAAGTCTCTTTGGGTAATTTGAAACTCTACCCATTCACCTTTTTCATCACTTTGTACATCTGCTTTCTTTCAGCATATAATTTCAAAATTCTACTTAGTTACCAGTCATCCCCAATTTTCCTAACACAGGGAAAATGTGAAGCCACCAAAAAGTACTGGCATTTATTTAAGAGAAGATTTAGTTTAACTTTCAGTGGCAAGTTGCATTTTCTTCCCACCAAGAAGCAAATTAGTGGTAAAGGTTAATTTTAATTGTGTCTTTAGATACTATGAAGAGAAAAACTTAATTCTTATAAAAATTTCAAGCTGGAATTAAAGTGTCTTAATTGAAAATATTTTAAGGCACATTGCTTAAACATCATTTGTCCATGGGTTGAGAAAGATCTTTTCAATCTCGGTATTTGTCTTGCTGCTGTTTAACGCATTCCTAAGCATTTTACAGTTACTTAAAATGTTTTAAGAGTGGCTACGCAGATAGGCAATTTTAAAATATGTTCCATTTCTTTATATGAGATCTATAATAAATCCCTAGTCCTCTCCAATCAAAATGATTTACACTACTGAACTAGAATATGATCCATGGAAATTACAACGCAATTAAGCATTAATTCCTGGTCTGGGTCACAGTCAATTAAAATGTTAGGCCATAGGCAATGCTATGTTCTGTTTTTTACTTAAGGTGGGCATTTCTCCATGTCATTCAAAATTGTGATTACAGCATTTATGTTTAGTATCTTGGATATACGTATGCTATCATCTTATTTAGTGCTTTGAGGCACTTTTGCTCTCTGTATTTTGCTAGATGAGCTACAATTTGCATTTATCTTCTCCAGCATTTTAGGTTAATAACCTCCTACCTGGTCTACGGGGTTCAACTCATTAAATCTTGAAATCTGGCATATATGTATTAATAGTGGGAATAGCACAGGGGTGCTTTTCACACCCAAAAGAATCCTTCTTCTATGCATGTGGTTTCAGCAGCTGCTTTCCATCTTGGTGGGAACTTGAGGAGCTGTTTATGAGTGTGCTGTGTTGTCTTCTGCTTTCTGTAACTGCTATCAGAAGTTCTAATTTTCTCTGCCGTTAAAGAAATATTACGTCCTTTAACAATGTCTATTGGCTCCCATCATCATGTTGGGTGCAATCAGTCATGGAGTTTTCATAAATGTCAACCTTGAGATGCTATGACATATATAAGAATATGAAATAATGAAGTCCTGCTTTTACTGGGCAGTTGAGTGAAACTATATTTCAAGAAAAAGAAATAAGCCAAGGGCATAGTAATTTGCTGAATGAAGTTTTAAATTTTTATTTTTAAGCTACACAAGTAAACTGTTTGTATAAAAAAATGGGTTTTTTTCGTTTTGTTTTGTTTTTTTTGCGGTACGCGGGCCTCTCACTCAACCTAATAGCTCTACCCATACAATGTAGTTATATGTACTGATAGTCAAATTTATTTATTTACCTATTTATTTGTTATGTATTGTATCTCCCCCAAATTCACATGTTGAAGTCCTACTGCCCAATACTTCAGAATGTGACTGTATTTGAAGATAGGATCTTTAAAGAGGTAATTAAGTTAAAATGGGGTCATTAGGGTAGGCCCTAATCCAAGATGACTGGTGTCCTTATAAGAAAAGGAGATTAGAATGCAGACGGCACAGACATAGGGAGGACCACGTGAGGAGAAAGCAACCATCTACAAGCCAAGGAGAGGCTTCAGAAGAAACTAAACCTGCTAACACCTTAATCTTGGATTTTAAGCCTCAAGAACTTTAAGAAAATTAATTTTTCTTGTTTAAGCCATCCAGCCTGTGTATTTTGTTATGGCAGCCCTAGAAAATAAGGAAATAAATAAATAAATAAATATTGATAAATAAATAAATGTTACAAGTAAACTTGTATATAATACCTATCCTTTGGGATGGGGAGGAGAACATACGTTAATAAATGATGCACATAATTTCTCTGGAAGGACTGCCTTTGAGGAAGGGAAATGGGGGACACAGTACACAGGAGACCTAGTGTATATCTTCAAATGCAATTTTAATTTTTGCCACATGTATGCACTATGAATTAATTTTTGTCTTTCTAATAAATGCATTTAAGGCTATAATATTTCCTCAAGGTACAACTTTGTCCACAGCCCATAAATTTTGATAGGTAATATTTTCAAGTTATTAATTTCTAAATAGTATACAGGTTCACTTAAATATTAAATTATTTTTTAAATGCTATACGGAAAAACAAAAAAAAAAAAACATTACCCCTAACCACATCCCTTTTTTCAAGGAGGAAAATCAAAGTCCCCATTTCCACCTATTCGTTCTACCCTCTCCCAGTTGGTAATCAATTTGAGATCAATTTTCTTGATCTTTCTACAGTTATTTACATGTATGTATTATCACATGCACAACTTTTTTTTATAAAAATTAAATCATGCTCTATGTCACTCTGAAATCTGCTTTATTTTTACTTAGAAATACATTATGGACATCTTTCCAGTAAGTACATATCAATTTAACTTACTCTTTTTCATACACGCATAGCACTGTGTAACATGGATGAGCCATCATTTATTTAGCTGTTACCCATTGATAAATACTCTTTATCTCTCTTTCTTTTTTATTTATTTTATTTTTAAAATTTTTATTGGGGTATAGTTGATTTACAATGTTGTTATCCCTCTTCCTTTTTTACTTCCGGGTTTTGTTTTGTTTTGTTTGCTATTAAAAACAATGCTGGGCTTCCCTGGTGGCGCAGTGGTTGGGAGTCCGTCTGCCGATGCAGGGGACGCGGGTTCGTGCCCCGGTCCGGGAGGATCCCACGTGCCGCGGAGCGGCTGGGCCCGTGGGCCATGGCCGCTGATCCTGCACATCCAGAGCCTGTGCTCCGCAATGGGAGAGGCCACAACTGAGAGGCCCGCGTAATGCAAAAAAAAAAACAAAACAAAACAAAACAAAAAAAAAACAATGCTGACAAAAAAAGGGTATAATCAACATCTTTTAAATTTTTCAGTCCAAAGCAACACAAAATATCTTATTATTGCTTAGCTTGCATCTCCTTGAGGACTAATGAGGCTGAATACCCTTTCACATGTTATAAATCATTTCTATTTCTTTTTTCCATGATTTGCTTGTTTTTATTACCTTGACTTTTTCTTCCTTGTAATTTCAACTTTTATATCCTCTTCAAACTTAGGTAAAGTAAAAAGCTTTCCAAGAAGTTATATTTCTTCTTTTTTGGTTCCACTTTTGTTAAGAGTGTGTGTGTGTGAGTGAGAGTGAGAGAGGGAGAGAGAGAGAGAGAGTGAGTGAGAGAGAGAGAGAGAGAGAGAGAGGGAGGGAGGGAGGGAGGGAGGGAGGAAGGGAGGGAGGGAACTATTTCCTTGCATTACAACTGGCAATAAAAAATTTTCAATTTGAGATTTTCTGTGTAGCCCTGTTACATGATATATTTTTGTTAAGTGTTATATGAGTATTTGAGAAGAGTGTGTATTTTTAGCTCCTTAGGTATAAAGTTTTATCGACTATTTTAAATTAAATGTTTGTTGTCTGGAATTAAATTTTGATAACAAATTACTATGCATTTTCTTCCATTCAACATTTGCCTGGAGTATGTATGTGTGTATTTTATTTTTAACCTTTCTGCATTATTTTGTTTATATTTGTCTAAAATAACACAAATCTGGAGATTTGTTTCTACATAATTTAAGAGCTTTTTTAAAAAAAATGAGAATGTATTACAGTCACATTTATTGTAACTATTGCTACATTTGGTCATATTTCGCTTTTTTTCTCTTCCCTCCTCCACTAAGTTTTTACTTTTCCTTGGCTGGCTTTTTGTTTATTTTCCTCAATATCTTCTTTCCTTCTATATCTATTCTATTCATAAATATCCTTAACAATTTTAAGAAACATACTGTAGTGGACATTTGTTAGACATTTTCTCCTCTCCACTCCATGAACTTCCCCAATTCTCACTTAGGTATGTACCCCTCCTCAGCACAGCCCTTGTGCTTCAGTAGTAGGCCTTGGCAGGTCTTGGCAAATGATTTTTTTTCTGACAACAGTGACTGGTCTCTGACCTATCCAATCAAAGTAAAGCTCAGGACTTTTCTTTGATGATGTGGGTAGCTGTGCCCTTTCTCTCTCCAATTTAAAGAGAAAGCAGGTAATTCCAAATACTGAACTTGCAGACATCTTGCAAAAGAGGGAAGCCAGTCTGAGGATGAAACTGACACACAAAGAAAAGCAAAGCTGAGAGGATAAAGCTGACAGAAAAGGAATCACATATCAATAACTTAAGATATACTAATATTAAATTTAAACAAATTTTCTTCCTATTAAAAACAGTATCTATGGTCTCCTCTTCTACCACTACAGAAGTTTTAACACACTCTAATTCTTACCTACCAAATGCCTACCATCTCCCCTCTGCCAAAGACTTACTGAAATGGTGCAGAATTTTAGTTCTAGAGTATTAGTTCTCCTCCTAGATATATATTTCATGTCCAACAGCTCATAGTTTTCTTCTTTGTTCTTTTGTACCACATTTTGGAAGAACTCCTTGGTCTGATCTTCTAGTTCGTTAATTCAGTCATCTATTACAACCATGCTGCTATTCAGCCTGCTATTAAAGTTTTTATTTCAGAAAACATGTTTTCAATTTCCAAAAACTGTCTTGTTCTTGTTTCTTTTTCATAGCACCCCATTGTTATTTTATGGAAATTATATTCCCTAAAATCTTTCAGGATTATTTTTGAATAACAAATATTATCTTTTATCTATTATATTCAATTTGTTTTCTCAAAAATCAATTCCTCTGTTTGTTCAGCTTGGTGTCCCTCTTTCACCCTCTTGATTTTCCTTAAATATTTAGTGAGTCTTGGTTAATCGAACTGATAGCTAAAGTTGGTTTCCCCAGCACAGTGGTTCTCAACTCTGGATGCACTGTAGAAATCATCTTTAAAAAAAGAAAAGAAAAGAAAAGAAAAGCTCCCTGGGTACTTTTTTTTTTTTTTTTAATATTTTTATTTACTTATTTATTTGGTTACACCAGGTCTTAGTGGTGGCAGGCGGGCTCCTTAGTTGTGGCACGTGAACTCTTAGTTGCGGCATGCACGTGAGATCTAGTTCCCTGATCAGAGATCGAACCTGGGCCCCCTGCGTTGGGAGCACAGAGTCTTATCCACTGCACCACCAGGGAAGTCCCTCCCTGGGTGCTTTTAATGGGCATCCACCACTAACAACCACTGCTTTAATATACGTGAATATCACTCTTCTCCCCATCATGAAAGTGTTTGCTGATTATGAGAGTGCTGGCTATCCAGAGAATCATGCAGAGATGGAGGGGAGCAGCTAGATGGGTAACTTCTGAAGGAAGGAACCCTACATTCACAGGGGCACTTAGAAGTTCTCTGAGGTATAACCCTGCTTCTCTCTCTGGCCCTCAAGCCCAAGATGGAGATACACCCAATTTATATAAATAAGTTCTAGTAGCTTAGCTCGAGAGTAAACACTGTAATTAGCTATTCTAATTAGGCCTAGTACAGTTGTTCTAAAATCCAGGAACTAATTACCTTTTGACCATCGTTACCATCTGAATATTTGCTTTCCCCACCCCACCCCCCAAATTCATATGCTGAAATCCTAATCCCTAAGGTGACAGTATTAAGAGGTGGGACCTTTAGGAGATGATTAGGTCATGAGGGATTGGTGCTCTTATAAAACAAGGCCCAGAGAAGTCGCTTGCCCCTTCCACCTTGTGAGGATGCAGCAAGAAGTAGGCGGTCTGCAACTCAGAAGAAGGCCTTCACCAGAATCCAACCATGCTGGCACCCTGATCTGGACTCCCAGCCTCCAGAACTGTGAGAAATAAATTTCAGTTGTTTATAAGCCACCCAGTCTGTGGTATTTTGTTATAACAACCAAAATGGACTAAGACAACCAACCTCAACTTTTCAAAGTCTCTGAGAATTGGGGTTTTCCACAATTGTGTTGGCAAAACTCACTTTTCTAGTGTTTCTGCTTTAAGCCTGTATCAGGTTGCAGATTTCTCAATGCTACAAGGTTTGTCACCAAGCTGCTCCTATATGCTTTTCATTTCTCCTAAAGTCCTCAATGTTTTTCGTCTTTAAATGACACCTTTCCCAGCTTCTCAACACTAATAAGGATGTGTCCTTATTCTCCCATTTTCTTATTCTTGTTATTTAACTGGATTTTTTCATTATACAAATAAAACACCCTTATATTAAACTACTCCGATCATTCTGAAGGATTTAAGTTGTGAAAGTAGTAGTCTTCTCCACCAACTGTCCTCCTCAAATTTCCTATTAACACTCTTTAGTACTTTCTTACTTTTTGGCACTGTAAGATGCTCCAGACTCATCTTGTGACATATATCCTACTGTTTCTCTGGAGAAGCCTGACTAATACAGTGGGTAATCAGTAAGGTGCAGGCAGGAGCTTTTTAAAGCTCCTCAAGTGATTGTGAGGCACGGCCACTGTAATCAGTAATACAGATTCTCTCAAGTTCCCCATATTCTTCACCTGACATTAATGAATGAATGGTAGAGTGGAATGAGACTAGCCTTTGATATCAGACTGAGGATCAAATCTCAAAGTTGACATTTACTAGCTATTTGCTTTTAAAAATAAGTATTCCTTGAAGTCTTAGTATCCTCACATTTAAAATTGGGAGATTATCACCAACCCCTCAAAGAACTCTTAGGAGTTTACATGATAATATGTTTAATGGATCAAGCAAAGTGCCTGGTATGTAGCAAGAGCTAGACACTTTACTTGCCTTTCTTCCATTTCCCCCCTAATTCACTGGGAAGATGAAGGTCATCTGGTTCACGTTCCTTAACTGGATCCTACATTTATCATAACAGACCTCTGTCTACACATCTGTCCTTTCAGGCTACCAGAACATCCTAAAGCTAATTCCACCACCTGTGGAGAGAGATTCTATACTTGATTCTTTCCTCTTTAGTACTATATTCCCTCCTTAACCATTTCTCTCTTGTTTCCAAAATACAAAGAGTTTCCTCATATTAAACTGGAATTTACTGCCTTTTCTGTCTATCATTCCGTTTCTTTCCTCCTTTCCTATGAAACGTCTCACCTTTCCTTCACTGGCCAGTCTCTTCTAAAGCCCGTGGCAGTACGCCTTCTGATTGCTCCTGCTAGCCAAAACTGCTTTCTTACAGGTCAGGGACTATTTTTCACCAAGTCAAAGGTCTTCTCCTCTCTGCAGGATTTGAGGCTGCTGATCTCTGCCTTTTCTTGAAATTCTCTCTCCCAGGCTGTCTTCCTCTCTCCAATTATGCATCATCTTTTTCTAACATGAATCCTTGTCTTTCTCTCACTTTGACTTCCAAGGCTGAATGCTTTTTTTCTATTTGCTTTTCCCCTGCAAAGTTTCAAATTGTTTCTGTGTAAAAGCTGTTACATTTTCTACAATAAAGCTACATTTCAACACTGATCTTATTCCAAATCTTTGGTTAGGCAAAGCTCTCTTCAGAGCAATTCATTTCAAAACCAATAAACAAGAGTCTGTGTGCAACATGTCAAATGGCCTTGCCTCTTAAGAGACCTATTTCCAATTTCTCCATTTTATCAACGACACCAAAACTTTAACATGGCTTTAAACCCAAAAGTAACCTTCAGATCTTCTCACCGAATCCTCTCAATTTCTTGCACAATGTTCTTCTCCTGTTTGTTACTACCACCTTAGATGAGTCCCCATTTTACACAGGTCTGGCTCTTTTTTGCTCCCAGTCTTTTCCCTATTCTTCAATGGTTTTATACTCCAATGTCTCATTCATCTTTCCATTGCACTGTATCCCATCACATGCCTGTCCTGCTCCAGAATCTACAGTACCATTTTCCAACATCTACTGTATCAAATCCAAACTCTTGGGTCCTACCTTTCATGACTCTACCTCACATTGCCTTCTTTATTGCAGAGCTCACTCATCCATTTCTACCTAGTACAACACACAGAGGAGCAGGGTTATATAGCTGATCACATCATCTACTCTTCCCTCCTCCCCAATTCAGACAGATGTTTCCCTGTGCTCCTTATCAGCCAGTTTATTTTTTGCTAAATCTATGCTATTTTCCCACTGACACAACCTTTCCACTTTGCTCTGCTTATCCAAATCCTGCTAACTCTTTAAAGCCCAGTGCAAATACGTCCTCTTCTATAAAACCTTCCCTAATATTTCCAGCTAACACTAAACCTTCTACCTTTGTTCTGGACTCTATCACTCCCACTTCTTAGCAATTTTGTTACAAAAATATATCCTTTCTCTCATATACTATTAATTTCTCCTTCCCTATTAGTGCTTTTACATTAAAATACATTATTCATTTTTTTCCTATTTAAAAGATTAAAAATTTTTTTTTTTCCTTTTCTGATCTTGCCACAGATTCTAGATGTTCCTATTCTCTTCTCCCGTCCCACCATCAGGCTCCTTGAACAAGTAGTTTATACTCACTGTCCTTTCATCCTCACTTCCCATTCACTCTTCAACTCCCTGTTACATGGCTTTTATTCCTAAAACGGTTTACAACAAGCTCACACATCAAGATCTCCACACTGCCAGATCCTATGAACTCTGTAGGAAATATCTTGGTTTTGGCCTTCTGGCAATACCACCTCGCTCTTCCTTTGGACAGCTTCTCTGTCTGATTCCTGAGGTCTGATACGACTATCAAACATGGGCTCACCTCTGGGGTGGCCACAGGGCTGACCAACAAGACTCTGTGCACAAGGAGGAAAACTGGCTGAGGCTGAGTTAGCCCCACAGACCCATGTGATCCTAGAAGCTGCTTTCTCTGGTCTTCCCAAGGCTTCATTATTCTACCTTCCTTCACTTCCATGAACTTACAGTATCTATCCATAAATCCCCCTTTTTTGCTTAAGTTAGCCAAAGACAATTTCTGCTGCTCTAACCAAAGAGAAATTGATCCTGCAAGTGGAGTAGAGGTAGAAGTGGTACCTCTCATGGTTACACTACAAATTTCTTCTCCCTGTCACCTTCACTACAGGCTTCTGCTGTTTAAGAAATTATAGTAGCTAAGGGGAGACTGCTTTTGCCAAGGGACCCAATAATGGCTTCATTAATTTGGAGGGAAGGCTGTCTGGGGCTCCTCATGCATGGGAGAACCCTGGGGCACCTCTATTTACTAATACTAGCAGCAAAATTACCACACTACTGCTATATTACACAGACAAGGTCTGCCAGGGCTCAGACCTCTCAGTAATAAAAGTTTGCATGTCTGACTACACATGTCTGACCCCAAAGTCCATGCTCTTTAACATACCACTTTCTACCATGACAATCTACTTGTAGCTCCTTAATCAAGAAATGCCCTCTTTCATCTCCATGCCTTTGCACCTATCACTGTGTTTGGAATGCTCATATCAACTTTCCAACTGGGAACTCCTAAGTATCCTCTTTGAAACTTTCTCTGATCCCTACAGGTTAGTCCCAAACATCCTGACATAATACATACTCCACAATATCTTAACAGGAAATACACTCTATATACTTATTGGCTATTCCCACTAGACCGTAAGCTTCTAAATGGTAGACACCACATCTTCCATATTTGTATGCTCAACAACTAGTACTCAGTATGGGAGTGATAAATGTCTATTGAAGGAATATCTGGTCTTTCTTAATTTTACATGGTATTAATCACTGCATCATCAACTTTGAGTACTTACGTTTACATTAGCTAATGAATATTGTGTTCAGTCCCTTATTTGATATGATGCTTTCCAATCCTCCCAATAAGTCTAAAAACTTCTTGAGAGCTGAGTCCACACCATTTACTACTTCTGTATTCTCTTTAGCACCTAAGAGTATTGGACACGTGGTAAGCACTCAATAAATACTTGATGAACTGAATTAAAAACAGGATATTAGCACATTAATAGGAGCAACTTATTATGCCCTACTGATCTAATTAAAAGATCTGGACTTCTGAAGTAGTGCAATTGTACCCGTATGGAAAATTTAATGAGAAAAAGAAAAATTATCTAATTGAACAGTTAACAACTTTTCTCTTAGAGTTCCACAAATATTTTACAGATAACAAGAGTTGACTTCCAGAGCTCAGAATAAAAGACTCAAGGCATATATTTCCACGCATATTGGAAGGATGATTACATGTTTAAGTGATCTATCAAAACCATAATTACTTAAATTCCACTAATCCCTAATAAATCCATAATAGGAGTCTAGGACATAAAAATATTTAATAGTGAAATCAGTTAATGCCAAATCAACCTATGCTAAAGATGTATATGGTTATCTTTGCATAATACATAACACAACAGTCATTTACTCATTTCACATTTTTTGAGTGCCTACTAATAAGTGCTATGTTGGGTCCCAGAAGTACAAAGATGAAGAGAACACAGTTGCTGTGTTCACGGGGTTCTAGCTCCACATGCTGCAATGGTATTTAAGAATACAGTGTGAATCATACCTCCTGGAGCTCTCAATGTGGATGCTCTAGGGGTAGCAGGCTCATGGAGAAGGTGGATAAACACATACTCAACGGCAATGTGATTAGTGTTAACACAGAAATAAGTACAAGCTGTTATGGGGCCACCGAAAATAATCAACCTACTGAAGAAATCAGGAAAATACATGGAAGAAACTGACATCCATACATGAATTCAATGTGAGTTAAGGTGTGAGGAAGCTACCACGACAGAAACATCTGGGATGGAATCAAACCTGAAACTATGGTTGCAAGCAGAGTGGGGAGGTTTCAAAGCAAATCAATCCAACCTACAGCAAACTATTGTAGAAGAGCGAAAAATAAAATACTCCTTGCCGTTAAGTTTGAGAATAATGAAACACATATACAAAAGAAGTTATAAATAAATGTATTAAAGAAAAAGAAAGTTAAACCACCACATGATGTAACCACAAAGGGAGTCTTTTAAACAATATGTGGATTAAAAGTTCAAAGGGAGCCAGTCACTAAAGAGAAAGGGCTGTCCAGGAAAACCTTCATTAAAGTTTAGGGTTAGAACTGTTGTCACTGGGGAGAGGGCGCACAGGGAGGGGCATCCATATGCTGAGAAAGACCAATGTCATTAACAAAAGCAGGGATCTGAACTGCATATCTGTGGGACCACAAGGAGGCTCATGCTGGGAAGTAGTGGGGGGAAAGCTGGACACATGAGTGAAGGCCTAATTTAGAAGAGCCTGGAAGGCAAGCCTAGTGGATTGGACATTGTTCTAGACACATAGTAGTTCTCAACCCTGACTGCTGAATTGAAACACCTGGGGAGCTTTAAAAACTACACCTACAGCTGAGGTTAACCCCACATCAAAAGTTAAGAGACTCTCTGGGGCAAGCAGTCTGGGCATTAAAATGTAAAAGTACATAAGATGATTCTACTGTATAGTCCAGACTGAGAACCACTGGGTTAGAGGATAAAAAGGTAAGACATGAAAGATATGGTTAAGACCCAAGCTTGATTCAGTCTCTGTTTATAAGCAACAATTTTGAGCTGATTGCCTGTTGAAGCCTATCTCCTAACTTGAGTTAAACATTCTCAGTTTTCTTATGTTTCTTTTCCCTTGTTGACAATGCTAAGGTCTGAAAATAGGAAAACAGCAGGTCAATTTCTCTTACCTGCCTATTTCACTGACTGCACAGTCTGCAACTTTAGAATTTTATTTCCATGAAATAAAATTCATGGAATTTTATTTATAGCATTTCAATCCTACGCTGCCCTTGAATCCCTGCAATGAGGTGCTTTTATTCCAAAGAATGTTCTAGGCTGCATGCATATCTGGATTTTATAAAACTTCTTTTTTAAATATAGAGAGAATGTAATACCTATGTATAAAAAAGTCATACTGCTTAGATTAGAGCAAAACGTGAGATTAAGTTCTTCTTTACACTGTTCCTGAGACAGGATACTGTTCCTGGTTTCATTAGTGCAATGATTACAAAGTATTTTGCTTATTTTGTAACAATTACTTTTAACGTACTTCACAAATAAAGGGAAACACCAAATGTATCCCATACAGCAACTCTGTACTACATTAAACACGCGTCCTGTGTAGGAGGAAAAAGTCATCAAAGTGATTAGAGTGCATGACAGCCTGTTGATCCTTCAAAAAGCAGGTTTGCTTGTTTGATTGCTTTTTAAGAAAAAGCAAAGGTACAAATATGCTTCAGAATCTGTTATTCGCGGAAGGGTTTATTCAAGAAATCTGCACTTTGATAAGTAAGCAACTCTCTTTTTTCCGCAAACTTAAGTTAGCCACAACTGTCTAGTTTTGTGTGGTGTTAGGTCAATATATCTACTTAATAGTAAAAACAGCATGAGAACGTAAGCTGGAAGTCATTAGCTGGGATCCCACATATAGGTTTATGCATTCTCTTATCTCCGGATAAAGTTAATAAATTCGAAGGACCATATCCCACTGTAACCGTAGTGGGGGGAGGGGGAAGGGGCCAGCGGGTATGGGAGAACCGTTCCTATTCAGAAAGGAAAAGAAAGGCTTCTAAAAAGAAGACGCAAGCCTAACTCTCCGACACAGGTGTCAGAGTTAAAAAGCAAGTCACAGGAGTCTGACCAGTGGGTCCGAAGGAAAATCGGAGGGCAAGGAAAGAAGAGGGAATGAAGGAAATAGGAAAAGGTGAAGGAGGCGGGCAAAGGCCATCCGGTATGAACCTGAATGCCCAGCTCTTTATGCACTCGGGGCAGCGTGGAGCCCTTCTCGCCTCGCGCGCATGTCGGGGGTCGGGACGCAGCGCGATCCCCCCACGGGCCTGGTACCAGGGGACGCGGGCGCCGGGAGGTCGGGGAGAAGAAGGGTGCGCGCACCTTCGGCGCTCGCGCCCCACTAGGCTCCGCACGCAGGGGTCCCCAGGAGGAAGACACACTTTGCGCAGCCCTCGCCTCCGGGAGCGGGGAAGGGGTGGGTGGAGCAGAGCCCGGAGCCGCCCCCCGGAGCCGCCCCCGCAGCCCCGGCCCCCGCCCCCCGCCCCGGCTGTCAGCGGCCCCCTCCAGCAGTCACTCACCCCGGGGCTGCGTGGGCTCGGCCGCGGCGGCGGCGGCGACCCCAGCCTGGGTCATGATCCCAAGCGGGTTCCACAGGGTTGTCCGACCGCCCGGGCGAATCTCTCAGTCTGCGGCCGCCGCTTGCTCCTCTGGGGCTGGGGGAGCGCGGGCCCAGGCCCTCCTCTCCCCCCGCCCCCGCCGCCTCTTCCTGCGGCCACTGCCGCAGCTGCGAGCCCAAGCCTTCAAGGCCGGAGACCCGGCGGCAGCACGGCCTCAACTTTCCCAGCCCCCCTCCCCCCGCCCCTCCCGACCCCTCCCCCCGCCCCTCCCGCGGCCGCCGCTCGGCTAGCTAACAGCCTATCCTGGGTGTACCGCGGTCCCGCCTCTGCCACTCATGGCACCAATCCGATCCCGGGGAGGCTGCTGTGGTAGCCGATCAGAACCCGAGACGCCGTTGCGCTCTGCTAGAGGGCGGGAGGAGGTGGAGGGAAAAGTGAAGAGTGAACGGGCCTCTGGCGGCCCAATGAGGAGGGCCGGGGGGCGGAGGTGTGCAAGTTGGGTTGAAGGAACAGGAAATATTCTTAAAGGTAGAGTGATGGGCAGGACGGAAAGCCAGTAGGTGAATGGGAAAGAGGTGGGCCTGGTTCGTTAAAGGGGACGCCTTGAGAACCTAGAAAAGGAGGTGTTTTAAGAAACTTCTTTGTATCATGGTCTCTGTTCTGCTTCACACGTCTTCGGTAGGAGTTTGGAAGTGGAAAAACTGGAAAGGAGGAGGGCACGGAAGCCTTTCAGAAACGATTAGAGAGATCCTCTTAGCCTAGAGGGCAGGAAGGCGGGATGATGCCTCTGTAACACAGGAGGTGGGGAAGAAAAAAGAGATTGCAGACGTCTCCGGCTGCCATTTCACTGGAAGATCGTTGCCGACCTGACGCTGCTCAGATTTGTTGGCTGTGGTCATCTGTCATTTTTCATTAGCCACAAAGGCGGATTCCTGCGAACTGGAGATGACAGTGTTCAGAAATGTCCTGGGGGCCTCCTAGCTGGGGGAAGCGAATATGTGACATTCGGGGATGGGATTTGGAACTTCAAGCTTGGGTTCTTAAAGACCTAGATCTGGGAGGTACAGAGCCGCGGGTGATGGCATGGAGACCTGAGGGTCCGCTAATTCCAAGATGGGTTTGGGGCCCTGGAACCATGGTCACAACTCCCTTTTCCTGGTTTTACTTCCTATTTCGTAACCCCTCCTCCCCTGAAACAGGTGTCCTCCACCTAGTGGTGATGAAAGATTTCCAAGCGCTTCCACCACCAGGTTCGGAAATGTCCCAGATCTTACGTCCAGGGGCTAGACCAGGCAACTTCCAGAAGGTGCACACAGGGCATGGCATAGTGGGAATTACTTGAGCCTGTGTACAGAGGAAGCTGACCTTGTATTGGGAAAAGGTGTAAAGTTAAACAGTAACCACACCTTATGTTTGTACAGCAGTTTAAAAGCTATGATGAAACAGAAGGCCTTTAGTGTTACTTGTAAACTATGGCATGATAAACAGCCTGGAAATTTTCTTTAACTCTTGCATCTCAGCATATAAAGTTCTAGCCTCTGAATGCATTTAGCATACCCAAATCAAAGCTGCAGATAAGACCCTAGGATTCAGAGCCTAATAGTAATGCTAATATAGCGCCTGAAATCATATAGTATTAGTTAGTATGTCCAGCTGTAGGATATAATTTCCATTGTGATCAGAATATAAGGTATTCTTGTTAAAAATTATTCTGGTTAATAAACATTGTATCTCGGGTATGTATGATTTTCCAAGCAAGTGCAATGCATCGAGCCTAAAGTAAAATAACACAAATAGTTTTGACAGTTCAGAAAACAGTTGTTAAGAGTTTCTTTGGACCACCATTGAAAACATACATGAATACCTTTCTGGCACAGTGTAGAAATGTTAAATTTCTATTTGATAAAAGGTGGGGGTGGTAAATTGGGAATTTGGGATTAACAGATACAAACTATATAAAAAAACGAGGACCTACTGTATACTATAGGGAACCATATTCAATATCTTGTAATAAGCTATAATGGAAAACATTGTAAATCAGCCATACTTCAATAAAAAATTAACAACAACAACAGAAAGGTCTGAATGTTCGCTTTTTAATTTAATCCTCATTCCCGACTGAAACCCAAGTCCTAATCATAGAACTCTTCGTTGACTTTGCCTATTCAACGTTGGTTTACGGCTCTAGATGAGAGGATGACATCAGAATATCGCACCAGTCCAATTCCCGGCTAGCTGACATGTGCTTATAGTAACTACACTGATAATAAAATACGGTGGCCAAGTGAAACTGGTCTCCCTGCCTCTAGGCCAAATCCATTTTTCACACCGCTGGAGTAAATATGATTTTCACCCACGTACTTAAGATCCTTCAGTGGCTCTGAAAGACTCTCTGCATGACTTACAAGCCCCTTGCTTGCCTCCCCAGTTTCATTTCCTGACACCTCTTTTTTCCTGTTCCTGGGGATGAAAGACTAGGGGACGGAGGGGCTCTCTGGGCTCTACTCTACCCGACACCTCCCTGCTCCCAGAAGAGGGGGCCGCGCAGAGTGTGCCTCCTCGCAGGGGACCCCTGCGTGCGGAGCCAGGTGGGGCACGAGAATGGGGGTGCGCGCGCCCTTCTTCTACCCAACCTCCGGGCGCTCCGCATCGCAGGATGCCAGGCCCGCGGGGGGCTCACGCTGGGCCCCTATCCCCAGATGCGTGGAGGGCTAGAGAGGCTCCAAGCTTGCGTGTTCTTTTTAGAAGCTTTCGGAAATGAATGGCAGCGGTACAAGCGAACGGTCAATTGTTTTCCAGGATGGTTGTAGTATTTCGCATTGTCCACAGCAATATATGCGGATTCCAGGTACTCCACATCGCCAACGTTTGATATGGTCAGTCCTTTTCATTGTAGCCCTATGGTGAGTGTGAAGTGGTCTCTCGTGATTTTAATTTGCACTTCACTAATTACTACTGGTGTTGAGCATATGTTCCATGTTTATTGGACAGATACACATCTTATTTGGTAAAGTGTTCAAATCTTTAGCCCATTTTAAAAGCAGGATGCTTGCCTAGTTATTGAGTTGTAAAAGCTCTTTGTACCCTCTGGATAAAAGTTCTTTCTCAGATATATGTTGCGCAAATATTTTCACCGAGTATCCTGGGGGGGAGGGGGACAAAACCAAGATCGCTTCTTTAAGGAATCTTCAATAAACTGAACATATTTAAAATGTACAACATGGCAGGTTTTGAAGTTTGTAAGCACCTGTGAAACCATCTCCACAATAAAAAATGAACATATCTAGCCTGCCCTGTTTTGCTCATCCTCCTTATTCACTCCTTCCTCTTGCCCTCATCCTGTTCTCCAGGCAACCACTAATCTGCTTTCTGTCACTACATTCGTTTCATTTTCTAGAATTGTATATAAATGGAATCTTTCTGTTTATACTTTTTTTGTCTATCTTCTTTCATTCAGCATGGGGGGGGTAGGGAGAGGTTCATCCACTTTGTTGTATCAATAATTCATTAGCTTTTGTTGCTAAGTAGTATTCCATCATATGGATATATCATATATATTCACGTTGGTGGACAGATTGTTTGCAATTTTTGACTATTACAAATAAAGATGCTAGAACATTTGTGTATAAATTTTTGCATGGACATTTGCTTTCATTTTCCTTGGGTAACAATTTGGTAAATATCCAGTGGAATGGCTGAGTCAGGTGCTAAGTGTACATTTTTTAAACAACTGCCATATTGTTTCCCAAAGTTGTTATACTATTTTATATTCTCACTAGTAGACTCTGAGGATCTGAATTGTACCATAGCCTTATCAACATTTAATATGGTCAATCTTTTAAAATTTTAGTCATTCTAATAGGTGTATAGAGGTATTTCCTTGTGACCTTAATTTGCATTTCCATAATGACTAATGATACTGAGCACTTTTCATGTACTTATTAGCCATTTGTATATCTTTTATGAAGTTCTGTTTAAAGCTTTTGCCTATTTTTATTGGGTCATTTGTTATTTATGGGGTTTTAAGAGTTCTTTATGGATTCTGACTACATAGCCTTTATCAGATGTGTGATACACAATATATTCTCCCAGTTCTGGGTTGTCTTTTCATCCTCCTGTTTTTCAAATAGTTGTTCTTAATTTTAAGTCCAATTTATCAATTATGGCTTTTATGAATTATGCTTATGGGGTCATATCTAAGAAATCTTTGACTAACACAAAGTCACACAGATTTTTCTTTTTCTTCTAGAAGTATTATAGGTTCATGTTTTATATTTAGATCCATGGTGCATTTTAAATTAATTGCTGTATATCACAGAACTATGGATGAAAAGTTCTTTTGTATTGGGAAGTCCAGTTTTTCAAGCACCAATTGTGGTTTTTTTGTTTTTCTTTCTGGCTGCACAGCACAGCGTGTGGAACTTCCCCAACCAGGTATTGAACACAACCCGTGCCCCGTGCAATGGAAACATGGAGTCCTAACCACTGGACCACCAGGGAAGTACTCAAGCACCAACTGTAAAAACCATCCTTCTTCCACTGAGATGTCTTTGTACCTTGGGCAAAAATCAGTTGACCATATATGTGTGGTTGTTATTTCTGGACTCTATTCTGTTCCATTGATCTATTTATTGATCTTGACACCAATACAACAGTTTTAATCACTGCAGTTTTTTTTTTTAAATTCACTGCAGCTTTGTAAGTCTTGAAGTCAGGTAGTGTATGTAAGTCCTCCAATTTTCTTGTTTAAAAAATTGTCTTAACTATTCTAGGTCTTTCGCATTTCCATATAGACCTAAGCTTGTCAAGAAGGAAAAAAAGAGCCTGCTACAATTTTGAGTGGGATTTATAATTCAATTTGGGAAGAAATTACAACTTAATATTCAGTCTTTGGATTCATGAATGTGTTCTCTCCATTTATCTGGGTCTTTTAAATTTTTCTCTGAGGACTGTTTTATAGCTTTATGTATACAGGTCTTGCATATATTTTGCTAAATTTATCTCTAAATATCACGTTTATGCTATTGTAAATGTTATTAAATTTCTAATTTTAATAGCTGGATATACAATTGATATTTGTATCTTGTGGACTTGTTACTTATTAGTCCTATTTTTTTTTTTAAGTTATCTTAGCATTTTCTACTACATCATATCATCTGTAAATAAAGACAATTTTCTTTCTTTCTATCCAATCTACATACAGGCTTATTATCTCTTTTTCTTGTCTTCAGCTGGACTGGCTAGGGCTTCCAGGGCAATATTGTATAGAAGTGGTGAGAGCAGTCATCCTTGCCTTTTTCACAATCTTACATATAAAGCATCCAGTTTTTCACTATTAAGTATGATGGCAGCTGTAGGGTTTTTACAGATACCCTTTCCAAGTTAATTTTCTTTTTATTTGTCATTGTAAGTTTTTATCGTGAATGAGTACTGAATTTTTCTGCATCTACTGAGATAATCATGAGGGAGACTGGTCTACTGTTTTCTTGTAATGTCTTTGTCTGGTTTTGGTACTAGTAGAATGCTGTTCTCATAACATGGGTTAGGCAATATTCTTTTTTCTACTATTTCTTGAAGAATGTAGAACTGGTATTATTTCTTCCTTAAATATCTTTTAGAATTCACAAGAGAAGCCATTTGGGCCTGGAATTTTCTTTGCAGGAAGGATTTTGACTACAAATTCAATTTCTTTCATACATATAAGGCTATTCAAGTTACCTATTCTTTATTTTTTTCTAATGTTTGGCTTTTTTCTTTTGGTATCAGCTTTATTGAGATATAATTCACATACAATTCACCCATTATGGTTCAATAATATTCCATTATATGCATATGAAACATTTTGTTTATCCATTCATCAGTTAATGAATATTTGGGTTGCATCCACTCTTTGGCTACGATGAATAACACTGCTATGAACACTCATGTACAAGTTTTTGTGTGGACATGTTTTAATTTCTCTTGAAATTATATACTTACATACCTAAGAGTGGAACTGCTGAGTCATATGTTCAACCTTTCGAAGAACTGCCAAACTCCTCTTTTTGGATGACCTGAGTGACTTGTGTCTTTCAAAAAAATTTGTCCATGTTATTTGTTGAATTTATTGAATAAAGTGGTTTGCAATATTCCTTTATTATCTTTTTATTGTAAGTTCTGTAGTGATGTCCTCTCTTTCTTTGCTGATGTTGGTAATTTGTGTCTTCTGTGTAGGGGGTCGGGGGGAGTGGTCAGTCTGGCTAGAGGAGAGGTCTATCAATTTTAGTTTTTCGAAGTAGCTTTTAGTTTCATTTAATTTTCCTACTCTTACTGTTTTCAATTTGATGGCTTTCTGCTCTTTATTATCTCCTTCCTTCAGCCTGCTTTAGGTTTAACTGGCTCTTTTTCTAGTTTCTTAAGGTAAAATCTTAGATCTTTGATTCAAGATCTCATATACAAGCAACAAAGATTTACCATATAGCACAAGTAACTAGATTCAATATCTTGTAATAAACTATAATAGAAAATAATCTGAAATAAGTAACTGAATAACTTTGCTGTGCACCTGAAACACAATATTCTAAATCAACTATACTTCAAGGAAGAAAAACAGATCTCATATACACATTTAATGCTATAAATTATCTTTTAAGCATTTAATCCTACAGCTTTGACATATTTTGTTTCCTTCTATTCAATTTTTTTCTAACTTCTCTTGCAATTCCTTTTTAGACACATGAGTATTTAGAAGAATGTTGCTTAATTTCCAAGTATTTGGGGGATTTTCCAGATTTACTGATTTCTTGTTTAGTTCTGGTATGGTCAAAGGATGTGGTTTGCATAGTATCAATCCTCTTTAATATATTGTGACATACTTACCAAGAGTTCAAAATCTCTATAACAGAAGATTTGTCTATTTCTCTTGTCAGTTTTCTATTATTAGGTTCATATTCATTTAAGATTATATTCTCCTGGTGGATTCCTTTATCATAAATATCCCTCTTTTATCTCTGGAAATATATTTTGTTCCAAAATCTACTTTGGTATTAATTTAGCCACTCCAACTTCCCTTTCATTTGTGTTTACATGGTGTATCTTTTCTACCCCTCTTCTGGTTCACTTTATTTAAAGTGGGTTTCTTATAGGTAGCATGTTGTTTTGTTTAATTCAGTATGAAAAATCTCTGCCTTTTAATTGGTGTGTTTCGACTATTTACATTCAATATAAGGATCAGTATGGTTGTATTTGAAGTTTCCATCTTGCCATTTGTTTTCTATTTGTCTCATCTATTTTTTGTTGTGTACATTTTATACCTTGCCTTCTTCCACTTTAATCATATTGTTAGTTTTTAAAAGCTGGGTAATACTGAGATACCATATTTTATCATATTGATTGTGAGCATTATACAGCTCAGCCCCTTAACTAATTGTGACTTTGAGAAAGTTACCTTCTCTAAGCCTGTTTCTGAAACTGTAAAATGGAGCTAATGAAAGTTCCTACCACAAAAGACTGTTGTGTGAATCCAGTGAGAGCATCGATCAAAGTGCCTGCCACATGGTAATCTTTCAGTAAGTGTTATAGTAATGAATGAATTCAGTGACAGACAGTGGGGTTAGGCCCTGAGGATGCACGTATTTTCAAATTCTCATCATTTAGGCAAAAATAAGGACATACTTTTGTAAGCTGCCTTATTAGAGTTTCCTTTTCCAAGCTACTTGTGTCTAGCTTTTATTAAACTTAGTTGGTTCTGTATTGAAATGTTGAGATAACTTGGGCTTTTCAATTCCAAAGTTTTACAGTGATCATCCATCTCTCTTTTTTCCCCCCACTCTTAGGTATAAAAACATTAACAATTATTCATTTTGTATTGAGAACCAAAGTAAAAATTGACTGAAATGTTTTCTCCAAAATTCTGTAAAATGTATTACACCTACCACTCCAACACAGTACCTCACGGCGATTGAAATAATGTAATGTTTGTTCCCTGTTAAGATCACCAGGGCAGGTCTATGCCTATCTTTTTCACTGTTGTATCGTCAGTGCCTGAACCACTGTGGGTACATTCTTTGACCTTATCTCTGTACTAAGTACCACAAGTTACAAGAACATTAAAAATAATAATAATAATAACTTTAAGGACTGGCAGTAGTCCAGAAACCATGCTCTAAATTTGTCCCAGGTTACATATTACTAGCTGGATTTCAATTTGGAGTGAAGAGACACTAGACAATCTTATGTAGGGAAAGAGGGTTTTACAAGAGAAGGGGAAGCTTTTAGTATATGGTAGTTGCAGTTAAAATTGCAGGAGTGGGCTTCCCTGGTGACTCAGTGGTTAAGAATCCACCTGTCAATGCAGGGGACACGGGTTCGAGCCCTGGTCTGGGAAGATCCCACATACCACGGAGCAACTAAGCCCGCGCGCCAGAACTATTGAGCCTGCACTCTAGAGCCTGCGAGCCACAACTACTGGGCCCACGCGCCAAGAGCCCAGGCTCTGCAAAAAGAGAAGCCACTGCAATGAGTAGCCCCCGCTCGCTGAAACCAGAGACAGCCCACACACAGCAACGAAGACCCAACGCACACAAAAAAGAAAATTTTTAAAAAATTGCCAAGAGTTATCAGTGTTTCAACTATAACCAACTAAGTAAGATGTCTGATAAAACCTGAACAGTATGAACAGAGGTCATATAGATTTACTTCTACGTAAAACAAATGAATTGAATCAAGTCCCTAATAGGTAGTCTTTCCTAGTGTCTGTCATCAGAAGAAATTTGTTAGAGAAGAGAAACCAATGATGAAGGAAGACCTACGGAAGTAGAAGTTTTCTTTGGATTTTGAGGCAAAAGGTCAAATTCTGTGGAAGGTCATTCTTAATTTGGCTAATAGTATAATCTCCAGCTAAGGTGCCAGTTGAGCTAGTCTGCTGTTTCTAAATTGTAGCTTCCTCAAGGCAGTTTAGAATGGGATAGGCTGAGAACTGGGGGACAAGCAGAAACTCTACAAAATGTAACTTAGATGGTTTCTGTTGTATAAATTCTGAATTTGTATCCCTTTTGCACTCCCTTTCATATTTTTAGTCTCAGTTCTTCTATGGGAATTAAGTTTTTTGTTTATACTCAAACCAATGTTAAAGAAAGCAAGTCAGCATAAAGAATATTCCTCTCCACCAAGCTCCTTCCAAAGTTAAGGTAAAGTCAAGGTCCTTGGAGGCTCTGGTTGTTATTTTAGTAAAGAAGCTGGCCTCTACTTAGACATGAATTCTATGTAAATTAATTAGAGTTTTACTTCCCTTTAAAGAGACTATGATTTTTATCTGCCTAGTTCATTGACATATCCCTAAAGCTTAGAATAGTAGATGTTCAATAAATTCGCAAAAAGTTTTCAACATTTACACCAGCGAAAGGCAGGTAACTTTCTCACACTGGAAGATGGTAAGGATAAAGAAAGTCATTAAACTGCTTTTAGACTGCTATAAGAAAGCCTTCATCTTACCAGATTTTACTGCTCTATATACTAATTATTTCAAGTTGTGTATTCAAGTTTCATCTGCATAAGCAGTTATACTTGTGGTGCCTGTTTTTAGTATACAGTTTTCACTTTAGTATAGAGATTACTAGTGACAAATAGGATTTAAGATTGTTCAAATCTTTATAGAGAACTTTTGATATTGCCAGTAAGTACAGTTTCTAAAAGACGAACTAACGAAGTTTGGTCAAGGAAACAAAGAAAAACATTATAATCAGTTATCTTCTTGAGGGTACAGCCATTTAACGTGATTTAATTTATACTACTTAGATTCCTTTATAAAAGGATGTCTTGAGGGTTTTTAAAAATATTTATTTATTTGGTTGCACCAGGTGTTAGTAGCAGCAGGTGGGCGGGCTCCTTAGTTGCAGCATGCGAACTCTTAGTTGCAGCATGCGTATGGGATCTAGTTCCCTGACCAGGGAACAAACCTGGGTCCCCTGCATTGGGAGCGCAGAGTCTTACCCACTGCGCCACCAGGGAAGTCCCAAGGATGTCTTGAGTTCTTGAAGACAGTAAATAAATAAGAGTAAAAATCGGGACGAAATTCAGCTATGTGGCAGATTAGTTTCAGTATATCAGGAATAACTAATTCCAAGTTCACTCACTCCAAATATCCCTGCACAACAGACTATTCTCCCAAATGTTGGATTTAAGCTTCCATCACAAATTAATATTAAAACAGGCTATAGGGGGCTTCCCTGGTGGCGCAGTGGTTGAGAGTCCGCCTGCCGATGCAGGGGACACGGGTTCGTGCCCCGGTCCGGGAAGATCCCACATGCCGCGGAGCGGCTGGGCCCGTGAGCCATGGCCGCTGAGCCTGCGTGTCGGGAGCCTGTGCTCCGCAACGGGAGAGGCCACAACAGTGAGAGGCCCGCGTACCACAAAAAAAAAAACCAAGAAAACAAAACAAAAAAAACAGGCTATAAGTCTTTGAGATTTAAATTCCAGCCTATTTAAGCGGTGATTGATTCATATTAGCTTTATGCTCCCAGTTATTCTTGGCATAGGCTTTGATTCTAGATACTTTTTACTGAACTGTTTTAGAAAATTGAAAAGGTGAGAACTTCTGCCCCAGTAACAGATTACACATTCTCTTCACTTTACATTCCTCAATGTTCTATCAAGATAACTATACCTATCGATACATTTAAAAATCTGACTCCAGCCTTTTTTTCCATATGGCTATGCTACTTGGCTGTATCTTGAACTAGGACTAAATTCCTGTAGTGCAGCACTGTAAAGAAGTCCAATTCAGGACCCTCTGTCATTGTTTACTCCCTGAAAAATTCTCAAAGGCTCATCACTCCTACTCATTCCCACAGTACTCAACTTCCCAGGAATGTTCAGATCACACAACTAGAAAAGCACCAACCTGGGAGACAGATTAGTGAGGCCATGCAGTTGAAAACCCGACCGTAAGAGCAGAACTTTTAGGTCCACTCCCTATTTAACTTTTTTTCTTCAAAATTAATTTACTTACTTATTTGGCTGTGCCGAGTCTTAGTTGTGGCACGCGGGATCTAGTTCCCTGACCAGGGATCGAACCTGGGCCCCCTGCACTAGGAGCACAGAGTCTTAGCCACTGGACCACCAGGGAAGTCCCTTCTTTAACATTCTGAATAATGGTAAAGTGCAATGTTTTCTAACCCTCATTTAGGAAATCAAGCCCTTCAAAGAGTAAGATTAACAGAATCTTTCCAACTTCCCTGTGCTGGCTGTCAATAAAGCCCAACATTTCCTCCAAACATGACATGGTAGCCAGGTCCACTGATTCCCACCTCCTGGTAGTAATATCCTTGTGTATCCCCCTCCCATACTACCAGGCTAGTACAATGGCTGGTCTGTGTGACCAATGCAATAGCAGAAGTAATAGGTATGTCACTCTGAAGGTAGGTCATACAAGAGTATGGCTTCTGCTTACTCTCTTGGATCACTCGCTCTGGGGCCAGTCAGCTGCCAGCTGTCACTCAGGCAGCCCTGGAGAGACACCCACGTAGTGAGGAACTGAACCCCTCCAACAACCAAGTGAGTCAGTCATCTCAGAAGTGGCTTCTCCAGCCCTGGCTGACAGTCCTGTAACCTGATGAGACCTTAAGCCAGAACCACGTAACTAAGCTGCCCTTGGATTCCTGACTCAGAAACCGGGGGATGATGCATGCTCATTGTTTTAAGCTGTTAAATTTGGGGATGATGTGATTAAGACACATCGGGCAAAGATCACCCATTGTTTCTTGAATGGAGTAAGCAAAATTCTAACACCTTGGACTGAGATACTGAGTTAATTTTGTTAAAGACAAAATTCTAAATTCATATTTGTTTGGCACTCAGAAAAAACTTAAAAAGCAATTCCCAACTCACTCAACTAAACTCCTTCCTCACTGTTAACAGAAAGAAAAAAATCTGAATATATGTTCTCTCTAGTCAATGCACACTGCTAATTAGCTCACAGCCTAAAGTGTCAGGTGCTTTTAACAATTGCGTTCAAAATATAGTAACAGTAAGACAGCTTTTCAGATCTTATTTTTTCTCTCATTGGGACTGAACTGCAGATACCAGGCAGTGTTTCTAGCAAGTTCCAAAAGGTCTGAATTAGGAGGCCTTGATTACACTTGGCCTATTTTAATTAGTTTTTAAGTTAGGTCTTAAAGAAAAGTGAAAGTACATAAACCAGTATGGGCAACAGTAAACAATGACTACATATATAGTTGCTGATCTCAGAATTCAACACAATGCATTTACATTTCTTTGACATTTACCAGACATCACAGATTACTACCAGAACATCATGTAAGTTTATTTCAGATGTAACAGCAATGTTAAAATCAACAAGTTTAAATCTTAACTGCACCAAATAAACTCAGCTATTTAAGTATTTTTAAAGTTATTCCCTCCAAAAAACTGAGGGAGCTTTTCTTTTCCACCCCATATGTCATGGTTTCCCAATAGTTCTATTTTTGGAGGACTTTCAATTGATGAGTAAGCCACTTTGGGGATATTTCAGAACTTCTTTCCCCAAATGAAAACTAATCTGGACAAATTATATATTGCATAGATTTCTCTGCAGATTCTTTTCTTTAGAACCTAAATGGAATTACCATACAATATAATGTTTATCTATTTGCCCTACAGAAAAAAACTATCTACCCTGAAAAATATGATGGATATATCCTGTGATCTTCCAGTTAACAGAATTTACCTCAACGATAATTTTTATCAAAATAACCAACTGAACATGGGACATTATTTCAGTCTTTACTGACTCATAGGCACATGAACTAGTGCCCAGCTTAAACCTCTTCTACATCCTCCTCCTCCATAAGTGGATGGAATTATTTCATGTAAGTTTGATGTAGGACAATTCACCCTTTACAAACACTTACAATTTAGGTTAAGTCAGTGACTAGTGTGGAAAAAGAAACACTAAAATGATAGGGAGCCTACACACTCAATTCAAAATTTAATATTTTTTCCTCCATAAATAATATGTACTTAATTGTCATGAGGCAGCTATTCGGTTTTCATTAACCACATTCAGGGATACATTCATAGGACTGATTAGATAGTCCAGGTGAAATGGTTATAGAAATAGAGGCAGTGTCATCTCACAAAACTCATTTATATATCAAAATCTATTCTGATATGCGAAGTTTACAAAAAGGCTGAATCTTCAAACTAATTATGCCTTCTGTAACTCAAGCATTCTTCTCTTGGCAAGAGCAAGCTGAAGCTTATCCATGAAGGTAAAGGTGCTTAATGCTAAACTTTTCTTCTAAGCTTAGATTTGGACTGCTTAAGAAACGGATACCCAAGAAACCAGCATGGTCTTTCTACATTTTTACTATCTTAAGATTATAACCCTATAAACTCATTTATCAACTATCTTCCTTTTCTATATTATACTTGGCACTCAACTAAGACTGCTGAAGTCTATTGTACCTTGTATTTTTACATTCTCAAATAAGAACTTAAGATTATAAAATGTGCATAAACATTGTGTAAAATAATTTTGTCATTCAACATATTTGAAGAGATGAAACTTTTATGCCAGAATTTACATAAGAGGATAAATATTATGAATCAATCTTCCTTTTAAAGTCAAATGACAGAAAATTCAAGCTCTGTGCATTGTTTTAAAGTCTAATGAAAACATTTCTTGGGCCACCAGTATTGGCAATGTAGAAAATTTTAAATATTGGAGATGGGATTATGGAGGAAAACATGAAAATTTCAGATGTCTTCTATCTTACAAAAAGTTACCGACCCATCAAAGCCACTCCCTATGTGCCAGGAAACGAGCTGGCATAAACCAGTCCTGTCAGTAGAGGAGGTCACAGTGACATTTGCGTTATTAACACTTCTAGACTTCTACTTTTTCCAAGAATAGAAGCAATATGTTTAATAATTCCCCCACCCCCAAATCCTTAAACTCAATATCACAGGCACAGAATGTAAGCAAATCTGGGATGTTCTCCAACAGATAAGCAATTAGCACAGCTATGTTATTCTCAAAAATACTGTCTAGATATTCCTTCCTCTAAAATCAAATGCTCAGTGGCCACACTTCTAACCGTCTGCATTAGCTGACATTAAATGCATTTATTGTGCCACAAGTCCATCTAAGCTTCCTTTTAGGTATTTTTCATATGTCCAAGAGACAACACCTGCTTCAGGTTTATTTAGGGGCATTGACCTATAAGGACATCAACTCCATTTTTAAGGTTTGACTAACTATTGTGGATTTACTGAAGAAAAAGGACAGGAGAAAAAAAAGCAAATCACAACAAACCTCTTTAGGTCAGTTAAAGGCCATTATCTCTAGCTGGGATATTAAAAAAAATTAATCTCACCAGCCCACACTCCTAAAGTTAATGCCACTTCTAACAATCAACAGCAGGAAAAATAAACCTGCTAACAACCAGCCCACTCATTAGCAAAAAGCAGTTTAACTCAAATGCTGAGACCAAAGTATAATACTACTTACTCAGACTGTCCCAGCCACCGTCAGCCACCAGCGAGGAAGGAAGAAATAACTGCTTAACAGAACAAAATAAGCTTAGTATTTCTTACAAGGATAACAATGGTCCAACTCCTGAGATAATACTCAGAAGGACAAAAGGTGGAGTGAAGGCAATGTATAGGGATTAGTATCCCACAAAATCTTGAAAACCCCAAAGTACCACAAACACACTAAACTTGTCTATGAGTTAGAGAACAAGATATTGCTGCTGCTGCTTCTTGTCCTTTGAAATATACAATATTTTGTAGGCTCTGCCCTTCAATGTGAAAGCAGGACATTAAAAAAAAAATGAAATTGACACTCAAGTTTTCGGGACCATATATCTTAACTGTGAAACTAAACAGATCTATACCTTCTCCTTCCTACAATCAAACCACCTCATAAAATAAGAAAACTAAAACAATCCAAACATGATTAATAAATCCTTAAAAGTTTAAAACTTTTAGAGGAAAGGGAAAGAAGTTTTGAAGGGAGGAAACACAAGAACAAGGAAGGGGGAAAGGTTTAAAAGAAAGGGGGGGGGATCAATGGGCCTCTCTTTTATTTGGCGACAAGCAAGTGCAAGAAAGTTCATCTGTAATTTGTTCAGTTGTCTGTCTTCTGCACATCTGCGTTCTGGCCAGAAGGGACTTTGAGGTTTTTCTGCAGCACATGAGCATCAGCGGGCTCTATCCTCTTATAGTAGTTCTTCTTTGTCTCAATAATCTCAAAGCCAAACTTTCTGTAGAAGTCAATTGCAGACTCATTGCTGATCTGGACATGCCTGAGATACAAGAGGGTATCAGAAAAAAAAAATTAAGATTCCATCAGCTTTTATGTATCCTCCACAGATAGCTATTGGTTGGAGCTGGAATACTGCAGACATTTGTTAGACTCTCTTTACAATTGCTAGGTATCAACAAAGATTAGGTATTCATTTAAGAGAAACTTTGATGACAAATTTATACTTCTCTTTTTTTTTTTTTTTGCAGTACGCGGACTTCTCTGTTGTGGCCCTTCCCGTTGCAGAGCACACGCTCCGGACTCGCAGGCTCAGTGGCCATGGCTCACGGGCCCAGCTGCTCCACGGCATGTGGGATCTTCCCGGACCGGGGCACGAACCCGTGTCCCCTGCATCGGCAGGTGGATTCTCAACCGCTGCGCCACCAGGGAAGCCCTCTAACCTAAGTCTTAATCTAACATTTGGAAGACAGCTAGCTGAGATTAGGAGATGCAGGAACAGCATTTATTCTTAAAATCAACAAAGGTTAAAGTATCATAACATTTTTTATTTCAAGAGGAGAAAAGGTTCCTGTAACTAAAAGTACGTAAATAACTATAGGGATGATTCAAAGACCATAGTAACACATTAAAAAATAAACAAACAAAACCTAGGGTGTCAAATGCCTGAATATATCTTTCTGATTGATAAAAAACATGTTAGATTTTGAAAATAATTTGTGCTTTCTCAATTACTCCTCAAGACAGCATTATATAATTTAATCTCTCCCAATGCCAAAGCGAAAATGAGAATAATCTCAATATCTGTATTATAAAGAATCCACATAGGGAACTATATTCAATCTCCTGGGATAAACCAAAATGGAAAAGAATATTAAAAAAGAACGTATGTATGTGTATAAGTCACTTTGCTGTACAGCAGAGATTGGCACAGCATTGTAAATCAACTATACTTCAATGAAAAAAAAAAGAAAAAGAATCCATAGTTGCCACCTTAGCCTTACTCTTAAGATTCAAGTATAAATCAGCTAGGTACTCTCTGATTTTGATGATTAAATTCTACTACTAATGAGCACGTCACTGAGAGCCTTGAACAAAACTCAGAGTGCAAACAGATGGCATGATAAAAGTAATATTAATGGTATTAATTTCTTAAATTCTGAAGATCTGAGTTTTAATCTTGGTTTCACATATGTGACTTTGGAGCTCCCACCCCAATGTAATTAAGCAAAACAAGAATGTTTTATCACAGGTTCATTATCTATTATTAAAACAAACTTCATAACTACCACTTCCATGGTATTTCCCAAAGACAATAAGTGACCAGATTTTAAATTTTCTAGTAAAGATTTCTATTGCCAATTTATTAAATTCTTTAGATAAGATCATTAAATATGACTTTACTTACAGATAGATGTTGTCAAAAGTGCCATCTTTTTCACAGATGTTTAAGACATGGTTTAACATTTTAGTTCCTATTAACAAGACAAACAACAAATAAGTAATCTCATAAAAATCAATCTTTAAACTAAACATCTTACTGAGTCCTAACAGAATTTGAGGTAAACACCAGACATCCTGATTTTCCACAATTTTTTTCTCTCTACACTACCTACTGTGTTTAAAACTGCTAGCCGACAAGCAATCTTTATATACAGCCCTTCCAGGAAGAAGGAAAACAGAAAAAGCAAAAGGTGTATTAGTAATAAATCTATTTATATATAGGGCTTTCAATTGAATTATGTTCAATTGACATATAAAACAGTTCTTTTCCACCTTACTTTATATAATTCAGTAACCCTTTCCCAGTATTCCTAGAAGAAATATTGCCTTAGTGGGGTCAGGAACAGTACCAATGTATTTATGCTTCTTTAAGGAAAAAAACAAAACCAAAACCCACAAATAATTTTACCTATTCCTAGCCTTCGGTATGGTGCCAGACATCCTAGTGTCATGATGTAAAGTCTCTTCTGATTCTGTGAATGATCCACCCTACAGCATACTGCACCTACTGCAATATCATTGAAATAGGCTGCCACGGAAAATATAAAGATACAAAGTTTAGCAGACAGAATAACACATTTTACTGAATCTTTCCCTGCCCTTGTACAACGACTAAATTGTTGTTATTAGCATTAATTAAATTTTATCAGGTACTCTGAGTATCAATAGCCTCAAAAATATCCTATACCTTCAGAATTTAAGACCCCTCTTAAATATGTGAAAACACAGACACAGCCTAAATAAGAAAAGATATTTAGCATTTCCTTTTGAAATTCAAGTATTTTATCTTGATTTTTCTCAGAACCTGGATCACCCCCATTTCCTCAAATCAGTTAACTCTTTTTTTGCCCTGATATTAAAAACTAGAGGTCAAGAACATGAATAAACAAATGAAGGGAAGAAGAAAAACCATATCATACCAAGTTTTGCTAGCTCGCCAACCTCCAGCACATCCTTATAGAACTTGTCATTGTAGCTGACTGGAAAGATCACCTGGTTTAATCTCTTCAACTGCTTAATATTGTGTGGTGTCACATCTCCCAGCTCGATCCGGCTACTGGAACAAACCAAAATGTACTCAATAAAATATAATTAGCTTCATTTGTTAAGATGGACATATTAAAAGGGTACCAAGTCTTTTTTACATGACTGATAAATCCAACCCTTTCACAGTAATCTTACACTCCACTCCTATGAAGATCACTTATAAGCAGATTTTGACAGTCATTCCATCCAGGTTCCAACTCCTAGCTTTCATACAATTGTATACATTTAGAGACAAATACAGTAAACAACAATTACGAAGAAGGCCAGAATAATAATCTACATATAAATGTTGAAATTTTCAGAAAAATTTAAAGTCATCTATTACTGATCAAAAAGACTGATGATACCTAATTGGCAAAGGGGTGGCAAGTAAGATATTTATACTCTGCTGGCAGGGATGTAAATAGATACAATATCTTTGGAAGACAATCTACAACTATGTACTAAAAAGCCTAAAAAGTACACCTCCTTTGTCAAAGTATCCCCACTCTAGGAATTTATTCTAAGAAAATAATTAAAATATGCAAGAATCACATGTATTCTGGTCACTGGACACAGGAACCACATACACCAGAGTCACAGAGGGTGGCGACCAAATCCAGATTCCTGGACGCCCCGCCCCCACCCCCTTCAGAAGCAGTGTCTCTGGAAATGGAACATGGGAATCTACATTTCAGAAACAAAACAAAACCAACCAACCAAAAAAAACAAACCCCAGCTTGAAAACTACTTATCAAGAACACAACAGTAGCATCGCTAAGTAACCATACTTAACCAAAACAATCGGCTCCATGGGAAAAGGGATAACCACTAAAAAGTTTCAGACTCATGGTAATAAAGTTGATTTGCCTACAGAGCTGTCAACAAATTTTTAAGTGCTCAAATCAATCTCACCACCACATGCTAAAGGTTGATCAAAAGTGACAAGACAAACCTGAATAGCATCTACACAATTTTTCTTCCTATTATCACCAGCACTATCATTTGTAGAGGTTGCTTATATACACTATTTGCCTTCTTAAAAACCTTAACACACCTGAAACTAACACAACATTGTTAATCAACTATACTCCAATATAAAATAAAAAGTTTAAAAAAATTAAAAAAAAATCTTAACAGTGGGTCATAAAAACATTTAAAGAAAACAATGTCATCCACCTGCCAATGCAGGGGACACAGGTTCAATCCCTGGTCTGGGAAGATCCCACCAGGTGCCACAACTATTGAGCCTGCGCTCTAGAGCCCGCGAGCCACAACTACTGAGCCGACATGCCACAGCTACTGAAGCCCGCGTGCCTAGAACCTGTGCTCTACAACAAGAGAAGCCACCACAATGAGAAGCCCGCACATTGCAATGAACAGAAGTCTCCGCTAGCCGCAACTAGAGAAAACCTGAGCGCAGCAACGAAGACCCAACGCAGCCAAAATATAAATTTAAAAAATAGTATCTTATTAAAAACATTGTCAAATCAAACTAAAAATGAGTTCAAAAATAAACAAAACAATCTGATGCCAACCAAGCAGCTAGAAAATGACATATGTCCTACCACTAGATGCTAGTTCCACACCACAACTGCATTAGTCAATAGCAGGAAAATGCTAACAATGCACCCTAATTAACCATTTACATCATATGCACAGAGGTTTTGAAAGCTGTTACAGAAATGACTAAACAAGAAAGCTAATCATCACACTTTTATAATGGTTAGAAAAAAGAAAGGAAAAGAAAAAAATCTGAGTGTCCACCATTAGGGGACTGGTTAATTAAATAAAGCATGATACATTTATATTAGAAAGACATTGATATCTTGTTTCCTGGGGATATATATAAATGTATCTCCAACTTTTGTTAACATACAGAAAAATGTTTAAAAGCACATTCAAACAATGTGTGGTTTGTGGATAACTTTTATAACAATATTCTCTGAAATGTTAATAAGATAATCAGAAACGACCAGAATGTATTACAGTTCTTAAAGAACAAAAAAACCTGATTACAGACCCTTATACTCATTTGGAACTTTGGCCTTCCTGTCTCAATTATTTCTCATTTTTATGCTACTGTTTTTCATTATTCACTATTGTGACCAACCACCCTTGTATATCTTGCATGTCTTCTTAAAATGTAAGCGCACTGAGTTTCTTAGCAGCCACACAAAATTTTAAGATGCAGACATCTTAGTAAAAAATATATAGATCTGTTATATTTTCTTTCAATTTCTAGCCACACGAGTAAATATGAAGTAAATATGGCCTTCTTCCCAAGTATTTGACTAAAATGAATTCCCTTCATGACTCATGTCTCTTTTTTTAAATTTATTTAATTTGTATTTATCTTTGGCTGTATTGGGTCTTTGTTGCTGCGCGTGGGCTTTCTCTAGTTGCCACGAGCAGGGGCTACTCTTTGTTGCCGTGCACAGGCTTCGCAGTGTGCGGGCTTCTCATTGCAGTGGCTTCTCTTGTTGCGGTGCACAGGCTCTAGGCACCAGGGCTTCTGTAGTGGTGGCACGTGGGCTTAGTAGTTGTGGCGCTGGGCTTAGTTACTCCATGGCATGTGGGATCTTCCTGGACCAGGGATCAAACCCATGTCCCCTGCATTGGCAGGCAGATTCTTAACCACTGTGCCACCAGGGAAGTACTGAGTCATGTCTTCTTTACTAGGTTACATCTCATTCACAGAAAAACTTCCCTTTTCATTAAAGCACACCCTGGCTTTCTCTTCTTTAAGGCTGAGGTAAATGACATTTCACCTTAAAATACAGGGATCACATCTTACCTGCACAGTCTCTTCTTTTTTTAAAAAAAAGGATTCCTCCCACTTAATTAATACATCCATCACCTACCTTTTTTTTTTTTTGGTAAGAACATTTAAGTTCTACTCTCTTAGCAAATTTAAATTATACAATACGGTGTTATCAAATATGTTATACTTTAGATTCTCCAAACTTATTCACCTTATAGCTGAAAGTCTGTACCCTTTAACCAACCTTTCTTTATCTTCCCCACCTGGAAACTACTTTTCTACTCTGTTTCTATGAGCTTGCCTTTTTTTTTTTTTTTTTTTAAGATTCCACATACAAGTAATAAAGTAATACTATGCAGTATTTGTCTTTATCTGGCTTATTTCACTCAGCCTAATGCTACTCTTTAATATTGTACCACAGATTGGGTGCAGTAATTTATTTTAAATATAAGATAGCTTATTATATTGATTATATTTAGAACACACCATTTAAAAATTAATCCAGGGGAATTCCCTGGTGGTCCAGTGGTTAGGACTCCTCACTTCCACTGCAGGGGGCATCGGATCGATCCCTGGTTGGGGAACTAAGATCCTGCATGCCACACAGAAAAAAAAAAAAATTACTCCACTGCACTTAAAAGCCAGTCTCTGTATTTTAATAGTGATTGAAAAAATACATTATGAAATCTAATAGTAAAAAACAATAAAGGAAAACTTCAGAATCTAGGAAGCTAAGATTCTAGATAATAAGTGAAAGAACTTGAGTTTTTAAGAGTTTAAGAATAATTTCTAGGTAATTACCATGCTTCAAGTATATGTATAAGTTTTAAAAGGATAATAACCAGGTATTTCATGACTTCATACAGAAGGAAAAGGTGGTCATGGTGCAGTGTGGTAGACTGAAACTAATAAAAGGTAACTACTAAAAAAATTTCCATTAGGGTGGGCAGATCAAGACTAAATACAGAATACAATATTGAATAATTAGGGAATAAGCAGCTTAATCTTACCATGCTTAATTAAAAAAAAAAAGTGTGTCTTGATTAAAAAAACAAACCCAACACCATAGAAATGAGTTAGACATATAGTCTTCTAATATTCTTCTATGCACATATATACTGACAAGTTTTAAAACAGAATTGGAATACTGTATTGTTCGGTAGCTGTTTAAGAAAGAAATTAATCAAGTTTGATTTTTTTAAATTGAAGTATAGTTGATTTACAATACTGTGCCAATCTCTGCTGTACAGCAAAGTGACTCAGTTTTATACATATATACATTCTTTGTTTAATATTCTTTTCCATTATGGTTTATCCCAGGAGACTGCATATAGTTCTCTGTGCTATACAGTAGGACCTTGCTGTTTATAATCAATTTTTATTATTACCAGACTGTCAGCATATACTAGAAACAGAATTATTAAATGTCTATTAAACATAACTTTGTCAGCAAAATTCACCTTCAGATAGAGTTTAACTCTCCTGAACATGATATGTCTGACTGAAATGGAACATTTCTGTAATCCTGATCACTTAGCTCCAAATTATTCTAAGATGTGGATATTCTAAATATATCAGAGTAATATCATCAACTTGTAAATGTAATTCAGTAAAGAACATGTAGTACCAAACGCATAAACATAGTTATGTAGGAATATCAAGTAAATTAGAACATCATTTGACTGTAAATAACCAAAAGCTTTTAGAAGTTAAAAGAACTTGATTAGAAAATTAAATAATAGAGATTTTAAGAACTCCATCATGAATCTTAAATTTTCTATAGTTCTTATGAACATAACAGTTGCCTATTCAAAGCATAAATCAGTTCTATTTCAATAAATATTTCAACACCTATGTGCTAACACCTGGAATGCAAAGGAGTTTACATTCATGTATTCCCCAAACCACAGGCAGTTTGCTATAGTAAAACAAAGTATGCTTTGCGTACATGTGGAAGCCGGGGCTGGAGAGGAGGGCCTTGCACATCAAGATGGTACTTCATTGTCTTCTCTACATTCTCTCAGTGACCTCAATCTATATATAGTCCTATGGATTTAATGCTGCCAACTCCCAAATTTCTGTCTCTAGCCTAGAAATCACTCCTAAATGCCAAAGCATCTCTAGTAGACAGCTCAAATTAAACATATCCAAAACTAGCTATCTGATCTTCCCCACAAAATGTGCTTCTCCTGAAGCTTTCCCTATCAAAGTTGGTGCCCTTTCCATTCTTGGCTGCAAGTTTACTCTCTCACCTCCTTTACGTCTGTTCAAATGATATGTCAGGAAGTCTTACTCTGACACACTCTTTTTTTCCCTTACAATATTCTTGATAGGTTTTCTTATCAATAAGGTTTGTTGGCCTCAAAGAAAGTTTGGAAGTGTTTCTTCTTGCTCTTCAGTTCTGTCAATTCTTGCTTCTGTATTTTCAAGTTATGTTATTAACAGCATAAATATTTGGGACTGTTATGAGTTGATGAATTGATCCTTTTATCATTTTGAAATGTCCCTCTTTGCTGTAATATTCCTTGCCTTAAAGTCTACTTTGTTTATCAATATAGACACACTGTTTTCTTCTAATCAATGTTGCATGGTATATCTTCTACCACCCTTTACGTTGAACTTCTGTGGCCTTATATTTAAAGTGTCTTTTTATAAACAGCAAATGCATAAGAGTCTTGTTCCTTTAATTTGGTAATCAGAGTATTTAGTCTGTTCAGATTTAACATAATTATTGTCATAGTGTATTCAAAGTCCACCAGCTTGCAATTTTCTAATTTGTATCAACTATTAGTTGCTCCTTTATTTTCCAGCCATTTTGGGGGGTCAATTTACTTTCTTCGGGAAAAAAAAATTTTCTTAGCTAAAACAAAACAAAAAAAACTTTTAAAAGTTCACATAAACCTTTTTTTAATTCCTTTTTTTTTTGCTGCATGGCTTGTGGTATCTTAGTTCCCCAACCAGGGATCGAACCCAGGCCCACAGCAGTGAAAGCACCAAGTCCTAACCACTGGACCGCCAAGGAATTCCCTATATAAAATTAACTTCAGGCATATAGTTCTGAGTTTTGACAAATACGTACAGTCACCTAACTACCACAATTATCAAGAAACACAATGGTTCTATCACCCCAAAAGTCTCCCACATGACCCTTTGTAGTTCAGCTCTACCACCACTCCCAGAGAACCATTAATGTTTTCTGTTTCCCATAGTTTTGCCTTTTCAAGAATACCACATAAATGGAATCACACAATACATTCCCATTTTCTTGGCTTCTTTCATTCAGCACAATGCCTTTGAGATTCACCACACTACTGTATCAACTTCATTCCTTGCTATTGCTGAGTAGTACTCCATTGTATGGATGTACCATGGTTTATACTTTTGTTGAAGGGCATTTGGGTGTTTCCAGTTTTTGGAGATTATGAATAAAGCTGCCACAAACAATTTATGTACAGGTTCTTGTGTGAACATAAGTTTTTCTTTCCCTTGAATACATACATAGGAGGGGATACTGGATCATTAGTTAAGTGTACGAGAGTTTCAGGTGTTCTGCATCGAAACCAGTGTTTGGCACTATCAACTTTTAAAATCTATGCCATTCTAATAGGTGTGTACTGACATTTCACTGCAGTTCTAATTTGCGTATCCCTAAATAATGGTGAACATCTTTTCATGTACTTCTTTGCTACCCATATTATCTTCGTTGGTAAAGGTGCTGTTGAAATCTTTTGCTCTTAAAAAAATCCTGGGTTCCAATTATTGAGATTTAAGTTACTGTGAATACATGTCCTTTGCGAGTTATGTATGTTGCAGAGGATTTCTCCCAGTCTGTGGCTTTTTTCATTTTCTTAACAGTGTTTTTCACACAGCAGAAGTTATACATTTTGATGAATTTCTTTTGTGGATCATGCTTTTCAGGGTAATATCTAACAAATCTTTGCCTAACCCAAGGCCACTAACATTTAGATTTTTGTTTTCTTCTAGAAGATTTATTACATTTAGGTATATGAGCCTCATCCCCTTACAACCCTCTCATTTATTTTTCTCTTAAACAGCCCTCTTGAGGTATAATTTACATACTATAAAATTCACCTATTTTAAGTGTACAATTCAATGGTTTTAAACTATTTATAGGGTTGTGAAATCATCACTCAATTCAGCTTTAGAGTACTCACATCACATCCCCAAAATCCCTTGTGCACAGCTGAGATAGATCCCCTTACCTACTCCAAGCCAACCACTAAATCTACCTTCTTTCTAAAGACTTGCCATTTCTGAACATTTCATACAATAAATGTGATCTTTTGGACTAGACTTCCTTCACACAGCATAATGTTTTTGAGGTTCATCCATATTGCAATTTGTGTCAGTAGTGGAACAGTACTCCATTGTATGAATATACCACATTTTGTTTATCCATTTACCACTTGATGGGCATTTTACCTGTATTTACTTCCTGGCTATTATAAACAATGCTGCTATGATTACTGCATACAAGTAAGTGTGCAGACATAGGCTTTAGTTTTTTTCTGGTAGATACCTAGAAGTGGGACTGCTGGGTCGTATGGCAAATATGTTTCACTTTTTTTTTTTAATTGAAGTTTAATTGCTTTACAATGTTGTGTTCGTTTCTACTGTACAATGAAGTAAATCAGCTATATGTATACCTATATCCCCGCCCTCTTGGACCTCCCTCCCACCCCACCCATCTAGGTCGTCACAGAGCACCGAGCTGAGCTTCCTATGCTTTATAGCATGTTCCCACTAGCTATCTATTTTATGCATGGTAGTGTATATATGTCCATCCTCATCTCCCAATTCATCCCACCCTCCTCTCCCCTGCCCCGTGTCCACATGTCCGTCCTCTATGTCTACGTCTCTATTCCTGCCCTGCAAATAGGTTCATCTGCACCATTTTTCTAGATTCCACATATATGTGTTAATATATATTTTTCTTTTTCTGGCTTACTTCACTCTGTATGACAGACTCTAGGTCCATCCACATCTCTACAAATGACCCAATTTCATTCCTTTTTATGGCGGAGTAATATTCCATTGTATATATGTACCACATCTTCTTTTCCATTCATCTGTCATTGGACATTTCAGTTGTTTCCATGTCCTGGCTATTATAAATAGTGCTGCAATGAACACTGGGGTACATGTTTTACTTTTTAAAGAAACTGCCTGTGGTAGGCAGAATAATGGCCCCCGGAGGCTGTCCATGTTCTAATCTCAGGAACCTTTAATATGTTATTTTACATGAAAAAAGGACTTTGCAGATGTAAGATCCTGAGATGGGAAAATTAACCAGGATTATCTGGGTGGGCCCCCTGTAATCACACAGGTCCTTAGGAGTCAGAGAAGATGTGATTAAGAGCAGAGACACGAGAGACTTAAAGATGCTATGCTGCTGGCTTTGAAGATGAAGGCTCATGAACCAAGGAATGCAAGTAGTCTTAGAAGCTGAAAAGGCAAGGAAACGTTACATCATCTTGAGCCTCTAGAAGAAACACAGTCCTGTTGTATCAGTTTCCCAGAGCTGCCTTAACAAATTACCACAAACTCAGTGGCTTAAAACAACAGAAATGTATTCTCTCGAAGTACTGGAGGCTGGAAGTCCAAAATCAGAATGTCGGCAGGGCCATGCCCTCTAGGCTCTGGAGCAGAATCTTTCCTTGCCTTTGCCAGCTTCTGGTGGCCTCAGGTTATTTCTTGGCTTGTGGCAGCATAACTCTGCCTCTATCTTTACATGGTCTTCTGTGTGTATGTATGCTCTCCTCTTATAAGGACATTAGTCATTTAGGGCCCACCCCAATTGAGTATGACCTCATCTTAATTACATTTGCAAAGATTCTATTTCTAAATAAGGTCACATGCTAAAATTTCAGGTAGACAGGAGTCACTATACCTACCATCATCTTGATTTTAACAGAGTGAAACCCCTTTCAGACTTTCGGTCTCAAGAACAAAGATGGGGCTTCCCTGGTGGCGCAGTGGTTGAGAGTCCGTCTGCCGATGTAGGGGACACAGGTTCGTGCCCCGGTCCGGGAGGATCCCACAAGCCGCGGAGCGGCTGGGCCCGTGAGCCATGGCCGCTGAGCCTGCGCGTCCGGAGCCTGCGCTCCGCAACCGGAGAGGCCACAGCAGTGAGAGGCCCGTGGACCGCAAAAAAAAAAAAAAAAAAAAAGAAGAACAAAGATGATACATTTGTGTTGTTTAAGCCACTAAATTTGTTACAGTAGTAAGGGAAAACTAATATGTTGCTAAACTGTTTCCCTAAGTGGCCAGACCATTTACATTCCCATTAGCTATGTTTTAGGGTTCCAGTTTCTCCACATCCTCACCAATGCTTTTTACTGCCTTTCTGTTTATAGTTATTCTAGTGGTGTGAAGTGACAATCTCATTTCAGAAGTAAAAGAGTAGGAGCCCATAAAGATGTCTGAGAAACAATGTTCAAGAGAGTAGGGATAAATCTGGAGAAGCAGTGTCGTAAAATCCAAGATTGGGTTCTAAACCTGGTTATACACCAGAATCATTCTGCCAGTTAAAAACTCAAATTCCCACATCCTACCTTGGAATCTTTACTTCTGTAATAAAGCTTGTTCTTTTAACCATACAAATTAAACACCCACTTTAATCAAGAAACTTCCTACTGCATGTGTGTAAATTTCTAAATCCAAGGAGTCTGGTAAGGGAAATAGAGACTAAAGACAGGCACAGGGAAGTGGAATAGACCACTGCAAAAAAATACACTATATGATCAGAGTGGGTTTCCATAAAATGTTAATCATGTCCCCATAAAATGTTAATCATTTCCCTTATGCAAGCAGTACAGTATGTTACACTATAGCTTTAATGTATGTGACATAACTGGTATTGAGGAACTGTGACCCAAACTCAAATCAGCCTAACTCTGAAAGCTGGGTTTTTAAAATCACTACACTGACTGCTTACTTCAGGTAAGATTTCAATATAATTTAACAATATAGACTATTTTTAATTTATCGGTTCAAGACCTCTGTTCTGTAGGTAAGCCCCAAATTCCTAGCCTAGAAGTCAAATCAGCCATGTGGCCACATCTACTTGACTCAACAATTTTTTGTTTTTCCAAATTAACTTGGTTGCTAATACTTAAATCAGAAGATTTTACATAAAGCCTACATTTCTTGTTTTATTCATTTACCTTATCTGCTTGGTCCCAGGTCCTGGGTTCCTGTTGGCACTAGAGTTCACAACTCTAAGTAAAAAACTTAAGACAGCAGTTATTAAAGTAACTAAATTATTCTCTTAGCTCAAGTAAATTCATGTGACATGTTATTTTTTCTTGTTTTTCAAATCCATAACAAACTCTAACACATCTTCATACCAAAGTTTTGAGACTAAGATCTAAGCGTGGGGGACAGATTCATACAGCACAAGCATCCACAGAAATGTGAAGCAAGTCCTTAGATCTGGAAAACACAGCTACTTACTTGCCTCCTACTTTTAGAGAGTAGCACCACAAGATTAGCCTGTTACTCAGTCAAATCTCAAATAATCTTTGCACTTAGAATATGGTAGTAGGAAACCTTTACCCTTGGCTTAAAAAACAAGTGGTATTTATCATGGGAAAAGTATTTAGTATAGCAACATCAGATAATAAGCACTCAAATGTTTCTAGCTTTTAAGGGTAATGTCAATTATGGCCATAATTACAAAAACAAAATTTAGTGGCAATATTCTGAAAGGCCACAAGATGGAGATACGACTACACAAAAGTGGGTCTTTCTTGGGCAAAGTCTGACTGCTAAAGTTACATAGCAAAAAGAGGAAATGATGTATAGAGAAAGCTTAAAGTCTTTATACTTTAGATGGGTATTTAAGTGCACCCTGGCACAAAATTTTAACTGTCTGGTCACTTCTTATGAAGAGTGTTTGATCTGGAAGGGACCTTAGAACCACTGGCTCTCTTCCCCTTCATTTTGCAGATGATGGAACTGAAGTCCAGAGATAGATGTGCCTGTAGTTATACAGTCAATTATCAATAAAGCCAGAATCAGGCTTCTGTCTACGAATTCCATTATAGTGCAAGATTAGCCACACCATATGACTTCCCTCAAAGGAGTCATCTTTACTTCTCAAGGTTAAGAGAGAGAGAGAAATACCCAACATTTATCTAAGGTGTACTGATAAAGGACTTTTGCATAAAATTTAAGTCTTCTGGCAAGGATCAAAGTATGCCCATGGTCCTTTGATTAAAAATTTCAAGGGGTTTAGAGATAATTTTTTCTTAGCTAGCAGTAATCTGGTTCTAAACTCTTGCCTTCAAGTAAATTACATGAAAGAGTGATTCCTCTAAACTATAAATTCTTTCAACCTAAAAGTAAGCCCACTCAGCATTTATCAAAGCACAGCTTAAATACTAACTGCTCATGAGGCCTTAACCTGCTGAGATTTCCACCTCATTTGAATTATATTACAGTTGTACTCTTCCAAGGCACAGAACTTCTGCACTGCTATAAGCATCTGTTTTCGAACCTTACCTCTTCTACTGAACTACAAGACTTAGGGCAGAACCTCAACTATTTCAAGGATTGCTAAAATACTTTTAGTAAATCTAAGAATCTCTAGGACCTTGGTAAAACCGATGAGCTCTCTTTCATCTCATCTAGATTTTAGAGCAGTTTCTCAATCTTGGTACTACTGATATTTAGGGCTTGATAATTTTGTTGTGAGGGCTTTCCCAGAGCACCCTGGGATGTTTAGCAGCATTGCTAGCCTTACCCACTAGATGTCAGTAACCATCCCATCCCACTGTGACAACTAAAAATGTCTCCAGACATTATCAGATGTCCAGAGTCGGGTGGGAGATGTACCGCTGGTTGAGAGTCACTGTTCTAGAGGTTTAGCAGGTTATCAAAAAAGCAGTGGTGGGTGAATCAGTCCTCCAAGCTGTGTGACTGCAAGTATCAGGTGTGTAAAAATCTCAGTAATTATTTGGTTGGGTACCAGAAATGCTAAACACACACAGGGACACAATATACTCAAGGTTATAACCTAAAAAAGAATAAAATTATCCTTTGAAAAATTTTTCCATCGTTATCTATATGTTCAATTAGGAGAGCCCCTTCCCAGCTATGGCTCTTTCCCTACTACTACCTGAACACTGATGTTTTTACTTACAAATCTCTGAATTCAAGCACATATTTCCAACGGCTTACTGGCTATCTCTACAGGAATCACAAATTCAACACATCAAAAACTGAACTCGGGCTTCCCTGGTGGCGCAGTGGTTGAGAGTCCGCCTGCCGATGCAGGGGACACGGGTTCGTGCCCCGGTCCGGGAAGATCCCACATGCCGCAGAGCGGCTGGGCCCGTGAGCCATGGCCGCTGAGCCTACGCGTCCGGAGCCTGTGCTCCGCAACGGGAGAGGCCACAACAGTGAGAGGCCCGCCTACCGCAAAAAAAAAAAAAAAAACTGAACTCATCGTTCTCCATAGGAAATCTGTTCTCTACCTTTCCGAACAGCTCCATCATTCATCCAATACAGACACTGAGCTTCAGATGCACTCTAACATCCCATTTTAATCCCTGATAATTCTGCCTCCCAACTAACTTTATAACCTGTTCCTATACCCTTTCTCTTAGCAGCATGGTTCAGGCCATCATTTCAACACATATTTTAATAGCCTAATAAAGGGGAATAAGACTAGAGCCAAGGAGACAAAGCCATCACAATGCAGTCAGAATAATCCTTCTAAAACACAAATCTGACCACTTCTCTGCGTAAAATCTTTCAAAAAAGTTGCGCATAATCTACCAAATAAAATTCAAGTAGCCCTTCATCGCCTAGCTGTGGCCACTGGCCTAGCCTTCTCCCCAACACCCCCCCATTGTTTTTTGGCCATATAAAACTACTCAAAAACCCCACCACCCAACAAGCTTTCTTCCCTTCTTGGCTCACCTCTATATTTGTTTTATACTACATTTACAGATACATTAGTAGACTATGGATACTATCTTAGAGCTACTGTGAGGATTAAATGAGACTACTGCCTGGCACATTGCCTTAACAGTGCCTCCTCTGTAAAAGGTAATAGTGGCATGGGGAAGGGATGGGAGAGCAGGTCCCAAAAAGCAGACACAAGAGCAAAATGAATAGTGCAGCTTAAAAGAGAACAATTCAAATATGATTCCAAAGTTTTGTTTCTTGCTATCATAGAAAGCTAGAGCTGACAGAGACCAGGAATGGCAAACGTGTGACACACGTGCCATTAATAATCAATGACATCACTTGTTTTCCCCACAGTCTGAGAACTCATCAAAGCTACCAACAGACTAAATATAATACTGATAAGATACTATCAACAGATAAGAACTGGCACAAGAACTCAAACCTTCAGCCTTTCCTATTCAGGTTCAAGCTGTTCTCTTTAAAGACAAAGAAATGAGGGAATTCCTGGTGGTCCAGTGGTTAGGACTCAGTGATTTCACTGCCAGGGCCTGGGTTCAATCCCTGGTTGGGGAACTAAAGATCCCACAAGCTGCAAAAGAGACAAAGAAATGAGGGCCCAGAAGCCAAGAAACTTATTAGTCAGTGTCCCTACTACTGCTAACTATTATTGATGGCACACTGAACTATAAAATGTGGTTGCTTTTAGTTCAAATGCCTTTTGCATTATAGTAAGTCTCCTTTTTGAAGATAAATTATGGTACAAATAACAAACTACATTCTGGGGGGTGGGGGGCATCCAAATATTTCTTTAAATATATCTTAGTTTTCTGGAAGGAGAAATAAGAAAAATTTAAAATGCATACAAATGGCCAGTAAAAGTGGGAAATGTCCAACTCCACCAAGTAATCAACAAGAAAGGAAGAAAGAAAGGCCATTTATCACCTAATCAGCAAAGTAAAATTAGAATTAAGGGTATATGTGTATATGTCCTCAAAACCAACTTGTCAAGACACTATTAGTTATTTCTATCATTTTAGAAATGCTCAATGTATGCCACTCATTGCAGACAAAGGTAATTTATACCACCCATCACTCAAATGGCAGCCACAATGTCTTCCTCCATTTTCCTTTAAGTTTCTGCAAGTGCTCCTCCCTTTCTCCACTAGCCCTAGAAGAAGAGAAGGGCACTCTCATACACTGCTGTCAGTATAAATTGTTACTATCTTTCTGGAGGTCAGTTGGCAACAAATATCAGAGCTTTAAAAATGGCAGTACTTTCTGATCCAAAAAATTCTCCTCTAGTGAATTATCCAAAAGAAATAATTAAGGATGTGTGTCCAGTAGTTATACAAGCAAGCATTCTGCTCTACTGAAGACTGAGAGAAGTCTGAACTTGGGAAATAAGGTTTTCCCTTAAGAACAGCTTCAGCAATGACAGAGGTAGAATACAGGTTGTACTAGCTCAGGCAAGGCAAATACATACTTCCAATTACCCCTTCATTTACCCAGAGGATACTACTGGATTATAATATCTTAATTGAAAACCAGGAGTGGTTACCACAGAGGTATAAACAGCCACACACTATGTGTTGTCCCACATTTGAAACATTTACCATCCAGGAACTAGATCCTAAGGGAAGAGATCATGTTTTAGACAAATTTGTTTTTTTCAGGGTCTAGCACAGCACAGTCCAACAGAAATATAATTCGAGTCACATATGTAATTTAAAAATTTCTAGGTCCAGGGTTCAAATCCCTGTTAAAAAAAACTTTTTTCCCCTAATATCTACATTAACAAGGCATAAAGAAACAGCTGAAATCATTGCAACATGTAATCAAAATAAAATTAATGACCTTTTAAAAAAATCTTTTTTTCATACTAAGTCTTTAAATCCAGAGCACATTACACTTACGGCATGTCTCAATTCAGATGGTAATTCTCCTTGTAAATGTTTTATCTGTACTTATATTTCATAAAATTTACAGTGGATTCACACATCCAAGTTGTTCGAAACATACATAAAAATTGTCCAACAACTGACATTTTAATTCAGCTCCTCAGTAACACAAGACACATTTCAACTGCTCCACAGCCAAACATAGCTAGTCACTACTGTATTGGACAAGACAGGGCTAACGTTCTGCTAATAAGTCAGGCACTGAATGAATGTAAACAGCACATGATGGAAGAGAACAGCTCAAGAGAAAGGAGTGTTCTGTGATAGCATAATTATATAATTTTGTAAGTTCTTAAACTATAATCATACAATTCTCATTTCTATGACGCGAAGGACGTTTCTACTGATTAGTACTGGTATTCTAACGGTTTCTGTAGGCTGCACTTTTAAAAAAAGAAAAAATGACAGCCATTTAAATAATTGAGAAGGTGTATCTTTCCAGATGGCACAAAGCTGGAAGCCATAGCTAATACCTAGAAGAGAAAATCAGGAGTCAAAAGAATTTCTACAGACCAAAAGAGAGGATTTAGCAAAGTGAAATTTACTATAGATATTAGTTTGGTCTGGCAAAAGCACTGGCTTTGAAAGATAATGCTTTATGAGTGCCTTTTAAAAATCTTTCCCAACCCACAGTTCTTGATTATTGTGTGTTTTGTTCAGAACTTTACCAACAGCTGTCCACAATTTGGGGAAGAAATCACAACACTGATGGCAACACAGCATTACTCACCAATGCACACATCTGTACTGGTAGCAGATATACTTTTTAAATTATACAGTTGATTATATTTACAGATAGATGCAAACACCTGATCTTATGATTTATGGTGTTGTTGTACCTGCTCATCTGCATATTGAAAGATATCTTACTGCAGTTTACTTTCCTTTTATTCTCCTTTATATTAGTTAGGATATTGATTTTTTAAAATTATGGTACAGACAGGTTATATTTTATATGAATTCATCTGAACAAAGCAAGGGAACATTACAAAGTATTTGTTAAAATCCAGTAACTTAATCAACATCCTACAAATCATTGGCTTCACAGAAGCAAGGAGTATGAATTGCAGTTTTACAAAAGTTCCTGAATTCTACATACTTCGGCCTTACTGGCTTTCTTTTTTTGTTTTTTGTTTTTTCCCCTGACAAAAACAGCAATAAAACCTTAAAAAAAAAACTTTTATTGACATATAAGATACACTCGGTAAAGAGCACAAAGCTTGTTACAGCTCAATGATTTTATACATATGTATACACCTCTGCAACCAATACCCAAGGTAAAGATACAGAATGTCTCTAGCACCTCAGTAAAGTTATTTGTGCCCTTTTCCAGTCCATGTAACAATTATTTTCTGAGTTCTTCAACATAGACTATTTCTACTTGCAAAATCTTATATTTTAACACTTCAATTAGGAAACTACACTGTTCTATATACTATATTATTGCTGTCATCTTTACTTTGTTCACATCTAGTTAAAGACATCTTTATTAGAATTTACACCTCTTTGCTACAATTGAAGGGCAAATGGACTCAGTTTTACTTTCTATTATATCGACTAATTACACTGCCATCTCATTTCAGTCATGGCTGTGTATAGCATACCTTCTTGCTTGAATATCACCCTCCCTACAGGGGAACAGATAAAAATAATCAGCTTACCATCCACAAATTCAACCTATTATGTCCCTGGTTCATAAAAACAAGCAACCTCAGTACAAGTAACACTTCATAATATACTTCAAATTTCTAAACCATGCATATAAATGCATGCAGTAATCAACAACTGGAAGCTTATCTACTATGGAGGAAAGGCAATACATGCCAATACCATGGAATGTCCTACTGCTACTAATAAAAAACTAAGTAAAAATATGAAGAAAAAGCCAGGTAAAATAGTTAAGTTTTAAAAGTTTCAAAACGATAGACAATACAGGCAACGATGTAAAATATTGAAACAGTAGACTGATTCAGAGTGAGGAGTTCTGCATGTTTTCAATTTTAGATATTTGTATTCAACTTACACTTCAATTAGCTCAATATACAATAAAACACTTAGCAAATAAAATTTCGTACAAAAACCACATAATCAGGACCACTGTTTCATTTTCACAGGCCTTCATAAACCAAGAGTCAGGACTATAACACTGACTACATTGTACACGGTGATACAAATCTTTGAACTCAAGAACCTTAAAATCTTTTAAATAATATCCACTGTCTTCATTTGTTCAGTGCCTTAAGGGCAAGACTAACAAATGAGAAAAATTTTACAGTCCCATCTTACCTGGGAGTTAGTTCACCTTAGAAGTTCCTCTGAAATCATCTTAAAAGTTTACCATTAAGAACATGATCTTAAGCTCCCAATAGTAAGAGGTGATAGGAACTAGACTTAAGGACTCTACATTTTAGGCATAGTTGCTGGCATTAGGTACAGCTTCAGTAACTATAAATTTCCTCTAAATTTGACCAGTTACTCATTTCCGGAGACTGGCCTCCATCATTTTGTTACATAAAAAATAACCATTTTAAATAAAAAGATAATTGCCTCATGAGTATGTTAACTAAAGGTAGATTACTTCTATTGCCAAGTTAGTATCAGGAAGAGCATTACATCCTAGGCAGACTGAGCTAGATCAAAAGATTTTGGATCTAAACATCCAGAATAATTCCTTGGAGGCATTCCTTTATAAATCCATGCACAAGCTCAACACCAAGAACTCTTCAGCCTCATTTTTATTACTTTAACAAAGACAAATAAGCACTGAGTGCCAATGAGAACACAAAAACAACTAAGAGACAGCATCCATACTCAAGGAAAAAAGAGATAAATCTCGCCAAGTTATATTGGATCATATACAAAACAGCCAAACTTCCTAGATCATGATTCAAGTGCAGCACATACTTCAAATACCCCCTCAATTAGTATCCTGATTGGAACTCTTTAGAACTTGATGTGAATTAATGCAGGTACTGTGAAAATTTCTTCATGATTTCTAAGCTTGATACAAAACACGCAATTCGACATTACCGTGGATTCTCAATATTTAAAGCAAAATCAGAGTAAGGAATCACGCTACAGACTTTCAAATTCAACTTTCTTGGACCTCTTCTGCGACCTCAAACACATATACAGGCAGTATGTTTTAGGCAGTATGAGATTACTTCGAACAGACTTCTACTTCATCTTCAAAAGGGCTGCTTTACAGTCTGAAAGGCTTCGCTAACTCAAAACAGTTACAATTCTTTAACTGACTTGCTATCGTAGAAAACACTCAGCACCTCCTCAGAAAGCTTTTAACACTGATTAAGATTCCATTTCGTTCTTTAAGGAGGGTAAAGGCAAGCTTCAAAACGGCTCACTCCGTCAATAAGTTAAAACACAGTGTTAGGTAATTAATACTTTAACAGTATGCAATTTAATAGTAAGATGACATCTTACCCAAATGGAAACAGTCGAACCAAAATAATCCCTAACTTTGTCCAAGAGGGAACCTGTGAAAGAATATTCACTTTGCCAAACCCCTGAAGAAAGCTTCACTAGGAACCCAGGACCCCCTCGCGGCACAAGGGCAACAGTAAACGGCTGGAGCAATAGCTCCACCTACTGATCAGCAACACTTCCTTAAACATTTTGGCACCCCAAGTCTTCAGTGCTCACGCTCTCTCCCCCTCCTCCACTCGCTCTGACCCAACCCAAATCCAGTTGAGTCACTAGCTCTTAATACTCCTTTCCGTGCTCTTTATTCCAATTCCTGCTCCCTCCAGAAGGTTCTGCACGGCTTCCAAGTGTGAATAAGCCCGAAAGGTGTCAAAGACCACAGTTCTCAGTGTCGAGCCGGGATCTGAAGAGGACAACCAAACCGCTTCACTCGGAGGGGCGGGCCGGGGGTGGCTCCGCAGTCCGCGTCCGGGCAGGAGGCCCCAGGCGCCTCACGACAGCTTTTCCCCGCTGCCCCACTCAGCAGCTGGTGTGCACTAAACCCGCACTCGTCCTCCAGGCCCAAACCCTAGGCTCCCCGGGTCTCGCCCGCCAACAGCCGGAGCCGAGCCTCCGCCCCCTCCATGAGCAGAGAAGCCCAGAAACCTCCCTCCGCCGGGTCTTCGCCCGGAGTCTCTCCCTTCCTTCGCAGCCCCTCTCCCCCGCCGGTCGGGCCCTGCCCGGCTGCCCTTCCTCACCCTTTCATCTTCCCCGCCTGCTAAGGCCGTTGTTACCACCGATATCAACGCCGTTGTCGTCGCCGCCCTGAGCTCTCGGCGCCCTCAGCTCGGGCCACTCCACCCCGCAAGCCGGCCTCCTCGCTTAGGGCAGGGAGCTGAGCGGGTGACGGAGGCCGCGAGAGTCGAGCGCGGCCCTGCGTCTCCAGAGGGGGCGGGGGTGCCTCCCGCCGCCGCGCTAGTGCCGCCGCTTCTCCACACGTGCACACGGGGCACTGGCCTCCCGCCCTCCAGCACCGCAGCCGCCAGCCCGACCCGCCGCCGCGCTGTGACCTTTCACCCCGCCCCCTCTGCGCGCCGGCGCGTCGGCAGCCCGGCGCGCAGCCGCACTGCAGGCCTCCGAGTACCCTTCCCCCTCCACTTGAGGGCCTCCATCTTTCTACTGGGCTCTGCCTTCCGGCGTCATCTTCCTCCTCCCATATCTTACGACGCAACTTGTGGGGCTTGCCGGGAAGGCCTTGGCGGTAAAAGCTAGATTTTTCCACCCCTCCCTCACCTCTCCCACTTCAACAAGATCAGTCTTCCCCGATCCTGGTCTTCCCAGCTGGTAGTCTCCAGTATGACCTTCAAACACTCCTGTCTCCTAATAAGATTTTATAAAGCTGGTTCCTCTAAATGTAAAGAAGCCTGTGGGAGACTTAAGTAAGTTAGTGCTTTTAAGACAAATAGGTGTATTTAACAATTGGCCGGATAACTTGGCTTCCGTCCAGCACGTTTCGGTTTCGATATCACGTGATGGCCCCAAACCCATAAGCCTGGGATTTTGCCGGCGGGCCCCGGGGGGCGGAACTCTATCTCCATTTCCGGCCCCGAGACCACTGCGTGAACGTCACTTCCTTAGCAATGCACTTTAGCCCGTTCCACCCACGCCTTCTACGTTGCACTTTACAACATAATCTTTGCGGACATTTTTGTTTTGTTCTTGCAGTCCTAAAATCTAATCGCAAGAAAATTAATGTTCAAACGATCCGCAAAAATACAGGCGCCGGAGATGCAGCAAGCCCGGTTGGGGAGAACAGGGCGGAGCCCGGGGTCACGTGACTGTCTAGACCCGCCCCCCTCTGCAGCTGAAGACTTCCCCTCCCACAGTGACAGAGCCTCTGGGTAGGTGATCGGTACGGTTTCTGGACCTCGCGCCCCGGCAGGTGAGTGGCGACCGGTAACCGGCGGCTGGTTGGGATAGAAGAGAAGAGGTGAGAGGATGAAGAGAAGAGAGAGTGTGAATGGTGGCCTCTGCTGTCCCGGGCTTCCCCCCGCTGTCATCCTGCACCGGCGATCTCATTTCTCCAGTTATCTTGACACCCGCTCCCCCAATGTGGTCCCCCCTGCAACCTAGGAGTTCACATGTCCACCCTTCCCGGGGCTGGGGGGTGAGTGCCGCCATTATGGTTCCCCTTTCGAGTCTTGGGGCTTCGGGTAGTGGGATTGGTTCAGGCATTCTTCGGGGTCTGCAGTAGCCTCCAGGTCTCAATCCCCTGTTCTTTGGCAGAGGCCTTGTAAAGTCTTTACCTTCAGCCCGGGGCTGGGGAGCGGGGAGATAGGAAAAACCCCGGAGGCAGAGGCGTCTCCTGTGAGACAGGCTTGGGAGAGAATGTCACCGATGTGGCCCTCACTGCGGTGTCACTGTAAATCTTGCTTCCGAATGTGCATTTTCAGTTAATTCTTAGCTTTTATCTGACATCCCTGCGAGAGGCGTTTTATAGATGCCCACAAGCTTTGAATGGATCTGGAAGGGTAAAAGGTGGCCGTTTACCTTTCTCTTCTCTGACTTAATGGTGCAGAAAAGGAGAGGACAATTGAAAGAATAAATATTTACTACCTTCAAAACAGGAGGTGTTGGTAATGCGACAGTCTAGATTGAATGGGGAGGCGTTGAAAGATGGTGTTGCGGTGTCATGATTTGCAGGAGACCCAGGCTAGCTTATGGAAAAGTGACCTCCCTGAAAGGGAAGTAATTCTTCAGAAACTAATTGGGCTGGAAAGATAATTAAACTAATGTGTTTGACCATAAACTTAAAGGTAAGGAGGTTAAGTCGAGATATTGCTGACTTCATATTTTCTGCCTTTGACATCCTCTTGCCATTTCTCCCTAAAATCCTACGTAATTGCCACTCCCAGTCAATTCCTCCTTAAATTTATGTTAAGTAGCGTTTGTATCCCTCCTTAGCTTTCCCCATTTGTAAAAGTCCAGGTGACCTCTTCAGATTTTGATGAACAGTATTTTCTGAAAGTGCAGAAAAGATTGTTTAGGTTTTTGCCCAACCCAGTGTACTCCCATTTCACATGTAATATAGTAACCAATGTTTTGACCCCAAACAATGTGCCTTAGGGAAGAGTGTTTTTCTGTTTGGGGTTAAACTCTTGTTTATACTGCAAACTCAGAAAGTCCCTTGGTTCTTTTAAATTGAAAGGCCTTACAGAAATTACAAATCTGATTTTTTAAATTTAAATTACACTTTTTCTTAATCTGAAAAAATTATATTCTTAGTTAAACCTTAGAGTTTTCTAACCCATGTCATTGAAGAATCCATTAAAAAGACAACTGAAAAATGAGGAAGATGGAATCATTATCTTTGAGTGGTGGGTATGAATGACTTATTTTTGTTTTTCTGGTATCTTCCAAATTCTCTGCAATAAACTGGTCTTATTTTGTTAAGGGGGAAGTTAAAATTCTAGAGTAACATCAATTTAACAAAATGTTTTGTAGTAAGTTCAAAATAGAGAAACTCGCTTATTGATGCTCATTACTAGAAAACATAACCTTAAAGATCTTTCTTGCTTTCTCTAAGTAATGATGAAGGCCACTGTTATGATTTACAGTTGTAGCATTTTGTGCATATAACTTATATTGGACAAAAGCACTAATTTGTTTGAGATGTTTAAGTATCGGTATGCTTGCTACCGATATAAATATAGTTTTATCCATTAGTTTGCTCCAGAGTGAGGTTCCCTGATCACTAGAGGAGAGAAAAATGTAAGCAGTGTTGCTTCATTGCCCAGGTAACATTCCACCAAATAAGAGGAGTTCTTGAAGTCTAAACCAGTCCTGTCTGGGTGAGACCAAAATGGAATAAACAGGCTAGAAAGGATTGAGCACTAGAGGAGAAAATGTCAATGTGAAAGAGGTTGAATGAGTTTGCAATTTTACTTCACAGTTCCCCTGATTTTAGGGAACTTGCAAAAGCAATAATTTAGACCACTAATGAAATCTGGAAGATTGGCAGCAGGAATTGGTGACTAAATTGCTCCTAAAGTTGAATTTGAAAAAGAGCTTTGACGTTATACTCGATTTACACACACAAACAAGTGATGTGAAGTGTGGAAACCATTTCTGAGACGAGCTTTTTATCAATCTATGAGTATTATATGCAGAAATCTTTTTTTTTTTTTGGCCTGCCACGTGGCTTATGGGATCTTAGTTCTTAGTCCACTGACCACTGACCAGGGACTGAACCGGCCCCACCACCCCCCGCCACCCCCACCCCCGGCAGTGAAAGCACGAAGTCCTAACCACTGGGCAACCAGGGAATTCCCTATATGTAGAAATCTTAACATTCATTAGAGAATTGTGCTGTAGTCCAACATTAAATGGCACACGGGGGTTTTTGTGTTCGGGTCCCTGACACCTCTTGTGTGCTTACTGTGAGGTCTGTCTTATATGTCACTGCCTTTGTAGATTATGGCCACCACCAAGATGCTTTCTTCCTCTGTGGGCAGAACTAGGCACTAACTTCTATAGACTACTACACAATATTTTCTATTCTTCTATTTTCATTCCTAGCATGTTGTATTTAATTACTGTTTGCTGGGCTGTTCCTTAGTAAACTGTAAAGCTCCTAGGAATTCAAGGACAGTGTCTCTACTGTTGTGTCTTTAGTACCAGGATGCAGAAGTACTTGATAGGCATTAAATAAATTGTTTATTGAATGAGTGTTTGACAGTTGGACAGGGAGATTAAACTACTTTTAAAGTTCTTGCAGATCATAGCTCCTACTGAGTTTATGCACTAGGTATTAGCTTTCAGATATAAATTGTTAATAGTAACCATCCAAATCATGGTCAATAGAATAGATATAAACCTCAGATGGACTTTATTAATGTAGTGATCAACTTATTTTCACAACATATGTGTTTGCATGATAGGGAAGGGAAGAGGAGTGAGTTGTGTTTATTGAAAAAAGGGGCACTGTACAGGCTACACGTGATATAGCACTAGACTAAAAGTCAGAAAATCATCATTAAGTACTGCCACTTTAGCTATATGCTTTTACGTAAAGTTGGGGGTGGGGGCTTATGGTTTGATACTTAGGAACCTTTCTATCAAGGGTGTTACGATTTCAAGTGAGATAAACCCTAGGTAATCTATGTGAAAGTATTTTTAAAACTAAGTGGTATTTCCTGATTGTATAGACCTGGGTTCAAGTCTGGCCTTACCACTTATTTAAGCTGTGTGACCTTGGACAATTTACTTAATCTAAGCTTAAATTTCCTCGTGTTTAAATCTATGCCATAGATGCTATTAAATTAGATCATGATGCAGAGGGCCTAGTACATACTTTGTACATTTAAAAACTTAACTTTGCTGATACCTAGTTTGATTTTATATACTGAATTTCTAAAGGAGACTTTTAGATATCCTATAAAATTGAGCAACAAGTTTGGGGTATGGAGTAAGGAGTAGAATTTGAAATGAGGCTTATTACCAAAAAATAGCAAGAAAAATGTACTTCTAGCAAAGATTCTAAAATAGATTTATTAATAGGAGCTAAGAAATATCAACATAAAGTCTATTATTTTGGCAACTGCAGTGACTTAATATTTTCTATATAAAGATTTTCCAGAGCTCATGATCATTAATATGTGGAATCAATTTAAGGAAGTATTGTATTTCTAAATTATTATCCCTCACTGGATTATAGAAATATATTAAAATTATACCACCCTATAGAGGTGGAACTTTTGAGTTTAGCTTATATTTAAAATTTCTACCTTTTATTCTGTTTTTATGCCTTATTTTTTATCCTCATTTGAAGTAGACATAGGAATATAGAGAACACAATGGAGACGTGAACTAGAGTAAAACTTTTCCCTTCCTAGGTTGACGATTCGCAAGGTTTAGTGGTTTTGTATTGGAAAATATCAGTAAATTAAACAATAATTGAAGTGTAGCTATCATGAGTTTATGTTTCACCTTAGTCCTGAAAAAAATAACTCATTTGTTCTAAGGAAAGATTTTATTAAGAGATTATTGAATATTCTCTTTAATGTCTTTAATGTCAAGTTTTCTGTTATAGTGAAATAAATTATGATCAATAACCATATTTTCCATTTAATTTTTCTGAAGAGACTTTAAAATTTTACTATTTTCTTTGTTTCCTGTTGTGAACTGAAAGTGACTTCGGTTTATATAAGTGTATTATTTTATATATATATAGTATATACATATTATATGTATAGTAAATACATAGACATTGTGTGTGTGTTTATAAAGATAGCTGAAATAGATGTATATTTTCATAGTAATCTTTATTTTTACCTGTAACTATTAAAGTCATCTTTAGAATTAGTTACTACTGTGAATAAAATGATTAATTTTTTTGAAACGCCTCTTTATATTTGTTCGTAGTTAGCTCTGTTTAATAAATTTCACAACTGCACTTAGCCTTCAAAATTGCTGGTATTTCATAGATATTTTGAGATTTAACCTGTGTTTTTTTGTTGCTATTTTTTTTGTGTCAATATTATGACTAGCTACTACAATAAAATTTTCAGTGTTTTTCTGAATCTTAATGCTATCTGTAGAAACCATTGTTCTTTCGTTGACAAACCTTTTTAAAAATTATATCAACAACATGCCATGTTTTATTTCTTTTCTGAAAAATAGTTAAGCTTATTTCATTGAAAGTAAAATGGGTAATGCATGATATAATGCAGAAGCTGCACATGTGCTTGAGCAATGAAAAACAACCAGACTTTGTTTTGTTTTAGTTATTTCTTAGTTTAATTCTTTTAAGTGTTTATTTAACAATAAAATAGAGAAGACTAAATTAGAAAACACTTATAAAATTGAAGAAAGGGCATGATACAGAAACTGTATGTGTAGTAATGATTGTATATACATATTGAAAAAGATGGACAGAAATGCATCAAAATAAGTCATCTTAGATTAGGAGATTTAAGAAAGTTTTAAAATTTCTATTTGAGTTCCTACAATCACTGTTTATTGCTTTGGGCAATAATTTTTTAATTTGGTATGGAGAATTAGGCATTTAAATGATGATTTCTTCTTAATTACTTGGATATCCTAAGTGAAAATGTTTTGACTTATCCAGATAACTGAATATGTTATTTAAGTTTATAGGTGCAGGTATGTTTTTAGGCCTCTGTAAGCTCAGCAGAATTTTAAAAAGCAGAAGTAAATCCCAGCATATAAAATAATTTAATACACGGTGAAGTGATATTTCAATCCAGTGGGAAAAATGGGGACATATATAGTAAATGTAACTGACACAGCTTGTCTGTCTGGAAGAAATTAACTTGAGCCAGTACTTTGCAGCATATGCAGAAACTAGTTTCAAGATGGATTAAAAACTTAAATATTTAAAATAAAAGATTAAAAATATTAATCCCTAAAATTTTTTTATATATGCAATCTAGATGTAGTGATGACCTTTTAAACCAAGATAGGAAATCTGAAAGTCATAAAAATAAACAGGTGTATGAGAACACATAGAAATGAAGAATTTTTTTTTTTTTTTTTTTTTTTAGAAATGAAGAATTTTTCAATGGCAAAAATAGAGGACAAAAGCCAGATTGAAAAAAAAATTGAAATATGTATAACAGATAGAGTTAACATTTGTCAGAACTTTTACATATTAAGAAAAAGTCCACACAATAGAAATATGGGTAAAGCATATGACCAGAACTTCAAGAAGAGAAATCTAGACATTCAACAAACTTATGAAAAGATGTATAACTTCACTAGTAGTCAATATACTAACAATGAAAAAATTTTTTTCTGATTAGCAGAAATTAAGTGGTAAACCTACCGCTAGTGGTAAAGGATTTTCTCATAAAATGCTAGTGGAGATGTAAATTGTTACAGTTTTTTTAGTAAACAATCAGGCAATATCTGTTAATATTAAAAATACATATTCTCCCATCCAACAATCCCACCGTATGGACTCTTTTCCTTAGAATAAAAACACCAGCAAGTAGCAAGTGTTCACATGAATGTCGATTGAAGCAGTGTTTGAAGTAGCAAAAACCTGGGAGCAAAGGGAATGCCTGTCAGTAGGGGTATTGGTATATAACTTATAAATTTTGTGTTTTTAAAGTCCATTAAAAGTAGGAGTTAAAAAAAAATTGAAGTTAAATCCATACTGGTGAATCAAAAGGATTTCCAAATACATCCTAAAAGGATCCATCATGTATCTTAAGTGAGAAAGGCAAAGTTTAGAGAAAAATATGTAACGAGATCCCATTTTTGTTAAACAGCTGAAAAACACCGTGAGTTTTGTATATGCCTATATGATTGTCAACACTGGAAGGAGGAAGTAAGCAAAAGAAAACAGAAAGACAAAGGAAAAAAGGCAGGGTATTCACAATAACACATGCATAAAACTACATGTTTGTGCATATCTGTACAAGTTGAATTGCAGAAAGGATAGTCACCAAAGTGTATGTTTAGTGGTTACCTCAGTACATGGATGGGCATTTTGGGTGGTTTTTATTTTCTTACCCTTTTCTGTATTATGTGTTTTTATTTTTACAATGAACATGTAGTGTTTCTGTAATTAGAAAAAACTACCTTTTTTAAACAGAAGCGACTTCCCTGGTGACACAGTGGTTAAGAATCCACCTGCCAATGCAGGGGACACGGGTTCAAGCCCTGGTCCGGGAAGATCCCACATGCCACGAAGCAACTAAGCCCGTGTGCCAAACTACTGAGCCTGCGCTCTGGAGCCAGCGAGCCACCACTACTGAGCCCACACACCTAGAGCCTGTGCTCTGCAGCAGAAGCCCGCGCACCGCAAGGAAGAGAAGCCCCCTGCTCGCCGCAACTAGAGAAAGCCCGCGCACAGCAATGAAGACCCAACACAGCCAGAAATTAATTAATTAATAAGTTAATTAATTAAAAGTAAAAGATCTGTTAGGGCAAAGAAGGAATTAACAAAAGGAAGAATTCCATTTGAAATGGCCAGAAATGGCAATTGTCTGAAATTTTTTTTTGTCTTAATTACTTAGGTATCTGAGGGGAAAGTGTATAAATTACCCTGCTAATTCCATAAACTCTCCTTAAATTTTTGGGTATGTGATAACCCATGGGCATCCAATAAGAAGTTGTCATTAAAAATGTACAGAAAAGTGATAGGCATTACCAGATAGGGTTACAAATTTTATTTTTGGTATGGATATTAAGTCCTCCAGAAATGTTTTCTGCCTTGGAGATAATAGAGCATATTGCACAATTATGGAGTCTGTTACCTGACGTAATTTTTTGACGGTCAGCATAAGGGAAAGTCCACATTTGGGTTTTGGTGAATGAAAAAACTAAATACAATGTTAACTCTCCTTAGAAAGCTTCAAATAAGAATGCCTATAAAGAAGCAAAATTAAGTTACTTAATACTTGATTTCAGTCCTTTTAAGAATCTGAAATTAATATATCATTCAAAGCTGTAATAGAAAATAACAGATGCTTTAGAGCAGCGGTCCCCAACCTTTTTGCTATCTGGCACCGGTTTCATGGAAGACAGTTTTTCTGAAGACGGGGTGGGTGGCGGTGGTGGGGAGGGGGTGGTGCAGTGGTGGGGGGAGGGTTCAGGCGGTAATGGGGAGTGGCAGATGAAGCTTCCCTCGCTTGCCTGCCACTCACCTGCTGTGCAGCCGGGTTCCGAGGGGTTAGGGACCCCTGCTTTAGAGTGAGATTTGTTATATGTTTAAAGCATTTGTATTTGTTTCTCATGTTGATATTTTTTGTTTCCCCTTTTCCTTAAAAGTTTTACGAACTTAATTATGTATATGTTCTTTATTGTAAACTGTACACATTTTTCCCCTCCAGTTTTATTGAGATATAATTGACATACAGCACTGTATAAGTTTAAGGTGTACAGCATAATGACTTGACTTACATACATCATGAAATGATGACCACAGTAATTTTGGTAAACATCCATCCTCTCATATAGATACAAAATTAAGGGAAGTTAAACAGATTTTTTTCTTGTGATGAAGACTCTTAGGATTTACTCTCTTGACAACTTTCATATTTAACATTCAGTAATGTAATTATATATCATGTTATACAGTACATCCCTGGCACTTATTTATAACTGGAAGTTTGTACCTTTTGACCACCTTCATCTGGTTACCCCTTCCCCTGCTCCCTTATTTCTAGTAACCACAAATCTGATCTCTTTTGTTTTCAAAGTATAATTGACTTAAAGCGAATACTATGTTAGTTCCTGCTATACAATATAGTGATTCGATATTTCTATACCTTTTAAAATAATCACAATAAGTCTAGTTACAACATGTCACCATACAAAGATATTCCATACTTATTGACTATATTCCCCACACTATACATTTCATACCTGTGACTCATTTATTTTGCAACTGGAAGTTAGTACCTCTTAATCTCCCTCACATGTTTCTTTCCTCCCTCAATCCCCTTACCTCTGGCAACCACCTGTTTGTTCTCTGTATCTATGACTTTGTTTCTGTTTTGTTTGTTCATTTGTTTTTTAAATTCCACATATAACTAAATCATACAGTATTTGTCTTTCTCTGACTTATTTCACTAATACCCTATAGGTCCATCTCTGTTGTTGCAAATGGAAAGATTTCATTCTTTTTTACAGCTAATGTTCCATTGTATGCACGCACCACATCATCTTTATCCATTTTTCTGTTGATGGACTCTTAGGTTGCTTCCATATCTGGGCTATTGTCAATAATACTGCAGTGAACTTAGTGGGGTGCATATATCTTTTCTAGTTAGTGTTTTTGTTTCCTTTAAATAAATACCCAGGAGTGGAATTGCTGGATCATATGAGAGTTCTGTTTTTCATTTTTTGAGGAATGTACAAATTCCTTTTGAAAAGAGTTGGGATATAGGTAAATAAAAAGTAATTTTAGAGTAGTGTTGAGAGGCAACATAGCAAGCAAGGAGGTTAGGGGTGTAGGTACTGGAGCCAGACTAGCTCAAACCCTGGCTCTGTTACTTCTTAGCAGTGTGACTTTGGGGAAGTTTCTTTTATGTCTCTGTATTGTATTTTTCTCAGCTTTAAAATAAGGATATTAAGAGTATATTTATTTCATTAAGTGTTGTGAGGATTAAATGAATAATATAAGAAAAGTGATTAGAACAATGACTGTTACATAATAAGAGCCATGTACATATTTGCCATTATTATTTAGTTACTATGCTCTTTGCTCAGTTAATTAGTTATATATAGTAATTTTATCACTTGGCTTAATTGGTTTAGCGCTCATCGAATCACTCAATATTTTTAACTAAGTTGAATGGATAATACATGTACAAATACAGTAAAATTTTTATATTCACACATGTGTGCGTTTTCTCCCCGTCTCTCCATCCTTACTCTTTTTTCTCATGTATTTGTTCACAAAGGTAGCATCTTGTCATGTTATTCCCAGGCCTTACATTTTTCATTTAACAATGTTACCTTGGAGATTTTTCCACATTGATACAGTTAAAGATGCCACATTCTTTTAAACAATAGTCTAGTATTCAGTTGTACTAATGTACCATCATCATCCTACACAACAATTTTTTGAGAGTTTACTCCTGTATCAGGCACTTTTCTTGAATTAAGTCATGCAAGGCTCTCAACAACCTTATAAGATAGGTGTTAGTTTTATCCCCATTTAACAGATGAGGCAGTTTAGGCTTTGAGTGGTTAAATGCCCACCAATGTTACACAGTTCATAAGTAATAGGACTCTGGAGTTGAACCCAGAGAGTCTTTTTCCAGAGATTACTATCTTAACACCACAGCTCTCAAGACGTCGTCTCCATATTAATGGACATTCCAGTCTTTTGCTGTAAGAAACAGTGCTGTAATAGATTATTTTGTTAATAGCACATTTTGTACGCATAAAGTAAATTCCTAAAAATGGAAGAGGTGGGTCAAAGGATTTTGAATTTTGGTGGGTATTGCCAACTTATTGTCCAATTTAGGGATGCACTGAAGGTCAGGTTTGTCCTCAGTATTTTGCCAAAATCTGTCCATTTAGCTTGAGTCTTAGGGAAGCTGAATAGCTGGATGCCTTTAACATTTCTAGCATCCCTGAATTACGTGTGACCTACCATCATGTGATAGCATAGGTTACCCCATATCTAATCAGTATCTAACAGTGTCAGTATGAGATCAAGGTCTGACAAATGTCATGACTTTTTGTTACTTTCAAATAATGGTAAACATTCTAGATATAACTTGAAGTGCTGTTTATGTGACTCATACATTGAAATTCTATCAATTGAAGTTTGAATGTAAGTTATTAAAAGTAAAATACTACAGTTGTTAATAATTGTGAAAGTTGCTGATTTTATGAACCAAAACAATTATGTTAGAGCTCTCAAATAATACATAGGGAATCAGATTGCCAATTAATACGAACATTTAGAGTGTGATAGCTAGCTAAATGTGAGAATAACTGTATCTTGTGAAAAATGGGTTGTCACTCTATAAGTACTAGTCTTAGGTAATGCAGAATCAGACAGTGAGGGACTTTATTAACATGAGTTACAATATCCACAAATTATTTTGACTATAACATACTTCTGTTCAGTGTCCTCTATTTCATTTGTTTCAAGAAAGGAAAGTATCTCTTATTAATCCAAAGAATAGGCCAAGTGACACCCAAACTCTTCAATGTGATCCAAAGCAGACACTTAAAATACAGAATGCTCAGGTCCCAACTTGGTACACCTGCAGTGCTTGAATGTAGATTTATAGTACCTGCTATTGTTCAGTGGTGTGTGCGTATTTTAAATATGATCTCATCCTCACCCAAAGATGCTGTTGGATAAGGAGGGTGGGGGAAGTACCTAAAAATAGGCAATGATAAGGACTATTAATTCTTTATTGTAGACTCTTTCTACCTCAGAGAAGAATAAAACAACACAATAACTCCCTCTACCTTCACCCTCCAAATGCATCATTGCACCGTAGCAACTTTGATATCTAAAATATTAGAGCTGAGCCTGAATCTTGGAGGACAAACCCTTCTATGCCTCATGGCTCGACAGTTCAAGATAATATTCCTAAATCTTCACACAAGATATTGCCATTAAGCCCTGTTCTGAAACAAAGATGAGTACTTTAGAGGCATTTCTGACTAATATACTCCTGAGCTGTTAATAAGGGACTGGAAATTCTCAGGATTTGCCGAACTTGACTGGACAAGTGGGTGCCCACAGCCTTATCAAGAGCCACATTAGTTCATTCTAAACAGACAAAAGTCTGTGTGGTGGTTTTCAGCTGTTCCTAGGGTTAAGGTTCTCTCATTAGCATCATAGGCATACATAGCATCATGTAGTCTTCTGTAACTGTTAGTTCACAAGTAAAAACAAAAGTGAATATGATGTATTCTGTGTAAGCATTATGCCCTTACAGGAGTGATATTGTCAATACTTTGTGCTTTTTAAAAAAAGTTTTATTGAGGTATAATTGACATAATTGCAAACATATTTCAAGTGTACTGTTTGACATTTTGATATATGTATACACCCATGAAACCATCACTACAGTCAATATAGTGAACATATCCATCACCCTCAAAAGAAATTTCCTCGTGCCTCTTTGTAATCCCTTCCTTCTATACCTCCCCACTGCCCATCCCCAAGGAACCACTGATCTCTTTTCTATCACTATAGGTTAGTTTGTATTTTCTAGAGTTTTATATAAATGGAACCCTTTGCCCAGGGTGGTGGGGGCGGGGGGGTCTATCTCTTACTTTTACATGTTTCAATGATGCATTTCTTTTTATTGCCGAGTATTCACTGTATACCACAAATGCCACAATTTGTCTATTCCTTCACTTGTTGATAGATATTTGGGTGGTTTCTGCTTTTTGGCTGTTATGAATAAAGCTGCTATGAACATCCATGTAAAATTGTTTGGACGTAAGCTTTCATTTCTCATGGGTAAATACCAAGGGGTAGAATGACTGGGTCATATGATAGGTGTATGCTTAACTTTCTAAGAAACCGCCAGATTGTTTTTTTAGTGGTTGTACATTTTACATTCCTACCAGCAGTACGTGAGAGTTCTAGTTCTGCATCCTTACCAACACTTCCTTTGGTCAGTCTTTTAAAATTTTAGCCCCGCTAGGTATGGAGTGGCATTTCATTGTGGTTTTCCTTTGCATTTTCCTAATATTAAGCATATTTTCATGTATTTATTTGCCATTCATGGGTCTTCTTCGTGCAGTATATCTTAAGATCTCTTGCCCATCATTTTAATTGTGTAAAATTGTCCATTTTAGTCAGTTGTCCATTTCTGTGTGTGGTTCTATAGCCTTTTTTTAAAAAATAAATGAAATTTTATATTTTTGGCTGCGTTGGGTCTTCGTTGCTGCACGTGGGCTTTCTCTCGTTGCGGCGAGTGGGGACTACCCTTCTTTGCAGTGTGCAGGCTTCTCATTGTGGTGTCTTCTCTTGTTGCGGAGCACGGGCTCTAGGCACGTGGGCTTCAGTAGTTGTGGCTCGTGGGCTCAGCAGTTGGGGTACTCAGGCTCTAGAGAGCAGGCTTAGTAGTTGCGGTGCACAGGCTCAGTTGCTCTGCGGCATGTGGGATCTTCCTGGACCAGGGCTCAAACCCGTGTCCCCTGCACTGGCAGGCAGATTCTTAACCACCACACCACCAGGGAAGTTCCTGTATAGCCTTTTGAGCTAATATTTGTTTGTAAAATTTTAAATAATAATACCAGGCAGAATAATGGAGATAAGATTTTATCTATTCTTTGTATAATTATTTGGTGTTCTAGCATTTATAACATCAAACAAAATAACCACTAAGGGCTTCCCTGGTGGCGCAGTGGTTGAGAGTCCGCCTGCCGGAAGATCCCACATGCCGCGGAGCGGCTAGGCCCGTGAGCCATGGCCGCTGAGCCTGCGCGTCCGGAGCCTGTGCTCTGCAACGGGAGAGGCCACAGCAGTGAGAGGCCCCATACCGAAAAAAAAATATATATATATATTTATATTTATTTATTTATTTATATATAAATAACAAAAAGTGGGGTACTGTAGTTTAAAGAGAATTATTACATAAACTATGGTATCCATTTAATGGAATATTGTACTGTTTAAGATGATACTTATTAAAAATATGTCAATTTGTATTATAGTATTGATTACAATTATATAAAAAATTGTGAGGAAATAACATCAAAGTCAACAGTATTCAAGTTGTGAGACTTTTCTTTGGGTATTTTAAAAATTATAAGCATATTGCTTCTGAAAATAAATTTTAAGCAGAAGTATGTAACAAATGCTTATTTTCTTTACTGTTTGTATCATTTAGCTATCTTTTTGGCTGTTTACATTCTTGGTAAGTTAAAATATAAAATCAGTGACTCGTTTTTTTCTTTGTAATCTGAAATCAAGAAATATTCTAAAAATTCACATAGAAGTCTTATGGGATATTAATGTTAGCTTCACTATAACTTTTAACTCTTTAATAAGTTTTGTCTTAGAGATAAGAAAAATAAGAGGAATTTCTCAGATACTGTTTCAGGTAAATTTATTATTCCAAATTTATGACAGACTATTAACCAGAAGTTGTCTACTACTATTCCCTGTAGCAAAATTATATTGGGTCTGTTTTCATTAATATTCTTATTAGTTCCAAATATGCCCATTTACTTTACAGTTAAATTTATTTTTACTATTATTATCAGTTATTTATGTTTGTGTTATAAAGCTAGGCATTAATAAAACACAGCATTGTGTGTTGTTCTTTAGAAGTCTTAGTTCTTTAGGAGATAGATATTCTAGAAACAGTCAATTCTTGGTTGTTATACTACTTGCTCTTTAGTTTGTGAATGATCTTATATCATCTCTTTTTCATCTTCTCCCTTTTGCCTGCGTATTATTCTTTGCCATTCTAACATAGAGTCAGTTAATAATGGAAAAGAGGCATCCTGGGCTTTTTTTTTTTTAAGATAATAGAGGTTAAAGCTACTGGCTAAATAAGGTCTTTTGAATTATTTGTTGGTATTATAAATGCTTAGATGTTAAAATCAGACTAAATTCGGACTTCTCCACTCCATAGCTCTAATCTTGAGGGGGTTGCTTAAAGTCTCAAAACCTGTTTCGTAATCAAACAATACCTGCCTCCTAGGACTGTTGTTAAAGGTTAAATGAGATGTGTTTATTTTTTAACATAATGCCTGGAGTGTGATATGTGCTTAACAAGTAGTAGTTTATCTGTTTTTAATATCAGAACATTTTATTGAGTTACTGCTGTGCAAGGCTCCATGCTATGTGGAGGGAAGAGAGTTAAGAAAATGATAAATTTATGCCCCTTGAAGGCAGGGATACTTGAGTCTGTTCATATGACAGTTCTACCGTTGGTCATAGGCTTCTAGCCTATAAATTTCAAACCATAGAACTTATACACTAAATACAGTATTTTGTTATTCTGGTTAATACTTTGGATTATCACCTCAGTATAACCCACTTTTATTTATAAAATTTTGAAGTGAAAGGAATCTGTGATTGTTTATTTCTAGAAATGCTATCAGAATTGTTTGTGGATAAGCTTGTCATCAAAGCATAAGTATATGTAGCCAATAAGATTTGAATTCTATTCCCAGCTTAATTGTCCACCCTACCTTTTATCTTTACTGTTTCTTTTACAGGATTAGTTGTACTTTAATAAGTGAAAGGGTGTTATCTGTGTGTGCCCTCAAAAAATTTTATTGTAGTAGGAATAAATTTTTTCTGATTCTGTTAGTCCAGTTTGCCATCTGTGATCTTTCTATACTTCTCTACTCTGATTCCCACTTTTGTCTGCATATTTCCTTGTAGTCCATCTCAAGTAATTTTTTGTGAACTATTTAAGTAATGACCTTATAGATGCCTTTATTCTTAACCTTTTGGCCTATCCTTTAAAAAAAATAACACTATGAAATATGTATACCATATAAAAATATTTATTCTTGAAATCCTCTCCGTTCTGTTTCGTTATAAAGGCAACAGGGACCCAGATGCTTTCTGTCTTTCAGTTTTGCTGTCCTTAGCAAGGTGGCCTGGCTACTTAGATTTGCTTCTTTCAAGGTCCCAAGATGGCTGCATGTCCCACGCAGATGACCAGATCCCAAGGGAAAAAGTGTTTTTCATGGCCTGTATATTTTAAAAGAGCAAAGAAATCATTACCAGAAGCTCCCCAGTAGACTGTGCCTTACCTCTTATTGGTCAGAACATCATAACATGCTCATTTCCAAACCAGTCATTGACAGGGGACCTGGAATTACCTTGATGTGTCTACCAAAATTTCAGCCAATTTAGGGTTTTGCTAACAAGATAAAAAGGGGGAACTAGTGATGCTAGTCAGTAATCTGCCATGTAAGCCTTTCTTTTTTTTTTTTTTTTTTTTTTTTTTTTTTGCGGTACGCGGGCCTCTCACTGTTGTGGCCTCTCCCGTTGCGGAGCACAGGCTCCGGATGCGCAAGCTCAGCGGCCATGGCTCACGGGCCCAGCCACTCCGCGGCATATGGGATCTTCCCGGACCGGGGCACGAACCCGTGTGCCCTGCATCGGCAGGCGGACTCTAACCACTGTGCCACCAGGGAAGCCCACACATAAGCCTTTCTAATGGTGTTGCTAGGGAGGTTGGTTAAATAAAATGAATAGAAAAGTACTTCACAAAATGTGTACTATACCCTGTGAATATAAGGTAGTGCTATTAGCTAGAATTCTACCAATTCTATAACTTTCGTTATAATTTATAGCAAGCATAAAAATATTAGATTCTTGATGCCTTTCCCCAAGAAGGTAAACTGTGTATGAAAATAAGTATTTGCTTTTAATCAACTAGATTCTTCTTCATCTTAAAAAAAATAATCTATTATTTCCAAAGATAGTCTTCAGTCAGTTGGATAGGATGTACATTTCCAAGTGTTATGTTAAGTAACAATGAAGTGCCACCGTATCAATTAAGGATTTTGTATGTAAATAAATCTTGTCTTAGAACCTTGGTATTTAGCTTTTAGATAACACCTTACCCTTGCCTCCAGCAATTGTATCATCCAAGACTGGTCGTGAAAACATTTCTTTGAGTAATGAAATTACTAGGTATAGTGCATTAACCAATAGCAATTTGTAAGGGATCTTGTAAAACAGAAGGAACAAAAGTGGGCCTCTGGTGTTGTGATTTGCCACTGCAGTGTTCTGCAGCGTTTGGAGGAGAGACTGGTGACTCATTAGATCTGATGGTTGCCTGTGCTATCTGGATTTTTCCCCTTCTACAGCAGGGTTTTTTGTTTTGGTTTTTTTTTTTTTAATCTTTCACAAATATGGGAGGTGGTTACAGTTTGTGACTATTAGAATTTTGGATTTTTTTTGTTTTTTTGGGGTTTTTTGGCTGCACTGGGTCTTCATTGCTGTGTGTGGGCTTTTCTCTAGTTGCAGTGAGTGGGGGCTGTTCATCTTTGCGGTTTGCATGCTTCTCATTGCGGTGGCTTCTTGTTGTGGAGTGCGGGCTTCAGTAGTTGCGGTGCGTGGGTTTCAGTAGTTGTGGCTTGCAGGCTTTAGAGCGCAGCCTCAGTAGTTGTGGCGCACAGGCTTAGTTGCTCCGCGGCATGTGGGATCTTCCTAGACCAGGGATCGAACCCGTGTCCCCTGCATTGGCAGGTGGATTCTTAACCACTGCGCCACCAGGGAAGTCCCCAGAAGCTTGGTTTTAATTGCATTTACTTTTTATCCTTAAAAGAGGAGTCTAACAACTAAAGCCAATTTTAAAAATATAATCGAGTTGATTTCTCTATGAGTGCAGGTACATATAACACATTGTTTTATCGAAAGCAACTGTTTTTAAAGTAAATATCATGCTTTTATTTTTTAAAAGATTGAAAGCAACAATAATAGCTGCATATCGTATTAGAAAGGAGTTATTACATAGCACATAAAACTTCATGTAGGATTAAATCATATCCTGATAGTTTGGATCTTATGGAGATTTGGCATGAGATTAACTTTCAGTATGATCTGACTTGCAGTATCATTTGCTTATAGCACGTTAAACTGTTTTGGGAGGTTGTTGTCTTAACATTTTTAAAAGCCTACGTTGGCAATTCCTTGGCAGTCCAGTGGCTAGAACTCCACGATTTCACTGCCGAGCGCATGGGTTGAGTCCCTGGTTGGGGAACTGAGATCCCGTAAGCCACTCGAGCAGCCAAAAAAAAAAAAAGCCTATACTTATTCACATAGATACATAAGCATTCAGTAGTGAAGCAGAAGATTTTAGTGGGGTATTTTTATTTTCACTCTTTTCATAGATAACAATGAAGGGTGGTTAATGGATACAAATTAGTACGTTGTATGACCATGTCTATCAAACTGCTATATGCTTTGCCCTATTCAGTAGTTGTCAATATAATATGTCTACCTAATTCATCATTTTTATTTTATCTGTGGGGAGGAAACACTTCCATATTTTTCTTGTAAAACACACATTGTGCATGATGATGTAGAGGGCAAAACTTGTTTGGGTTAAGAGGGTATACAAGAGCAAAGAAATTTGGACTGCTGTAACATCCTGTTGTCTGTCAAGATTCTGGGGAAGTGGTGGGGAGGTATTTATTACTTTAGTGCTTACTTGTTCTTCTGCAATTGGGGTGCTTTGATGAAAAAGCTTTAGAAGTATATTATCTATATGTGTGTGTGTGTGTGTGTGTGTATCCTTATGTCAGTGCTGTGGGAATTGCAAATTTTAATATTCAAGAAAGCCTAGTACCTTGGACTGATCCTTGGAAGTTTCTCAAAGTGTTTAACTGTTAAGAGGTTGGAGCCTGAAACTTATGGACCAGGAAAACATATTTTCCAATATCAGAAAATAGTACTTTAGACTTCTTTTCCTGTGACTGCTGGTGATGGGCTGTATCTAAGGTTTATGTTGAAGCAGGAGGAGCAAGTTCCTTTCAGAAACTAAGGCTTTCGTTGCATGGGAACCTTAGCCGGAGAATTGCCTATTGGGCCGTGCTTTCTAAACCCACTTTTGTATTTTTTCGTTTTCCCAAAGTAACCAATTACAAGATTACTAAGACAGAAAACAGGCCAAAAATTGTAGTGCTTCAAGTGTGAGTCTAAGTTTCAGTTATCCAGGAATTATTCAGTTTGTTCATTGTAAGTATTTTAGGTTCTCTGGAATCAGATGTCTAAAAGGAGTCTGGTGTATAAGATTTTCTTAAGGATCAACACATGTGAAAGGAAGGGGACGGAAACAGAGTTGGTCTGGGGAAGAAGTGCAAATGCAATGCAAGCCCGACAAAGCCTCAGCTGACCAGGTGGGATGATCTGGAGTGAGCATTTATTGCTTGTGACGTCCGCATTGGGCTGATAGGGCTGGGCCTTTCTTTATACCTCCACTTTGCTCAGCCACCTGGTGCAGGTTGCTCTGTGAAGGGTGTGAATGTGGGCAAGGCAGCTCTCTGCATCCGTGAAGGGCTGACAGCTGTTGGCTATCCTCTTCCTTGAAGTGGAATCTGAATGTTGCAGCTCTGTGTCTAATAAGATAAAGCATATAGTCTTGAGGTAGAGACTGTTGTCCGCTGTACCACATAGGATTGTTTAGATGTGTACAATAGAAATCAGCCTAGTTAATTGAGGAGGCAGAGTGCAGTGCTTAAAGAGCATAGGCTTTGATGTCAGACTGCGTCGGTTCATAATCCCACCTTTACTGTTTGCTGGTTTTGTGATCTTGGGCAAAGTTACTTACATCTCCATTCTTTAGTTTCCACATTTGTAAAATGGAGATGGTATTAGGGGGTATGAAGTTATTCAGTAACTATTCACTGAGTGCTTTTTTCTTTGCCCAGGCACTGTTTTCTTTACCCTCATGAAACTAAGTATTCTAGGGAGTGATACAGATGCTTATACTAACCACAGTAAACAAGTAAATTAAAAAGAAAAAATATTCTTTCAGGTAGTTAAAAGTTCTATGAAGAAAAGCAGGGTAAGAGCATTGAGGATGACAATGGGAGGAGAGGGACTATTTCATGAGAGTGAGGAAAAGACATTCTAGGCAGGGCACAGCAAATATAAAGGTCTGAGTTGAAGCCGAGATTAAAATTTAACATGTTGAAGCATCAAAAATGGACAAAAGTGCCTGGAATTCCTACATTTTATACTTTAAAAACTGGTGTTTTGGGCTTCCCTGGTGGCACAGTGGTTGAGAGTCCGCCTGCCGATGCAGGGGACACGGGTTCGTGCCCCGGTCCAGGAAGATCCCACATGCCGCGGAGCGGCTGGGCCCGTGAGCCACGGCTGCTGAGCCTGCGCGTCCGGAGCCTGTGCTCCACAATGGGAGAGGCCACAACAGTGAGAGGCCTGCGTACCGCAAAAAAAAAAAAAAAACTGGTGTTTTCATAATTTTCTTATTTTATCATGAAAGATGTGTTAAGAGTTGGTTTTTGAATGTATTTGTAACCACTTCTCTGAATATCATACAGTGGTGTACAAAAAGCTAAATTACTTGTGACCATCATCATGTTTTTCTCCTCTTAACATTGACTTTTTTTTCCTTCCGGTTTTATACTTACTGACTGTATTCCCCGCAGTGTACATTCATGCCTGTGACTCATTCATTTTGCAACTGGAAGTTTGTACCTCTTAATCTTGCATTTCTTTCCTTCCCCCACCTCTTTCCCCTCTGGCAACCACCTGTTTGTTCTCTGTATCCATGACTCTGTGTTTTGTTATGTTTCTTCATTTGTTTTGTTTTTCTTTTGGCTGCGCAGTGCAGCATTCGGGATCTTAGTTCCCCGACCAGGGATGGAACCTGTGCCCCCTTGCAGTGGAAGTGTGGAGTCTTAACCACTGGACCACCAGGGAAGTCCTGTTTTGTTTTTTAGATTACACATTTAAGTGAACTCATGCAGTATTTGTCCTTTTCTGTCTGACTTATTTCACTAAGCATAATACCCTCTAGGTCCATGTTGTTGAAAATGGCAAGATTTCATTCGTTTTTTACAACTGGGAAATATTCCATTATATTTGTATACCATATCTTCTTTACCTATTCATCTATTGATGGGCATTTAGGTTGCTTCCATATCTTGGCTGTTGTAAACACTGACTTTTTAAAAAGTAGAATCATCTTGATTTGTTTTAAGAATATTAATCAGATGAATGGAAATTTGTGGATCTGGTGAAAAGCATATTTAAGTGAATTTATAGAATTATCACTTAGGCTCTTGGTTCACTTATTAGTTTGATATCACTGTTCCTAATGCCTGCTGCCTTTGGCATAAATTAAACAATATATGCCTAAAAATAAAGTTTAAAACTGTAGAATCATCAGTTTCCTATGGTGGCTAGGATTATCCTTGTGATAAATTCACAAGGCAGCTGAATCATGAACAAACTCATTTGATTTCCACTAATTATTGCTCATACATTTGGAGGCTCTTGTTGTTGTTTAAAAGGGAAAATATGTAAACACCTGTTTTTAAAAATCAGAACAGATACTATTATTGCCTCATGAACATTCTAGAACACCTTCATGAACCCTAGGAGATTTAAAGCATCTGTAAGAAAGTTCTACTGTATACTCTAATGCCTCCTCATCTTTCAAGTTTCAGCTTAGCCTCCTCTAAGTCACTCTTGTCCTGCCCAAGTCAAGGTTAGATGCCTCTTCTAAATCACTCTGCACTGCTCTATGAGAGCACATTTGTTACCCTATTGTAACTGTTCTTACTCCACTGTATTTTCAGTCTATGATACAGCACCTGGCATATCACTGATGCTTAAAATAAAATCTACTTAGTTTTAGAAAATAAAGTTATGGTAAAATACACATAATAGCTAAGAAAAAAACTAGCCACTTGACTAGATTTGGTTCATATAACAAGAAGATAAGAATATGTTAGGTTCTTTTTAGAAATATAGGCAATATTAGCTTGTACTAACAGAATAAAGTTAGTAGTCATCAGTAATACTTTTCTGTTAGGCTTACTGTTAGGTGCTTCACAACAATCCCAGTAGATTTTACAGATGAAATGAGTCTCAAAAGGTTGAAAGAATTTGATTTGCTCAAGGGCACAATTTATAATTTCAGACTTCATTTGTCTGACTCAAAGCCTTGGTCTCTGTTTCTCAATAAAAAGAAAGCAGCCAGAACAGATGAAAGTGGTACTCTTCAGAACTTACTCATATGACATTTAGAATACAGTTTTTAATTTTGTTTGCTCTGTTTTAAAAGAAACATTGATATCTGAAATACTTCCGGAAGAGGGTAGCCTCAGGGGAGAAAGATCTGAAAAAGTCTATCCTTTGAGGGACAGTTGACACCAAAGAGAATTCCTCCGGGAGGGAAGACACTGTGTGTGGCTGCAGTAGTTGGAAGAAACGGCCAGAGGGTAGAAGTTGGGGAAGTAGATTCAGGTTGGATACAAGACAACTCTCTAAGAGGCGATTTCTGAAAATAGAATGGCTTTTTCAAAACTGAAGCCCTGTTTAAATGGTAGGTATTACAGATGAATTTTTTGTGAGCATTTTACATCTCACAAGGAACATTTTGACAAACTGTAATTTAATCATAGCCCCAGGGTAGGTGGTACTTGTGTTTTTCAAATGAAGATATTAAGAGATTTTGATTTGTCCAAGATCTCCTGCAGTGTGTCACTGGTAGAATCAGGATATTTCCTAAGCCTGCTGACCCAATATTTCATGATATTTCCACTTTAATAGGCAGATGATCATGTATCATAGGAAATACCCATATTTAGGGAAGAAGTTAGACTGTATTATTATAAAGTTCTCTTCTGACTTTGAAAATCTTTGATTTTCTGGAGATTAAAATTTGACCTCCTTTGCTTGTTTAGTACTTCTTTGAAGACTTTGCCCAGCCCATTTCCCAAATAAATGCTTATCTTTAAACTTTGTTTTTTCCCCTGTTATCTAAGTCGTTTCTAGAAAAACTTTCATCTTTTTATATTCTAATCTTTTGCAGTCCCATTCCTACTTCCTCAACAGTTCCCTTCTGCATCTTTAGGAGGCTGGAAAAATCGTAATAAACCAGTTTCCCCTTTTCTTTACTTCCTCCCTCAACTGCCCTTCCTCCAGTTTTCCTACTGACACCAAAATCCTTGTCTCCTTTACATTGACATTTGTGACTGTAATATCAGATTTATTATTATTTTTCCATGATTTCTAAGGACTTATACACTAACTTCATCTTTATCAATAAATGACCAAAGTGATGATAGTCTCTACCTTATCACTGATACCATCTTTAAGGTGTTGGTACTTTTCTTGCCCCTTTGATCATATTCTTCTCATTTGGAAGGTCTCCCATATCGCCATGTGGTTGATTTTTGGGTTTTTTAACATCTTTATTGGAGTATAATTGCTTTACAATGTTGTGTTAGTTTCTGCTGTATAACAAAGTGAATCGCCATATGGTTTTGATCTTTAATTGTTTTTACTCTTGCTTGTTTCTTTAATCACTCTTTAATTCTTCCCTGTTATCCCTGTACACCATCCTGTTTCTGAAGGCACTAAGTGTATCAAACCAGAATTCCACTGTTAATGACTTTATTGTTACACACCCTTCCCGAATTCTTTGATACCTTGGTTAATGGATTACAAATTGTATTCCAAGGAGTGTAGGGTTCTGCAGCCATCCTTCAATGACTCCAGAAAGACTGAAAAACACCACTGTACCCTGCCTGAATTAATACCTAAGCCTCAGGGTTTGATTTTCCTCTCTTTCTGTATTCTTTCTATTTGGACTCAACTCAGCCTTGAAACTTACTTTCCAGTTCTTACCTGTTCCCCTAACTCATCCCCATTGCTTTACACTTTTCCCACATCTGAATCAATTTCTCCTTTTCTCCCAATGTGTTGTCATTTTGAACACTTAAGTAATTTTGTCTTATGGTACAGTTGTTTAAAACCAGTGAAATCTCCTTTTATTCATAGTCTTTATTCCCTAAGTTTAACACAGTACCTTTTCCTTGGTAGGAGCTCAGTAAACATTTAATAAATTGAGTCCATTTGTTACCAGTTAAGTTGTATGAACCCTTGCTCGGGCCCTAGCCCACTGAGGCCCTCTGCCTCCACAGAGAAGGTTTTTTTCCATTCGGGTTCCAGCAGCCAAAAAATGAAACCAAAGCAGAAATTGAAGCAACAGAAGCTTTATTCAGTGGCCAGAGAATGGATAAGTGGGAACTTAGTTCACAAATCAAGCTCTCGCCTTAATGGCAAGACGGATTTGCTTTTAAGGAATAAAGACAATGGGGGGAAGGAGTGCGACTAATGATGGGGATGCATATGCATTAGTTTTCTGGGAAAGAGGCAGGCTTTCCTGGAAATGGGATGCCACCACTTTTCTGTCCTTTTTTGGTCAGTGACTTCCAGTCACGGCTGCCAGTAGGTGTGTCATTTAGTACACTAATGTAGTAAAATCAGTGTAGAAAGAGACTCGGGGTCTCTTGGAGTTAAGATTTATCGCCATCTTGGTTTCAGCTGGTTCTGTCCGGTTTTTGTTTTTCTCTTCCTATAGCTTCCTTTCTTTGTGTCCAGACCCTGTGATTAAAGATATATGTTAGTTCCTATTCCAAGGAGAGGTTGGTGGGTTTTGAGCAAGGGTCTGGTGACAACTCTGGTAACATACTGACACTCACCCCATAACTATTTCCGGAGCTTTTCAACTTCTCTTCATGCCTGCATCCCTTCCCCTACTTAACGTTAGATTGGTTAAACATCATTATTCTTATAACAGTTCTCCCTCAATCTTCGGTTATTTCCTATTGTTTGTAGGATAAAGTCCAGTAGGCATTCATTTCAAGACCCACAAATTAGTCTCCCTTATCCTTATTTCTCACCGTTGCCATAACATAAACCTTTTATTCCAGTCAGGCTGTTAACGGTTCCTGAGATTTTTATTTCCCTTCTTTTGTTCTCGTTACTTCCCCACATGAAATGCCTTTTACTCTCTTCCTTTTCCTATGCTAATTATACCTGACCTTCAAGATGTTTTCCCCAAACATTCTAATCTTTGAACTTTTAGTAAATAAGTGTGTATTATTTGATACTTTATTACATATTGATCTGTGACCTTTACTTTATGGTTGTTTGGAGACATTATTTAGCTTTTTAAATGTACATACATTTTATCTTCTTTATTAAATTGTCAGTAATAAGTTAGACTAGCAGTTACATAGAAACTTTCTACTTTGGGATCTGTAACCAGTTTTCTATTTGGACTTGAATAGTTCATTGTTTGGGTTTTTCAGATTGCACATCTCTAAAGTAAAGAAGTTGAACTAAATTTCTTACACTATTCTGTGTTCTGCTAAAAAAAAGAAAAAAGGGAAAAATTATCCCAGAAATATTTTAAAGGTAGATTTTACATTTAAACATTTATTAAATGTAAGATATAACTTGTTAGATGATAAAAAAATAAAGCAGAGAAGGAGGGGAGGTATTTTAAATAGATGGGCAGATAGGCAGAGAAGCCTCTCAGAGAAGGGGACATTTGAGGAAAGACCTGAAGGAGGTATATAGAAGCTGACATCTGGCAGAAGAGTACTCCAGACAGGGGGAACAACATATACAAAGACCCTGAGGCAGAATGTGTATGTGCTTTGAGTAATGGCAAAGAGTTCAGTGTTTATGCAGCCTGATTAAGGGGAAGAGTAGTTAGAGAGGCAGTCAGAGAAATAATGGGAGGGCAAGATGTTGTCAGGCTAGATAAGAGGTTGGAAAGAATTCACAGTCTGTTACATTCCATGGGGTATTTTCTATTGAATGTCTTGCATACGGATATATAATTCTGAGTTTTAATAACTGTAGACTATCCAAGAATGAGGTACTTTTAACCAAATCTTAAGAATTTTATATTTTACTTTGAAGAAGTGGTAATAACTCAAGAATACACCAAAGTTCACTACCTATATTGGTTCTTTTGCTTTAAAGTTTGTAATTATAACTTAATTCTTTTTTTTTTTTTTTTTTTTTACCATAGGTAAGTTAACATGATGGATTTCTCCAAGCTACCCAAAATACGTGATGAAGATAAAGAAAGCACGTTTGGTTATGTGCATGGGGTCTCAGGACCTGGTAAGTAATACATAATAATCTCAATAGTAAAAATTCCTAACATCAATTAATGTCTTTTCAAGATGTTTTAGGCAGAAATACACAAGTTTCTGTTCACCTACATAAATTCTGTCTTTAAAAGATGTCATAGCTGCTATAAGACTGAGGTAATACCTCCATCATAAGGGCTACTGTAACATTTATTATCTAAATTTGATAATTATTGAGGTACTAATTTGTGATATCCTGTTTATTATATAAATGTATAGTTGGTGTTATATGTCTTAATTTTTTTTATTAAGCGTGAGGTTAAAAAACTATAAAGTTTATAGGTTTTAGTATGTGATACCTAGATGTCTGTTAATTGGATTTGAATTTTAATAATTGCTTTCAGAGCATTTCTCAGAAATATCAACCTTGGCTCTTTGCATGTATAAATCCTTCTGAATGGTTATTCAGATATCACATAACTAGCTACCTATAGGAAAATAGTCTTATGACATGATGATGAGAATGGAAAGCAGTTTATGTTTGTTCTGCCCACACTTGGGGTACTGCATTTTAAATAATAAATTTTGTTCTAGTATTCATTTTATTATTCCACACTTCTATTGCGAAATGTGGTTCATAGTTTCCATAGGTAAAGCTGCTCATTGATTTGTATCTTTAGTGCCATGGAAATTCGTTTTTCCTTATATCTTTTTACAAAGTCATGTTGTAGTCTTTTTCTTGTTCTAATCACAGAAGAGGTGATGACACTTTTTGGTGTTAATGCAAAGAAAACACTGTCAGTCACTGTGCCTATTCCTCCCTAAGAAGCTTCTACCACTTAGAAATTGGTGTTTGAGCTTCAACTTATTAGCAGATAATATATTTCACTGTTTTCAATCTCTTTTGCCATTCAGAGAAACAATTTTTCCCCTTGAGGATCGTAAGGTCTTCAGGAAAGACAGGCTATACACAAGAACTCTTAGGGAAAAGGTAAAAGAACACTATCAAAAGAGTTTAGGTAAAAATATTTTTCTGAAACTTGTAGTTAACTGCTCTTAGAACCTATTTATAATTTTTAAGTACTTAATGAGGTAGTAGAAAAATGGCATACTTTTGTTTATGAAATATGATTTCAAATGTTAGTGATCTCTGGTATTTTGGTGCATCTTAACTATTCTTATATATAGGTTCAGAGGTAAGTATTTAAAAAATTAATAAATTTCCATTGTTCAATGTTAAATAAATATTAACACCTTAATAGTTTTCACTCGAATATTACCTAATTCATAGATCTAATTAATTGTATCAGAAGGCTAAATATTAAAATAGACTTATTCCATTGAGGCCTGCGCAGGTCCCAACCTATCTGTGGTTTGGGGTTGCTATCCGCCTCATAAAGCACAGTAGAGGCTTTGTCTTCTGGGAAGACAGAAGTCGTCTTCTCCTGAAAAGGCCTCTTACATAGCTGGCTTTGGCATCTTCCAGGGAATAGGAGGGCAGGGATTGAGGCCTCATGAGTCTGGTAGAGAGACAAAGACAGGTAGATATCGAGAGGTTGAGGTTAGAGAGAGAAGACAGTGGTTATAACCAGAAAGTCCAGAGTGGGATGTTGTTACTTCCATAACTTGTCGCTGTTAACTCAGCCTGGGCTTCATGACAGTCATAGAAGTGGATTCCTTAATTTAAAAAAAAAGACTTATTTCTATATATCTGAAAATGTACAACATTCCCCTCCTTCCAGAAAAGTAATTTTTGCTTACTAGACAACATGATCAGGACTTCTCTGGTGGTGCAATGGTTAAAAATGCGCCTGCCAATGCAGGGGACACAGGTTCCATCCCTGGTCCTGGAAGATCCCACATGCCGTGGAGCAACTAAGCCCATGCACCACAACTACTGAGCCTGCGCCCCAGAGCCCACGAGCTACAACTGCTGAGCCCGTGTGCCACAACTACTGAAGCCTGCATGCCCTAGAGCCTGTGCTCTGCAACAAGGACAGGCCACCGCCATGAGAAGCCTGTGCACCGCAACGAAGAGTAGCCCCTGCTCACCGCAACTAGAGAAAGCCCGCACACAGCAATGAAGACCCAACTCAGCCATAAATAAACAAACAAATAAATAAACCAAAATAATAAGTGTAAATTCTAGTTCAGTATTTATAAGAAATAGGGATTTTTAATTAGGATTTCACCCAGTGGTGGTGACTGATTATAAATGTCCTATGGGATATGAAATAAACATCCTATGGGATATGAAACAAATTTTTGATGCAAATGGGAGGTTTTCTAGATAGATCTGTCATTAGTTTATCAAGAGTCTTTGTTCCAGAAGAGTTTTAAGAACCACTGGTATAAAATGTTAGAAAGTAAAGATGTTGTTTTATATAATATTTCTCAAAGCGATGGTGACAACACAGCAAACTGATAATTGTGTGGCATTCTATCATGCAACTAGCTAAAGCTCTTGTTCTCATTTTAGTTTTAAAGGTTTTTTTTATTACTATTTTTCCAAAACCCATCATTCCATATATTATAGCAACCTAGGTTGATCAAAACTTGCCTCAATGCTACTAGGTAAGAGTTTGTCATATAGAACTTCAAAATGAATATAGTTTTCATGTATATTATGTAAATAAGTAATCTTTAGCCTAACAAATTTTATTGTTTACCCCAACTATGTCATATGCTAAAAATGTCTCTCTTTTTTTTTTTTGGCTGCGTTGGGTCTTCATTGCTGCGTGCGGGCTTCCTCTAGTTGCAGCGAGCAGGGGCTACTCTTTGTTGTGGTGCACAGGCTTCTCATTGCAGTGGCTTCTCCTGGTGCAGAGCACGGGCTCTAGGCGCACAGGCTTCAGTAGCTGCAGCACGTGGGCTCAGTAGTTGCAGCACGTGGGCTCTAGAGTGCAGGCTCAGTAGTTGTGGCGTACAGGCTTAGTTGCTCCATGGCATGTGGGATCTTCCCAGACCAGGGATCTCACCTGTGTCCCCTGCATTGGCAGGCGGGTTCTTAAACACTGCGCCACCAGGGAAGTCCCTAAAAATGTGTCTTTTGATCAACAAACAAAAAGACAACATATGGAATGGAAGAAAATATTTGCAGATGATGTGACTGACAAAGGGTTAATATCCAAAATATACAAACAGCTCATGCAACTCAATATCGAAAAACCAAACAACTCAATCAAAAAATGGGCAGAGGGCTTCCCTGGTGGCGCAGTGGTTGGGAGTCCGCCTGCCGATGCAGGGGACGCGGGTTCGTGCCCCGGTCCGGAAAGATGCCACGTGCCGCGGAGCGGCTGGGCCCGTGAGCCACGGCCGCTGGGCCTGCGCTTCTGGAGCCTGTGCTCTGCAGTGGGAGAGGCCACGGCGGTGAGAGGCCCACGTACCGCAAAAAAAAAAAAAAAAAAGGCAGGAAAAAAAAAAAAAAAGGGCAGAAGACCTAAATAGACATTTTACCAAAGAAGGCACACGCTGACCGACAGGCATATAAAAAGATGTTCAACATCACTAATTATTAGAGAAATGAAGATCAAAACGACAGTGAGGTATCTTCTCAAAGCAGTTAGAATGGCTGTCATCAAAAAAGTCTGCAAATAATAAATGCTGAAGAGGATGTGGAGAAAAGCAAACCCTCCTACACTGTTGGTGGGGATGTAAATTGGTGTAGCTACTATGGAAAGCAATATGGATGTTCCTTAGAAAACTGAAAATAGAGCTACCATATGATTCAGCAGTCCTACTTCTGGGTATATGTCCAGCAAAGAGGAAAACTCTTAATTCGAAAGATGCATCTACCCCAATGTTCATAGCATCACTATTTACAGTAGGCAAGACATAGAAGCAAACTAAGTACCCATCAACAGATGATTGGCTTAAGAAGATATGGTATATATATACAATGGAATATTACTCAGCCATAAAAAGAATGAAATATTGCCATTTGCAGCAACATGGATGAACCTAGAGAATATTATACTTAGTGAAGTAAGTCAAAGACAAATATTGTATGATATCACTAAGATGTGGAATCTAAAAAATAATACAAATAAATCTGTATATGAAACAGACTCACAGACATAGAAAACAAATTTATGGTTACCAAAAGGGAGAGGGAAGCAGGAGAGGACAAATTAGGAGTATGGGATTAACAGATCCAAACTATTGTGCATGAAATAGATAAGCAACAAGGATTTACTGTATAGCACAGGGAATTATATTCCATATATTGTAATAATCTATAAATGGAGAGTAATCTGAAAAAAAAGTATATAACTGAATCATTTGCTGTACACCTGAAACTAACACAGTATTTTATTTTTTTATATACTTCTTTGAATTTTTGCATGTTATTTTATTTATTTTTTTATACAGCAGGTTCTTATTAGTCATCCATTTTATACACATCAGTGTATACATGTCAATCCCAATCTCCCAATTCATCCCACCACCACCCCACACCCCCCACTTTAGCCCCTTGGTGTCCATACATTTGTCCTCTACATCTGTGTCTCTATTTCTGCCCTGCAAACAGGTTCATCTGTACCATTTTTCTAGGTTCCACATAAATGCGTTAATATATGATATTTGTTTTTCTCTTTCTGACTTACTTCACTCTGTATGACAGCCTCTAGATCCTTCCACGTCTCTACAAATGACCCAATTTTATTCCTTTTTATGGCTGAGTAATATTCCATTGTATATATGTACCATATCTTCTTTATCCACTCATCTGTCTATGGGCATTTAGGTTGCTTCCATGACCTGGCTATTGTAAATAGTGCTACAATGAACATTGGGGGCCATGTGTCCTTTTGAATTATGGTTTTCTCTGGGTATTTGCCCAGTAGTGGGATTGCAGGGTCATGGTAATTCTATTTTTAGTTTTTTAAAGAACCTCCATACTGTTCTGCATAGCGGCTGTATCAATTTACATTCCCACCAACAGTGCAAGAGGGTTCCCTTTTCTCCACACCCTGTCCGGCATTTGTTGTTTGTAGATTTTCTGATGATGCCCATTCTAACTGGTGTGAGGTGATACCTCATTGTAGTTTTCATTTGAATTTCTCTGATAATTACTGATGTTGAGCAGCTTTCCATGTGCTTCTTGGCCATCTGTATGTCTTCTTTGGAGAAATGTCTATTTAGGTCTTCTGCCCACTTTTTGATTGGGTTGTTTGTTTTTTTAATATTGAGCTGCATAAGCTGTTCATATATCTTGGAGATTAATCCTTTGTCCGTTGATTCGTTTGCAAATATTTTCTCCCATTCTGAGGGTGGTCTTTTCGTCTTGTTTATGGTTTCCTTTGCTTGCAAAAGCTTTTAAGTTTCATTAGGTCCCATTTGTTTATTTTTTTTTCTTTCCATTACTCTAGGAGGTAGATCAAAAAAGATCCTGCTGTGATTTATGTCAAAGGATGGTCTTCCTGTGTTTTCCTCCAAGAGTTTTATAGTGTCTGGTCTTACATTTAGGTCTTTAATCCACTTTGAGTTTATTTTTGTCTATGGTGTTAGGGAGTGTTCTAATTTTATTCTTTTACGTGTAGCTGTCCAGTTTTCCCAGCATCACTTATTGAAGAGACTGTCTTTTCTCCATTGTATATCCTTGCCTCCTTTGTCATAGATTAGTTGAACATAGGTGCATGGGTTTACCTCTGGGCTTTCTATCCTGTTCCATTGATCTATATTTCTGTTTTTGTGCCAGTACCATATTGTCTTGATTACTGTAGCTTTGTAGTATAGTCTGATGTCAGGGAGTCTTATTCCTCTAGCTCCGTTTTTTTCCCTCAAGACTGCTTTGGCTATTGGGGGTCTCCATACCAAGTTTAAGATTTTTTGTTCTAGTTCTGTAAAAAATGCCACTGGTAATTTGATAGGGATTGCATTGAATCTGTAGATTGCTTTGGGTAGTATAGACATTTTCACACAATTGATTTTTCCAATCCAAGAACATGGTATATCTCTCCATCTGTTTGTGTCATGTTTGATTTCTTTCATCAGTGTCTTATAGTTTTCTGCATACAAGTCTTTTGCCTCCTTAGGTAGGTTTATTCCTAGGTATTTTAGTCTTTTTGTTGCAGTGGTAAATGGGATTGTTTCCTTAATTTCTCTTTCTGATCTTTCATTGTTAGTGTATAGGAATGCAAGAGATTTCTGTGCATTAATTTTGTATGCTGCAACTTTACCAGATTCATTGATTAGCTCTAATAGTTTGCTGGTGGCATGTTTAGGATTCACTATGTATAGGATCATGTCACCTGCAAACAGTGACAGTTTTACTTCTTCTTTTCCAATTTGTATTCCTTTTATTTCTTTTTCTTCTCTGATTGCTGTGGCTAGGAATTCCAAAACTCTGTTGAATAATGGTGGTGAGAGTGGTTATCCTTGTCTTGTTCCTGATCTTAGAGGAAATGCTTTCAGTTTTTCACCATTGAGAATGATGTTTCCTGTCAGTTTGTCGTATATGGTCTTTATTATGTTGAGGTAGGTTCCCTCTATGCCCACTTTCTGGAGTGTTTTTATCATGACTAGGTGTTGAATTTTGTCAGAAGCTTTTTCTGCATCTATTGAGATGATCATATGGTTTTTATTCTTCAGTTTGTTACTATGGTGTATCACCTTGATTGATTTGCATATATTGAAGAATCCTTGCATCCCTGGGATAAATCCCACTTGATCATGGTGTAATCCTTTTAATGTGTTGTTGGATTCTGTTTGCTAGTATTTTGTTGAGGATTTTTGCATCTATATTCATCAGTGATATTGGCCTGTGATTTTCTTTTTTTATAGTACCTTTGTCTGGTTTTGGTTTCGGGGTGATGGTGGCCTCATAGAATGAGTTTGGGAGTATTCTTTCCTCTGCACTTTTTTGAAAGAGTTTGAGAAGGATGGGTGTTAGCTCTTCTCTAAATGTTTGGTAGCATTCACCTGCAAAGCCATCTGTCCTGGACTTTTGTTGGAAGATTTTTAATCACAGTTTCAATTTCATTACTTGTGATTGGTCTGTTCATATTTTCTGTTTCTTCCTGGTTCAGTCATGGAAGGTTATACCTTTCTAACATTTCTTCCAGGTTGTCCATTTTATTGGCATAGAGTTGCTTGTAGTAGTCTCTTAGGATGCTTTGTATTTCTGCGGCTAACACAGTATTTTAAATCAAGTATAATTTTTTAAAACTGTCTTTTTATGAGATAGTATGTTCCATAGTAGGTATTTTATTTTTCCTGTGAATATATGAGAGAAGTGTATTATAGGATTTATTGGATGTTTTAATTATCTTAATACTCATTTGTTCTTTTCAGTGGTTACAGCTTGTGACATGGCAGGTGCAGCCATGTATGAACTGGTGCGAGTAGGCCACAGTGAGTTGGTTGGAGAGATTATCCGATTGGAGGGTGACATGGCCACTATCCAGGTGTATGAAGAAACCTGTATCCTTTTTGGTTCAATTTCTAGCCATTTTCTATAAATCAGATTTGAAAGATTTATGGCAAAGGTATAAGCAGCACCAATGGTATCAGAAACGTGGAATATTGGTGTTTTGAAGAAACCTGATATATAGGAGTTTATTGAAGAAAGGTACTAAGAATTAGTGCTCTTATTTTAAGAAATTAGTATTATCTCCTGACCTTTCATTGCTCTTAATATTTCATTGCTCTTATTCTCAAGATCAGCATTACTTCTTTGGCTACTTAATTAAGTTTTATTTGGTACAGCTTTTTTGCCATACTAAAATATATGCTTATGGTACCTGTTCTCTCTGTCAGTATTGGAGTGCTAATTCTAAACAAAATCTGAAATTTTTTAATAAAATTAAAATTTTTAATTTGAAATTTTTAATAAAATTAAGAGTCTTCATAGCTATGAAATCATCACTAATCAAAAGGATTTTTTTCTATTGTTAGGTTTATCTTTTATTTAGTCTTCTACATGGCTTGAAGAGTTAAAATAAACAAATGACCATGTGTATAGTGAGAACCCGCTCTGCCTTTGTTATCCTGTATTTGGCCAATTTTCAAAACAGACATGCATTCATGCAGCCCATTTTGTTAGTTTCATTTATTCTGTATCCTTCTAGTTTGTTATATGAACCAATATAAATATATATTTTTATTTTTATTTCCTTTTTTCCCCAAAAGATAGCATATTATATGCACTGTTCTGCACCTTGTTTTTTTCACTTAAAAATATATGTAGGGGCTTCCCTGGTGGCGCAGTGATTGAGAGTCTGCCTGCTAATGCAGGGGACATGAGTTCGTGCCCCGGTCCGGGAAGATCCCACATGCCGCAGAGCGGCTGGGCCTGTGAGCCATGGCCGCTGAGCCTGTGCGTCTGGAGAGACCACAGCAGTGAGAGGCCCGCGTACCGCCAAAAAAAAAAAAAAAAAATATATATATATATATATATATGTATGGTGGAAGGTGGATAAATATGTGATAAATATAGTACAATGTTTATGGTAGATCACTGTAAAATTCTTTCAGCTTTGCTGTAGGTTTGAAATATTTCATAATCAAATATTGGAAATGAAAATATATTTTGGAGATCTTTCTTGAAAAATTTGTAGAAGTGCCTAGTCTTTTTTACGTCTACATAGAATTTCAGCTTACGAATATACCAACATTTATTAATAAATCCCTTAATGATTGTTAAGTCTAAAGATTTTTTTGGTTGTTTCTTAGTCTTAAGAGTTTAAGTTTTTGTCCAGGTCCTAATATCCTTTTTAGGGAACTGATACTCCTCACCAGTATAGTTGAAACAAAGTATGATGGAGAGGCTTTGCTTTTATTTTTAAGCCTGTGGTTCCTAAACTGTGCCCCAGGGCACTCTGGGCAGCTGCAGCAAACTCACGTGGGTGCCCCAGGATATTTTAAGGTTTTACGGTAAACACGGGGATATTAGACATTTTGTCAGGCACCATGAGAACTAGTAGCTTGAGATAATAAACACTTTTATTATTTGACTCTACTGTATTCTTGTCGATGGTATCGTATCTTTGTGAAGCTGAGTTTTGGCAATTGCTAAGCTAAAAACCAAGTGTCATACAAAAATGATGTGGGATGAGTATTCAATCTGACTCCAAGGTTTGGAAATTGTAGAATACCCAACAGGCACATAAATCCCATTTTTAAGAATTGAGATTATTTTATAATGAAATTAAAATGTTCTTTTTTCTTTCAATTTTTCAAAGTACCACTTAGTTGTTAGGACATACACATATATTAAGATGTTTGGACATAATTATTTAATAGATGGAATTATATATATATATATATATATATACATATATATCTTTTGTTGTAGGTCACTATGAAAAAGTTACTGAAACACTAAGGATGCTGTGGACTAAAAGTTTGAGAATCGCAGGTTTAGTGCCTTATGTATCATTTCCTGTTAAACTGTGGTATTTCCTTTTTATAGTATCTCTAATCTTTCATAGTGAGTTTTTCTCAACTGCCATTTCCAGCTGGTGTGTCTGTTGGAGATCCTGTACTCCGCACTGGTAAACCCCTCTCAGTAGAGCTTGGTCCTGGCATTATGGGAGCCATTTTTGATGGTATTCAAAGACCTTTGTCGGATATCAGCAATCAGACTCAAAGTATTTACATTCCCAGAGGAGTAAATGTGTCTGCTCTTAGCAGAGATGTCAAATGGGATTTCACACCTTGCAAAAACCTACGGGTATGTCTTTGTAACCTAAATTTCTAAAATTGGTGAAAGAATGTGAAAAGAGTGTTTACTGAACTATTTTGTACTCTTAGTCAAAATAAAAATAGACCATAGAAGCATAGTTTACATCTTTTTTTTAGCTCCACTAGAAGGATTATAGAACAAATGTGTTCTATTGATAAGTGAAGCAAATGATTTAAATAATAGCAAGGGTGAGTCTGCTTGACGTTTATTAAACATTAAGTGGTTTGACATTTATTTGAACATTAAACAAGTGCATTTGTTCTCTAGGTTGGTAGTCACATCACTGGTGGAGATATTTATGGAATTGTCAATGAGAACTCACTCATCAAACACAAAATCATGTTGCCCCCACGAAACAGAGGAACTGTCACTTACATTGCTCCACCTGGAAATTACGATACCTCTGTAAGTATCATATAAACTTTATCTCACAAGAGTGGCCCCCCTTATATGTGACAGTTGCCCAGTTTTAGTACTCTGAATAGTTACAGAATTCATATTTAATGTGTATGTTTTAAGTTACTCCCATAATTATTTTTTTATTTAAGATTGTTTTCTTTAAAACTTGAGCTTGAGAATACAAAAAGCAAAATATATTATTTCTTTTTGAAGAGAAATAGCTAGTGTAGTATTTTCCTACCTTCTTAACTTATGCTACATTATTTAAACCTCTGATTCTTTAGGCATAGAATAGACTTTGATCTTTTTGTCAGTCTCTATTCACATAATGAATTGTAGAATGGATAATATAAGTTCTTACTCTGGGTGAGCCACTTAAAACTTAGTCCTTTTATGTTATTGATAGTCACATCATACCAAATACAGTAGGTGCATGATAATCTTTGTGGGTATGAAGATAGCTTTATTGAGCAGATCATTATAGCATATAATTTTTTCCCAATAAAATATAATAAAAGATAATAAGAGTCTGTGCTCTACAACATATACAGAGCAAAAGAATTAAATCGGGATTCTGGGCAGTCAGCTAACCTTACTCACTAGCTTAGAGACTCACCTATACTTGAAAGAAAACCCTGAAGTAGACAGTTCAGATTCATGCATCAACAAGATTACAGATTTCTATAGATCTATGGACTTTGAGATTGTTTGTGAACAGTTAAAACCATCTCAGTGTTCACCAACGTTAGCGTATTACTCATTATCTTTTTGCTTTTGTAAATAATTTAAAATATTTAACTTTATTAAATATGTTAGGGTTCTTAATAGATTAGTATTTTTCATTAAAGCAGTGTAAGAGCATTATAATAAAGTAAGCAAAATAAAGAATGGAAGATAAATTATGAAAGCTTTCATTTCTTCCCTCCCTCAGTCCCAGGAGTATCTTCTGTACCCTTCAAGAATTTTTCCTATGCATATTCATGTAATTTATTTAACTATCCCCCTATTACTTGAGATACTCCTTTCTCCAAAACTTCTAAGCTTTTTAAAAAAATCATTAAAATAGTAATAATGCACCTGGTTTAAAAAAAACTAGAACAGTATTTAAAGATTTACAATAAAAAAGTATAAATCTCCCTCCCCACTTCCACATACCACCTCCCTAACCCCCCAAGAGAAATCTGGCGTTACTTTGATTTTAGAGGAAGAAATGTTTATGATGTACTTAAAGTCCTGCTGTATTTTCCTAGGATGTTGTGTTGGAGCTTGAATTTGAAGGTATAAAGGAGAAGTTCAGCATGGTCCAAGTATGGCCTGTACGTCAGGTTCGGCCTGTCACTGAGAAGTTGCCAGCTAATCATCCTCTGTTGACTGGCCAGAGAGTCCTTGATGCCCTTTTTCCGTAAGTTTGATTTGTGTCCCGTGGTTTTCCCTCAGAGTTATTATATGTACTTACTTTTTCAGTTCTTTATAGATAAAGGTTTTATGTGCTAATCCTTTAATACATTTTATCTAGAGAAATATATTTTACCAGTGCTCATTTAGAGAATCAAACTGTTGAAGAAAATTTATTTTTTCGCAGTTGCAAAAGGAAAGCATTATTTCTAAAACTTTCTGAAAAAATGAAATTTCCAGAAGGAAATCTGTGCCAAAATAATATAACTATTTTTCTTAAGTTATCCTAGAATTAGTAGATTGGTGTCACTATAAATTGATGACTTCTAACATCAACTGGGTTCTCTATGCTACCCAGCAATCTTTCTTACTTTGTAGTCTGCTCTTTGCCATTTTCTTCATCACCTGCTTAAAAACCTCCTTTCTCTTTAAATCTTAGGCATTACCATACCCTGCTTTACTTTTAACAGATAACTTCATCATTTAATTCACAGAAAAGACTGAAGCAGTGATGTAGTAATTCTTTCAACTTCTGATCACCAACCCATGTATGTCTCACTTACTCTTCAGCCTCTTACCTTTAAACCTACTCTGTGCATTGTTCTCACTATTCCTCTCTCATAAGATCTTGAGTACTTTGACTCTTCTTATTTAGTCAGTACCTCCTCTTTCCATATCCTTCACTATCCAGTTTAAGTTTAATAGTTCATCACTTTTACTGACATCTGTCAGTATATTAAATTTTCTTGGTTCCTTTGTCTTCTGCCATGCCCACCTGGCGAAATATCAACTGTGAATCAGTCCTGCTATCTCCTTCTCCCAAATCTACACACAAGCTGCTGAGAAAAATAAATAAGTGCAAGTTGGTATCTCACCACTGTGGCACAGTCGTTCAGCATTTCTCTGATTATGATTCTCCTGCTCTCCTCAGTGACTATTTCAAACCTCTCCACTTGCCTCAGAGCTTCAACTCCAGTCTTCTTTCTCCTTCATTCTCAACAAGTGATCATGCTGGATCCTTCACAGAGAAATGACAGGCCATCAGATTTGGAACTCCATCAGTTAACGTACACTCCCATCCATCCCTTACCTCTCTCCTTTTTCTGGAGTTTATCCCACCTCATGTTTTCTCAAAGACCTCCCATTAAGTGATATTCTCTTTATCTCCCATCTAATGAGAAGAAATCTACCTTCGACCCTTTTCCCCTTTCTACCTTCCACTACGTTTCTCCCTATCTTCACAGCCAAACCTCTTAAAAAAAGTAAATTAGTTGTCTCCACTTTTCCCACTCTAATTCACTGTACTGATCTGCCCGTGGTGCCACCCCTCAACCGAAACTACTCTCACTAACATCATGAGTCACTCCCAATTCAATAAGTACGTTTTAGTGTTTTCTTAATTCCTACAACTGGATATTGGCTATTGCTTTCTACTTCTTCCTCTTTGAAACACCCTCTTTCTTTGCTTTTCCAGTTAGCTTCTGTCTACAAGAAGCTATTGCTTATTCTCCGCTGCAGGTTCCTTCTCCCTTAATTTTGATATTTCTTAGAGGTTTTCCCTTTTCTTTCCTCATTATACGTCTTACCCTCTGTGGATGACTTCATTCTCTCTCGAGACTTAAATGTTCATCTATATATGATGATTTCTAAACCTGTATCTTCATCCCAGATCTCTTCTGAGTTCCAGACTCATACATCCACTTCTGATTATACCTCTCCTTTTGAATATCTTATAGGTGCCTCAAAGTCAGTATGTTTAAAACTAAAATCATCATCTTAATCACCACTCCTTTCCTTGAAACTTTGCTGCCTCTCTCAACCAGTGTCATTATCATACATCCAGTGAATGCCTAATCGAAAATCTATGACTTCTCTCAAGTATCATTTTTACCCTCCCACATCTAATTAGTGAACTAATGCTGTTATTCTATTCCCTAAATATTTTTTATCTGCATCTGTCATCTCTACTCCATGACTATAATTAAGGATCTTACCCTAATTCCTGTAATAAACTCATTTAATCAGACTTCCCATCTTCAGTTTTGCCTTCTTTCCAAGTGGTTGTCCATATTACATAGTGATCCAACTAAAACACATATGTGATCCTGCACAATATTGCTTGAAACCCTTCAGAGCTCTTTATTGCTCTCAAGACAAACACACACTCCTTAACTCCTTACAAAGCCACCCATGATCTGGCTGTTGCTTACCTTCCAGTATTGTCTCAGCCACTTGTCTGCCCAACTGCTTCCTTATACACCATCTTCCAGGCTTAACGAAGGACTTTTAATTCTTCAAGCAATGCTCCCTCTTGCCCCTGGGCCTTTGGGCATTCTATTCCCTCTATGTGGAATGTTATTTCCCTGTATCTGGCTAATTTCTATTTTCTTTCAGGTCTTAGCTTCTTTCGGAAAGAATTTCCTAATCCCACTCCCATCCAGTGTCAGACTTTGTACTCCTTCCTGTGTACTCCCACAAACCTTGGATGGTCTCTATGGTAGCACTTTTCACATTGGATTTTTGAACTTCTAAAGTGGGGCACACCCAGCCTCGCCTCCCCACCCTGGCTTAAAGGTGATTTGAAAGACGTATACAAAGCCATAGGCTGAATGGACATGCCTTCTTAGTGTATCAGAGTCACTGAAAGGTTTGAAGGAGAAAACATTTTAATGCGTATTAGTTTCATATGAGAAAAGTCTGTTATTATTATTAACGATGCAGTGTTTGTGTGAATTTTATGATAAAACACACTATTACCAAGGAATTTCCCTTAGCATTATGTCTCATTTCTCCTGCCCAGACACTCCTGCCTGACACACACATTCACCCGCACACACAGACACACCTGTGACATTCACTTCCCTCTGCTCTTCACTTCCTTCTGCCCTTAACGGTATTTCACTCTCCACTGACACTTTTTAGGGAAAGTTTGAAAGTGGTTGCTAAATGGTACTGTAATCACAAGCTGACTCTCCAGTTGACTCCACTGGAATGTGAGCTCTTTGAATACAGAAACATGGCTGTTTTCTCCGCTGTTGTCTCTCCAGCATCTCCAAGCATAGTTTGTAGTACCTTGGAAGTACCTCATAAATCGTTATTGAATGGGTAAAAGAGGGTTGACTTAACACCTTAACAAAAGTCTTCATTTATTAACCTCTGTGACAAGATAGGAATTTCTTAGATCTTATTTTTTACCTCAGAAGACAACTTTCAAAGTGTTTATATTTTTCTTTCAGCTTTAATTCTTACATTGTCCTTTCATAAACTAATTTATTTAAGCATTCAGAATATCATTAGTGCTATTTTATTTATTTTCATATTCCTCTTCCCCAGTTACCTTATGGAATATACTTTCACTTTTCGCTATTAAAGATGATAGAAATGATTAATTTATAATAAACAACATATACTACTATAGGTGGAAACTAGGGGAGCAATTGTTATATATCTATCTGTATATCTATCTTTGTAAGTACATATATAGATACAGATGACAGTATTATAAAGTGCTTTCGTTCTTTAACTTGTATTTCTGTGTCACTTACCTACTTTATTTATTGGTATGTATTAGCAAGTAAAGTAATCCGTGCTTGTTTTATTTGTATAGATGTGTACAGGGAGGAACTACTGCAATCCCTGGGGCTTTTGGCTGTGGAAAGACGGTGATATCGCAGTCTCTATCCAAGTATTCCAACAGTGATGTGATCATCTACGTAGGATGTGGTGAGAGAGGAAATGAGATGTCTGAAGTCCTCCGGGACTTCCCAGAGGTCTGTATTTGTAACGCTTCCAATACTAATCTAGAGAAAATACCACTAATCAACTTTAATTGGCAATTAATAAAGCTTTGTGTTGAATCTGGAGCAATGCTCTCATTTGTCAAGGATCTTTTAAGGAATTTTTCTAATTATATCTGTGATTCAGTTTGTATACTCAAGGAGACGAATTTGAATTTTTCAGTGAAACACTTGAAAGTTTCTTTTTGTGGTCTGGTGGTTTTCAGTTATTGGGAGAAAGATACAATAGGCAAAATATTTATAGGTGTGAATTTACATAGCCTTTATATGATCTACTAGGTTACTGTAGTAATATTCCTTTTTCCATAAAATAATGGGCTTCATTTATGAAATGGAAATACTGACTGTTTTCTTTACCACACAGTGGGATAGAGGGAAGAGGTTGGAGTGATGGGAATATGGCTTTGGGAATACAGATTATAGGAGGGATTAAATATAAACAAGTTGTGAAAAGGGGACTGAATGTTCTAGGGATCACTAATAGATTGCTTGCCTCTAGCTCACGATGGAAGTTGATGGTAAGGTAGAGTCAATTATGAAGAGGACAGCGTTGGTAGCCAATACCTCTAATATGCCTGTTGCTGCTAGAGAAGCCTCTATTTATACTGGTGAGTATATGAATTGGAATAAAAGTGATTAACATATCTGTTCTTAAGTTTAAATCTAGCACCAAACTTGTTCTTTTCCAAAGAACTTTTCTTTCATTCTAAAGTACATACACACAACCATGTTCCTAGAATATTTTTTTAATATTTCACATATTATTATATCTTGAGAATATGTCAATTTAAGACATTAATAGAGCTGCCACAATCTTTTTGATGACTTTAAAATGATGTATCTTCTACTACTGGTTTTCCTTTTTTCATTTCATGTTTTACCGTTGCTCTATCTCTGAATATATCTGTATCTCTATAACTTGAATTATCAGCTTTGAACTGTAATACTTTGAATATCAGTATGTTTATGTATTATCTTCCATCTTTGCTCCCACTTCCATCCAGCTTTTGGTGCTTTGATTTCTACATTTTCAGGATTTATAATGTTCGTATTCTGTTCTATAACCATAAATCCAGTATTTGGATTAGCCTTAGACCTAGTGAAATGGAGTCATGCCCACTGGCAGTCCCTTGACTACAGTTTTTCCATTTGTTTCATGGTTGGACAAAATTTGAATTCTTGTTTCTTTGTAAGTCTGGGTTTTTTCAGCTGCCTTTAAATTTTAACAGTTTGGCAGAGTCTAAAATTTTTTGATCAGTATTTCTTGCCTAGAGAACTCTTATTTCAGCATTAAGTGCTGGGGAGAGATCTGACGCTGGCCTACTTTTTTTTCCTTTTATAGGTGATTTTTCTTTTTACCCAAAGGAATGTCTCTTTAACTTTGAAGTCTTCTTTTTTTTATTTACTTATTTTTTGGCTGCATCAGACCTTCATTGTTGGGTCTTCGTTGCTGCGCACGGGCTTTCTCTAGTTGCCACAAGTGAGGGCTACTCTTCATTGCGTTGCACGGGCTTCTCATTGCAGTGTCTTCTCTTGTTTTGGAGCTTGGACTCTAGGTGCGCAGGCTTCAGTACTTGTGGCACACGGGTTCAGTAGTTGTGGCTCGCGGGCTCTAGAGCTCAGGTTCGGTAGTTCTGGCACACGTGCTTAGTTGCTCCGCGGCATGTGGGATCTTCCCGGACCAGGGCTCAAAACAGTGTCCCCTGCATTGGCAGGCGGATTCTTAACCACGGCGCCACCAGGGAAGTCCTAACCTTGAAGTCTTATAACTTTATTAGGATATATCCCAGTATTGATAGTTCTGATAATTTTTTTCCTGAGACATAGTATACCTTTTCAATCTATGAATATGTCTTTTATTTTGGAAAATTTTTGAGAATGGTTTCTGAAACTTTTTCTTTTCCATTATGGTTATCTTCTTGAAGCTAAACATATAGCATCTCCTTTAGCTGTTTCCATATGCATCATTTCCTCTCTAATTCTTTTCATTTAGCCTTTTATCCATTTTTTAACAGGGTAATCAACGTGTATTCTTTGTATTGCTTCCAGTGAAGCCTTTATGTTCTTCTAGCTCTTTGCTGAGTTCTGCTGGCTCATGAAACATCTTTTGTGATCTTACTGTATACTCCTTGAGATTTTTATTTTGTGGTAGGATGCAATATTAAGATTTTCTTTTATTAATTAATTGTGGTCACAGTTTTCATTTGTTTCTTGGCAGGTTCATTGTTGTACTCTGCTCTTCTGTCTCTTTTTTTCTTTTATTTTTGTTCCTGTGCTGATGTTTATTATTACTATTACTCATCTTTGCAGGAGATGGGAGGGAATGGTTGTTACTGTGGTCCAGGGTAGCAGGAATTCTTCCTGGTAATCTGTGAAGTTTGTTATAGCATAGAGTTGTGTAAGTTATTTTACTTTTTCTTTCCTGCCAACAAAAATCCGCAGCTACAAGGCCACTTACAATGAATTCTTTCTCTTCTACCCTGCCTCATTCACTTTTTACTTACTGAAAAAGAGTGCCTTCCTTTTTTTTGGGTCCCCATCTCTCTACTTCCCTTTGATGCCAAACTGGGTCCAAGGAACCCCTGCCACTAGCCCTGTACCCCTTTTACTGTGTTCCAGACAACGGATTCTTGGTTTTGCCCCTCAGGATGTACCTTCTGGTTTGCAGAAGCTTAATCTGAGATGTGCAGCCTCAGGTGAATTCTTGGTGTCTTTCCACCCCCTTGTTTGTTTTTTATCTCATTTAGTTGGCTTTCCTCATATTTTGTTGTGAAGCTAAACATGGCCCCTAATTTTTGACTATGGAGTTTGTGTTTCTGTATTTCTTGTTCTCCTTGTTTGGTGGTTACTCTTATGAGAAGAAGGAGAAAGTGACATACTCATCTACTATTTTAGGACAAGTCTACCTACTTCTTTTAAATGGCTGCACAGTATCCCTTTGTATGGATATATCGTAATTTATTTAACCAGCATCCTTTTAGGGGGCACTTGGATTATTGATAATTTTTTTGCTCCCACAAACTTCACACCATAAAACATTCTTAAGCATGTTTTTTACACTGTGGCTTTGTACACTGTGGCTTTTTACACTGTGGCTATGTTTTATGCGCATGTTTCTTTGTATCTTTGTCAGGTAAGTTCTTAGAAGTAAAATTGCTAAGAATACAACTGTTAATATAGATTTTAGTTTCTAATAGCTCTTCAAAAGGAATAACAGTGGAAAAGAATTCTGCTTCTTCACATACTCACCAATGCTAATTTCCTCACAAATGCTAACTTTCTTATGATCCTTATCATACAGAAAAGTTGAAAGAATATTACAGTGAATACCCATGTACCCCACACCTAGATCTGATAATTAGCATTTTACCATCCCTGCTTTATTAGATGCCTATTCGGTCTGTATTTCTTACAGTGAGCTAGCATCTTTTCCGTGTGTATTCACCATTTGAAAACTGCCTTCTGTCCATTTTTGTATTGGTAGTAGTTGTTTATCATATGGATTGGTAAAGTTCTTTGAAATCAGTCTTTCATCTGTTATGAGTTGCAGATATTGTCCTAGTTTGCTTATCTTTTGATTTTGTCTGAGGGTTTTTTTTTTTTTCCTTGTAGGCACTGATATCTTTAGGTCTATGAAAGTGGTCTATGAGACTTCTTTGAGGTTTAGTCATGTGTATCTGTCTCTTCTATCAAGTCTTTTTAATAAATATATACACACAGGCATTAGTGCATGTTATCACAGAGACATAGCGTATTTGTATAAGAGAGGATCTGATTCTACCATCAGATTGAAATATGTGATAATTACTGTGTTTTTTAAGCCTTAATAATGATAAGTGGATTTCTTAAAGACTTTGTTCCTTGGATCATATTTTGGAAGCCTAAGTCAGTATTTTTTATTCTGAAGGATGTGATAAATAGTAAAGTTCTGAGTTTTCCAGCAACTATTTTGTTTTACTTATATAAGCATCTGTTTCTTTACTGGTAAAATAAGGGAATTAGGGCAGTAGATTTGCTGGAATCTACTGTTGCTTATGATGTAGCAACAAATATACATTTCTAATATCTTAGAGTTGTATAGTACTTTGTACTTTGCAGAGGGCATTTATAGAAATCTTTTCATCTGATATGTGTAGATAGATAGGGTGAGAGTTATTCCATTTTCACAGATTAGGAAACCACACTGGGAAATGAAGTTATTTTGCTAAGATTAATGGCAGAATAGGAAGTAGAACCCAGGACTTCTTTCTGTATATTAGCTTCTTCTAAGTGGTTTACTGTATGTGATTTTACAGGAGAGGACCCAATCTGCATAGCAGAATGATCTGGATAATTAAGATTATTACTCACATTAATAACATTTGTTACTTTTGAAAAATAATCAAACAAGCTAATTAGTTGAGAATTTTTTGATGCCTATGTCTAATTATCTCAACAATGAATGGGAGGAAAGTCTTTTCCTACTTTTAAAAATGTATACTAGGCTATGATAAACCCAAACATATAATTGCTCAATATAATAGACATTTATTTCAGATGATCCGGGCAATCTTCATTATTCTGTCATTTTTGGGCTGGGACGCAGGCTGAAAAGAGCTCTTTCATTTCGACACATATCTTGCATGGGTCCTGGGAGTTCTCGCCCTCTCAGTAAACCAGAAGGAAGAAGTAGCATGGAAGGATGTGTGGCTTGCCTGGTGGTGGAACACATGACTCTTACATTCCATTAGATAGGGGTCAGTTACTTGCCACATGTAAATGCAGAGGAGGCTAGACAATATAATTCAGCTGTGTGCCCAAAAGAAGCAGCACAGATTACGGTGAACAGCCAGCAGTCTTAGGAACTTATTGCTTTAAATTTTTCTTAAGGGTGAAAAAGTCAGGATGATACTTTATAGGATTATAACTTGTAATATTCTTCCCAATTTAGGAATTACACTGTCAGAATATTTCCGTGACATGGGCTATCACGTCAGTATGATGGCTGACTCTACCTCCAGATGGGCTGAGGCTCTTAGAGAAATCTCTGGTCGCTTAGCTGAAATGCCTGCAGGTAAGTCTTTGTATTGCTTATTACATAAGCAAGACTGTTAGGATTTGGGGACTGGCTTATAACCTCTCCTTAAAATTTCTTTTCATTTTTCAGATAGTGGATATCCTGCATATCTCGGTGCCCGCCTGGCCTCATTCTATGAGCGAGCTGGCAGAGTGAAATGTCTTGGAAATCCTGAGAGAGAAGGGAGTGTCAGCATTGTAGGAGCGTAAGTATCAAAACTGTACTTTTCATAAGAAAAAAGGTTATTTATTTTAAAGAGACAATATTTAGCCCCCCTGAGAGCAGTGATTTTTTTTTTTTTTTTTTTGTGGTACGCGGACCTCTCACTGTTGTGGCCTCTCCCATTGCGGAGCACAGGCTCCAGACACGCAGGCTCAGCAGCCATGGCTCACGGGCCCAGCCGCTCCGTGGCATGTGGGATCCTCCCGGATCGGGGCACGAACCCACGAACCCGCGCCCTCTGCATCAGCAGGTGGACTCCCAACCACTGCGCCACCAGGGAAGCCCGAGAGCAGTGATTCTTAACCAAGGTTGCACTTGAGTCATCCGAGGAGCTCGTTAAAATGCACATGTTTAGGTCATCTCTACATGTTCTGGTTCTATAGATTTGACTTGACTGAGTTGTTATATTCAAGTCACAATATCATAGAAATAATTTAGAAAATTATAGACATGTTAAGGTAAGACTGTATCATGATAAAAACAATGTGAAGATTCACGATCCCCACATAAAGCCATACTTTGTTCTCAGACCTTTTCCTTCCTTCCTGTTTCATCTGTTTGATTAGAATAGTGAAACAGATTATAATTAAATCTGTCTCATTTCTCAAACTAGAAGGTGTTTAATAGTTGTCATTCTTAATTTTCAACTTAGTACTGGTTTTTATTTGAGATTTTTGTATAAGATTTTCTTTCCGAAGGTCATATTTCTAAAGTTATTTACATTAAAATTGACTTGCAAAAAATTGCTTTTATATACAAGTTATTTTCCATAAGCATTTCTAATGACTTTTTCTTCTTTTAAATTTAGAGTTTCTCCACCTGGTGGTGATTTTTCTGATCCAGTTACATCTGCTACTCTTGGTATTGTTCAGGTATATCTTTCCCTAGTGTAGTCAGCTTCTGAGCTCCACCCCACCCCAGGCTGTCCTCATGTTATCCACATCACTGTGAAGTATTTCATTTGGTCACTGAAGAGTAGGCAGCGGTAAAGTCTGTTTTAGCAACATTCTTACTACTGAAAGTCTTCAGTGCTGTCTGTTCTTTCTTAGCTCTTTATCTAGAGTTTATAATAGATTTAATATTCTGTAAGTGGAAAATACATCTGGGTAGCAAAGTTTTATTCGTGTTAAAGTAATACTACACTTTGAGTTAGAGTAATCCTAGGAGTAGAAACAAATAGGCCCAAAAAAGATATAATGGCAAAAACCCCATAGAAGTTTCTCCTCGTGGTATGGTCCAAGGCAGGTAACCCTATTAGAGGGCAGCTCTTTTCCATTCCACAGTAATCCAGAACCAGCGCTTCTTCCACCTTGGGCTCCACCTAGCCTGGTAGTTGTCTGCATCTGGCTGGTACAGGGGGACTGTGTAGAAGGCACACCTACTTCAGGCTTAGGCCTGGTCACCCCACTCATTCTGTTAGCCACACCCAGATGAAAGCAAAACTTGGAAAGTGTAGTTTCTGCCTAGGCAGCTTCCCGGTGACAAGGGCATGAATTCTAGTGGATAGCCAGCCAACTTGGCCATTAAAAGTAAGCCTGGGGGGGGTGGGGGCGGGGATGAACTGGAAAATTGGGATTGACATGTATACACTAATATGTATAAAATAGATAACCAATAAGAACCTGCTGTATAAAAAATAAATAAATAAATAATTTTTAAAAAGTAAGCCTAAATGAAAGATGTATATAAATCAGAGCTATAATTTTTTTAATGTTGATACATTTATAAGCATATGTATTATTCATATGGGAAAAATAGAATATTTGCCTATATTTCTGTCAGTTTCAGATAAAAGGAAGTGGTAGAGGCTAAATTTACAACTTTCAAGATGTTTAACCTTTGCTGAAATTTTGAATTTTTAATTTCAGGGAAATGGGGAGCAAAGTTAGGAACGCATAAAATACATATATATGTTTGGCCTCAGAAAAATGACTGTCACATCTTTTAGGATTGGCCCTTAATGATAGGGAACTGAATTTATTCAGAACATTTAGAGGTTTTCATTAAAGTGAAGTATCTATCTTAATAAGCATTTTCTGGTCCGTCTGTTTATATTGCAGTGTCATAATCTTCAAAGGAGTCAGTGTTTTTGCTATCAGATTTGACATACTATTAAGGAAATTTTGATTTGTAGATATTACCCATACTGAAACTAAAAGAAATATATTTTCCTATTTGCAGTTTTATTCTATTTCATGTATACTTGTTATATACTAAAAAGATAAATAATTTGACCAGAAAAGTATAGAATTGCATATTTAGGACAAACAAATACATTTCAATACTTCAAAAAAAATTGTATTTAAGAAAAATTTTTATGTTTTGTTTTTGCTTTTGTCTTTAAATCAGGTATTCTGGGGCTTAGATAAGAAACTAGCTCAACGGAAGCATTTCCCGTCTGTCAACTGGCTGATCAGCTACAGCAAGTACATGCGTGCCTTGGATGAGTACTATGACAAACACTTCACAGAGTTTGTTCCTCTGAGGACCAAAGCTAAGGAGATTCTGCAGGAAGAAGAAGACTTGGCAGAAATTGTACAGCTTGTGGGAAAGGTAGGTTGTAAAATCTTGTGGAAGACAGGTCTGTGAGTTGCACTGAAGCTTTTTAAGGACAAACAGAACCTTGGATATGTGGATTCTTGCTGGGAGAATTAGTATTTATTAAATATTTTTTAAGCTAATAGGATTTTAGATTATTCCTTTATCCAGCAGATATTTGAGGGACCTGCTTGTGTTATGGAAAGTAGAAAGATGATTGGTGTTTAGATTATTATTGAATAACAAACCACTCCGACATATAGTGGCTTAAGTAGTGTTTTTTTGCTCATGGTTTTTGGGTTTAGTGGACTCAGATGGGAAGTCTTGCTTGGGTCCCCTCATACAGTTTTTGCAGTAATATGGTGGCTGAGACCATAGTCATTTGAAAGTTTCTTCCCTCACATGTCTGGTGCCTGGGCTAGGATGACTGGAATAGCTAAGGGTTGGCTGGGCATTTCTCTCTATGTGGTGTTTCAAAAAAAATCAGCCTATTTGTGTACCCACGTTCATAGAAACATCTAAGCACTAAAAGGTGGGAGCAACCCAGATGTCCTTTGCAACACACTCACGTGCGCACGCGTACATACATGCACACACAATGGAATTAATATTCCATTTCAGCCTTGAGAAGGAAGGGAAATTCAAACACATGTTGCAACATGGATGAACCTTGAGGGGACATTATGTTAGGTGAAATAAACGAGTCACAAAAAAGACAAATACTTACATGTAACGTATCTGAAGTAGTCAAATTCGTAGAAGTAGAAAGTAGAGTAGTGGTTAACTGGGACCGGGAGGGCGGAAGGGGAGTTGTTGTTTAATAGGTATAGAGTTTCAAATTTGTAAGATGAAAAGTTATGGAAATCTGTTTCACAACAATGTGAACATACTTAACCTATTGAACTACACTTAAAAATGGTTACGATGGTAAATTTATGTTATATGTTTTCACAACAAAATCCAAAAAAGAACATCAATCAGGAAGCAGTTATGAAGTGAATTTATTATTTTTTTTAATTTTTTTTTTAATTTTTTTTTTTTTTTGCGGTATGTGGGCCTCTCACTGTTGTGGCCTCTCCCGTTGCGGAGCACAGGCTCCGGATGCGCAGGCTCAGCGGCCATGGCTCACGGGCCCAGCCGCTCCGCGGCATGTGGGATCTTCCCGGACCAGGGCACAAACCCGTGTCCCCTGCATTGGCAGGTAGATTCTCAACCACTGCGCCACCGGGGAGGCCCCTGATGTGAATTTATTAATGATAGGTGATCGTGTGTTGATTATGTGGTTTCTGCATGCTAACTGGTTAGAACTATTGGTCCCATGTTGTGGCAGTAAATTTCTAAAAATGTATTTTTTCCTCTTCTAGGCTTCACTAGCAGAAACAGATAAGATCACTCTGGAGGTAGCAAAACTTATCAAAGATGATTTCCTTCAACAAAATGGATATACTCCTTATGACAGGTAATCTAGCCTGATTTTCTTTTTTTAATTTGAGGATATTCTATCAAGTTTTGAAGAAGGAGCTGCCTACACATTAAAACCCTCCCCTCGGGGCTTCCCTGGTGGCGCAGTGGTTGAGAGTCTGCCTGCTGATGCAGGGGACACAGGTTCATGCCCCAGTGAGGCCCGCATACTGCAAAAAAAAAACAAAAAACAAAACACAAAACAAAACCCTCCCCGCCTTTTTTTTCTCATACAGACACACTCTGACTCAGTGTATAGGTTTATTTTATATTTTCATAGCAGACATCTAGTGATCCAGTATGTTCCCTTATCTTGAGCTGGCTCATTTTTCCAGTTATGACAGTGTTTTCACTCATTATCCAGCCATCTTTAATTAGATTAAATTGTGGCTTACTGTACAGAGCCTGGGGATCATTGCCTCTTACAGAAGCTTTTCTCACTACCTGTTACCACAGTCTGTGCCTCTTCTACTCTTTTCCTAAATAATATACTTTCGTGCCTCATTTCCCAAGAGTTCTATTCTTTTTATATTTATTTATTTATTTATTTATGGCTACGTTGGGTCGTCGTTGCTGCGTGCAGTCTTCCTCTAGTTGCAGAGAGCGGGGGCTACTCTTTGTTGCAGAGCACCGGCTTCTCATTTTGGTGGCTTCTCTTATTGCAGAGCACAGGCTCTAGGCATTGTGGCACGTGGGCTCAGTAGTTGTGGCTCGTGGGCTCTAGAGTGCAGGCTCAGTAGTTGCGGTGCATGGGCTTAGTTGCTCCGCGGCATGTGGGGTTTTCCCACATGCCCAATAAGCCCAAGAGTCCCATTCTTTTTCTTTCTACTGAAGTCCCTGTCGGACATCTCACCAGTCCCTGCTACTCCTGCCCAGTGCTTGTTTTTCATTATTGTCTCTGCTACTTCCATGGCTTATTTAAAAGTTCCCATTTCTTTTTTTTTTTTTTTTTTTTTTTTTTGTGGTACGCGGGCTTCTCACTGTTGTGGCCTCTCCCGCTGTGGAGCACAGGCTCCGGACGCACAGACTCAGCAGCCATGGCTCACGGGCCCGGCCGCTCCGCGGCATGTGGGATCTTCCCGGACCGGGGCATGAACCCGCGTCCCCTGCATCGGCAGGCAGACTCTCAACCACTGCGCCACCAGGGAAGCCCCCCATTTCTTTTAAACTTTGATAATTTGAGCCCTTTCATCATAGGCTAGTTTTTCTCCCTCAATCATATTTGGCCCTGTATAAGACTAAAGTGGAAACTGAACACATAGGAAGATTACCAGAATGTAAGACAAGCAGAAAATATGACAGTATAATCAGTAAGGCTCAAAAAAAACCTATCAGGAACTTAAGAAGCTCTAGGAAGCATCCACACAAAGAGATCTCCACAAAGGGAGAATTATTTGAAGAGAGTGTAATGGAGAGTGTGCATGAAATTGTGTGTGCAAAATTAAGTCTAAATGCGTTGGAAATTTGCTTAGAATGCATGTGATGCAAGTTGAATATTAACTTCTGTGTCTTCGTTATTAAAAGATATGGGTAAATGAAAGTGAACACATTAATGGAGAAAGGAAATGCTTATTAACTTTAGGAAATTGCAGTTCCCTGCTTTCCTATTATTTATTAAACCTTCACCGACTGTCACAAGGGAGTCTTTACAACTCAGTTATTTCACCATTTGGGGAACTGCTTTAACTGCACTGTACAAGCACAAACCCTCAGAGGTCATTAGATTGTAGCGGTACCGTTTCATTGTTCTTCCTGTGTGATTGTGTTAACAGAAATTAACGTCACTCTTTAAATAAAAGAATACATAGCTCCATCTCTCCATCCACCCCCTATTCCTGAGACATCTCTGTCCAAAAACTCTGGTTAAGTATTATTGATCTTTTCCACTATTCTTTTTTCATTCCTTATGTATCATGCAATAAATGTAAGTAGTGTGCATATCTAAATAAAGAAGTTAATGCTCTGGTATTTTACAGATGAAGTAAAAACTATGAACTTGCTTTGGATTTTGTTTTTGTTTATTATTTTGACTTTCATTTATCCTAGGTTCTGCCCATTCTACAAGACAGTAGGGATGCTGTCCAACATGATTGCATTTTATGATATGGCCCGCAGAGCTGTTGAAACCACTGCCCAGAGTGACAATAAAATCACATGGTCCATTATCCGTGAGCACATGGGGGAGATCCTCTATAAGCTTTCCTCCATGAAATTCAAGGTATATTTGTTTCTACCATAAACTTTTTTTAGTAGTTTCTTTTTGATTTTTTAAAATATTTGGGTCCCAAACCTGGTGTGTGAAGCTGGCATTTATCATTTTCATACATGCTCGGGTTATGTAAAACCAGAAGAGACCTCAAAGCTATGTTCAAATAGGAATTCACATGATAAAGACTATAGTATGTCACGTCTAAAATAAACGCTGACGTGTTTTCCCTTTTGTCTTAACTGCCAGGCAATTCAGAGCTAAAATCATTGCTAAGCAGCAATTACCTTACCTCAAGTGCCTGTTAATATCTAATCCCGATGCTCCTCTGAGACGATTTCTGCTGCTTACTTCAAGTATCCTATTACACACCATTTTTACTTTTAAGTAGACTCTCATTCTTTGGGAAGTACACAAGACATAAATAGATAATTAAGTGAAATTATCTGTAGAAACTCAAATGTGTAAGATTGTTTTTAAAATACTTGATCAGTTGAGTTGTATTTAATTATTTCTAAGTCATGACATCCGAGTATATTTACTAATCTCCTACTGAGAAGTTAAGAGTGATTCTCTGAATGTGTATGTTATGTATATAGTGTTTGCATTATAGATTGGAAGTAAATTTGTATAGACACTCACTGTATCAAGGATTTTAAAATATTCACACCCTTTGAGTCCTGTCTTTCCATTTCAAAACATATAACCCAAGGAAATAATTAGAGATTTTGATATGGATGTATGTAAAAGATTGTATATTAAACTTTTAAATGTCATCCAAAAGTGAACGGAGCCATCGTGGCATGTACATTACAGCAAAAATATTATAAAGGCATTAACATCTTTTTTTCAAAGAATATCCAAAGACACAGGGAAACGCTTATGGTATAATTAGTGAAAAAAGTTGGTTGCAAAGAAATTCCATATGTAATTTGATCCAAATTTTATTTTTTAAAATTATACATTCATAGGGAGATGATAAAAAAATATATGCAATAATATAATAGTGATGACTTCTGGTAGTATAACTAAAGGTGCTGTCTTTTTTCTGTTTACAGGTATATTGTATCAAATTAACATTTCAGTTGTTCTTTAATATCATTAAGTATTTTTCTATAGCACTATTTTGTGGCTGGAGAATAATATTTTCCTATTCTTAGGCATTTAGGAAATTTCCAGTTGTTGGTATGGACAACTTTGTTCATGTAGTTGGTTTTGTGTATTTTCCTAGTATATGTTCTCAGAAGTGGAATGATTGGGTCAGAGGGCTTAAACACTTTAAAGGTTTCTTTCATACATTTTACTCAATTAAGTTGCTTTCCATACAGATTTTAAATGGGGTGCATTTTGAGATTATTTTAGAAATTTTACTCCCCCCATCCCAAGGTGATACTACCAGACCTTGAATAGTAAATTCTGTTTTGATTAAATTCCAACTATCATATACACAGAGAGGAATGCATCTAATACACATTGCTGCATAATTCCCTAATATTTTGCATATCGTTGAGGGTAAATCCATTGGTTGTTGAATACAGTTAGCAAGCAAGACACAAAACGGAAATTTTGTCTTCTGTTTGGTTGGACGACTACTTTATACATTTCTACCCTTAAAGGAGAAAAGAAAAATAAGGTTAATTCTGCCTCCTGCCTGTGTTTTACCAGTGTACCCCAGCCTAGTACTCAAATATAGTAAATATAAATAACTCACTATGTGTTCTGAAAATTATTTTCCAAAGGTAAATTGAATTCTGTCATGTCTTCTTTCAGGATCCAGTGAAAGATGGTGAGGCAAAGATCAAGGCCGACTATGCACAACTTCTTGAGGATATGCAGAATGCATTCCGTAGCCTTGAAGATTAGAACTGTGATTTCTTTCCTCCTTTTCCTCAGCAAGCTCTCATATGTGTATATTTTCCTAAATTTCTCATCTCAAACCCTTTGCTTCTTTATCGTGCAGCTTTGAGACTAGTGCCTATGTGTGTTATCATTTGTTTCCCTGTTTATTTGGTAGGTCTTATATAAAACAAACATTCCTTTGTTCCAGTGTTTGAAGGGCCTCCCTGATCCTTTCTCCAAAGTGGTGAATGTAGTAAATAGGATATACAATGGCTACACTACTGTAAACGTGTATGTAGGGTGACGTCTCTCCTTGTCCTAGGTTTGCCCTTTCCTCATCGCCATTAAATTGTAAACAGGACTACCGCGTGTACTCTCTTTGCAATGGATCTGGAATGGAAGGCCAGACTTCTGCACATTTTGTCAGGTTCATTGTGAAATGGCTCAACATCTGTGTGGTAAAGTTGTTTGCAGCTTAGCATTTTGCTAAGTAACCTGCTTTGTAGGAAATAATTACTTTTTTAAAACGTGAATAATTAATGTTTCTATTATGTGTTGCTTCCCCCAGTATAAATCAAGAATATTTGTGGGAAACTGTTGAGAACTGTACTGTTTTTAAAGCAGGCATTTGTGGGACTCAGCACAATAGATGAATCAGTGCCCTCTAAAAAAGTGAAAAAGGAGCCAGGTGATCAAACTTAGATTAACATCATCTTGTTAAAGCCTATTTTACTTCACTAGGAAAAATTCGGTATCAAGGACTATTATACTACATTGCTAGCAAATTCTTTTTAAAATTACGTTTAAAACAATCACCGAGAACTTGATCCACATCACACCCTCTTTTTTTTCCTCAAACATCGTAGAACCCTAAGCTTCTAAGAATCATGTGGCAATGTGATAGGCAGTAAAATGCCACAGAGAAGATATTTAGTAGTGGTTAAAGGCTGTTTGCACCTTTAAGGACCAGCTGGGCTTTAGTGATTCTTGGGGCCAGAGTGGCACTATGTTTTTACAAGATAATGACATGTTTCACATGTTCGTTTGTTTGCTAATTGAATTTTTGAACAACCAGCTTCCTGATTGTAAAAAATATTATTCTTTCACATGGTTTTTGATTCACTGGCTCAAAAGATTTCTCAGAATACCTGTAGCTGTAGCAGCATAACAGTTTCCATTCTGTTTCATAGGGATGAAGTTAATTCTTATATCTGCTGATAACAGAATCTGGGTCATGTGAAAAAAAGATCATTTCTTCCTATCTTTTAAGTATATGTTTTAAAATAAAAGTTTCTGTGTTTGTATGATAAGGCACATTAGGTAATGTATTTCTTTTGGTCTGTTAAGGAAAGATGCAGTTAGAGAATTCAGCTATGTTTGTTTAAATCCTTGCAGATTACATGTTCTTACAGTGGCCTGCTGTTCAGAATAAGTATTCTGCCATGTATCTTTTTTTAACCTTTCAGAACATTGGAAGATAAAAATTGTGCAGTGATTTGTTGAGACGTGGATGTAATGGTGCTGCTGAATCAGTTTGCTTTCCAATGTGGCCTCCTACCCAGAGGCCCTAAGACCAGTGGAAATTAAAAGAATTTCAAAAACTTTCAATTCCTACCTTAAACCTACCAGCAAACTAGGATTGTGTTAGTAATGAATGATATGACGAAGAAAGTTTGACCAAGTTTCTCTTGTGTTTTTCTGAATTTGCAATGTACATTCTTACTCCTTTTTAAGAATGTTGATGTATGGGTGTGAACATGCTAGAGAAGCTTTGTTCAGAGCCTCACTGTAAGTGTCCCTTCACCCATATGTTGTAGCATTTCACATTGGTCACTGATCATGTTTCTTTAGTAAGAATGTGTTAAAGTTAACAACAGTCTTTTAAAAAGATGATGCAGTTCTATATTTATTGTGCTGTGCCTGATCCTGAGTGGAGCCAGTTAACAAGTTTCATATGTGTTTTTCCAGTGTTAAATCTCACACATTGTACCCTTTGGAAACTTCCTTCCATCCTGACGAACGAATAGAAGAGGTCGTATATATTGCCTCCTTATCCTTGAGGTTTCACTATCTTTATGTTAAAAGTTGTGTATAATTGTTAAAATCTATGAAAGAATAAAAAGTGGATTTAAATTAACATTTTTCCTTTTTTTTTTTTGTGGGTGTGGCAAGATCTGCTAAAAAAAGTGCCACCTTATTGTATTTCGGCTTGTTTTCAGTATGAACTTTAAAGTTTTTTATTTCCCTCTTTATAGATTGTTACTTAAGATCATGAAATTGAATTGGCGCCCTCACTATAGACTGCAAAAAGTCCTATAATCATGTACCACTGTGATTTGGAAATATAGTACATGGAATCCCATAGCATTCTGAATATTACTTTAAATTGAAACAATGAATGGTTTCTAAAAGTAGACTTACAAATGAAAGGAAATCAGTGTACTCATCTCTACTTTTGGCAAATGAACTAAAGCTTTGTAATTCGTAATTCTGCAAGCCAAATTATTTAAGATCCAATGTAGCAACATGGTTTTTATTTCCTTAAGTGTATTTTTAACAATTTCTAAAGGAGTAAGAAGCAGTGTGAAATGAAAAACTCTACCAACTTTATGTAGAGAAATACTTAAAAATTCATGAGAAAGCTTATTCATTATAGAATGGGTGATTTTTATTCTTTTTTGGTAATCCAGTATTTTCAGGTTATTAGTTTTAATGTATTGCCACAATGTAACAGTATGAAGAAGGGAACCAATTTTCCCAGGTGAGGTGTGATAAAATGCCTCTGAAGTTGTTCTAAGGGCTCCCTTTTAGTTCGAGTTCCCCCAGAAGTTGACACTGAGACATGTATTTGCGTGCAGACAGTTTATTTGGGATGAGATCCTAGGAAAGCACCAGTAGGGGAATAGAGAATTAAGACAGAATTGAAGGAAGCCAATACGTGTTCTTATCAAGCAAGTCAACATTTTGGAGCACCATCCTGCTGGGGAGTTGTGGGAACAACTGAAAAATATGCACCTCGTTATATTCCACCTGGGGTGCAAAGGAACTAGCGTCCTTTCAGCATCATTGATTGACAGCCACCTGCTGTCAGTCATCCACTGAAGGCGGTTCCCACAAAGACAGGGAGAGTCAGTGCCCAGCACATGAGTATAAGTAGATCGGGCTCTGGTGGCCACAGGAAACCCTCTGCCAAGAGATTTAGGTGCCGGCAGTTGGGAGGTCAGCTGGTGGGCACTGAAATGGTACTCATGGCTGAAGAGATTTGGATGGGGAACTCATAGCATCTGCTTCAGGCCTCTTAAGACACAGGAAAAAAGATTGTTCAATCAATAACTGAAAAGCCATTGTTCTGCAACATAAAGAAGCACCCTGTAAAAGGATCGGGACACTCCTTGAAAAGAGTTTTTAAAAGAGCATCTCTTCAAAGAGAAAAGATGTCTTTTAAAGAGCAGATAGTACACACACCAATTATGATTATAAATAGGCAGATGTGGGGTTTAATGCTCCTGAAAGTAAAGCAGTTTCTTGGATTAGTGGGGATTTTGATCATATATTCAACCCCCTCATAATACAGAAGAGAAGTGGAAGTTTAACTGATTTGCCAGTGTCACACAGCCACTTAATATCAGAATTCAGACCTCCTGATTTCTGGTGTCTCTTTGTACTCAATCATACTGTATATCTTTTCCTTATTACGTACTTTTCATTCAGAACCAAGAAGTTGGGTTTATAAATGTGAGACAGATAAAGTAATCAGAAGAAAAGTAGGGAGAAATGACTGGCTAGCCAAGGTGCTTGTGGACATTGTCATGACTCAAGTCATTTTTAGAAGGAAAACGTGTTTGAGAAGCTGTTGAGTTTGAGCCAGAGTTTAGGAAGGTGAGTCTAGAAATAGCCATTTTTACCAAAATTATATAACAGAAGTCTTTAAAGTGGGGAGGAGTAAAAACATAAACAATTATAAATACCTTATTGAGGATTTATATCCAGAATATATGAAGAACTCCAAGTCAAAAAAAAAAGATAAATGATGACATAAATGGATGAAAGACTTGAACAGGCACCTCACAAAATCGTTGAATAATGATGGTCAGCTTCTAGTCATCAGGGAAATGTGAATTAAAATTACCACGAGATACAATTTTATATACACTAGAATGACTAAAATGGAAAGGACAGAGAATACCAAGTGTTGATACAGATGTGGACCAACCAGAACTCATACATTTTTGGTGGGAGCATAAATTTCTACAGCCACTTTGGAGAACTACTTTGGGTGGTATCTACAAAGTTGAGTTAGTAATACCTAATACACAATAGAAATGCATACATACATGTTCACAACCAGAAGATATGACCCAAAACGTTTATAGCAGCACTATTGGTAATAGCCCCAAACTGGAAAGTACCTAAATGGTAGTATGGAAGAATGGATAAGTGGGTTGTGGTATATTCACACAATGAAATACTATATAGACGTGAGAGTTAATGCAACAACATGAATGAACCTCACTAATAACGTTTAAAGAAGCTAAACAAAAGAAAGTATACTGTATGATTCCATTTATATAGAATTCAAAAGCATAAAACTAATATATGGTGTTTGAAGTCAGGATAGCAGTTACACATGTGGGGAAGGGAGTGTCATCAAGAGGGTGGAATATGGGGGCCTTCTAGGGTGTTGGTAATGTTTTGATTCTTGTGGATCCTGCCATACATGTGTGTGTTCATTTTGTAAAAATTCACACACATGATTCAAGCACTTTCCTGTATGTATATCATACTTAAATAATGTTTACCAAAAACATTACACTTAAGGGATTTCTATTTAAAGTAGTTTCACACTAAGAGATGTATAGTGGTGGTTTTAAAGTGCTTTTGAATTTTACCTAGTAAAATGATCACATTTTTGTTTGTTTGATTTTTAAATGTGCTCTTTTCTAGCAGTGGTGATAGATTTGAATTTTTCAATCCAGGAGCTCTCAGTTCTGTTTGCAACAAGTAACTTACTTTGCCAGACAGCTGACCAGGATTTGGGGAAAGTACGTTCTTGGAACAGAATGAAGCTAACCAGACCACACAGTCATAGAATGCAGACACTGTTGGCTTGTTAACAGTGCTATAGCTGGTTGCATGCAAATACGTATTCAGGTGTCCCTGAATACACATCACAGCCCTTAAAGCAGCAGTGGATGACTGTTAAAACCAGCTTTGATGTTTTAAATATAGATGTCTTAATGAGCTGTTTCTCAAACTTGTCTGACTATAGGAAATATGGGACTGTGTTAATGATACAGATTCCTAGGCCCTGCACCAAGCCAACTGAATTGGAATCCATTCTAGGGAAAAGATATAGGAGTCAATTTAACAAATAACCCACATAATTCTTACTATGGGGCAAGTTTTAGGACATAAGTATCTTTATTCAACGCTTAGATATAAAAGGTAACACAGGGGACTTAAATAAGTATTCTCTGAATACTAACAGTTTTACCACAATCTATCTCAGTATTTTAAGATTTTGCTGAACCATTTATCCTTTAAGACATCCCCTGTTATTGGTCTTAAACAGTGCTCTACTGATTCATGTGTATTCTGACTAATTTAGATCCAGAATTGTCTGGCGGTAAGAATTTGAGCAATAGTAATTGTTATACCTATGGATTTCAAACAGGATTCTGTTACAGTGGTTTCAGGTATTTACTGAATGAACTAGCAATTTCTCTTCTGCTCATTTCTTTGTATGCAGGAGATTTCAGAAAGGAATCAAAATTCTGTGATATATTTGAATTTTTTCATACACAGGCTTAATTTGTAAATAAAATGATAGAAGAATATAATTTAGTCTCATTTTTAAACAGCATTTGTCCTGGGGTTTAAAATTCCTTGTTCTTTAATCCATTACAATAATTTTTTAGTTTGATTTTCAACCATCATCTGAACAGCTCTTATACTTTTATAACTTCCAAGTAGTATATCTAACATTTACTAGATGACTTAAAATTGCACTGAGTTTTAGACACCTTGTATAAAAGCCACGTTACTTTCAATCACATAAAATCATATTCATGGCCTTTATTTTTATTTATTTATTTATTTATATCTGAGTAGGGTCTTCGTTGCTATGCACGGGCTTTCTGTAGTTGAGGCGAGTGGGAGCTACTCTTTGTTGCAGCGCATGGGCTTCTCATTGCGGTGGCTTCTCTTGTTGTGGAGCATGGGCTCTAGGTGCACTGGGCTTCAGTAGCTGTGGCTTGCGGGCTCTAGAGTACAGGCTCAGTAGTTGTGGTGCACGGGCTTAGTTGCTCCAGCATGTGAGATCTTCCTGGACCAGGGCTCGAACCAGTGTCCCCTGCACTGGCAGGCGTATTCTTAACCACTGCGCCACCAGGGAAATCCATGGCCTTTATTTTTAAATTGCATGCTTTATTTCGAAGTATTTATAAAGACCTTTTGACACTTGTCCTAAAAATATGATTTAGGACAGTCTCAAGCATGGTATTGTAGGTTGGGTTCTTTGGAAACATGCTGAGATAGAGATGGAGGTACAAGTTGCTTATTTGGAATCAACACGAGAAAGGAAAGGGGTGAAGTGGGATTGGGCAGAGAGGAAATCAAAATACAAAGCAGGTTTGGCAAAGCCTTAGCCACTCCAGTGGGGAAGCTGTGGAGGAAATATTGCAGATCAGAGTTGACATGCATCAGACTCAGAGGGCCAGCACTTAGTACCCCAGTGCCTCTCTCTCTCTCACTCTCTCTCCCTCTCTCTCTCTCTCTCTCTCTCTCTGTCTCTCTCCCCCCAACCTCATGGAATCCCGGTTCAGGCTGCCCTGTGAGGATGTGACCTCAGGTGAGGTGGCATCTGCAGATCTAGCCTAGAAGGAGCTGACAGCTGGCAGCTGTCTGCTGACCACACTCCTGGCAGCTGACCAACAAGTCTTTCCTTGACGGGGGATTGCACAGCACAATTCTGTGTCCGTGAGGTAGTTTTGGGGTAGAGACAGATATATAGTGTACATTTTAATGTACAGAGGCAAAAATATACATTTTTGCCTCTGTACATTAAAATGTACTTCATGGGCTTCCCTGGTGGCACAGTGGTTGAGAGTCCGCCTGCCGATGCAGGGGACACGGGTTCATGCCCCGGTCCGGGAAGATCCCACATGCCGCGGAACGGCTAGGCCCGTGAGCCATGGCCGCTGAGCCTGCGCGTCTGGAGCCTGTGCTCCACAACCGGAGAGGCCACAACAGTGAGAGGCCCGCGTACTGCAAAAAAATAAAAATTAAAAAAATAAAATGTACTTCATATCCAAGGTTTCAAGGATTTGCTTAGGGAGGAGGCCAAACTAGTAAAAAAAAATTTTGAGCTATTTCTAAAGAAAAATATTAAGTACAGAAAAGTGCAGGCAATAAGAAGATATGGCCAGATCATGAAGGCAGTCTTCAAACCAGAAATTTTAACAACCCCTACAAGTGAAAAGCCGGACTCTTTTAGTGCTTGTTAAAATGTCAGTGCTTACTGAATACTTCTGAAAGGACCAGTGTTGGCCTGATTCCATACAGAAATTCATCATCAAATGTAAAACTCTTCAGGAATTGACTAATTCAAAAATAATAAAACATATTTCTTCACATTTGAATCATGTGACTTACCTAATCAAATAGTTAAACATTAAATAGAATGAACCGACAGGAACCATTTCAAATATATTTCTTTCTTGTAGCAGCACCTCTTGGTATTACTTAGATTAAACTACTGCCAGGTAAGCAGTAGTTCTGTGATAAACATAATTAAATAAATCTCTGGTATTTATAGATTTGCTCAAGTAAGAAATAACACAATGCACCTCTGCAGCTGCTTTGTGACTTTGAGGTGTCTTTTTGGGCTTCCCAAAGGGAATTTTGCATGTGCCACACTGCCTGTATTTTAACCCAAATTCAGTGACTAGCTTATTTGAACCCTCCATTAATTAGATTCTAACTTAGGTAACAATTCTTTGCCCATAAAGAAAGGGCCTATGTCATAGCAAGAGTCACCTATACGTTGTCCTCAAAATGTATGTTCATGAGAAAATTAAATTAATCCCTAGAAACTCTGTAAACAGAAACACAGGCTATTGAGTCTGTATATTGAGCAGAAGGGGAACCATGCACCTTGATTTTACGGCAAATTGTGTTGAAGTATAAGCAATATCCATTTAAATGTTATAAAGTGAAGATTTTAAAATTATACATCATTAAAATAACTTACTTCATAAACATAACAGAAGCCAAAAGGATAGACTTGCTCTTTTGGAAAAGAATTCCTGAAGTACAGCTACATAATATGTTAAACTAAATGTAAGTGTAATTTCTTTCTAAGCTTTGAAGCATAAGCAGTTCTCATTACTGTCCCCATCATCCCCTGAGAAATTTGTTCCAACAATTATCTCATACTTAAAATATCATCAGTTGGGACATCCCTGGTAGCACAGTGGTTAAGAATCCGCCTGCCAATGCAGGGGACATGGGTTCGAGCCCTGGTCTGGGAAGATCACACATGCCGCGGAGCAACTAAGCCTGCACGCCACAACTACTGAGCCTGTGTTCTAGAGTCAGCGAGCCGTAACTACTGAGCCCACGTGCCACAACTACTGAAGCACACACACCTAGAGCCTGTGCTCTGCAATAAGAGAAGCCACTGCAATGAGAATCCCGCACACCACAACGAAGAGTAGCCCCCGCCCACCGCAACTAGAGAAAGCCTGCGCACAGCAACAAAGACTCGATGCAGCCAAAAATAAATAAATAAAATGTAAAAATATATATATATCATCAGTTGCTCCTGTTCCAGTAGTCTGTTTCCCCTTTATCTAGTAGCAGGGATAAAATATCATGGTCAGTAAGAGCATAAGTTCTTAAATTAGACAGTCCAATTTCAAATCCCAATTCTGTTACTTACTAGCTGTATGACCTTGGGCAGTCAAGTTAGCCTCTGTTTTCCCATCTGTAAAATAGATATGATAAAAATATCTACCTGTTTTAGTTAGGGTTAGGTTCAGCTTGAGTGACAGAAATCCAAAACAAAGTGGGTAAAATAAGGTTAAAGTTTATTTCTTTCACGTAAGTGTAAGCATTCCAGTACTTTACTCAGTACTTCAGGTACTCAGATTTGTTCTTCATCCTCAATATATGTCTTTCATCCAACACAGCTCCAGCTCCTGCCATTTAGGCCTACATAACATATCCCAACCATCAGAAACAAGAAGAATATGTCCTTCCCTTTTTTTTTTTTTTTTTTTTGGCGGTATGCGGGCCTCTCACCGTTGTGGCCTCTCCCGTTGCGGAGCACAGGCTCCGGTCGCGCAGGCTCAGTGGCCATGGCTTACGGGCCCAGCCGCTCCGCGGCATGTGGGATCTTCCCGGACCGGGGCACGAACCCGTGTCCCCTGCATCGGCAGGCGGACTCTCAACCACTGCACCACCAGGGAAGCCCCTGTCCTTCCCTTTTAGAACATTTCTATTAACATAAAATTGGCCAGTTATTAGTTACAAGGCCACACCTATCTGCAAAGAAATTGGGAGATATATAGTCTTTATTCCACGTAGCCGTGAGCCAAGACAAAGATCAGGGTTTCTCAGTGACGGTAGCATCATCCTTAAGGGAGTTCCGGAAATTTGTGAAGGTCTTTAAAATTTGTCACAATGAATGTATGTGTTTGAGTGTGTGTGTGTGTGTTTGTGTGTGTGTGTGTTAAAACTGATGGTGGATTTAGATGTTGTCAGCCAATCCATCTACCTTAACATCCTCATATTTCACCCAGTGGTGAAATAGCAACCATTGATGATCATTGTCTTGATTAGGGCTGCCCAATAGAACTTTTAAGTTGATGGAAGTATTCTACATCTGTGCTGTTAATACGGTAGCCACTAGAGTCAATAGAGCACTTGAAGTGTGGTAGTGTGACTAGAACTGAATTTTAATTTTAATTGATTTAAATTTAGCAAATTGTGGGTATGCTTACTGTACTGGAGAGCACAAGTCTAGTTCCATTATTTCATACTTGTGATATCCAATTTCATCATTTCTTCTATATTTATTAGCTTGGAATTTTCTATATAAAAAGGACTTACAGGATGGTTTTAAACTAAATTCACATTGAAATTTATTTGGACCACCTAGGTACTGTGAATATGGTCTGCAAAGCAGCGTAATGGTTGGTCTATAATAACAAAATTTCAAGTATGCGTTCCCCAACTCACCTTCTAATCTCTTACTGGTGAGAACATGGGATGGGCTTTCTTCAAGTTCATGCCCAGCTTTATGAGAAGGTGGTTTCCCATTAGACTCTCCACATTGGGACTTTATCTCCTGTCATTCTCTTCACCAGGCCTTGTAAACTAAAACTTAGTGCTTGGCCAGATTCAAAGCAAAAGCGGCTTCATTACTTCACTCGTGTTTCTGGGTTCCTTAGATACTGGCCTGATAATTCTTACTATCTTGTCATCTCTCTGATAATTTACAGAAGGTTTTCAAAAAAATATTTTATAAAGCATTTGTAGTTACTCTTAGTGGGAAGGTTGGTCCAAGTAAGTGGCCCACCCTATTACCAGAACTACAATTAGAACTCTACCATGTGTTCTTTAAACCTGACAACAATTCTAAGAAGGGGTTACTATTCCTCTTTTTTCCAGATAAAGAAGCAGATGAGGCACATAGAAGGAACTTACACACGATCATACAGCTAGTGAATATTAGAGCCAGAATTTAAATTCACTTCTATTTTGGGAATTCCTTGGCTGTCCAGGGGTTAGGACTTGGTGCTCTCACTGCCAAAGGCCTAGGTTCAATACCTGGTCGGGGATCCCACAAGCTGCAAGGTGCAACAACAACAACAACAAAAAATCCACTTCTATTTTGCTCAAAGCTTTTTCCCTTATCGACCCAACAATATGCCTTACGCAGAGTGAAGACTTTTGGTAACTTTTCTGAAAAGTAATTTAACCTATTTATTTTGCCTTTTTAAAGTATTAGATAACAGTGGACCCAGATGCTGAATAAAAAGGTGTTTGAACACTAGAATCCTTATTTTTGTTTGTTTGTTTTTTTCTTTTTGGCGCTGGAACCCGGGATCAAATCCAGTTTTATTTTGAACAATTATATTAATGACAACTACCAAAAATGTTCTGGAGTTAGAATATGCAACTGAAGGAAATGGTGACAGCTTAGGAAAAAAGGGAAAAGAACACAAATAAAAATATTACCTGTAGTTGATCCCGTTGGTGAACTCCCAGAATCCATTTAGGCCAGTTCACTGCCTCCAACTGAGTGTTGACCGCTAAGATGCACAGAGCACACTTGTACTGAAACTTGCCCTCAACCAAAAGGAGCTGCCCCATGTGGCAATGCCTGGAAGGTTAAGCATTCTGTGCCTGTGCTCTCCCACCACCCCACGCCCGGTGGTCCCAAGCCAATACAAGGGTATCAGAGACCAATCCTCTTGCCTCAAGGTGAATGTCGTCATGTGTGCCTGTGACGACATTCATGCTCTCGAGCTCCCTGTGGGATCGGGATGAACTTCAGCTGCACCCACATGAGTGTCTACTTTGCCTCTCTTTTCCTGCTTCCCTTATAAGTTTCCCCTGAGCAGCACTCCCTCAGCAAGTCACTTGTACGGGAATCTCTTTCTCAGGTTCAATTTCTAGGGAATGGAACCAAACACATCACCTTCCATTTCCTCCCTTTGGACCATTTTCTCTTCCACAGAATTTCTCACTGAGTAGAAATAACTATCAGGATTTTTCCAGCCATGTTGAACACGGTCAGGCATCTTGTTCTGAGAAGTTTTCACCGAAAAAAGTCCTTCAAATTATAATCTTCATTTTGAAAGAATTGAGAATTCAAGTCCACATATTTTTCTTCTATGACCTTCTTCTTTTCTAGGATCTGAATCACATACAGATGCTGTTTCCCAGGGGCTGGACTTACTTTTAAATGTACCATTGTGTGGTCCAAGGCAAGATATTCACTGATATCAGTATTCTGTTCTCTGTCCCCAACAAACATAGCTACACAAAAAATACTACATATTTTACAGTTTGTATATATTTAACATTGAGTTCTAATTACCGTGAGCACAATTTGTATTCTTATCTTTTGTAGGCAGAATTAACACTTATCCATGAATTGTTATAATTGAATGTTAAACTGCTAATGGTCTTACTAGAGATTTAAAAAAATAATACTCCTGTGGCCTGTTAGATTCAATAAAATAGATAATATAGTTTCTAAATATGTCTGATTTCCAGGAAGAGTGTTATATAAGGGAAAACATTGTCTCAACATGTTTGATGATCTCTGAATTTAATTACACTATCAATAGTCTATTAGAAAACATTTACTTATATCTTTGTAAAAGCAAAGCATTTCTACTTAAAGTAGCAATGCTAAAATTGTGAGGTTAAGTGATATCATTAAAGCAAAGGAATAGGAAAGGGGTGTGAGATGGCAGGTCAAATTTAGGTATGTTTATTTATTTAACACCATAGGTTACAGTGCTACATTAGATAATATAAGGCATCCCATTTCAGAAATTGGCTCAAGGTGGATTTAAATAATTCACGGTTTAATGAAATGAAACCTAGAAACCCAATACCTTTAGCAAATGACGTAGGAGCTCTCTCAGCTTGCTCTTCTCTCTTTTTATCCCAACACTACCTTCTGCTTCACATGTACCCTTAGATTTTGCCAGTCTCTAAAGTTGTTCTGTCCAGTGGATCTTATGCTACTCTCCCAGATAACATTATTATCCCTTTCCCTTTCTCAATCCTCTTTTTCTCTTTTGGCTCTTTCCTACGAGGCTAAAAATACATTCAAGCCACTTGCATCTTACAAAAGTGATTCAAATCAAAACCAAAATCTTTCTGTCAAACCAACATTCAACAAGCAACATTTAAATAAAAAGGGAATTACTTTTGTTAGTTGTTTATTTTTTATTAACTTAAAAATACTATGAAATGTATCGTGCATACAGAAGAATATATAATATTTACATGGGCAATTTAAAGAATAGCATAAATATGTATGTACCCATTACTCAGATTAAGAAATAGAACATTAAAGGAATATAGAAACCCTGTGTTTCTCCTCAGTTGCATCTATCTTCCTCCCCCACAAAGATACACATCACTCTGAATTTTGTGTTAATCAGTCCCTTGTCTTATTTACAGATTTACCACTCACATATGTATTCCTTAGTTAGAAAAAAAAGAAAAAGAAGAAAAGCTGAGTAGCAAGCACCAAGCTTCCTGTGTAAAGGAAGGGTGACACTGCCAGTATCAGATAACAACTTCTAGGAGAAAATAAACCCAACAGAGTCATGGGTCATGATTTGGTCATGACACCAGTTGGGTTTCCTGAGCATTTATAAGAACCTCTTCTAGGAAGTCAGGGGGCAAGGGCTTTATGGAGCCCTGAGAGCATAGCGCTCATCATAGTTTAGGCCCCTGGACCAGATAACAGACATTTAGCAAAAATATGGTCAGAGAGAGTACACTGCTCTGTGTTTTGTTTTTTTTTTTTCTTTTTGCGGTACGCGGACCTCTCACTGTTGTGGCCTCTCCCATTGCGGAGCACAGGCTCTGGACGCGCAGGTTCAGCGGCCACGGCTCACGGGCCCAGCCGCTCTGCGGCACATGGGATCTTCCCGGACCGGGATACGAACCCATGTCCCCTGCATCGGCAGGCGGACTCTCAACCACTGCGCCACCAGGGAAGCCCTGCTCTGTGTTTTCTGCTTCTAAACCTCCTCTGGCTACTTCCAGCTCTCAGGAGGAAGTCAAAGCAGAAACTTGTGTAGTGAAGCAGTAGAGCACGGAGGGAGAATAGGAGCTTCACAAACTAAGTACGGAAAAGAATCTGAGCAAGACCCCTGGGGGGATTTTATCCTCAACTAAAAGAAGGTAAATGGCAACAGGGATCTTGGAAATCAGCACTCAATTGGTTTGTCTCGAGTTGCACTGCCCCTGTCTAAACAGTTGTCTTCTATATCTTGTCTCCAGCTGTCATTCTGGGATCTTCCTTCAGCATCTTCTTGGGGGTTCCCTTCATTTCTCTCCTGGTTCCATTCCCTGTTCTTTGTATCCCACTTTTTGTCTCTACTGGTCTCTCAGTGAGCAGTTTCTCCAGTAGCTTCTTTCTCAGATAGGGTGGTAAATTTTTTGAGACACTGTAGACCTTAAAAACATATAGTTGCCTAGTAACCTGGAGGTGGTGAGATGAGCTAGGGTATGTAACTGCTTCTCAAACAACTTTGACCTTGTTCTCCTTATTTTAGCTGCTATTCTACTTCCTCTTCCCTTTTTTTTTTTAAAAAACATCTTTATTAGGGTATAATTGCTTTACAATGGTGTGTTAGTTTCTGCTTTATAACAAAATGAATCAGCTATACCTATACATATGTTCCCATATGTCTTCCCTCTTGCGTCTCCCTCCCTCCCACTCTCCCCATCCCACCCCTCCAGGCTGTCACAAAGCACCGAGCTAATATCCCTGTGCCTTGCGGCTGCTTCCCCCTAGCTATCTACCTTACTACGTTTGTTAGTGTGTACATGTCCAAGACACTCTCTCGCCCTGTCAAAACTCACCCTTCCCCCTCCCCATATCCTCAAGTCCGTTCTCCAGTAGGTCTGCGTCTTTATTCCTGTCTTACCCCTAGGTTCTTCATGACATTTTTTTCCCTTAAATTCCATATATATGTGTTAGCATACGGTATTTGTCTTTTTCTTTCTGACTTACTTCACTCTGTATGACAGACTCTAGGTCTATCCATCTCATTACAAATAGCTCAATTTCATTTCTTTTTAAGGCTGAGTAATATTCCATTGTGTATATGTGCCACATCTTCTTTATCCATTTATCCGATGATGGGCGCTTAGGTTGCTTCCATGTCCTGGCTATTGTAAATAGAGCTGCAATGAACATTTTGGTACATGACTCTTTCCTCTTCCCTTTTTATTTATCACCAGTTCCACACATATTTTGGTGTTGCCAATTCCTATGCTTTTGCGGGATTCTGTGGTATAAATTGGGTTGGTCTCAGTTTTCCCCACTACCAGTTTAGGAGTTGGCTTTCTCAGTTTTATAAGTCAGTTACCACTTGTTCCCCTCTTTCTAGTGTGAATCACAGCTGACTCCAATAGAATGTGGTATAGGCGACACTGTATAACTTCCAAGGCTAGGTCATAAAAAGCATTGTGGCTTTCACCTTGTTCTCCTGGATCAACAGGCTCTGAGGAAGGCCCCGCCAGGTAGCATCTTAGAAAGGCCCATGTGGAGAGAAACTAAGGCCCCAAACCAACAGCCTGCACCAAGTTGCCAGCCACTATGTGAGACACCTTGAAAGTGCTTCCTCTAGCCTTAGTCAGGCCTTTTGATGACTGGAGCCCCACAGAATTACTGAGGGCAACCTCATGAGAGACAGTGAGCTAGAACTTCCAGGCCAAGCTGCTCCCAAATTCCTGATCCACAGAAATCATGAGAGATAATGATTATTGTTATTTTCAAGCCACTAAGGTTTTGGGCGATTTGTCATGCAGCTATACTAAACGGAACACCACTGGGCCCAGAGAAAAAGTGATTGCCTTTCCTTCTGCTGACTAGTACTTCCAGACTCTTCTCCTTCCCTCTTCCCTAAAACCCTAGCTCTCACTTTTGTGCCAGAAAAGTATGCCACGGACTACTTCTCTTCATTGCAGTCATCTACGAAGTCACAGTCCACATACTCTTTTTTTTTTTTCTTTTTGCGGTACGCGGGCCTCTCACCGTTGTGGCCTCTCCCGTTGCGGAGCACAGGCTCCGGACGCACAGGCTCAGCGGCCGTGGCTCACGGGCCCAGCAGCTCTGTGACATGTGGGATCTTCCCAGACCGGGGCACGAACCCGTGTCCCCTGCATCGGCAGGTGGACTCCCAACCACTGTGCCACCAGGGAAGCCCCACATACTCTTTTTCACTGAAGATTTATTTCCTTGTTCATGGTCACTTTCCTCTGTGCTACTCTTTTTATACTTGGCGTCTTGGTTTGTTCAGGCTGCTATAACAAAATACCACAGACTGGGTAGCTTATAAACAACAGAAATTTACTTCTTCCAGTTCTGGAGGCTGGAAATCCAGGATCAAGGTGCCAGTACAGTTGCATTTTGGTGAGTGCCCTCTTCTTGATTTATGGCCGGCGCCTACTCTCTGTGTTCTTACTTAGTGGAAGGGCAAGGAATCTCCGTGGGGTCTCTTTTATAAGAACACTAACTCCAGTTACCTCACACCTGCCAGAATGGCTATCATCAAAAAGAACACAAATAACAATTGTTGGCGAGGATGTGGAGAAAAGGGAACCCTCCTACACTGTTGGTGGGGGTATAAATTGATGCAGCCACTGTGGAAAACAGTATGGAGGTTTATAAAAAACTAAAAATAGAACTACCATATAACCCAGCAATTCCACTCCTGGGTATATATCTGGAAAAAAACCAAAAACAGTAATTCGAAAAGTTACCTGCACCCCAGTGTTCCTAGCAACATTATTTACAATAGCCAAGATATGTAAGCAATCTAAGTGTCTATCAACAGATGAATGGATAAAGAAGATGTGGTGTATATATACAGTGGAATACTACTCAGCCATAAAAAAGAATGAAATTTTGCCATTTGCAGCAACATGGATGGACTTTTTCATCTTCCCAAACTGAAATTCTGTGCCTATTAAACAATAGGGGATCCATTCTGCCCTGTCCCCAGCCCCTGGAAACCACTGTTCTACTTTCTGTCTCTGAATCCGACTACTCTAAGTACCTCGTAAGTTGAACTAATTTTCTACTGTTTATCATGTGTGGCCATGGAAATCTCTGTTAGTTTAGTGGTCAGCTAGAGATTTGACAGAGATTTCCTTAAACTCCAGGAACAGAAAGAAAGAAAGAGAGAGAGAGAGACTGGGGCTGAGCGTCTGGACCCTGTGCTCTGCAGCGGGAGAGGCCACAGCGGTGAGAAGCCCGTGAACTGCAAAAAAAAAAAACTCAGCTAGGCAATTTACAACTCTGCCCTAGCTTTCCTTTTCTGAAGAGGGTGAAAGTCAGCCAGAGGTGAGAGCTTAGGGCCTTAGGTCTTCATGATCCAAGCTCTGGACATGTGTGTGACTTTCTGGATTCCCTGGAATTTGTGGGAGCTTTTCAAAGCCCTTATTCCCTAGCCTTTCCTCTCAAACTTCTCAGATTGTCTATTGTTTGCCTCAACTGTTTTCCCTTGTCCCAAATGGCAGGCAATGGCTATTACAGTGTTTACCTTCAAATGTTTTCCGTAAATCCCACCCTGTTCCCCTCCTTTAGGTAGAGAATTCTGAGTTAGGTGAAATAAGGCAAATCCTTTAGCTGGTCCTTCCGGGAGCCACCAAGACAGGTCAAAGCAAACAACCACAATTCTTTAATAAGTTCTGTGCTACTCCTCTAATAGTGGGAACCAGTCCTAGAAATGTGGGCTATTGTGAAGCAGGGGGTGGTAGCAGAGTAAATTAAAATGTCACAAAGCTCCCTTACTGAGACTCAGCTCTTTTTTCTTAGTTAAGCATTCCCCTGATTATTGCAAGCCTTTTTGTTGGATTCCTGAGTTCCGAATAGGTAGGTCCTGACAGTTTTTGCCAGCTTAATTGTTGCTTTTGTGAAGGTACAGACTTTCAGAATTCCCTACTCTGCCATTTTTGTTGATATTACTCCCTCTCACTTTTTTTTTTAAATTGAAGTATAGTTGATTTACCATATTATATTAGTTTCAGGTGTATGACATAGAGATCGTCCTCTCATTCTTAAAAAAAAAATCAGCATAGAATTCCAATGGGTGGATGTACATAGTTTATTTAGCCAGGCCTTCATTGATGAACAATTTATTTTCAATTTTTGCTAATGCAAACAATTCTCCAGTGAGTAACTTTACGCATTATTTTGCATGTATGCAATTAAATCTATAGGAAAAAGCCCAGAAGTGGAATTGCTGCAAGAGTAGCTGCATTTTGTGATTTTTATTTTTTGTTAAATTAAAAAAAAAATTTTTAGGCCATGCCAGGCGACATGCAGGTCTTAATTCCCCGACTAAAAATCCCCTGTGATTTTTATAGCTATTGCTAAAGTGCTATATTGCTTTACACTCCCACTATGAGAGTTCCTATATCTCTGACAGTCTTGTCAATAGAATGTGTTATCAAATTTCTGTACCTTTGTCAATCTAACAGGTGAAAATGATATTTCACGGTGGTTTTAATTTCTTTTATTCTGAGTGAAATTGAGCACCTTTTAATATTTTTTAAAGAGGCACTTGTATTTCATCTCTGTGAACTTTCTGACATATACTTTATCAATTTCTCACCTGATTGTGGTTTTTCCATTTCAGTTTCTAGGAGTTCTTTATTTACTAGTGTGACCTCTCTTTAAATACATGACAATGAATCTCATTTAAGCATTGGTGTTGCCCAGCAATCCTGTTTCCCTCATACGTCAGTCCATTTGTTTTCTTATGGTCCCAAGTAAGTATTTCATAATTTCTCCTTTCTCCTCAAACTTCCAACAACTTGTCCTCCATATTCACTTTCAGGCTTGGGTGTTATTTCACTGAGAAATATCAATGCCCTTCAGCCAAAGGCCACCAGGAGCACACCTGTAGTGGAACAACACTCATTGCCATGAGGTTTAAAGCACATCACGGAGAACCTTGAGGATGTCTCAGTAAAAGTGTGTTGGAAAGGATTTACTATGGGATTTGGGTTTGTGTTGGGGGATTTTGTAGGGAGGATTCAAGAGGTGGGGATTTTCCCTGGATTATATGTTGTCAGAAAGCTGCAGCAATTCTATGATTGGGTATCTCCATACAGCTTACCTAGAAGATGGGAGGAACAAAGTGAAGCTAAAGCTGCCTGGGAAGGAAGCAGGTGTCACTCATATCAGCCAGCTTAGGGGGGTATTTGCTCATTTTGGTGGTTTGAACCATGTCCATATTTTTGTGTCTGTTTAGACATGACTATGACCCTGTTTTTGTCTTGTTCTACCGCAGTCACAGAGTGGCTTTGTTTGACATTAGTGTGGTGTGAAATTTATGTGTTCACAGAACACCGTGGCCTGGCTGTGGGTGCCAGGCCGTCTCCTGGCTGTCAGGGCTGCCTTGACGCAGTCAAAAGAGAACTTCCACAAACTCACCTCAGCACGTCTGTTCACTTACCTGTACTTGTGCGCATTTATTCTTCCTTGATACTAAGGAAGAACAGCCCAGGTTCCTATCCGGGGCCAGCCCATCCACTGGCATACTGAATCCTACCCCCTTACCTACGCAAGGTCTTCACTCCAGCAGCTCTCCCTACCCTATCTCTCCTGCATTAGTGACTTTCCCTCTCTGTTGGGTCATGCCCATGAATGTTCAGACATGTTATCATTCCCATCTTAAAAAACAAAAAATATTTAAAAACAAAGCTAAACAACAAGCCCCCTTTTGACTCTAAATGCCCCCTCTAATTACTGCCTTATTTCACTGTCTCATTTAGAGCAAAACTCTTCCAACTAGTTGTTTATACACACTTCCTTCTACTCTTTTCCCTTTCCTCCTGAATCAGCTCTCCACTGAAATTGTTCTTGTCAAGGTCACCAATGACCTCCAGATTGATAAATACAGAGCAATCTAGAACTATCCTTAGTTCTCATCTTATCTGATCTATTAGCAATATTTGTCATCTTTGATTTTTCCATCCTCCTTGAAATACTTTATTTGGCTTCAGGTTGAAGTCCTCTACCTCATGGACCATTCCTTCCCAGAGTTTTTGCTGTTTCCTCTTCATCTCCTCAACTTCTACATCTTGGGTTGTTCCAGGAAGACGTCAGCAGATGTTTTCACTATCTACATACACTCACTTGGTGATCTCATCCACTTTCATAGCTTTAAAAACCATTGATATTCTGATAATTCCCAAATCTCTATCCCCAGAACTTCGGGATTATGCATACAACTTCCTATTTCACATATCCATTAGGATGTCTAATTGGCATCTCAAACTTAACACGTTTAAAACCAAACTCATAGCTCTCCCCAGATTGTTCTTCTCTTAGGCTTTCTTATCTCAGTTAATAGTTGTTCCATCCTTTCAAGTGTTCAGGCTAGTAGTTTTAGAGTGATCCTGACTTCTTTCTCTCATACTATACAACCAATCCACCAGAAAATCATTTTAATTCTTCCTTCAAAATACTGTCTATGCAGAATCTCACCACTACCACCACTGCCACTCTGGTCCAAGTCATCATCTCTAATCTGAGTTATTGCAGTAGCCTTCTAATTGGTCTCTTTGATTCTGTCATTGTCCCTTTATCATCTCTTCCTAACATTTGTGGAGTTTGGGACAAGAATATAAACGGTTGTGCGTATTTGCCTAAATATGTAAAAATTATAAATCAATAACTTAAATATATTCTACTTTCCTATCTTTGCAAATATATCGCTCCAAAGACCTAAAACACCAGTTAGAATTTAGAGTTCTTGGGCTACCCAGAATTCTATGCCAGGTAGTAAGTGATGTGGAGATAACTATTTCCTGGCCACTAGCCTGCAACCTGCCCTTCTTTTATTCCAGCTCTGGCTCCATTCCCCATTGCAAGGACCCTTGTGTCCATGCATATGGACACTTAGTCTACAAATCCAAGCTCCATTTACACCCATTACAAACAGCCACCCCTTGGTAACTCCACAGGCTTTGGGTGTGCACACCAGTGATGTCATTTATTCTTGGAAGAACAGATTCACAGAAGAGGTCTTTGTGGTTCCTGGAAGTGGACTTGGGGCAGTTTGGGCAAGGAATTCAGAGTTCTGGCTCTTTGGAGTGTGGTCTCTAAATGGAGGAATGTGGCCAGAGGAGGCCTAGAGTAGAGCCTCTAAAGTAAGGCTCAAGGCAGGGACTCTTCTTATCTGGATGTCCGCTCAGGCTCCCCTTTACAGTCTGTAAGGGGAGAGGACAGGAGCACGGAGACCAATCAGGAGACTACAGTAGACAGAGTGGTCCTTTTACAGAGCAAGTCAGATGGCACCAGTCTTATTCTCACAGCTCTCCACTGGCTTCCATCTCATGCAAAGGAAAAACCAAAGTCTTTACGATACTTAAAAGCTTCTGCGAGATCTGACTTGTCCTCATCCACCTTGCCTGATTGGTCTCATTTACTTTACTCTCCCCCTTGCTTACTTGCTTCTGTCCACACTGGTCTCCCTTGTTGCTCCTCAAACAGGCCAGGCACCCTTCCACCCCAGAGATGTTTGAGCTCACTCATCCCTCTGTCTAAAGCCCCCTTATCCAAGATATCCCTGTGGCATATTCCCTTCTTCCCTCGTGCCTTTATTCAAATATTACCTTCTCAGTGAAACTATGACCTGTTTATTCAAAATCTTTCTGTTTCTTCCCTGGTTTGTGGTCTCCAAGGCCATTATCACCGTCTGGCATAGGTGTAATTTTACCTATGATCTATCTCCCAACTTTAGAATATAAGCTCCATGAAGACTGTGATTTTTATCTATTTTATTTATGAGCTCCCAGCTCTAGGAACAGTGCCTGGTCCATACTAGGGGCTCAGTGTATATCCATTGAATTAATGATTGCAAACCATTTTAAATCTTTTTTATTTCAACATAGGCTGCTTAGAGACCAAAATAAAATGTGTTACAATTTATTAATATAATACCAATTTTGTGTCTGATTAAAGAGAAATAAATTAGCCCTATAATAATCTCAGTCTCACATTTATATGAATTTTATATGATTGTCTATCTCCATTTCTATATTTTAAATTTAGGAAATTTAAGTTATTATTTCTGCCAAAACCAAAACATAGTGCCTTCCAGATAGTAGGCTCTTCAGAAATCTGTCTAAAACATATAATGCCTTCATAAGTTTCCACTGAGTAAATATACTGTAATTTAGTTACTATCATTCCCATTTTTTGGATGTTTACTTTTCTAATATTTCACAAGTATAAGAAATCCTGCAGAAAACATCTTGATGAATAAAGGATTATTTCTTTAGTGTAGATTCCCAGAAAAGGACTTATAAAGTACCAATTTATACTATCACACAATTGAATTATAAAAATGGTTTGTCATTTTAAATATGCATTTCTTTGATTACTATATACTAAAAAGAGCAAACCTTAATTGAAAATTTGCTCTGTGCTAGAGGCTGTGCTATTTTATATAGATTATCAAATTCGAGTCCATTATTACTTCATGCTTATTAGGGACTAAATATTTGTATCCCCTCTAAATTAATACGTTGAACCCTAGCCTGTCAGTTTGGTTGTATTTGGAGTCAGGAAGTATTGTAATTAAGGTTAAATGAGGTCATAAGGTTGGGGTCTTGATCCAACAGGATTAGTGCCCTATTAAGAAGAGACACCAGAGAGCACACCATGTGAGGACATGGCAAGAAGCTGGCATTTGCAAGCCAGGAAGAGAGTCCTTAGTAGAAACCAAACTAGGTGGAACCTTGGTCTTGGACTTCTAGCCTCCAGAACTGTGAAAAAATACATTTCTGTTGTTTAAAGACACCCAGTCTGAGGTATTTTGTTATGGTAGCTGACTAATACCATACTGTTGCTATCTCTACGTATCAAATGAGGACACAGGTAACGAGATTAGATGAGCTGCCAATATATGGTGGAGCCAAAATTTGAACCCAGACAATTTTTACTGCACGGCCAGCCATTTGTTCTGCCTAGCCAATGGGATTGTCTAATCATATCTTTTTTTCATTTTATCTATGAAAGGTCTTTTTTTTAAAATTACTTTTATTGAATATTGAGTAGATAGAATAATTATATGATAAGAATATATATATTATATATCTATATATGTAAGGTATCCAGAATGACTATACAACAACTTTATACCCCTGTCCAGTTTGAAGTTCCCTATGCACCTCCCTGAATCTAACACCTTTCTTTCCCTCTCAAAGGGAAATTGTGCTTATTGGGTTTTTTTCTTCTCTAGAGTTTTATTATATTTGTGTCCTTTAACTGTATTCGGAGTGTACTGTTTGGTTTTACATGTTTTGAAATGTTATAAACTGAATCTTACTGTATTTTTCTGACTCACCTCTTTAACTCAACATTATGTTCTTGAGATTCATCCATGTTATTGTGTCTTAATGTTTAATAAATTCTCTATGCATTTAAAGATACCAAGTCTTTGTCTTTTAAAAATGTGTTTTTTTTTAACTTTGGAATTTTATATTTTAATGGACATTATTAATTTTTCTCTTATGATATATTCTATTGTTTACAACATAATTTTTACCCTTGCAGAAATTTGATATTCACTGCTATTCTCCTCTTCTTTTTCTTAAAAATTAGATTTTTAAAACCAATGCCATTCACTTTAAATTGGGTCTAAAACCTGAATAGTGATTCGCTCAGCCCAACCACAGGATCTTCCTTTATCAGATGATTTTCATTTTTTCAGCCTTTACAAATAGTTTAAACTGGGCTTCCCTGGTGGCGCAGTGGTTGAGAGTCTGCCTGCCGATGCAGGGGACACGGGTTTGTGCCCCGGTCCTGGAAGATCCCACATGCCGCGGAGTGGCTGGGCCCATGAGCCATGGCCACTGAGCCTGCGCGTCCGAAGCCTGTGCTCCGCAACGGGAGGGGCCACAGCAGTGAGAGGCCCGCGTTCCGCAAAAAAAAAAAAAAAAAAATACTGGCATTATTAACCTCTTACAATCCAAAGAAGTGTGTGGCTTCTGGTTCAAAGAATAGACAGTCATTTTTTCTTCAGCCTATTCTTGTACACAACATTGAAGGAAAACACAGCTTATGCAAAGTTTTGCAGGACTAGGACAAGAACCTATCCTTTCTTGATTATCTTATTAGGTAATTTGTCCTTTAGCATGTATTATATATTTTAAAAATACACTCAATATCTGACTTTCTGTGGAACTGGATTTGACTCTTTCCTCCTCCTCAACTTTACATGATTATTTTCAAACATACAGAAATAGAAAGAATCACTGAACACTGGTATACCTGCCACAAAGATGCAATAATTGTTAACATTTTGCTATTTTGCTCTCTATGTATTCTCTTAGTCCACTCAGACTGCCAAAACAAAAACACCACAGACTGTGTGGCTTAAACAACAAACACTTATTTCTCAGGGTTGTGGAGTCTGGGGAGCCCAAGCTCAAGACAACAGCAGATTTGGTGTCTGGTGGGAGCCGGCATCCTGTTCACAGACGGCAGTCTTCTTCACTGCGTCCTCACACGGTGGAAGCAGACTATGCGTCAATGTATGAATTTGGGGGGACACATCCATTCTCTGGCATCTATCTTTGTTGAAGCATTTGAAATCAAGTTGCAGACATCATGACACTTCACTCCTAAATACTCGAGCACAAATTTTCTAATAATAAAGACATTCTCCAACATAACCAAAAGTATTAATTATCCATAAACGAATATCAATAAATTTATCTATGTCATTCATTATTTTGTAACACCAGCTCTAATAAACGTTTCGTATTCAATATTCCTCAATTGTTCTAGAAATGTCTTTTATAGCTTTTTTGGAACTAGCATCTGCAACAACATTCAATAGCTTTTTATCAATAACTTCAATTGCTTATTTCTTTTAATTAAAAAAATTTTTTTACATCTTTATTGGAGTATAATTGCTTTACAATGGTGTGTTAGTTTCTGCTTTATAACAAAGTGAACCAGTTATACATATACATATGTTTCCATATCTCTTCCCTCTTGCATCTCCCTCCCTCCCACCCTCCCTATCCCACCCCTCCAGGCGGTCACAAAGCACCGAGCTGATCTCCCTGTGCTATGTGGCTGCTTCCCACTAGCTATCTGCCTTACGTTTGGTAGTGTATATATGTCCATGCCTCTCTCTCTGTCACAGCTTACCCTTCCCCCTCCCCATATCCTCAAGTCCATTGCTTATTTGAAGGAACAGCCCTTGCCATGCAATTCACTTTTTCTGCACGTTGGAGCAGGGTACGTATAAATGAGAAGCAGAGTGGAGGCTTTTTGAGGAGTGACTTGTGCCTAGAAGCCACTTCACGGTAGGCACATGAGTTTGAGGTTGGGAAGTAGGTAAGGACAGGGACTCATCCTGATTCCTAGCAAAGATAGGCCTGCCGGCTAACAAATTAACATTACATACTGGGGTGGGGGTGTGTGTGGAGGGGGCGAGTCGTGAATGGCCGCCAGAGGGCGCAAGACGCGCCGACGGGACCCAAGGTGGCCCTCGGAGGGCGGGTGGGAGGGACGCGCCGGGCCGGGAGCCCGGAGCGCGCGCCGGGGGGCCGCGGGGAGCGCGCCTGCAGCCCCCTCCCCGCGGTGGGGCGCGCGTGCGCGGTACCTCGGCGGCGGAGGGATCCGCGATGGAAGGCGCTCTGATGGTCCGCCAGGTAAGCGGCCGCGCGCTGGGATGAGTTCCTAAGCGGCGGATGTACCCTGCAGTTTTCTTCACGAAGGTAGTTTGAACCCTCTCAGATTATGAAAATTTTTCGTCTTTTTCCTTTTCTTGGTGCTCTTTAGAGTAATTTGGCAAGTTGTTACCGAGGAAACGGTGTCCTGTGCTTCCTGGGAGCCTTTCCGTCTTCGCGGTGGTGGGAAGATCTGCTTGTTTGTGGGCGTGGAACGCTGGCATTTGGTCCCGAGATGTCCTAGTCCGGACGCCCCAGCCTAAGGCCCCACTGTCATGATTCCGACCTGGGATCACGTCGATCCAGTCTCACGCCGTTCCCTTAACTTTCAGCTCTTGATAAAAGGACTGAGAACTATAGATAGTTTAAATCACTGTGCAGTCAACTACGTTTTTGGTTTCAGCTAGTTTTATTTGTTTACTACCTTATTTGATTAATGGAAGAACTTGCTGATTAATCTCTAGGGTGAAAGCCCACTTTTGTTGCAGGAGAACCTGCATTTCTGAACACTATCCTCATTGCTTTTACCTTGGTTGTGTGTGTGTATTTTACTTTTAGAGAGTTGCAGTCAGTGCAGTCCCTTTTAATCGAGAGCATTTTATAGTTTATAAAACGGCAGAGGCACTCAAATAATTGTTGCACGAACAAATAAATGAATGTGCTACGTCAGTTGATTCTCAAAACATTACTACGAAATAGGCCAGGTAGATATTTATGGACCGAAGCAGTCACTCATTCAGCTATGTCCCTGGCACTGCGTGTTTGGGGTAAATGGGGAGCAACACAGACGTGATCCCTGCTGTCAATGAGTTTATTGTCTAGAGTAGAGAGCACTGTTACCCAGACTGTGGAGTGGAGAAAACAGATTTAGAGAGGTTGAGTGACTGCAAGTGACCGCGTAGCTAATACCTTAGAGAGCTAGGATTGTGCTGTGGCCACTCTGTAAAGCCAGAATGGACTCCTACCCAACATTTGATTTGGAGAGAGAAACAGACGATGCCACACACACACCCTGAAGAGGTTTATTACTTTTATTTAAAGGCTTATTACTTATATATGTACATAGTGAAGAGGGAAGAGCAGGGCAGTCTCTTCAAGAAGATCCAAAATGATTTGAAAGGGCAAGGGAAGGAGACTGGCTCTGGGCTTTTCTTGTGGTTAGGGGGTGGGGTCAGGGGTTCCTGTGTGCCTACAGGGTCTTGCTTGGTTTGACTCTTCCACCCACACCAAAGGAAAGAGCACCCAGGCTTTTTTTTTTTTTTTTTTACCAACTTGCCCATTTGAGGGACAGAGAGGAAGAAGGAGGGGGGTGAGGCCTAAAAGCTGTCAGCAGGCAAACTTAAAAAAATTGAATGAGACTGACTACAATTCACCGTTGGTGTCTGATGACTGAAATGTACCATTTTTCATTGAGTTTAATTTTGAACTTGTTTAAGCCATCATGGCTGTGGTATGAGGGCTGCAACCTGAAGTCAGTAAGGAAAACGTAAGTTCCATGGAATGCCTTGTTCAAGAGCCCAATGATGTGTATTTTGAGAAATAAAATGAGTACCTTGGTCACTATTAGTAATGTCTGGAACTCTTAATGGGGATAAGGAGTGTCTTGGTGAGGCCTTTTATTGTGGCTTTAGTATATGTATAGACACGTGGACCATGATTTATATTTTGAGTATCTGAAAGCAAGAGAGTTCCAGAGTTCTTTACTCCAAATGGTACAACTCCTAGGCAATGGCCCAAGAGTCTGTGAAAATGTGCAGATGGAGCCGATTGCTGGCCAGAGCATTCAGTGTTAAGAAAACTGTGGGAAGTTCAGCCAGTTGTGCTGACCTCTGGGTCCTTCCCTTCATCAGGGACATCCTGGTTAAGGGATGAAAAGCAGTAGGTCTCCAGTGAGCATGTGTAGGTGTCGTGATGCTGTCCACTGAACAGCAAGTTTGTCCATCAGACTTAAGATGGGAGTTAGAAGTGTTGAACTCCTATTGCTTTCACTCAGTTGAATCCAAACTGGTCTCCAGGTATTCAAGGGGTTCGGGAGAGGGGTGACCTCTTCTAGCACCATGACATCTGAATGAGAACAGGGGAGGGCCATGCCTGCCTGTAGGTGGGATATGCCAGAGGGCCCAGATTTGTTTCTGTCCTGTAGCAAGGAGACCTTGGTGGCTATGCTGAGCTTGCAAGGTGTTGCTTCCAGGACCCAAGGCATAATGGGCAACTGGGTATGGAGGGTCATAGGCTCAGGGCTTGTGAGAGCCTCTACTTCTAGGAGGGTCCAGTGTGCTGTCAGTCATTGCTGTTTAAATGGCATATTGTGTGGAGGAGAGGAGAGAGTTTCTTGCATCAGAAGCCAGTGGACAACTTATGGACACTGTGGGTGGTCCAGAGACTCCAGGAGTCATGAAAAGAGGCTGCTAAAGTCTCTACAGTGAAGGATTCTTTGTGTGTTTATATGTGTGTTTGTGTGTGGGGTTTTTTGTGTGTGGGGGGATGGGGGAGGAAGCACCACTGTTGGGAGTGTCTGTTATATTATAATTTTGACAAATTTTAGAATCTTTTTTGGGAATCCACCTATTAAGGGTGGATTGACCTACAAGTAACAGCATAAACAGGCTTAAGTAAAATTTGTAAATGAGTAATATATAACCTCCAGTATCCAAAAGGACCTAAAAGATGTTGGACTTTTGTTTTTTCTAATTTATTTTATTCAAGTGTAGCTGAGTTAAAAAGTTGTGTTAATTTCTGCTGTACAGCAAAGTGATATATACATTCTTTTTCATAGTCTTTTCCATTATGGTTTATCACAGGATATTGACTATATATTGTTCCTTGTTGGACTTGTTTCAATGTTGCCCCTTGACACTGTAAGGAGTGGAGTGGCCCTTGGTTTACCAAATAGTTTTCACGAATGTAAACAAGGTAGCAGGCCTTACACTATGTGTGGGGCAGTGACCCATCCTCTTTTCATGAGTATTTGTAGGTCCTGAATGGGTGTGTCAAAAGAATGTCCTCAGAGGAGGATGTAATCAATGTAACATCATACCTGTGCTCCTGGAGAGAATTGGATACAGTTACCTACAAAGGTTGTATGTGGTGGCAAGGCTTTTGAGATGCCATATGGGTAGCCAGGGAAAGGTATATCATGTCCCTCTGGAGGGGAAGGCAAACTGTGACTGAGAGGTCACTGAACAGAACATATTTGTCAAAATTATCCAGATATTTACCAGTTTCTGATTGGATGGTGTCAGTAATTTTAGTAGTATTGGGTAGAGGGGCCTTCATGGGTAGGACCATAGCATCAGGGATACAGTAATCAACTGTGAGGCACTATGCATTTTTCCATCTTTACCAGGCCACATTGGGCTGTTAAATGGAGAAGCAATAGGGATAATCACTCTTTCACTAATTAGCTCTTATATAATAAATCTCAATCTTTGAAGGCCCTGTTTTATTTTACATTGAGCTATGTTAGCTATTTTAACTAGGGGTTGAGGGGTGGTCCATAGGGTCCGACTTTTATAAAAGCGTTTTGTAAGCCCCAAAGACTTGATATAAATTTATTACTCATTGGATCAGAGCATCCTTTGCCACTACAGGATATTTTAGGTCAATGTGTTCTATGACCAGGGAGAAGTTAGGCAAGATAGTAGTTCTGGTAGTTAAGGTGAGACATACCTATTTGTTGTCTATTTTATGTTGAGTAATTCCTCTAAGATTATAGAGGGTAACTTGTTTAAATTTAGTTCTTTAGTTCTTCAGGTATAACTGCAGTTTGAGCCCAATATTGATTAGAGCCATGAAGATTTGCCATTCAATGCATTTCAGCAAATGTTAAAGTTCATTCAAAACCTATGCTATAAATCCCACCCCTGTGCATATATCTAGAGAAAAGATACATGCACCCCAATGTTCATAGCAGCACTATTTACAATAGCCAAGACATGGAAGCAATCTAAGTGTCCATCGACAGATGAATGGGTAAAGGAGATGTGGTATATATATATATATATATATATATATATATACACACACAATGGACTATTACTCAGCCATAAAAAAGAATGAAATAATGCCATTTGCAGTAACATGGGTGGATCTAGAAATTATCATATTAAGTGAAGTACGTCAAGGACAAAAATCATACGATGTCACTTATATGTAGAATCTTAAAAAAGTGATATAAATGAACTTATTTACAAAACAGTAAGAGACTCACAGACATAGAAAACAACCTTATGGTTACCAGAGGGGATGGTGTGGGGGGAGAGGTAAATTAGGAGGTTGGGATTAACATATGCACACTACTATATATAAAACAGGTAAACAACAAGGACCTACTGATGTTGACTATCTTGTAATAACCTATAATGGAAAAGAATCTGAAAAAGAATATATATTTAGAACTGAATCACTTTGCTGTACACCTGAAACTGACACAACATTGTAAATTAACTATACTTCAATAAAAAGAATGGTTATATATTTTTTAAAAACCCTATGCTGTAGAGGTATGAAAGCCAATCTTTACCTTTTGTTGTATAAATTATTTTAATACGTTTTGGATTTCCAACTGTGTCAAATTGTGGACCTCTGTTTCAATTTTTGTTTTCTTTTGTTTTGTTTTTGGTTGGTTTCTTCTCCCTGTATCCAGCCCTGTTTGTTTCTTTTTTTCTCTCTCTCTTTGATGGTTAGTGAATGTACTTCCCGTGGAGGGGGTCCTCTGTATCCTTTCATATTTGTAAATTTCTTCCTCCAGAGAACCTCAAATCAGTATCACCAGGGTTAGGGGCTTCCCCCATGGCAGTGGTTACTTCGTAGAGTTTAGGAAACTCAAGCTGAAGTTGTTTGAATTACCCCTTTACTGTGCCACATGGGTGCTGTGGTAGCTTTTCCCTGTAACCCTGAGGATCAGCATTTTTGTTAAAGGAGGCATAGGTGGTGACTGCAGTAGCGGCAGCAGTGTTTAAGAGTCCTGGTGAGCTTTGTGGTCTTATGATGGATGCCGCTCCACCCCCGCCCCTTTTTTTTAAACTCCATAGTGACTGCTTTTTCGTGAGTGACCACCCCATGGGCCAATATCTTACATAGGGTATAACCTTTCCCCTAAGCACTCTATAGGTTGAGGCCAGTGCCTGGTTGAGACATCTGATTCATTTATTTTATTTCTTCATGTTTGTATAAATCAGAGTTAATTTACCAGTTTCCCTACCAATGGACAGTAAGGTTGTTTCCACTTTCTTAGTATTACAAACATTGTTAACTTCATGTACATTAAATTGCTGGGTCATAGTACATGTATACCCATCTTAGACCCTACTAGGCATTGCAAATTATTCTCCGAAGAGAGAATGGTTAACTCCCGTTACTTTTTGTTTGTTTGTTTGTTTAATTGTTCCTCTAGCTGACTATGAACTCCTGGTTCACTCTAGTGCCAACTAAACTACCTAATAAATAGTAGTAGTTGGAAAATATATGTTGCATGTATAAACATATGAACTATAGAAGCAAAAACATATTAATTACTCTTTTCTAAAAGCTTAAATATTGTCCTTTTTATATTAATTTGAGTATTTTGAACATTAACTGTTTTCTTTTTAAAATGGGGCATTTCTCAGTAAGTAGTTTAATTGTTTGATACTTGTTTCCAGGTAATAAATGAAAGGGATTCAAGCTTTGCTGCTGAGTTACAGGAAGAGTTAGAGGAAAATCTTAGTCCAGTTGTGGATGAGAATAATATAGTGTCAGCTACAAAACAGGGGCCAAATTTACATAACTGGAGTGGTGACTGGACCACTATAGTGGTGACTGACTATATTTTCTTTCTTATATCTTCATTTTAATCTTAAATGCAAGATTTCTTTGTCTATAGCAATTCTTATTTATAATATTTTCTTATTAACTTCTAGACTTTAGATATTTTAAGTTTTAATCCAGAGTCCGAAAGACATTTCTGATTATGCTCTCCTTTGGCCACTAGAATGCAGTGTTGTGGCCACTGCATTGTGATGCAGTGATGGAGTAGAATTATCTGCTTCAGTTTCCCTGGGAGAAAACTACACCACAGAAATGGATTCCACTTACATTGTTGTGCCTTATATTGGCAAGAGACTAATATCATACAGAAACTGTATTTCTCAATGTTACTGAGAAACCAGCCACTTTACATAATTTTGATTTAAAGAATTCGTTCCTGTACCTAAAAGGAGGTTTAACAATGTTTGACCTGTAGTGTGTAATGATTATAGGATAGGTTTTAAAGGTAGGAGTTTCATATTCTTTTTGCCCTGTGTTCACCTGGTTGTATATCCTGGATATGCTTCAGGTTTCCCCACTGTAAAATGAGACTCCTGCTTGTTGATTAGGAGCACAGAGTCTTTGGTAAGGACAACATTTCTGTTACCATATGAATGCCAGCAGTTATTATTTTAAAGGGCTCATTCTAAATCTAGCAGTTCCTATGAGAGTTATGAGCCATTTGATAGAATCTGGTGTAAGGCAACTGTAAGTGAAATTTACATAAGATTCTAAGGCATATGTAGTTCCAATACTAATTCATTAGAAAGCTCGTCTCTTGAGGATTAGGTGTACTTGGTTAGCAGAATTTCTTATAATTTTAGACTAGATTAAGAAAAAACAATATTAACAGGTTATAAGGATCACTTTAAGCACCATGATTCCGTTCATAATTAGCAGCTCATTTATTGAATGCTATTGAAACTTAGCATAAATAACAGGTTCTTACTGCCCATTAAAAAATTTAACACCATATTTTTTTGGAATCATATCCTAAGGAAAATATTTAATTGCTAAGAAATATACTAAAATAGCTACATATCCTAAAAATCATGTCATCTATATTGATTATATTATTTTTGGTCACATTTTGAGGACGTTTATGACTGCTGTAGTGTTTTCACCCTTCTGCACTGTGATTTTTACAGCTTATGTTATAGTTTGGAAAACCTTTATAGCTCCAAGTGTTATCTACAGGACTAGACTGTAGCAGTTCCTGTGGCAGACTTAAAACAACAAAAAAGGGTAAAGCAAGAAAAGGAAAAAGCAAAGGAATGAGAGGATTTAGAAATAGAAGGAGAGAGAAAAATAGAGGTATGTGTTCTAGAGCTTTGCTACTCTTTAAGTTTAGTATGTGGGGCTAGCAGACTTGGCATTACCTGATTAGAAATGCAGAATCCAGGGCCCAACCTCAGACCTACTGAATCAGAATCTTCATTTTCACAGGAATTCCAGGTGATTTGTATGCACATTCAAGTTTGAGAAGCACTGATTTCGAGTGTCAAATGTTCACTTTGGCTCAGTTTAAGTTTCTATGATGATTGCAAACACTTTATTTTGAGGACGTTTTATATGAATTCACATGGAATAGATTTAGAGACAAATACAACATCTCAGAAGTTTTACTGACTTTTCCAGAGGTCACTTATCCAGAAACTAGAACTATCAGAACTTAGAAGCAAACAAAACCAAAAAAGAACCTGAAGAGCTAAATCAGAGTTCATGCGGGAATCTTGTAAAAGGAGAATCCCTAAGCCTTCATTTGGAATTTCTTTAATGTATTTTTTGACATGTTTTTTATAAGCCTAAATAAGTAGGTTCCCATTGTGTAATTGAATAGGTTATTGGAGATGGGAATTATTTGGTGATGACACATGATCAGTAGCAAGAAGTGATAGCAGAAGCTCAAAAAGTGTAGGAACTTGGGCCTCTCAATGTGGAGGCCAAAGGTCTATGCAGATCATTGACTCTAATACAGTACTGTAGCTGGTAAAAATGGTTAAGAAGTCTGGAAAATAAATAATGCATTCTTTTCCCTCTGCCATTTTAAATCCATATGCTTCTACCACTCTACTCCACCATGTTGCCATTTTCATGTTCTCCCGGCAATAAAGTAGGAATTGAATGAATACAGTAAGATGGCAGAGTTCACCGACAGATCCAAAAGGAACAGAATGAAGACCAATAGCATAACAGGAAAATATTCACGAGGCACGTGACTGGGTAGTTAAGCAAAGAATTAGTAGAGTGTCAGAGCCGTTTCACTGGAACACCCAAGGAACTTAGTTTTGCGCCTTTTCACTTTGGGAAAGTTTGTACCAGAAAAGATTGAGCACTTGTAAACTTTTGGTATTTAAAGTGTTAAGCCCCAGGGATCTGAAGACTTCACTTATGTGGAATATCTCATATATTCTGGCCCGGCTAGCTCTATTGATCTAACTGTAATGAATTTAGAGGCCAGCACGATATAATTGAACAAATTGGAGATCAGGAACAAAACATCTGGGATAGAGTACGTGCTCTGCCCCTGGTGATTTCACTGCGTAGTTCCCTTGAGTATGTTGTTTAACCTCTTTGGCCTCAGGTGGCTCACTTGTAAAATTCGAGATTGGGCCATAGTATTGCAGCACCAGTGTGTCTTGAATCAAGACAAAAGAGGTTTATGGCTAGCAAGTGCTTATAATTTACAGTCCTGAAAGCTTTGTGTCAGTCATAAGACAGTATGTTACATGGGGAACACTTTCCCTTAACAGTGTCCCAGTTGTAAAAAGGTTGAAGAGTTCTAGATAAGAGGACATAATACTTGTACTACTGGAAAATTATTTTGATGCTTTCCCGCAAATAAAAAAAAATTGTGAAAACTTAAGAGGATACAAGAAAGTGAACCAAAGTTTATTAAGTTTTTTTTTCCCCCGCTGAAGTTGATTTCTTTTAGACCCTATCCATTTAATCTTGTGCTACTTAATAGAGTGGCTAGTGTCTTTCTGACAGTAGGACTTTAATTTAAATGAATATGATTAAATCACCGTAGCAACTGATACTGAGATCAAAAGCTACAGATTTTCGACTTCCATCTTATAATATAAACATAGGAATCTTGTTACATTTGTTTTATTTTTTTATTTTAAAATGAAAATATTTAACCCTAGTATGTGGGAGATGAGTTTTATCATTAACTTTTAAATCCTAAGGTAACAATAAAAATGATGTGAAATGAAGAAATGAAATTTAAAATGAAGTTAATAGCAAATAACTATTTATGCTTTGCCCTTTATCGGTTAGCAAAAATACATAGCAGAAGAAAGAAACCCAAAATCATAAACTTTTTTTTTTTTTTCCTGACTAAATAATGGTATAGTCCCGGTGGATTAGGTCCCAGAGGAAGGGCATCCAGAGATCTGCAGCAGATGCATTTATTTAGTGTTAACTTCTCTTAGTGATGTAGAACTAGCAACTATTGGGAGTAGAAAAAAGCCTTTGAGATTTTCTGTTATGTATGTTTAGAAGATGACATCCTTTACTGGATTTAAAAAAATTTTTATTGACGTATAGGTGATCTACAATGTTGTGTTAGTTTCAGGCATACAGCAAAGTGAATCAGTTATATATATATATATATATATATATATATCCACTCTTTTTGTTTTTTTAGATTCTTTTCCATATAGGCCATTACTGAGTATTGAATAGAGTTCCTTGTGCTATACAGCAGGTTCTTATTAGTTATCTATTTTATGTATAGTAGTGTGTACAGGTCAATCCCAATCTCCCAGTTTATCCCTCCCCACCCCTTATCCCCTGGTAACCGTAAGTTTGTTTTCTACATCCGTGACTCTACTTCTGTTTTGTAAATAAGTTCATTTGTACCCTTTTTTTTTAGATTTCACATATAAGCATGTGATATTTGTTTTTCTGTGTCTGACTTACTTCACTAAGTATGAAAATCTCTAGGTCTATCCATGTTGCTGCAATACTGTATTTTTTAAATAGAAGCATTAGTGCTTTGGGTAAGGTACTTAATAAAGTTCCCATTTAAAAATATTTGTCACTTGTATATACTTACTCCTTAATAGCTGATTAGTTGATGTTTGCATTTTAAAAGTGGAAGAATTTATAAAGTTTTCTGAATTGTGTAAGTAAAATTAAAACTAAATTTGTTAAGAGGTCCTTGATGTGTTTTTCTTTAAATAATTGTGTATTTGGAAATCTTGACAAATATAGAGTAAAGAAGATATGTGATATCCGATCCCTCAGTTGGAGTAGGAGAATTTTAAAAGAGATTAGAAAATTTGTTTCTTTTTTTGCTCTAAAACATTTTAAGAGCAAAACAAGTCTAGATTTTAAAATATTATCTACATATGTACAGATAATAAGTAGTATACCTATGTTTTAATAAAAAATATTATGTTTGGGGCTTCCCTGGTGGCGCAATGGTTGAGAGTCCGCCTGCCGATGCAGGGGACACGGGTTCATGCCCCGGTCCGGGAAGATCCCACATGCTGCGGAGCGGCTGGGACCGTGAGCCGTGGCCGCCGAGCCTGCGCGTCCGGAGCCTGTGCTCCGCAATGGGAGAGGCCACAACAATGAGATGTCCGCGTACTGCACAAAAAAAAAAAAAAAAATTATGTTTGAAGTTTTCTAGATCATAATCTAGTTTTTCTAATTGTACAAGAAATCAGAAGTCTTGATTGTGTGCTTTGTCATTGACGTATTGCATGATCATATTATTGTTATTCACAGGTAAGCTTTTCCGCTTATAACTGGGGGATGAAATTTGCCACAAACCGGATTTATAGGTACATCATGACGATTAATTAATGTTGCACTGTAAATTTTTTTAAAAAGCCCACGAGGATTAATTAGTATGTTTGTAACAAACTTTGGCAACTAAGAGGCTTCCTGTAATATGCTGTCCTCCACAACATACCTTGGATGTTTTTCAAGCTAAGAATGATATTTTGTAATTTCACTTTGGAAACTGATAAAAAGAGTAAACTCGTTTTCCAATTTCTGTTGGCTTAAAAAACATATTTTATGCAATTAAAAATTTCAATTTAAAAAAAATTTCAATTATAGATAGATATTGTTTGAAAAACCTAGATCTCTTTTTAACACTTTTAGATTTGATTATAAAGGGCTAGGAACTAACATTTCTAGCAATATGGAGAGAGGACTGTCTAACTTAAAAGCTCTTTTGCTACCAAGTACCTAGAAATTCTGGGTGAAATGTTACAAACATCTTTTTAATAAAATGCTTTTATGGGCTCTCAAGATAGCAAGGGAAGTAACTGAGGGCTAAAAGAGAAGAGGAAACTGATTGCCAGAGTTGTAAGCATGAGAATTAATGCTGAGGCAGCCCTGAGGAGTTTATTAGTCTCAGTAACCAAAGGTTTAATGGCCACCCCGGGATAGGGGATGATGCCTTGCATTTGTAAGAATTGGAACTGAGAACTGTTTACAAAGCTATGACTCTTGAAGAGTTTTACCCTTTGTGAAAGGGCAGGTTGAAGACAAGGAAGCTTATCTGTCTCAACTTGGGCTTGGGGTGGTGGGGGAAACTGGGACTAACTGTTGTTCGTCTCCCATGAAGTTTTGGGACTTGGATTTGATACTGTATGAGTGAGCAGAAGGAGATTCAATAAATAGCATGTTAGTCCCTCTAAAACTTCCTGTGGATCTACCAGAGTGAGCTTCTATTACCCTAGTCACACTTGGCTCAATCATTAAGTTATTTTAATTGCATTGTTTCTCTGGTCAAGATGTTACTAAGGTAGTAAAATGGCCTAATGGTGGGCAGTACAAATAAGGGTACGGGGTATTGACATCTGAATCAGCATTAAAAGCACTTTAAACATTTTCCCCTCTTACATAGAATTAACACCTTTATTCTATCCCTACCAACCTTTCCTTCTTTTACTCTTTTGTTTTCACTTGTAGTTTGAGATAATTTTACATTCACATATAGTTGTAAGAATAATACAGATACTCTGTACCTTTTAAACAGTTTTGCCTAATGGTAACATCCTGCAAAACTGTAGTACAGTATCACGGTTAGCATATTGATATTGATAAGGTCAAGATATGGAACATTTCTTTCACAACAAGAATCCTTTTTATAGGCACAACCCTTTTATAGACACAGCCACTTTATTTCTGCCCCTTGCCCCTACTTAACCCTTGGCAACCACTAACCTATTTGCCAGGTTAGTGGAAAACATTTTCCATTTTGATAATTGTTTCATTTCAAGAATATTATATAAAAGGAATAATACAGTTATGTAACATTCTATATTGGCTCTTTTCACTCATATTCCCCTGGAGATCCATCCCTTTTGTTTTATGTACCAATAGTTTATTCCTCTTTAATGCTGAGTAGTATTCCATGGTATGGATGAATCACAGTTTAACCATTCTTCCATTGAAAGAACATCTGGGCTGTTTTCCAGTTTTTGACCATGATGAATAAAGCTGCTATAAACATCCACGTACAGGTGTTTGTGTGAACATAAGTTTTCCTCTGGGATAAATGCCCAGGAGTGCAATTGTTGGGTCATCTGACCGTTGCATATCTAGTTTTTAAGAAGCTGCCAAACTTTTCCAGAGTTGCTGTACTATTTTACATTTCCACTAGCAAGTGTGAGTGATACAGTTTCTCTGCATTCTTGCCTCCTTGTGGACAGTTTTTATCGTGAAAAGGGCCCTTACATATAAATTTAAATTTTAGAATATAGCCATACCGTGTTTTATTGCACTTCAGAGATACTGCATACTTTACAAATTGAAGGTTTGTAGCTTGTGTTGAGCAAGTCTATCAGTACCATTTTCCCAACATTCGCTCACTTTGTGTCTCTATGTCACATTTTGATAATCCTTGCATATTTCAAACTTTTTTTATTGTTATATTTGTTATGGTGATCTGTGATCAATGATCTTTGATGTTAGTATTGTAATTGTTTGGGGATGTTTTATGTCAGAACATAAAACGTTTACCTTGATCAGTAAATGTTTTTTATGTTCTGACTGCTCCACTGACCTGCCATTCCCCTGTCTCTCTTCCTCTCTGTGGACCTCCCTATTCCCTGAGACACGATAGTATTGAGATTAGGCCGTTTAATAACCCTGCAAGTGTTCAAGTGAAAGGAAGAGTCATACATCTCTCACTTTAAATCAAAAGCTAGAAGTGATTAAGCTTAGTGAAGAAAGCATGTCGAAAGCCGAGATAGGCTGAAAGCTAGGTCTTTTGCGTCAGTTAGCCATGTTTCGAATGCAAAGGAAAAGTTCTTGAAGGAAACTAAAAGTGCTACTTCAGTGAACAGGAATGATAAGAAAACAAAATAGCCTTATTGCTGATACGGAGAAAGTTTTAGTGGTCTGCATAGAAGATCAAACCAGCCACGACAGTCGCTTAAGCCAAAGCCTACTCCCGACAAGGTCCTAACTCTCTTCAGTTCTGCAAAGACTGAGAGAGGTAAGGAAGCTGCAGAAGAAAAGTTTGAAGCTGGCAGATGCTGTTTCATGAGGTTTAAGGAAGGAAGCCATCTCCATAACATAAGTCCAAGGTAAAACTGCAGTAAAATTATCCAAAATATCTCGCTAAGATAATTAACAAAGGTGGCTACACTAAGCAATAGATTTTCAATGTAAACAAAAGAGCCTAATATTGGAAGAAGATGCCATCTAGGACATTTATAGCTGGGGAGGAGAAGTCAGTGCTTGCCTTCCGAGCTTCAGAGAACAGGCTGACTCTCTTGTTAGGGTCCAATGCTGCTGGTGACTTAAGTTGAGGCCAGTGCTCATTTACCATTCTGAAAATCCTAAGGCCCTTAAGAATTATGCCAAATCTACTCTGTGCACAGCAAGGTCCGGATGACAGCACATCTGCTAACAATATTGTTTACTGACTATTTTAAGCCCACTGTCGAGACCTGCTGCTGAAAAAAAAGATTTCTTCAAAATATTACCGCTCATTGACAATGCATCTTGTCACCCAGGAGCTCTGATGGAGATATACAAGGAGATTAATGTTTTCATGCCTGCTAACACAACATTCATGATAGATGTTCTTTATCAAGTTGAGGATGTTTCCTGTATTCCTGTTTTTCTGAGTTTTTAAAATCACAAATGGGACTTCCCTGGTGGCGCAGTGGTTAAGAATCTGCCTGCCAATGCAGGGAACATGGGTTCAAGCCCTGGTCCGGGAAGATCCCACATTCCACGGAACAACTACGCCCGTGAGCCACAACTACTGAAGCCCGTGCACCTAGAGGCCGTGCTCCGCAGCAAAGAGAAGCCACTGCAGTGAGAAGCCCACGCACCACAACAGAGAGTAGCCCCTGCTTGCTGCAACTAGAGAAAGCCCGCGTGCAGCAACAAAGACCCAACACAGCCATAAACAAACAAATTAATTAATAAAATCACAAATGGACATTGACTTCTGTAAAATTTTATTTCCATTTCAAATGATGTGGTAATGTGATTTTTCTTTTTCAACATGTTAGTATGGTGGATTACGTTGGTCGATTTGTGAATGTTGAACCTGCCTTAGATTCCTGGAATAAACTACAGTTGGTCATGTTGTATAATTTTCATATATTGCTTTATTGCAGTTGCTAGTATATTGTTGGGAATTTTGCATCTATATTTATGAGGGATATTGTTCTGTAATTTTCTTTTTTTTTTTGTACTGTCTTTATCTTGTTTTGGTATCAGGGTAATACTACCTTAATATAATGAGTAGGGAAGTGCTCCCTCCTCTTCTGTTTTTTAGAAGAGGCTGTATAGACTTAGAGTTAATTTTTTTTAAGTTTTATAAAATTCTCCACGGAAGCCATCTGGGCCTGGAGATTTCTTCCTTGGGAGATTTTAAATTATAAATTCAATTTCATTAATGGTTGTAAATCTATTCAAATTATTTCATATTGAGTGAGTTGTGATAGTTTGTGTCTATTCATCTAAGTTGTCATATTTATATGTGTAGAGCTGTTTATAGTATTGCCTTATTTCCTTTTGATGTCTTTGGAGTCTGTAGTGCTATATACCTTGTTTTATTCCTCATATTGGTAATTCATATCTTCTTGCTCAAGGTTTTTTTTCCTTTGTCAGTCTTGCTAGAGGTTTACCAGTTTCATTGATTATTTTAAAAGAATCATCTCTTTTTTCATCGATACTCTATTGTTTCTGTTTTTCTGTTTCATTGATTTCTCTTACCTTTATTATATATATATATATATTTTTTTTTTTTTGCTCATGTTGGGTTTATTTTGCTCTCCCTCTTCTAAGCTTTTGAGTTGGACACTGAGATTATTAGACTTTTCCCCTTTCCTAATGTGTGCATTTAGTGCTATAAATTTGTTTCTCAGCTTCAATTGTGTCCCACAAATGTTGATATATTGTATTTTTATTTTCATTCAGTTCAGTATATTTTTTATTTCCCCTGAGACTTCCTCTTTGGCCCATGGATTATTTAGATGTGCATTGTTTAGTGTCCAAGTGTTTGGGGATTTTTGTGCTATCTTCCTGTTACTGATTTCTAGATTGATTTCATTATGGTCAGAAAACACACTCCGTATGGTTTCACTTCTCTTACTTTGTTGAGATATGGCTGAACATATAGTCTGTCTTGGTTTTTGTTCCAATACACTTGATATTATCAGTCTTTAAAGTTTTGCTAACCTTATACATTTGAAATAATACCTGAGAGAATGTAGATGAACTAGACAAATTCCTAGAAAAACACTAACTACTGAAACTCACTCAAGAAGAAATAGAAAATCAAAAGACCTATAACAAGGAAAGAGATTGAATTACTAAGAAAACCAAACCAAACCAAACCAAAGCAAGAAAACTTCACAGAGTAAAGCTCAGTACCAGATGGCTTCACTACCACATTGTTTAAAGGAGAATTAACACAAATCCTTCAAAATCCCTTCCCTAAAAAAAAAAAAAAAAAAAAAAAAGGAACACTTCCTAAATCATTCACTGAGGCTAGTATTACCCTGATTCTAAAACCAAAATTAATTGAAAATCTATACATTGCAGTGAACGACTTGAAAATGAAATTTAAAAAAGAATTCCATTTACAATAGCATCAAAAGAATAAAATACTTAGGAATAAATTTAACAAAAGAAGTGTAAGACAGGAACATTGAAACTATGAAGTCTCGTGAAAGAAATTTTAAATTCTATAAATAAATGAAAGGATATTTTTTGTTCATGGGTTGGAAGATTTAACATTGTTGAGATGGCAGTACTCCCTAAATTGATCTACAGATTCAGTGCCATCCCTATCAAGATCCCAACCGATTTTTTTTTTGGGGGGGGGGTGGAAATTTACAAGCTGAATCGAAGTTCAATTGGAAATGCAAGGGCCAAGAATATCCAAGACAATCTTGAAAAAGAGTGAAGTTGGAAAATATAAACATCCTAATTTCAAAACTTACTACAAAGCTACAGTAATCAAGACAACGTGGCCCTGATATAAGGCTAGACACATAGATTAATAGAATAGAATAGAGTCTAGAAATAAACTCTCACATTTATGGTCAGTTGATTTTTGACAAGGGTGCCAAAACAATTCATTGAGGGAAATAGTCTTTTCAACAGATCGTTCTGGGACAATTAGATATCCACATACAAAGGAATGAATTTGGCCCCCCTATTTCATACTGAATACAAAATTAATTCAAAATGGATCATAGACCTAAATGTAAGAATTAAAATTGTAAAACTTTAAGAAGAAAACATAGGTGTAAATCTTCATGACCTTTGGATTAGGCAATAATTTCTTAGATATGATACAAAGCTCAAGGGGCAAAAAAAAAAAAAACAGATAAGTTAGACTTCATCAAAGTTATAAACTTTTGTGATTCAAGGAGTCCATTAAGAAAATGAAAAGACAACTCACAGAATTTGAGAATATATTTGCAGATCAAATATCTGATAAGGGACTTATACTGGAATATATAAAGAACTCATAGCTGAATAATAAAAACATAACCCAATTAAAATGTGAATAGACATTTCTCCAAAGATATGCAAATGGTGAATAAGCACAGGAAAAGATGTTCAACATCAATCATCATTATCTAAACATAAATCAAAACTACAATCGGATACCGTTTCACACCCTCTAGGATGACTGTAATGAAAAAGACAGACATTAGGTGTTGGCGAGTATGTGGAGAAATAGGAACCCTCATGCATTGCTTGTGGGAATGTAAAATGGTGCAGCCAATTTGCAAAATAGTTTGGCAGTTCCTCAAAATGTTAAACATAGAGTTACCATGTAAGCCAGCCATTCAACTCTTGGGTATGTACCCAAGAGAACTGAAACATTCACACAAAAATTTGTACATCCATGTTCATAGTGGCAGTATTCATAATAGCTAAAAAATGTAAACAACACTAATGTCCATCAACTGATGAATACATAGATAAAATGTGGTATAATATATTCATAAAGTGGAATAATATCCATAAGCTGAAATGTTGCAATGTTTCATGCTACAATATGGATGAACCTTGAATACATTATGCTAAGTGATAGAAGACAGACACAAAGACCACAATATCGCATGGTTCCGTTTATATGAAATTCCCAGAATAAGCAAATCTATAGAGACAGAAAGTAATTTAGTGGTTAATAGGGCCTGGGTGGAGGGGCAAGTGGGGGATGACTGCTAATTGGTATAGGGTTTCTTTTGGGAATGATAAAAGTTTTTGGAATTAGATAATGGTGATAGTGGCACAGCTTTGTGACTATACCAAAACACACTGAACTGTATATTGTAAAAGGGTGAATTTTATGGTATGTGAATTATATTTCCATTTTAAAAGTTGAGTGCCTTGTTGGCATGGAACTCTAAATGACTATTTTCTTCTTCATTGAATGGGTAGAAATGGGCTCTCTGAAGAGATTCATTGCCTCTCTAGTAGTACGGTAATTCTTGATTTAGCCCATTCAGTAATCTTAAATAATCATTCATTCTCTTCATCAGGATTTTTGTTTCATTTCCTTCTGGGCCCATGATAGATATTTGTTTCTCCATGTGCCTGAATTAAGTGTAGCCATGTGACTATTTTTTTTGTCAATGAAATGTGAACAAAATGATGTGTGTCATTTCTAGGGGGCAGCCGTTAGAGTTAGTACACTCTTTGCCAACTTCCTGTCCCTGGATGGTGGAGCCTTTATTAGTGTATGTCCCTCTGTTAGGACAGTGTGGAGCTAAGCCTTTTGCCAACCCACAACTATTCATTTGTGTTTAAATGGGAAATAAACCATTGTTCTTGTAAGCACTGAGATTTGGGAGTTGCTGCTTACTACAGTACAATGTAGTCTTTTATGACTAATGTACCAAGTTAATTTACTCTTAACTTTTACACTTTCTCTTATTCCAGTCTGCTATCAAAACTGCTTTAAAAATCTGCTTATGAGGTTATGGAGTGTGCCATAGATACTAATCAGTGAGACTTTCCAGATCATTTTTGACTAGCTGCTGCCAGCCATTAGGAGTTTTGGACTGCAAGATGCTAGTTTATTGAATTTTACTGTATTGACATGTATAAATATGCACCAAAAGTGTTGGAATTACTTAGAATGAGAAGATTGTTATATTTTGAAAATTATTTTAGAGAAAGAAGAAATTGGGACCTTCAAGGACGGATACTTTAAATATATATATATATTTATATAGACTTCACACACACAAATATATATATATTTGACACACTGCGTGGCTTGTGGGATCTTTGTTCCCCGACCAGGGATGGAACCCAGGGCCCTGGCAGGGAGAGTGCCGAGTCTTAACCACTCTAATTGCCATGGCTAGGACTTCCAAAACTATGTTGAATAATAGTGGGGAGAGTGGACATCCTTGTCTTGTTCCTGATCTTATAGGAAATGCTTTCAGTTTTTCACCATTGAGAATGATGTTTGCTGTGGGTTTGTCGTATATGGCCTTCATTATGTTGAGGTAGGTTCCCTCTGTGCCCACTTTCTGAAGAGTTTTTATCATAAATGGGTGTTGAATTTTGTCAAAAGCTTTTTCTGCATCTATTGAGATGATCATATGGTTTTTATTCTTCAATTTGTTAATATGGTGTATCACATTGATTGATTCACGTACATTGAAGAATCCTTGCAAACCTGGGATAAACCTCACTTGATCATGATGTGTGATCCTTTTAATGTGTTCTTGGATTCTGTTTGCTAGTATTTTGTTGAGGATTTTTGCATCTCTATTCATCAGTGATATTGGTCTGTGATTTGCTTTTTTTGTAGTATCTTTGTCTGGTTTTGGTATCAGGGTGATTGTGGCCTCATAGAATGAGTTAGGGAGTGTTCCTTCCTCTGCAATTTTTTGGAAGAGTTTGAGAAGGATGGGTGTTAGCTCTTCTCTAAATGTTTGATAGAATTCACCTGTGAAGCCATCTGGTCCTGGGCTTTCGTTTGTTGGAAGATTTTTAATCACAGTTTCAATTTCATTACTTGTGATTGGTCTGCTCATATATTCTGTTTCTTCCTGGTTCAGTCTTGGAAGGTTATACCTTTCTAAGAATTTGTCCATTTCTTCCAGGTTGTCCATTTTATTGGCATAGAGTTGCTTGTAGTAGTCCCTTAGGATGCTTTGTATTTCTGTGGTGTCCGTTGTAACTTCTCCTTTTTCATTTCTAATTTTATTGATTTGAGTCCTCTTCCTCTTTTTCTTCTCATTAGTTCTTTGAAAATATTTTAAATAACTGCTTTGATGTCTTTGCTAGATGCAGTATCTGGGAACCATGAAAGACTATTGCCTGCTTATCTCTTTTCTTATTATGAGTCACATTTTCCTATTTCTTTTCATGTTTCATAAGTTTTTTGAAAATTGGACAACATAGGGACTTCCCTGGTGGTGCAGTGGTTAAGAATTGCCTGCCGATGCAGGGGACACGGTTCAACCCCTGGTCTGTGAAGATCCCACATGCCGCAGAGCAACTAAGCCTGTGTGCCACAACTACTGAGCCTGCGCTCTAGGGCCCGCAAGCCACAACTACTGAAGCCCACGCGCCTAGAGCCCATGCTCCACACCAAGAGAAGCCACTGCAATGAAGAGTAGCCCCTGCTCACCGCAACTAGAGAAAGCCTGCACAGCAACGAAGACCCAACACAGTCATAAATAAATAAATAAAATTAATTACAAAAAAAGAAAATTGGATAATATAGATAACATATTGTAGCAGCTGTGGATTCTGATTGCATCCTTTCTACCACTAAAGCTTGTCATTGCTAATTTCTGTTTAGTAACTTGCCTAGAGTAAATCTGTGAAATATGTTTGTCCTGTGGTATGTGTAAGCAAATGTCTTTGCTCAGTTTATTATTATTGTTGTTGTTTTACTTTTAAGGCTGGTTTCTGGTGTCACCCCTTATATCAGCCAATCATTGGTGAGAAATTGTGCTCAAAGACAGAGAGCCAGTAAGGCTTTTCCCTTCTGCTGACAGATCTGTGTATAGATTGGGTAGTGCATTCGAAATTCAAATCATTTTCAAGTTTGTCCCAGTCTTAATGTTCCACTGAGACTTCTTGTATCTCCATCCTGGAATGTGTGGATAGTTTGGGATTTCTCCAATCTCTGTTACACATGCGTGTAGTCTCTGTTTATTTAGGAGTACATGGAGAGTTTATCAAGTTCATCTGTGTCTGTCTCTCTTCTAAGGTCTCTCTGTTACACTCCCTACTGATCTGACAGTCTGCTTGTTTGTTGTCCTAACTGGGACTTCAACCTCCACACACTTGGATAGTTTCAGAATTTTTCCTTTCACTTCTGGGATAGGTTTTCTGCTTTCCACTCTGAATCAGCTGAGTCCTGCGCTGCTAGTTTTCATGGCCTGTTCCACCTTTGTAGAAGCAGTATACTGACTTAACTTGTGGGGGAGGAAGAGTAATGCGAGCAGGCCCAGGAAAGAGTGCCAGACTTCTGATGCTCATATGCAGGTTCAGTAGATTTTCCTGAGAAAATATTTCTCCATTTATTGTATGCCTTTAGTCAGTTTCCAGTCATTTGAGATGATTGCTTTTGACAGTTTTTTTTTTTTTTTTTTTCCCCAACTGTATATTTGACTTTGCAGGGAGGATTTGCCAGAGTCCTCACTCCATCATCCTGGAAGCATCCTTTGCTTCCTTTTGGTGTTTTTTGAAATGTTTATGTGGTTTTTCATATAAAGACAAACAAAAATATTGCATAAAAAGTGTATGATTTTAAAGTCCATTTTAATTTTATTTTCTAAGATACTACAATCCAGTTCATTTAATGATGATCATAATTAAACAGAAAATTAATTTTTTTATTTTTGCAGATTTCAAGTTCTGCTTATAAAGACAGGAATGAGGAGTATAAAAGACAGTTCACACATCTACCTGATACAGAGAAGCTGATAGCAGGTAAAAAACCAGGAAGTTACAAAAAACCCTTTTACTACCACATCAAAGTAGAGCTGATGAGTAACAATATTTGTAGAAAATTTAAGCTTTTATGTTCCATTAGAAACTATTTTTTGAGATAAGCAGCGTCTTATCATCTGTAATTAGACAATGTAAAACTAAGTTGTAATTCAGGGAGGAGTGATTTCTGCGGTATTAAGTACAATCGACCCTTGAACATTGAAGGAGTTAGGAGCACTGACTCTGCAGAGTCAAAAATCCACGTATAACTTATAGTCAGCCCTTCATATCTGCTGTCCCTCTGTGTCTGTGGTTCTGCATCCATAGATTCGACCAACCACAGATCTTGTAGTACTGTAGTATTTACTATTTTTAAAAATCTGCATATAAGTCCAGCCACACAGTTCAAACCCATGTTATTCAAGGGTCAATTATACTGCTAAAAAATAGACCTAAGAGGAAATGATTTGTCAGTTTCTTCTAGTGCTTGTTTCATATGGTTTTGTAGGGAAAGTTTAAATTTGATGTTCAGTATATATTACTGTTCCTCAGAAAAAAGTGCTCCTTAGCAGATAATAGAGCAATTTTATAAAATCTTTTAGGGCTTTATCATTATTCATATAGTCTTTCAGGTAGAATTTTTTTGAAATAGGCCTTAAGAGGAAAATTTTAGTCACAGAACTTACAAAAGTGCTTTATTTTTGCTATAAGTATAATATAGATTCTTTACCATCAAAATACTTTAGTTTGAAGTTGGCTTTAGTTTTAGTACATATTTCATTTAAACCATTTATTCATGGGAATTTCTCAGATTTCTGGTGCTGTTGGTTAATATTCAATTCAATGTAACTGAATTTCTAGAGAGTTCAGTTTAGTTCTTTAAATATCAAAGAAATGAATCAAAATTTTTAAAAAGATTGGAATGTAATATAGTCTCACGATAATAGAGTGTATGGTAAAAAAGTGAAAGATCATTTCACCCAAGACCACTCTGACCTTCTTCCTGGGTGATAACCACTTTTAGCAATTTCTTATGTATATTTCCAGAAATTTTCTGTATGTATATCAAGAGGAATATAAGAGAACTTAAATGGGAGCACACTGTGCTTACTGTTTTCAGTCTTGTTTAGAGCTCTATTAGCGCTACTTATGGATCCACTTCATTCTTTTAATGGCTGCCTAGCAGTCAATTGAATGAATTTTGTACCATAATTTGTTTAATAAATCCCCTACTGATGGACATTTTGATTGCTTCCTGTCTCTTGCTATTACCACTAATGCTACATTGAACCTTCATGTTCATTTGTTTTGGCACGTATGTGCCACATGTACTGTAGGTTAAATTCCTTGAAGTGGAATTGTGACTAAAAGGTAATGAGCATTTAAAAGGTTTATACTGTTGCCAAGTTATCCTCCAAAAAGGCTACACCAATATTCATTCTCATCAACAGTGTATGTAAGTATCTGTTGTGGCACACCTCAGGAACTTTGCTTTAGCAAAATTTGGTAGATAGAAATTGTATTTAAATATGCATTTCTTTAATTATGAGGGAGGTTAAACATCTATAAATCATTTATATTTTTCTGTGAACCTTTCTTTTCATAAACTTTGCCCATTTTTCTAGCAGTTATTTGTCTTTTTCTTGTAATAGCTTGTTAGATATTAAAAAAAATTAGATATTTTTAGGGCTTCCCTGGTGGCGCAGTGGTTAAGAGTCCACCTGCCGATGCAGGGGACACGGGTTCGTGCCCCGGTCATGGCCATTGAGCCTGCGCATCCGGAGCCTGTGCTCCACAACGGGAGAGGCCACAACAGTGAGAGGCCCACATACAGGAAAAAAAAAAAAAAAAAAATATTTTTCACATGTTGTTGCAAATGTGTCTTGCCAGTTTTGTCACTTGAAATCAAATACTTTTCATGGAAACCGTTATAAAATATTTTGTACTCATCACTGCTTTCTTTTTTTTTTTTTTTTTTTTTTTTTTGCGGTACGCGGGCCTCTCACTGTTGTGGCCTCTCCCGTTGCGGAGCAACAGGCTCCGGACGCGCAGGCTCAGTGGCCATGGCTCACGGGCCCAGCCGCTCCGCGGCATGTGGGATCTTCCTGGACCGGGGCACGAACCCGTGTCCCCTGCATCGGCAGGCGGACTCTCAACCACTGCGCCACCAGGGAAGCCCTCATCACTGCTTTCTTGAAAGAAATTAATCTGATAATACAGTGATATATACTCACTATAAAGCGTTAAAGCCATACAGAAATGTATAAAGAAAAAATTGAAAATCATTGGTGATCCTACTACCTATATGTAATTTTGCTTAATATTTTGTAGATATCTTTCAGTATGTATATTTGCTTTTAAAAATTTACATTTTTTGTGTTTTTCCTCACTCACTGCTATAATAAACTTGTTCATTGTATAAAATTTGGAAAATACAGGTATTTACAAAGTAGAAATCTAAAACCACCTATAATTGTACTATCTGGAAATAATGTCAATGACACACATATCTATACAAATTAAAATATCGAATTGGTATCATTCTGTACAAATCGCTTTAAGTTCTTCGATTTAACCACATATTGGATCACTGTCTTCTGAAACAGAGAATCTTAAATTTAATTTAAACTTTTATTTTAAAAAACAACTCATTGTCATTTCAAATCCACAATATTATAGGCTAGTTCAATAAATATTTATTAGTACTCAGTATGTGCCACACACCATACTGTTTCTGAAGAACTTGGAGTGTGGTGGGAGAGCAAACACATATAAACAAATCACTATGATTCAGGGTGATATGAACAGTTTTAGCAAGGTACAGAAGTGGTACAAAGGAAGACATAACATGTTGGAGGAAGGCAAGTATTTTAATTTTGGGCATGTTGAGGTTGAGTTGCCAAGACAACTAAAAAAATAAAAAATATATATACATATATATGTGTATATATGTAATATAAATATTATCTGGAAATAAAGATTTAGTGTACACCACAGTAACCTTCTAACTTGTCTCTCCCCTATTCTTATGTGCCTTCAATCTATTCAATACTGTAGCTATGGTGGTTTTTCTAAGATGCAAATCTGATCAGATTAAAACCCTTCATGGATAGTATTCCAGTGACCTTAGAATAAAGCTTGACTGCCTGACTTACGTGGCCTTTCATATATGTTAAATATCCTCTCATCCCTCATCCTCTCATCCATGTTTTGCTGAAGGAAGCATTGTGAAAGACTGCATTCCTTTGCTCTATTTTTAGTGTTTGCTTAGAAATTTACCACAAGCAAATTGAAATATTTTAAGGTTCATAACCTCAATAACTTTTTCCTAAAATTGCTAATCACTTTATATAGTTTTAAAATTTATCAATTAAACTAAATCTCTTCACAGCAGCTCTTTTTATCTTATATTATTAATAATTTAGCAATGCTATTTACTTTAGTCACAGAGACAGGTCTTAATCTTAGAGGCATGGTATTAACTTGCTTGTAGACAGTGGCATTTATCAGAGCACTCTTGATTTTGCTGGATTATAGTGCTGAGGTAGAGAGGATCAAACGTGAAACTAAACTTAAAATGTATACAATTTTTAGAGTCATCCTTGCTCCCTCCCTCACCCTCATCCAACATCTAATTAGTTACCAATTCCCCATCAGTACTACCCCTTAAATATCTCTGAATCTAACTACTTCTTTCTCTAGTACTGTCATCTTTTGGTCTGAGCCACCATCAATTCCCCCCTGGATTTCCAACTGATTTATCTGAATCCATACTCACAGTGTGAATAAAGTGGTCTTTAATAACATACATCTGATCATGTCCTCCCACTTAAAACTCATCGATGGCTTTTCATAAAATCCACACTATGCCATGGCCTGTGAGGCCTTACATGAGCTAGCTTCTCCAGCTTCTCTAGCAAGAGATCTATCTTTGTATAGTTGCTCAAAGATGTTGTTTCTTTCTACCACAGGGCCTTTGCACACGCTGTTCCCTCATGTTCCTGCTGACCCTTTGTTGATCTTCAGATCTCAGTTTATAGATTACTTTTTCTGGAGAACTTTTCCATGTATACTCTCCTTGCCCACTCCCCCATACCTGTATACCCTTTGCTATATGCTCTCAGCTTTCTCCACACTTTGGTCATTATACTTATTTTTCTATTTGTTTATTGTATGCCTTCCCCTCTAGACAGTGTTCCATGAGGGAAAGGTCCATTTCTGGTAACCCTAGCGACTAGCAAAATATCTGGTGTATAGTGCCCAAAGTATAGGAATAAGTGAATGAATGAATGAATGAACTAATGAACAAAGTGATGACTTTCCATGTGTTCAAGTAGTATAAGATTTATGAAGTTGCCACATTTTTTTGTTACTAACCTGTTCCTTATTATTATTATTTTTTAATGTAGATTATGCTTGTGCTCTTCAGAGGGACATTTTACTTCAGGGACGACTATACCTTTCAGAAAACTGGCTATGTTTCTATAGCAACATCTTCAGATGGGAAACTACAGTAAGATGTATTTTCATTTGATTTGCTGATAAAAATAGTTGCATAGATAGAAATGTATACAGTCCTTCTGAAAACAATGTACTTTAGATTTCAAAGTAAGTTACATGTATTTATCTATACTTGTATACATCTAAATATATTTATGTGTAGTATAAGTGTGTAATATATTTTTCTTAATACATTGAACTCCATTTGTATATATTTAATGTAGTTGGGAAGAGAGATTTCAGGTTGAAAAAAGCTTGAACATACCTCCTTTTGGCTGCCAAAAGCATGTCTTATGTGACAGACTGTCTGAATTTTTTGTGTGTATTTGTGTGTCTTTGTGTGTGTTAATGTGGAACATAAATACCCATGTGTCTTTTCACACTTTATCCTAATATTAGGTATAGGAGCTGATGGAGGAAATTACTGAAGGGAAGAATATCTGTTCACCGTTTTTATCTCGGAGAATGCGGGCATGTGCTTATTAACTCCTTTAGGTTTTTCACCTGAATATTCTGGACTAGATTGATGTAATACTTGGTATTTTGTGTTGTGTATGTTTCTGAGAAATTCGTTTTGCAATTTTTTTATCCTTTTTTTTTGTGTTTAGATTTCTATTGCCTTAAAGAACATAACCTTTATGACCAAGGAGAAGACCGCTCGACTCATCCCAAATGCTATCCAGATCTTTACAGAGGGTGAAAAGGTGAAAAACTTTTCTACCTTTGCCTTGTAACATAATGTGGAGAAAATCTGCCTCATACTGATCATCAATGTTGGGAATGTAAGCAATTCTTCTTGAAGTTAGGAATATTTAATAGTATTTAATACTAGATTTCTGTATACTTAAATACTTATTGGTGACTAACTTTAAATGACTGCTAAAATTTTTTGTAGTTTATAGTTTACAGAGAAATTTCTCCCATATTTTTCATTTCTTCATTATAAGAGGTAGGTAGGATAAGCCTTAGCAAATATCCTTATTATTTCTAAATACCCTATAATTCCATGATCGTTGTTTGGTCAATAATACCTGCACAATAGCGACTAATAAAAACCAGAGTGAACAGAGATTTGGTAGCATACAAATAAACACATAATCACTACAATCTTTTTTAGAATGGGGATTTTCTTTAATTGCCATCATTTTTATTATCCACCTACAATATCCATCATTTCTTGGTATGAAGAATCTTTTTCTACCCACCTGGAAAATTGATACGGGCTCTGTATGTGACATAAGAGGCATAATGCTGAGAAAGAAAAAGAAATAAGGAAGGAAGGAAGGAAAAAAGGAAAGTATGGAAGGGAATGAAGGAGAAGAAGAAGGAAGAAAGGAAGGAAAGGAGGAAGGAAGGAAGGAAATGAAAGAGAGAAGAGGAAAGAGAGCAGGGGAGAGGGGAGAGAAACACGATCATGAGATTGAATCATTATGATGATACTTTTTAATCTTGTAAAGTTTCTTTCACATGCGCTTTCAGTTTTCTTTTTAAACAATCTCATCCCTACAGAACACTGCCAGGTACAGTACAAAGAACTTTTCCCCTCTGAACTATTTGAGAATAAGTTGTCACTCTGAAGACTTATCACTCCAGACATGATCCCAGATAGTTTATCATGTATTTCTTTTTTTTTTAAAACATTTTTACAGTTTAATTTCAAAACATTTTTACAGTTTAATTTTATTAGCAAACATATTTCAGCTAGGGAGTTTTTCATCCCCCAAAAAGATGGCAGTTGGAAATGAACCTAATATGTGTTTAAAGAAAATGTAGCATGTATTTCTAACAAAGACATTCTCCTGCATAACCACAACATGACCATCAAATTCAAGAAATTAACATTGATCATTATCACTGCTCAGTTCTCAAACCCGCTTCGGTTTCCTCAATTATCCCAATAAAATCCTTTATAGCAAATAGGCCCAGTTCAGAAATACGTATTACATTTAGCTGTCATGCTCTTTAATTTCCTTATTCTGGACTAGTCCCTTAGTCTTGCCTTAACTTTTGTGCCCTTGATGTTTCTAAAGATTATAGGTGAGTTATTTTGTAGGATATCCCTCAATTGTGTTTGTCTGATATTTTCTTATGATTAAGTTTAAGTTATACAATTTTGACAGAAATAACACAGAAGTGATACTCTCTTCTTTCCATTGCATCCTATCAAGTGGTGCATGATTTAATTTCTACCATTACTGGTGATATTCACTTTGATCACTTGAATAAGGTGGTGTCTGCCAGATTTTACTGTAAAGTTAGTCTGTGTTCCTTTGTAATAATGTTTTGTGGTCAACTACTTTGAAACTATGTAAATATACTATGCCTCATAAAATGTATTCATTTATTTACTTATATCAATATGACCTCATAGCTTCTTATTTTATTCAATGAATTATAATCCATTGCTGTCATTATTTATTTTGATGCTCAAATTGTCCCAAATTTGGCCAGTGGGAGCCCCCTCAAGCTGGCTCCGGTGTCCTTTTGACCATCCTCAGCATTATTTGAGCACTTCCTTGCTTTTTAGCACAAGATGTTACAGGTTTTCTCTGCCTCAGTCCTGGAATCAGCCATTTCTCCAAGAAGTCCTGTTTTCTTTTGGGGAACACTGATATTTAGAAGCCAGTTTGTTCATTGCTATAGGGTATCACTGTTTGAGCCCTCTAATTGGGCAGAACAAGGGGATATACAATATATATATATATAAATTACACACCTATATACATAATACGCACATGTATATTCCCACTTATACATCTACGTTTATCTGTCTATCTATGAATGCTAAATCACCAATTCACATGAATACCTCTAATTCTAGTCCAACAACACAGAGTTATTTTTACTTTTCCCCTTCTTTTTTTTTTGGCTGCACCATGTGGCATGTGGGATCTTAGTTCCCTGACCGGGATGGAACCCATGCCCCCTGCATTGGGAACGTGGAGTCTCAACCACTGGACTGCCAGGGAAATCCCTCTCCTTTTGTATTTGTAACTCCCTTCCCTGACTGAGAGAAACCAGGCTCCCATTATCCTTAATATATTTACTTTGATCAGTGGACCTGTATGTAACGCATCTTCATCTCCTCTGCCGCCCCTTCCCTACACTTGATTTCTGACACGTAGAATCAGGTTGCTGCCCATCCCACCACCACACTAGGGCTCTCATCCTGAAAAAGCTCTCCTCACCCTGCTTGGGCTCTGATACTCCACACAGGGCAGCCCTTCTACAAGGACAACCTCCTCATTCTTCTCTGGTGCTGACACGCTGCTTTGGGCTACTGCAGCTCCTCCGCCCCTGCCCTTACCTCTAGCGTGGATGCCTTGCTTTCCTCTGTTCTGCTAAACAGCTTTAGGGCCAAACTGTTCAGGAAGGGAACAAGACCTAAAATAAGCTTATTCTTTTTTTTTTTTTTTTTTTTGCGGTACGCGGACCTCTCACTGCTGTGGCCTCTCCCGTTGCGGAGCACAGGCTCCGGACGCGCAGGCTCAGCGGCCATGGCTCACGGGCCCAGCCGCTCCGCGGCATGTGGGATCTTCCCGGACCGGGGCACGAACCCGTGTCCCCTGCATCGGCAGGCGGACTCTCAACCGCTGCGCCGCCAGGGAAGGCCAAGCATTTAAATTTTAATAATGATAACCACAGCTAGTATTTGCCGAACATACTTGTTCTAAATATTGTGGTAACTTTTTTTTACATGTATTTTCTCATTTAGTTCTCACAAAAATTTGCTACTGAAATTATTCTCATTTTGTAGATGAGGAAACTAAAGAAAATAAAAGTGACTCAAAGTCATAGAACTGAGTGGTAGAACCAGGATATGAACCCAGGTAGTTCAATTGCAGAGACACTGGCCCTAACTACCTCACTGTATTGATTCAGTGATCTCTTTTACCATCATCATGGAGAAAAAAAGTCTACACTAAGTATTTATCCCTCCATGCACTGTATGGTTAAGGGAAGGTTAATCACTGTACTTTTCGTTGTTTTCGTTTCTAGCATACGTTCTATGCCCCAGCAGCTTAGAGATGTTATTATGCAGAACTCCTCACAAATTAAGGTTATTATTATAATAATTATTATTTATTATTTGGCTGTGCTGCACAACTTATGGGATCTCAGTTCCCCAACCAGGGACTGAACCCAGGCCACGGCAGTGAAAGCCTGGAATCCTAACCACTAGGCAACCAGGGAACTCTCTAAGGTTATTATAGAAGCAAGATATATTAGTAAATTTTTTTTTTTTTTTGCCGTACGCGGGCCTCTCACCGCTGTGGCCTCTCCCGTTGCGGAGCCCAGGCTCCGGACGCGCAGGCTCAGCGGCCATGGCTCACGGGCCCAGCCGCTCCGCGGCATGTGGGATCTTCCCGGACCGGGGCACGAACCCGTGTCCCCTGCATCGGCAGGCGGACTCTCAACCACTGCGCCACCAGGGAAGCCCTATTAGTAAATTTTTGAAGTTGGATATCTAACAAGGAATAAAATAAGATGGTAATTTACATGGATTGCCCAGAAAGATGGGAGTGTACGGGAGTTGAGAATGTGGTTTTGGTATATAAGAGTGGATAAAGTTCATAGCAAAGTATTTAGTTTAAGCAGTGGGAATAATAAGCATAACACCATGGTGAAAAAGAGATGGACTAGGAAGGAGATTTTTCTTATCTATATATCTACATACAGGGTTGTAAGATTATTAAAATTTGGTCTAAGAAAAGGAGATAAAGGGTAGTAAATAGTGATCATTAGGTCACAATATTATATGTGTAATTGTGTTTGGAAGAGCTCCTAGATATATCCCCATGATAAAAAGTTTTGCTTTTTGAAGAATATTATATAAACTAGGTTTCAGTTTATTAACTGGAAAAATATTACTTTAAAACCTTTCTATGAAAAATATAAACACCTCAAATACTATTTTGTTTGGCATTTTATTTAATAAATCAAAAATGGAACTGAGCTTTCTCATTCCTAAAAATAGCCAGTCAATCATGCAAAGTCACTAACTGGGGGATCAGAAGAGACAGTCCACTGAGAGACTGTATTTAGTGCTGCCACTTGTCATATTTTCTCATAAAAGCCTATTATAAGATACGACTTTGCAAAAATCATTTACATGCAGAGGAAGAGATGGGGCTAAAAGCAAACATGGAATTATAGATTGAAGTATGCTATTTTTCTTATACAACATTGAAAGCAAAGTTTAGTGTTAACATGGGTGTTATATATCTATCATTAATTGAGATTATGTATTTCTGGATTTTTTTAGAAGACTATGAAAGATGATATAATTTTAAATTAGGATCCTTAAAATAAATCTATCTCTGAAGTCCACTTGCAGTTTTCTCTTATTCTTTGTGTATATTTGGCTTAAACGGCCACCAAATTATATCTCTCTGCAAAGTTCAGGATAAATAAAATTTTAATTTTTTTCATAAGTTTATTTAGATTGATTTTAATAATTAAACTACAATGAATGTAAATAGCTACCCAGTTCAAGCTCCTTTCTCTAGTAAATATTGATAAAGTTATTTTGCTGTAAGGTACAATTTTAAAAGACACCTTGTTCATGCACCAGTTACGTGGTTTTTTTCTATTATAATGAAAAGTTTAACAAAAATTAGTATATAAAGTAGGCAATTGTGACCTACTAGTTTGCTTTGACCATATCAAGTCACAGCAGACTGTCATGACAGATACTTTCCCTTTTTTTTCCATGACATTAAAATTGTCCTATTATTTGTCTTTGCAGTTTTTCTTCACATCTTTTGCTGCCAGGGATAGAAGTTACCTCAGTATCTTTAGGTTGTGGCAGAACGTACTGTTAGACAAGGTAAGTGTTCATACCAGAGGCTGGTGCTTGTTATAATAGCAACCTCCCAGTGTGTACCTAAACAGTGTTTGTGAGTTGAAAGCTCTTTTTTATTTTTCTGTGGTTAATTTTGACTAGACTATTCAAATCCAAGAAGAAACTTGAAGCAAAACAAAATCCATTGTTACAAGTTAAGATGTTAATTGTAATCCCCAGAGTAACCACCAAGAAAATAACTTAATAATAACTTACCATCCAAAATATGGTAAAAGAAACATAAAGGGAATGAAAATGGCACACTAGAAATATCTATTTAACACATAAGAAGGCAGTAATGGAGGAATAGAGGGACAAAAAAGACCTAATAAGATAGCAGACATTCCATTAGCAAGAAGACAAATAGCAAGATAGCAGACATTACATTAAATCGTTAAACATAAGTGGATGAAACTCCTCAAGCAGAAGGCAGAGATAAACATGATCCAACTACATGCTATCTATAAGAGACACATTAGATTTAAAAAATTTTTTTAACATCTTTATTGGAGTATAATTGCCTTACAATGGTGTGTTAGTTTCTGCTTTATAACAAAGTGAATCAGCTATACATACACATATAACCCCATATCTCCCCCCTCTTGCGTCTCCCTCCCACCCTCCCCATCCCACCCCTCTAGGTGGTCACAAAGCACTGAGCTGATCTCCCTGTGCTATGTGGCTGCTTCCCACTAGCTATCTGTTTTACATTTGGTAGTGTATATATGTCCATGCCACTCTCTCACTTCATCCCAGCTTACCCTTCCCCCTCCCCATGTCCTCAAGTCTGTTCTCTACATCTGTATCTTTATTCCTGTCCTGCCCCTAGGTTCTTCATAACCATTTTCTTTTTTTTTTTAGATTCCATATATAGACACATTAGATTTAAAGATAGAAACAGGTGGGAAGTAAAAGGATAGAAAAAGATATACTATGCAAACAATATCCAAAAGAGAGCCGAAGTGACTATAGTAATATCAGACAAAATAAGCTTGAAGACAAAAATTAGTAGAGACAAGGAAGAATATTTTATAATAATAAAAAGGTCAATCCATCTGGAATTCATAATAATTATAGACTTATATGCACCTAATAAGAGAACTCTAAAATATATGGAACAGAAATAAATCACCACATAAACATAAATAAATAAGATACATGGAACAAAAACTGGCAGAACTGAAGAGAAAAATAGGCAATCTAACAATAATAGTTGGGAGATTTCAGTACCCCACTTTCAATGATGTATAGAATAACTAGACAGAATATCAACAAGGAAGTAGAAGATGAACAGAACTATATAACTAGAACTAAAAGACATCTGTGGAACATTCCACTCAAAACAGAATACACATCCTTCTCAAGTGTACATGGAACATTCTCAGAATAGACCATACACTAGGTCATAAAACAAGCCTTAATAAATTCAAAAGGATTGAAATAATACAAAATGTGTTCTCTGATCACAATGGAATGAAATTAGAATTCAGTAACAGAAGAAAATTTGGGAAATTCACAAAAAAAGTGGGTATTAAGCATAACACGCCTAGAAAGCCAATGGTGAAAGAAGAAATCACAAGGGAAATTAGAAAATACTTTGAGTTAAATGAAAACAAAAACACAACATACCAAGACAGCAGGGCTTAGGAGGGGAATTTATAACTATAAACACCTATATTTAAAAAGAAGAGTGATCTCAAATCAATAAACTAACTTTCTACCTTAAGAAATTAGAAAAAAAGGGGAAACTAAACTGAAAACGAATAGAAGCAAGGAAATAATAAAGGTTAGAAGAGAAATATATGGGAATTCGCTGGTGGCGCAGTGGTTAAGAATCTGCCTGCCAATGCAGGGGACACGGGTTCGATCCCTGGTTTGGGAAGATCCCACATGCCACAGAGCAACTAAGCCTGTGTCCCACAACTACTGAGCCTGTGCTCTAGAGCCCGCAAACCACAACTACGGAGCCTGTGTGCCACAACTACTGAAGCCTGCGTGCCTAGAGCCTGTGCTTTGCAACAAGAGAAGCCTGCACACCACCAAAAAGAGCAGCCCCTGCTTACCGCAACTAGAGAAAGCCTGCATGCAGCAACAAAGACCCAATGCAACCAAAAATAATAAATAAATAAATTTATTTTAAAAAGAGAAATGTATGAAATAAAGAATAGAAAAATAGTGTTATTCAACAGAACCAAAAGTTCTTTATTTGAAAAGATCAACAAAATTGACAAACCTTTAGCTAGGGTTACCAAGAAAAAATTAAAATTATTACATTCAGAAGTGAAAGTGGTAACATTACTACCAGCCTTATAAAAATAAAGGGTTTATACTATGAACAATTGTATGCCAAAAAATTAGTTAACCTAAATGAAATGGACAAATACCTAGAATGTCACAAACTATTAAAACTGACTCAATCAGAAATAGAAAATCTGAATAGACCTATAACAGGGAAAGAGATTGAATTAGTAATCAAAACTCTACCCACAGAGAAAAGCTAAGGCCTAGATGGTTTCATTGGTGAATCCTGCCAAATGTTACAGTAGAATTAATACCAATCTTTCAGTCTTTCACAAAGTATTCCAAAAAATTAAATAGGAGGGAACACTTCCCAACTCAGTCTATGAAGCCTGTATTACCTTGATAGCAAAAACAGACAAAGACCATCGCAAGACCAATATTTATGTTCATTGTGTCTATGAATGTAGACACAAAAATCCTCAAGAAAATATTAGCAAACCAAAGTCAGCAACATATAAAAAGATTATATGACATGATTTATACAAGGTTGTTCAACATATGAAAATTGATCAATGCAGTACACTATATTAGAATAGAGGACAAAAAACATGATCATCTCAATTAATACAGGAAAAATATTTGACAGAATCCAACATCCTTTCATGATAAAAAATAAAACAGGCTAGGGCTAGCAGGAAATTTCAACAGCCTGATAAAATTCACACCTACATATTTAATGGTGAGAGACTAATGCTTCCACCTTAAGGTCAGGAACAAGGCACGGATGTCCTTTTTTTGCCACTTCTGTTCAACATTGTAGTGAAGGTTCTAGCCAGGGAAATTAGGCAAGAAAAAGAGGTAAAAGACATCCACATTAAAAATGAAGAAATAGAGACAGCAGAAGCAAGAACTACAATCCTGCAGCCTGTGGAACAAAAACCACATTCACAGAAATATAGACAAGATGAAAAGGCAGAGGCTATGTACCAGATGAAGGAACAAGATAAAACCCCAGAAAGACAACTAAATGAAGTGGAGATAGGCAAACTTCCAGAAAAAGAATTCAGAATAATGATAGTGAAGATGATCCAGGACCTCGGAAAAAGAATGGAGGCAAAGATCGAGAAGATGCAAGAAATGTTTAACAAAGACCTAGAAGAATTAAAGAACAAACAGAGATGAACAATACAATAACTGAAATGAAAACTACACTAGAAGGAATCAATAGCAGAATAACTGAGGCAGAAGAACAGATAAATGACCTGGAAGACGGAATGGTGGAATTCACTGCTGCAGAACAGAATAAAGAAAAAAGAATGAAAAGAAATGAAGACAGCCTAAGAGACCACAGGGACAACATTAAATGCAACAACATTCAAATTATAGGGGTCCCGGAAGGAGAAGAGAGAGAGAAAGGACCTGAGGAAATATTTGAAGAGATTATAGTTGAAAACTTCCCTAACATGGGAAAGGAAACAGCCACCCAAGTCCAGGAAGCACAGAGAGTCCCATACAGGATAAATCCAAGGAGAAACACGCCAAGAGACATAGTAATCAAATTGGAAAAAATCAAAGACAAAGAAAAATTATTGAAAGCAGCAAGGGAAAAATGACAAATAGCATACAAGGGAACTCCCATGAGGTTAACAGCTGATTTCTCAGCAGAAACTCTACAAGCCAGAAGGGAGTGGCATGATATACTTAAAGTGATGAAAGGGAGGAAGCTACAACCAAGATTACTCTACCTGGCAAGGATCTCATTCAGATTCAATGGAGAAATCAAAAGCTTTACAGAAAAGAAAAGCTAAGAGAATTCAGCACACCAAACAGGCTCTACAATAAATGCTAAAGGAATTTCTCTAAGTGGGAAACACAAGAGAAGAAAAGGACCTACAAAAACAAATCCAAAACAATTAAGAAAATGGTCATAGGAACATACATATTGATAATTACCTTAAACGTGAATGGATTAAATGCTCCAACCAAAAGACACAGGCTTGCTGAATGGATACAAAAACAAGACCCATCTATATGTTGTCTACAAGAGACCCACTTCGGAGCTAGGGACACATACAGAGTGAAAGTGAGGGGATGGAAAAAGATATTCCATGCAAATGGAAATCAAAAGAAAGCTGGAGTAGCAATACTCATATCAGATAAAGTAGACTTTAAAATAAAGAATGTTACAAGAGACAAGGAAGGACATTACATAATGATCAAGGGATCAATCCAAGAAGATATAACAATTATAAATATATATGCACCCAACATAGGAGCACCTCTATCCATAAGGCAACTGCTAACAGCTGTAAAAGAGGAAATCAACAGTAACACAATAATAGTGGGGGACTTTAACACCTCACTTACACCAATGGACAGATCATCCAAACAGAAAATTAATAAGGAAACAGAAGCTTTAAATGGCACAATAAACCAGATAGATTTAATTGATATTTATAGGACATTCCATCCAAAAACAGCAGATTATGCTTTCTTCTCCAGTGCGCATGGAACATTCTCCGGGATAGATCACATCTTGGGTCACAAATCAAGCCTCAATAAATTTAAGAAAACTGAAATGATATCAAGCATCTTTTCTGACTACAACGCTCTGAGATTAGAAATCAATTATAGGGAAGAAAACGTATAAAACACAAACACACACACACACACACACACAAAAACACAAACACATGGAGTCTAAACAATACGTTACTAAATAACCAAGAGATCACTGAAGAAATCAAAGAGGAAATCAAAAAATGCCTGGAGACAAATGACAATGAAAACACGAGGATCCAAAACCTATGAGATGCAGCAAAAGCAGTTCTAAGAGGGAAGTTTATAGCTATACAAGCCTACCTCAAATAACAAGAAAAATCTCAAGTAAACAATCTAACATTACACTTAAAGGAACTAGAGAAAGAAGAACAAACAAAACCCATAATTAGCAGAAGGAAAGAAATCATAAAGATCAGAGCAGAAATAAATTAAATAGAAACAAAGAAACAATAACAAAGATCAACAAAACTAAAAGCTGCTTCTTTGAGAAGATAAACAAAATTGATAAACCATTAGCTAGACTTATCAAGAAAAAGAGGGAGAGGACTGAAATCAATAAAATACGAAATGAAAAAGGAGAAGTTACAACAGACACCACAGAAATACAAAGCATCCTAAAAGACTACTACGAGCAACTCTATGCCAATAAAATGGACAACCTGGAAGAAATGGACAAATTCTTAGAAAGGTATAACCTCCCAAGACTGAACCAGGAAGAAACAGAAAATATGAACAGACCAATCACAAGTAATGAAATTGAAACTGTGATTAAAAATCTTCCAACAAACAAAAGTCCAGGACCAGATGGCTTCACAGGTGAATTCTATCAAACATTTAGAGAAGAGCTAACACCCATCCTTCTCAAACTCTTCCAAAAAATTGCAGAGGAAGGAACACTCCCTAACTCATTCTATGAGGCCACCATCATGCTGATACCAAAACCAGACAAAGATACTACAAAAAAAGCAAATTACAGTCCAATATCACTGATGAATAGAGATGCAAAAATTCTCAACAAAATACTAACAAACAGAATCCAACAACACATTAAAAGGATCATACATCATGATCAAGTGGGATTTATCCCAGGGATGCAAGGATTCTTCAATATATGCAAATCAATCAATGTGATACACCATATTAACAAATTGAAGCATAAAAACCATATGATCATCTCAATAGATGCAGAAAAAGCTTTTGACAAAATTCAACACCTATTTATGATAAAAACTCTCCAGAAAGTGGGCATAGAGGGAACCTACGTCAACATAATAAAGGCCATATAAGACAAACCTACAGCAAACATCATTCTCAATGGTGAAAAACTGAAAGCATTTCCTCTAAGATCAGGAACAAGACAAGGATGTCCACTCTCGCCACTATTATTCAACATAGTTTTGGAAGTCCTAGCCATGGCAATCAGAGAAGAAAAAGAAATAAAAGTAATCCAAATTAGAAAAGAAGAAATAAAACTGTCACTGTTTGCAGATGACATGATGCTATACATAGAGAATCGTAAAAATGCCACCAGAAAACTACTAGAGCTAATCAATGAATTTGGTAAAGTTGCAGGATGCAAAATTAATATACAGAAATCTCTTGCATTCCTGTACACTAATGATGAAAAATCTGAAAGAGAATTTAAGGAAACACTCCCATTTACCACTGCAACAAAAAGAATAAACTACCTAGGAATAAACCTACCTAGGGAGACAAAAAACCTGTATGCAGAAAACTATAAGATGCTGGTGAAAGAAATGAAAGGTGATACCAACAGGTGGAGAAATATACCATGCTCTTGGATTGGAAGAATCAATATTGTGAAAATGACTCTACTACCCAAAGCAATCTACAGATTGAGTGCAATCCCTATCAAATTACCAATGGCATTTTTTACAGAACTAGAACAAAAAACCTTAAAATTTGTATGGAGACACAAAAGATCCTGAATAGCCAAAGCAGTCTTGAGGGAAAAAAACGGAGCTGGAGGAATCAGACTCCCTGACTTCAGACTATACTACAAAGCTACAGTAATCAAGACAATATGGTACTGGCACAAAAACAGAAACAGATCAATGGAACAAGATAGAAAGCCCAGAGATAAATCCATGCACCTATGGTCAACTAATCTATGACAAAGGGGGCAAAGATATACAATGGAGAAAAGACAGTCTCTTCGGTAAGTGGTGCTGGGAAAACTGGACAGCTACATGTAAAAGAATGAAATTAGAACACTCCCTAACACTGTACACAAAAATAAACTCAAAATGGATTAGAGACCTAAATGTAAGACCGGACACTATAAAACTCTTAGAGGAAAACATAGGAAGAACACTCTTTGACATAAATCACAGCAAGAATTTTTTTGATCTACCTCCTAGAAGTAATGGAAATAAAACCAAAAATAAACAAATGGGACCTAATGAAACTTAAAAGCTTTTGCAAAGCAAAGGAAACCATAAACAAGACGAAAAGACAACCCTCAGAATGGGAGAAAATATTTGCAAATGAATCAATGGACAAAGGATTAATCTCCAAAATATGTAAACAGCTCATGCAGCTCAATATTAAAGAAACAAACAATCCAATCCAAAAATGGGCAGAAGACCTAAATAGACATTTCTCCAAAGAAGACATACAGATGGCCAAGAAGCACATGAAAAGCTGCTCAACATCAGTAATTATTAGAGAAATGCAAATCAAAACTACAATGAGGTATCACCTCACACCAGTTAGAATGGGCATCATCAGAAAATCTACAAACAACAAATGCTGGAGAGAGTGTGGAGAAAAGGGAACCCTCTTGCACTGTTGGTGGGAATGTGAATTGGTACAGCCACTATGGAGAACAGTATGGAAGTTCCTTAAAAAACTGAAAATTGAATTACCATATGATCCAGCAATCCCACTACTGGGCATATACCCAGAGAAAACCATAATCCAGAAAGACACATGCACCCCAATATTCATTGCAGCACTATTTACAATAGCCAGGTCATGGAAGCAACCTAAGTGCCCATCGGTGGGTGAATGGATAAAGAAGATGTGGTACATATACAATGGAATATTACTCAGCCATAAAAAGGAACGAAATTGAGTCATTTGTATATACGTGGATGGATCTAGAGACTGTCATACAGAGTGAAGTAGGTCAGAAGGAGAAAAACAAATATTGCATTATTGTATTAATGCATGTATGTGGAACCTAGAAAAATGGTACAGATGAACCAGTTTGCAGGGCAGAAGTTGAGACACAGATGTAGAGAACAAACATATGGACACCAAGGGGGAAAGCCACGGGGGTGGTGCTGGTGGTGTGATGAATTGGGCAATTGGCATTGACATGTATACACTGATGTGTATAAAATTGATGACTAATAAGAACCTGCTATATAAAAAAAATAAAATTAATTAAAAAAATTAAAAAAAAAATTTTAGGGACTATTTATTTTAGTTGTTCAAACAGAAGAACTGCCAGGAGATAAGTTCTCTTTGGTAAGTTTATATTTCAACACATGTATCTATTTTATATACTATAGAGATATACACAACATGAATTGAATAAAAGCTCTAAGAAAGATCTGTCATTTCCAAAAAAAAAAAATGAAGAAATAAAAGTATCTCCATTGACAGATGACATGTTTTTGTGTATATCAAATCCTACGAAAACCAATAAAAATGTGCAAGAACCAATAAATAAGTTCAGTAATGTTGCAGAATGCATGATCAAAATACAGATTACTTATATTTCTATACATTCACAATAAACAATCTGATAATAGAAATTAAAAAAAATTCATTTACAATAGCATCAAAAAAGAATAAAATACTTGGGAATAAATTTAACAGAAGTATAAGACACGTACACTGAAAGCTACTGGACATAGGTGAAAGAAATTGAGACTTAAGTAAATGAAAAGAATCTTATGATCATGGATTAGAAGACTTAATATTGTTAAGATGGCAGTACTCCCCAAATTAATCTGCAGATTCAGTGCAATGCGTATCAGAATACCAACTGGCATTTTTGTAGAAATTGAGAAGTAGATTCTAAAACTCATATGGAAATGCAAGGTACCCAGAATAGCAAGAACAATCTTGAAAAAGAAGAACAAAGTTGGATGAATTAGTCTGTTAGGTCTGCCATTTAAAAAATGCCATAGACTGAATGACTTAAACAATAGAAATTTATTTTCTTAGAGTTCTGGAACCCAAAGGCGCCATCGCCAAATACATTGGGAGTTGGGGTTTCAACATACGGATTTGGGGGCGACGCAATTCGGACCATAGCAACGTCATTTAACCTTAATTTCCTCCTTAAAATCTCTGTCTCCAAGTATAGTCATATTGGGGGTTGGAGCTTCAGCATGTGAATTTGGGGGAATACAATTTGTTTCATAATATTGGAGGGCTTAACACTTCTTGATTTCAATGTTTACTACAAACCTGCAGTAATCAAGGCAGTATACCTGGCAAAAGTCTAGACATAGATTAATGGCATAGAATTGAGAATCTAGAAATAAAATCTTAAAATTAATTATCAATCATAAATTGATTTTTGACAAGGTTACCAAGATAATTCAGTGGGGAATAAATAGTCTTTTTACCAAATGGTGCTGGAATAACTAGATATCAACATGCAAAAAATGAATTTTAACCCCTACTTCATACCATATACAAAAATTAACTCAGAATGGATCACAGACCTAAATGCAAGGTCTAAAAGTATAAAACTCTCAGAAGAAACTGTAGGTATAAATACTCATAACCTTTGGATTAGACAATGGTTTCTTAGATATGACATCAAAAGCTCAAGTGACGAAGGAAAAAAATAGATAAATTGGATTTCATCAAAATTAAAAACTTTGTGTTTGAAGGAGTCCATCAAGAGAGGGAAAGGGCAACTAACACATGGAGAAGATATCTGCAAGTTATATATCTGATAAGGTATTTGCATCCAGAGTTATATATCTGGAGAGGAAATATGTGCAAGTTAAGAGTATATAAAGAATTCTTACAACTCAACAAGAAAAAGACAAATAACCAATTAAAAAGTGGGCAAAGGATTTGAATTGTAATTTCTCCAAAGAACATATACAAATAACCAAGTGCATGCAGAGATGCTTAGTGTCATTAGCTGTTAGAGAAACATAAATCAAAACCACAGTGAGATACCACTTCACACCCACTGGGATGGCTAAAATAAAAAGACAGACATTACCTCATGTTGAAGATGTAGATAAAATAGAGCCCTCATGCATTGCTGGTGGCATTGTAAAACTTTGAAAAATTTGAAAAACAGTTTGGTAGTTTCTCAAAATGTTGAATATAGAGCTACCATATGACCCAGCAATTCCATTTCTAGGGCTGTATGCAAGAAAATTGAAAGCATATGTTCACACAAAATCTTGCAGTCAAATATTCATAGCATTATTCATAGTGGCCAAAAATAGAAACATCAACAGATGAAAGTATACATAAAAATATATAAAATGTATATTCATAAAATGGAATATTATTCAGCAATAAAAAGGAGTGAATTACTGATACATGGTACAACATGGTAAATCTTGAAACATTATGCTATGTGAAAGAAGCCAGTCCCAAATGAACACATATTGTATGATTCTGTTTTTATTAAATGTCCAGAATAGGCAAATTAAATGTCCAGAATAGGCAAATAGGCAAATAGAAGTTGAAAATAAATTTGTTGCCAGGGGGAGGGAGGAATGAGGAGTGACTGCTAATGAATTTGGCCACCTTTTTGGGTTGATGAAAATATTCTAAAATTCATAGTGATAGTTGTACAACTCAGGATATGCTAAATACTACTGAATTGTATGCTTTTAGAAAAGTGAATTTTATGGTATGTGAATTATAGCTTAGTAAAGCTGTTATTTGTTATTTAAAAAAAGTTTTTAAACAGACACTTATTTCTCTATAGCCATTATTTTGTTGAAACTTTAAAAAAGATTTTTATTTTTTATTGGAGTATAGTTGATTTACAATGTTGTGTTAGTTTCCGGCGTACAGCAAAGTGATTTAGTTATACCAATACAAATACATGTATCTATTCTTTCTCAGATTCTTTTCCCATATAGGTTATTACAGAGTATTGAGTAGAGTTTCCTGTGCTATACAGTAGGTGCTTGTTGATTATCTATATTATATATAGTAATGTGTATCTGTTAATCCCAAACTGTTAATTTTTCCCTCCCCACCATCTTTCCCCTTGGATAAACATAAGTTTGTTTTCTAAATCTGTGAATCTGTTTTGTAAGTTCATTTGTATCAGTTTTTAGATTCCACATGTAAGTGATATCATATGGTATTTGTCTTTCTGTGTCTGACTTACCTCACTTAGTATGATAATCTCTAGGTCCATCCATATTGCTGCAAATGGCATTATTTCATTGTTTTTTATGGCTGATTAATATTCCATTATATATAGGTACCACATCTTCTTTATCCCTTCCTCTGTTGATAGCCATTTAGGTTGCTTCCATGTCTTGGCTATTGTAAATCTTGCTGCAATGAACATTGGGGTGCATGTATCTTTTCAAATTTTGGTTTTCCCTGGATTATATGCCCAGGATTGGGATTGCTGGATCATATGGTAGCTGTATTTTTAGTTTTTTTAAGGAACATCCATACTGTATGCTTTTAGAAAAGTGAACTTTATGGTATGTAAATTATAGCTCAGTAAAACTGTTACTTTTTTAAAAAATGGTTTGGGGGAAGAGTAGAGATTTCCAGCTGATAAGAAAGGCTCCTTCTTTGCAGCAGGAGCTTAAACACCACTGGCAGAAACTTGACCTCCTTTCCTCCCTGCTACCCAGCTCAGCTTCTCACTGGAGTGCACAGCTTTTGCTTAAGGGCTCTTAGGATTGAATGACTTCCAGTTTTTCAGGCAGCTGCTGAGGTCTGGGTGTTTCAAACAGTGCTCTGCTTGGATGCTTTCACTTTGCAGGAGTGCTGGGGGACTCAAGGTGATCTGGAAGTTGGGAGATGGAGAAGAGAAGTGGGTGGGTGTGGGGGAACTTGCCAAGCACAGACCCTCCTCCCTCCTTAAGGGAACGTTTAAGGCTGGCAGGGCAGCCCCAAGCCCAAGCTCCCCCCACCCCCTTGAGTCTTTCTAGGAGTTTGGGTGCCCAGTCTCCCCATGCCCATGCTCCTAACCTGGGAGATGCTTAGGGCGGTGGGCCCGCGAGTGCCAGGTCCAGCGGTGCATGGCAGCCACCTGGGAGAGCACGGAGCAGATGTGCTAAGGCATGAGCCCCCCGCAGCTCCACTCTGCCCTACCAGTGTTGCTCTAGGGACATGGCATGGCTAACCCTTCCCCCAAATACCAGTTTTTTTCGAGTACTCTGGGAATCCCCCAGGTGCGTTCTCATGCTAACAAGGAACCAAAGACTGCTATGCAGCCTACGTTTGGTTATACCCTAGATCAGAGTGTCCTCTGCAAATCACTTTTGCGCTTACCACACTGGGGTAAGTTGGGATGCATCCTCACGAAAACAAATACCTCCTGGGAAATGATAAAGTTCAGGCTTACAGATGAGCCGGGGAGAAACTGAGATCTGAAATTTAATGAAAAAAGAAGAAAAAATAAAGCTCTTTGAAGTGGGAGAAAGAGAGGGAATTCCAGACTACTTCTGAGGCTACCATAGCCAAGAAATGTCTTGTATGCTGGCTGGGAGTAAAATCTAAGCGTCTTTGAAAAGATCCTCATGTCACCCGTGTTCTTGATGTGTACACGAGGAGTATCACCATCTTTACTGTAGTTATACCCTTCAGATCTTTGGATTATTTGGTTATCTTTAACATTGAACATGCAACTCTATTTCAAGGGGACACTATACCCTTTTTTTAAAAAAATTTTTTGGCCATGCTGCTCAGCTTGCGGGATCTTAGTTCCCCCACCAGTGATTGAACCCGCAGCCTCGGCAGTGAAAGTGCGGAGTCTTAACCACTGCGCCGCCAGGGAATATCGCTATACTCTCATTTTAATAAAGAGAACGGTTACCATTTCTGCTCTATACTATGAGAAAACTCAATGTTTATGCATATACTATATGTTAAGTACTATACAGACTTAATGAAAGTTGAAGGTGAGATGTCAGGTTTAAAACTGTCCTAATTGGAATATTGAACACTGTAGAATCCACCCAGAAAAGGAATTAGAAAACAAAATCAACAACAAAGCTACCCTTCCTGTGTTCTTCTAGTAATCTTTGAAGAACAATTCTTTTTAACATGGTAATATGTATAACAATAATAGTAACTCCCACTTAGGAAGTGTTAGGTGCCAGGCGTAGTGCTAGGTGCTTGGTGTAGTCTTAGTATTGTCTGTAATTTTACGAGCCTCAGTTGTCTTCTAGTTTTTTAAAGTGATAAAGCCACATTGGTTAGATTCCTTGATCTTTTGTAATACTATTTTTTAAAAGAGAAGGTAAAAACCAAAATTCATAAAATACACAGCCTAACTACAAAATTCTAGAAAACAACACAAGTAACTTGAATAATAAATTTTGTATATATTCAAACTATTTTAGGGAATTTAAGTTCAGAATATTATAATCATGTTTACTTTTAATTAGGGAATTTGAGAGTAAAAGTAAATATGTGTTACTTTTGCTTGCTGTTTGCGTAATAAAGCCTTAAAGGTATAGCATATTAATCTAGATAAAAGACTATTCCAGTAAGATTGATTAAGACAATAGAGTGATTTTAAATCTGTGTGTGTGTTTTATTTAATTCTCCAGTAAGATAAATCTACAAAAGGGGAAAAAGCTGGAGGCAAATATATTGCCTTTGAGAAAGAATGCTTTTAAAAGTACATTTGTTTTTCATTCGTAAGGTTCCTCTGATGCATTGCTTCAGAAAGGACAGTTTATTTCAGGTATTTGAGTTAGCTTACCATAAGTCTTCAATGTTTAGACATGTGTCTAAACTGTCACCATGTCATTCATGCTGTAATTAATAGCACTTCAGCTTAGTTCACAACCTTTGAGTTTAGCACCCTTCTTGCAGATAGCACATTGACTATTTGAGATTTGTGAGGCCAGGAGACTGTGGCAGCTCCATTTTCGGTTACAAACAATTGATGTTTACTGTCTTTATAAAGAACCTCTCAGCCCTTCCCCACTCAAGCCCTCCACATTTTGTTTGAGTTTAAGCCCCGCCCCCTTCCATGTTTTGTGTCGGAGCCAGACAGTCTTCCCGCCTGTTTTTGTATGGTCCACAAAGTAGGAGTGGTTTTACATTTATATTTCCTGACAATTATATGAAATTCAAATTTCAGTGTCCATTAATAAAATTGTATTGAAACACAGCCATGCTCATTCTTTATGTGTTGTCTGTGGTTGGTTTCACACTACAGAGGCAGACTTGAATAGTTGCAACAGAGACTAAATGGACCACAAAGCCTGAAATATTTACTCTATGGTCTTTTACAGAAACAGTTTTTTGACCTCTGAACAATACTAAACCAAACTCATCTTTTTTTGAAAAAAAAATGCATACCTGCTAATGTTAGCTTCCTGCTTAATACCCATCACCCTTGGATAAAGATTTTTAATTGTTTATAGAGACTGTATGATCTGGCCCCAGCCCACCACTCCAGCCTCATTAATACTTTTATGTTTCTAGTGATATTATCATATTATTAGATTTAGGATTACTCATGCTAATAATACAGGCAGGATGTGTACAGAATGAAATTGTTCTTTTTGTACTATTTTTTTCTCTGAGAGATGTAATAGTGGTATCTCTTGCCAGTACACGGGGGCTACTGGGAAGCTAGCTCTCCATGGAAATTTAAGAGTACATATTGAGAGTAGATGTTTAAATCCGGGGCCTAACAGAGCAGAAATCTGCGCTCATTTTAAATTCTAAAGCTTAAAGAGACAGAATGGCTTTCAGGCTTATTCCCAAAGGCCAGAAGTAGGAGGCATGTGTCAGAATTAGGGAGGAGGTTATGAGGGGTGTTTTGTCAATGTATACAGACCCACCGTCTTCCAATTTTGATACATGTCACTCCATCTTCTATTTTGGGACTCTCTAGTTGAAGGATGACAGGAGAGTATCCTATTCCTCAAGTGGGTTGGGGAAAAAAGGATTTAAAACAGTTTACTGATTGTATTAGTATATATAAAGAAAGAATGTGTTGGTCTGAAGCGGGCTTGGCCAGACTTAGGCCAAGAACTTAAGACTTAGGCCAGAAAAGCAAAGTCACAGAGGCAGACTTTGACCACTAGAGAAATGTACAAAGATAGGACAGAGATGAATCATCAGGCTCCATCAGTGTCACAGTAGTTTTTCCTTTAAAACTGTCTACCTTTGCTCTGACTTCATGCTTATCATGCAAATTTCTGATTACTAGTCTGATTTCCAAGGTATCCAGGTACCTGAATATTCAGGTTCTCCAGGTAGGATGAACGAATTCTGATGATTAGAAAAGATCGTTCCCCTTCTATGCATTAGTATATTTACTACGGAGCATGTACATGCAGCTTGTGAGTGTGGCTGGTTTGAGTCAGCTGATCTGAGTGCATCTCTAGGATGTCAACAGTGCTGAGGCCATTCTGCAAACAGTGGTTAGTTTATCAAGTTAGTGTCACCTTTGAGACCTTTCGGAAGAGTGTCATACAGCTTTTTCCTGCAGACGCCTCAGCCTTATCAAACCTCTTATTACTGCTTATGCCTCTCTCCAATGATTCTTTCTTTTGGAATTACTTGGAAATCTAGACGTTTTCCAGTAGTCCTATAAATCTAATAAGTACAGTATTCAAATCTGCCAGGAAAAAAATGCAAATTGCTAAGTATTTTAGTCACATATTCTATAATAACCTGGCAGTGTAGAAGTATTAGTATTCGTATATTGTTCCCTCTTGTTTACCTTTCTGGTTGGCAGAACTCCTCCACCTATTTTCCCTTGGTCAGTGAAGTATACCTCCTCCTGCCCAGTCACCCAAGCCAGAAACCTGGTGCATCCTTGTTTCTTACCTCTTCTTTGCCAACATGTCATGTTGGTCATCAAGGCCCTCATCATTTCTAGCTTGAACCATTACAGTAGTCTCCTAAGGATCTCTTTTTAACACTCTAATGTGTCCTTTAGGTCAGGGGTCCCCAACCTGGGGACCCCAACCCCCTGGGGGGGTTGTTAGCTTCCTGTTAGGAGCCGGGCCACACAGCAGGAGGTGAGCGAGCGAAGCTTCATCTGATGCTCCCCATTGCTCACATTAGGTCCCTGGTGCCCAAAAGGTTGGGGACCACTGCTTTAGGTTGTTACCAAAAAAGTAGTCATTTTAAAAGTGGATCTTTTAAAAACACACTTCTGAACTTGTTGCTTTTCTGTGTGTAACTAGTAGGTGGCTTTTTCTATTTAGCGTGGAATACAGGCTCTTCATGACCTGGCTGCTTCCCCCTTCCCCACTGACTCTTACCTTCTCCCTCTCTGTGTCTTCCTCTCCCCGCCCTCCCGAGTCATGGTGAACTGGCTTGCCAGGCCGCTCCACTTCTCTGCACACTTGCATTTGGTGTATATGAATTCATCTTACTTGATATTTCAGCAGCATTTCACACCATGGCACACTCCCTCTATTTTGAAACACCTTCTTCCCTTGATTTCCATATCATTCTTTCTGAACTTTGCTCTACCTCCCTTGTATTTTTCTGTCCTTTTTTCCTCCTCTTCCACTCAGCCTTTGCATGCCAGACTTTCTTTGGGCCCAGTCTTAGGTTCTGTTTTCCGTCTTAAACCTACTGAGCTCAACTCTGCTCCATATCCAGTGGTTTACTATAAAGGATTTTTATATTTAGCAAAAGTATATAAAAATCATTTACAGTACAATTAATGTATATTTTTCTCATAGCTATTTGGTTACCATGGTACAGTGAGGATATGTATCTATGGTTTAGGTCAGTAAGACCTGCCATAATATGCCAAGAGCACTGGTTTTTAGGGAGTAAAAGCTAGCCCCATAGTGAGCTCTCTTCAGTTTGAGCGAGTAGTATCCTCCAGTGTTGCTTTGGTCCCTCATTCTGCTGTTGTATAAAATGATTAGATTTTAGCAACCCTACCTACCCTCAAAAGGTTGATCCTTGCAGTCTATCAAGTAGCGTTTGACATGTCTACACACTTTACCAGACTAGATGGAACAACTAGGTAGCTGTTTCTAGCTACGTAGAAATTAGGGCAAGATTTGATTTTTCATTTAGAAGAAAATTTTTCTTCTGGGAAATAAATTAGAACTGGTAGATGAGACTCTCTATAGTGTTTATTATAGTCCAGGTAGGTCGCTGCCAGGAAATTATTCTGAATAAAGGAAAAAATATTTCTAAAGGAAAGAATTATTGAGTCATCAACATGTAAACTTTTCAGTGATGAAAGATATGCCGCCTGCTTCTTGGAATTCCTCCACCTGAATAGCTCATTCTTCTTGACATTTCCTGACGTTCCATTTACAGTACTCAAGGGTTGCAATCCTTGATAGTTGTAAAGGGTTAATGCAGGAGTCTGATGGGGATGTGACATTAGTACTGAAGAAGTGGGGTATGAAGAAGCAATGACATTGCCAGAATTGAATAGGAAGTATTAGCATGGAGAAGAAAATTTAACCCTTAATATATTTAATTTTAAAAATGAGATTAAAATCATATTGCAATAAGCATTTTACATAATTGAGCATAGGCAAGTAATTTTCATTTGCATTTTTTTGTTTCTAATCAGTGTGTAGAACAGAAGAAATAGGGAACTGTCTCTTTAATAAAACCCTGTTTACCTACCCTCTTCTAGTAGGAGTGGCTTAGGAACCTGTAGAGTGAGGTGTAACTTCCAATTCTGCATTCTGAAGGGCAGCCTTGGATAAGAGTGCTGATACTACAAACCAGGAAGTGACAAATCATTTGCCTTAAATTATAGTAGAGCTTGTCTTTTATAAGGAAAACTTCTCATAACAAAACTAGAAGATTGAAGCATGGTTGTCACTAAATGTTTGGAACTCTGCTGCAGATAAAGACTTTGCAGCGTACTTAGAATACAAAGCTTTCTGGGCCAGAAATTGATCTGACTTTTGAGCCTTATCTGATTACTGCTTGATTCCTCTTTATTTTGTTCAAGTGCTCAGCGGGTTGAACGGGGAGCCTTCCTCCCTATTGTTAGCAGGTAGGTGGTCAGCCTTTGTTTAAAATTTAAGTTGTTTTTTAAGGTTACTTAACCCTGGTTCTGCTGCTGATTATTGAAAGAATTATGAATATCAGTCTGGGTATATGTTTTAATGTTTGAATATTCAGCATGGCTGTAAATAATCATTTTTGTGACTTTGTAGAAAAAGTCATTTTTAACAAATTAGCAAATCTATAAGGTGACAAGTTAAGTGAGTTCTATTTTGTTTTCTATTAACCTTATATGTTTAAATTTAATTAACAGATTAAAAGTATATTGAAGTTACTCTGCTATTAACTTCCTGATAGTATTTGATAATATATTTAAAACATTTATTGATGTAGTCAAATAAAATTGTATTTTTGTTGTTACTATTTTACTTATAAGTTTCATTTCTTTCACTCTTAGAACACTCTGAGTGTTTAGCTCATTGTTTAGCTACTTGCTTTAGTTTGTTTTTGGAATACTTTGATACCTATTATTTCAGAAGACTTTTTATAAAAGGTTAATCTTCCACAAGTATATTGAAATATTGCTTGTTTCTCTTTATAAAGTTAACCATGCATTTATGACACTAAAATTGTTTCAAAGATAACATCTTTGGAATATTGAGCTAATTATTAGCATGAGCTAATTGCTATTGTGAAAAAAAAAAGCCATTCACAAATGGTTCTTCTGGAGTGGGAATCAGAAATGCGTGTGGGTACCTTTAGGATCAAGAACAGTGGTTTCTTTCTCTACCACTAGTGATCCTTTTTTTCCTCTATGGACACTATGCTTCAAAAGACTTTTTGTCAACCAAATAAGTGGTGTATATTAAATAATAAAATGTTAGAACATTATCGTTTATTAGGGATACATTATTTCCAATGAGAGTTTCTTATCAGCCTGGAATAACCACTCTAGGTTAATATAATTCAGCTCCGAACGAAGAGGCCTTACATTTTACCTAGCTTGAAAAACTTTATTGTAGGTAACTGTTAGGATATTTTTGACTTTTTGAAATACTGATAGTAACATCTGAAGTTTCAACAACTGCTCTTATGGAATCTTAGTCATCTGGGAACTAGCAGTCTAAAGTGCAGAAATTCTGTTCTTAATATCTTTGAGTTTCCATGAAATGTAATGAAGGTCATCTAGTATAATGTAACAAACAAAGATACCATAGCTACTAGACAGAGAGGAGAAACAGGGAAAAAGAAAAAAGGAAATGTGGTATTTGTCATTGGGAATATCTGCGAGGAATTCAAGGTGTCTGTTTGTTTTTGCCCCATAAAATTTCCCTATATTTATCTCTACTATTTACCCACTTAAAATTTTTACTCTGATTAGTCTGATAAATTGATAACTGACTTCAAAACAAATATTGCTTATGTTTTTCATGTATTTTATTCTATATTTTTATGTAGCTTCCCTCTCCCAAATTTTTTTATTTCTCCATTTCCTCTATTCATGTCCTTCCCTCAGCTTAGCTGAAGACCCTTCTGCAATGTGAAGCCTTATCTGATCACCCTCAACCACAGTAATATTTCTTTCCTTTAGATTTCTATATCATGTTGATTCTACCAGTTCTTTAGTACATAATAATGATATAGCTTGTCATATTTAACTTTTACTTAAAAGTTTGCAGTGTTTCTTCAACTAAATTATAGTTGTTTGAGAGCAAGTAGGACATCATTTTTATCTGTTTTAGCATCTAGTGCAGTGATACACATGTGGTAGTTCTAAATAAATATCTGTTGAATGAAAGAGATGTAAAGAATCTTGCCAACAGTTGCTTCAAGTGTTATGCTGCCTCCCTCTACCTTGCTTAATTATGTAATTAACCATCCATAATGTTTCTAAAAATCAGATTGTTGGTTGTCATACTATTATCGTTTTGGTTTTCCTTTGTAACACATGCATTTTTTATATTAGATTATTTAACACTGATATGATACCTACAAAGAAAGAACAAGCTGGACTTTATTAAAAATAAATAAAAATAAAAACGGAAATATTCTGAATTCCAGACTCTTGCATTTTATATTTTAGGAGAATATAATTTAAAATTTACTGATATGTGAGGTTTCAAATATAGTTAAAATATTCAGATACATTATGAATTAAGGGGAGGGATTCTGAACTGACGTTTGGTATTCTGAATGGTGATCCAGTCATCCTGGTTGGATTGCAGAATATAAATCACAGATTAGTAATTGCCAGAAAGGATGAACAAATTATTTTATAAAAAGAGGGTTTTAAATGTCTTACACCCATTGACAGTAGTTATTATATTACACACTTTAAAATCATCATCTACCGGGCTTCCCTGGTGGCGCAGTGGTTGAGAGTCCACCTGCCAATGCAGGGGACAGGGGTTCGAGCCCTGGGCCGGGAGGATCCCACATGCCGCGGAGCGGCTAGGCCCGTGCACCACAACTACTGCAGTCCGCACGCCAAGAGCCCGTGCTCTGCAGCAAGAGAGGCCACCGCAGTGAGAAGCCCGCACACCGCAACAAAGACACAACACAGCCAAAAATAAATAAATAAATTTATAAAAAAAAAAAAATCATCATCTACCTATTCCCAGTATCAACTATGTCGGATACGTTTTGTTAACCCACTTTTTATAGATACAGAAAACTGATATCTAGAAAGGTGAAATAACTAACAAAGCCATACACTAGTAACTGCATAACAGGTCGTTTTGACTTCAGAATTCATGTTTTGAATCACTATGTTGTATACTATGTTATGTTTTCCAATAGTCAGGGTAATCTTTCTGTCATTCTAGAGCTTGACCAGACAGGAAGTCTGGCAGCTGCTCCAGCAGAACTATGGCACTGAGCTAGGCTTAAATGCTGAAGAGATGGAGAACTTGTCCCTGTCGATTGAGGATAACGTGCAGCCAAGGTACTGCAAAGTGTCTTGAAATGTCAAGATTTATTCATCATTAATCAAAGCAGAATTATTTTAGACTTTACTAATTCAGGCTTTCTATTTATTCACCATCCAGTGAAATTTGCCTCTTGCTTCTCTGTAGTGGAATGAGTGAAAGGTGAGGACAGTGAATAGTTTGCTAAATTGGTAAGCAAATACAGGTCGGATGAGGAAATGTTCACTTTGTAACTGTGTCACCTGGGATTTGCTTAAAGCATGGGGTTAGTAAACCTTTTTATTAAGGATATGGAGAAGTACCTAGTGAAATCTCTGCACCTATAGATAACAATAAAGAAAATTAGCTGGAAGATATTTTAAGGGATAGAAAGATAATATGACTTTTCCTCAAGGCTACCCTAGCGTAGTACTTGACATGTAGTTGGCACTCAATAAATATTGAATGCATTAATGAAAGGAGCTTATAGCGCTACAGGGAATGCAAATAAATATAATACAGGGTTGGAAATGATAAGGGCCAAGAAGAGCAATAGATAATGTGGGAAAAATTCAGAGTGGAGAGAGATTATTTTTGACTGATGGGAATTCACTTGGAAGAGTGGACATTATTATTAACCTGTACAAATAAAAGTGCTTTTTGTCCAATGGTGATTGAGGTCAGAGCAATAAAAACAGCTAAGGATAATACATGAAAATTCTAGAGCAAACATTATGCTAAATGAAAGGAGCCAGTCACAAAAGACCACATCTCATCTTCATATTTATAGGAAATAGAGTCCAGAATCAGTAACTCCATAGAGATAGAAAGTAGATGGGCAGTTGCCAGGGACTGGGAGAAAGGGAGAGTGGAGAGTACAACTGCTGATGGGCACAGGGCTTCTTTTGGGGTGATAAAAATGTTCTAAAGTTAAATAGTGGTAATGACTGCACAACTCTGTAAATCACTGTATTGTACACTGTAAATGGGGTGAACTTTATGATATATGAATTATACCTTAATAAAAAATTAGGCAAATTATTTATTTAAAAATTCTGTAGTAAATAAGTCTTAAGGTGGAAATCTTTCAAAGTCTCATGTGTGTACAAAGATTTTATTCTATCTAGATAAGCCTTCTAGTTATACTGATCCTATTTATATTGTGTCAGCTCAGCATTAATATTTTACAGTCTTTTTTACATGGTTACACGTGTATATTTTATTAGTTTTCTGTAAAGTTAAAAATTTCCATTGGACTACTACTCTCCTTGTAAAGTTTACTAGGCTTGGGACTTCCCTGGATCCTCATTCCCTCTTCTGCTCTTTTTCTCATTCTTCCAATCTCTGAGACAAGCACATCTACCTCACACCTGTATTTCCTCAGCTCTTCCATCTTCTTTCTTTTCACTTTCAATCTTTTCTTCACTCTCCTCCCTCTTTTTATCTTCATTTCTCCACAATCCACCTCCATCCTTAAAATCCTCAAGTACAGACACTCAGCTGGTGGTCTTGTCTCCAGGAGCCGTTTTCCTTGTTTGGTTCCCTCAGAGTCCTGCTATTCTGCCTGGCCAGGAGTAACTGAGTAGTAGACCTAAGTATTATTTGGGTGGAGTAGAATAGGCTTTTTTAGCTTTTCTGTCTCTTTGTCAGGATAATATGGATTCAGATGTCAGGCAGCCACTTTATTTTAGGAGCACTTTAAGTCTAAACATAGCAATGATTACATGGGAATGCTAATTGCTCAATAAAGTTGAGGTCTGGAAATTAGATCCATTGTGCTGCTTTTATATTTAATACACTTTCCTATTTTTCCCCCCACTCCCTGAAAGAGGAAAAGAAGGTCCCAAGACATTTATTGTAATCTTGTTCCTATGACCATTTGAAAGCTTTTCCTTTAACCTTAGGAATTCCTGTTCTCAGGAACGAGAAGAACAAGAAGGGAGGCATGGACTGATGGATGGGCTCTGTGCTCAGACATCAGGAGCTTTCCCTTCCTGGAGTGATGTGCCATCTCAGCTGGTACTGAATCTGAAGGAAGGAGACGAGATCTAGAACTGCCTTCCGGTGTTGCCTGGCATCCAACTCAAACACCTACCCTGCACCTTTCGAAGCTTCTTCATTGTCCGCAACTGAAATTTAAATAAGCAACGTTCATTTTATTAGTTGCTGTTACGGCCACTTGTACTTGGTTAATTTCTTAATGGTTTCTGAAGTTTATAAAATCTTATATGAGCATATTTTATTTTCAGCAGTGGAGTCAATTTGCATGTGATTTAAGAAGATAGCTTTGTTATAAGTAGAAGCTTATTTGTTACATTACAAAAAAAAAAATTTGTTGTCCAAGTGCTTTATAATAGAAAAGGACCTCAGTGAGGAGACTGAATCAGCTATTTGTGCGGAAGTGACCTTGTTTATGCTTCTATGATGTGTTTCTTTTTTTTTTTTTTTTTTTTTTTTTTTTTATGATGTGTTTCTTACAGAAGTCCAAGAAGAAGCAGCTTGGATGGCTGTGGGGAGAGAGATGAAAAATTATCCAAGCCAATCAGTTTTACCCGTGAATCAATTAGTCGGGTTTCAGAAACAGAGTCAATTGATGGAAATCCACAAAAAGGGGTTAGTATATGATATCCCTTTTAAAATCTGTCTGATACTGCCATGTGTTCATCACAATGGACCTTTTAAAATCTGTCTGATACTGCCATGTGTTCATCACAATGGAAGAGAAAATAAAAATACAATATACAAAATGTTTAAAAACTTAAGATGTCAGGCTGCTCTTGTATTTTAGGACATGAGTTTTAAGCCTGTCAGTTGCAGAGGTTGTATGGGAATAATATGTGGTTCTGTTCAGAGCTGGATATGGTGCAGAGTTACCAGGCAGCTCCCTGAGCATCAGTCTGTAAGGGGGATAGACATCATTAAAAATATGATAAGGTGGAGAAATTCATAGTTAGCAGAATTTTTCCCGTAGTAGGTAGTGTGCGTAGTGGAATCTGTTTTGAAGGGGAGAGGAGAACTCTGAGCACCATGCTTGAATAACAATAGATGCTTGTTAAGCTGATTACTAAAGCAGGCACATCCAGTTAATTACTGGGCTTCATAGTTAGTTAGTTTCTTTCTTTATTTTTTCAAGTATTATTATAAGCCCTTCAATTTTTTTTAATTTCAGTGAGTTTCTATCACTTGAAGTCATTATTATTACTACTTTTTTTTTTTTTTTTTCCGGTACGTGGGCCTCTCAGTGTTGTGGCCTCTCCCGTTGCGGAGCACAGGCTCCGGACGTGCAGGCTCAGTGGCCATGGCTCACGGGCCCAGGCGCTCCGCGGCATGTGGGATCTTCCCAGACCGGGGCACGAACCTGCGTCCCCTGCATCGGCAGGCGGACTCTCAACCACTGCGCCACCAGGGAAGCCCTGTTACTACTTTTTATACTCAGTTTGTCCCCTCTGCCAATGGGAGCCCCTTCAGGTTGGCTCCTTTGTCCTTTTGAAATAATCAGTAGTCTTTGATGACTTCCTTTCTTTCTGGTACAATAATGTGTCCTAGGCACATTTTGTTTGTATACTTTCTGTCCCAGACTAAGTATCAGACATTTTTTCTAATGAGCCATAGTTTTAATGAAGAATGGTACTTAGGCCACATTCTGAGTGCTAAGAGTGTACAACTTTTGTTCTTCTGATTGGGGATGTAAGTTTGGGGCCAATGTTGAATTTCTTGTTTTACATCAGAGCATTGGCTTCAAGTCCTACCTCTGCCACTTGCTAACTGTATGACCTTAAATAAATTAACTTAATTCCTTAACCTTTCTATGCTTTTGTTTTCTCAACTATAAGATGAGGACACTTACCCCACAGGGTTTTTTAATAAGGACTAAATGAATTAATATATGTGAAAATGCATTGAACAGTCCCTAGCACATATTAAGTATTCAATAGCCATAAGCTATTATGATTGAAGGTGAATCTGTGTGTGGCCAGCAGTGGACTTTTTCTACCTTCTCTCGAGCTCCCAGCATCTGCTGTGAATAAATGTTGGGGAAACATTGAAACAGAATATATTTATGTAAAAGGCCACCAAGTTATAAACTTTGTCCCCTTTCTCTTCGACCTAAGTGATTCACATGTTGTTAATTGTGAGTTCTTTTTTTGTGATGTTCTTCATAAAATTATTGTTCATTAATGTATAAGAAGATGACTTTAGGATAGTCTATGTTATCTACCAATATTTTTTGGACTGAATTGGAAATGTGATACAAACATAACAATTTTTTCAAAAAGCAGTATTTCAAAGTGTCTTTATTATTAAAGATCTCATTGTTTGCTTTTTAGGGGTTAGGGAAAGAGGAACCCCAGAGTGAGAAACAGATCAAAAATCCTTCACTAACTTCAGAAAAGAGGTTAAGTAGACTGTCATCAAAATCACTGGACTTGAATAAAAATGAATATCTTTCTTTGGACAAAAGCAGCACTTCAGATTCTGTTGATGAAGGTAAAGAATTTCTTATAAATTTTAGTAAAATTTCAGTTACGTCTTTTAATGTTTACTTTTATATTAGATGTGTGCAAATTGAGCATTTGGTTTTTGCATTAGATACAGTCTCACTCTATAATGAACCAAAAAAGGATGGAAGTTAATAAGAAATAGAGGAAAGGGGCTCATAATCTAACCTCTCTCCACTTTTCAGAAGCCTGGAATTTGAAAATCTTCATCACGTTTAGCTTTTAACGTCCCAAGCCTTAAGATGGGGGAGATGAAGCAGTAACAAGGGAAAAGCAATTTTTTTCTTTTTATCCATGACTCATTTGTAACTGGATGTTGTGCTTCTTATCTCCCTCACTTATTTTTCTCCTCCTCCAACCTCCTTCCCCTCTGGCAACATTCCCCTCTGGCAAATTCACTTGTTTGTTCTCTGTATCTATGACTCTGTTTCTGTTATGTTTGTTCATTGTTTTGTTTTTTAGATTCCACATAGAAGTGAAAGCATACAGTATGTGTCTTTGTCTGACTTATTTCACTAAGCATAATACCCTCTAGGTCCATCTATGTCAAAAACGGCAAGATTTCATTCTTTTTTATGGTTGAGTAATATTCCATTGTGTGTGTGGGTGTGTGTGTGTGGGTGTGTATATATATATATATATATATATATGTGTACACACACACACACACACACCCACACACACACCCACACACACCACACCTTCTTTATCCATTTACCTTCTTTATCCATTTATCTGTTGATGGGCACTTAGGTTGCTTCCATATCTTGGCTACTGTAAATAATGCTACAGTGAACATAGTGGGGTGCATATATCTTATTGAATTAGTGTTTTCGTTTTCTTCAGATAAATACCCAGGAGTGGAATTGCTGGATTGTATGGTAGTTCTATTTTTAATTTTTTGAGGAACCTACATACTATTTTCCATAGTAACTGCACCAGTTTACATTCCCACCAACAGTGCACAAGGGTTCCCTTTTCTCCACATCCTCCCCAGTACTTGTCATTTGCTGTCTTTTTGATGACAGCCATTCTGACAGGTGTGGGGTGGTACCTCATTGTAGTTTTGGTTTGCATTTCCCTGATGATTAGTGATGTTGAGCATCTTTTCATGTGCCAGTTGGCCATCTGTATGTCTTCTTTGGAAAAATATCTATTCAGGTCCTCTACTCATTTCATTTTTTAATCAGGTGGTTTTCAGTTGTTGAGTTGTATGAGTTATTTGTATATTTTGGATATTAACCCCTTATCAGATAATATCGTTTGCAAATGTCATCTCCCATTCTAGTCAGCCTTTTCATTTAGATTATAGTTTCTTTCACTGTGCAAAAGCTTTTTTGTTTGATCTAGTCCCATTTATTTATTTTTGCTTTTATTTATCTTGCCAGAGGTGATATACACAAAAAAATACTGATAAGAAAGCTGTCAAAGAATGTACTGCTTATGTTTTCTTCTAGAAGTTTTATGGTTTCAGGTCTTACATTCGAGTCTTTAATACCATTTGAGTTTAAAAAAATCATAATAAAAATCTTCATGGTGTAACACTATAATTTTACTACTTTCCTTAACCACAAAAAAAAAAAGAGAAAGAGATTCAAAAGTAGAGAATATAATAAAAATAAAAAGCAGTTGCTTAAGGGAAACTTTATAGCAAATCATATTCTCTTTACTTTCTCTTAAGTTAGAACCAATAACCTAGGGCTTGTCATGATTATCAAATGGGCATTTCAAGGAATTTGTTTTCTTTTTAGCTGTAAGATTATTGACACTGAAGTCAGTGAAGTGAGGAGACAATGGGAAAGATCTAGGGTAGTGACTACTTTCAAATTTCAAGAACGGAGTAATGCCAGTGAAGTTTTGCTATACCTGCTTTTGTACCAGCATGTTATATTAATATTCCTACCAGAATATTGGTGATGGGGATGTTGTAGTGGTTTGGATCTGTCTGGCATGATTGTATTTGCTAGTCCACTTACTGTTCGGCTTAGACCTGGTTTGGGAACCCCTGCAGGCTGTTTACTAAATCCATGAAGACTAAAACTAGATCCAAGGCAAATCTAAATCAAATCCAAATCACGTCCAAATCTAAAATCAAATCCAAATCCAAAACCAAACCAAGACCAAATCCTTGAGAACCAAATCCAAATCAGATTCACCCTTGGTTTGGAAACACTGAAGCATCTCTGATGAAAACTAAACCCACGCTCTTAAAAACGTAAATAAAAATAAACAAGTCCCTAAAATATCATAGAATGCATTAAGAAGACAGTTGATGTGTTCTTTTGAAAAGATAGTTGACAGGAAGTTTTTTTATAAAAGGGTCAAGCACCAGGAATGACTAGACTCTCTTGGTGTCCTTACCATTCATGCTTGGGTACGCAGCCCTGTGAATTAGTTATCCCCTGCCTGCTTGAACCTCTAACTGTAGGAAGATCTACTCTGGCACCCAGTGGCCAGACACGTAAGTGACAGCAAAACGGGGATTTTTTTCCCCTCTTTTTTCTCACCTGCTCTTTTATAAGAATGGTCCTTTAAAACAAATGCCTTACTTTCTTTATTGAGTTCCTATAAAATTAACATTAATGATTAAAGGATAACATTAAAACTCACATAAGCTGTGTCTTTATCTAGAAATAAACAAAGAATAATAGTGATGTAGTTTCTGTATTGCATGTGAGCCCTAATCACCCATTTTTAGAAAATGGAAGATAAAAAAAATTGTGTGTCCTTAGTTACTCAGTTAAACTCCAAATTACCTAATTTTCTTGCATACCTACCTAATACACTTTTCACACATCCTCAAAATACTATCAACATCTGGTTTAAGTTTTATTCATGTCCAGGTCCTTTTCATACTTATGTCTCAATTTTCCCACGATTTCCACTGGCCACTTTCAAACTTATACGCTTGAAATAGTATTTCTTCTTTATTGGAAATAGTAACCTGCTACTAAGTTGAGCAGTGTTCCTTTCCCCATTTAAAATGCCACCTGCTAGCTCAATAAATTTCCAGCAATATTATTGGTGATGTTATTTAGGTAGGAAGCTTTAAAGTACCATGAATTTAATAAATAAATAATCCCAAGGACTTCCTTGGTGGTCCAGCGGTTAAGACTCCACGCTCACAATGCAGGGGTCCGGGTTCGATCCCTGGTCAGGGAACTTGATCCCGCATGCATGCCGCAACTAAAGATCGTGCACGTCGCAACAAAGATTCCGCATGCCGCAACTAAGACCCGGCACAGCCAAATAAATAAATATTAAAAAAAATAATCCCAGGTGGAAATAGTTTATTTCATATCCTTACTTCCTCAAACACATTTACATACAAAAAGTATTACTGTTAATTTCCAGCAGCAATACCACAGATTATGTTTTATCAGTCACGATATAGAACATTTTATCGAATAATGGAGTTTAAATGAAATATGAAGATGTTGTATTGAACTATTTTATATAAGTGTAATTTATGTCCTTCTTAAATGTGAACAGGAAACTTACTTTTGAAAAATTATAGTTCCAGGACTCCTTAGAGAAATGGCTGCTTCTAGGGCCCAGTTGGGGAATATACAAAATGAACCTGGAACATCTTGTAGTGCCAGAATATAAAGAAGTGCTTGAAAAAGAAAAAAAGAGGCATGTCGTAAGGACATAGGAGTCAACCTGAAAGAACTTCTAATGGCCAAACAAAAAAAAATGTGAGCAGCAAAACAAATAATGATAATACTGCATTATAACCTAAAGTATAAAATAATTATTCATAAGTCCATACTGATACCAATGATTGAATAAATATATAAATGGGGGAGCAAGCACGAGTCTTCCTTACAGAGTTCCAAATAATATATGTAGATACTCCCCTTTCCAGGAGGTGGAGCTTAATTCTCCTCCCCTTGAATATGGGCTGAACTTAGTGACTCATTTCTAACAAACAGAATGTGGAAAGAGGAAAATAATACTTTTGAAGTGGAGAAGCCTGCCAGACACCACCAAGTAATCAAGGTTAACATCATCATAAGTCATGCTGATATGTGTACACCCTGAGTTTGAAGAGAAGGGTACTTCATCTCTGTGGTATTCTTCCCCAAAATCCAAACCCCAGTCTAATCATGAAAAAAACCCACCTCAGATGAACCCTAATTGAGGAACATTCTATATAATACCTGACCTGTACTTTTCAAATGTATAAGGGCACTTGAAAACAAGGAAAAAGTGAGGGACTGTCATAGATTGGAGGAGACTAAGAAGATAACAACTAAATTCAACGTGGGACTTTGGGTTGGGTTCTTGAACAGAAAGGGACATTACTGGAAAAAATAGGAATAAAGCCTAGTTTAGTTAATTGTACCTCTAAAATTATTAAAAAATAAAAAGTTTAAAAATATGATTGCAAATTTAAAGCCCTATAAATAAAAGTAGACCCTAAGATGTTTTGCATTTTCCATAGTCACTTATTCATTCAAAAAGTTATTTAACACTTATTGTGTGCCAAACATGTAATGTACTTAGGTGTTTGAAATCAACATGATCCCTGCCCACATAGAACTTAGAGTCTAGCGCAGGAGAGAGACAATACACAAGTCACTAAGCCAATAAAAATATAATTACAAGTTGGGATAAGTTCTGTGAAGGTGACGAGCAGGATTAATAGAATCACGTGTACTTGTTTGCTTTCTTTGTGAATACATGAATTATTTTTACAATGAACATGTATTACTTCTATGTCAGAAAAAGCTATTTCTCAAGCCTAATTAGGAAGTTGCCTCACAGAACCTTAGTTAATTGCCTAGTTTCAGTGATTCATTTCTATGCCCAAGTAGCCATTACTTGAAATTGCAGTGAATAGCTTTTGCCTACACATAGTATTGTTGCAGGGAGAAGGTAAATCAGTATCTACCCGATGTCCCTACGTTCTTTGCACCTGTAGCAAAATAGGGAGACACAAACCATTTCATGAGGGAGAAAAACCAACAGCTGGGGTGAAGGCAGAGCTAGAAGAGTTTTTCTGATGCTTAAACCACTATCTTTTACTTTAAGTGACTGCTTCTCATGGCTTAACATGGACAGATGCTTGACACAGATAATTCTTAAGAGTTTGATTTGTGAACTGTGGGGAGCTTTTGTCACAGTTGTCATTCTGTACTGACAGGCATAATCCTTGAAATAATAAATAATCCCAGCCCTGAAATCATTAAAATTTCACATTGGATTGCTTTATTCTATTTCCTTTATTCTACCAGGCTCCTATTCCTAGATGTCCCCCCTTTTTTTTTCATTTCCTTTTAATTCTTCTAAGTTAAACTCCTTGAACTATAAAATAGAGGTTTAGTTTGTGTGCTCTGGAGCTACAGTGAATTCAAATTCCAATTCAGTCACTCACTAGCCACAGAGCTTCGGGGAGTTTCAGCAATTCTCTCAGTGTCTCAGTTTTCTCCTCTGTACGATGGAGATGAAGATGTTAATACCTCTTATCTCACAGGATTGCTGTGAGGATAAGAGGAGTGAATATTTGTAACGTGCTTAGCACAATACCTGCCATATGCTAAGTACCATAGATTCCTGGGCTCTTTTATGCAGTGTTTCCAGGGAACATGAGGAGAGGTGAGCAGATGTTGCTTCTTCATTTGCTACCAGGAGTTTTCAACATAATTATCGCTGTCAAATTCTTAGAAAAATGTAATATTCCGTTGGGCTTTATTTAGCTTTGAAGAATACTTTTCAGAAGGATTTCTTTTAATGTGTGGTATTGAGAGTAGGTAGTGGATACAGTGATACTTGTCTTGGGGGAGTGAGCTTCAAGTCAAATTTGAAACACTGTTCAGGCTAGTAAGTTAGTGAGTGCAGCAGAGAGATATTCGAGTCATTCATGACTTAGTAATTACCGAATGTTTGCGTATTCAGAAATAGGACCTGCTATTCACCGTGGTAGATACCACCCTATGTGTCTCAGTACTGCCCTTGTCACTCTTGAAATATTTTTTTGAGTGCTCGCTTTGGCAGCACATATACTAAAATTGGAATGATACAGAGAAGATTAGCATGGCCCCTACACAGGGATGACACACAAATTCATGAAATATTCTCTTGAATGATATATTATGGTAGTTTGATATTCAAGTTAAATATTTCTATGTCTTTTGGGTTTTGACTGAACTATTGATCACGTATAGTTTAATTACTATATACTATTATGTATAGTTATACATAGTACATAGGTATATAATACCAATTTAGAGTTTTAATAGTGTCCTGTAATGTGCTGATCATTGTAATCACATGTAAAAACCATTTTGTGCCCAAAACAAACAAAACAAAACCTTGAAATTACCTTTCCTTGATGTCTTCACTCTTTGTTCCATGTTTTTTGTTTCCCCAGAAAATATTCCTGAGAAAGATCTTCATGGAAGACTTTATATCAACCGTGTTTTTCGTATCAGTGCTGAGAGAATGTTTGAATTGCTGTTCACCAGTTCACGCTTTATGCAGATATTTGCCAGTTCTAGAAATATAATAGGTTGGTCTTGTGTTCTTATCTAATGATAAATTTGGGAGAATTTTATTATCCTTAGAGGCTTGAGCTTATGTAAATTGATTTATGTTGTCAAGGGGAAAATTTAGACAGGCTTCCATTTTATTTTGGTGATGTATAAACTAGTGTTTAGGTGTTTTGGCTAAAATCACACGTAAATAGTACAATTGTCCAATTAGTCAGGTCCTACCTACAATTAAGTTCAGACCCTTTGAGAACTAAAACTCCATTCATTTATTTATTAATGTAGCAGTTTAGTTGGGTTGAACCACCTTTAAAAGGGTTCTACTGTGGAAAAATTGGATTCTAGTAGAGTATAAATTGGTGCAATCACTTTGCTAAATGGTTTGGCAGTATCTACTAAAGCTGACTCCACAATTCTACTATTAGGTATATGTAACCTTCAGAAATGGGTACATGTGTATTCTGAATGACATGTACTGCAGTGTTCATAGCAGCATTATTTATAATGGCCCCCAAACTCAAAAAACAGCCCAAGTATCCACCAATAATAGAATGGATAAACAGATTGTGAACGTTCACACAAAAGAATACTGTATAGCAATGAAAAAAAAACACCTGCTACTTATAATAATATGAGTAAATCTTACTGATATTATGTAGTATTAAGCAAAAGAAGCCAGACACAAAACAGTACGTGCTGTGATTTCTTTATATAAAGTTCAAAAACAGGGAAAACTTATTTATGGGCATAAAATCAGCATACTAGTTAATTGCAGTTGGTAATTGGGTGGGTAAAGACTGGGAGGGGGCTTCTGGGATGCTGGTAAAGTTCTCTGTCTTGATCTGGGTAGTGGTACACGTGTGTGTTTTCTCTGTGCAAATTCATGGAAATTTGAGATTGCAGTGTCTATGGTCTACCTTAATGAAAATACCAAAAAAAAAAAAAAGTTCCAGTTAGGAAGTTAGTTATAAAAAAGATTTTATTGATTATGTATTAAAAGTTCTATTTTGGTAAACATCTCAAATAAGCTTATAGTCAATTTGAAATTGAATTTATCCTAAATATTTCAAGATATTTTAGAAACTTTGGGAGCATGTGGTCTAGCTTGCTATATAAAATTAGAAATCAGCAGCGGCAGAGATCCATATAAGCCGAGTCATTTGATGTGGTCAAAGAGAAAGTTATTCTACAATCAATTTAAATATAGTTTATAATTTAGCCATTTTATTAACGATTAGATGTTATTCCTTTATTTGAAACTTTTATGTAAACATAATTACATATTCATAGATTATATCGTTGATATAGATTCAGTTGTAAAGAGTAATTTTTCCTTATTATTTATAGTAGAGTAGCAAAGCAGTTTCTAATTGATAGCTATTGAGTCTTGTGATTATATTAAGAATGTCATGTTTTTAAAAATCATTACTTTTTTCAGTGCTTCCAGTTTTTTTTTTAACTTATTTATTTTATTTATTTATGGCTGCATTGGGTCTTCGTTGCTGTGTGTGGGCTTTCTCTAGTTGCGGAGAGCGGGGGCTACTCTTTGTTGCGTTGCGCGGGCTTCTCATTGCGGTGGCTTCTCTTATCGCGGAGCACCGGCTCTAGAGCGCAGGCTCAGTAGTTGTGGTGCACGGGCTTAGTTGCTCCGTGGCATGTGGGATCTTCCTGGACCAGGGCTCGAACCCGTGTACCCTGCATTGGCAGGCGGATTCTTAACCATTGAGCCACCAGGGAAGCCCCAGTTCTTCCAGTTTTAAAAATGTATAATACCTGAGGGATATAAATCTTTTCACTCAGTAGCTTATATTTAACTTATTATATCTGTTTTGAATCCATTTTGTATCTTTTTGCCATTCATGTCTACCTGGAGAACTTGCTATTTCAGAAGAGTAGGATACATAATTTCTCTTAATTTTCTAAGATGATGCCTGTTGATGTTGCACCACTATTTTTATGGCTGAAAAGGCCCACAAGAAACTAGCATGTTATTCCACGCTGGTACTAAATGAAGTTTGTTTTTTGAATCATAGCTGCATTTGGTGTCTGATATCATATCTAGCTTCAATATGGATGACTGTGTTTGCTATCTGATGCTATAAATGGCTTTGGGCAGCAAAGCCTTCTGGCTGATCACAAGTGTAAATAGTTAGAGGCATGTTGCCTTTAGACCTAGAATTAGTCAGAAGGTTTGCCCCAAAAGAGATAATCTGCTTCTGATTGCACGCTATTATGTTATCTTCTGAACTTGTTACCTAGTAATCAAAGTTGTGTTTCTTGAGAATGGGTCTCAAAGCCTCCTTTCTAAAAATATCAAGAATTTAATGGGAAAGTTTAGTATGGTCAGTAATTTGTGAATTTAACCTAATTTCAGCATTAAAATAGCTACTGCTGGATCTATTTTTTAATAATGATTTTAAATTATTAAAAATGATGGTAATTCTTAATAATTTTCAATAAAAATGATCTAAATTGGATTCTTCTAAATCTTTGTTTACTATTGTATGACACTACTTTTGTAATTCAAAGCTCAGTTTTATGTCTTTTTATTCAACTTTTTAATTTTGAAAAAAATGTAAACCTTCAGAAAAGTTGCATGAATAGTATAATAAAACCTATACCCGTTACCTAGATTCACCAGTCTTTTTTCTTGTGGTAAAATGTACATAACATAAAATGTACCGTTTTAGCCATTTTTAAGTACAATTCCATGGCATTAAGTACATTCACATTTTGTTGTGCAGCCATCAGTATCATCCATCTCTAGAACTTTTTCATCTTCCTAAACTGAAACTCTGTACCTATTAAACAATAACTCTGCATTTCCCCCTCTCCCCACGACCACTGTTCTACTTTCTGTCTCTGAAGTAGACGATGTTCTGGCACATTATGTTCAGTAGGCTTGTTGGCAACATTGGTGAAGATACAAGTGGGAGAGACACTTTCATCTTTGTTGATAGTTGCTTTGTTGAATGGTGTGCAGTTTTAATGGCAGAATTCAATGATATCTTTAAATTCTGTTGCTGATTAACAATGGACTATTTGTATAATTTTTCTGAAACAGGCTGACATATGACTAAAGTGATCTTTTGAAAAGTTTTATAATTAATTCTATATCTCTTTCTTGGACAACTAAATAAATCATTTTTACAGCAAATTCTGTATTGTAGATCCCATGGTTTGTAACGTTGCCTTTTTAATTTGCTTGCACAATTTTTCTAGATATGCAAAAGGCAGCTTCAGGATCCCTCATTAAATCTCTAGGCCTAAGTAAATGAAAGAAGTTGAGCAAAATTGGATATATCATAAAGCCTTGCTTCAATCCTTTGATGATGGGTAGTGGGTTAGATAAATGCTCCTATGTTTTAGGACATTGATGAATAGCAGCCAGATATACTAATTGCCTAAATCCACTGTGCCGACAACATTAGCCGGCTTAGTCAGATCTTTGAATAGAGTTCATGATGCTGTTACCTATATTTTCCTAGTGTTTCGCTTGTTAAAGGACCTTTGTTAATGTATGGTGCTATGTTCTAAAGATATGTTTCTGTTCAGAGTGTATTTTTACTCACTGTGTTGTTGCTAAGTAAATAAAAGAGAATTTTGACCAAGATCTTGCCATAAATGCAGAGAGATTATTCTATAGCTTTCTTCATATAGAAAAGTTTACATAGTTTATTTATATTCCATTGCTCCCTCCTTGATTAAAGATCTCAGCAGATAAACCATTAACACTGCACGATTTCTCATCGACGTGATTTCCCCACAAGTTGGAATCAGATCATATTGCTGCATAATTCAAGGTCTTGTCCTCAGTGATGGGAACGTTGAAGTGTTCTATCTCTGTTTAATAAGGGCCAGCACCGTTACTTCTCTTTGTAGGTACTGGGGACTTTAAAAAGAAGCCTACTGATGAAATGACTTTTAATTTTATCTTCTAGAGAAAAGAAAAAAGTTTTTTAATAGACTACAATTTAGAAGTAAATGAATGAGGTGGGGCGTATGTCACATACAAGAAGAGTGCCTAACATGTGATTTTACTCTTGTTTAATGTTAAACTAATAACACAGTTATAAGGAAGTTAGGATTGGTCAAAAATAAAAATTGAAATAATTCAAAAACTCCCTCTTTGATTCCATTCCAAGCCATACCCCTCAAATTTCTAGAACTAACTCTTTTTATATTTGCTGTGATTAGATATAGTATCTACCCCTTGGAATGTAGAGCCTGGAGGTGACCAACTGAGAACCATGACCTACACTATAGTCCTTAATAATCCACTAACTGGAAAGTGCACCACGGTCACTGAAAAGCAGGTATGTCTATGCTGCCAGTATTCCAAAAGAATCGTGCATGTGGGAAGAGGGAAGATGTCTGTCATAGGTCCTAGTCACCAATTTACAGGACAGTTTCAATAAATAAACGGCAAGGAAAAAAATAGAGGAGAAACTGTGTACAGGTTAAGAGAGATTTAAGAGTTATATCAACCAAATTAACTCAGTCCTAATTCAGACAAACCAACTGTAAAAGGGTATTTCTGAGATTTAAGGAATTGTTCATTTTTATGTGCAATAATGGTATTGTAGCTATATTTTAAAGAAGAGAATATTTATCTTTTAAAGGGATATACTGAGGAATTTATAAAGAGATATACTGACGTATTTTTGGATGAAATTATGCTGGTATCTAGGGTGTTTTTTAAAAGTAATCTAGTCAGGCAGAGGATGGGAGTAGAGGGAGGGAATATGGGGAGAGGTACAGATGAAACAGGACTGGGCAGGAGTTAATATTGTTGAAGCTGGTTGATGAGCTTATGAGGGTTTATTGTATAATGTTCATTTCTACTCTTGTATATGTTTGAACTCTTCCATAATAAATGGTTTTTAAAAGAACACTACTGGAATCTGATTTACTGGATCACGTCAAGGGTTAGAGCCAAATAATAGATGGCTGCTGTGACATATGAGGAAGAGATTGTAAGATATTTAACGCTCTGTCTACTGTGTGACCAGCATGTCACTGTCATACAGTGGGGTTTATGTTTGGCCAGTTGTTGTTGACATATAGTATAACTGTTCTGCAAAGTTAGAAAATATTTATTAACATCTGAATTAGTTGTGCTGTCATAGTTTTTGTCCGTCAGTGTTCAAAAGGACTTAAATATTTTTCTTCCAATGATTTTCAAACATTTAAGAGAAGTTTTGTATTTTGAATGGGAGAGTCTTTGATAACCTTAGAGGATGGGCAGAATCGGTAAGGTGAAAATGAGAAAGATTTGGCCAGCAACCACTTCTGATCCTGTTTAGGGAAAGCAGTGTTTTGTGTGGTTGTCTCCTTCCTTCACGTTTTTGGTGAAGGGTGGTTTTGTTAAACTTTGATGAATTTTAGAGTGGGGTCCTGGCTTTGTTCAATTGAATTTTGAATTGTTTCCCTACCAGGAACATTTGCAATTCTTTATAAATTACTAACACACACGAGAGATTTTTCTCTAGAAGATAAAATTAAAAGTTCCTTTCTCCTCCTCATGCCTCAAAGAAAGGAAAAAAACAGTTATACAGTGAAGTGACAGAGAGGTAGCAAATACTACTTCTGCAGGTCCCGTCTCAATTCATAGATCTCACAGCCAACATGGTGGCCCTTCTGGCTCTGTATATAGGCTTCTCATGTTTTTTGTAATTGGTGAGAAGGAATTCGAGTATATAGGCACTATATTGGCGAGGAATTTGATGTATTAAACATGTACATGCAAAAAAACTTAATCTTATTTTGGCAGAGACTGTATAAAGAAAGTCGGGAAGCACAATTTTACTTGGTAGATTCAGAAGTGCTGACACACGATGTCCCCTACCATGATTACTTCTATACTCTGAACAGATACTATATCATCCGATCTTCAAAGCAGAAATGCCGGTTGAGGTGAGCTGCTGTAAATGAGTGTTTTAGTCAGGACAGGCTACATTGTGTGCTGGTAACGTATCAATCCCGAAATCTTAGTAGTAGCCGTACACAACAAAGCTTTATTTCTTGCTTTACGTGTCCACCGGCAATCCGCAGAGGGGCGGGGATCCTTACTCAAGGACCCAGGCTGATGAAGGCTTTGACCTCCCGGGGCTGCACAATCCAGAATATGTGTCATTTCATTTGCCACTGGAAGAGAGAGCTGTAGAGCTGTGCTCGCAGTCCAGTGGCCGGAAATGCTCACAGGACCCCGTTTAATGGCAAGGGGACTGGGAGACTTGAGGAGCACGTGGTGGGCGGTAAACAGCTCTGTTGCGATGGGAGACCAGAAATGTTGGCGTGTTGAAGATGGTGCTGGGCCATCACACAGCTGGCCTAGTCTCAGCTAATGTAGTGACTTGCAGCTAATGTATGACCACTAGAGATTTTTTATACGAGGCATTTAGGAAATTTAAAATTTATTTTGAGCCTTTATTGCTATTTAAGTAAAGAAAATTCAGGGTTAGAGAAAGGAAAGAAATAAAATGCCAAGTTGATGAAATTTTAGCAGCGCCCAGTAATTTTTTAAAGAATTCATTATCAGTGAACAATTTTTTTTTTAATAGTCTTAATGACTTTGAATTCTTTTGGCTTTCCGCTGAATTCATTCCTACATCTAATTGTAATGTTAATAATATAATTAAAATTCGTAAATTAAATATTCTTCTTTCTTCCTTATCTATTAGAGTTTCAACAGATTTGAAATACAAAAAACAACCATGGGCCATTGTCAAATCTTTAATTGAGAAGAATTCCTGGAGTTCCTTGGCGGACTATTTCAAACAGCTTGGTTTGTAAATTTCTTGATTTATCTGTTTTTGTAAAAATGGCATTTATTAACAGAATGGATGGATTCTTCATTTGGATTCATAGCAGGAACTGGTAGGTGATGTTGGAATGACTCCTACTGAAGTGGTTCTAACTACTCCACTTGGAATTTCAAAACTTCTAATTTTCATTGGTCTACCAGACACTTATATAATGTCTATGATATGCCAGACGTTGTTCTGTGTGCTTTATAAATATCAACCTGTTTTTTACAACCCTGTGAGATATAAGTACTACTATTTTTTTTTTTCCATTGAAACACACAGAGAGAGAGGTTAAGTGACTTGTCCAAGATCACACAGTTAGGAGCTGTCACACTCCCTCCCTCTGTAAGGAGCCAAGGAAGCTGACTGCAGTGAGGGACTGGGTAATCCGGTCACAAGTATGCACTTGTACCCACGAAGGTCTGGAGCCTCCTCAGGCCCACATCTCCCTTACCAATGCAGCTCTCCTAGGTTTATGCAGGCCCACCTAGCAATGGTACCACGTACATGTGTGGATTTGGTGGAGGTGGGTACTAGACTGGGGAGGTGATGTAGTTGTTCTGTTTGGATATTCTTTAAAATATACATGAGGAAAAAACATATATATATATACATATGTGAGCATAATTAATTTTAGTTAAAGGAAAGGTGGTGGCCAATCAACTCAGGGTAATTTAAGGCTTCATCATCCAGCTTGTTGATTATTTATTTTCCTTGTTTCCTTGTCTTTGGTTATTTGATTATTAAGCTCCAGATCACTAGAAAAATGAAACTCAGAAATGAGTTTGGCCACTAGATAATGAACTTCTAATGAAAAATCTGGTGAAGGGAAAGGTTAAAACAAATGTGGAAAATGAGGTTTTTATCGATAGGTTGTTGGCAGATTTTCTTTACTAGTGCTTCCTTTTTTGCAAACCCTCATTGTAAATTAGAACTATTATATGCTTCTCCTTCCTTTGAGATTGACAATGAAGTACTATAATCTATCTTGGAAATCTTTCTAATGATCCAATGTAAGTGGGTTGTTTCCATAACTGAAATCTCTACATTAATATTTAATATAGCACATGGCAAATTTGCTCTGATGATCCTGTCATTAATTAATACAGTTCATTCTTCCTAGAATAATGCAGCCTCATTATGGGATCATCGTACACTCCAAAACTTTTCATTAAGAGTAAAGTTTGAATCTAGGCCATAAGAATCTGAGTAATAGTTAAAGAAAGTTACCAAGGTCTAAAAAAAAGCAAACTGAGAACAAAACAGTGACCAACCCCCCAGTATCTTATAGTTGAGAAGGTTTCTCCACTATCTAAAGATTTTTTTCTTCTTAGAATCAGATTTGTTAATGGAAGAATCTATGGTAAATCAGCCCATTGAAGACCCTGGAAAACTTAGTGGCCTACGAAGGAGAAGGCGAACAGTCAACAGAACAGCAGAAACAGCTCCTAAACTTTCTTCTCAGCGTTCTTCTGGAGACCTGGGCTTAGATGCCAAAGGGGATATTACAGGTAGCTGTTACCTGGTAAACAGAGATGAAAGTTTTTTTTCCTTATAAGTTTAATTTATATGAAGCCAAATATGCCTCTTGTTTATAAGACACGTCAGTTAGGAGGTCTCACTTTCTCCTCTCCTTTTCCAATAATGTTTGTCGAACTCTGGTTTCCTTAAAGAAAACCAATATATAAGTATAAAGGAGCAGTTACAAAATGGCAGGCATGTGGCCAGTAGAAGTATTTTACTGGGCCCACATGGTATTTTAAACCTTGGACATTTTTATATAGAGTCTCAGATCTGGCAGCCCTGGACCCACATCCCTTCGTAGCAGCAGGTGGCTGGAGCTTAGTAGTAGCTGCCCCATTTGACCGAGCGTGCACTCTCCCCAGGTCACCAGTCCCCACGACTCTTACCCTGTTGCTGGACGCTTCACTCATTAACTTCCTGCCTAGCATTTGTACGCATTTGATTTCTACCCTTGAATCTACTACCATGTTTGTATGCTTTTATTCCTTATGTACTATCAGGGCCAGCCCAGCAAAATTGCAGAGATAGAAGGTGACTTTGATTATCTCTACTCTCAATTTTGAAGACATCTTGCCCCTACTAACTGTTTTTCCCTCCCTCTCTCAGTGCTATAAAGCTGTCATACCTTCTCATCCTTCTACATTATCAAATCCTTTTCTAAGGTTTACATCTTAGTGTGAATATGTTTTTCTACCATTTCAACTTAATAGCTCTTTAATTTTGGCACTTGACAACAAAATTTGGGAAACAGAGAACAGATGAGGATGATTAAAAAAGTTTTTTTTTAAGGAGGGAAGCATTATACGTAAAACTATTTCAAATATTATTCGCAGAGATGGAACTTAGCTACAGATCATACATGATATATTGAATTGCTTGTTTAATTTTAGAACAAATTAATCTGTAATATAGGCCAAATTTGCAGAACTGATACAGGGTTTCTTTTTGTAGATTTGTTTACTAATACTCAGGATATCAAAAGTCAGAAGAGGGGTGCAGGGAATTCACTGTAAATCACTTTGTCTTTACAAATAATTTAAAAAACTTCTTTTCCAGTACTTTTCAAATGAAATTAAACAATCCTGATTCTAAATCGGCCTTTTTTTGTAATTTGCAGGAAAGAAAAAGGAAATTGAAAGCTATAACACCATCCTTATTGTGGTGATGAGTATTTTGTAAGTATTTGTGTTGAACGCTTAGTTTGCTTGTGTCCTCACTTATCTTTTAATGGTTTCCAAAAGAATTTGAATGTATTTGTATATTATTATATAGAAATTACCACAATTTGACCAATTTTGGCCTACAAAAACAGTAATTTTATATGCTTCAGTCTGATAGTTTTTGAATGATTTTCAGAAGAACTGTTAAATTCGAGGGAATACCAAATACACGTTCAGTAAATGTTTTTGTTTTTTAAAGTAATCTGATTTGATTCTACCATCATAGATTTTTAGGGAAGTACCATAAATTTAAAGGGAATTTTTTTTTTTTTTTTTGCGGTACGCGGGCCTCTCACTGTTGTGGCCTCTCCCGTTGCGGAGCACAGGCTCCGGACGCGCAGGCTCAGTGGCCATGGCTTACGGGCCCAGCCGCTCCGCGACATGTGGGATCTTCCCGGATCGGGGCACGAACCCGTGTCCCCTGCATCGGCAGGCGGGCTCTCAACCACTGCGCCACCAGGGAAGCCCCTGTCCTTCCCTTTTAGAACATTTCTATTAACATAAAATTGGCCAGTTATTAGTTACAAGGCCACACCTATCTGCAAAGAAATTGGGAGATATATAGTCTTTATTCCACGTAGCCGTGAGCCAAGACAAAGATCAGGGTTTCTCAGTGACAGTAGCATCATCCTTAAGGGAGTTCCGGATATTTTTATATGCAGGCTGATGAAATCCCAACAATGCTATTTTGTTTACTCTACTTGGTTAGACCAGTGGTCCTTACCTTTTACTGTGCATAAGAATCACTTGCTGAAATACAGATTTCCCAGCCCCAGTCCTACAGATCGAGTCAGTGGGTCTTGAGTAGGGATCAGGAATCAGTAGTATTCTAAAACACACATGCAGGTTATTCTGATGCAAATGTTCTGAGGATTGTAGGGTGAGAAATACTGGGGCAATTAGTCTGAATCTCAGTGTTCTACTGGAATCTACTCAGCCAGTCTTATTTAGACTACTGTTTTCTCCATGGCTGTACTTGGATCTTGAGGTAGTCCATCACATTTAATTGAATTAGTTCTGACTGGATGATACACTCTGGGTTTTGGAATGAAGTTCTTATATCAGCTGTTTTTTCTAATTATAGATTTCAGAACATACAAAATGTTTGTTGTGCCTTTTGAGTTTTATAAAAGGTTTTCATATTCTGCTTCCATTGGTTTGCTGTGACGATTTTGAATAGTAAATATTATCTGTGATCTTTTGTATTACTTTGTAGAAGATTTACAGTCAGATGTTGAAATGTTGATCTATACCCCATTTCAGTGACACAATAATTTCATAGATTTGATTTTCTTGCTACTACCTTAGTTTTCTTTCAAGAAAAATCTTCTGGATGGGTAAAAGTGAATATGATGTATTTTTAAGGGCAAGTCAATATTTTAACAGAAAAAAACAGAGAGATATGATGCCACCTATGTATTTGCATGTATGTGTAATGAGATACGTTCATTCGCTTGAAATACTATTGTGAGAGCCAACAGAGTAAGTTTATTTAGCAGGTAATGTTTTATATGTGATCCAATTAATGTATGTTTGGGATTTGGAATTTTGTCTAAGTTGAACCAGAAGAAATTTTTGCTGAACGGTGATTTTGTGAATGTGAATTTGTTTTGGCTTCTGCTGAGAATAAGAGGTACATCACGATCTAAGATCAAATCCATATTGATCTTCATTTCCTTTCTGAAGTACAGTATTATGTATGTGTAATTGCTTAAGACAAAATCACCCAAAAATAGATCTTGAAAGCTAACATGGTAGATTTCTAAGCCAGTGGTCGCACATCCACACTGGCTGGGATTCCTAGCAGAGAAGAGACGTCAGGGACAATCCCAACCTGCTTGTTTGGGGGCTTTATTGTCACTAGTTATCTTCTAACTGTTCCCTCAACATCCACTGAATACTTACAAATAAGTATTTCATACAATAAAATAGGGGTAATTGATTTAAATAATAATAATTGGAAACTAGTCTGGATAATATACATTTTTGAAGGTTTTGTGTGTCTGTTCTGCGCTAGCAATGCTTTAGGTCTGAGTAATAGTGGATTAACCAGGTCTGATTTGCTCTGCCTAGTTTGCTGTTGCTGGTTTTATTGAATGTGACGCTGTTTCTGAAGCTGTCAAAGATAGAGTACGCTGCTCAGTCCTTTTACCGTCTTCACCTCCAGGAAGAGAAATCTGTTAAGTAAGTCTTCTTCCCTCGCAACCTATTGTCAATAATTCCTTTGCTGCAGGGAACTTAATTCCAATTTTAGAGACTTTGGTCTGCCAACTATTCTCTAGTCATAAACTTTTTTGTTTTATTTGCAAATTTATAGGGCACTGATGATTTCTAGAGATGAAAGCCTAGAAGCTATTCCCTTGATCTTTAAGATGGTATTTTTCTTTCAGTTTAGCCTCTGATATGGTGTCAAGAGCAGAAAATATTCAAAAGAGCAAAGATCAGGCCCATCGCTTAAAAGGAGTGCTCCAGGACTCCATCGTGATGCTGGAACAGGTCAGCACCTCTGTGTACCATGTTACTTAGTAGTCATCCCAGTGAATCAGCTGCTCCTCTGGTTGTGAGAGAGTATTTACTGTTCCATTATTTGAAGAAATCCCCCTCCTAGAGGCATGTACCCTTGCCAGTTTCTGGATTATACATTTTATAGTCACTGGCACTTTTTGTTTTTAACAAAATGGTAACGTACTGTACTTACCGTTGCATACCCTCTTTTTTCAATTAGTAATACATTTTGAAGATGTTTCCCTATCAGCTTGTATACATATACCTCATTCTTTTTATTGGTCCTTCTATATAAAATTTCATGCTCAATATCAGCTTTTTATAGAAGTGGTAGATTGCTCATTATTTTGTTTTTATCTATTAACCATGTATCATGGAGATACTTTCATATCCTCTTCTTTTAACAGCTGCATTAGAATTCAACTGTACATACGTGGCATAATTATTTTACCAGTTCTCCACTGAAGAATGAACATTTAGGTTGTTTTGGTGTCTTGCTATAAGCGTTATCTCTTGAACTTAGTGTCGTCAATGTGTGCTGCTCGGTTCTATGAACCAAAACTTAGGATTCCCTTTGAAAAATGAGGACTAATACTTCCATTATAATATAATACATGTGTACTTTTCAAAATTGAAAAATAGAGAACAGAAGAGAACCTACTAGCATTCAGACATAATACTTTCAACATTTTGTTTTATTTGCTTCCATCCTTTTCTTCTATGCATTGGTTTGTTTTTTAGAAGATTCAGTTATTGAGCATTTCTTAGAACACCATGTGGGGCACTAAAGGTGCTTCCGCTAGGCACTCTTCAGATGCAGAGTGCCTGCAGTTAGTAACTTTCTCCTCCCCCTCAGCAAGGAGTAGATCATACTCTCACTTTTCTTCTCATCCTCTCCACTCATTTCCTGCTGACTCTGAACTCATGACCATGCCTCAAGGAGAAAAGAGACCCTCCCTCTCCTTCTATAACCATATCTACAGACCTTCTCCCGTCGCTGCACCCGTACTGTTCAGCACTCCATTAGAAGCATCGCTTTGCCTGTGGGACGCAAGTCCCAGCACGAGTTGGCAGGAGACTCCATCTACCCCTCTAGCTTCCCCATCTTCAGACTCCCTCATTCAGCTGGATCTTTCCGTCAGCACCTCCCCTGCTCTCTTATCTCCTACATTAGAAAACCCGAGCCATCCACATCCTTCTCTATCTGCTCATCTATCGCTCTCCTCCCTTTCACCGTCAGGCACTCTCAGAGTTGCCTACTCTGGCTGTCACTATTTTATCGTTTATAACTCCTTCACTTTTTTGAGGTTTTATTTTCACCAAAGTCACTCGTTCACATGAAGAGTTAACTTGTTCTACAGGGTTGTTTCAGAAAAATAGCAATCCTGGTATCCTCTTCTCCATTTGTTTCCCAAAGACTACAATCTAACTCTCCTGGTTTATTCTTCTGGTGTTTACCTCCATATTTATAAACCACAAGCGTGTGTTGATACTTCTTGATTTTTCAGTTTTAGACGTTATCTTTTGACTTCCCGTTATGGAGACTGGGATTTTGTTTTCTTTCACCTCCTCATGCTCCCATTTCTAATCCCCCATCCTCCAAAGGAAGTTGTGATTTTGGTTGGATCAGTATTCAGTGTTGGCTTTGTTTTGACTAAGTTTACTGTTCTGAGCTGAGCCATAGAATGAACTGCGGCTACTTTTTCTTACCCCTGAAATTGTCTTCTTATTACAGTTGATTATTTTATTGTATTGTTTATAAGTGTTTCATGCCCTGATGCTCTGTCTCCTCTCATCATCTTCGGTCACCTCAGGTTTTCAATCCATGGCGCCTCTGACGGGCTCCAGGCAGGGCCAGTGGCCCTCTCTGCAGGTGCACAGCTATCATCTTGGGGCTCCTGTTGCCCACCTCCTGTTTCCCATATCCCACGTTTTCTGCTTTCTTGGTTTCCTCCCTCCTTTTAATGGAGCATATCCTCTAGTAGCTTCCTGAGAAAGAGGGTATGGAGGTAAATATTTTAAGACTTCACCTGTCTGAAATGTTTTATTCTGTCCTTCCCCTTTGATTAATTATTTGGCTGGGGATAGAATTCTAGCTTGGAAATAAGGTTCCTTCAGAACACTGAAGGCATTGCTCCATTGCCTTTTGACTTCCAGTGTTACTACTGAGAATTCTGAGGCTGTCAGATTCCTGATCCTTTCGTCTGGAAACTCGTGCCCTTTCGTCCTGGGATATACTGAGCTGTGTGGCTGATGATTTTCTCTCCTCCACCTTCTCTCCCCTGACTTCCTATAGCACCTGTAATCAGGTGTCTGCCTTCTGTTGGACAGGTTGTCTAACCTTACCTTTTCTTTCCAGCTTCCATCTTTTTGCCTTTTTGCTCTACTTCCTCAGAGATTTCCTCAACTTAATCTTCAAATTCTTTTACTGAGTTTTTCAGTTTTTGCTAACAAGTTTTTAATTTCAAAGAGCTGCCATTTCTCTGAATTTTCTTTTTTAATGGCATTGTGAACTTTTTAAGTGGCCATAATATCTTTCTCTCTGACCATATTACTGATAATTAAAAACGATCTTTTTTTCTTCTTCTTGCATACCCACATTCCAGCAAGGTCCTTTCCCCCTCTTTTGATTTCTATCCTTAGGGTTAGAGGATTTCTTTAGATGTCTGTAGTCCTTTGCTGTCTGCTTGTATGGATCCAAAGTTCTTATCGTGCGGGTTGGGCTGGTCTACTCTGAACTTCTTGGTAGATCTGGCTGGGCCGTTGGCTAAGAAATCCTGATGTCAGTATCTTTAGGTCTTTTCTCTTGGATTGGTCAGTTTCCACAGAGAAGACTCTTCCAGTCTCCTCCCTGAAGGACTAAGGGCTGGCTGCCAGCATTTTAGGTGAGTGAGAGTAGAGAGATTGAGGAGGACAGGGCAAAGGGATGATCTCAATGTGCGGTATACATATTTTTGTATAATCCCCATTTTTGGTATGGTACTGCTGTCTTTAACGATGTATTGGTGTCCTCCTGGCCAGACTGCCAGAGACCCTCTTTTTTATCCTCTCCAGAAAATAGGACTTTAGACTTCTGCCCAGGTAGTAGGAGAGGCCACATGTCCAAAAGTTCATCCAATCCTTATTTCAGTCCCTTGATCTTTATTCCCATTTCCAGAGATGCCTGTCAGTTCCTGAGGCTTTAGAGGATTCTTCAGGGTACATTTGGTTGGTTCTCAGCTTTCCCTACTGTTAGCTTAGGATTCAGCGTTTTCAGGGCTGCTAAGTAATCCATCCGCTATCCAGTTTACAAAGTTGTGTTGCTATTGTCACCTTTTCTGTTTTCCTCCGTCCTTGTGGGCTTATGTCTTTAAAAAAAATCCCTTTACCGTGCTTTTGGTGGTGTTTCAGGAGGGAGCAAAATTGGATGCCTGTATTTAATCCGCTCACTCACTCTTCAGCTCACACTGTCTTGATTTCTTCCCGCATATCTTCCACTGATACTGCTCAAGCTAAGCTCCCCAGTGACCTCTGGCTTTTAAAGTTAATATACCTTTTTTTTTTTTTAACTTTTCATCTTACAGTGCCAGCATTTGACAAAGCTGACCATTCCGTTCTTGAAATGTATCTAATCTTCCCTGCTTTGGAACCATGGAAAAAAACACAGCTTTATTGTGATATAATTCACATAACATAAAATTCACCTTTTAAAGAATTTTTAGTGTATTCACAGGGTTGTCCCACCATCACCACTATCTAATTCCAGAGCATTTTATCGTCCCCCAAAGAAGCCCTGTACCCATGAGCAGTCATTCCCATCCCTCACTCTCTCAGCTCCTGGAAATCACTAATCTACTTTCTATTTCTTTGGGTTTGCCTATTCTGGACATTTCATATAAATGGAATCATATAATATACAGTCTTTCATGCCTGGCTTCCACCTAGCATAATGTAAAACTGCTTTTTGCTGGTTAAAACCATCTCCACTTCCTGAGTTCGTCCCCTCCCAGTGCTGCAGGCTTTTGCGTTAGATTCTCTTCCCTTCTCCTTTACTGCCCTCTAGGTGATCTTAGCTGCTCCCCTAACTTGGAATACCACATGCGCCAATGGCTCCCAAAGCATGTCTCTCACCCTGACCTCTTCCCTGAGTCCAGACTCACACAGCCACTTGCTGACTTGGCGTCTTTACCTCGAGGCTAACAGGCATCCCAAACTGATCATATCCAAAAAAGAATTAAGTTTTTATCTTGAGCCAAACCTAGTTCTCCTCCAGTTGACCTAATTTCAAAAAATGATACTACTATCCTCCAGTTGTTCAAGTGAAAAACTTCATACAGTGTGTAAGTATATATTTATCTGTGTAATTATTCGTTTTAGTTCTGAGTCTCTCACTAGTCTGTAAGCTCCATGAAGGCAGGGACAGTGCCTATTTGGTTTACCATTGTATACCCAGTACTTAGCACAGTGCCCAGCATTTAACAGGTAAGCAAAAAATATTTGTTGAATGAATGAATGAATACAAAAAAGAAATAATTTTTTGTTTTGTTTTGTTTGTTTGTTTTTTTATACTGCAGGTTCTTATTAGTCATCAATTTTATACACATCAGTGTATACATGTCAATCCCAATCGCCCAATTCAGCACACCACCATCCCCACCCCACCGCAGTTTTCCCCCCTTGGTGTCCATATGTAAGACATAATTCTTGCTCTCAAGTTGTCTACAATTTTATTAGAGATGTCAGATGTCCATGTGTATTGTTAAAGACTGTACAGAAAAACTACAAAATTAAGCATCAAAGTAAGTAGTAAAGCTTTAGGAGTTTAGAGGCAGGATGATTAGGGAAAACTGCATGGAAACAGTGGGACGGGTAAGTTTTAGATAGGTGGAGATGAACATGAGCATAATAGCAAGCAGAGGCCTTGAGTGGAACTTGAGTTGCTGAGGGGATGGTGAGGAGACCACTGTAGCTTCAGAAACCATTTCAGTAAACAAGCCCTTCACTTTGGATCATTTGATGAATAGACTTATTGGGAGGTAAAGCATACAGTAATACGTTGTAGGAAGAAGTGCAACACTACAGCAAATGAAAAGAACGCTAGCAGTCACACTGACAGATAACCGAAGGAATCAGGTGTTTTATAGTCTTTTATTTGGGCATCAGTATAGACAGAATTTTATTAAATGCAAACTTTTGGCATACAAATAATCAGAAAAATTTAAACAATCTGATTTTGAAAATTTTCTTTGCAGTTGAAGAGCTCACTCATTATGCTTCAGAGAACCTTTGATCTACTAAATAAGAACAAGACAGGCATGGCTGTCCAAAGCTAGTGATCTTAAGGACCAAAATTATAGAGATATGTGGAACCAAAAGAAAACGTCTTGAAGAAAACTAGAGGGTGAAGGATTTGAATTGTCATAGGAACATTTCCATATTTTCTCATTATTTGTACTTCTAATATGACCATTCTTTTGAATAACATTTATTGGAGAATTAGTCTCTGACAGCCTTAGGAATCCATCCTTTCATTTCTTATACATAATTCTAAGCTGTGAATTTCTCCAGTGAAGCATGAAATATATTGTGGATTTGAATTTCTATGATACAAAAAGAAAATGAGACATTCTGAACTGAGTGGTATGGCCTCATTTTCACAGTGAAGCTTGAAGTTTGACACTTTATCTGTTAGTACAGAATCAGTATGTGTCCAATAGGCTGCTTTCACAGTTGAGATACATTCAAGAGGATAAAGAAGACAATATAAGAAGAAATCTCTAAATCATTACTAACTTTGAAGGATCAGTTTTCAGGCATCTATTATAACATTTATAGATTCTTGTACTATAAATATTATCAATACAATGTCTTCATTTATTTAGCGTGTAAATTCAGTAGTCAAACCTTTTGAATCTGCATGTTGATGATTATTATCTGAAAGGTTCTTCAGCCATGTGGTATCTTTATGAAAGAAATAGGTGTTTCTTCAGGTGGCTCTCAAGAGGTGAGATTATCTTGCTCTTCATACATTATATGGCAGAAGAGTCAATTTTGGAAAAGGAAACATGTAGGATACCATCTCTCAAAACGAAGAACCATGCTCTGAGTTTTAAAAACTAGAAGATTATGTTAAAATCTGGGCATTTTAGTGACAGATCAAATGAATACTTGAACTAAGCTTGGCTTCAGCTTAGCAGACTTTCATGGTGGAAATGAGCCATCTGGTTGAAAATATTATAATTTGTGGACTACTTTTCAGTAGCCACGTATGGCTTCATTTACTCATTCACATGTGTGGCTTTAGTCAGTCAGTTGTAAGCCAGACACAAACTTTAGCTCTTTAAGAAAGACTTTGGGGGGCATTTTCTCCCAGTATAAGTGCACTGACAAGTTGTAAATCAGACATGAGCTTTGGCTCTTCATTAAAAGTTTTTAGGCGTATGTGTCTCAATACAAGTGATGTCTGTGGAACAAGAGAAGGACAGTGCAGAATAATTTGTATATATTCTTACTGCTTGAATAACAATTGCCTTTAGTTAGATGTCTCTTTTTTGCCCAGTCACCCAAGCCACATGGGATTGCTAAAGTCATTTTCGAGATGCCCATAGAGAATGAAATTATTGACTGGATTAGAGGAAAAACGGGTTTCTCTGGGCGAATCTCAACTAACCTACCTTGGGATACCAGTGTACCTACCTGGAGGATTTTTGATAAGGATTTATGATGTGTCTGACTGAGCAAAAGTGACTGGATTGTAAACTTGAAACCTTGTTCTCTGTTAATTTCACAAAAATGGTCACTGACAAGCTGAGTATTTTTGTGATATTTCTTTAAAACCTGTACTTCATAAAATACCTCAAAGAAAGTTACCAAAGTTAAGTTGCTTTGTAAATTACAACTAAATATGTATGCATTCAATTAATTGTATTTGAGCCTATGTAAATTGAATATCAATAAAACCCCAAGTCTCTGAGTTGTTTTCCTTCTTTTTTGGTCAAACCCTCCCCAAACTAGAAAGCCTGTTTCTGTGAAAACGTATACATGGGCCTACACCCTTTAAAAAATTTTTTTTGTTTAAAAGTGAAACCCAAAGAGGACTCTCATCTTAGGGCAGTTTCGTTTCAAATATGCAGCTTTCTGGAGCAAGAGTACTAGATAGGCCTGCTGGTCTCATGTAGAGACTGCTGGCCAGAAATCATGAAAATGAACAAGTTGGATAATTAACAGACCAGGGACAGTGACCTGGGCCTTTAAGAGAAGGTTAGCGAATTTGAGGGCGGTACGTCGGTAACATTTTGCCGTGGAGATCTCCCCCAACGCCTGTTGCTGGCGTCTGAACGAAGACATGCCGACCCACGGGTCTCATGTATTTAGGAAACTCTCAGGGGTCCAGGTTTCCAGTATTTCCGCCTTCGCCGACCCCCACCCCCTCCCACCCGCTCCGAAGGCTCGGGAGACTGCCCCCACGCGCCGCCCGCAGGCACTCGCGGGTCCGGGCGGGGTCCGGGCGGCCGCCTCTGGGGCGGGGCGGGGCGGAGGTACGGATCAGCCCGGCGCCTAACCTGGACCCGCTGCAGGAGCCCGGCCTTCGCTCCTCCGCTCCCCCAGGCGCCAGGGCCGCGGGCCGGGGGAGGGGCCTCGCCGGAGGGCTCCGCACGTGCGGGCGGGGGATGCCCGGCGCCGGGGGCGGGGCACCCGGAAGCTCGCGGACTTGCCGCGCTCAGCCGGGCCGGCCGTGGGGTGGCGGGGGACACGGCGGGGGTTGGCTGGGGGCACCGCGGGAGGCGGGCGCACCGCCCCAGCGGCGGCCCGCTGTGGTCACAGGTGGGCGGCGGCGGAGAGGGCGCGGCGGAGAACGGAGCCGGGGTCCCTGAGACTCCAGCCATCGCGTCGGGAGCCCCGTGGAGCAGAGATCGGCAGACGCGTCCGCGCCTCGGGAGGAGCCGACCCTTCTCCTCTCAGCGTCGGCCTCTTTGACTGCAGCCGCACCTTGGCCCGGGAGCGCAGGTAACTTCCCTCCCAAGGTCATTCTTCGGGCTGGGCGGTGTTCTCGGCCCACCCACGTCCTCACGATTGGCCGGGGCGGGAGAGGCGCGGCCACCTCGCGGCGGAGAAGTGGGTCTGGACGGCGACCCTGAGCGCTGCCCGGGCGCCGGGAGGCCTCTCCGGAGCCGGGTAGTCGGCCCCAGCGGATACATGCTTTGTCTCCTCCCGCAGCTCCGAGGGTGTTTCCACCCTCACCCTGGCTTCGGGCGGGGACAGCCCGGCCCTCCCCAGCCCGCACCCGCAGGTGAGTGCAGCCACCCATGCCCCGGCTGTCCCGGGCCGCGTAGTAGGCTGCCGTCATGGGAACGGCCAGCGCCCAGGCGGCGCCTGTCCTGGATGGGGACCTGGCGGTGAAGGCGCTTGGAGCCCTTAGAGCCCTAGAGCTTTGTGTCTGGCCACGCCGAGCCAGTAAAGCCTGATGAAAAGGGGACCACCTCCCCCTCTTCTCATTTTTGATTTCTCAGGCGTTGGTGGTTAATCAAGGATAGGTTTGGATGTGCTTACAAGATGTGAGTTGTGTTCTTTCCACTTTACTTCCTGAGGGCTTCTTATGCCTCGTGGTGACAGGTGGAAATCATGACCAAGAAGGGCAGTATGAAGCCAGGGAAGAAAAACAAAGCGGAAGAACCTGAACTGGAGCCCCTGTGCTGCTGCGAGTACCTAGATCGAAATGGGGAAAAGAACCACGTGGCAGCTTGTTTGTGTGATTGCCAAGATCTGGATGAAGGGTGTGATCGGTAAGAGCTGTGTGTTTCTTGATGCTGATCCCTCCGGCCCTTTTGAGAACTACCATGTATACTTTCAGCTTAGCCATCCAGAACACTAGAATTTGCCCTTCATTCTATTTCCACTTATCTCCAACTGAAAGTTGTCTTTTATGTCAAGTGTGAGGACTTTATAAAGATGAATTATTACTCAGTAGTGCACAACTGTCTGTTCAGCTCAGTTTACTAGGACATTATTATTTCTCATTTAAAGGGAGGAGGTGACAGAGAGAACAGGCAGGTAAAAGGATAGTAGGCCAGTTAAACGCATTAAAAAAAATAAAATGCAGGCCAGGAGAATCTGTAAGTTTAAAATGAACACGTTAGTACTGGAAAGTTCCTGCAATTCTTAGTGGTCTCAGCATTCAGAGACTGACATCTTGGGACTGGATTGCACTTGGCCACACAGGGCCTTGAGGGTTGAAAAATCATTTTTCTGCTCTTGGAATTGGTTTCACCCCTTGTTTCTGGGGAGGAAATCCAGCCAGAAGGCATGTGCCTCCCCTGGACTGGCTGTTTTCAGCATGAGCAGCAACACAGTCCTGATTGATGCTATTGTATTTGGCTTTTATTTTCACCATTATCCCAAGTGATGGAAATTAACTATCCAAAGAGATGATTTCTAATATCACTGAAAAAATTTTGTGCCAAACAGTAATAACCTGGTTTTTATCTATTTTCTAAATAATTATATATTTAAAAATTATCACATGGAAAGCATAATGTGGGGAGAACACAGATGGTGGAAACTTGCTTTTCCCATCAATAATTCCTTCTGGTTAAAAAAAGTCATTGCAGTGGCACATTGGTGATTTGGTATGCTGCTTGGTATGTTCATCTCGCCATGAGAAGCGTTCTTGGGGACTACTGTAGTCTAGTATCCCATAATCCCTTTGTAATTCTTCCTTGACAGTGTCAATCGTCTCTTACAAGTGTCTTTAAATGTAGGTTCTTTAGTCTTAGTCTAAAATCCATACTGAGAAAGTAGAACACTTTGGACTAATGAATGGAGAAATGATGCCTTTTCTGTAACCTCCATCACTCAAGACCACAACTCTTCCATTGGCCTTCTAACTCTTCCTCCCAGCCCTTGAGACCTGGGCTGGTCCCTGAGTTTTTTTCTCTCCAGACCCTTCTGGATGAGATGGGCTCCCAGCATTTCTACAGACCTGCTGCTCTGTATGCCTCCCGTATAGTTCGTTCCCATTCACTTCCAAGTCTAGCCCTAATTTTTAAAATTCTAAATTTTTTTTAAATTCTAAATTTCTAAAACCAATGTTATCCTTCCTTAAACTGTTCCTTTCCATAATAGCCTAATATGCAAAAAAAGTCAACAATACTACCTGTCCAGCAAGCTCAGTCATTTGACTTGTACTAGTTTGACCTCCACGCTTCCTTATGCAGCCCCCTGCCCTGCTGAACTGGTTTGCTCCCCCGGCCCAGGACAGGTTTTGCGCTGCACGTGCATCTCTCCACTGGAACGCCTTCTTGCCTTCCTCTCCACCCACAGGAACACTAGCCAGCTGTCAAGGTCGAGCACAAATCCCTTCTTTCCCACAAAGACCCCTGTGATGACTCCACCCAGAAGTGTGTCCTCTCCTCTGAGCACACCTTACCGTGTTTCACTGTAATAGTTCATTGGGTGATTTTGCTACTTTGTCACTTACCTAATATTTCTTGAATTCCCATGTTGTCTTCACAACTAGATGGTGAAATTTTTTGAGATTTTTATGTCTCTACGCCCACCCCAGTCTGAACAGGACTTATGTGGAATACGTGTGTATTCCTGTGTATTTGTTTCGTGGAGAAATAGTTCTGTTAAATATCTAAACATTTTGTCATTCGTATTAAAAAATTATACATGAATCTGAAGAGCTCGTGTTTAATAGTAAGGAAGTAGAATGCTTGGTCTTTGGCATCTTTTATCATTTATCCTGCTGTCTGGCCTACAGTGTTGAGTGGTTTTTCATTCAACAAACACGTCAGAGGTGTCTTCTCTGTGCTCTCTCTGAACAGATGGATCACGTGTAAGTCCGTGCAGCCCGAGACCTACGAAAGGATCATGGATACGATCTCTGACCGCCTCCGGATTCCTTGGCTTAGGGGAGCCAGGAAAGTTAACATTAGCCTCCTTCCCCCACTCTTCCTGCTGCCTGTCTTCCTCCGAGTGGCTTCGTGGCATTTCCTCCTGGGGGTGGTGGTTTTGACCTCCCTCCCTGTGCTGGCTCTGTGGTACTACTACCTCACTCACAGAAGGAAAGAACAGACTCTGTTTTTCCTGAGCCTCGGACTGTTCTCTCTGGGCTACATGTACTACGTGTTCCTGCAGGAGGTCGTCCCCAGGGGGCGTGTAGGGCCCACTCAGCTGGCTCTGCTTACCTGCGGGTTACTTCTCATACTCTTAGCCTTGTGCCGAGCCAAGAAGGATCCAGGCTACCTCAGAAACCCAGCAAACGATGACAGATCTCTAAGCGGCAGCCAAACCGAATACCTGAACAGAACAGGGCCGGAGAAGCCCAAAGGGTTCCCCGGCGCAGACCCAGCGGGCGGTCTCAACAACCGCGGGCCCAAGGATGAGCCTAAGGGCTGCCCCAGGACGTCGGCCGGAAGCCCCGCCACGGGGAAGGAGGACTGGTGCGCCAAGTGCCGGCTGGTGCGGCCAGCCCGGGCCTGGCACTGCCGGATCTGCGGCGCCTGTGTGAGGAGGATGGATCATCACTGCGTCTGGTATGTTGGAAAAATCTGGAGGCTTGCGGAGGGTGCATTCACGTGAGACTCTCTAGCCGGGTTTGCTCTTCCTTTGTGCCATCCTCAAATTTCTCTCCTTCCCAGCTTTACACCTTGGAGATATTTGTGGGCTGTTATGATGTTCCCACTTAGTCATCAGTTTTTTGAGCTTCACAAATTTAGTTCTTTTCAGTCATTTCCTGAATGTTTTTTTTTTTCTTCCCCGCTTTCTCTTTAGAGCTGCCCCTCATCTTCTCCTTTCTAAGAGAGAAGTATCTACAGTTGAATGACTTTTTAAAAAAGAATGTATCAGACATAGTATAGGCACATCCCCCTGTGCTCACAGAGCTCAAGAAAGTGTTCCTGTACTTTTAGGTGACTCTTATCCTCTGACCATGTATCCGTCATCATTTTGATGCTACCAGTGATTTCTAGTTGACATTATTGACTTAAGGCCCTGCCAGATAACTCCCTATTTGGTTAGTGGTGCAGAAATGGGCTTTTTGGGTACCTCTTTGCTGGCCAATGACAAACGAGGACACCTGAGGACACCCGTAACATGTGCGGTGCAACTTTTAAAGAAAATGTTGCAGCTTTACTGAATAAATCTTAAACTAAAGGAGTGTGATTAATTCAGATATGAATGCTGTAAGTAGCATGTTTGCAACTTGCTGTTGAGGCAGTCATGGTCAGTGAACTATGCCTTTTATCTAGGCTTCTGATCATGTCACACTCTCCCCCTCAGAAGGGGACATGGGACAGGGTGAGGGTGCAGACAGCCCTGGAGGACACAGGAGCAGACCTTAAGGTCAAGGCTCATGAACAGGGACAGCTCTTTTCTGGGGCTTTGTCTTTAGGAGTAAGCAGGTATTTTCATTTTTAGGTTTTCCTCTTCTCTGTCTTCATCATTTATTATCGTGCATACCTGGGTGTGTGCGTGCGTGTGTGCAGGGTGGTGGCCCGTTTACAAGCGCTGGTTTGCAGAGGTCCTGACAGCCTCGCCTGTGAGATCTCTGCCTGCTGGAGCATCCCGGCGTGCCTGTCATCCTGCCCTGCAAACGGCCATGACATGGAACTCTGTACCTGACAAGTAGTCTGCATACTATTGAGTTCTCTACCCCACACTGTGCTTCTAACCTCTTGGGATCTTTTATTAATATGTGTATGTAATACATGTTTTCCCACATCGTATAATACTTCTGATTTCGCATTTTTAAGTTTTTATAACTGATACCATCCTATCCTTGTGGTGGTGATTACAGCGTTAGCTCTCTTAACATTGGGTAACAGACTTGGGCAACAGACTTCACTTATTAATACCTAGAAAGATTTGTTAGCCAGGTTCTTGACTTAGTCTTGTCCTTAAGCTAATGATATGATTTCACCTTGCAAAGCGCGGAGAATATAAGACTACATCTCTCAGCAGACAAGTTTTTAATTCCCTAAAACTGAAAAACAAGAGAACTTATTTTCTAATAACTGAAACTCACACTATCTCTGTTCTAAAAGCTTTCTTGTTTATTGAGCTATTAGAGAACTTTTAAAAACATGTTTGCTTTCTCCCCCTCTGTGCTGTCTGGAGGATAAATAGCTGTGTCGGAGAATCAAATCATCAAGCATTTATGCTTGCCCTTCTGGTCTTCCTCCTCACCTCGGTGTACGGGATAACGCTGACCTTGGACACCATTTGTACGGATAGAAGTGTCTTCACAGCTCTCTTCTATTGCCCTGGAGTTTATGCAAATTACAGGTGAGACATGGGTACCCCATACGGGGCCCCACGGAAGCGGGAGTGGATTTGCAGTGAATGTACGGGGCTGTGATTCACTGCTAGGTTAGGGGGTCTCACCCAAAACACAGGACAGGTTCTGGGGATGCTGGGTATCCCTAAAATTGCCAGCACACAGTTGTGCAGTGGATACGTGCATTTTTCTGGGTGATGTCACAAGGAACGTTGACCTTAAAAAGTGAGGAACCAGTGCTCTACAAGTAGGACTAGGCTTACTCAGGGACTTCACAGTCAAACGACCACTAGCATTGCCCAAGGTAGCCACAGTGAAACTGAAATGATAACTAAAGTAGCAGTCTCTGGGTATGGATGTGGTCTCTTTTGTTGCTCGTTATTGTGGAAATTCTCACTTTATTGCTGTTTTCTGGTGCTTTGTAGCCCAGTCTTAATTTACTGCTTCTGACCCTTTCGTGAAATGCTTACAATCTCTGTAACCTTTCTTTTCTATTTAACCTCCATTGATTTTTTCCTGTTCTACTTTTTTTTTTTTTTTTTTTTGTTTAAATCACCACTCATGATTACTGTGGTATCTAGGTCAGAATTTCCTTCAGTGTTTTTAGGTTGGGGCCCATTTATACAGTGTGATGATCTCCGTGCTGTAGCAGAAGCGGGAACTGTTTAGTTTTGGCCCAATCCCCTGCCCACCCTGTCCCCGAAAGCTCTGCTTGAGGACATTTATCACAACCCACTAAGAATAGTAGTCACTGAAGGATTTCACAACCTATGAAGACTCTCAACACAGAGAAGACAGGAACTTAACCTGCGGAGGAGGGCCCATCTGTTCTAATGCCCACGAATGTCTAGCTCTGCAGTGGCGAGGGGGAGATCTGTCCACAGACTGGTACAGACAAGGGCCCGCACAGGGGTGCTATGTGGACAAAGCAGGGAGTGTCTTGAAAACAAAGAGCGAGAAGGAAGCAGGGGCCCTCGGGGGTCGTTGTGTCTGTATGTCGGTAAGCATGAGTTTTCTAGGCTTTCTGTGGGCCCCGCAAATGAAATGAGGAGCACGGTCCTGCTGCTGTGTTCTCAGTGCTGTGGACCCACGATTCATGCCTCCTCACTGGGCCTCAGTTTTCCTCATCTCTGTGGCGATTTAATCATCCCTGAGGTCCCTTTCAGCTTAACAGATGAAGATTCTGAATGAATTTCCCGCTAACTCACGTGCAGATGTTTGAAAATAATCACTTGGCAGACGTTAATCGGCAGCCTCTCCTCACAGCCTTACTAATGAGCTGGAAGCAGCTTTCTTGTCCTGTGTGACCCTGTTTGGTTTTGGAAAGCGGGATTTGAAATGTGACGGTGCTCCTGGCGCTCCTTCAGGGCTGCTGGTGCTGGGAGCTGTCCTCTTACCTGTGCTCGTCGGCCTTGTATGGAAAAGAACGGGGATGAGCAACCTTAGCACTGCTGCTCGGTCCCACCCACAGCTCCCTTGAGGACGTTTACAGCAATCTCACGGCGCCTCCGTTTTCTTCTGCGTTAAGAACAATTTAGGAATTATTCATGCAACAAACAGATCTTGACTGCGGTTGTGTCAGACACTGTTGGCTGTGTGGGGGACACGAAACACACAAAACAGTCCCTGCTGTGCTAGTATCACATCCTAGAAAAGGAGGCACCAGTAATTATAAGAACATGTTAAGAGTCATAAGTGAAGCAGGTTATTTATTGGCACTCCGAGGAGAGAAAAGTGTCTTCCAAGTGGGGTAATCAGGGAAGGGGCCAGCGTCCTTAGGAGTAAGTACTGCGTGTGTAAAATGTTACCATGGGGAGAGCTCTCTGCATGTGCAGCGTTGGCCGCCCTGACCTGCCTTTTCCTGCTCCCAGCTCAGCTCTGTGCTTCACCTGCGTGTGGTACTCTGTGATCGTCATGGGGGGCATGGCCTACATCTTCCTGATCCAGCTGATAAACATCAGCTACAACGTGACGGAGAGGGAAGTGCAGCAGGCCCTTCGACAGAAGACGGGGCGCCGGCTGCTCTGCGGGCTCATCGTGGACACAGGCCAGTACAATCGGGGCTTCCTGCGGAACTGGCACCAGTTCTCCACCCTGGGCACGCACCCCTTCCACCACCCTGCTGAGGACATAGTATGAAGTGCCTTCTGTACGGCTCCGGGGGCGGGAGGGCGTCTCCTCCCTCTGCTCCCTGGCATCCTACACTTTGGTACGCCTTTTCTTAAAGGCGTTATAGGGCCATGCTCAGGTCTAGGCACTGGACTGGGAAGAAATGAATTTCTCTGACTTCACACTTTAAGGGGTTTTTATATCAAAGCAGTAAAAGTAGAGCCATTCCTTTCCAGTCACCTTATTAACATACTCAGTCACCAGAAGTTGAAAAGGATGTGGATCGCTAATGCAGAAATTGATAGAAGCAATTCACCCATTAGTATGGGAGAAAGAGCTTTGGATTAGGGTAGTTTCTAGTCCCTCTTTCAACTCCTAATAGCCATGCCACCCTCAGTCAGGTCACTTCCCTGAGTCTCAGGTTCATTTGTCAAGTGGGGTACTGATGCTGCCCTGGCTACCTCACAGAGCGGTTGTGCGGGGGGACACGGGAGGGTCACGAGAGGGGTGCGGTATGTGGAAAGCACTGAGAAACAACGAAAAACTAAAGCACCAGAGAGGTGTGAATTATTATTAGGAGACTCCTAAGACTGGAAAAAATATTTCAGGTCAGAATGTTGAAGCCAGTCCATTTTTAGCATTTCAGAGTGAAAAAACGATCCCCAAATACCACATTGTACGGTTATGGGGATTTCTCTTTCTGAAGTATTAGACGTTAACTACTCAAACAGGGTAGAAGACGACCAAATGGATTTACGCTGTCATCCGATCTTGAAAGTTGATAATAATTACGAGCCTAATTATTGCTAGTGTAATGCACAGTGGTCATGAGTTTCGGTGATGAGTTCTCACGTTGATCTTATTTCTTATGGATTTATTCTGTTTGGATTTACTCTAAGTAACTCCAGTAGGCATCAGTGTTTTTTTCCTCTTCCCACGTGTTGCCTGGTCAGGTGCTAGCACACTTGTGACAACGGCTGGACGAGAACAGACACTCCTATCGGGAAGATTTTACTCTCTTTGTGGGTAGGGTGGCTGGTTAATATCAAGAGCTTGACTTTTTTGTTGATATAAGTAATTCAGGCACTGTCAGTAATAGCACCAAGTTGCAAAAACCAGTATTCTGGCGTTCACATTATTCTGGCATGAGCTCCCTGTGAGGGGCTGATTGACGTCTTCCCACTTAACTTGCACATCACTTCTCATTCACCTTTCCCAAGATAAAAGTATCTCACTAGGAGGGAAGAAACAGGGTATATGTGGTTTCCACTAATTAATAGATTACCGTTCTTCCCTGGCTCTTCCTAAATTGTTTCTTTAATCCTACCTCAAAATGGAAAGCGTGTAAAGGATGAAATATTTAGCGATTCTGGCATAGAATCAAGATGAGGCAACTTAACGTGGGGAAAAATACCCTCTTGAAATATTTGGTTTTGTACCTGTACTTGTTTTGGGAACCCCAAAGAATTCATGAGCCCTTAAATTTGTTTTGGCTAATAGCTTAATATAGGGAAAATACTGCCAGCTTTTTCAGTCAGTCTTTCTGTGCATGCTGCTGTAGCAAGAGGTTTATAAAGGTCGAGAAGAAATATTGCTACTTCTACAGCATTGCCACCCTCTGCAGCTGGCACCATCCCTAGTCCTGCCATTAATCGAGGCTGTCCTTAAGACAGGCACCACACGTTTATACAGGCTTGTCCTTGCTCTCCCTAGAGATGGATTGTTTACTGAACGATAGGCTCTGTATTCCACTAGGATGAGCCAAAGAGCAAGTCTGGGGATGTTAGCAGAGTCTGTGGTGTGTACAGTGGTACCCTGTCCCTGGTCCAGAATCAAGCATTTATTTGCAATTAACATTGGAGGTGATGTAACGAATTCCTCTTCGTGTGGGTTGGAGGTGAGAGAGAGAGAGAGAGTAATGATGTCAAGGACAGCACATGTGGCCAGAAATCTCTGCTTGTAGTCTCTTGAATGCCAGATGTATAACCAACTCTGATTGTCTAGCGATTGATAATAAAATTCACAGAAATGTTAATATAGTCAGTAATCTTGGCCTCTTGCCAAATCTTTAACCACAATGAAAATATGATGCGCTGAAGCTGAGGAGTACCCTAAAGACCAGAGTCACCTGGGAGAATTAGGAATGACCATCATCCTTGTAACAGTGCACCCCTAACAGGGTTACCTGGATGGGGCAACTCACTGTTTCCCTCACTCAGATAAGAACTCCTTGTATATTATTCTGGCTGATTGGAATTCAGGTGCTTGTTTGAAGTTGAGAACTTCATGGTTGGCAGTTTACAGAAGAAAGCTCAACCCTTTGGAAAGCTCCGTGGTTCTGCGGAGGTAAAAGCCTACTGAAGTATTTGCACCAAAAGGAGCAGTATAACCAAGGCGCTGCGTGTGAGCAGTTTCTGTGGACTCTGGGATATCCTTGGTCTCTACTCCCGGACTTTCAACCCTTTTTAGGGTCTGGAGCTATCTGAGGGATTTCGTCCTTTTAAAGGACAAGGCCTCTGGGAACAAATGAGTCCCGGGCGCAAGTGGTGGCGGCGGCTGGGAGGATTGCCCTGCGGACCTGTAACCGCAGTTTCTTGGCCGTAGGAGCAGGCCCGCCCCGACGTATTTCAGATAAGTGCGTCCCCCCTTTCACCCCACATCCTCAGTTTCTGTTCAACATACTGGATGTGGAGTTGAGTAAATGATCTGCTGTAGTCTGACCACTTACATTACTGTCATGCCACTGTACACTCTTCGCGGGGGAGAGAAATGGGTCCACTTGAAAGATGTGAGGGAGAAATAGTTGAGAATCAGGATTGCACGAAGGGAGAAAATCCTTCAGTATTTAGAAGTGTTTCTTACGCTACCCAAAGAGTACTTTGTGATTATAGCTGGGCACACCTAAGGTGAACTGACCACTGACAGCGGCCCTTTGGTAGGCTCCTCTGGTGCTGCTGAATCAAGCCTGAAGCGTGTTTCGGGGACGCTGGGCTGCTCCTCTCACGTCAGCCACCTGCGTGTCTGTGTTTTGGATCCTGTAAATCTTTGCTCTCCAAGCACTGGGGGTCTCCTTTGGTGAATGAAGTAAACGTTGTCTTCCACTGTACCATCTGCCTAGCAGAAAGACTGCTACAAACTTTCTCTTATGCAACAGTCCTTGGTACTTCTAAAATGTTTAGCAAGAGAAAATTTTCTGTAATAGAATCTTCCACTGCCAGAAAACACAATGCTGGTAAGGGTCTCTGTAGTGACCATCTGCTTAATAGACTGTTTCCTTTGGGTAGGACATTAGCTCTTCATTATAAAACACAACTAATATAAGCAAAAATATGACATCTAGAAGCACAGTTTTAACCAGGAAGTTTGAAAATTAATGTTCTGTGAGGTTTAAGCGTCCCGGTCAGCAGGTTTCTATGACTTCATTTTTAGCTATATTTTGGTACCCTGCATTTTAAAAAGGAGCAGTTCCTCAAGCAATGGATGATAGAGACTTTTGCTTGAGGCACCTGTTTGGAATCTGGTTTTCTCATCAGCAGCTTGACAAGTATGCCATTCTGTATTAAACATTGCCAAGGTGATGCAGGGGGAGAACGAGAGCTGTGCTTAACTGATGGCTGAATAAAATTCGGTATGCTCTTGTGGATGTTTGTTGTGATTAATATAAACTTTTTGCAAAATCAGCTACATTTAATCCTGTTTCTAATGGACAGTTATCCCCACTTCAGTTGGCACTAAGGGTTTCACTGTAGTATCAGCAGCAGGCCAGAGACTGAACGGTCTAGTGGAGACACATTCCTTAGAGGTTGTGACTGTTTCCGAGATGGGCTTGTGACGTTCCTAGCTAGCCTTCCCGATGGCACCATTAACTTCTAGAAAACTCATACTTTAAAAGCAAACCTTTAAAAGCAGAGCTAGTCTATTCTAGTTATCGATGCAACTAAAACCCTCTATTTCTTCACATGGCGCCACTGACAAGATGCCGTGTTACAGAGCTCAGCTTGTCGCGATCCTGTGGTCTAGGTGATTTGCCGGTTGGAGTTGTTGGGGCCTCTGAGCCTTTTCATCTAATCTTACGTTTCTGGGTCTGATGTTAGACTAGAGGAAACCCAGGAAAATTTATTTGATATTAAATTTAACGTAACTGATTCAGCAACGTTAAAGGGGACTTGTGAAGCCAACACTGGACGCTGCGGGCTAAACGTTTTGCACTGTTTTTATACTTGTATTCATATCCTCTTATCACCTCAGACTCAGACACAAGGCCTTTTAAGTGGAGATTTTAAAAATTACTGCCATTTATGTAAAATAATGTACTGTGACCAAGTTGTTTAAATGGAAAATAAAGTGCTTTCTTTAAGGAAAATCGTTGTTGTTTCTTGGTGTGTCTCCTGAACTCTTTAGCTTTAAGAAAAGCGTGCATTAGACCTGGGCTGCCTCTTTGGCTACCTAGATGTCCCCATCCTGTGGACTTAAACCGTCCCTAGCCCTAAACTGTTCTTTTCCTTGCGGTTACTTTTCCGGTTTTGTAGGCCAGGGATACTGCTTATTTGGGCATTTTGTCAGCAGTAACACTTTAAATCGTATCTTTAAGACTTAAAGTGCAGCAAGAAACGTTAGGTCATTTACTAAGTCACTTCCTAAGGAGGTCATTTTCTAAGTTATTTCCCGGTGTCTCTTTAGAAGGTTCTATAAGTAGATTAAAAAGTCCTCGCTGGCCCAATGAGAATACGGGCTGCTGAAGACTCAATCTCTAATTGATGCTTGAGGTGAAATAAAACTAAAATAAAGCTTAAGAGAGGAAACTTAAGCTTTATGGGATTTATTTAGGCCCCTGGCAGGTTTACTTGAGGTAGTCACCCTTCCTTATCTACTGGCTTGGCATTAAAATAAAACTGATATTTTATTTCTGGGGGCCGATACCGGCCAATATTCTATAACTGTGCTATTGATAAGTAAAGACAGATAGTGATTTAGATGGGAAGACATTAACTGTGAGTTACTTTTAGTCGCATTTCTTTAGTGGCCATTAGTCTTAAAAAGAGTTTTTAGATGATGACTTTATAATCATATTAAAGGAAAAGATGAGTGGGAACAGGGACATTGTGGAAGAAATAAAGTTCAATATGGTATGTTTTGTCATATCTGAGTAAATCATAATACATTTTCTCTAGAAAAAGGATATGTGATTTTGCAGGTGGTGTAGCTAGATATCCCTTCTAGGAAGTAAGAGACAATAACAGAATTTATTGAACAACACACAGTTTTATTTTACCAACTCAAAGTTTCAGCTTATCAAATAATAATAGTTACCTCAGGGCTGCAAGGAACTGTCTCGTTTTACTGTGTGCATTTACTGCCTGAATTTGTTGTAATGAACATGTGTTTTGTAATGAAAACTTTTTTTCTAGCAGGCAACTCTCTCAGACAATTCACAGGAGTGTCTTGTCAGTCTTTATATTCTTTAGCATCTTAAACATTAAAACACTCTTTGAATTCAAGATAAGGACCTTGATACATAGAGCAAACTGAGCTGAGGACTGGAAGACTGACCGAGGGTGTCACGCAGAAGTTGCAGTTGGGCGCCCAAGCAGACACTTGAACAAATTGCTGGACTGCCTTTGATAGAGCCTTTAGCTTTTGGACTTCCCTTCATGCTTAGCAAAGTGCACTGAGGAGAAGTATCTCTGGTGCTCCAGCTTCTCTGGAATCAGGATACACTGCTACCCTTCGCAGCAGCTGCCTAGGATGCCTTTTGATCCACGGTTTTCCATCAGGTGGGCAAAAAGGACAGGGTCGGTCTGGCAGGATGCCTGTTGCTGATGCTAAGGTACCAGATGACTGGCCCTCCTTTTCTAAGTGCCCACTACTTTTAATTTCTATTTAACTAAAGTTACATTTGTCAACAGTTCACATTAAGCTATAAGGACATATTTTTCTTCACAGTCTCAGGCAAGCAAACACTTGTCCTTTTTAAAGTTTATGATCCTAAAAATACATAGGGTACATTTGAACAGCAGAGCTCTAGACTGTTCCTTTGGATGATCCTGCTGTGATAAATGCGTTAGTGGACTGATTAGCAACCTAGGAGATATCAAAGAAGGGAATACAAATTCACAAAATAATTTCGTTGATCCAAGAAGTACGTGACAGAACATAAACCAGATATATGCGCGCATATGTGGGTGGGTGGAGATCACACACACACACACACGGACTGATGGAGATTCCCATTGCAAGCACTACACTGGGCTGTGGCCACTGGCACACCAAGGACTCCTTACCCACGGGCCGAGCACCTGATTGCTGTACACCTGAGTCACAGCGGTGTGAGCATCTGGAAGTCTGGAAGAATTTCAGCTACCTTCCTACGGAGCTGCTCTCGCCTTTCTTCTTTTCCTCTTTCCTCTTTCGTAAATTTTGCAAACTTCTTCCATGTCTGAAATGTGATCCAGAGAATCCTCCTTTAAGAATAAAAAGGAAAAAAGTGAAATACGACGGAAAAGTTGACTTTCCATCTAACTGAATTGCAAACTTTACAAAAGTAATCCTCATGTGAATAAAATGTTATATGAAAGGTATGGAAATCACAATTGGGATTCGGACAGTAAGAATGCTGCAAAGAAAATGAAGCAACAAAAGAGGATGGAAGTGACTAATGGGTTATTTTTCTCTTGCATCAGGTGGTCTTCCATCACAGGTCACCCTCTGTGAGAAGGTGCCATCTGAGCAGAGCACCTGGTGGCCTCTGAGTGCAGGCCATGAGATGTACTCCTCAGGGGGTCTGACCACAGCCTGCACCTTGTGTGTGAGGCAGGGCTAGTGGAACAAAGGCTCCAGCAGCCAAAGTCCTTGAGGTGGAGATGCTGGGAAAGCACGTGCAGCACGTGCAGCACATGCCACAGTTATTAGCATCAAGGTCCTGGTGCTTGGACGTGAATTGTTTAAAAAGCCCACTGGTAACCTCACCTCCAACAACGGTCTTGAATTTTAGTTGAGGAAAAAAATATTAAGCCAGTTGTCTGCTGATGGGCATTTGGGTTGCTTCCATGTCTTGGCTTTGTAAATTACGAACATTGCTGCTATGAACATTGGGATGGATGTATGTATCTTTTTGAATTAGAATTTTCATTTTTTTCTGGAGTGGGATTGCAGGATTATATGGTAGCTGTATTTTTAGTTTCATAAGGAACCTCCATACTGTTCTCCATAGTGGATGCACCAATTTACATTCCCACCGACAGTGTACAACGGTTCTCTTTTTTCCACACCCTCACCAGCATTTATTATTTGTAGACTTTTTCATGATAGTCATTCTGACTAGTGTGAGGTGACATCTTGTAGCTTTGATTTGCATTTCTCTAATAATTAGTGATGCTGAGCATCTCTTCATGTGCCTGTTGGGCATCTGTATGTCTTCTTTGGAAAAACGTCTATTTGGGTCTTCTGCCCTTTTTTGGATTGGGTTGTTTTGTTTTTTCTCTATTGAGTTGCATGAGCTGGTTGTTTTGGATATTATCCCCTTGTTGGTCACATCATTTTCAAATATTTTCTCCCATTCTGTCCATTGTCTTTTGTTTCGTTGATGGTTTCCCTTGCTGTGCAAAAGCTTTTAAGTTTGATTAGTTCCCATTGGTTAATTTTTGCTTTTATTTCTTTTGCCTTGGGAAACTGATCTAAGAGAACTTTGCTACGATTTATGTCAAAGAATGTTTTGCCTGTGTTCTCTTCTAGGAGGTTTCATGGTGTCATGTCTTTCATTTAGGCCTTTAAACCATTTTGAGTTTACTTTTGTATATGGTGTGAGGGAATATTCTAATTTCATTGATTTACATGTAGCTGTCCAGCTTTCCCAACACCATTTGTTGAAGAGACTGTCTTTTCTCCATTGTATATTCTTGCCTCCTTTGTTGCAGATTAATTGACTATAGGTGCATGGGTTTGTTTCTGAGCTCTCTATTGTGTTCCATTGATCTGTAAGTCTGTCTTTTGTGCCAATACTACATTGTTTTGATTACTGTAGCTTTGTAGTATTGTCTGAAGTCTGCGAGGGTTATACCTCCAGCTTTGCTCATTTTTCTCAAAATTGCTTTGGCAATTCTGGGTCCTTCTGTGGTTCCATAATATTTTAGTATTATTCTACTTCTGTAAAAAATGTCATGGGTATTTTTAATAGGGATCACATTAAATCTGTAGATTGCTTTGGATAGTGTGGCCATTTTAACAATGTTAATTCTTCCAACAAGAGCACAGGATAGCTTTCCATTTCCTTGAGTCACCTTCAGTTTTCCTTTATCAATGTTTTGTACTTTTCAGCATGTAGGTCTTTCACCTCCTTGGATAATTTTGTTCCTACATATTTTATTTTTTGATGCGATTTTATTTTATTTATTTATTTTTATTATTATTTTTTGGCTGCATTGGGTCTTTTTTGGCTGCGTTTGGGTCTTTTCCTGGCTGCACTGAGTCTTAGTTTCGGCATGCAGGATCTTCGTTGTGGCATGTTGGGGTCTTTCGTTGTGGCACACAGTCTTCTCTCTAGTTGTGGCATGCGGGTTCCAGAGTGCGTGGGCTCTGTAGTTTGCAGCACGCGGGCTCAGTAGTTGTGGTGTATGGGCTTAGCTGCCCCTCAGCATGTGGGATCTTAATTCCCCGACCAGGGATCGAACACACATCCCCTTCGTTGGAAAGCGGATTCTTTACCACTGGACCACCAGGGAAGTCCCTTGATGTGATTTTAAATGGGATAGTTTTTAAACTTTCTGGCATTTCATTATTAGTGTAAAGAAATTCAACAGACTTCTGTATATTAATTTTGTATCCTGCTACCTTGCTGAATTCATTTGTTAGTTCTAATAGTTTTGTGTGGAGACTTAGGGTTCTCTATATAGAGTATCATGTCATCTGCAAATAGTGACGCTTTTACCTCTTCGCCTCCAACGTGGATACCTTTTATTTATTTTTCTTGTCTGATTGCTGTGGCTAGGACTTCCAATACTGTGTTGAATAGAAGTGGTGAGAGTGAGCAGCCTTGTCTTGTTCCTGAATTTAGTGGGAAGGCTTTCAGCTTTTCACTGTTGAGTATTGTATTGGCTGTGGATTTGTCATAAGTGGCCTTTATTGTGTTGAGATATGTTCCCTCTATACCCACTTTGGTGAGAGTTTCTATCACGAATGGATGTTGAATTTTGTTAATGCTTTTCCTGCATCTATTGAGATGTGGTTTCTTGTTCCTTTTGTTAATGTGGTGTATCACATTGATTGATTTGCATATGCTGAACCATCCTTGTGACCCTGGAATGAATCCAATTTCTCTATTTTGTCTGATATGAATATTGCTACCCCCACTTTCTTGTTGTTTCCATTTGCTGCCCTTACGTTCAGTCTGTGTCTTTTGCCCTGAAGTGAGTTTCTTTTTAGGCAGCATATTGCAGGTTCTTGGTTTTTTATCCGGTCTGCCACTCTATGTCTTTTGATCGGAGCATTTAGTCTATCAGCATTTAAATTAATTATTGATACATATGTACTTACTGCCATTTTAATCCTTGTTTTCCAATTGTTTTTGTAGTTCTTCTTTGTTCATTTCTTCTTCTTGCTTTTACTTTTGTAGTTTGATGATTTTCTTTTGTAGTATATGCTTGATTTTTTTCTTTTTGTGAATCTATTGTATGTTTTTTATTTGTGGTTAACATGGAATTAAAGTATGTTGACCCATAAATACGTCTACTTGCTTTAAACTGATGGTCATTCAAGTTCAAACACATTCTAAAAGATATCTACATTTTTATACTCTCCTCCCCCACGTTTTGTGATTTCGATGTCCTACTTTACATCTTCATGCTTATCCTTTTATTGTTTACTGTAATTATAATCTTATAATTTTTTCATTGTTTTTTAATCTATGTACTGGCTTATTTGAGTGATCTTCAGTCCTTAACTATATATTTGCTCTTCCTATTGGGATTTTCCCTTTCCTATGGATTCTTCTTTCCATTTAAGGAAGACCCTTCAACCTTTCTTTTAGGTTAGGTTTGGTATTGCTGAATTCTTTTAGTTTTTGCCTGTTTGAGAAATTCTTTATCTCTTCTTCTATTCTAAATGATAATCCTGCTGGATAGAGCATCCTAGGTTGCAGACTTTTCCCTTTCAGAACGCTGAATATATCACGCCACTTCCTTCTGGCCTACAGAGTTTCTGCAGAGAAATCAGCTGATAGCGTTATGAGGGTTCCCTTGTAAACAACTCTTTGTTTTTCTCTTGCTGCCTTTAGAATCCTCTCTAGCTTTGCCATTTTAGTGGGTGGGCCAATAGGTTCGTTTGGTTTTTTCCATAAGATGGCTCTAGTAGTACTTACTTGTCTTTAACTTCATTCGAAACAATTTTGTTAGATTGTATGTGACAGCTGTCATATCAGCATGCATTTAAAAAAAGACATAAAAATTGGTGAATTTTTATGTAGCCATTTTAATATGAAAGATGGAAGAAAAACAACATTTTTGGCATTTTATGCTTTATTATTTCAAGAAAGGTAAAAAAGCAACTGAAATGCACAAAAAGATTTGTGCAGTGTATGGAGAAGGTGCTGTGATTGGTCGAATGTGTCAAAAGTGGTGAGGTTTCCTGCTGGAGATTTCTCGCTGGATGTTGCTCCACGGTTGGGTAGACCAGTTGAAGTTGATAGCAATCAAATCGAAACAATAATTGGAGAACAATCAACACTATACCACGCGGGAGAGAGCTGATATACTCAAAATATCCAAATCAAGTGTTGAAAATCATTTGCCCCAGCTTGGTTACGTTCATTGCTTTGATTCCACGTAAGTTAAGTGAAAAAAACCTTCCTGACCACGTTTCCACGTGATATTCTCTACTGAAATGTAATGAAGACGTTCCGTTTTTAAAACAAATTGTGACGGGTGATGAAAAGTGGATACTGTACAACAATGTGAAATGAACCGCCACCAACCACACCAAAAGCTGGCTTTCATCCAGAAAAGGTGATGCTGTGTATATGGTGGGATTGGAAGGGAGTCCTCTTCCAATAGTCCTCTATTATGAGCTCCTTCCGGAAAACCAAACGATTAATTCCAACAAGTTCTGCTCCCAGTCAGACCAACTGAAAGCAGCACTCAACAAAAAGCATCCAGAATTAGTCAAAAGAAAACGCATAATCTTCCATCAGGATAACGCAAGACCACATGTTTCTTTGATGACCTGGCAAAAACTGTTACAGCTTGGCTGGGAAGTTCTGATTCATCTGCCGTATTCAGCAGACATTGCACCTTTGGATTTCCATTTATTTTGGTCTTTACAAAATTCTCTTAATGGAAAAAATGTCAATTCCCTGGAAGACTGTAAAAGGCACCTGGAACAGTTCTTTGCTCAAAAAAGATAAAAAGTTTTGGGAAGATGGAATTATGAAGTTGCCTGAAAAATGGTAGAAGGTAGTGGAACAAAAGGGTGAATATGTTGTTCAATAAAGCTCTGGGTGAAAATGAAAAATGTGTCTTTTATTTTTACTTAAAAAACTGAAGGCACTTTTTGGCCTGCCCAATAAGTATTATTATTTTTTTTTAACATCTTTGTTGGAGTATAATTGCTTTACAATGGTGTTAGTTTCTGCTGTATAACAAAGTGAATCAGCTATAGATATACATATATCCCCGTATCTCCTCCCTCCCACCCCTCTAGGTGGACACAAAGCACTGAACTGATCTCCCTGTGCTATGCGGCTGCTTCCCACTGGATATCTATTTTACGTTAGATAATGTATATATGTCCATGCCACTCTCTCACTTTGTCCCAGCTTGCCCTTCCCCCTCCCCATGTCCTCAAGTCCATTCTCTACGTCTGCATCTTTATTCCTGTCCTGCCCCTAGGTTCTTCAGAACCACCTTTTTTTTTTATTCCATATATATGTGTTAGCATACAGTATTTGTTTTTCTCTTTCTGACTTACTTCACTCGTATGACAGTCTCTAGGTCCATCCACCTCACTACAAATAACTCAATTTCGTTTCTTTTTATGGCTGAGTAACATTCCATTGTATATATGTGCACATCTTCTTTATCCATTCGTCTGTCGATGGACACTTAGGTTGCTTCCATGTCCTGGCTATCGTAAATACAGCTGCAATGAACATTGTGGTACATGATTCTTTTTGAATTATGGTCTTCTCAGGGCATATGCCCAGTAGTGGGATTGCTGGGTCAGATGGTAGTTCTATTTTTAGTTTTTTAAGGAACCTCCATACTGTTCTCCATAGCGGTCTGCTATTCTGATTGGGTGATTTCCATTATTTTGTCTTCCAGATCACTTATTTGTTCATCTGCATCATTCAGTCAGCTATCCATTGCTTCCAGATTGCTTTTTGTCTTGGAAATTGAATTATCTTTGGTTCATTTTTTTAGTTTCTAGTTCCTTGTTACAGTGATCTGTGTTTATATTGATACTCTTTCTTAATTCAGTTAGCATTTTGATTATTACCTTTTTGAACTTGAGTTCTGGTAGACTGGTGAGCTCTGTTTCATTATTTTTTTATTTTAGGGGATTCTCTTGCTCTTTTAATTGGGAATAGTTCCTCTGCTTTTCATTTTAGTTAAGTTTCTCTGTCTCCATGAATTTAGGAGAAACAGTTTATCTGTTTTGGTCTTGAAGGAGCATTTCTATGTGAGAGCATCCCTGTGGTAGACTGTGTATGTCCAGTGTTTTTGGTGTGAGGCCTGGTTTTGATATGGACACCAGCCATGTCTGTCCTCAGGGTGTACTGGCCGTTGTCACTCTGATAGGGTGTTGGTGTTGGGGGATCTAAACCCTGTGCAGGGTGTGAAGGCAGGACTTCCTCTCTGCTCAGTGGCAGTCACCACCTTGTCAGGTTCCCAGTTGCAGCAGAAGCTCTGAGGGTCAGGCTTGATCAGGCTCCATTACCCTTGAGTGCATGCTCCGCCCCAAAGGTGGGGAGTGCTGAAGGAACTGGGGCTCGTGCACTTACAGAGCACCCAATGTGCCGCCTAAGTAGGTGACGTCAGCTCTGCTCACACGCAGCCCAGGGTCACATCTCTCCCCTGCTGTGTTTGTCCCAGATCGAATGCAAGGCTGTGGTGTGGAGTGGGCGGGGCCGGGGCATTTGCTAGGCTGGGGCTGGGGGTCAGGGCACTGTGGCTGCAGGGACTGAGGTGGCCTGAGATCTGGGCTGCCTCTGTGGCAGCCTTTCTTATAGGACCGGTCTCCCCAGACCCAGCATCGAGCTGTGCTGTGGAGTGGGCGGGGCCGGGTGCTCCTGTGGTGCTGCTGGAGCGAGCTCTGACAGTGGTCGCCGGTGCCCCACCTGGATCACAGCCCAGTCCCCCAGGGCTGTCTCTGAGCAGCTAGGTCAAGCCTTCTCGCTGGGCCTGTCTGCCCCAGATCCTGCACCAAGCTGCAGTGTGGATGGGGGCGGGGAGTGTTTGCTCAGCTGGGGGATGAACCACTGCCTGCTCCTGGGGTGCTGCCCGAGTGCCCGCTGACAGTGGCTGCTGCCACCCCACCTAGATCAAAACCCAGGCCCCCCCGGGGCTGTCTCTGTGTAGCTAGACTGAGTCTTTTCCTATGGCCCGGTTGACCCTGATCTCACACCAGGCTGTGGTGTGGAGTGAACAGAGCAGGGGTGTTCGCCCCGTTTGGGTTAGGGATTCTGGTGAGGCAGCAGCCACCAGTGCAAGGCTCTCTCTGCCCTGGCTGTTGCAAGCCAACTTGCGTGCACTCCTTGTGAGTCGAGTTAGGCTTCTGCAGCTCTTCTATCTGTCCCAGCAGTTCTCCCAGCAGCCAAAGGGGCTTGTCTCCTCCGTTCAGGGTCCCAGGACTGAACACTCAGACTGTGGCTTGGCCTGCTCACTCCCCAGGGTAAGGGTCAGCCCATGTGGACCTTCTCCTTTCAGAGCCCTCCCAGGGACACAGGTCCCAATCTGATGCCTTTTTTCTGCCCCACCCGGTTAAGTGGAGATCTTTCTTGCAGCTTTGGTTGTACAGAGTTCTTCTGCCAGTTTCTAGTTAGTTTTCTGTGACAATTGTTCCACATGTAGATGTTTGTGGGTTTTTTTGCAGTACGCGGGGCCTCTCACTGTTGTGGCCTCTCCCGTTGCGGAGCACAGGCTCCGGACACGCAGGCTCAGCGGCCATGGCTCACGGGCCCAGCCGCTCCGCGGCATGTAGGATCTTCCCGGACCGGGGCACGAACCCGTGTCCCCTGCATCGGCAGGTGGACCCCCAACCACTGCGCCACCAGGGAAGCCCGTAGACGTATTTTTGATGTGCTTGTGGGGAGAGGTGAGCTCCATGTCCTCCTGCTCCACCATCTTGATCCCTCCTAGGCAAAGAAAAGGCATTCCTAGAAGAGGGCATGTCTTGAGTAAAGGCAGAGGCAAGAATAGCTAAGTTTATATTTTCACAAGTAGAGGCATAGATGGGATTTATTCTGGCTTCATGACCTTCTAATGAAGCCCCCCTAGAATGCATTTCAGTCCCCATTAGTTTTATGGCTCATGGTTGGTTGATGCTTCTGATAATGTTGATTTTCTGGTTGGTGGAGGTATTACTGTTCAGTTAAAAAAGCCTTCAAGGAGTGGAGCTGCTTGATTTGCTTTCTTCTTTCATCCATCCAGTCCACCATTTATAGCTTCCTGTACTCAGCTATATGACCCACTCACAGTCCTTGCCCCTATCTATCTCCCACTCTCACGTGCTGTTCACAACTTTCTTCTGGCTACGCTCCCATTTTCTGACTTCTACATTTTAGCTCCTACTGTTCTATCCTGACTGAAATGCTCTGCCCTCTGGGGGAATCTTCCTAGATCGTCTTTGTGCCTGCATTTATCTTCCTTCCTCTGAACTCCTAAAGCACATGGGCACAATCACTGGTTTGGTGCTTATTTATAGTCTCTATCTATCTACCTACCTACCTACCTACCTATGTACATCTATCTACCTACCTATATCTATTCACCTGAGGTCCACCAACTCCTTGACATCTTGTGTGAAGTTGTATGTGATGTGCATATGTGCATTTTCTGGAGAGCACGTCTGCGACTTTCATTACTACCTCACAGGGGTCTATGATTCCAAAGTGGTTAAGAACTACAGTATCAAGGCAATACCAGACATATAAGAAGTACTAGTTTGGCTGAGAAGAACTGGCCAAGTGCATAGCTGAGCTCTAATTGCAGAACTACACAGTAACTGCTGACAATGAGAGACTTAGGTCTGGAGACATCTCTTAGTCCCGCCATGTATATAAAAAATACCAGATTTGTAAAATTATAAATCTATATCCAATTACAAATTATATACACCTAGAAGTGATACAGATACGCAGAATTAAACTTCATGGTCTTACTAGGAATCATCTTTTCAGCGGTACTGCAGTTTCTCACCCACAGCTTTTCTATACAATATTCTTCCATTCAAATAAAATTAAGAACTCTGAATATCAATTTTTAAGTGTTAACGTTCCTTTTAAAAGATCCATTAGTGTCACTCCTGCCATAAGATGCATCTATTTGTGTACCAAATCTCTATCATACACCCATGTACTAGGCTCTGTCATGCTGAGAATACAGTTGTACGCAAGATGTGATGGGGAGAGACGATAAACATGTAAACAGTAAATGACAATTTCAGAGAGTCTTACGTGCTGTGAAGACAATAGGGCAGGTTATTGGATAGATGGGAATGGAGGCAGGTGGCGTGCATCTGAGTGGAAACCTGAATGGTGAGATCTGGGTCACGTGAGAGCTGTGACACAGACGTGAGCATTGTCCGTCTGAGGAACACTGTGGGAGGCTAGTGGGGCTGGACCATGGTGAACAGGGGCAGAGTGGGGAGAGACGAAGTCACAGCCATGCTCTTACATCAAGTGGACTCTGGCTGAGAATTTACTTCTTGTTGAGTGCGTGGATTCACACACTGATTTTCTAACTAACTTCAAACCCTAAATAGGACCACTATCTTACTATTGTATTTTAGTTTACAAATGAGACTGAATTAGAAAAATGGGGAAGAAGACTGACTTAGCAAGAAGAGGATGATTTGGAGCCAGAAAACCTGATTTGGAATCCAGGCTCCACCACTTGTTATTCGGGCAGTTCATCGACCTGAGCATAGCTTCAGTTTCTTTGCTTGAAAATGAGAATCCTGACATCTGCCCCCTCCCCTCTGGCCTATCCTCGTCCATCAGATGAGATGGCATGTGTGAAAGCCCTCTTACTGCCCTGTGTCACATAAGGCAGCTGTCCCAGTGAATCTCGGTCTGTTTTTGGCAGCTGAGAAACAGAAAACAAAGGCGGACAAAAAGGGTGTTTAATAGTAATACATTAACAATGACAATAAACAAAACAATAGCTATTATTTTGGGCCAAGCAGTACATTACCTGAGGTCCTATGTTACCTTGTTTAGTCCTCACAACAACGCTGTAAGACAGGTTCTGAGGTTATTCTCATTTTATAAAAGAGGAATAGGGAGGTTCAAATGCGAGCACTTCTTCAAAGGCAAGTCCTCTGAATACCCTCATTCATTGCCTATTTATTTTAGACAAAATTAGAATCAACTTGCTTATGTTTTTTCTGCCCACAGATTTTAGTACCTGTAAATTAAACAAGGATGAGCAGGTTTTGCTGGAGGTGGGCACCCTACTGGCAACAAGATAGAAACACTTATAAAAAACCAGACACGCACGCACATACACACAAATGAAAACAAAGCAACCAAAAGTGAATTGATATAGTGAGAAAAGGGACACTTCTACACCTTCACAATAGTCCTCACACCTCAGAACCTGGAGGCTTATGCCCACCACATTAACTGGTGCTCCTAAGGAATGACATTAAATCACCAAAAAAGGACAGATCGTTTGTTTACTCTCCAAGGGAAGGGCATAATAAAATTTAGAACATTTTTATCCAAAATGCTTAAAGTTATAAAACAGAGAAAAAGCATACTTATATGGAATACCTTATTCCCCAAAGACACTGAATTAAATGTCATCACTGTATTATAAATATTAATATGACATACAGTATGATTCTACTTATATAAAGTTCCAAGTCTTGAAGGGTGCATACTTAGGAGGTATAAATAAAAGAAGTGCAAGGAAATGTTTATCATAAAGGTCAGGAGAGTAGTGTACCTTCAGGAGGAAAGGGTGGGACCTGTGATTGGGGAGGAGCCCGTGGGGACTTCTAGAGGCCAGCAGTGTCCTACTTCTCAACCTCAGGAGTGGTGATAGGGGTGTCCACTTTATAGTTCATTAAGCTGTATTTATAGGATTTAAGCACTCATCTATATTTGTGTTATATTTCACAATAAATAGTGTTTAAAAAAATTAAAGAAAAAACTATGACAACACAGTACCTCTGTTTAGGTGTGTTTCATGTATTTCAAAATTCACTTTTAAAAAAAAATTTTATTGGAGTATAGTTGCTTTACAACGTGGTGTTAGTTTCTACTGTATAGCAAAGTGAATCAGCTATATGCACAGTTCACTGTATTCTCTTGCTGGTCCTGTGAGGAAGGGAGGGCAGGCATCCTCCTCCCCTTCCTCACTTTAAAGATGGGGACCCTGAAATTCAAGGGGGTTACTCTCTTGTCTTCACCCATGCAGTCAGGGGGCGAGCTGGGACTCCCACCCCTGCCGGGTATCTCCGAGTGCCCAGCTCTCCTAGCCTCCACCTTATCTTTTTAGAACATTCCAGGCATAGAATCTATTGCAGAGCAATTGTGAAACCAGTTGAGTGAATTTTCGTAGAGATGAAAACCTCACCTGTCACTGTGCTCCACCGCAACCTTGTGCTTGTTCTGGGAATCGATCCTGGCCTCCCTGACCACGTTATACCAGGCCCTGAAAATCTTCTTCTGAAGAAAACGTACACACAGTGTTTGTACTTCTTCCTCGAGGTCAGTCAGGTACTGGGGATGAGAACAGGGAAAAAAGTGAGACAAATAACAGCATAGACAAAGAATTCAAGCAAATAAACAGTACAAAAGAGAAAGAATCGAACCAGACACAAAACAAAGGACACTGGAGGCATAAGGAGAAAGGATGATGTGGCAGCCAAGGCCATATCCTCTGTAAGGTATTAAAAGATAATAAATGGAATCAGAGGGATAGAAACAGTTATAAGACTGAGGGCGTATGTTTCTAGTAAAACCACTTGAACAATTATGGGACAAGAAAGAAGAAATTAGTATAAAAACAAAAGCTGATGTGATGACACATTACAGTTTATAGGGATACTCTGTATGTGAAAAGAAACGTGCTTAAGATTTTATACTAACAAAACATTGATTTGACATTTTCAAATTCATTTCAAAGCAGTGAATTGAATTGCCTCTTCTATATTGTTCTTGAAAAAAACATAATGACTCTTGACATCTGGAGTGCACCTAATTTTCTTACATAGGGTTGGGCAGAGACATGTATTTAACACTCCCTTCATTGGGGCCTTACCTGTAGCCAGCTCCGGATGACTCTCCTAAGTAATATTTGGGAATAAAATTGATCAGCTTTGGCCATCTTCCTAGCCAGGCTTTCCTGACTCCACTGGAACCAGGTCAGCAGGCATTTCCTCTGTAGGGCCAAAGAGTGATGTCCTTTGGCCACCTGTACAGTTTTTTAAATGAGAAAAGGAAATTATTCCTTATATGTTAAATCATTTAAGGAAATACACATCACCTTGGCAAGTGATGCTGTAAACCACATACAGGCAGTTACTAGACAGAATAATCTTACGGACATTCACCTATGTCCTAAAAGCTTTGACCACTGACTGTATTACTGTATTACATGGGGACTTCAGATTCACATCATGCATAGCCTTTCAATGCTGACTCCCTGAAACCACAATGACTGGCTGGTCATTCAGGAAATGGAACAAACAACCTCCAAAACCATTTTGTCGCTCGCACTGAGCTTGAAAGTGCATGGGTGGCAACATTCTTGGTTCCTTCTCCTGGAGCTTGGGCAGCAACTGCATAACAAACCTCTCTTTATTATGTGCTTAACCACTGTCTAATTGAGGAAATGCCAATACTTTCGATTAGTTTTGTAGAAGGAGCTGTCACTAGCACTGAAATTTAGACATTATCAATAAACCACAAACCATTTGGTAGAAAAATAACATGATGAATAATTTAATATCTTAGCAACTTAAAGGGCTCAGAGTATCATTCTACCAAAATAAACATACAACTCAGACTTTATAGATTTTTTAAAAAGTAACATTCTCTTAAGAGGCAGAGGGAAAAGCCCTTCTCTCTTAGTCCTCCCCATTAGACCTTTTTCTGAGTCTTGTCTTGCTACTGAGCCCTGTGAATGTGACTGATCTGAGTCCCTTGGCAGTCACACACACTGGCCAAAATGACCATCACAGGAGGCCTCTGTGACACCTGGGAGCCAAAAGGCAAGGGGAGCCAGAAACACACAACCTCCTACCCTCTCTGCTCTCCATCTTCTAGGAAAACACAGAGAACCAGGGAGAAAAAGAAAGATAATCAGAAGATCCCTTAAAAATTCTGAAAACTGTTATTGGAACAAATGAAATATAGCACATGTGAGTTTAGGGGAAAATGATAAATAACTCTTCTGAAAAAAACCCAAAAACGTTATAAAGAAGCCAGGAACTGTTTAACTGGACCCTTTTTCTTTCCTAATTTTTTCTATCCCTGCCTGGATGTCAGCTCTGCTGGATGAAGAAGATACTGCTTCCTCTTACTGTCCTCCAGAACTTTTACTTTTACTCCTTTCTGTTTTTTTTCTAACTTTCTTACTACTTCTTTTTTTTTTTAAACTTTCAGCTGGTGGTTGGTATCTACATATACCTCTGATTCCTACATAGCACAAAAAACATGCCTGAACTGGGCAGGATTTTTGGAGGAAGGGGTTGCTGAGCTCCATTCTAGCTTTGTAACCAATGTGCTGTGTGACCTTAAGCAAGTCAGTTTTCCTAAGACTCAGTTCCCTTATTTACAAATTGAAAGAGAAGGAGAGGATTACTAATATTCTAAAATTCTATTATCTTGTGTGGTAGGATGAATAGTGGCCCTCAGCGATAGCCACAAACTAATCCCTGGAACCTGTAAATGTTACCTTACATGGTAAAAGGGATTTTGTTACCTTACATGGTAAAAGGGATTTTGCAGATGTGATTAAGTGAAGGATCTTAAAATGGGGAGATGATCCTGGATTATATGGGAGAGCCCTAAATGTAATCACAAGAGTTCTTGTAAGAGGGAGGCAGGAGGATCAGCATCAATATGAGATGTGACATGAATGTAAGAGATTAGAGTGAATTGAGGAAGGGGCTATGGGCAATGGAATGCAGGCAGCCATTAGAAGCTGGAAAAGGAAACATTTTCTCTCTTGGGAAACTCCAGAAGGCAGTTGTCTTGCTGACACTTTGACTTTAGCCCAGCAAGTCTGATTTTGGACTTCTGACCTCCAGAAATTTAAGATAATAAATTTGTGCTTTAAGCCACTATGTTTGTGGTAATTTGTTATAACAGCATAGGAAACTAACACACTTGTTACAAACTAAAGAGGTGATTCTCAAAATGTGGTGCTCACACTACTTGGATCAGAATCTCCTGGGCTACTTTTTTTTTCCTTTAATATTATAGTTTTTTATTCTACTGGTTTTTTTTTTTTTTAATTTTTTTTTTTTTGGCCACGCCATGTGGCCGGTGGGATCCTAGTTCCCCAACCAGGGGTCGAACCTACACCCCCTGCATTGAAAGCAGAGTCTTAACCACTGGACCACCAGGGAAGTCCCTGGGCTACTTTTTAAAAATGCAGATTCCCTGACACACCGCCCCCAGCCCCCTGGCCAACAACCCAGACCTACTGAGAACACCTGGAGGTGGGAACAGGAACTTGCATTTTTATAAGCTCTCCAGATGGTTTTATGAATAGGAAAATTTGGAAATGCTGGATTCAGATCTGTGTTCTCCTGTTTTTATTTTAATTAGGTTTTTCTATATTTAAGGCCTATAACTGTCATTTTGAACTCAAATTCCTGTTTCTTTTTATATTCTTTTTTTTTTTTTTTTTTTTTTTTTGCGGTATGCGGGCCTCTCACTGTTGTGGCCTTCCCGTTGCTGAGCACAGGCTCCGGACACGCAGGCTCAGTGGCCATGGCTCATGGGCCCAGCCGCTCCGTGGTATGTGGGATCTTCCCAGACCGGGGCACGAACCCGTGTCCCCTGCATCGGCAGGCGGACTCTCAACCACTGCACCCCAGGGAAGCCCTCTTTTTATATTCTTATAAGTAAATTTTAAAAAATTTAATTTGATTATTCACCCATAGATTATTTTGTTTCTAAATTTTATACCTTTCTTGATTTTACTCGGTCAAAAACAGGGACCAAAAAAGAAGAGCTGATAAGAATTTAAGAGTGAGTTTTTCTACTTCCTGTCTGCTTTTTCTTTGTGTATTAATAATTAAAAACAAAGAAACAGACAAAAGCCAGAGAGAATAATACAAAACTAGGAGTGCTCAATTGGATAACAAATTATCTGATATGACTAATGTTTGTTGTAGTATATTGCAAGAAGCAAACTTCCATTCAGATTTCATTTCCAGACTCATTCACTCAGAAAACTAAGTCTCAGCCCTCCCATATCATTACCAGGAAAATAGCAATGCTTGGGGCACAGATGGGTCAAGGCCTCCAAGAGGAGGGATCCTCACGCCCTCAGGCCTGACCACCACAAATTGGCCTCCTTAGCTGGTTTGAGATACTCAGTGTTTCCAGAACCACCGGTTAGGAGGCAGAGGACAAAAAAATCAGAGACAGAAAAACAGTGGCGAGGGCATTTAGGGAAGATAAAAGGAAGAAAAGAAAGTGTGAAAATAGGAAGAGAAGGAAGAGAATGAAGGGTGAATAGATTGGCTGGGGGAGGAAAAAGAGTAGCCTAAGTCACGTTCACAAAGGTACAACCTGCAGCATTACTGAATGTAGTGGGATTCTTATGATACCACAGCATTATTGTTCATCTTTAATCCTGGTTTTCATAACCAAGAAGATTAGCCTTACTTTTCAGTATTAACTTGGCCAAATATGTAAATAAAAGTGGTCATAACTGGTAGGCATTACTGACCTTCTTATGAAATAGAATTCTAAAGATAACATTTTATCTATGTTGAGCTTTTGATCATTTAGTTAAATGCCCTGTTCTGTGCACTGGATAAATCTGAATTTCAGTGGTATTTGATTTCGTTTATCCCTGTGTGGTAGAGTGGATGACTATTCCGGATAATAGGATCAGACACCCACACACTTGCATGTGATTTCATCCTGTCTCCCACTGGAGTAAATGGAGCCTCTTTCTCCTCTCAGTGACCTTGAGTTTGGCCTTATGACTTGCTGTGGACATGATACAAACCAAGGTTTCATATGAGTTTACATAATTGGGTTTGGCCTTTGTATCTCAGACATTTGCCAGGTGAAAGCTTGCCCTGAAAAACAGCTGGAGCCAGAAAGAGGCTGTGGAGAGATCTGAATTTGATCTAAACTGGCCCACAAACATATGAGTGGGAAATAAATACCTGAGTTGTAAGCCACGATATTTCAGGGCTGTTTGTTAGGCAGCTTTATTGCAGCAGAAATCTGATTAGTATACCTTACAGTAATTATTTTTCCTTTATTACATAGCTATACACTGCTAAAATTGAGAGAGGCCTCTATTCATCCTACCTTGGAGGTTCTCTAATAAAAAATGTACTCTAGTTTTTTCCAACCTATTCAGTTACAGAAGTCTTTCTCTACCTTGGAAGACCAAATTCAAACTTTTATCTAAAACAAGTAAATATCCACACTCAATTCATTTATCTCTCTGCCTTTTAAATCTCCAAACGACCTCCAAAGCCTTATTGGGTGTTTATCCTATTTTAAAGTCCACTTGCTGATTTGGGGGGATAAGAGTGTGACACTGTACCTGGAGGTTCTGCTTGCTTTGCATTCTCAGTCTCTTCCAAGGCTCCAGACCTTTTTTTCTTAGCAATACGCTTTCATAATGTTCCTTGGCTATTGCTTCCAGCTGCTGGTTCCTCTTAATTCTCTTCTGCTTCTCTAGTTCTTTCTGGAAAAAATAAATAGGTAAAAATGCCAAGGAGGAACCAAAATAGTGACATAGGAAGTTCCTGAACTTCCCTCCTCCCTTGGATGCACTGAATGTATAGCTACACATGGAGCACTTCCCTCTGAAAGAAATCCAGAAACTAGCTGTGTGACTTTTCCACATCAAGCGAATGAGAAAATACCTACATTGATATATCAAAAATATTGACAGGAAAGGCTGAGACACAGGCTTGCCATAAACGCCACCCCTGGCTCAGTGCCCTGTAATAGGGAGGGAACTCCCAACTCCCAGCTTCTTCCTAAGGAGTGAAGGATTTGGATTGCACATCTAGCACCCCAACTTTAAAGACAACCATTCAAGCAAGGGATGGGCCCCCAAAACACCAACAAGGCTTGTGTCCACGAGACACACAAGACTATAGCAAACAATGAAACAGGTCTTATTGGATGAGAGTACTCACCGTGGCTATGCTCCTATACTCACTCCTGTGCTCTCAGGACTCAGTCCTGAGAAAGCAGGCAAAAAGCCCATTTCCCAGTCTTTCCCTGAAAGAGATTTGACTTCATACTTTATGAACTGCCTGAGGGTCCAGGTTCTAATTTAGCACGCATCTAGGAGCTGGCTGACATCCTCTCCAGAGCAGGAGGGAGCCTTTGGGTACTTCCTCTGCCTTCTCCCTCTGGCTCACTCCAAAGGTAAAACCAGATTGCTAGCATCTGTCTGAAAGGAGCTTGTACACACATTTTGCATGCTAACTTTTGTGACTGCCACCTGAGTGGGATGGGCTCCTGGACTGCCTGGCTCTGACAGCCAGTGGAACTTACATTCACAAGTCCCATAGGACTACGGCAAACAAGCAGGCTTTAAACAGGCACAGGAGAAACCCCCCCCCGCCCTCCCCCCATCACCCTGGCCACCCAGCCCCACGGTTATACACCTGGGCTCAGTGAAAGGGAGCAGGAAAAACACACATCTCCTAGTTTCTCCCTGGAAGGGGCTTAACTACGTATTTTCACAGCTGCTGCCTGAGGGTACAGCTTCTAATAATCAGTGTGTATCAAGGTGCTGACCGAGATCCTCTTTTGACAACTGTCTTTTGACCAGGAACCAGAATTTGCTGGAAGAAGCACAGGGCTGCTTCTGAGATCCAGGCCCCTATAGGGAAGGCTGCTGCCTCTAAACCAGCTCCTTCCCAATCCCGGCTCCTGGAGAGAGAGCCACTTCTGCGCCCAGAGGATTTTTCTGCTTGCTTTCCCCAAGTGTCTCCCCTGTCCAGCCCCCTTGCCTCCAGCCTGAGGGTCTTCCCTTAGCCTGACCCTGAAGCCTGCCTCATTTACAGCCCTGCAGGCTGGCTTAAGAGGGTTCTGGGAGCTGGAAAGAGGTTCAGATGAGACTGCTGCATGGATTAGTGAAGCGCCGCACAGAAAGCACCTGCCCCAGAGTCAGCCCCCAGGACACAGGATGAACCAGCAGAGAGGGATTCCCTGGCTCAGGCTCTGCATCTCCAACCCCAAGCGATAGGTCTTGGCACACGCTCAAATACGGGGAGCTACTAAGGACAAAGGCAGTGACAAAGGTTTGAGAGACAACCAGGAGCCTGGGCCAGGCTGATGAGATTCATCTTCTGCATGTGAGCACTCTGTCAAGACTAGCAGAGGTGACTGTTTTATCTAATGCATAGAAACCAACCCAGAGAGTCAAGAAAAATGAAGAAACAGAGAAATATGTTCCAACCTAAAGAGCAAGATAAACCTCCAGAAACCAGTCTTAATGAAATGGAGATAAGTGATTTACCCAATAGAGTTTTCAAAATAATGGTCATAAAGATGCTCACTGACGTCAGGAGGGCAATGCATGAAAAAAGTGAGAATTTCAACAGAGATAGAAAATATACAGAAGTACCAAACATAAATCATACAGCTGAAGAATACAATAACTGAACTGAAAAATTCAACAGAGGGTTTCAACAGTAGACCAGATCAAGCAGAAAAAAAGATCAGTCAACTTATAGACAGAGCAGTGGAATTCAACTGGAGGAACAAAAAGAAAAAATAATGAGAAAAAGTGAAGATAGCCTAAGGAACTAATGGGACACCATCAAAGGGAGAATAAACATAGGAGTCCCAGAAAGAGAGAAGAGAAAGGGGCAGAAAACTTATTCAAAGAAATACTGGACAGTTCAACTTCACATGGTCAGGCAGCTGGAAAGATGCTTAGCATCTGTAATCCCTTGGGCTTCAATGATACAGTCTTTTCCCAGTGCCAGTTCTAAATCTGCTCCATCCTGTAGTACTTTATCTGTGACTGTTTTTAACCACAAAATTCTGCTGATTAAAGAGGCAAATCCATATAAACTTGGCCTTTTAAACAATGCCTTCATTCTGTCGTAACCAGTCCCTCTTCCTTAACAACACTTTTCTTACTTAGTAAACAACTTAGCAAAAGAGTTTTCCCAATTTGCTCTTTTATAAAATTTTATAGATCTTTCAAAGGGAAAAGTACTTTATCTCCATCTTTGTCTCATATTTCTCTACCTCTACACCTATGACAATATACAGAAACACTGGTATACCCTATTCTATAAAGCCAATTACTTCTTATTTTGCTCTAGTCTCATTATAACCACGTTTTTTAGGTTTTGACCACTCCCTTTCCAGAATCTTGCATCATGAAACATGTGCACAGGGAACATTCCCCAGCACAGATCACATGCTAGGCCACAGAATAAGTCTCAATAAATTTAAGATTGAAATCATGTCAAGCATTTTTTTTCTGACCACAATGGTATGAATCTAGAAATAAAAAAAAGAAATACTGGCTGAAAATTTCCCTAACTTGGAGAAAGAAACAGAAATCCAGGTCCAGGAAGCCCCAAAATTACCAAATAAGATGAATCTAAAGAGACACACACCAAGACACTTTATAATTAAATTGTCAAAAATTAAAGACAAAGAATCCTAAAAACAGCAAGAGAAAAGCAACTTGTTAGGTATAAGTGCACTCCTTATACACTGATAGTATAAGACTATCAGTGGATTTTTTGGGCAGAAATCTTGTAGGCCAGAGAAGTGAGATGTTATATTCAAATGCTGAAAGACAAAACCCTACCAATTAAGTATACTCTACCCAGAAAAAATGTTCTTCAGAATTGAAGGAGAGATAAAGAGTTTTCCAGACAAACAAAAGCTGAAACGGTTCATCACCACTAGACCAGCCTTACCAGAAATGTTAAAGGCCTTCTTCAAGTTGAAATGAAGAACACTAATGAGTAATATGAAAACATATGAAAGTATAAACTCACTGATAAAGGTAAATATATAGTTAAATTCAGAATACTCTTAATATTATAATGGTGATGAGTGAATCACTTAAAACTCTAGTATAGGTTAAAAGACAAAAGTATTAAAAATAACTATAACTACAATAACTTGTTAATAGATACACAATATAAAATTGAGACCAACACATAAACTATGGTGGGAGAAGTGTAAAAGTGTAGAGTTTTTGTATGCATTTGAAGTTATCAGCTTAAAATAGACTATTATAACTACAAGATGTTTTATGTAAGCCTCATGGTAACCATAAAGCATAAACTTATAGTAAATATACAAAATATTTATAAATCACAGCACAAATACATATAATCAAAGCACAAAGGAATAATGCAAGAGAGGAAGGAACAAAGGAACTACAAAACAGCTAGAAAATAATTAACAAAATGGCAATAGCTAGTCCACACCTATTAATAATTACTTTAAATGTACATAGATTAAGTCCTTCATTCAAAAGACACAGAGTAGCTGAATGGATTAAAAAAACAAGACCCAACTATGGGCTTTCTATGAGAGGCTCACTTCAGCTTTAAGGACACATAGAGACTGAAAGTGAAGGAATGGAAAAAGATATTCCACGCAAACAGGAACCAAAAGAGAGCAGGGGTAGTTATTTTACATAAGACAATATAGACATTAAGCCAAAAATGATATCAAGGACAAAGAAGGTCATATCATGATAAAGAGGTCAATTCATCAAGAAGATGTAACAACTTAAAATATTTATGCATTCAACATTGGAGCACCTAAATATAAAGCAAATATTAACATTTTGAAGTGAGAAATAGACAGAAATACAATAACAGTAGTGGATCTCAATAACCCACTTTAAACAATGGATAGAGCATCCAGACAGACAATCAACAAGGATATATTGGACTTAAACAACACATTAGACCAGATGGAATTAACAGACATATACAGAACATCTCATCCAACAGCAGCAGAATACATATTTTTCTCAAGTGTACATGGAACGTTCTTCAGGACAGATCATATGTTAGGCTATAAAACAAGTCTTAATAAATTAAAAAAGACTGAAATCATACCAAGCATATTTTCCAGCTACAATGTTATGAAATTAGAAATCAGTTACAAGAGGAAAACTGGAAAATTCACAAATATGTGGAGATTAAACAACATGCTTGTGAACAACCAAGGGTCAAAAAAGGAATCAAAAAAAATTAAATAATTTAAAAATATCTGACAAAAATGAAAATGGAAACACAACATACCAGAACTTATGGGATGCAGCAAAAAGCAGTTCTACGAGATAAGTTTATATGCTTACATTAAGAAAAAAGAAAGATCTCAAATAAACAACCTAACTATACACCTCAAGGAAATAGAAGAAGAACAAACTAAGTCCAAAGTTAGTAGTAGGAAGGAAATAAAGATCAGAGCAGAAATAAATGTAATAGAGTAGAAAGACAATTAAAAAGATCACAGAAACTAAGAGCTGTTTAAAAAAAAAAAACCAAAAACAAAACAGAGAAACCGTTAGCTAGACTAAGGGGAAAAAAAAAAAAAAAAGACAAAACCAGAAATGAAAGACATTACTACAGAAAACTGAGAAATACTAAGAATCCTAAAAAAACTACTATAAACAATTAAATGCCAACAAGTTAGATAATCTAGAAGAAATGGATATATCCCTAGAAACATGCAACCTACTAAGACTGAATCATGAAGAATTAGAAAATCTGAATAGACTAATTACTATAGACTCAATCAGTAATCAAAATCTTGGATTTGACACCAAAAGCAAGGGCAACAAAAGCCAAAATGAATAAGCAGGACTACATCAAACTAAAAAGCTTCTGAACAGCAAGGGAAACCATCAACAAAATGAAAAGGCAACCTATAGAATGGGAGAAAATATTTGCAACCACATATCCAATAAGGGGTTAATATCCAAAATATATAAGGAACTCATATAACTCAATAGCAAAAACCCCCAAAAAACTCATTTGAAAAAATGGGTAAAGGATCTGAAAAGACATTTTTCCAGAGAAGACACACACAAATGGCCAACAGGTATGTGAAAAGGTGCTCAGCATCACTAATTATCAGGGATACACAAATCAAAACCACAATGAGCTATCACCTTACACCTGTTAGGATGGCAGTTATCAAAAAGACAAGAGAAAACAAATGCTAATGAGGATGTGGAGAAAAGGGAACCCTTGCACACTGTTGGGGAATGTAAACGGGTACAGCCACTGTGGAAAACAGTATGGTGGTTCCTCAAGAAATTAAAAATGGAACTACCATATTATCCAGCAATCCTACTTCTGAGTATATATCCATAGGAAACAAAATCACTGTCTCAAAGACATATCTGTACTCCTATGTTTATTGCAACTTTATTCACAATAGCCAAGGAATGGAAACAAAGTAGGTATCCATCAATGTATGAATGGATAAAAAAATGTGCTATAGATACACACAATGGAATATTATTCAGCCTTAAAAAAAAAAGAAGGAAATGTGGTCATTATTGACAACATGGATGAATTTTGAGGACATTATGCTCAGTAAAATAGGCCAGACAGAGAAAAACAAAAATACTAAGTGGTATCACTTATATGTGGAACCTTAAAACAAAAATGGGTTGAAATTGTAGAAACAGAGTAGGATGGTGACTGTCAGTGCCTTTGAGGTGGGAGAAATAGGTAGGGCCTGGAAAAATGGTACAGACTTTCAGTTACAAAATGAATAAGGTCTGAGGACCTAATGTATAACACGGTAACTATAGTTAACATTTCATAATTGAAACTTACTAAGAGAGGAGAAAATAAGCGTTCTTACACACACACACACACACACACACACACAATAAGTATGTGAGGTGATGGATATATTAGTTAACCCAGTGGGAATCCTTTTACAATGCCTACATATATCAAATCATGTTTTATGTACATTTTAAGTATCTTACAATTTTGTCAATTACACAATAAAACAAAACAAAACAAATGCAATGACCTAAAAACTCATGAATTTCATTTCAACAAATAGCTAATTATTTTAATTTGAATATGTAACCACTAAACAGCATGTTAATCATGGTAACAGAACACTGGAACATTAAAAAAAAGGAAACAATTCTGCAAAGAGGGTGAGGAAAAGTTCCTCATGAATCCTGCAAGAATCAGGGCTATGCATATCCTTGGATTTATTCAGCATTGTTCACAGAAATGATTTACATCTCACCAAGTTACTAGAAAGTAAAACAGTTAGGAGAGCAATCAGTATTTTCCCCTTATTATTATGGGAAACGTAGTAATATAGCCCCTTCATTTAGATCATGGGGTAGAAATTTATATATGAATAATTCTATTCAAATTTAAAGATACTTCATACTCCATTAAAAGTCTAGTGATGGCTGTTACACAAGTCACAGGAGCAAAAGCAAAGACTTCAGACTGTCTTCACAGTAGTTGTCAGTCTCTGCAGTAAAAATCACTTAATTTAAGCTTCTTTTTCTTTATTTGCCACAATTTCACTTCAAGAAAACAGTTGTGGTGAATCGGCTGATTCTGACAAGCTACTTAATTGCCTGAGTCTTCTCTGAGGAAAAAAAAAGAGAGAGGGCACTGGAACATTTCTAAGGTGGAAGGGAGATTTGCTCTGATCTTCCAATCCACACTACCTTTATCTGTACACATTCCTCAATGAATATGAAATGTCCATATTCTCTAAAGGATTCAACCAAAATTACCTTCATAATCTTTATTAGACAGTTGAGATATTGAATGAACAGAAAAATTATTTTCAAGAATTTTCTTATGACCAACAAGAGGAAGCTGAGAGTTAAATGGAGAAGAAAATGGAAGCTGGCCATCTTCACATCCACTGAAATGTCCTTGTAGCATCGAGGCAGCAGTTGCAACTTGTAGACAGGAATCTAACACAGTAAGCGTCTGGAGAAGCCCTCAGGCTCGGCCAACCCTGTTCACACACACACCTAAGTTATCTTCCTAGAATTACAACTCTATGGCTGGTGTTGTAGCCTCTTAAGGAAAACCATTTTCATGTGGCTTCTGAGGGAAAATGGCCTACTTATTTATTTAAAAAAAATTTTATTGGCATATAGTTGATTTACAATGTTCTGTAGGTTTCTGCTGTACAGCAAAGTGAATCAGTTATACATATACGTATATCCACTCTTTTTTAGATTCGTCTCCCATATAGGCCATTACAGAGTATTGAGTAGAGTTCTCTGTGCTATACAGTAGGTCCTTTTTAGTTATCTATTTTATATATAGTAGTGTGTATATGTCAATCCCAATCTCCCAATTTATCCCTCCCCCACCTTACCTGCTGGTAACCATTAAGTTTGTTTTCTACATCTGTAACTCTATTTGTTTTGTAGATAAGTTTATTTGTACCTTTTTTTTAGATTCCACATATAAGTGATATCATATGGTATTTGTCTGTCTCTGTCTGACTTACTTCACTCTGTAGTGACAATCTCTAGGTCCATCCATCTTGCTGCAAATGGCATTATTTCATTCTTTTTTATGGCTGAGTAATATTCCACTGTATATATGTACCACAGCTTCTTTATCCATTCCTCTGTTGATGGACATTTAGGTTGCTTCCATGTCTTGGCTATTGTAAATAGTGCTATAATGAACATTGGGGTGCATGTATCTTTTCAAATTATGGTTTTCTCTGCATATCTGCCCAGGAGTGGGATTGCTGGATCATATGGTAGCTCTAGTTTTATTTTTTATAAGGACCCTCCATACTGTTCTCCATAGTGGCTGTACCAATTTACATTCCCACCAACAGTGCAAGAGGGTTCCCTTTCCTCCACACCCTCTCCAGCATTTATTGTTTGTAGATTTTTTAAAAGTATACTTTTCCATGGAAAAATAGAAAGAAAAACATTTAATAAATCAGATACCTGCTTGAGCCAAAGTTTTGTATTCATATGCAGCAATTTACTTTAAATGTGTATTTCCTCCCTTGATTAAGGTTTCCTCAATAGAGTTGGCTGTATTTCATTACTAATACTGTATTTTCCATTTCCTTGTATAGAAAATGTCCATAACACCTGCATCTAAGGTTTATTGGGAGGATTACATGAAATGATGCTGTCTGCCTTGAGACGGCACTTATACTGGGGATCTATGCAGCTAGGGTTTCACAGAGCATAATTCACTCAGGCTAAAAAGGGACACAAAATCAGGGTATCTTTCTGATTTAAATTATTCAACAAATGATATGCAACAAATAAGGCTCATTTGAAATATATATATATATCTCCACCACTACTGCTTTGAAAGAAAGACAAGGAATTACAGCAAGAATTAAGAGGAATACAGGGCAGTCGACACCATTCCCACACTCTGCCTTCCATCCATTATAAGCCACCCTTTCATTGTGCTCTGGGACGTATTCCCAGTTAGGCACTCCTGTAATTTATAGTCTTTGCCCTCTTGTATCATGAATTTCTCCCTCGCTACTAGATCATTCCCATCAATACGCATATATGTGCTGATACCTCCCATCTTTTAAAAAACAAAATAACACTCAAAAGACCAACTGCCAACAGAAAAAAAAATCCTTCTTCGACCTCATGTGACCCCTATTATATGGGCTCCCTTCCCAGCAGTCCACTGAAAACACTCTTATCTATGTCATGAATAACCTCCATGTTGCCAAATCAAAGTTTCACTTGTCTGTCCTCTTTTTAATTGAACCCAGCAGCATTTAGCCCAGTTAAACACCATCACTTCCTTCCAGAAATACTTTTTTCTCTCAGCTTTTCAATAAACAGTTCTCCTGGTATGCTTTCTACCTCACTAGTTCCTCATCCTCTGAGTAGTTATTCATATATTCTAGGACTTAGTCCTGGATCCTCATATTTCTCCTCTATCCAGTCTCCCAAGTTGATTTCATTCACTTCCAGAGCATTAAAAACACTTGACATGTTTTTGACTCCCAGGTTCCTTACTACAATCTTGATGTCTGGGCTTATATATTCAACTGCCTATTTGACATGTTCATTTGGATGTCTAATAGGTATCTCACATTTAACCTGCCCTTGTGGACCTTATAGAGGCCTCCTCAGCATCTAGCAGCTCAAATATCAGTTCTTCAGAGAGGCTTTCCCCATCTTGCTTTCCCCATTATACCTCTCCCTCTACTTCTTAGTTATTATCTTATTTATTGCCTGTTTTCCCCACTAGCATATAAGCTTTATGAGGGCAGGGCTATTGTCTGTCTTCTCCACTTCTCTAATATCTAGAACAATGCCTAGCACATAGTAGATGCTCTACATATATTTGTTAAATGAACAAATATGCTTGCTAAGCAATTATGAAAGACTTCAAATCTTGCCTGGTCTTCTCTGATAAATTATCTTTCCACCATAAACTTCATCAACTGTCTATTAATACAAAGCATATTTACACAGCCATAAAAGTTACTGCCTGGTAAGTATTTCTAGAATACTTTTAATAAAAATAAAGCAATGGGATGTTAAAAGGAATTTAGATTATCTTAAAAAGATCATTGTGTGAGACCTGTGACTGGCCATCTTACTGCTGCATCTGACAGGCTATCCTGTCAGGGTCACAGGGATATTAAGCCACCACTTGGAGCATCACTGACCATGCTGCCATAGGTGGTACTTCTGCCATTGCTTAAGTGGCCCCTCTCTGAAGAATGCAGTACTTGTAGATACAGGCAAATTGCAGGTAACAAGAATCTTTCACAGAGGGCAGCCATGTCTAGACCTTGAACCACTTCTTTTTTGTTTTGTTTTGTCTTGTTTTTTGGGGTTTTATTTTTTGGCCGTACCATGCGGCTTGTGGGATCTTAGTTACTCGACCAGGGATTGAACCAACGCCCTCAGCAATGAAAGCATGGAGTCTTAACTACTGGACCTCTAGTGAATTCCCACCTCTTTTTTTTTAATATGGAGGACAAATTTGTCATGGGCTTGTCCCTGAGGAATTCTTCCAGTTCTATATCCTAAAACTGGTATCACAGAACTGATCTTGTGTTTTCTACCCAAAGAAATATATGTGATTGCTAGAGACCTTTATCAACAGTAGGGTTGCTCATCTATGTAATTAGAAAGAAGTATGGTACCTCTGTTGGACAATTTGCTGATAAACTTAATGAGCAAAAACAGTCCAACTAGAAGACAGGAAGCAGGCTTCCATCAAACACATCCAGGATGCAACTGATTTGGACAAGCCACAGCAGGCACTGGTTGAGAAGTGTCATTAACTTTTTTGATGTTCAGAGGAATAACACTGCTATGGCCAGGGAGGTTGCTTACTGGTAACGGCTATATAAAGTATATAGGAGGTCAAGAATCACCTGTGCAGAAAATGGTGCATCAAAAGGAATACAACCACATGATAAACTGGGTAGAAAAACACATTGTGTAGAGCATCTTTGCTCAGAAGCAAAAGGAGACAATTGCCAAGTGCGTTTTAGATCTAAAGCTGCTCCCAAAGAAAGCTCAAACAAGTCAGTCTATAAATGCATCCATCTCAATTGAGACAGCTACAAACAGCTGATTTACTAAATGGAAACTAGTCTATGTGACAAAATCTTTTTGTCTGTTGTTGTAGACTGAACTTACATTTTACCTTTCATAAAAAAGAAAAGATTTGGGCTTGGATAGTGAGAGAAACAGAACAACCTATTGGCCAGTAATGTATTTCTCATCCTTCTTGCTCTGTATAAGCAGTTTGCTTCCAGCAAGAAACAAGCTGGACAGATAGATAACAAATTAATGACTTTTTATGAGCCAATCAGAGAACTGAAGCCATCCCCAAATCTGGAGACAGGCACCTTCAGTGAGACACAACACCCAAGCATTTGCTTATCTGAGGCAGAAGCTACCCTACACCATGAGCCAGTAAGATCATTAAGCTAGAAATCTGGCTAACTGCTGAGGGCCAAGGGTGGGCCGGCATGCGAAGGGTGAAGCTCCTGGGGGGTCACAGTCATAGGGAGGTTCCTACCTTTTTGCTCTAGGAACTCCACCAGGCTCTCACAGAGAGGATCAGGGAAAATCTGGATAAAGTCCCCACCGTGGTTCTAGCTGGGGGAGAGGAACAGCAACCATTGCAAAATCTGCCCCTACTCTTCTCCGCGGCTTCATCTGCAAGCAGCGCCACCTGAAGGCACTAGTGTAATGCCACTGCAGCTGGGGGAGGGGAACTCTGCCCAGAACAGCCTCCCTATCTCATTCAAGTGAAGAAGGAACCTCACAGAGGGAAGGGCTTTAAGGTCACAGACCAAGACAGTGGATACTGAAAGAAGGGAACACAGGGGCAGGGAAAAGCTCTGCCCCTAGGGTAGGAGCAGAAATTCTTCCGAATGGCCAATACGGTGCACTCCCAAGAGAACAGTGCACTCCCAAGAGAACGTTAGAGAATGCTCCCCTCATCCACACACCAGCACGCTAGCAAACCTCTAGTAATAACAGAGGAGTACAGCTGGAGGATTGCAAGAGACAGATTTTCTCAGGGAACAGCACAAAGGGAAGACCTAAAAAAAAGTCACTAGTGAACACTGAAGTCTATGGTGCCCATAGCAACAACAAACCTCAACAATGGTAACCATAGCAACAACAAACTGCAAACATAGCCCAACGCCTGGCTACATTAACACAAATCTCCACACTAAAGGGCCATTTATCTCAGTTTCTATTGCCCTGTACACGTCTGGCTTTCAACAACAAAAAAATCAGACATTAAAAGATAAGAAATAAACAAAGTCTGAAAAGATAAAGCCATCATTAGAACAACACTCAAATATGAAAGATGTTGGAACTATCAGAGAGGAAATTTTAAATAACTTATGATAATATTAAAAGCTCTAATGGAAAAGGCAGTCATCATTCAAGATTAGATAAGTAATCTTAGCAGAGATATGGAAACTATAATAAGGAGTCAAATGACAATGCTAGAAATCAAAAACACACGGTAATAGAAATGAAGAGGGCCTTCAATAGGCTCATCACTAGACTTGATACAGCTGAGGAAAGTATCAGTTTACTTGAAGTTGGGGCAATAGAAATTATATAAACTGAAAAGCAAAGAGAAAAAAAGAGTGAAAAAAAACAACAGAGCACTGAAGAGCTGTGGGACAATATCAAACAATGCAATACAAGCGTAACTGGAATCTCAGAAGGAGAAGAAAAAATGGGGCAGGTAAAATATTTGAAGAAATAATGGGTAAAACATATCCTAAAATTACAGACACAAAACCACATACCTAAGAAACTTAGAGGCCACCAAGCAAGGAAAACAAACAAACAAACTTACTATACCTAGACATATCATATTCAAATTGCCAAAACCCAAAGACAGAAAACATCTTGAAGGCAGCTGGAGGAAACCAATCGTACCTACTCTTATGGATTTAATGTTTTTGTTCCCCTCCAGATTCATATGTTGAAGTCCTAAACCCACACCACCCACCGCCCCAGTGTGGCTGTATTTGGACATGGGGCCGCTAAAGAAGTAATTAAGGTAAAATGAGGTTCTAAGGGTGGGATTAGTGTCCTCATAAACAGAGACACCAGAGAGCTCACACACTGTCTCTCTCCCTCTCTGTGTACATGCACCGAGGAAAGGATGTGCGATGACACACTGAGAAGGTGGCCTTAACCATGCTGTCACCCTGATCTCGGACATCCAGCCTCCTGGATTGTGAGAATGTTAATTTCTGTTGTTTAAGCCACCTGCCCTGTGGTATTTTGTTATGGCAGCCTGAGCATACTACGATATCTACAAAGGAACAAATATAAGAATTAAAGCAAACTTCTTGCCAGAAACCAGACAAGCAAGAAGACAACATAATGACATTTTTAAAGTGTTGGAAAAAAAAACTGTAAAACCAGAATTCTATCAATATACCCTGTGAAAATACCCTTCAAAAAGGAAGGAAAAATAAAGAATTCTCAAACAAGTAAAAACTAAGGGAATTCATTACCAGTAGACCAACCCTGTAAGAAATGTCAAAGGACATTCTTCAGGCAGAAGGAATATGACATAGCTTAAAAACTTAGACCTACACAAAGAAATAAAGAGCACCAGAAATGGAAGAAATGAATGTAAAATATAATTTTCAGCTTATTTTTAAATACACTGAAATATAACTATAAATATAAATATAAAATATAAAATATAAAATATAACTATAAAGCAATATAACTATAAATATAACTATAAAGTGACAAGGTGATGGGTATTTATAATATACATAAAAGTAAAATATATGACATATATGACAATAATGGTGAGAGACTCAATCTTCCCCCTGAGATCCAGACTAAGGCAAGGATATCTTCTCTCAGTACTATTCAACCTTGCACTGGAAGTGCTAGCTAGTGCAATAAGGTAAGAAAAAGAAAGAAAAGGCATACAGATTGGAAAGGAAGAAATAAACTGCCTTTATTGGCAGACAATATGGTGGTATGTAGAAAATCCCCCCCAAAAAATCTACCAAAAAACTTCCTAGAATGAATAAGTGAGTTTAGCAAGGTTGCAAGATACAAGGTCAACATACAAAAATGAATTGTGTTCCTACCTACTAGCAATGAATAAATGGAATCTGAAATTTTAAAAAGATGTCATTTGCAATAGCACCACAAAAATAAGTACTTAGGTATAAATCTAACAAAAAATATATAAGATATGTGGAAAGCTATAAAATACTCATAAACAAATCAAAGATCTAAATAAACGGAGAGCTATATCATGTTCACAAATTAAAGACCCAATGTTGTTAAAATGTCAACTCTCCTGATTTGATCTACATTCAATATGATCCCAATCAATCTCAATACGATCCCAAATGTAGCAAGCTTTTTTATACAAATTGACAAGATTGCCAATTTACATAGAAAGAACAAGAAACTAGAATAACCAAAACATTCTGAAAAAGAAGAATAAAGTGGAAAAATTCACATTGTGAGACTGAAAGATTTACTATAAAGCTACAGCAATCAAAGATAATGTGGTACTGGCAAAGGACTACACATAAAGATGAACAGAACAAAATAGAGCCCAGAAATAGTCCCACATAAATGCAGTCAACTGATTTTTGACAAAAGTATAAATGTAATTCAATGGAGAAAAGAGAGCCTTCTCAACAAATGATACTGGAACAAATGGATGTCTATATGCAAAACAAATGGATGTCTATATACTTTACACCTTATGCAAAAATTATCTCCAAATGGACAACAGATCTAAATGTAAAACATAAAACTATAAAACTTCTTGAAGAAAATATAAGAGAAAATCTGAGTGACCTTGGATTTGGAGATTAGTTTTTGCATACAATACTAAAAGCTCATCCAGTGAAAGAAAAAAAAATCAATAAATTGGACTTTATCAAAATTAAAACTTTTCCTCTGTGAAAGTCGCTGTTAAGTGAATTAAAATACAAGCCACAGACTGGGAGAAAATATTTGCAGTCACGATCTAGTAGAGGACTTGGTCCAGAATATATAAAGAACTCTTAAAACCCAGTAAGAAATAATAAGATAATAAGCAATAAGAAATAACAACTCAATAAGAAAATAACTCAATTGAAAAATGGGTCAAAAAGATCTGAACAGACACTTCACCATATAAGACATTTAGAAGGCAAGTAAACAAATAAGATGCTCAATATTATTTGTTGTTTGGAAAATGCAAATAAACACCACAATGAGATACCACTCATGACACACCTATTAGAATGCTTAAAATGCAAAAAACAAACAAACCAACAAACAAAAGGACAATAACAATTGCTGACAAGGATGTGGAACAAGAGGAACTTTCTGGCAGGTATGCAAAACAATGCAGCGACTTTGGAAGAGAATTTGGCAGTTACCTAAAAAGTTAAACATAGACTTAGCATACTACCCAGGAACCACACTTCTAGGTATTTACCTAAGTGAATTTAAAACTTACGTCTAAACAAAAACCTACATGTGAATGTCTGTAGCAGCTTTATTCATAATCGCTAAAAACTGGAAGCAATATTAACAAAAGAATAGAGAAACAAATTATTTCAGAATAAAAAGGCTGTTTTTTAAAAATGGCCTTCAGCATATAAATAAAAAGGTTTTGAAGAATTCTGAATAACAAGTGAAAATACTCATGATAAAGTCCTAAATGAAAAAAGCAGCTTAAAAACTATATACACCTACACACACAAATTATCAACTTAATTATTAAAAGAGAGAGATGCATCGAGATAAAAGAACAGAAGTAAATATTCTAAGATATTAAGAGTAGTTACCTCATAGATTATTTTCCCCCATCTTTTTTGTATTTCTCCGGTGTTCTACAATGAACAGATACAAGAGGAGAAATGTTCTGTACTGTGTATTTTTTAAATGGTCTCACTTCTTTACAGTAGCATGCCCCCAGTTCTTCATGAGATGTTGCTGGCTGCTCTATAAAAAGGGTTCTTTGGTCAGCCATATGTGACTGCTTGGCACACTGTCCCTCTTCTGGAGACTCATAATACCTGGTAGGATGTTAAAGGTTCTGAGAAGGCAGCTAATAATGAAACTTGTTTAACTTGATTTTTTTAACCAGCATTTACCAAATTTTTTTGACCATAGAATTTGTATTTTCTCAAAACTACTTAATATCTCAGGAACTACTAGGATTACACAGAACACATGTTGGGGAAATGTTTGCTTAGAACCCCTCTGGTAGTTTTTTTTTTTAATAGTAATCTTTTATTTATTTATTTATTTATTTATTTATTTATTTATTTATTTATTTATTTTTGGCTGTGTTGGGTCTTTGTTTCTGTGTGAGGGCTTTCTCTAGTTGTGGCAAGTGGGGGCCACTCTTCATTGCGGTGAGCGGGCCTCTTCACTATCGCGGCCTCTCTTGTTGCGGAGCACAGGCTCCAGACGCGCAGGCTCAGTAGTTGTGGCTCACGGGCCTAGTTGCTCCGCGGCATGTGGGATCTTCCCAGACCAGGGCTTGAACCCGTGTCCCCTGCATTAGCAGGCAGATTCTCAACCACTGTGCCACCAGGGAAGCCCCCCTCAGGTAGTTTTTAAGGGACGTAACTGAGCTGTTTCTGGAGATTTCTTTGGCTGATTTAGCAAAGGATGAATTATATATGCCTTTTGCTCCATGGACAAGACGACCCATTATGTGGATACCAGTCAGCCTCTTCCCCCAGCCACTGCTGTCATTGCCCAATGGGCTCATGAACAAAGTGGCCATGACGGCAGGGATGGAGGATATACATGGGCTTATAAACATGGATTTCCCCTCACCAAGGCCAACTGGCTATGGCCATGCTGAGTGCCCAATCTACCAGCAGCAGGAGAAACTAACACGGAGTCTTCAATACGGCCCCATTCTCCAGGCTGATCAGACAGCTGTCAGGTGGCTCAGACAGCTGTCAGGTGGCTGATTATATTGGACTGTTTCCATCATGTAAAGGGCAATGTTCTATTCTTACTGGAATAGACACTTACTCTGGATATGGACATGCCTTTCCTCCCTGTAATATTTCTGCCAAAACTACCATCCATGGACTTACAGACCATCCCTGGATTTACGGAATGCCTTGTTCACAATGATGATTTCCGCACAGCATGGCTTCTGATCATGGAACTCACTTTACAACAAAAGTACAGCAAAGGGCCCATATGCAAGGAATTTACTGGTCTTATCATGTATCCCACCATCCTGAAGCAGCTGGCTTGCCAGAATGGTGGAATGGCCTTATGAAGACTCAGCTGCAACACCAGCTAGGTGGCAGTACCTTGTAGGTCTGGGGTTAGTTCTCTGGAAGTCTGTAATATGCTCTGAACCAGCATCCAGTACATGGTACTGTTTCTCCCATAGCCAGTATTCATGGGGTCCAGGAAGCAAGGGGTGGAAGTGGGAGTGGCACCACTATAACTAGCAAAATTTTTGCTTCTTTTCCCACAAATTTATGTTCTGTTGGCCTAGAGGTCTTGGTTCCAAATGGGGAAATGCTTCCACAAGGAGACATAAAATGATTCCACTGAACTGGAAAGAATGCCACCTAATCATTGTGGGCACCTCATGCCTCTGAATCAACAGGTAAAAAAGGAAGTGCTGGCTGGGGTGACTGACCCCGGTTACTAGGGGCAATGGGACTACTACTCCACAATGGAGGTGAGGAAGAGTATTCCTGGACTATAGGAGACCCCTTAGGGATCTCTTAGTATTACCATGCCCTGTGATTAAGGTGAAAGGAAAACTACAACCCAATCCATGCTGGACTACTAATGGGCCAGACCTTTCAGGAGTGAAGGTTCTGGTCATCCCATGATTAGCAGTGATGCTTGCTGAAGACAAAGGATAGAGTGGGTAGTGGAAGAAGGTAAATATAAGTACCAGCTACATCAACTTGACCGGTTACAGAAATGAAGACTGTAATGGTCATGAGTATTCCCTTCTTATTTTGCTATGAATATGTTTGTGTGTATATGTATCTTGTTTTCTTTCCACTCTTATTCCCTAATGTAACATAAGATGTATTGACTTTGTGTCATGGTTAGCAAGGAGAAGAATAAACATCACTCAAGGACTTTACCTCTTCTTCTGGGGAAGGGGTGTTCATGTTCAGTTGTATGCAGGATAGTTGTATCATGTTAGGCAGAATTATGATCTTGTTGTTTATTTGGAGACTAGGTATGGTTTAGGGAGATGTCTATGGGTGCCAAGTTGATAAGGCATGGACTTATGATTTTATGTGTCAACTTGACTGTTCCACAGGGTTCCCAGATTAAACATTTCTGGGTGTGTCTGTGAGGCTGTTTCCAGGCGAGATTAGCCTTTGAATCTGCTGACTCAGTAAAGCAGGCTGCCCTCCCAAATGTGGGTGGGCATTATCAAGTCCTTTGAGGGCCTGAAGAGGACAAAAAGGCAGAGGAGGGAGGAATTTGCCTGTTTTTTGCTTCTTGTCTGCCTGTTGAGCTGGGATATTGGTCTTCTCCTGCCCTTGAACTGGGATTTATACCACTGGCTCCTCTGGTTTCAGGCCTTTGGACTTGGACTGGAATTACTGGAATTACCAGCTTTCCTAGGTCTTCAGCTTGCAGACAGCAGCTCCTGGGACTTCTCACCTCCATAATCCTGTGAGCCAGTTCCTCATAATAAATCTCTTCCTATACATATATCTTATTGGTTGTGTTTCACTGGAGAACCCTGACTAATACAGTTTCCAATTCAAATCCTTCTTCTGTGAAAATACTTCTGATTCCTCTAAAATCTTCATGGATCTGGCCCTGTTCATATAACTCTCTTGATCTCTTTTGGTCTGTGAGGCACAGGACAGCATATGCTTGTACTATATTCTCTCTGACAGGTGTGTATTTTTAGGCCTTATCTTTCCAACTAGAATTTAATAACCTTGAAAGTAAGAGCTTTATCTCTTACTTCTTCTGTATTTTCTTCCATTTGTTCGTTTGTTTGTCCATTCATTTTTCATCCATTCAGTAGATTTTCTGAGTTTCTACCACTAGCCAGTTCAATAGTGAGTAACATCTGAGCGCTCCCTTTATTCTTAGGGAGATTACGGTTTAGTTGGGGATACAGAAATGAATAAGATAATCAAGAAACAGATACATAATTATAAGCCCTGGTAGTACTTTGAAGAAGATATACTCAGAGTCTATAAAGGGGGACCTAAGCTAACTCTGGGTAAAGAGGAGGGTAGGACAAGGCAGGAAAGGCTAACCATGTTGAGTTAAGATCTGAGGAATAAATAAGTTTCCATTACATAAGGTAGAGAAAGGGTGGAGGCGAGAGAAGAGTGTTCTAGACTCAAGTTCTCCGGAGGGAAGGTGCACAGGACCACAGGATTGCACACAACAGGCTTCAAAGGACAGGTGGCTGACCAAATAGAAACTACTAACCATTTTCTTAAGTCTCTTCTCTTCTCGTTTTTTCTCAAGCTGAGCCTCCTTTTCTTCTGCCTCCCTCTTCCGACGCTCCTCCTCTTGGGCCTTTAACTGGGCCTGATCAAGATTAGAATTTGTAAAAATCAGAACCCTCAATTTGTGTGGAAATAAGATCTTTTATGTTGAGGAAAGTCAAGTATCTACCACAGTGCTCGCCCAGTCTCTGGAAGAAGCCTGCGCTTTGTGTTAAAAGTAGAAAGCCTGACCAGCAGGTGGTCAGTAGTGTAACCTAAATGTTTCTCCAAAAGAATTCTCTTCTACTTGGGAAGATGAGACTAAGCATGAATAAGACCATTAACTTTTCATTACAAAATGATTAGTTTTTAGTTCTTATTTTCATTTATGAAATACTAAGTCCAAATTATATATAGCGTAAGAAAAATTTTTCTTCCATTTCACCAAAAAACCCCAAAGCTGTTAGAACTATTTATTTTTTCTTAGTAGGTACAAAATTTACTTCTGGCAGTCCAGGTCAAAACTTTGGAAGAATTACTCACCTTTGTAAACTTATCAGGTTGGACATTTACCTGTAACACATTAGTCTTGGTTATGTGTAAATCTCCTAAGTTGCCAGCTCCCAACAACTTTCATAATATTTCCTTCCTGCTATACTAATGATGCTGATGTTTTTTCCCTTCATTTTCCTAAAATTATCACAGAGTTCGGGCCGGGAGGCAAAAAGCCATATCCAAAGTTGGTGTTACACTATTGCCTTAACGGTCTTAAACAAGCTAGGTTTCATCTTTTAATAAAGACCTATACAAATCCTTTTTCTTGCTTCACTTTGCATTCTTGATTTATTACCAGTTTCTCCTCTTCTTTTTTTTTCTTCCTCTCTGCCAAGATCCGCCTACGTTCAGCTCGCTGAACTGCTCTCTCTTCCATGGCTAGAAAATAGTAATGCAGATCCAATATAAAAAATATAAGGAATGCTGCAAAAGAAATGTCTCCATTTTATAGTAAAATTTAGTGTTATTATTAAAAGTTTTCTTTTAAGTTGAATGTTCACAATCTCAGAAATATATGTGTGTGCATAAAATTTATATAAAAATATAATTACAGGGCTTCCCTGGTGGTGCAGTGGTTGAGAATCCGCCTGCCAATGCAGGGGGCATGTACAGGTTCGAGCCCTGGTGCGGGAAGATCCCACATGCCGTGGAGCAACTTGGCCCGTGTGCCACAACTATTGAGCCTGCACTCTAGAGCCCACAAGCAACAACTACTGAGCCCGCGTGCCACAACTACTGAAGCCCATGCACCTGGAGCCCGTGCCCTGCAACAAGAGAAGCCACCGCAATGAGAAGCCCACGCACCACAACGAAGAGTAGCCCCCGCTCGCAGCAACTAGAGAAAGCCGTGCACAGCAACAAAGAACCAAAGCAGCCAAAATAAATAAACAAACAAACAAATAAAATTAAAAAAAATATACATAATTACAAAAACTGTAGGTATACACACACACACACACACACACGCCCTACAAGTTAAAGACCTACAATCCCATCCTCAGCAATGATGAACAATTTGCAGATTAATTATGTTTTTGTTCACACTTCTATTAGAATAACTGTTCACTGGTTTAAACAAGATAATCTGTCTTGATGATACTTTTAGTACGTGAAACCCAGAAACCAGAATTTTAATCTGATAATTCTTTTAATGAATGTAGAAAACTTTAATTACATCTAACAAATACTCTGAGAATAGAATCACTCCTCAGATCCCACTGAGTTTGCTACTTTTTCCTAAGTCACTATACATATGTCTGTATATGTAACAACAATGACAACAAACAAACTGAAGTTTGGGGTCATAATGATTACATTTGTAAACTAGCTTTAAGGCCTGGATATCCAGATGGACAGGAAATGGAATCGTACTAGGCATCTGAAGAACTGGCATCTGAATGAATTCAAGTGTCAGACTCCTGTTCTTGACAGTCTATTAAATATCCATCCAAAACAAGCAAATGTGCAAGATGGCTTGACAATACGACTCTGTAACCAGTTGGGGTTTCATAGGCAGGGGGGCATGGGTGGGAAGAGTATCAAGTTCTGCTCACCTAAGTCAGCCAATGGTTACTTTCGGTTCCTTGTGCTATGCTACAGAGAAGAAAATTTAAGTCCAAGTTTCAAGAATTAATAAACAAAAATCTCGCCAGGCTATTTCTTACAGATATTAAGTGTCTGCTTTGCTGGAAAAAGAATAGTGGGGTTGGCACAGATGGCAGGAATGAGACTCTCTTTAAGGGGGCAGAAATAGACTAGAGGATTAAAGTGAGAGAGCCCCGAGAGGCAGAGTCTGTGGTAATATGGCCTTTTTCCATCTTTTCTAGAGCCAGTCATTAAAGACTACTTGAAAAGTAACCAGGTGTTCTAAAACATGCAAAGTCTTTGATCGGATAATAATTTTTTAAAAATAATCACACCAAACTGGGCATTTCCTGAGCATCCTCACTGGTGGACAAAGAGGGCATAAACTGCTGACCTGGAAGAGAGTCAATGTAAAGATGGCTGATTTCTTCATTAACAGGGATGGACTTCAGGCACAGTGTCCTTCAGGTGACATCACTTCCTGTTAGGGCAGCAATCTTACCATAGATGAAAGATCAGATTTACAAACCACAATGTAATTGTCAAAATGCCTACCACTTCATATAAACATATGTTCAGTGCATGACTAAGTACAGAGTAAAAACAACTGGCAGATTCACTTGGGGGGTTCTAAGGAATACTTCTGTTCTCATAGTATGGTTTGGTTTAAATAATGATTTCTATGCACATCAAGAATGTTATTAAAATGTCTGGTTTGATTTGTAGAGACGTGGATGGACCTAAAGACTGTCATACAGAGTGAAGTAAGTCAGAAAGAGAAAAACAAATATATATCAATGCATATATGTGGAATCTAGATAAATGGTATAGATGAACCGGTTTCCAAGGCAGAAATAGAGACATGGATGTAGGGAACAAATGTATGGACACCAAGGGGGGAAAGTGGCAGGGGGTGTGATGAATTGGGAGATTGGGATTGACATATATACACTAATATGTATAAAATAGGTAACTAATAAGAACCTGCCGTATAGCACAGGGAACTCTTCACTCCACTGTACAGTAGAAACTAATACAACATTGTAAAACAACTATACCTCAATAAAAAAAATGTTTTTTTAAATGTCTGGTTTGTGGATTTCATTCTAAAAGCCTATCATCAAGGCACAACCCATTAAAAAATGATGTAATAACTTGATGTGGATTGCTGTAAACTGATCAATATTTTAATGTTAACAAAGTACAGTGACAGGTGATCTTTATCAGGTTTATTCTTAGCAGCTACATGGAATTTTTTATTTGTGTAATTGTCCCATTTCTAAAATCACAATCCAAATTACAGAAAAATGCTTAAACCTTTTAGCAATGTTTTGTTTGTTTGTTTTTTGTTTTTGTATTGGCTAGGAAGACTAGAAAGTTTGGCAAAAAGGGTAGGAAAAAGTCGTGGCGTTCTCTGGTGTATCCACTTCTCATGTGTCTACCCATCTTAGACTTTGACTAGGTTCTGCCGAGTCTCAAAACCCAAGAGTTGCCAGGATTCAGTCCCAACACATTCTACTCCAAGAGGAAAGATAACCACAACCAAGGCCCCACCAAGACAGCCCTGCCTTTCAGTATGGGATGGGGTGCCATCAGCTGCCTTGGATTCCTTCTGGGTCCAGACAGAGAACTTCGGGAGTCACTTCTACTACCTTCAGTCCCAGGGGAAGCAACAGGAGAACTGCGGGAAAAAAAAAAGGAACAGAATTCAAACCAATCACCAGCTTCATTCAAAGCCCTTGTATCTGAGGAACTCAACACCTTTTACAAACTTTAATTAATCCTCACTTTCTGAAATAACTATGTATTATTATACCCATTCAATAAATTGGTGTAATGAGGTGTGGAAAGGTCGAGTGATTGGCCTGAGTCTACAATGTGAGTCAGGCGCTCTGATTCCCATCCCAGTGCTTCAAATCAACACATCACCCATTTCTTATCCTACCATTTATCACACATACTGAGTATGTCACAAGCATGTCTAAAACCATCTTAAATAGCTTTTGAGAAATTTGGACTCTAATTCTAGGCTCAAAGATGTTTACTTTTATCTCAAACAACTACAGACTTAAGCTAGGTAACTGGCCATAACCAAGGGCTGCTCCATTTGGACCTGATATTGTCTGACCTTGTTATCAGCCCTAAACATACTCAGAAATCCAGAAATTGAGTTAGAGCAAGTAAGCATTTTTCTCTTTTACTGGTATAATACTGCTATAGTATAGACAGAGCTCCTCAGACAAAGGCAGCCACCATACAAATGCTAACTATATAACGGGATCCTTATAGGCAGCCACTTGCCTTACATACGTTTTGGTACCTGTCACATACCAATCACCATGCACGGGGATTCTCTGCTTTGCTAGTGCACAGTAAAAGAAAAGGAGTAATTATAGAGTCCGGACGCTGGGTAAAGTTCAGGAGCCTTTCAATCACAAAGTAAAAAACCCCAAATAAAGAGTCCAAAGAGTGCTCTGATACAATGGACATACTTTGGAAGCACCTGGCAGGTTCTTTTTCGTTCATCTTCTCCAGGGTTTGAGAGTAGGCAGCTCTGTGTGTTAGCATGCCCTGCTGCCCGCCGAGCCTCTGCCAGCCGCTGGTTTTCCCTCAGCTCCAGAATTGTTTTCTGCTGTTCCTGAAGTTTCTTCTTCTGCTTTTCAATCAGCTGTTGCTGGAAGATGTGGCGGTTATGGAAATGACCCATGCACATAGGTTCTGCTCTCTGGCTGCTGGTTCTGAGCTTCTCTTTGTTGCCAGGCTGTTGGGAGGGCTCAGCGTCTAGGGCCTTGTGCGGTTTAGTGTCAGATGTATCCAGAGGGACATTCTGGAGGGGAACCTGCAAGATGTCCTTTGTTGGTCTTCCTAGGTGGGGGCTGGGCACATAACCATTGGTCCCCAAGGGAGGCTTTTCCCACAAAGAGGGGACGGCAGCCGCCTGAGAGAGAAGGAACGTGTGATAGCTCAGCTATTTAAAGGACTGTACTGGTGAGATCCAACTCTACCTGGTCAGCACTGTTCTGTTTAATGGCACAACTGCCCTGTACCCCAGCCAGAGCTGCCCTGTGCTCCTGGCCTGACCATCTCAGAAGCCACCAGCCTTAGCTCCGTGAGTCACTCTTAGAACGTGCCCTGCTGCTCACCACAGAAGCTGGTGGGAGAGTGGGTACAATCGTACGAACCACTGCCATGGCCAGGATATGTGGAATCGGAAAAATGTGCTCTTAGAAATATCTAATTTGGATAGTTTGTTTGTGAATTAGGCATGATTACTCCAGATATATATTCCAGGAATTTAATCTGCATGAATTGACCCTGAATTTTGCAGGAAATTAAAAATATTGTGGCAAAGTATATACTGTTTCTCAAGAAAGTTTGAAAACTAAGGAATAACTTTACAAATCAATAATAGCTCTTTAATAATAACAATAGCTCTTTATTTTTTATTTATTTTTTACATCTTTATTGGAGTGTAATTGCTTTACAATGGTGTGTTAGTTTCTGCTTTATAACAACGTGAATCAGTTATACATATACATATGTTCCCATATCTCTTCCCTCGTGCGTCTCCCTCCCTCCCACCCTCCCTAACAATAGCTCTTTAATAAGAGCTCTTTCAATGTCTCTCTTGCCACCAGTAAATTAATCACAGGGTTTTTGTCTATTTCAGGATCAAGGCCTAGATTAAAGCATACAGCTTTAATCCAGCTATTCCCAAACAATTTATTTATGGGAAATATTTGCAAGCCCACGATCACTGGGCAAATATCTGCATTATATAAGAATAATGCTACCTAATAATATTTTGTATCAGCATATGGCTTAATAGTTTTCAAAGCTTTATCACATAAATCTCATTTAACACACTGAGGTGTCATACTCAATTACAAATTCTATACAGATGGGAAAGATGCAGAATTCTTAATCAGAAAAATTTATCCTGGCTAAAATAATGTCACAGTTAAAATGTTTCTTCAAGAATAGTTTGATTCCATGCTCTAAGCTCTGATCAGTTTTTGATTCTGTCACCTGCAGTGGTGTAAGGAAAAAAAGCACTGTGAACTGTCTTATTATCTTAGAAGCTTCTAGCTCTAACAGGGCGCCAAATTTGGGAACTCAAAGATATTTTTGAGAATGATGGAAATATTTTCCATAGACTCAGCCAAAGTGAAAGATGTGATATATGGAAACTCTGAAATGTTAAATATTTTAAAAAATATCTTTTATTTCAGAGATGTCAGTGGACATTTATTCATGAGAACACCTGCTTAAGCAATTTAGCGCCAAGCAGGGTTTGTGTTTTAGGCCCTTTTAAACTTTGTGGTAATGATACATTATTAACCCAGCAAGACTGTAAAAGCCTTGAGTACAGCAACAAGATTTCTTTTGGATCATGGTAACTTTTTAAGGTGAAAATAAGAGAACGAAAGAAAATCTTAATGGTACAGACTGTACTTAACAGAACAGGACTGAACAGTCTGGCTCAATTAGAGAAAATCACCTATTAGCTAACTGATAATTTCAAAAAATTTCAAGGTATAAGATATGGGTTTATGCGTTCCTGTGACGGCACAATTAATGAACATCTAACTATAGATTTTATATTGTCATTTGTTCATGTTACACTATATACTCTGGACAAGATCAGAATTTATCAGTAAACTATAGAGTCTATTATAGCCTTTTATTTTAATTTGCTCTATTTTTCACAATTTTATCTTTTCTTGATAAAATCTTTTGTCTTGACTTCAGAGATCTGGAGACATTTCTCTTGAGTCTAAATTATATATACATTTAGTAATTTTTCTGTTTTATGCAGGTAACAAAAGACTTTCTGCTGACATTTTCCGTTTGAAGATAATAGTGGAACTTTGTGAGGTAAAACGTTCCACAGAGCTATTGGGTGGAACCGATAAGATTCTCTTGGGTCTCAATGGAAACAAGATTATCTAACTGACATAAAGTTACATAAATTGCCTAGGGGAAGGGACCAAATAAGCATCCTCATGATCCCCCTTTGTGGAGACACTAAGCTTAAATTAAGCTTAAATTAAATTACTGGCAGTAATAACGATAATCACAATAAAAAGCAAGGCTGGGAATCATCCAAGTGTTCAATTTAACTTCACACATTTGAGTTAAGTATTGATACTTAAAGGCATTATGTAGAAGGTGGCAGGGGAAGGGTTGGGGGAAGGATAGATTGGGAGTTTGAGATTGACATAAACACAATGCTATATTTAAACAGATAACCAACAAGGACCTACTGCATAGCACAGGGAACTCTGCTCAATATTTTGTAATAACTTAAATGGGAAAAGAATTCGAAAAAGAATCAATACATGTACAAGTATAACCAAATCACTTTGCTGTACACCTGAAACTAACACAACGTTGTTAATCAATGATACTCCAATATAAAATAAAACTTAAGAAAAAAGAAAATGAGTTAAATAGGTTTCCCTACAGATTAATAATTCTGAACTTAGAGCACAGAATTTAAAATAAATGTACAATGTAAAAGAATGAAATTAGAACACTCCCTAACACCACACACAAAAATAAACTCAAAACGGATTAAAGACCTAAATGTAAGGCCAGACACTATCAAACTCTTAGAGGAAAACATAGGCAGAACACTCTATGACATAAATCACAGCAAGATCCTTTTTGACCCACCTCCTAGAGAAATGGAAATAAAAGCAAAAATAAAAAAATGGGACCTAATGAAACTTAAAAGCTTTTGCACAGCAAAGGAAACCATAAACAAGGCAAAAAGACAACCCTCAGAATGGGTGAAAATATTTGCAAATGAAGCAACTGACAAAGGGTTAATCTCCAAAATTCACAAGCAGCTCATGCAGTTCAATATCAAACAACCCAATCCAAAAATGGGCAGAAGACCTAAATAGACATTTCTCCAAAGAAGATATAGAGATTGCCAACAACCACATGAAAGGATGCTCAACATCAGTAATCACTAGAGAAATGCAAATCAAAACTACAATGAGGTATCACCTCACACCAGACAGAATGGCCATCACCAAAAAATCTACAAGCAATAAGTGCTGGAGAGGGTGTGGAGAAAAGGGAACCCTCTTGTACTGTTGGTGGGTATGTAAATTGATACAGCCACTATGGAGAACAGTATGGAGGTTCCTTAAAAAAGTAAAAATAGAACTACCATATGCCCCAGCAACCCCACTACTGGGCATATACCCTGAGAAAACCATAATTCAAAAAGAGTCATGTACCACAATGTTCATTGCAGCTCTCTTTACAATAGCCAGGACATGGAAGCAACCTAAGTGTCCACTGACAGGTGAATGGATAAAGAAGATGTGGCACATATGTACAATGGAATATTACTCAGACATAAAAAGAAATGAAATTGAGCTATTTGTAGTGAGGTGGATGGACCTACACACTGTCATACGAGTGAAGTAAGTCAGAAAGAGAAAAACAAATACCGTATGCTAACACATATATATGGAATCTAAAAAAAAAAAGTGGTTCTGAAGAACCTATGGGCAGCACAGGAATAAAGATGCAGACGTAGAGAATGGACTTGAGGACATGGGGAGGGGGAAGGGTAAGCTGGGACAAAGTGAGAGAGTGGCATGGACTTATATACACTATCAAATGTAAAATAGATAGCTAGTGGGAAGCAACTGCATAGCACAGGGAGATCAGCTCAGTGCTTTGTGACCACCTAGAGGGGTGGGATAGGGAGGGTGGGAGGGAGACGCAAGAGGGAAGAGTTATGGGGATATATGTGTATGTATCGCTGATTCACTTTGTTATAAAGCAGAGACTAACACACCATTGTAAAGCAATTATACTCCAATAAAGATGTTAAAAAAATAAATAAAATAAATGTATAACTAGGAAAGTTATTTGTATTCAAATATGACAGACAAATAATTAAAAACAAAACAAAAAAAACTTAACTGTATATAGTACCAAACACCATAAATAAACCAAAAAGACAAAAAAAAAACAATGAAAAAAACCTGCAGAATATATAATAATAAAAGCATAAATAGTCTTAAAAATATAAAGAGCCCCTATAAACAAGAAAAAGATATATATTCAAGGATAAAAATGGATAAAAGGCATCACTATTCATCTTTCTATACCCATTTTCAGATACATATATATATGTAAATGGAAAATATAAAAAATGTTTAACCTCACTAGTAATAAAAAATGCAAATGTTGAAGCAATAGTAACACAAAAAATACTTTACTTGTCAACTTGGCAAAAATGATAAATATGTTATCAGGCAGGAAAACAGGTACTTCTTTGACACAACCTTCCTGGAAGGGCAATTTGGTAAAAGTCTTTAAAACATGCATTCTATTTTTAGGTATTTATCCTAAGTAAAGCCTTATGGATGTGTGCAAAGACTTAGCTACTTGTTCACTGAAGCTCTGTTTATAATAGCGGCAAACTAGAAACAACTTAAATGTCCAGCAACAAAGAAGGAGGTATACAGTCTAGCTCGTGGTTCATGATAGAATTTCATGCAGCCATTAAAAAAGATGGCACAGAATGACAGTCCTTAACCAGGGGTTATTCATCAGGTTCACCTGTGGAACTTTAAAAAAAGTATGGTGCCCCACACCCAGAAATTCTGATTTAGTAGAATTCTGATTTAGTAAATTCTGATTCTATGTTATACTCTCAGTTGGGAACTACTGTTGCAGAAGTAGATTTAGTGACACAGAAAATTCTCGTTATATTGCAGAAATAATTTTAGAAAAACAGATTACGTTATTATTAAGTAGAAAAATATATTCTCATCAAAGTGGGTATAGAGGGAACATATCTCACCATAATAAAAGCCATTTATGATATACCCATAGCCAATATAATACTCAATGGTGAAAAGCTGAAAGCCTTCCCAGTAAATTCAGGAACAAGACAAGGATGCCCACTCTCACCACTTCTATTCAACACAGTATTGGAAGTCCAAGCCACAGCAATCAACAAGAAAGAGAAATAAAAGGTATCCAAATTTGAAGAGAAGAGGTAAAACTGTCACTATTTGCAGATGACATGATTCTCTATACAGAGAACAATAAAGACTCTACACAAAAACTATTAGAACTAACAAATGAATTCAGTAAGGGGACTTCCCTGGAGGTCCAGTAGTTAAAACTCCATGCTTCCACTGCAGGGGGCATGGGTTTGATCCCTGATTGGGGAACTAAGATCCCGCATGCCATGTAGCATGGCCAAAAAAAAAAAAAAAAAGGAATTCAGTAAGGTAGCAGGATACAAGATTAACATACATAAATCTGTTGCATTTGTTAATACTAACAATGAAATATCAGAACGAGAAAGCAAAAAAGAAAATCCCATTTAAAATTATGTCATATTGGCACAATACTGTAAATCAACTATACTTCAATAAATAAATAAATAAATAAAATAAGGTTGTGTCCAAAAAAACCCCAAAAAACCTAGGAATAAACTTAACCAAGGAAGTGAAAGACCTATACACTGAAAACTACAAAACACTGATAAAGGAAACTGAAGGTGATTCAAAGAAATGGAAAGATATCCCATGCTCTTGAATTGGAATAATTCATACTATTAAAATGGCCATACTGGGCTTCCCTGGTGGTGCAGTGGTTGAGAGTCTGCCTGCCGATGCAGGGGACACGTGTTCATGCCCTGGTCCAGGAAGATCCCACATGCCGCGGAGTGGCTAGGCCCGTGAGCCATGGCTGCTGAGACCGTGTGTCCAGAGCCTGTGCTCCACAACGGGAGAGGCCACAACAGTGAGAGGCCCGCGTACCGCAAAAAAAAAAAAAGCCATACAACCCAAAGCTATCTACAGATTAAATGCAACCCCTATCAAAATACTCATGACATTTTCCACAGAACTATAACTAATAATCCTAAAATTTATATGGAATCTCAAAAGACCCAGTATTGCCAAAGCAGTCCTGAAGAAAAAAAACAAAGCTGGAGGCATAACACTTCCAGACTTCAGACAATACTACAAAGCTACAGTAATCAAAACAGCATGGTACTGGCACAAAAACATACATACAGATCAATGGAACAGAATAGACAGCCCAGAAATAAACCCACACACCTACGGTCAATTAATCTATGACAAAAGAGGCAAGAATATACAATGGAGAAAAAAGTCTCTTCAGCAAGTGGCGCTGGGAAAGCTGGACAATCTCATGTAAATCAGTGAAATCAGAATACTCCTTCACACCATATACAAAAATAAACTCAAAATGGTTTAAAGACCTAAATATAAGACATGATATCATCAAACTCCTAGAAGAGAACATAGGCAAAACATTCTTAGACATAAATCATAGCAATATTATCTTAGATCAGGCTCCCAAAGCAAAAGAAATAAAAGCAAAAATAAACCTAATCAAACTACTAAAAAGCTTTTGCACAGCAAAGGAAACCATCCGCAAAATGAAGAGACAACACACTGAATGGGAGAAAATATTTGCAAACAATGCAACTGACAAGGAGTTAATAACCAAAATATACAACAATGCATACACCTCAATATCAAAAAAGCAAACAACCCAACAAAGAAAATGGGCAGAAGACCTAAATAAACATTTTTCCAAAGACATACAGATGGCCAACAGGCACATGAAAAGATGCTCAGCATCACTAATTATTAGAGAAATGCAAATCAAAACCACAATGAGGTATCACCTCACACTGGTCAGAGTAGCTATCATCAAAAAGTCCACAAATAATAAATGCTGGAGAGGGTGTGAAGAAAAGGGAATCCTTAAACACTGTCAGTGGGAATGTAAATTGGTGCATCCACTATGGAAAACAGTACAGAGATTCCTTAAAAAAATAAAAATAGAGCTACCATATAGATCCAGCAATCCCACTCCTGGGCATACATCCAGAAAAAATGAAAACTCTAATTTGAAAAGATACATACACCTCAATGTTCATAGCAGCACTATTTACAATAGCCAAGACATGGAAACAACCCAAGTGCCTATCAACAGACGACTGGTTTAAGAAGATGTGGTGTATATATATACAGTGGACTATTACTTAGCCATAAAAAAGAATGAAATATTGCCATTTGCAGCAACATGGATGGGCCTAGATAATATCATACTAACTGAAGTAAATCAAACAGAGAAAGACAAATATTACGTGATATCACTTATGTGTGGAATCTAAAAAATAATACAAATGAATGTATATACAAAACTGAAATAGAGTCACAGACATAGAAAACAGACTTATGGTTACCAAAGGGAAAAGGAAAGAGGGAGAGATAAATTAGGAGTATGGGATTAATAGATACAAATTACTGTATATAAAACAGATAAGCAACAAGGATTTACTGTATAGCACAGGGAACTATATGCAATATCTTGTAATAACCTATAATGGAAAATAATCTGAAAAATATATATATATAACTGAATCACTTGTGCTGTATACCTGAAACTAACACAATATTGGAAATCAACTGTATTTCAACTAAAAAAAAAGGAAGAAAAAATACATGGCCTTGGGCTTCCCTGGTGGCGCAGTGGTTGAGAGTCCGCCTGCCGACGCGGGGGACACGGGTTTGTGCCCCGGTCCGGGATGATCCCACATGCTGCAGAGCGGCTGGGCCCGTGAGCCATGGCCACTGAGCCTGCGCATCCAGAGCCTGTGCTCCGCAACAGGAGAGGCCACAACGGTGAGAGGCCTGCATACCGAAAAAAAAAAAAAAAAAAAAAAATGACCTTCCTTTTCCTGTATTATGACAGATTAGATATCCTCAATGACTTGACTGAAGAAAATTTAAAAGCTAAATACAACATTAAAGAGAAAAGTCTGCATATGCCTGAATAGAGAAAAGACAAGATGGCTATACTTCAACATGTGGTTATTTATTGGTGGTTATCTCTAAATGATAGAATTATTGCCTACTTTTCTTTTTCCTCTGTCATTTTCTCCTGCCAAATTGCTACAATTAATACATATGATTCTTCTTATTAGGAAAATAAAAACTTAAACATTCCCGTCTTATAAGTCACAAGCTCATTTAGAAAGGAAATGCCTGACAATCAAATAAGAGGTGTTCAAGAGTTGTAAACAATGCTTTATATATCTGTTCCTGAAAGAGTCTTTCGCTTAGTTGTTTTAAATTCCCTGTCTATATTACGTCTTTACCAAGTTTCAACTATACCAGTTTGTATGTGATTATAAAAGAGGATTCATTTCAAGAAAATCAACACTGACTGAAAGGTAAACTCTGTGCACTGTAGCAGCTCTCATCTTTTAGATAGCCCAGGCCAGGCAACCTGACAACAGCTAACATACCCCAGGCTATACAAGTATAAAGCTCAAAAGCAGGAAAACTAAGCAAAGGAAAAGCAACTTACCTCTCCATTTCTAGGTGGATCCTCCATGGCTGTTGCCTCCTCAAGTGGACTGATGCTTGATGACACGTTTGCACTGAGTTTCCCTAGTGATGCTGCCTTCAGCAGCTCATTCATTTTCTTCCTAGTTTCCTCCTTTGTAACAGCCAGCTCTCTGTTTTGGATCTCTGCACGATGCCAATGCTGCCATTCTGCAAAATGGTGTCGGAGAACTTGTTTCCGGTTATAGTCAGTGGCCAGTTGTTGTTTTCTAAGAAACAAAGCACTTCCATTAAAAAAAAGAAGCCATTTACTGCTTTTTGGTTGATAATATAAATGAAATACAAGTCCAAAGGAGTCCCAGAAATGCTCCATTTTAGCTCCAGCTTATTCTTTTATTTAAGCTCAAAGGAATCATTTTATAAAGCTCCCCAAGGCAAAGGGTCTGCTCATAGAAGTCATTGGCACCTCAAGGCATTGCTTCAGAAGAGTGACTGTTCTGTTCTATCACATCACTAAGGCATATTAAATTTTCTGATTACCATAAAATAGTTTCTGAGAGCTTTTGGAGGGGAAGGAGCAGAAAGAATAGGTATTCAAATAACTGCTTTTAAAAAATATGCATACATGAGGGAGATATTCAGCTATACTTGCAAATCTAAGGAAGACAAGAGGTTTGGGAGAAAAAGAAAGGAACGAAACTTAACAAGTGAATTGTCAATAATTAAGTATAAGACTTATAAAAATCAACATGAAATTATGAGGGTGGATCTTGTGAAAGAAGGACTTGGTCAGGGAAAGGCTCTCTATAGAGAAGGTCTCATTTACCAAAGCCATAAACTGAGTGAATGAAGAACTGCTTTGTTAAGACACTTGTTGAACATTAGAAACGTGTGAAGGGCATACACAAGGCACTTGCTCTCAGAGAACTCACTCACAGTCTAGTAGGGGGTCTGATTCACTCTATTCCTAAGGAGGAGCTCCTTTTGATTCCTGGAAACTTCATGATGTTAGAGGACGTGCCTGAGTGGAGTTGGGAACTGTCAGCTACATTCCCCTCCCAAAGGGACTCTCCAATAGGAGACATGTTTGTGGTAGCCAGTTGAGAATTCAAGTGTAGAGCTTTCTGAGATCAATCTATAAGTGGATGATTATTGTCTCTGAAGAAGTAAGCTGTAGATCTTGGAACTTATGTCGCAACCGGGGTCAGTTTCGAGGTTTAAGATCTGATTGTTTAGATACCTACGTGATTTTATCTTGTAAAGATGACTGGAATAAGGTCTCTACAACACTATTTGCATATCCATTTCTGTTAAACATAAATAATGTTTAACCCACCTCATGGACTTTTTGGGGTCATATCAAAAAAATCGTAACATTTTAAGCCAATGAGTCAGAAGAACATTTCTACAGTTCTTAAATGCTTAAGTGACTTTTAAACCTTTTTTGACTGCCACCTAAAGAAAAAAGTATCACACTATGACTTCAAAATAAGTTGATGTGTGTACATGTGCATGAAACAAAAGTATATATAATTGAAACAAAGGTTCCACCAAACGATATTCACCCTTACTACCAGAGATGTACTCCAATGTTTCTTTTCTATTTTTTAAAAAATATGCCTCATCTTGAGCCTGATTTTAGGACCCATTAATGAGTTAAAACCCTTAGCTTGAAATACTACTCTAGAGTCACAGAATTTAACATTATGTCGGAGAAGTTGGGTGAAACAACCAATTAGTGAGAGTAGTGTTGACTGAAATAATAGAATTCAGGGTAAATGCTAACAGCAATTCTGCCAAGAGCATATTTCATTATATATAATTGCTTCTTTCTAATGCAATGATAGATAATAAATATGATTGACTGATGGTTTTTATAATAAAAATACAATATAGGTGGTAATAAACATCTATATATAATATTTTACTTTGATGAAAAAAAGAAAGTATCTGAAACTGAACAACCTTGAAATAAAAATTTTAAAAGAAATAAGCGTAGCAACACAGGGTAAGAACAAAGCTCCAAAAATATCAATGTCTAAGTAGTGAAACAAACAAAACACCTGATGGCATTTTACTCAAGTAAGTGGAAATCATGTATTTCCACAGACTAGAAGACATATGTTGCTCTGTCTGATTAATGTAAAATTTGATTTACATCAATCTGCTTAGGAAGGAGGAGTGTGAAATTTACTTGATGAGTTAATTTCATGTTTTTACAGCATAAACAGCCAAAAGCCACACTGGAGTTCTGACTGTCAAGGAGAGGGTTACTTGGACAGTATGAAAAGGCAAAGAGAAAAATATTTCTGGTAAATATAACAAAAAGACTAAACAGTAAAAAAAAAAAAAAAAGTGGGTTAAAAACTGCGTGTTAATTATTGTGTTTAGAGCCCTCTCTATCATGATCATGCAGGAGATTTGAAGATGTACTTAAGATATCTATGTTCATGGGAAGGGTAAGAACACAGAAGCTAGGGATCCAGAGACAAGACTGGTTGTACTCTTGCTCGCTTGCAGTTCACTTCAGCAGAGTGACAATATTGCAGATAAGTCCATTTCTATACTTTTTTTTAAAGAATGGATGCACTTATAAAGTTATTTATTTTATTTATTTTTGGCTGCGTTGGGTCTTCGTTACTGCACATGGGCTTTCTCTAATTGCCGTGAGCGCGGGCTGCTCTTCACTGCGGTGCACAGGCTTCTTATTCCGGTGGCTTCTCCTGTTGCAGAGCACGGGCTCTAGGCACGCAGGCTTCAGTAGTTGCAGCACGCAGGCTCAGTAGTTGTGGCGCACGGGCTTAGCTGCTCTGTGACATGTGGGATCTTCCCGGATCAGTGCTCAAACCCACGTCCCCTGCACTGGCAGGCGGACTCCCAACCACTGCGCCACCAGGGAAGTCCCCATTTCTATACTTTTTAAATGATGACACTAAAAACACAAATATTTCTGAAAGTGAAAAATCACTTAAATTTCTTAAAAGCTTAGTCAGATGTGATTTACTTGGGCATGCTAACCCAAAGAAATGGTTCCACAGTTACCAGATAATCATAAAATGAAGGACAGAGTTTCTTTATGGAAAACATCCTATCCCAATATGTTTCCAAGCTGAAATCAGGGAATTTCTGGCAAGGGTCTATAAACTGATCATTATAATTATACAACTGCATGCAGAGAAAGACTGTCTCTAAAGAACTAAGAATATACGATATATAGGTTTAAATAGGAATTTAAATATGAACCAGGATGCTTAGAATCAACACCTCAAATGATACTCAGTTATTGATGCACATTCTAAAACACAGGAGTCAGAACAAGACCAACTAGATATAGGACACTGGGCAAGCAGCTGAAGGTATCTAAATTCCTCCTCAAAGATGGTGTCACTCTAACAACAACAAGCCCTATACTGCCTATCCTACAGGCTTTTGTTTTTAAAGATGTAATTAAATTTTAAAAAGAACCTGAAAATATAGAACAAATTCACATGTAAGGTAATAACACTATCTTAGGACAAGACTACTAGATATCTAAAAAGTGTCTTGAATTTTTTAAAGGGAAATGAGAAATGACAAATAAATAACCACATACTACTGATCTGATCGAGTGCTGAAATCTGAACAGAACATACAAATAGCAATGATGCAAACAGCTGCATTTGGGACGAGCAGGTTCAGCAGGAATAGGAATGCATAAGCTAATGCATTCAGAAATGCACCAGGTAGCCCCCCAGGGAAAATGTGGAAGATAACACAGTTCTGTTTTAAAGAGTTTTAAAGTGAGCCAGTCAATGCAAGTCTGGTCCTCCTGCCTCTCTGGCAGATACCAGGAGCTTTATCAGCTTCAGATGCCATGCAATTTCTAGCCTCTCAACTGGATACCCAGGTGAGCACGGAGGGAAGGGCAATGGACCATGACTAACAGAGGTGCTCCATAAATGACTGCCCTAACGCACGCTGAAATTAGGAGTGCTGGGAATGGGGAATATCTGACAGTTTCTTTTCAATTCAGTCTCCCCACCCCTAGGCTAGCCTGGCGGGTTCACCCCAGCCTGTTCCCACACAAGCTGCATATGTGCTGGTTTACCAGTTTTCCCCTAAACTGAAAAGTGCTCTCTTCTACTTAGCCACGATCTGTCTCTCTCAGAAGATGGGACCAAAGAGTTTCTATTTTTAAAAAGCTGCTTGGGGGATTGTAATGCATGATAGCCAAGTCTATGTCACTCCTAAGTTTTTATATTATTGTGCCTTCTGTTGCAATTATTTTTAGTATTTGGGTAAATTTTTAACTTCTTCACTTAGACTGAAAACTCCTAGAAGGCAGGAGTACCCCTGCTGGTACTTAAGAAAGAGTCTAGGGACTTCCCTGGCAGTCCAGTGGTTAAGACTCCACACTCCCAATGCAGGGGGCCCGGGTTCAATCCCTGGTCGGGGAACTAAGATCCCACATGCCTCATGGCACGGCCAAAAGAAGTCTAGTACACAGTAAGCATCAGTAAAGCTGACTGACTGAATATATGCTATCAAACAGAATAAATGAATGAGTGAATGAATGAATGCCATGGTTTAAGGGACATCATAGGGCCAGTTTTTCTACTGGCCTGCCACTGTACCCTCAAATCCCCATCACTTACATTTTGGGCACTGTCTCCAGACAATGCCTATTAATGTATAAGTTTCCTGGGAGGGATAACATCAGTTGAGGAGTACGGAGACAGAGCATGAGGGGATAGAGGGACACAGGGAAGAGATAAAAGCCTGTTCCAGGAAAGGCCCAAAGTATTTGGTACTGAGTACCAAGGCTCAGGAAGGGTGGGTAGAGGATGTTGAAACAAACCCTGCTTCTTCCCAATTTGTCTAGGGCTGGCTGTAAATTGAGAGAAGAAGGGAGAGAGGAGGAATGAAAGATCTGGAGCCAACTTTCAGAAATGAATATGCTAAAGAATTTAAAAATACAGTTCAAATTCCCATACCACCATGTCCAAGGGTCTAATTTAGCGTGAGTACCAGAATTTTGTTGTATTGCCTGAGTGACTGAATCCTTAGTTAGAGTTTGGGAATATTTGTTAATGTTGCAATTGTATTACAATATTGTATTGAAATTTTATAACACCATTACCATAACTACTTTTAAAAGAAAAGAGATGGACAAAAATTCCTATTAGGGAAAGCAAGGTACATTTTTTAGAAGAAATACATGGATGACCTTGGAGTGGAATGAGACTCTGAGCACAGGCTCAGTAAGAAAATATGGTGGCTGGACTTCCCTGATGGCGCAGTGGTTAAGAATCTGCCTGCTAATGCAGGGGACACGGGTTCAAGCCCCGGTCTGGGAAGATCCCACATGCCGCAGAGCAACTAAGCCTGTGCGCCACAACTACTGAGCCTGCGCTCTAGAGCCCGCGAGCCACAACTACTGAAGCCCATGTGCCTAGAGCCCATGCTCTGCAACAAGAGAAGCCACTGTAATGAGGAGCCTGCACACCGCAATGACGAGTAGCCCCCGCTCACCGCCAACTAGAGAGAGCCCGCGCGCAGCAACGAAGACTCAATGCGGCCAAAAATAAATAAATAAATAAATTTATAAAAAAGAAAATATGGTGGCTAAATCGTGAATGAGAAGAAGCGAGGGATCTGTTGTTGCTCCAGAGAGAAAGTGGGAAGAACAAAAAGGAAAGAAGGCAAAGAAAGAAGCACAAAAGGCTGGGCCCTGCATAGCCAGTAAGAGGAAAGCTCAAGTGGCAAAAACAAATGTGGACTCAAGAGCTGGAGGCTAAGGACACAGTTGACATCTGAGAAACAGACACAGCAAATGATTTCCATGTCCAGGTGGATGGGCCAAAGGACCACCTATGTCTTGTCAATCTGGTAAGAGTTTAGTTGCTACAATGAGTAACCCATTTACAATAAATGCACTCTATCCCTTGATCCCACTATTTAGAAAAAAGTGCTTGAGAATGTTATGGAGTTAAATTGCAGGAGAGGAAGCAACTGAGCTCTTCATTCATCCACTAACTCACCTATTATTTCAACAATTATGTATTTGGTGTCCACAGAGGAACTGGGAGAGACTCCGATGAGCACGGTAAAGAGGGTCCTGGCTCTTCTGACACCCCCGATCCCACTGACATTTCTTGGTTTCTGCTTGTATTGATAGTAGCTACCTTTGAGCTTTTTTCTCCAACTCTATTATTCCAACCTTCTTTGAACAAAATCACCTAACAATTTCCTAAAACAATCTCTAGAACAAAGAACAACATGCAGAGAGCCTGGGATCTGTAGGAAAGCAGCATAAAGGACAGTTTGTATCTAAGAGCTCCTTTCTTATATGTTTCTAGCATGACTTGTTATTTGTTCATTATTGCTCTTGTTTTATATCTACCATCATCTGAAGTCAACTGCAAAATAACTGAAAAACATGACTGTCTTAGGGAGCCATCACCTACATGCTATTTACCTAGGAGCAGCATGTTATAGGAAAAAGCATCTGACTCAGCATCGAAAGGGCCAGGCTCTAGTCCTGGACTGGCTACTCGTAACTTTATGACTTGAGACAGTTGTTTATCCTTTTTGTGCCTTACTTTTATCATCTGTAAAATGAGGGGCTGGATTAGATGCTCCTTGAGGTGCTTTCCTACTCTAAGAACTTTTTGCTCTAAAGTTTTATAGTAAAAAAAATTATTATAAGTTAAATATTTTCTAACTCTGACAGTTAAAAAAATGTAGCACCCATTCTGAACATTTAAAAATAGACACTTGAAAATAATTCACAGATATGAGACAAGAAGTTCTAAGAGGATCTTTAAAAAAAATTGGCACATAATGCTATTATGAAATCCCCATTTAGTGCTTTTATATTTAAATAGTTTAATTGGAATGGAATCTGAAGTTCTTCAGATTTTTCTTCTTCAAGTTTCTTCTGGCATGTGAATTTCACAGACCACTTTTACCTTTAACATCTTAGTTGCCACTCCCTCTATGCCCTCACTCATGATGCTTCCCCTTACCAACACCTCCAATTTCTCTTCTTTATCCAACAAATCCAGCTTTGAGTAAGTTATCATCCCAATTCCCTGGATCAATCACTAGGTCCTGAAAATTTAGACATAAATTGTGAAAGAGCTTTTTTTTTTTCCCACTGAAGATTTCCCCCAGCATAGTGTAGGAAAGGAAAACTGCCTAGGTCACCCTCCTGCTTAAAAACCTTCAGGAATTCACCTTTATTTACCTAAGAACGCCTAAACTCCTTGCCCTAGCATTTAAGGCCTTCCACAAGTTGATGAACTTGACAACCACATGCTTGATGATTTCCAGCCACACGTAATGCCATTATCTCATCTCCCTCTTTCTACCTAGGACTATCCTACTTACTGTTCAGAGCCCAGCAAGACCCATCTTCCTGATAAAGCCTTTCCGGACACTCTGTAGGAGCCTCCCCAGTTACTTCCCTCTACTAAGTTCTCAGCAGCAGAAGGAGATGCATTACAAAGTTTATAATGTTAATCCATACCTGTACTGTTTCTAGATCTCGTTTTCCCCACAAAACTGAGCTCTTTGAGGACAAGGGGCCATGTGTCAGGCTCCTAAGTATTCTCCCCAGGGCCTGATGCTGTCACAGGAATGCACAACTCCAGGGGGCGCCATTCCCTTCTACATGACGATACTTTCACATACCATTCATCCAATTTTTCACCCAGAAGGAATAACAGAGTTGCTCGTAGAAAAGTGATTAAACGTAAGACCGTGAACTGCTCCCTCCAGCTCCCCCAACCAATAAACAAATGGCTCCTTCTACATCTATGATTTCGGTTCAAGAATGCAAAGTTGACCTTGGAAATGAAAAGAAGAAAATGTATTTGATTTTAGGATGATGGAACAAAGAAAGTTTTATTTGAAGGCAAATTCTGTGTCATTCACAAGCCTAAGAGGGAGCTGATATAAAGGTGTCCAAAACCTCTAAAGAAGGTGTGGGGGAAGGGAGAAATCACCCTTGCCAGGTCTGCCTTCCCAGATGAATGTTCCCTGTCTGCCTAATTAACATTCCATGTGCAGACAGTGATTTCTCTCAATGAGAATTACTACCGCATAAGCCAAATTCTGTCTTCTAAATTGTAAGATGGTCCAGGGTGCAATGATACTACATCAAAGGATAAGGGAAAAAGCATAGTACTTGCTTCCTTTAAAATAGGAAAGCATGTACATTGGTATATTTTAATCAAAAATTTTTTTTCGCTTATAATTTTCCGTTACAATTTTCTAGTTTGGGATGTAACAGAGGAAAACAGTGATTATCATATATTATAAGTAGATGAGATGATTCCAGTGAACAGCATTTTTAGAGCTTATTTCTGGATTCTTCAGGAGGAAAGATGTCCTACATAAACATACTAGAAGGATTTTCATGGCATAAGTAATAGTACCTGTTTTCTTCCCTAAGGTCATTTTCCATGGCTTGAGTCTCCCGCCCCAACTTCTGGGATCTTGTGTAGTCTCTCCAGGCCCGCAGGACCCTCAGTTGCAACTTCCAGTCAGACAGGGTCCCAGCTTTCCCCAGCTTAATCCTATGATCAAGAATCAGCTTGTGCCAGGCAGAGAAATACCGTTTTTGACACTGCAATGGAAACATTGGAAAATCAGTACTAGGGTTTCTAATATCTACTAGTGAGAACCCTGTCCTCAGATATCCGCCTCACACTTTTTCTAACAAATCTAGGAACTGTTGTCTTGATGGAAGGGGAACAGACAATTGCTTTATGCTCAAATGACAGGAAATATTCAAGCCATGCAATGAAGGCACTATCAGCCTCATGGCAAACTAAAACATTTAATTCTCGTTGTAAGGCACCAGTCCTATGCAGAGCTGGAGTAACCGTCACAACTAAGATCTAAGTTAAGGGGCTTGTTAGAGAGACTTGAAAGGCCTGCTTCCAACAGATCTCCCCTGCCAGGCTGTCTTAGAGTTTAAAATACCATTAACCATTATCACCACTGATGTCCTGCACAAATGAACATGGGAGATTCCACAGGATGGAATGGGGTCTCTGGTCCCTGGGAACAAGATGGCTAAAAACAGCTTCAGCTGGGCTACCACTGACCACGTCAGGGCTTTGGTGAACACTCCTACAGAAGCTAGATATGCGGGCTGCTTGCGTTCTTCCACTATATGTATCTGACAACAAATCAGACAAGGTCTACTGACCCTAAGCATGTCTCCAGAGAAGTACCTACGGTCCTAGGCTAAGAAAATCTCTGCGATCTAGGCCTTGCCTACATCTTCTATCTTCACAGCAAACTTTATGCTCCTACTATATCAAATTACTTTCAGCTCTTGGTCTTATACCAACCACACTGTTCTGTGCTTTTCTATCTATGGTCATAGTAATTTCTCTGTCCTTTTCTGCCCTCTCTCTGCCTATTTCAAGAGTCACCTCTCTCAGGAAGCCCTCCTAATACCAATCACTATCCCCACATGTAAGTGCCCTTCCACTGTGTTCCCAGAGCAACCTATGCTTTCTTTAGTCAAAATGGTCATCACACTGTGTTATAATCACCTGTTTACCAGTTTCCACAAGACTGTGAGCCTCCAGAAGGAGGGACTGGCAGATCCGAGAGTACCACACGTGAGGAACACTGAAACAGAAAGTAACCTCACAGGAAGTGACTCTGGGAGGTATAGGAGATGCCTGCTGACCAGCTTTGAGAAGTTGGTAGCCATATCAGGGTCAGCCCTATTTATTGCTTCTTCCTCTTTAAAAATACTTGTCTTTCACTATTTCAACATTTAGTAAGCTGTGTTTGAATTTGGGAATTCTGAAAAAAGTTGTTTAAGATATAATCTCTATTTTTGAAAGGTTATAGGGAGAGAGAATATATAAATTAAAAGACCAATAACATGAGAGAGCACAGGCTAGACTTCTTAGAAATAGCCCATTTGGCCTGAAATATTTTCTACAAAAGAAACCAATTATATTCCCATTTAGACAAACTACAAAATCTTCTTTATTATAATTTTCCATTAGGAGAAACCATGGCAGTCTTTAAAAAGCCCCGTTCCCTTTCCATTATGTCAAATGAGGGCACGTTTCCTAGACCTTCACCTTAGATTCTGTGGAAGGAAAGGAGGGAAGGAGGGAGAGAGCAAGAGAACAGGGAGGAAGGGAGGAATGAATGAAGGGAAATTTGCTGAATATAAGATATGCCTTCAGTCATAACAAGGAAAAGACACACAGCTTCCTGGTTGAGAGGGTGTGCTTTTTGCATTATCATTTGCTTATCTATCCCACAAAATACAGCATGGGGGAAAAAAAAACCGGTGTTAACTTGTGCACCATAGTCAAAAGAAAATCTATCTATTTACCAGATTCATTTAAGAGATTCTTCTTAAAAGACTTGATGAAATAGTCTATGTATGGGTAGTTATCTCTAATTTTAACTCCTGGAATATTTCTAATGATTAAATAGTACAAACATAATCCACCTTGACAATAATAGCACTATTAATAGTGTCCTTCTTGGATTTCCACATTTTTTTTCTCTAGTCCAAAGCATTTCACATGTACTATTTTATTGACTCATAGACCATCATTACAAAATAGAGAGGCTGCAGATATTATGATTTACCTTACCAAGCCAAACTTCAAATAGAGAACGAATAATGACTATATTCACAAAGCAAAGAGTTAGTGGTATACCTAAGGCTAAATCCAAAACATTCAGGCATCCTGATGACCCTAATCTACTAGGCAAAAAGTCTCTTTTAAAGAGGAAGAACAAATTACTTGCTTGTTTTCTGAAAGAGAAAGAACTTGATATACAACTTACTACAGTAGAAAAGCACCGCTGGAAAATATCTGAATTTAAGAGGGGGAAAATTTGAGTCTGTAAATGCCATAGTCAATATATTTCTTTAAAAATACTTAAGTTTAGACTGTGAGAGCAAAATGAGCGGTTTTGAAGGTCTATAATTCAGTTTCACTACACAGAAGTTAATAGCAGCAAAGTGACATACTCATACAGTAACTGCTTTCTTGAAATCAACTTGCCATTGGTTTTTTTTTCCTGCCTACTCAAAAGAGCAATCCCATTTAAATTAAATTAAAAAAATAAAAGTATGAATCAAGAATAGCCACTTAGTTATTCTTGATTCACAGCAAACATTATTTAGGCAAACAGGAGTCCCATAAATGTGCTTGGAGGAAAATACTCGGGAAAGGAAAACATTCTTGGTCCTGTCTTCTCTGGGAGAAGATGCTAGCACTCCACTCCTACTTAGAAGGGACAAGAAGTGGCATAGTTCACAGTCACCATCTATTCACATTTCCTATTACCCTCCCCCAAGTGGCGTCCCTGCAGCGCTCAGGCCTGCTTTTCCTCTTCAGTTCTACACTCGAACTACAGCAGTGCTCTATCCCTTTGCTCTTTGAAACAAGAACTATTATTTAAAACCGCAACTGGTCAGAAGAGGAACACCTTCTGCTTAAGCCAGATAACTTAATGTTTGAACTAGATGGACAACTAGTCTGACCTTCCTCCGTTTCTTACCTAGTTCATTTATTTCTGCACCATGTTTTTATTTCTGATAGATTCTCAAATACAGTCATGCGTTATTTTAGTAACTTCTACCATCTCTTTATTATAGTTGTGGTGATAATTACGGCTTGTTACAGGTAAGTAAAATACTGAAAATCACTGTAGGAAGAACTGCTCCTAAGTACATATCTACAATAATTTTTAAAATAAAATACTAAAAAGTGAAATTTAGAAAGTTTTTAAGTGAAATGCTTTTCTCCTTTCAAAATCAAAATCTTCCACGAGACATCATTTGGTCATTAAGGATTCCACTCAAGAGAAGAAATGACAGCTCACCCTGCTAAATTTATTACCTGCACTGGAGCTACCCTTGTTTTGTTGGCAAGAAAAGCTCTTCCCTGAAGTGTAATCACACTGCTGTCACTGGGAATGACTGACGTTAGGTGGAACAGCAATTTGCTATCTAATCTTCATTGTAATTCTAACCCTGTCACTAGAGATGCTTATTCTGATTAATGAAGTGGGTAACTCATCAAAATTCCTCAGCTACTTCCCTTTTGTCAGAAAGCTCAGTGATAATTGCATCAAAATTCTCAGTCATGGAAAAATAAACAATGAATTGTAAAGAGGACAAAAATGTCAACAAGTTTACAGTTTATTTTTGTCGAATGGAACTAACTGGTGCAACTGGTGGTCAACGGGCGCCGGACAAGGACCAAAGGTTGGAGATAAAGGGCCCAGCTGACTCCTGGCTGCTCCCAGACCTAAAGGAACAGAGAGATGCTCTAATACTACCCAAGAAAGCCATCCTCCACTCCCTTTTTCCTTTTTGAGGACCACTACAGCAAGGCAGAAGACCCCACAGATGCTAAGAAGTATTTGATGGGTGGAGAGGAGGATCTTGTTCATGACGAAATGAATGCCCCTGGGAAGAAGCAGCACTGAAAAGCAGTCCCCTATATCCCATCATATCCCTGATTTTCATAATTTTGCCCCAAAGAAAAGAGAGGAAATCACTGTGTTCCCTACCGCCAACCATATACACTCCCATAACTATTATAGATAAATACATTAGGGAAAATACATTCAGTTTTCAGCACACTGTGCTAAGACCTGGACTTGCTGTTGGGTTCCATGGAAAAGCCTAAACTCTGACAACCACTGCAATGTGAAATGGTAACACTGGCTACAGACAAAAAGCTACTTTTGTTATATACTGGAAGCTGTGATGCTCATTTTACTTCTGTATTTAATTTTTTCCCCTTCATTTTTTAAACTTAAAAAAAACCCTCACTCTATTACAGAAATTTCATAAACATACCCAAAAGGAGAACAGAAGAATAAACCCCTCACTCAGCTTCAAAAATTACCAGCATTATGCTGATTTTGTTTCATTTCTCTTCCACTCACTTTTCTTTCCTGGAGTATTTAAAAATAAATTCCAGACATCAGACATTGTATCATTTCACCCATAAATGCATTGATATATATTACTAACAAAAGGACATTTTGTAAATCTTCTTAATTCTGCTAAGAAGTTTCAATCAATAATATTTCTGTATTTATCTAATTCTGTTTCACTGCAGAAGTACCAGAATTTCAGAAAGCAACTGCTTAGTCTCATCATATTAAATTCTTAACCAATAAAATGTTCTGGGATCTTTTAAAGAAGAATGACCACAATACAGCCTATAACCTGACTAGGAAAGGGCTCCTTTCCCAACAAAGCCTGAACCAATTTTCATGACCTTATGTCTTTAGGGAAGGCAGGACTACTGCTCATCAGCTTCTCTTTCATCTTCCTTTCCCTTCTAGACCTTCTTCCTCCCTCTACAATTTCCACTCTCTGCCCATCCTTCCCACTCCAAGCATGCCCCACTATGCCAAAAGTATAGCTGACCTCAGAATATATTAGACAAATGCTGGATTCACCTCTAGGGGTCTCTGACAGTAAGGCGATGATGTGATGTCATTTGTTCCTCAACCATATGGTTCTTAAGATGCGTATAAATATTCACCTGAAATTTCTAGTGTTTAGGGGAAAAGATACTCTACTCTGCATAATTTTAGAGAATGGGCTTCATTTATGCCAAAGGCTCTTTTCTTAACTTTTTAAAAGCAGAATTTAATCAGTACTTTTTCCAGAAGACAAAAAAAAAAGAAAATCAGATACTTTTGAATTAGAACCTCTGGGATCAAAATGGTGTTTTGAAAAGCAAAACACTCTTGCAATGTTTTGGTAAACTGGCTCTCGCTGTCCCTTCTGTGAGAATGGAAAACCCGGGTTACTCACAGGGTAAGGAAGAGTACAATAACAAACTAAACAACCTCTTTACCAACAGCAACAAAATTTTATTTGGAAATTTTCCACAGGGTGGCTGTATGAAGTTATATATAATAATGCATCAAAGCCCTCCTGAAATGCACAGCACACAATGTCCTTGGCAATATGTTTAGAGGGGAGAGTTACATGAATCCCAGTATTCTTCGTGTGTGTGCCCAACACTTCTCTTACTCTGCAGTTTTATTTGCAAAGAGGTTTTTCCTTCATTTTCTTCCCCAAACGTAAGACAACACTGCTGAGACGATAGCAGCAACTGCTATGTTTCAGCTCAGGAATGGTTGTGTTTCAGTGCTATGTAGGCAGTCCTGCTAAAACTAAGATTTTTGGGAAGGAATCAGGCTGTATAAATGAGGTTCTTAACTACAGTTTTCAACACCTTGAAAGAAAGAAAAAAAAAAAATGCAGGCTTCTCTTCTATGGATTCCCATATTCCCTCAGTTTAGTTCAGGGCAGCCTCCTGGAAGGCACTATGCCACAAGCATAACAACAACAATGCCTCCTTTGGGTCATTATTATCTTATCCTCTAACAGAGATAGTAAACAAGCAACTCAAAACCTTCCCCCACTAGAATTAAGATTTAGTTAGTGTCAACGCATCTTTCTTTGCTTTCAACTTTTACAAGCAGGAAAGAACATAGATTTTTTTATCTGAAGAAAACATAAAATGTATTTCAGAATAGGGTAAGAATTAAGAAGGCCACTTTCCAAACAGTATAAGAATTTCATACTTAATCCCTTGTTGTTTCTGCTAATTAGCACTGACATGTGGATTGCTGAACCTCCCCAAGAGATTTCACTGCAAGATCAAAGAGAAAGTAGGATAGGATGGAAGTAGAAAGTTTCTATATAAAAATAAGTGTTTTTGACAAAATAAAGAGACCTGGCAATGAAATGAGTGGGAAAGAGGCATGAACAGTGCTGCACCTGAACTTGTGTTTTGGTAAGAGAGCCTGCTCTGTTTCTCTCAGAAAGTCTCCTATTAAATAATGTGGCCCACGCATAGCACAGGGAGATCAGCTTGGTGCTTTATGACCACCTAGAGGGGTGGGAGGGAGGGAGACACAGGAGGGAAGAGATATGGGGACATATGTATAACTGATTCACTTTGTTATAAAGCAGAAACTAACACACTATTGTAAAGCAATTATACTCCAATAAAGATGTTTAAAAATAAATAAATAAATAAATTTCTGACCCACACACCCCAAAAAATAATGTGGCCCAAATGTGATGTTAAGAAGTTGTTTGGCAGAACAAACCCAGAGTCAAAACACAAAGAATACAGGACCTAAAAGGGCCTGAACTAGAGCAACCCTTAGAAACAGATTCTTTGAAGTCTTCCTGCGAATTATATAGTTTGCCGTTGGGTTTGTGCCAGTGAACCATTCTGAGGGTGCTGACAGTTTCCTGCTATCTAACCACTCACTGCAAGCCAGGTAGGCATTTTCCCGCTTTTTATTCTGTGGTCATATTTAAGGCTGCTGAGTATCCAAGTTTCATCACCCAAGGGCAGCTTCAGCTCCTTCAGAGCCAGGCTAGGAATGTGGACTGGGACCAAGATAATGAGCCCAGAGGGCCTGCTACTCTGGCGGTGTTTACCAGAGGACATCCTGTCTCCAGCCAAGTCTACGTAAAAGCCTGAGGAGTGTGGAAAGCGGATTTCCCCCTGTGTCTCAGTTATACCCACATACACTGGGGAAATCTAAATTAGAGGTTCACTAACAATAATACACATGAATAACATAATCACATGGAAGGGGAAGGGGAAGAAAAGAACCAACCTAAGTAACTCTGGAAAACAATTTTGGCTGAGTAAGGCTGAAAACAAAAATAACTGTACAAATATTACACTGTAGCTAGTAAATTTGTTTCCACAGCAGTATAGGTTACCAATTCTGAAACTACTTTTATAGTATACCAGGACTAAACAAATAAGTAAATATAATTTAGATAATAAGCTCCAGGTATAAACAAGCAAGGGGGAAAGGCTACACTAAAACCTATGGTGTTAGATTAGGGTTGAAGTTATCGTTATGAACTCACAATTATTTTAATATATATACAGATAGATAGAGAAATAAGTGACAATTAAGGAAAGGGGAGGAAAGCATGACCCCCGTGTTGCTGCACTGGAATTGGATGTATCAGTATGATTTAATGGATTTTAATGTGTACACATATAGATAGACACAGAAACAAATATAATGTGTGTGTATGTGTACTTAGTATATGTACAACTATTTCCCAGCTCTGTCTGCTGAGAGGGCCCAGAAAACATGATACCCCAGTAGCAGTGAGCACAGCTAGTACCCAGATCTTGCTTTCCAAATATTATTCTCCAACAAATGGAACCAGGGTTCCATGTATTGATAGAAGTGGTTGATTCCAGAGCTAGGGCAGGGAAAATATAAGATGAGCCTGGAACATCTTGTGGTGCCAGAGAAATAAAGGATTTTTTCAAAAAAGGATTTTGAAAGGGCAAAAGAGTCAACCTGAAAATTTTCCCAGTGGCCAAGGTTAGAAAAATTTGAGAAACAAAGTAAAAATAATACTAGAATATAATCCTTAGGATAAAGTAAATATCCACAAGTCCATACTGATACAAATAAACAACTGAATAAATGAAATAAATAAATGGGGGAGAAGGGACAGTTTTTCCTTCTAGAAGAATTTAAATGAATACATGGAGACAAGAAGGGAAATACAAAATCATCATTAGACAAATACCACATTAGTTATTGTTACAGGCAAGACCCATCAATGAATGCTAAAATTAATAGGTGAAAGTTTACGGATAAACAGAATATTTGCATAGTTTCACAATATTTCCTCTAAGACATTTATGAATTACAAAGGGAAAAATAGTAACTTTACAGTGGAGAAACCCAGCAGACACAATCTTAAGTGATCAAAGTTAACATCAACAGTAATAAGACTTATTAACATTATGTGGAATTCCCTGGCAGTCCAGTGGTTAGGACTCCACACTCTCAATGCCGAGAGCCTGGGTTCAACCGCTGGTCAGGGAACTAAGAGACCACAAGCCGCGTGGCATGGCCATCAAAAAACAAAAAACAAAAACAGAGATTGGCTCAAGATGGTGGAATAGAAGGACGTGCTCTCACTCCCTCTTGCGAGAGCACTGGAATCACAACTAACTGCTGAACAATCATCAACAGGAAGAACTGGAACTCACCAAAAAAGATACCCCACATCCAAAGACAAAGAAGAAGCCACAGTGAGATGGTAAGAGGGGCACAATCACAATAAAATCAAATCCCATAACTTCTGGGTGGGTGACTCACAAACTGGAGAACACTTATACCACAGAAATCCACCCACTGGAGTGAAGGTTCTTAGCCCTATGTCAGGCTTCCCAACCTGGGGGTCCGGCAGCGGGAGGAGGAATTCCTAGAGAATCAGACTTTGAAGGCTAGCAGGATTTCATTGCAGGACTTCGACAGGACTGGGGGAAACAGAGACTCCACTCTTGGAGGGCACACACAAAGTAGTGTGCACATCCAGAACCAGGGGAAAGAGCAGTGATCCCACTGGAGACTGAACCAGACCTACCTGCTGGTGTTGGAGGGTCTCCTGCAGAGGTCAGGGGTGGCTGTGGCTCACTGTGAGGAACAGGACACTGGCAATAGAGGTTCTGGGAAGTACTCCTTGGCGTGACCCTCCCAGAGTCTGCCATTAGCCCCACCAAAGAGCCGGGTAGGCTCTGATGTTGGGTCGCCTCAGGCCAAACAACCAACGGGGAGGGAACCCAGCCCCACCCATCAGCACACAAGTGGATTAAAGTTTTACTAAGCTCTGCCCACCAGAGCAACACCCAGCTCTACCCACCACAAGTCCCTCCCATCAGGAAGCTTGCACAAGCCTCTTAGATAGCCCATCCACCAGAGGGCATACAGCAGAAGCAAGAAGAACTACAATCCTGCAGGCTGTGGAAAGAAAACCACATTCACAGAAAGACAGACAAGATGAAAAGGCAAAGGGCTATGTACAAGATGAAGGAACAAGATAAACGCCAGAAAAACAACTAAAGTGGAGATAGGCAACCTTCCAGAAAAAGAATTCAGAATAATGATAGTGAAGATGATCCAGGACCTCGGAAAAAGAATGGAAGCAAAGATCGAGAAGATGCAAGAAATGTTTAACAAAGACCTAGAAGAATTAAAGAACAAACAAACAGAGATGAACAATATAGTAACTGAAATGAAAAATACACGAGAAGGAATCAATAGCAGAATAACTGAGGCAGAAGAAAGGATAAGTGACCTGGAAGACAGAATGGTGGAATTCACTGCTGCAGAACAGAAGAAAGAAAAAAGAATGAAAAGAAATGAAGACAGTATAAGGGATCTCTGGGACAACATTAAATGCAATAACATTCTCATTATAGGGGTCCTAGAAGGAGAAGAGAGACAGAAAGGACCCGAGAAAATATTTGAAGAGATTATAGTCAAAAACTTCCCTGACATGGGAAAGGAAAAAGCCACCCAAGTCCAGGAAGTGCAGAGAGTCCCAGGCAGGATAAACCCAAGGAGGAACATACCGAGACACATAGTAATCAAACTGACAAAAATTAAAGACAAAGAAAAATTATTGAAAGCAACAAGGGAAAAATGACAAATAACATACAAGGGAACATGAATAAGGTTAACAGCTGACTTCTGAGCAGAAGCTCTACAAGTCAGAAGGGAATGGCATGATACACTTAAAGTAATGAAAGGGAAGAACCTACAACCAAGATTACTCTACCCAGCAACGATCTCATTCAGATTTGATAGAGAATTTTTTTTTTAACAGCAACCAAAATCTAAGAGAATTCAGCACCACCAAACCAGCTCTACAACAAATGCTAAAGGAACTTCTCTAAGTGGGAAGCACAAGAGAAGAAAAGAACCTACAAAAACAAACCCAAAACTGTTAAGAGAATGTTCATAGGAACATACATATTGATCATTACTTTAAAAATGAATGGATTAAATACTCCAACCAAAAGACACAGGCTTGCTGAATGGATACAAAAACAAGACCCATATATATCCTGTCTACAGGAGACCCATTTCAGACCTAAGGACACATACAGACTAAAAGTGAGGGGATGGAAAAAGATATTCCATGTAAATGGAAATCAAAAGAAAGCTGGAGTAGCAATACTCATATCAGATAAAATAGACTTTAAAATAAAGAATGTTACAAGAGACAAGGAAGGACACTACATAATGATCAAGGGATCAATCCAAGAAGAAGATATAACAATTATAAATATATATGCACCCAACACAGGAGCACCTCAATCCATAAGGCAACTGCTAACAGCTGTAAAAGAGGAAATCGACAGTAACACAATAATAGTGGGGGACTTTAACATCTCATCTACATCAATGGACAGATCATCCAAAATGAAAATAAATAAGGAAACAGAAGCTTTAAATGACACAATAGACCAGAGAGATTTAATTGATATTTATAGGACATTTCATCCAAAAACGGCAGATTACCCTTTCTTCTCAAGTGCGCATGGAACATTCTCCAGGATAGAGCACATCTTGGGTCACAAATCAAGCCTCAGTAAATTTAAGAAAATTGAAATCATACCAAGCATCTTTTCAGACAACAACACTATGAGATTAGAAATCAATTACAGGGAAAAAACCATAAAAAACACAAACACATGGAGGCTAAACAATGTTACTAAATAACTAAGAGATCATTGAAGAAATCAAAGAGGAAATAAAAAAAAACCTAGAGACATATTACAATGAAAATATGACAATCCAAAGCCTATGGGATGCAGCAAAAGCAGTTCTAAGAGGGAAGTTTATAGCAATACAAGTTTACCTCAAGAAACAAGAAACATCTCAAATAAACACTCTAACCTTACACCTAAAGGAACTAGAGAAAGAAGAACAAACAAAACCCAAAGTTAGTAGAAGAAAAGAAATCATAAAGATCAGAGCAGAAATAAATGAAATAGAAACAAAGAAAACAATAGCAAAGATCAATAAAACTAAAAGCTGCTTCTTTGAGAAGATAAACAGAATTGAGAAACCATTAGCCAGACTCATCAAGAAAAAGAGGGAGAGGAATCAAATCAATAAAATTAGAAATGAAAAAGAAGTTACAACAGACAGTGCAGAAATACAAAGCATCCTAAGGGACTACTACAAGCAACTCTATGCCAATAAAATGGACAACCTGGAAGAAATGGACAAATTCTTAGAAAGGTATAACCCTCCAAGACTGAAACAGGAAGAAATAGAAAATATGAACAGACCAATCACAAGTAATGAAGTTGAAACTGTGATTAAAAATCTTCCAACAAACGAAAGCCCAGGACCAGATGGTTTCACAGGTGAATTCTATCAAACATTTAGAGAAGAGCTAACACCCATCCTTCTCAAACTCTTCCAAAAAATTGCAGAGGAAGGAACACTCCCTAACTCATTCTATGAGGCCACCATCACCCTGATACCAAAACCAGACAAAGATACTACAAAAAAAGAAAATTACAGACCAATATCACTGATGAATATAGATGTAAAAATCCTCAACAAAATACTAGCAAACAGAATCCAACAACACATTAAAAAGATCATAAGCCATGATCAAATGGGATTTATCCTAGGGATGCAAGGATTCTTCAATATACACAAATCAATCAATGTGATACACCACAGTAACAAACTGAAGAATAAAAACCATATGATCATCTCAATATATGCAGAAAAGGCTTTTGACAAAATTCAACACCCATTTATGATAGAAACTCCAGAAAGTGGGCACAGAGGGGACCTATGTCAACATAATAAAGGCCATATAAGACAAACCTACAGCAAACATCATTCTCAATGGTGAAAAACTGAAAGCATTTCCTCTAAGATCAGGAACAAGACAAGGATGTCCACTCTCACCACTATTATTCAACATAGTTTTGGAAGTCCTAGCCACGGCAATCAGAGAAGGAAAAGAAATAAAAGGAATACAAATTGGAAAAGAAGATGTAAAACTGTCACTGTTTGCAGATGACATGATACTATACATAGAGAATCCTAAAGATTCTACCAGAAAACTACTAGAGCTAATCAATGAATTTGGTAAAGTTGCAGGATACACAATTAATGCACAGAAATCTCTTGCATTCCTATACACTAATGATGAAAAATCTGAAAGAGAAATTAAGGAAACACTCCCATTTAGCATTGCAACAAAAAGAATAAACTACCTAGGAATAAACCTACCTAGGGAGACAAAAGACCTGTATGCAGAAAACTATAAGACACTGATGAAAGAAATTAAAGATGATACCAACAGATGGAGAGATATACCATGTTCTTGGATTGGAAGAATCAATATTGTGAAGATGACTATACTACTCAAAGCAATCTACAGATTCAATGCAATCCCTATAAAATTACCAATGGCATTTTCTACAGAACTAGAACAAAAAGTCTTAAAATTTGTATGGAGACACAAAAGACCCCGAATAGCCAAGCAGTCTTCAGGGAAAAAAACGGAGCTGGAGGAATCAGACTCCCTGACTTCAGACTATACTACAAAGCTACAGTAATCAAGACAATATGGTACTTGCACAAAAACAGAAATATAGATCGATGCAACAGGATAGAAAGCCCAGAGATAAACCCACACATCTATAGTCAACTAATCTATGACAAAGGAGGCAAGGATATACAATGGAGAAAAGACAGTCTCTTCAATAAGTGGTGCTGGGAAAACTGGACAGCTACATGTAAAAGAATGAAATTAGAACACTCCCTAACACCATACACAAAAATAAACTCAAAGTGGATTAGAGACCTAAATTTAAGGCCAGACACTATAAAACTCTTGGAGGAAAACATAGGAAGAACATTCTTTGACATAAATCACAGCAAGATTCTTTTTGATCCACCTCCTAGAGTAATGGAAATAAAAACAAAAATAAACAAATGGGACCTAATGAAACTTAAAAGCTTTTGCAAAGCAAAGGAAACCATAAACAAGACGAAAAGACAACCCTCAGGGGTTTCCTTGGTGGCGCAGTGGTTGGGAGTCTGCCTGCCAATGCAGGGGACACGGGTTTGAGCCCTGGTCCGGGAAGATCCCATATGCCACGGAGCAACAAAAGCCCGTGAGCCACAACTACTGAGCCCACGTGCCGCAATTACTGAAGCCTGTGCACCTAGAGTCCGTGCTCTGCAACAAGAGGGGCCACTGCGGTGAGAAGCCCATGCACCGCAACAAAGAGTAGCCCCTGCTCTCTGCAACTAGAGAAAAGCCCACACGCAGCAAGGAAGAACCAACACAGCCAATAAATAAATAAATTTAAAAAAAAAAAAGGACAACCCTCAGAATGGGAGAAAATATTTGCAAACGAATCAACGGACAAAGGATTAATCTCCAAAATATATAAACGGTTCATGCAGCTCAATATTAAAGAAAGAAACTACCCAATCCAAAAATGGGCAGAAGACCTAAATAGGCATTTCTCCAAAGAAGACATACAGAATGCCAGGAAGCACATAAAAAGCTTCTCAACATCAGTAATTATTAGAGAAATTCAAATCAAAACTACAGTGAGATATCACCTCACACCAGTTAGAATGGGCATCATCAGGAAATCTACAAACAACAAATGCTGGAGAGGGTGTGGAGAAAAGGGAACCCTCCTGCACTGTTGGTGGGAATGTAAATTGATGCAGCCACTATGGAGAAAAGTATGGAGGTTCCTTAAAAAACTAAAAACAGAATTACCATATGACCCAGCAATCCCACTACTGGGCATGTACCCAGAGAAAACCATAATTCAAAAAGACACATGCACCCCAATGTTCATTGCAGCACTATTTACAATAGCCAGATCATGGAAGCAACCTAAATGCCCATCGACAGACGAATGGATAAAGAAGATGTGGTACATATATACAATGGAATATTACTCAGCCATAAAAATGAACGAAATTGGGTCATTTGTAGAGACGTGGATGGATCTAGAGACTGTTGTACAGAGTGAAGTAAGCCAAAAAGAGAAAAACAAATATCGTATATTAACACATATATGTGGAACCTAGAAAAATGGTACAGGTGAACCAGTTTGCAGGGCAGAAATTGAGACACAGATGTAGAGAACAAACGTATGGACACCAAGGGGGAAAACGGCAGGGGGTTGGGGGGTGATGGTGTGATGAATTGGGAGATTGGGATTGACATATATACACTCATATGTATAAAATGGATAACTAATAAGAACCTGCTGTATAAAAAAATAAATAAAATTAAATTAAAAAATTAAAAAACAAAAAAGAAAAAACAACAAAAGAAACCATTAAGTATACCTGACATTATAGTGTCGGGGCACAGCATCACTTCTTGTAGTATTCTTACCAGTAATGCATAATCTCAATCTAAACAGAAGAGAACATCGGAACCCCAAATTGAGAGACATTCTACAAAATACCTGACCAGTACTCTTCAAAACTGTCAAGGTCATAAAAGAAAAGCGAAGATTGAGGAACTATTACAAACTGAAGGAGACTAAGGAGACACGACAAGCAAATGCAGCATGAAATTACAGATCAAGTCCTGAAACAGAAAAAAGACCTTAGAGGAAAAATAGGTGACATTCTAATAAGTCTTGTTAATTGTACTTAATGGTATTTTACCAATGTTAATTTCCTAGTTTTGATAATTAAACTATGGTTATGTAAGATGTTAACATTGAGGAGAGCTGGGTGAAGGGTATTCAGGAACTCCATGTACTATTTTTTGCCATTTTTCTGTATGTCTAAAATTATTTCAAAATAAAGATTCAAAAATATAGGTTCAAATCAAGCAGAATCTGTGGCAAAGTAGAGATAATTTATTCATATTGGCTCATTTTTAAATACACCAGCTGATCCTTTTAAAGCTGAGTAATCTGTTTTGGTAGGCCACTAATTTTGTAAAACTCTTTTTGTGTGTCTGAAATTCATACCTAACACTTCTTTCTAAAACATATATAGTCAGCCCTCTGTATTTGCAAGCTCTACATCTGTGGATTCAACCAACCATGGATAGAAAACATTCGGGAAAAAAAAAATTTCCATGAAGTTCCAAAAAGCAAAACTTGATTTGCCGGGCTGGCAACTATTTACATAGCATTTACATTGTACTTACATCTATTTACATAGCATTTATGCTGTATTAGGTGTTGACCTGGAACAAACAGACTGCTAGGGTTTACTCCAGCAAAGATGGATTTATTTGGAATCAGCAAAGAACTGCAATTTGGGATCTCCATCCTTGGTAATCCATGTGGAAGTTCTTTCAGGGCAAGGGGAGGAGAACTCTTACAGAGGGAAAAGTAAGTTGGGAGGGCTGTAGTAGGCAGAGTCCGTGGCTTTTCATTGGCTGAGTTCGTGCCAGGAAATAAGAGTTTTTCTTTTTCCTTTTGGGCTCTGCTATTGTCACAGGGCATAAGAGCTCCCCCTTCTGGTCTTCTGACTCTACTTAATTCAGGTTTCTATTTTTTAATTTTTTACATAGTTGTTATAAGTAATCTAGAGATGATTTAAAGTATACAGGAGTATGTGAATAGGTTATATGCAAATGCTATGCTATTTTATATAAGGGATTTGAGCATCCACAGATTTTGGTATTTGCAGGGGGTCCTGGAACCAATCCCCCTTGGATACCAAGGGACGACTGTATTACTTCTTCTTGCACAGTGGACTTCAATAAAAGTAAAAACTTAATCTTATAGGGAACACACATCTTATCCATCTCTCATTGGTTGGGGAACAAACATGTCATGGCCCTTTTTCCTTATGTCTTCTCAAGATGGCCCCCTCTGTACTCATTTCCTTTCCTGTTTTCTTTCATAAATCTGAACTGTTACTGTAGGAGGACACATTAACTCCACCCGTCTCATGGAGGGGATGCAGCATCCAAAAGCCTTTGCCCATCTTTCCCAAAATGTTAGTCCCAACTCTTAATAGTTCCTCCTATCACACTTGCCTCTGCCTATTCCTAAAGCCAAAACTCTGACCAAACTCGTTGTTTTATATTTGAGTAATTATGACTTTTTGCCTATCAGTCCAAAATGCTACCATCAAACGTGTCTAGTTTTAAAGAATTGCTTTGACTACTTTACTTTTTCCCTCATAGCTTAGTTATCCATATCATATTCACAGGCTTGTTTTTAATTTCTAGGTCCCTTTAAGTCTATCCTACATTTATCAAACTCCCTCAATCTCTTCCTGACATTCTTTTCTCTTGTTAAATCCATTCATTTATACATTCATTCCATTAACTTTCACTGAATTTCATCAACGCCCAAGGCCTTGGAGTGGATGTTGTAGGAGATATAAAATATACATAATTATCTTTTCTCATCTGACCACCTCATTTACAAATCTTCCAAGTAATTCCTTTCACCTGAAATGTTTATAAACCCCAAATTTATAGTGTTATCAATCCCACTTCACTGAAAAAAAATTCTGCCTAAGTAGCCTGGGGAGGATGCTCATTAGTCAATAAAAATTGGCCAGTTAATTTTACAAAAAGTGAAACTAAAGAAAGGGATAGAAGAGTAAAATAAATTGCAGACCATTAAAAGTAGAAGCACAAACATGTCATTGTTTAGGATCTGAGCTACCAAAAGGCAGGTAACTTTCTGAATAATTCTTCTGAATAATCCAGAACACAACGGTCCATAAGACTGTCAAAGTGGAAGCTACGCTTTCAAACTGCCAGAGATCTACATTAGCACTTGCGTGCAATTCTAAAATGGGTAATTTAGAAAGACATCCCAAATTCATACTCCAATTTCCCAGAATCACATGGAGTATATAAGAATAGCCCTGAATAGAGGATTGAAGCACTCCCCTGTGTACTAAGCCAGCTGGGTAGCACAGAACAAATGGTGTGGGCAACTTTGGTATTTGTAACGAGGCTCAACTGGGCTTAGTGTTACACTGTCCATCTCTGACAGAGCCCTTTGTCATTTATGCTACAGAATGCTGAAGAAAGAGACATTACAATTCCTACCTGGTGATTTTCCTTGAAAGTTTGGATTAATAACTCTTTCAGTTTCTTCTTTCTTTCTTTTGCCATTTTTTCTTCATCCAGAAGAGTATGAACACTTTGAAACATGCCTTTCTCTGGATTTTTTGGAGAATTTTCTTCTTGCTTTTTCTTCTCTCTATTAATAACAATTAAAAAACACAAGTATGAATAATAGACTTAACAGTGAGTAATTAGAACATACCACAGTGGAATGAACACTGAATTTTCCATCCGAAGATAGAGATTTTTAGATCTGGCCCTAAAACTACAAAGTAGGGCGATTTTTTTTGAGATTTAGTTTATTCCTTTATAAAATACAGCTAAATGAAATAAAATTATAATGTACTCTGAAAAGGAGAAAGCCTTATATATATTTTAGTATGGTTTTGGGGTTTTTTTTGCGGTACGCGGGCCTCTCACTGTTGTGGCCTCTCCCATTGCGGAGCACAGGCTCCGGACGCGCAGGCCCAGCGGCCATGGCTCACGGACCCAGCCGCTCCACGGCATGTGGGATCCTCCCGGACCGGGGCACGAACCCGTGTCCCCTGCATCGGCAGGCGGACTCTCAACCACTGCGCCACCAGGGAAGCCCCTAGTAAAGTATTTTTATTGAGTTTAAAATTGAGTGATACCTTGATCAAAATTTGAGAGATAACAACTATCAGGTATTCTCTAATACAGACATAAGTTCTCTCTCTTCTTACAAGGGGAGACAAAACAGGACCCTCAGGTGAGAAAGGAATGACATTTTTCCCACAAGGTTTTTACAAGGTTTCTCGGAAGAAAAATAATAAAAGAATCAGGTGTTACTGAATAAGGAGAAAATGGAATTTATATTAATTCTAAAATAGCTGGAAAGAGAAAAAATAGAACTTAGTAACAATAAGGAAAAGGACTTCAGGCAAGTTAACAAGAATCTCTTCGTAAGTTTGTTGCTCATATTTCTGCTTATCTCTTTCTCACTCACCTACCTTTTCTTTCTCATCCAGTCATCCCTCTTACACTCAGCAATCCAAGCCAGCTCATAGTCATTGCCTTCTTATTGGAGTGTATTAAACTACACAGGTGTGTGTAAGTGTATAAGGTATATATTTTATCAATGATGTAGTAAAGATAGCATCTAGTCAGGAATCTAGATTCATGGGTTCTGGCCACAAATCAGCTGTAGGAGAACTCTTACAGAGGGAAAAGTAAGTTGGGAGGGCTGTAGTAGGCAGAGTCCGTGGCTTTTCATTGGCTGAGTTCGTGCCAGGAAATAAGAGTTTTTCTTTTTCCTTTTGGGCTCTGCTATTGTCACAGGGCATAAGAGCTCCCCCTTCTGGTCTTCTGACTCTACTTAATTCAGGTTTCTATTTTTTAATTTTTTACATAGTTGTTATAAGTAATCTAGAGATGATTTAAAGTATACAGGAGTATGTGAATAGGTTATATGCAAATGCTATGCTATTTTATATAAGGGATTTGAGCATCCACAGATTTTGGTATTTGCAGGGGGTCCTGGAACCAATCCCCCTTGGATACCAAGGGACGACTGTATTACTTCTTCTTGCACAGTGGACTTCAATAAAAGTAAAAACTTAATCTTATAGGGAACACACATCTTATCCATCTCTCATTGGTTGGGGAACAAACATGTCATGGCCCTTTTTCCTTATGTCTTCTCAAGATGGCCCCCTCTGTACTCATTTCCTTTCCTGTTTTCTTTCATAAATCTGAACTGTTACTGTAGGAGGACACATTAACTCCACCCGTCTCATGGAGGGGATGCAGCATCCAAAAGCCTTTGCCCATCTTTCCCAAAATGTTAGTCCCAACTCTTAATAGTTCCTCCTATCACACTTGCCTCTGCCTATTCCTAAAGCCAAAACTCTGACCAAACTCGTTGTTTTATATTTGAGTAATTATGACTTTTTGCCTATCAGTCCAAAATGCTACCATCAAACGTGTCTAGTTTTAAAGAATTGCTTTGACTACTTTACTTTTTCCCTCATAGCTTAGTTATCCATATCATATTCACAGGCTTGTTTTTAATTTCTAGGTCCCTTTAAGTCTATCCTACATTTATCAAACTCCCTCAATCTCTTCCTGACATTCTTTTCTCTTGTTAAATCCATTCATTTATACATTCATTCCATTAACTTTCACTGAATTTCATCAACGCCCAAGGCCTTGGAGTGGATGTTGTAGGAGATATAAAATATACATAATTATCTTTTCTCATCTGACCACCTCATTTACAAATCTTCCGAAAATGGAATTTATATTAATTCTAAAATAGCTGGAAAGAGAAAAAATAGAACTTAGTAACAATAAGGAAAAGGACTTCAGGCAAGTTAACAAGAATCTCTTCGTAACTTTGTTGCTCATATTTCTGCTTATCTCTTTCTCACTCACCTACCTTTTCTTTCTCATCCAGTCATCCCTCTTACACTCAGCAATCCAAGCCAGCTCATAGCCATTGCCTTCTTATTGGAGTGTATTAAACTACACAGGTGTGTGTAAGTGTATAAGGTATATATTTTATCAATGATGTAGTGAAGATAGCATCTAGTCAGGAATCTAGATTCATGGGTTCTGGCCACAAATCAGCTGTGAAAACTCAGGCAAGTCACCAGTCTTTCTGAATTTCACTTTGTAGTTGTGGAAACTCAAATTGAGAGAGGGATGACAGAATAATCTATAGACATTCATTCATTAATTATCATATATCATACAGGGGGCACACAATCTTATTACTGGTGATATGAACCATCATTTGGTTAAGGTAGTTTCTCCAGTGTAAAGTTGCTATTTTTCCCTTTGTAATCAATAAATCTCTTAGAGAAGATACTTTGAAACTATGCAATGAAGCAGATTTAGGACACCTTACAAATAAATTTTAAAAGCCCTACCAACAATAAAATTTTATTGACTCTTTCCAAACTTACTAATGCCATAACAATGTTATATTAGATAGTTACAGACAGATCATAGTGGGCATTTAAAGAAATACAGTTCTAATACCATGGATGTAGTCTTTAAAAAAATCAAAATACGTATCTGTTATGAAAGCAATGTTTGCTCATTGTGCAAAATTGGAGGTGTATAAAAGCCATCCATATTTCTACCCAGAAGAAAACCCTGATAACATGTCGATACTGTTTCATTGTACAACTAGTATTTATTAATTTCTCCAATATTTATTAGTGTCTGTTATTATAAATAATATTATTTTCATTATATTTGTGTACAAATCTTTGGATTTCTGATCACTTTCTACACTTGATCTTAGCAAAAAGGCCGAGAAGCGATTCTGATCACTTTCTTAGGGTAGTTTTCCTAGGACTGGAATTCCCCGGTCAAGTGATAATATTTTTATGGCTCTTATTGTTTATTGCCAAATTGCTTTCTGGAACATTTAAACCAGTCTGTCCACCTAGAAGTACTGCATATTACCTGTCTCACTGTATCTGTGGATAAGCTTTTTTTTTTTTTTGCCCACTTTTATTATTATTTTTTAAACATCTTTATTGGAGTATAATTGTTTTACAATGGTGTGTTAGTTTCTGCTTTATAACAAAGTGAATCAGCTATACATATACATATATCCCCATGTGGATAAGCTTTTAACTTTTAAAAGAAATGACTGGTTAGTGAATGTCTGTTGAGTGCCCAGTGTGAGCAGAACTTCCTGCTACCATCAAATATTACTTGTTTTCACAATTTATTTTAGGTCAGCCTAGATTCTTCAGGGCTTGAGAACAATCTGAAGAGCAAGGCTGACCTTAGCAAGAACTCACTAAAAAACTGGAGATTGCTTTCTGAAAGGAAAGGCCTCTGGAGGAGGCTTCAAGCCTGGCACTTGGAAGAATGAGATGCACGTCCACTGCCGAGCTGTTTTAAACTGGGTAGGATGAGAACAGTCAAGAACACGGGGGAAAAGCTGTGTAGGCTGATGGGGGTGGAAGCGGGTGGCAGGCTAATAGGTCTTTCTGGCCCCTCAGTTTGAGTATTCAAGCATTTCAGGCACATTGTCCTAAGGCTTTTGCAGTTTATGCACCAGTGCTGTTTCTCAGAATAAATACATTAGTTATTTCATTTATGAAGCTCATTTTCTGCATGAGGATACACAATAGTACTACATCCTGTGAGGACTATTTTGATTTCCCTCTTATGTCAGATATTCTTTTTCTTTATCAGTGGCAGTAAGGCAATGGTGACTCTCTGTATGATTATCAGAAGATAAGACACTGAGGCAAATCACAATAGAATGAGGCATAATTAGCAAATGTGCATAAGGAAACGTGTTCAACCTTACAAATGTTCAGGTACACAAAGAGATGCACACTAACCAATAAAATACCTATTAAAAGTGCAAAAATATTGAAAATGATTATCTCCCCCAACGCTGAGTGGGGCTCACTGTCAGCAATTGTGTAAATATGCACAACTCGTCTGGAAAGGAATTTGGCAATGTTTCAAAAGTCATAAAAAACCTACAATTTACCTCAGTAATTATACTCCTATGAACATAATTCAAAAGAATGAAAAAGCTCTATGCTTAAGGATGCTCACTGCACTATTGGTGAAAAATCTGAAATTAGCTGAAATTCTTAGCAGTATAGGGAGTGGAGGTCATTACATAAATTATGGTATAGGAACTCAATGGAGTAATATACAGACCTTAGGACTCCAGGCGATGTGGTTATTAAAACAAGCAGAATAACAAATTAAATGTACTTTATGGTTGCAGTTAAGTTCATAAAGGGACCAAGACCAGGAGGAAACATGGAAAAATGAAAATAGCTAACTTGTTAAGATGGTGGACTAGTGGGTGATTTCTCTTTTGTGTTTTATTATTGCATTGTCTGTGCATTTTAAGGACCTTTAAAGTACTTCCAAAATGACTGCTTAAACAAAAACACTTCACGCTGCTCATCATGGCTGGCTTACATTTTCCACGCTTCCTCCACAGTGCGTCTCCTCTCAATTATCTCCCTCCGCAGCTTTACCATCTCCCTTTGAATCTCCTCCTCCTCTTTCTTGGCCTCTAGAGCCTTCCTTTTTTTCTCTTCTTGCACCAGATACTGAGCCTCTAAGAAGGCTGATTTTTTCAGGGTCTTTTCAATTCTCTGGCGCTCCAGTTCTTTCTCACGTCTTAAGCGATTTTCTTTTACCTTAAAGAGAATACAACAAGGGTGAAATGCAGCCTTTCAAGTAGAAAGGGATATGCAAAGCCTTAGAACACATTTTGAAGTTCAGAATACAACTACTTTGAAACATTTTGGCCCAGAACCCCAGTGTTTACCAGAAAAATAGGGGAAATTCATTTGTTTACTGGGTAATGGCCTATACAAAATTTTAAATGAAGTCAGGCGAGATGACTCCAAACAATTTGGGAATGATCGGCACTACAGAAGAGCTGAAAATCCAATGGGTTGGATGCCAAATTCTGGATTCTTATTTAGTAATGATTTTCAATCCATAAGATTTTCCAAGGTGTACAGTACTGTTATTTATTTAAGCTCTGTCTGTATGTTAATTATAATTTAAGAAAGAATAAGGATATTTTGGAGAGGCTACTTTGTGAAGGCTAGAACAGTGATTTACTGCCTTAAAGGAGCATCAGGACCTTTTATTCAATTCTATCTTTATTTGAATTTATCAATGATTCTGGATCATATTTGGAAATCAAAACCACAAACTTCACAGATATTTCTGAATAAGCACAATCATTTTTTTCAAACTCAATTCTTTAGACTTGCTATGAATTAAGGAGTGGTCCTTTCCTTCCTGCTTCATTTAACTTTACCCTTATCTTACTCTTCAGTTATGATAAGACTTCTAGATAATTGCTACCTCTTACCGAACCTTTTCTCTTCCCTTTTATCATAAATCCAAACCAGGATCATGCATCTACTCCAGTTTCTCTCACATCCTTAGTGCTGCTTTGGCATACATTATGGTTTAAAGTAATCAGAAATTCAGTGTTATAAAAAGATAGCATACACACATATAGACATTAATACTACCCTGGTCTTGGTTCTGGACATGTGGAAAAGACTTGGTCTTTCGGACTTCCTTAAGTTCCTCTACAAAGTGTTGAGATGAATCTTTTTCCTATAACCTACTATTCCCTTTGGAGAAAAGAAAGTTCCCATACGCCTTTCTAATTCAAAACAGCTGAACTAGATTTAATTCAGCTCTGTTCTCCCTTTCAAATTATAATCACAAAATAAGTGAATTTTCCCACTGTCTAGAAAAGAATTATCATTATAACATTCACCAGAATATTCATGATATTAATATCTTGATCTCACAATACAAAAACTGAATTCAAGCAAAACCCAATCTACATATTTATAATAGGAAGTATCACATCCAAACTAATAAAGTTTAGCTCACCACTCTCATGGTCAAAATCAATTATTCCTCTTTTTGGTTTTCTTAAATAAATTGTTTCCTATCTTCAGCTTATGAGCATTATTTTTCTTCTTAAGTTCTTATATTTTATTTTTATTCTTTCTAACCAAACCACAGATGGCACCCTTTTTCACAATAAAGCCTAAGTCTTTATTTAAGCTTATTAAATGTGTTACACAAAAATTGCTTCCTGTTATCCATTTTAATTTTGCTTTTCCCTCCCACCTGCTTATGTCTCATCTCCATGGTAAGATGAGGATCCTTCTGCCACTTCTTGTCTTGGTTTTCATTCATTCCAAGATCTTCCAATATCCCAGAATCTACCACATCTTTATGGAGCAGATGGTCTATGAATTTTTGAAAGGTGGTACTTTCGTCTTCTTCCTCCAAATAACCACATAAATCTGGGGGAAACATAACAACAACAAAGAAGGAAAAAATTTTTAATTTTTTTAAAATTTAATTTTAGTACAATTTCCATATTTATGTAAATAATCCTGGTACAATAAAAATACAAAGCTGTGAGTGTTCGATAAATAGTAACTGATAATGCCAACTGGATGAATACAGCCCTCAGCAATTACCTTCAACTAAGAGGAAAAAACCTCCACTCATGAGGAATTGCCCTCACCCAAGTCACTAACTCCCTCACTGACAAATTTAAAAGCTATTAATTTTACATTTATGTTACAAGGATCTAAACATCCTTGAGGACTCCACTGCTCTTTTTAAAAAAGGTTTTACCGTGGTATAATTGACATATAATAAACTTGTAAATATTTAAAGTCTGCAATAAGCTTTGACATATATAGATACCATTAAACACCATTACAATCAAGATAATGAATGTGTTTGTCAGCTGCAAAAGGGTCCTCACGCAGATTTGCAATCTCTTCCTCTCACTCCTCCCCATGCCCTTTGCCCTATCCCAGGCAACCCCAGACCCGCTTTCTGCCAATAGATTAGTTTAAATTTTCCAGAATTTGGTATCAATTAAATCATATACTGTGTACTCTTTCTGGTCATCCTTCTTTTACTCGGCATAATTATTTTGAGATTCATTCATGTTGTTGTATCAATAGTTTATCCCTTTTTATTGCTGAGTAGTATTCCAGTGTATGGGCATACCACAATTTGTTCATTCATTCATCTGGGGATAAACATTTGGGTTGCTTCCAGATTTTGGCTATTACAAATAAAGTTGTTATGAACATTTGTGTACAAGTCTTTGTATGAACATTTGCTTTCTTTTCTCTTGGGAAAATGCCTAGGACTGGAATGGTTGGATCACATAACTACGTGTTTAAATTTTTAAGAAACTGTCAAGCTGTTTTCCAAAGTGGTTATATAATTTCACATTCTCACCAGCAGTGCAGGAGGGTTCCAGTTCCTCCATATCCTTACCAAAACTTGGTATGATCAGTCTTTTAATTTAAGCCATTATAATAGGTGCATAGTGGTTATTCATGGTAGTTTTAATTTGCTTTTTCCTAATGACTAGCAATACTGAATATCGTTCTTGATGATGTTCTATTTACTTCCATACATTATTGAAAATGGGGTACTGAAGTCTCCAACTGTTATTGCTGAATTATCTATTTCTCCCTTCAATTTTGTCAGTTTATGCTTCACATATTTTGGGGCTCTTTTGTTAGGTGCATATATGTTTACACTTGTTATGTTTTCTTGATGGATTGACCCTTTTATTATTATAGAATGCCCTTCTTTTTTTTTTTTTTTTTAAATATTTATTTATTTAGTTATTCATTTATTTTTGGCTGTGTTGGGTCTTCGTTTCTGTGCGAGGGCTTTCTCTAGTTGTGGCGAGCGGGGGCCACTCTTCATCGCGGTGCGCGGGCCTCTCACTGTTGCGGCCTCTGTTGCTGCGGATCACAGGCTCCAGACACACAGGCTCAGCAGTTGTGGCTCACGGGCCTAGCTGCTCGGTGGCATGTGGGATCCTCCCAGACAAGGGCTCAAACCCGAGTCCCCTGCATTGGCAGGCAGATTCTCAACCGCTGCGCCACCAGGGAAGCCCTAGAATGCCCTTCTTTGTCTTGAGTAACAATTTTTTATCTTAGAGCCTATTTTTTTCTGGGACTAGTAAGCTGCTCTCACTCTCTTTTGGCTACTGTTTGCATAGTACATCTTTTTCCATCCTTTTATTTTCAAGCTGTTTGTGTCTTTGACTCTAGACTGTGTCTCCTGGGACAGCATATAGTTAGGTCATATTTTTAAGTTCATTCTGCCAGTCTCCATCTTTTGATTGGAATGTTTAATCCATTTACATGTAATGTAATTCTTGATAAGGCAGGATTTACGCTTGTCATTTTGGTATTTGTTTTCTACATGTCTCATGTAAATGCCCCTTTCAGGATGAAAAATTTACCTTTTATTACTAGTTTGCTGAGAGTTTTAATCAGGAATTAATTTTGTCAAGTATTTTTCCTGCACCTATTGAGATAATCATATGTTAGTTAATAATTTTTTAAAAATAAATGTATTTATTTTTGGCTGTGTTGGGTCTTCATTGCTACACGTGGGCTTTCTCTAGTTGCGGTGAGTAGGGGCTACTCTTTGTTGTAGTGGCTTCTCTTGTTGCAGAGCATGGGCTCTAGGAGTGCGGTCCTCAGTAGCTGTGGCATGCAGGCTCAGCAGTTGCGGCGCACGAGCTTAGTTGCTCCACGACATGTGGGATCTTCCTGGACCAGGGCTTGAACCCATGTCCCCTGCATTGGCAGGGGGATTCTTAACCACTGCGCCACCAGGGAAGTCCGTTAGTTAATAATTTTGATAAACATCCTTTTTTAATGGCTAGGTAATATTTTTGTTCAATGTTTTGATCCCCCCAAAAAGTAATACTACAAGCATAAGATGAGTGAGGCCTGATAAGATACTAGAAGGTAATAACAAATCTAAGAGATATAACTAGATATATTAGCACCATATGAAAGAAAGTAGCAGTTTCATTATATTTCAGACATGCTTTAGAATAAATATTATGTACTGAAATGCCTCACTTTAATAATGATATCATTAAACTAGAAAACATCCAGAAGGTGGCAATCAGTATATCTAGAAACAATTTGATATAAAGAACTGTTGAGAGTACTGGTGCTATTTAATCTAGGAAGACTGATGTATATGAAAGATCAGATATGATTATAACTCCCACAAGAAAAGAAAAGACTTTTCTTGAGAGAGAGAACATGATATTATTTTCTGTTGCACAAACGGGTAAAAGGTACTGAGGACAAAATCCTAATTCTCCTAACTAAGAGATAATTTATGAATATTAGAGCCTCACAGCAGCTGAATGGGCTCCTCCCAGAGTGCAGGCTCCTTATCCTGGGAGGTGTTCAGGCAGAGATTGTATTACCCCATATTAGGGATACTACAGAAGAATCTCTGTCTAAGGGGGTGAAGAGGGTAGATCAGATTAGGTGATCTTGAGGAGTCCCCTAACTTTAAGGGCTCATGACTTTGTGATTTGCGAGCTGGGGATTTTGTAGTGTCCTAAACAAGGGAAATGCTGCAAGATGAGTTCATCAGGGGTGTCTGAGCCATGCATGGCAAGATGCCACCACCATCACTATGCCTATCCTTATGCCTAGGGAAAAAAATCTTAGACTCTTTGGGTACAACTGAGGAATCCTCACAAGTTTGCTATTTAACTTGTCTGACACTAACTCTGTGTACAAGTAATAACCTCCCTTATAAAGGCATATGAAGAATTTGTAAACACAAAATGAGATATCAATGTTTAAATATAGTAAAACATTTAAAAGCCATCAAAGTAAATGGTCATCCAACAATATATGGAAAGAGGCACTCTTAAACAGCATTAATTGCCATTATAATCATAAGAAGAATTACAAATAATAGAATATTTTAATTTTAAAAAACCCACGAATTTACTGAGGATATAGATAAGTAATTTAAATTGAATCAAGAAACATAAAAGCCAATTAAAAAATAAGCAAAACACAGAAAACTCAAATAATGTATCATTTATTATTCAAAACAATTAAAAAGACTTCTTGGACACATTCAGTGGATGATAAAGCTTAGCACAATTAAGAAAGTTCTTACCATCGAACTTGTCATATTTCAAATGCCCGTTGGCTTCTGGCACAGGAGGGATACGTGACACAGTGTCTTCAGTATCACCGTCCCCATCACTGGCTAGTTCTTGCTTAAGTTTGGTATCTAACCAGTCATTGACCAATTCCTGAGCTGTCAATAAAACAAAAACATCTTTTTACTTCTGAGACTTTCTTCATTTGCTGTTTTCATTCATTCAATAAACGTTAACTGAGCACTTATCATGTGTCAAGTACTGCTCTAGATGTTGGGAATACACCAGTGAACAAAACAGGAAAAATAAAACCTACCACCATGAAGCTTATATTCTAATTGGGGAAGAGAGACAATGAACAAGCAAGTCAGAAAAACAGAGCAGGAGAAGAAGAAATGGTGTACAAGAAATGAAAGATGGGTGTTGATACTTTTAAATTAATTGGGTGGTCAAAGGAGGCCTCACTGAGAAGACATTTGAGCAAAAAAGGGAAGGAAGTGAGGGAGTGAGCCATATGGCTATGTAAGGGAAAATTAATCTGTGCAGAGGGAAAACAAGTGCAAAGGCCCTAAGGCAGTAGAGTGTCTAGTGTATTGGAGAAACAGCATGGAGGTGGTATGGCTGGAGGAATGAGTAAAGGGAGAGTAGTCAGAGATGAGGTAGAAGAGGTAATGTAGGGATCAGGTTTAGAGCAGTGGTGCTAGAGCAGTGGGGGTGATCTTACTCCCCAGTGGACATCTGGCAATGTCTAGAGCCATTTGTGGTTATTACAACTGGGGAACTGGGTAGAGGCCAGGGATGCTGCTAAACATCCTACAATTCATAGGACAGGCCCCACAACAAAAATTATCTGGCCCAAAATATCAACAGTGTTGAGGTTGAAAACACTTTGTTTAGATAAGTCTTGACAGCACTCTAGGTACTTTGGCTTTTACTCTGTATGTAATGGGAGGTTTTTGAGCAAAGAGGTAACATATTTTAAGAGCATCACTCTGACTACTATGTTAAAATAGACTATACGGGGACAAGCTCAGAAGCCGGAGACAACAGTTGAGAGACAAATATCCAGAAAAGGGGTGATGATGGCCTAGACCTGAAGTGGAGGTAGTAGAAATGCTCAGATTCTAGAACATAATGTTTTGAGGTGGAGTTGACATCATTTGCTGATGGGCTGGATATAGGATGTGAGAGAAAAATCTGTAAGGGTTTTGGCTTAAGCAACTATAGAATGGAGATATCATTTACCAAGATAGGGAAGACCAAGGGAGCAGCAGGTTTGGACGGAAGATCAGGAGTTCAGTATCAGATGAGTTGGGTTTGAGATGCTTATGAGACATCCAAATAGGGATGTCAAATAGGTACTGGCTATATCATCTGGATTTCAAGGAAGAGGTCCAAGCTGAAGAAATAAATGTGGGTGTTGTCAGCATACAGATGGTATTTAAAGCCATAGAAATGAATGAGATCGGCAAAGGAGGAAGGTAGATAGAGAACTGGTTCAAGGACTAATCCCTGAGGAACTCTAGTATTTAGGGGTTGAAGAGATAAGGCAGAACCAGGTAAGTAGACTAGGAAGGAGAGACCACTGAGGTAGGAGGAAAATCAAAGAGTGTGATATCCTGGAAGCCAACTTCCATTTGGATATCTTTCTTAGTGACATTCAGAAAATCTTCTTAATTATAGAGTTATGAGAGAAAATGTCTACTTTAGCATTACTTTCATCATTATCATACAGCTCTTATGGATAGGGCATGGGCGTTTCAAAGAAGAAAAATGTCTATTTCAGTATTATCTTCATCATTGTTATTATCATTATTGCACAGCTCTAAGGGAATGGAGTGTTTCCAAATACTAAATGATGCCAAGAGACATTTAACATAGATGGGAATGCATGATATGTAAAAATAGAAAAAAATGAATCAAGGTGATAGAAACTAAGTATAAAAAGTATGCTAGCGGGCTTCCCTGGTGGCGCAGTGGTTGAGAGTCTGCCTGCCGATGCAGGGGATGCAGGTTTGTGCCCCGGTCCAGGAGGATCCCATATGCCGTGGAGCCGCTGGGCCCGTGAGCCATGGCTACTGGGTCTGCGCGTCCGGAGCCTGTGCTCCGCAATGGGAGAGGCCACAGCGGTGAGAGGCCCACGTACCACAAAAAAAAAAAAAAAAAAAGTACGCTAGCAACAGACACTACTGGCTTTCAGAGAGCAGATATTTACTGAGTAACCCTGTGTACAACAGTTCACATATTTATAATAAATTATGTGTAAAATAATTTGGATCTACTAAATGCCATTTATTAGTAAACAGAAGTATACTATGAAGTGCTTCGAAAGAACAAGGAAAGAGAACGTCTCTTGGAGGGTTCAACTGTAGTAACGCCTCATGTTGGATCAGAGGCTTGATGCCTACCTCAAAGCAGAGTTTCTCAAAGTACGTTCCCCAGAACACTAGTTCTTACTGAATATCAATAGACGGCTGATGAGAGGAGGAAAAAAGGATATAAACCTTTGAAACACATGTTCTATTCATACACGAGTACTTTCTAATGTGGATCATTAGTTTCTCAGGATATTAATATGTATTTCAAGATAAAAAGAGTTCAGGTTCTAGGAAGCTTGGAAAATGGGGTAAGTAAATATATATTTAACTACAGGACTTTTTGGAAACGCTGAGTGGCTAAAGTTTAGTGTGTATTCCTATTGGTGGGGTGGGAGAAGGGGTGGGTAAGACATAGCCTTGCCAATTTCTGAATCAATCTCCTTTCTCCAACGGCAGTACCACCAACCACCCAAAACCAAGTGCCATTACAGCTCACAGAGACCACTGCAGTAGCCTCCCACTAGTCTCCCTTTTCCCTCTTTTTCTCCCCTATAATTCATTCTTCATATATTAAATAAATTATCCTACTACACCTCTGCTTAAAACCCTTCAATGATGTCTAATCACACTCAGAATAAAATCTAAATTCTCTCACCAGGCCTATAAGGCCCTATGTGACATGTCTTCTGCTCACTCCTGCAAGCTCACTTCCATGGGGTAGCTGCAGCAACACTGGTCTTCCTTCAGTTACTCAAGCACACCAAGCTTGTACTTTTAACTTTTTTGTTTTTTAAACATCTTTAATGGAGTATAATTGCTTTACAATGGTGTGTTAGTTTCTGCTTTATAACAAAGTGAAACAGCTATACATATACTTATATCCCCATATCTCGTCCCTCCTGCATCTCCCTCCCACCCTCCCTATCCCACCCCTCTAGGTGGTCACAAAGCACTGAGCTGATCTCCCTGTGTTATGCTGCTGCTTCCCACTAGCTATCTATTTTACATATGGTAGTGTATATATGTACATGCCACTATCTCGCTTCATCCCAGGTTACCCTTTCCACTCCTCATGTTCTCAAGTCCATTCTCTACGTCTGCGTCTTTATTCCTGTCCTGCCCCTAGGTTCTTCAGACTTTTTTTAAAATTTAGATTCCATATATATGTGTTAGCATACAGTATTTGTTTTTCTCTTTCTGACTTACTTCACTCCGTATGACAGACTCTAGGACCACCCACCTCACTACAAATAACTCAATTTTGTTTCATTTTATGGCTGAGTAATATTCCATTGTATATATGTGCCACATCTTCTTTATCCATTCATCTGTCGATGGACACTCAGGTTGCTTCCATGTCCTGGCTATTGTAAAGAGAGCTGCAATGAACATTGTGGTACATGACTCTTTTTGAATTATGGTTTTCTCAGGGTATATGCCCAGTAGTGGGATTGCTGGGACATATGGTAGTTCTATTTTTAGTTTTTTAAGGAACCTCCATACTTTTCTCCATAGTGGCTGTATCAATTTACATTCCCACCAACAGTGCAAGAGGGTTCCCTTTTCTCCACACTCTCTCCAGCACATATTGCTTGTAGATTTTTTGATGATGGCCAATCTGACTGGTATGAGGTGATACCTCATTGTAGTTTTGATTTGCATTTCTCTAGTGATTACTGATGTTGAGCATCCTTTCATGTGTTTGTTGGCAATCTCTATATCTTCTTTGGAGAAACGTCTATTTAGGTCTTCTGCCTATTTTTGGATTGGGTTTGTTTTTTTTGATTTTGAACTGCATGAGCTGTTTGTAAATTTTGGAGTTTAATCCTTTGTCAGTTGCTTCATTTACAAATATTTTCACCCATTCTGAGGTTTGTATTTTCACCGTTTGTGGTTTCCTTTGCTGTGCAAAAGCTTTTAAGTTTCATTAGGTCCCATTTGTTTATTTTTGTTTTTATTTCCATTTCTCTATGAGGTGGGTCAAAAAGGATCTTGCTGTGATTTATGTCAGAGTGTTCTACCTATGTTTTCCTCTAAGAGTTTTGTAGTGTCTGGCCTTACATTTAGGTCTTTAATCCATTTTGAGTTTATTTTTGTGTATGGTGTTAAGGAGTGTTCTAATTTCATTCTTTTACATGTACCTGTCCAGTTTTCCCAGCACCACTTATCGAAGAGGCTGTCTTCTCCATCGTATATTCTTGCCTCCTTTATCAAAAAAAGGTGACCATATGTGTGTGGGTTTATCTCTGGGCTTTGTATCCTGTTCCATTGACCTATATTTCTGTTTCCGTGCCAGTACCATACTGTCTTGATTACTGTAGCTCTGTAGCATAGTCTGAAGCCTGGGAGCCTGATTCCTCCAGCTATGTTTTTCTTTCTCAAGATTGCTTTGGCTATTCGGAGTCTTTTGTGTCTCCATACAAATTGTGAAATTTTTTGTTCTAGCTCTATGAAAATGCCATTGGTAGTAGTATAGGGATTGCATTCAATCTGTAGATTGCTTTGGGTAGTATAGTCATTTTCACAATGTTGATTCTTCCAATCCAAGAACATGGTATATGTCTCCAACTGTTTGCATCATCTTTAATTTCTTTCATCAGTGTCTTATAGTTTTCTACATACAGGTCTTTTTCCTCCTTCATTCGGTTTACTCCTAGGTATTTTATTCTTTTAGTAGCAATGGTAAATGGGAGTGTTTCCTTAATTTCTCCTTCAGATTTTTCATCATTAGTGTATAGGAATGCAAGAGATTTCTGTGCGTTAATTTTGTATCCTGCTACTTTATCAAATTCATTGATTAGCTCTAGAGGATTTCTGGTAGCAGATTTAGGATTCTCTATGTATAGTATCATGTCATCTGCAAACAGTGACAGCTTTACTTCTTCTTTTCTGATTTGGATTACTTCTATTTCTTTTACTTCTCTGATTGCTGTGGCTAAAATTTCCAAAACTATGTTGAATAATAGTGGTGAGAGTGGACAACCTTGTCTTGTTCGGTTCCTGATCTTAGTGGAAATGGTTTCAGTTTTTCACCATTGAGAACGATGTTGGCTGTGGGCTTGTCTTATATGGCCTTTATTATGTTGAGGTAGGCTCCCTCTATGCCTACTTTCTGGAGGGCTTTTATCATAAATGGGTGTTGAATTTTGTCAAAAGCTCTTTTGCATCTATTGAGATGATCATATGGTTTTTATGCTTCAGTTTGTTACTATGGTGTATCACATTGATTGACTTGCATACATTGAAGAATCCTTGCATTCCTGGGATAAACCCCACTTGATCATGGTGTATGATCCTTTAAATGTGCTGTTTGATTCTGTTTGCTAGTATTTTGCATCTGTGTTCATCAGTGATATTGGCCTTTAGTTTTCTTTCTTTGCGACATCTTTGCCTACTTTTGATATCAGGATGATGGTGGCCTCATAGAATGAGGTTGGGAGTGTTCCTCCCTCTGCTATATTTTGGAAGAGTTTGAGAAGGATAGGTGTTAGCTCTTCTCTGAATGTTTGATAGAAGTCACCTGTGAAGCCATCTGGTCGTGGGCTTTTGTTTCTTGGAAGATTTTTAATCACAGTCTCAATTACAGTGTTTGTGATTGGTCTGTTTATATTTTCTATTTCTTCCTGGTTCAGTCTCAGAAGGTTGCGCTCTTCTAAGAATTTGTCCATTTCTTCCAGGTTGTCCATTTTAGTGGCATGTAGTTGCCTGTAGTAATCTCTCATGATCCTTTGTATTTCTGCAGTGTCAGTTGTTCCTTCTCCTTTTTCATTTCAATTCTATTGATTTAAGTCTTCTCCCTTTTTTTCTTGATGAGTCTGGCTAATGGGTTCTCAATTTTGTTTATCTTCTCAAAGAATCAGTTTTTAGTTTTATTGATCTCTGCTATTGTTTCCTTCATTTCTTTTTCATTTATTTCTGATCTGATCCTTATGATTTCTTTCCTTCTGCTAAATTTGAGGGGTTTTTGTTCTTCTTTCTCTAATTGCTTTAGGTGTAAGGTTAGGTTGTTTATTTGAGATGTTTCTTGTTTCTTGGGGTAGGATTGTATTGCTATAAATTTCCGTCTTACAACTGCTTTTGTTGCATCCCATAGGTTTTGGGTCATCGTGTTTTCACTGTCATTTGTTTCTAGGTATTTTTTGATTTCCTCTTTGATTTCTTCAGTGATCTCTTGGTTATTTAGTAGTGTATTGTTTACCCTCTATGTGTTTGCAGTTTTTACAGATTTTTTCCTGTAATTGATATCTAGTCTCATAGTGTTGTGGTCAGAAAAGATACTTCATACGATTTCAATTTTCTTAAATTTACCAAGGCTTGATTTGTGACCCAAGATATGATCTATCCTGGAGAACATTCCATGAACACTTGAGAAGAAAGTGTATTCTGTTGTTTTTGGTTGGAATGTCCTATAAACATCAATTAAGTCCATCTTGTTTAATGCATCATTTAAAGCTTGTGTTTCATCATTTATTTTCATTTTGGATGATCTGTCCATTGGTGAAAGTGGGGTGCTAAAGTCCCCTACTATGATTGTGTTACTGTTGATTTCCCCTTTTATGGCTGTTAGGATTTACCTTATGTATGTGCTCCTATGTTGGGTGCATATATATTTACAATTGTTATACCTTCTTCTTGGATTGATCCCTTTATCATTATGTAGTGTACTTCTTTGTCTCTTAACAGTCTTTAAAGTCTATTTTGTCTGATATGAGAATTGCTACTCTAGCCTTCTTTTGATTTCCATTTGCATGGAATATCTTTTTCCATCCCCTCACTTTCAGTCTGCATGTGTCCTTAGGGCTGAAGTGGGTCTCTTGTAGACAGCATACCCGTATGGGTCTTGTTTTTGTATTCATTCAGCCAGTCTGTGTCTTTTGGTGGGAGCATTTAATCCATTTACATTTAAGGTAGTTATCGATATGTATGTTCCAATTACCATTTTCTTAATTGTTTTGGGTTTGTTATTGTAGGTGTTTTCCTTCTCTGTGTTTCCTGCCTAGAGAAGTTGCTTTAGCATTTGTTGTAAAGCTGGTTTCGTGGTGCTGAATTCTCTTAGCTTTTGCTTGTCTGTAAAGGTTTTAATTTCTCCGTCAAATATGAATGAGATCCTTGCTGGGCAGAGTAATCTTAGTTGTAGGTTTTTCCCTTTTATCACTTTAAATATGTCCTGCCACTCCCTTCTGGCTTGCAGAGTTTCTGCTGAAAGATCAGCTGTTAACCTTATGGGGATTCCCTTGTATGTTATTTGTTGTTTTTCCCTTGCTGCTTTTAATACTTTTTCTTTGTATTTAATTTATCATAGTTTGATTAATATGTGTCTTGGCGTGTTTCTCCTTGGATTTGTCCTGTATGGGACTCTCTGCTCTTCCTGGACTTGATTGATTATTTCTGTTCCCATATTAGGGAAGTTTTCAACTATAATCTCTTCAAATATTTTCTCAGTCCCTTTCTTTTTCTCCTCTTTTTCTGGGACCCCTATAATTAGAATGTTGGTGCATTTAATGCTGTCCCAGAGGTGTCTGAGACTGTCTTCAGTTCTTTACATTTTTTTTTTTCTTTATTCTGCTCTGCGGTAGTTATTTCCACTATTTTATCTTGCAGGTCACTTATCTGTTCTTCTTTCTCAGTTATTCTGCGAACTGAGAAAGTTGATTTCTTTTAGAGAATTTTTAATTTCATTTATTGTGTTGTTCATTGTTGTTTGTTTTCTCTTTAGTTCTTGTAGGTCCTTGTTAAATGTTTCTTGTATTTTCCACATTCTATTTCCAAGATTTTGGATCATCTTTCCTATCATTACTCTGAATTCTTTTTCAGGTAGACTGCCTATTTCCTCTTCATCTGTTTGGTCTGGTGGGTTTTTATCTTGCTCCTTTATCTGCTGTGTGTTTTTCTGTCTTCTCATTTTGCTTATCTTACTGTGTTTGGGGTCTCCTTTTTGCAGGCTGCAGGTTCTTAGTTCCCGTTGTTTTTGGTGCCTGCCCCCAGTGGCTAAGGTTGGTTCAGTGGGTTGTGTAGGCTTCCTGGTAGAGGGGACTGGTGTCTGTGTTCTGGTGGATGAGGCTGGATCTTGTCTTTCTGATGGGCAGGACCGCATCCAGTGATGTGTTTTGGGGTGTCTGTGACCTTATTATGATTTTAGGCAGTCTCTCTGCTAATGGTTGGGGTTGTGTTCCTGTCTTGCTACTTGTTTGGCATAGGGTGTCCAGCACTGTAGCTTGCTGTTCACTGAGTGGAGCTGGGTGTTAGTGTTGGGTTGGAGATTTCTGGGAGAGCTTTCACTGTTTGATATTACATGGAGCGGGGAGGTCTCTGGTGGACCAATGTCCTGAACTTAGCTCTCCTGCCTCAGAGGCACAGGCCTGACATCTGGCTGGAGCACCAAGACCATGTCAGACACATGGCTCAGAAGAAAAAGTAGAAAAAAAAGAAGGAAAGAAAGAAAAAATATAATAAAATAAACTTATTAAAATAAAAAATAATTTTAAAATTATTAGAAATAAAAAAATTTTTAAAGAAAGAAAAAAAGAAAGAAAGAAGAGAGCAACCAAACCAGAAAACAAAGCCACCAATGAGAACCAGTGCTAAAAATTATACTAAAAACAAACAAACAAACAGAAATTTAGGACAAATGATAAAAGCAAAGCTATGAAGACAAAATCACAGAAAGAGGCATACACATACACACTCACAAAAAGAGAAAAAGGAAAATATGTATATATATATAAAAAGAAAAAAGGAAGAGAGCAACCAAATCAATAAAACAAATCTAACAATGATAATAAACTCTAAATACTAAACTACGATAAACATAAAACAAAAAACAAATTAGATGCAGAAAGTAAACTCCAAGTCTACAGTTGCTCCCAAAGTCCACTGCCTCAATTTTGGGATGATTTGTTCTTTTCAGGTATTCCAGAGATGCAGGGTACATCAAGTTGATTGTGGAGATTTAACCTGATGCTCCTGAGGCTGCTGGGAGAAATTTCCCTTTCTCTTCTTTGTTCGCACAGCTCCTGGGGTTCAGCTTTGGATTTTGCCACACCTCTGCGTGTAGGCCGCCAAGGGCATATGTTTCCTGCTCAGACAGGACGGGATTAAAGTAGCAGTTGATTAGGGGGCTCTGGCTCACTCAGGCTTGGAGGAGGGAGAGGTTCAGAATGCAGGGTGAGCCTGCAGTGGCAGAGGCTAGTGTGATGTTGCAACAGCCTGAGGCGTGCCGTGTGTTCTCCTGGGGAAGTTGTCCCTGGATCTCAGGACCCTGGCATTGGTGGGCTGCATGGGCTCCCAGGAGGGGAGGTGTGGATAGTGATCTGTGCTTGCACACAGGCTTCTTGGGGGCTGCAGCAGCAGCCTTAGCATTTCATGCCCGTCTCTGGGGTCCGCGCTGGTAGCCATGGCTCACTCCCGTCTCTGGAGCTTGTTTAGGCAGTGCTCTGAATCTCCTCTCCTCGCGTACCCCAAAACAATGGTCCTCTTGCCTCTTAGGCAGTTCTAGACTTTTTCCCGGACTCCCTCCCGGCTAGCTGTGGTGCACTAACCCCTTCAGACTGTGTTCACGCAGCCAACCCCAGTCCTCTCCCTGGGATGTGACCAAAGCCCAAGCCTCAGCTCCCAGCCCCCAGCCACCCCGGCGGGTGAGCAGACAAGACTCTTGGGCTGGTGAGGGCTGGTTGGCACTGATCCTATGTGTGGGAATCTCTCTGCTTTGCCCTCTGCACCACTGTTGCTGCACTCTCCTCCGTGGCTCTGAAGCTTCCCCCCGCCAGCCCCCGTGTCCACCAGTGAAGGGGCTTGCTAGTGTGTGGGAACTTTTCCTCCTTCATAGATCCCTTCCTGAGGGGCAGGTCCCATCCCTATCCTTTTGTCTCTGTTTATTCTTTTTTCTTTTGCCCTACCCAGGTACATGGGCAGTTTCTTGCCTTTTGGGAGGTCTGAGGTCTTCTGCCAGCATTCAGTAGGTGTTCTGTAGGAGTTGTTCCACATGTAGATGCATTTCTGATGCATTTGTGGGGAGGAAGGTGATCTCCACGTCTTACTCCTCCGCCATCTTGAAGGTCTCTCTGTACTTTAATTCTTGATGCCACCTTTCCCACTGCCTGGGATGCTCTTCCTCCATCACAGCTCACCTGGCTCTTTCTTGTTATTCAGGTCCAAACTTGGATGACTTATCACTAACTGACCATTTAGTTTTCGTTTTATTTATTCCTACTCTAGAATGTATACTCCATGAAAGCAAGGACTTCATCTCTTGTTCATAACCTGGTCTTCCAGTGCCTAAAATACTACCTGGCACAGAGTAACAATTTAATATATATGTTGAATAAATGAAGAAACAATCTGAAAAAACTGGAGACATAAATGATCCAAATGGAAATTGGCTTCCAGGACATGGCACCCTGGCTTTCCTCCTACCTCAGGGGCCTCTCCTTTCCAGTCTTCTTTGCTGGTCCCTCCTGATATTTTCATCCCTAAACAGTGGAGTTCCTCACGGCATCAGTAACTAAAATACTGAATTCCAGAGGAGTAAATGTTTTGTGGAGGCAGGGAGGTGAGGTCAGCTTTAGACTCTCTTCGTAAGGAACAAAGTTGATTTATAAACTAGTGGTCAGATTATCTATATGATAGTAGATCAAGTTAACAAGCTGCCCTCTGTGCCACAGGATTAATATCTTACACTTACTAGATAACTGTGTTATGTCAAAACTGCCTCTGGATGTGGTTCTACTTCAAGAGACAAAATAAGCCTTAAATGTAAACTGACTTGTAATATTGGAGTTAGAGTAAATTACCTTCAGGGAAGTAGAAACAAAGAAAAATTAAGAACAAGAGAAAGAAAAGCTTTCATTTCATACTTTGAAATACATTATGAGTTACACTTTAGTAAGTTGTACTCCAAAGAATTGTTAACATCGCAGCAAAAAATGTATTCTCTTACCTTCTGCATAGACTTCATCATGATCCTCTATTTGCTCAGGTGTTTCCAAATCTACAATTTGGTTCCAAAGCCTTCTGGATAAATCTGAATTTCCAGCAGAAAATGCTTTTGAAACTGCAAATTCTGAAGTTTTCTCCACTCTCTTTAAAAAAAAGAAAAAATCCACTAAGATGACAGCTTTCTTCAGGGTTAAAGAATTTCTCTCATATTTAAGAATCTGATTTTCTACCAACTACCAAGATACTTTCATTTTTCCATTTTTAAAGGAACTCTGAGGTTTAAACATCCACCCTAAATAATTTCATTCATTAAATATGCAATTAATTACAGTATTTTACCAAGTTTTAACAGGTGTTCACAATGTTTATATTTGAACAAAAGGTAATTTAAGCTTTAGATAACTTTTGTTTAGAGCATTAGTAATGGGATCCTGACACCTGGATATTTTATTTTAAAAAATATATAATATTTTATTAGTTTCCATGTCACTAGGACTTGCATATGAATATGAACCACAGGCAGGTAGCTACACTTCCTCAAATTACTACCTCTGAAAGGAACTTCCCATCATATATTAGGGAAACTGTAAGTTCAAAAAAAGTGGGATAAACAGAGTCATTGAACTGTAGTAATCAGGAATATTTTAACTCAACAGTGAGAATCTAGTAAAAGTATGGCCAAATTCACAGGAACAGGGAAGGGATTAGCAGAGGTGGTCAAACTCCTGGCGTTTTGGTTTACCTGCATGGTATAAAAAGTGTATTTTACAATTAACCCCCGACTTCACCCCTCACCCCACAAGCTGGTTTTTCTCCATGCCTGTTGTGTTCCTAGCCTTCCAGCTCAGGTAGTGACAACTCTATTCTTTCAGTTCATCAGGACAAAAATCTTGGAGGCTTTCTTGAATCCACTCTCTGTTATCCCACACATAATCTGTCAGGAAATCTGTTGACTCTAATTTCAAAATATATCCAGAAGATGACCCCTTCTTGTTACCTCCAGTGCTATCACCCTGGTCCAAGGCACCACCGTCTCTTGACATGTTTTCTGGAATAGTCTCCCACCACAGCAGCCAGAGAAGCCCTTTTAAAATGAAAGCCGTCTCTTGCTAACTACACTCAAAACCCGTCAATGGTTCCCTAGCTCCCTCAGAACAAAAGCCGAAGTCCTCATGACGCACTCCGTGGTCCTCCAACGTCAGGCCCTTTGTGAGCTCTCTAAGCTCGCTGGCCGCTCCTGCCACTGCTCACTCTACCTCAGCCACTCTGACTTCCTTGTTTATTCCTCCTTAAACGTGCCAAGTGCATTCCCACCTCAGCCTCTGTGCTTTCTTCCCCTCTGACTGCTCTCCTCCAGAAGGCTGTACTACTCTTTCCCTCCCCTCCTCAAGTTTTTACTCAAATGTCACCTTCGTAGCAAGGCCCGCTCTGACTACCCCTTAAAGAATTGTAAACACCCGCCTCCTGGCTCTCCCAGTTTCCCTCGGCAGTTCTGACTTTCTCTGTAGCACTTATGACCTTATAACATATTTTATCGTTTATCGTCTCCCCTAACTCGAACATAAGCAGGGATTTTTGTCTTTTTCATGTGTGAAACCCCTAGCACCTAAAACAGTGCTTGGTATATAACAGATGCCCCATCAGTTTGACTATGTTAAAGAGTTATTCAAAAAAGCCACACTTTCCCATAGTTTCCGTTGTTGTCTGACCTATTTTGAAAATGATTTTTCCTCATGCCCTTCGTGGAAAGACTGGTAGTACAACTGTCAAAACGTGCCATGGGCTTTGCCTTTTAAACTCTCAAAGGTTTCGTATACTAAGTTTGAATTAGACAGAAGCACAGGAATAAAGTTGAAAAGGCAAGGGTAACTTGAAAAAGATGTAGAAAATGAACATATGGGAGATATGAATCAGAAGAAAAATGATCTAATCAGGGTTAGAGTCAAGAAAGTATCATTTACTCTTTATGAGGTCACTCTGGAGAGATCTGTTTCCCACATTATCTTTCCATATATGTCCCCCTCTTCCATTTTGAGTGAGTGGTCCACTCAAGTGGATTTGGAAATCTTGGTTCTAGAAGTTGTAACAGTTTAGGGTACATCCAGAGTTGGAATATATTAGGGAATAAAATCAGACAAGAAGACAGAGGAGTGAACAGAGAGGTATTAAGAGAAGCAAGAGGGGGGCTTCCCTGGTGGCGCAGTGGTTGAGAGTCTGCTTGCCGATGCAGGGGACACGGGTTCGTGCCCCGGTCCGGGAAGATCCCACATGCCGCAGAGCGGCTAGGCCCGTGAGCCACGGCCGCTGAGCCTGCGCGTCCGGAGCCTGTGCTCCGCGACGGGAGAGGCCACAACAGTGAGAGGCCTGCATACCAAGAAAAAAAAAAAAAGAGAAGCAAGAGGAAACAGTGTCACGAAAAGGTAATGGAGGAGAGAATTTCTAGAATAAAAAAGTGATAACTAGAATAAAAAAATGATAACTGTATCAAACAGACCTGAAAAAGTTTGAGGACAAAGAACGGACCACTGGATTTACTCAGGAAGTCATTTATGACAACTTTCTGTGGAGTGGTAAGAAGTAGAAACTGAAGGAAAATAATTTTGGACACAAAAGGATAATAAAAACACAAAGGCAAGGAGTCCAGGCTATACATCCAAAGATACTGGAAAGGAAAAAGAAATAGTATGGCAAATCAGAATGGACTGCATGGTGAAATGAGAACTTCTTGATTTTTTTCTAGATGGGAGATTTGAGGGTATAATGGAGAGCTACTGCAGAAGTTTTAGAGGAATGATAAAATCTAACCAAGTCAAGCTGGCTGACAACAGCATGAAAGAGGAAAATGGTGCAGACAAGTCACAGCAGAATTTTATCCTTTTATTTTACCCAAATCTTCCCCTCTGGAGGAGACAGTGACTAAATATACAATTAAGCCCTGCAAAGGCTTGGCATTCTGGCTTTCAACACTGACACGCAAGCTGAGCCTGATGGAGACTCAGAAGTGGGCTTCCTAGAGGTTAGCCTCCATGACAGTGGACCCATTTTATTGTCTTCTAAGTCAGGCCTTCTGCAGGAGCCAGGAAGCTTCCCTGGCCCCATTTATATGAGTGCCCCACGCCATGAGCTTCCACTGCATCCTTAATTCTCCCAACAATTTAAAGTAAGTTCTTTAGCCCCCCACTGGACTATAAACTCTGGGAGGGCAGAAACTGTACCTGCCCCATGCACTGTTTTACTTCCGGTGCCCAACACAGTGGGCTAGTACTTGGCAGGAACTTAATAAATACTGGCTGGATGAAAAAATGGTTAACAGTGATTATATCTGTCCTAGGTTCCACCCGGCCTGGTGCTCATAATGCCTGTCAATTTTGATAAGTAATAGCTCTTCAAAATACTACCAGGCAGAAGGATATTTTCCCAGGAAGATACTGCATGATTTTGAAACAGGTGGTGCACAAATGAGTATGGCAAGTTGCCAAAATGACACTCAGAGGCATGCACCAGAAGTGGTTTAATGGTACTTTCAACTTAAATGGTACTTGGACTCAAAAATATACGTCTCAGGCCTGGAAGAGACCTCAGAGGTTATCTAACACAATCCACCACCATCCGCCACCCCCACTAAACGCTCAAACATATTCCTCATTAGTCCTAACATTAAGTGACCACTTAGAACCCACTTGAATACCTCTAGTGATAGAAAATCCATCTGTTTATAAGAATGCCCACTCCATTTTTGGATTGCTTTAGTTACTAGAAGATTCTTACTTGTGATGCATGCATAGCTTTTACCTATTGTATTGGTCCCACAGGTCAATGTAACTACAGTACGTTCTTTCCAATTATCTGGGGAAAGCCACAATGTCCTCTCCTAAGGCTTCTCCTCCCCTCCTCCTTTAATCCTCTTCAGATGATCCTCATGGCATTTGAAAGGGATGTCTACCTGTTATCTTGTCATTCATGCTTTTATAGAAGCCACAAAATCATGAAAATGTACTATAGTACAAAACTAAGGCAACATATATAGTCACATGGGAAGGAAAACAGCAAAATATATGCAAAATGGAGACCTATTAGTATTCCTATTCCATCTGACTATGTGTGACTCTTAATTCTCTTTCTATCTTAATTATGAAATATCCTTACCTTAATCCAGTGTTCCACATTGTCAGGGTCAAACACAGGCTGTAGATAATACATACAGAATATTAGTACCCAGCAATGTATCTATCAACTTTGCCATTTTAATTTGTCTTTCTGGTTGAAGCCTGTGGACAAGCGTCCTTTAGTCTTTCCCCAAAGCATTGCATTAGAAAGTTCAGCAACAAAAAAAAATACAGAATGCTGGTAGGATGAAGAAAACACGAAGCCTTCTCTGGAACAACTTCTGACTGCTTTATCTCTTACTTAGGCCCATCTCCAGATTCTGATTTAATTGGTCTGGGGTAGGGCCCATGTGTCAGTATATTTTTAAAGCTCCCCAGGGTTAAGAACCAAGACAGAGGAATGCTATATATAGTATTGCTTATAAAAACCCAAATAAGCACTGATTAATTAGCCAGGTTATCCAAGTGTCATGGAAGCAAATCTGCTTGGAGAAAGGTGTGCGCCTCTCCCCAGACCCCTCTTTTCATGAGTAACTTAGTAACCTAGAGCAAGGATATTGTTTGGTCCAATAAGAAATGGGGGGTAGAGTGAGGGATAACCAATCTTCCACTGTTTTACAGAGCAAAAATAAGGCAGAAATCACATAAATTTCTACCCAGGTCAGTCAGATATTAATCTGAAATTAGAAATCAGACCAGTAGGACACCTGCTTTCTTCACTCTCTGTTAAGTCTCAGAAGTTTGCAGAATTCCCTCTAATAGCAACTTAACAAATAGAGGTATTTGCTTTGCTAATAATTCAGGTGGGTTTTTCAATAAATAAGGGAATATCTAAACGAGCATGCTGACACATACAGGAGGGAAAGGTATAATACTATCCTTCACTTATATAACATTTCCCCTACAAAGCACCTTACAGATAAGTAATTAATGCAGCTGTACTGCTGAATAATTTTGTGGCTGCAACAAAGAAACAGCTGATCCTATTCAAACACAGTTGAACCTCAAGGATCTCTTGTTTTTTACCTTTCTATCCTCTAGGTAGTAACAATGAGCACTAGCAGCAAAAACTTTCCTTTTGGGGTCCCCAAAACTGTCCCCAGTTTTTACCTTTCATCATCAAGTTTATACCCATAACCTACTTTGGATCCAATCTATTATGGAACTGGTACAACAGGAGCAGACTCTGTTTCCAAGTCTCTTTAATGCTCCAGTCTGCACACTCCAGCATCTGGCGCAAGATATTCACCAAGTAAAGTATGTCCAGTGCATTATTTAGCTGGTATATTTAGAATAACCTGCAAGCACAATTGCCTAGGGGCCACAGAAACGCCACATGTCTACCGAATATTTTTTAAGGAGGGGTAACTTAAGGGTGAAAACAGCTGTAAGCTGAGAAGTCCTCCATTTGGTACTCCCATTTACATTTAAAGCATTCATTTTTGTGACTGTTAAAAAAAGTAGTCTGTGGGGCTTCCCTGGTGGTGCAGTGGTTGAGAATCCGCCTGCCAGTGCAGGGGACACGGGTTCGAGCCGTGCTCCGGGAAGATCCCACATGCCGCAAAGCAGCTAAGCCCATGCGCCACAACTACTGAGCCTGCACTCTAGATCCCGCGAGCCACAACTACTGAAGCCCAAGCACCTAGAGCCCGCGCTCCACAACAAGAGAAGCCACTGCAATGAGAAGCCTGCGAACTGCAACGACGAGTAGCCCCCTGTCGCCACAAGTAGAGAAAAGCCCGCGCGCAGCAACGAAGACCCAACGCAGCCAAAAATAAAGAAATTAATTTAAAAAAAAAGTAGTCTGTGTAAAGCACACTCCGTGTGACTGACTTTTCACATGTCATTTACATGTTTCAAGTTTACAGTGGGGTTATCAGTTTTCCATGTCTTTGGATGCTAATGCATCAAAGAAGGTGGCAAATATAAAGAGGATCTATTTTTTGATTGTTTCTATAATTTAGATTTTCAAGTGAATCAAGTATTGATATAGTTAATATCCACTTGCATTTCTGAGTTCATTTTAGATACTTTATGTAAAACTAGAAGGGGAGGAATATGAGGCCGAGGACTTAAGGTGAAGATCTTACCCCTCCAACAAAGAAGTTTCTTATGATTTGCAAAACATTAAAAAAAAAAAAAGAGGAAGAAGAAGAAGAAGAATGAAAGAAAAGAAAAGAAAAAGAAATGAAACCGTGTGGGAACTTCCCTAAAACCAGGAGTGGTGGGGAGCCGGGATAGCTCTCGAATTCTCTTCACCGGGATGGGCACTATCAAGACTCTCCGGTTTTTGAGAAAAGCGTTAGATGGAAACAGTTCTTCCACGACGCTGCCCATCAAAGCCGTAAGGTAACCAAGCCCCAAAGTTCCTAGGCCCCCTTCACTTAGCGCAGTGCTGGCTCTCAGTGGGTCACGGCAGGAGCGGACCAGGTAATGATGCCCCTGGGGCAAGAGGGAGGACGCGCAGGTGGGGCTGCGGCTGGCCTTAGGGCCGGTCCCCGCCTCCCCTCCCCTCTCCTCTCCAAGAGCTCCCGATAGGAATGGATCACCTTGGTGAGACTCGGCTTCCTTGTAAACTGTTTCCATCCATTCAGCCCCGACCTCTCCCTTGAGGAGGTCCTTTTCTGGGGCGCTAGAAGCATTTTCCAGGCTCAGGGCCGGACTTCGGCCAAAGCTGAAACAACCGCTCCTTTGCCTAGACTGCTTCCGGGTCTCCCTGGGAGTTGTAGTTCCTCTGCCCACAAAGACTGCAGGTGTGGGGCGCCGTCGAACCACCACTCCCAGGAGGCTTTGCGCAGGCGGAACGTGTGTGCTCAGTTACCCATGGCGACGGTAGCAGTCCCTCGGTCTTGCAAACACCGAAGCTCATTTTCAATTACCTTTGCCTTTTCCTGGCGCCCGGTGATGACGCAATGCTCCCTGATTGGCTCTGCATCGGAGGCGGTGGTTCAGGGAGCCGAGAATTCTGAAAGCTGGACACGTGGTAGCGAACGGCGAGGAGCTTAAGGGGTCTCACGCCCAAAAAAGTTGGGAGGTTTGCAGGTAAGTGCCCCCTTTTCCTGTTGGTGTGGGAGCTGCTACGCGTAAGGGGAGGCTGCTGCGAGAGAGTCGCGTCGCGTCTAGACGCTTCCTGGTTGTGTTGCGGTAACTGTGATTGTACTGGCGCTATGTCTCTTTCATTTTTCTGGGTCTCCTGGTGGATCCTGGCTTCTGTAAATCCACATTCTCCCAAATCGTGTGAGCCTCACCGCATCTCAGAGAGAAAAGTGTCTCCTTTCGACCGGGCTCTGCTTAAAGGTCAAGTTTCCGTGCGCAAGTTTTTTCTAGACTCCCCAGGATGCTTGGGAGGGTTGGACCGATCTCGAATACCTGATCTAAGCGCTTCGCGAGGTCTGGGGCCCCTGGAGATGGCCCATGGAGTGAAGCTAAATCCATCGTTACTGACTGAGCCTAAGTGTTCCCGGGGACAGTGCATGCTGGGATATGTAGGTTCATAAGGCAGGGTAGAGATTTAGACCCAGCTACTTTGTAGTTGTATGACCTTACGCAACTTGTTTAATAACTCTCGGACCCTCGATTTACTCATCTGCAAAATGGGAGCTATAGTACCTAAAGCATTAGAGTGTGGTACCCATTAAAAAATCAATGTATGTAGAGAACTCTGCCAGGAAACGTAAGCTGAAATAGACTTGAGATTTGTCAAAAAAATCAGGGAAGCTGTGCCCTCAAGACTACTGCAGCAATCACAGGACCTGTTCTGTAACTTGAGTGTTCATCAGAAGGGTGATGGTAGATTAAATTGTGTTACATCCAAGCTATGCAGTATCATGAAGTAGTTATTTTAAAGGGTAAGTTAAATTCTGTGTCTCTTCTTCAGGAAAAATATCCGTTGTGTATTCCTGGGCGAAAAGCAAATTTCAGAGAAGTGCTTATAGTATAGTATATTTGCATTTTTTAAATTAAAAAACACCCTTTCTCATACAAGTATATTTAAATGTTTGTGTGCATATATAGAAAGGTTGTAGAGGTTGGAGGATGGATAGAGGCAGAGAAGGGAGATAAAGGAAGACAAGAAGAGTAATAACAGTATAGCAAAATGCAAAATATGACTGTAACATTATATCTTAACATTACAGTTAATTTGTAAACATTGCATATGTTTATGGACAAGATGGGACTCCTAATAGACTACCAGCCTATTAGACTACAGCCTCTAAAGGGAGACGTCTATGATTTAAGTGGCTCTGCCACTTTGTAAATGGTCACTTTTTTAGCCTCAGTTTTCTCATCTGTAAAATGCCCGTAATAATAGCATCTGCCTTAGATTGACATGACAGTACATAATAGTGGAGTTAACATGTGAATAACAGGACCTGATACATAGTAAACACCCAATAAATGTTGCTACTGTTGTTGTTATTTCTTTAAATAGGTGAAACTAATTTAACTTTTATTGTGATTACTGACATATTTGGACTTACTCCTGCCGTCTTATTTTGTATTTTCTATTTTTGGTGTGCTTTTTGGTCTCTTTTCCTCTTTTTTTCCCTGAAGTATTAACCAATTTTTCTTGATCCTTCCCTGCCCCTCCCCAGCGGAATGGGAATTATCCATTTTCAGTAATCTTTTAATGCTTACTTAAAAATTTTTAACACGCATACTTAAAGTTTAACATTATTCATGATCTCTCTCCTCCTCCCAAATAGTGTAAGAATTTTAGAATAGTACCTCTGAATAGTTTCCTCCTCATCTTCCATTACTAGTTTCTAGAATTTTAGAGTCCATCATTTCTGTATGTCTTTCTTAGTCAGCTCAGTGCACCATATTGTTTAGAAGTCCTTCAGACTTTTTTTGCATGCATATACAGACAGTGTACAGTGTGTGTTTGTGTGTGCATATTTATAAATATATATACGCAATTTTTCTTTTGCAAAAAATATGTTCACCTAAGCTTGCTCTTTTCCCTCAGTGTATTGTGGTCATCTTTCCATGACAGTCTGTAGAGAATCCGTTAAGAAACATTAAAAAATCCCTTTTTTCCTAAGGGGATGGAAGGAGGGGAGAAATATGTGGCAATGGAGGTATTAAGATATGTACAATGCTGCCACAAGTGCAGGGAAGCCCTTGTAAAAGCATACATCTACTTGTCCTTAAAGTGATTAAGAGTTTTTCCATTAACCATTATTTCCAAATGGCTCTTTTAATGGTTTTTTAAGACTTTACCAGGAAGTGAAAATGTAGATGTTTGTATATTGAGAAAAGACAACCCCAGAAATCTTAGAAGAGACTCACAACAAGTGAAAGGGAAAAGGATAATGATATGAAGCCAAATAAAAACCAGTTAATATTTTGGAGACCGTTAGTTTGTTTCTTGAGAACGTTGCTTGGATTAATAGACTATATCACTCCAAAAGCATGTTTTAAAAATATGTACATGAGGGCTTCCCTGGTGGCGCAGTGGTTGAGAGTCCGCCTGCCGCTGCCGAAGGGGACATGGGTTCGTGCCCCGGTCCGGGAGGATCCCACATGCCACGGAGCGGCTGGGCCCGTGAGCCACGGCCGCTGGGCCTGCGTGTCCAGAGCCTGTGCTCCGCAGCGGGAGAGGCCACAACAGTGAGAGGCCCGCGTACCGCAAAAAATATATATATATGTGTACACGAATATGTGTATGTGTGTATATATTTACATTACTCCATAATAAAAACTTTTTGTGTTCAAGCCCCTAGAAAAAATGTGCAATTATAAAAACACTAACCGCAAATTGATCCGTAATGAGGAAAGGAAAGCTGGGTTCAAAGCTGGACAAAGTTGCATGTTATTTTTTAAATGTTGATTTCCAGCTAAAGTACATTCTCTGATGCTTTCCTCAGATTTCTTCATATTTGCATTCATCCTCACAATACACAGAATCACCAGTAACAATTTATCTATTACAATACTTTAGACGCATTTGTCTACTTTTCCTTGCTTATACTTTTTCCTTTGATGCTGTGTCCATTTACTGTGATTAGGGTAGGACTCTTTAAGAAACCCCAAACAGCAGAATGTGAGTACACAGCATCAGAGTGCCATACTGTGGAGAGAACCAAGTGGGTATTTCTCTCCAGCTGACCTAGTGGGTTCAGTACACTAAGCTAAGGATTTTCAATTTCATCCTTAAAGTTATGGAGGTTAAACTTTTGTGCATTGTATCACAGGAGGACCCATCTCTGCATCTAAGAGCATGGTGGCTGAGGTCCTCTAGAACTACTGTGGACCTGTAATGACAGACCTTGGGTTAAGAATGAAGGAAGCTATTTCTTCAATTGAGGAAAGAGTGGGAAGAGGAGATATGCATATACAGACATTGTATTACTCTCACTTCAAAGATGTAATCAAAAGCTCAGGCCTCTTGGCAGAGACCTGGGTTCTAGACTAAGTCTGATTAATCTTGCTTAGCCTCAGATTTATTATTGTGGAACGGCAGAGGGGATGGTCCATGAGGAGCCCTCAGTTTGGCGTCTCTGGTAGTAATGGTCAGACTTAACTATTTTCAGCATTTCTAAAGTCTGATGGCAATCATACATTACCTGGGATGTTAAACAGAAGTTTACTAAAGCGCTGTGGTTTGTTGTTTTTACCTGGAATTGAGTTAACTTGACATGGAAAAGCACATTATCTCATGCTTGTCAGCAGCTTTGATTGTCAGTCTTTTATGTTATTTATTAATAAACTGGAAAAATGAAAGGAGGGTTTGATGGGGAGAGATAATAATAAAAATTGGTAGCATTCTAGAATCCTAAACTTCATTTTTCAAACATGCTAATTTTATCCTATGAAGACTCTTCCTACTTTTATATGGATTTAATTTAAAAAATACAACTCCTGTGTACATTTAAACTCTTTACAAAACTTAAGCAGCTCAGATGAGACAGAACTTTTGGAGTAAGGGGAGGAACCAGCAAATTCTTCTCTCTAGGCCTTTCTGAAAACATGCGGGACAATGCAGTGTCTTCCATTCTCAGATGTGTGTGAGGGTAGTGAGCGCTAAGTTGTTGCATTATTAGTAATCTTGGTCCATTAAATTTTCATTAGTTCTTATTTATGTTTCAAAAACCTATTGTTACATATTTGTTGATTCTAATAGTCAGAATAATAGGGTTGATTTATTAACTTTGAAGTGAATTTCTTACTTTCGTGCTTCCCCCGCTTCAGTTCTCTAGAACTTACTTAGATTGCAAAATACATTCTTTAACTTTGCTACAAATGGCTTCCAAGCTGTTAGTTTAAAAGATTTTTATCACTTGAAACCAGAAGGTTATGTGTATTATTTGATAAATCAATAAGGAGTATGGGGGACTTCCCTGGTGGTCCAGTGGTAAAGAATCCACCTTACAACTCAGGGGACGCAGGTTCGATCCCTAGTCAGGGAAATAAGATCCCTCAAGCCTGCGCACCACAACTACTGAGCTCGCACGCCTCAATGAGAGAGCCTGGAGGATACCCACGCGCTCTGAACGCCACCAGCCACAACTAGAGAAAACCCGCACGCCACAACTAGAGAGAAGCCCACGCGCCGCAAGGAAAGATCCCGCATGCCTCAACGAAGATCCCGCGTGCCGCAACTAAGACCCGATGCAGCCAAAAGTAAATAAAATAAATAAATAATAAATAAATAAATCTTTTTTTAAAAAAGGAATATGATTGTATAAACTAATGACTCTTCTTTTATATTTTCTATATTACATTCTCATTAGCCTATAATTATATTTATTTTTTTGGTATAAACTTTCTTTTACTTTAACAGTTTTAATGTGTAATAGCATGGCTTTAAAAAAATAGCTTTTATATTACCCTTTGTTAAAACATAATAACTTTTTTCTCTTAACACTCTCCATTTCTGTGGGTTCCAGTGAGACATTTAATCTTTGTGATAACTTGAAATAATGAAGGTAGAGTCACAGAAAATTGACCAGCCTTTCCCCAAATACTTATACTATTTTTTATAATTCATGTTTAACATGAAATCACTTATTGAACCATACGGAAAGTAGTTATTCTTATTTCTAAAATTCAAAAGACTTAACTATTTTATTTCAATATAAAAATTTATAACTCCCAAAAAAGTAATATATACATCCCTGAATATTTTTTAACTAATGATAAATAATGCTTATTTATTTGGTAACATCTTAAACAATGGTTGACTTTCAGCGTGTGGTTTAGTATAATGCTTAAGAGGATAGGATCTAAGGTTGGAACCTCTCAGAGAGCTGTATTAATTTATCTATTAATAAAACTGGGCCTAGCCTAACTGGCAAAAATTCCAGAGGGTATGGTATCAATACTTGCTGCAGAGACGCTGGTATTTCAAAATGCTGAATATCCAGTGACATTTTGCAAATGATCTGCCATGCCTGGTCACTGAGTTTTACAGGGCATTTAAAGAAGTGCGGCCCATGGGCTTCCCTGGTGGCGCAGTGGTTGGGAGTGCGCCTGCCGATGCAGGGGACGCGGGTTCGTGCCCCGGTCCGGGAGGATCCGACATGCCGCGGAGCGGCTGGGCCCGTGAGCCATGGCCGCTGGGCCTGCGCGTCCGGAACCTGTGTTCCGCAGCGGTAGAGGCTGCAGCAGTGAGAGGCCCGCGTGCCGCAAAAAAAAAAAAAAAAGTGGGGCCCAGGATTTGCTTCACTGAATAATAAATTAACACAGTCCAACAAAATAATTGACCATGTTTTCTGATTTTTTTTCCCTGTGTGTCTGTGGAATTTAGAAAGTATATCTTTTTTGTTAATCAAATATTTTTCCTTCCCAATTATAAGAATAATGAAACGTTGCTTACGAATTGTATGGATGCCCACACAGTTTCTCACCTCTGTTTGGACACTGTATAAGAACAAAGTTGGAGAATAATCCCACCTCTCTGACATAACCTCTGTTTATCTTTTGATGTATGTTCTTCCATATATTTTAATAAACAGCAGAATGCTGTTTTGGAATCTGTTTTCTTCATTTAATTACATATTAGGAAAAATTGCTATGTTGCCTAGTATTCTCTCAAATTAGAGAAAGAAAAAAAATAGATCAAATCAGTAATCAGTATTTCCTAAGCAGTATGACCTTTCTCTATACACATTTTCATGGCTGAGAGCAATCCTTGGCTTCACAGTGCTCTTTCCATGATTAGTCTTTACTTCTGTCCTTCTGTTTGTTTGGTTTCCATCAGCTCAGACAAAATTTCCATGACTGAATTTAACTGTGGTTGATGTCATCATATTGTGCTGGGACTTTGGGGAAGGTGTCTTATTCTCTGTGTCTTTTCCCATTCCCCTATTCCTGATATCTAAAAAAATCCTAGACTGGGATAGCAAACATGCTATCTTTTTTTTTTTTTTTTTGTAGTTTGCTTGGAAAAATGTTTAGCTTTTAGATGTCATGGAACTCCTTCTGAATGTAATGTACTTTTCTTATCAGGACCTAGAGGAACCCCTTAGGATGAAGCTAAGTCTTACCAAGGTGGTTAATGGCTGTCGCCTAGGAAAAAATTAAAAAACCTAGGCAAAACAGGGGACCTGCACCATGGACATTCCAGGCTGCCTTCTGTACACCAAGACTGGCTCTGCCCCACACCTGACCCATCACACACTGCATAAAATCCACGGGGTTCCTGCCATGGCTCAGCTTACACTGTCATCACTGTAAGTATGAGACCTGATCATTCACATGTCAACTCTGGCAGCAGCCTGGTTACCTTAATAAGGTGTGATAAAGAGAAAGACTTTTTTGCTTACGTGCAAAATCTGTGGGGTTTTTAGAATGAAATCAGAAGAGAGATATCAAAATATTGTACATCATCTGGCCCTAATCTGGAATCATGGGCCAGACCTACGTGATAGAGCTGCTTCACTTTTCCATACCGCCCTCATTGCCACTGCTCCCAGGGGTGACAGGGCCTGGAATGCTCTATGAGGGCTAAACTTGGAACCTAGGGGCTGTCTTCACGCACCAGCCTCAAAGTTTTCTGTCTCTGCACATGTTTCTACTCTAGGGAAACAACTAAGGAGTGAGATGATTTTGTGTAATGTACATACTGACCTCATCCCTAATTGAAGAATCTGCTATAAGATCAAATAACTCTGTAAGATTGTGTTAATAACAGTGATTTTAAAGGGACAAGGGAAAGAAGAAAATCTAGATATTCTGAGGCCATTGCTCTTTGCCAATTTCTCCTCTCACAGAACCACTTGCAAATTGAAGAGCTTTGCTCTGGCTAATGAACCCAACTAATGAGTGGGGACTCTTGAGTAATGGTGTACTTGGTGGTTTGAAACTACATTTACTGGTCACGTAGCTTGTTTTGGGTGAGCAGAGGGCTTCAGTTGTTGCATAGAGTATCTGTAGAATGATTCATTATTATGTACATAGTTTTCTGTTTTCCTACAGGCAGAACATTACGAAGTCTTGGCAGAATATAAGGAAGGAGTTGGAAAGTTTATAGGTAAAATTAATTCAAGTTTATTTGTGTGTGCCTTGTGGTGTCTTAATTTGGAGGTTGGAGATGCTGTTTATTCTTTAATCCTTCATCCATACATTTATTTATTCATTAATTTAATAAGCATTTAATGAGTATCTAAGAACCAGGAACGCCTTTGAACTGGGGATTCAAAGATGAGTGGGAAACAGCTGCTGCCCTTGTGAAACTCAGAGCCTAGTTGGGATAAAGATAAACAGGTAATTCTAGTAGAGCGTGGTGACTACATTTACAGGATCAGGTGTAGATACATGTATCATGAGAGCCCAGAGGAAGGAACACATAACCTGCTGTTGGGTCCATGTGGAAGGAGGTCAGAATAAAGGAAGTATTCTTAACAAAGAAGATGACGGGGCACCTTAGCTGGGTCAAGGAAGAGTAGGAGTTAGCCAGGTCAGGAGGTGGGTGCAGTGGTGGGTGGTAGACAGGTGTGAGCAGACACTCCAGGCAAAGAGCAAAGACCTAGAGGTGAAGGACTGCATGGGACACACCTAAGATCCAAAGCGGGCTTGTCATGTTTGCGCCTAAAACATAAGGCAGAGGATGAAGAGTCTATATTCAGCTATATTCTGATACGTTAATATTATCTTCTGTTCCAGAAATAGGATTTTGAATGCTGATCTCTGTGTCCATTTATTTATAGGAAAAGCTTAGCAGGGACAGCCAGAGAACCAATTCTTCTGTAGACCATTTTCTCTTGAAGCTTTTTCGCAACATCTAGGACTCACTTAAATGAATGAAAATCCTGCTTCCATTGGTTGTTCAGTCCTCTGCTTCTGAGGGAAACTGCATGACAACTTGGTTGCCACAAGGACCTGTGTTTCAGGAGAGGAATTTATATAATATCGTTTTCCTTGATCTGAGACCATTTTTAATAACCAGCTTTAAAGTATACGGGTGTATAATTAAGTGAAAATAGCTAATATAAGCTTTGTAGAGATAATTGTAATAATTGAAATTGTAGACAATAAGGTGGAGAACTGCAGAGATTTTTGTTTGCTTTATATTTTTGGTCTTTTTTCAGCAAAATTCTATTTTTTTTTTCTTATGAAAATGCAGCATATGAAATTTAAGTACATATGGCTTAGTAAACTTTTTTTGGATTTTTTTTTAAACAACTATCTTTTTGATTAAAGAACCTAAGAAACTGGCATCTTGAGTAAATGAAACTTATTGAAAATGAGATCTATTTGCAATGTCCTACAGTATAATTCTGTCCCTAGGGACCCATGGTGTGGGCTGGATTTATTATTAATAAGATTACCTATTGACTGTATAATTTCATCTTTCCAGTAGCTAGTTCCCCTTGGATAGTGCCTAGAATGACCATACTTGATATTAAATTCTTCAAAGCAAATCAAGTAGGGTCAACATATCATTAAACACTTTCATTGTATCATACTTCAGGTTATACCTTTCCTTTGTAGCAACTCGCTATGTCTTCAGACATGAACCTTTACATTTAATTCTTCTTTTAGATTAGTAGGTTTCAAAGTAATCTTTTCATTCATGTTGACAGGCCTCCTACAATTCTAAGATAAAGTATGAGAAATTTATTGTGTTTTAGACTTGCTTTATCCAGCAGTACGCATTATGAAGCTGCTCTCTGTTACAACACAGTGTAATTGTTGATGTAAGTGCTCTCAAGGGTTCTTTTTTTATGTTTATACAGGCATGCCAGAATCACTCTTGTACTGCTCCCTGCATGATCCAGTCAGCCCTTGCCCAGCTGGTTATGTAACAAATAAGGTATGTTCTCAGAAGGTCCTCCAAGGCTGAAGGTTTTTCTCAGGAAGTCAGCCTATGGGATCTCTCAGCTGCAACGATCCCACTGCTTGGGTTGCTGAACCATTCCAGACCCCTTTATGCCTTCTCTTTATTTCTACGACTATAGTGTGATGGTGTGGTTCATAGGAGTTAGAGTGGGGCAGCCCAAGGATAAGGTTAAGGTAAGGACTGTATCCTCAGCTTTTTCATTGTTGCCCAAAATTTGGGAGTAGAGAAAGGTCAAGTACATGCCAAAAAAAGAAATTGCTATGATGGTAGAAAACAATAGTCTTTTGATACCATGCTTTATTTGAAGTTTTAACAACCTCAGGAATAGTGGGGAAAGTTGCTGACGAGTATTATCACATGTATAACTATATATAGTAGAATCTCAGTATAATACTGCTTTTTAGAACAGAATTTGAAAAAGCTGGAGATTTTAGCTGGTGAAAAACAGTATTCAAAGGACTTCCTTAAAAGTTTTAACCTGAGATATGGCCCCATTGCATTGTCCCTGAGGACAGCATTCTAGAAAAGCTTTAGTATATATTGCCACTTTACAAACAGTTACTTTTCTTGCACCCACTTTATTGATATCGACAATATCTATTAATCTTACCTAAGGTAACTATTTTAAATTTGTCTTCTGTTTTACACTTCTTTTTATTTTGTAATTTGAATTCAAAAGAAAATATTTTGACCTCGGTTGTCTATTCCATTTATAAGGGAGAAAGGATTCATTTAAACAGTGTTCTTGTGCCAGAATAAAAAGATCATATGTGTCCCCGCATTTATGTCCATCTCTTCTAAGAAGAGAGATGCTGTAGGGAAAGGAGTAACCAAAGGTACATATAGAGATTCTTGTGTACTATGGGATTTATGTCTTTGCACATATTTCTGTATCTAACTCAATCTAGTAAACACTTACTAAACATTAATAATGTGTGAGGCCCCAGACTGTGCGCTTGGGGTACAACCATGAATTCAGATACTCTAGTCAGACATATATACAATGGTGTGATAAGGACTATCTTTTCTTCTTCTTTCTTTTTTCCTTTGTTTGTTTATTTATGGCTGTGTTGGGTCTTCGTTGCTGCTCATGGGCTTTCTCTAGTTGCAGCGAGTGCGGGCTACTCTTCGTGTGGTGCGTGGGCTTCTCATTGCAGTGGTTTCTCTTGTTGCAGAGCACGGGCTCTAGGCGTGCGGGCTTCAGTAGTCGTGGCACATGGGCTCAGTAGTTGTGGCTTGCGGGCTGTAGAGCGCAGGCTCAGTAGTTGTGGCGCACAGGCTTAGTTGTTCCACAGCATGTGGGATCTTCCCGGACCAGGCATCAAACCCTTGTCACCTGCATTGGCCGGTGGATTCTTAACCCCTGCGCCACCAGGGAAGCCCCAGGGCTATCTTTTCTGTGAAAGAAATAAATACAAATTGCTGAAAGGTCTTATAAGAGTGAGCAATTGATTATGCCTAGTAACGTTTGGGGAACACAATAGAGTAGATGGTATTTGAACTCTTATGTCTTGAATAGTATTTTACCAGGCAGAGAAGTAGGGGAAGGCCATTTCAGTCAAAAGGAACAATGTGATCAAAGACAGAAGAATTAAAGTCTGTGGTGTATTCAGGAACAGCAGGGGGTGGCAGAGAATGGAAGACTGGGCTTCTGGAAAAGTAATTATAGAATTCTGAGTGCTAACTCAGAAGTTGGCTTGTGTGGCCTTTGAAAGACTCTATCGGAGTGCCTCTGAGCTATCAGGTCCTTAGAGAATTTGGAATATAGTATAGGAAACCTCTTTACCCACCGTGTCTAGGATATTGAATTGCCACCATCTCTCCATCTGTAAAGAAGAGTTGAGTTCAGGATTGCTTTGATCATTTTATTATTTTCTTTTTCTTTTCATGTTACTCTTCTGAATCCCTCATCTTGTCCTGTGGCAGTCAGTGTCTGTGTGGGGTGTTGGAGGACGAGTGGAAATGACTGCCTCCAAGTTCATGGCAATTCAGCAGGTCCTTCAGCCAGACTGGTTCCAGTGCCTTTCAGATGGAGAGGCAACTTGTGATGAAGCCACTTCCATAAAGAGAGCCAGAAAGTCTGTTGACCGATCGCTTCTATTCCTGGATAATTGTCTGAAGCTACAGGAAGAGTCAGAGGTAAAGCCGTGCCACTCACCACTCCTTTCTCTTAGAAACTCTCGCTCATTTATGTTCCAAGACACCACCCTTTCTTCTCCTTCTGCTTCTCTGCTCCTCATTTCTTGGTCTCTTACTCTCACCTGATTTTTTTCCTGATTGTTTTATTGCTCTTTAGGATTCTGTCTTAGGCTCTCTTTTCACCCCTCACTATTTGTTCTCCCTGGGCAGCTCCCCTTAGTTTAAATTGCTGAAAATTCTAAAATTGTGTATGTAATGGAGATCACTCTACTTAGCTTCAGAATTACATAAGCACAGGCCTTTGCTAGGTTCTGTCACTAGAGTATTTCTCACATGCACCTCAAACTCAGAGATAACCAAACTCAGCGTCTCCCCTCCTCTCACCTGCTCTTCCTTTGGCTCTCCCTCAATACTCTGTCTCCCTTTGTGGCAGCCCCCAGCTCCTCAGCCCAGAGGTCTGAGGTCTTTCAAGACCCCTTTTAATATCCAAGTAATATTCAGTTTTTCACTCCACCTTGGTTCCAGTTCCCTAAATAAGTCTGGAATGTGCCCCTCCCCACCCTTCTTGTCTCCTTAAGGCACAGTAACCTCATCATCTCATGAGCTGGGGAGGATGAAGCTGTAGCAGTGAATAAAGGATCTTGATAGCAGAGTTAATAAAGCTGGAAAAGGAAGGGTTCATTAGGAGAGAGCAGAGGAGGTGGGAGAACAGGAGATACGACCAGAGGAGAAGCTGTCAGTGTCTGATCATTTATGTAGAGTAATCCTGAGCAACAAGTGGGCCCCACTACGGCAGAAGCGCGCGGGGTTTCAAAAACATCATTATTTTGAGTTTACCAATAAAAAATATAATTTGGCTAATCAAGTTAATATACATGAAATAATTAGAGGAAGCTTACTTGTCGTTCTTAATAGAACTCTCAGTATGGGCAATAAGGGTCCAGCGTGGGGCCATGGCTGTGGGTCTGCATTGTTAGCTCTGCCAACAGTTGTTTGCTCGCAATTGTTTTGAGCCAGTAATTATCCTCGTAGGATAAGTAATGTTTGGATGAGGAGAAAGGGAGGACAGGGCGTGTGACGGGGCATGATTATTAGATGAGCCTCAACTCCCTCTTCTGTGTTAAGTCAGCCTGACCATTTCACATTGTTTCTGTGCATTGGTCAAATGCAGGGGTCCCTCTCTGTACCCATTATGCTCACGCTATTGTCTTGACATGATTATTGATAGTGCCCCCTTTTACTTTTAAATGTGTCCCGTTTTAGACAATAAATTATATGGTTATAGTTCTTACACCGTGAAAATGAATTTCCCAGATGGGGCTGTACCGGTCACGGAAAGGGGCAGGCCATGTAACTGTCTCCTTTGTATGGCGGCATACATCTTTTCCTCTTCCTGTGATTTCTTCCCCTTTGATTCACTGACTCCTCTTCCTCTGAATGCCCTTAAATGTTGAAGCTCCCCAAGGTTCTGTTGTCGGCTTTCTTTCCTTCTCCATGCATTCCGTAGGCCAGGGATGGCAAATGAGTTCCATCTCAAGGTGCTTGGAGCTGCTCCCAGGTGCAGCGGGGTGAGGGCGGCCCGCTGGCTGGCTCTGTCTGCCATGGCAGCAGGCGTGGGGAGTGGCAGCACTCTGTCAAGCACCTACCGTTCTCTCTAGGCTGGGCAGTCACACTTTATATACATATCCCTGACTTTCGGTCCGTATGTTCAGTGGCTAATACCTCAAACCCAGAATGCACGGAAGAGAATAATCATCTTGCCTCACCCTCCACTGTTTTCTTAGGATTCCCTGTCGTTGCTCCTCTCATCATCTCCCTGGACTTCTGAAATTGGAGCCAGGAGTCCTCCTAGATTTTTGTCTTCATCCTCTCCCCAGGCAACTAATCGGTCAGGTTGAGTTGATTGTACCTCCTGATGAGCTTTCAAATCCTCTTTCTCCTCTTCACCCCCACCCCCACCCCGCCACTGCCTTAGTCCAGATCTTCTTCGTCTTTCCCTGGATGATTAAAGTCGTCTCCTACCCCATCCTACCCTCCCCTCATTCATTCTCCGCGTAGCAGATGATGCGTCTCCTACTCCTTCATTCATTCTGCGTAGCAGATGAAATGTTCTTTCTGAGGAGTAGACTGATTGTATTCCTCCTACTTAAACCAAAAAGCAAAATTCCCTCTTTATAGCCTTCCAGACTCCCTCCCCATCCCTCTCTTCTACCAGAGAGCCACTGTTGATTGGTGTTTTTTCCTTGCAAACCTTTTTACAGTTCCATACACATAACTATTACACATATGCATGCCTATATGTAGTTTTTATTACACGAATATGATCATCTATTCAAAAATTTGCTTGTTTTTGTTTAACAATATCTTGAAACTCTTTTCCTGTCAATGTATATGTTAATATATGTTCTGCTTTCTTTTTAAAACAGCTGTATAGGAAGCCTACTATGAACATATTATATTGATACTTTACTTGAGCCTTTAGTCTATTTTTTTTTTTTTTTTTTTTTGTGATACGCGGGCCTCTCACTGTTGTGGCCTCTCCTGTTGTGGAGCACAGGCTCTGGACGCGCAGGCTCAGCGGCCATGGCTCACGGGCCCAGCTCCGCAGCATGTGGGATCTTCCTGGACCGGGGCATGAACCCGTGTCCCCTGCATCGGCAGGCAGACTCTCAACCACTGTGCCACCAGGGAAGCCCAAGCCTTTATTCTATTGATGGATGTTTAGCATGTTCCCAGTTCTTCATTATTCTAAACATCTTTCGCAAATAAACCTTGGTACATATGAATGAATATATTTGTAGGAGATATTCTTAGAAGTGGAATTTTAGGATATATAAAGATAAAAGCATTAACATTTTGGTAAGTGTTATCTACTTGCCCTCCCAAGAGGCTGAACTAATTTTTATTCTCTCTAGTTATCAGGGTATATAAGTGCCATTTCTCTAACACTTTTACCTCTGTTATGTTGCTCTCTGTCTTTTAACTTTTTTGTCGGTGTGATAGGCAAAAATGGTATCGAATTATTTCCAGTTTTCATTTCCTTACTTGTGAGGTTTAGTAAGCTCTCCAGATATGTATGGGGCATTCACATTTGTTTTTCTGAAGTTCATAGTCACATATTTGCCTAGATTTCTATGGGGTTGTCATTTCCTTAGAGGATTTGTCGGAGCTTTACCTATGGTGTGACATTTATGTGTTCCTCCAAAGAATAAGTTCCCCTTTGTCTTTGTTGATAGTATATTTCACTAGGGAATTTTTATTGTTTTTGTACTCAAATATGTCTGCCCTTTCCTGTAAGCTTTAGCTTGCTTTGAAAGACCTTCCTTATCTCAAGACTATAAAAATATTCAACCTATTCTTCTAACACTTGTATAGCTATATTTTTTATGTTTAGATCTTAGGGCCGTCTAGAATTTATTTATTTATTTGCGGTACACAGGGCTCTCACTGTTGTGGCCTCTCCCGTTGCGGAGCACAGGCTCTGGACGTGCAGGATCAGCGGCCATGGCTCACGGGCCCAGCTGCTCCGCGGCATGTGGGATCTTTCCGGACCGGGGCACGAACCCTTGTCCCCTGCATTAGCAGGCGGACTCTCAACCACTGCGCCACCAGGGAAGCCCTGGAATTTATTTTTGAGGATGGTGTACAGTAGTAATTTTTGTTTTATCTTTTTCCAAATGGACAGTCAGTTGTCCCATCCAAACAGTTTTGCAGTTCCTAAAGTTATTTCTAACTAAGAGATTTAGAAGTAACCTAAGGTAGACCAGGATAGCCATTTATAGAAATTAAAACTGTTGCTTTTGTTCTTTTCCTCTTATACCTGCTTGGTGTGTGCTTAATTTAATCTAAGCTAAAGCCTGATTAACTATGTTGATTGCCTCAGCTTCTCTTCAGTCTTTTCTTCCCTCTTTGAGTGGCTTTCAAATTGTGTTCTTTCGAGCCCTAAGGGTTCTTAGGAAGGCGGTAAGGCTCATTTAAACAAAGGTCTCCACTACTGGAAACAGTTAAAAGCGTTCAATCCTTTCTTACCTTAGGTCCTCCAGAAAAGTATGATCATTGGAGTGATTGAAGGTGGAGATGTGATGGAGGAGAGGCTGAGGTCGGCACGAGAGACAGCCAAGCGGCCTGTAGGTGGCTTCCTTCTGGATGGCTTTCAAGGGACTCCAACAACCCTGGAGACCAGACTGCACTTGCTGTCATCAGTCACTGCGGAGCTACCGGAGCACAAACCGAGGCTAGTGTTCAGTTAGGGTGCAGGCCGAGCCTGGTGGGCTGCAGAGCAGGGGTGCTGCCGAATGTGTGGTATGCAGTCTGTACATGGGTGTGTCTTTTGATGTTTTGATTACGTTCTTTCTGGGCTGGGTCTGCTGAGGCAGACTGTGGAGGAAGTTTCCATCAAGGCTGTCTTGCCTTTGATTTCAGAATGTAGACCAGAGGACACTGCCCTGTGAATTAGTTTATTTGATCCTCATTATAAGTGAGGGCAAGTGTTATACTGGTTCCCCTCATTCTTGTGTCAGTTGTAAATATTGCTCTTTATTCACAATAACCTGGTGCCTGGGGACAGATAGAAAGTCATGTGGACCTCTGGCCTTAAGCAAGTAAAGTTGAGGACAGACCTGGGATGCCTAGTGGAATGAAGATGGGTTCGATCAATAAGGTCCTTTAAGAAGTTCTTAGATTTGAGGCAGGTAGTGAGTGGTATTATTTTTTGAAATCAAGGGCACTGGCAACCATAGTGGGGTTGGTTCTTTCCATCAGTCACAGGATTCATTACGTGCTGGAGAGAAGAGTGATCTGCCGGATTCAAAGCTAAAAATCCCCAAGTTTCTGAGTATAGCCAATGTCTTATTAGACTATTCAAATTTTTTCTTTTTAAAAAACTGTAGTCTTTTATCCCACTTGATATGAGTAGTCATGCTTTTTTCCTACAGATATATTAAGAGGTTTGATTATGGGGTGCTGCTTTATACCCCTTGGGCTGCTGGATATGTGTATGTAATTTTACTACTTTTTTAAAAATCCAGGTATAGCTTGCAGTTAAGTATATGAATCTTATGTATACCCTGACGAATTTTTATTCGTATATATGCTTGTATAAACACCAGCCAGAGCAAGATATTGCCATCACCCCAGCCAGCATTGCCCCCCCCCCCCCCGCCCCACCCGCCCCAGTTTTATCCTAGCTCTCTGTGTTCATTGCTTTCGCTCCTGTGCTTATTTCACTCTGGTGAGGATGATAATTCAGCACTAGTATTTCTAGTCATTTTCTGGACTTCTTTTGAGTTAACTGCTCACAGATGTCTGTTACTGGATTTGAAAGCTGGGATTGTTTTTCTTTCTATAAGTGTGTAGAAATGCCAGCTTCAGTTGGAGAGGAGTTCTAAAACACGACATTACTTGAAGGAAACTGTAGTCAGAAAAACCAGCATATATTTAAGGGTTCTAGTTGTTTAATATTACATAAGCCTTTTTTTGGACTTCTTTTAGAAATCAGGGAGTCTATAAGCTTTTCTCTGCCAGTTTGTAAAAGGGACCTATGAGTAGAAAAACAAACATAAAAAATAGCAGCCAGCCAGCCAGCCCTAGTCTAGTGCATTTCCTCATCTTGTTTTAGTGGCAAAACCTGGTTGAATGTTATTAACACTCTCAGAATTCATTACCCATTGCCTCTGGAAATACCATCTCATTCTACCATGCAGACATTTTATTAATGGAGAAAATATAAAGAAGCATAAATAAAACTGACTAGATTCTTCGAGCCTGTGGGCAGAGTTGAAATTCCGAGAGCAAGAATTGCTTCGTAAATGAACCTATGAAGAATACAGTAGATAAAAATGTCTTTCTTGAAGCAATTATGAAAAAGAATTATAAGCAAAATACAGTTAAAACATGGAAGAGTATTTGAAGAGGAAATAAAGCACACAGCTTTGCACTAAAAAAAATCTTATGTAGTGGATAGGAAGACTACAAAGTTCAGTCTGAGACTACGGAGGTTGTTTCAGAAGGGATGAGAAGGGAAGGAAAACTAACCTTTGTTAAGCTTCTCTTTGAGGCAGAAACTATACTTTGTGCTTTTGCGAATCTATCATTAATCCTTACAACCAGTCTATGAGGTATGTATTCTTGCTGTTGTTTTTAAAATGAGAAAACTAAAACTCAGAAAGGTTAAGAAACCTTCCCAAAGTAACACAGCAAGTAAATAAATGGCAGAGCTGGGATTCTGGTCCAGGTCTCTCTGCCTCCAAAGCTCTATGTTCTTTCCATACACCTCCTTATCTGCTGCCTGCCACGCTAACCATGATTTTTGTTATTATTACTGTTAATGCTCTCGGGAAAGACTCTCTGATTTCATTCCTGGTATTGTTCTTATGTCACTGTTCATATTATTTTCACAGGCTCATCTGCGGTGTTAGCCAGCCAGATGAGGTGCTCGAGTGTATTGAAAGAGGAGTGGACTTATTTGAGAGTTTTTTCCCTTATCTAGCAACAGAGCGGGGATGTGCCCTCACTTTCAGCTTTGATTACCAGCCGATTCCTGAAGAGACATGTAGGTCTTTTGAAGTTAATCTCTGTGTTACCCTTAAATTCTCTCTATTTCCTATCAATTTTTGCTTTGAGTTACAAGCCAGAAATATGTGCATACTATAAAGCCAGCCTTTTATAAAACTATGTCTTTGTTTCTTATCTGTACGCCCTGGCATGTTGGCACACAAAACCAGGCACTTAATACTATACACATAGCTCATCAATATTAGGAAGTGATTTTGTAGTGAGCAGAACCAAGAAAAACAAAACCTCTTCTATTAACAACCTGAAAAAAGAACATTCAGAGTGAATAGTGATGAAAATCTAAGAAAAGAAAACCTTTGAACTGCTTGGTAAAAGTTAATTTGTTTTTTCACAAAAGAGTTCTTGTCTGCTTTTTGCAAACCCCATGCTATTAATATACAGGGAGTCTCATCCCCTCTGATCCTAGTGTTACTTTTGCTTTTTTGGTTTTTTTATACATACTGAGATGTGAAAGCTGTTTTCCTCTGCTAATGGTGCTTTGAAGCACTGCCATTTTCTTTTAGTGTTTAGTTATTCAGAGGTCAAGAAAAGCAGTTTCAGATTCTAACATTTAACTGGCAGTAGAAAAGGAACCAGGATACAGACTTTGGGTTGGGGTCCCTTGAAGTGTCTCCACAGTGTTTCAGGAGAATGTTGTGTGCCTGGCCTTCCGTCTGGCCTTAGAGTGTGCTTTCCTTTCTCTCCTCCTGCTCTCCGTTGAACTCTTGCTCTATCACCGCCAACCTTAAATTTGAGTAGGGCCAGAGACTTCTTTAAGGGTTCATTTTATTCCCCACAAGTGATGAAAATTTCATTCAGAATATGTTACACTCCTATAAAGCAACTTAAGCGTTAATCTAAATGGAATTAGTTCTAGAAACAAAATCAATCAAGTTGATCAAATTCATATATAGAGGAGGTCAATTTTACTGTCTTTTAGACAGACTAGAACGTAATGTATTTGGATAGGCACACCATAAACACTTTATACATGTTCATGACTTCATTTACAAGTGAAATTATCTCTGCCAGGACATAGGTGACTGATAGTCATTCTGTACCGTGAATACGCAGAACTCTACAAAGACCCTGATATTGAATTCTCTGTAACAAACACGTTCCTTTTGGGCCAGAGAAAGCCAAATTTCTTTATGATTGGGAAAACTGAGTTTGAACATTTTTATGCAAGTATTATGAATCACATTTGTGTGCGTGTGTGTGTATAGTAAATTGAGGCCTTTTGCCAATTACAAAGTGAAAATTCCAAAGGAATAAGTTGCATAATGTAGGCAGCAATTCCCCCTAGTAACACTAGTTACTATGCAAAGAGCCAGCTGCTCTGAAGAGAGGCAAGTAGATAAGTATTCCTGGTGTTTCTCTTGCAATTCCAGGAATGTTCTTTCTTAAAGCAAAGAGTTCAAGGGAACAACTCAAGTCCCCATTTAATTATAAGATATATACTTGTAACTACTATTCACTTAGACATAGTTGAATCTCCAAGTTTTGATACTATAGATAATAGGTCATTGATCATCTTGTTACATATTGCCTTGTTTTTCTTGTGCTATTTCCTTCGGATAAGTTCTGAGGAGTGGAATGACAGGGTCAAAGGGCATGAAATAGTAACTAAAATAAAATTCTCCCAATGGCCATTCTTTATCTGATCTTCATTCAAGACTTTTTGTTGGTTTGTCCTTTAGTACTGCAACAAAATGGGACAGAGGAAGAAGTAAAATATGTGGATCAAACAAAGAAGAGTAAAACAACTAGCTGCAACCAAGAAATCACATCATTTGAAATTAATCTGAAGGAAAAAAAGTAAGGAATTTTTTTTTAAGTATGGATTTTGATTTCTGACTTTTTAATTTCAGTCTGTTTTGAAAGTTTATATAACTGTTCCCTTTTCAGTTCATGACTTCAAAAAATATTTATAGTTGGATATTGTTTGGGCCTTCTCAAATTCAGTGCCAGCAGTACTCTTTTTTTCTGCAGATGAATTTGTGTACTTTGTCTTGTCAAAAAACTGAGGCTAGATAACTGTTGTTTTAGAAGAGCTGTCAGAAAAATTAGACCAGATCCATTGTTTGGTGTTCTTTACTCCTTATGATTACTTTAAATAATAACTGTAAAATAAGGATTTCAAGATAAAATATTACAACAAAATTTTTAAATTTTAAGGAATTTAAGCCATCTTGGTTATATACAGATTACAAATCTTAAATAAAATATTTGCCTCTATAAAGACTTAACTAAGATATCTTATAACTTTGTATTTGGCCCAAAGTGGAAATAATCAGTGAACCAGTGAGTGGTTTTTCTGTGAACTTGGTATGCTCACTTTAATGCTGGGGTGTTTTTGGTCTTACATAAAGGGACATTTTAGGGACTCAGACTTATTTATGTCTATCTAGTAACAGGACAGACTTGAAAATTTATGAAAGAATATGAAATTCCTAGTTCTTATTTCTATAGTAATTTCTTGATTATAGGTCTGTAATGGTGACGTTTATCACATTTGACTTCTTGAAAAATAGCCAAGGAGATTCATTTCCATTTTTAAAAAGCTAGGGTAATATAAATGGTTACTACTAAAATTCACTTTACATTATAGATATAATTGGAAACTGCAATATTTTTATCATCAGCGCTAGAAGTTTTGGAGATTTGGCATTCAGATTGTAGCCTTGCTTGTGACTGTGTGACCTTGGTCAAGTCATTTAACTTCTTTTTAATAGCTGATAGAAAGTAGCATGTATATAGTGCTTAGCATGTACCTAGCAGTGTCCTTTACTATATTAACTTATTTAATTCTTGTAACAACTCTATTAGGTAGGCACTGTTACTACCTTATTACATTTCAGATGAGAAAAGAAAGACACAGGGGGAGGTTAAGTGACTTTCCCAAGTGAGTTGTGAGCCAGGAACCAACCCCAGGCATTGTAGCTCCATAGCCCTCCCTCTTAAACCCCTTGGCAGTCTTCACTGGTAAAGTGACAGGAAAAATGCCTATCTCGGGCTTCCCTGGTGGCGCAGTGGTTGGGAGTCCGCCTGCCGATGCAGGGGACACGGGTTCGTGCCCCGGTCCGGGAGGATCCCACGTGCCGCGGAGCAGCCGGGCCCGTGAGCCATGGCCGCTGAGCCTGCGCGTCCGGAGCCTGTGCTCCGCAACGGGAGAGGCCGCAGCAGTGAGAGGCCCGCGTACCGCAAAAAAAAAAAAAAAAAAAAAAGCCTATTTCCATGGGTGGTTGCAGAGATTAAATGAGACAGTATATATAAAAGTTTTTTGAAAACTGCAAAAAGCTATGCAAGTAAAAGGTCGTATCATCTCTTCTAATATTAGCTCTGGTGGCGAGTGGGAGAAAAGTGTCATTAATCAGAACAGTGTCTCCTGACGTTTTTGTGTGCCTTTACAGTGTGACTAACCCTGCTCAGCAGGGGGCAGCGAGCACGTGACTCTTCTGCTGCTCCTTGGTAAGCCTCAGTCTAGGAGGTTGTATCCATCTGAGGAAGACCCCTGAGTCTCCTGGCCCATTGTACTCTCTGTTAACTTTTGACCACATTGCCGTCTTAAGCAGGTGCCTGGCACTACGTTTGCCAGTTGTGTTACTAACTATTGGTTACGTGCCAGCAGAATAGGTTAGTCTAGGTTGTCGAGGTCTTGTTTTCCTCACTTTCCGGAATATCGTTGTAACTTCCTTTCTCAGGTACCAGGAGGACTTTGATCCGCTCGTGAGAGAGTGTCCCTGTTACTGCTGTAAGAATCACACTCGTGCGTACATCCACCATCTGCTGGTGACCAACGAGCTGTTGGCTGGCGTCCTGCTTATGATGCACAACTTTGAACACTACTTTGGATTTTTCCAGGCCATCCGGGAAGCACTAAAAAGTGACCGACTGGCACAGTTGAAAGAGCTCATCCACAGGCAAGCATCTTGAGACCTGGTACGCATAACCTGACTCTTCACATTGAGCCTGCACCACGGTTGTAATGTGGGAGGAAGACAGCAGGAAGTGATCCTCACTTTAATCACTTACATTTGAGAATGAAGTCCGCTCAAATAAGGAACATCCGCCTGAGGCTAAAGAGACTTCTTCTTACGACTGAAATGACCTAGAATGCCCTAGATTGATCAGAAAGAATTGAAACCTGACCTTGAATATTTCTGCGCTAACTCTTTTAGTCAACAGAGATTCGTTTAGTCAAAGATAAAAGCTTTAGATGTGAAGGGACAGCCTTGAAGTGGGGATGATGAGAATCTGAGGGTTCACTGAGTTGGATTGGAGCTTGAAGGGAATTGACTGGTCATGAGTAGCATGACCTCTGTGGACACATGCCTGTTGACCAAGAAGGAATTTGTCTGATTCAAGAGTTTTCTTCATTTTAATCCTTATATTCTCAGGGGTCTCTTTTGGACACTTGTGCCTTCCAAGCTGTCCTGGCAGTGCAATCAACCTTGTGATTTAACCAGGCTCACATCTCCATGGAATGTGGAGCTCACACATTGCTCCAATGACCAGTTGGCCCAGGGCACACTCTTCGTTTGACCATATGGTCTTTCTGTGACTTGTCTCACTGGAGTCAGCGCAGTTGCCTATTAGGAGCTGAAAGTTTGCCTAGCTGCTTTCATCTGGTCGTACAGATCCACTGTGGTCTGCCTTTTAGGCTCATTAAGAGTCGAACCACATAATAACTGGAGCTGCATCACCTGGGGAGATTCAGTCACCACGTGTTCACTTGGACGGAGCCCTGGCCTGCCACTTAGAGGATTGGGTTTCAGTTCTACTCAACTAAGACACTTGGGCAAATCACTTAACCTCTCCATGCCTGTTTCCTCCTGAATAAATGGGGACAGGCAAAGTGAATAGTACTAAACGAATTTCTAAGTTTCCATTTAGCTCTAATACTTGGGGAACAAGAAGTTTCAGATTGGAACCATAGCTTTATGTGTATCCTTGTTTATTGATCACTGTTGGCCTGATGAAAAATGCAGTGGTGCCAGGAGTCAGGCAACAGTAGAGATATTTGAGAGCCTAAAAAGGTTTAGCCTGTGGCTTTTAAAGTGGTTGGTAAATTGGCATCAGCAGGTCCTGAGGCTGGGAAGACCTTCGCTGATCACCTCTGATTCTCTGAATTTTTTTCTGCTCTCATCAAAGGAATGACATTCACGTTGATGGTGTGACAGGTTATTTTTATTTTCTTTGTGCTTTTCTATATTTGTCAAGTTTTCTATAAGCATACACATACATGCACGTTTCACACATAGTTTTTATAGAAACAGCAGAACCAAAAAGATGTCTTTGTTTTGTTTGTAGGGGTATAAAATATATTTGTTTTACATTCTTGTGCTACATTTTTCTATTTGTTCATTTTAGTGGGCATTACTGAACCTTGTTTTTAATTATTATGTGGTTACTATATTTTTATATGTAGGGTGCCCATCTATACTGTTTTCTTTTATTAGTGGTTTAAGAACGTCCATGAATTCCAAAGCTCATGAATTCCAGAATTCATGGATATTCTTACAACCTCTCCTCCAATTAATGGCAAGGATACTTATGAAAGAAAGAGTTTCTCTTCTCAAGAATCTGCTTGTTTTGGGCTTCCCTGGTGGCGCAGTGGTTAAGAATCCACTGCCAGGGCAGGGGACACGGGTTCGAGCCCTGGTCCGGGAAGATCCCACACGCCATGGAGCAACTAAGCACGTGCGCCACAACTACTGAGCCTGCGTGCTGCAACTACTGAAGCCCACGCACCGAGAGCCTGTGCTCCGCAACAAGAGAAGCCATCGCAGTGAGAAGCCTGTGCACCTCAACGAAGAGCAGCCCCCGCTCAACGCAACTAGAGAAAGCCTGAGCGCAGCAACAAAGACCCAGTGCAGCCAAACATAAATAAATTTATTTAAAAAAAAAAAAGAATCTGCTTGTTTTGAAATATATTGGATTGGAGTTGTTCATATGTTTACAACTCCTGTTCAATGCCAAACCCATTGTTGGAGGAGTATTAATAAATATCCCAGAATCCATATAAAATTTATGAGTTTTATTTGTGTTCAAAACCAAAAATTCTGTCCAACTTTGTCCATTTTTCTGGGTCTTTTTCTTATTAGCACATTTGAAAAAAAATGTTCCTTTCCTTTAATGTAAATCTATTAAGGTCAATAGCCAATAAACATTTTTAATTAAAAAAATATACTAGTCTGGTTTCCTGTAAATAGTAATGAGTCTATTAAACAAAACGTTAAATTTCCATGGTACCAGAAATGTTCTCTACTATTCCATCTGTAGTCATTGTTTTAAGTGCACTCACACTAAATGCAGAATCCCAAGAAAGAGATTCAGGGATGCACCTGTCTTTTTACATTATATAATCAAGGGCCTTAAGGCTATGCTAGCACATAATAAAAAAATAATAATAGCCACAATCGATGGAGTACTTTTACTGTGCCAGGCACCTTAGTAACTGCTTTCCACACATATCTCATTGACTCTTAGAGCATGGCTGTGAGGTGTTTATATTATTATTCCTAGCCTGAGTTTCGGGAAGGTTGAGTAGCCTGCCTGAGGGCCTACCAGGAATTTCTGGAAGGTTGAGTAGTTTGCCTAAGGACCTACCACTAGTCAGCTCCCAGGTTAGACTTGGCGCCATCTGACTGAAGCTCAACAGTTAACCGTTGCACTAGCTTCTTCCTGGTGGCTTACTCCTGAGTTGAAGGGGCTATGAGAAGTGAGGACTGAAGAGATGGGTCTTCTGGCCCCGAGGTGCGGGGTGCTTCTGGAGCTTTGCTGCAGCTCAGTCCTGGTTTCCACTCCTCCACTGGAGACTAGCTGGCCCTGGCCTGTGTGGCCCATGGTACCATGTTGGCACCCGTAGGTCTGTAGGTGCTCAACGTGAGTTGCCATTCCACGTCCCCCAGTCCTTCCTGACCCCAGTTTGGGGACTGTAATCACACCTTGAATGGTTCCGAGAGGGTTTCTGTCCGCGATCAATTAAAGTGGGGAGTCAATAGGAGTCTGAGGTTTCCTATATGCCTTGGGGGAAGGATATTTTATTATTCTCTGGGAATAAAGGGAAAAGATTCTTTTAAAACATTTTTCAAACTAAATACTTGTGTAATTAAAGCATTTTAATAAAAATTTCAAACAAAGACCATCAAAAGGTCAAGATTAGAGTGTGTAAGCAACCATCTTCTCCAGGATGTTTTTTCCTGTGGAGGCAGCTTGGAGCTCACTGAGAAACCACAGAGTTAAATGATTATCCCGTGCCTTCCTAATTAGGAACAGGCTGCTCTCTGCAGTTTGATTAGTCTCGCTGGTAGCGATGGGATTACAGCTTATTAAAACTGACAGTGCTGTCGGGGGCAGGGAGCCAGGAAGGTCAAATTTACATGCCGAGCCAGCCACCAGCAAGGCTCTGCCTTTACCTGAAGGTTTGGTGTAATTGGCATTCATCCTAATATTCTTTTTCATTTCTTTTATTTTTTTCAACTGTCAAGTCTCTTCCTCATTTTACACCTTTTCTCTCTCTTCTTCTTCATGGGCGTCCCTGACTTATGACCATATAACCCAAATAGCAGTTGGCCAAACCAGAAAAGCAAGCCCAGTGTAGGCAGTGTGAAGTAGGGTAAACATACATCCTCGTTGTTCACAACAGTCCTGGTTTATGTCTGTGGTCCAGGCGTCATTACTAACAGCATCCCCTTATACTCTCAAAAGTGCCCTGTTTGGACAAGTTATATGGTCACCCTAATGTGAGTGGTGGGGATGGTCAAACTAGAGAGCAGACGCCCATCTAAACAGGACAGCGGCTACCCACCTCTTGCTAACTGCTGCTGTGGGTCCAGTGCTGTCAGATCTTCCAGTGTTTCAGAGAAGCCAAAAATCTGGATTTTCACGTGAAAACTCACAATTTTTTTTTTTTTTTTTTTGTGGTACGTGGGCCTCTCACTGCTGTGGCCTCTCCCCTTGCGGATCACAGGCTCCGGACGCGCAGACTCAGCGGCCATAGCTCACGGGCCCAGCCGCTCCGCAGCATGTGGGATCTTCCCGGACCGGGGCACAAACCCGCATCCCCTGCATTGGCAAGCAGACTCTCAACCACTGCGCCACCAGGGAAGCCCAAAACTCACAATTTTTAAATGCTGGATCAATTTTTAAAAAATATTCTGCTAGCCAGACAAAACCTAGGTGTGCCTAGTTTGCAGCCTTTGGGTTAGAATCTGGAGGGAAGACTGGCATCTTTAACATTTAAAAGTTTCTCAGTGATGCATAAAAATATATAGAAAAAGCACCTAGAGTTTCTACTTCCTGCAGCTGATTACAGATTTCCCCAATAAGAGATCCCCATCTTAGGAACCAAATTATTAGTTATGCTTTTATTTAAAAAAATTACCAGTTTACATAATTCATCAGGATGCATTTTAATTTCTTTTTTTGTTTATTGTGTAATGCATCACTTGGAAATACCAAGGAAATATCCTTTTGTTTTTAGTGATGTATGAGTGGAACTAATGCTAGTTGGCAGTATTTGATTCTAAGAAATCAATAAAGTAATTTTTTTTTTAAGAGATCCCTATGTTGTCCCAACTCCCTGGCACAATCCCCAGATAACTCCCAGAACCATTCCAAACCTGCCCAAAGGGAAGGTATGGATCGCCTTGTTCAACCTATTTTATGGTTGAGAAATGTCAGGCCTGGAGAAGAAAGAGTAGCAGTGATGGTGTCTGTCCTCTTAAGGAGTTTAAAACAGAAGCATATTTCTTTCCAGTTACCATTTTGGCTCTCCCCCGTCCTACCCTATTTCCTGCCGGGCTGTGCCCTTCCAGGGTCAGCAGTGATTTCCCAGTACCCGCTTTCCAAGGATCCTTTCTGACTCACAAAACCAGTTGGTACAAGGACATAAGGTCTCCTGTCACACCTTCCAGCATTAACAGCAATAGTCCTGGCGACACAGCTCAATTACTGTTTGTCGAGGGAACGAAAATTTTCAGAATAGTTGAGGCATTGTCTTCAGATTTTCGCCAGCTGAGCACTGGTTAAAAGTGACTGGCACAGCAATACGTGGTGGGACCTAGGCTAAATGTCTTGTTAGTGTGACTTTATCTCACTTTACGCTAGGCAAGCTCCCAGTGACCTGACCTGACACACTTTTATTCTCTTCTTTGACTCGGCTTTCTACCATTAGCATCTTCTAGTGCTGGCCTCAAAGCAATTTCTTCTGCTCTGACAAGAGGAACTCAGAGTGAACTTTTCTTTTGTTCTTATTCCTCACAATCCACTTTGAGACCAGGCTGAAGTTGCCAAGGACTTCAAACGCCTGTGCCCCTGCCAGTGTGATTCAGAGGGATTAGGGCATCCCCACTCTGCACACTCTCCCTCTGCAATGTTCGCCTCTTTCTCTAAACTGCTGTCCCCTGCTGTGTGCTCCTTTGTCTGAGAAATACATTTTCTCTTATTATCCCCTTGTTCCCTGCCTCTTTCTGATGACTTAGGAACAAATCAGGATGTGGCTATTAATGGTCTTCTTTCTTAACAGCCCAGAGTCACTTCCTTTTATTTAGTCCATTTTCCCTTCCCTCCCGAACAACATAATCATCTCTGCTTCAAATAAAAGTTTCATAACCATTTCATAACTACTCTTTATCGTTGCTATCAATAAGGCATATGAGAGAGGAGATAAAAGTAAGGGAAGAGAAGCCAAAAAGGTGAGGGGGTGAGGGAATCTCCAAAACTGAGAAACGGGGCAAGCATCTTCGGGATGCTTCTTTCATGAGAAAATTAGTAAGATTAGCCCTCAGGACTGAACGTTACAAGCCCACTGGTCTGGTGAAGTTTTCCTCTAATTTTTATGGATGGAATGGGAAGATGGTCTCCCCTCGGAGGATCTGATTTCCTTCCAAATGGTTAAAATACTACTCAGAACCATCCTAGGATCATTTATGTTGGTCATAAATCCTTTCATAGAATTCAATTACATAATGGATATGAGTTTTTCAAATCACACCTCCCCAAAGCTAAAATATTTACCCATTTTTTCCAGCATTTTCCATTCCCTACTCATTTATTGTTATTTTCGTTTAACAAACTTATAGAACATTTTCATGACACTTCTTTGTATCATTCCCCATTATGCCAGCTGAAGAAAATACAAACTATGTAAATATATTCAGTCCCCCACATAGTAATTACACATCAAAAGAGAAGAGAATGACAGAGCATGTTCAATTTTTTCTTTTTTTACCCTGTATCTGATTTTGGTTAGACTCCAATTTCATGTTGTCTGAGTAGAAAAGTCACTTCCAGTCATGTGAAAAAAGTCAGTTCAACTTCACTTTTCAACTTGAACATTCAGCTATTACCACAAATCCAACATGTCAGAATCTAGATGTATTGTCTATGTTCCTTCAATCGAACTAGTTCTCCACTTCAACTTCCTTGCCTCTGTCAATGGCACCTGTCTTCTAGTCAATCCAGCTGGGAAACTTACTCCTTGGATGAATGGTATAATTCATAAAAGGGATGGGGATAAGATATTTTAAGGGAGAGAGCAACAAGGCTTGATGACTGGTTCAGAGGATGCAGTTAAGTCATGATTCAAGGAAGATTACCACCTGTCCTGCCCTCATCCCCTTCTTGTCTGATCCCACTCCTCTCTTTCTCTTTTAGTTTTACCATTCACTGCTACTAGGCTAAGCTGTCATAATGTTACCTTCACCTGGGACACTCCCTGACTAAAAACCTTCCGTGGCCGTCCAATGCCATATAGATCAGCACTAAGCTGGCTGCATGAATGTCTAGGCCTGTCACAATCTGGTGCTATCCAGTTGCCATGGACTTCCCTCCCCTTTTCCCCCCTCAAAAAACAAACAATGTCTGAAGCCCAGTGTTTCCCAGTTTCACTCCTTGAACTCCCTAAATTGAGAGCATCTGCTCTCCTTCAGGAACAAAGGCCAGAGGTAGGTGGAAGCCTAGGCCAAACAAAGTTCCTTGTGTGATCACCTCTCCTGGTTGCCCTCTGGGCCACCCCCGTAATTACTGCCTGTTATTCTAGGACTGGTAAGTCAGATTGACTTAGCAAATGTTTTCTTTTCCGTTTTGGGGTCCAGAAATCTGCAGCTGCATTTTAATGATGAGAGGACTGAGGAGTCACCCAGAGATGGTAATTTTGTTTTGGTCAAAGTCTCATACATTTACATATAAATGAAAAACAAAAGGACATTTAAATTGTAGAAGTGGGGGGAGGAAATTAGCTTTTCTCCTTGTCAAAAAGGATTCTTTGGTGACACAGAGAATATAATAATTTATCAAACCCCTCATTTTATACACAGAGGTAGAACCGTGGCCCAGATAGAATATGACTAACCCAAGGTCCAACAGGAAATGGGAGGCAAGGCTGGAACAGCAGTTTAGGAGTTTAGGTTTACTTTCTCAGCTCTTCTCTCTGTCCCTATCTCTTGTTCTGCCTCATGCAGGCTCAGTACTCTTAAGCAGCTCCTACGTCATATACTGGGTGCTTGTGATGGTTAATTTTATGTGTCAACTTGACTGGGTAAGTGATGCCCAGAGAGCTGGTAAAACATTATTTCTGAGTGTGTCTGTGAGGGTGTTTCAGGAAAGATTAGCATTCGAATCCACAGACTGAATAAAGAAGATCTCTCTCACGAGTGCGGTGGGCATCATCCAGTTTCTTGAGGGCCTGAATAGAACAAAAAGGCAGAGGAAGGCTGAATTAGCTCTCTTGCCTGAGCTGGCACATCCACCTTCTCCTGTTCCTCTGGATATCGATGTTCCTGATTCTTGGCCCTTTGGACTCAGACTGGAACTTACACCATTTGCTCCCTGGTTCTCAGGACCTTGGGTTTGGACTGGAACGACACCACCAGCTTCTCTGGGCCACCAGCTTGTGGATGGCAGATCAGATTGTAGGACTTCTTGACCTACATAATCACGTGAGCCAATTCCTATAATAAATCTCTCCTATCTGTCTTCTATCTATCATCTCTCTATCTCCTTTTGGTTCTGTTTCTCTGGAGAACTCTGACAGGCGTGATTTTACCACTCTGGCAGTGGCTGTAGCCTCCCCAGCTGTTGGGATAATAGTGATTCTTGAACACAAAGGTCATTCTGTTTGTAGATACATTTTTAAAAGTCTGCATTGACCTCATTATGACTGTGGGCACCATGTTGGGTTGGCAAAGATGTCTCAAGCCTAGTTCAGAAAGATCATATTGACCAAGCTTTTCCCAATGTATTACATTATGCCATTTATAATCCCTTCTCTGGCCTATGCCATTCCCATAATTGTAAAGGCCCCCACTGCTTTTTATGAATTTTGTGTCAGGAGAGGGGAAGGAGTGAGCAATGGTGTTTATCATCCAGGGCCTCATCAGGTGATCATATCTTTTTCTCATGTGTCCTTGATGATCTATGGAATTTGGTCCAGCTAAATCAATACATAAAAACAAATCTTGAGGGACTTCCCCATAATTTGGCACTGGGGACATTGTTTAGTCGTATATATCACCATCCTGATTCTTCCAATACCTAGCATTCGTTCATTCAGTCAGTCAAGAAAAAACTTATCCAGTTCCAACTAAGTGTCAGGCACTCTCTACACTTGGGGTTCAATGACAAACACCCCACAGAGAGCACCTACCTTCTTGAAATTTATAGACCAGGAGCAAACTCAAAATTACATACATTCCATATAATTAGAAAACTTCACTTTGCTCAATAATCTATTAAATCATATTCCAACAATGAAGAAGACTATGAAACTGTCCTAAGAAATGAGAGAATGTAGAAGATCACCAGATGATAATACCTATAGAAAAAGGAAATACAAATGTTAAAGAGTTTTCTACTATTCGTTAATGAAGAAATAGAACTGAGGGCCAAATTAGTGAGCTGAGTTTGCCTGGGCTGGCTCACACTAATTCAATTTGAGTGTTCTTCATTTTAAGGCTCCCAACAAATGTACAATCCCTCAAAAAAGCATAATTGTTCCCATTTCTATTTGAGAAAACAGGCTGGAACAATCAAATAACTACTTACAGTTATGTACCTTGATTCCAGGAATATCTAACTCTGGAGGCTACACTATAATTTTGACCTCACCCCCTTCTCACTGACACCTGGGGACCAGGGTAGGGCACTGCAATGGATATATAGCCTGCCTTCTTTTAATAAATGTATTTCTACAGAGACGTGTCACTGATTTTTTTTAAACAGAATTTTGAAAGAAGTGATCTATTCTTGATGTCTAGAAGATAATCATGGGAGTAGAGACCTTTCCTAATGACCCAGCAATTATTCAAAACCTTCTTGGAGCAACATTTGGAAACAGAGTTTGGGAAAGGAGTTCAGACTGGAAAGCACACCCAGCTGAGTGTTCGTAATGACGGCATTGTATACGTGCTTTACATTTTAGAAAATAACAGAAGGTCATTGAATCCATGTCTCATGAGAAGGTCAAGCTAAGTAATTCTGGTTATGATTTTTTTTTAAAGGGTGTGGGTGTATGGGTCAGAGTAGCTGCAAGGCAAAACTACTACTGGTTTTCTCGTGTGATTTTTGAAGTCAGTAAAAAGATCCTAGCTAGAAAGCCACATTTGGAGTGTTCATCCAGAAAACAAAAAATTAAAGAAGTTGCCATTTCATACTATTAACCTGATAGATAGTTTGGATGCCTGATAATATTTGTCGATGGATGGTCTATTCATTCAACATGTATTGCCTGCTTATATGTCCCACATTTGCTGGATGGTAGAGATTGAAAGGTGAAAATGTCACGGGTTTTGCTTTTGAAATCACAGCTTAGTGGAGAAAATAAACATTTTACTGTGCAAAACAGCACAGTAACCGCATTGCTGGTGGGATATACAAAGTATAATACCATGGTATGAAAGTTTTACTCACCATGTTTTTTTTTAACCAAAATAGGAACATGTAGTTGGATGAATGTGAATCTACTTATGGGGACAACAGGGAAAATAGTTGACTTGGTAATTTAAAAAACGATGTATAGAGTTTTACCAAGGGAAGAAGATTCCAGGCCACTAACCAAGTGGTCCAGGAATTCCTCCCGGACTTGCCTGTGCTCTTTCCACGGTGCCATGTTGCCTCTGATTACCCTTCCGTTATCCATCCCTTACTCACCCACAATTTGCTGACTGACTAGGCAGGCAATGCAAGGGATACAGAAGAAAGGAATGTTGTTTCCTCTGATAAAATGAAACCCAGAATCCCTGAAGTTTAGCGCTGGAAGGAAGGTGGTATTCCACAAAGGGGTGGTTCACTGATTCCAGCCGTCCCAGCGTTCTCCTGCTGGGATTTAACTTCCCTCTGGAGGTTTCATATTCAAGTTAGCCCTGTCTCCATCATGTGAGCTTCTCCTGGAGGAACGCTGGCTCAAGCTGGATTGGAAACATTTGTCTCCTTCCCTGACAGCAGTTGGAATTTCTTCACTTTTTCACATAGATGATCTAAATCTTTAGATCCACAATATTTTTTATTTTTTATTAAAATTTATTTATTTATTTTTGGCTGCATTGGGTCTTCGTTGCTGCGTGTGGGCTTTCTCTAGTTGCAGCGAGCGGGGGGCTACTCTTCATTGTGGTGCTTGGGCTTCTCATTGTGGTGGTTTCTCTTATTGCAGAGCACAGGCTCTAGATGTGCGGGTTTCAGTAGTTGTGGCACGCAGGCTCAGTAGTTGTGGCTCAGTAGTTGTGGCGCACGGGCTTAGTTGCTCTACGGCATGTGGGATCTTCCCGGACCAGAGCTCAAACCCCTGTCCCCTGCATTGGCAGGCGGATTCTCAACCACTGTGCCACCAGGCAAAAGTCCCACAGTCTTTTTTAAATTTCAGCATTGGGGTGATGTAGGGTAGCAGAGGCAAACGTGGGGAGATACTGCCCACAATTAATTGGGTGTCTGCTTCAAAGCCAGGGGAGGTATTCTGGCCACTGTTACAACCTCTCCTGGAATCAGAAGTGATTGACTTCTGTGATTGACATAACCAGCAGCTAATCCTGGGTTTCCCTGGTGGTGCAGTGGTTAAGAATCCACCTGCCAATGCAGGGGACACGGGTTTGAGCCCTGGTCCGGGAAGATTCCACATGCCGCGGAGCAACAAAGCTCGTGTGCCAAAAACTACTGAAGCCCATGTGCTGAGAGCCCGTGCTCTGCAACAGGAGAAGCCACCGCAATAAGTCCATGCACCGCAACGAAGAGTAGCCCCCGCTCGCTCCAACTAGAGAAAGCCTGCACGGCAATGAAGACCCAAAACAGCCAAAAATAAAGAAATAAAAATAATAAAGTTCCCTTTAAAAAAAAACACACATGTATTATAGCAGCTAATCCTGATTCCATTATCTCCTTTGCAGTGGATTCAATAAACAAGATCCTTGCTATTCTTTGACAGAAACTCTAAACAGCAAGCTGGTGCCATCTTCAAGAGTAAGAGGTACAGAAATTATAAAGAAGTTCCAAAATAGATCTTATTTTCAGTCAACATTTTTGATTACATAGGAAATCTAAGAGAATCTACAAACTACAAGACTTAATCAGAGAGTCACTGAAGGTTTCTGGATACAATATCAATATAAAATGATCACTTGTATTTCTATATTGTGGTAATAAGCAAATTGCACTTATAAAAATGATATTCCATCAATGATAGCCATAAAGCTATAAAGTGTCTAGGAACAAATAATACCCATTAGATTAACAAATTAAATAGTTAACAACTCAAAGGTTTGAAAGAATATGGATAAATGGGAACTCATAAACTAAAGATGGGGAAGTAAATTAACACAACCACTTTGGAGAAAAATTTGATAATATCTACTAAAGTAAAAGATGTGCAAATCTTTCTACCAATAATTTCTCTTATAGGTTTATATCCTAGAAAAAATTCAGCACATATGCTCAAGGATATATTATAAAAATATTCGTTATACCTTTTTAAAACAATAAAGATTTCAGAACAGATTACAGGATTATCAACAGGAGAATAGTATGTTTATATAGAGTTAAAATGAATGATTGAACTAAACTTCCATGTATCAACTAATGTAAAAAGAAATTTTCAGGGAATAGTACTTATATATACTTTGAAAGCATAAAATAAAATGCAATATGGATATATGTGTACGTAGCAAAGCATAAAACATGATGAAAATGATAAACATTTAATGCCAAATAGTGATTCCTTCTGGGCATAGAAGGAGAAAAATGCTATAAAGATGATTAAGTGTTTTTATAATGTACTCTTTCTTTTAAAAGATCTGAAATGAATATAGCAAAATGTTAACATCTGATATAGCTATTAGGTGTAGTATTATTCTTTAAAGTTTTCTGAGTATTTGATACATTTTATGATATTTTCAAAAGTGAAATAAATCATCTAAGAAAACAACATTTTTAATCTCATGGACCACTCCCAGGGTTGCAGAATTTAATGTTTCTACCAGCTGGATGTTCCAGTTCCCCTCTCTGAGCTCCCTGTCCCCTCTTTAGGAAGTTCATATGAGGTCATGTTTGTGTAACCACCAGGGCAGCCCAACAGAGAACCAACTTTTTATTTGTTTCCTGTGGTTTTGTTTTCTTTTTCCTGACAAGAACTAAAACTCATTTTCTATTTCCACCCTGCTGATGTTGCTCATGGATTGACATAATTAAACGAATGAGAACCTTGAGATTTCTCCTACATTTCTTCAGAGTGAAACCTGATAAAGTTTGAAGGTGATGGTGCTGGGCCGAATGAGAATATGGGTGGGATGGCGTTACCAGGCAAGCTTTGTTTTCTTCTTCACTGAAAGGAATTACTCTTCCTAGCTTTCTTAGCTTCTTTCTAGCTTCTCACTGAATTCTTTACTTCTTACTAACATATCTCACAGCTTCTCTCTCTTTTCTAAACTTGAATTTATTTTCACTTGATCAAGCTGTTTTCCTACTTCCTTTCAATTTCTACTCTACACAGCACAACTTCCCTTATCTCACAGAATCTTTGCTCCCTCACTTTACCTCCCTTTGCAAATCCTGAGCGAGACTTGCCCTTATCTCCACTCCCCTCCCTCTATCTCAGTCTTCTGGACAGTTTTGTCTTTATAGTATTTTCAAAAGTGAGACAAATCCCTTCTGTCTCGATAATTTCTTCCATTCTCCCCTCCTACACCGCTCCCCCTACCTCCAGGCAACCAATGATCCACTTTCTGTCACTATAGATTAGTTTTCAATTTACAGAACTTTTTGTAAATTAAATCCTATAATATATGCTTCTTATATTTCCCTCTGGCTTTTTTCACTCAGCATAATAATTTTGAGATACATCTAGGTTGTGGCATGTATCTATAATTCTTTGTATGGATATATCACAGTATCCATTCACTTCTTTTTTAAAAATTTTATTAAAGTATCGTTCATTTACTGTACTTGTGTATATTAACACAACTATATGTTGTGTTAATTTCTGCTGTACAGCAAAGTGATTCAGTTATACATATATATATTCTTTTTCATATTCTTTTCCATAATGATTTATCACAGGATATTGAATATAGTTCCATGTGCTGTATAGTAGGACCTTGTTGTTTATCCATCTTGTATATAATAGTTTGCATCTGCTAATCCCAAACTCCCAGTCCTTCTCTCCCACCACCCGCCCCCGTCTAAAAAAAAAAAAAAAAAAAAGTGAGACAAATCATCTAAGAGGCAGCAACATTTTTATCTCATGAAACCCTCCTACGTCCTCAGGCTTTAATCCCCATATGTGTGGGGACAGGGCATTTTTTTTTGTGGGGGGGACATCAGTAGTTTTATCGATGGGGGAACTTACACATCTGAAGAAAGGTCCTGGAGTGACACCCCACTGTGTGTGGCCACAGGTGGCGGCAGGCTTCGCTGGGGGCGGAGGGGGAGATTACCAGTTATAGGGAAACTGACATGTCAGGTGGGCTCATTAGTTACCAGAGAAACCAATAGAGGGTCACACCCTTCACCGCCCCTTTGATAAGAACAATCACTAGCTGGGGCCTGAGATAAGTATGTAGGAAAGTCAGTCGTATGAGTAAGATACAGGTGAAGCAGGCACTGGTCAGGCAGGGGATGTACAGAGAGCAAGAGAACAGCCATCCTGAGTGGCCTGACCACACACTCCACCCCTACATACCCTGCATGACCCTTATAATCTTGGTCTGCCCCTCTTCTGCGATATCCCTGGAGTCAGGTATGTAGAGGGGCACTGCAACCAGATACCACAAATACAATACAGACAGGCCACCCCTGGTTTTCACAAACCCAGGGCCACCCCCATGGGGAGAAGCGGGGACAGGGCAATTCTTGATTTAAAAAACTCAGTTCTCAGACTTGTGTTTGCCAAGAGGGGGAGGTAGGGGAGGAATGGATTGGGAGTTTGAAATTAGCAGATGTAAACTATTATATGTAGAATGGATAAACAAGAAGGTCCTACTGTATAATACAGGGAGCTATATCAATATCCTATGATAAACCATAATGGAAAAGAATATGAAAAAGAATGTATAACTGAATCATTTTGCTGTATGGCAGAAATTAACACAACGTTGCAAATCAACTATACTTCAATAAAATAATTTTTTAAAAAACTCAGTTCTCAGCATTCCTTGCTCAAAATTCTCCCTAAAGATTGTTCATTTCTACCCAGTTCCAACTCATAACTCCCATCCCTGATATTTTCAGGCAACATATCTATGTTAAGCGCAAGTAGTAGATATTCTTGTATAGATAGATCATGGTTTCCAGTTTATATTTTCTTACACGTGATTTTTCTTCAACAGCTCTGTAGACAGGACAGAGTTCATTGCCCTCACTGAGGAGGCTGAGGCAGAGATTTACCCCTTAGAGTTTGTCAGCTGAAGAAGGTGGACTTTAATTGAAGTTGATAGAAGCAGAACAGTTAGGAGATGGAAATCCCCAGCTGTCAGGGTTTACAGGCGGAGACAACCAATTCCCTGTAGAAGTGCTTTCTTCACTTACCTCCACTCATGAGTTTTCTGGAGGCAGGTGGTAGTTGAGTTTGCCTGGTACAACAAAGGCTCACTCCAATACATGAACAGAAGGTATTTCAGTCCAACAAAAGCAGTGTCTGGAAGAGAAACCCAGGGGTCTTACACAGATCCTGAAAGGAAGCAGGAAAACAGAGGGGAAAAAGACAGGAGGGAAGGGGGAGGGGGAAGGAGAGTAAGTAACGGAGAAGAAAAAAGGTGTGAAAGAATTTGCTCCTAATTTGTCTTTATGAAAATTTGATATATGACAATTCCTACTTGAAAATGAGATAAATAAATAATAAAATGAGATAAATTATTTGCATTACAAATTAACTCTTCACTTCAAAAGAGTATTTACCACAGGTGTGATTCTGTGATGTGAGACTTTAGAATGGAATATGACTTGGGGGAGGTGGGAGATTTAAACAATAAAATCCTGATTATAAGATAATAGGAAATAATCCAGGGATAAAAGGGGAGACATCTAAAGAAGGAGGTGGTTGTACAGGGAGCTCTCTGCAGAGCTCAAGCTTTTAAAAGGACATGCACAAAAGACAGAGAAAGTGGATTACAGATGAGCTGGAACACAAAAGACTGTCATGAACCTTCAAAAACAGAATAAAGGAGGCTAAAGTTGGGAATAAATCTAGCCTTACAAAAAGTGCTAAAGACTGCTGTAAGCACCCTTGTCTTTGAAACCATTTGCTGTGGCAGAGATTATAGTCCATTCCACTAACTTTCCATAGGAAGAGGACAACTAGATTCCTGAGGAAGCTATTTCTAGAATTTACTATATGAGGAAAAGTGAAGCCAAATGGTATAAAGGGTGAACTGTAGTGGATCCTGTGGTGTGCCACCCAGATCACTCTTCAGGAATGAGGAATTTGTTCCCCCAGTTGCTAGGAGTATTGACAGCTGAAACCTTTCAACTGAAGAGAGCTTCCTTGCCTAAGTCATGCCTCCTTCCCAGAGGTAGCCTGCATCCAATTACTGGTTGGGACCCTGCTCCCTCAAGAACTCCCTGTAGGATCATCTAAGATTTTTGTGTGACTGCAACACTGTTCAATTCCTCCCTCTGCTGAATCCAGTTCCTTCAAGTATAGGTGTTTCTCCTTAAGGCATACCCCATTACATTTATCCATTTAGGATGCAAATTTCCTTCTTAGAGTTTCAATATGAGCCCTAAGAGTCTATGCAATTTGAGTTGGGTCATTAAAAATGGAATATACCAATCCTGTGGAATAATGAGTCCATGGTACTCTGAACTGGTTAAACAATATTTAGAAGATTGGATTCTATTTGTGGCCTCATTTTTTTTTTTTTTTTTTGCGGTATGCGGGCCTCTCCCGTTATGGAGCACAGGCTCCGGACGCGCAGGCTCAGTGGCCATGGCTCACGGGCCCAGCCGCTCCGCGGCATGTGGGATCTTCCCGGACCAGGGCACGAACCCGTGTCCCCCGCATCGGCAGGCGGACTCTCAACCACTGCGCCACCAGGGAAGCCCCCGTGGCCTCATATTTTAAGAGAAACACTAACAACATGGTTACATCCAGAGGAAAGCAACCAAGATACAGAGTGTAAGAAAATGTACCTTGAAGTAGAGATATAGGGATTGAAACTTTGGAGAATTGTCTTAATCGCACAAAGGCTATCATTGAGAAGGTGGAACAGAGGAGAGAATAGGGACCAAAAGGTGGATTTTATAAGAAGGCAACTTTTGGCTTAAAAGAGGGCGGGATTTTCTAAAGGGTAATTTGTTATATGTCTTGGAAAGAAGTGAGCCAGCTCCTTAATACAGCTGGGTGATAACGAATCAGAGATGTTAGAGAGAATTTCTACAATAACCAGGGGATTGGAGTAAAGTCCCCTCCAACTCTTAAATCCCATAATTTTACACTGTGATGAATTGCAAGCTTTTTTTAAAAAAATAAATTTATTTATTGGCTGTGTTTGGTCTTCCTTGCTGCGCGCGGGCTTTCTCTAGTTGGAGTGAGCGGGGGCTACTCTTCGTTGTGGTGCGTGGGCTTCTCATTGCAGTGGCCTCTCTTGTTGCAGAGCAAGGGCTCTAGATATACAGGCTTCAGTAGTTGTGGCACATGGGCTCAGTAGTTATGGCTTGCGGGCTCTAGAGCGCAGACTCAGTAGTTGTGGTGCATGGGCTTAGTTGCTCCGTGCATGTGGGATCTTCCCGGACCAGGAATCGAACCCGTGTCCCCTGCATTGGCAGGCGGATTCTTAACCACTGCGCCACCAGGGAAGCCGGAATTGTAAGCTTTTCAAGTCTTTACTATGGAGTTTTATGGAGTCTGCTCAAACCATAATGCAAGACTCAATTATATTTGTTTTTCTTAAAGGAAAAAACACCCTCCTCCACCTTAGTCAGTCTGAAGTGGTGCTACATGGAGTAAGAGACCTACATGATATTCCCTCAGCTTTCCTCCTCAGCCCCTAATTGCTGTTGAATTAGTTTTTTTTCTTAAGACGCAGAGAAGCAACTAAGAGTTGTTTCTGAACAGTTTTGACTTTTATTAGTAAGCATATTTATAGGCTTTTAGGGCTCAGAAGATAATTCATATCCTTCTAGAATTATTTTAACTTGTCTCATCATAGCTTAGGAATTCAGACTTATCACTTTTACTGATAAGAAAGTTGAGTTCCAGGAAGTCTGCAGAGTTGACTCAGGGCCACTAAAAGGACTATATGCCCAGGCTGAAATCAGACCTCTTATATTCTGAATGACAGAGCTTTGTACACTTCTCCAAGTCATCCAAGTTCCAAGTCCTCCTGCCTTTCAGATCACTTTCACCATAGCTTATGGATTTATTTGTGTTCCCACAAAAAGATAGGTTGAAGTTCTAATTCCCCAGAACCTGTAAAGGTGACCTTATTTGGAAATAGGGTCTTTGCTGATATAATTGAGTTAAGATGAGGTTATATCAGATTAGGGTGGGACCTAATTCAATGACTGATAAGAAGAGTGAAATTTGGACATGGACACACAGGAGAGAACCCCATATGAAGATGGAAGCAGAGATTGGAGTCATGCTGCCACAAGCTATGGAACACCAAGGATTGCTGGCAGCTACCAGAAACTAGGAAGAGGCAACGAAGGATCTTCCCTTATAGCCTTCGGAGAGAGCATGGCCCTGCCAACACCTTGGCTTTGGACTCCAGCTCCTGGAACTCTGAAAGAATAAACTTCTTTATTGTTGTTTTAAGCCACCCAGTTTTTAGTAATTTGTTACAGTAGCCCCAGGAAACTACTGCACCAGATCCAATGCACTTGTCTCAGGAGGGAAGAGATGGAGAGAGAGAAAAGCGTGTTTGGCTCAGATGTCATGAAGAACAAAACTGGAAAGTCCTGAGGAATAGATGTGTTCTGCTGCTTTTTCCTGGCCAGGAGAGGAAGAGAGGCCCTGAGGTCACTTTAGCAAGCGAGCATCTGCCGTCAGTCTGGTGTTAGATCATGCCACACTTGTGTACTTGGCTGTGTGAACAGGGAAAGGGACTAGCCAATTGCCTAACAATCTGACTACAAATTCAGCCAAGTATCTTGGGCACATTTGGGGAATAAAAGACAAGAGAAAAATCAGTTTCAAGTGGGAGGCTGAACAGATTATGCCTAATAACTTGAGACTATTAGAGAATCAGCAAAGAGAAAGAAAGGTGGGCTGTGAACCAGATAGCATAGAAACAGCTGCTTAGGGGGGGAAATAATAATAATAATATCAATGATAATAATAATCTCTTACATTTGTTAGAGCTTTGTAGTTAATAAAGCACTTTTAATATTAGCTATTTAGGGCTTCCCAGGTGGCGCAGTGGTTGAGAGTCCGCCTGCCGATTCAGGGGACACGGGTTTGTGCCCCAGTTTGGGAAGATCTCACATGCCGCGGAGCGGCTGGGCCCGTGAGCCATGGCCGCTGAGCCTGCACGTCCAGAGCCTGTGCTCCACAACGGGAGAGGCCACAACAGTGAGAGACCCGCGTACCACAAAATAAATAAATAAATACAATTAGCTATTTAATCTTTCAATGGTCTATGTAGAAGGCTAGGTCTTCAGGTCACCATTTTACTAATGAGGAGGTTGGAACTCATAGAGGTGAAATACTTGCCCAAGGTCGCTTGTCCCTGCTAGTCCTCCAGTCTTTTTGATTCATTTCTGTCCATTGTTTTTCCCATAAGCTGGTCAGAGAAACCTTGGGTTCAGCCCAGCGCCCTCTCTGGGGCACATCCATCCTCAGTGGCCTATGGCCGTCTCTCCACTCCTCCCAGTACCCAGCAGACTGCACAAAGCAGGGACTTGATGCACAGTGGTGGAGGCTGGGTGATTAATTGAGGTGAGGGTAGGTGGAGCGAGAGGCTCCAGGTCTTGTGCTTGGCACAGACTTCAGGTTCGGCCTCTGCCAGTGTGTGCTACAAAGCTGAGCTGCCTGGCATCACCCTCAACTGAGTCTCCGTGGCAGGAGGTAGTCATGGAAACTCACTCCCTTTCTAAGCTGATGAGGAGAGAATTAGGTAGAAAGGGGGAATCAAATTAATTGCCTGTCATCTGCTCTCTGCTCTCTGTGTGTTGATTCAAATTAAGTTTATTCAGTTTTCTGATGTCAGCAGATACCATACGATCAGAGCACAGGCCTGGGAGTCAGGATCTCCAGGAAACAGCTAGTTTTTAGCGAGTCCCTTAACCTGTCTCTCTGTTTAGTTCTGACCCAAGCATTCAGAAAAACAAATCTCTCTGCCTGACCTCCCTTGGTTTCTGACCTAAACTCCCTGAACTGCCTTATTTTAATCATCTTTGACTCTACAGACACCCAACCAGCCATCCCTCCTCTTGTAGACAAAAGAGAAGAGAATTCAAATCAAATTCTGCGTTTGCTGAAATTGACTGCAGCTCAGAGAGAGGTAGTTAAGTTAGTCAGTGATAAGTGTTCTGTGATGCATGTTGCCCACCTGGAGGAAGGTGGAGGCAAAATCTTGAGATTTTCTGTGAGAGGTGTCACCACAAGCTCAGCTGCCACCTGAGCAGAGCCAGAGGATTTCTCCAAAGATACAGCCCTTTCCTTTCCTGTGCTATCTGTAAGATCTTTTCTCTACAGCCAGTTGGAATTATTTGAGATTCCTTGCATGTTCCTTACTTGTTTGTTTCTTTAACTTCTCAGACGTATTCTCTGCTGAGAACACTCTTCCTACTTTTTCATTATGTCTCAACCCTGGCAACACGTCTGTGAAGCCTTCTCAAAGCAGAATATGGGATTTCCAGACACCATGAATTCCCTTTATTATAGATGACAAGCAGGCCATCACTGTACACGGGAATTCTACCTCCCCAGTGGTCTACAGGTTTCTGAAAGCAAGGACTATGTCTTCCTTGATCATGTTCCCAGCACCAAGCATCTTGCCGAACACATAGAAGGTAATCAATCTATTTATTGAATAAGGGACTGATTTAATAAATGAGTGATGAATGGAATGTTTTCAGGATGGTGTCTTAGAAGAAGAAAATATTTACTAAGGTCTAGAGTTGAAGGTTGATTGTAATCTGTTTGGATTTCGATGCTGTTTGCATTTCACCCAAGTAGAATGGACTGCTGTGAGGTGTCTTTGGGCTCCAGACCTGGTTTGCCCCAAGAACTCTGCTCTGCTGTATTCAGGCCAACATCTCTCCAGAGTCATACTGGCTCTGAAAGTAGAGAGCTCTGAGGTCACGCGTACTGATTCATGTTGGGAATGTAGAGTTGGAAGAGATAGAATGCAGAATCCCAGGATGAAGCGGCTGAAGTGAGTGCTTGGGAGATGTGTTTGGGATTCCCCTAGGAGGCTCTTCCTGGATCAGAAGAAAATCCCGGGAAGGAGATGTTGTCTCCTAACAGATACTATCTAGGGAAAAAAGTGCCTCTCAGTTTAACGATGGAGATGACAATATGATTTTATCCTTGTATCTGTATGGAGTTTATAGTTTTTATGGGCTTCTCAGGGAGTAGGGTAAAGTAGAAAGAGCACTGAACTAGGATTCAGAGGATTTGAATGCTTGTGTGTCATTATCCAACCATGGGACAGCAATTCCTGGCCTCGCTTTCCTTTTCTGTAAATGAAGCAGAGGGTAGAACCAAATACTCCCTCGGGTCTGTTCCATGATTCTATAAATATAGGTTATGCATATCCCATGTGACTGGTTCAGAGGTTGAATATGGCAGGACAGTGAGAGTAATGCCTTGTGCTGGGTTCTCAGGAGAGTCTAAGGCGAAGGTAGGTGGGGCAGGGTAAGGCTCTCCCAGGGATCTTGCTCCATCTTTTTCTCCCCACCCCTTTGCCACTCTGGTGGGAGGCAGTGCACCATAGTGGTTAATTGCATGAGCTTGGGAATCAGGCAGGCACGCCCTTGAATCCCGGCTCTGCCACTTACTGACTGTGTGACCTGAGGCAAATTTCTTAACCTCCCTCTGTCTCAGTTTCCTCACCTACAAAATGATGTTTATCTTCCGAAAGTCATCATAAGGGTTGATGACCTGATGTAAAGAAATGCAACAAAATATTTGCTATCACTTTTCCTCACAAATATATGAATATTGATGCTGTTTATATTTCTCTCTGTAAAACTCTGATTTTGACATGAAATTCTGTGGTCTCTCACCCCACTCTCCCACCCATTTGCTGTTTATTTTGATTGAAAAAACTTAGGAATCACGTACTTTGACTTCTTCTGATATTTAATCGTCTCGGTCCCTAGTTCTGCTTGTACCATAAACCTGTTGAGCGAGACGGCTCCAGGTACAAGAACTAGTGGACAGACAGCATTGTTATGAACGATAACATCTAAAAATATTGGCATTAAAAGCATTCAGGGGTAACATAACTGACTCACTGGGCGGGGGGTATATATTTCCTCCTTATACACTTAAGGGTTAGAGGAATAAGAAGGGGCAAGGGACACCTCAGATTCCATATAAAACTCCTGTGTATTTTGAGGTTTTAACAGCACTGCAGCAGGTATCTGTCACGCCTATGCCCTAACAGGTCTTAACAGTAAATTCCTTGAAGCTCAGGATGATAACATTTCATGAATTATCTACAGATTGTATCTTGATTCTGTAATCAAGAAGAAATAGCTTCTGTAGGTGAAAAGGTAAATGGGAGGATATTCAAGTTTCTTATAAATGCAATTTTGAATGACATTTACACATTGTTTCTATTATACCTTTAATCTCAGTTGTGAGAGGATGATGTTTAGCGTCTGCAGTAGGACTTTACAAAGACTGTCCATATGATGGCTTTGGACAGCTAGTCTGTCTCAGTTCTTGTGTCCTCTGGCAGTTTACGTGGGTCCCTACCACCCTTAGACAAGTAACCTGCCAAATACAGGAGCAGGCAGTGGGCTCCTTGAGCGCAGGAGCTGTCTTATTCAATGTCATATATCCAGAACCTGGGAGGTGAATGGCACCTTGTAGACACTTAATAGTTAATGGGTTTCAGGGTCTGAAAGTATTGGATCTCTGTTAAGCAGGAGATGGAGACACCTGGGTAGGAAAACCTCACGGAGTTATGAAAACACATCTAAAGCACTCTCTGAACCACAAGATTCGACAGTGATACTGTCGTGGGCATTGCCGTTCCTTTGTCACTTAACACCCCCATCTTAAATTACTCTGGAACTGAGACTCTGAGAGTAAGGAAATGGCATCAAAGAGGCTTCTTAGCTAGAGCTGAAATACAGGGGGAGCAAGGTTTGAAAAGGAAGCCCAGGTCCCAGTGTGGGACCATGTTTCCCTCAGGGTGAGGAATTTCCCAAATCAAATGTAGCCAATCAGGTTCTACAGAGAGGTGGAAGCATTGGCCTTGCTATTGTATTTCAGGATGCAACGAATGAAAGGAATGACCAAAGAGAGTGGACCCACGAAAGTACAAGGTTAGCCTGACAGTTAATTAGAAGTTTGAAGGAAGTGAGACTGGCTGTCTGCAAGACGGTTTACTGGCTGAGATTTCAAGGACCCTTGGCAAGTTGAGAATGATGAGATCTGTTCATTTTTCCTTCGCTATAATGAATCATGCCTCTGATGAAAATTGTGTTTGTGTGTGGAGTCATGTTCTATCATCTTCTCGCCGAATTACTGCTTATCACTTGGGGGCCTCCGAACGACTTGAAGATTGCCAGAGTGAAGTCAGAGTTTAGCTGGGGAGGTAGAACTGTCTGTTCTGGAGGAAGCAGTTCGTTACACCTGCTACTCAGGGACATCTTGCCTTCGGGAATCTTCTTCCTGCCACATGCCAGCAGACATCGCACTGTGTTTTGAGCAGGCCCTGGCCAGTGGCCCGGTGGCCTGGCAGCTAAATGTGGGCACAGGGAGTCTTCCCTCCTCCTTCAGCAAGACAGGATCTTGAGGAAGGCTTTTCGGAACTCGATGTTGAAGGTGGTATAGATCACAGGGTTCAGGGCGCTGTTCACGTAGCCCAGCCACGTGGTGGCACTGTAGAGCTCTGGGGACACGTGGCATGCTTGGCAGTGGGTATTGAGAATGTGGGTCAAGAAGAAGGGCAGCCAGCAGACAATGAAGGTCCCTAGGTTGCAAAGGAAGAGAAAAACTGGGTCAGGGGTTTGTTTACTCCCTTTGTTGTAACATGGAAATGAGTCACAGTTGTCTACTTTACGGCAGCTACTACGCTGGAAGTTTCACATACCCTTTTAATTTTTACACCAACCCTATGAAGCAGGTGTGATTAGTCACTTTTTTTTTTTTTTTTAGGTGAGAAAACTAGATGCTAACATCTTTGATTCATCCCAAGCCTTTGCTCCTAAATCAGTTTTCTGCTTTGATCTTTAGATAGTCCTTCGCTAGTCTTTTCTACTTCTCAATTCAATTCAAATATTTATTTTATGTCTATCCATGCAAGACATGTTCCTAGGCACTGATAGGAAAAAAGACCTTAAAGATGCAATTCATATAGTTAAGGTTGTTGAGGGGATTAACATAGAGGTTCCCTGGACATGAGAAGTCCCTAAGACATGAGTAGTTTGGGGCTTGTCTGTGACAGTGAACAAGATATGTTCACCGTCACTAACTCTGTATGGTACCACAACTTATCAATTTTTAATTTCTTTATTTAAATAAATTTATATTTTTCTACTATAAAAACCAGCCCTGATTTTATACAGTATGGAAAACTGGGTAAATATGCAAAAGTAGAAAGAAGTGAAATAATCACCCACCACACAAAGACAATCACTTTTGACATCTGAGTGAATTAATTTTCAGTCTTTTTTTCTCTGTATTTAAAATAATCTAGATGTTATAATACCATATGACAGTAGTCTTTTGGCATTCTCACATTTTTCACTTAATATTTTAAAATAGGTAAGCAGGTAGGAAATATCCAGTATGTGCTAGATGCTTTTAATGAATCATTATCTTACTTATTATTTGATTTATCCATTATAATTCCAAGTGATAGACACGACACACAGCTCAATTATGTGACTTGTTCGGTTTCATAAATTTCAGTCTAGGTGTTTTGAATTTCCACCAGAGTTAAGATTTATTCACAAACTCTTTTCATTTACATTATAAACATTTATAAATATTACAGTCATTGGATTTCCAATTTCTGTTAAATATGGTTACCTTAGTATCCTCCACCAGCTCCACTGAACTCAACCTAACTCAACGTAATCCAACCCATCCCAACTTAACCTGACTCACCAAGCACCATGACCAACATCTGGGTTGCCTTCTTCTCCCGCAGTGGCACTCCCCGAGGTTGCAGGGGGCCCAGCTTCAGGGATGTCGACAGCCTGCCATTACTGAGTTTTCGAACCTCTAAGCTGAGCTTAGGTGCCATGGTGGGGCTGAGGGAGTTCCGAGTCCTCCCCTCCCTTTTCAACTCTCCTTCCCCTTCTTGGAAGCCTGGTCTTCCCAAGACAGTATCTTGGCAGATGCTGTAGTAGCGCTTCAGCTCCATGTGTGTCTGACCAGGGGAGAGGGGCTGTAGGTGTAACAAGAGAGGGTCCTGACATTTCTGGGGATATTGTTTATCTTCTGAATGTTCCTGAAAGAGAAACAGAATGCAATGAAGGAAGAAGGAGCCATCATTGTGTGAAACCTACAGAGGGTGCCTCTGAGAGTGGTGGGCTCATGGGAAGTTAAGGTAAACAAAATCTGCTTCCGCCTTTACAACTCAAAAGCACCTACCACATAAAGAACATTTGAGAATCACAATAATCCCTGGAGGAGGGCAGAATACAATTATAGCCTGGCCTTTTTAAGGTAGAATGACCTGGATACACAGAGGAAAATGTTAAATGGCACCATTGAGATGTAAGCAGAAAAATCTGGAAAGTGGGAAATGATAAGACAAATGACTCAGTTTCTTCAACAAATAAATTGCAGTGACAACACCACCACCACTCACCAGGTATGGGTCTTATTTGAATTTTGATTCAAATAAACCAACTATAAAAAATCTGTAAGACAATTGGGGAAATTTTAACATTGACTGGATATTTAATGATAGTAGGGAATTATTATTAAATTTTTTAGTGTGATGTGGTATTGTGGTTACGTGTTTTATGAAAGAGCCCATATCCTTTAGAGAGTCTTAGAGAAATATGTTTGGCTGAAATGTTGTTATGTTTGAAATGTGCTTCATAACAATCCAGTGGGGGTATGTGAATGTAGGTGGGAGTGTAGTTGAAAGAAGACGGGGCCATGAGTTGATAATTGTTGGAGCTGGCTGATGACTACTGAAGGCTTAGTTATATTTGTCTTTCTACTTTTTTAGTTTTGAAATTTTCAATAATAAAAAGTTTTAAAAACCCAGGATTTTCATCTCAGCTTCCTCCTTAGTTGATGCATCCTGGGCAAGTTAATTAAATGTCTCTGAGCCTCATTGGTAAAACAGAAAATAAATGAAAAGAAACAGGTTTGGGATGAACAGACTCTGAGAGTAGGAAACTGAAGATATGTGAAAGTTTCTGGTATTTTGGGAGGACGTGTGTGTGCCAACGTCTGAACTTCTTTCCATGTTTGAAAAATCAGATGCTGTGTCAATCTTGAGTAGAAGGCAGGACTCCCCAGCACCCTTAGCAAAGCCATAAAAGCCAGATATTCACTTTCCCCGACCTCCCCACTGGGCAGCTAGAACTCTGGTACCTGAACCAAGCCCAGCCAATTGGAGATTCGCACCTACAACCTTGAATTAGAGCTCATGAAGCAGGGAGACTTCAGAATTCATCTAGCAGTGGTGACAGTCAATGTTCAGTGTCCTAGGTATTTGAACCAGATTCTTCCTTAGGCATGAACAGTATCTTCTGAAGCTGTTCTTCAGCCTTCTCGTTGAGTCTGAGCTACTTGATATCCTTCCAGTAAATTCCTTTTTTACGTAAGTTAGTCAGTGTCAACAACCAAGAACTTTCACTAGTCTCTCCTTAGTTCAAGGAATCATAGTTTTCTAGACACACAGGGCTGGTACACTGTACAAACTTAGAAACATTGTTGAATAAATGAATGAATGTAAGTGGGCTTCAAGATTATTTAGTGTCTTAAAAACTGTGCTCCACAGAGGTGTTTGTAGGAATTCTATCATAACATAGTTTTTTTTTAATTTGGTTTTCATTTTGATGGAATTTTCTAATAATTAATGTAAGTATACCATGTTTTATCTGAATGACCATTTGTAACCAAGATTATATTTTATGATTGAGCTGGCATCTAGTGATCTTCTAAAAGATGCATTATTTCTGAAACTAAAGGACTAGGGACAAATTTTTGAGAGTGCTTATGAAATCTCAGATTTGGGACTTCCCTGGTGACCCAGTACTTAAGAATCCACCTGCCAATGCAGGGGACATGGGTTCGATCCCTGGTCCGGGAAGATCCCATTTGCCGCGGAGCAACTAAGCCCGTGCGCCACAACTACTGAGCCTGCGCTCTAGGACCTGCGTGCCGCAACTACTGAGCCTGCGTGCTGCAACGACTGAAGCCTGTGCGTCGAGAGCCCATGCTCCACAACAAGAGAAACCACTGCAATGAGAAGCCCATGCACCACAGCGAAGAGTAGGCCCCGCTCGCTGCAGCTAGAGAAAGCCCACACAGCAACGAAGACCCAGCACAGCCAAAAAAAAAAAAAAAAATTTATGAAATCTCGTATTTGAGAACACTGATCTAGTACAGCTTGTCTCCATTTCACAGATTTGGAAATTCAGTCATGTAGAAGGAAAGTGATTCTTCCAAGATTCTATATTGATGAGTGTACTTTTCAGCTCTCTCTGCAAACTTTTATCACCACCTCCATGACTGACATGAAGAAACATTGGATTGCGTTGGATCTGCCTGGCAGAGCCCTCCACTCCCAGATGGCAGGACAGAACCTAATTCTCCACACTCCAGACAACGCCAGCTTCTTGACTCTTCCATCTCTCCTCCATAGTCAACGGTTTTCCTTCTTTTGGCCTTGGAGCCTTCTTGGACTTTAAATCTCTTATCTATTAAAAAAAATCGTTTACAGCAAGAGTCTGTAACAGCTACATCCGGCCCATGTAAAAGTGGTTACTTAACTATATGGAGATTAGACAAGGCTTAGACATTCATCATCATGGGTTTTTGAAGCTTCGTTCCTAATATTTACTTGGCTGTGGAGCTCAGGGAGAGGAATACTGGTCTTTTATCTAACACCTTCAGGCTCCATGCAGCACTTGGCTTTTTTGGGGCTGGTTTGAATTGGAAGGATAAGAACCAGGGTGACTATGAAATTGTCTCGGTTTTCCCCATATTTAATGGCAAATACGGCACTTGAAGGTTTCCCATTAGTCTCCCTTTTCGGCGTTTCTTGGATCTGCCCATGTCTGTTTCAGCGATGCCCTGTTTCCTCTAATGCAGGTTGTTCTGGATGGTATCTTCACAACACATCCAAGAGTCATTGGCTCTGGTCATTGGGATCCTATGCTTTTGGAATATTATTTGATAATGCCTATTCTGAAGCTCAAATCAGGTAGAGTCTCAGATCTGTTTTTTATTACAGATGCAAGTGTGAGCTTGGCGCTAAATTTGATTTTGGGGTGGAAGCGGAATTAAGTCAAGCCAATGACTTGAGAAAGGGTCTCTTATTCTTTTCCTACAGTCAAAGGCATGGCTTACTCACCATTTTCCCCATGGCATCTGATGCAAATCTGGCCCTTATTGAAAAACTGTCACATAGGATGCAACCGTAGCCAGGAAGACTAGGGTGGGTTGAAGGAAAAACAGTTGTGGGTTAAGCTCTACATAGTTGGGCCATATAGGTGACAATGCTTTGAATACAGTGTGTTCATATCCTCTGTCTTGGGTCCTGACCTCCTATTTCGCAGGGGCCAATATTTTTGCTCTACGCAAGTCTTGGGACTTTGAGTTCGAGGTTCTGATTCTCATTCAAGTCATTATAGGTTGATCTAGACATCCAAAGTGTACCTTCCTTCAACATCAAACTCAATTCTTACTCTATGAAGCCTTTCCGGAGCATACTGACCTTTATCTTCTCATAACCTCTCCAGCATCTAGTATTTAGATGCTTAGTTGTCTTCATCTCACATTTGGCAAACGTCCCAGTCAGTGTTGGGCTGCTCATTAATTTTGGGTGGAGGTGTGTTTTATCGGCTTGTCTAAGATTCTAAGCTACATGAAGGCAGAGGCTGTATAATATTCCTGCTGTCTCTTCCCTAGAAGATTGCAGGTGATTGGTATTCATCCATTCATGCTTCAAGTACACCTTGAAGCATGTGCCAGACACTGGAATGAGCAGAATTCACAGCCCAAGCAATCAGAAGATTTCAGTGACCTTCCTTTTCAGAGCCTTGAAAGACCTAGTAAAATGTGTCATCAGCATCTCCCATTCCCTCAGCTGGTTAGTGCCTCAACACAGAGGCAGATCTAGAAAGGACAAGAAGTTTCAATGGACCCCCCAGTGATTCCTGATGTAATGATCTGGCCAAAAAGTCATTCCTGGAAACCCGGCATCAGCCAGTGGTAAAGCTACCACACTAAAACTTCATACCTGTGTGACATCTGAACAGCTGGCCATTTAGGGACAATGAAAGACTTTGAAGGGGAGCAGAAGAAGCCCAGAAGCTATCCTATCATCTTGCTAAGTCAAGTGTGCTCTAGGGAAGACTATCAGTGCACTTTTGAGATTTGATTTCCTACCTTTAAAGCCTAGCCAATATCTGCAGATTAAAAGGTGGGTATCAGATGTGGGTCCCCGATGTGGCAGAACAGGCAAAAGCATGCACTGCTGGACACAAGGCTGGAGGCCACGGGGCTGGGTGTTGTCTTCCTTCTGCCCCTCCAGGGTGCTTACCTGTTGGGGGAAGCCGGGCCTGACGCTGATGCACTGACTGTTCTGTCGAGTGAGGATCCGTTTCCGTCTCCTCTGTCTCAACACCACGTAGATCCTGGCATAGACGAGGACAGTCACTCCAAAGGGCAGGTAGAAGGACACCACTGAAGAGTAGAGGACAAAGTCAGGGTTGGAGATGGAGCAGATGCTGGGGTCTCCTGTGAGTGAGAGAAGGGGAGAAAGCAAAGTAGTTGGCCAAGTATGGGACTTCGGTGGGGAGCACAAAATATGACCCCACATCATGTGTGGTGTCTCCACCATCGAATCCACAGTGGAGCTTCGAGAAGCAATGGCCAGTCCCACCTACCCCCTCATCATGTCCTGGTCTATGTGCTGCCTCCTCCGTGGAGGCTTCCTTGCTTGATTTTCTCAGTCAGGAGTGACTCTTACTTCCTTTGTGCCCCACAGCCCTTTACTGTGCAATTAGCACACATGGCCTGATTGTTAACTCGTGAGGGTGCCATCTCAGACACCTCCGTCGTCCTCTCGCTGAGAGTAGGAGGTCTAATTCATTCCGATGTCACGCACAGTTCACTAAAAAGAAAATTTACCGATGATCACATGCCAGACACTGCTCTACAATGGGGCTGCAAAGATGAATAAGACACAGTGTCCTCCCTTGAAGGAGCTCCCAGTCTAGACAGACAGACGATCCCTTCCGTATGCTGCGCTAAGCGTCACAGAGGAACGCGGCCTGGGAGGCGGGGGTCGGGGGGTGTCACAGAGCAGCAGAGCAGAGGCTCCCAGGAGGGATGCAGCCCCCAGAAAAGGGCCTGCCTGTGTGGAGGCATCAGAGGGTCGTTGCATGCAATGAAAGAAAAGAGGAAGGCTTCTTTGCTGAGAATGCCAGGTCCCCGGTTTTGAATCTGAGTTGTCGGGCAGGTGGTGGCTGAATACAGGCAAGTCTATTTCTCAGCGAATCCCAGTACTGCTCAGGGTTGAGATGGGAAAAGGGCCAGTAAACCTACTGTCATCATGGGCAATGTGAATCGAGGCACATCCTTGCTTTATGTCCTGAAACGCTCCTGCCCTTCCTCCTTAGGGGGCCCTGCAGCTTTGTCTTCTTCACTAGCAGATGTTGAGACCCTCCAGTAGCCAGAGTAAGGCCTACAACTTGCCCCATCTTGAAAAAGAAAGTGGAAGGAAACTAATATCTTCCAGGTGATTCCAAGGGCTTTAGACACATTATCTTACCTAATAAATGTGCAACATGATGTAGGCAGGTGCCATTACCGTCTCTATTCTCAGATGAGCAGACCAAGGCTCAGAGCTATTCAGTAAGTGGCCTAACAACACACAGTCTGGATGTGTTCCTCCAGTCATTTTGACCCCCAAACCAATGTTCTTTCTATGATTTTGACTCTCCACCTCCCTCTACTATTGGGACACGACAAATTTGCACTTCGTCCTGTCAGCAACAGGTGTTGGCACATCCAGCCAATCTTAATAAAGGGATGGGCATTCTCCAACCCAAACTCTGGCCTCGGAAGATGCAGCCTCAGATGTGAACTGGTGGGGAGAGGGCTGTGGTCACATGGTCCCCTCATTCTGCTTCTTGGTCTACGGAGGTAGGTAGAGGCCAGGCAGCCTGAAGTGGGAGACCCAGGTCTCCATTTACTAACTGTGTGACCTTGGGCATGTTACTTAACTATGCCAAGCCTCAGTTTCATGGTCTGTAAAAGAAGGACAAAAATATTGTCTCATGTAGTGGTTGTGAGACGAAATGGTAACTATTATTATTATTTATTCTTTACTATTATTTATTATATACTTCCTCCGAGCTTTTTGAACTTGAAAGGGAAGGTATCACTTGGAGTGAAAATTTGGAGAGAGACTTATAGGGAACAATATTTGTGGGGGAGAGAAGGGAGCAACAGCTAAGAATTAAAACAAAATGAACAAGAAAGCATGTATTCAGTGCTCAGTCAGGCATTTTAATGACGGCACTGCCACCAGAATCTTTATGAGCTACTCCCAATTCTCTGATTCTCTTGGTAGGGGGGTAAAATTCAGGTAAAATTAATGTCATCTCACCAAAGCCTATATCATCATCTTTTAGGAAATGGCTCATAAAACTCTGAACAGTGGTCACCAAAATGGCATCTTCTGGTCTTCTAGGGGAGTGGGGTTGGGAGTAAGGATAGGGAGGCAGCTCAAGGTCTTTCTGAATCTGTAAGGAGCCATGCTGGCAGTGATCACCCCTCCCCTGCCGTCAGCTCCCCTGCTGTCAGCGTCTGACTATGATTGAAATGCCTCCTCTAATGAGGAGGTACCTCAGCACGTTTTGTACTGAGAGGGGGTCAGAGGGGTGGCAGGGTCACTTTCCCCCTATTCGTCTTGTCACCATCCTTGGTGTGCTAGATAGTCCCCATGCGTCTCTGCAGATATACCATCTACCCTTCTCTATCCTCCTCTGGGCTTTGGGAGGCTGACCTCTATATTTTATATATTAACTACTACATTTAAAAAGCCAGGAGCCAGAGTGGGCATAGTATGCTTCCATTTGTGTAAACATGGACACACACACACTCACATGTGTCCATGCACGGGTGTGTGTATGCACTTGCTTCACGCGTGGCGTGCGGGATCTTAGTTCCCTGACCAGGGATTGAACCCATGCGCCCTGCAGTGGAAGCTCGGAGTCTTAACCACTGGATCTCCAGGGAAGTCCCGAGCACTATCTTTTAAGAATATGGGTGTTCACTTCTAGGGAGGGGACAGGTGGACTGGCAATCCAGGGTAGAAGGGAGACGTACAGGTAAGTCTGTATATATACCTCATTATACCTTATGTTTTATCATGTGCAAGTATTTATTTTTCCATTAAAAACACTGAAATATTGAAATGTTGAAATATTGAAAGGCTATGTGTGAGAAACAGAGTGAAGAGAGAGCACATAGCTATTTCGAAATCGCTGATCAATGATCTTCAGTATACAGTCCCTGAACCTGCATTGTCATCCCTTCCTTCCTTCCCTACCTGAGAAACAGCTGCCTGTCCTTAGACAGAGTTTTGCAGCCTCTCCCAGAATTTCTCCATGTTATGCACCCCGTGAGGCCTGTCAGCAGGCAGAGTGATGCTGGAGGCCGTTGGGCAGTGAATGGGGCCCTGCCCCAGCCTCCGCCAGGCCTGGCCTGGGTGTGTGTCCTGTGGGCAGTGCAGAGTGATACACCACACACGGCCAATTCTGAAAGCTTCTCTCTGCTGAGTCCTGAGGAGGTGGTGAGGGCAGTGAGGCCCCCAGGAGCTAGGCTTCCCCAGGAGATGAGGTGCTTTGTCTTGATTATTTAACTGAAAGGGTAGTGTGCTGTCAGCATAACAGTTATTGAATGCATGAATACATGAATGATGAATAAATGAGCAAACTGTACAGATGAACATTTTCCATAACACATCAGCGGTCGCTAGCTGGAGCATAATAGGGAAGGCCAGGAGGCTACCCCCCATCCTCCGCGACTGGGATGTTTATCCCAACTAATCTCAACAGCTAAGGAGGAAAGAATGATGATGAGGACTCATCCACTGACTCATTCAACACAAGTTTACAGAGCGCCCGCTGTATTCAAGGCGCTGTGCTCACTAAATATCTTTCGTGGGCTAGCCTGGGAACTTGAGTCCCACAGTCATGTGAATGGCAAAGTCAAAAGCAAGTTGAGTTGAGAGATTCATGAACTTCTAGCTCATTGAAGGATTTGTCCTCAATTTGTTTCCAAAGACAGGAGATCTTAATGAATTTGATCGAGGAAGAACCTAGTATTCTCTTTGTGCTTCTCAACCAAGTCCCCCTACCCCCAGATGCAGGGTTCTGAAAGCCAGGTGAGGCGTTCTATTGCTAAAATCTAAATAGCCCTCCTCCATTTCTTTGTTTCAGAGGAAAATTAAGTCAGTTGGTAGGACTTTCTCAACTTTAAGTTCTTCTGCCCTTGAAAGTTTCTTAAACCCTGGTCACCAGCTACTGCTTATCCATTCTGGAATTTTTAATAACCCAATAGCTATCTGATTTAACAGAAATTTAAATACTAGTTATTTTTCTTATCTGTAAAATAAAAGGGTCAGGGATCTTTCAGATTTCCTCTAGTACTAACACTCCATCCTCTGCTGCTATCAGGGGCTGTTGATGATGTGATATTTGGCTCCTGACTGCTGGGTCTCTGCTGGGACCTGGGGCGACACGGGTCAGCCAGGCCCCACAGTTCTGGAACTCTCTGTGACCCAAGATCCTGCTTTATGTGTGCATCCAGACATGCATGTCATTCTTTTTCGGGCAATAAGAGCAATTCCAAGATAGAAGAACCTGAAGTTCAACTTTCCTCTACGTTACATTCTCTGACAATTCAGAGTCCCACGTGGCAGCCCATTTCCTTAAAAGAAGAGCCCTGCCAGAAAGTTCTGTTTTGTGTTGCACCTCATGAAAGTCCGGCCACTGCCAATATCAGGTGTTGTTGGCAGTATCCTGCCCTTTTCTCCTTCTCACAGGAGGAGCAGAAAAAAATGGCCAAGAGAAGTCATTTATATTGGGCTTTTGAATGAACTTGGGAAATTCCTTAGAGCTGTAAGAGGTGCTGGAGGAACCCACATCTATCAAGATAATGAAGCTTTGCTGTGAAGGTCAGACTGAGGCAGAGAATGCCAGTGGGGCTTCTCTGCCTTGAGTCCTGCTTACGAATTCCCTGAGAGCAGAGCAAGGACTACCACTGTTTAGATATCCCTTGGAGCAGGGGCATAGTTAAATTTTGAGGCACAGGAACTTTTCTAATACATAATAATAGTAACAACAATAACACTAGCTAGTATCTACTGGGCTTTTACAATGGACCTGACACTTGAGCACAATACATGAATATGTGGAGAGCCTACTGTAGCCTAATTAATAAATTTATAAGTAAGAGACAGAGAGAGAGAGAGATGAGAAAGAAGTGAGCCTATACGTGGTAAGTCATGAGCCTTTTTTGCCTTCTCAATTCTATATTTGAAAATCCTTTTGGAAAGATTTTTCTGAGTTTTGTTTCTGAAACAATAATGATCTCACTGGTGGCAACAACACTGCATTAGGTCCTCATTCTTCTTCACTTTATATGTTGACTTTAACTGGGAACTCTGTCTTATGTCAGATTTTGACTAAGTGTTACCAGGTGTGTGTGTGTGTGTGTGTGTGTGTGTGCCCGCGCGGGCACATGAGAAAGACCGCCCCTGCCAGCCTCTAATAATGAGGAAGAGGAATCACTCGGCCCAGCAAAAGTTGGTGGGGCTTTGCTGCTGGCCGGGTTAAGGACTGCCTTGGTCTAGCAGTGGTAGGAAGTGGCCCATACTACAAATTCCAACTTAGAAGGCATTTTCTCATAGAAACATGGATATAGAAGGTGGCTTAGTTATCGGACTAACCCCCAAAGCACATTTAGACTCATTGAAATGGTATTTGAGCGCCAGAGCCAGCTTCTACAGTCGTGTTAGAGAATGTCGCCTTGGTGCATGTGCGTTCACACGCATGTTTGTGTTTATAACGTGACATTGGTGACTGACAATGGGAAGCATTAAAGAGTAACGCAAAGACAATACCAACATATTTTAGGAACACCCTGAGTTAACCAGGCACATCTTTGTTGGATAACTTGGCTACTTAACCTCTAATGCTGCAGAGAAACAAGCCTAACCTTGAGCAGGTGATATGTGTTTGGCACATCTATGGATGTTATCCCAATTTAATCCACACTTACTTGTAAAAGAACTCTGTGAAGGAGGTAGAGTGGAGTTATAACATATGTAGGCTTAGATTCTAGAGTCAATGAAAATTATAGGGAGTCAAAATTCACCCTGAATCACATATAAAGATACGCATGGTTTGATTACAACCCTGAACAGTAATAAGTAAAGACTTATGACACATGCAGTAATATGTCATCTATTATAAAGAGTTCAACCTAACATACAATTTTAGAGATGAAGTTGCTGGACTTACTTGTAGGAGGCCATATATAAAAATAAATATTGAAAACTTCCTAACTAAATACATAGACCTAGTCCACATACTTGATTTTGTTCAAGTTTATCCTGTGCTATATTGTTATCCCAAATTTATCAACAAGGAAGCTTAACTTAGAAAAGTGAAGTAGCTTGTTCAAGCAGACACAGCTGTTAAGCAGCCGAACCGGAGTTTGAATCTAGATTTTTCTGACTCCAGAGCCTCCGTCTTCCTAAATGTATTTTGACTTCTAAATAATTGACCAGCAAATGACTCTTTGAAGACTATATATAAGTGAAGATTTGCCTGTATTTATATGTAATGTGTCACCTATAATATATCTGTATACACATAAGTACACAGCTACGTGACTTGTACATATATACCAGCAATTCATGAACCTGGAACATAGTAGGAATTGAATGAATCAATTCAAATGGAGAAAATAAGAAATCCAGATGAACACTAGAACATGAGTCAATCAGTTCTCTCTTAGTGAACACTGTTTATTTTCAATACCTGTAACTATACTATATGTGCTAATAGTTTCCACTCAACACATGAAATTCTTGAGGCTGAAAGATGGTCATGGAACAGACACTGAAGGCACTGTGAGGTGTCAGTTTGGATTGGTGTCATATCTAAAATCCCAGACAACTCAGATATACACATTGTTCATCCATTTGTCCGTCCACCCATCCATCCATCCATCCATCCCATAGAAGATGTACCATGTGCCAAGCACCATGGCCAAAATTTTTGTATATTAAAAAATATAAAATACATCCTCCAGTAATTTAGGAATTCATCCTAGTTCCCAAACACCAGAAATGATTTTTATTGAATAAAAAGTTAGAACTGTATACCCTACTCCAGGGCTTTCATGATATGTTATTTTGCATTGTAAATCCATTACGAATTACCATCTTTTCGTTAGTAAACTTCACCTGAATTATTCATATAGCATAGTTTTTTAACTGGCACATTTCTTCAAATGAATACAATGGCTTTTCTTTCAAAATAGGAGTAAGCAGACTTTTCATTAATTGGGGCAGAACGTGATTCCTGTGCCCTTAATTGAAGAGGTTTTGTTGTCTATTTTATTTGTAATCAGTAAAGGCCAACGCTTTGCAGTCTCTAGCATCCTCGTTTGATTATATTGACCAGCGGTCAGAGCACCACTCACAACCATTCAGATGTGCTGTGAATCACGCCGCTATTGGAAGTGGGGCCGTCATTGTTACCTGTGGTGTTGAAGCCAAAGAGGAGAGGGCAAGACACAGCAAAGGCCAGCACCCAGACAGCCGTGATCATGAGGGTCACACGCCGACAGGAGCTCTGTCCTGTGCCATGTTGGTAGTGAACTGGCATGACCACTGCAGTGTACCTGTGAAAGGGAGGGGAGAGAGGATAGACATGATGAGAAAGGTTCTAAAGACAAGTTGAAAGAGGTTACTAGAGAAATACTCAGGTTGATACTTGTGGTAGGAGAAAAATAATTTGGTTGGAGAAACTTAGAGAGAAAGGGGTATTTGAGCGAACATAGCAGAAAGGCTGAGACAAGATAGATGAAGTACTCATTGAGAGAGGTGAGCAGAGAAAGGGAGAAAGAATAAAAAGCATAGCATAGCAACACTGGGTTGCCGGAGAGCTTCTTACCAGTGCTGGTTGACGGCCCAGCATATCCCAGCCTTATATTCACACACCCTTAATCTTGAAGACTCTAGATGCTGGTTTGTGTGCCTTTAGGTTCTCCAACAGTTTTTCAGATCATGATGGAACTGTGCCCAAAGAGGATGTTTAGCCCTGCCTGTATCCTAACATTAATTCTAACCCTCGTAGTGACAACTATTCCAAGTAGCAGAGATCTTGTAAATAGAGATGAGTAATATCCAATGAAGGCTTATTTTAAAATCAAGTTTTCATGCTGTCTTAATCTGCTTGGGCTGCTATATCAAAAATACCATACACTGGGTGACTTAAACAATAAATATTTATATTTCACAGTTCAGGAGGCTGGGAAGTCCAGCATCAATGTGCTGGCAGATTTGGTGCCTGGTGAAAACCCACTTCTTGGCTTGTAGACGGCAGTCTTCTTGTTGTGTTCTCACACGGTGGGAGGGCTGAGGGGAGCTCTCTGGAGTCTTTTTTATAAGGGCACTAATCCCATGCATGAGGGTGGAGCCCTAATCACCACCCAAAGGTCCCACCTCCTATACCATCACGTTGGCAGTTAGGATTTTAACATATGAATTTTGGGGGGGGCACAAACATTCGCTCTACAGCACATGCTTTTACATGGTCAAAGCACAGTTTCTTATTCTTGTTGGATATTGTTGTCTTTTCTGTGGTATATCCACACATACATTTACAGCTGCTTATTGGACTTACTTGCACGATTGCTCCATGGTTGTCCCAAACTCAAATTATCTGAAATATATCTTCCTATTTCCCTACATCTCTTAATCTGCTTCCACTTCCTGCCTTTCTTCCAGACATCCACACCCAACGCTCAGGCTTTTTGACTCTTCTTTGGCCCTTCCATATCATTTGCTCACCCATTCATTTAGCCTTTCATTCATTCAATATTTATTGAGTTCTCACTATATACCAGGTCTTATTCTGGAAATACAGAGATGTGCAAGTGGGACATTGTCTCTGTCCTTACTGAGCTGGGAGTTGAGTGGAGTAGATAGATGAAAAAAATGTTAATATAAAATGAGTATCATGAAGGAAGTAAGCTGGGTGATGTGTTTAAGGATAGTGGAGGATGTAAAGAAAGGGCAGATGACATAAGTGGGTAGGAAAATGAGTGGGGTGAGAGGGAGCCAGTCATGAGGGAAGGTAGGAGAAGAACATTTTAGGCAGAAGGACAGCAGGTCCTGTAAATTTACCCATTATGGTATCTTCCCCATTATCCATGCATTTCTTTTCTACCACTTTTTCTCTGTGATGGCCACAGCCTCCTGGCTGGTCTCCTATTGCTAAGTCCCCAACTAGATTTCATCATGTCCACCCCACCCCATGTTCCCCCCGACTCAGATGAAAACTGTCTGAAATAGACATAATTCTAAGATGGCCCCCAAGATTTATGCACTGTAGAACTAGTAGAAATCCTGTGATTGGATTACAAATCAACAGACTGAGTAAATCTAAAAGGAGATTATATTGGGTGAGACTGATAATTATCAAGGTGAGCCCTTGAAAGGGACTGAGCCCTTCCTTAATTCAGAGAGATTCAAAGCATGAGAAATTATCTTCCTGGCCTGCAAGGGGCAAACTGCCATATTTGGGAAAAGATCATTTGGCAAGGAACAGCAAAAGGCCTATGTGAGCTGAGAACAGCCCCTGGTTGACAACCACCAAGAAAGTGGGAACCTCAATCTTATAACTGCAAGGAACTGAATTCTACTGACTACCTGAATAAGTTTGGAAGACGAAAACACAAGTCAGCCTACACCTCATTTTCAGCTTTGTGAGACCTTTGGCAGAGAACCTACCTACATGGTGCACAGACTTTTTGACCTGTGAGATTAAAAATGGATATAAAGTCACTACATTTGTGATAATTTGTTACACAGCAACAGAAAACAAATACAACGTCAATACTTGGCCTTCCTCAACATGACCCCAACTTGCCCAGCCAACCTGACCTTCCGTTGGACCCTGACACTTAACATATAACTGCAGCCATACTGGTCTAGTGACGGGTTATCTTCAACAGTCTTTGTTCAATCCATTATCCCTTTTCCTTCCCTGGGTAGCTCATTTTTTCTCTCCTTTAATCCCAGATCAGCTCTCCAGTAACCTTCCCAGTCCTTCTATCTTACAGAGACCTCTAACTCTGAATGCATAGCACTCCTATGCCAATCAATCACGTTGCCCTTCTGCCTGCATTATTGGACTTGCCTCATGGCTGGAGAGAGATAGACCCCATAGGATTTAAGTTACTTAATGGCTCAAATCATCTTATAGCCTTGGTATTCCATATAGGTCCTTGTACAAAGCAAGTAGTAAGAAGCTGTTGACTGCCTCATGGACTCTGAAGGCCTCCTTCCTCATAAGAGGACAATTCTAATCCTAGCCCAGCTCAAGGGATCTAATATATATAGCTGGGTCTACATATGCTCAATTTTTATTTATTTATTTATTATTGAAGTATAGTTGATTTACAATGTGTTAGTTTCAGGTATACAGCAAAGTGAATCAGTTATATATACATTCTTTTTCAGATTCTTTTCCCATATAGGTTATTACAAAATATTGAGTATAGTTCCCTGTGCTATACAGTAGGTCCTTGCTTTATCTATTTTATATATAGTAGTGTGTATATGTTACTCCCAAATTCCTAATTTATCTGTCCTGTCCACCTTTCCCCTTTGGTAAGCATAAGTATTTTTCTATGTTTGTGAGTCTGTTTCTGTTTTGTAAGTAAGTTCATCTGTATCATTTTTTTTAGATTCCACATATAAGTGATATGTGATATTTGTCTCTCTCTGTCTAACTTCACTTAGTATGATAATCTCTAGGTCCATCCATGTTGCTGCAAATGGCATTATTTCATTCTTTTTTATGACTGAGTAATATTCCACTGTGTGTATATGTACCACATCTTCTTTATCCATTCATCTGTTGATGGACATTTAGGTTGCTTCCATATCTTGGCAATTGTAAATAGTACATATGCTCAATTTTTCATTGTCTCGTCAGTGTCCAGGGAACCTGGAGGCCAGATGCAGAGCAGGAACCCCCTTGGCTCCTCTTGTACACCTCAAGGCTTGGGGCTGAGGAAGGGAAGGACAGACCCTGGGCTGGAGGGGGTGGGGTAGTGCTCCCTGATGCTCCTCCTATATGTGCCAGCCACCTGACTCATCTGCCTTATATGCATCTGGCCTTAGAGTTCACGTGTTAACATTTGTATCCCCAAAGAGCAGCCTGAGAGTCAGCTCTGAGGGCTCAGATGGAGGGAGACTCTGCAGAACTTGGCCTTGGCACCCTAACATGTGACAGAGGTGGCTTCTTTGTCAAGAGGGAGAAATAGAGTCCTTATTTAATAAGGTCAAATTACGATCCCACCACCAGGCTCAAGGAAGGCCCATGACAACCCAGTTCCCTTCTCCTGATGCACATACACTATAGATCCTCCCTTGAATCCCTAACTTGGCAATAAAGGAGCAGGGCAAGCAGCACCTGGCACTCCTCCAGGCCTCTCACTCTCTCAGGACTTCCGACTCTGCTGGGGCAGTGAGCTGGGGCTTCACGTCAAATATGTCAACCAGGGTCTGGCCCTTAGCAGTGATCCCTTAGGCACCGTAGAGGAGAGGCTGAGCCTGAAGCCCCGCAGCTGTCCTGGCCAAAGAGCTGATGAGGGTCGGGAAGGAAAGGTATGGCACACTTCTTCCTGTCCAGACCTGTTGGCCTTCATTTACGTAATGACCTTGGATGTAAAAGAACCCGACCATTCCATAATTTGGTAGTGTGCTGCTAAATGCCTAACAACTGGCTCTGCAGGTGGAAAGAAGCCCTAATTTATACCATTTGTCAATTTCTGTGGTACAAATACTCCCACCCTTGTCCACTTCAAGTTACACCAATGGTTTAATAACCGGCTCAAAAAACTAAAATTTTGCCAATCAGTTCCCACTAGCCATTACAAGCTGACTCCAAGCCCACCACTGAATGTTGCACACTTTCCTAGATCCGCTTTAATATTCAGCAACTTCTTGGAGACTCCCATTAATTCAATGAGTCGGTAAGTGTAGGGAGCATTGGCTCCATTTTATAAAGGAGGAATCAAGGACATAGAGAGGTTGCATGATGAAATCAAGTTCCCACAGCTGGTGGTACCAGTCTCCGAGGCCAGGTCTCTCCTGGGTGCCCTGCTCCCTGCCAAGGGCACTGGAAGTCTCTGAGGCCTTACGGGGGACAAGGGCTTCCTCAGGAAACGTGGCACTGAAAGGTGGTTTGTACTTTGAGAGCATTGCGGCTACCCAGAACTGAGTTTCCCCATCAATTAGCTTGATTGTATTAATTTCCGGGGGTCCTGTTAAAACACATATTCCAAGGCCACACCCTTGGATACTTGTTCCACTCCAGAAGTTTGTATTTTTAACAAGCAAGTGCATCTTACAAGATTAGACAAGTTGGAGAAAGTCTGCATTAGGGAAAATTTCTGTGTCAAAACTCTTGTTAACTTGGGTAAGAAGTGAGAGATGAGACTACGTTTACCACTGTTACATTTATATATTTTTTCTTCTTAGTTTTAAAACACGATTAAACTTTTAGAATAAATCAGACCCCCCCCCCCCCCGCCAACACCGCCGCGCCAAATTTTTTCTAGGGTGAAAAACGCCAGGAAGCTTGCCATCGGGGCTGAAACACAGAGGCTGTTCCGGCATTGGCCATCGGAGGGCACCAGAATGCAGCAAGAACCCAGTCAGCGCGGCGGGGTGAGAAGTTCACGGCTCACCTGGGGGCTCTCCAGGCCCCCAGTGGGGAGGCGGGGAGGGAAAGCTCGGCCCCCCTGGTGCCTGCAGCCCTGCAGGCACCCTGAATTCCAACTCAAGCAGACTGCTCAGCCTCTGATCTCCTCCCGAATCGATCGCCGATGACCGACCGCAGGTCAGGGCTGGGCTGGGCGTGGGCCCGATGCGCTCACCCGGCTCTTCCGGGTCTTCGGTCAGAGCGTGAGCGCGCGCTGCGCGTGCTGCCCAATCGCTACCTGGCCAGCCGCCTCCCTTTGAGCTCCTAGCTTTTTGGGTCTTTTCTGGCGTGGCCGGAACGCGGGCAGTGTGCTCAGTGGGTAAGTCAATGGACGTTGGAAACAGACTGATTAGCGTCTGAATCCCGCTTGGCCTGCCGCTGAACCTTGTGACCTGGACCACAGATGTGACTTCTTTGAGACCCAGCTTCCTCATCGCACGAGGGGGATAATGAGTCCGCCTGATAGAGCTGTTATGCGTGTTGAATGCGAGGATCTCTGGGAAGTGTTTTAGCACAATATGCCCGGTCCATCTTAAGCATTCAAAAGACAGTATTATTATTATTGTCATTATTACTGTGCTAGCCCAAGGGATCTGCGATTGCTCGTATCAGTGAGTTTAGGGGTGTCTGCCCCTTATTCCTGATTATCAGGGAACATTAAATTTATTTATTTCTCAAACAAACAAGTATACAGCACTTTCTAGGTGCCAGGCAACCATTCGAAGTCCTTTACAAACATTAACTCATTTACTCTTCATAACAACGCTTTTGCTCTGATCTCCCCTAAACAGGTCAGGGAACTGAGGCCCAGTGAGGTTAACTGACTTGCTCAAGTTCACCTTGCTATTAAGTGAAAGCCAGGATTTCCAGCCATGCAGTGTGACCCAGAGCTAGGGGCCCAGAGTAGGCTAAGCCTCTGAGAAAGGCAGTGAGCTGGAGTAGAAAGAGGCTGGCTGAACCCCCTCTCCTGCACCTACCAGCTGTGTAGTCTGGGCAAGGTTACCCACACAGTCTAGTCTTAAGAATCCTTACCTGTAGAGTGCGGGTAATACACCTACCTTGCTGGGATGTCGTGAGGGTTAGCGATAATGACAAGCTCTTGGTGCCCGGCACGTAGTACATGCTAAAGAAATGGTAGCTATTTCTACCGCTGTTGCCTTTAGATTCACTCAAGTTAGGATTAGCACAGAGGTAGCCAGGGCATTGAAGACAAAGGAAATGTGACTGGTTTAGTCCCAGGAAATAGCACCTAGAAAACTGGGTGCCGGCATGGCCAGAGGCCCCTCCCTCGGTGTCCCATCCCCGCCTCCACCAATGAAGGGGCCAGACAGACCGGTGGTGTGGGAGTTGGGAGACTCAGGTTCTAGTTTCAGACCTAAGAGGCTACGGGTCCCCGTGGGGGCATTTAGTTTAACTCATTTCTGCACAAATGAGTTAAACTCTAACGCCCCTTACGACTCCCAATTCTGTGACAGGGGTCCGTGGGCTTGTCACTCTGCTGAAGGTTTCAGGATCCTCACAGAATTCGACCTCTGCCTGGGGCCCTGTCCCCAAGTGGGAGGGAGGTGTGTGTGTGTGTGTGTGTGTGTGTGTGTGTGTGTGTGAAAAGAGGAAGGTGCGTCCCGGGGAAGCGGCAGTGGGGGAGGAAGGAGGCTGGGCTGGGTGGGAGGACCTGAGTCTAACTCCCCGCCTGGGTTTAATGAGCCTCCGAGCTCTGTGAGGGCTGCTTTTCACCACCTTTTATTTGGTCAGACAGGGGGCTCAATAAATCTTTAGTTCCGTGGACTCCCCTCACGGAATGGTTGAAGGAGAAAGCTTTTTGCAAATGACTGGAAAGCCCTTTGCAAACATAAAGTGCTTATTTAGATGCAAACTAAAAATCCAAGGTGCCGGTGACTCATCTGGTACCTATTGTGCTCGCTGCAGAGACGCGGAGGCTTGCCTATGTGATGGGTGCCGTTTGAGAGCCACTTAAAGAACTCCCTGGTGAATGAATTTGGTTGCATTATTCCTGGGCTCCTTGCGGAGGACTCGAATTCTCACCGCTTGCTCGGATCTTGTCCTGCTCCTTTGACACTTTCTCAGCCCTCTCCCCGAGTTAGTTCTGACCCAGGATGTGGCGGGAGGGGGCTGGCCTACTGGGAGGCAAGGAGCCAAGGGCGGGTTAGGGGGTTGTGCTCACCCACTCTGCTTTTTACAAAAGAAAAGGCGGCATTAATCCCAACATCCAGAGCTATGCCTACGAATCTAATGACAATGGCATTACTTGCTTTCAAAAACCCTTTTATCATTTCCTTTTCTTTCCTATCTCTTACCACCCTGTTATTACAGATCAGGGCTTCATGACCAAAAAATGCTGAATCCATTTGGTCAAGTTTGTCAGACGGGTGACTAGCATTGTGTGAAGACCAAAGGTCTGCATGAATGACTGCATTTTTAATGAATTGACCAACTATTTGGCATCCCATGAACAGAATTTAATGCTGTGTACTGCAAACTGCTGTGAAGGATAATGGAGACGGCTTTTCCAAGGCCTATTTTCAGTCCTAGAAGAGAAAGGAGGCTCCATTTTGAAGTTTGGTGAGGATTGGTTCATATAGACCTACAGGCCAAGAGGGGTGCATCTTTGTCCTTTGCGGTCTAAGGCAGGACTTGTTCCTCAGGTTGCAGGTAGGTGAATGGTATGCATTCTGGGAGTTCTCCCTGTATGGGACAGAAGCCAGTTCAAGGTTTGTTCTTGTTGGTTGTATCTACTAGGTGGTGCAAGTAGAAGCGTGTATTAAGCATGACCGCTGCCAACAAAATGGTACTTTTGTGCAAGTTACAAAAAGATACCCTTTCCTGCCCGGTAAAGGGCACCCTCTCTTTGTTTACTCAAGGCTTGGCAATGAAGCCCTTGGCTGAATTCAGTTCCCACACTCCAGTGCACAGCCTGCACAGCCTCACCTGCCAGCGGCATGTGTGAGAATGTGTGTGGGTGGAGTGTATAGGCACACTTTCCAAGATGGTAGAGGGTAGGGTCGGAACTGGAAGGCTGGGGGGGGGGGGGGGGCTGTCCCAGAGCCTCTTCTAGAAGCTCTCTTTATACAGCTCTTCCCTCCCTCCTCCAAGGCTGATCTGATCCTACTCTCTCATGTCCTTTCTGAAGGTGCATATTTGTGGTATAAGCATTGGCTACCCTCAGGCAGGGACCACCAGATTCAGGATTCAGTTAATATTCCCTTTTTTTTTTTTTTGGCCGCAGCGGGTGGCTTGCGGAATCTTAGTTCCCTTGCCAGGGACTGAACCTGTGCCCTCGGCAGTGAAAGCGCGGAGCCTTAACCACTGGACCGCCAGGGAAATTCCCTGGTTTAATATTCCTTGTTCAAAGCTCTGTAATAGGCACAGCAGGGAGATTCACAGGTAATGAGGAACTAGGATGATATAATAGTTTGGGGTGGTGGAGGTGATGATATAGCAAACCAGATGCAGTCTATTACTTCTGTAAATGATATATTTCTGAGAGCATGTACTAAAACATGTACTAAATGTCCGGAAATCACACAAAAAACTTAGATGTTATTGGAGGAACTCTGTTCTCAGAGAGCTAAACATATTATAAAATCACTAACTATCCCTTCACTTTTTAACAGCTTTATCAAGATATAATTTGCATACCACACAATTCATCTAAGTATACAAATCAATGTGGATTTTTTGGGTATATCTACAATTATGCAATTGTATCCCTTTATTTTTAACACATTCTTTAATGGTATTAGTTTCAGCATTATGGACACGTTCTTTAATTTTCCTTCTCAGGCTAGCCAATCAAGTAATAAAAGTCAAGTGATGGCAAGCAAATGATAAAAGTCAAAGCCCACCGAGTTGTCTGGTTGGGTTTGCAGTATCACTAGAGGATAGGGTTTTTATGCCCATTCTTTGGTTATACACATGCAAGGAAGTTTAGGGCTGTTGATACAGAGGGCACAACAGTGGGTCACGTGAATGTCACACTTGGGGAGGTGAGGAGGACGTGTATTAGGACTCCTGCAAAGGGAGCCTGGAGATGCCACAAATGGTTACAGAGGAAGCACTGTGAGAGTACAGGGGTGACTGAATTAAGCTGTAGACATTTGGAAGGGCTTCACAGAAAAGGGGGCCAGTGTGATCGGCCTTGGAGCATGAGAGGGCTAGAGGGCAACCCAGAAAGAGATGAGATTGAAAAACTAACGTGAGGCCATATTGTGGAAAACTTTGAATCTTAGGCTGTGAAGGTAACTTCAGTTTTTATTCCACAGGCCAGGGAGACACTGAAGGGTTTTGAGTAGGGCAATAGACATTCGGGCTTTACTTCTGGGGGAATAATTCTGAGAGTGGTTGAAGAGCCAATTAGGAGGCTGTGGCAGAAGTCTAGGTGGGAGGTCATAGGAGCCCCAAATAAGCAGGTGAGGTAAGAAGGGAAAGATGGGTCACATTTAGAAAGCATTTCAGAAATAGAGTCTGTGAGCGTTGATTGCTTAGATGTGGGAGATGAAGAGAAAGGAATCGAACAAAATCCAAGTTTTCAGAAGAATGACATGGTCAGTAAGAGATCATCAAGTCAAGATGGTTTGGTGCTGTGATGGTTTGATGGTTTGGTTTTTAACATTTTGCCTTGTAGGAGCCAGTGGTATATCCGGGAAGTAATGTGGTCTGGATATCAGGGGAGAAATTAGGGGTGAGGCTGGAGATTTGAGGAGCCTTAGCACAAAGCCTAAGATTGTTAACTTGGAGTCAGATAGACATGAATTCAAATCCTGGCACTGCTTCTCAGCTGTGTGACTGTGCAAATTCCTTAATTAGTCTAAGAAGCTGGAAATGAAGATAGTAATAGTACCTGAGAGTTGCTGTGAAGAGGAAACGAGTTAAGGCTTTGTCGTGCCTTAGCACCATGTGCTAAATTCACAGTAGATGGTGGATTTTATTTGGGGTCACCTGTTGGAGCTATGGAGTGGATGGATAATATTCCTGGGAGAGACTGTAGGAAAAGAAGAGGTGGACGGGGACTTAGAGAAGGGAAGATTGGAGACTTTTTTTTTTTTTTTTTTTTTTTGCCGTACGCGGGCCTCTCATTGCCGTGTCCTCTCCCGTTGCGGAGCACAGGCTCCGGACGCGCAGGCTCAGCGGCCATGGCTCACGGGCCCAGCCACTCAGCGGCATGTGGGATCTTCCCGGACCGGGGCACGAACCCGTGTCCCCTGCATCGGCAGGCGGACTCTCAACCACTGTGCCACCAGGGAAGCCCTAGATTGGAGGCTCTTGACTGGCAACAGGGGCCATAAGCTCGAAGGCGACTTCCTTTCCCTAGGGCGCTCAGTGTCCTTGGAAAGCCATGGCAGATGTCCTTGGAGCCGTGGCAGATCTAAGACTCAGGGAGGGGAAAGGGAAAGAGGAGAGGAAACTGAAAGAGAGGGGAAGAGAGGAACAGAGGTCCCCAGAGCCGAGGCAGTACACTCTTAGGGATAGAGAATGATGTTACTCTGGTGGAACACACAAAGGCTCTAGACAAAATCACAGAAATCCACTCCAGCAACCAAAAGGCAATTCTAAAAACATTGTTCTTTACTTGTTTTTCTTAAACTCTATGAAGGAAATAAATAAATAGGGCACAGCCACATTTTCTAAAATTACCATTCTCCACTCCTCTCTCCCTCCTCACAGGTACTCCCAAGCTCCCAAGCTATTCTCTCCCCTCTCTGTCTTTTGCCCCTGCTCTATCTCCCTCCCTTTACCAAAACACAATAACAACAGGAACAGTCTCTCCTAAATGTGTCAGCTCATCTCACCTCTTTGTCCCCCTCACCTTTTCTCCCTACAAAAAATTAGGAATCACAAAAGCCCCAAGGGTGGTGGAAAAGCAAAACCAGAATCCTCTGGGGGAAAGGAAAGCTTATAGGATAGTTATTTCTCTCCTGTCACAGGAGTTTCCTCTCACCTACAAGCCATCGCTTAAAAGAAAAAGAGAGAAAAGAAAATGTCCCGGAGTTAAGTTGTACATGGCAGTGACCCCAGTGCCATCAGATGCAAAGCCTGTGCCTTGAATATAGCAAGAACAGCTTCCCTAGGTGGTTTCCCCCACCACCTGACCTAGGCCACCTCTCTCCTAAGTCTGGAAGGGAAGCCCAGCCTTACCTGTCGATGCTGATGGCACAGAGGTTCAGGATGCTGGCTGTACACATCATGACATCCAGAGTGACGAAAACATCACAGCAAACTCGGCTGAAATTCCAGACTCCGCCTGTCACCTGGGTGTCAGAGACAAGGATGTTAGTGTTTCCCCCCAGCGAAGAGACAGCAACCCACTCGACTCTACCACCTTCCCTAGGCTGCCCTGCACAGACGCAGACATGCCCACCCTGTTGGTACAACATCATTACCAAGGGTAGGTAGGCATCGAGGGACTGTCAGGCTGCCCAAGACTGGTCGCCCAAGAAAGGATAAATCCATAGAATGTTAGTGCTGGAAGGGATCTTCCAAATCAATTAGTCCAGCATTTCTCAAAGTGTGGTTCACAGCGGGGTGCTCATTAAAGATGTAGATTTCTGAACCCTTCCTTAGACCTCCTGGGTCACAGTCTCTGGATTTGGGGCCCATGAATCTTGGTTTTTAAAAAAATAAATCCCCCTGTCTCCCATCACACCAGGGTCTGTGAATTGCTCATCTGGTTCAAACTCAGGAGGCAACTAAAGGTCATCGTGGTTAAGTGATACGCCCATAGATGCACAGCTGGGAGTAAAAGAACTTGGGTGACTGCCAGATGTGTGCACCGTGCCAAAACTGCGTCTCTGAAGCCCTCCGCCCAGTCGAGAGCTCACCATATACCAGGAAATAAACTGAGAACACATTTTTCATCAAACTTACCTCCAAAATGAAAATCTATCTGGCTTCCGGTTTTGAAGCTTTAACAACATCTATAAGAGCCTATGTAAAATAAATCCGTGCTGGTGTGCCTGCCTTCGTCACCATGGTCCCACTCACCAAGAGGTCAGGGGGAAGGTGTGTCCAGGGCATTGGAAAGGGGCCCAGATCCTCTTTACTATTCACGGAATCACTGAGGATGGTTCTGACCTCACGCATTTACACATGTGTTCCAAGCTCCATAACTCCCCCGAGTAACACTTATAAGTAAGTCAGGAATTTAGTTAATTTAAGTTATATTCTAGCACATTTCTATTTTCTTTAAAAATTTTTTTACATTACCTAATTGAGCCAGAGAGATATGCTAGGGAGATTATCACTTTCATCCACAAATGCCACTCTTGGGGCCCCGAGGCTTTTGTGCATTTGTCAGCTTCCTGCCCTTGGGGCTGCCATTCTTGGGCACCATGGTTCTCAAGGGGAAACCTGTGAAGCTTTGTACCCCAGGCTATAGCTGGGTGTTCGTGTTATCTCTGCTGGGCAGGACCAATGGCTATTCAAGAGAAAAGGGAGTGAAACATAGGTACAGTAGCCTCTGAAGTAGGTTCTCAAGGAAAAAAGCTACAAAAAATAGTGCATGAAGATGCTGTTGGCCCTCTGTCTAATTTTTCTCATCCAAGATGCTGGTTATATCACCAGGCCACTTGACTATACATCATTGTTTTATGGCACTAATGCAAGTTCCTGAAAGGCTCTCTCTCTTTCCCCTTCCCTACTAATTTCTTTCCCCTTAGATTTATTTCCTTTTCAGCATTTGATCTTTTCCCTATATTTGGTCATTTCCAAGCTCTACTATGAGAAACTCTGACCGAAAGTATTTTGTTTAAAAGCAACAATGAAAAGTTCAAACTAGGGTTGAAGTCATCATTTTTGTTCATTTAGTTGTGGATTTACTTTCTCTCTTTTAGTCCAACCATTTGACTCTATGTAAATAAAAGCTTAATATGAATTTTAAAGGAATTCTGAGAATGAAAACTTTTAAAAAGGGACATGTATAGTCATAACACAATGAGAGGAACCAGGATAATAGAAGATGGTTTTGCTCAATCCATAGGACAGTTGTATGCTGTAAAAGCTTCTTGCAAAAGATGAAATTTGTATACTAAATCTCTTTTCACATATGTTTACTATACAATTTACATCTTAAATTGGGGAAAACCACTTTTTTTTTTTTTGAAAAATTGTGAGTGCCTGTTTGTGTACATATGTTGGGGGACAGTGTAGGTGAGAGAGGATCATTAGAACAATAGAAAACTGCAGGCTTGCTGGATGTCCTGTTTGTTCGTTTATTTGTTTGCTCATTTGTCCATTCATTCATTCATAAAACAAGTACGGTGAAATTCCTAATACTTAGTTCATTGGAGGAGGGTATGTTATGTGCTTTAAATTTTTTTAAAAAATTTATTTATTTTTGACTGTGTTGGGTCTTCATTGCTGCGCTTGGGCTTTCTCTAGTTGCGGTGAGCAGAGGCTACTCTTCGTTGCGAGTGTGTGGGCTTCTCATTGCCGTGGCTTCTCTCGCTGTGGAGCACAGGCTCTAGGCGTGCGGGCTTCAGTTGTCGTGGCTTACGGGCTCTAGAGCACAGGCTCAGTAGTTGTGGCGCACGGGCTTAGTTGCTCTGCGGCATGTGGGATCTTACCAGCCCAGGGCTCAAACCTGTTTTCCCCTGCATCGGCAGGCAGATTCTTAACCATTGCACCACCAGGGAAGCCCTGTTACGTGTTTTAAGAGGTTTTTAAAAAAGATCTTCTTGAAGAGAACTGGAGAAGCAAGCCATTCTTAAATAAAGTAACTAGAGATCATCATGAGATCCTAATACCGTTAATACAAGCTAACATTTATTGAGAACTCGATCTATGTGTGTCACCAACCCATATGACCCATTCCAGAAAGTTCTCTAACTTTGAAACATTGATTCTGATAACTTGATACCTGAATTGTTTAAAACTGTCTATGCTCTTAAAGCTTTTTGAAGACAAATTATACACTTATTTGATAGGAGATTAAATGACTGCAACTTAGTCAACCTGATAGGAGCAGGGACTCTTATGTGTTTGCTGCTGCATCCAGGCTCCTAGAGCAATGCCCAGCCTGCAAGTATATTCTGACAGAAGGAATGGTCTCTGACATAATCTGTGTTAATACTAATAATTACCGATGTCTGAACTTTACATACATGGCCTCTATTGCTGATCATGGTCCTGTGAGAGAGGACTATTGTTATCTTCATTGCAGAGAAAGAAACTAAAGCTTGGGGAGGTTCAGTACCTTGCCCAGAGAGGCATGGCTATAGAGGCAGGTGGGGCACTGGAATGTAGGTTGTTACACACCTGCTGTATGGGGGTGTCAGGCGAGGAAGGGGCAGCTGTTGGAAAGGGATGGAAGTGGGTGGCCACAAGGGAGAAGGAGAAAACCTTGTGCCATCAAGGATTTTTGTGTGACAGACCGCATCAACCCCCTTCTAGGGAATGAGACACCTCCTTCTGATTGCTTGTGTCCCAGGGTTGTAGAAAAACAGCACAAAACAGTGGGGGCTACTGACTTTGGGGCCTAGTGAAAGTATGTACCTGGCAGATTTCTTTGGTCCCTGGTTTCTTGAGCCCCTAAGGACCAAAGCCTTCAAGCTGCCCTCTGGCTTCCAGGCCCCCACTGTGCTACCCCATTCTGGCTCTCCTCTCATCCTGTCTCCAACTCTGCCAGCAAAATCCCCATTCACTCCTTGATCTCAGCTAAGTGTCAAGAAGAAAACAACGTGATTAGCTAATTTAAGTAATTCCCGCTAAGGTGCCATCACTTGGTTTTCCCTAATTGGTGGGATGTGTAATGGAAACACTTAAGTCCTCCATGCCAAGTAAATAATAGTGAAAGATCAATAAAGGGCCAAGAACATGCTAAGTAACTATTACAGCAACCAAATGAGGTAAATGTCCTTTCCAATTTATAGATAAAGAAATGGAGTCTGAGAGGGGTTGAATAATTTGCCTAAGGACATATAGCTAGTAAAAGTAGCTGGGGGCTTCCCTGGTGGCGCAGTGCTTGAGAGTCCACCTGCCGATGCAGGGGACACGGGTTCGTGCCCCTGTCCGGGAAGATCCCACATGCTGCGGAGCGGCTGGGCCTGTGAGCCATGGCCGCTGAGACTGCGCATCCGGAGCCTGTGCTCTGCAACGGGAGAGGCCACAACAGTGAGAGGCCCATGTACAGCAAAAAAAAAAAAAAAGTAGCTGGAATTTCAAACCCTTAATATCAACCATTACTCTGTTTTGCCTCTCAGAGGTCAGCACCCCGACACGCTGCTTCTGGGAAGTGTGCAGTTTAACTCCATTCTCATGTCATAGGAGGGAGAAGAGTTGGCATTGGTCTGTCTACCCACCCACATAGCCGCTGTTCACTGAGGGCCCATTATAGGGCTGATACCTTGCTGGGGTGGGTGTACTGAAATGAATTAAACCTGTTTTTGTTCCCAGGGCCTCAGAATATAGTATCTGTGTGTTAGGGGGAGTCATGTGTGAATGGGAAGGGATGAACTGAGGGCCCAGGAGATGGATGCTAAGAAAATGACTATGATACAGTATGATAAGTGCTGACAGTGAGATGAGTACTACAGAGTGTTGGGAGAACATGAAAGGTAAAGTGATTTTTGAAATTAAAGGAGAAGCAAAGCAAAGCAAAAAAAAAAAAAAATCTGATTGATTTAAGGCTTTTTAGAAACATGATTCTACCTTCTTCCTAAATTTTAATGAATAAAACTCACTTTGGAATTAAACAGCAGCCAGATGGTGTTACTCTCACTTGCTAATGAATATAACTAACTCCCTTTGGCAATACAGAAGGTGGGAGAAGCAAGAGTGTCTTCAGGTACTGAAGTTGGCTATTGATTTTCAACAGACACAGCCTAAGGCAGCATTTCCCAAATTTTCTGATAAGACAGCATTTCCCAAATCACCTGAGGCTCTTGTTAAAATGATTCTTAGGCCCTACTCAGAATAATGTCCCTCCAGTGATTTTTGCTGCCTGGAAGGGTTGGGAAATGCTGGCTCTAGGGGGTGTGGGGGCATGACTTTGTCCCTAAAGAATAGATATATATATAGATATAGATATAGATATAGATATAGATATATCTATATATCTGAGTCACTTTGCTGTACAGCAGAAATGAACACAACGTTGTAAATCAACTGTACTTTAGTAAAATTTTAAAATATATATATTAAAAAAGAAAGAGGGCTTCCCTGGTGGCGCAGTGGTTGAGAGTCTGCCTGCCGATGCAGGGGACATGGGTTCGTGCCCCGGTCTGGGAGGATCCCATGTGCCGCGGAGCGGCTGGGCCCCTGAGCCAGCTGAGCCTGCGCGTCCGGAGCCTGTGCTCCGCAACGGGAGAGGCCACAGCAGTGAGAGGCCCACGTACCACAAAAAGAAAGAAAGAAATGGTTGTCCCTAGAGCTCCTTAAGCATTGTTTATCCCTTGGATGCCTTTGGCCTCATAGTTCCTTCTCAGAAGAATGTTTTTAAATGCGTGAAATAAAATACAGTGGATCACAAAGGATAGTGATTATATCAAAATATAGTTACCAAAGTTTTTTTAAAAAAAATATGTGATTCTTTAAGAATGCACTAAATGACAAGACCTAGTAGTTTCGAAGCACTGATGAGTGTAAATGGTATTAGGGGTCTGCAAAAACTGTAATGCGATTTGAAAATATAAATATCTGTGATTTCCACCGGGGACGCTAAGGATTTCTTCTGCTGTGGGTTGATGCTGACATTCATAATTGAAGGAAGTGCTTAATTTCGGTTTAGTGAAAATAAAGAAGTAATTTTATTTATATCCAAGTTGATGGACTCCCCAGGTTAAGAACTCCTGCTCTAAGGGATGGATTTTTAGTTGTTTGTGGGAGATATCCAAGGAGAAAAGATGGAATTACTTCTCTAATTAGCCTCTTCATTCCATTTTTGTTTGCCACATTTGAAATCCTTTTTTTTCTTCCTCCCTCCCTCCCTCCCTCCCTCCCTCCTTCCTTCCTTCCTTCCTTCCTTCCTCCTTTTCTTTTTTTTTTGCAGGAGGAGATTGCTGTGGGACAAAATAGGGTACTAAATAAGGATTTTTCACTTCTCTGAATCCCAATTTCCTCATCTGCGAAATCGGGTTTTTACAGATTAGTGGTTCCTACCTGTCAGTTTGTAGCAGATGGCCAGCTGGCTGCACAAATCAGCTGGGGTGGGAATGGGCCTGGGACTAAGGGTTTGTTACAGTTGCTATAGACTTTCAGGACCACCCCTAGAAATTCCGGTTTGGTAGATCTGGGGTACACCCATCAGTCTGTATTTTGAACAAGCAGCTCCCTGTCATAAAGGTTTAGCTCAAAGTTTAGGTTCATGAGAGTCATGGAGGAGCTCTTTTAAAGTGCAGACCCTGAGGCCCATGCCCACAGAGAATCCCGGTCACTGGAATGTGGCCAGAAATTTCTTGAGGTTGGATCACACTTTAGAAATGACGGCAGAAATACTCTCCAAGCCCTTCCAGCTTTCACAGTCTATGACTTCCAGAAAAATCTAGACTTTGGTGAAGAGACTGTGAGAACCCCCTGCTTTTTTTTTTCAGTAGGGAGCTTTTAAATTGCTATCATCTGGGGTTTTTTGAACAATGGTAAAATTCTTCTTAAAAAAGTCTTTATTTTTAATAATCAATATCATAACAAGTCCAAAGGCATCTGTCTCCCAAAACAGCACTCTCTGACCTTCGATCAGGCTCTCTATGGCGAGTTTCCCTGCCTGAACCCACTTGGCACTTTTTTGCTTGTCTATATTCCCTAACCCTCAAATCTTTTCTCCAGTCCACACTGGGACCCAAGTACTCTGACTTTAGTATTCTAAATGTCCCCCTGGTTGCTTACGCTGCCTTTCTGCCCTGATACAAGTGTATTAGACATCACAAAAGGTGCTTAACCGAGTGGAACAAAATGGAATGTTGGTGCTTAGAGAGGGAGCTCCAAACAGACTGCAGCTTCTAGATCAGGAAATTAAAAACTTGAGAGGGAATCGGAGATAGAACTCTTTGGTACAGAACAGAAAAGAGTTTTCATGAAAATGCTGCAAACTGAATTACAGAGATGGCCAGGCCAGGGCCCTCTGGAATATAATTTACTCTGAGGTCACCTGCATGGCTCTTGCCCTCAACTTCTCTGCTAGGCCTGAGGACTGAGGAAACTGAAGAAAGTCAGTGACGGGCCCCCGCTAGTCCCTTTTAATATATTGTCCAGGCCCAGTCTTCTGTGTACCTTCATGATGAGAATGGTACCAGCGAAGGCCACTGTGGTGCATACTTGCTGACTGTCTTCTTTCCTCTTTCCAATAGTCCTTGGATTCCACTGGGAATCCCTGAGATTCCTGAGCAGTTGATGTGTTCTATGGAAGGTACACATAACCTATGCTAAACTGACAATTCTATTCAGTGATTAGTTCAGAGAAAATCGTGTGCCATAAGCCAGTCCAATCGAAGTACATCTTGACACTTCTACTAGAAATTCTGGGACATGGATTTTCTCTTTTGCTGTGAATGGTGTGGTGCACACATGTGAGGTCTATAGCTTACCCTTTGCCTGTGGATAAGGTCAGTATATGGAAGAAGACAGAGCTGAGAGAACTGTAGAGAAATGGAACTGGAGCCCTGTTCAAGTTGTGCCTGCAGCCCACCCTACCACAGGACTTTTAAACTCATTGGTATGAGAGCCAATGCATTCTGTTCATTGTTTAAGTCAATCGGAGTTAAGGTTTCTTTTACTTAACAATAAAATTGTCTAAACTGAGATATTTATAATCACACTTTTCAGTTATTGAAACATTTTTTTCAGTTGATGACAGTTGAGCCTAAATCAACCTTGTGAGGTAGGGAAAGTGTAGTTGTCACTTTCATTTTATTCATTTAACTCCACGCCTTCTGACTCCCAATTCTGAGTCTTTCTCATAGCACAACCTTGCATCAGAATAACATTCATCCCAGTGAATTCCAGAAGAAGCACAAAGTTATATGACATTTTATTGCCTACATCACCCCCACATCTTCTTTTTTAATAAAACCCACATTTTCACTTTTCCTTTTCTATCCTCCCTTGCATCTAAAAGTGACCTTATGTTCCAGGTGTAGCCAATTAGACAAATGAAGTTCCTTAGGGAGATGCTTCAAGCCACTCCAGGGAAAGGGCTTTTATTTACTTTTTCTTTTTCTGCTGTCCCCACACATCCTATTTTTGAGTATGGCCATGATGCTTGGGGCTATGGCAGCCCTGTTGTGAGTAGCATGAGGAAGTGAGTTTGCCAAGGATGATGAACAGAAAGAATGGGAGTCTGGTCCTTGATGGCACCTGGAGCAGCTGAACCAATACCAACAGAACTCCTTCCTCCAGAATTCTGTTTATGTGAGAAAAGTAACTCCTATTTGTTTAAGCCACAGTGAGTCAAATTTTCCAATATTTACAGTCAAAACATTCGTAACTCATATATACTGGTGTCTGTCATGATGAGCCAGTTTTCCTCTGAAGGAAGGGGTCTGGCCAATGTGAGCCAATATTCCCTTCAAACAAGATGGATACATTCAAATCAAAGCGTGGGAAGCTGGGAATTTGACAGCTAATTTGGCCCCCTCATGGTGTTCTTATGTTTGTTCTGTCCTCCTGGGGGCCCTCAAACCTCCAACAGTCTCTGTGGTCAACACTGCATCCTTTCCTCTTTTCAAGGGAGCTCTTTGGTATGATCTTCTAATTACTAGACCAGCTACTCATCATTAGGACAAGTTAGTGAGAGTAACACTTTTTGCTCTTCTCTGAGACATGTGAATTTATGTATTCACAATCACTTTAAGAGCTCAAAGTGTTCTTTTCTCTCGTTAAAGCACCCAGTCTACTTCTGGGGTCCACAGAAAGCAGGCAGGCATTTAAGACTAAGGGAAATATACAGACTGGGGTGGGATAGGGAGACCTGATCCTTTGGAATAGAGCCTTCTATTATCTTAACTGGTTGTCTGTTAATGATGGCTACCTAACGTCATATTCTGTCTTTTATTGAGACAGACCCTTAGTTGACTGTTGGGGAAAGTGACGTAGAGATACTAAGCTGCAATTACTAGAGCCTTGAAGCAAGTGGGTAGGACCGAAAGGAGGTCACAAAGCCCATTTCCCAGTGGAGAGATGTCTCTGCTCTCCCACATCTTTTTTGTATGATTTTAAACTTATGTGACTGTACTCTTGATTACTGAACACCTACCTGTTGTAAATAACCTGTCGGACAGAGGGCATCTTGGTTTTAATGAGGGAAAACAAGAGCTCCAGCAGAGCTCTTCTCACAGGGGAAAACCCATAGATACAACTTGCGGAGAGTCCACTAAGGCCTTTGGCAAGATTTCATGCCAGCCCTCTGTTGCTCAGTTGCTCCTATATGCTGAGCAGTAGAGGGGGCGTACCACCCATACTGGCAGGTGTGGCTAGAAGGGGATGCCAGGGGTATCTAGCGTGAGAAGGTCACAATGTCCATCTCCTATACCCGTATCTACAGAGGTTTTCCAATATAATCCATTCAGAGTCCTGGAAGCAATCACAAATGGACAGCAAATGAGTGCCCCGAGTGCACAGACACCAAAAGCCTGGTTTTATGTCAGAGGCAATTAAAATGCTTATCAGAGTGAAGGTTCTCTTCCTGCCTTTCTTTCCGACATTCATCCTTCTGGCAGACATAAGAATCCTTGTAATGTATAGGGATGGACAGAAACACTTTTGAGGAGGGTGTGGCGATGTTCTGAATCATTGACTAATCCATCCACACTGGGTTGTAGCACCTAAAGTCTGCCTCACTCTTGAACAGAAATATCATATACTTCTAACTCCTTTTCAGTGTCATTATTAAAAAATAAAATAAAAGTAAATAGTTCATTGTAACAATAGATGTAGCTGCAGATGGTATAAGCAGGAATGGCCCATCTAATGCATACATTGCAGACCAGGTTCATTTAATCATTCATACATCAAATATTTATTTAGTACATATTATGTGCCAGGTAGTATGTTTGGACTACAGGGAAAAAAAGAACAAAGACATAGCTTCTGACTTCAAGGATGTCTCGGCCTAATTGGGTTGACAGAAAGGTCAAGATAATTACAAGACCTTTTGACGTCAAGATAATCCTAACTGGGAAAAATTAATGCATATTTTTTTCTCTGAGTATTCCCTTAGGCTTTAAATCTATCCCAATCAGCCTAGTTGTTTTTATTCTTTTCCTTTCCTTTTCTATCTCCTTGATTTCTTTCCTTAATGTCTCCCCATTGAGATCATAAGTCTAATTTTAGTCCCCAGTCATTCTTTAATACGGTTACTCGTCTAAGCAGTCTATGTTCGAGGTTTTTGTTCTCCTGTGATATGTCATACTTAATTAACTGTCATCTTCACTATTAATATTAACTGAGATATTAATTTGATGAATTTTAATTTCTCTTAATCATGGCATCATTTTGAGCCTTCATTGGATACCTTTTTAGAATGATACACAGTGCAGAGGAGAAATATTAACAGGATATTAAGGGTTTTAAAAAAACTCTTTAGTAATTGCATGTTTTCCTGGTAGGAATATCTGTTTCTTGAATAGGTGTAGGCACCCTGATTTCCTTGTTAGCAAATGGATGTTTTGTCTTGATCAACTCCTGACTCTGTTTTGCACTTTCAAATGAAAATACTTTCAAATTTAAGAAATGTTTCTCTCCGGCAGAATTCTCCAGGGTCTGCTGCATTATCTAACTGGTGAGGGAGGCACCAAAAATATAAATTTGGTCTTTTCCTTTGGAAGCGGAGTCTGCGGAGAGCTGGTACCCAGGAGGAAAATGCTGAGTCCAAGGGCAACTGAACCATCAGAAGTCTGATCTATCTGCAGACTATTCCTGCTCTCTTTTCCTCTCATTCAGTTAAAAAAGAAAATTGTTTTTTTAAAATTAATTCCTCTGCCCCTACACGCCTCCTGCACATAACCACCCCTATATACATTGAAACACTGATGAGGATGGCCACTGGACTGCTCCCACCCCACCCCCCGTATCTTTGCAACATGACTGGCACAGAGAGTAAGCCTGGTGCATTTCTAGGACAAGTCCCATCACTCAAGTCCAGTCACCTGGATGCTGGAGGCCTGGGGAGAGAATCATTCCCAGCTCCCTGGTTCTGACGTGGGCAAGTGATGCTGGAATAATGGTGCTCTCAGGACTTTCAGGTCCCTCATGAAAGGGAGAATGGCAGGAGCTGTCCTTCCCTCCCTAGACCCTGGATCATGGCAGGGAGCATTCTGACCCCAGATGCCAGGAGCTCACGGAAGACAAAGACAAGCACGGTCACATGGGCAGCTTGCACTTGCGACCTACTCACCTCCAGGTACACCACCCAGGGCATCACCAAGGTGGCCACCAGCAGGTCTGCCACGGCCAGGCTCACCACCAGATAGTTGGTGGTGGTCTGCAGGGCCCGTTCCTTCAGCACGGCCACACACACCAGACCATTTCCAAAGATGATGGCCAGGATGAGCACGCAGTAGGAGAGGGCATAGTAGGCATGTGGGCGGGCCCGGCTGGCCCCGGTGGAGTTCTCTGCCGCACACGTGGTGTTGATGTGGCCCCCCAGCTGGCTGAGAGGCGCCATAGCCCGGAGGGAGAGGAGGGACCCCGACACGTTTACTGAGAGGAGATAGAAAACAATGTCGGTCAAGTCAGACTCTTTGGAGCTTGGCTGCTTTGGGTACATTTTTTGATTTTTTGATTCGATACATATTTTGGTGAGCACTTTCTATATGCTGGGCACTATTCTAAGCCCTGGATATACAGCAATGAAAAAAATAGAAAAAAATCCCTGCCCTCATGAAGCCTCCATTCCAGAGAAGACAGTAATAAACAAGATAAATCCAAGATGTGGTATGTTCAATGATGACATGTATTTTGGAGAACAAAAAAGTAGGGAAGGGGGTGAGGACAGGGTGAGGATGGTGTGTGTGTTGAGTACTTAGGTAAGCAGGAAGCCCTCGTGGAGGTGGTGACAGTTGAGTCACGAACTGGAGGACCTGAGGAAGCCCACTGTGCTGATAGCCAAGCAGGAGGAATGGCAGGTACAAAGGCAGGGCGGCAGGGCGGCTGGCAGGTGGAAGGGACAGCAGGGAGACCAGTGGAAAGAGCTGGGTGAGGCAGGGGCAGAGTGGAAGGGTGTGAAGTTGAGAGGTCGTGCTGGGCCATTGAAAGAACCATGCTTGGACTCTGAGTGAGATGGGGAGCTGTTGCAGGATTAGAATCCCAGCTCTACCACTTCCAAACTCTGGGGTCTTGGGCATGTAACTTCACCTCTCTGAGCTTCAGTTTCCTCCTTTGTAAAATGGGGGATATAATGGAACTCGTCCCACAGGGATTTTGTGAAGATTAAATGAGCTATTACATACGGAAGACGTTGACAGCCATGCCCGACACCTAGAAAGCTATGCAAGTCTCAGCTCTTTTTCTCTCATTGGTCTGTTTCTCTTAGCTTCCCAGCCCCTCTCCTTGTCTCCTCCCTCCCTATCTCTCTTGCCCGCATTTGCCTTTCCCATGCCTCCCTTCACTTCCTTCAATCTCCCATTCTTTCTCTTGGGTCTTATGTAGCAGGACATGGTGGGTTTGGGAGCCTGGGCTGTGGGAGAAAATCTCAAGAATAATGGGGTTTAGAGGCAGTACAGTGGTTTTTATATTTAGGGAAAATCCATGTCCTGAATTTTATTTGAAACCTCCTAATTTTTTTTTTTGGCTGCACCGTGTGGCTTGTGGGATCTTAGTTCCCCGACCAGGGATTGAACCCAGTCCATGGCAGTGAAAGTGCCGAATCCTAACCACTGGACCACCAGGGAATTCCTGAAACCTCCTAATTTTTAAAGACTCATTATTAATTTAAAAAATATTTAAGCCTTATGAAGTCTCCCATCCCCCCTTCACCCCAAAATCCCACATCCATAGCCAATGACCCATGCATCATCAGTTTTCAATCTCTGACCTAGTCCAATGCCCTCACTGTTCAAACAGGGAAATTGAGACCCAGAGAGTTGATTAACAACTTAAGTCACAGCTTCTTAGCGGCAGAACTGGCATGCAGGCCTCCCAACGCCCTTCTTTGACATCTGAAAGCCATAGCAACTGTCACATCACTAGCCCTCTGGGAAAAGCCAATCCTCCAACCGTGGGGACTTTGGACATAGCGTGGGAAAGGCAACAGAGCCCATTGGTTGCCCGCATGACACCAACCTGTTGGGGCCAGAAGAGACTCTGGGCTCTTAAAGCCAGGTTTGTGCATGTCTGTGGGGGACAAAAGTCATTGTGTCCTGAAGAAAAATATGGAAATGACTTTGTGCCAAGGGTAGCAGTGCATCAAAGCCACATGCTGGGGGGAAGCACAAGACTTATAGCCTATGGTAGGACCCTGAGACTTGGGTAAGAGTGACTCCTGCCCTGGGCGCTGTGCTTCCGAGGGCTCCACATTGGACCCCATCTGGTTGTATCCTTCCTAGAGGATGAGGTCATGCTCTCCCATGGCACCAAGGAGAAGATCCATCGGGTCCACACTCCCATTCTAGACCATACTCTTGGTACCAAGATCTCAGGATTCTCTGCCCAAACTGCTTGGAGCCTATTTCTCGGGCAGCACCAGCCTCATTTTGGATGTGTCACCCTGAAGGAAGACTGTGGCATGTATGTGTGGGACCCATGGGCTCCAGGGGTAGCTGTTTGGATGAGCTCAGATGAATAGCTTGGATGTAGCCCGAGGTGTGGAGAGAAGAGGACAGAGTCCCTGGGACGGGATGTCGGGTGGGGCAGCTTCTCCTGCCCTCTCACATTTTGTACTGAACTCTTAAGGCCCAGGAACCCTAAATTCAAATCTGGCCTTCCAGATTGTTAAGAAGGTGCCTTTATCAAGACAGGAGGAGTAAACATTTCATTCAATGGTGTTTGTTAATTATAACGAAAATATTTAGACATGGAGTATATGGGCCTCCGTGGGAACTCTTGCTCTAGGCTGTGGCAGAGGTAGAGGCTGGCTTGGTGGCCAGGATTTGCTCTCAATTCTGCTAACTGCTGCTCTCCTTTGATTAGGAGATTGGCTTAATCCTGGCTGTCATTTTGTATGCTATTTTGAATGTTTCAGCCTGGAACGTGAAAGTGTTAAAATGAACAAATAATTGTAGGGGGCGAGTGATTTGGAATGAATTCAGAGAATTGTTTAAAAAAAAAATCGTTCTTTATCTTGGCACACTGTTTGCACTAAATATATTTTAAAGCATAATAATAATTTTTGATAATAATTATAATTTTCTCATTATTCAGAGAAGGGCAGCCACTACCCTGGAGATAGCACTGTTGCTGCCAAGAGCTTCTGGAAAAACACAAAGCTTTCTGATTGTTCAAGGATATTTTCACCTTCGAGGCAGGCTCAGGCCCAGAACGCCTTTCCTTCTGCAACTGGGCCACGTTGGAAATCAATGGCCAGAAATCACTCTTTCCTATGATGTCTTAGCCTCATCTTCCCTGTCAGGTAGGAGGGAGGCATAAAACCTTGGGATATTTGTTACCATCTTGCTGGACATTTTACTCTGCCGAGGTTTGACAGCTACTTAAAAATAGTACAGCTAAGTGTCAATGACTAAACTATATGAAAGGAAACCCTCAACTCTGAAAATCAATTCTGAGCCTGACGTTGTAATCACCACTGCATGAGTTTCCGATTTACTTATTTTTTGCATTGCACTGTCTCTGCTCTTAGATTCTTTAGAGCAGCAGGTGGGGGTAAGCCTTGGTTGCCCAGGCAGTTCCTGATGAGTTTGTGGGTGTGGGAGGTGAAAGCAGAAAATGAGTGAGATGCTAGATTACTCCCCACTTTTCGGCTTCATTGTTTGAACTTCCTCCCTCCTTAGATTAAAAAGAAATTTTTTTTAACCAGCATTGCTTATATAACACAGAACTGGGCTGCGTTTTCTCCTTTCTTTCTCCTTTTGATAGACATGCTATCAGATAGTAAACTGGTCTCAGGTAGGAGAAGTAAAGAGCCCGGAGAATTCATTAACTTGACAATCACTCTCTAAGTAATTCATAATGATAGCCTGGTTTCTTCATCAGCAAAATCAGGATAATCATACCCATCTATAGGGTTATTGTGCAGTCAACTAAAATTATATACGTAAAATCTTGGCACTGTTGACAACTGGGGCTGGATAATTCTTTCTTGGGGCAGGGGGTGCTGTCATCTGCATTGTAGGATTTTTAGCAACATCCCTGACATCTATTCACTAGATGCCAGCAGCACTTCCCCTCGCCCCAGCTGTGACAGTGAAAAAAGTCTCCGACATTGTCAAATGTCCCTTGCAGAGCAAAATTGCTCTCCCCATTGAGATTCATGGCTCTAACATAATGTCTGGCACGTTGCACTTAAAATATTGTAGCTTCTATTGTTTAAGGGCAAGTGGGAATAGGTGCATGGGTCAAATAAACTACAATTGCTGAGTGTCTAATGGACTTGGAAATTAGGAGATTACTGATGACCTCAGCAAAGAGTGTTAGTTAAGAGTGGATGGAGGTGAGAAAGTGGAGAAGGCAAGGGCTAGAAGATTGGTCTTACTCTTTTAAGAATCATTATATATAATACTACTTACAAATTTCAACGAGCCTTTGAATTTCTTACACAGTCTTTATAGTTTATTCTGGCATCTCTTAGAGTGAGTGAATAATCTACTTTAAAACACAGGGGCACAGAGCATGGTCAGGTCCCCATCAGCTATGACATACATCCTGATTTGATGATTATTCAGTCCTTCAGTGTGGAACCACAGTCTGCCTGGAACATCTATCTGTAGGTTGTCTCGTTTGGGCTCCTGGTTCCATACCAGGCTCCCATTGAGTTTGTTAAGAAGTTATTTATTAAGATTTACAGGGTTTTAATTGTTTGTTCTCTTCTCTCAAGGCTATCAAGTTAAGCAAAAAACAAACAAGAAAAACAGAAACATCTTGAGTTCTCAACCTCCTTCTAAAGACAATATTCACTACCGCTTCTGGTTGCTACTGTGTGCCGGGCGCTAGTACTGTACAGATATTACCTCGTTTTAATATTTATAGTAACCCTGAAGGTGGATATTGATATCTTCCTTTTATAGGTTAAAAAATTGAGACTCAGTAACTTTCTTAAGATTACACAATGTGTAGGGGTCTACGTTGAGCCTAGCTTTCATCTTGTGTCTCCCTAAATCCAAAACTTGTGACTTATTTAATGTGTCTATGCTGGGGGTGGAAGGTGATGTGGGCAGTCATTTCCAGATAGAAATGGTTTTTCCTGAACCCAGAACAAAATGCCTTGATAGCAGGGTCACAAGACCAACTACTTATATCATAGATCTCCGTCTTTTGCAACCTCTAAACTTTCACTCAGTTACATCCTGACCTCTAGTCTCCAGAGCTTTTCTGGCTTGGGGCTTCAATGCAAACTTGCTATATTGCCTGAAAAAATTAATAATTATAGCTAACATTTTATAAGCATTATCTTATTTAAACCTCACAACAACCTGATGAAGGAAATAGGTGCTATTATTATCCCCATTTTTGCAGTTGAAGAAAGTAAGTAACAGAAAGGTTAAGTATCTTGCTGAGGTCATACACCAGTAATTATGGAGCTGATTCAACCCAAGATCTGTCTGTTTCCAGAGCTCCATGTTCTTAACTTCCCCATTATTCAGGTGAAGGAGACAAGCCTGAAATGGGGACTAATTTTTTTTTTTTTTTTTTGCGGTACGCAGGCCTCTCACTGTTGTGGCCTCTCCCGTTGCGGAGCACAGGCTCCGGACACGCAGGCTCAGCGTCCATGGCTCACGGGCCCAGCCGCTCCGCGGCATGTGGGATCTTCCCGGACCGGGGCACGAACCCGCGTCCCCTGCATCGGCAGGCGGACTCCCAACCACTGCGCCACCAGGGAAGCCCTGCGGGCTAATTTTAAAATCTCGCCTTTTCAGAGTATCTTGTGCACATGAGCAGACCAAGCTCAGTGAAGTCAATGCAGGTGCACACTGCACATAGAAACAGTGGGAGTTACATTGTCATTATTATTAGAGGTAGTCTTTAGCATTTCTATGGCACTTTATTCTTGAAAATTGCTGTCTAGTTTATTTTCCTACTAAAAATTCACGAGTGCATTGAAATACCTAGCCTATTTATATTTTTGGGCACATCTACATTGTTGGTACATGTACAGAGAAAAAATATATCTGGTTACTGAGATCCAGTAGCTAAGGTAATATAGTTTTTCTTCATTAAACTTTCCCAGTAAAGCAGAGCATCCCTACTTTCCATCGCAAATTCTAATGTCTGAGCATCCTACCATTCTATTCAGAGATAAAATGGGGAACTCGATGGATTAGTCAATCAATCAATAAGTAAATGTTAATTGATGACAAACTTCAATACATTAGAAAATGAATTTAGTATTCGGTAAAATCTACTTTGTATTTGTTTAAATTCATATTCCATAATAAGCAGGCTTCTGTATAGATTCTTTAATATCAGGCATGCATTCGGATACTGTCAGTGTTTTCTATGCCCAACAACTCTGCACACTGCTAGCCAAGCAGACCCTTAAAAATGTTCAACTATAAATAAACATGTGTCTGAGTAAGAATCTTTCTCATATGGTATCTGCTTCTCTTTGGCTACAAGAGATCCAATGCTATGTCAAGCAGCGATTCTTCACTCCTACCCATGGACAGACATTTTACTGACCTTTTAGTGTCAGTAAGCAAAGGGCTTCACCTGTAAAGTGCAAACAGGCATGCAGAATGCGTTTAGAAATGAATGTTTGTGCGTTCATTTTGATAGTATTTGATTAAACTAAAGGCATGAACTGGAAAAATGACTAATTGCAACAACTTCCGTTGACCCGATAAGCTACAGTAAGTAATGAAAGTCCTACAATTAAACAACAATACCCTCAAAATCATATGCCATCAGTAAAGAAAATATACACAATTATCATCTCAAGTACTGCATATCTCTGTTGGGAATAATTGGATTCTGACTTGGAAACAGCCTGACTTAAAATAGACCATTGAAAACAGTGCCTCTCCAAACCCTCAGCCCTGGATTACCAGGGTGCTGAATTGGGGAATTTAAAATAACAGACCCTTCCAATTAAGTAAAACCCTTAAGAGGAAAACAATCAACTTCCATAAAAATCTCAGGAATAGTAACAGCTTTTTATTTTCTATCTTTTAATTCTGCCTTGATATAGCTTCTAGAGCCCATGAGGATCTAATTTGGGGGAAAAAAAAGAGAAAGAGAACAGGTTTCTACTGCCCAAAAAATGAGAAGAAAATGAAAACAGTTTCCTCAGCGGTTCAGGTTTTTAAATAAGAGAGGGTACAGAGTTTTAATGCGTGTTCTCAGAGAACCACAGAACCCCAAACTGCTTAAATAACCTCTCAGGAAAACACTGTCTATTAAACTAGAAACGAAAAGAAAAACTACTTACCCTGAAAATTTCTTCTGATTTCTGGAGACTGTGGGGTTTAGCACCTCAGCTCCTGCAGCCATTTACTAACAGCAGACATGCCCAAGCAAAGCAAACTTTGCCTTTCCCAAGACACAGAAACTGTGGAAATGAACAGAAAGAAAATCACCCATTTTTGCCTCTCAGGTGAAATCACTTGTGTGCTGCTCTTCCAGCTTCCCTATTAGACCTTACTGCATGTTTCATAGCTGCTTTCGAATGCATCATTTTCTCTAGAGAATTTGGGAGGGACCCTAAACTGAACGTTGCTTGGGTCAGCCCTTCAGAAGCTCTGTCCTTGGTGCTGAAAGAGAGGTGTAGCAGGATCCGTTTTCCACCTCTCTCTTCTCTTTTCCCTCTGTGCCTCTATGTGCTTTGTGCTATGCTTTTTAGTATATGTGTATTTTCCCCTCAGTGCTCTTTTGAATCTCAGTTTTCCCACTGTCTTTACTTCTATGCTTTAATATCTCTTGAATAATTCTCACCTTCCTTAGTTTAATTGTCATTCCAGCTTTTGGTGGGTGTAAAGATGATTGGTTCAGAAGAATGAGCAGATCAACAAATTGATACCACAAGTGGTTAATAGAAATCAGTACACTTTAAAACACAATTGACAGAATAATTGAACTTGGAGGTGTAAGCCTGTCTTGGAGAAGAAGGTTAAAGGAAATATATTACAGCAGAAGCAAAACTGAGGCATGAAGAATAACTGGTGATAAAGTTGAAATAAGTTTCATACTGTGAGAAATGTTAAATGCTTATTTAGTGGCACTCCTTGTTTTCAGAGAACTTTACAATAACATTTGCCAATTCATTCTAACTGCTCTTCTGAGGTATATGTGAGTAATTTTTTAAAACTCAACTTTAGAACTGGCTAAAGGGAGATGCCATGAAGGGCAGTCAGTGAAAGCCAGTTTCTGAAGCAGCACTAGAACTTAAACAATCTTAATTCATTGTCACCTGTTCATATAACATTTAACCATGGAATCCTAACTGTTCCCTATGTTATTGTTTTCGATTTCTTTTCCTTCCTTCAGAAAGGGTTGTAATGCTTTTACTACTTTCTCTGCCAACAGTGTGTATGTTTGGCAGCTGCAGTCCAGACTGTCATGGGGAAGCTAGTCCCAGTTCAACTATGATAGAGACCTCTGCTGACTGAGAAAGGCAGCAACAACAAGGTCTAAATATTGCTATTAATAACAGCCATCATTTATTGAGCATGTACTAGTAGCCAGTCACTTTAATGCATTCTCTCTTTTAATCTTTTCAACAACCCTAAAAGATAGGTACTGCTTTTCCATTCCTAGTTTATCAATAGGGAAATTGAGGCTTAGAGAGGTTAAAATAATTTCTGAAGGTCACACGGCTAACAAGTAGTAGACCCAGGGTTTGGATTTGACATCAATTAATTCTGGAGCATGTTCTCTTAACTGTTATGTTACAATTCTTCCAAAGATGGAAAATTTAGATTTCCCAGGAGACTGACAATATGTCATAGAGAATAATAATTATGATGACAAAAATGATGATATCCATGATACAATATTGCTATGGTGACTTATAGTTTATCAGGCATTTTCTAATTCATGCTCCCAACTGCATCTTACATAAATCCTAATGATGCCCATTTTTACAGAGGCTGTTACGGATTGAATTGTATCCTCCCCAAATCCATAATCTCAGAATGTGACTATGTTTGGAAATAAGGTCTTTAAAGAGGTGATTAAGTAAAAACGAGGCCATTACGGTGTGCCCTAGTACAATCTGACTGGTGTCCTTATAAGAAGAGGGAGAGACACCAGGGAGACACACACAGAGAAAAGGCCACATGAGAACACAGCAAGAAGGCAGCCCTCTGCAAGCCAAGAAGAGAGTCCCTCAGGAGAAACCAAACCTGTCAACAAGTTGATCTTGGACTTCTAGCCCCGAGAAGTGTGGGAAAATTAATTTATGTTGTTTAAGCCATCCAAACTGTAGTATTTTGTTACATAAACCCTAGCAAACTAATACAGAAGTTTAGGAAGGTTAGGTGCCATATCCAAGGTTGCTCGTGATTTATGGGGCATAAATGTACTGTTATGTGGCCTAAATATATCGAATATGCCCTAAAAGTGGAATTTCCGGCTCGAACGTAAACCCCTAGGCTCTTCTTCCCTTGGATTTGGGGACCAAGAGAATACGCACTGTCAAGGTTTGGCCTGTCTGATATGTAACAGCAGAGAATGTACGAGTAGCATTTAGCAGAATCATATTAAGGAACTCAGGGTCTTCTTGCTCATTTTCAGCATCATGGTTCCACTCTGAGTATCCTACGTTTATTTTCTTTAACTTTTTTTTTTTTTTTTTTTTTTTGCGGTACACGTTCCTCTCACTGTTGTGGCCTCTCCCGTTGACGTGCGGGCTCAGCAGCCATGGCTCACGGGCCCAGCCGCTCCGCGGTATGTGGGATCTTCCCGGACCGGGGTACGAACCCGTGTCCCCTGCATCGGCAGGCAGACGCTCAACCACTGCGCCACCGGGGAAGCCCTTCTTTAACATTTGATGATATCATATCTGATAATAATGCTGCCCTGATAACACACGAGTGTAGCAGGAAAGGTCACATTTCTCAACTTTCTGTGTTGAGAGTACATGGTGTATCCTCACAGAGCAGCTATAAATGTTGCTGGCAGAATTTTCCTCAGCATTTTTGTAATGTCTTTCTTTGGCAAGTTTCAAAGGAAGATAAAGAGGGAAATTAACCGACATGCCCAAAGTCACCCATCTAGGCACTCAACTCAGTCTTGACTGAACTGTCTCTCTAGTAGATTCCCTGACTGCCTTAGGGAACGGAAAGTGGGTGGTGAATAAGGGGGTCCTTTCTCTCAGGACTTCAGTGTAGATGACAGTCAGCAATTGCTCCTTTTAATCTGGCACTTTCCATTCATACAACACTGAACAAGTTTCAATCTTTTAAGTAAACAGAACTCTTATTCGTGATTGGCATTGAAGATTTGGAGACCTGCCTTCTGGGAAGGACTCCAGGATGCCTACAAAACCGATATGCTTGGGCAGAAACCAAGAAAAATATAGATCATTCTCATTTTCCTTCCAGGAACCCGTCTCAGTAGCATGACTGGAACATCTTATGTTGCAGTCAACAGTGCTTCCTCAGGGAAGTCTTCATATTCTGAACCTGAACTGGGAGGTTTAGAGCAAGAGTTAAGAGGTGGTGGGTGTCTGATACACAGGCATGCTCAGTGGTTTTGTTTGAAAGGATATTGGCGTGAAGTCTGTGGTAGAAATATTCCCCTCTAGTCTTTGAAATGCTGCTCCAGGGTAGCAGTTCTTCGGTTTCATCACAGGAAGCTTGCCTTCAGCACCAACCACTGAGGGCAACATGACTGTCTCACATCACTTTAAGCCGCCACAGAGCTCACACTCAGCAGGACAGTGTGGAGACCAAATGAGGCAGGGTAGGGAGCCAATTTTCAGGGCTCTCACTGTTGTGGCCTCTCCTGTTGCGGAGCACAGGCTCCGGACATGCAGGCTCAGCGGCCATGGCTCACAGGCCCAGCCGCTCCGCGGCATGTGGGATCTTCCTGGACCGGGGCACGAACCCGTGTCCCCTGCATCGGCAGGCAGACTCTCAACCGCTGCGCCACCAGGGAAGCCCGACAATTTTTTGCTTTTTACATCTTTATTGGAGTATAATTGCTTTACAATGTTGTGTTAGTTTCTGCTGTACAACAAAGTGAATCAGCTATACATATACACATATCCCCATATCTCTTCCCTCTTGCATCTCCCTCCCTCCCACCCTCCTTATCCCGCCCCTCTAGGTTGTCACAAAGCATCAAGCTGATCTCCCTGTGCTATGCGGCTGCTTCCCACTAGCTATCTATTTTACATTTGGGAGTGTATATATGTCAGTGTTACTCTCTCACTTCGCATGACGATACTAAATTACATAAATACCATCAAAGAATAGCCCTTTGGTATGTTTTTCACTAGAATCAGACCTCAAGTTGTAGAGTGCAAAGGTAATTTGGCAAATGCAGTAAGTGGTCCAGGTAGTATGATGGCATCTTCCTAATCCCAGCCCCCATTCCTCACCAAAGACACGGTGGTCTTGCCATAGATGAGAAAGCCCTAGGTTTTATGTTTGAATTCACTCTGCTGCTGTAACAAATGTATGAAAGAGAAAAATAGGTCAATTCATTTTTTATTGTCTAGTACTGGGCTCGAACCTTTCTTCTTTTTTACCAGAGAATGGCACCAAGTTACAGTGGAAGGTTCCCAACCAATCAGATTAGTACCCACTCCACTCTTTTACAGGTAGCAGAGTAAGAGTAGGGAAGGAAGTAAATAAGTGATATCTGTCTTCATATTTATATCAACTTTTCTGTGTGCTTGCATCTATCTTACTTCCTTTTTATACTTTCATCTTCACTTTTCCACCTATTTTCTTCCTGGTTTTTCCTCCTCTCCATCAGATAATCTTTTATTCTTTTACCTTTTTCTCATTTTCTCCCCCAATATTCTATTTCTTTTCTTCTTCTCCAAATTACATATAAAAGGGAATGGAGATGGGATGGAATTAGAGAAATCTATACCTTAATTAATTTATCATTTATTCAAAAAGGACTTTGGGTTGTTGAGTGTGGCAGATTGTATCTTCCAAAGATGACCACAGTTACATCTCCCATCCTTCATGCTCTTCTAGAACCTTGCCACTCCACCATCAAGAGTAGAGTCTATGTCTCTCTCCTTGAACCTGGTAGGCCTTTGTAACTCCCTCGACTAATAGAGTATGGCAGAAGTGATGCTATGTGATTTTCGAGGTCAGGCCATAAAAATGCCACATACTTCCATTTTGTTCTTTTGGGACACTTTTTCTTGGAACTCAGTCCCCATGCTTTGAGAAAGCCCAAGCAACCCCTGCAGGGATCCACATGGAGAGAAACCAAGACAGTTTGCCCCACAGCCCTGGGTGAGCTTCCAGCTGAAAGCCAGCATCAACTTGCCAAACCTAAGAGTAAGTCATTTTGTAAGTGGCTCCTTCAATCTCCAATTGAGCTGTCCCAGTTGATGCCATGTGGAACAGAGACAATCTGTCTCTGCAAAGCTCTGCCCAGATTTCAGATTCATTAGCACAATAAATGTTTGATACTGTTTTAAGCAAAGAATTATATTGTATAGCAACAGGTAGATTCAATCTTTCTAGAACTTGTCACATTTAGTGTTCAGAAGAGCACATCTCAAATTCTGTCAAATCCCATTCTGAAGCAATTGCCATTTAATTATTTAGTGTGTTTTGTTTGAATCTCAGATGCTGTTTATGTAACTGATTTTATAAAACTGTGTTACTCAAAGTATGGGCCATGGACCAGGAGCAGCAGCCACAGTTTCACTTTGGCAGTTGTTAGAAATGGAGAATCTTGGGTACCACCCCAGACTTGCTGAGTCTAGAATCTGCATCTTAACAAGATGCCCAGGTTATTCATTAAAGTTTGAGAAGCACTAGTGTAAAGAAAAAGCCTATAAAAGAGATACAGTTACAGACACGACATGAACAATGTATTATTTATTTTCCATTTGTTTTTACTGCTCCCCTGGAAATCAGGAGGCTGTATGTGTGTGGGGTGAGAGATGAGGGAGAAGTACGAGAAATGTTATGACAGAAGTAGAGATGGCTAAGAAAGCAGGGATCTGGGAGCCCAAAAGAGAGCTAGAAGCTCTAGACTGGGTGAGGCACGTTTCAACTCTTACGTTAAGGGGTGAGGGACAATAGGGGGAATAAGATGGAGGGATAGTAGAGGTTCTTTAACTTTTTCATAGTTGACAACATTCTATTATAGAATAGGTTGTGCCTTTTTTTTTTTTTTTTGGCAAATCCATAAATATAGATGAAAAATATATGTTTATTTTGTAAAAAAAAAAAAAAAAGTTTTAAACGCTTTAGGATTTCCCAAGAGGAAATGTTCTCTCAGATTAAAAATAGACTATTATTATTGTTGCCATAAATTGAGGCTTGAGTAAGCCTCTCTTGGGTAAGTGCCTTTATAATAGTTTGATCCCTGCCCTAGAGCACAAAGGAGCTCCTGTACCTTCATACCTGACTTTTCAAGATTCTCAGCGTGTATAAGGTATATCTGCAGTCCATTCTCTGTGGGTTACATTTTTGAATCCTCAGAAGTTCAGTTCTCCCCAGCAGACAGGAGTTGTAGAACTTTGTATGTTAATGACAACGATCTTGCATTCAGTGGTAGCTTTTGTCCCCTCCACAACCCCTTTGCAAGCTTGTCATTGATGTCCAGATATTCTACTGCACTGCCCTGATTGAAATACAGTCACTCCCAGAGTAAAGAAAAATGACAGATTATTACAAAGTAGCTGGTTTGAAAAAGGACAAATACAAGCATCCAAACAAGGGTATTTGGTGTCACTAGAACTCTTGGGGGAAGTTTTAAAAACTCAGATTTATTGGGCTGGCATTCCTATTCCTAGAAATGTTCATTTTCTCCTCTCTCTTCTTATTTTCCCTTAAGAGAGGATTTCTCTCTCACACTGGTTTCAACTCTCTTATGGTTTAAAGATGCCATATTAAAGTACCAATTGTCATCAGTTCCTGGTCATATTAGGGTGCTTAGTAGAACCATAACTGGTAGTTCAGGCACAAGAATTGTGCTTATATCCATCTTGATCACACCCCTGAAATGAGACACCAGAGAATTTCAATTTAGTCATGCTGCCTATGCCTTAGGAAGAGAAAAGGAGAAGAAAATATGGGGTATGCTCCCCTCTCCACAAAGGTATCCCACTATGCTTCCCAAAATACAAGGGGAGAATTAAGTTTATTATTTTGGCTGGGGCTTTGGCAAACAACAGGAAAACTTCTCAACTGAATTAAATGATAAGGAGTTGATTATCACACAGAAGATGTACAGAGGTAGGTAACTTCACATTAATTCATTAGGGATCATTTCTATCTTTCTGCTCTGTCAATCTCAGCTTATAGGTCTTGTCCTTAGGCTGGCTTGCCTCATGGTCACAAAATGGCTGCAGCAGCTCCAGGTGCTCATATTCTCACAACAACATCCAGAAGTGGAAAAAGAAACCTGCTTTTAAGATTAGGAAACCCATTCCAAGTAGTTCCACACCAAATTCTTTTACATTTCACTTGCCAGATTTATATCATATGCCCATGCTTGGGCCAATCACTAACAAAGGGAATGGAAACACTGCTATTGACAGATTTATCAGGACATTCTCTTTAGTCACAAAGAAAAAGCCTGGATAACTGAACAAAATACAAGTTTTTGCTAACAAGAAAGAAGGTAGGAAGTGGTAACTGGCTACCTTTGAGATTAAAGTGAACCCCCGTGTTAAAGAGAATAATCTAAAATGCTATAAGGAATATTATAACAGCATTAAAATGATTTTTAAAAGAATGACAATAATCATGCCACTCTAATTTTCATTTTGCAAATTTCATTCTTGTCCTTGTCCACATGCCCACATACTTTTATGTAGTTGAAACCTTAATTTTGTAGTCATTTTTTATCATGTAAAATAATTGTGAATAATATTTGTACACATTTTACATTATCATTATCTTAAATGACTAAATTCCCTTTTATTGCATTGACATAACATTTTAATCCAGCCTCTATCATTTGAGCCTTTTACTGTTATTAATATCACTGTGATAAATCTTTAAAGTGATATTTATATTAAGCAAACATGAAGCATTAAGGTTGTTACTAACACATAGGAAAAGTGATGGCAAGCAGCTGAAAAATCATCAGAGTTGGAGACTAGAGTTTTGTCTTGACTATGCTACATGCTTGCTGTATACCCTTTGGTTGGTTTATCAACCTTTGGGTTTTGGTTCCCTTACTTGGAGAGATGAAGTTGAAATAAATAAATTCTAAGATTATTTTCAGTTTCTATTGTCCATGATTTTATGAAAGCACTGATGAAAGCATCAGTGCTTGGGCCTCAGACTAGGATACCAAATTAATAGAAGCATAGAAATTGAAAACTGGTGGACACACTATACCCGGCCACATTAAACTTGGGTTTAGCCAGCACACTTTTATGTAAAACGAATGCAAATACTTTTTAGATGGAGTATGCACTATGTACTTTGGCTGCAGTTTTCTCCTCTGTTGTTTTACACTAGGATGCTTCCGACTTTCATAATATCCACCTGCCCCTGAAGGCTTTGAGTTTGCAACTCCTGGATGGAGGTAAGACCGTGGTAATTAAATGAATCACCCACCTGAACCCAGCACCTAGGTTTCCATGGAAGTCTTCCTTTGGAGGACTGCGAAAGGCAGCCTTACTCATTCGCAAGATCTAGTGATGGTTTCCATGTTATGCACATAAACACCTTGTCAGGCACCAGAGACAGGTTGGAGAGGATGATTGATGGGAGTGGGCTTGTGAAATCACACCTGCTGTCACAGCAGATGGGGAAAAAAGCCGGAGTAACCTGTGGAATTGCTGATCTTTTTTGAAAATTCACTCCTAAAAACATTATTTTAGCTCTTTTACATACTTTAGAAAGAGCTACTGTTAACAAACCAGACTCTAAGGGAGCAACTGCTATATGAGTTTCATACAGTATGAATTATATATAATTTATATATATATATATAATTATATATAATTTCAATAAAATAGCAAGAAGCCTTCACCAACCAGGTGAAGTGGTGTTTGAGCTCCGGGGTGGTGAAGCAACGCTTTCTTTGCCAAGCAAAAAAAACGTCATTCATGCTGCAATTTCTGGCTGGCCGCCCACTGGGCATATAAGCCTGTCCTCAATAATGTTATCCTACTCCATGCATAACATTGCCTTTGGAGCACAGGATGCATCCTAGAGAGGAAAAAAGAGATGAAATAACTTTGCACAGAACAGACCAACGAATGGGCAATGGGAAACATGGGCCATTACACCAATAGGGAATCCATGTAGAACTGAGGAAGTGCTCTGAGGTCTCTGCTTTGAACTCATTCGTCGTTGGCTCTGTCCTACACAACTTAGCTTTATGTTATCCTAATTTTACCTGATATGCATCTGAGAAATTTATTCAACAACTAGTTACTGAGTTTTTGCTATGTTCACTGCATTGCTTATGGAAGGTAAAAGATGTGTGTTTGCACGTGTGTGGGTACAACATACACATGTGCTAAGTTAAGAAGCAAAGGGAGAGTTTAACAGGACTAGGCAGCAGGCTGCCAGAGAGAGACCTCAAGGTAGGATGTGATCAAATTCAAATGAACCCTTCAGACAGAGCCGTGTGTGAGAAAGAGAGAAAACACAGCATCTGAGTGGAATGGGAAGACTTTCCAGAGAAGCTGGAAACTGATTTGAGTGCTACAGTGCATGGGAGTTAGGTTTGAGCTGGGATATGGTGAAAGAGAATGGTTTCACCTACCAGAGTCCAAAGTCTCAGGCAGTTCAATTTTTTATTCATTCATTTATTTGTTCAACAAATACTTATTGAGCATCGATTTATACCAGGCTTGTTTTACGCCTGGGGATACAGTCAATAATCATGACAGACAGATCCCTGCTCTGGTAGAGGGAGACAGAGAATAAAACCGACTAACAAAAGAAAGTCTCAGGAAGTGGTAAACATTACACAGAGAGGTAGAATTGGGTGATGTGACGGTGATTGGGTGACTATGGTAGAGTAGGTGTTTTCTTCGCTTCTCTGAAAATGTGATGGCTAAGCTCAGATCTGAAAGACAAAAAACAGCCAGCCATGCAGAGGTCTGGGGGAAGAGTATTCCTGGCAGAGGGAACAGCTGGCATGGAGGCCCTGAATGGGAACATGTTTGGCACATTTGAGAAGGCCAGTGTCACCGGTGTGTAGCAGATGACAGGAGGGGTGGAACGAGGTGAGGCTGGAGAGGGAGTATGCCAGATGGTATAAGAGTTTGGATTTTATTCTAAGTGGGATGGAAGCCATTGGAAGGCTTACACGTGGAGGAGAAATGATATATTTGATAGGCACATCTCTCTGGCTCCTGTATAAGAACGGATCACAGCAGGAGCAAGAGAGGAAGCAGTGACCAGTGAAGAGGCTGTTGTGGCAATCCAGAGCACGTGGGTGTTTCCTTGGATTCAGTGGTGGTACTGGAGATGGAGAAGTAGTGAATCCATTTGGGTTACATTTTGGATACAGACTTGACAGGACTTACTGATAGATTGGATATGGGCATGAGGGAAATGGAGTTGCCAAGATAGTGATAGAATGGGACTTGGTTATTAAGAATGTGCAAATTTCTCTGAAATGCTTATGGAAACTCTGTCATCCAACACGAACAGCAATGAGGTCTCTGAACAAAAGTAAGCATACTGTGGAAATAAATGAAGACCAACTAAATGAGAGAAACAAAGACTATTCAGAGCGTGCCATGGCAAGGGAGTCAGCCACTGTCATTTGCGTTTTGGTAGAGATTCAAAGTTAGGAGAGACCCAGAGGCAGAGCTTTATAGTGAAAAACGGGAAGGCTTCTGCTATGCCCTGATTGATGGCTGTTGGCATGGGGACCTCTAAGTGGGCTACCTGGAAGCAGGGCATCCTGTGAGATTGGTTAGGGATGCATATTTGGCTTTTTCTGGTTAGGACAAAATTAGGGAAGGAGGGACAAAAACTAGGGAAGTTGTCAGTTATTAATCAAGTCCTGGTTCTTTTTGGCTGATTGTTACATAAGTTATTGTTTCGCTTCCTGGATTGTCACTAGAGATAGCAGTCGGGCTTCCTACAAGTCTGACTTATAGCAAACTGGCTTCTGGGGTTGTTTATTGTAAATAACTGGTTGGTTTCCTGGGCAGGTTGCTGCAGGTTGTAGGGCAAAGTTCTGTTTGTATATATGGTCTGGCCATTGTCTGATTGTGTGTTCAGTCTTTCAATGTCTTGATTAAACTTATTTTTCTCTTTGAAGCAGATCATAAATTTCTATATATTTCTTTCTCCAAGCTCCTGTGTATCTATTTCTCTCCTTCTGTTCACTGTTTCCTGTTTCTTTCTCTGTTTCAACCTCAGTTTTCTACTAGAGATCTGGCTTTCCTTCAGTAGCTCTCACCTCTCCTGGGTGACTATTTTATGAGAGATATTAGTTGAGCTTCTGATCCTAAGACACAGGGTTGTCTAATGACATTTATGTCCACCTGTTCCAATTGTCAAAAGAACATTCTGTAGGGTTCCAAGCATGGTTTACCAAGTGGGGTCGGTAGGTGAACTTTGTTACTGGTCTGAGATAAGATAAATACAGAGATAGAGAGTAAGTGTTCAGAAACATTTATAACAATTGGACAAAATAATTTTATCTCTGTTAGTATTTAAATTTTAGGCTTATATGCCTTTCTTTTTCATTGCTCCAATCTAATGTATGGGTTGGAAATTTAAAAAAAAAACCTGAACTTACATAACATAGAGTTTGAGAAGTACTGTGCTGGATTTCTTACGGTAGCCAGCGCTAGAATACCTGGAATGAGAAGGGAAATAAAGAGGATGGCAGACAGTTGATGCTTACATGGGCCGTCAGAGACAGTGGTGGACCTCACTGAAGAAGGGCTGCTTCTCCAGCCTGGAAGCCCCCATCTCCCTACCTCTCAGGGCTTCCCGAGTCAGCTCGGCCTACACTGGACTTCTGTTTCTCAAGCTCTGCTGACACAGAGCATCTCTGCTGCATATGAGAGCCTCTATGGCTTGGTGGGCACTGTGGGCTGGGGGAGGGGTTGAGGAGAAACACACTTTCCTTGTATCCTGATTGGAATTTTTCTCAAACACTTTCCCCTCCCCTTCTTGTGGTTTATGTGTATCTTGGAGTCCTTCGTACACTAAATTGAGTTATTTGTAGTAAGGTGGATGGACCTAGAATCTGTCATACAGAGTGAAGTAAGTCAGAAATAGAAAAACAAATACCGTATGCTAACGCATATATATGGAATTTTAAAAAGTAGTACTGATGAACACAGTGTCAGGGCAGGAATAAAGACGCAGACATAGAGAACAGACATGAGGGTACGGCAGGGGAAGGGGAAGCTGGGATGAAGTGAGAGAGTAGCACTGACATATATACACTACCAAATGTAAAATAGATAGCTAGTGGGAAGCAGCTGCATCGCACAGCGAGATCAGTTCGCCTGGAGGGGTGGGAGGGAGACGCAAGACGGAGGCGAGATGGGGATATATGTATACGTATAGCTGATTCACTTTGTTGTACAGCAAAAGCTAACACAACATTGTAAAGCATTTATACTCCAATAAAGATGTGAAAAAAAAAGACATAAAGGGATACAACATCAAAGTCTAGAAAGGGAAATCTTAAAATAAGCATCTTAAATTTCATTTGTTCAGTTTTTCTGGGTATAAATGAACACATACACACAGTTTGAGTGTGTGAACCAGTTTCACTTAGCTTTTTTGTTGAGTTCACTGAGTAGGTACAACTTAGATTGTCTTGTTGCCCTATTCTTCTGTCACCATACATTCTGGAGTCTCCTGGTCAGTTTTAATGTAAAATATTCTATCCTGTAAGTAAATTCATGTCTGTCAGATTGTGTGTTCTGATTTTTGATTCATAAAATATGGTCAAGGTGTCAACCAGCTTCTGTCCCTGTTCATCTAAGTGACTGAGATAGTAGGCCCTAAATGATATCCCAAAATGATGCGGCCAATGTGACTTTGGTCTACCTCCAAGTCAGTGTGTTAGACTCAGTTTCCTCTTTTTGTTTCCATCCAACTGGTAGTTTTACACCTAGTTGTGTTTCAGAAAGCATGCCCTGCCAGGTCCCCTCTGAATCCTGAATCCATTATTCTTTCTGCCGTTGACATCTCTAAAGATGTGTGGGGAACGCCAGCGTTTCTGATCTTACACAGCCACATTGTCAATTTTCCATGTGATGGACTTGGACTTACTACCTGCTTTTCCCTGCTCTTTTGAAGGCAGGCATTCTGTCTTGTCTCAGACAGTCACTTTCTACCTTGCCTCCTTCCATGGGAAAGAGAGACACAGGCTTGGAGCATATGGAAAAGATTTTTTTTTTTTTCCTTTTGAAATCCCTCAAGTAGAACAAAGTCTCCTCTTTCTTTCAAGTCATTTATCACTAATGTTCAGAGCAAAATCTGCTTCATGTAGTCATCCACAATGAAGAAGGAACAACTTTCCTAAGACTTGGGGGAGGCTTGTCTGCTCTCAGTTCTTAGGAAATTCCCCCCCGGCAGGTATCTCCAATCATCTCTAATCTACTCATCAGTGATTTTCTTTCAGAAGAAACCACTTGAGGCTGAGCCAGAGGGTTGTCAAGTGCCTTAGTCCTTGTGGGGGACAGGGAGGAAGGGAAGAAGGGTGGGGGAAGAAGGGCAGGCGATGGAGGAGCTTATGAATCTGCTACTAAATAGGAAACTTTTCTGGTGGAAGACTCCCTGAATTCTAAGGGGAGAATGTTATTGCACACAATTGCTTTTGTCTTATTTGCAATAACTGGGAGATACTTTCAGAATTCTCTGTAAAATAGAGGCCAAAAATGTGTAGCCCTAGTCTAGTTAAAGGATGTCAAGTGACATTGTGCTGGGTCACCAGACATATCCAAGGATGATGACAAACGCCAGCAAAAGTGTAAACGTTGAAATGAGGTGACATTAAATACCTGTAATCACATAGTCAATAAAATGTGTAACATTATGAAAATACCTCAATTACTCACAAGTTAGCTAAGCAAAGTAACTAAGTTCCATAGCAATCTTTATTACTCATGTAATAGCAGAGACTGACAAATAGAGACAATAAGACATGAAGTGATTCATTTTTTCTTTTCCATTATGGTTTATTACAGGATATTGAATATAGTTCCCTGTGCTATACAGTAGTTCCTTGTTGTTTATCCACTCTATATATAGTAGTTTGCATCTGCTAGTCCCAAACTCCCAATCCATCCCTCCCATGCGGACCTCCTACACCCCCAGGCCCCATGCACCTTGGCAACCACAAGTCTATTCTCTATGTCTGTGAGTCTGTTTCTGTTTCATAGATAAGTTCATTTGGGTCATATTTTAGATTCCACATATAAGTAATACGGTATTTGTCTTTCTCTTTCTGATTTACTTCACTTAGTATGATAATCTTTAGGTCCATACATATAGCTGCAAATGGCATTATTTCATTCTTTTTGATGGCTGAGTAATATTCCATTGTATATACATCCACATCTTCTTTATCTGTTCCTCTGTTGATGGACATTTAGGTTGCTTCCATGTCTTGGCTATTGTAAATAGTGCTTCTATGAACATAGGGGTGCATGTATCTTTTTGAATTATGTTTTGTCCAGATATATGTCCATGAGTGGGATTGCTGATCATATGGCAACTCTATTTTTAGTTTTCTCCATTGTGGCTGCACCAATTTATATTCCCACCAACAGTGTAGAAGGGTTCCCTCTTGTCCACACCCTCTCCAGCATATATTATTTGTAGACTTTTAAATGATGGCCCTTCTGACAGGTGTGGGGTGGTACCTCATTGTGGTTTTGATTTGCATTTCCCTAATAATTAGTGATGTTGAGCATCTTTTCATGTGCCTATTGGCCATCTGTATGTCTTCTTTGGAGAAATGTCTATTTAGGTCATTGGACTATTTGGTTTTTGTTACTTAGTTGTACGAGCTGTTTGTATATTTTGGAAATTAAGCCCTTGTCGGTTGCATCATTTGCAAATATTTTCTCCTAGTCTGTAGATTGTCTTTTCATTTTGTTTATGGATTCCTTTGCTGTGCAAAAGCTTATAAGTTTGATTAGGTCCCATTTGTTTATTTTTGCTTTTGTTTCTATTTCTTTGGTAGACTGTCCTAAGAAAACATTGATACGATTTAAGACATCAATTGACTTTTAAAAGTTATCAGCCTTGCGGTTGAAAAATCTAGATAGTTTTACTTTCAGGTTTGAAGTTAATTTAAAGTGAGGAGGGATAACTAGTATATTGCAATGTCGGATAGTTCAATTAGGATTCAAAAGGGTTACATAGAAAGTATTTCTATTTATAACACTATAAAACAGTTTAAAATTATAAAGCATGTTAGTCGCATGTAAAATACCAATTGATCTAAAAGTAGAGGATAGGGAGATCTGACTTGACAATACTTATGGGACTAAGACTTTAGGGGCAATGATGGATTGGATTATAAGTTTGAAAAGATTTAGCAGTCCGATTAAAGTAAAGGAAACATCCACAAAACTGTGCAACCTTTGGCAGTATAGGCAAAATTCACAAAACCAGGGAGCGAATATTCCCTTTGCATTCCAGACTGTCCCTGTAACCTCTGCAATGTTGCTGTAGAACAAGAGCACAGTCTGAGCGGGATGGCCATGTTGGTATCCATGACGTAGGACTGATGCAGTGTCTCTCTTGCTAACTAGGCTTCATAGTCACATCTAGAGTTTTTATTGTTTAAATTGGAGTATAACTGATGAACTGCACATATTTAAAATATGCAATTTGATAAGTTTTAACATGAATTTGACACCCTTGACTATGATCAAGATAGTCAACATATTCATCATCCCCCAAAGTTTCCTTGTGCCCATATGTAATCCTGCCCAACTATCCTTCCTGTATCCAACCCCCTTCCCTAGGCAACAATTGCTCTGTTTTCTGTCCATATAAATTAGTTTGCATTGTGAAGAATCTTTATTTAAATAGAATCATACAGTATGTACTCTTTTTTACCTTTCACTTGGCATAGTTATTTTATATCCACTCATGTTGTTGTTTGTATCAATAATTCATTTCTTTTTAATGCTGAGTAGCATTCCACTGTTCAGTTATTAGAAATAAGGCAGCTATGAACATACCTGTACAAGTCACAAGTCTTTGTATTGATGTGTGCTTCTTTTCTCTTGGATACATCCCTAGGAGTGTAATGGTTGGATCACGTGATAGGTGTAAAACAGCACCACACAAGTGGTTGAACCATCTTTACATTCCCACCAACAGCGTATGAAAGTTCCAGTTCCCCCACATCCTTATTGGCACTTATATGGCCAACCTTTTTAATTTTAGTCATACTAATAGATATGAGGAGATATCTCATTTTGGTTTTAACTTGTGTTCTCCATAATGAATAATGATGTTGAACATACTTTTTATGTGCTTATTTACCACCTCTATATTTTTGTGTTGGAGAAGTGTCTATTCAAATCCTTTCCCCATTTTATATTGGTTATTTTCTCATTACTGAGTTTTGAGAGTTCAGTATACATTCTGGATACAACCTCTTTATCTGATGTAAACTTTGCAAATATATTCTTTCCAGTCTATGTCTGTCTCTTCATTCTTTTAATAGTGTCTTTTGAAGGGCAAAAGTTTAATATTTTGATGAAGTCCAATTTATCAACACTTTTTTTTTAATCGATTGTGTTTTGGTGTCTTATATAAGAAATTTTACCTAACCCAAGTTTACAGAGATTTTCTTTTTTTTTTTCTACAGTTTTCATAGTATTAGGTTTTACATTTAGGTCTACTGTATATATATTTATATATACATATATTTAAATAAATTTATTTATTTTATTTTATTTTTGGCTGCATTGGGTCTTTGTTGCTGTGTGCAGGCTTTCTCTAGTTGCGGTGAGCGGGGGCTACTTTTCGTTGCAGTGCACAGGCGTCTCATTGCGGTGGCTTCTCTTGTTGTGGAGCATGGGCTCTAGGTGCACAGGCTTCAGTGGTTGTGGTTCATAAGTACTAGAGCGCAGGCTCAGTAGTTGTGGCACACGGGCTTAGTTGCACCGCCGCATGTGGGATCTTCCCGGACCAGGGCTCGAACCCACGTCCTCTGCATTGGCAGGCGGATTCTTAACCACTGCACCACCAGGGAAGCCTGGATATATTTTAAGTTAGTTTTTGTTTATGGTACAAAGCATGGATCGGAGTTCATATTTTTACACAAGGATGTCCTTTTTTTCCCTACCTTTACTTGTTGAAAAGGCTATTCTTTCTCCATTGAATTGCCTTTGTGCCTTTGTCAAAAATGAGTGTCCATATATGTATAGGTATATTTCTGGACTTTCTCTTTTATTCCATTGATCTGTTTATCGGTTAAAACAATCTTGATTACTGTAGATAAGTCTTGAAATCAGGTAATGTCAGACCTCTCTGACTTTGTTCTTCTTTCTCAAAGTTGTTTGGCCATTTTAGGTACTCTGCATTTCCATACAAACTTTAAAATCAGCTTGTTACTTTTTACCCCAAAAGTATGTAGGGATTTTGATTGGAATTGCATTTATTCCATAGATCAATTTAGGGTCTTCCTTATAAATCAATGTTAAATCTTGCCACATATGAACAAAGATATGTTTCTTGATTTATTTAGGTCTTTCTTAGTTTTTCTCAGCAATATTTTATAGTTTTTAGTGTATAGGTCTTTCATTCCTTTTGTCAGATGTATCTCTAAGGAGAGATATGCTCCTATGCAATAATTCTATTGCTCTTAATTCTATTGTAAATAATATTATTTTATAATATCAATTTCTAATTGTTTGTTGGTAGTGTATAGAATTATACAATTATTGGGGTTTCCCTGGTGGTGCAGTGGTTAAGAATCGCCTGCCACATGCTGTGGAACAACTAAGCCCTTGAGCCACAACTACTGAGCCTGTGCTCTACAGCCCACAAGCCACAACTACTGAGCCTTCATGCTGCAACTACGGAAGCCCGCGTGCCGAGAGCCCATGCTCCACAACAAGAGAAGCCACGGCAATTAGAAGCCCGCGCACTGCAATGAAGACTAGCCCCTGCTCACCACAACTAGAGAAAGCCCATGTGCAGCAACAAAGACTCAACACAGCCGAAAAGAAAGAGAGAGAGAGAGAGAGAGAGAGAGAAAGAAAGAAGGAGAGAAAGAAAGAAAGAAAGAAAGAATATATTATCTAAAAAAAAAAGAAATATACAATTGTTTTTTACATATTGATCTTGTATCCTTCCAGCTTGCACTTATCTGTTCTAGTGATTTCTCTTCAGTTTTTTTTTATCGATTCTTTTGGATTTTATACATAGATAATCATGTTATTTGAAAATAATGACAGTTTTATTTCTTTCCAATCTGGCTGATATTTATTTCTCTCCTCTTTGTCTCTGTCTCTCTCCTTCTGGCTCTCTGTCTTTCTATAAATATACATATATTTAAAAATTCTTCCTGTGTTTCATTTTTGATAGTTTCTGTTTTTATGTCAAGTTCACTAATATTTTCTTCTGTGATGTCTAACCTGCCATTAATCCCATTCAATGAAATTTTCATCTCCCATATTGTAGTTTTCATTACTAGAAATTCAATTTAGTTGTTTTTCCTTTGCATATCTCTGCTTAATTTTTTGAATGTAAAGAATGCAGTTGTAATAATGGTTTTAATGCCCTAATCTGCCAAATTTAATATCTGTATTAGTTCTGGGTCACTTCTGATTGATTTTTTTTCCCCTGTCATTATGAAGAGTTAATAACTATTGGAAATAACCCCTGAATGAAATTAGAAAATCTCCTGGTTTAACAACTGATTAGCAGGCCTAAAATTAAACAGTCTAAATTATAACATACTATCAGAAGATCCATGAAAAATGTCTCTAAAGAGAGTCATATATATTATGAATTGATTGTTAAGAACCTGAAAGTGGAAAGTATGATATTGATGAGATGAAGGAAAAAAAAAATCTCTATGAATGAAAAATAGTAAGAGCAGCAACTACAAAGAAATACAATTAGAAATTCAGAGAAAACTAAGTGCATATGAGAAAATCATGTGATAAATATGAGGTAAATGACACTGTATGATTAGAATAATTGATGGAAATGAAAAAGCAGCATTTTCTGAAATAATGAAGCAAAATAACAGATAGTTCAGGAAAATGAAGTGGATCCACTGATGCTTTGTATTCATGTGTAGTTTCTTTGGGCTTGTCCTAATTACTAGATTTAATCATGTTCCTGTGATGCATTTAGTTTTCCTCTCTTGAAACTAATTTTTCTTTTTTACAGGCTATTTTTCCTTTCAGAGAAGCCTGTCCTTATTAGTTTCCTCCAAAGTTTCAAACTTCGTTCTTTCTTTTAGTTAAAAAATAGTTTTGTTCTTGCTGTTTACGCTTGGTGGTATCTTTAGGTGCATAAGAGACAATTGATGAAGTATTAGCTCTAGAAACTTAAACTTATGTCCATTGAAAAATATTTTTAAAAAACTCTCACACAATCACTTAACCCTCTTAATGATTTTTCTTTCTTTTTCTTATACCTCAAAAATTGTTATGGATTTTCTGAAGTTCAGTGATGCCTAAGGTTTCTTTTTACAAATGGTCTTTGACTTATGATGGTTTGACTTGAGGTTTTTCGACTTTATGATGGTGTGACAGCTATTCAGTAAGAACCACACTTGGACTTTTGCATTTTGACATTTTCCCAGGCTAGTGATGTGTGGTAAGATACTCTCTCGTGATGCTGGGGTAGTGGCGGCGAGCCATTATTCCCAGTCAGCCACGTGACCACGAGAGTAACAGCCAATACACTTGCAACCACTTGTACTCATACAACCATTCTGTTTTTTACTTTCAGTACAGTATTCAATAAATTACATGAGATATTCAACACTTTATTATAAAATAGGCTTTGTGTTAGATGATTTTGCCCAACTGTAGGCTAATGTAAGTGTTCTGAATGTGTTTAAGGTAGGCTAGGTCCAGCTGTGATGTTTGGTAGGTTAGGTGTATTTAAAGGCATTTTCGACTTGGGATACTTTCGACTTATGATGGCTTTATTGGGATGTAACCCCATCACAAGTCGAGAAAGATCTGTAGTTGCTTTCTCTTGCTATTTCTTTATGTTCTTAAAGGAAAAGCTGTCTGTTGGAGTGTTACACAATTTGAACACTCACACAGGGGTTCCTTTGCCTTCTGATCCAGCTGTCGAATAATCATCATGAACTGTACCAAAGTAAGTCTTATTTCCTACCAAGAGGGTTAGAGCAGACTTGGTCTTCATAATTAGTCATATCCAGGAAGCAGTGTGCTCTAATTAAAGATGTTGGCACAGTCAGATTGACTTTTCAAAAACGTTTGTAACATAAGGTGACCTGGATACTAGAAGCTAACAGGAAGATTTTAATTGCTTGAGGAACTTCATCTCGTTCTTACAGTGACTCCAGTCCTGGCTATTATCCGGTTCACACCTCCTTTCTCTACCCACTCCATCAGTTGAATGAAGCACGATTATATAAACATACAATAGAATAGCATTGACATAGCAAGTGTCCATTAAATGTTTGAATGGAGAAATAAGTGGTCTATTTTATTCATCAGATACCTGGAAACTAAAGTTAAATAATTCTTCCTTCGTTTAAAGTTCCACAGACGGGTGTTTATAAGCTTTGGTAGGAAAGTAATAGTGCTCTAATTAATATTAAATTAATATTAGCTGCCATTTGTTGTGCTCTTTGATATTTGCCAGACTCCTTCCTAAATCCTTTATATGCATTGTTGGATTTATACCTTACAATAGCTTATGAGTTAGGCATTGTTCTCCTCATTTTACAGAGGAAGAAACTGAAGCATTAGAGAGACTGGGTAACCAGTTCATGATCGCTCTCTCAAGGAACTGCAGAGCTGCGATTCAAATCCCAGGGTGCTTGGATTCAAGCCCTGAGCCCTTAACCACTGGTCTAGATGGCCATGGGAAAGTAAACATTATAAAAACTCAGCTGAGCAATTTTAGAGCACTTCAAATCCTGAGGGGAACTGAAATGAAAGAAGATGATCTAACAAAGGCAAATTTGACTTTTGTGTAAGTTTTACCTGAGACCCTGAGCTTATGTCTGTCCCCCAAACTGTCATAGGGATTATAGCAAATTCTTTCTCAGATTATTAGCACTAAAAGTTTTTAGAAAATGCAGTGCCCCACAAATGGCAGCCAAGGAAGTAGCTGTTGGTAGAAGCAAATTTGACCTCCCTCACCCTCTCTGTAACATTTTTCACATCCCAGGTCTGAGAGGGCTATAGTCCAAGGCATTCAAACTATTTTCTGCATGAGTTTCTGCTGATGGTTAAGTATTTAATATTACAATTTGTTGAGTACCTACTATACTATATGACAGTCATCATTTTAAAAATTATGGTAAAATATGCATAACATAAAAGTTGCCATTTTAATCACTTTTAAACGTACAATTCAATGACATTAATTACATGCACAGTGTTATTCAACCAACTCTACTATGTATTTCCAAAACGCTTTCATCATCTCAGAAACTCTGTATCCATTAAGCAACAACTCCTCATTCCTCCCTTCCCCTAGTCCCTTCCCCTAGACTTTCTATGAATTTACCTATTCTAGATATTTCATTTAAGTGGCATCATACAATATTTGTCCTTTTGTGTCTGGCTCACTTCACTTAAAATCATATTTTCAAGGTTCATCCATATGGTAGCATGTTTCAGAACTTCATTCCTTTCTATGGCTGAATAGTATTCCATTGTATGTATACTGTATACCACAATTTGTTTATCCATTCATCTGTTGATGGACACTTAGGTTGTTTCTACGTTTGGTTATTGTGAATATTACTGTTATGAACACTGGCATATGAGTATTTTTTCAGTTCCCATTTCAATTATTTTGGGTATATACCTAGGAGTAGAATTGCTGGGTCATATGGTAATTCTATGTTTAACTTTTTGAGGAACAAACTCTTTTCCACAGCAGCTATGCAATTTACATTCCCACGAGCAATGTAGGAAGGCTCCAATTTCTTCACATTTTTACCAACCCTTGTTATTTCATTTTTTAAAAATAATAGTCATCTTAGTAGGTGTGAAATGGTATCTAATTTTGGTTTTGATTTGCGTTTCCCTAAAGACTAATGATGCTGAGCATTTTAAAATGTACTTATTGCCCATTGTATATCTTTGGAGACATACTCATTCAAGTGCTTTGCCCATTTTTAATTGAGTTGTTGTGTTTTGTTTTTGAGTTGTAGGAGTTACATTCATTATCTTTAATCTTCATCACAACCCTGCAAATTAGGCATTATTACCCTAACTTCACAGAGGAGAAAACCAAGGCTGAGAGATGCTGGGTTACTTGCTTGTGGTTCTACAATACAGAGCCAGAATTTGAACCCATGTGTGGTAGGCAGTCTCTAAGATGGATCTCCATGATGCCCCTTCCTGATATTCATGCTCTTGTATAATCCCCCTCACCTTGAGTGTGGGCTGATGTTAATGACTCATTTCTAATGAACAGAATACAGCAAAAGAGATGAGATGCCACTTCTGAGATTATATTCCAAAAAAACTATGACTTCAATCTTGCTTGCTCTCTTTCATTCGCTTGCTTGTTTGCTCTGAAGGAAGCTAGTTGTCCTGTTGGAAGTTATGTGGTGGAGAGACACAAATGGCAAGGAAGCAAAGGAGGCCTCTATTCAACAGCCAGTGAGGAGGTGAGACCTCCAGTCTAGAAGACTGTGGGGAACTGAATTCTGCCAACAACTATGTAAAGAGCTTAGAAGTGGGTCTTCCCTCAGTCAAGCCTTTAGATGAGACTGCAGTCCTAGCCAGCACCTTGAATGTAGCCTTGTGAGAGACCTTGAGATACAGGCAACTGGCTAAGCTGTGCCCAGATTCTTGACCTGCAATACACGTGAGGTAATAAATCCTATTTTAATCTTTTAATTTTTTTTTTTTTTTTTTTTTTTTTTTTTGCCGTACGCGGGCCTCTCACTGCCGTGGCCTCTCCTGTTGCAGAGCACAGGTTCTGTGGCCATGGCTCACGGGCCCAGCCACTCCGCGGCACGTGGGATCCTCCCAGACCAGGGCACAAACCCGTGTCCCCTGCATCGGCAGGCAGACTCCCAACCACTGCGCCACCAGGGAAGCCCTAATCTGTTAAATTTTGAAGTAATGTGTTTTGCATCAATAGACAATGAACACCCCATGTTTACTGCTGTTTGGTAAGAACCTCAAATTGGTTTACATGCCAGGAAAAGACATTTTTAAAGAAGATAAGTGAATACTTTCTCTCGACCTGTTTGGGCATAGCAGCCTGGGCCAGCTTATAGGAAGAGCTAAATTGGGGAGTGGGGATGGCCAACTTCTCTGTGGTTGTGAATAGTACCCTGAAAATATTTTTGCGTATTGACCTTTGGATGGTTCAGGTATGGCCTACACTCTCCTCTCCTCTAGGGGCACAGAAGAGCTATCTACTGAGGTATCTTTACCTATTTCCCTAGCCTCTGTGAGTGGAAAGGTACCAGGAAGAAAGATAAATAGGTTATGATTTCTTCCTACTTTAGACCTTGCTGGATTGAAACCACAATGTTTATTTATCAGAGTTATTCAGACTTCGGTAAGACTGACTCGTACAAGAAAACTAATCCATCATCATCTACTGATGGTGCCTGGTATTTTGAAGATGTAGTTCTTGAATGAACTGTAGGGGGTTCAAAGAAGCCTTTGAAATTATAAGCGTGATGGTGTATATTTGTGCCAATGTACATTTTTCTGCAGAGCGGGTCCATAACTTGCATAGACTCTCAAAGAGGTATGGGATCCTGAAACAGTTAAGAACCACTGCTTAGGTTTCTTATTAGCATGCCTACCCCTGGTTGCAACTCTATCTTTATTTTGAATCCCAGACTGGGGATGGACTTTTATACTGTCTAGAGTCTCCTGTGGCTGTTTTTCAGATCATCAGACTGAACTCTTTGGATACTGACAGAAGCCCACTTTGGGCTCAAGGTAGCCTCTCAAGATACCTGGCCTGGGACGGCCAGACAACCTCCTAATGGGACCACTGGTTCAGCCAGTAGAGTCTAAATATCTCTCCCTGCTGGCCCATTGTGAGGCTCCTCTGTGCTTTTACTTCTCTCTTTCAGGGCAATTTACTGTTGGCTATTGCCTGATAACTCTAAGAGACTCTTGGGCAAATTCGAATCTCTTCTCTAGTATAAGAATGATAAATAATTAGCATTGAATGTAGAAAAACTCTAGTCAAACATCTATATTATCTTGTCACAGCCTCTTTGAACTCCTCCAGTGTTGAGGAATTTCTATCACCCTTAGAAAGAGCCTATCTCATTGCTGGACAAATTTTGTTGGAAATACCTTTTTAACTTTTAGGTTCTCTGTGCTTTCTGCGACTTCAACCCATTAGTCTTTGTTCTCTCCTTGGGATGGCCCTAGAGTTGTTCTCTTTCTTCTCCCATGCTGGCAGCCATTCCAATAACTGAAGATAGCTCTCAACTCAAGTTACTTTAAGAGTTGTTCATATCATGTTTTTGAGTCTGCTCATCTCATTCAGTTTGAGAGCATCTGATTGTCTATGGTTAAGGAGACAGTTTTTCTCCTCACATACATCTTGAAATGAGTTGCATTCATTAAGTCTACCTTCCTTCATCAGTTTGTATTGTGATTTATAGGTGGGGGGCTCTAGATGCTGGAGATGTTGCCAATATTATGTTTATATATGTATGTGTGTATGTTTACATATGTCATGTTTATATGCACACATATATATATATACCATTACTAGCAAGTGTTAACATCTAATTTCCCCAGCCTGTAGGGAGAAGCCAGCACTGTAGTAAAGTCTTACTTTACAAGCCCATCATATGCATGATGGCAGAGAGAGTAAATAACTTACGTTTTCCAGTCCCAGAGTACATGGTTAATCTGAGGGTGTCAGATGGCAAAGTCTATGCTTGGAGTTAATCAAGGTACCCTAAACTGATTGAAAGTAAACTTCCTGTCTCTCAAGCCAGTAGAAGCTTGAGTAGAATAGATTGTATGATTAAAGGAATAAGGAGATAGAACATTATTTCACACTTGGGGGCTGTGGACCAAAATTTATACCACTGCTTATGATTATTTAGCTATATCTTGTTTATGGAGGTTTTCATAGCAGATTGTCCAATTGGAGTTTTTTTTTTTTTTTTTTTTCTTTTTTTTTTGTGGTACGCAGGCCTCTCACTGCTGCGGCCTCTCCCGTTGCGGAGCACAGGCTTCGGACATGCAGGCCCAGCGCCATGGCTCATGGGCCCAGCCGTTCCGCGGCATGCGGGTTCCTCCAGGACCGGGGCACGAACCCGTGTCCCCTGCATCGGCAGGCGGACTCTCAACCACTGCGCCACCAGGGAAGCCCCCAATTGGAGTTTTTAACACTGCACTGAGGAGCTTGTCCATTTTAGGTATGTGTCTAAATAGTGATGATCTTTTTGAGGCAGTGTACAATCTGTATTCCTACAGCTCTTCCCAGTTTATGAAACACTATTTTTTGTTTCCTCTGATAATATTATAGGCAGGGATCATTACCTACTATTTTAAAGATGAAGAGACAGAGCCTCAGAAGGTGAAGAGACTATCCAAAAATCACAGGTGTGGTGAGTGGGAGACGGGGCTTCAGATGCAGGCTTTGGATTCCAGGTCCTAGGCACGATCTACTGCACAGAGTGGGGTCCAGGGAGCCAGGAATGGAACTTCCGGACTGCCCTTTTTCAACTGGTACCAGAAAGGTAGGTTGAAAGTAAGGAATATCAAAATTGCCCCTCTTGTGGCCTCCTGTAGAAGTAGAATAGCTTTTTTATAATGAAAGTATAATTTATGTACAGTGAAACGGAGTGTACAGTTTGATCACTTTTGACAAATACAGACACTCATGTAAACCACATACAATCAAGAAGTAGAATATTTCCATCACTCCAGAAACATTTCCATTACTTCATGTCCCATCTCAGTCAACACCCACCCCCCAGTCATGTCTTCCTGCCGAATAACCTCAGTTCCGATTTCCATCCCATAGCTTCGGAAAACTGCTTTAAGGTGGCTCTGTTTTGGTCACCTATGGGAGGGGCTGGACTGGCAGCAGGGACCCTGTCATCTCTTTTGGTTGCCACGGTCATCCTGGTACCAGGCTACATGCAAACCCCTGGGATAGAGCTGCCAGCTTATGTCACTAAACGGAGGCAGTGTCTCTGTGACAACAGCTCCCTTGTGCATTCACTAGGCAGCAAGTGACATTTAAGCAGCTTCCAGACCTTGCCTGAGGCTCTTGTTGGCTGGCACATAACAAACCACTGGAATCAAGAAAATGTGGAGACAAAATAAAGCATCATCCCCATCCCATTTCCCCCTCTGGGGAGAGTGGATTATAAGCTCATAGACATCTACTCTGGGGTTTCCCCACAGGGGACAGACTCTCCCCTGCACACAGGGCTGGGAAGGCTGAGTCATGCCCTAAAGCCCATTAGCCAACATCATGGTCTACAATGGCAGCCATCACTACTCCCATTTATTAGTGAGGATTGTGGTGATTCTGTCTAGGTGACCTGCATATGGAGGCCACTCCCTTTTGCGGGGGGGCGGTGGGAATAGGCTTGGGAAATTGGACTCTACCCAGAAAGGTGGCAGGTAACCGATTGGACTCAGACTGAGGAGGTGCTTCTAAGGAGAGAGACCTAGTGGTCCAGTCCTGTGTCCCATACCTGAGCCCCATTTCTAGCCTGGGAAGCTCTTTCTGGGGGCGAGGGGTCAGCCAGGGTGGTCCCCCTTGCACCCCTACAAGTGTCCTTGCCAATTCCTTGAAAGAACATTCTTTATCTGCTTCCTTCACGCATGCAGCTTGAGTGAGGCCACTTGTACTTGGAGCAAGATCCGGCTCGTGGTTTTCCCATCCTCGGCTGAGGTCACTCTCTGCCCCGGTTAGGAAAGGTGCTCGGAGAGGCTGGAGTGTGGAGCCCACCACCCAGGTGAGGTGGAGGCAACAACAGGAGGGATTCATTTCTTTGGAAAGTGCCCACTCCATGCTCTTCTTGGTCGTGCCGGTGAAGAGCAGGGGTGGGGACCAGTTCACCTGCACATCCTTGGTCACGCAGTTCAAAATGGGTCGACAGTAACTTGTTTTCATTCATGATTGCTTCTCTTTGCCTCCAGCTGGCAAGCTAGAATGGGGTTGGCACTCCAGGAACAGCAGCAGGGAGACACAGCCTTTTCCTGAATGCGTGGAGACGTGGGGGAACCATGGCTCAGGTGGGGCCCTGGGGTTTTATGATTTTAAAAAAACCTTCTAGATTCTTGTTTTCTCCTTGCTGATAGTCCATTTCTCCAGTTGCTTCTCTATTGCCCCTGTCTTATTCAGAACTGCACAGATTCAAAGAACCCCACTTCATCTAGACAAAACACAAAAAAAGAAAAGACAGTCAGTCAAGGTTCTGCTTGATGAAGGTCTTGGGAGAGGCTAACATGAATCTTCAGGGATGAAAATAAATGGCGCTGAGCTTAGGTTGTGGTCCTGAGGCTGACCTTGTCACTGCCTAAGCAAGGAAGGTGATGGAGAGAATCAGAGCTCTGGCCCCAGCGTGAATTACAGTTGTACCCTTAATAGGACACAGCCGTGATTCTGGCATTCAATTATATTTGCTATGCGTGCGTGCATACACTCACACAGCAGAGCTAGAATTGAAATCATCTCAAGTGAGAATTCTTGTGATGCATTTAAGGGGCCTACATTTGACAGGCTGCTACCTAGTCATGGACTAAAATCTCACCAGGCACCCCCATAGCTTATCGCCTGTCATTTCAAAACAAAGACATCCTGCTTCCCCTTTCTGTGTCACATCTCATCAGCTCCTCAGCAGAATCTTACTTTCATGAAGAGCTCGGTGCCACCTCCTTGACTTTCATCAGATGAGAACTTGGAAAAAAAAAAGAAAAAGGAAAAAAGAAAAAAAAACCTGTTCCATATTTTGACTTGGATTCTAGGTGTTATTCTCTCAGTCCAGCTTGAAAGAAAAAAAGCCCACCCCACGAGGGGGCAGGCCTGCTCTCCTGTCTTCTGCCAGCACACAGCCTCTGAAGTGTGTGAAGAAGAGAGGAAGAGACAATTAACACCGAGCACCAATCTGCATTTCCTTTTTAGCTGCCATTTACACGCTGCTCAGGTTTTGAAAACCAGCATTTCATGCTACTCCCTAGAGAGCCAGCACCAGCTTCAGCAGGATCCATCTGCACAGCAGTCACAGTGCTGAAACCTTCAGCCAACCCAGAATTCATTTATTTGTTTATTTTTTTGGAAGATGAGAGAAGAGAGGGTGAGTGTACGAGCCAGCGAGCTGGGTGAAAATAGATTAGAATCTGGTAATATTTCACAAGCACGCTTGACCAATCCCTGTGCCGGCCTAGGCAGGGGTGAGCTGGTGCAGTTTTCCTTTGATCATCATCTAGATTTGTGTGAGCGGTGAGTGAATGAGCTGGAGCCGTGTGACCACAGGGGATGACAGGCTGTGGGGTTCGAGGCAGGAAGGACACACGGGCTGAGCTTCGGTGCCGCTCATCAGCCTGTGTGTCAGCACGTTCTTGCTGACAGGGAACAGCAGAGAGAAAAGCCGTCCTGCGAAGTCGCCGCTGGGGTAGGATGAGTTACAAGATGCTTCTGGAGGAGGGAAATGTGTATCATCAACTCCTCAGGTTTGGCCAACTTGCTTTATTTCCTCCAGCCCCCAAAGGGTTGAGAATTGAAGCCTAATAGCTTCGGTAACCTTGCTTATTTTATCATTATTAGTTTTTAAACTGAATTCACCACCATGGGAGGTCACGGAGTCAATGATCACAGCTGGCTTTTAAAAAGGGGTTGAGTCATTTTGTGATTGATAAAACAGTCTCAGCCTGAGATGGGGGTATTCAAATTTCCTGCTTCAAGGCGTCAGTTGATCACTACAGGGGTCAGAAAGAAATGTTTTTCTCATGCAAGTCCTGGCACGAATATCTAGGTGAATGCAAAGCAAATTCAAAAAAAAAAAAGAAAAGGGTTGGCTTTTTTATTTTTTGAGAAAGCAGCAGGGCTGAAAAACCCATCCTTACTTTAATAGACCAATGAGTGCTCTAATTCTATCTAGCTCTGCTCAGATGGCAGTTGTGATTATAGCGTTACAGACACATTTCCCAACTAAGCAGGGCAAGATGGTACTGTCTGCATGGGCCCAGATTTGTCCATGGGTGGTCACAGGTGTGCTCAGATGGGGAAGATAATTCAGGGCAGGAGTAGGAGGTAGGGTGAGCACATGGCCATTGAAATAGAAATTGGCGAGTTAAAAACAAAGATTCATAAGAAGCGCATCGTGATCTCTGGGTGCAGTTGTCAGGTCAAACCACACGTTCTCAGGATTCAGGGGTGTTTTGCATCTCTCGTAGCAACACAGATGTGTAACTTGGCCTTCTCAGCCCACCACCCAGGCAGCAAAAATAAGGTTATGATAAACAGCTTTTGTTTTTCTGACTCTGTCCTTACTAGGTGGGACCTCCAATCCTTCAATTTCTCAAATAGTTTTTGGAGTCCTCCATGACAAGGATGTCTCTCTTCTACTGTTCTGACCAATGCCACCACAGTCAGACTGTGTGGATTCAAATCCCGACTTAATTCATTCAGTCAAAGTACATTTAAAAGGAGTGCCCACTTATGAACCTGACACTATAGGAAAGAACAGTCCGAGTTCTCATGGAATTTAGGTTCCAGGGAAGGGAGACACATATAAACAAATAAACAACTGAGTCTGTAATATTCCAGATAAAGATAAGTGCTATGGAGAAAAAATACATTGGAAGGTAAGGAGAATGGGTGGGAAAGGTAATGGTGGTTCCATGCTAGATCAACTGGGCAGTGAGGGGCTTACTTCTGAGGTGAGTCTTTAGTAGAGACTGAAAGGAACAGACCGTCTAGGCGACAGAATCCTGGAGGCGAGGGCAGCAGGCACTGAGCCAGGGAGCAGGTGTGCTCAGCGTGTCCCGGGAACAGCGAGGAGGCTGGCTGACTACAGGAGTCTGGATGTCAGCAGGGAGGCGTAGCCAGGTGGAGCTGTCACCTGGTTGTAGCCAGAGAAGGGAAAGACCTAAAGACTGAAACCCTAGGAGATTCCAACATCTAAATGTTGAGGGAGACAAGGAAGAACAAGCAAAGGAGACTGAGATGTCCAGATGGTGACAGAGTGGTGCTCTGGAAGGGAAGGGAGGGAAGCATTTTAAGAAGGAATGTATGAGCATCTGGGTCAAATGCTGCTGGAAGGTCAAATTAGAATTTACCACTGCATTTCGCATTGAGTGGTCATTGGTGACCTTGGCGAGAGCTGTTTTAGTAGAATGGAGCGAACAAAAGTCTACTTGTGATGTATTTAAGAAAAGACAGGGCTTCCCTGGTGGCGCAGTGGTTGAGAGTCCGCCTGCCGATGCAGGGGACACGGGTTCGTGCCCTGGTCTGGGAAGATCCCACATGCCGCGGAGCGGCTGGGCCCGTGAGCCATGGCCGCTGAGCCTGCGCGTCTGGAGCCTGTGCTCTGCAACGGGAGAGGCCACAGCAGTAAGAGGCCCGCGCACCGCAAAAAAAAAAAAAAAAAAAAAAAAGAAAAGACAGAAGAAGGGATTCCCTGGTGGTCCAATGGTTAGACCATGGCGCTTTCACAGCCCAGGTTCAATCCCTGGTCAGGGAGCTAAGATCCTGCAAGCCACAGCATGGCAAAACAAAATAAAACAAAAACAAAACAAAACAAAACAAAAAAACCCAGAAAACACAGAGGAGAAGAATGGGAGAGAGTGAACCAAGACAACCATTTTAAGGGGTTCTGTTGTGAAGGGGAACAAAACTAGAGCAGTAGTTTGATTTAGATGTGGGATCAAAGGGCCTTTGTTTGTTTGTGTTTTTGATTGGAGAAATAGCACCGTGTTTGTATACAGATTCAGGGATTAAGGGGAATTGTTATGAAAGCAATGTCATTGAGTAGGCATGAGGGGATGGGATATAGTGCAAAGTGGAGGGGTTGGCTTTAGGTAGAAGATGGACAGTTCATGCATAGCAGCAGGTGGGAAGGTAAAGTACACGGACATAAGTGCAGAAAGATGTAGATGTGATGGTAGAAACTTGTGCCAATTCTTTTTCTGATTGCTCAGATTTTCTCAGTAAATTGGGAAGTCAATTTATCAGCCAAGACTTGTCAAGGAGGAAGAGAGGTGTTGGAGGTTTGAAGAGAGAGAGGAACAGGTGAAATGATCCTGGGAAAGTAAGTGCATTAGGGAAATACAGCAGGCTTCCAGGCAGCACTGGGGAGGCCCAGTTGAGGCCTGTGATAACGACTAAAGTGAGACCAGTCGGCAAGGTTGTTTTCTTCAGTCATGCTTAACTGCTCAGGTGCAGGTATGGAGAAAGGGGAGAGTCGGCTTGCACTAGGCTTAGGGTTTTGCCAGCTGAGTACAATGAGGGGAGAGCAGGTTGAGGATGCTGAAGGTCTACACAGGATGTAACACAGTGTTGGAATCTAAGTTGGGTAAGAGGGCAGGAGGTAGGGAAGGGTTGGGGGCAATAGCAAGGTGCCAGGAACAATGGTTTGTCAGTCCTGGTGTGGTCCAAGAATTGTTGGTACTGGGAACCCAGAAAAGGTGAGCTGGAATGAGAGGAGACAGTGGTCTCAGAGGGAGATGTTGGAACAGAGAGTGGGGTTGCATTGTAGTTAGTGATGTCCAGGTGGTGGCCTGAACATGGGCTGGCTGGCCAAGTTGGTAGCAGCAAAGTCACTGGAGGAGAGGAGCTGAAATAATGGTGGGGGCAGCACTTGGGGAGGAGCATTTCCCTGCCAGGCAGCTACCCCTCGGGCTCCCCCACTTCCTGCTGTGGTTTATATGGGCGGTGTCTTCTGGAGCCCAACTCCCTGAAGTCTAGTTGGATGTTGGAAGCAGCAAGAATTAAGATAGAAGAACTAGCTTTGGAAAGAGTCCAACTGACTAAAATCTTCAAGGAATGAGTGGGAGGGATGCAGAAGTCAGTGATCAGGAGAGGACATGAGGAGGAAACCCAGCTCACCCCCAGCCCAGGGCCTCCGGAAGAATGGAAGCGAAGACAGACTCCATCATGGTGGCTGCAGGTCCTCCGTTTGTTTGTTAAGTGACTCTGCGCGAGTTATTTAACCTCCTTGTGCCTCAGTTTTCCCAAATGGAGAATGGAGAAAGTAACTGTACCTCCCTCACAGGGTCATTCTGAGGATTTAATGAGATAATGTATGAAATGTGCTTATAATACAGTACACGGCCCAGAGTTGGTTTTTTTTTTTTGATTGAAAGCACTTTTATCAGTTATCTGGGTCACCAGAGCCCAGTGTTTTTGAGGGGATAGAGCGAGCCCTTGGCAGGTGCCGAGGAACTTCTCAAGGACGGTGAGGTGCAGGCTGAGACCGGACGAGAAGCCAAGTTCGCCATGAGAGCTTCAGAGAGGAGGGTGAAGAAAGCAGGCCCACTGCCAAACGGGGCAACTAAATATGTAGAGAGCTGAGAGGCTTGAGGGGAAAAATGGAAGTAAAGCATGTTTATACTCAGAGCCATGACGAGGGCTGCCCAGAGGCGCTATTGGTAACTGATGTGCTCTGACAATTAATGAGAAACAATTGCTGTGGACTTAACAGGGTAGAGTCGCGTAGTGATATTATTAACCATGGACAGTAGTGTCTGCAGTGAAAATGGATGTTACTGTTTCCCCAGAACACATTAGAAGGTGACTTCATGGTGAATAGATTTTTCAAGATATTTGATGTTCACTGACTTTCCATTTAACCCCTCTTAGTCACAGAGGCCGTTACCATAATGACAATCCCGGGATTTACCTCTGTTAATGGCAGAAGACATGTGAGAGATAAGCCCTCCCTGTGTGTGTCCTGGACACGTGAATTTATCTGCTTGGCCTCCAAAGCCACTGAGACCTGAGGGATTCTGGGAGCACAGGTGGCCCGGAGTGCAGCTTCAGCCCAGGAGACACTCACCCACACAGGCTGAGGGGCGCGATTAGCACAAATGGTATTGCCTTTTTCTAAGGTGATCTTTATTTTATGTCACTTGGCATTGAGTGACATAAAGCATGTAAAATGCTTAGCACGGAGCCTAGCACATAGCAAGCACTCAGAAAGTTCTGACTCATTAATTGTTATTTTCTCGGGTTTTTCTGGCAAGACTTAGGGGGCTTCCATATTTGGCATTCTCAAAGGCCTGGGGATGTGTGGGAAGAGTTGGGGGAGGGTCGGTGGCACTACTAGGCCACGAAGCTAGTGGGTTATATTCCCCTTGGGAGGCCCAAGGGAGTTTTTCCTTGTGTGGGCTTTTCTTGGGGCATCAGCCAGGAGGCAAGATGTCAAGTGGCAGTTCACCAGCAAGGATACCGCATAGGGGTTTGAAGCCAGAGCTTTATAGGTCAGACAGGATGCATTTGCCTTCTGCCCCGTCTGCACTGGCAGCCAAGTGAGCAGTGATGTGGAGCCCAGGGAAGGAGGCATGGAGAGAAACACCTCCAATTGTAACCCAGCCTCCGGGCCAAAGGAGCAAAGCCCTCTTTACCAGGACGGGGAACAATAGTAAAGGCTTTTTGAACCCTATGGATGGTTCTCAAAAGAAGTGTTATTGGCATTACGGGAGGGACAGTTCTTCACTGGGTGGCACTGTCCCAAACAATGCAGGATATATGGCACCCGTGGACCCTGCCCACTAAATGTCAGGAGAGCCTCTCACCCCACAGGTGCTGCAATAACCAAAAAGACCCTACACCTGTCTTAACCTCTTCAGACTGGGAACCCCACATGGACAACATTCCAGGGACAACATGCCTGGAATGTCCTCCCTGCAAATATGCCTGCACACCTGCTGCCTGGCCTCGGCGGGGGCCCCTGTGCCTGGTTCTCAAACGGGGGAGGCTGGCAGCTCGAGCTCTCATGGCTGAACGAGTATTTAAAGATTGCTAATGCTGACTGTCTCCTCCCTGGAGATGTGACCCTCTCTGAAAGAGCTGTGTTAGTCACACTACCTCTAGCCATGCATAAGTGTCCCACTTGGTCACATGCCACCAGCAGAGGGAAGGACAGTCTCTAAGGCTGAAGAAGCTTTAAGATTCAGAGCCTCTGCCATGGCTCACGTATGAAAGAAACTTGAGAAAATCCCCAAATTTGAAACCCTTCTAACATTTCATATGACGTTACTATCATTTGAGAAGTTCAGCTTTGGAACGATGTTAAGAATAGCTACAAATTATTACCAGGCTGTGTGTGTGCACTAGACATCATATACCAGGTGCTTTCAACAGTCCTGTGAGTTAATTTTTTTCATTACTACCTACTTTATGATTGGGGATTGAGGTGCAGAGAGGGTAAAGGCCTTGTTGAAGATCACACCTACTGGGTTAAGAGTCAGGATTCGAACCCCTACGTTTCTGATTCCAAAACCTCACATACTCTGCATTTGGCGATACTGCCTCACAGGCAGGGGGATGGTTAATTAACACAAGGAGGTGCAGGTCAAGTGAAGGGGAGAATTGGCTAAGAGGAACAGTGGGCAGCAGCCCGAGGGAAGTTGAAGAGTTTGACCAGGTCCAACTCAATCTGGAAGTTACTCTTTGTGGAAAAAACAGTGACGTTGCCCTCCCCGTGATGACCAGAGTGCACGAAGCCATCAGACTGGCCAGCTCTGGAGCAGAGGGGCAGGCCAGGCAAACAGGAAAATCAGCATCAGTGAGCATCTTGCTGAGGTATTGGAGGGAACGGCTGTTTGAGGACAGAGTTGTTGGTAAAGACTTGGCATTTGGAGTACATGTTGAACGCATACAGGTATCAAGGATGTATATTTTCAGGAAATAGTAAACAAGGCACGTAGACAAGAAAGATACACCCCAGCATGGACTCATGTGGGGCAAAAGCAGTGCCCAATAGAGAGGAGAATTCCAGAGAAGCCAGAAAGACACACATTTTGTTAACCACAACAAGCAAGAGTATATTTCTTCAGTTTCTTCGTGGGGAGGAGTTTGAAATGTACAAACCCCTTCTATATGACTTATTCAGTGTTGTGTACAATTATGCTTAAGCTATGTGCAGTTTTCATTATATAATGTAGATTTATTATCAACAACTACCTTTCTTGTCATCATAAAGATCCACTGGGTTATTTGACAATTAGCAGTGAAAAATGCACATGCTCCGTCTTCCCTGGTGGCACAGTGGTTGAGAGTCCGCCTACTGATGCAGGGGACACAGGTTCGTGCCCCGGTCCAGGAAGATCCCACATGCCGTGGAGCAGCTGGGCCCGTGAGCCATGGCCGCTGAGCCTGCGCGTCCGGAGCCTGTGCTCCGCAACGGGAGAGGCCACGACAGTGAGAGCCCTGCGTACCACAAAAAAAAAAAAAAAAAAAAAAAAATGCACATGCTCTATGAGGCACTTATTGGAATGTCTCTTATGGAGCTACTAGCCTGGGCAAATAAAGCTGTATGGACAAAGACATATTTATTATAGCACTGGTTGAATAAATTATGGTTCAGCAGACAGTGGATAATTATGCAATTATTTTAAAAAGTTTGAATAGATGTTATATTAAGTAAAAAAAGCAATATGCAAAATAATCTTATTGTGCAACATGCAAACAGTCTTATCATTTAAGAAAGCCACTGTATGTGGATATATATGCCTACACATATTCGTGTAAACATTAAAGAAAAAAGTCTGGAAGGACTGTGGATACCTTTCAGAGCTGAAGTTATAAGAAGGAATTTTCAGTTTTTACTTTATCCCCTTCTGCAAAAGGTAGAAGTGATAGGATTGTGGGTGATTTTTATTTCCTTTTTGCGCCCTTTCTATATTTTCCCAAATTTCCTATAATGACCCTGTGTTGCTTATATGATCGAGCTTCATTTCTGTGTGCATGATGTAGAGGCTAAGCTTGTGAGTCCGGAGTCACGTCGCCTGGGTTCACACCCCAGCTCTGCGGCTTTGCCACGGTTGATGACCGTGGTGGATGACTTCACTTCTCTGGGACACGGTTTCCTCATTTGTAACATGGAGATAACAACAGTGTGCTCCTTATAAGATTGTTGGGAGGGTTAGGTGAGACCTTTGTGTAAGGAGTGTGGTCAGTTTTGGGGAAGTGTTGGCCATTACTGTTGAGTATGGACCTCTCTACAGGAAAGATCAGCTCAAGGGCACCGGTAGATGGTTTGATGTTGAGCAAACCATCTGATATTGGAGGGACAGGACCCAGCTGGAAGCAGAACCTTGCCAAAGGAAGATGGAAGTAGCGGTGGGAGCTTGATCGGGGTGATTTTCCTCTCTCGGCAGAGCCACAGGGAAACGGTTCAGAGTAGCCCTTTCATTTGGGTTCTTTCCCACCTTTCTTGTGGTCCAGCAAAGTTTTTCTTTCCTCCTGTAGGCTTCAATCCTGCCTGATTTTCTGCGAATGAAGTCTGAATGTTTTCGAAGAGGACCTGCTCTCATCCTGCTCCACTGGGAGGAAGGGACAAAGGAAGTCCACCCTTCCCCCCAAGATCTGCAATCCCTTTAGCAAATCTGACCAGGCTGGACCTGTCACTGAGTCATTCCTCAACTTTCTTCATTCTGAAGCTTGAACAAATGATGAGACACCAGGAGCTGGGTTCTGCCCATGGTGGAAATTGGTTTCTCAGAATTTACTGTTGGGCTCAAAGCGGTAGATGCTGAAATAATTCATGGCCCCATTTGGGATTCCTTTTCAGATAAGTCATAAGCCAGACAAGTCCCACTTGACTGCTTAATGTAACAGACAGGCCTCCACATCACTGAAAATGGTCCCTGGATGCTCTCCTAAAGGACAACTACACACTGAAAAACAATCTAGCATGTGGAAGCTCTCCAGATCTGAGGGCAGCCCTGCCTCTTGCTGGGTTAGACTGCAGCTGTGCCAGATTGCCTCTTGAGATCCCTTCAGCTCTGAGAATATAGGGGAAGGCACATATGGCCTAGGTGCCTCACAGTGTGGCCCCGGTCAGGACAGCAAGCTTCATCACCTCCCACCGATTTCCCTTCCCTGCACTCTGCCCCCTGTCCCCCAGCTAATTTGAGACTCACTCGTCTCTGACATCCAAGTCGTGTTTGTTTCCCTCTCCAAGCCAGCTCATGCCCTCCCACCCACAGTGTTGTTTCTCTGATTGGCTACTTCCAGTAGATCTTTTTTTTTTTTTTTTTTTTTTTAAACATCTTTATTGGGGTATAATTGCTTTACAATGGTGTGTTAGTTTCTTCTGCTTTACAACAAAGTGAATCAGCTATACATATACATATGTTCCCATATGTCTTCCCTCTTGCGTCTCCCTCCTCCCACTCTCCCCCCCATCCCACCCTTCCAGGCTGTCACAAAGCCGAGCTAATATCCCTGTGCCTTGCGGCTGCTGCTCCCCCCACTATCTACCTTACTACGTTTGTTAGTGTGTATATGTCCATGACTCTCTCTCGCCCTGTCAAAACTCACCCTTCCCCCTCCCCATATCCTTAAGTCCGTTCTCCAGTAGGTCTGCGTCTTTATTCCTATCTTACCCCTAGGTTCTTCATGACATTTTTTTCCCTTAAATTCCATATATATGTGTTAGCATACGGTATTTGTCTTTTTCTTTCTGACTTACTTCACTCTGTATGACAGATTCTAGGTCTATCCATCTCATTACAAATAGCTCAATTTCATTTCTTTTTAAGGCTGAGTAATATTCCATTGTGTATATGTGCCACATCTTCTTTATCCATTCATCCGATGATGGGCGCTTAGGTTGTTTCCATGTCCTGGCTATTGTAAATAGAGCTGCAATGAACATTTTGGCACATGACTCTCTTTGAATTTTGGTTTTCTCAGGGTATATGCCAAGTAGTGTGATTGCTGGGTCATATGGTAATTCTATTTGTAGTTTTTTTAAGGAACCTCCATACTGTTCTCCACAGTGGCTGAACCAATTCACATTCCCACCAGCAGTGCAAGAGTGTCCCCTTTTCTCCACACCCTCTCCAGCATTTACTGTTTCTTGATTTTTTGATGATGGCCATTCTGACTGGTGTGAGATGATATCTCATTGTAGTTTTGATTTGCATTTCTCTAATGATTAATGATGTTGAGCATTCTTTCATGTGTTTGTTGGCATTCTGTATATCTTCTTTGGAGAAATGTCTATTTAGGTCTTCTGCCCATTTTTGGATGGGGTTGTTTGTTTTTTTTTTATTGAGCTGCATGAGCTGCTTGTAAATTTTGGAGATTAATCCTTTGTCAGTTGCTTCATTTGCAAATGTTTTCTCCCATTCTGAGGGTTGTCTTTTGGTCTTGGTTATGGTTTCCTTTGCTGTGCAAAAGCTTTGAAGTTTCATTAGGTCCCATTTGTTTATTTTTGTTTTTATTTCCATTACTCTAGGAGGTGGGTCAGAAAGGATCTTGCTGTGATTTATGTCATAGAGTGTTCTTCCTATGTTTTCTTAAGAGTTTGATAGTTTCTGGCCTTACATTTAGGTCTTTAATCCATTTTGAGCTTATTTTTGTGTATGGTGTTAGGGAGTGATCTAATCTCATACTTTTACATGTACCTGTCCAGTTTTCCCAGCACCATTTATTGAAGAGGCTGTCCTTTCTCCACTGTACATTCCTGCCTCCTTTATCAAAGATAAGGTGTCCATATGTGCGTGGGTTTATCTCTGGGCTTTCTATCCTGTTCCACTGATCTATCTTTCTGTTTTTGTGCCAGTACCATACTGTCTTGATTACTGTTGCTTTGTAATATAGTCTGAAGTCAGGGAGCCTTATTCCTCCAGCTCCTTTTTTCGTTCTCCAGTGGATCTTGAATGACCTAATTCAACTATAATCTGTTCTATGAGGTCTTTCTAGAGCCTTCTACGCAGAATTGATTATCTCCACTTTGGTGTTTCCTAGCACTTTGTTCATACTTATCTCTCTTATTTTCTTTTTTACTTTATTAATATTTTATTTACTTCTTTATTGTATGATTTTATTACCTAACTTATTTATCTTATCGTGGTGTGTTATATAGCTAATCAGCAGTCCTCAAAACTCAGTGGGCAAAAGGATTTAAAAGCAGCAGCTGCAACAACAATCTATGGAATACCTATGATGTTCAGGCCTAGGACTGGGAAAATAGTGGCCTGCCAGATAGATGGGGCCCCAGCCTGTGTCTTAGGATATTGTGTCCTCTCTCCCAGATGGGACTCCTCGTTAGGCAGCTCTACCACGGAGCCTGGGAATCTGCATGTGTTAATTAATTATAACCCCACTTGATTCTGATTCAAGTGGTCAGAGACACACTCTTTGGGTAACAGTGTAGTAAAGTTACAGCTTATATGAATGGAATGAATATCATTTATAATATTGCTGTAGTATAAATTTGAATCCAAGTGTTTTGAGCCTGGTATGTGAGAACTAGACATTAACTAGTGCATGAAGCTAACTAATCATCTAAGACCCCTCATCTCAATGATGGTTTGTGGTTCTCTTCCAGTCTTTGAATAAATGGTGTAGCAGTTCCTAAATAGGTATACAGGGGATCTTATTCTGCAATACATGGAAAAATGTGCTATGTGCTATAATTGCAGCATAAAGAAAGTATTATTGGGCAATAGAAGAGGGCGAAATTAATTTTGACTGGGATAATTAATTTATAGCTAGCAGTTGAATGAAATGCCAAAAGCAAACAAACACACACAGGTGTTCAGGATTGTTTTTCTGACACCATTTGCTATTCATTTGTGTGTTGCCTGCTATGAGCAGCAACATGGGCACAACTGGAGATCTGTGAATGCCAATCTTCAAGACTAGGAGCTTCCAGGGAGGACTTTTTTTTTTTTGCGGTACGCGGGCCTCTCACTGTTGTGGCCTCTCCCGTTGCAGAGCACAGGCTCTGGATGCGCAGGCTCAGTGGCCATGGCTCATGGGCCCAGCCGTTCCGCGGCATGCGGGTTCCTCCAGGACCGGGGCACGAACCCATGTCCCCTGCATCGGTAGGCGGACTCTCAACCACTGTGCCACCAGGGAAGCCCTCCAGGGAGGACTCTGATATGGTCAAAGGATTTTATTTTGTATTTCAGAAATCTCATTACAATTATACCTGAATAGAGAATATTGAGATATATTTAATTCCAAGACCAAGAAAATCATAACTTGGGGAAAAGACTTTGCAGACATTACACAATAACTTATCTTTACAGAATTTTGACATTCCCCAGAGGAAGAATGAAATGATGCAACTTTTATATGACTCATCAATTCTAGAATAGTCTATTTGTCTGAGCAGTGGACTTTTGGCAATTCTCTTTCTCCCCGTAGCAGTGCTTTGTTGATTGGCTGAGGATTTAGTCAGAGGAGCTAGGGAAGGACCCTGGGATTTAGCAATAAACAACCACATCTACATAGGACATTTATGTATTCATTAACAAATTCTAGAACTATTTGTTTAGCATCTACTATATGCCAAGCATAGTGCTAAGCACTGGGAGTCAGTACTGCACAAAACAGGCCCTGACCTCACTCATGCAGATACAGTCTAGTGGGAGCTACAGAAAAGTAGACAGGTAATTTATAAGATAGTGTGACAAACTCTATATCGGAGTGTGGACAAAGTGCTATGGGGCCCTTAAGAGGGCTATCTATTTACATTTGAAGTGATTAGTACAAGTAGCTAAGATTGTTTCATGGCCTGAGAAGTAGGGGTAATGAGGAATTCTTTGGGAGAAGCCATAAGCTGACTCATAAGACAGACAAGAGAGGAAGTGCAAGGTTAGTTCTCAGGGGTAGCAAAAAGGCAATTAGAGGCAACAATTTAAGGACTGCCTGTGGGTGAGCATTCCTGAAAATGATCCTTTTGTCTGGTGTCTCTAAAAGCTGGGCATGGGTTTGCTGTGTGATGTGTTGTCTTAAGGGTACCACCCAGGAACTAATACAGATGTGAAAAGGCCTGGGCCTGGAACAAGGCCTCCAGGTAGACTGAACAGGTCCCTGCCTAGTGCCCCAGAGACTTACAGTTCATGCTCTGTATTGGTGGATTCAGCTTCAGAGAACAAAAACCATTCTAATTAAATTCACTAATTTAAGGGGAAATATCACCAGATACTAATATTACCAGATATTTAATGGCTACAAAATTACTTGAGGGCTGGAAGAATTGACTCTAGGATGAGCTTCCAAAAATACTTCCAGCCCCGGAAGTCATATATACCTCAGTTATAACCAGAACAGTTGCATGTCTGCTGCAGGAGGCTGCTAAATTAGGAAGCTGCTGGCTCTGGAACATGCTGTCTCTGCTTTAATCTATGCCAGCAAATGGATGGATGCTCTGTCTCCCTCCTTTCAAGTTTCTTCAGTGAAACTTGAGTCTTTCTGGAAACCTAGCTGCAAGAGAATCTGGGAAATGTGATTTTTTTGGCTTTCTGGACTCTTCAGCAAAGGCAGGCACACTAGAAGGAGGTTAGAATAATTTGGGAGCAGGCTAATTACAATTCTGCTACAGGTGCATATATCCCTCCTAGGTCTAATCAGGGTGCTATGGGGAGATATGAACGCCCAAAGAACATGGATATTGGATCCTTCTGGCTCTGAAGGGTTGGGGACATGGTGGAAATTGGGGAGGTTGTGGGAGCTGGAGAAGGACAGCCATGGAGTTGATGGGGGATGTGATGGGAAGGGGCCATGCACAGCCACAGAGTATTAATAGTGCAATGGGAGATGTGAGAGGAGTGACAAGGGTACAGAATTCAGAGAGGGAGCAGAGCCTCAGTGGAAGAGAAAGCTGTTGAGATTTCAAAAACAGGAAGTCAGGAACGGCCACCTGGTTATTCTGATTAATTCTGCTAGAAGTCATGATGTTGAGCCATTGCTGAACTAATCAGGAGGACATATGCATACTACCAGTATCTTCCCAGCTTCCTGGTCATCTGTTGGTTGATTTGAGCCTCAAGATTTTCCAAGAGACAGATCACTGAATTTGATTACCTCGGTGAGCAGCTTGCCTACTGAGATAGGCCTTGCCTTTGTCTTTCCTGGTGGGATTGGGTCATAAGCCCCCAACTGCAGGCTCAGTCTGATCCAGATCCTGAGCCCATAGTGGCAGAGGCAGGAGGTGAAAGAACTCCAGCCTCATCATTCAGGAGGATTCAAAAGGAGGACTAGATGCCAACAGACCTGGGATGTGGACCATCATAGATTTATCCCTTTATTCACTCACTTAACCACATCTGTTGAGCCCCTGTCATGCAGCGGGCACATGTGTACTCTGCATGCTGATACACTGGCAAGCAGTCTGGAAGATGAGTCAGACTCCCTTAGGTGGAGAAGTGATGGAGAGCAGATAGGCAGAGAGAACAGGAAGTTCACAAGCCCTGCTGCTGAAGTGGGAGCAACAGGAAGCAGCCTGAGGGATGGGAAGGGCCTTATTGGCCCCATTGTGGAGCTTTGCTTTCTCCTAAGGGTAAAGGGAAGCCGCTGAAAAGGGTTTTAGGTGGGAGGTTGGGCATGATCAGATCGTGCTTTGTTATCAATCCCCTCTTTTCTTTCTTTCTTGAAGGACTGATAGAATGGGGAGGGGCAAAAATGGATACTGGGAAATCAGGTAGGAAGCCTTTTCGGTGATAGTGAAGTTAAAAAATGATAATAAATCAGAGGGTGATGGTGATAAAGGGACAGGACAGAGACATTTAGAGGAGGAAGACAAAAATATAAGAAAGAAGAGGAGTTTTGTCCTTTCTCTCTAGTCACTTCAAACTCTATTTTCACTTTTGGCTTGGTTTTCTGTTTTCATATGTCTCTTTTCATCTTATATCCTGGTATAAGAAAATCAAAGGGGGGCTTCCCTGGTGGCGCAGTGGTTAAGACTCCACCTGCCAATGCAGGGGACACGGGTTCGAGCCCTGGTCCAGGAAGATCCCACATGCCGCAGAGCAACAAAGCCTGTGCACCACAGTTACTGAGCCTGTGCTCTAGAGCCTGCGAGCCACAACTACTGAGCCCGCGTGCCACAAGTACTGAGCCCATGAGCCACAACTACTGAAGCCCGTGCACCTAGAGCCTGTGCTCCGCAACAAGAGAAGGCACTGCAGTGAGAGGCCTGCGCACCACAACGAAGAGTAGCCCCCGACGGCTGCAACTAGAGAAAGCCCACACGCAGAAACAAAGACCCAGTGCAGCCAAAAATATATATATAAACGAATGAATTTAAAAAATAAATAAATTAAAAAAAAAGAAAATCAAAGGGATAGATTTATTTAAGAAAAGTTACATCACAATATGGATATGCTTACATAGGACCCACGCTCAAGACTTTGAAGTGGTATAAAAATCTGTTCTTTTTTAGTGCCATAGATAACAGCATGGATTTTGCAGACAGAGTATTAACTATGTGACCCCAGCTGAGCTATTTCACCTTTCTAAGCTTCAGATTCACCATCTATAAAATGGGGATAAAAATAGTACCTAACTTGGTGGGTTGCTCTGAGAATTAAATGAGATAATCCATAAAAGGCCATTAGCATAGAGCCTGGCATAATGAAAATGCTCAATGAATGTTAACTAGTATTATTCTTCATAGCTTTTAGCTGACCATCCATGATGCCGTTGATTGATGCTCTTGCAGGCCTTCAGAGCCAGCACCGAGCACGGTACAAACAATTATCGTACGACAGACTTGTGCACAGATTGCAAGGACTCTGAAAAGGTGGCTCAACATATTGAATCTAATTCTGCCTGTTTTCTCCCAAGTCAGGTTCTGCCTCCGAGACTGTGCAGAACTTGTTGGAGAGGCACTGCCTGGTGGGGAGGATGGGGAGAAGAGGGGCTAAGAGGATGGATGAACGGGAAGACTCTGAAGTGGAACACAGGATTTCTGCTCCTGTTGGCTCATTTTGGCAGTAGCTTTATTATGGCTCTTTTTTTTTTTTTAATAGGGCTCTGATTTGTTTTCTTATTCCTCATTCATTTAGTGAACAATTACAATGTGCCAAGCATTGTTGCAGGTACTGGAGAGACAGCCATGAACAAAGTCCCAGCTTCTGTGGAGCTTACATTTTGGTGGGGTTGTCTCTTGTGTTAGTAGATTTTATTCTCCTGGAAGTCTTAGCTGGCCCGAACTTCTTCCTTCTTGATAGGAGTGAAAGTAGCCCATGGAACACATTGCCTGTTCTAGATCCATATTGAAAAGCAAGTTCTGTTGTGTGGAGTTTGGAGCTTAGTCCTCCTGGGGGAATTCAGTTTGTATTTTGTAAGGGAGGGGAATAATGGAGACGTCAATAACCCCAATGAATATTCCTCCTATTCGTTTTCAGAATATCCACATAGGTAATGTATTATTGTCACAGATGAAGAAACTGAGGCTGAGAGGTTACATGATTTTCCCAGTGGAAGTGGGACTCAAGATTTAGACTTCACATCCCATGCTTTATTTCTTTCTTTTATAAATTGGGAATTATTTGCTCAACTGCAAACAAATTTAGTGGCATTAGCTCAGCTGGCCGCTGACTTGTTAGTAGTTGGAATTTCTGGTTAATAGATTTTACGCTTTCAGATGGACTAGTCTTCATGAAATATAACATAGCTTAGTGGTTCCCAAATGCTAGTCCATGGACCAATGATGGTGTATGACAAAGTTGTCACCAATCTCAGCAAAATGCAAAATAAATTTAAGTTAAAGGCTGTTTCTTTCATAATCTACTTGCCCCAATTTCCACTATGGAATGATTGTGTTAGTAGGAGGTAGTTAGGTTTTTGTTTATTTGTTTGTTTGTTTTAAAATGTTGCTTTACAAAGTAAAAAGTTGGCAAGCCTATGTCTGTCAATTCTTTTTTTGTTAAAATTTACCGTTTGGTAAATTCAAAAGGCTGGGGAAACCTGATATAGCTAACTAAATGAAAAATAGAAGTTCTGTTTCTGGCAATATGGAATACTAGATATTAAAAAAAATCCTTCTGGTGCAGAGCACCTAAAAAAGAATGTAAAATTGGAAAAATTATATATTTTAAAAAATGCATAGTTGTATTGGCAAGAAAGGAAAATTCCTAGAGGCCAAAAATGACAAGAAAGCAGAAACCAGAGAAAACTACATTTGGGAGAGAAGAAACAAATCTTAAGGTGTTAGCAAGGTGGAAAATAGGATCAAATACTGTTGCCTAAAGCTAGTGTTCCCCAAAGATGACATCCTCGGTGGAAAGAGGAAATAGGAAAATAATGTGCCCCTCAAAGGAAGCCCAGTTAAATACAACTTCTCACCCTTGGGATGCAAGGAAGGGTAAATTTCTTCTAAGAAATTCATAACCATGAGTCACTCTCATTGGATTTGAGGCTGGAATTTCCATCATTAATATGAGCTGAAGAATCCCAAGCTGAGAATTCAAAATAATCTGAGTTGGGTAGTGCCCCCAGGTGCCTGATAGGAGCAAACATAAATTTTCTCTGAAGGCATGTGCTATGATTTCAGGCCTCAAAGAGTTCCTGCAGGGCTTCCCTGGTGGCGCAGTGGTTGAGAGTCCGCCTGCCGTTACAGGGGACACAGGTTCGTGCCCCGGTCCGGGAGGATCCCACATGCCGCGGAGCGGCTGGGCCCGTGAGCCATGGCTGCTGAGCCTGCGCGTCCGGAGCCTGTGCTCCGCAACGGGAGAGGCCACAACAGTGAGAGGCCCACATACCGCAAAAAAAAAAAAAAAAAAAAAAAAAATGTTCCTGCAATTATGATTCCAATTAAATTTTGGCTCAAAATTTAAAAAAAATCACAAAATAAATGAGGAAATAAGATGTTAGGGGAAGAAATCAAGAGAAACATCAAGAAGCAGAATCAGAACTTTAAAAACTTCAGATATTAGAAATGGATACAATATATAACTAAAAGTATTGAAAGGATAAGAAATTACCAAGAATATTTATTGAAAAGAATCAATTAGCGGGACTTCCCTGGTGGTCCAGTGGTTAAGACTTCGCCTTCCAGTGCAGGGGGTGTGGGTTCGATACTTGGTCGGGGAGCTAGGATCCCACATGCCTCGCGGCCAAAACACTGAAACATAAAAAACAGAAGCAGTATTGTAACAAATTCAATAAAGACTTTAAAAATGGTCTGCTTCAAAAAAAAAAAAATCTTAAAAAAAAAGAGAATCAATTAGAACTTGTGTAAATGAAAAATATAACCACTGGCATTTAAAAGTTTCAGTTACACAGGTGAAAGAGAGTTAATGAATGTGGCGATAGATATTTTCAGAGTACTTTGAAAGCACGGAGGATCAAAGAGATTGAAAATATGGGAGGTAAGTTAAAGAGAAAGGGAAGATAAAGAGAGAAGGTATGATATACATCTAACTGGAATTAAGGAAAGTAATAATAAGAGATAATGGCAGAGGTGCATATCCCAAGTTATAATGCATGAAAAGTTTCCAGAATTGATGAAATACAGGAATCCTCAGATTCAGAAATCCTTGTGAGTACCAAGCATGGTAAATTAGAAAACCACACCTAGATACTTTAATCCTGTTTAATCCTATTAAAATTACAGAATACCAAAGATAAACAGATCTTGAAAGAAGCCACAGAGAAAAGAAAAATGACCTATAAAGGAATGATGATAAGCTGATAGCTGACTTATCAACGGCATCAGTGAAAATGAGAGATAGACATCCAAAATCCTTCACTAAAAAATAGTTAAGAAGCCAAAAGTCATATCTAAAGAATTACACCTCAAAAGCTTTACATTTTATTAGCTTTAAGAAAACACATGTTTACCTGTTAAGAGGAATGAACTGCCCCACAAACTTGGAATTTGAATATGGGCCTTTCCCCCCTATTTTTCCAACTAGCTACTTGTTCACGTGTCCTACAGGCCTCATTATTATGAAGCTTAGCACCTTCTTACGGTTCTTATGCACCTTGAATTAAATTGTCTTAGAACATTGGGCACTTACTCCAAAATGGGTTAGTCCTCTTCTAATGCCAAATGTAGAGGGAACTGAAATTGGGTCTGTTTATATCACCCAGTGCAGTTACCGTTTCACTGCCCCATGTATCGCAATTGAACATTTCTATGGACATTTGTCCATTGCAAGGACGCCTTGACAAGTTCAGATCATTGCATTCACAGTGAAGCCCCACTTGGAGTCTCTTAAATCACAACCTCCTGGAGTGACACAATCATAGCTTCCCAGGGAGCAGGAGGTCACAGTAACTGTCAGCACCCCCCTCAGATGCAAAATTACTGTCCCTGTTTCTCAGAGTGGCCACCTTCTTTTCCAGAGTGGAGGCAGAGTTTTAAAACCATAAGAAACACCAGTGGTCTTCTATTCATTTTTCCCAGGGCAATGCTTAGTTTAGCCATGTAAATGTAGTCTGAATGAATTGCCCCACAAACGTGGAATTTAAATATGGACATTGCTCTCTATTTTCCCAGTTAGCCACTTGATTGCTCACCTGTCCTACAGGACTCATTATCATGAAGCTCAGCCTCTTCTCCTGAGAGATCTCATGCCCTTTAAATTGAATTATCTGAGAACATTGGGCACTGACTCTAAGTCTGCTTAGCCTACACCGATGACCAGGGGAGAGGGCTCAATGACTCTCACAGAAAAGAGACCTCTAGGTGATATTTTCTCCTCTGCTATAGCTTGTGTCTCTCCAAAATTCATATGTTGAGCCCTCACCCCTAATGTGATGGTATTTGGAGATGGGGTCTTTGGGTTGTGATTAGGTCATAGAATGGAGCCCTCCTGAATGGGATCATTACCCTTATAAAGAGACCCTAGAGAGCTCTCTTGTCCCTTCCACCATGGGAGGACACAGGGAGAGGACAGTCATCTATGAACCAGGAGGTAGTCTCTCACCAGATACTGAATCTGCCAGCAACTTGATCTTGAACTTCTCAGAACGGTGGGAAATTGACTTCTTTAGAGGCCACCCAGTTTATAGTATTTTGTTATAGCAGCCCAAACCAAGACATTCTCCTAAACCAATAAGGTCATCTTACTGCTCTTTCACAGTCCACTTTCAGGAACTGATCCCAAATGGGCAGAATCTATTTATATCACAGCATAGCTGCTAATTTCTCTTGCAAAAGGAGAACAAAACTCACAAAATCAGTCTTTTGTGGGGCAACTGTATTGGGCAAACTATTTCAACTGAAATACCAGAACAGGGTTTTTTACCTGCGGGTGACAGATTTTCTTGTGGGAAAATCCCACTCCTTGTCTATTTCTAAATAGGGAAAGTATTTCTGATGATATATAATTCCCAATGAAATAATGTTAACAAATATTCACATATATTGTGAGGGAAAACACAGGCAAATCCTAAGGTATAATCAGTTGATATCGAACTTGTTTTCCTTACTGGAAAATAGGTCTGATTGCTTGGCATGAATATTATGTTGGAAAAAAGCAGCTAGGCTCCTCTTCATTCAGAACACTAACATACATCCCAAAGTCTGAAAGTAAATCCAGTATCACCAAACCACATTCATTCAGCAGGAAACATTTAGAAATCAGCTGAGGCCAGCAAATGTGTGTGTGTGTGTGTACACAACATATTGACATTAACACAAATCAAAGTACTTTCCTTGTGATCAACTCCAAGAAGATTAAAACCTAACCACCTGCTAAAAGGCATTTATAAGTTACCAGGATTTTAAAGAAAATGAATGTTCATTGAAGAGTGCCTATGCTGAAATCTCATTTTTTACATTATTGTATGTGGACTCATCTTTAAACTACCTTATTTATTAAGTGTGGCCAAGCAGCTCTGAATCCCTGATCTCAGTTGTTTTTATTTTTTTTAAGGTATAATAACACCAGGACTTTAAAATCCCGTAATAAAACTCATGATTTATAAGAAATAATAGGAGTCACTTTTATTCCAAGGTGCTATTTTTATTAAAATATTTATTGCAAAATGATACATACTCTTTAGTTTTAAAAATGCAAACAATACTGAAGTATATAAAGTAAAAACTGAAAGTTCCCCACAACCCTGGTCCATCCCATTCCCCATAAAGAGTCACTGTTAACAGTGTTACGTTCATCCTTCCAGATCTGGATTTATTTCCTGCAACTTGCTCTTCTGTCTAACACTGGATCTGGGATACATTTAAACATCACTACATACAGAGATACCTTACTGTTTCATAGTATTTCATAGACCAGATGTACCATGATTTCCCTATTGATGGACATTTAGATTGTTTTCAATATATTCAAAATAAAGCAATATAAAACATTTGTTTCATATATAAAAATAAAATCACAGCATTTTTTTGTACACATAACTGCACATTTATGAGAATAGTTCTCTAGGCCAGATTTCTAAAAATTGAATTAAATGTCAAAGGGTCTACATGTTTTACATTTTAATACATTGTATGCATTTTTTAAAGGTTAAAATTTTTTCCTGAGTTTTTTATTAGTTAAAAGTTAGCTGGATTTTATTTAGTTTGTTGTAGCTCTAGTTTAACCTCTAGAAAACTGCTGGCATGGTTCAGAGAAGCCCCTCTACAGAAGACTAAAGAAGCTGGGAGACCATGGAAGAAAGAATTAGGGCTCACCTGGGAAAACCACACCGCTACACAAGCATCCCCACGTCCCTGAGAAAATGCATCAAAATAAACTAGTATAAGGAAGTCAAAAAAAAAAGAAAGTGCTGGGTGTTCAAAACCACATGAAGAAAGACATTAAAAAAACACTAAAGCCTTAAATAGTCTTAAATGATGCAGTAAAATGTGCCCATTCATATGTGGATCCTTATCTCCTTAAATATAAAATAATTAAATGCGGCAGTATTTTAAATATTCTAATTCGTTACAAGTTTCAAGTATTTCATGACTTAAGCCTGCCTATTTCTCACAAAGACTCGTGCTCCTCAAGACTAGAGATAATGTTTTAGAACAAAGAGTGCTTTCAACGAATCTTTATAGAGCTGCCTTCAAGTCCCCAACTCTCCTGTCACTAGACAGATGTGAATATATATATATATTCCAGCTCCCGGAACCAAAACTCTCAGTTCCTAGTTGGCTAAGGACTGAAGTCCTGCACAGTGACAGGCTACAACAGTAGCTCGAGACTTAGCTACTATATAGCTATATATATATATATGACAAATAAAGGATCAAGGCTCTTTTGCCTTTCAGACATCCCCAAAATAAAGAACCCAATTCAAATTTTCATAGGTTTGGTTCTCAGAGAAGTCTGAAAGAAGCTGAGCATACATTTATTTTCTTCTCTTCTATAGCACCCTCCTCCTCGTTGTTTTTAAAATATTCCTGAGATGGTTTAGTGATATAACCTGTGGAGAGAGCTATGGCTGAAGTTTCTGCTAAGCGCACGATACCCAAGAGGTTTTAGATGCCAAATAAGATATTTCCCGTGGCCCAAAGATTTTTTCTTCGTACTTATATTCAAAAGGTCTTTTCTCAGTATAAGTGCTCTGATGTTGGTTGAGGTAGGCCCACCTGCGAAAGGTCTTCCCATTTATCTTAATTAATAGTTTCTCTCCAGCATGAATTCTTCGAGGGATGAGCAGCAGCTCTTTTCTATAGTCTTTGCATTCAGAGCGCTTCTCTACAGCAGGACTCAAATGTCAAGGAAGCGAAAAGCTGTCACAGAAGGCATTCCCACATTATCTGCACTCACAGGTTTTTTTCTCTAGTGTGGATCTTATTATGCCGGACAAAAGCAGAGTGGTGGGCAGAGGCCTTTCCACATTCCCTGCACTCATAGGGCTTCTGGCCAGTGTGAATCCGCGGGTGGTACACGAGATGTGACCTACGGTTGAAGGCCTTCCCACACTCTGCACACTTATGGGGCTTCTGCCCAGTGTGAATATCCTCCTGTGCTGGACGAAGTCGACCTTTTCACGAAAGGCCTTCCCACACTCCTGGCACGCGTAAGGCTCCACTCCAGTGTGAATCCACTGCTGTAGAACAAGGAGGCAATTCTTGTTAAACACTTTCCCGCATGCTTTGCATTCGTAGAGGGTCTTCCCTGCAGGACCCAAGGTGTCACTGGGTCCCTGTGAGTCACATTCACGGAGAGCATCTCCTGCAGAGTCTTGCTTTTGTAAAACCCTTGAGCACAGACGATCAGCCTTCCCCACCCCACTGCGCTCCAGGCTAATTTTCTTAAGGAGAACGTCCTTGTGGGAGGCTGTAACTGGCTTTAAGTGCCCTTCCTGCACTGCCAACAACCCTTCCCGATCTCTGGCTTGCCCCAACTGGAGAACCTTCTAGCTCCCTGAGTCAGTCTTCCCTGGAGCAAGACTCACCTGGACAGGTGCTTCAGCAAAGAACTCCCTTCCCTGTCTCTTACTGCTGCTTCTGCTGTTAGATCCACTCTGGCTTGGGAACAGCACGGCCCAGTGAGACACAGACCCTGCAGGTCTCCAATGTCACTTCCCAGGACAGGGTCTTCTGGGCCTAGTCCAGATGCCCTCACTCCTAACAAATGAAGGTCACGGACACGTCCAACACCGCTGCCCAGGACGCTACTGCAATCGAGGAAGGCAACGGTCCACGCCGCACCAGCTTCCGCCTGTGCAGAGCGCGCCTCCGACTACAGATACCAGGGAGCCCTGCGCTCAGCAGCTGCCGGGACTACAAGTTCCAGAGGCTCCAGTTTACTCCTGTACTTCTGGGAATTGAATTTTCAGTTACTCTGGAAGGAAGTTCACAAGTGTGGTTGGAAATTCTCTCCAATATTGGCACGGGGAACCTCCAAACATGCACGCGCACATACACGCAAGGAATTTGGTCCTGCAGGGTGTGGGGACCCTACATACCGCTTTACTTTATCCGCTGACCCTCATCAAACTGTACCCAGAGGATGGGTGTTAAAGTCAGTTCAACTCAACCAACTACGGAGTTGGAGATGGCTGGACATTCAGGATCACTTTTACATTGTTGATTGTTCTGTCGTTAGTAAAACCACATTGAAACGTTTTGGCCTTGCCTCCTAAAGGTCTTTCCAAAGAGAAGCTTTCCCACACGGGTACCAGGAGACATGGACCCGAAGGTACCCGATAGCAGGCACCAGGAGAGAGTCCAGGAAGGAGGATGGATAAACGGCTTCTCCACAGAATGGAACGTTATTCAGCGGCGCGTCAGTGCTCTAGTTCGCTGCTGCAGCGGGGGAATCGGAAGCATCACAATTTACGTTTCAGAATCTTCAAAAACTAAGGGCCCATCAGTGCCAAGTCCTGGAACTGGTGAGGACGGGAGAAAGACCTGGGAAAAGCCAACAGAGTTTTCTCACCCAAAGGGTTTGGTGGAAGTCAGTACAGTCAGGAGACAAAGCAGAGAGCTCAGCTGTGTTTCTGCCAGACAGCAGGACTCTCCCTAGGATGGGAGGCAGTAGTGGATGGCCATGACTGAGGCGGCTATGCATGAGCTGGTCTGAGTAGGTGCTGGATTGTCTTGCCCGGACAGGTGTCCCTGTCAGTCTCAGGATGCTACACATTTGATACAAAGTTCTTTCCAGCAGTGGTTCTCCAGTTGTGGTCCGTGGTCTCAGTTATGTACACTTTTAAGAGTTCAAGAAAGGCTGATCACTAAATACTGGTGTCATAACCATGATAATGTGGGCAATTACAAAATTAGTTGGCTTTGCTTCTTGGAAAAGTCTAATTTTATTCTTTAGTGAATTTGTCTTTCAATATATGGTTTAAATGGTATATAACAGTTTCCAAAATGATTAATACTCAGTCATTTAAGCTACCCCAGTAGTAGTGCTTTTATTTTATTATTTTTTAACATCTTTATTGCAGTATAATTGCTTTACAATGGTGTGTTAGTTTCTGCTTTATAACAAAGTGAATCAGCTACACATATACGTACATCCCCATATCTCCTCCCTCTTGCGTCTCCCTCCCACCCTCCCTATCCCACCCCTCTAGGTGGTCACAAAGCACCGAGGTGATCTCCCTGTGCTATGTGGCTGCTTCCCACTAGCTATCTATTTTACATTTGGTAGTGTATATATATCCATGCCACTCTCTCACTTCATCCCAGCTTACCCTTCCCCCTCCCCGTGTCCTCAAGTCCATTCTCTACGTCTGTGTCTTTATTCCTGTCCTGGCCCTAAGTTCTTCACAGCCATTTCTTTTTTTTTTAAGATTCCATATATATGTGTTAGCATACAGTATTTGCTAGTAGTGCTTTTAAATAACCTGACTATCTCAGCAGGAAGTTGGTATACATGAGGTGGTATCAATACCTATACCATATTTAGAGTGCCATCTGGGAGTTCTCAGGCGGACTTCTCGTGAAGGCTTATGTGTCAGCCTGGGCTGTTGCAGGTGACTTCACTCTTGTGAGTGTAGACTGCCACCTGTGATTTTCAGTTCTTGGACGTAGCCATGGGTTGAGTGTCCACCACCACTCCTCTGCCTCCCTTTAGCACTGCAGCCCAAGTATGAGCACAGACTTTTCCTCTAATATTAGACCAGGCTATGAGTTTATTAAGACTTGGTTGATGACTGAGGATTGCAGAGGGACTTCCACACAAAGAATAACTTACAACCGACCTCTTGCCATGGCTGTTCTTAGACCACCTGGTTCCCAGTCTGTCCTCCTGGGGCCTCTGTAGGACTGCTTTTCTGTACAAAACCCATTCTCCCCACTTAAGGAAGAGGCCAGGTTTCCTCTACTACCCAGAAACACCTCAACATGCCTCCATTCCCCAGAGTCTAGGCCCAAGTCAAGGTTCAGAGAGAGGAAGAAATTTCCTTTTCAACCCCATTTCAGGCCTGCCTTCCCTATTTTTTATTCCCATCTTTTACCTTTAAGGATGACTGATTGGTGTAGCATCTACTTCCTTTAGTGGAGACTCCACCCCCACTCACACAGCATTGGCCTTACCTTGTGTCTCCAATAGTCTGTCCCTTTAAAACACAATAGAGCAATGTTTCTACAAGGTAACGTATCGACACTTACTGCTATGGGTTGAATTGCGTCCCCCCAAAAGATGTTGAAGTTCTAACCCCCAGTACCTGTGAATGTGACTTTATTTGGAAATAGGATCTTTGCAGATTATCAAGTTAAGATGAGGTCATTAGGGTGGGCCCTAGTTTAATATGATTATGTTTCTTTTTTTATAGTTTCAGAAAAAAAAAGAAAGCTTCTTTTTTAGGAAAGAGTGGTTATCTTGGGAATGAATAGTATTTTCAACAAATGGTCCTAGGACAACTGGATTCCCATGAGAAAGAAAGAACAACTTGGATCCTTAACTCGCACTATACACAAAAATTAACTCAAAATGGGTCATAGACTCAAATATAAGAACTAAAACTATAAAACTCTTAGAAGAAAACATAGGAGTAAATTTCTGTGATCTTGCGTTAGGAAATGGTTTCTTAGACATGGCACTGAAAACATGAGTAACACAAGAAGAAATAAATCGAGCTTCATCAAAATTAAAAACCTTTCTGCTTCAAAGGACACCACTGATAAAGTAAAAAGACAACCCACAGACTAGGAGAAAATATTTGTGAATTGCATATTTGATGAGGGATTTGTATCCAGAATATATAAATAACTCTTACAACTAAATAATTGAAAGACAAAAAGCTTAATTAAAACAGTCAAAGGGCTTGAACAGCTATTTCTCCATAAAGGATAAATAAATGGTGAATAGTACAGGAGAAGATACACTAACATCTTTAGCCATAAGGGAAGTGAAAATCAAAACCACAATTAGGGGCTTCCCTGGTGGCGCAGTGGTTGAGAGTCCGCCTGCCAATGCAGGGGACACGGGTTCGTGCCCCGGTCCGGGAAGATCCCACATGCCGCGGAGTGGCTGGGCCCGTGATCCATGGCCGCTGAACCTGCGCGTCCAGAGCCTGTGCTCCGCAACGGGAGAGGCCACAACAGTGAGAGGCCCACGTACCGCAAAAAAAAAAAAACCACGATGAGAAAACCACTTGATACCTACCAGGATGACTAAAATTAAGAACACAAGAATAAGTATTGGTGAAGATGTGGAGAAATTGGAAACCTCATACATTGCTGGTGGGAATGTAAAATCGTGCAGCCATTTTGGAAAGCAGTCTTGTAGTTCCTCAAAAATTTAAACATAGAGTTACCACAGGACCCAGAAATTTTACTCCTAGGTATGTACCCAAGAGAAATGAAAAAATATGTCCACACAAAAACCTGTACATAAGTGTTCATAGCAGCATGATTTACAACAGAAGAAAGTGGAAACAACCCAAATGTCCATCAACTGATGAATGGACAAGCAAAATGTGACTTATCCGTACAGTGGAATATTATTCAGTCACAAAGAGTGAAGTACTGATAGATGCTACAAATCAGTAAACTTTGAAAACATTATGCTATGTGAAAGAATTCAGACACAAAAGAACACATATTGTATGATTCCGTCTACAATATATGAGCTGTCCAGAAAAGGTAAATCTACAGAGACAGAAAGAAGAGCTGGGGGGTGGGAGGAGGGGATGAGGGTTGACTGCTAAGGTGTATGGGGTTCCTTTTTGGGGTGAGAAATATGTTCTAAAATTATATTGTGATAGTTGGACAACTCTGTGAATATACTAAAAAACACTGAATTGTATACTTTAAATGGGTGAATTTTATGTATGTGAACTGTATCTCAATAAGACTTCTTTTGAAAAGAAGAGAACCATATTCAAGTGTTCAAAGAATATTTCATTTCAGGCATATAGATAATAATACAATGACCACTCATATACTTAACATGCAGCTTAATAAAGAAAATCCTACAGAGGTAATGGAAACCTTGTGTATTTTTTCTTGATTCAATTAACCTAACACCACCTCTGGAAGTAACTAGTTTGTTTACTAGCGGTGAACTTGATATTTATCATTTGTTATTTCTTAAGTGTTTTGTCCTTTTGCTACATTTGTATTTATGTATATATATGAAGACATGTATTTATTCATAAACAGTATATGATACTGATATTCATATATTATCCCTTTTATTTTTAACTTTTCTAAAGGTTAGGTAGTTCGGTTTTAAGCAATACCTTGCATAGGACATCCATGGTGTAATTCAGGCTGGGTTTCCACAAGCCTTGCGGGGATCTTCTTCCAGAAGCCCGAAGAGAGGTGAAGATCATTATGCCTACAAGATACAGGATCAGACAGGAATTTAGCTCCTTGAATGACGGCTGCTCCATTACCTCTACTTCTCAGTGGTCTCCAAGTCCTTTTTTTTAATTTATTTATTTTATTATTTTTTAAAATTTAATTTTATTTATTTTTTAATACAGCAGGTTATATTATTAGTTATCGATTTTATACATATTAGTGTATATATGCCAATCCCAATTTCCAGTTCTTTTAGGAGATGTTTCAATATGGTTAACGTTCCACTGGAGAGCTCTGTGTTTCATATATTCTAGAAAAGTGTGCACTTTATTTTCTAGATCTGTTCTATTACCAGTTAGCGGAAAGAGAATACTCCCATCACTTCGTCTTCTGGTCCCTGAGTCTAGCTATAGCAGCAAAGGATCCCAGTTCTGTCACTGAGAAGACCTGAAGCAGGTCATTTCTACCTGGGAAGTCCTGAGCATGGCGGGGTGCCCTTGGACTTCTTTCTCACTTGGCGCTAGGTCCTCCATGGGTCTCTCTGTGCTGACAGGCCTAGAGTCTCTGCAAATTTGTCCTCTACAAACGTTCAGGTCAGAGAGAGCGTCCCTCACCATGTCAGATCTGTAAAGCACAGAGGAGCAGGAGGAAGAGGACCTTCCAGTGTGAGCACATCAGGGCTGAGCTGCAGAGCTGAGCCCTCCTCTCCCGTCACTGGGTGCTGGTAGAGAGGAAGGGAGCAGACGGGTCAGGAGCAGGTCTGGGAAACGGAAGAGAACGAGGTGGCATCCAGCCCGGCTGAGATACTCCCCTTTGGCCTGTGCGGCCACCAGTCCTGCCCTCAGTCACATCCCACAGATATCTTGAATGCAGCCAAATCCCATTCCTCCCACCATAGCAGGCCTGTGAAGCTGGACCCTGAAATGCTTCAGTAAGGAGATAGCGGAAGAGAAACGAGAAAGCTGATTGGCCCTGGGCTCTTAGCAACAAGGTCGCCTGACCTTCAGGCAGGGAAATGCAAATTAAAATAGTGACTTTTAAAGAGAGTGACATGGGTAATATATTTCGACGCTCACACACTTTCTGCCTTCAGAAAAAAAAAAAAAAAAAAGCAAGTCCAATAGAAAGGAAAGTTCTTGAAATGTTTTTAGAGGTGAGTTAAAGCAGCTTTAAGTGCTGGTGGTCTTTTGATTGCTCCCTTCCCCCATCCTAGCTCCTGGTGGAGGGAAGACCAATGGAAGCCCAAGACAGTATTTAAAGCAAAGGAGGGCTTCCCTCGTGGCGCAGTGGTTAAGAGTCCGCCTGCCAATGCAGGGAATACGGGTTCGTGCCCCGGTCTGGGAGGATCCCACATGCTGCAGTGCGGCTGGGCCCGTGAGCCATGGCCGCTGAGCCTGCGCGTCCGGAGCCTGTGCGCCACAACAGTGAGAGGCCTGCCTACCGCAAAAAAAAAAAAAAAAAAAAAAAAAAAAAAGAAACAACTAAATCTCCTTAGGTACTTCTGGTGGTCTGCCAGATTCTAGAAATTTATTAACTCAATTTCTTTCTTCCTCCTGTGGAACAGGCGTCTTGAGATACTCATCCTTTCCGGACTCACGTGTGTCTTCCTTCACCTCTGCCTGTGCCTTGCTCCTGCCTGGAAGGTTTTCATTCCCTCTCTAAATGTCCCAGGCCCAACGAAAATGTCCTTTTATCCCAAAATGAGGATTCTCCTTAATTCTCCATGTTAAGAATAAACTCTCTTTGTACTTCACTAGTCCTTTATCCTTTATCTCACATCATCACTCGTCTTTCAGCACGGTTTGCTGCTTCAAACAACCAACAAAAAACCCCAAACATCAAAGCCAGTAAAGCGTCTCCATTGGTTTTCCGTCTTGGGAGCAAACTTCCCTTCATGTGGCTCAGCTCTGTTTCTGCCTCGCGAGGGAGCCGGTCCACTTCCCAGGCAGAAGCAAAGCGTCTCCTGACACAGTCGAGGACCAGCTCCTCTTCCCTTTCTGCTTGTGGGAGTTGCCTCTGGGCACTGGAGCTGCTTGAGGAGCTCAACAACTGCCTCTCAGATGCCCAGTGGATTCTGAAGTCCTTCCCCATGGTGGTTGCTGTAGGGAAGAATGAGTTTCTGTTTTCCTCAGAAGATATTCTTTCTGACTGGAGGTTTCCCATGTGCTTCTGGTCTGTTCTACTCGTCTGTCATTTGCCGACAGGTTGCCTGACTCCTCAGTTTTTCATATAAATAAGTAAATATTTATTTGTTTATTGGCATGTTTCCCATTACCAGGCCAACAGCGAATCCTTCAGAGGTTGTTATAAGATGTCAAAGTCTCACTCTGTAACATCCCACTAAAAAGATTCAGAAATAGGAAACAGAGAAAGCTTCATTGCTTCTCAGTCTAGGAGGATTTAACAACTCACCGTGGTGAGACCCAGGTTTGTCAGTTTCTTCACCGAAAAGGTGGGATTAGATCAGATTATTCTGATCTGTTAATTTTTCCCCTCAGCACTTTTAGGCTATCTCAACTAGTCTGCAGTGAGACTGTAGGACATGGGTCATATAGGTCCAAATGTGAAAGAGTGAATAAATCTCAGGCTAGAAAGGGAATATTAGAAAGAAAGTGTCAGAAGCAGAATTCGTGAATTCATAGAACCATAATTACATTTATAACTCCAATTTGGGATATAAAAGGCAAAGATCAGATGGACCGCTATGTTCCATTTTAATTCAATATATCTCAGGATCCCCCACGTCAAAACTCTCAAAGTCCTCTGCCAAAAAAAATCTGGTCCGGTCTTGGCAGTCTCTAAGCATCTGGATGGATGATCACGCTATCCCTAAGAAATCTTTATCTGACTCCTCCCATTCCCATTTTTCCCAGCAAGACACTCCCAGCCACAGGATGTGGGCTAAGATGAGGAAGGAGGGACCCTGAATATAATCCATGCTAAAGTCTAGTAGGGGATCCCCAAACCATGCCTTCCCATTCTGGGCTATGCTAGCCCTTGCTCATAGCTTCTTCTTGTCTTCTGGTCCAGTTTGAGGCTGTTCCATGCTCTTGCCAAAGCTGCCAATTGAAATCTCTTCAATTAGTGGCTGGTCAGGTGTGGCTGTTACTATTTGAGAATTTCAACTGTCCCTCTGAAAAAATTTTTCTGTCGCCCTTCCATAGTGGGGGTAACGGAGCTCACCTGGGGATGTGCCAGGACTTTTTTGCTCTTTGGTGGATGGAGGACTGATCGCTGCGGTGCTGCTCTCTGGAACTAGCCTTATACAAAACAGTTTCATTTATCCCAGCCCAGTCTCTCGCTCCAGACTCTTCATAAGACAGTGCTCAGTTTTATAGATTTTTATTGTGTCTACAGTTTGAAATTCCTCCCTAGGAGTTGATAGAGAATAGCGCTTCATCATCCTCACATTCTGAGTACATCCCAGAACTCCAGAGCAGGTCTTCCCTGGGGAGCCCTCTCTTCAACATTCTCCATAATAGAGGAGTATACATCCTTTAAAGCAGGGGTCCCCAACGCCGCCGGCTGCGGACCGGCACCTCCTGCTGTGCGGCCCTGTTAAGAACGGGGCCGCACAGCAGGAGGTGAGCAGCCGGCAAGCCAGCGAAGCTTCATCTGCCCTCCCCATCGCTAAGCCAGCGAAGCTTCATCTGCCCTCCCCATCGCTCGCGTTACCAGCGGACCCATCCCCCACTCCTCGCCGGTCCCTGGAAAAATTGTTTTCCGTGAAACCGGTCCCTGGCGCCAAAAAGGTTGGGGACCACTGCTTTAAAGTACCCAACTGGTCTGGTCCCTAAGTATTTCTCAATTAGCCTCTTTGATTTATTCATTAAAGCTTAATTGAAGGACTCTGGTTCTGGCCAAGATAGAAAAGCTCCATTTCTAGTCCTCCCTCTTACAACTAAAGAAAACCCAGATATAATACAACAAACACAGGGAGACTCTGAAAGGTGGAAGGAAAAAGGTATACTGCTTCGAATCTCAGGACTTGAGGATAGACACGTGGTGAATTCCCTGGGCTTTCCTCCAGTATATCTCAAACTGCAGGGTGTTGGAGAAACCTTCAACCTGGAGCCCCTAACAGGCAAAGACAAAAAAAAAGCCCCAAGATTCTTCTATCTCTAGTCAAAAGACCAGGAAAAGAGCAGCCTAGTAGAACAGAAAGTCTTTTTGATAATACCTGGCTCACTCCAGTCAAAAAGCCAATACGTTGGAAAACCAATGATCAATTTGTGGTTACAGATATATAAAGTTCAAGTGGACACAGGGGGGAAGGGGAGGGTGGCACGAATTGGGAGATAAGGATGGACATATATACACTATCATGCATAAAATAGATAGCTAGCGGGAACATGCTATAAGGCACAGGAAGCTCAGCTCGGTGCTCTGTGACGACCTAGACGGGTGGGGTGGGAGGGAGGTCCAAGAGGGCGGGGATATAGGTATACATATAGCTGATTTACTTCATTGTACAGTAGAAACGAACACAACATTGTGGAGCAATTATATGCCGATAAAAAAAAAATCTATATATATAAAAAACGTGTGAACGAAGAGAGATAAGACTGAAAATGTAAGCAGGGCGTACGTGTGGAGGACCCTGAGTACCAGATGAAGCATCTTTGTTAAAATCTTTGGACTTTATCTTGTAGATTTAGAGGCACTACAGACATGATTTAAGGAAATAAGAAGTTTAGATTTGAGTTTTAGGTGGATCGCTCCAAGGGCTAACTCCAAGTGAGAGATGAGGAAGGCTTCCACTTGGGCAGGGGCATTGGGGATGTGGAAGTGGAGAAAGATTCCAAACGTTTAAGCACTTGGTAACTGGATGTTGAGGGTAACGGTGAAAGAAAACCTAAGTGTCAAGAACGACTTCTAGGTTTCTAACTGGGTGACTGTGTAGATGGCATGTCATCGACTGACATAGAGAGCATCGGGAATGAGCTTGTTTGGAGGAGGAAATGTTGAGTTCACCTTTGAACATGGTGAGTTTGAGGTGCCTGTGCGTCACCCAGATAGAGAAGTCCACCCACATCATCACCGCCCAGGTCTGAAGGGAGCTCTCTGGGGGGAAGAAGTAGATTAGAACCCAGTTAACATGTCACTGACACCCTGGGGCTCCGAGTCCTATGCAGATGAGTCTGGGGCATATGGTCATGACTCACCCATAATTTTCCCCTGAAGCTCAGAGTTATTTTGTTCAACCATGGCCTTTCCATGGTGCTACACATCTAAGCTTTTTTTTTTTTTTAAGGACCTGGGCAGCCAGTATTTATGTAGTACATTTAATTAGATTAAATTAAACTCTCAGGGTGCTCCTGTCTTGAGTCCTTTGAACAGAGGTAAGAATTTTTAAGATGATCAAAATGGGAGCAACCCTACTTCCCCCCAAATTTCTCCCTGATATCTGGTGGGAGAGGGAATGAATGAATCACTGCTGCAACTGGAGACATCTTACATGAGAGCTGGAAAGGACACTAGTTTTACTTTTAGTTGAGTTGAGGGAAGAAGGGAACTTTTGCCTACAGGAGATGGGATGGTGGCCAGAAACAGCCTTGACAATGTGTTATTCTCTGATGACTCAGATAATCTTGAATCAGCTTGGATCACCAGGCTCCTCGGCAGAGACAGCCAGCAGCATCCGGACCCACAGATCAGCAGACATCAAACTAAGAACTCAGCAGTTTGGCTACCAAAATCTTGCAGAAACTCCTTTGTGTACAGGAGCAGGGAAGGTATGATTCATACCCACAACCCTGGATAATAAAGGCAGTCCCTGGGAAAGGACACAACCTCAGGCCCCATAGTCCCACAGAGGTGATGCTAAAATTTAATTAATTACTCATTAATGCTATGACTTAGTCCCGAAAAGAGATAAGGTGGTTGGTTATGAATTTAAGAGATGTCTCATGATGAGGGAGAATAGGGTGGGGAGGTTTTAAAATTAAGTTGGTCACTAATGATTTATTAGGCTCCTGTAATTTGCTAAGCTCTGCGGTTGGTGCATTAGAGAATATGAGGATGCAGAAGACACTGTCCCTACATTCAAAAGGTCTACAGTGTGGTGCGAGAGAGAGATGTACACAGGTGGAAGTGAAGTCTAGAAGATGCTGTTAAAATCGTTCCATGCCCTTAGAAGTCACAAAGGAGATATTCAAAGGCATCGTTTAGAATTGTTAGAATACTTATATTTATGTAGTGATTCTCTTCATTTTAAATCATTTATACTTTTTGGTTCTTGAAACAGCCCTTTGTGGTTAATGAGTGGTATAACTCACAATTTGTGGATGAAGAAACTTAGTTCAGCGAATTCCTAGTGCATGAGGTGACGAGACTTAAGAGTGACAGGGTCTGGGCAAGAACTTAACACTTCCTTGACTAGGAATCGTGGAAATGGCTTGCTGGTAGCATGCAAGGAAATACCACTGAGCCAGAAGTGGCCTTGCCCACCCAGGGTGTGGAAAAGGAGAGCAAAGCAAGGGGAAGGAACAAAGCAGTGATCTTTTTCTCTTTACCTGAGTTTCCCAGGCCTCCTCTGTAAACAGGAATGGGGGTGATTAACTTAATAATTCAAGTCTCATTCCCTTTTTTCCTGTTGGTATAGGCTTCCCGCCCCGGAACATTCTTCCCTAGTGATTTCTTGGAAGCCCCTTCCTGGGGAGGGGATTCACGTGGACTCTACACCAGTGAAAACAGGCATCGTCACAGGATATTCTGGAAATCTCCCTCCATGGAAAAGCGGAAGAACACCCCCCTTCCTTAGTGATAAACTCAGTTACAAGGAGGCCTTAAAGTAGGGATAGGAACAGCTCTTTCAGTTTTTCTTTTAAAGGCTTGTGTCTCAATCCAGGATCCAAACTGTGTCGAAGGGTTGGGAGCTAGGATAGGTCCAAGTGACACATGCCATTCAGGATCTGACAATCACAGCAATTCTGAGAGCTGAGGATTTTTCTTAAGTCAGACCGTCAGTGCCTCACACTGTCTTCTGCCTCCTGTGCTTTCCAGTCAGTCTCTCCAGCAAATAGGTTACTGACAGGCCTGCCCCATCTGGGTCAGACATATGCAAATTCCAATTTTTATGGTAGAAAGAAGGGGCCGAGATAGGAGCAAGGCAAGTAGCATGCAAGATACAAAATGGTAGCTCTGAGATGGGGGACTGAGGGGTCCCCCACATTTTGAGTAAAATAGCTCAAAAAGGAAAACAGAGGGTATCCCAAAATGTCTTCCAAACAGGATGAAGAGATAAGGTGGGGATAGAGACTAGGGGAAGTCTGGACTTCCTATGACAAAAGCACAGCAGCCAAGTTAGTGAAGAAGGACCCACAATGACAGAGTTGGCGTGTTTGAACCCCTAGGAAAGGATCTGAAGGATTGATGAGGTCGGATGGACTGAAAGGGACCATTTGATTCTTATAAACCTGCACTACTACCTCCAAGAGCGCTCAAGAAGCAGAGAGAAACCCAGAGAGCTGAGAATAACTGTAGGGTTAATCAAGCTCCTTTCACCTGGGTCTGGATGACTGAGTGGTAGGAAACGTTGTGGGTGATATGGCTAAACTGTAAACAGCTTGCAGCAGTTTTAAAAAAATGTTCCCAAATTCTGTGAGACTCCTTTCCCTGAGAGGTAGTGTCCATGTCCCCTTCTCTTGAATCTGGGTGGGTTTGTGACTGTTTTGACAAATAAAACATGGCGGAGGTGTGCTATGTGACTTTTGAGGCTAGGTCATAAAAGGTCATGCCTGGTTCTCTGGAGGCAAGCACCGGCCTCCACGTAAAATGTCTGACTGCTCCAAGGTGGCCAGGATGGAGATGCCATGTGAAGGCTCTCCAGACAATGGGCACAGCTGAGCTCAGCCTCCCAGCCATCCACACCTAGGCACCAGACAGGTGATTGAGGCCATTATGGATCCTCCAGACCATCCCATCTGATAACTAAGTCCGACTGAGTGACATCAGTGAATGCACAAGGAGCAAAAAAAACCCCACTGTATGGCCTGAATTGTATTCCCCTCAAAGCTCTTATTTTGAAATCCTATCCCCCACCTACTATCTCAGAATGTGACTGGATTTGGACATAGGGCCTTTAGAGAGGTGATTGAGGTAAAACTGAGGTTATGTGAGCAGGCTGTAATCCAACGTGACTGGTGCCCTTATAAGAAGAAGTTAGGACACAGACACACACAGAAGAAAAGACCATGTGAAGGCGTATGGATAAGGTAGCCATCTACAAGCCAAGGAGAGAGGTCTGTTAAAAGAAAATTCTGGGTCTTCCCTGGTGGTCCAGTGGTTAAGACTCCATGCTTCCAAAGCAGGGGGCACAGGTTCAATCCCTGGTAGGGGAATTAAGATCTCGCATGCTGTGTGGTAGGGCTAGAGAAAAAAAAAAGAAAATTCTCTACAGACAACTTACTGATCTAGCAGGCTTCATTTGGCAACATCCAATCTAGCAGATAGAAAGGAGCTCCAAAGAGTTGTACAAAGCAAGAGGGATTTTAAATACCAAAGTGAGCAGGAATAAGGCAGTTACACTGGGTGTTTGCTGATTGGTTAAAGCAGGGTTACCTTCCTTACATGGAGCGAAGGGAAGTCCTGGAGCTGGGTCAGGTAACTTGTGCTGAGCAGGCAAGCCCTCATCAGCTGACCTCGTTCTTCTTTTTCTGGGAGAGCTGAGGGTAGAGACGTGGTTAAATTTTGGTTTGCAAATGTGGGGCTTAGCATCAGTGATTCCATCTTGGACCTAGTCTGGTCACTTTGATAAGCCTCAGAAGAAATCAACACCTTGGTCTTGGACTTCTAGCCTCCAGAACTGTGCGAAAATTAATCTCTGGCCTTGCAAACTAATATATTCACCCAACTAAGAATTTGTCACAGAAACTGTGAAAGATAACGACATGGCACTGTTTCAAGTCACTAAGTTTTGGCGTAGTTTGTTCTACAGCAATAGGAATGGGGACAAGCTTGGACTTCTAAAGTGACTCTTCTTCTAAGGATATCTCGTTTTCTAGTCACATTGTCAATTTAGGACAGACCGCGGTGGGCAAACTTGAAGAATTGATACCACCAGAGAGAGGGAGAGGATGGAGTAAAGGCCAGAACCCAGACTCCAGGATTTGGTGGCACTTGAAAACCAGAAACTTTTAAACAGAGGTTTAAAAATATTTTCTCATTAGTCTGAGAAAAGTGTTAAAAAAACCCCAAAAAACTGTACATACATTTGCAGCTTTATAGAGCCATGTTAGGGATATGTCATTTGGTCAGGTGGGATTCCTTGGGAGAGAAAATTACAGTACCAGATTGCAAGCTGAGGGCCCCACCTGACCTACATTCTGATTTTTTAAAAGAGTGATTATAGCTCTGGAGGCAGGGGTGAGGTCTCATGGACTCTACCAGGAAGCACTTTTCTTAGCCGTGGGAGATATCACATTACAGCTAATTACAGGCTGTCTGCTAAGATTTTCTAATTACTTCACTTATGTTAGTCTTGCTTTCCCAAGGAGCCTGTAAGTTTTAGGAAAACATCTTGAGGACAGGGGTGCACATCTCTGGATTTTTCTACACCAGGCAGAGCCCTCTTCAGTGTCCCAAAACATATCAGAGAGCAGGGCTAGGTGGTAGAACATGTGTCACTGTAAGCATGGGCTCTGGGGTCCACCTGGTTGGGTTCAAATCCAAATTTTACTTCTTATTAGCCACGTGACCTTGGGCAAATTGTCGAACCTCTCCAAACCTGTTTCTTCATCTGCAAAATGGCAATACTAATAGTAACAACTTTATAAAGCAGTTGGGACTGTGCCTGTCACCTAGTAAATGCTCCATTCACACTGTAAATATTCACATTAATAAACTTTCTTTTTCTCCTTTCATTTGGCCCTAAAAGTTCAAGAGCTCCCTACAACTCACTACTGTCAGGTTTGGGGTTTGCGTGTGGGGAGAGGAACAGGGAGCAGAAGCTATTGGAGTTAAGGGGCATGGGTTCTGGAGAGATCTGAAACCCAGCTTCCATTTGTGGAGGGGCGGTGAGTTTGCATACACCCCCATCTGTGACATAGGGCCCTGGGGCAAGGATTGCAAAGGCAGGGCTGTCCCTGCTTCTTTCTCCCCCTACTCTCACTCGCAAGTGGAAAATCCCAGGGGACCATCAGCCTTCTGTACTAGACTGGAGGCCACCACCAAAGACAGAAGGACTAAAGATCTTCCTCAGCCATGGCAGAGGCTTTGAGAAATTAAGAGGGAGCAAGAAAATGCTTAATTAGGAAACCAGTTCCCTAGAAGAAAGGGAATTAAATGAAAAATAGACCTTCATCAAGAAGCTTTGGGCACAAAAATCCAGTGCTGGAGTTGGCTTGTTTGAGACGATTGGGCACTTCCCAAACCTTTTTTTTTTTTTCTCTTTAAGATAGATCTTTATTGGAGTATAATTGCTTCACAATACTGTGTTAATTTCTGTTGTACACCACAAGGAATCAGCCGTATGCATACATATGTCCCCATATCCCGTCCTTCTTGAGCCTCCCTCCCATCCTCCCTATCCCACCCCTCTAAGTCGGCACAAGGCATCAAGTTGATCTCCCTGTGCTATGCAGCTGCTTCCCACTAGCTATTTTACATTCGGTAGTGTATATATGTTGATGCTACTCTAACTTCACCCCAGCTTCCCCCTCCCACCCCGTGTCTTCAAGTCCGTTCTCTATGTCTATGTCTTTATTCCTGCCCTGCAACTAAGTTCATCAGTACCATTTTTTTTTAGATTCCATATATATGCATTAGCATATGGTATTTGTTTTTCTCTTTCTGACTTACTTCACTCTGTATGACAGACTCTAGGTCCATCCACCTCACTACAAATAACTCAATTTCATTTCTTTTTATGGCTGAGTAATATTCCATTGTATATATGTGCCACCTCTTCTTTACCCATTCATCTGTCGATGGACACTTAGGTTGCTTCCATGTCCTGGCTATTGTAAACAGAGCTACAATGAATATTGTGGTACGTGACTCTTTTTGAATTATGATTTTCTCAGGGTATATGTCCAGTAGTGGGATTGCTGGGTTATATGGTAGCTCTATTTTTAGCTTTTTAAGGAAACTCCATACTGTTTTCCATAGTGGCTGTATCAATTTACATTCCCACCAACAGTGCAGGAGGGTTCCCTTTTCACCACACCCTTTCCAACATTTATTGTTTCTAGATTTTTTGATAATGGCCGTTCTGACCAGCATGAGGTGATACCGCATTGTAGTTTTGATTTGCGTTTTTCTAATAATTAGTGACGTTGAGAATCCTTTCATGTGCCTCTTGGCCACCTGTACATCTTCTTTGGAGAAATGTCTATTTAGGTCTTCCACCCACTTTTTGATTGGGTTGTTTGTTTTTTTGATATTGAGCTGCATGAGCTGTTTGTATATTTTGGAGATTAATCTTTGTTGATTCATTTGCAAATATTTTCTCCCATTCTGAGGGTTGTCTTTTTGTCTTGTTTGTAGTTTCCTTTGTTTGCAAAAGCTTTTAAGTTTCATTAGGTCCCTTTTGTTTATTTTTGTGTTTATTTCCATTACTCTAGGAGGTAGATCAAAAAAGATCTTGCTGTGATTTATGTCAAAGAATGTTCTTCCTATGTTTTCCTCCAAGAGTTTTATAGTGTCTGGTCTTACATTTAGGTCTCTAATTTGCTTTGAGTTTATTTTTGTCTATGGTGTTAGGGAGTGTTCTAATTTCATTCTTTTACATGTAGCTGTTCAGTTTTCCCAGCACCACTTATTGAAGAGACTGTCTTTTCTCCATTGTGTATCCTTGCCTCCTTTGTCATAGACTAATTGACTGTAGGTGCGTGGGTTTATCTCTGGGCTTTCTATCCTGTTCCATTGATCTATATTTCTGTTTTTGTGCCAGTACCATATTGTCTTGATTACTGTAGCTTTGTAGTATAGTCTCATGTCAGGGAGTCTTATTCCTCCAGCTCCGTTTTTTTCCCTCAAGACTGCTTGGCTATTCAGGGTCTCCATACAAATTTTAAGATTTTTTTTCTAGTTCTGTAAAAAATGCCACTCATAATTTGATAGGGATTGCATTGAATCTGTAGATTGCTTTGGGTAGTATAGATATTTTCACAGTATTGATTCTTCCAATGCAAGAACATGGTATATCTCTCCATCCGTTTGTGTCATGTTTGATTTCTTTCATCAGTGTCTTATAGTTTTCTGTGTACAGGTCTTTTACCTCCTTAGGTAGGTTTATTCCTAGGTATTTTATTCTTTTTATTGCAGTGGTGAATGGGATTGTTTCCCTAATTTCTCCTTCTGATATTTTATTGCTAGTGTATAGGAATGCAAGAGATTTCTGTGCATTAATTTTGTATCCTGCAACTTTACCAAATTAATTGATTAGGTCTAGTAGTTTTCTGGTGGCATTTTTAGGATTCTCTATGTATAGTATCATGTCATCTGCAAAGAGGGACAGCTTTACTTCTTCTTTTCCAATTTGGATTCCTTTTATTTCGTTTTCTTCTCTGATTGCCGTGGCTAGGACTTCCAAAACTATGTTGAATAGTAGTGGTGAGAGTGGACATCCTTATATTGTTCCTGATCTTAGAGGAAATGCTTTCAGTTTTTCACCATTGAGAATGATGTCTGCTGTGGGTTTGTCATATATGGCCTTTATTATGTTGAGGTAGGTTCCTTCTATGCCCACTTTCTGGAGAGTTTTTATCATAAATCGGTGTTGAATTTTGTCAAAAGCTTTTTCTGCATCTACTGAGATGATCATATGGTTTTTATTCCTTAATTTGTTAATGTGGTATATCACATTGATTGATTTGTGTCTATTGAAGAATCCTTACATCCCTGGGGTAAATCCCATTTGATCATGGTGTATGATCCTTTTAATGTGTTGTTGGATTCTGTTTGCTGGTATTTTGTTCAGGATTTTTGCGCCTATGTTCATAAGTGATATTGGCCTGTAATTTTCTTTTTTTGTGATGTCTTTTTCTGGTTTTGGTATCAGGGTGATGGTGGCTTCATAGAATGAATTTGGAATTGCTTTTCCCTCTGCAATTTTTTGGAAGAATTTGAGAAATATTGGTGTTACTCTTCTCTAAATGTTTGATAGAATTCGCCTGTGAAGCCATCTAGTCCTGGACTTTTGTTTGAGGGAAGATTTTTAATTATGGTTTCAATTTCATTACTTGTGATAGGTCTGTTTATATTTTCTAATTCTTCCTGGTTCAGTCTTGTAAAATTGTACCTTTCCAAGAATTTGTCCATTTCTTCATGGTTGTCCATTTTATTGGCATATAGTTGTTTGTAGTAGTCTCTTATAATCCTTTGTATTTTTGTAGTGTCAGTTGTGATTTCTCCTTCTTTATTTCTAATTTTATTCATATGCATCCTCTCCCTTTTTATCTTGATGAGTCTGGCTAAGGGTTTATCAATTTTGTTTATCCAGACTTCACATTCTGCCACAGGTTCTTGGTAGCTTGAAATCACCACAGTGGGAGTATTTACGCCACTGACATTGACTGAGTCTACAGACCTGGGACTTTTTTATTGGCAATCTGTTGTTAATCATTTACTGTCATGCAACTGCAGAAATCTAACTTGTGCTCCCAGTCAGAGGCCTGTGTGCCTCTGGGCCTAGAAACTTGTAGTGGAAGCTCAGTCTTGATTCCTTCAAAGCTGATATCTCCAAAGTAATTTGCACAACATGAATCACTGGAGTGCATAAAGAAGATCTCAAATTCGTTATTTAAATATTTTTACTGCATAGCTACTTTTTTTTCTATTCTCAATTTTTGTTGTGTAACATATAAAATATATTACTACAGCCATATGTGTACATACTTTATGTGAATATACACATCTGGGAGGTCACTCCTTAGATTAAAAAAAGACTGATGTTGTGCAGAATGAAAAAGGAAAACGTGGAGACCATGGTTTTAGGGTAAAAGAAAAGGGAATTAGTTCTAAGAAATTCAGACATGGTGATTCAGGAGCAGTGTTTGTGTGTGTGTTGGGAGGGGTGGTGTTAGAAGTTAGGAGTGAAAATAAAAGGTGGAAAGGGTGGCCTCAGTGCTGTTTTAGGGTGAGGTATTGAATTAATATGCAAGAAGGAAGGTTGGTCTGTGCAGTGATCAAAGTGGTGAGATGGGTTTTTCCTCCAAGATCTAGAAGGAGAGTACTTGCAAGTGGACGTCACAAATGCTGAGTCAGCTGGAGGCTTGTTACAGCAGAGACAGCTACCCCCAAACTCCCACCCCTGGGATTGGGATTCAGTAGGTTTGGGATGGAAACTGGGGATTTTCATTCTTCCAAGTTTTTAAGTGATGTGACACTGCTTGGCCAGACTCACACTTTGGAAACCAGTGATTTAAAGGAGAGTTTAAGGATGAAGGGGGTATGCTGATGACAGTCTGTGAGACCCAGAGAACAGAATGGGAGACTTTGGGGTGAGTGAGGCCAGAAGGGTGGGAAATCAGGTCAGATTAGAGCCTTAAAGGAAGAGAATCCAGGTGATGAGCATTGACCTAGGAGGCTTGGACTTCTGATACTGGTTAACACAAGCAAGATTACAAGTCATGCTGGGCTTAGCCCTACATAAAACCTCCTCGTTGGCAGTGGTCTTTGGGGCAGATTGTAATGGTGAATCGGGAGGTGAGTTGGCTTGTTGGAAGGTGGGGTGAGGTCTTACTGAGAGCCAGATAGAGCTAGGAAGGGCACACCTCACTTTTGACCCTTCTTTGTCCTACAGGCAGAATTCTACATGCTCTTGGTTATTCGTTCCTTGGATCATGTCTCACCTCTTTTTCTGAAGTTTTTTCTTGGACACTCTGGAAGGGTAACCTCCATTCCAAAAGGCAAAGAGAACGTATGTCTCTTTTGAGTGAGGATGATTATGGGGCCACAGTCTGACCCTCCCACTCGCCCTCTGGCCCCACTGGAGTCACGCTTCCCCTCACCACTGTTATAGGAGCATCAGGTATTTGTGTTTACACTTGACCTGTTGGACCAAGGGAGCAGGCTAGGGGCATCGACCCGGTGAGACCAGACAGGGACTTAGGAATCAATAGGTCCCTCTTTTCCTGAGATTTCTATCATAACTTCCCTTGAGCCACGACAACATCCACTTCCATAACATTTTGTTTTTCATAATATATGTTTGTAAGCATGCATGGTGTCCCACCACATCTCTGAGGTGTTGCCTAGGAGCACACAAATCTGGGTACGTGGACTAACAGTGTCATTGCAACTCTGACCAGGTATTGGCTGCATGCCAATGGTTGTTACTGCTTCTGCATCTACTTTTATATTATTTCGATATATCCCCTTGCTCTGAGATGAGACATCCTTGCTTCATCCACACAGCTACCGCTTTCACCTTTTACCTGATACAAATAACTATTCTATAAACCCACCTTTGTTCCTATGTATGAGTCATTTGCAATTATTACCTACCTTATATTTTAAATTATTTTTGCTTGGGTATAAACTTCGTTACTGGGTTGTAAACTCCTTGAGTAAACTTTTTCTTCTTCCTATCAACCATAATGTCTAGCACAGCAGTTTTGCAAAGTAAGTGCTCAATATCTGTTGATTGATTGACATGAAGAAATGTGTCGGGGCTGTTAGGTTTATTGTGACAGAGAATCAAGCAGCCTCAGCTCAGACCAGGAGCTGCCTATCCAATATGAGGAATTTGGCTAAATTCTGAAAAGCTCCTTTAATTATTATGCCACTTAAAAATAATTATATATTTCCAACTGTATTTTTTCAGTTGTACGCATAATTATTATTATGCTGAACAGTATTTATACTTAAATGTTTGGTAGTTCATGTAAGCGACTGAAATTAGTAATGTTTTACAGCTAAACCACATTCATTTTTAATTGTTCTTTTCTCACAGCCTTACTATTGACAATTTCTCTGATGCAATATTCACTTGAATTCTAACCACCCTATCTCATGGGCAGATGGATTAAAACACAGAGGCCCTGAGTTCACTCCCATAACAGGCAGGGGTCTCCTTGTAAAGGGGTCTTGCCCCTGGGCTTTTCACCCTCATGTTCCCCCAAACTGCCTGCATATCCTGCCTGGTGCCCTGTTTCTCCCAGCTACACTTGAACATTTCCTTGCATTTAATTTTGACTTTTTGCTATGAATTTTTAATTTATGGAGAAGTAGAAAGATAAAAATTAATTCCCATTGCCTAAATTTGACAATGAACATTTTGCCACCCTTTCTTCATTATTTAAGGATTTAAAAGTTACAGACATTAATACATTTCATGCTTAAAAATTTCAGCAGAAATCTCTAAAAAAATTTTCCTACATAACCACAATGTCATTGTTATACTGTGTTAGTTTATCAGGATTACTGTTACAAAATACCACAGACTGGGTGTCTAAAACAACAGAAATTTATTTTCTCACAGCTCTGGGGGCTGGAAGTCCAAAATTAAGGTGTCAGCAGGTTTGATTTCTTCTGAAGCCTCTGTCAGCAGGTTTGATTTCTTCTGAAGCCTCTCTCCTTGGCCTGCACATGGCCACCGTCTCACTGTGCCCTCACTTGGTTGTCTCTCTGTCTGTATCTCTGTCTCTCTGTCCAAATTTCCTCTTTTTATAAAAACAACAATCATATTGGATAAGGGCCCACCCTAAAGGCTTCATTTTAACTAAATTAGCTCTTTAAAGACCTTATCTCCAAATACAGTTACATTCTGTGGTGCTGGAGATTAGGACTTCAACATAAGAATCTGGCGAAGGGGGGGGACACAATTCAGGTCATAAAACACACTTAACAAAACTAACAGTAGTTTATTAATATAATTAATGTACAATCCATATTTGATTTCTTAGAATTGTCCCCCAAATGTCTTTGTTCAAAATAAGGGTCAATCAAGGGCCATGATTTGCATTCAGCTGTTATGTCTCCTAAATTTATTTTAATCTACAATAGTCCTCTTCCCCTCTTTTTTCCCATGACATTGTCTTATTGAAGTAATTGCCCCACATTTTGCATTTTTCTCTGCTCTGTAGTTGGGGGTAATTTAACTTGTTCACCTATATGTCATACTGGGTTTCCCATAAGCTAGAAGTTAGGCCTGAAACCCTGATTAGATTCAGGTTAAACATTTTGGGAATGAATATTTCATGGATGATATATACACTTAATATTGGGTCCAATTACGTGGCACAGTATGTCTGGCTGTTCAAATTTAAGTGGCATTTAGATTAGTCACTGGGATAAAGTGGGGACGGATTGATCCCTCCCTTGAGCAGTTATATTTTCCCCCTTGTGACCAGAAAGCAATCTGTGAGGCTGCCTTAGCACAATGGAACATCCACGTTGCCATCACATTTCACCTAATGGTTTTTGTTTCCATTGGTGATCCTTAACTAAATCAGTTATTTCATTAGGGTTGACAAAATTTATTCTCTATTTATTAGCTGGAATTATTCTGTAAAGAAGTGCTTTCCTTTACCAAGTGGGGCTATTTAGCTATCCTTAAATGCAGTTTCAAATGGAAAGACAGGATAAATCCTTTTAACTTTAATTACTAATTTTTAGAACAAGAAGTTGGTGTAGTAATTGCTTCCAATAGTGACAAATAAGGCTTGTTTTGTTTAGAATTTTCTGTTTCTGGAGTGTCATTTATAGATCTGTGGCCTTTAATATATCCTTACAGCTTTTTTTCTTTTTCACACTCTATTTGACCCAACTTTGGCCATTTGTGGCCCCTGCAAATTGGTCTGGTCTTTTTGACATGACCCCATGAATCTTTGAAAGAATGAGATGTCCCAGGCTTACCTTGTGTATTCCTTGATCCAAACCTGGAGTCAATCATTTCTCTCAGAAGCCCTGGTCCCTCAAATGCAGAATGTTTTTAGAAAGCATTCTGTCTCTAGTGATACTCATTGCTACTGGAATATTGTTGTTTTGGGTCTCTTTCAATGGACCACACTAGACAATATATATATTCTTTTAATTCATGGCATTGTATTGATCAAATTCAAATTTAACATTACAGTGTTTTACTTAATTAATTGAATTTATACTTCTATCTATTTTCTCTTATACTGAAAAGCTTGGCTTCTAACATCATTAATGTAATAACTTTGTTTCTGTATCATTATTTCAGAATTATAATACAATGGAATGCCTGGAATATATGTTTTTTATCCTAGAACATATCCCACTAAGTAAGTACAAAGTGCTAAGTTTTAAACTCAGTTGATTATTTTCTCTGTGTGATTGTGTTATTAACTTTAAAGGTGATTGGATTAATTTTTCTTTTTGCCTTTGATTTTTAGGGGTGGTTTTTCTTTACCATTTTTATATAATACATGTCATTTGAATATGTAAAACAGTCATGTGCCTTAGAAGTTAAAAGCTATATTCCAAGAAGTTCCTCTTCCATCCCAATTCCCCCCGACTTCTCCCACCACCTAACAGTAACCAAATTTTAAAATTAATTCTGATCAATTCTTACAGTGTTTCTTTCTTTCTTTTTTTTTGTTTGCGTTACGTGGGCCTTTCACTGCTGTGGCCTCTCCCGTTGCGGAGCACAGGCTCCGGACGCGCAGGCTCAGCAGCCATGGCTCACGTGCCCAGCCGCTCCGCATGTGAGATCTTCCCAGACCAGAGCACGAACCTGTGTCCCCTGCATCGGCAGGCGGACTCTCAACCACTGCGCCACCAGGGAAGCCCCCTTACAGTGTTTCTTATTACAAATATGGGCAAATTTGTACTCATATTCTTACTCCCTTTTGTCCCTTTCTACAAAGGTTGCATACTGTATACACTGTTTGGCTCCATGATTTTTCATTAACAATGTCTCCTGGAGATCACTCCATATCAATACATTGGAATTGTTCTCATTCTTTTTATGGTTGCCCAGTTCTCCATTATATGGAGGTACCATAGTTTATTCAGTAAGGGGCTGAGTATCATAGTTTATACAGCCAGGAACCTATTGATAGACATTTGGATTGTTTCCTGGTTTTCTGTTTTTGTTTTTGCTAGTGACTGATGTCTCAATGAATAACTTTGTGCACATGTCATTTTCTATTTGTACAGTTGTGTCCTTAGAATATATTTCTAGAAGTGGGATTCCTGGGCCAAAGGGTAAGCACAGCTGTGATTGTGATAGATATCGACCAATTTTCCTGCAAAGGAGTTGTATCATTTTTTATTCCTAACAACAATATATGACACTTGTTTCCCCACAGCCTTACCTTTAGAATATATTGTTAAAATTTTGATTTTTGCCAATTTGGTGGGGGAGAAATTGTATCACAGTATAGTCTTAATGTATCCCTCTCTCTCTTTATGACTGGAGTGAACTTTTCAAATGTTTAAGGGACATTTGTATTTCTTTTTCTATGAACTTTCAGTTCATGAATTTTGGTCTTTTTCATATTGATTTCTAGATATGCTTTATGTTAAGGAAATGAATCATTTGGTTGTGAAGTAAGTTCCAATATTCTTTCCTAGTTTGTCATTTATCTTTTGACCTTTATGATTTTTGAAATGCAAAAGCCTTTTTTTAACAAAAAAAAAAAGCTTTATGTAGTCAAATTCCTCACCAATTGTATTTATTGATTCCAGATTTTGAGTCACAGTTTAAAAGGTTTTCTCAGCTCTCAGGGCTTAAAGGAATTCACCCATGTTTTCTTTCAGTATTTGTAGGTTTAATTTAAAAGTATATTTGGATAGGTGATTCATTGGAGTAAAGTTTTCTTAATATGGCTTTTGCACATTTCTTGTTAAATTTATTTCTAAATATTTTATTTTATTTTATTTTTTGCTGTTGGTGTAAATGGGAGTTCTCTTCCAAAATATTTTCTAACTGGTTAATAATTGTATGTAGGAAGACTGTTTATTTATATTAATTTTATATCCTGCCAATTTTACAGAATTCTATTTTTTATGATATCTTTCCCATTGATTCTCTTGTGTTTCCTATGTATATAAGCATGGTAATTAGAGATAGTTTTATAACCTTATTTCTAATTTTTACTCCTCTAACTGCTTCTTAATTGAATTGGCTAATACTTCTGATAAGTTGTTAACTAGTTGTGGCAATAGTGATCCTTCTTTTTTTTTTTTTAATAATTTATTTTTGGCTGCATTGGGTCTTCGTTGCTGTGCAGGCTTTCTCTAGTTGAGACGAGCGTGGGCTACTCTTCATTGCAGTGCACAGATGCGGTGGCTTCCCTTGTTGTGGAGCACGGGCTATAGGCATGCGGGCTTCAGTAGTTGTGGCACGTGGGCTCAGTAGTTGTGGCTCATGGGCTTAGTTGCTCCACAGCATGTGGGATCTTCCTGGACCAGGGCTTGAACCCGTGTCCCCTGTATTGACAGGAGGATTCTTAACCACTGCTCCACCAGGGAAGCCCCCATCATTCTTGTCTTATTCCCGACCCTAGTGGGAACACCTCTAGTGTTTTCCCATCAAAAGGGATGTTGGCTTCGGGGCTGGTGTGTGTGTGTGTGTGTGTGTGTGTGTGTGTGTGTGTGTAATTATGTTAAGAAAGAATTAATTTTTATTTTACTGAGTGGTTTTTTCTTTTTTCTGTCAGTCATAGGGATTGAATTTTCTTTTCAGTATCAGGAAATGACTGTATAATTTTTCTATATAGATCTTGTATTTAATATTAAACGATTTCCTAATATTGAATCATCCTTGTAATCCTGGAATAAACTCTACCTGGTCATTATGTATTTTGCCTAATTTGCTGTTGGCATCTGTGTGACGATATTTTATTTAGAATTTTTCCCTCAGTATTTGTAAGAGATTAGGATATGATTTTCTTTTATTGTGTGAAATCTTAATAATTTTTACAACAGTTTGAAATTCACTTCATAAAACAAATTTGGAAGTGTTCCTTTATGTTCTCTGTCTGTATATTTTAAGTGACATTGAAATCATCTGCTCTTTACAGGTCTGTTATATGCCCCTGTGAAACCATCTTGGTCTGGCACTCTTTTTGTTGGTGGAAGGAGGATGCTTGATGATTGAGACACTCTTTGAATGATATGTTCGCATGTATCTCTATCCCAGTTCTAGTTGTCCTGGATGTTGAAGGATGCAGGCAGTAGGAAGCAGGAAGTAAGTTTCCAGGGGTAGAGGATATCTTTCCCACGGCAGATGGAGCTAGGGGGTGACTGATAGTATAATCACATCTAGGATGGGGGTGTAAGGGAAGCGACGCTGGTGGGTGGGAGGGCTCTGAAGAGAGGCTGCAGAAAAGGCCTCAGCTGAAGACAGAAGATGAGCTGCTTCCTCCCAAAGACTTCTTCTGATTGCATTCCCGCCTCTCCTGGGAGTCTCTGTCCTATTTTCACAGCTGAGAAGGCAAAGGAAATTTACCATAATTCTCAAAACTCCTTGGCAGCGTTTATTGGGGGGCGGGGGTGGGTTCCTCAGGGTCACCTCACCCAAGGGAGCTTGAACAAACAATGGCAATCCCACCCCCAAATTCTCCCCATTGGCATTCGCTCTGAGCCAGTTGCAGCCAACAAACCTCTTGGATCACAGACTTATAAAAGAGCCTCAGGTCAGAGATACTCCTTTCATGTTGAGTCTTTGATTTCCTCTCTCCACAAGGGGCTTTGGGACCACCACCCACTGCCTGGATGGCTCTGCTGTGAAGTGACTTTGCTATGGCAAAGGGCGGATGGGGCTGAGGGAGACGCAGGGCAGGCTCTTCCGGGTACTCTGGGCGGCTGGCCGTGTCCCCTTCTCTCCCCGGTTTCCGGTCTCCCTGCTCCCACAGACCTCTTCGGACCCCTCGGCCACAATACGGCTCACACCAGGAGGCGCTGGTCTGCGGGGCAGAGAGAGGGAGCGCTTGGCTGGGAAGGTCACCGCCCATGCAGCTGTTGGTGTTGCAGTTGGGAAGAGGGCGGAGAAGACAGTTGTGATATCCCTTAGGCTCCTGCACCCCTTATGAGCCAGAGGGAAAACTCTGGAGACTCTGAAGTCCAAAGACACCGCTGAGAGATTGGTCTGTGCCCTGAGAGAACACTAGGTTGTATTTCGCCTATATGAGTCATGGGCCTTGTGGAAAGTGTGACCACCCTCAGCCACACCCCCCACCCCCCCACCCCCGGGCCCAGTGCTTGTGACCCGCCCCGCCGAGCCATGGGCTTCCAAGTGGAGCTGGGGAGCCAGCTGTGGGCTCAAGGGGGGCTTACAGGGAGAGGGGAAGGCTGGGCTGTGAAAGGACTTGAGGGGCCTGGTGAGTGTTTTACATTCTACGTGCAAATAGAGTCCCTTTACGTGCAAATAGAGTCCCATCCCCCAACACCTTTACATGCAAATAGAGTCCCTTTACATGCAAATAGAGTCCCTTCCCCAACACCTACACCCACCCCACTGCCTCAAGGCTAACCATCCCTGTGCAGCCCACAACCCCAGAAGTCAGGGAAGAAACAGTGGCTCCTTTTAGAACTTGAAATGGAAACGTGAGTTGGCACCCAACTAACCACAGGGGTTCACGCTTTGCTGCAGGGGCTGCCAAGGGGGGCCCCAAAGGCTCAGGGTGGCCCGGGAAGCTCTTGCTCCAGACCTGCTTCTCACGGTTGTGCTGCTTTGCTCCGGCTGCTGCCAGCGACCGTTCCAGGAGTCCCAATAGGAGGCTCCCAGAGGGATTTGGGAGGTTCCCTGGGGAGACTCTTCTGTCATTCACCTTCCTCCGTCCTCAGGGTTTGGCTGGTACAGTGCCTACTTTTCCACAGTAATATTTTATTCTCATATTTGATATCAGATGCCTAAGCCAGAATGAAGAGGTTTGTAGGACTCTGGCCTTGGAGTCCAGAGACCAGGGGTTTACTCCTGTCAAAATACATTACACAGACAGGGATATTCTCCTCTGATTTTCCTTTCACTTCCTTAGTTAATGTTATTATCAATACTATCATTGATGTATTGAACCCTTCCTGTGTTCCAGGCACTGTGCTAAACACATTACCGGACATAAGTTCACTGAATCCTCACAAGGACGCTATGAGGGGAGTGAGGAGTGGGTACTATTGTTTTTATTTACAGATGAGGAAACCGAGGCTTAAGGAGGTTGAGTAATTTCCCGAGGTCATCAAACCAGGATGAATTTGGACCCAGGTCTTTTTCTTTCCATAGGGTGTTAGTCACCACCTTCACATGTCTCTGGAGAGCACCACCGATCAAAATGGACTTGACCGTGCTCTTCTTTGGACTGACTGCTTAGAAACAAATAGAACAATTCTTTAACCCACTCTAAGTTTCTTTGGATTTCTAATTATACAGTCATCCTTCAGTATCTGTGGGGATTGGTACTGAGAACCGTGTAGACGTTCAAGTCCCTTACATAAAATGGCCTAGTATTTTCATATAACCTAGGCAAATCCTTCTAGGTTATATGATACAATTATATAATTTCTAGATTACTTATAATACCTAATAGCATGTAAATGCTATGTGAATAGTTATAAATACAATGTAAATGTTATGTAAATAGTTGCCAGTGCATGGCAAGTTCAAGTTTTGCTCTTTGGAACTTTCTGGAATTTTTTAAAAAAATATTTTCAATCTGTGGTTGGTTGAATCCACAGATGCAGAACCCATGGGTACAGAAGGCCAGCTGGTCCTGCCTCTGTGGCTTCTGCCAACCCCCACTATAGAAACACAGTCTCTGAGTTTTTTATAGTCCGAACGCCAGAGTCCGCCTTTGTGCTCTATTCCCCAGAGCTGCTCTCGGCTCTCCCACCCCTCGCCCCTCTGCCTTGGCAACCAGTTTTGAAAACACCCCTCTGGTTCAACCTCTGCGGCCACATTAGGTAGACACGCGTTAGGTCTCATAGCTTCTTCAGCTGCAGGCTCTGTGACTGTGGAGAGGCGGTAGAGGAGACATGTCTTGACGTGAGCCTTGAAGGACAGGTCGAATTGGGGTGGGCAGAAAGAAGTTGGTGAGGCATAAGTTGTCTAAGGGGCTGGGGGTGGGGTGTAGGGGTGTACATAGGTCGTAGCGTAGGGTTGGGAATAGGTAGTACCCAGGGAGGGGAGGAAACTGGTTTGAGATGGAGCGTCCTGCAGAAGAGGAGGAGGACAGGAGCCCAGAAAGTGTGGAATGCTCAGGGTGCTGGGCTGGAATGAGAGGCAGAGCGCCAGGCTTCAGATGGTCCCCTGTTGGAGCAGCAGACTTTCAGGACATAACACCACGGGCCATGCCCAGGGCAGGTGAATGTGTACCTTCCACCTCCTCTCCCCAGGGTGTCGCTTCACCAGAGCAAGCTTTGACTTTGACAGCAGGGGCGGTGATTATCTACTCTCATATCTCCAGAGCTTAGTCTCGAGTCCAGCGCTTCTCAGGCACTCAGGGACTTTCAAAGGCATGAACTGAGAGAGGGAAGGTGAGAAGCAGGAAGGAAGGGTGGGTCAACAGCAGGACTTGATGATGAGCTGGAAGCTCCAGAAAAGTGTCGGCCAATCCCGATCCAGGGTCAGGCAACTGGGGCTCGCCCTTCTTTGCATCCCGGGTTGTCACGGGGTCACAGTACGGGAGAAAACTCACTCTTCTCGTCTCCTCTGACTCTGCTGGGTCAGAGAGACTGAGCCCGAATTCGTCAGTGTCTCAGTCCAAATAAACAAGACAGAAGAAATTAGATTCAAGGAGACAGAATCTTAGTTCTTTCCCTCATTCAGGGGAAAGTTGCTCTGTTTGACCAAGACTTTTGTCCCACTCATGTCTTGTTTCTGAATAAATGTCTTTTGTTCCCTCGATCATTAGACTTCAAGTGCAGTTCCTGGCCTTTAAGTGCACAAACTTAAGTTTCTCTTGTCATTGCAGTCGGGGCAGCCCAGTGAACCCTGTCAGGAACAGGTTCTCCAGAATCTTGGGCATTACACAGATGTGCTTGAGCTCATTAGATAAAGGCTAATTTAAACAAAAAGTGCATTGAGACCGAACTTAAAAACAATAGGTTGACTAATAGTAATCCGAAGACCAGTGTACCTCTAACCACATTTTTGTTTATTTTTAAATGTGTTTCCTTCATGGTCTTTCTTGTGGCTCACCCTGTGCAGTTTGTGCACTTGTCGTGAGTTTTACCTTCGACGTTGTTTTTGCTGAAGTTGGTTTTTCCGAAACCTTCTCTTCCTCAGAGGCTCAGTTTCACCCTGCCATCAGCAGTCGGCCAGTTTCGCTGGCAGAAGAGGCCGCAGCTCCTTCCTGTCGGCCCCCTGGGCAGAAGCATGCAGTGGTGTCTCCTACTGCTCTGGGCCCAGGGGCTGAGGCAGGCTCTCCTCCCTGCCTCAGGTACTGAAGTCTAGCCTGGGACTGGAAGGGGAGGGAGAGCGGACGGAGGAAGGGGGAGGCTGGAGCCATGGTCTTATCCATCTGAGGGAAGGAAACACAGCTTTCAGAGCCCTGTGTCCCCTCGTTGAGAAACGGCTGTCTCTGAGAAGGAGATACAGTTTTGTACTAGGCGGCAGTTGAAGGACTTGGGGATGGGGGGGTGCCAGAATGGCTGAACTAAGGAAGGAAGCAGGAGGACAGAAAGGGACTAAGGAGGAGGGACGATGAGTTTGCTGAGAGAAGTTCACTCCTGCGCCATCCTCCTTTCTTCTGTCCTTGCGGAAACTTCTAGAAAAACATTGTATTTCTGTAATGGAAAAACCCGCCCGAACTTTTTGGCCAACCCAACATGTTTCCTGTGGATTAAAAAATGTCTTCGTCACAGATTCCAGAGATCCTACTGTTAGAGATTTAATTTATGTTAAATCGATTTCCTTCTATATCAAATAACATAAGCAAATATTTCTGAAGGGGGCAGAAATATTTAAAAACCGTAGTATAATTTTGTTTCCCTGTTGCTTTCTGAACCGTCTGGAGCCGGGGTGGAGGTCAGTGTCGAGGATGGTGGCTTTGCCTGGAGAAGCAGAGTTACTCTCCAAGCCTCCTTTCCTTTGGATGTCGTGGCTTTCCTGAAACATTTTCCGGGCACCCCAAATGGTTGTCAACCAAAAGAGCCATTATCCTTTGTTTCAAAGGATAATGTGTCCGGCACAGAACTGGCTGCTGGAAGATACAATCAAGCAGAAGCGATGGCTGACAAGGGCTTATATTCTAGGTAGGGAGACAAGATAAGTGTGTGGAAATAATCAATGAGTTCATCAGGAAGGTATATTCCCACAGAATATCCTAAGAGGGTGAAGTGTTATGTTGTGTAGTAATTACAGTCTGTATGGGGGAATGACAGGGCAGACTGGAGAGACTGTCATTGCAAAAATCAATTCTGGCCTAAAGCCGCCTTGGAATTTCTACGGGAAGTTTCAAAGACAGCTGCTAAAAGTGCTTGCTTTTTTTCCCCCTTCCCTAGGAGCTGTGACAGGCAGAATAGTAACAACGGGGAACATTTCTGCAGAGGAAGGTGGCTCTGTCACCTTACAATGTCACCTCTCCTCCACTACTGCCAAAGTGACCCAGGTCAACTGGAAACAGCAGGACCAAGTTTTGGCCATTCATCATGCCAGCCTGGGGTGGCACATCGACCCAGCCTTCACGGAGCGAATGGTCCCAGGCCCCAACCTGGGCCTCACCCTCCAGTCACTGACCAGGAACGACACAGGAGAGTATGTCTGCATCTATCATACCTACCCTGATGGCATTTACAAAGGGACAGTCTTTCTGGAAGTCCTACAAAGCTCAGGTATGCTCTCTGGGGCAGGGTGGCTGGTGACCGTCATCCTCTAGGGTAGAAAATGCATTCCTGCCCAATACTGCAGAGCGGGGCCTTCCAACCCTGGTTCACGTTCAAATCACCTGGGAGCTTTTGAATGGTACTGATGCTGGCACCCCATCCCGGACCAGTTCAGTCAGAGGGGCAGAGCAGGTTGTGCTAGGTTCTAAAAGCACCCCGATGATTTGAATGGGCAGCCAGGACTGAGAACTACTGTTTGGGTAAAAGCACCTCTTATGTATATTTGTTAGGAAGACCAGTTGTTCAGGTCTTGTGAGAAAGGATCTCATTAATTAGTTTACCATTGATCATGCAAATTAGAATTAGCCACCAAGTTTATAAAGGATTAGAGCTCAGTGCTAAGTGTAAATGTACAATAATTTACATTTCTGTGGTACTTCATCGTTTCCAAAATGCTTTCACTTTCATTATCCACCTGGACACTTAAACCAGTTCTCTGGAGGGTGGGAAAGGGTTGTTATCATGGCTGAGGGACAGGATAGCAGAGTCATGATGGACTCAGGCAGCCTGGGTCCAAATCCTGGTGTTGCTGTTGACCTCAGACAAGATTATTGGGCTTCTCTGTGCCTTGTTTTTCCCGTCTGTGAAATGAGGAGAAGATGTAAGACCTCCTGAGGAGCTAACGTAGGATTGAATTACTTACTAAAAAAAAATGCCCTTAGAACAGTCCCTGGAACATGACAAGCATGAACTAAGTATGTAAGTAAGCATGAACATAAGTATGAATACGATCCCCCGATTCCCATCTGACTGTTGGGTGGAGGTGGAGGCTGAGGCTTGGCTGTTGCTCAGAGCGGTACAGCTGATTTTAACACAGGTGTTCTGGTTCCACTCAACTACACTCTCGGAACTGCTATTTGCTGACATCAGTGGTGTTGGAGATTGTTTGAGTTAGCAAAATATGTGTAAACTGAGAAGATAAAAGGTTATTTTAAAGTTTCTGCCAGGTCACTGCCAGTCCCAGAGAGGGAGGGCCCCTGGCATAGGCCAATGCAGCGTGTGGCGAAGAGCCTCCATCCTTTTCTGGTTCTATGGAGAGCCCTCTGCAGCCCCTCTGACCCTCTCCAACTTCGGTCTCCATCAGTCCTCTTTCCCTACCTGTGGCCAAGGCAGGAGACTGAGTCCTCAGAGCAGGAAGAATACATTCGGGGGAATTTGGGCTCCCCCCCCAGCTACTGGTACCTTGTGGGTACTGGGGGTGCTGCCCTTGCCCTAAGTGATTACATGCTTTAGCCATCCTCCTGGCAATCTAAGCCCTTTGTTAGAAGGAAGAGCGGCCCGGCCTCTGCTACACCCTTCTCCTTTCAGGAATGCCCTGGACACCCAGGTTCTGCCCAAGTTCCTGGGAAGGAGGTGGGGATGGGATGAGGCAGCCTGGAAACCCTTCCACTTATAGTCCAGCACACATCCTGACAATAGTCCTGTTTCCCTCACACTCTCCTTGGGTCAAGCATCACTCATCTTTTCAAAACTCTCTTCTTAGCTTTTCCTCCTTGCATTTACATTTTACATCTTCATAGAACTTCACTTATTCATGCTTTAATTCATGTCATGAGTATTTATTAAGCACCTGTTAGGTGCCTGGTGCTGGCAAAACAGCAAAGGATAAAGCTCCAGAACCTTACTCCCTCCAGGGTCTCACAGCCGAGTTGGAGTAAGTGTTACAGGCTTAAGGTAAAAGGTTATATGCTTTTTTACTTCTTTGTACTTTAACGTTCTTTCAATTTTTTTTTCATATGTATTTATTTATTTATTTTGGCTGTGCCTGGTCTTAGTTGCGGCACGTGGGCTTCTTAGTTGCAGCATGCAGACTCTTAGTTGCAGCATGTATGTGGGATCTAGTTTTCCGACCAGGGGTCAAACCCAGGACCTCTGCATTAGGAGTGCAGAGTCTTACCCACTGGACCACCAGGGAAGTCCCTGTTCTTTAAATTTTTAATTAAACTTTTTTTATACTAGTATGATTATAAATATGAAGTTTAATAAAGAAAATAATCACCTTCTGGTTTTTTTCTGGATGTTATTTGTTTCACTTCAAGATTATGACTGAAATTGATTTTGTCAAAAAGAGAAAGGAGTGTTAAAATGGTCTGTGCTGGTGTCAAGTATGTGGGGTACACCCCTTGGGAGATCAGGCATTGATTTCATGACGGGCCTGGCAGATTTTCTGCTGTCCGAAGAGATGGACCTGAAGACGCCAGTCCTGTGGTTAGAGAAAGGCCTGGCCAATTCCCATGCCCGTGCCCTGACGCTGAGGCTTCCCTTGTAATGGTTGCCCTTTGCTTCTGGCCTCTGCCCACTCACCTTTGTTTTGTCCTCCTTCTAGTGGCTGAGCACAGCGCTGGGTTCCAGATCCCACTGCTTGGAGCCATGGCCACAGTGCTGGCAGTCATCGGCACAGCAGTCATTGTGGTGCTCACACTGGCCAGAAAGGTAATGACTCTGGCTGCATATCTCAGTCCTGGGCATCCCGTCTCTGCCATCCTGGTCCTTTCATGTCGCCTTTCTGTCTGGAAGTGATCTCTCCCACTGTTCATTGTGCCTTCTTCACAGTCCTTGCTCTGCCTTTCAGTGGCATTGTTTACGCTCTTTTGCTGTCCCTTCCCTTGTCTGGGAGCTCCTGAAAGGTTGGATCCGTATCCTCCCCATCTTGCTGTGGCCTACAATTCCTGGCTCCTGCTTGTCCCTTAAGCCACTCCTCTGAGAGTCTGATTTAGCCACTGTGATTTTGATGCGTCTTGGGCATCTACTCTGTGCCAGGGGTTTTTGAACATTAGCTCCTTTAATTTTAACAACCCTTCAGTAGTGCTGGGCTATCTAGCACTTCCGCAGAATGAGAAATCAACACTCCAAAAATTTAGGGGTAAAAGGTACATGGCAAGACGAGTAGGCTGTAAATCCTCTGTTACTCTTGCTTAAGGGGTCACGTGGCTGAAAGAGCATTGGACGGGGAACTGGAAGTTTCTAATCTCAGCATTGAGTGTGTGATGACAGGGATGCTGTTTCATTTTCCAAGTCTCTGTTTCTTCATATATAAAATGGGGATTATGATTCTGCTCGCTCTGTATCACGGGGTTGTGATGAACAGGTGGCATATTGCACGTGAAAGCTTTGTAAACAATGAAGAAATATATCCACATCCTTGTGTCGTAACTGGTAGTTAGTGATTAGAATAAGCAAGAATTCCCACTCCTGTTTTGTCTGCCCTGTTGGGTCTTTTAAGCCATCCCAGGTTGCCTTAAGTTACTAAACAAACACTTCGGGGAACACAGGCCTGTGATTCCCAGCACTGTTTTCCACCTTGTTTCAGATCCTCTTCCCTAGTGCCTGACTCACTTTCCCTCCAACTCTGGTTCCCCTCCGTTAACACCTCAACTCTGCAGCCTTGCTTTGCTCTCTCTGGACTGGTACCTGGTGCTGTTATTCCTGATACATGTGGGTTTACAGTTACCACTTTATTTTCTTCATATTTGCTTTGCCTGTTTTTTTCCCCAATCTTTCTTGCTGCCTTTTGAATTAAGTACTTTTTATTATTAAAAAGATCTATTTAGTAGTTATGCATTTTTCTTTTCTTTTAGTGGTTACACTAGAGATTACAAAATAGATCCCTGATTTATTAAAGTCTAATATGTATTAGTACTTTCATCATTTCTTGGATTTTGCAAGAACCTTAGAACACATTAACTCTTTACCTACTTCCCCAACTTACTGCTATTATTGTCATGGATTTTAGTTCTCTATTTTAAACCCCAAGAAAATGATTTATTGTCTTATGAGCCAATATTCATTTAGATTTACCCTTTCTGTTGCTCTTCACTTCTTCCTGCATGTTCTATCTTATAACTAGGATAGTTTTCCTTCTGCTCAAAGGATATCCTTAGCATTTCCTTGTGGGCAGGGATGCTAGTGATGAATTATCTTGCTTTTTGTTCATCTGAAAATATCTTAATTTTTCCTTAATTTAAAAGTGATATATTTGTTTTGCTGGGTATAGAATTCTATGTTGGCAGCTATTTTCTTTCAACATGTGGAAAGTATTGCCCCATTGTCTCTGGATTCTCATATTTCTATTCAGAAATTATATGAGAATCTTATTTTTGCTCCTTGGAAGATAATGTTTTTTTTTTTTTTTCTGGTTCTTTAGAAATTTTCTCTCTCTTTGGTTTTCAGCAATTATATGGTGATATAATTGGATATAGTCATCTTTGTATTTATTCTCTTTGGGGTTTGGAGTGCTTTTTGAGTTTGTAGCTTGATATCTTTTGTCAGTTTTATATCATTCTTGGCTATTATTTCTTCATGTATTACTTCGTTGTCCTTGTTTTCCTCTCCTTATGGAATTCTAATCATGTGGTATTTTCAACATTTTCACTTTTTCCAACATCTCTTACCCTCTTTTTTGTATTTTCCATCTACTTGTCTCATCAAATGTTTTCTTTGGACATGCCTTCCAGTTTACTAAGTCTCTTCTTTGATGGATCTACTCTTCTGTTAAACTCATCCCTTAAGTTCTTAATTTACATTATCATATTTTTCAGATCCAGGATTTCTATTTTGTTCTTTGTTTGGATAGTTTAAAGTCTGCCAAAATTCCCAATCTTGTTTTTAATTCTTTGAAAATGTTTATCATAGTTATTCTGAAATCTGTGCCTGATACTCCTATTAATTGGGTTATCTATGGGTCTTTTAATATTCTCTCTTTTTGCTTGTTTTTTGGACCTATCTTATCTTTTTGACTGTTTACTTTTCATTGAATGCTGTATTTCTACATGAAAACCTGTGGCCATAATTTGAGGCTGTAGACAATATCATCTTCCTCTAAAGAAGATTCCTTTTTGCTTCCATCCGGTAACTAATCTTCAGGCAGTAGCATTCCCATCACCTTAATTAAATCAGTAGTGAGAGGATTTAAAGCTGGATTTAATTTCTGCTACTTCCTTACTTGTAGAGTGTAGTCCTTTGGGGTCCCAACTCAAAGCCTGTAGTGTTTGCCAGAGTCTCCCTTCCTCGGTGGACTCTGAACTCTAAATTTTGTCCCTCCAGCTAGAAATTCTGTGTAGCTAATTTGTCTCTCAGGCAATTTCTCTAGGAGAAAATCCATACCCTTCCCAACCCCACAATGCTCATCTCATCTCTCTGGGCTTCCTACTCCTGGATCTTGCTCCCCAGACCACAAATTTCTCACTGATTGGATAGATTTCTGATTAATACAGATAGATGTTTATAATATTTTGTTCAGTTTTTCTAGCTATTCTCCCTGGAAAGGTTGGTTCAAAGCAACAGAGGCAATCATTGTTCTACCAGAAGCAGAACTCCTATTTCTGATGTTGTATTTCATATCTGCACTCAAAGGCTGACTTTTACAAGCAGAACATATTTACCCAGTCCACCCACTCTGTACCTTTGGCTATATTGGGTCAAGGCCCCCAACTCGAGTTCTAGCCCCTCTGTACCTGATTCCTGAACAGCTATTCAGCCTGAATGTGGCCAGGTCACTGCCAGTCCCAGAGAGGGAGGGATGTGGACAGATGTGTGTTCTTAGGCTCTGGTTCCACCTTGCTTGCTTATTGTGAGCTCTTGTCCTCTTTTTCCTTTTCTCCCTCTCTCAGAAATGGACCATCCTTTGACTTTCTCTTCTTTTTTACTTAACGTCTATTTTACTATTTTACTCTTGTCACTCCTTTGAAGACCAAGAGCTACTTCCCTCTCCAGGCCTCAGAGTTGAGATGAATTGCACAAACTAGAATTGCTTAATAAGAAAGTGCTATTGTAACGTTCCTCCACTTAGACCTCATGGTATTTTGCATTTTAAACAGCCTTAATTCTATATCCCTGCCTAGGATAAAAAATTGTATATATTTTCCTAGTGTTAATTCTGCTTACGGAGTTACACTTCTGTGCACACGCATGTCTATTACCAGTGACTCATCTTGAACACTTAGTCTAATATCTTACATCTTAAATTCTCTTAGTTTTCTGTGTAGATAAACTCAGTTTGCTTTCTGTAACCTACCATCAATAACTAGGGTACTGATGTAAAAATAACACGTTCCATTTGACACATGTTCTGTCTTCAGTCAGATCTACAAATGAAGAGAGCCCAGGGACACTCACTCTAACCTTATTTTACCGAGAACAGATTGGAGTGAGGATGGGAAAAGGTATTTTGGTAGCAAAACTAAAGTCTTATTCTCCTCTGAGTTACAAATTGGCCAGGTCTCCCCCAGTCACTGGTCTAACAGTGCTCCAGGCACCTGTTGGACCTTGTTAATTTGGTCTAGAGGAAGTGAAAGAGATTCTCCAAATGGTAGGAAAGCTCATGTGATAGGTGAAAGTTACATAAAATCTAATACCAGAAGATGACTGCCTGGTCCACCAACTTGCCTACAAAAATCTATTGTCCTATGGTTCAAACCCTCACTTCCAGGTTTATGAAACGAACACTGAGATTGCTGACCTACCTGGTTCATAGAGATGTGGCCATTTATTCCTTGTCATTCAACAGACATCATGGAACAGAGTACTGGGGATCCAGCAGTGGCTGAGATGTGGCTAGTGCTATCGAGGAAGTCAATGACTTATAGTATTTTCATTTATGTCTTGGCTATCACAGTAGACAGGTTTAATAAATGAAACCTCTAGGGGAAGATGAGGGAAAGAGAAGTGATTGACTAGAGGGGAGAGGTGAAGAGAATGATGATTGATCTCTGATCTGGGCAGGGAGCTGTTACGGTGGTTGGTGAACAAGTGTCCTCTGCTGTCACCAGAGCTCTGCAGCTCTGGCATGGACATATGGAAAGCTCTTTAGAAGCAGCAGAACACATTTTCCTGTTAAGGATTAAGACTGGTTCATTTCCAGGTCAGTATCCTAGACCAACTTTGGTCATCTTTGTATAAGGGAAAGGGGAAAAGGTGAAAAGAGAGAGTCCAGAAGCTATCAAGCTCTGTGGCTCCCCTTCTAAAATGTTTTACTCATCAGCCCCCTCTTTGACATGTCCACTGCTTCCTGTCTAAATTAGTTCCTCTCTGTTTTTTCATATGCTTTGGCTATAGTTTCCAGTCTTCTCTCTCTCTTTGCTCAAATGCATTTTATACCTGTATTATTCAAGGTCCATCAGGGAACACATAGTATTCACAACACGAGTAGTTTGAGGATAGTTTAATAAGGAGATTTACAAAGGATTGGGAAGCATATAAGGAAACCATAAGCAGGAGTGTAGGAGTGTGTTGTTACCAACCCTAGTTCTTTAGGGGAAAGGAGAGAGGATGATTACTGGAACCTGGGAGGGAGGATGACGACTAGGACCTGGAAAGAGACAGTTGTGTGGAGGGACCACTTTGAGAAGTAATGTAATCTTTGACTGAAGGCCACAGCCAGTCCAAGTCCACCCTGCAGAGAGAATGCCAGGAGAATATATACCCTCACCTCACACTCTTTCCCTCCATTCTCCTACTGTTGCTTTGCATTGGCTGAACCCAAACTCAAGCCAGAGGACAAGGGAACTCACTGATTCAGTACGCGTAGTTCAGTCTTCTCTGGGCACACAAGAGGGTGCAGAAGGTTGGAGAGTGACGTTGAGGGGTGAACAGACAGGATCCAAGCCAGTACTATTATAGACCTGGAAATGGGCAAGAAATCTTGGCTTTCCATGCTTCCGTCTACGCTCATGTATCCTTGATCTTTTGATTATACATTTAAGCAATATCCTTGTTGGCTGTCCATCTATATTTCTCCTAGGAACACACTGGGCTTTATTAGCCATCTTACTATCCCTGTGGGCCAGGCTTCCTTGGCTGCCATTGCAGTAGTTACATCTACCTTGTTTCTTAAGTGCTGCCATCTGTCCCTATATTATTTTGGCATCTCCTCATCCCTCTTTCTACTGGGGATCCAGTTCTATAAAAGCATTGCCTACTTCAGCTCCAGCCTATAGAGGAGAGACATCTCTGAGCCCCTCAATGACGCTGGTGCTCCCCTAACTAGCACATTCCTTTCCATCTCAGCAAAAGGGTGTCTTCTGGATCTTCCCAAGAAACATAATCAGCTGTTGGATTTAAAAAATTACTTAGTACAGGAATTGGCGAAGTTTCTTTGTAAAGGGCCAGGATCTTTTAGCTTTTGTGGGCCTTACGGTCTCTGTTGCAAAAATTCAGCTCTGCCATTGCACTGTGAAAGCAGCACAGACAATATGTAAATGAGTGAGTGCGGCTGTGTTTCAATAAGTCTTTATTTATAAACACTGAAATTTGAATTCCATATAATTTTCATGTTTAATAACATACTGTTCTCTTGAATTTTTTTTCAATCACTTAAAAATATAAAATCCATTTTTAGCTCGTGAGCAGTACAAAGGTCTGTGGTACCCCAGATTTGACTCATGGGCCTTAGTTTCCCAATCCCTGATTTAGTAGACTGTATTGGGAAAAACTCTGTCTGTCTTTTCCTCTTCTCTACTCTTAGCACTGCACAGAACACTTCTGACACCAGATGTGTGGGTTTATTGCCACACTGACCAATTCTCCTACACCCCCTGAGTGTCCTACAGTCAATCCAGTTCTGACACTATCTGCTTGGACTTAACATCAGGTTAGGGGCTCAGTCCTCCAAGACTGCCCTCCTTCAGATGCCAATTGCAAGTCCCAGGTTGTCACCTGTACCTTTGACTGACTGACTGACTGACTGGCTGTATATTGAGGTTCCTACAACCCTCTCCTCGGATTCGATAATTTGCTAAGACATCTCACAAAACTCAGGGGAACACTTACTTACATGTACCTGCTTATTATATAATAAAGAATTTGATAAAGGATACAGATGAATACCCAGATGAAGGAAATACATAGGGTGAGGTCTCGAAGGGTCCTGAGCACAGGTGCTTCTCTCCCCAAGGTGCTGGGTGTGCCGCCCTGCCAGCATGTAGGTATATTCATCAACTCCAAATCTCATACTTCTGGGATTTTTATGGAGACTTCATCACACGGGCATGATTGGTTATTAACTCGGTTTCCTGCCCCCTCCACCCTCTGGAGAATAGGGAGTAGGGCTGGAGGTTCCAAGCTTCTCATCATGGCTTGGTCGTTCTGGTAACCAGCCTCCATTCTGGAGCCCAGCGAAAGTCACCTCATTGGAACAAAAGACACCCCTGTCACCCAGGATATTCCAAGGGATTTAAGAGCCCTGTGTATGACATTCCTACCACTCAGGATATTTTAGGAGTTTAGGGAGCTCTGTGTCAGGAACTGGGGTTAATAGAGACCAAATATTAGCAGGAACTGGGGGTAGAGACAAATATATGCTTCTTACTATTCCACATGGGTCTATGATAACATCTCCAATTCTCTGAGCATTTTGTTTCTTTCTTCCCTAGTTTTCCAAAGCACTGTTGGCATCTCTGTTGACAGCTGTGTCCCGGGGCCTTGTGAGGGTGTTAGATCTTGAGCCATGGGATGTGTCCTAATATTGACAAATGATGTGTCCCTCATCCAGTCTTAAGTTCTATTCACCCAGCCCTGATCCACTCCCCTCAGGATTCACTCCCAAACATACTCTCCCAGTTCCACCAGTTATGTGTTAGCTCCTTTTGTTACAACCTCTCTCCTCCCTCAGCATGCCCAGGATTCCCTCAGTTAGTGTAGGTTGAGATTTTTGCTAATTATGGTCCAATGGCCAATAGGGGAGGGGAGGGAGGTCCTGACAGGACCCATCTTCCGTCCCGGGGAAGGGGGTCACCTCTGCAGCTCCAGATGATGCAAGAGAAGCTGGTGGTTCAAGGCTCCCAAGTGCATCTACCAAGACATCCTCCTCCCAATGCACAGAAACGCCTCCATTCCCGCCCAGACCCTGATTTTGGTGGAGTCTTGCCCAGGCTTAGAATTCAGCCATCTTTGAAGTTCTGTCGCCCTTATAGTAGGTCCTCTGCCTGCTCTTCAGTGTTGGAGGTGAGCGTTTCTTTAAATGTTGCCAAGGAAGAGGAGCTTTGATTCTCACACTTTGCTTTCAGTTGCTGGTAGATCTGTCATGTTCTCGTCTCAGTCCAACAGCAGAATTTAGTAAAAGCCACCCAATCCCACAGTCCTAACAAGCACTATCTGCTCTCTACTTCTCAAATGTCAGAGCTGTTGCACCAGTTCATAACCCCCTTCCCTTTGTGTCTCTTCCCATTTCACCACCAGTGGTGGGGTCTGTCTTCCCATTCAGCTGGTGAGGGATTCCCCTCCACAATCGCATCCTAGAGTCTGCCTTCTTTAGATTTGTTCCCAGACATGCAGCCTGGCATGGGAATTCCGGTGAGAGTGACTTATTGGGCTGGGCTCTCAGATGAAGAGTGGTGAAGGAAGCAAGGTAGGGCTAAGGAATGTGGTTTCGGGGGGAGATGTGGTTGAAGCAGATTTGGTCACACCTTGAGGAGGGGGCCAGCCTTTTGAAAACCCGCTTCAGCCAGCTGTTGACTGTTGGCTGCTCACCAGGAAAGGTCCAAGAGCAATCCTCCAGAGAAGGGGCAGCTGTGAGCCACTCATAGCCTAGATTCCCAGTGTCTGGGGAAAGGAGGCACTGGTCAGGCGGTGAGGTGATCTGAGCAGGGCACCAAGAGTATTCCCTACAGACCCTGAGAGCCAGTAGGTTGAATTATTTAGGAGTTTGGCGTTTGGAATCAGACAGACCTAGGGTTTGGATCCTGACTCTACCACTTGAGTAGCTGGGTCACCTAACTTTGCTGACCCTCACCTTCTTCATCTGTAAAATGGGAACAATTATGGTATTGCCCTGTTAGGGCTGTAGAAAAACTCGAGTCATGTAATTCACATAAGGCCCCTGGCATTTTTCCTGGCATGTATGAATAACCATTATTTCTTAAGTTCTTATAATTATTATAAGATTTATTTACTGTAGCATCTCATGATACCTGGTGCTCAATAAATTAGTTATGTTGCATAGATTGATTTGACTAAATGAATGGATGTCATTTGCTAAGCGACTATTGAGAAAAGTGCACCCAGGGGACCTTCTGTGAGGGCAAGGAGAGATGGGTGTGTCCAGCTGCAGGACAGTGACTGCCAACTGTCTGTTCTCACGTTCTCCAAGAGGGTAACATTTGTCCTGCAAATCTCCATAGTTGCTATCGTCGTAGCTTCGTTTGGTCTTTTAGAACAACATCAATGCCTTAATTCCAGACTTGTTTTTTACACTGATTACAATGACAGGGTTCCCTATGCAGGATGGAATGAAAACAGAACAGCTGAGAGACCCAGCTCAGGCATATTTACATTTCCCAGAGGATTTTTGGAAGACAAAATAGTCCTGAGATTCAAAGGCAAGGGTAGGCAGTCTAAGAATGGGAACAAGAACACACCAACACAAAAAGCCACAATCGGGTCTCTGAGAAAGAATCGGGTATCTGTATTTTTTAAATGGACAGGGTTGCATCAAGGGATGTAGGACTTCTTTGAAGCAAAGAATCAGCTTGACCTACGATAACAACCCTTTCTTTCACACCTACAGTAAGGCGCAGCCACTTCTACTGAAAAGCAATGAATGAAACAGTCCGTGGGCCCCAGCTCCTCAGGGCCCGCAGTGAGGCCGCATCTGTAACTTCCGATATGTGTTCAAGGCGCCCATCCATGCTGCCCACCCTCCCGCTCCGCCTCTCTGCGTCTATTTATGTCCTGCAGAGCTTGACCCTAGCCAATGAGGATGGTGCTGTTTCCTATCCTGGAAGCAGTGGGGTGGGCAGAATGCAATTTGGTTTGTGTTTCTTGTTATTTTCCAAGCCTGTGTGTGGTGGCTCTTTGTGATTCTGTCATTTGGACCTCTAGTGGGGCTAGGTGACCAGCTTTAGAGCAGTACCCACGAAGGCCAAGAGGATGTCACCTTTGCATTGTACGCTATTAGGCATTTCTCCTGCCATCCCGCCTGTGCCTGCTGCTCTGATTTTCTTGCCTGTAAAGCACAACCCTCACCTGTGATGCTGTCATATGGACGTGATGGCTGATTTCACATCCTTGATTTTCTCAGACAGGTTTCACGGTCTATCCTCTTGTCTCATAAGTGTAAATGTACTTGTCCGACCATGAGTCCATATTTTGATTTGGAAAATCCCGTTTATTTAGATTTGGGGCCAGGTGGGGGGGAGCGAGCAAGGAAAGAGAGAGAGAGAGAGTGAGTTTGTGTGTTTTTGTGTGCATTTCAGTCCTCTAAGACCTATACTGAGCATCTGTTGTGAACTCCGAGGTTACCAAGAGGAATACAGCACAGACCCTCCCCTCAGGGGAGCTCACAGTTTGGGGCCTGAAGAGACAGAAGGGTAAACAAATTCCAGGCAGCAATGAATGTTACAACAGAGAACCCCCCCGGGACCGTAGTGGAACACACAGGAAGGATGTTACTCTCCCGGAAGATCAGAGGCGTCTTCTTGGACAACGTGCTGTAGAGCCGGGTCTGGAGGAGTGAGCAGACAGCTTTGCAGGGAACTGTGGTGAATGGACCGTGGGAGGAGAGGCAGGAAAGAGTGCATGGCATTCGAGACACTGCAAGATGAGAGGCAGCTTGGCTGAGAAGCGCATCGTCTGGAATCCCACAAACCCAAGTCAGAACTGGGACTTCACCTGTCTGAACCTATCGGCTCACTCACAAGTAGAAACGTCGATAGGGTTGTGCTGAGATGACATAAAGAAGCTAGTCCACTTGGTGCTCATAGCAGATTCTCAATCAACGGTGCCTCTCTGGCATCCAGGCCCTATACCGGGAGTTGGGCTGTTGGTTGGGGAAGCACTGCAGCAAATGAAGCTGGAAAAGTGAGTGTGGCCAAATCGCAAAAGGCATTTTGGGGGGGCATCACACACAGTCTGCTGTGGGGCGTAAAGCGAAACTATACATGTGGTGTATGGGCTTGCCGTGGGTGGAGTCACAGGGCGGGTCTGGAGCTCAGGGCGGAAGCCTGGGCTGGTTTGGATAGGGATTTGGGGATCCCTAGAGGGAAGAGGGTGGTTGCAGATGTACATAAGGATGAAGTGTCGAGTGTGCTGCACAGCGGACTAGAGAGTCCCGGGCGCGAGAAAGCGGAGACCGAAACCCCGAGGAACTTCTTTACCTGGGGAGCTGAAGTGTCGGCGGCAAGAAGAGCAGGCCTAGCCGCGGAGGAGGAGAAGCGGAGAGAGTGATGCCATGGGGCCCAGGGAAGGAGAACATCTCAAAGAGGAAGCGGTCAGCGGCGTCAGAGGCAGCGAGAAGGAGTAAGAGAGAGCTGGGACTGGAAGCCGCCCGCCCAGGCTCAGCGAACAGGCAGGAGCGCGTGGGCCGCCGTGCGCGTGTAGCCCGGAGCCTTTCCGGGGCGCGGTTAGTGCTGACGTCTACGGTGAAGAGGCTGAGAAATTAAGGGTTAAGGAACTGCTGTGGATAAGAACACAACTTGTGTGTGTGTGTGTGTGTGTGTGTGTGTGTAAGAAAGGAAGAGATCATTATAACTATGTATCATTTTGGGGAGTAACTTCTAAAAGACATCCCCACATACTCACTTTGTAGTCTTTTTGTTTTTGGAAGAAATCTCTCAGAATCCGTTCTGCGGAAGGTGGCCTCGGGAGGAGGCTGTCTGAACAGGAGTGGAGGCCCGGCGTCCTGTCCTCCCCGGGCAGCTGTGTGCGTGCGGACGCCGGCCTCTGCAGGGAGCAGCCGGGAGAGGACCGCGCAGAGCCCGAGCCGCACGACTACTTCAACGTCTTGAGTTACAGAAGCCTCGCGAGCTTCAGCGTCCCCGCCGAGGAGGGCTAGCTCCCGGGGGCATCCTCTGGGAGACACAGTCCTGCCTGTGCTATCACAGATGGACGTATTGGCGTCTGCCCGTCACGGCTGTGTGTGTGTGTGTGTGTGTGTGTGTGTATAGGCGTGTGTATGCATGTGGACGTCTGCACACGTGTGTGTGCGGGTGTGTTCGGTTGAGTGAATGTATGTCATCCTCCTCTGTGTCTGCATTCCCTTTACCCTTCCCTTCTGTACCGTCTTGGCAGATCCCGGGGAGGAGCCTGTATCTTGATTACCAATGCAAAGTTAGAAAACCAGACAAACACTTGACCTGGTTTCGAATCTGACAGTTGGAACAGATCCTGTGGCTGAGATCTGCATTCCCCCTAAAAGCATTGGGCAGGGTTCAGGGCTACAGGATTCTGTGGTGGATTTCGGGGATGGGGTGACTGCAGAGGCACCTCATCTCATTTGCCACTGTCGTCTGCGTCAACGTTCACACACCCAAGGCGTTTTAGGACTAAGGCATGCTACCAGCTTGTATGCGGAGATTGGAGAATGACTAAACCATTGATTTGGGTCCCAGCCCTTTGAGAACTTACAGTTCAGTGGGGAGACAACATTTACATTAAAAAGTAGTGAGGAGATAAGGGTCCGAGACACAGGCCTTAGGGAAGACATGTCAGTTCAGGGTGAGATGGTCAGCATGAGCTCATCTGTGGGGAAATGGCCTGAGAGGATGTAGGGAACAGTGAGGCTGGGCTGGGAGAGCAGGATTTTTGTCCAGGGAATTCATAGATTCTAAAGTTGGGAGCTGAAAGTCCCACATGGAAGACCCTGGCATCAAGGGAGCCAGCAAGACTTCAAATTCTATTCTCTGGGCAGACTTTCAAATCTCCTTTTGCTTGATGTACGCAGAAGCTAGTGATGACCTGTTATAGAGGATTCTAGGCTCTTCCAGTCACGTGCTTTGGGGAAGCCCACAGAAATGGTGTGTGTCTGCTGCAGGAGCTGTAGTTCAGCCCTTGGGCCGAGATCCACCTCTTCTCTATCAATCTGCCATTGAGCCTTTGAAGAAAGAATCTGTTTCCCACCGAAAGGAAAATCTGGATTTTAAAATAGGGGCTCTTCACAGGAAAACAAAGGAGGGTGATGGAAGTTTTAAAAAATGAGCACCTCAAACTAGCTGCCTGGAACCCTTAAATTCACACCCTGAGCTCTTTGTGCTGGGGTTAGAGTGGCATCTGAGCTGCTCATTTCTGTTTAGTGGGCATTCAGGCTTTATCCTCCCACCACCTCTCTTAGAAGAACGAGGGAGGTTGGGTTTATAGGAGACTGATATTCTTTCCTGGGCACAGGAACTGAGAGAAAATGTGAAGCGAGACTGTCCTTTACCAATGGTTAAAATGGAACATTGCCCTGCTCCCTCAGAATTAGGCTGGTTGAGTGAGGACACAATTCAACTGCTACTCCTCCTTGCATTTTGATTTTGATTTTTCTCAGTTCTCTACCAACAAGTATGTAGTCAGGAGCCATGAGCTGAAATCTGTCCAGAGTGCCAAGTCCTTTGGAAGAAAGATAGATACCTGTAAAAATGCTGTTATTTGCCATGGCAGTTCACAGCATTTTTATTGCAAAACTAGTGCAGATTGGTTGGGAGTAGAAGACAATTCACAGTTCACAAATGAGCTAACATATAATGACAGAAAGGGAGTGGTGGTTTGATTTGGAAAAGGTGGACATTGGGCTGAGGCTGGACTGACAGTTGGGTGTTATTTAGCATGATTATGGTAACAGGGAAACATTTACAGATGCCATTTGGATGGTGCTAAAAATACAAAGGAGCCCATAGATGATGTAAATGGGACAGGTTACTAAAATGAGATTGAATTAGATGGAAAATAAATTTGAAAGTGAAATTCATTGAACCAGAGTTTCCTTGGAGACCTGAGAAGACAATCCTCTAAAAGCCAGATTCCTGGAGACATGCCTGTCTGGTACGGCAGCCACTTTCCACATGTGGCTCTCACGTGGGATGTGGTTAGTCCTATTGAGATGAGCTGTGCTAGAAGTAGAAAATACATGCCAGATTTTGAAGACTTAGTGTGAATAATAAGAATGTGAACTGTCACATGTGTAATTGAAAAAATATTGATTACATGTTGAAATTATATTTTGTATATATTGTGTAAAATAAAATATATTATTAAAATTAATTTCACCTGTTTCTTTTTACTTTCTTAATGTGGCTACTGGAAAATCTAAAATTGCCTATGTGGCTCCCATTGTATTTGTGTTAGACCACACAGCTGTAGACTCTAAACCCCAGCCAAGGTGGTACCGGGGGAGGGTGTCTATCACTGACTGGTGGGCTCTGTCTCTCTCTCATTCAACACAGGGCTTGAGGAGTCTTTTCCCTCTTATTATGTCTTTTGAGAAGTATAAGGAAGGATGACAGGAGAGATTGAGGTGGGAGGTCACTAAGTGTAGACAGGAAGAGCTCCTAAACTCTCCTGGATCCCCTCTTAGATTCCATGATGGGGGAAGGGAGAATAAATGATTCAATAAATGTGAGTTCGAAGAAAAATACATTTACTGACTCCCTACCCCTTATTACTCCACATTCTAAGCCTGGGCATATACAGTCTGATCTGTAACCCAAAGAATTATACTGAACAAATAAGAGGAATTATGAGTCATGGAGCTTTGAGGTAGATGATCTTCATGAGTGGCTAGAACCTTCCCATGCAATTTTATTTCATGACTTGTTCCTTCTCAGCCTGCGGGCCCCTGGAAACGAACCATCACGGACTCAGGTTTATACAGGTTCCATCAGTGCTGGGCTGGACAGGCAGGGTGGCTCTGTGTGCTGCACATGAATGGCAGCGTTCTGGTGGCCTCACCAAACCCCACCAAAGGAGGGGGTCAGCAGCATGGCTATAGCTGCCAGCTGTGAAGTGTGAGTGTTCTGTTCCATCTTCTGGTTCTTTCTAGTCCTGCAAAACTGCAGTAATCCCCCACATCCACTCCAAGCACACCTGCCCAGAGGCCCAGGAGAGCCTTATGCGTGTAAGAGCCTGAGTTTTCTGGAAGTCAGAATTATATACTTTGATGCTTGAGAGAATTTTGTTGTTGTTGTTGTTGTTGCATAAGTTAGAGTCTAGGACAATACTATCCGATAGAACTTTCTCTGATGATGGAAATCCTCTATACCTGTGCTCTCCAACATGGCAGCCCCTAGCCACACGTGACTATTGGCGCTTGACATGTGGCTAATGTGACTAAGGAACTTTAAATTTTATTTAATTTTGATTAACTTAAAAGTAATGTAAATAGCAACATGTGACTGGTGGCTAGTATATTAGGTATCACGATTCTGGTAATCGCCTTGCATGTGGAGAAAACACAGAGATGAGTGTCTGTAAGCCATTGGATGGATCTGCTAGATGTTATGCATTTGAAAGGGCTACCACCAGGAAGAAACATGGAGGTGTTCTTCTGTTCTCTTCTGTCCTCCTTTGATCGAGACAAGCATGACACAAAAAGCAAGCTGTGCATTTACTTATTTCAGACTCTTCCCCAAAGGTATCTGTGGTAGCTAAGTGGTTCATATAAACAAGGCAAGAGCTGACAAGAAGTTTGCAACTCACAGGTGTCTATTCACAGGAATAGACTTGCATCACAAGACTTGCCTTGGCCAACAGTCATCCTGACTTCATGTCAGAAGGTTGTTAAGAACATTGCCTCTGCCACTAAAAGTCTAGTTGATTTTATAGAGGTCAAAAGAGCAGTAGCTGTGGTGTCGTGGATTGGGAATCAGAATACTTGTCCAAGTGCTGAGCGCTGCTAGTTATCCTCATGACATTGGATGAGCCACTTAACCTCTTGATCCTCATTACAAATGTTTCCTTATTTGTAAAATGGTAATAATAATATCTATTTTATAAGGCTCTTGGGGAGATGAAATAAGATAATGTGGTTGAGTGTTTGCAAGCTGTAAAATGCTGAATTAATGTTATTATTGTGCCTGGCACTGCTTATGGTGCCACAGAGGTCCCTGGGGGGCATCAAATCTTGTTGGGATTTAAGGAAGGCTAAGACATTGCAGATATATCCTTGAGGTCTGCAAGCTCTCGGTAAGTATTTAAAACTTCTCTGTGTTAAGTGTGATGATAGTCTTTAGAAAAGTCAAACGTGTCTTGGATATTGATGACCTTCTTCGTCATTGTCTTCAGTCTTCATATTTGTGTTTCTAATTAAGTTGGTCTCAAGACAGGGAAGCTTAATTCATAAAAGATTCATTTGCTCCAGGAAGGTGGAGAGGTGGAAGAGTTTGCAGTAGTTGAAATACTAGGAAAGTGATGGGAGAGTTGTTCTTACTTTGTACCCTGTCATGTAGGGCCACGGCAACAGGACCCGGGGCAGGCAGTGCACCTCCCTTTGTGAGCAGTGACTTCAAGTCAGCAAAGCCTCATCCAATATATTAAATTTGTTTCGTTTACCTGTACTTATTTTTATTTTAGTTTTTTTAAAAACTGAAGTATAGTTGATTTACAATGTTGTGTTAGTTTCAGGTATACAGCAAACTGATTCAGTTATACAACATATACATATATATGTGTGTGTGTGTGTGTATATATATATATATATATATATATATATATACACTCTTTTTCGGATTCCTTTCCCTTATAGGTTATTACAAAATATTGAGTATAGTCCCCTGTGCAGTACAGTAGGTCCTTGTTGGTTATCTATTTTATATATAGTAGTGTGTATATGTTAATCCCAAACTCCTAATTTATCCCTCCCCCACTTCCCCTTTGATAACCATAACTTTGTTTTTTACGTCTGTGGGTCTATGTTTTGTAAATAAGTTCATATTTTAGTGTTATAATTCTGTAAGAGGTATAAGCATAATAGGTTTACCTGGTTTTATGTTTGAGCATATTTCAGAAAGCGTTTAATAAAAATACATTCTATTAATTATTAATTAATGTATTAATAGGAATTATAATAAAAATAATCACAGAGTCTTCCCGTGGGGAGGGGTCTGTGAGAAGTACTTTCTTCCTTTGTAAGTATATACACATTACTCAAGTTTGAGAAACACTGGTGTGGTATATATATCATTGGATTTCAAAAATTTGACTTTAGGCACTAGTTTATTAATTGTTTTATATTGGGAAAGACATATTTCTGAACTTCTGTTTCTGTAAGTTATTGTAATAATGTTTCACAAGGTAATTATAGGGATGGATAAAGTGTGTGAAGGAGAAACTTTGTAAACTGTTAAGTGCTGTATGAGTAGTCCGTGTGCCATTTACTATTGCCATAGTCCATGTATAAACCACACCACCACATTTTCAACAGGCAGGAAAGAGGCTTCAGGAGAGATGATGACACACAGAGAGATCAAGGACTCTGGGTGAAGCTGGCTGGCATCATTACGATGTTGCTAAGAGTCACAGAAATCAAATAGGGGAAGATCACACATCAGGAAAATGTTTTCTTCCCTTTATTTTGTACTTCCTAGAATATCAGGTGAACTTAGGGGCTCAGTGATTGAGTTGCAAGAAGTCAGTATCTAAATTCATAGAGGTCACCTTTCAGCCCAGGTTCTCCCCATCCCAAGCCCATGCCTGGGTAGCTTTGTGTTCCTCACACTGGTGGGAATGTCCATCCACACTCACCTCCTCCAACCCAAAGCCTGCATGTTCTTGGGAGTCCCCAGACGAGACTGTTTATTCCTTGGACACTTCCTTGATGGACCTGCCCATGTCTCTTTTGGTTAGTTTATAAACTCCCATGGCACTGAGAATCTGAATGGTACAATCTAACTCTTGATGTATATGAATCTTTATTTATATATATTTCTAGTTGTTAGATTTGAAAGCTCACCAAGAGCTGAAAAAACTTCCTCCATTTCTTGCATACACTGCTCAGTTTTTTTGTTTTGTTTTTTTTCACTGCTCAGTTTTGAGTGAAATGTAGATGCTTACTGAAGAGAGCAAATCTAATTCAGTTGGGTTGACGTCACCCGGGACAAACAAGATGTACATCTTCTCCATCACACCAGCAATTTCTGTGAGAACGATGAGGTTAGAGAGCCCTTATGGGTAGGGTCGCGTATGAGAAAGGGCCTATGGAGCAAACAGGAGTCCCTCAGGAGTGCCCACAGTCATCAGATGGGGACGTATTTTGAACCATGAACTTTCTTTGGATACAAAGATACAGGGATAGATGGGCATAGTGTCATATGGGATTGGTTATTTCCACAGTAGGCAGAGAGATAATGATTTGCACATGGAGAAAGGGGAAAAAAGGTGAACCAATTCAGATAACAGTAAATGAGCCATGTGCCATTTATGAGGTGTGGACAGGAGAAGGAAAATGCCCCAACTGGCCTTAAATTTCCCCAAAGTGATTTCAGTATCACCCATCCTGGAATTCTCACTTCTTGTAGCATGAGGATTGACATGTTGAGAATTTTCCTGGCCTTTTAGCTATAATTCTCAATTTGGATAATCTCAGACTAGGCCTAGGCCACAATGTATGAATGTGTAGAAACATTGCCACAATGTAAAGAAGACACAACAGGAAACCAGGAGAAAAGAGTTTTGTTTTTTTTTTTAATTATTCCTTCATATTCAAACTTCACAAACAGTGTGAACTTGTACAATACCTCGGAAAGTGAAACTTACAAAAAAAGTGCTGGTAACATTTAAAAAAAAAACAACAAAAACCCCCAAAAAACAAACATCATTCTTAGCAACATCAATTACTCTTCCACACAAAACAGAAACCTTGTAAAATTTATTTTCGTATTTTTAAGGCGTAATACTTCCGTATAAAGTATATGCAAGAGATAAAACTTCACAGTATTCCAAAATGTCACAATAATAATAATATAGTATAATGAAGCGCTACAGTTAATTTTTCTTTTTTTGAATGTTTTTTTCCTGTTTAAATAACAAATACAAGTCACAGGTAAATATACGTGAGAAAAATACGAGGCTAATATTAAATGGCAGGTAAGGATACTGTCACTGTAAGAAAAAACTGGCAGGATGTGTGTATTTAGTCTATATTTTAAAGCACTTGATAGAAAAGGCGTATGCAAGGTTTTTCAAAACAATTTTTTTGTTTGTTTGTTTGATAACTGACAACAATTTAAGAGTATAATGAGAAAAAAAAAGGAACAAACTCCCTCTCAAAACTATTGACCTGCTCATCCCAAACCACGTGTATATATTGATGGTGGATGGGTGTGTGTTCATGTCTCCATGGGTTTGTACGGTACACAGACTGATACAAGCAGTGTCCCTTGCCCACCTGCAAAGGTTGGAGGTTACAGTCTCTGCAGTCATCGAGCTCAGATTCCTCATGGGAAATTATTCTTTCAATTTAAAGCTCTCTTTTTCCTTGCCTCTCCCTCTTTCCAAACTCTTCCCCAATACCCAGGTCTTCAGTCTGAAAAGACAATCTGGTTAGAAAAGTTGCCCTCCACTTAAAATTCACTGGGAAATAGAAACTGCCTAAACAGTGACACCCACACAGACACTGAAAATACCACTTGGACGAATGAATATGTTTGTGCATGTGTGTGTGGTGTGTGTGTGTGTGTGTGTGTGTGTGTGTGTGTGTGTGTGTACAGTAGCAATTGCAAAAAAGGGACCATATTCCTTTCCATACTAAGATACAATGTGATAAGAAACATTTCTGTGCAGGGAATAGGGCTTCTTCGAATCTTATCACAACACTGTGGCGGGAAGATCAGGAAACGGGTTCACCTTTCAGCAGTCACCACAGTAAACTTCATTGAGAACACGCATGCCCAGCTCTCTGGTCTGTGCGCGTGTGTGTGTTAACAGCTAGCCATTCAGCCAACAGATAACAGAAAGACAGCAGATAGCAAAACACGTCAATAAGGTGCTCAAAGAAAAAAGTGGCACCCATTCCTTGAATGGATGGCCACATTAAGGTGCTTCAAAAAAGTTTTTTTTTTTTCAGTTTTATTTCAAACATTAAGAGAGTACTGATTTGCACATGGTAGGTCTGAGTCAGGCCAAGGGTTTTGAGATTTCTGACATCTTCCACTGAAAAGGGCTTTCGCTGTAGTCGTTTTGTTCAGTTTGTTGTGGGTCACTTGAGTTTTAAAAAATTTAATAGCCAAAAACTGAAATCAAATCAACATGGCTAAAAGAAATAGGTGAAATGGTATAGAACATTACTGCATTCCCATTGGATCAAGATGGTTTCGCCCATTTTTCCTCTTCCACTAACACTGTTCCTTTTTTTCTTTGTTACAATCCATTCCTTGTGAACATACAGAAATGACCAAAGTCACTGCAAGTGGCTGTTTTTATTTTTTGTGATCTGTTGCAAGAGTCCAACCTTGTTTCCTCTGCTGCTGTTTGTGTAGCATCTGGTTTTGTAATGAAAGCATCTGGATTTGTTATGTGCATGTGTGTATATATGCACATATACACACCTATACATGTATAATATATACACTATATATATATAGGGATATATATAGGAAGTGTGTATACATTTATACATAATATAGTGTATATCGTTTCAACTGGAGATAAACTGAACTGGGTTCAGACACTAGCACATGTTTATCTGTCCCCTGCCCCCTCTGTACATTTTAAACAGTCTGGAGCTTTTATTTATTTATTTTTAAAGTGCACTGTTAATGCAGAATAACTGTACTCCACTGATTCCTTGGAAAACATTTTTGATGAGAAAAAATCTGACGGTTTGCAGCCCCCAGCAAGAGAAGCCCGGGTCTGGTCGTGCCAGGGGCTGACATGGCAGTGCCAGGCTTGTGCCTGAGTGATTACCGAGCGTTCTGGACTCTGGGCACCTCAGCAGCAGCAGCGCCTTATGAGAAGGCAGAGATAGAAGAGGAAGGAGGAAGGAAAGCTCAGATGAGGAAGGATGAGTTTGCGGTGTGTTCCGAGTCGGAAGCGTTAACTTTGTGTGGATTTGTGCAGTTCCTGCTTGGCTTCGGCTCAGAGATGCCATCTAGTCCCCTCCCCACCAACCGACACCAGCCGCCTCACGCCCTGCACGCTCCAGCGTCGCCCAGGCGTCCCCGCTCCCGAGGCTGACTTCTGGGTCAGCTCCCCGTGGGGATGAGTGCCAGCGTCCAGTAGGAATAAGGCACCAGAGAAATCAAAATGTTACAAAAAGATGCAAAACCCCGTTTCAAAGAGCCTCTCCCATTGCTCCATTAAAGTATTGCATGTGATATCATTCGTGTGTAAAGTGTGTCATATGCAGTCTCTGAAAGGAACTGGAGGCCCTTCAGCACCAGAGATCTTTAGGGATGCACCCTCTGTCAAAACACACCCACTCTCCCCACTCCCACGCCCACCCCACGCCACACGCAAAAGCACCAAAGTGGGAGAACAAGGCTGCGTGCCATTTCTCACCTCATTTTTGATAAAGATCAAAGAAGTGTACGAAATAAAATTTTCAGGAATTGTTCTAAGATTAAATGGGCTTTGGCTGTCATGTACCTGGTTACTTGATGCTCTAAACGTCCAGAGAGTACGATGAAGGGGTGGAAGTGTTTGTGTTACTGTTTGGGGGAACGTGCTGAACAAAAATTACTTCCTAAACGACACCCAAGTCCTCCACTAACACTTCAACCTCCCCTATTTTTTAAACATTGTAAAAAAGGAAGAGGTTCATCTAACTATAAAAGGAAAAAAATGAAGGCACAAGATTTTATTCGGTCCCACAATCCTTAAGAAAAATGGTGTTGTGCAAGTGTGTGCGTGCGTGTGTGTGTGTGTGTGTGTGTGTACGTGCACACACAAGTGAGATGGGAGACCAAGGGCCATTGGGGCAGTCGTCCAAGGGAAGCTGGAAAAGGAGAACAAGAGAGAATTTCCAGACAGAGAGAAGAAAGGAGAGAGGAGGAAATTGAGGCCTCTCTTCAGCTTTCTGTCATAGACAGTCTCAAGATTTGGCTGCTTTAGGGTCCAGAACGGAATTCATTTGTCTTGGTCTAGAAAGTGCCCCCAGTTAAATATCTCCAGTTAATCATGTTACAGCTTTTGGTGTTTCCCTTTCCCCTTCCCTCCAGCCAAATGATTTTTTTTTTTTAATCACAGTTTTAAAAATTATTTTTTCAATCTTGAAAAAATATGGAAAAGCTATTGAACAGCCTTAGGGCACTCTGCCTCTCCATCTTCACAGTGAGTAGATGGATGGATAATCCACACAGCCAGAGATGAGGCAGGCAAGCTCCCTTGTGCTAGAGGGTCCCTTGCCCCACCTTCCCCAGGGCTGGGGGTGCCTTCACAGCACCCACAGCCGTTTCTTTCAATTGGATCCTTCCTCCCCCGACCCCATCCATGGAAGGTGGGCTGCCGAGAGAAGCAAAGCCAGTCTAGAGAGCGATGGTAACAGGGAGGTCTTAGAAGCCGAGGATGGAGGCGATGAGGGGGCATCTCTGCTCAAGCAGGTCAGCACTGCTCTCTCGGCAGCCTCCCCTCAGGATGGGAAGCGTGGCTGCCCGCTGAGAAGTTGAAGCCCCGCTCACATGGACTTCACGAGACCTCAACTCTCAGGCTCACCACCTTTATGCCTCTGTTGCATCAGAGCTGGCCCCCAAGTCCTTAAGAAGGCAATGATCCAAGACAGAGAGGCAGAGTCAACCGGCTGTGTCATACAAAAAAAAGGGCTACGGACAGTGGGATTTCAGAAAGAAATTTAACTTTGGTTTTCCAACTTTTTCAAACCATAAAAATTAAAGCAGGTCTTCAGTGGCTTCGATCATCTGACAGCTGTTACATTTTTTCTCATTTGGCAAGGCTAAGGCAGGGGGTGGGGGGAAGAGAAAAGGGGTTTCCCATAATTGGTCGAAGACACAGGGTGGTAAAATGCTTCCACACTTAAACTCACAGTCCAGTGTTTTTGACATTTCATAAATAGCTTTTTTTTTCTCTAAAAAAAGAATAAAACAAGAACAATCCCTTTACTTACTCATCTGAAACAAAATAAACAGCAGTGGGTACAAACTTCTTCTTGTAACAATTACAAAAAACAACAATATAATCCCAACTTTTAACACGCATCTTGAATCAGTTATTTTTTTTTTTAACCTCAAAACTGCAGCATATCCTTAAGGGCAAACTTTTCGATTAGTTTTTTTCTTTTTTTTTTTTTAAATAATGTCTTCACCAAAAAAACAGTCTTGTACCAATAAAATGCATTCAAAAATAGAAAATATTACACAACAAAAATATGTATCCTTCCTTTCCAAAAAAGATTCTTCACAAAAAAATGTAGAAAAAATTCCAACAATTTTTTTCCTCTCCTAAACATTAACTTTCAGTCTAGGGCACGATTATTTATTGATTTAAATGTCTGCTTTTGCATAAAACATGGAAGATGCAAAACAATTACTGTATTAGGTTTGTGAAGTTATGTCCACTCCCACCCCAACTCTAAAACAAAACAAAACCAGAAAAACCCAGCAAACGTTAAACAAAAGATACAGCTGGTTGACTAGAAAAAATCTCTCTCTCTCCTTCCACTGTGCCTTTGTATGGGTTACTGGCTCTGTTGGTATCTGGGAATGCTCAAGAAGGGAGATCAGTTTGGAGTCAAGAGGTACTTTAGCATTAGCTGATGTTCTGAGGAGTCATTTACAGTCTCCCATGTTGTGGGTTTATCTGCTGCAAATCCTCAGGGAGAAAAGAAACATGAGGATGAGCAGAGGACTAAACTGTGTCCACGTGTGTACTGTACAAATACCTCTATACAAGCCAGTTTCTCCATCATAGCACATTTTTCTTCCCCCTTACAGTGGAGCTCAAGCGTCGGATCAACGGTAACGGAGAGCTCCAGTGGTATGCGGAAGGCTGGGGCTATTTCCTCTGTAGTCACCACGCCCACATTTAACCAGTTTGGGCACTCATTGGAACAATAACGAGATCTCAAATCTCAAAGCAATGTCCTGTTTTCCCCATCCTCATTGAACCCAGGTATCTTCTCCATTTCAGTATTGCAGCTTAAACATATATTTTTCTTATTTGATGGTATTCCTCTTTTGAGTGGGATGTATTAGGTACGTGTATCCAGTACAAACAGATTTTTTTTTTCCCCAAGTTTTTTTTCCCTGTTGCTTATTTTGGTTGCTGGTTTTTTCTTTGTGGTTTTTGTTCTGTTTTGTTTCTGATTTTTTAAACAGTGAAATATGTCCAATTTTATTTCCAGTGCATTAAACAAATTTTAAATTAAAAGAAGAAATAAAACTTTTCCCCCATCCTTCTAAAGGAAATGACCAACAAAAGTACAATATAATAAAATCAGGCATTGCCAAAAATAGCATGATGTGCAACCTCAATTACATCAAAGAAAAACAAACAGACAAACAAGACTTATAAAACATAAGCATGAAGGAGCCAAGACTATAATCCCAACTATGGTATGATTGGCAAGCACTGGTTAAAAAATAGGTAAGGCTACTCTTAGATTTCTAACGCAACATAGTTAACCACTGCTCTTCTGTCTTTTCCTTCAACTCTTAATCTTTCACTCACTAGTTCTTTATATCTTTAAAATGAACAAAATTTTTTTATATTTTTGGTCTACAGTAGAATTACATATTAATAATATAATAAAAAGGTATTTCATTAACAGGTTGGTACTGCATCTATGTGGGGAAAATAGAAAAAAAGCACTCAAAGAGACATTGCAAATGGACTCTATTCTTATAAAAATAACCACAAATACGATAGAAATTATAATCAGGGTAACAGATTCAACTGAAAACAGGTGGAAAAAGATATATTTTGGGTAATACAAACTCCTGACAAGCTATGCCCTAGAATTACAGCCTCCAAACCTTTCCTGTGATTTCCACCTTTCCATAGGATCACTCAAAATTCAAATGGAAATGGAAACAAAATGAAAATAAAGTGGACAGGTGGATGAGCCAGCCAAAGCTTCCAAGTTATCTTAGTTGACTGGTCAAGACCAGCTGGACAGCATTTGAGAAACTGGGAGGCCACAGGGGAGCCACTGATGGTATTTGTTTTTAATATTGGAGGAGTTTCCAGCCCACTGATAAAGAGAGAAACCAAGGAACCAAATAATTCTTCTGGTACCATATAATATATGAGATGAAATATAATTCCGATAGAGGGGATATGAGGGTGAGGTGGGAAAGAGAAGAGAGAGGAGAAATAGGCAAACTTTGGGCGCCACCTCCCTTTGTTTTCTTCAGCACATTGGTTTCCTTCTTTCTGAGCATCCTTTAGGATTCGCTCTGGGCCCCAATGTCCTCTGAGCAAATATGTGTCAACACAGTTCTTGACATGACATCTATGCTTACTGGCTTTGCTAAGGGCTCGATGGCTCTGGAGGCTCCCTGCCCCCCAACACCCCACCCCATGCCCTTGATGAAGCAGAGAAGGGGTGTGAAGTTGTAATGACAGAGGCCCTTTCCATTAACCGTTCCTGCCTGATGGTTAATTCACACCGATGGTCCAGTGTGGGAAAAAAAATAAGAAGGAAAAGAATTGGTAAAAGTTGAGCTTGGTAATCAACAAGTGTGAAGTTTTCTTTCAGGAAAAAAAAAAAAGAAGACGAAGAAGACAAAGAAATGACATCAGTCAGGAAATACTGCTTTTGGTTTCTTTGAACTATCCTTGGTTTTTCTCTCATTCAGTTGCTCCAGTTTAAAGTTTAGAATCTAGTGCAAATATCATCACATCACAGCATTCCAGGAGCAATACACTATCCCTTCATCCTAGGTGAATACTATCCCTTCAGACCTCCTCAGAAGACTGGGGGCAATGATCCAGAAAAGCGTTAACTGAACAGATTATTAACCTAGTACTCACTACAACAAGAAAGGCACTATCACAAGAGATCAGCCTCAGCATCTTCCTTGCCGTGGGCATGGATGTTTTAACCACTCCAGCAACTACAATGAAACCCAGACTGTGGCTTTTCCAGTACTTGAACTCACTGGCCAGTTATCTGACTCTCCCACTGGCCATTGCTGTTGGCCCCGGCCGTGCAGAGCACTGACCGGCTCTGTGTCCATGCTGCCCCACATTTCACCAATGATCCTTGTTTGGTTCTAAATGATTTAGCTCACTCTCTTCCATGGAAGTTTCTTTCTCTCCATCAGTCTCCAGGTCATGACTCTATTATAAAGACAGTTTACAGTGTCAAGTACTAGCGCTTATCTATTTGTTCCTAGTTTTTTAAACCTCTAACCAAACCCTAAGTCTTAAAGACAATTCAGTAGCTCCTTTAACAAGAAGTCTCCTGTAAATATCACTGTGAACAGAATGAAAACCAAAGTATCATCCCTTGACCACCAAAGCATATCCCTTGAGCCTATTGTATCACTTTTGTCTGCAAGAGAGGAGGTGGGGCTCTGGAAAGGAAAATCTTTGGTGACAGAACTGGAGTGGGTATGCAAGTTTCAAGGAAGAAGTTATTTTCCAAAAGCCTCGAGAGAAGTATCCTAGGGCAGTTAATGTGAAGATATTTTAAAAGGTCAATTATTTCTTTCTGTAACTTTGGTTTGGTGCAGTCGGTATCTTCTCAGTGCTTACCCAATACACATCTCTAAGTACCTGTAAAGAGCTCTGAATTTAGAGTTTCTTATTTGAAAGGGAGATAATACTTTGAGTGCTTAAGGGACGGCTTACATTAGTTCTGAGAGCTCTAAATGGAGTTTTTCTGCCTAGCAAGGCTGACAGCTTCCTTACAAATTTTTTAACTTGGAAAAGTAGACTTGGATGGATGCTAAGGAGGAGAGAGAAAGAGATAGGTATCAATGTAATCTTAAGAAAGGCCGCAACCGAGAGTTTTCCAAATTGATGCCCCAACATGTGACAGTGATCAGAGAAATTCCATATTACCCATTGATACGGGTTGTGACCCTTTCTTACTGAACCAGAATCTTCAAAGCTGTCACCTTGGATTCTGGACGAGACCTTCGGCATATTCACTCTCCTGTTATTATTCCCTACACAATTTATTGCTTTTCCTGTGGTGAAAGATTCTTTTATTAATACTCACTAAAGAGCTGTCAAATTCTAATTACTTCTAAGATTTAAAAAGGCAATAAAAATAAATCCAATAAAGAAAAAGTGAAAGAAAAAGCAACAACTTCAAGACTAGGCTTTTAGGCACTGTTAAGGTCTTCTGCTTTATAAAGGATAGTCTCTGATGGAGCAGCTAGTAAGTAGGTTCTGATTAATCCTCCAACCCTTCCTCCAATTTCAAAGTTGGCCTAGCTTGTTTCAGATAAACCTTTCACCTCACTGGTTTTCAATGTTTATTGCACTGTTCCCTTACTGTTATCTTAAAGGATTTTACCACATGCATGGCCTTCCTCTTTGGTTAGCCTGATCTAGGTTTCACCCAGCGATGAAAAAGCATGCTCAGGCTGAAAGGATACCTCCAATATGGACAAGGTGAGGTTTTTCTGAAAGGAGGCCCTACCTCGGGCCAAGGCGAAGACTTTCCGGTCACCTCGGTTGGCTTCCTCACCATCGCAACTCTTACTGAAAGCTTAGTTGGAGACAACATCGGGCAAACTTCTCCTTAAACGTCTTCAATTTACAGTACTAACTCAGCTTCTTTATAATAAGAAAACAGATCCTATCAGCATGGCAGTTTCTAGGCCTGATCAAGAGTTGGCAGATTCCACAGATTTTTACCAACTCTGCTAAGACCAAGCATGACGGAAATAACCCTCCATTTTTGTGGTGCTTCTAGTTTCAAAACTTGCCTCTTTCTTTCCCATACCTCACACACTCTCTCCCGGCACAAGTAAATACATTTCAGTAGTGCAATGCAGTGCAGTCATATTTATTTAGTGCAAAAAAAAAAAAAAAAAAAAAAAGCCCTATTACAGCCCCAAGCTCAACCCTAAACAGCTCTTACTAAAAGTTACCAGTGCCACAAAAGTGGGAAATTCAGTCCTTACCTCACACTTCTGTGAGTCATCTCTTTCGTTGTCCCTGTTTGGTTCAGCTCAAAGGAAGGAAACAGCTAGCATACGCCTAGGCATTATTCTGTAAAATGTTAAGCCAATAGGCAGAAAATAAAGGGAAGGAGTTGACTTGAAACCAAGGGTAGTATTTAGAAGAGGAAAATAGCTATTTAATGCAAAGATCAGTAGTGGTTTTTACTGAATGCTTTTCATCATGTCAAATGGCTCTGATGCTAAAGGGAATGGGTACAGAAAAAGATAAAGCTTTCCTGTTTCCCAAAACACGGTCCTAAATTTAACAGTGCTGGGTTCTTAGTTTTGAATAGTGCAATCAGCTATTCCTCGAGGGCTTTGGGCAGCAGCCACCTTACCTAACATAAAGAGGGACACTAAGAGCACGCCCTTTTTCACATTGACCTTCTCTCTTGCCTCATTCCTCTCCTATCCATTTTTTCTGACTACACATAAATACAGATCTACATACACATACACAGAAATTCTCAAGGCCCCTCTCAGGATGATAGATTGAAAATTGGTACAAATAGCTCAATGACACACACACAAAAAGTACAATTATTAAATATAAAAGTGAATTATTACACCAAAATTAAGGGTCTGCATTGTACCTCTTCTTGTATTATTCTGTAAGAAAAAAACATTCATAGCAGGATGTCTCATGGAGTTTACTTTTTGCTTAAGATTAATCTGGACTTAGTTTGGGATATGGCAGTACTGAGTGATTTTGGAGAGATGCCTTGCATTTGATCATCCTCCAGAATCATTCTCTCCAGTTTGCCTGGGTCCCCACCCTCCAAGTGTAAATCTGCTTGTATGCACATACCACGTGCATGCTGGAAGTCTCAATATGTAGTTTAGAATAGATTATAGAAACATTAGTGGGGTCAGCACACTCAAATTCCTTTGGAACACTACGTTATCACAGAGTTTCTTGATTCTATCAACTTCTTGCCTTTGTTTGCCACGATGAGGATTACCAAGAGACTCTGCTTTCATTTACTCTGAAAACCACAGTTCTTTTAACGGTAGTGCAAAAAACCAAATTTAGATATATGAAGTTACCCTTAATTTATATCTCAGTAGGCCCCTCGGGAAAACGTAATGACTGGGACTAAAGAAGGAGTTTAATTGCTGACAAAGCTTTTGATAATCCTCTCTTACAAATCTACATATAGATGGTTCCAAATCAAAGTCTGTGCCAAGGAGAGCAGAAGCAGAGTAACTCACCTTATTTCTCAAAGAACCCTCTGGAAGTGAACATACACTAATCACTTCAGTCTATGTCTAAAGCTTGTATTAAATTTGAACCATTATTTTATTGTCCGTTATCTCTCTGCATAAGCCCCGGAGAACAGGTTAGTAATGGGAGCAGTCAAGGGTTTCTATAATTTCTCTACATGCTTTTGATAGCATTAAGAGAAGTCTTGGGCTCCCCTGGTGGCACAGTGGTTGGGGGTCTGCCTGCCAATGCAGGGGACACGGGTTCGAGCCCTGGTCTGGGAAGATCCCACATGCCGTGGAGCAACTAGGCCCGTGAGCCACAACTACTGAGCCTGCGCGTCTGGAGCCTGTGCTCCGCAACAAGAGAGGCCGCGATAGTGATGGGCCCACGCACCACGATGAAGAGTGGCCCCCGCTTGCCACAACTAGAGAAAGCCCTCGCACAGAAATGAAGACCCAACATAGCCAAAAAATAAATGAAAAAAAGAGAAGTTTTAAATCACAAAGAAGTGAGGTTATTTTACTAATTCTTAGGCCTATAATAGTGAGAATGGGCAAAAATGGCAAAGGGCGCGTGGTGCTGACTTTCCCTGCTAACTCTGAGAACTGGCTTTAGGAATCCAGAACTGTATCAAATTTAGTCCCATCACATTGTCCTGTTTCCCCTCTTTGCTTTTCCTCTGTTCACTTAATTGAAATTGCAGTTATTTTAAAGATTCAGCTAAGAATGCAAATTATAGCATAAAAAACAGGTTATAAAAAGGTTGTCAGGCTATCTGTAAATTGAATGGAGTTGAAAACAGTATGCTTTCAAATGAAGCACTACAATTTCCTCTTTTTTTTTAAGTTTCTAATTTGGTTTTTCTTTCTTTTGTGGTGGTGAGAGTATGGATGGGTGAAGTACTGGCAATGCCAATCTCCCTCTGTGACTGTCACCTCCAGTGCCAGGTTGGGGAGATGACAGGCAATGGAGGAGCAGTGTTTCACCATTTAAGACCTCATGAACACATGCAGTTTTGAAATGCAGAGAACAGAAATCTGAACAATTATAGAAATCCACAGATCAACTGATTCTGGCATTTTAGTAGTATCCTTTCTTTTTCTTTTCTGGTGATTCTGTCCTATATCAATAAGAAACATCCAAAGAGGATTTTCATTGCATTAGTCTATCCTCAGCCTTATTTCAAACATTTGAGGAGACAATAAGGATTTGTAGTGTGAAATTTCATGAACTTCATCCGCAGTCAGTTCCCATCCTTAGGCCTCATACCTGTAAAGTTTAGGTAAATGGGGTTTCTTTTTCAAGGAATAGCTTTTATTTTAACTATTCTACCCTCAAAGTGCAGAGAGACTCTTTCTCCTCAAAGCTCTCACATTCTACTCGAAAAGGAAGATAAGATTTTCATGGAGAATAGACTCCTTAATGATAGAATGGAAGGCTTTTCATTGTAAGAGGGAAAGGAGTAAGGTAAGGGTGGGCAGTGATTTGACTGAGGCCTATGGCCATGGACAGTATCAAATTAAAGAATCAAAATTTTTTACTGCCTTGAGAAGAAAGAGATAAAGGGAAACAAACAAATCAACAAACAAACTTCACTAAAATACACATTCCTCCAGCTTCAGGTTTCTAAAAAGTAATAATTATGCTTAAATCAAGGTTTACAGATAGCAAACAACTGTTTTAATGTGTAAAAGTATTATCCCTTTGCTTTACTATGTTAGTTTCACTTTCTTTGAAGGAATTGTATCCGTGCACACTTGTCCTAAAGTCCAGTGCAGAAAATAAACTGGTTTGCTACCAGCCTCAATCTCAGAATATTTCCTAAGCTCTATCTGCAAATCCTAAAACTATATATCTGTAAAATGAGATGCAGAGCTTCTGAAATGCATTGTGGGGGTGGGGCCGGGGTAGGAAGCAAGCTTTTTATGGAGGCAAAGAAAAAAATCCCTTCCTGTCCTCCCAAATGTATACTGCAATGTTTCTGACCGTTATATTGCTGCATTACTTACCGTTAGGGCTACCGATGTTAGCTTAGAAAAGCAGGAGGCTCGAAAGTAACAAGAAATTCACATCCTGGACTCTCCAGAATATTAAACAGGATTTCAACATTCATCTAGACTAATGCAGAGGCTGTGGTGAGAAATCTGGGGTCTCAGGGTTAGAGCTCTTCTTGGAGCACTAGAAGGAACGAGGTCAAGAAGGCATCCTGGAGGAATCTTTGTGATAAACTGGACCAAATGGGACCTTCCAGAACCAGATCCACTCCTCCTCCACATTATACTTTAAATGATGGCATTTAGGATTTAAAAGAGAGTCTTTTGTTCTTTCAGAAGTCAATGCCTGAGGAGAAGAATACTTTAGATGAAGAGTACTTTAAAAAAAAAAAAAAGAGGGAGTCAGAATGGACAAAGAAAGAGAAGGAGATAAGAATGATGGGGAGAACATGCTAAGTGAAGATGACAGTCCTAAGCAACATACACACTGACTTTAAGAAGTGTTGGTTTCCTACTAGATGTGGGACTCAGGGAGGTTTTTGAACCTCTTCTTTATTTCATTGCTCTCTATGGTGTGAGATGTTAAAAATTGGTTTGATTAAGGTAAAACCCGCGTCAAGCCTCAAATCAAATTAAGACTACATTTCTGACATTAATGTTCCTTCTGTTTGTCAATGGGTAAAGCAAGAAATGAAAGCATACCCCTGTGTGCTCAAAATCAGGTAGTGCCCTAGATGCCACAGAATGGTCCACCCAAGAGCCGAGAGCCAAAGCAGTATCACAGTAAGAGTGCTGGACTGGGAGTCAGGAAAGACTGTGTTACAGAGTTGTTCAGATTGCATCGTAAGCACCCTGTAAAGGGGGAGACCCAGAAATGTATGAGTCTTTTGGACAATGCTCTGGCAACCAGACAGTTGTAACTCACTGAAGTGAGATCTAGCATGATGACCAAATTACATGGTGAATGCTTAGTTACTGGGCTCTTCAAATATCTGTTCTGCCCTATTATTATTTTATTTAAGCACATATTAAGTTTATGTTTAAAAATATGTGGTTGCAAAATAGACACTTTAGAAACTTTATGGCTCTTTTCATCCCTTAGTAAATTACTGCTTAAAGTTCTAAACCAATCAATTTTTTTCAAAAACATGACATGAAAAAAATTCTTCCTAATTATCTCCTGTGATGCCTTTGAGTAGAAGTGGATTTACCTGTTTCAGAAGAGCTCACTGGGGCTTGAGCAGGTATGAAAATTATTCTGAAATGTTACTCCTTTCATTAAATTTCTCTAAGTCAAGTACCTGTGTGTCATTTGGCTAAATATTAGCAGGAGTTGAGTCATCACTGATGATTTTTTTTCTCCCTCAGAAATGGTCTACTCATATCAGGAATTTGAACACTGTGGTATTTTAAAAAAGAGAAAAAAAAAAAAAACAGAAAATATTTTTCCCTTTGTCTTTGGCCAAATGTAAAGGTGAAAAGAATTTGTGACCTCAGCTAGTACGGCTGACATTTAAAACTGTGACTCAGGTCCTCCCACTCTCAAAAGAATATTGATAACTTTTAAAACCTGAAGGTACAGTGAAGACATGCTTCACTCTGCCTACGGGTCTCATGCCGATGAACTCACTCCTGTCAGTGCTCTTTCACCACATAAAGCTCAAAGAAGGACATTCACAACGGGGTTGGGGGAAGAGAGGGAAATGAGCCCTCAGGTGTCATGACGATTAGAGTTCTTAAGGCAGTGAGTGAGGAGAGGAAGAGGTAATTTAAAGTCTTAGAGAGAAACAAGAAATAAAGAGAATGGGTGAGGAGAAGGAAAGAGGAAAATAGTGGAGTTGATACAATTTGGGTATTAAGTGATCACTGGAAAAGGAACAGCTCACCTCACCCTCAATTCACTATGGTGTTGGTCTAGTAGAAATATATTTAGTTGAAAACTTTGGAGAAACAGATGGATATTTTTGCTTTTAGACTCAATACTAGCCCCTTCCATGCAGATTAGAGCAGGTAGTTCCTTAATGAGTACCGCAAGTAGAGGGCAAGGAGGGGAGTTGGATGAGGGGAGTTGGATAAGGGGAGGGGGGAGGGCTTGTTGGAGGGGCACAGCAGACTGGGGTGGGATTTGAAAACAAAAATCGACTGGAAAAGATGAAAGGAAGGAATTGGTGTTATTCACACTGAGAAGCCTTAACGGTGGTTCAGTGTGGGAAGGGTTCTCACGCTGATTATGACGAACAGCTGTTTTCATCCTGTCCTGAATGTAGAACTGGTCTCAGGCACCCAGGACGAATGTAAAGTTTATCCATCAGCGGGGTTTTCCAGGCATTGGGTTGAGTAGCTGAGGGAAGCTGAAGGAGCTCTTTATCTAAAAATACTATTTGAAAAAATTTCTTGAGAGGAAGACAGGATGCCTGATTTCTGACGTTTCCGTGATAGCCTGGGTAGAGAAGAAAGGCACCAAGTTCCCACCTTAACAGACAAATGTAGATATTGAGGGCTAGATACCCAAGAACCACTATTTTATGGATTCTGCAGACTAAAAAATGAACTATAATTTTCTGGGTTCTAGTTCGATCAGCCTCTGTCGTGAAAAAGTTCCTAAATTCTGATTTTATGAAAAAGACTCTCCTAGGAAAATGAACATTATATTGCTAAGCTGTCTCCGGGGAAGCACTGAAGACTAGTTAAAACAACTGTAAGCATACTGAAAACAGAAAGTTGTCAGTAAAGAACTAGTATTAAAAATCAATATTTGAAAATACAGTTGGGACAACTAGGCCTTTAACTGCTTTCTGCTTCTCAGATGAGCAGCCCTTTGAAATGCAGCCTGTAATTGCTGGTCAGATCATATGGAGGTTAAGAGGCCCCTTGGTCATAATTTTAAAAGCAAATATAGACAGTGACAGTCCTAGAGGGGAAAATCACAGATACATTCATATGCACTTCTTTTGTTCTTCAGATATTGAGAGGGTCAGCTAAACAAGATCACTTTGACTATGAACCTCTTTGTGTCGGCCACACCAAAAAAAAATGTTTTCTTAAAAGAAGTTTTCACTTTCCTACATTTGCTAAGTCTGAGCTTAAAAAAAATTCTAAAATCCTGTAAAGACAATACTGAAGCTGATCATATAAAAAGCAAACTAGAGCAGTAATGATTATTATTAAATGCACCAGATTAACTGCAGCAGGTTGGTGATGGGTGATAAATGCAAAGAAATAGTATTTCAATCAACTCATGATCATAGGCAGATTCAAAAGTTAAAATGAATATAATGTAATATATATTTCAATATAGAGTTGTTATATATAATGTGTATGTTCTAGCTTTCAGAAATACTGCAATGTAGTGTACTGTACTTAAGTAAGCATACCTAAACAGTAACTCATATTCTTCCACAAAGTCGCTAGTACTGTTAACTAAAAAAAAAAAAAAAAAAACTCATTTTTTTCCAGTAAAAAGAAATACCTATGGTTACAGTCACAGACTTCTTTTGGATATAGAAAGACAATATACATTTAAAACAATAGTAACAACAAAAAGATTGCAACTGTAAGTAGCCTTACTTAATCGGGGAGGGGAAAAGTCACCAAAATAGAAGAGGAAAGAAAACCTCCTCTGAATTCTGTAAGTGAGCAGAAATAATCCACATGTCATAAAAAATAAGAAACCGTCTAGTAAAAGAAGGGCGTGGGAGTGAGAAAACTGAATCCGACTGTTTCCAGGCCACCCTTCAAAGTCAGCTATGAGAGCCAGGTCTGTTTGTTCAGAATAGTCCACTAGAGCGCATTCTACTTTAATGTTTGAGATGGGCAAGAGCCATCAATTCTTAGAGATTACCAAAAACGATTCTTCTGAGAGTCTATTGGTTTGCTAGACATGGTAAACAACCCACTCCTGGAAAGACTTCAGCAAAGGCCACATTGGTTTCAGGAGACACAGTTTGTGATTGATGATGCAGATGCAGGCAGGATTAGGAAGCTTTAGTTTGGGAGTCAAACTTACAAGTGGGTGGGTGTTTGTGTGCACACACTGGGTTGCATAGAGGAAAGGAATGGAGGCTTTTAAGCCATGGAAGGGCTCAGGCAAAAGTTTGCATGGGCCTTGCCTGCCTGGCCTTGGTGCCCGCTCCTGCACAGGAAACCTGGGTAGAAGGGGTGCCCTACATTGCTGCTCCGTCTTACCTACTTGCCAGTTGAGTCCATCTGTTTTACCTTCTTCTGGAGGAAAGCAGCCTGTCACTGTGGGTTTGCTGTGGATCCAACAAGCTGCCTTTGTGTCTCCCAACTCTGAAATGCTACAAAAAGCAACAGAGTGGGCAGGTGACTGCTTCCTGGGAAGGGAGCCACCAGTCTTGAGCACAATGGCGGGAAGAGGCAACAGTATCTACGCACCAGGACCTATGCCTGTGTGTGCTTTGTTTGAGATGCAAACATACTCCCAGACCACAGCAAGTACACATGCAAACACGCATGTCCACACACACGTCAGGAAATCCAATAGGAGTGCAGTTCGTTAAGTGTACTCTACTCCACACAAGCATATTCAAGTTTCTCATGAAAGCGGTACATATAAATTACTGATGGTTGGGCTCCTTCAGAATGCCCTAAAGCCTCATCACAGATAGTGGACAGCACTAATGCACCCAACTAAGGCAACAGAGCAGAAGCAGATACATGAGATATCTGAGACCTTTGACTAACTATAAATTCCAGACTTTATCTTGTTGTCACTAGGGAATACGAATGTGGAACAGTTTTGTACTGAGAGCACCTCACACTGCGTGTGTACATGCATAATGTAGACTCGTTTACAGACATTTTGGACAGCAGCTGTGACATACTGGATGGGTTAACTCCCTTTCATTACTAGAATCTACATATAAATTGCAGTGATTCTGCTGGGCAACAACAAACTTCTGTTGCAACAGTAGTAGGAACAGATGTCTCCTATGGGGTTAATTTTTTTTTTTTTTTCCTTCCTTGGGTTAGAACCTCACTGAAGCATTTTGAATCAAGGAAACCTCTGAATTTGAAAGCGGGCTAGTCAGGGACTTTTTATACCCTAATCAGGTATCTCAAAAGCCAGGACTCCAATAACTGCGGCTAGATTTTCCCTATGATCTGCATCATTGAAGACTTGAAAGTTGTGAGTTTGCATTTAAACAAAGAACCACCAGATAACCCAGATGCTCACTGGAATTGAGAAAAAAAAAGTTTAGAGGTACACACTGTACAGGAAAAGAAAGCTCCCTGTTAAGGAAATGATTCAACCTCGCAGTTTAGGCACCTGTGATCGTGTCTTATGGGACTCGCTCTAGCTAATAGGATGTCTATTTTACATCCAGCCCAGACCTATGTCACTGAAATAGGATAGGAAATAGCAGCCACTTCCTGAGGGCAGCCAGTTCCTGACAAGTTTGGTGCCTCCCCCTAAAGTCACTGTTTCCATAGTCTTCAGTCATGAATAGGGCTCATTTTTGTAATAATGCAACCGTAAAAAAGCAAGAAGTGTCCACGTCTTCGCACCCGTCCCATCTATCTTCTGTTCTCGTCCCTGGGGTTTCTGACTTAAGGCAGTAACTCTTTACTATAAGTGGCTTCCTGTGAAAATACCTTAACTGAGGTCGCTTCAGATAAGATTTAGTCTGAAATTATTCAATTTTTGGAGCAACAGGCTGGGCCTGAAGAATCACCGGAAACCAAGCATTTTTGGTCAGCGGTGTGGAAAATGATGTTTTTTGTTTCAACCCAAGGCATTTCTACCCCTCGTTCAGTGAAATACATAGTTCTGAAAAAGAACGCACACTGCAGTCCTCATCTTCTACCTCTTCACCCTAAAAAGAATCCAGAGGAACCCTAGTGTTCCATGCCATTTTCTGGGATCTGTTAACACGCACCACTGACCACTATGGATTTGGTGTCCCAGGAGAAAAAATATTCAGAGACTTACCAAGTTCTCTGGGGTGTTTTGGTCAGGCTAATCATCTTAGCACCTAGAGTTAGAAATGATGCTTTGGGTTAGTAATTTCCAGGCTCTGCGTTTACAGGAACACTGAGTCACCACAGCTTTCCTACTTGGGGAGGTTTAAGCAGTATTAGAAATGGCAACCCTACACAAACAGCTGTTGTGGATCTGAAAATATTCTCTCTGGAGCAAGAGCCCCTCTGTGCCCCTTTTCTGTCTCCACATGTGGCCTGAGCCCCGGGGTAGAGATTGCTTTTGAAAGTTTGCCCCATGTCATCTATTTCCCGGGCACCTAAGAGAACGGCCCCTTTTTTCACGAGAACACAGAAGCGAAAGCAGCTGCTACCGGACCACCGTGAGGGCGCGTCTAGCCTCGGGGAGCCTGGCTCAGCTCAGGCACCCTCCTCGCACACCGCACGCCATGGGGCACTGGGTTGCCCGGCACTTCTGTGGAATCAGGGAGTCGATTGAAATTCTAGTGCACCCTTCCTTTTGTTCGACACCAAGTCCCATGGTTCTGTCTTTAGTGTCCTATTTTTCTCTTTATAAAATTTCTCTCTCTGGGGGACAAAATTGGCCATTTAAATAAAGTTCTTTTATAGTTAGTAAAGAGGTTTCTCAGAGCCAGAAATCACTGAAAAGTCTGTCGACCCTACCCACGGAAAAACCCAGAGTTTTCTCTAAATGCCTCTTGCCAAACCTCCTAGTGTCGCGACTGGATGCTTTCTGGCTTCGCATTATTGGTGCTGAATACGTTTCGCAGTCCTGTTCCCTTCGCCAGGGCTCCCACTACCCTGGACTTCAACTCATGACTAGATTATTCTTTCAGAAGATTTCTTTTAAGAGTCAGGTCACAACAGAAAGGGCACTCTCCCTTCTCCTACATCCCAGGGGCATCTCAGGTGGTGCCGACTCCTCCCTTGAGCCTTCGTTTTGCCTCTTTTTTGCTGTGGCAGCGCACTGGCTGTAGCAGATGCAGACCTGATGTGGTTATCTGATACCTTTGCTGCAGTCACACATACTCTGCTCCCAGCCCCGACTGATTAAATGACATCTTCTAGAACAATAGAGGAAGGCTCCAAAATGGGCATAGCTAGTGGGAATCCTGGCCAGATCTACCTCACTGCCCCCTGTCCTCAGGGCAGCAGGTATTGGGAACATTCTGGAGGAGCCACACCGAGGATGCGACGTGACCCTTATTATGTTCTCTCGGGGCTCTGAGGGGTTTTATACGAAGCACACCTCACTTTCAACTTCTGTGCTGAGGGAAAACACTGATTAGAGGCCTGGGCTGGGCACATACTGTTGGTGTGCTTATATGATGGGGTACAGGTAGGTGAAGGCTTTAGGACTAACATGAAACTTAACACGCCCAGAGGAAACCTTTTCTCTTTTCATATCACAGTGCACAAATTCTAACTGTTCATGAGTTGGAAGAAGTTTTCTTGGTCCTTACAGAATGTTGAGCTGATACAAAATAAAATCCCTGTGACTTTTAAACACGGCAAATTCAAGTCTTTCCTTCTAAGGCCAGGAGCTACTGTGACCCCCGAGATGCCTAGGAAGAAGGAATGGGCTTCAGCCTGAACAACAGCAGGAAAGTATTCACCACACTTACTCACGGCACAAACAGATTCAGAGCGTTAGGAATTTGGGGAAGAAAAAGTCTATAAAACTGTTAGTAGAAGCTAAAGTTTACAACTCAAACTGTATAATAAGAAATATTTTGATATAGAGACTTTCGTTTCAGAGTCTTTTTTGGCCTGGCTTGTTTCTCAGTCTTTTCCCATGTGTAGATTTGTATCAGATCCATATGTCTCAATTCCTTCCTTCTTTTGGGCTCTATTTTACACATTTGGGGCTTTGGGGGGGGTACAAATTTTGGCATTTATTATATCAATAGGGGAAAACTTGCCCACTCCGCTAAGATGCTACTGATGTTTTAGTGCTAGAAAATTTTATTTTTCATAAACTGTATCTAACTGTCTAGAGATAAACGTTCCCCTTTGACTTTTTCCTTTCCTTTGTCCAGCTAATCCAGTTTTAAGTCATAAATTGCTAAAAAAAAAAAAAAAAAAAGTACTTTTCCATACCAGTTCTTGTTCCCTGTACTCATCCTAAGAGGTCTTAAATCTGGAACACTTGCTTCCATTTCATCTATTTTTTTTTTTTTCCTGGCTACTGAAGTTTTTTTTTTTGTTTTTTTTTTTTAAGCACTCATAGCATCCTAGCATAAAGTTCCAAATGTAAGAAGATTGTTGAATTTGAAACTAAAAGAATAAAAGAATCTATGCTCATCTTCTATTCTTGAAGCAAAATGTTTCCCCTTTCCTAAGATGTTGGTGATTATTTAATTTGAAAAGAAGGATTGACAAACTAAAAGCAACTCTATCCTTTTGAAATAGGCACGGACTAGTTTATTTCCTAAAATGTAGGTCAGTTTGGAAGCAGCCCTTTCAGAGGCCAGAACATGGAGTAAGGTCCCACAGCAAGTTCACTGCTCCCCAGCTTAGATCTTCCACTCCAATCTAGCTGCTTCCTTTCTCCAGAGAACAGTCTGTCGACTATTTTGGACTATGAGATATTTGGGAGGAACAGACACACAGTAAGAAAAAGTCTACTGCTATGCAGACTTAGATAGTCCATATTGTTATAATGATTACATCACCTCACCAGGAATTCTTTGGGAGTCCTCTAACATTTACAAAAAAAGAGATACTTCATTTGAAGGGAAAGGATGAATATTAGGGTTTAAACCCATCTGGTATTTTTTTCCCCACGTGTTCTATAACAAAAGGTAAATTTTAACCCAATTGCTTAGTTTTTTACATGGCAAATCAGCACTAAGGCAAATGACTCTCCCTCAGATTTGACAAGCAGATAGCTAAATGTGGCCCATACTGCCACCCAAGATCACGTTTCCGGAGGTCCTATAACATCTGTCTACTTTGCTAAGGTTTGTGTAAGGCCACTATTTTAAACGAGCTACTGTCCAATAATTCAAAATACTTTAAAGTGGCTTTTGGCCTTCTTCCATGTGTAACATATGCTGAGTGATTTCATGTCATTTTCCTCTAGATTAAAAAGATATTTTTTTTAATGTCAATTTCTTCTGTTTTACATCATGGGTTGAATGACTTGTTTTTCAAAATATCAAAATTCTAGGCCATGGTTAATTAACTAATGCTCCCTCTGTTGGTAGTAAGTGGAAATACTGGAGTCTTACTTAAGATAGCTATTTCAAAAAGCAAGAGAAAATGGACTATTTCTTGTTTCTGAAGCTGTTTCCCACTAGCTTTTAAAACAGGTCAATTTTGGACAGATAGTTTTTAGTAGGACTCCTCTTAGAAATCACGATGGGTGATACTTAAAGGTCAATTAATCATCCAAGTCTACATTAAAACTACTAGCAAAATATTTACTGAATGAAGGACCACAGGACCAAATGAAACTCACATATACGCCAGTCCAGTCGCACTAACCCTACTAAACATCACCAAGAACTTATGGAAAAGATACAAGTTAACCAATCCTAAAATGTATGAGTAAAACCACTTTAGTTATTATACAGTTGCTTTCCTTGGAAGATTTCTCCTCATTTGTCACACAGTTTTTGTAAATAAGTTGCTGATAGGAAAATTAAATTAAAATGCAAAGTGATTTTGAAACTGAAATACTTTCTTTCCTTCTTTTTTTCTTTTTAAACTGTAGTTTAGTGTTTCTGTTTTGTTTAAAGATTTACCTTTCCCCTTAAGTGTGTTAAAATATGCCCAGCAATGAGATCACCTTTGGAGTTTTCATTAGGTTTAAAAATTCCGATATTTGAGTTGGAATCCCTTTAGGACACTGTCTATAATGGAAAAATCTCTATTCTGATACCTTGATCAGGACCGAGGAGAGAAATCCAAACTAGGAAGAGAGAGTGGCATCTAAGATGACGCAGTGAATTGGTGGCCTTTTGAATGGTGGATGTTGGCATCTGGGAGATTTTTGTTAGTTTCTTTAAAGCCTTACCAACAAGCAAGGGTTAATAAATCATCTAAAGAATAATCATCTTATTTAGCCCTCTCGACCATGGTGGAAATAGAAGGTGATCTTTGAAAGGAAGAAAGTAATTTCGGCATCGAGGCATTCTGACCTGTAACAGGCTTCTGATAACGCCGCTCTCTGTAGCTGTGAAGGGTGAGGAGGGACAGTAGAGTTTTGTGAACTGCTCCTCCCGGCTGACCACAAAAGGAAAGAACACTTTTGTCAAGACCTCTAGACTACTAGTGTTTCATCAAAGAAAAAAAAGGTAAAGTCAATAGAAATTCTAGAATCATAAGATCTCAATGAACTTTCAGAGAAGCAAGAAATCTGTTTCTGAAAGATAAAGTCCCTCCCATGAAAAAGAACAGAATTCTAGATGAATCAGTTGAAAAAAATATTCAGTGGAGCAACATAAGCTTGCTAAAAGTCGAAAGACTACATATCAAAATACAAAGCAGCAGTTCAAATTACAGCAGGGATGGGCTGGCCAGAGGCCCTCATCAACCCAGGCAATACTTAAAATAATAAAAATTAAGAAAAATTTAAAAAAATATGAAGAAAATATCCTTCCTCTCTTTCAAATATAACTTTAATTGCCTTTTATTCTTTCTATCTGGAAGCAGTATCGCTAACCTTAACAGTCTTGACTTACCAAAAAATATATATATGTGTGTGAAATAAAATAAAAGAGAAGGGATTGGTGGCAGTGTATGCAAAACCAAAATGAAAAAAAAAATTACTTTTAACAATCTCACTTTTTTTGTTATTTTTTTTACACAAATACTGTTGTAAATATATTAAAAAAATCAGCATTCTATCTGGTAAACGTCACTTTTGCCCCTCTATAAAATTTTGAATTAAAAAAGCCTCAAGAACTTTTTATTATTCCCCCCCCTCCATTTCTCTTTCTTTTTCTCTTCCACAAGAATATATCCTGACACTTTTTTTTGTTTGTTTTTGTTTTTTGCAAAGATTGTTGGAAATAATCCTTCTCTTGTACCTAGAAACGTAGGTGCAAACCTCTGATATCTTTGTTTTATCTGCATTCCTGCCTTTCATGAAAGTCCCTCTTGATTGTGCTGAGTCTGGGGCTCAGCGAAGACACTGAATAAATACGATAGCCACTGTTGCTTGATGCTTGTCCAAGTCTTCCTGGCTTCTGCTGAAAGGGGGGGGCATGGAGGAGGTGGGCCAGGGTGTGTGGACCGAGCAGAATCTGGGGGAGAAGCCTGCCGTCTGCCTTTCCCACACCACCAAACCCACTCCCCTTCCCACACCCACAGCCCTTGCATGAAATCAGACAACGTTGGGGGTGGAAAACAGCAGGGCCTTTCCCTCTGGGTTTTCAACCAGAAAGTGATATTCCACAGTTTTAACTGGTTACTGTGAAGTCCAAGCGGCCAGAATTGTGAAAATGTCCACTGAAACACTGCAAGCGGTGTACTTAAAGACAGTAGGCCTTTTAGATTTTGTTATATATTTTTGTAGTGCTCTTCACAAGTGAAAAAAGAAAATTTTTTTTTTTTACTTTTTTTTTTAAAGATTTTTTTGTAAAGAAGGGTTGTATTTAGAGGCCAGTAGCTAGAGATCCAACCAGTGGACCTCCTGAAGCACTACCAGGCCTTAAGGCCACCATCCGAGGGAGACTGGGAGAACTATTATTCCCCTGAGCCTCCGAAATGTAATGTACCAGCAGGCAAAAACAGTTCTTCATGTAGTACAAAATGAAACGAAACAAAAACAAAAACAGAAAGTAAAAACAAAACCAAAACATTTCTTAAATTCTAGTGCCATAGCTTTTTTTCGTTTGTTTCTTTTTTGTTGTTTTGTTTTGTTCATAAGAAAGAGAGAAAGATACTACTTATCCGTCAGACACATGCATCCTCATGTGGTCGTTGAACTGCTCGATTTGGTCAAACTTTGCTGGACAGACGGAGCAGACGTAGGTGGTCCCCTCCGTGCAGGCCACAACCCCTGGGGGGCCAGCTCGGGCCCCTGGGGGTGTGCCTGCGGGAGGGGTCCCATTGCTGGCACTGTGCAGGGCCACGTGTCGCTCCAGGAGGGTCTTGTGGGAGAACTTCTTTTTGCAGATGTAGCACTCATAGGACTTCTCGCCCCGGTGGAGGCGCATGTGCACGTTGAGGGAACTCTTCTGGGTGAAGCGCTTGTTGCAGATACTACACTGGTACGCCCTCACTCCCGTGTGTGTCACCATGTGCTTGATAAGGTAATCCTTTAAGGAGAAGGAGCGCCAACAGATGCTGCATTGGTGGGGCTTCTCACCTGTTCACGTGGGAAGAGACAGCAAGTGGGACAGAGCGAGACACAGCGAGGGAGGGAGAATGAGAGACAGAAAAACAAGACAACAGAAAACAAAAACAAAAACATTAAAAAAAAAATCTGATTGGTTAACGGATCACCCCTGATTGGAAAGATCCAGTCCTTCCTGGCCTCTCATGTTCTGAGAAAACTTGCTTTAAGGTGCTGCCAGGACAGTCTAGAGTTTTCCATGTCCCCATGCCAGAAAATGTCTCTCTTGGAAAGCTACTCGACATTCCCCAGTAAAAGTCTTCCAAGGTCATTCTGTGGAGAGAAGGGAGTGCTACTTTACAGGGGTCATTTTCAGTGCCATCATTCGGGGATTTAACTGTGTGTTTGCCATTTGCATTATCAAACAAATATAAGAAATGAAAGAGAGAAAAGTTCTTTGGAGACATGGGGTCTCTAGAATCTTTGGGAACTAAGGTTGGTGGTCACACAGCTTGGCTCTTTGGGGACAGTCTCCATTTCTGGTATTTTGTCTAGTAAATGCACTCGTGCTTTGATGATAGGTCTGGAAAATATTGCCCATCATAGGAATAAGTCATTCTGAAGAGCTATACCTTTGATTTTTATCTATTTTAGACAGCAATCTTCCTAAAATGTAACTTGAGAGAGTTAATTGGCTATTCTGTCTGGACTGCCCTGAGCTGCAGATTGGCCTTGTCTGGTGTGGAGGTTGAGTAGGTGGTAGACAACACAGTGATCTCAGAGTCAAATGGTCCTGTTCAAATCCAGGCACCGACGGATGGCCTGCCACTCTGACAAATCTGCAAATGCCTCTGAGGTGTACAGTTCTGCGTACCTCACTGTGCTGGTGTTGACATAAAATACATACGAAATCACTTTGCAGACCACCAAGAGTGGTGTGGGAATACTTGCCTGGTGTTCTTATTACAAGACTATCCACCAACGCCCCCTTCCCCCATTAAATGCTTCCATACGCCTTTTCTGAACTCTGGGGTCAGTTTTTAAAATAGTTTTCTCTTTCTTTGCTCTCAGTGTGTTGGCTGAAACCCTTCTATCTCCTCAGTTTACTGCTTTGGTTTGCTGTGGGCTTAGAGACCAAATGATCAAGCTTGCTAAAAACTGTAACGTAAGTAAGAATATTGTCACCGAATGACCACATGAAATATTCTTCTATAAGTAACGTCCACGGGCCTGTAACATCTCTTTGGATGAAGAGAGACTTGTTTTTGTTGGTGCTGTTTGTTCTAGGCTCTGCTCTTGGCGGGTGAGATGAACTACATTACGGTGTTTCCATCTTTCCCAACTCACCGCTGGTTGCCCAATGCAGGCACCCACCTCAGAGAGGAAAGGCTGTCCATGTACTCTTCCATAACGCAGCCCAAAGCCCCAAGCCTCTGAAACTCTCTGTGGTAATATTTCAACCTCTGGACGAGGCATCAGGGTAGGAAATCTAGTTCTTGAATTTGAGTTAACATCCATTGAAAATATGTGCCTTGACTGTGTTTCCATTTTTTCCATCATGAAACAGAAGAGGTTTGATGTGTCATGGGGATGATGGCAATGAAAACCACCACCACGTATTCTGTGCTTACTGTGTGCCGGGCTCACGGCTCGTGATCTGCTTTATGAAACTTTACCTCAACAGAAAGCTTTTTCATTGTGTTTATAAACATAAAAAGATATATTTTGAAGCACACAATCCTAAGAAATGGCTATTTGGTTCAGGAATGACTCCACAAATTTCTAAACCAATTTCCTTGATCTTTGAACTTTTTCCTTTAGTTATTCACAAACGTTTTGGCCTAGCTCCCTCTCCCCTCTGCCGTCTTCCAGTCTCCTTTCCCTTCATCCTCACTGATGAAAAAGCATGAGCCACAGGATTGACGAGTTAGAAGAGTTTCACTTTTACACTAAAATGGGGAAATTTAGGGAAGCCTCATTCCTAAATGAAGAGTTCAGTCTCTGCATGGTGTTTATGTAGGTACATTTTTTTGAAATGAGAGATTCCCTAAGAGAGACAGTCATGCATGTTATTTTTAGTTGGAACATTTCTGTCAGCTGTAAACATGCTTGGAACTCAAGCTGGTCTTTACCATCCTTGTGCTTTCAGTACACTTTCTAGAGGCTATATGCTAGGCCGGCCGACTATCTTTTAAAATATGTTCACCTGTCACCTCTAACGGGAAGTGTGCCTTCTTAATTCCAGATGGTATTTTGGCTGCTAGGAAGTTAAAACTTTGTGTTAAAAATTCTCCTGCTGTTTGAAACTTTCACCTTCTTATAGTGTATTTTTCCTCTAGGCAAGGTCAGTGAGGATGGCTTTTTACTTTCACACCCTTCTAATCTGACTATAAGTTGATACTTCACAGTCGTCATCTTTCCCTCTATAGCATATATATGTCTTGATATGTTGTTTGTATGTACCTAGTATTGGTTCAGCCATTAATTATCCGTGTGACCCTGGGTTTTCTAAGTGTTTTCATCTCTCTGGGTTTGTTTCCCCTTCTCTAAGTGAGGAGTTGGACCAAGCACTTGCCATGTCCCTTTGCAGATTTAGTGGCCTTCTGCCCACCATGGGCCATGCCCCAGAGGACTCTGGTCCAGGTCTTGTCAACACATGACCTGAGGGCAACTTGCTTAAATCACTCAATGCATCAGCAGTCCCACATTTTAAATAGGACAAAGTATCCTGCCACAGAAAAATGGTGTGATAGTTAATGAGTAAAAATGTTTGCAAAGCACTTGGGAGCTCCATAAAGGAAAGTGCTCTAAAATTATTCAGGTGCTGTGCTGGTGGAGCATAGGCATTCCAGGAACTGTCTTACTAAACAGGGTGCATTTTCGGATTAGTCAGGTATGAACAACTCATTTCTTTATGTATGGATGTGAAACTATATCACTCACTAGAAATGAGTGATTCTTTCCTTTTATTTTCCTGCATATTACTTATAGTGATCCCCAAAGGGCTTTCAACATTATACATGAAACGGATGTGGTCTGTTGATTATTGCTCTCAGTATGGAGGAGTGAAGTTAAGACGAGTGGTAGTGGATGGCTTTCCAGGTCTGAGCCTATGGCCAGGAATGGTAAGTCTGATTCGTTAGAAAGGGACACAAAGGGCTAAGCAGACATAGAATTAGACACAGGACGGGGAAGCTCGTATAAGCCCCTGTACTTTAAAATGATCCATTTTGGGGCCATACAGATGCAGGAGTCAGATATGAACTCCATTTCCTTGGCTGAATGACCTGGGCATGTTACTTCACCTCTTTAAGCCTCAGTTTCCTTATCTGTAACTTGAGAATAATACAATTAAGCACCTGTCTTGTGAAGGTATTTTGAAAATTAAAGCGATAAAGCACTTTGCACAGAGTATGTGATCATTTCAAGAAAAATTCCACCGGTCCCTTCAGCACAAAGGAAGTGGTGATAAATGAAATCAACTGAAAAATGACTTCCATGGCATGGGGAAGCCAACACAAGATTGTGAAAAAGTTGTTTCAGGTAATCAATAAAGCAAGTGATTATACTGCAGGTATGCAATTCAGAGTTAAGGGTCTAGTCTCGGCTACAAATGCTAACGGAAAGAAGTGGCACCATGAATAAAATGTCAGCGAATAGCATAGACAGAGGATTTCTTAGCAGGCAGCAACTGAACTCTGGAGGCTGAAAAACCAGACAGCAAGTGGAGGAACAGAAGAGGCGGCAGTGTCCTTTACAATCCCATGGGTTGGGGAATAGTGAATGCATATATTTGTCTCCATTTTTGGATGCCTGCTCTCTAAAGCATCAACTTTTCAGCTCCTTCTTGTGGACCAGCACTGACACTCTACCATGACTGACAGTGAGAAAAAAAAAAAAAAGAGGAAGAAAGATACTGTTAGGTTAGTAGATGCAGAGGGTCTGCCCAAAGTTTGGGGCTGAGCCACCCCAATTCTGAATAGTGACCTCTGTATTGGGGGCTCAGCAAGAACCCATTTATTCTGCTGAATCTTTTTTTATTCTAACCAGGCTTCTTCTAGGCTGCAAAGAGGACAGTGGATGCTGTTACCAGGACACTTGTTTGAAACACGGTTCCCACCTGTCTCTCGCAATCTCTCGGCCTCTCCATCATCTGCTCTAGCATACACCTTCCTTCAGGTGAGTAGAGTGGTGGTGGAGGAGGGGGTCAGAAAACCAAGCCTGGGTGCTTGGTGAGAGGGCAGACAGCAGGGAAGGAAGGGGCGAGCAGGGGCAGGGGAAGGTGGCTACTGCCAAGGAAAGCAGAAGGGGTCCTGGAAATTGTAAGTCCTCTGAAAGGGGAAACTCAAGACTGGAACAGAAAATGGGAAACGTTCCGTGACAAGAATGGAAGGTGCTCAGCTCGGGTCATGTAGAGCCTTCACTGGCTGGAGAGTCTGCTCTCCACCCAGAGAAGTCAAGTTGGAGCTGGGCCTTCACGACCACCTGCCAGCCTTTCTCTCCAGTTCCAGGGATGCAGTCCCGGTGCCATCTTGGACTGTGAGGCTGTCTAGAGGGGGACTGCCTACTGGGGACACACTGCATTCACAGAACCTCTGTGGCTTTAGCAACAACTAAAAAGTTTTGGTGTCAAGCAGAATTTTAAAGCTCTCAGGGACCTTCACCCACATTACTTGACTTTTCTTACAACTTTATGAGGGGGTAGATGTTAACATCCCCAGAAGATGTTCTCTCCATTAGAGTGGTAGAATAACATCCTGCAGGTCCCTCTACAAGTCAGTAATAGCTGAGAGTATGACACCAGCTGAGCCAGATATCCCCTCCTTCTCCAGTTAACAATTTCCTGCTCTCTAGATTATGCTGCAAAATGTATGATGCTGCTATAAAACACGACATGTAAGTTCCTAAATGGCTTGGGTAATTTTAAGGTGCTACAGGTAAGTGCTTTCACATAAATTATGCTATTTGATTCTCAGAGCAACCATGTAAACTAAGTACTATTAAAATCTGTACCTATGTGACAAAAAACTGAGGCTCAGATTGACTACAGAATTTACCTAAAGTCACTAGGTCAGAAAGTGGTAAAATCAAGGCTTTCTCACTTCACACCTTATACTTGTTCATTACTTCACTGGCTTGATACAATTAACAGCCCAAGCTCTATATGAGGAGGATCACATCACGATCTTGATCTCACTATTATTACTATATGGATGACATTGTTATGTGACTATCATCACTATATCTACTTATATAAAATTCATGGCCAAAATAGCTGAGCTTCTTAAAGTAACAAAGAAAATAATTAATCGTCCAGAGGACACTAATGGGCATTAGTGACTATCGGGTGGGCTGTTGATACTATGATTCAGAAAAGGCCCAAATGTCTACCATTTGTTGGTGAAGAAAACACAAGTGGGAACACATAGTCTTTGTGTATAGAAAAAGAATAAAAGAAAAAGAAATCTAAGTCTTGCTGAGAAAATAATGCATTTATATATAAGTCCCCTGAATTAAATTCTCCTGGAAAGCATGCTCACATATTTTCTCCTGGAAACTGAGTGACCATTCATTCACTCACTCTACAAATATTTGTTAAGCAACTACATATGCCTGTATTCATCTATGGATTTTAAAGCAAAAGTCCTAAGACTGGGTCTTAAAAGAAAGTTCTGTCTGAAGAGCACTGCCAGATAAAATACATGGCACCAGGGCTTCCCTGGTGGCGCAGTGGTTGAGAGTCCGCTTGCCGATGCAGGGGACACGGGTTCGTGCCCCGGTCCGGGAGGATCCTGCATGTCGCGGAGCGGCTGGGCCAGTGAGCCATGGCTGCTGAGCCTGCGCGTCCGGAGCCTGTGCTCCGCAACGGGAGAGGCCACAACAGTGAGAGGCCCGTGTACAGAAAAAAACAAAAAATACGGGGCTTCCCTGGTGGCGCAGTGGTTGAGAGTCCGCCTGCCGATGCAGGGGACACGGGTTCGTGCCCCAGTCCGGGAAGATCTCACATGCCACGGAGCGGCTGGGCCCATGAGCCATGGCCGCTGAGCCTGCGTGTCCGGAACCTGTGTCCCACAGCGGGAGAGGCCACAACAGTGAGAGGCCATGTACCACAAAAAAAAAAAAAAAAAAAAAAACAAACAACAAAAAAAATACATGGCACCAGATTAAATTTAAATTTCAGATAACCAATGAATACTTTTTTAGTATAACTACACCACATATATTGAATGGGACATACTTAGACTAAAAATTATTTGTTGTTTATCCAAAAGTTCAAATTTAACTGGGCATCCTGTATTTTTGTTTGCTAAACCTGGCAACCCTGTACCTGGTGATAAATAAATACCCTGAACGCCATCTTAGTCAGTTTTGTTATTATGTGTGCAACTTTGTTATATAGGGCAAAGTACAAACAGACAGAACGTGGTATCTGAAATGTGCTCAGATCCTTGGAGAAAGTACTTAATATATAAACGTGCAAAGTATTTTTGCATTATTTCTATGGAACTACATAATACAATAAATAAACAACTCTGGAAATAGGCCACTTTTCCGTTTGGAAGTGATTAAATATCATTAGAGAAGGATTCAACTCATTCATTGTTGAAATATTTCTTGAATGTTTACTATGTGTAAGGTATTATGCTGGGTATATTGAAGTATAAGATATATATTTCTTTATATATCATATATATGTAATTATATATAAAATTGTTTCTGTTTTCACAAAGTTTACATTCTAATGGGAAGGCATAGAGGCACCTACATAATGATAAGTCATTGTTATAAGTCAATGTTAAGTGCCAGAAGGGGACATTTGCCATGGAACCTTCCATATGCAAGATATTTGCTTCCATAACATAATTTATCACTATAAAATCAAGCTGTTGTCCATAACTATGTTTTACTTTTTCCAAACACATAGGTTCTTGTGAGTGGAATTTTGGGGAACAATGTTATGTAACAAAAGCAACCTGAAGCCATCCTCCTTCTAATCACCCAGGCCATCTAGGGAAGCGATTCCCAACTTAGTGTGAATCAGGGCTTGTTAAAACATAGATTGCTGGGTTCCCTCACCAGAGTTTCTGATTCAGGTCTGGGATAGGTTCGAGAATTTGCATGTTACTGCTATGGGGATCACACTTTGAGAAGTACTGCTCCCACGTTATCTTTGAATTTTCCCTATTGCTTGGCTTCCACATCCACGTTCATACCCAGGCTTATCCTCCTATGTCCTCTGTCTTTTCCTTCCCTCCCATTCCTTTGACTTTTGCTTTTTCTCTTAGGAGAGGGCATAGAGGAGTCCTGCTTTGTTCCATGACAGGATGGTTTGTGTTATCTTTGCTTTTTTCCAATTCTCTTGTTTTCAAATGTGTACTTAACTCTTGTTTTTCTTCCTCACAACTTTTATGAAGCTGCAGTAAAGCGAACTTGAGAAACTCCTAGAAGAGATGAAGTCCTACCATGGTTTGTTTGGCAGTAGATAGAGTGGTTTGGTGAGAGATTTTCTTGAAAAAATCCTTAAGGGATGAAAAAAAAAGTTCATGTTATGGAGGAAGTTCAAGGGAAACCCAAGGGGTATCACATTGCTTCAGCATTTGAATTCCAGTAAAGAAGGAAACATGTCAAGAGTTTATTACTCAGAGATTGGAGATAGAGCAAAAAAACTCAATGCCTCTGGGAGTGGAGGGGGCTAAAGTAACGATGACGATTTTTTTTTTTTTTAAAAAAAACATTAAGTAGTACTTTACCTTTTATGAAAAGCTCTCACATGCATAATACCATTACAGCTACTCAAAAGGCGGGAAATTATTATTTTCACTTTAAACTCAAAGAAACTGAAGGTAATGAAATTAAATGACTTGCATAAGGTCACAGTTAGAGGAACCAAAACCGAACCCAGATAATCTAATTCCAGCACAGTCGTCTTTCACTATGTCCCTGCTCTAAGTTTCAGTGTTATAATCATTATGGAATATTCTCTACAACCAGAGCTTCCTTGGTTCTCTAAGGTAGAGCTTAGCTCCGAGGTGAATACGATGGACTACTTATTTGTTACAATCACGTCCTTTCAATGAATATGTGGATCATTAACATAGAGTTAGAATTCAGGTCTCAGGATCGATTCTCTGCAGTTGTTGAAAGCAAGTATCATTTACATTAAAACTTGCAGTTGCTAACCTGCAAAGCCAGTTATCATGCATAGTGGCTGTGATGGAGAACCTGTTTCTTTCCTTTTAGCTCTGTCAAGCGACTCTTTCTTGGTAAGATTCTTTTATGTTAGACCATAGGTAAGAATACAGAATCCATCTCTACTCTTCCAAGTATTCTAGAAAGTATCTACTTTCTAGAATCTTATTTTAGACTAACATTTGGACTTTCTGCTGTGGATTATTATCATTTCCACTGGGCTCCTGTAAAGTTGGGAGGCCCCACTTTTTTGATGTTTTCCCAAGAAACTGGAGAAAACTTTGTTTTGAAATGTCGGCCAAAGTGAATCCAGGTCCTGAATTACTTCCATATGTTCAGGCTGTCTTGCCTTTTGAAAACCTAGACTAACTGTTCCTAAACTTTGTTAGGTTATAGACTACTTCACTCAGACAAAAGTCTTGATAGAGAGATGACCGTTCCAAACTGCCACTGCCAAATGATTCGGGGGTGAAAGGGAGGACTGTTGATTCTTTTAAATGAGGCGCTTGAGTCATATATGTACATTTATCGCTCCTGGATGTGGCCAGGCTATACACACCAACAGAAAGACCTTCAAAATTTACTGAGGAACTTCATAGTTTACTAGAGATCTGAAGGCTACCCTCTGAGCATAACTCAGATTTATAAAATGACTTTACTTGTAGCTTTTGTATCTGTGATGTCTAAATTTGCAAACCCATTGCTGGTTTTCTTATGGGCAAATCTAGTTATTTGGGTTAACCACAGAATCCTTTGGTGAATCCACTGAATAAATGTGTTTATACACCCAAAAGACACTTTTCGGTAGTACACTAAAAATTTTATGTTCCAGATTTAAAGCCTTATTTCAATACGTGATCTAACAGAGTGTGTAAACTTTATATCTGCTAGGTCTACTGGAAGAGATGCAAAGAAGGTGAGTAGAAATGTTCATGGATCCAAGACCAGCAAAGTCAACTTTGGCTAAGAATACACTTCCACAAATGATCTCTTTTTTTTCCCCTTAACCCTTAATTTGATGGATTTATAAGATAGCTGCTCAGAGAAGGAAAGGACATAAACTATGGGAGGGCACTCTGTAAACCATAAATTGCCACATAAATAAAAATGTTACTATTTGATTAATTTACTAAATAATGATCATACCGTACCACATGGAAAATGTCCTCGATTGATCTCAGGTTATTAGATATTCACATTTACCCTGAGTAAACACAGTGACTTACTACTACTACCTGATTTTCTCCCTGAATTCAGTAGCGAGTCACTATGTTTTCTGGAGGTATGAAAACTCATCTTTAAGGATTCACGTAAAGGCACATGCGTGGATTTACGTACTGTCCTGACTTAAGCTGAACTGCAAAGAAGGAAAATTGCATCTTAGGTAATGTTCTATTTCAGTTGCTCACTTCCATGTTGATGTGTCTGTTGCTGTCCTTCCCTTCTATTCCCCAATTTAAATTGAACTGCTTTATGTCCTATCCCCTGGCTATTCCTGCTAGCTGACCTCAGAAACAATGCTGCTTTGAGTAACCAACTTGTTTTCACGTATTGTAATTCATGTATGTAACTTCCCCCTGACAATTTATTTGTCATTTAACAGGGACATTCTGGAACTAGAGGTTTACCTAGAGAGACGAATGACTCTCTTAATAGGAATTCCAAATATGGTGATCAACATCGGGGTAGGTATTTTCAGGTACAAGAGAATCCATGTGAAATCATATCACACATGTGGTCCCTTATATGGAGGAGCATCCGTGGAGCTCTCGCTTCTATGCCTGTCCCATTACAGAACTAGGATAGGGCTCTGGCTGGGAGGTCAGGAGATCTTAGCTCTAGAATCATGAACTCCAGGGATGAAAGACCATCTTGCCCAACTACTCGCCTGATGGATGATTGAATCGCCTGTATAACATCGCTATGAAATGATCTTCCATTCTCTCCTTGAACACCTCTAATTACAGGAGCTCACTCCCTTTGGAAGTTGTCTGCCTGTCTTAGAGCAACTCTGCCTGTTAAGAAACTTCCTATTTTATTTAACTGAATCTCTCTATAGCTTCCATTCATTGGTCCATTTCTACATTTTGGACCCAAACAGAACAAGCTTAAGGGATCTTCCCTCCAAACCATTTAAATAATACTAACAGTGCGGACAATAGCTACCATTTATACAGTACTTATTATGTGCTGGAAATTGCTTTAAGAGCTTCATATATATTAATTCATTTAGTCCTCAAAACAGCACTACAAGAAAGAAATATCACTACTACCCCCATTATATAGACAAGGAAACTAACGTATAGAAAGGTTAAGCAACTTTGCCAAGAGGACAAAGCGTGGTAGGCACTTTCAATTCAAACCTAGGCACTGTTGAACACCTCTGGCACCTCAGCAATGACTCACATGCCATGGCTTCACGTCCCTTTCCATCTTACTCATACTCCTCTGAGTGTGCCTCAGTGAGTCTACTGTCCTTTCGAAAGGGAGTACACAGAACTGACTGTGGTATCTAGATGTGGAAAATAGAGAACAAGCACTAGAAGACAGAGCAGGTCTATCAGTCCTCCTCATTTCAGGGACCATAAGTGCAGCCTCCGCTTGCATCAGCCTTGTTGTGGCCTCCTCCAGCTGATGGTTCATATAAAACTTACTACAGACTAAAACCCTCATCCCTGCTCTGCCTGCATGACTCTGTCTGTAACACAAGGTGACTGGAGTATATGATCTCCAAGGACTTTTCCAGTTCTAACCATCCAGGATCAAAAACATATTTCAAAGTTCAGTGAAGTTAAGGAATGCTGTGCCTGCGAATTCTGTATTAGGTTTTCTCGTTTGGCCCTTTTCCACAAAGGGTTTCTGTGACTTTGTCTTTCTGTGACAGGGCGCTTGGTTCCTGTGATGGGGGCATAGTCGGGGCTTCTAGAAGATCATTTACAATGGGGTCTTCCTTAAAATCTGAAAGATGACTCCATACCTTCCCTTGCACCTGCTGCCCTGCCCCCCCTTCCCCAGCCCCCTCAGCCCCTCCCCCCGCTGCCAGCTCTCCGGGGGGGGGGGGGGGTGGGCTGCGCTCACCTGTGTGTACGAACATGTGCTTGACGTAGTTCTGTTTGGCGGTGAAAGTCTTGTTGCAGAGAGTGCACTCATAAGGCTTTTTTTCGCCCTGCCCACTGGCTGTGCTGTGGCCGGCGGATGGGGCCAGGGGCTGTGGCGCTGGCAGCTGTGCAGTAAAGGTTGACAGGCCGGGCTGGGACACTGTCACAAACTGGGTCTGCTGGCCTGCCAAGGGCTGTGGCAGGCTGAAGAGGAAAGGCTTGGGGCCGCTGCCCGCGGGCTGGGTGGTGAAGAGGGCCGGCAGGTAGGTGTTGCCGGCTGTGCCAATGACCTGTGTGTTGCTGGTTAAGGTCAGAGGCATCCTCAAGTTGCTGGTGAGGGTTTCCGTCTGGCGTAAGTAGAGCTGGGTACTTGGCAGTGGCTGCCCGATGGACGTGTTGACCGCAGGCTGCTGCAGGGCGCTCTTGTCGGAGCTGTTGCTTACGGCGATCACCGTGCTGTCCAGCTCCACCTCGTTGCTTCTTTCCGGGGACGAGGCACCGGTCTCTAGCTGGTGCGGCTGCGGGGCGCCCTCAGCCGGGGCTTCCGCAGCCTGCTCAGGTTGGGCGGATTCGGCCTGGCCGTCCCGCGCCGCCCCAGGCCCGAACTGCTGCTCCACAGAGTCGGGTTCGGTGCCTATGGAGGAGCTGACGCCCGAGTCGAAGCTTTCGCCCTTGGGTTCACTCTCGGTGCCCTCGGCCTGGTCGGTGTCTTCCGTACACTCCTCGGACTCGTTGCGCTCCAGGATCTGCACCCTTTGCTGCCCGTAGTAGTCGTAGTCGTCCTCCATCTCCTGCTTGATGTGGATGTTGCCCACCAGGGTCTGGATGCGCACCGGCCGGGGCTGTTTGCGGCAGTGCGTGGTCTCGGGGGTGGTGGACAGGTATCGCTCCATCTGCTGTGAGCGCTCGTGGATGCGCGTGATCCAGCTGGGGTCTTCCATATGGTGGTCGCGGGGCAGGCCGAGCGCCGTCTCGTGGTGGCTGACCACCGCACCGCTGTAGAAGGAGCGCTCGCCGCTGCCGTTCTGCATGGAGCATGCATAGAGCGCCGAGTAGATCCTGTCCACGCTGTGCTGCGGGTGGCTCTGCAGGTAGCCCGATTCGGTGTCGCTGCTCTGGCCCGAGGTGCCCGACTCGGGAGTGCCCCGTGGCGTGTCCTGGCCCGAGTCCTGGATCCCCGGGAACACATCGCCCACGTTCTGCGACACGATGCGCGTGCACTCATCGATGACCGTTTTGATCTGCAGGATGCTGGCGGCCGTCAGGATCTGCAGGGCTTCCGACTGCGAGACGCGCAGCACGCCACTGTACATGAAGTCAATGAGCTTTTGCACCGACTGCACCGACACCACGGACGGGATCTCAATGTCGCTGTAGCCCAGCAGCAGCTTGTCCTGGAAGAAGGGGCTGCCGGCTGCCAGCACGCAGCGGTGTGCGCGCAGCATGCTCCCGTGGATGCGCACCGTCACGTCACAGAAGTGGCCACGGTTGCGCTGCTCGTTGAGGGTCTCGAGCACGGAATTGCTGAAGTTGTGAAGGTTGATGCTGTGAATGCGCTCGGTCATCCCCTTGCAACTGATGTCACCTGCACGGCAAGAGAGACACAAGACAGGGCATGGGTCAGAGCTAGCTGACTGCATCCCTAAAATCTAGGCCTCAGGTGGGCAATGCTCATGGGCCCTAGAATCATTCCCCCCACCGCCGCCTTGCAGACACAAGCAGGCTCTGTGGCTTTGCACAAGGGTCAACTTGTGGGTGTGATGTCCTATGGGAACAAGGCCTTGAATTTTGTTCCAGCAGTGCTCCAGCTATTTTGGTGTATTGAATCCATTTTAACCCCGTGGACCTTCAGCCAGGGTTGTCAGTTGAAGCAGGGCAGCCTAAAACTCAGATGGGTCATTGCCTGCTATACTACAACTTCAGCAAAGAGGGACTGAAAGGCAAATGCAAGACTTGTTCTCATGAAACTCTGCCTCCACTTTAGGCTTAAGCAGGCCCTTTAAGAAAGCTTACATTTTCCTTAACTTATCAAAATTTCTTACTTTATTCATAGACAGCAAAAATACTTACAGTTAAATTCCTTTCCTATTAATGTATATGGCACATTCCCCAAAGCCATACGAGGTATGCAAAAATTCTTGGAAAATTCAACCCAGTCTAAGATATCCACTCAACAGCTGCCACCATGTTTTCCAGTTGAGGGACAGGCTCTAGAATGCAATCTGCTGGCTAAAGGGGCACTTGCCCACTGCTTTCTGTATCTATGCATTTTTCTCATCATCTCTCACAACCTGTTTGAGTACTTTCTAGGGTGGCTGTCTGTGATGTGGTGGTTGTCTGAATTTTCTGAGGCTTACTGAAGAAGAAATGTTAAACAGGTCAAAGATGGCAGTGTTGACCTGGGAGACTGGAGTACACTAGGTGACCACAGTTGCCATTCAAACTGGGCACTTTTAAGAGTGAAAGGGAGCACTGTTGATAATTAGGTCAGGACAGCAGGAGTAAACCCTGAGTGGGATGTACGATCACCCGGAAATTGGGTGCTCTCTGTGCTTGATAGAGGGAGGTATCAAACAGCTCCCAGTAGGAAGGCAGCAGTCAGCTACGTGGAGGATGTGGATAGCCTGACCTATTGCCACCCATATATCCCAGGCTGTGCAGGCAAGGGATAATATTGGTAACATCTAGACCCCAGATTGAGAAGGATAACAGGTGTCTATAACACTGAGTTTTAGGGCTTTCCTATTTTTCTACTTTACCTCTCTAAAGAATCCCTCTCTCCAAACCATTCTTCAGATTCCCCATTCTTGCCTTCACAACTGAACGATCAGCTTGAGGGAGGCCAAGTAAGTAGGCTTTCAAAACCAGGTGACCCAAGTATGGATTGTTGGCTGTGACCCAGATCCTTATATCTTGTTAGAAGTAACCCAGAGGTAATGGCCTACACACAGAGGAATGTCCACCTCCTCACTTTCTTTCTCTTCTGTCCTAGGAGAGAGGGCCAGCTCAGGGAAGTCTGAGCTCAACTAGATTTTCTACCTTGCTACGCCCTACCTCCTCATGCTGTCTGAGTTCAGTGGATATGACCTCATTCTTATATACTAATTCATTTCCTTTGCTCTCAACCTCTTTGCTCTCAGCCTCACATATATCCACTTAACTTAGTAAATGCCTATGGGCTCTATGTTCTCTTTCAGTGATATGATTTGTGCAAATCTTTACATAAGAGAATTCCTTCTCATTCCGACTTCCATTAGGTCTGTTAGGTGCCTAAAATATTTCATTAGGCTATGTTTCTATTTTTTTTTTCTTTTATATAAAACAAATTGTCTTTGTCAGGGTAAGGAATCATGATGAATCCTCTATAGCTGTGTTAATACAAAACATGGCACCAGAGGAAGGGCCCAATAACCTAGGAAGGAAAATTCAGGAAATCAGTCAACAGACCAAATTCCAACATCTTGCTGAGTCCCTGATGTATGTGTACTGCGATAATAACAAGAGCAAACACTTTTTCAAGAGCTTACTATGTGTCAAGTTCTAACTACTTTATGTATATTATTTCATTGAATCCTCACAACAACCCTATGATGTCGGTAGTATTATTATCTCCATACCTCAGATGAGGAAACTGAGGCCACAGAAATTAGGAAATCCACTCAAGGCCATGTAGGCAATTGGTGGTTGAGCTGGCATTTGAACCCAGGCAGTTCACACTCTTATCTGCTTCACTGTATTGCATTCTTTGCCCCTGAATGAAGTCTGGCCCTTAGGTGTCCACTGTCTGCTGTAAAGCTGTGTGAAAAGGTTTTTCCAGTATGCTCTCCAGCTACTTCTATACCTATCCATAAATTAGTATGATGTTCATGTTTCTAGGCCTTGGGACTTCAACATAGCCTCAGTCATCTAGTAAAGAACACTTTTTTTTTTTTTATGAACACTTTTTTGAAGTTTATAAATGGAACAGTGCAAGAGATAAAAGTGAGGCCTGGCACTAAAATGTAGAGTTTTCTATATACAGTTTTACTCTCACCAAGATCTCCATCATTTAAGTAAAATGGTAAGTACTAAAACTGGTTGAGTCTCTGATAAAATCACCATCTCTGAGTAGGATGGGCTTATTAAAAAAATTTTTCCACACAGGTGAAAACACTCTTGAAACACACAATTGCTCATAGCACCACTTGCAGTTATATCACTAGAGTTATCATATATCACAAAGAGTTGTCTTCTTTCTGATAATTCTGGGAAGAAGCTCATCACAATTATCATAATAATTAATAACCATGTAGCGTTTTACAGTGTACAAGCTCTTTCACATGTATCATCTCATTTACTCCTTATAACAATCCTATATGTTTTCAGGACAGGTCCTATTATTACTATTTGATGTAAGAGGAAGTCGAGGCTTTCAAAGTATCTAAATGACTTGCCCAATGTTTTACACAGCTAGTAAGTGGCAGGGGTGGGATTAGAACCCATGCCCCTTGATACTCTTTTTATCACATGATACTGGATTGCTGATGAATGAAACTTGGATTGCCCAAAGACTGAGGGCCATCCTAATTCTCAGGACGTAGAAGAAAAGATAAAGACGCTGAAAGTGATGATGGAGGTTGCTTTAGAGTTGGAAATGGTCAACAACAAGAGCTATCATTACATTACACATATTCATACACACACACACACACACACACACACACACACACACACACACAGAGTCTCAAGAAGAAAATTCAAACTGCTTGTTGGATTGAACTGGTCAATTCTATCTAAATAATCAGGTAACCCTATGGAGATAATCACAACAAAAAGTGCTAAATATTCTGAGTTCCGGTTATTGCAGTAATGTTGTTACCAACTTCATTAGAAATCACAGAGACAAACTCAAACCTGCACACATATACAACTTGACCTGACTAGCCTAGCTGGATTTTTGTAGACACAATTTTTAAATGTTTCTCCGAGAGCACTGGTCCTGTACTGCAGTGAGCAGCCGTGAAAGGCTGAATCGTTTTGCTGATATGTGTACAGATGTGATGGGGGACCCTGCCGGTCCATTCAAGCATGCCTCGTCCCTCCAGCACACAATGCTGAAGCAAGTCCTTTCCCAGGCTTTCTTTCATTTTTAACACTAACACAGTGGGAAAAAGTTTCTGCCACGGCAAGGCAATGTCCAGGCTTTTGTGAAACAGGTCCTTTTCATCCAGTGGGCATTAATGTATAGATTCCAACGGAATAAATCTGAAATACTCTACTGTAGAAGATTTGTTCCCCATTGAAAACAAACCTTGATTAGATGGTTATTCAGAGACTGTATAGGAAGGAATGGTGTGAAAATGTTAACTCCATTCTTTCTTAGATTGGCACTGAATAGGCAATTGGGCTATTCAAAAAAAAAAAAAAAAAACAACAAAAACAAAAAAAACCCCTCATCTACAAAACCATACAACTTTACAAAGATTTTGTGTGTCTGGGGATGCCACGTTACCCTCCCCTCCCAAAAAAACCCCACAGTGGTGTGAACAAAGAACTGATGGGGCAAAATGAAAAAAGTGATAAAAATAGTTCTCTGTGTGTTTTAAAATAGTAACCTACCTTCTCTCCACTAGAGTAAAAATGTAGAGTCAGCCTGTGATGGCATTCACTAGAACACACAAGGAATTCTACTCTTGAAAGTGATCATGTATTCTAAGTGATCGTGTTCTGTGAGTGAGCACAGTATGGATGAGGCTGAGGCAGGAGTGAGTACTGGAGGCGTATTCTGCTTGTGGTGAAATAGCTGACGCAGGGCCTGGCTCTCTGTGCCGTAGGAACCCAGGCCCTGCCTGTCCCTGAAACGGCGGGTGTCCAGGGATAGGACTTAGCATGAGAATAAAAAAGCTGCCTGTGCACAAGGGAAAAGGAACAAGAAAGGAAACAGCAGGCAATACAATCTCTTTTAATTAGGTGTGAAATCCAGTCCTTTCTCAGCCCGGATATATAAAATGAGACTAGTGCAAGGGTGAGGTGTTGTAGAGGGAGATGGGAATTGGAAGTCTCTGTGGCTTGGAAAGAAACACCAGCTCTCAAATTAAAACCAAGATGAATTTTGGTCAAGTCACGAAGTCAAATGTCAGGGCTGAATAGCCCTTGAGCTTTCAATCTGGGCCACCAGGCTCACGTGCGCTAAGTGGGTCAGCACATGAAATAGGGCCAGGTGGCCAGGCCTCCACAAGCCAGCCTTTTATCACACCCTCTCCCAGATTGTGCTTTGATAGCATGCTGAAGTTGCTCTTTCCTATATCAGGTGATTAGTGATGATGTTAAACTCTTACATTTTGGTGCTACCTACCAAGCTGGTCCCACTGGGAGAGAGCCAGTTCTTGCTGGAGAAAGCTGGGATGCATGTGGCAACTCAGGCCTCTTCCTCCCCAAATCGACATCTGTTGCCCTGCCAGGGGCAAGACCTCAGTCATGTATATACTTCACCTATGTGTCGAGGGGATACCTGCTGAGCCTCTGCACCACAGGAGGTTAGGGGTTGCTTGCTCACAGGTTCTACCATCTACAGCACATGGTCCTGCATGTCCCTACCCCCTCATTCTATCTTACTGGCATCTCCACAGTCTTTGGAGGGTGGCTCAGGGGAAATCACTTATGCAAGTGAAAGGTGGTAGGCAGACCAAGACCTCTTTCTCCTACTGTGGCTCCATACACCTAGCATATCCCAGCTCTCATTGCCCCTGCAGGCGAACTACGGGAAGGTCATCAGCTTACAACAAGGAGAGGTGCGCTGCTTTACTTCTCCATTCCTGGTGATAAGGGGGATGCTTTGGGCCATCTCCCAACGAGAGTTCTCCCTTACCTTCCAGGTTGTCTTAAGCCTGCGCTACAGGAACCATTAGCGATTTCATCATTTTCTGTTTTTTTTTTTAATCATCAGTAAAAGAATTCTTCTCCTAAAACATAAATCAATTCTTCAACTTTCAGAAATTTAACTTTCAAACGTATTTTCAGGAATACACGACCAATGAAAATTGGGAGCACCCTGTATGTACTTTTATAGTCACTGCTTATTATTTCAGGTAGACAGAGATATTAAAATTACTAACGCTTTTCTATTAAGGATCTCAATATTATGGTTGGGTATGTCTTTTATATTACTTGAATTTTCATTCATATATGTAATTCATACATTTAATGAACTTTCATCCATTCTGGAGCACATTTTAAGTATTTAAAGGTCCTTAAGAAGCATATGTAGTGGTATCTATCTATCTATATCTATCTATCTATCTACCTATATCTATATATATACAATACAGTACTACTCAGACATAAAAAAGAAGAAAATTTCGCCATTTGCAGTAACGTGGATGGACTTGGAGGGCATTATGTTAAGTGAAATAAGTCAGACAGAGAAAGATAAATATAGTATGATATCACTTATATGTGGAATCTAAAAAATACAACAAGCTAGTGAATGTAACAGAAAAGAAGCAGATTTACAGATATAGAGAACAAACTACTGGTTACCAGTGCGGGGGAGGGGCAGTGTAGGGTGTGGGGGAGTGGAAAGTACAAACTATTGGGTGTAAGATAGGCTCAAGGATGTATTGTACAACACAGGGAATATAGCCAGTATTTTGTAATAACTGTAAATGGAAAGCAACTTTTAAATATTTTATAAAAAATTATTTCAAAATGTGTATTACATATATGTATTTCATATACTTATATAATTGTAAACTCAATAAAGGGACCAGTGTCAGCATTATAGTTGTATGAATAAATGAGTTTTGTGACAAATAAACATTAAAATTTTACTTGAAAGAGTAAAAAAAATATTAGGCCACATCTTAGCAACTATATAGGGCCTATGGTATGCTTTTCTATGTAAAATTTATCCTCGACCTCATTCAATTCCTTATTTTACTTCTACTCTGATTTCTTTTTTATAGCTATAGATACATATATTTTCCTATTTATTAATGTATTGAATATTCTTTCAAGCCAACTTAAATCCTTTTAGCTATGAGGTGAGGATATTATCAAACAATTAATCAACAAATAATTGTACATCAACTTTATGGAACCAATTCTAAACATAAGTTAACACTTCATTTTGGGGTATTATCAAGCCCCATACTTTATGAATTTATATACTTTGAGCATCTGATTCCAGTGGACTAAAACACTGAAAGTTCAAACACCTTTACTCTCTTACAGTACAGCTTGTGAAACGTAAGTTTTAAGGCTGTGAACAAAGGCATTGGATAGCTATAATCCTAGACGACATTCTGAAAGACACCTATGCCCTCATTCCAAAGCTGAAATGAAATGGCTTCTTCTTGAAGACGGAGGACCTGCTGGGACTAAGGAGAAAAATCAATGAAATCTGAGGTTGATGCCTTTAAATCCTCTTATATTGTAAACCTTTTGAGACACCTTTTAGGAGTTTGATTTTTTTTTTTCCTAAAGCTCTTTCCTTACAAATTTAGCTGCTGCCCTATTGTAACCTTTTCCTTTGTTCACTAAATCTAGGGAACAAAAACACAGAGATACTGCATCTGTGGGTGGGATAAAAAAATGAACAAAATGATCTACTTAAATTCACAAAGGATGCAGTTTGAACTTGCTTTGGATAGGCCTTAAAGAAGGGCCCATATATTCAAATGCACAGTTAATAAATTAGGTCCTTTATTTTTCTTGAGAAGAAACTATACACTTAAACAGTGTTTATATAAAAACAAGCATCTTTTTGGGCTTCCCTGGTGGCACAGTAGTTAAGAATCCCCCTGCCAATGCAGGGGACACAGGTTCGAGCCCTGGTCCGGGAAGATCCCACGTGCTGCAGAGCAACTAAGCCTGTGAGCCACCACTACTGAGCCTGTGCTCTAGAGCCCGTGAGCCACAACTACGGAAGCCCATGTGCCTGGAGCCCGTGCTCCGCAACAAGAGAAGCCACTGCAATGAGAAGCCTGCACACTGCAAAGAAGAGTAGCCCCCACTCGCCACAACTAAGGAAAGTCCACACGCAGCAACAAAGACCCTATGCAGCCAAAAAAAAAAAAAAAAAAACCCAACCAAACAAAAAAAAAAGCATCTTTTTACTTACTAACCTGTTCACCTTTTTGATCTCTGCATCATCATATACTTATTTTTTAAAGGAAAAACAAAATTTTAACTTCAGTGAGTTCAAAGATCCAGCATAACTCCCAGGAATGGCATTCTTTTGGAAAATATCATCAACTGGTGATGAAGTATAGTTAGGTAAGAAATTAGGGCTTCCCTGGTGGCGCAGTGGTTGAGAGTCCGCCTGCCGATGCAGGGGACATGGGTTCGTGCCCTGGTCTGGGAAGATCCCACATACCGCGGAGCGGCTGGGCCCATGAGCCATGGCTGCTGAACCAGCGTGTCCGGAGCCTGTGCTCCGCAACGGGAGAGGCCACAACAGTAAGAGGCCCGCGTACCGCAAAAAAAAAAAAAAAAATTAATTTTTTGACCTTGGGAAAACTTTTGTCTGAACTTCAAGAGAAGTTCAAGAGAAAACAGAACCCTATAGTGTCATTTTAAAAAAGCTTTTTGACTAATCATGGAGCTTCCCAATTCACAGAACCTCCTCTGTAGCTTACTGTTCTGAAACTGCTTTTGAAGCATATCTTCAGATTCATGCTCAAATGATCTCTTTGCTTGTGTCTCCCTGGAAAAAAAATAAGTTGCTTCCATTGTGACAGCTGGTTTTTAAGCATAGCTGTTTGTTGGTAGGAGGGGCCTAAACTCTTTCTCTATAGAAAGTGTGGACTTGAGCCATGATAGACTGTAGATTCCTACTGAGGAATGAAGGCCTTCTATCTCAAAGTAACAAGGAAAAGCCAAGGAAAAAGGTAAATTTGTTTTGCTGGATGACTGGTTAAGATAGAAGCACAGAGGTGATTTGATGTGGGCCAGTTTAAGAAAGTAGCAGAAACTACATCTCAACAGCCCACCTAGGGTGATCCATTATAGAAGCAGGCACAGGATTTCCTTAAGAAAAAATAAGATGTAAGTTCCTTTTTGGCTCATGCCGAGATGAAGAAGAGTCTAAATAATTGTCAGAACTTAAAACCTTGGGAAGCACTGGTAAGTAAATGAAGTGGAAGGCATACTTTGTAACTATTCTCATTAGGAGTAAGGTATTGTATTTTTATTTTATTTTTAGTATATTCTTGATGTATTCTCTTATATAATATTTTATTATATTATTTACATATTACAGGAAAAAAGATATTAAGCTGTAAGAGTTTTCTATTGCTATAGGTAACATTCTAATTATCTTGACTTACTTCACCGATTTGATCTTATTTTCTCAATTTTCCCCAAATAAAATCTCTGCATTAATCTAAGAAGTTGGACATTTTGCCATCTCTTGATGTATTGCATTCATTCTTAGTTCTCTTCTCCTGCTGAATTTGTCCTGAGTTCTGAGATTCTTGTGCTTTCTCTACTTTACCAAATCTTATGTACCATTTGAGAACCCTATTCAAAGTTCTTCCTTCTCTGTGGAGCCTTCTTTGATTACTGAACTCCATCCTGAGTTTTCTCTTTAACTAGTTCCCACTGATGGGTGAGGTAGTAAACGGAAACATTAATTTCTGGTTTTCCCCCATGGAATTAGAAGACTTTCATAATAATAAGGCGATTGAGAAAGACCAAACCTTCCATACCGTTCTGGGCTCCCTTACTCCAGGGACCTGTGACTTTAGAGCCCAAATCAGAAGTTAAGCCCTAAAAACAAAGGCCCAAGACAGAAGGGTTTGTTTTTTTGAATCTAGGTCCTCTATGGGGAATTAAGCTGGGCCCTTTCTGGGTGAGGAGGGGGACACGGGTGCTTTGGAGTTAGACTGAGGTGGCCTGACAGAGGAGAAAAAGAATCAACTTCTCCTCAAATGAGAAAGGTGCCAAGGTTTGAGGTCTCTGCCTGTACACGACTCCGGCTGGGGTGATTGCTTGGCACACTTTTGGAGGCTGGACATAAAAAGACACCCAGTTGAGAGGAACAGTGATGCTCTTGGGCTCAGCCCTTGCTCAACAGAGAGGACCATTGTGAAGTGTGTGTCTAAACCCAACTAACACAGTAGTACCAGGCAGTCAGATGTACCAGCCAAAATGGCATCTTTGTCAGGTAGACAAGTAATGTTGATGATGAAGACCATTAAAGACTAAGGATCTGACTGATCCCTAGATTTTATGAGTCTTGTATAAGTCTAGGGAGGGGAAGGGAGCCCTAAAACTTGACAAAATTTCTTGCTAACTTAGTGATAGAGGCCTTGGGTTTAATTTTCTATAGAGAAATAAGGAAATGTTTCTTGTACCTGAATGTTGTAGGATAGGTCTGAACTTTCTAACAGTCCTTAACAGTATATTATTGGTTATTGTGCCTTTCCATTTTTCTGCATTTGTGCCCACCTCATCTCTATAAGAAGACTCCCAGCTTCCCGAAGGCTAGCACCTTGCCTTGTTATAAGTACAACTACCATCACAAATGATCAGATCCCTCACACTGCCCAGCACACTTCTTTCCACTGAGGGGGTCTTGTCTGAGGGCTTACTTGCTCAGCTCTCCACCACACATCACAAACATGCTAACAACAAGTAGGCACCCTGTGGCCCCTGAGGGTGCACCTTTCCTCTGAGCTATGTCTGCATGATGTAATCCCAGGGATCTTTGTGCCCCTGCAGTTCTGGGTAATGCTCTTCACCCTGTCCTTTATCACCGTACCTCCTCTCATCAGGGAAGTTCAGTGCTCAGTATGAATTCAAGGTCTAAGGCAATTGGTTTTTTTATGTGTTCACTGCATTTCCCACAATCTGTGCTCCTTCATTTGTGATTTCTGACACATGCCATACTGTTCTATCTCTTTGGTTCCACTTCCCCCAAGAGACAGCTCATTGGGTCCTCCTGTCATCAGAAAATTCAGTGGAATCTTGCCACTCAAAGTGAGAAGAGACAGCCAATCTGTGATGTGATATAAAAGTGATCAGGCCAAACTCCAGGCACTCTTGCCTAACTTAGTGAAGGTAAACTGCTCGGTAACAGATGTTACAGAGATTGTCTATCAATCAGCTTTGATAATGGGTATTTATATTTGCATAAACAGTGTCAGGGATTGTTTAGAATATTTTCACTTGCTGGCCACTGGGTGTCCTCATTTACAAAGTAAATATGCAATATTTAGCGTGGGTCACCAGAGATGATAAAAAGACACTAGTTTTCTCTTTGGCCTTTCACATACCGGATATAAATTTATTGCTGAACTCACAACCAGGTCACATATTAGTACTATTTAAAAAGGTTCAGGTCAACTGTTAAAGTTTATAATCAAAAGTAACTTCTGCAGATTCCAGGCATGAATTTACAAGGCTGCTTCCTCAGTCAGGGGGACTGTGATCCAGCTATTAGAACGAACGCGTACTCATTTGAAAATTGGCATGGGACTCCGGCTATCTGCCGAGAGAGTCAGGAGAGAGGGGCAGAGATGGTCTTAATTTATTCTTGAAAGAAAAGAGAACACCAAATATCTCCATGGGATATTTGTTAAATTCTGTTTTTATCTCAACTTTTCTGAAAACCAATTAAAAATAATAATGAGAAATAAAATATGTCCCTTGCTTGGGAAACCTGAAATAATGTGAAAAATAGTACAATAAGCTGTGTCATATAATGGTTATCAATCATTTCATATTTAAAGACAAAGAATTAAGTTATTCCTTTGTGGACCAATTATCCCACGTGTAAAAGAAAGAAGCTTGTGCTTCACAAGGATGCTATAGGACAAATAAAATAGAATCTGAAAGCCTATAGGGTTCCTAAGAAGAGAAACAGTATACAAGATAGATTTAAGGCATTACTAATCTTCTAATTATGGGTGAGTCACAGTTGTGTGACTTGTTCGTGATGGCAGACAGGAGTCAAGGCCAGAGCTCACGCAGCAACAAATGTTTACTGTTTCGACCACACCAAGGCACTGCGTGTGACATACTTCTGGGCAATCACTTTGTGTTCCCTAAAGTGATTTTTGCATGCTTGGGATTATCAATGTTTTTAAATTTATATTACATATATCTCTGATGAGATTATTTCCTTGCATTGCCAAAAGGATTTGTTTCCTCACCTTGCAAATTCTCAAACTTGAGATAGAGAACTACTACTGAATATATAACAATACTTGCCTTCAACTAGCTAACCTTTTTCAAAAGCAAAGTTAACTGTAATTTTTTTTCACTAGTGTATATCCCCAGATTAATAATTATTTGCTGGCATGTCATTTCAGTATATAAATTAGCAATATGATTCTGTGCCATAACCAACAATTTATACAGATAATATCAGGGAAACTAGGAAGATCTGACAGCTAGTCACTGCCTTGCAGAGATGCTCTCTGGTCTTACTTGGCTTTGCTTAACAGCCTTTACTGCTTTTAAAGGACCACCCACCCATGCCTCTAGTACAGCCATCTGTAACTCTTTTTTTTTTTTTTTTTTTTTTTTTTTTTTTTTTTTTTTTAATGCGTTACGCGGGCCTCTCACCGCTGTGGCCTCTCCCGTTGCGGAGGACAGGCTCCGGACGCGCAGGCCCAGCGGCCATGGCCCACGGGCCCAGCCGCTCCGCGGCACGCGGGACCCTCCCAGACCGGGGCACGAACCCGCGTCCCCTGCATCGGCAGGCGGACTCTCAACCACTGCGCCACCAGGGAAGCCCTGGCCATCTGTAACTCTTAATCGACTGTTTAAATCTGCAACAGTGCACAACAGCCAGGTCACTTTCACCCTGAGATTCTACTAAAGGATCGCCAGGTATTCAGAGCGTATGGAGAAATGTCTCATTTCTTCTAAGATCCTTAAATTCCTGGGATCTATAGCATTTTCTAGCCCTTTAATTAGCAGATTCATTTCTGAACTACTGTAACCCTAAGACACATATCTGCAGAGCCCTCCTGATTGTGTTTTAAGCTACGCCTTTCTCCTTTCAGTCTCCTCAGTTTGCTCCTTTAATTTCACTTTGAGTACTTCTCGAGGCTCGGTGACTGAGCTCCACACAGCGCAGGTCTTATCTGATGTGCCGGCGCCTGGTGTGGTCTAAGACACACTGGCGTTTTGTTCTTGAAGTATGGGACTGATGTTCTGAAACCTAGACTCCAACGCAAAGGAGATCATTAGCCCGTTTTGAGTGTCTCTCTTCTTCCCGCCTGGTCTCCTCCTACCCTCCCGGATACTTCCTTAGTCCTGTGCACTGGCAGCAGATGGCAACCATATTCCAAGGCTGAGTATGTACAAAACCGTGCTATGGAGAACAGAGTGGCTTCAAAGTTAGCTTTCTATTCAAGTGGGCTGGCGGGGACTTCTGGAGGCGTGAACTCATCTCTCATTCATTTAATCCTCCATGTATTCATCCAGGAATTTGTTTTTTGACACATCTTCCTACTGTCCAGCTAGTGAAGGGAGGGTAGGTGGGAAGTCCTCTCTGGAAGGCCCTTCCAGCATGAGGGCCCCAGGATTCTACGCCAACTTCTTGTTTCCCTGGGCCCGTTCTGCCTGCTGCAGATCACATCAAGCCCTTCCCGTGAGGGGGGCTTGGGAGCACTGCGTGTGGAGTGGATTTCTCAAGAACTGTCTCCTTGCTAGACTGACAGTCACACGCTGTACTTCCTAGGCAAAGCTTTTTCACCTGGGAAAAGGGTGAAGCAAGGCGGAGCCTGTGGGGTTGCAGAAACCTCTGCAGGATGGCACAGTAATGGGCAGTGGGAGTGGGAAAACCTTTCCTTTTTGTTGTTTCAAGGTTTGCTGGAGCTTTCCCCTAATCATCTGTTTGAGCATCTTGAAAATAAGTGTCTATTTTCATGATATCTATCAAAAACAGGCACCAGATTATCTTACAAAGTCGACCTTAACCCTGCCATATTGCTACTAGAATCAAAACATGTAGCAGCCTACATCCAACAGAAAGGGATTCTCTTTTCCCAGCATAAAAACCAGAGGGTATCTGTGATACACTTTGTTTTGTAGGTCTGCTGAATGAAAACAATTAGGTAAAAAATCAGTAACTCTATTTTTCCAAACTGGAGCGATGCTCACAGACACACTATGCTCTCGCTTTTGCTCAGTTCTCCCTACCACATTCACTCATTTATTCATTCAATAAATATTCGCTGAGCACCTACTATGGCTAAGCACTTCTCTGCTAGGTGCTAAGAATTCAGCAGAGAACAAGATAGAATTTATGCCCTTACAAATTGTTCCACCTGGCCAAAATAAGCATTTAATAATTTAACTGCTAGAATATTCCTCGAGGAACAGGAATAATTAATTTGTCTTACCTAGTATTTCTTCTGACTCTTTCTCAAACATGTTTCTTGAAGGTCCAGACTCCTTTAACCAAGAAGTTCTGTCTTAAAACTCTCTCTATTGTTATATTCATTCCTTTCTTGGCTACAATGTTGAGAGTTCAGATTGCAACTGCTACATTTTTTTTTTTTTTGGTGGGATTGCAACCCTGAGGATCCTTACTTTTCAAGCTACACGTATATTTTCTCTGTAAATATTGTTATCATCTAATTTGTGTCTTTGGATTCTGCTGATTAGCCATCGACATGTGATTTACGAAATACAGCATATGAGATGTAGAAATCATAACTCAGTGAGTTATTATTTTAAAGCTCTGACTTGGGATTTCTACGGACTTGCACACAATCTAGTTAAGCACTTGATCTGCGACTATTACTAAAAGCCTTATAGCTCAAGTTCCATACCCGTGTGTCTCTGGAATTCTATACTCAGCAGCAAAAGTGCTCCAGAGTTGAGAGAAGCAAATGTCTGAAATTATCTACAAGCATTACCCCGAACTATGTAGGCACCACAGGACAGGAAAGGCTCACTAGGTACAATCAGCCAACAGGTCTTACTGAATTTCTTAAGATTATGTTTTTTTGCCAACTACTGTGAACTGCTTCAGAATGGAAGAAGGTAAGTGAGCTGAGTGATTAAAAGAATCCTCCTCGGCAGTGAAACACATTTACCCTTGCAACTTTACTTCTATTTTGATTTATCTCAAAACACTCTGAAGCCACCAGGCAGACTGTCTTTCAAAACAGGTAAAAGATGCATTTCTCTAGTTGTAAGTGCGTCATTTTGGAAGGGGCTGTCTGATGTGGCAGAACAGCAGTTTGCCCATTCTCAGGACCTGATGTTTTGGCCTCTTCAGGTATCAGGGCTGGAAGGTGGACAGCGAGAGGACGCCTAAGGGTACACAATAGAGGCACGCACAGGTTCCACAATGCATTCTGAGGTCGGACAGTAGACAAATCCACTCTCCGTAATCTGAAAATCTCTCATTGATTAGAATGTACTTGAGACAAAAAACGAACTTAATAGGTTAATACTATACTATAACGTAAATAATACCCTAAGCCTTCCCTAGACCAAGAAGAAAACATTCCGAAAGTTTTTTTTTTTTTTTTTTTTTTTAACTTCTCGGAACCACAGTTTCCTTATCTGTAAAATGGGGTGTTTTGTAAGAATGATATGATGTATTTGACAAAAAGTAGATACTTAGGAGTATTAGTTCTCTTCCAATGTTAGAAAACACAAGAAAAATGGGGAAATAAAAGAAGGCAAAAAGATGATGGAGAGGCTTCCCTGTCTGCCCAGGTCTGAATCCAAGAACAGACAAGGAGAAGGGCATTGGCCATTTCCTGAAGTGAAGAACAGACCCTCCTACAGACCTACGGCTTCTGTCTCAGTCATTCTCAGGGGGAGGGATGGAGCACCTGCTACAACCTTCATTTATGTCGCATCAATTTTAGTTCATATTTACTTAATAATTTTAAACCCTTAAACTATAGCTAATGCTCAGATTCGCTGAGTGCTGTCTGTCTGGTCTGTTTTGGGGGCTTTCCATATAGCATTCCTTCTAACCCTTATAATAATGCTATGAGATAGATACTATTTGCATTCTCATCATGCACTCGAGGACATGGAAACAAAGGGAGGTTAAGTAGAGGCACGTAAACTGCATGCACAGGCTGAAGTTCACATGAAAAAGGGCAAACAACCAGACCAAGGGGTAAGAAAACATTTTCAGAGCAACACATGGTCCGAATCTTAGTCCATTATCAACATGTTCAGGAAATAGCTTTCGACGTCTGTTAGCATACCTGTCCCTGCCCTGCGGGCACACTGAGAACCCGAAAGAGCTTCAGGAGTCAGTCCACATCGGACTTTCCCTCCTTTGCTTCTTGGTTTACTCTTGGGGGCCAGGTTTGAGGATGTAGATTCTGACTGGGATTTGTCCTGGGGAAGTGGCTCCTTCCTTCTTTTAGTTCTCTGACCCCAATCTAAGCAAAGTTATACACTCGTGTCCAAGAAGAGCCCGCACATCGGCATGCGTCCGCGTGTGCCTATCTTCTCAGGAAGTTCATAGACTCTGAGAGGGAGGCCCAGTCACGGTGCCAGTGGAGTTTAAGGCCTCCAGCTCAGGAATTCCTCCTCTGGAGGGAGGGGTTACACTCTGCTTAAAGTCTCTGCCTGTGCCACTATGCAAGGACACCATGTCTGCTGGGTAGTGCCACTCAGCATGTCAGCCAAGGATTATGAGGTTGCTTCAGGAGCCTAGGATCCAATCACTCCTCTGGGACCTAATGTCAGGAATAAAATGGAACAGGCTACATTTAGTGGGGCGTTCTTAAAATTGGAAAAAAATATTCAGGCCTGCCTGGAGAGACCTACAATATTTCCCTGAAAAAAAAGATATATTCCTTTTCCATGGGGTTAACTTCTCATGGTTGAAGTTCAGAATTTGCATGTGCATTTTCCATGAGACATGGGATTACACTCTGTAGCTCAAATTTATATACACCTTTCTTTCATTAACTCCTTTATATCCAAGTACCGGTTGAGATATAAGGTAAAGAGACAATAAGTGATTATACAGGAAAGGAAATCATTACAGCAGAAAACTGAATGACAAAGTTAATTTAGTTACCACTTCTTGAAATTCTTCACGTGGTGTTCACCAAGCTTTCTTAAAAATTATGCATGCCCTCATCTAATACTGTGTGAGATCTTGGCATAAAATGGATAACACGAACCTAGCTAAAACCACTGAGGATAAATGAGTCGGAGGAAATTCTTTTTTGGAGTTGGAGAGGAAAGGAAAACCTCCTCAAGGTCCATTTTGACGTCAACTATGAATTCATTGTTCCCTGTGAAATTATAAAAACTCGTATTCAAAATTCCTCCATGTGGTTGTTCGTATAATTTCTAGCAGTGAGAAAATAATTTTCTTATTTAGTTTTACAGTAATTTAATAGCAGAGCAAAATAACATTTCATTTAGTTGGTTCCAGAGCACCACCCTGAAGTAGGAGTAATTGCAGATACTGTGTATCCAGGGGACTGTGGCCTTAGGGATGTGTTTAACCATCAAGGAGAACAATACAGACTAAATAAACAAGTTAAAAATGCCCCATAAATAATGAACTTGATGTCTTGTGACAATGCAGGAGTACATGAGAACAACATATAGGCTTGTTATTAGCAACTACTTGAATTGGATCTATCATGAAAGAAAGTCACAGAATGTGGCATTTAAAAAAAAATGGATTATGCTTTGAAATAACTTGTTTTAAAATTTTTTAGAAAAGTTAAAGGCTCAAAGTCTGTAATATCTGTCCTCTACCTAATGCTCAGAGATTACTGAGGGTTAGTGAACATTTGTGAAGTCATCCGAAGAGGATGTAACAATTTTTGCAAGACACTGGTTCTTATTAGCTACAGGGAAGAGAAACCAATGTCGGGAAGAAGTACAGAAAGAACTAATATAATAAAATTACTGATCCTTTGGGCTTGGGTAGTGATTTCAAATTTCCTTTACATATATTTATCATCCTAATTGCCCTGTAAAATGAGAGATCTAATTCTCTCACCTTGCCTATTTAATTGTTGAGTCTCCCTTAAAACTGGTTTTTATTCTTCAGTCTATAAATGGGCTTAGGGCTGCTGTATCGTAAAGATATTCACCACCCTGCTTTTGCATTACCTGTTCATTATTTCTTTTTAAAGTATTAAACTTAAAAAAAACTGGTTCATTACTGTTGGTGTTCCATTCATTCTGTGTGCTCCTGAACCCTTTTCTAAGGTGTCTGCGTGATGCATCGGACTCTGTGCTCTCGACAGCCTCTGGGAGGCTGCAGTACCCGCACTGCCTACCTTCTACCTTTCCTCTCCCTGCTGGTCTCTCTGCACTGTCCTGCTTTTCCTCCTACATATTAGACCATCTTTTCTTTCCCTCCTTTGTTGGTTCTTCATTTTCTTTCTCTTTCTTGTCACTCAATATAAATATTTCCCAAGGTTCTATTTTCCTTTTTTTCTCTCAACAAAAATCTTCTTTGAATTTACTCCTACATTCATGGCTTAAAGTATGCCCCTCTTGGCCAAAGCATTTGCTAGCCATAATTTCAAGTCATCCTGCTTTACTCCAGTACCCTATTTATAACTCAATGTTAGTTGTCTGCACAGGGTCTACCTCTGGTATCTCATACTCCGCATTGTACAAAACTGAATTGTATTCTGTTCCTCTCATTATTTCCTTTTCACCTTCTCTCTTTGATATCTTGGAATTATCTTTGATGATTTCCTCTCTCTTACCTAACACTCTGTCAGCTCCTGGAGCTGCCCATCCTCATCCACCACGTCTGTTGAACCTGGATCTTCCCCATCCCCATCACCAGCCTCCTCAGGTTACCAATAATCTGAACAACTGACAAGGCTTCCTGGGCTCTGTCCTCTCCCTCATCACCCCCTTCCACATCCAAGCATGTTCCACATCCCTGTTGCTAGATTAGATCTTCCCAAAGCAAAGTCCAGATCATGGCAACCCCTACTTAAAACTTTTCCACAGTTTTGTCCCAGAATACAAACACCTTATACCTTACCCTAATGCCTAACCTCCAATGAAATTCTGTTCATCCTTCAAGAGACCTCAAATGGAACCTTTCCTGATAAACTGAACTGGATGTTAATGTTAACTGGATTATAATGTATTTTATGAACTTTCTAACTTCTATCTAAGATAATGGTGATTTGAGGGCATGTACTAAGTCTTAGAATTCTTGGTGGCAGGGTCTGTTTGTCTCCCAGTTTCTACCCCTGCAGAACTCAGTGTAGTGCCAGACATCTAAGATATACTCTACACATGGTTGCCAAGCCAGTGAATCGAGTCAATCGATGCTCTTGTGTATCCGGGTAAACAGGGACGTAGCTTTAACCACCCTGCAGGGCAGTTGGTTGTGCATGTATCTGATCTTCTCCACGCGACTCTAAGTCTCTGAGCACAGGGCTCCAGTTCAGAAAACTGCATCCTGTACAATACCTAGGCTTGGTCGTCTACACGGAAAGCATTCAGTAAACTGATGGATAAATAGTCCTGACTCCTTCTGGTTCAGAGAATGAACCAGACGCAATAACAGGCAGCAAAGTATGGTGGGGATGGAGGGAGCAAGGTTCTATTTTTGGCTCTTCCACTCACTATGCTGAGAACCTTTTGGTATGACCCTTGTTCTCTTTGGGCCTAAGTTTCCCCATGTACATAATAATAGGTTTAAACCAGCTAAACTTTAATCTCTTTCAATGCTGATGAAAAGTTCTAACTGCACACGTTCCTTAGAGAGAACAGTAGATGTAGGAGCAGAAGAAAAGCAAAAAAAAAAAAAAAAGCAAAAAAAAAAGCAGACATGCTTATTCAGCACGTGGCAATAAGAGGTTTCACTACAGTACCTGGTATGAAGTGATTGGTGGAAGGATCTGACTTGAAACTTCTAGAATCTTCATGCATGCTCTCGATCAAATGATCCTTCTCTGAAGGCAGTAGCACACGTTTTTTTTTTTTGTTTTGTTTTTTTTAAAGTCAGGGAGTGAGAAGCCCTGACAGATATGGAGGAACACTAATTTCATATAACGAAATTTGCCACGAGTGAAGGAAGCACATATGAGACTATCACCAGCAGCTGCAGATAAGAATTAAAGACGTGCTTCAGCAAGACATGACATGGAAAGACGAAGAATAGAGCCCTGAAGGTCAGCCATCAGCCTTAGCAATTATACGTGGACAATCGTAAGCACGTTCATGCAATATCTGGCAGAGTAACACGGCATGGTGTGACTCAAAGCAATGGGCCATGAGACCAGATTTCCCAAGGGACCTGGGAGGATTTCATAAGAAGACTGATGGCTAGAATCTGGAGGGACCAGGAGTCAATGACAGAGTTCCAGCACGGCCCTTACAGGTGACTCTGTGGCTCCAGGAATGAACCTCTCAATAAGAAAAGTTATTTTGAACGATTCATCAATAAATTATCACTAGATTTTTCTTAATACTTTCCTACATCTACTGACCTCATGCAAAGAAAGGCACTTTTCCCATTAGAAAATAAGTGCTGTCTTGCTTTATTATTTATTTGGAAAACAAATGTCTCTAAAGGGACATGTAGCTCAGCCCAGCTGACTTTTAGTGACAGGCAATGTTACCCAAATGCAAACTGTTCTGTGAGCTTATATTAAAATGAGGCAAACCGTAAGAAGGTCTGAGTCTGGTAACTGAACTGCTCTGTTTTCTGTTCCTTCTGCCTGGAAGGCTGTTTCTTCCCTCTTCAGCTTTACACACACCTATTCCTTCCTGGTCCAGGTCTAATGACACCTCCCCTGCGAAGCCCTTTCCACTGCTTCAGGAGGTTGGGAGCTTTTTGCGCATCATCAGACATTTTCATACCACATTTTTATGTCCCCTTTTACAGGTTTAAAAGTTGGGGAAAGTGTGTGGGAACACCATGAGTTCCTAAAGTGTGGGGACGGTATTTTGTTTGTATCTTCACCCCTGGTCCTAGCTGAGGTCTTGGCACAGATGCAGGGGTTCAACAGCATTTGATGCATGGCTAAATGGAGAAAGGCATGAGTGAACAAGGTTAAGAGTGACTTCCGGAAGTTACTGAGTCAAGTGGCTATGGAAGATGTCCAGTTACATTAGCATTGTAGGGAGAGGACAATTTTTATTAAAAAGAGAAACACTTTCATAAAAAGAGGTAGATTGTGACATGAAACTTCAAGACATATGATTTTTAAAAATAAATGTGTCCCCAGATATATTAAGTGGAAACTCTAGGAAATTAGAGCAAATAAAAAAAATTAACTGGCCTTCTAATGTATAAGTGTGGGATTAACACTGAAACCTCTAAATAAGAGGGTATCAAAGGTAATAAAAATAATTCTAAAGAGATTATGTATCAATTAACTCAGGAAAAGAAAAGTGACTTTTAAAAAGGGAAAGACAATCTTTAAAGAAATGAATCCACACTTAATAAGTAAGAGGTTTACTTGGTTAATGAAATAGCAGGAAAACAAGATTAAACTGTTAGCAATGAAAAGGTAAATATATAATTCTTTATAGGAAGTAGAATAAAGAGGAATGTGAGACACTCTGGGGACAATGAGAGCGTTTAGTTACATCAAAGATGCTCTGTTTACCGTTTAACTGGTATGGAATCTATGAGAAAATTAATAGCAAGCCATAGGATAATAACTATCTGTAGTGGCTTATTTCATCCCATTTTGACTCTATTTCTTCTGCAAATAGTGTGACCCCAAAGTGTTTTCAGGATTGTCCAACTTGTCCTAAATTCCATAAATAAACTCTTTCAGAGGATGCTGTTTTTTGTCATGTCTCTATTACAGTTCTTCACAGATGGACCATTTTTGTCCTTCCAAAGTCTAAGAATAACTCTTTCAGTTATCAAGACATACCAAAATCCAGTTCAGCTGCTCCTGTGGGATTCCAGTTAGCTTAGACACATCTGCTGAGATACATGCATTTGAATCCAAATGAAGCTTTTGTTTGATGATACATTTTGAACATTTATGGAGGTTTTTTTTGGGGCGAAAATGTTTTTCATTTTTTGGCACTCCAAACAGAGATCTTCAGTTATAAACACTGCCTTCTGAGCACCTCCAGCAGAAATCCAATCTTTTCATGCGAACAGGTGCCTCAGGAAGTTTTTGGAAGGTTTTACACTGAATCAGCTTTCTGATTGGAAACTTTCTGAACACGCAGTCGAATTTGCCAAAGAGACCTTCAAACTTGCTTGAGCAGTTTTCACTCATACAGACATGCATTCACACGTACAGACAGCCCAAGTAAAAGCAATCAGAGCCCTGTAAAACTGAAGTCTTTTTCTTAAAGGTTAGATACTACACACAACCAAGCTAAACAAAAGGAATACACAACAGAAGAGATAATGAAGAAATAGCAAGTACAGAGGTTCAAATTCTCTATAAGCATGTTCCCCTTAAAGCTTGACCTGAGCATTTAGATGACACATCCCTTCAGTAAAAATTCTATCTCACCCAGTTTCAAATAAACCTTCAAGTATTTGTGTTCTTAAACACTGTACCTTAGAGTATTGCTACTAATCCTTTTTACTAACAAACTTGTTCAAACAGTTATTTTTGAAACACTTCCCTCTCTAACACAAATAGGTCAACCAGATTCAAATCTAAAGGAATTAAAAACACTGCTCTGTAATTCAGGGATTCTTTGGAAAAACCTCTATTTTACGTGAGTCCCTACAACTTTTCTTTTCCAGTTTGAATATAAACTGAAAAGCTGTTACAGAGTAAGACAACTTTTTAAGCCTTAAGCCTGAAGAGCTATTACAGAGTAAAATCACTCCCCCACTGGGCATGCCCAGAATTCAGGGGGAAATCTGCTTTGAAGTCGTTCTGATGGCCCTGGACCAGATGCTCTAAGGTGGCCAGAAACCTCTGTCTACACCCACTTAGCAGATTTCTGGCTCTTTATCAGGGACTAAGGTTTATTTGCAGAAATGAATCATTTCCTTCAAAATATCCTTTACCCTATTTACATGCTTGCATATTCCTTCCATTTTCTTTTCCCCCTACAGCTTTACTAAGGGAATTAATTATCTAGAAGAACAGGAACATACAGTAAGTACATCTGAGATGCAGGATGAGACACAGTATGTCATCTATTAGGCCTGGCTAAGACCAGCAGCTGATGCTAAATGGGAAGGAACATGCACCAAATGTTTTTTAATCACAAAGTTAGTAATTAATTGCTCTTTAAAATACATTTTATGCTTCTTTCTGTCTGTGTACATGAAATGCACATTTATTACATGCCAAAAATTACAACATTATGGTTTAAATGTGACTGGCACGGAAGTCCGGAAATCAGAGTTAATGTTCCCACAGCAACTTTAATTCTGTCCGTGCGCACATGTAGAGCTCTAATCGTCTTCCGTTCCAGGATAATACATATAGATGGTTTGGGAAGGGAAGCTAAAGACCCATATCCTCAACTGTAGTTACAGGAAAAAAACAAAGGATAAAAGCTGTGCTCCTTTCCACGTACGTGGATGAAAAACAATGTCCCCACGCCTGGTGTTGTGTAATCCGGGAATGAAAGAATCTGCTATAATGCTGGGACTCAAGGGGACAGTTTCTTTTGCTGTGGGAACCTGAACTTTGCATTTCCTGACTTTGGGGTAATTAAAATGTCAGCCTTAATGTGGCATTAATGGAGTTTGCCATAAAAAATCCTCTTTGTTTTGTTCTCTAAAAAAATTGCTTAAAAGTTCACACTGAACCAAGTGTACTGATATCTTCAGGCTTGGGGACTGAGGCAAAGGGGTGGGAGGGGGAAGGCCAATGAAGGTGGACGGCAAGAGAGAGCCAAGGATGGACCTACCCGACTCCTCGACAGCGTTCAGCCCGGCAGGGTCATGCTACCTACAGAGCTAAAGTTAAACCCACCCTCACAACAGTTTGGTAATGTGTAAAGGTTAAATGAAAAATAAATAAAAACTGCTAATGTGTAAGCACATCTTGGCAAGGACACAAAAAATGAGACCATCTGATGAGGCCAGTGCAAAACCTGAGAAGGTAAGTAACCACGGATGTCAGCTTCCAACAAAACAAAGGCATTGGACTCAGGCGGTTCTACAGCCCAAAGCAGGGAGACTGCCAGCGGGGGTGGGATGCGGGTGGAGAATCGCTTCTCCCCTCAGTGGGAGCCTTATTTGGGGGAAAACAAAATGGGAGCATCTTTCACATGTACATGACTGTGATGTGCTACGGCTTGATAGTTGTCGAGAAAGGTTTTCCCGTGGAGAGCTTCGTCTGCTCTCCTGACTTGCTTTAGTCCTGTCACGTGTTTAGAGGGAGAGCCTGGCTCGCCTCATCCTCAACCTGTGCAGTGGGAACTGTTCTGTCAAACGCCTAGGGGTTTGGTACCCTTTGCATTCCGAAACTCATCCTAATGCCTTCCACTCCCATCATCTGCGTTTGTTTACCATGAGATTGTTAGAAATGGTGACGAGGTGACAAGCTAAGGAGTGATGGGGGAATATTGCTGAAAGGTGATTGTAGCGGGTGCACTGAAAAGCAGCACACATTTCAGTAGCAGTATTAACCTCATCATTTCACCGAGGAAAGCGTTTCTCAGCCATATTCCCTCTTGCTTTGACTTTTACTGGGATCTTCTGCTGAATTTGAAGTGGCTCGTAGGTTAAATAGCCAACTGAGAATTTAAGGGGTTGGACTTGCTCTCTTTGCTCCAAAACACGGCCTGTGTGCTTCAGATGCAACAACGCCATGGCTTGCCCACCCTGATCAGTTCGTATGCAGAGCTGACTTTTCTTCCGTGGGGATGCTTACCCATTGTGTTCTATAACCTCGTCACCAATATGAGTAGTTGAACATTTTCAAGATGCCTGTTTCGAGCCAGGAATGCCATCTCCGGGCTCAGAACTGAGAATGCAGGCTGCTCACAGTGAGGGCAAATCCACAGACATCCCCCTCTCTCCCTCCCCGTGTCTGAACGAGGTAACTACTAAGCACGGCATTCATCTATCTGGGTGTCAATTTTCTCAGTTTTCTCATCTGTAAATTGGGAAGAATTATGACTGATGGGGAATGGACAATAAGGCATGACTTAGAATAATTTTGCACAACACATGATAAATAAAAAGGTGCTGTAAAAATTCAGGCACTTGTGAAAGCTTGGAACACCACATACTGGTGGAATATTTCTGAAGTTAAAGATACTAACAAGTCAAGGGCACTATTTTTAAATGCCCCAAATCTGTTAGTTCTAAATAGAAACTGAATATTTTACCTTAAAGAAATTAGGCTTTTAAATTAATCTACGGTAAGAGTGACATTTGAAAGTAAAAAAAAAAAAAAAAAAAAAAAAAAAACCCACTTGAATGCAAGAAGAGCATCCAAAAATCTTAACAGCTTAAAATAAACCTCTTTCCTGTCTTCTCTCAAGCAAACTCCAAATGGACAGATTTCTGTGAATCTTTCCTCAAAACAATTTTCTTCTAAGTGTAGGCTCAAATCAGGACAAACTACAATCCAAATATATTTGGAGAAAAGTATAATCAATTTAAACAACAGGTTGGCGCAGAGAAGACTTATACATCTTAATGGCAAAATCAGAAGGACTTTCTGAACAGCTGGAGATTAGGCTTCTCCTCCCTATTTGTTCTCCTTCCAACTGTATTCAGACCTTACTGAGCTTGGATCCACTGGCTTCCTCAGGGTCACCAAGGGGCTGTGCCTTGTACATATTCCAAGCTAGCGCCAAGGCCTAGTCAGATGATGCTTATGGTAAAGTATAATACACAGAGCCCAGTGCTCTTTCTGTTCAGCAAAACATTCATTTTATTGTAATGGGATTTCTGGGCTAAGGCCATTCTATGTAATCTTCCCCATAAGCTGTGGCAGAAAGCCAGGCATTGGAGGTCTGCATGCAGGAGCTCCAGGTCCTTCTCCACAGGAGCAGGCTACCTTCCTGGTAGGTAGGGACGGTACGCACATGTCTATGGGCACCGTGCCACGCTATTTTCCAGTTCTTCCTGTAATTACTGTTAGGTCGGAGACTGCCAGGCAAGAAGGCCAAGGATGTTACCATTTTGATGGTCCACTGAGCACAGTCCCTGCTTCTGACCCCCAAGTTTCTGTATAGAAGCAGCAGCTCTGTACAACTTACATGGGCTGCAGAGACTTGGAGCCTGTTATTTCTCATTTCGTTTTCTAGTGACAGCTGGAGTGTGGTCTCAGCTCAGTCACGAGTAGAAAAAGGCTCCTTCACCCAAACCCCAACCCCTTGGTCATGTCCCTTTAACCAGGGGCTATTATGATGAAGAAAGTAGGGAATGGAATGTCCCAGGCTCATTCACCTCTCACCCTTTTTGCGGAGTTACGTTTGCTTTGTCAGAAAAATAACAACAGGAGATTTAGAATCTCATTTCCTAATTAATAATTTTTGCTTTGTGGACAGGATAAATGGAGTCCTTTTTTGAAAATAAAACTTTCTTGGTCTTATCTTAATCCAAAGATGAATACACCAGCTTTCTGCCTGACATCCGCTGTGGAGATCAGTTCTGAATAGTTGTCGGGTATCTCCAAGACTAAAAGGAATATTCTTTTCCGATTGGACTCCAAGTGATTCCATTCCTTTCCATTGTCAACACATGTGTTTCTTTCTCTCTGAAGTATTGAGTTATGTTTCAGAAAATACCTCCTAAACGTGATTTATCATCTTTCTTAAAATAGAATTTGAAGAAGTGACGACTCTCGGATTAGTGGGAAGACAGCAAAAACAAACAGCAACGGAGTGATTTCAGTAGTGACAATCTCATTAAGCTGCCCGTTTCCAAATTTAGCCCATAGGCAGTTTTTTTAATTAAAAAATATTTTTAACCTAAATTCTTATTGGCTATGTGAAGTCTGGGTGGCTTCTGAATTCTTGGAAGCCATTCTCTTTTCTTCTGTAAATTTATGCTGTCCTTTAACCACTTCAAAATAAATTAAAAACTGGAAAGACAGAAATTCAGCCAAGCTACAATAACTAATGCAAAGCTGACTTGTGTTATGTAATCTCAAAATGGAAGTTTCCTTTTGAGGTCCATATTTGGTTGTTCAATTTTGTCATGGTGGAAGTACCATTATCCAGATCATGGGGACAAAAGAATAATTAGAAAACAGCAACACGGCTTCTGATTTTGAGTCAGTGTTATGAAAGAGAATGTGATGGATGTAATTAATCAGCCTTTTGAGGCCAAATGGCTGGTCACCTGGTTTGGAAATACACTCTAGCTTTGAAAATATAGATGTTGGCTGACTCAAAATGGTGGCAAGTTACCTTTGGCTACTTTAGAAGACCAAACGGAAACAGCTTGCTCTGAATGCAAAAAAGCCCGAACCCGGGGGAGAAGCCTGCTCCCAGCACCGCAAAGACACCATCACCTTAGTGGTGTAAGTGGTGTACTCACAATCAGATGACCCGGTGTGAGCGTGAGAGTTTGTCAGTGAATGTGTTGAGTGGATGAGGGCTGGGCCTGGGGACAAAACAGCTTCAAAGTTCAGGCAGGGAAGGCCCGGCTTGGCGCTGGATCCACCCGGCTGAGTAATCTCATTCTCCTCAGATGCCTTCTGGTTTTCAGCTGTCTTGGGTTTCTTCCTGAAAATAAACAAAGGGCCCTTTGAAGGAACTGACTGCATATTTGGGAAAAGGCATTTTTAGAATCTGTTAAAGATAACTTGATTTTTTTTTTTTTCTGAGGGGGGATGGGAGGGAGTCCAGTATGTCCCTTGTTTTAAAACAAGCTGATTCTTGTTTTTTTCCCTCCAGTAATGGCCTAACTGGGAACACATGAAAGCATATGGGCCAAGCAAACAGCACCACATTTGGACTCTGTTGGCTGCATAAAAAGACCCTGTCCCAGAACTTCAGACAGCTTGAGCTACGTATGGCTGACATTATCCAAGAAAGCATCCTTTTTTCCCCCCTTAAGAGTTTAACATGGTCTGGAAAAATACTAGTGGAGGTTTTACCGTTCTAGCATTTGTCAGGAGGCTTAGAGACAGGACCCGTGGAGTAATGGGAGGAGCACTGGACTGGGAGTCTGGAGACTTGAGCTATGGTACTAGCTGTGCCTCTAACTTGCTGTGTGGCCTTGGGCACCTCACTTCACCTCTCTGGGCTTCAGTTTCCTCATCTGTAAAATAAAGGGCTTGGATTAGAAGGCCTTAAAGGTTCCTTCCAGTTTTCAGTTTCTAGTCATGGAACACATTATGTAACAGTCAACTTTCTTGCTGTTATTAGATTTTATTCTAGATCAACACATAATTTCAAATCACGATCTAAATTTGCAGGTTGTACAGGTGAGAGGGGTAGTGATGAAAGGATTTGTTAAAGCAGCAAATGGAAAGTGAAAAGAAGAGCTTAGACTCCAGTAGGTAAAGAAGGAAGGTGTCACACAGAGATCCTCTATTCCAACTCTTTACCCACGTGAAGCTTAAGATTCCCTTTGTTTTTTGATTTAGTACATGATCCTGGAGTACGGGAGTGTGATTGTGTGTTTGAAAAGAGATGGGTGAAGGGAATTAGAAAGTAATTGTCAAAAAAAAAAAAAAGAAAGTAATTGTCACTAATTGTTTGGGACCAGGAATAAGAAGTAAAACAGCTCAGCCATCAGTCAGCTCCTCTCCCTAGAACCATGCAACTGATGTAAATGAATAAATACGTAGCTTATGCTGCATGCACCCTAGGCCCTAGTCAAACCCAACTAGATTACTTGTCATATCCTGAACATCCCCCCCCCCAATTTTCTTGGTTCTGTGCCTTTTTTATCATCATGTGTATGGTGAACAGAAAGAGTAATTTCTTTCATTTTTTTGGTAGGAGAATATGTGTGGTACAGAATTTGTTGTAAGTAGCTCTGTTCCCATGTTTCCCTTGTTTCTCTAAGCATGGCAATGGACTTGTTATACAGAATTTTTGTATTGAAATTTGCTGTACTGGGTAGTTAAATCTGCCCTTGCAGAATATGGTATTATGATTAGCATGCTGTGTTTCTGGTCCAACAGGTTGTGAAATCAAATCTGCTTTTCCAGAGGGCAGGAGGCAGAGATGGCATGGTAAAGATGAAAATAGAAGGAGAGCTTTCAGACATATTTTTCAGGATGGAGGAAGCCAGTACAAAAGCAACAAATTGGATTCCTTTACCCACCCTTTGTTGAATGGGTGACTAAGGAACAAACCCCCAAATCTTGAGGGTCTACATGGACCTTCAAGGAGCTTGTTTCTGGTTTTCAGTGTAGGGAAGTATCCGAGATCAAAGTTTCCAAAACCCAACTCATTTTTTCCCCATGGAAACCAACGCTTCCTCTACGGTCCCTATTTCTATCACTGCTGTCTGTCACCAGGTTTGTCACCGGGTTGGAAACCTCAGGGTCATACACCTTCCTCTGCCTTAAAGCCAGTTTGTCAAGTCCTGACAATTGTGCTTCCTTCATATTTTGCACATCTATATTTCCATTGCTATCACCATAACACTTTTTATTCTGACTGTTGTTTACTTTCTGACTCCCATCCTCCTTGACTTCTCTACTCCCACAACTTTGGTTCACTAAATCTGAGATGACCACATTAGGCTGACAGTCAAGGTGAATTCCATGTCTATGAGACTGCAAACTGTCTGAGGGTGAAAAAATTGTCATAGCTATTTTTGAACTCCCTGTATTCACCCATTCGTTCCTTCTTCCTTCCCTCCCACTATTCATTTATTCATGTATTCATTTCACAAATACTTATGTGTTTATGATGTGCCAGCATGGGCTAGGAAATAAAACAAGCCTGGTTTCTGCCCTCCCAGATTTGCTGTCTAGTGTATACCGTTAAGCGGAGTTGCTTAGACAAAGCTGTCATTCAATATAGGTGTGTTGATGGAATGAAATTGAGTTGAAATTAAAGTATATTTTGAAAATAGTTATAGTCTGAATCCCAATTAAGTTTCCTATTCTTTATGCAGCAGGGAAATCTACATCGACTGGCTGCTTTTCCTTTGAATCCATGAAGTGCATTTGATAAGAGTAGGACCACTTTGCCCGCTGAAGCTAGGCTGGTCCTCATGAATCATTTAAATATCGGGATGAAACACTGACAGACATCACTTAACGGAAAAAATAAATATTTCTGATACTCATAAACAAGGCCTAGGCTAGTTTCAGATGTGTGCTTCAGAGAATTAAGGAAACCCTCTTTCAAACGTGAGTACGTGGTCAACCCACCAACATTACTCTTTTATTTTTAACTTTGCAAAAGTTGTATTGTTCTTTATATCAATGGCCTTGCTTCCTTCCCTAGATTTGATCCTGCTTTCTAACTGACATCTTGCACCATATTCTCCTGTTTGTTGTCTCAAGGGTCACCTCTGGAGAACATTCAGAGCACAGAGGCACTGAAACCACTTCTACAAACAGAAAATACTGAAAACTCAACCTTTGGGCTCAGCCCTTCATTTGCCTAATATCACTTTACTTGTCCTTAGACCACTGGGCCCTTTCCCAACTGCACAGATAACAGAGAGACACTCATTGTCCTTAGAAACAATTCATTTTCCATCTCACTCTCTAATAGTTCTCTTGTACTCCTTTTTCCAGACCTGAGAAACACCAAAACGTGGCAGCAATCTACATCTAGACATGCACAGGTGCAGTTATTTTGACCCTTTTATTTTATTTTCCAGTTATTTTGCAGTTATTTTTGCAGTTCATATTTTATTAAGGAGGAAAAAGCAAGTCCTGTAGTAATTAATTAAAAATACCTTCTTTGGCTGTGTAAAAGAATTATATAAGCACAGCACATCTGAGGGCAAGTCTCTCCAAGCCTCGGTGGCTGTGTACTATTCCCTGGAGCCTGTAGAGGGCAGCAGCACACCGGCGGACTCCAGGCAGCATGTCAGGCAAACTCCCCACCACACCAGAACCTTCCTTCTGGTCACCATGCCAAAGGTTGGTTTGCCAAGCTCTGGCCGGCCGCTTAGCCTCTTTCTTTCTTTTCTCCCTCTCTCTCCTCTCCCTCTCCCTCTCTCTCCCTCTCCCTCTCTCTCCCTCTCCCTCCCTCCCTCCCTCCCTCAATGTTAAAATTATACACTCTGATGAAGTCGCCCCTCAACCGGAAAATGAAAGCTCCAGTGAAAAATTAGGCGAGCCAACGACAACAAAGAAAGAAAATGGGAGAAAGGAGAAAGGGGGCTGGTGAGGGGGAAGGATTTAAGAACAAGAAAAGGGCAGATGTTTCGTAAATACATGCAAAGCAAAAGTGGGTGTACGCGAACACTTCCGCAGAGAAACAGACCAATCACTGTGCACTTCCTCCCGCCGCACGGGTGGAGCTCTGCATTCAAAAAAAGTGTGGCCGCAGGCACCTGCGTTTCAACGGTCAGTTCTGACATTCTATCTCCCAATTGTCCAAAGAGAACAAAAACATTTTCATCTCCCCACTACAGACATTTCTGTTACAGAAGAAGGCTGCTTCAAGAACTGGGAAGGCGATTTAAGGTGACGGGAGGCTGAGTTAGCCAGCAGGACCCACTGGTTTTTAACTCTCATTGTGCTGGCCCTGGCAACAAGTTTTGGGCTGAAACATAGCAGTGAGTAAGGCTGTGGTTGATGCTGGCTCTTTCCTTACTAAGACCGTATTTTATGTGTCAAGAAATATACATGAAAACATATTGAGGAGATGGTAGGCATTAAGCATGTTAAATGCGCGGAAATTAACTAGGTCGGTGGCATTTGATGTATAGATTTCACACTTCTTTGCACATATTGCACACATACAGTGATGGCAATGCTTTCGGCAACATATGGAAAATAAATATTTTATCTGTGTGAGCTCTCATCAGTCTCCGGGGGCTGCTGAGGGAAGAGTGTTCTCTTCTGTCCCCCTCTCCTAATTTTCTCTCTTTGCTGGGCTCCCACCCTCTCCTGCACATTAACATGCCTTCCACTTATCAGCCTGGTTGGATGGAAAAGGATTAGTCAGAACGTCTTTTTGATAAATACTCAGTCACTGGATCATGACAATTTTGACCCATGACCTTGCTCATCAACTCCTTCCCCCACCCCAATCGTTTTGGCGTGGTAACTATTTCTTTGCTCTCCTTCCCAATAATACACGCAAGAGGCTTAGTAGAGTGTTTGGGAAGAGGAGCAAAGGGGAGGTGGTAACAAACCACCCCAGTGGGGGTTGGTAGTAGAACTGAGCTCTACCATCAGTAGCTGTGCACCCTAGGCAGATTCCTCTGCTTCTCTGGGCCTCAGTTTCCTCATCTGTAAAATGGAAATAATAATACCTTCTAGGGCTGATGTGAGGATTAAATGAGACACTTCCTGTCAAGTGATTGGCATAGCGCTGGCACACGGTCAGTGCCCCATGAGGATAGCTCTTTCACAGAGAGCATCAGTTTTGCGGTTTTCATCATTTCACCTAGAAGGAGGCACTTCCTTTATCTTTTTTAATATCTAGATTTGGGCAGGGGCAAATGGATCGTAATTGCAGCAAAGGCAGAAAGAATGCTAGGATAAGCAAACTCTTCAACACTTTGACTTTACCGTATCACCCCCCTGACACCTTCTTTCTGTTCACGTGTTTGTCACTGCTGCTACTACACTATTAGCTCCTCTTGAAGGTGAGGGTCAAGCAAGCTACAGTTGGCCTAGAGAAGCCCATCAAACCTGAGCACTATGGTCTATTCATTGAAACCAACCTTGGCACTCTATCTTATCACGTCTTCTTACAATTTATCCTTTCACCGCTTGGTCTAATGTTCTCAGATCCATTTAAGATGTTTTCACGATTAAAATATTTTATTCTCTCAATTTTTCAACCTTCTTGGCAAGGTTGATTTATAATGTTTTTCAGTATATTTCTCCCTCACTGTATCAGTCAGGATCTTGGCAAGAAACAGATGGCACACTCAGAGGTTTTAACTGAAAAGAGTTTAAAGAAAGGACTCTCTACTGGGGTACAGAGGAGGTTAAGGGATCCTCAAGGGATGGTGATACACCAGGGACGAGCAATAGTGTGAGGTTGTTAATCTCAGCTTTAAACTGCTAAACTGAAGGGGCGAGGAAAGGTGTGGAGCTCCCTAAGTCTAGTCAGAACTGGAGTAGGGAAGGGGCCGGACTCATAATACCCTGACCCCACTCTCCTCCCACTCTCATGTCTCTTGCTGATGCCTCCTATTGCCTAAATTCAAAGGGAAGCCAGAGGAGAAGGCAGCCTAGGTAACGTGGTCCAGAGAGGTCGGTCTCCTGGGCCATGCATCAGGGCAGAGAATGTTCTGGGGTTTTGTGTGTGTGTGTCAGGGGTGAGGGGGAGATGAATAAGCGTACCTATTTTCCCCTCTCCATTTCCTTTACCCTTTTCTTCTCAATTATACTTTCTGGAAGGAAAGACACAGCAAATCAAATGAAATCAGTTCTCTCTTAGTGTCCATTTACCTGTTTTGTCTATTTGTAATTTATGGGGGAAGAAAACTGAACATAAGCTATGTGAGAGCAAGGATTTTTGGTTTGTTCTGTTCAGTGCCACACCCCTAGTGCCTAGAACAGTGCCTGGCACATAGTAAATGCCTGGTAAATTTTAGTTGGCTGAGTAAATATACTCATGTCTGCTGTGCCAGACACTACATATACATTATCTCATGTAGTCATTGCAACAATCCAGGTAAGTACGCAGGTTGCCGAGCCCAGTCGTGCAGGTGGTGTGGGAGTGGGTAGGCTTTAAAATCTAACACTCACTCTCTCCTTACCCACCTCCAGGCCCTGAGACTTCACCCAGGTATCGTGAATCCATAGGGAGGGATACGTTTGTAATTAGTCCACATTTTTATACCATATTCACCTTACTGAATGAAGGTTTGCACCTATCAAGTCTGTGTAAGTTTTATTATTTTTCTTTTACATATGAGTAAGCTGAATTTCTGAAAAGCAAAGGCTGCAAGGATTAGAACTCAATTTGTCCATTCTCTAGGACCTGCAAAACGTGAATGCAGGCACCGGTATTCTGCATAGGGGAAATATGTCCAATGGCACAAACAGCCCGGCTCCCTTGTGGGCTTCCCGGAGATTTTTAGGAAATCTTAGCTCCTGATTTCTAGGTCTGGTTATGGGTTCTCTGCAGTACAGGAAGGTAGGAGTGGCAAAGACTCTCTTCCCTCCCAAAGGATAAACCAGGCTGAAACTTTGGAACCAGGCTGCATCCCGGTGTGCCTGTGATACCTGCGCCGGCAATAGTTACTCAGTGATGAAGAAAAACTCAGAAAACTCTCCAGATGTGGGGATTTCTAACGCATTCTTTCACTTGAACTTAAGGACGAATGAAGGTACTTCCACAAGCAAGTTCCTTGCATGGGTATGGAATGAGGACACTCTATTTTTGACCTTTTGTCATGTCCTTAGTCCCCAGTCCCTCGAACGCATTGGTACTGTAGATCAGCCTAATGGTTCCCACCTCCAACCTGGCCAGGCAGGACTGCCTATTGCCTTCATATCCGTCACCACCAATTACAATTCAGGTGACTGACAGCATTAAAGGTAAAATGCAATGCAAAATAAAACAACACAAAACTCTGACTTCATCCCTTTGGGTTTGATTTATGCCAGAATAGTTAAAGACGTAGAAAATATGAATGTGAAAATCCTACCTGAAGCCTGAGAGGGATGTTAGTCTCCCAGGTTTGGCGTTTTCCAGTAACAGAGATGTCTGTAAAACACTATCCCGTTACCTGCCTCACACCATATAGGAAAATGTGTAAATATAACAACCAGAATGAGTTTTTGTTCTAAAATGTATAATTATTTTGCATGCATAGCCTCTAAGTATTTAAATTTCTGGCTTTTCTAGTAAAAGAGAGCATATATTCAGCTGTTACTTCTAGCAATGATCAATGAATACTTGATGTCACTCTTTCATCAGTATTTTTCCGTAGGCATCATAGCTCCTACCTCAACTTATTTCTGCAACTTGACTTGCAAGGGTTGTACTTCTCCTACGTAAATGTCTGATGTGGAGGGAACTAAATCAAGTACTCAGAGCTATGCATCCAGAGGGCAGAGCTGACCTGGGCACAATGGTTTGAGATGTGGCTGAAGAAGCCCGCAGCTGCAAGGGTGGGTGTTGGCCCCCTTGAATAACAAGGAGACCACAGCATGGGACACAGAGATGCAGCTACATCACAGGTGGACACAGGCACAGAAAGCTGGCTCTCGGATGTGTCCAGCGTGGCGTGAAATGACAAGCTGCAGTGAAATTCAACAGAATGGCAAAGAAGGGTGATGAGAAGCAAACAGATAGGGCTGGAGCTGCCACCGCTTCAGGCAGAGGCGCAGATGACCAAGCAGAACAGCACCGGTCCCTGCAAGGTGCGCTCAGATGCAGCTCAGCACAGCCACCCAGCGAGGCAGGCGCGATGCTACCCAGGGTGCGCACTGCAGGCTGGAAGCGGAGAACCAATGCAGGCACTTCAGGACTGAGTCTGGTTACCTTGCCGCATCCAAGAGATGAAGCCATCTAAAATTTCATCTGCTCTTACAATTGTGTGAGTTTTTTAAAAAAATTAAACAAAGTGAACTAAGAAGCCATTCATTGGAGGCATAATGTACTCACAGTAGTTTTCAAATAAATGGTGTCACTCTTCAGGTAAATCACTCCAAGGCTTGGGCCTAGTGCAGATGTTCATTGGGGCAGGGAGCAGAGAGCGGCTGCATCTGGATCAGACAAGGAACAAACAAAGATAAGGCTGTTAAATGAAGAGGTGATGCTGATCGCTCATGCTATAGAGCCAGAACCGTGGGACTTGCTTGAGTGTCGGGTCCTGCACTTTGCACCAGAGAACAGTGAGTCAGGGGAGGGAGATGGAGAGGGCGTTGTCCAGGCCCCATTTTCAGTGTTTCCACCTGACTGCCTGTCTGGTGTGAAGCTGTTAACAGCACCCGCCAGTGTGGAGCTGACATTGTGATCCTGAGTTGGAGTTGAGGTGGAGGGTGAGGGTAGGGGAAGCCTGGCCACAGCGGACTCTTCTTCCAGTGTTCATTCCACCGCAATCTCTCTCTCATTGCTGCTCTGAGATTCTTGCCTATCTTAAAAACGCCCACTGACCTGGCCATGTTTCTGAGCTCTTGCCTTCTCTCCACCCTTCACTACAGCCTCTGTTTTCTGCCATATCCTCTAACCCCGAGGAGTTCAGCCTCAGGGGCTACAGGATGGACCCTTGTCTGTCTCAGAGCCTCGGGTCCAGAGGTCTTTTCCCAGGACTTTCCCCTTTGGCCACACTGCGCCCTGATGACCACTTTATTCTGGAAATTCTCCTCCCTTCTCATTGGGACGCTGCATCATCCTGACTTCCCGCTCTCAGTTCTCTTCTGCCTCTTCCACTGGCCTGCCTTCTCTCTCCTGTTTCCTAAATGCAGACAGGCCTCAAGATTCTCTCTCTCCTCAAGCTTTGCCTACACAGCCACCCTCCGTGGCCTCAACAGTCACTTCTCCATAGAGAACACCCACTTGGCTATCTTTAGTTCTCGCTTGTCTACAGAGCTCCAGACCTGCATTCTAAATAACTGCTGGTTATCGGTTCATTGATTCATTTGCTTGTTTGTCCATTCATTCATTGTTTACATAGACTCTATTAGGCACCTAGAAAAGATGAATAAGATGGGGCCTCTAACTCTGAGAAGCTCATCTCTCCATCATACACTGCACAGGCACTTCTAATTCAGAAAGTTTCCAGCAGAATTCATTTGCCCTTCCCTCAGAATATGTTGCTTCTCCAGCCTTCCCATTTCCTGCTACTGGTACCATCTTTGTCCAGTTACTTGTGACTACAATTGAGGAGTCTTCTTTAGTTCCTCCTTTCCCATATCCAATCAGCTGCCAACTCCTGTGGTTTTTACTCAGGCTGTGAATCAACACTCACTTTTTATCCCAACACCTATTTATCCTTTTATCACCTGTTGCCTAGACTTCTGTGAGTGCCTCCTAACCGGCTTCCCTTCCCTCAGATCCTCTTTACCTCTAGTCCATCCTTCACAACAACACTACATTTACTGTTCTAAAGTACCATTCTAAACACATTACTCCTCTGCTCTTTGCTTACTGGATTAAATGCAAACTTCTCAGCTTGGCATTCTAGGCTCCTACAATATAGTCCCAATCTAATTTCTTACTCTTTTTTTTCTACAGTGCATTCTATACTGCAGAAGTCCCACTTGTTCCACCATGGTCATGGTCTTTCCTCCCCTTTCCCAATGTCTACATAGAGCTTCTTTAGGGGTCATCCAAACACCACCTTGCTTATGAGACATTTTCCGAAGGAAAGTGCCCTTCTCAAATCCTTAAGCACTTTTTGCACCACTCCCTTCCCACGTTCTATGGACTCTAATAATTATTTGTGTAATTTGTCTCCCCCCACCAAGCTTCTTGAAGGCAGAGGCCATTTTTACTTTGTACCCATAGTGTGCAATGCCTTGCACACAGGTTAGTGCTTAGCTGATGTCTGCTGATTCAGACCACAAATAGCCAAAGCAATTTTGAGAAAGAAAAATGGAGCTGGAGGAATCAGGCTCCCTGACTTCAGACTATACTACAAAGCTATAGTCATCAAAACAGTATGGTAATGATATAAAAATAGAAATATAGGTCAATAGAACAGGACAGAAAGCCCAGAAATAAACCCACATGCCTATGGTCAATTAATCTATGATAAAGGAGGCAAGACTGTACAATAGGGGAAAGATAGTCTCTTCAATAAATGGTGCTGGGAAAACTGGACAGCTACATGTAAAAAAGTGAAATTAGAACATTCTTTAATAACATACACAAAAATAAGTTCAAAATGGATTAAAGACCTAAATGTGAGACCGGACACTATAAAACTCTTAGAGGAAAACATAGGCAGAACATTCTCTGACATAAATCACAGCAATATTTTTTTTTTGATCCATCTCCCAGAGTAATGGAAATAAAAACAAAAATAAACAAATGGGACCTAATTAAACTCAAAAGCTTTTGCAGAGCAAAGGAAATCCCCCTGTAAAATGAGGGGTTGGGGTAGATGAGCTTTAAGGTCTTTCCATAAACAAAATGAAAACACAACCCACAGATTGGGAGAAAATATTTGCAAATGATGTGACTGACAAGAGATTAGTCCCCCAAATTTACAAACAGCTCATGAGGCTTAATATCATCAAAACAAACAACCCAATCAAAAAATGGGCAGAAGACCTAAACAGACATTTCTCCAAAGGAGACATACAGATAGACCAGAGGCACCTGAAAAGATGTTCAACATCACTAATTATTAGAGAAATGCAAGTCAAAACTACAATGAGATATCACCTCACACCAGTCAAAATGACTATCATCAAAAAATCCACAAACAATAAATTCTGGAGAGGGTGTGGAGCGAAGGGAACCCTCCTACACTGTTGGTGGGAATGTAAATTGGTACAGCCACTATAGAGAACAGTTGGAGGTTCCTTAAAAAACTAAAAATAGAGCTACCATATGATCTAGCAATCCCACTCCTGGGCATATATCCAGAGAAAAACATGGTCCGAAAGGATACAGTTCATTGCAGCACTGTTTACAATAGCCAAGACATGGAAGCAACCTAAATATCCATCAACAGAGGAATGGATAAAGAAGATGTGGTACATATATACAATGGAATACTACTCAGCCATTAAAAGGAATGAAATAATGTCATTTGCAGCAACACGGATGGACCTAGAGATTGTCATACTGAGTGAAGTAAGTCAGACAGAGAAAGAGAAATGTATGATATCGCTTGTATGTGGAATCTAAAAAGAAATGATACAAATAAACTTATGTACAAAATAGACTTAGAGAACTAACTTACGGTTACCAGGGGAGAAGGGTGGGGAGGGAGGGATAGTTAGGGAGTTTGGGATTGACATGTACACACTGCTATATTTAAAACAGATAACCAACAAGGACCTACTGTACAGCACAGGGAACTCTGCTCAATGTTATGTAACAACTTAAATGGGAAAAGAATTTGAAAAAGGATACATGTATACGTATAACTGAATCACTTTCCTGTACACCCGAAACTTTCACAACATTGTTAATAAACAATACTCCAATATAAAGTAAAAAGTTAAAAAGGTTCTAAAATAAAAAGCTTATTAAAGAAAATAAAAGCAATAAAGATGCTTGCTTAGAGTCATGGAAGCTGAGATTGAACTGGAAAGACCTTAAAACTCATCTACTCCAACCCCTCTTTTTTCAGATGAGGACATCAAGGGAACTGACTTGCTCAAGGCCACATCCTTACTAGCAGCTGAGCAACGACAATTGATAGAAAAGGTCACTAATCTCTGAATATCTACCGGTGTTGCTTGGCACCAACAGACCCAGCAGACCATCAGCAGTGACCAGACCAAAGAGAGTGAGGGGTTGGGTGCATAGCCTGCAAGGATACACTGGGTTCTACAAAAAGAAAAACTTTGTTTCACTTATTCACTTCAATAAATCAAACTAATAAATGTCCTTTTGTAGTTAACTGATGTTTAAAAAATGAGGGTGGATTTAAAGAACAAGGAAGCAAACTTTTTAGCATTACCAGCAGAAACAATTGTGACAATACTGCAAATACCACTGGGGTGATTCAACTCAGGGTGAAAAAGCAGAAGGAAGAAATTTCTCTTGCTTTGGAAAAGCAGTGGGTTCAGCTGAAGTTCTTGGTGAGAACATGCTGTGGTAATTCTATGGTTAAATTCATCTTATAGAAACATAGGCTATTGGCAATCTTGCTATTATACCACACCAATAAATCTTTTTCCACCTCTCTTTGTCCAGTATTTATCCTATAGGCTTGTTTAAATTTTTACTTATTTTCTTTTCATTATATCACCAATCTACTCGTAGAAAAGGATAGATGACTGCTCCCAGGTCTGTTCTAATTTTCGTCCCTTGTTCTCTTGCGGTAGATGAAACATTAATTGTTTAATCTCCTCTCTAGCCTCATTCTCAAACAGAATCATTTTCTTTCTCCTGAAGATGTAAAGCCCAACAAAACACGTTGTGGGGACAACAGTGTTTACCTAGGTGAGGAAAACAGACTTTTGCAGGGGATCTCAGTAGATTTTACTTGTCCAGAAAAGCTCAGCTCTTAAATGCTAGCCTCCGGCCCTGCAAGACTTCACCTGTCTCCCCCAGGTGAGCACCTTACTCACTGTTACTCACCAGAGGAGAAACGTGGTACTGGTCATTATATTCTCTTTGGCCAGTATGGTGGAGCCATGCTATGCATTGAGAGATCCATTAAATAGTAACACCCACGTAGACAGCAAATTGGGCTCAAGAGTTCCTCATAGTTCTTTTTTTTTTTATAAGCAGATAATAATTTTTAATTATTATTTATTTTTGGCTGTGTTGGATCTTCGTTTCTGTGTGAGAGATTTCTCTAGTTACAGCAAGCGGAGGCCACTCTTCATCGCGTGCACGGGCCTCTCACTGTTGTGGCCTCTCCCGTCGCGGAGCATGGGCTCCAGACGCGCAGGCTCAGTAGTTGTGGCTCATGGGCCTAGTTGCTCCGCGGCATGTGGGATCTTCCCAGACCAGGGCTCGAACCCGTGTCCCCTGCATCGGCAGGAGGACTCTCAACCGCTGCGCCACCAGGGAAGCCCAAGAGTTCCTCATATTTCTTACTAAACCATCACATGGCTGGACAGTTATCAACCCTTCACCAGACAGGGCTTCCTTCTCTTTTCTTCCCTTGGCAACTACATTAAAATGATAAAGGAAATCACTGTTCGATATGTCTAGTACATTGCAGTGAAAAATCACCTGGAAGCATACACACCCATTGTGTAATTACATAAGTGTACATTTTAAGTAGGTCTAACATTCGATTTAAATTGTGCATTTTATAATTAAATGGAGACATAATCTTTCTGTCCTTTAATCACACTCCTCTTTCTCAGCTCCACATCCTCTTGCTATGATTTTCCTTTCACTTTTGGGCAAATTGTCGCCTCTCTCCTTCTTCTTATTTCCCTCTTGCCTTAGCACACACCCAAGGGTTTTTAATTAGAACTATTGCATGGTGTGTCATATTTCATTACTTAAAGAGTAGTTATACTCTAAAAAAGACTCAGTGAAAATGACTTTAAGAGGTTTCATATTTATCCTTTTTCAATGGCGTCCATATCCAGTTTTTAAATCAAAAGGTAAAAGGCTGCTGGGGTCATACATTTTTCCCAGAATCTGGAAATCCAGCTATTCTCTCTGCCACTTACATCATCACTGTAATAAAGACTCTGCCCTGGGAGCCCAGCTGGCAAGGTTCTGAATGGTGCCAGAGGCAGAAGAGACAGTGGGTCATTTCCATTCCAGACTGCTGTATTGTTGACAGCTCTGCAGATCTGTCTCGGAAGCCCTTAGAGAGCAGAGCTGTTATGTAACACACTGCCACAGATTGCTGCGAGGAACTTTCTGCGGAGATCTCATTTCAGTATGGCCATTCCCCTTTGGAAATCACACCAAATCATTCTAAAATGACAGATGGGGCTTCTCTGACAAAGGCTTACAAAAAAGATAATAGTAACAATAATTTGTTAGATGTCTAAATGTTGTTAGGGACTGCATGAGGAATTTTTATGTGTGAGTTCATTCTTATTTAATCCTCACAGCAATGTCGTGCTGCAGGTGTTAGTATACCCATTTTACAGATGTGGAAAAGTGAGACTCAGAGTGCTTAATAAACCACTCCAAGATTAGAAAGCTGTGGATAGTGAGGCCAGAATTCAAACCCAGATCTTTCTGACTATAAATCTGTGCTTTTTTTTTTTTTACTACACAACAACTGCTCCAACACAGTATGGACACATTTCTAGTTCCCACTGTGAGTTCAGCACAAGAAACAGGTTTATGTTATTTCCATAATAATTGAGAGTCACTGAAAGAACTGGGAGTACAGACCTCAGGTGAAGGAACTCTTTCAGAAACTATCAATAAGTATAACTCCTTCCTAGCATCTTTCTATTTGAAGATGAGGATGCCTTGTACTGGTTTTCTCAAACTCTAATGAACAAACAAATCACCCAAGATTTCTGATTCAGCGTGCCTGGGGATGGAGTCTGTGATTCTACATTTCTAACAAGCTCCCAGGTAATGCTGATGACACTGATCTGGTACCACAGGTCCTATGTCTGACACTCACCTTCCTACTGAGGGTTGTTTTCAAAGGAGCAGTTCAAGCTGAAAAACTTGGCTAACAGCTCACATGGCATGCCTGACTTCTGATTGGGCCAGTTTGTCAGGTCATCAGGCATTAGACATAATTCAAGGAGTTTCTGGCACAGAGCACATCATGAAAAAAAATCATTTCTGGATCCCACAACTGGAAATTAAAATGATAATGTCTCTAACATATGAAGTTCCTATTTTTTTACATTATTGTTATTTTTAACAATAGTATCTGGTAATAATTCAAATAACACCTTTCCTCTGAGAAATTCAATGAGCTTTACTAACCTTAATTGTCTAACAGCGATTCCCAGGTGTAGAGAAAGCTGTCTCAAAGATCACAGTAAATTTAAAATTGTTCACTTCCCTCCTTTTTCACCCCAAATGTAGTGATGAATTAGTGGTGAGGGGTTACTAATTGGCAAAGACCCACTAGCTCATAATTTGAGGCACAGGAAATTTCATAAAGCAAGGATAAATGCAAGAAATAATCAACAGAGAGATGGTTGTGAGTGCTGAGATTGTTGGTGAAAGAGAAAAGGAGAGCGTTAAAAAGAAGTGAGAGTAAGGAAAGAAAGAGCAAAATCATAGAACTAGCTGCATGACCTTGGATGAGTCATTTAACCACTAGGTGGCTCAGCTTTTTCATCTGTAAGAAAAGGAGGTGAATTTTATGATTTTAAAAGTCCTTTAAAACTCTAATAGTCCCCTGAGAAGAAAGATGTGGGAATTAAGTAGCTCATCAACCTGTTAAACCACTAAATCTGTTAAAGAAATCTGTTTGACTTTTAACTTTTTAACTAATTACCTGAAACAAATTCCTAAGTCTATATTACCAAACCCACCTCCCTGGAAACTGATGAGAAAACCATTTAATGAATAAGGCGCCAATCATGGCCAGCAAAACTAATCAGGGGCCCCATCTTCAGCTTTTTGATGCTACAAGAAATGTTTTACTTAAAAAAATTTTAGCTCCTTAATTAATCACTAGTTAATACCCATGTCCAGAAGAAGTACCTCTGGTGGCCTGAGGACCCCTGGGATAGCCCTGCCAATAGAAGGTCCCACTCACTGTTTGTCCCTTTAAATCTATGTTAATTTTCTCTACAGGGATCTTGATTCCTCTTTGACAATTAATAAACTCTGTTAGTAAGAGTTGCACATCCCAGGAGCCTTAGTGTTGTCAGGTACAGTTGATTTTTGTTTTTAAAATAAAAGATCTTTGGGACCAGGTGAGAGATAGATATATAGATATAGATATATACATACACACATACATATGCATATATACACATATATAGGTGTTTATACATATGATGATACTTTTTCTGGTTTTAATGAATACCTGGTGATGGAAACCCCTTCTCTAAGTCATTTGATACTGGAATCTTCCGGTCCAAGAAGGCTGCCGCAGGACCTGGTCATAAGGTCACTTTAACCTCCGTAATGAGGATTCCAACGTGAGAACAATTTAGGGTGCAGCATGTTATTTGGTGTTATATCAGAGTTATCTATACTTTGCGCCTCGCACTGAGTATGTTTTCTGGACTAATCATCACATTTGTGGCTAAATGGAGAAACATCAAAATGGCATTAGCCAGAAGAACACATTGTCACTGTCTCCAAAACGAAAGTCACTTCCCTCTTCCCGCTTTCATCACCTCCATAGTAATCTGGCTCCCCGTATTAAATGCTCACTGTGTAGCAAGTCTTGTGCTTGGCACTTTTTATACATTATTTAACTTTATCTCTTACACTCACTCTTCAGAGATGGGAATTATATTCTGATTTTATAGATGAGGAAGCTGATGTTTAGGAAAGGTGAAGTTTTTTTTTTGCCATAGATCACGAACCTAGAGGGTAACAAAGCAGGGCTCTAGGGCCAGGTTTTAACCACAGTGCTTTGGGGCTTAACCTACACCAAGCTGTGATCACTAAACAACTGATCTCCTGCCTTCATTTCACTGTGGTTTATTTGAGGTCCTCGTCATAGGCTTATGGTATTAGATTCTCCATCATGGTCCACTAATGCCTTCTTCAATCTTTTTTAAAACTTTTCCAAAACCTTCTATGCTTGATTTATGTTTTCCCTCCCTACTTTCATTAATATGTCAACCTAAAACCCATTACCTTTTCGACAGACCTTTATCATCACATTTTTCAGCTATTTCTTAGCCCTCGTTCTCATTCCAAGTTACTCTTTTGAGGCCTCACATTTGACCTCAAGTGTTCTAACCCCAGCTTGAGAATTCCCCTTCCTTAATGCCTAAGGAACCTACTCTTTTCACCTGGTCCATTAGTAGGCTCCTGCTGGCTTCACCAGATGTTTGTCCAGTCTGACCTTACCCCGTGATCAACCATTTCAGCACTATTCTCAACAACTCTCCGGATTTCCTTGCTCCCCTGGCCTTCTATGTACAGGGCCTCTTCTTACGTTATTCAGTTATGAATCCATATCACCACTCACCATTCCCTCCCACTCTCAGTACGAAACCCTGCACATGCATGCCATCTGTACCCGTACTCCTTGCTCAGTGTTGTTTCTGAGTACAAGCCTACAGTAGCTTTTCTTCATACGCTTTACTTTATCAAGTCTCATTCTTCATTCTCTTTTTCAGTTGATGACCTTGCCTCCTACATTAGTAAGAGGATCTAGAGCATCCAGTGTGGTAAGCTCACTGGCTGGCTCTCATCTCCTTCTCCAATATCTCTGAAGTTTTATCATTTTGTTTCCTCAAGATATATCTTCACCTTTTTCTACATTCTCCTCCTATCTTGGAGTTTATCCTCTCTACTTCTGATCTCTATCTTTCCCTTTGGTTCCATCAGTGATATCTTTTTTTTTTTTCTGTACTTGAAGACAGAAAAAAATAGTAGTACTATTAGTACTTCATAACAGTACTAAATTAATTGTAACAGTATAGTGTTTTGCCCTGTCATCTACTCCTGCCCTTCAAAATCTTTACAGCTGGTATATCTCAAAGTGAGTTTTATAGAACACTAGAACCTCAAGATGAACCTCAAAAAAAGTTCGTTGGTCAAACAAATACAGGAAACACAGAATACTATATGTCTCTCTTACAAACTCATAATGCCCATAAGGATATTAAAGGTGTTGAAGACCCCAGCATTGTCCAAACTTACTGGATTACAGAACCATCCCCCACTCCCCCATCTTTCTACTGGCACATTTATTAACTTCAGAATATGCTTAGAGAAGATGCTTTAATAGATTTTCCCTGGCTCTAAACTCTTTAGCTTGGGTATGTTAGTCCACTGAATCTGTATCAAATAAGCCCTCTCAGATTTCCTTTCCATCAATACTCCATTTGGTCTAAACTGGTTAACTTACAGAATGTCAGAAAGACTAAGCACGTTCGTGTCTCTGAGCCTCTGAACATACCATTGTGGCTGCTTGGAATGCCTCTATGACCTTTTTGTTATCTAGGCCTTTCCTTTCTTTCAAGGCCTGTATCAATCATGTATCTGTTATGAAAACTGTCTCAGCCCATGCCGACCTCTGCTACTCATTTAACACTTAGATAAATGGTTGTAGTTTAACCCCTGTGTCCTCTATCACTGGTAAGAATGTAAATTCTCTAGGACATAGACCTTGGTTTACACATTATAAAAACTCCAGCACCTAGGGTGGCCCTTTGTGCAATACTAGGGGGTTATAATCATATTATTAGAGGTCGTGAGCAGAAATAGTTAACACTGGGGCATGTTAGGTCAAAACTTGATTTCTGTAACTACGGGGTCAGTTTAATATGCTAAAGGCCCAGGTGAATGTACCACCGCCTTGTGGGGAAGAAACACCATCCAGTATTACCATCATCACCTCCACAAACGGTAACATGTATGCTTTGGGGAGATGAAGGCTAGATCTAGAAGAGCAAAGGCAGCTCTGTTCTTAGGTGAAGATGAGACCTTGCATTAGTTGACTCCAAATGGAGAGAAGACTAAAAGAATCTAGGACCATCAGAGGACCCATGAAAGGAACCAGTGGAACAAATGCCTCTCTACCAATGAGGAAATCATCATTCATGATCATTAAATCGTGTACCTGAATCATAAAGGAAAGCCTCTTTTCCTGCACAAGGAAGTCGGTCTTGTGCGAGGATCCACTGCTTACCACCATGCCTGGGACACAGAATATGCCATTCTGCAGGGTAGCAACCACCTGCAGGATGTCAAAGGACTGAACGTGCTCCTGCCTTCCAGGCATCTTCCAGCCTCTATCTCTTTGGGTCAATCTGGAGACACGTTGCATTGACGAAGTTAAGACAGCTTGGCTGCTGCTAGCACAACATGCTACCCCCAAACAATGAATTCCATCATTCTTGTAAAGCTCTTTTTCTGCCACACCACATAGACCACTGAGCAGATTTTAAGTCTCAGGCGAGTGTGCAATAACCAGATATTAAGGGACTTTGAGTTTTTCAGATAAAATGTATTCTGAAGTTAGGACTTAATGGATTCCCTGATAGTGAGTTTGTAGTGAGGCTAGGACTAAACATTTGGTCTCTTGATGCCCAGTCAGGGAGTTTGATTATGAGAGAAACAGAGTATAGCTTTCTTTCTTAAAACTGTAGCAACATATGATTTTCACATTTTGGTAGAGGAGAAAATGAATTTCATTAAAGTATAGCTTGTAAAGTATTTTGCTATCTTCCTGGATAAAAAGTGGCATACAAACCAAAGATTTAATTGAAAACTATTTATAAGTTAAAATGTTTACTTAGGCTTGCTTCAAAATAGGTATATATTGTATTATATAATGTATGAAAATAGTAGGATAATGGTAAAAATGCTATAATAGAAAATTCTGTGTTGGTCCTTAGTTAAAATTCCTAACAATGTATTATTTATTATTAGTAGTAATCAATAATACGCATTTTTAAAACTGGAATTTTTATTGTGGGAGATTATTGGGTGGGTGAAGCTAAATGGCTTAGCTAATTTTCTGTCATGTCCTTGTTTAGAGTTGCTTTCTGAACAATTTACACACTTGAGAGTAAAAATGAAGGGTAGCCTGACTTTTGAATGTGTCACAGGCCACTGGGTCAAGGCTGTTGCTTTCTGAGAGCCATGGGCAGTTTCTGCAGTAAAGTATCTTAATTTCTTCTTTTTTTTGTAAAAATAGTTTACTTTTATGTTCTTGGTGAAATTTGAGGTCTCTGCATCTCTCTTCTGATGTCACACGTGGTGGAGATGGGGGGATACTACTGGCAATCTTTGCACTGATTTAGACCCATCAGAGCTTACGTGGTACTTTCATGGCCACTCTTTAAAAGTGAGTTCTCCCCACCACGAGTTGCACAGATAAGTCTGGGGTGGGGGAGGGAGGTTTAAGTTGCCCAGCTAATGAGCAGAAGAGCTTAAATCTAAAAACCATGATTTTCAGCAGAAAATCCTTTTTTATCCCCCAAATGCCATGGCTGCCAACAAGCTTTGTAGCAAATCCGAGAAGCAGAGTACTAGATGGAGAATCAGAAGAACTACCTTGTCTTCTTGGATCTGATAAGTACTAGTTGTGTGATCATGGTCAAGTCACTAACTTTTCTGAGTCTTATAAAATCATAAGCAAGGAAACAATGAATGACATAATTACCTTCCAGCCATAAAACCTCTCACCTGTAAAATCGTATTGATTAATAATGTGCTTGGCCTATTTCCCAAAGTTGTGAGGCTAAAATAAGCTGATGTATGTGGAAATGCTTTGCATTCTGTGAAGTATTGAATCAGTGTAGTCTCAAAGAACAGCTACTGGAGGAATTAGGAAAGGGCCCCATGTGTGTCTACAAACACAGCCAGTCCACTTCCATTCAGGTTTGAGGAGAAGCTGTACTAATGCACTGGCAGCAGCTCAAATCTCACTCCATCCTCTTCCCTTCCAGCGTGCTGCAGTGTCACTGGAGCAAAGTTACTTGAATGGCTGAGCCAAACACTCAAGTTCCAACTTTGCTGAGTAGAAGCCACAGAGAATTCTGAGCCACAGTGCAGGTAACAAGCACTGTTCCTCCAGGTGTGTCTGAAACACGGGGGAGACCCTGGGGAGTGATGTACAGGAAGCTGGGGAGGGAGGTCAGACATTCCTGCTCCCGAGGCCCAGTTTTCTCTTGTACACAGCTCCAGCCCACATGATTTCGCCTGGTAGTCCCAGGAGACAGAACAGACCCAGAAAGAGCGGGAGCCTCCTCTCCTGATAACCTAAGTGCTCTGATTGAAAGGCAGAGGGTATCAGCAGAGTGGCTGTACTGAGTCGGCATTGATTTCTCCAGCCTTTGTCTGCGTCTGGTTTCTGTCTCGTTTGGAGGTGGTTACTGTTACTACAAGCAGCATGAATCATGTCTCTGTTAAAAAACAGAGCTTCAATTGTCTTATATAACCCCTGGTAACTGCAAGTCTAATAATAGCAAGCCATTTACAGGTAGGGAGTCTGTCTTCTCCCAGACATACACGCACACACTACTTCCAGTGCCTCACAGTAAAGTGAGACAGGCAGCAGAGGGAGAAAGGGGACAGCACGACTGACTTTTGGGGCAATTTTAAAACATATTGAATAATCATGCATCACAGGGCCTGATGACCAACATGTTTAACTAAACTAGTTTTATAAACTGCAGGAATCAAGCATTCTTCTTCAAAGTATTTGAAACAGCAAGGAATCCAAACACGCCAGACAGACACCTTTTCTAGCATCCTATTACTGTATAAAACCCCCAATCTCCAGCGATGGGTGGGTGTGCAGGGGATAGGAAGAAGGTAGAAGTTTCACCAGATCTGCAACTAGCTTGCACCAGATAGGTTTAATTTTCCAAGGACTTTTTCTTCTCTCCTTTTTGTGTGACTAGATAGAGATATTTCAAAGGTTCTTGGCTACAGTCATTGCATAATATTCTAGAGAGTGAAAACACTGAAAACATGGCTGCAATGTCCCACTTGTCAGGCTATACTTTGTTGGGTACTGTTATCTGAGCCACTTTCTTTGGGAGGGAGAACCTTGTATCTGAAGACCTGTATTTCCCCCATGAGCATAATCTCTGCCTTGTAAGACAAGATGAGGTCTTTTGTACATGATCCCCACTCCACCACCCGTTAAAGTGATGACCAAGAAGCAAAATAAAAGGACAGGCTGGAAAAAAATGACTCAAAAATTATGAATGTAAGTTTTTCTTTAAACCACCCATTTGACTGAGGAAAAAATGGGTCTAGATAGCAAGTTAAAAAGTGTATGAGAGGGCTTCCCTGGTGGCGCAGTGGTTGAGAGTCCGCCTGTCGATGCAGGGGACACGGGTTCGTGCCCCGGTCCGGGAGGATCCCACATGCCGCGGAGCGGCTGGGCCCGTGAGCCACGGCCACTGAGCCTGCGCGTCCGGAGCCTGTGCTCCGCAACGGGAGAGGCCACAGCAGTGAGAGGCCCGCCTACCACAAAAAAAAAAAAAAAAAAAAAAAAAGAAAAGTGTATGAGGAAAAAATAATCTAAATTTGTAACATGCATGTCTCCATTTCCTCACTGCCTCATCATGGCCATCCTAAGAAAAATCACTGCAGGCTATGTTTTTGGAGTGTGCATTCCCAGGAGCCCAGTAGCTCTAGATATCATAGAAATTGGACCAGGGGAGGACTTCATGGAAAATTACAGAGAGAGGCTACATCCTGTCACTCACTTGGGCTAGGACCACAGATGGAAAACTTCCTTCTCTGTTTTGACTGTTCAATAACATGAAACAGTGGACTCGGCTAGTTCAAATCAAAGAATGCCCTAGGACACACCTACTTTAAGGACCAGCACCTGGGCTATGCTCTTCAGCTGTTTAGGAATTCAGAAAGGCATATGGATATAGTTATAAGTCAAAATGGTTATGTTGTCCTCAAAATAGTATTTATTCTGCCTATTTCCTTTTGGAATACTCCCTACATCCATAAGCAAAAGAGTTTTGAATAAAAGGAGGAAAGAAGAGAAAGAAAAAGAAAAAAAAAAGAAGAGAGGAGAGAGGAAGAGGAAGGAAAACGACTAATGTCCTGTTATCCCAGCCTGCAAACCTGGCAGGAGTTGATAACAAAGCCTCTACTACTGCTGTCTAGTAGTACTTGCTACGTGCCATGTGGATATGGTTTCTGAAGGAAATGAGTTCTAGATTTTCCTCACAAATATCCAAATGCAGAATAGTAGGGATCTTGACCACTAAATCACCCCACATAACAGCAGTGGAATGTAGCTGACGGGGCTAGACTCTTATTTCACTCACTTTGTGAATTAAATTGCTCTTTGAGTTGGTATGCTGGTGAACTAAATGTTTTAATAAAAACAGCCACGAGACACCACAGTTTCTTTCACAAAAGACTTTTCCCTCTGACTACTATTGTTGAGTGATTCCTGCTGCTGGAAGAGCAGATAATTTGCCTCTTCTCCTTTTCGTGGTCTCGAAAGCCAGGCTCAGCTATGCATGTGTGAAGAGATTACACTCACCTGGCATTTCAGGGCACTATGTCAGCCAGTTCCTTCACAACGGTGTGTTTGGCACTCGAGCTAGGACTTGGTGGGCCAGACACATTTAAAATGTAAGAGTGGATTATTATATTATTTTGCGCTGCAACAGTAAGAGTATTTCTGGATTGTAGCTGACAAGTAGATCATAATAACCGTATGTGGTGCAACAAACCACAAGACATTGTATCAGAAGCTCAGAGGTAATATTTTCAAATGACCCAGAGATTGTTTTGAAAAAGAAACATGATGGATGCTTTTTCCCCCTTTCAATAAGCATTTATTGAATGCCTAATGTCAGTGATGGACTCTCTATTCACAGAAGGAAGCTGGGCTACGCCAGACTCTCACCATGTTCTTTCTCTTCTAACACTGAATGAAATATCAGTAAAACACGAAGTACAGCCTTTTTTCAACCTGATAGGCAATCAGTATGTAGTAACTGGCCATGCGGATGAGAGCAGGAGCTGGTGATATTAATGGCAGTGGGAAGGACTTCCTTACAAAGGCACCTCAGTTTAGGAACATCCAGGGACAATTCAGAGGGGATACCTAAGCAGATCTGGTCTGACCTATTTATGCTTCCCAACAAAGGTCTAGAACTCTAGAAACCTTGAAAAATCTAATAATATGATCATGCCATTTTTATAGGAATGATAGGATTTTGATGAAGAGGCATCTATATTTATCTAGTGAGCTTCTCTGTATTTGTAGAATACTCAGAATACTTCTGAGAACCCATCTTAATTTTTAGAACCGTTTCTAAGAATCCAGCAATTTATTATTTTAAAATAAACTTCAAAGCAATTAATTAAGAAGCTTGTTGATAATCAAGAGACACAAAGCAAGGCTGGTAGGATAAGACAAAGTTAGAGTTCTCCAAAACGACTGCAGAGAAACTGAAGAAATGACAGTGTTTGGCTGGAAGGCATCTGCCTGTAGATCAGACGATGTGGGTCCCCAGCCATGTTTGTCAACTGCTGTAGATATTACAAATCATCACACTTCTCCTGAGTCTCACTTTTCACCTATTTAAAATGGGAGTGTTGGATGTGATGGTCTTTAAGATTCTTTGCAGTTGTAGCATTTGATGAGTTTAAAGTAAAAAAAGTAATTCCCCCTTCCTCTTGTTTTGGTAAACAGGTGGCTTTCCCTTCATCTGTGTCTATGTGGTTTGCATTGAGTTTTAGGTTTCTAGGTTCTAGAAGTCACATAGTAAACTTTCAAGTCATTTTTCCTTGTGTACATGATAAAATGATAGTGGAATAACTCTCTTTCTTTCCGTATCCGTGTCTCTTCTCAAATCAGACTTACACGCCTAACATTAAAAACACAATCATTCCGTCACTGATGAAGATTCTTCTCATCCTCATCACAGACCCTCACTCATGCTCATGCAAGCTTATCAGATTGGGTTATTTCTATATTTATGTCCCGACTATTTTTTCTCTTCCAACTTGTTTATGAAATCCCTGGTAAGCATAAAGCTGCAAAAACAAAAACAAACAAATAAAACAAAACAGCCCTGTTTGAATAATTTACTTCAGTTAAGGGAGTATAAGAAAACATTCTAACACTCAGGGGAAAAAAGCTTTAAAAAATACTCCTGCCATAAAAAGAAACAAAATTGAGTTATTTGTAGCGAGGTGGATGGACCTAGAGTCTGTTATACAGAGTGAAGTAAGTCAGAAAGAGAAAAACAAATACTGTATGCTAACACATATATATGGAATCTAAAAAAAAAAAAAAAAGGTTCTGAAGAACCTAAGGGCAGGACAGGAATAAAGACACAGATGTAGAGAATGGACTTGAGGACACGGGGAGGGGGAACGGTAAGTTGGGATGAAGTGAGAGAGTGGCATGGACATATATACACTACCAAATGTAAAATAGCTAGCTAGTGGGAAGCAGCCGCATAGCACAGGGAGATCAGCTCAGTGCTTTGTGAACACTTAGAGGGGTGGGATAGGGAGGGTAGGAGGGAGATGCAAGAGGGAGGGGATATGGGGACATATGTATGCATATAGATGATTCAGTTTGTTATACAGCAGAAATTAACACAACATTGTAAAGCAATTATACTCCAATAAAAATGTTAAAAAAAAAGTACTAGAAAGACTAGTATAGTGGCCACTCATATACCCAACGCATAGATGAAAAACTTATTGTTTTGTCACACAAAAAAAAACTCCGTATCTTAGAAAAGACTAAATAAAATGTTATAGCAATGATAGCTTCATATGTTGTTATTCTTTTTCATTATATAGAATGCTACATATGGGGTTTATAGTCTGTTGTACAGATGTGGGTATTTTTCCCAGTCTTTCTCAGGCCACTCTGCATCCTCGAAGCCAAGAAGGTTCAAGGCTTGCAGAGCTAGCTTTATATAGACAAAGGAGCCACAAAGAAAACCCAGTACCTGGAGCTTATATAATATCCTGCCTAGGCAGTCCATTTACTCATGACTCGCTCTTTCCCATCTGTGTCCTGTTCCTTTGCTGGTTTGACTCCCTTCACCTAGGATGCCCTCTGTTTGCCTCCCTTTACTGCTCAAAATTCCCCCTATCCTTCAAGACCCACCTAGCTCAAGCCCCATTTCCAAGAAGCAACTTAGGTTGACCCAACTTGGGACCCAGTGATAATTTTCATGGCTAGCAATCGATAATTAGCCCTTGTAATAACTGGAGTCACTGAGAACACGTATCTAAGAAGTTCTCAGAGAACACCAGAGAAAAAGGTTGTAAAGAGTTGCAGAGTCCTCATAAAAGGAAAAAAAAAATGCTAGCTTTAAGAACAGGACCAATATAGAAGCTGTGGTACAAAAATTAAAAGTTGTAGCCTTGTGGGCTTCCCTGGTGGCGCAGTGGTTGAGAGTCCGCCTGCCGATGCAGGGGACACGGGTTCGTGCCCCGGTCCGGGAAGATCCCACATGCCGCGGAGTGGCTGGGCCCGTGAGCCGTGGCCGCTGAGCCTGCGCGTCCGGAGCCTGTGCTCCACAACGGGAGAGACCACAACAGTGAGAGGCCCGCGTACCGCAAAAAAAAAAAAAAAAAAAAAAAAAAGTTGTAGCCTTGTAAAGAAAAGTTGTAGTTTGTACAGAAAGGACTTTTTTTTTTTAATAAAGCAAAGGATATTCTTTCTTAAAAGTAAGAGTTAGCACACTGGATATCGCAATGTACAGTACCATGAAGTTTGATTGAACTAATTATGAAGCTAAAATATCAAGATTTTAATAGAAAGAAAATGGGGCACAGATTAATAAGGCAAAGACAGAGGTGTGTGTATAAAATCTGAATTTCATCTCCCTCTAGTCTCCCTCAGTCTGATGGCCACACCATGCATTATGATCAACTCTGCCAGTACCTAGCTGGGCTTAAGTGATGGGCCATGATACATTTTGATAGTAAAAGATAGAATGAAGCTAAGGAATGCTGGATGCTGTTATACATGTATATGATTTTATTTATGTGTATATTTTTATATCTATATATACAAACATATATATTTGTATGATGTTTGGCAACCTCACCCATGGTATTCCTGTGAAGTAGGCATGTGGTAAACATAATTAGCCCATTAAACAGATGGTAGGGCTCTGGCATATCTCACCATATTCTAAAATGGTGGAGCTGTGAGCAGGGACTGGAGAGAGAGTGCAGTTTGATATATGGGTAACTGCAAAGCTCTGTGAATTGCTACTTTCCTGAAGACAATCTGGGTAGGTTGCATTTGGCTGAGAACTGGGGATGGTTTGGGAAGATTTAAAAATATACAAGGGGACAACTTTTCACATTCATTCAGATATAGTATCTTCATTTTCACTTACTAGGGACTTTTTTTTTTAAACAGCTTTTTCTCTTAACTCATCTGTGTTCCAAGCAAACTCAAATTGCCGAGTAGATTAAAAAAAAGAAAAAACAAAAAACGAGAAAAACTAAACCCTACACGTCAAGTAGAAATACCAGGCAATTTTTTTTTTAAAATTGTCTTTACAAAGTGCACTCTTGGAAAGGATCAAGTTGAACAGAGGTTTGGTACCACAAATATAAACACACAGCTCTCATTGTCACTCAGTGACCAGATATGTGCAAAAGCACATGTGATGAACTTTTACCTGGCTGAATTATGTGGCCATGGCATTGCCACTCCATGGTACAGCTGGCTGCAGAGAGCCTGTAATCAAATATTCTAGCCCAATTCTTGGTCAGTTGAAATAGGGGCTAGCAGAAGAGAAAGGGTTACTAAAAGTTAAGACTCGAATTTACAAATGTATTTGAACTGGCTTCAAGAAGACATGAAACATCAATACATCTGGAGAATAGAACTTGCAATTGACTGTTCTTTACCATCTGGTCTCAAGAACATTTTCTGCTTGGAAGTTGCATAAGCAATGAAAAAACACACAAACAACTTCCTGTACCATGCTTTTGGTCACTTATAATGATGCATTACAAAGTAAGCCAGCTAAATATGAGCGACTCTGCCTTACTCCAGATGACAAATACAGTATACAACTAAGACCAGCAACAGAGAACATCTTTATTTTAAGAGATCTAGACTAGAAAAATATTCAAGAACAAATATCCTTCCTTCTAAGGTATTTGTCTTGAGTAGTTTTGGCTAGATTGATTTTTTTTTTTTTTTTTTTTTTTGCGGTACGCAGGCCTCTCACTGTTGTGGCCTCTCCCGTTGTGGAGCACAGGCTCCAGACGCGCAGGCTCCGCGGCATGTGGGATCCTCCCGGACCGGGGCACGAACCCGCGTCCCCTGCATTGGCAGGTGGACTCTCAACCACTGCACCACCAGGGAAGCCCTAGATTGATTTTTAATGTCACTACAAAACCATGTCTAATTTTTTCCAAATTAAAAAAAGAACAACAAAAAGAGCTATACTGGGGAATGAAATGTTCCATATATATTTTTTAATGACATAAACTTGCCTCTTTAAGCAATAAAATATATCTTACACTTTTTTTAAATAGAGAAATTTTACATATCTCTGTTTTCTTAAACAGAGTAGGCTGCTATCATTTACATTTTTTCTTATAATACAGGGTTATCCTTGTGAATACCCATTGCTCCTATTTATCAGAAATACACTTTTTTTTTTCTCTTGAGAATCAGCCTCATCTCTCTCTGCTCAGTCTAATGGCCTCAGTCTAATGATCCACTGCCATAGCTTGTTGGTGTCACTGTCCCAGTTTTTAAGAGCCATCTCCTTCCAACCTGTTATGCTATTATATTTCCTACTCTGCTTAGGATTGGAAAATTAGATAAGTGAGTGCTATGGAGACAGTATTGCCTGGAAGGGTTCGGTTGGAAACTTTGGGATGCTCATTTTGATGTTTGAAGGTCTTCATTTATTTATTTGTTCAGGGTTGTAATTCAGAAGTCTGAACTGCAAGAAATCAGACTTCGAGTTGTACAACACCGAGTGTGACATTTATGCTCTTTTATTGCAAGGGTTTTCATTTTCAAAGAGTTGCCCAGAAATCCATTCTTGATCACTTTATTTATAGGTCTCTGATCCATTCCATTTCACTCCCTTGATTTCTGCAGGCAATGGAACTAACATGATAACACTGAGAAGTAAAGAAATAGCACATTTTTTAGGATAAGGTGGGATAGTCTTGGTAATTGACTTCATAGGGATGGAAGCAAAAGTATATAGTCAAGTTAGAAAATCTCTCTGGACTTCCCATTTTTTCCTAGATTTTGAATGGGACTCTGGCCTTACTGGATATTAGAAAAACACTACAAAATTGTAAAGTTATTTATGCTAACTTAAGCATTCAGAAAAGTAACATCTGATCATCTTTTTCCCCTTTCCCCTAAAGGAGAAATCACTGTAATTCAAAATCTGTGATATTTGGGACAGGGATTTTGTTGAAATTTACCTTTTTTCTAATCTCTGAAAATGGGACTTCTAAGTAAACTAATAGTGTTAAGATTGTTGGGAGGGAGGGAGAAAGGAGAACCATGTTTACATATAGGAGGGGAAAACGAAAACTTAAAATATTAAAAAATACACATACCTGATAACGCTACTGACAATTCTTATTTATTGAAATCAGTGCTTAAGAAACTCTACCTGTGGGGCTCCCCTGGTGGCGCAGTGGTTGAGAGTCCGCCTGCCGATGCAGGGGACACGGGTTCGTGCCCCGGTCCGGGAAGATCCCACATGCCGCAGAGCGGCCTGCACGTCTGGAGCCTGTGCTCCACAACGGGAGAGGCCACAACAGTGAGAGGCCCGCGTACCGCAAAAAAAAAAAAAAAAAGAAACTCCACCTGTGAACACTTTGAAATTCCAGTTCAAACCACATTAAAATATTCCATGATTCATACTTTCAGGCAATTCAGATTGGTCTCTTTTTCCCAGTTTATCCCAACTGGTGAAGTTTTACAAAATAAACATCTTGAGCTTCCTAGAGTTACATTTTTACTTGTTTGACTTATTTGCTGATTTTTGTAATTTGCTTATATGATAAAAATTCTATGTAAGTGCTAGGACTATTGGTTAGAGATTATTTTTGGATCAAGAGAGTTTGCAAGAAACTATCAATTTTGTAGCAGCCAAGGTTATGCAGACTAAAGCAGAAGTTCGGGCATAAACTGTCTTCCACCCGTTCTCCACAACAGCAGCTGAGGACATGGTTGACGAGTTCTGAAATTCATTTACAACATTGCTAATCTTTTAGGAATCTTATAACCTTGCCTGAGCTTTCCATCATCACTGCAGAAAGGCCTTGACAGAATTAGAACTGGTCGTCATGGTCTCCCTTCCTTCCAGTGATCCACTTTTTCTTTGGTATTGGAACAGTCAAAAGACTCCATGTTTTGAAATTCCGTGGAAGACTTACGATTGAATAATTTTCTCACATCTCTGTTTGCGCTTTCGCAGTCTGGTTGTGTTGATTTGTGTCTCATAAGTAGACATTTCCTTTGTTGGTTACTAATCAATTCTACAGAGCAAACCTGCCAGCCCATTCCCACCTCCCCATCCCCCCTTGCAGTTTGAAAATCAAAGCACAGTTTTCTTTTAAAAAATTAATTTAATTGGTTGGTAATATATTAAAAAAAGAGGATGCTCCAGAGTTAAAAAAAAAAAAAAAATCCATGGGAACTAGAGCTCCTCCCAAGTGAGTGGCTGTTGTCTTCTACCACCTAAAGCAGGGACTGCCTAGTGGGAGGGCAGCACCCAGCCCCATCCTCCTGGTTTGCTCCCTTAACCCAATCACTGTCCTCACCTTCACACCCCACAAGGCTGCCCAGAGCAGCGCACTGTGATGTCACAGTCAGATATGATTTCATGGCAGGGAAGAAACAAAAGGGCGGAAAAGGTTGAATGTATTCTGCTTTTATTCAGATCTTCTAAGAGGGGGCAAAAGGGAAGATAATTTTTTTTCTAGGAGAAAAAGAGCACAAGCTTTCTCAAGGTGAATGTGAAAACTCAGTTCTGAAGATACCCTGGCGCTTTTACCCCAAGTGGATAAGCACGCATAAAGAAGCACAAAGAAGTACTATCATTAATCGGAAGGCTCTTGCCTGCACTTAGCTACAGGTGGAAAGCAAGCAGGCACGATGTGATCTACCTAGATTAAAAGAGCAGTTTTCTGTCCTCTTCTTTTCCTTTTAAAAATAGCCAATCGATTTTGGCCTAGCTGTTGCTGACTGTACCGGGTCCATTTTCATACACCACTGATTAAGTGGTATGCTCATGGCTGAAGGCACTAGAGCAGGGACAAGCAGAAGCTGCTGAAGGAATGGGGATGGAGACCAAAGGCCATAGCTCAGAAAGGCCACAGGTTCACGCTAGTTCGGTGCTCCATGAAGGTCACGGTTACTAGCACTGTGCTGTTCATATAGCATTTTAGACTTGGACTAGCTGAAATATAATTCTGGGAGTTTGAAGCCTGGAATTCATTTAGCTTTTTAAATTCTGACCTTAAGTACCAAAGGAAAAGAAAAAGAAAACAAAGTCCTTTTTTTTTTTTTTTTTAAATATGGATAGGGAAAATATTGTGTCCTGAATTGCAATGGCATCCGACATGAAGATGGGAATGTGCTTCTCAGGAATCAGCTTATTTAACTGTTTTATGAAAAAGTTATATTTTTATCTGTTACAGAGTTAGAGTCATCTACCAAAAGAGGATCTAGTTGTTTTGAGACCTTGGTGGGTAAAATTACATGAAAACGAAACACAGAATACAGGACTTTTATATAGGGTTGACTCTATGCTGGGATTCATTGAGCAGCCCTCTGAAAAGAGAGATCTCTACTAGTTCTGGGAAATAACCATCTTGGTTATGATGAGAAAGTACAACCTTAACCAGAATCTGTGTGGCTGGAAAAACAAACTCTGGAGGGATTCTCTCAGATCACTCTTAGAGAGACCCAACATCCACAGATGTGTCTTCAGAAAAAGGCAAGTCCACCTGACAGGTGAGGCTATAGCTCAACAGTAGATCTGAGGACACGGGGACTGGAATTAGTAAAATCCATTTCTAAAAATTGAACCTACTTCTTTTTTCTTTCGCCTACTGCTTCCTCTGTCCCTTCTCTCCTTTTTTTTTTCTCTCCCATTATTGTTTACTTAATTTGAATCCTGGCCTTAATGCAGACAGAACAGTATCCAGAGGTACTATTAAGATAAGAAATTTCAGGAAGAAAGATTTAATGATGGGCTTAGGAGTTTTTGGAGGAAGAATAGAAAATTAGAGAGAAACGAGAGAAAAACTAAGAAGTTAAATATCAGAATCAGCACGATGGCTGAAGACAAGCTCCTGTGAGACACAGCCAGCCGGCCTGCATTTTCCAGAACAAAATCAAACAGGAAGTAACAGGGCCAGCACCCCTCTCTCCTCCATTCCTCCCTCCCATGTAAATTGCGGGGAAAAAAACGAAAATGTTCAGATTAAAGTTTTCCTTCAAAAGCTGGAAACTGACCAAAGTAAAAGAAATAAGAGAGCTGGTTCTAGCAGGTAAAATGCCAAAGAGACATCATATTTTGGGGGCGGGGGGGGAGGAGAGAAACTAGGGATCAAACGCACACACAGTTTGGAGAAAAGTCAGGGTCTATGGGTAACGAAGGGTGAAGGTAGCAGACAGGTGGCAAATCAGAAGTCTGGAGGAGAGAAACGGCTTCGTTTTGGGCAGTCGTTTTCTGGAGGAGGGGTGGGGAGTGCTAGGGAACATGACTACTCTTGGGGTGCAGGGGAGACAAAAGGCTGAGAGGAAGCCAGTGAAGGAACAAAACCAGGGAGTCGTCTGGGGGCACTGAGTCAGGGGTTCAGTTTGGATGGTAACAAGCTCTCAGAACATGGCTTTGAGTCTTAGAAAAAAACGTCGCTGGAACAGATGGCTACTTACAGGGTTAACAACACACTAAGCTCTTCCATTTCCAAATCTGATGCTGAAGTCCTGCCTAGAGCAGCAAGCACGTACATGCAAAACATCGAAACTCCACAAAATGTGGGTTCGGGGCCAGAGAGGAGTTGTGTGAAATGTGCCACCTTCTCGTGCACACCCCAGGACAGCACAGAGCTCTGGCAGGGAAATCGCCAGTGAAAGCGGAGACTTCCAAGCCATCCCACAGAGGTAAACCACCCCAGGTCCCCAGCGACTTCAGGCAGCAACGAGGACGGTTTTCATGTTCCAAAACTAATTGGACAGTAAGGAGTGTCCGTAAGAATAAAAGGGGGTGGGAGTGGAGGATGGAAATAAAAGGGGAAAAAAGTGTCCTTGTTGAAAGTTTTAAATTACAGGCTCAGTAAAAAACTGGCATTCCACCACATCCGGTCTAGTTACCAAATGGAAAAATAGGGTCATTAACATGTTTATTTGAATTACATTAGTCCTTCTCTTTCATATTTAATTTATTCTGTTAGAAAAAAAAACACAAGGCTCTGCAGGCTGGTGAAAGGCAGGAGTGTAATGGATCAGGGAGTTGAAATGCAATGATCTTTACCCATTATCTACCCTGCTAAGGCTTTTCAGAACTTACTAGGATCATTCAGGGATTCTGCCCCTCAGGAGGAAGGAAAGGGTACAGAGAGATGAAAGGCACGGATGCCACTGAGTTATTACAATATTGAAGTACATTTGAACTAAGGTGTGGGAGTGGGATTTTAATGTAAAGGAAGTTGAGGAAAAGAAGAAAAAGTTGGGATAAATGACCTCTTTCTGGATTGAATGTCCAGACACAAGGTCGATGCTAGGCTTATTGAACATTCTCCACGTGATATGGATGGTGTAGAATGCAGAGAAATCCCCATGTGATTGGTTTTCTGGGTGTTAAAAGGTCAAGTCTTCATGATGACCTCATGAGCCTTGCTGCTGCCCAAAACAGTTCCGATCAACATAAGTATAAACAAGTTTAACGCAATACATTTAGGGGAAAATGAAAGAAAGTATATTTTTAGGACGGTGTCTGGAGATGACCTGGTTATCACTGTGGTAGTGACAAGACCAGTCCTTACTCTACAATTTACTCACTACACTTGCACACATAATTTAATCAGTTCTCCCCATCCATAAAATGGGACCATGAACAGTTACCGTAGAGTTGAGAGGAACAAATAAGATAATCTATGTACAAGTGTTCTCTAAAGCACTATACAAACGTAAGACATTCTTATTTCCTTAAGATCGCGGTGCCAAGTACAGGCCAAACAATGTGCCAAATAGCCTTAGAAACAGGATTAGAAACAAAGCAGGAAATGCTCTAAGTAAACTGAGGGGACGCGATCATCCATCTCAGGGCTGACTGGTGGTATCGCTCACTACCTGCAGGGATTTCTCACCGGGGCGTTGACCTTGGGTTCACAGACTGACTCCACAGTAGGCTGCCACCCACTCATAATGAGTCACATAAAGTTCAGATCTTACTTCGTGCTGCCGATGCTAATGTTGAGGTAAGCAGGTTTAGGCTTTTTAGTTGCAGATTTCTGCTGGCATTGTCAGAATGGTAGCCACGCCCCCCCCGCCCCCCACCCCCCACCCCCGCCCGCCTCTCACTGCAACACAGGCCGGCCAGCCCAACCTAGACTTGGTTCTGGGCCCCTGAGCGCTCCAAGTTCAAGTTCCAGTTCCAACGGAACAAACTGGATAGGGAAGCACTGCCTTGTGCCTCTTCCTTAGGACCTCCAAAATGAGTAAAAATTTCAATTTCTACCTTGACCGTCAGGCAAGTTTCTCACTTTGCCACAGACAGAATCACATTTTCTGTTATGATTCCTCCTTTTGGTCCTGTTTGTTGAACATTTTGCCAGCTGCCTCTAAGCTGAACCTTGGCTCAAATACAATCGCATTCACATTAAGATCATTCTGGTTTGAGCCCAGAGTATACCTAGGATGTAATTTTGACAGAGGATGGGGCGAGTTAAACGATAACAACTCTATTAAAGATAATGGTAGCCTGTTGGTGGGACACTGTTTCTGGATGAAGCACTTTGATAAACAAACAAACAAACAAGCAAATAAATAGATAAGACTAGGAGAAAGCTCAGAATCCATGGAAATAATCATCATATAAGATGAAGAGTTCCATTTATAATGACCAAATCCAGGAAGGGATACGATAAATGTCTATAAAAAATGAAAGGCCTGGGTAAAGTGAATACTATGGATTTGTTTATCAAATCCTAGTATACGTGATATAGAAATCATCTTGTTACTCTTTAAAAGAAACAAATTAAGTAAAAAATCGTTTATACAATAGGCAGGAAACATAAAATTCATTAAAAGTTGAAGACAGACGTAGTATGATGACAGCTTAGGTAAATTCACGGATAATAAATCTATAGTGGTTTATTCAGGGAAACTGGGATGCCTGGAGGAAAGTAATTCTAATTCTTGAAGTTATCAAAGGACAATTGTGTCTTACATAACAATTTCCTGGTCCTGTGATCAGAAGGTGAGCGCTGAGCTGAAAGGTCCATGGGCCCACCCAGTGGGGCTTTGCTTATAACCATATGCTCATAAGAAACTAGCAGCCAACTGTAGTACCGACAGTAAGCATGCTGGGGCCAGTAGTGCCACAAATTCTCCAGCCTACACCCAACCTACAGTCACGTGTGAGGGACTGCCTAAGTCATGTCTTTCTCTGCAGCAATTGTTATCATCTCCATGTTATAGATGAGAGAACTAGGGATCAGAGAAGTTCAGAGAGGAAAAGTAATTTAACAAAGGACACACAGCTGGTAAGTGGCAGACCTGGGATTTGAACTCAGGATTATCTGCTTCCAAAGCTGTGCTACTCCACTGTTGCTGTTTTCTTCCCTGTAGCCTGATATATTAACAGCTTACAATGACCAGTGTCATCTGTTAAAGCTACATGAAGTCTTGTTCTTCATTTCCCTCCATATCTAAACTGTGTGTGCAGTAGCTTCTTGCTAAGAAACCATGTGAACATCCACAACTTTAAGATGACTCCAGGTCTCATTAAGAGGGAACAAAAGAAGCAAGCAGATCATGAGAGGGTAAAGGCATACGGCTAGTAACACATGCAGCCATGGATTACTATACAGTACCACAGACGACACTGTATACTAACAGCAATTCTTTCTTATCTTATCAACCCATCTAAGGATTCATTCTTACTTTTCCTAATCTAAGCTCGTATATTTCAATAAACGTAACATCTAAGAAGTGAAGGGGTATTGCAGATGCCAAGAACCTCCTTGCCTTATTAATTCGAACGATGACTGGGTTACCTAAATGGAAGATGGGAAACGCAAGAAAGATCTGGATGGTGGGGAGCATGGTGAAGAGGAGAAGAGGAATCAGAGAAAAATCCAGGGTTCACTTTCCAAGACTGTGGATGATTTAGGCCTCATGAGCTTGGTTTCCTCCATATTTTGAAGAGCTTAAATTCAGTTGCAGGAGACTTTGTGATATAAGAGTGCTGCTAGCCTAAAGCTATGATAACATATTTTAGGAGCTTTCTGTCCCTCAAAACAAAAATAAGAAGCCTTTCAAAACTGTTTATGCCTTTGAATATGTTGGTAAACACCTGTAACTTAACTTCTGTCCTTGCAGAGTGGGGCCAGTTATTTTTTTATATATTCAGGATTATTGTATCCATTTGTAAGTGAATAGGAACTATTTATGTGTATTATTATTTACTTTTACCTGAATTAAAAATTCAGGTAAAAGTAAAGTCACCTATAATCTTTTATCCAGGGTTCTCTTCCATTTTCTTCTTTACATTTCTGTTCCATTTTTTCTTTTTGCATGATATTAGCCACAAGTATAATAAGTTTTTATCGTACTTGCTGGGAACTCATTGCTTTCACAAATACTCCCCTGGAGATGAACTACCCAAATAGTGACTATCACTTGCCAATGAAAAATCAGTGTGGTTTGATGTTATTTAGAAAGGATTGAAATAATTCTCTGAGCAGAAATTCTTTTATTATTTAAGAATACCTCCTACCTAAAGACTTACTTACCCTCAACACCAATTTGACAATCTCACCCCAAATAAGGCCTGGGGATGTGGCATTACCAAACCTGGCAAAGCTATGTCATGATGTCAGTGCGTAACTGAGTTAAAGAAACTGGTAAGAAGAAAGAGGATATGAGAAAAATGTCAGGGGTTATTGTCTAGACCCAGAGAAACACTTCTCATTGTGTTAAAAGACTCACAACATCACGTACTGACTGGACTCTCTTTACTTTCCATGCAGCAATATTGACTGTAATATTTAATTTTCACAGTTTTTTCCTACTGGTAAAATATCAACGAAGACTGGTTAGCTCAGCCCCTTGAATTTAATTCTGACTACGTTAAGTTGTGGGATTGATCTCTGCTTAGCTCATGCCCTTCGACTTGGGGGAGGAGGGACATACCGTGGACAGAACATTAGAGTGATGACCAGCAGCTTTGAGCTCTGGCTCTGGCTCTCGATACTAATTAGATGTGTCGAGTTGGGCAAAATGACCCAACTGTCTAGGCCCAAATGCCTTCATCTGTAAAGAGAAGGACTCCTTTCAAATTTAAAGCTCCGATTTTGTCTGACTGTTTTTCTTGGTTAGAGTATGGTTTCAACGAGGTTAACATCATAAATTCATTCTCATACAAGTAAGATGGCCCAGGATAGTGCTTCCCACAGAGCACTTGCTCAATGACTATATTTCTTGGTATAGAGAAAAACTCCGTTTCATAGTCAAAGATTCTAATTTAGGTTAAAATGGAGAGCTGCCAAGAGAGACCATAAGGCTTAGTACCAACGCATCTGAGCCCCTGGGCAAAACAGTTCGAAACACAGGTCTCACTAATGTTGAGTCAGTGGTATTGCTATAGCTGGTTGTGGTATAAGAACAAGGTCACCATCTGTTACTCCTAAAATCAGCCAAAAGTGCTCTTCCCAATACTATCTTCCAAAAAGATATTAATTCTAAAAGAATTCTCTAAACTTGAGATTACAGAATAGCTCATCAAATCCTCATGACACTCATTTGAGGTATGAAAATCACAGATAACTTTCTCTTCATTTTTCATGTGGGAAAAGAGAAGCCTGCTTCCATTGCAGGTCACCTTAGTTGCTACAGGGGTGGGAAACAAGTTAACCTTTAATACTATAAAGCTTGAACCACTACCTCTGTGTAAAATACTTGAGTCTAGACTTTGCCCATATGTAGGATATCCAGTGATTCAGGTGGTGATATATGGCCCCAATTTTGCCTCAGATAATGAGAATCACGTCATAAAAGAACATGTAAAAAATATAAATTAAGTGAGACAGTACCAACCACCAGACCAGTGTGATCAGATAAACCATAATTTGAATTCTTTGGCAATACTTTAAAAACTAACTAAAAAGAGGGATTAGAACCTGGGAGATGAAGGATTAAACATTAGAACAAGTCACCTCAGATCATAAATGTTCTCTGACATCTTCAATTTGCTTCCAACATCTAGGGTTTTCTTTGTTTCCTTTTGTTTTTGGTTCTGCGAGTGCAGTGTGTTTGCCTTCTCTTCTTCTAGAATAGGCCAGGTAGAGCTGTGGAGGGTGAACCCATCCCAGAGGGCTGACAGAGCTCCTCCTCTGGCCACACAGCAGATCTACCGAGTCTCAGGTCTCCTGGGGTGGGGGTGGGGGGGGGCAGCAGCGACAAATGAGCACTGGTTTTATTTTAGTAGCTCCGTTGCAGTCCTGAAGGCAGCTGTCCTTACTGCACACAAGCAGTCCCTCTTTTCAGGGGGTTATAACTCAACCATCAAAATACCAAAATATGCTCTGGTTTGAAACTTGGTGTACAGAGTCCCAAGGCCCAGAGTGACTGTGGTTTACTTCCAAATTTAAGAAAATATTGAGTTGTGTAGGTTATTTGTTTACTGTTTTCAAATATGTTGGAAGAGTCTTTTAAACTTTCCATAGGAAAATGAAGTAAAAAAGACACCATTTTAGCACCTTCGGTAATTCATTCTGAATTTCAGCATACCACTGAAAGGACCAAGTGGTGGGGAAGAAAAGAGTTTGTTTTATTTTCTTACCAAATACAGATGTTTTGAGCACTTGGGTCCTCATCAGTGTTCAAAATATTGGTGTGTGGTAACACGATAAAATAAAGGCGTTAACTTCTTTGTTTCATTCCTTTCAGTGATGTGCATAATGGATTAATGAGTTCTTGTTTTGGCCCTTGTATAACTCAAAAACTCATTTCAACTTAGATAAATTAAGTAAGTAATTAGTTCATAATATGGCCTAATCACCTCTGGTATTTTGAAACAAACAAAAACACAAAAATGGCTGTTGCACATTTGTACTTAATTACTTCCATATAAAATACCCGTGGAGATTTTATTATAGGTGGCATACATTTCAAATTTAAGCTTTGTTTGTGATAGAAAACCTGGGCTAATGTATTCTGTAGATTCTGTATCCTTCCCTACTATTTTCCTAAAGAAAGACAGTCTATGAAACCACATTCTTGTTCTCTTAATTGGCAAAGGAAAGCACTTTACTTCAAAAACTCTGGAGAATAGGTTACTTCCCTCAGAAGCTCAAAGGATGTTAATAAAAAAAGATAGTATCATTTCTAGAATTTATGCAATGTTCAGTTTTTGCTCTTGGAGTCTGAGCAGTTCTTGTTTGCATACATGTCTATCTGGGGATTGCTCTTGGTGATCAGGACAGCCTTATGGAAATCCTTCCAGATGAATACACCCAAAAGAGCAAAAAATCTTGCTATGTCTCTAATGTAAAGGGAGAAAGGACTTTTTAACAACTGCGTAATTGTGAGTTTTAGCCTTAAAGGAACTTTCTTGGCTTGGATTTCTTCCACCCTCCCGCTCAGATACTTAATAATCAAAGTATATGCCAAGAAACTAATGATGCAAACCAGAGTACTGCACATGAACCTGGACCTCCTTCCCATTGTGTAGTGTGCATAGTATGACCAAGATTGGACCCAGAAAGTCAATGATAGAAAATAGACAATCCAATATGATCAATCAGAAGGTGCTGCTACCTTGGGTAGACTCACAGATCCATTTCCTATCCTCCATAAATGGGTAAAAAGAGCCCCAGTATAGGTTTTGAAGCTTCTAGGCTAATCTGACAACCAGCTGCAAAAGGAAGAAGGAAGAAACCTTCATTAGTAAACATCCAGGTCATTTCCTTGGCATGGATCCACTTCCGTGTCGGCTGCACACCTCACTGTTCTCTAGGTGACACATTTATAACACCTTTTGAGTTCTGATACAGAAATCTAAGCACAAACAAAAATTTCCCCAGGCTGTGACAGCTTTATGTATTTCACTCACTTTAGAACTTGGACCCACTTTCTTTTGGATGTTTAGCCTGGGAGAGCTCTTCCTTTAGCTTTCTGACTCATGCAAATCCATCTCATGCAGAGCTGCGACCTTTGCCAGTTGTGGCCATCCCTTCGCTTAGCAATGCTTGACACATAGTAGGAGCTCCATAAACATTTGCTTTCCAGAATTGAACTAGCCTTATTGTAAGGGAAAAGGGAGTACATAACAGAGCTCTAAATGAACTTGAAGGAGGACTGATAGATCTTGAGTATATTAAAAAAAAATTCAAGCAGTGAAAACAGTTGGGGTTTGATAACAGCTTCCCAAGGGAAGTAGTGGAAGTTTCATTACTCAGGGCATTTTAAAGGAGAGTAGACAAAACACTAGTGGGGTATGTTAAAATATGCGTAGTCCGTCTGTGAATTAGTGTTTACTTTCAATATAATTGTAAGTGAAGCAACACTGTAATGGGAATTTTTCATACACAGGAAAGCTATGGCTACTATGTTTCCACATCGACCATATGTTGCACATATTGGTTGGTGTGGATGTGTATCCCTACTGCCCTCTAGTGGATGAAATGTAAGACCTACCTGATCAGACCAATCTAGCAAGCTACTATGGCCTGGGGATATATCAATCCTTAATCATTTAGGGTAGAAAGAAAATAGCTGTGTTGATGCATTCTCCATCAAATTATAAAATTGAAGGGCATTAAAAACAACAGAGTCAAACTCTGTAATTAAGACTGCCATTTAATGTTTGTTCGCACACGGTATTCATTTCTGTGTATCTCTGCCAAAGATCCATTGTGTAATGTTGTCCTCACATGACATTAAAAACACCAGTTCCCTGGTAAATGTAAAAAAGAAATCGTGCTGCCTTGAAATACATGGAGTTTACTTTTGGAAACAGAAAATTAATACAAATGCAGTAAGATAATTTGAAACACAAATAATGGCTAGAAGAAACTTGAAAATCAGGACTACTCTTTAAATCTGAGCAAGCATATTAGCAAACTATGGGTGTGCTGGCTGATATTCAGAAGAGGGCAGGCAAAATGGGCTTCAGAACAGGGACGCTTATTCAAAAAGGACTGACTAAACACACTCTTACCCATAGTAATGGAGCAGGAAAATAAGTCAAAACACATATTTGGTACTGTGGGTATGTATTTAATGCTATCATATTTTAGGCTGCTTTTCAGGTGTAGAATCCAGATGCTCTATCCACTAAAGAAAGATACGGCTCCGTGTAGTTCTTTACTGTTTTGGCTTTAAGACAAGGGATAATAAATCTGAAGGCTGTTCTCTTTGTATAATATCATTGTTTTAAAGAATTTATACTTTAATCACTAAACTTTAGTTTCAAACATAGCATGTGAAATTATTCTCCTAAAATACTGAGAGGGAACAATTGTAAAATCTGAGTTGCCAAAACAACTGAAATTACCAGGTAGAGTAAATGAAATCGGAATGAAGAGAAATGTATCCTATGCATGCTGAGTGTAGCAGGCCAATGGCCATTACTACAAATATGTAGTAATGTGTACAAATGTGTGTGTGTGTGGGGGTGGAAATGGACTAATTCTTTAAATATCATAAATGATTAGAAGCTGGTGATGTGTATTGTGCAGGTATGTGTACATTTGTGGTGAGGGGGACCTGGATGGGCATGAAACCAGATTGCTCCCTTTGAGGGAGTGACAGTTTTCACAGCACCTGATTTGGTAAAGGAGTGATGGTTTAGCAATCAAATGTAGATTCCAGGGGGCTTCCTGTCAACTTAAAAAAAGCAACAGACCTACCTAGATCAAGGTGAAAAACAACATGAAATCTCTCATTACCTGAGTGACCTAGAAGAAAATCTGACCCAATAAATATCCTGGAAAGTTGGTTTTCACCTCAACCAGATTTACTGTGCAGCAATTAGCACCCCTATAGACAGATGACTGGAAGCCCCAGGAGAACTGGGGGGTAAGCAGTATGGGCCACAGGGAAGAAATCCAGCCAATTTCCTACTTAGCACCATGGACAGAGCTGTCAGCAGAAAGGAACATCCTTGGAGTTATCCTTGGAGTTAAAGAAACACAAAGAAATCAGTGTTGTATTTTAAAGATGCTTCCTATCCCCCATATGACGGGCTTGTGAGATTGTGTTGGAATTGTGTTCTGTTGCTTCCCCACAGTGCAGCCATTGGAGATGAAAAGGACTAGTTCTGAATAAAAAGGTGTCTTGCCCACCTGTGCACACGGAGGAAGGAAAGGTTGATACTGGAGAATGATGTCTCCTTGACCTTTCTGTCACTTCTGGTCTTTGAAAACTCATAGTACTCTGAGGAATAATACCCAGGCTTTCCTATGACAAGATGAGTCCACATGTATTTCAGCCTTAGGATCTCTAGGGCACAGAAATTGTTATGGGGCAGAACTAAGAGAAGAGACTAAGTAAAAACAACCTTAAAAGAAAGTCAAGCACCTCTATTCCATCTTTTGTCATAGCAGATCACAAATCAGACCTTCTTTCTCCTCTTAGTTCTGGTCTTTACAGGGGTGAAAGGCACTGTTCAATTCCATAGCTGAATAACAGAATCTGGGAAATTAATGTTATCTCTCTCACACCTGAGCAGTGAGTGGGTCTCCTTTTCTGCCCTGCTAAAGCTTGATGTAGAGACCTAGTTTAGGGAAAGAAAGCATCCTGGCACAAATTATCTGACATTAAATCTTACTGTCGCTTGCTGAAAATTTGGTCAAAGCTTTTCTTATTTGATTAACAAGAAACTTATCATTTCTAAAAGAACCTGATTGCAGGGAACTTCTGGGTTGCAGTTTTAATCAATTTTTAGGGTTTTCTTTGATATCTTTTGTTTTTTAGGCCTTTATGTCCACAAGGGAGTTTAGGGGGGCTATAAAGGGAGTTGGAACCTGGAATTTCTGTTGGCTTATGTTCACCAAATAGTAAAGTCCTCACTTGAAATCCCAGCAAGACAAGATAAGCTCTGTCTGCCCAGCAGCCTTTCAGAGGCATTAAGGGTAAGAGAGAAGGTAAGTAATTCACTATGCGTCCCCATTTCTATAATGGGAAAGGACGTCTTGATACATTTACAATACTCCTCTGTGGATATTTCATCAGTTATACCTAAACTCTAATGGACAATAATTGATTTGAACTTTCCACTTAGCACAGAGCTGTAAACAGCTTCACTGCAGACGGCAGCAATGAGCCGTTTTGTAAAGTGGAGAGAGATTCAGAAAACTTTTGTACTGGGTCAGGCCGTAGCCTAACAGCTTTTGTATCCAGGGAAGAAACAGTTTGTCCTCCTGGTTTTAATAGCTGGGCTAATCGAGTTTCAAACCTGCAGTAGGTATAGGTTATCTCTTGAAGGCATTCCATTTTAACCCCTTACTATTATGATGGGTTTACAACCCAGCCATAAAAATGCATTCCTAGTTTAGGTATACATCAGGACACACTCAAAAACATAACTTTCAGAATGTTAATTTCCTAACGAAGGGGAAAAGAAGACATTAAAATCATTTTTAAGACTACAGTTTTGGGTTTTTTTTTTCCGGCTCTCGGTGGTTGGTGAACCTCTCAGGGAACATATTCCGTTTCCTCAATGTCTCTCATCTGGTTGACATTGCTCTGTCTCTTCCCCTCTCTCCCCCGACACCTCACTTTGTTTCTGGCCGTATCCTAGTGCAGTCTCCCGCAGAATGACCCCGAAGCCTCATCTGTTGCAAGGCACGGGCCGAGCACGAGGGTACAGCTGCTTCTGCCATCCCTCCCTAGCCCTGCTGAACACAGAAGTAAACGAAATTTGAGGAATTCTTATTCTATTTAAAACAGTTTTTCTCTCTCCCTCAGGCATGACAGCAGGTAAAAAATAAAGAAATGAAAGACGAACTACATTTTGATTAGCCCACTACATCTTCTGCTCAAATTGTGGCTTTCCTACCTTGTCCCGTGATTCCTCAAAATGGGATTCAAAGCGCACCTGGCTGCCGCTCTAAGACAACAAAGGGCAGAGACGCCTTTGGAGTTGTTGCTGCCGCTTCTCTGGTGTCAAAGATCCACAAACCTCATGGGAGGACCTTATACAGTCACAAGTTATAGCTCTGTAAAAGCAACTTTGGTCTGCTGTGTGAGGAATACACAGCAAGAAGGTACATTTTGTGAATATAACGCTACCTGTCATTAGTCACCTTATGTGAGTTTGACACAGAATATGAGTTTTCTGGTAATTCAGCTGATGAGATTACCAGAGCAAAAACATCTCATTGTCAGAAAACAGATTTACCCTCCACCCCCAAGTGTATCTCCCTTTCTAGAAATCTACAGGAAAAACAAGATACAATCAGATTTTGTAAGATGTCCAGATTCTGAAATGGATTAAAATTAAGCTAAACATTACTTGCTCCACTTGGCCCTGAAAAAACCAGTCTGTGGATTCCAGACATCAAGCCTAGTTCTGGTTTTGATTCTCACCGATTATGTAGGTAACACTAAGTCCCAGCTTTCCCATTCCGCATTTGGAGAGAGTGATACCTGTACATTTATATTCATTCAGATACATGTTCATTCATATTCTTGTACATTCATTTACTGATGAGATGAATGAAATTATATGATAAGCCCCTACACAAAAAGATGTTCTATATTTAAGGTCAGTCACGTTTATAGTGGCATGACCAATGACTGACAATAGTCAAAGTTCACTGCATTTATTCCCTTCTTGGGTAGAATGCAACACGGAAATGGCATTTCCTACTTGCTGGCTCTAGCTCTACCCAAGTTCTTTTCTAGGCAAGCCCTTTTCTTCCATGGTCAAAGGGAAATATTTTAATATTTGACCTTTGAATCAAATTTGGCATCCTCAAATTTGGTTTCAAATTTGGCATCCTCAAATTTGGTTTTACCAATGTTTAAAATTCACCAAGCTTTCATTGAATCACGAATACCTTCTCTCAGCATTAAGCTTCCATGGAACACTCTTTAACCACAAAATTTCATACGCTGGTACCTGGTGATTTCAATTATTTTTCTCAACAATCAACAGTTTAACAATTATTAGTCTGCAGGTATTTATAAAGTAGACCATCACTGTATCAGGTTCTGCTCTTATAAATTTTGCTAAGCATAAAACGCGCTTTAAAAATAAAATGATAACAAAACTTAACAAAGAAATGGATAACTTAAACTCACTCTGTCTTTTATATCAACCTTGGGATTCAAAGTTCCATAATTAATGGAGATGGGAAAAGCTTAGAGTGGGTTCAGGACAGAGGTCAAAGAACTCTCCCTCCTTCCTTGCCCAAAATATTTTAAGAGGTGATTTGATAATGGTTATCAGTAAGATGATGTGTTAATAGATGTTCTTCATCTATAATTCAGATCAAACATTTAAAAAGGGGCTTAAGAAACATCAGGGATTTAGTTTAGTTATAAAATTCTGACATATTTCAGGAGGTGTTAAATCCTCATATGAAATACTGTGATGTCCTATTATAAGTTTTATGAAACACATTTGGTCTCCTTTTGTCTATGACAATTTAGCTAGAAGGTAGGGCAGGTAAACCAGACGAGTCCTAGGCTTTAGCTTTTTATAAAAGTTAAAAATGAGTTGTAGAACTTATCTTGAAATAATCTTTCACAAAAAGCGTATTTGTGACACAAGGACTGACACATCCCCCATGCTAAGTTGACTGCTGTCACACGGAGCCAATCTCATATGAAATGTTTGATCCCGTTATTGATCAGTCTTTATAAATACTTGGCAGAGGTCAAGGAAGCAGATCTAACACCTATAAAACAAATAAGAGTTGTATTTCCTTGTTTGCTTTTAAAAATGACATTTACTGATTTTTTTCTTTGTAGTATTCAGCTGTATGCAGCCATGTTATAATTGTCATATAATAACCTTAATTCAGGGACACATCTTTTAAAACAATGTATTATTCAGCAACCTTCGGTAAACATGCAATTTAGGAGTGGAAAAATGCGCACAGAGACAAGTAATCATAGATACAAAGCATGGTGAATTTCTGTGCCATGCACTTCACACCCCAACTCATCTCGCAGGGAAACTAGAGAAGGGGCAGAACCATTTCTATTATGATAATTCACAAAGGGAGGCCATATAGATATGCATGCAAAGTCTCTCCCCACCTCTCCATTTACATGCCAGGATTTCAACTCTGTGACACTGAGTCCCTTCATTTAGCCAATTAGTCTTTCCAGCTTCATGTAATGCACGCCAAGAAGAAGGAGAAATAGAAGTGCTGACGTTCACTGCTTTGAAAGTTGCTATTCTAATGCCAAAGCTGCCTCTTGAGCAATTTCCAGAATGTATTAACATGGGAGCAAAGCTCTATTCCGAAAGACATGGATCACATTATGCAGGGGAGCCCCCTTCAATGTGTCACAATTACGCAGAATCTCCTCCATCTCTCACAAGACCTTAACAGTTGTAGTTAGCACGGACTCAAATTTATGGTCCTTACTCGGGCAAAACCTAGGAGGTCTTCCTGAAGAAAAGGGGCCAATTTAAAAATATTTAATAAGCAAAGCACGACATGTTTTCTGGACTATAGCACTGGCCAAGTCTTTGCGTGGCTGTACTGAAGAAAGCCAGTCACGTTCCAAAGCAAACCCGTTTCTCAGTTTAGGTTACAGTGAAGGATTCTTCAGTTTCAGTCTTTTTTTTTTTTTTTTTTTTAAACCCACTGAGTCTAGGTTCAGTTTTAATTATTTTAATTCAACATGCGACCCCTAGAATTTTCCCTCAATATTAAGAATCAATATGGAAATGAAAAGAGTTGATATTTAAACAAAACATAAATATGCTTCTACACTTGCAAAACTGTGTAGCTGTGCAATTTGTACCTGCTTAACACACGTGATTCTAATACTTGGCAGGCAATAAGGAGTTGCTCTGAAATACTCAAAACTATTCATTCCCCTTCTTCTGTTGACCATCCTGGCCAGAGCTGAAACAGTGATGGAGATTTCAACATCACCCTCTCCTTTTCTCTTATCAACGGATTTACACAAGTCTGTCTGTGTCAGTCTGGCCTCTACAAATTCAGCCTTTCTTTGCTTAAGTCATGACATTTACAAGAAGTGATGGGACAGGTCCTTCACGGAGGCAGCACAGCCCAGTGGAAGCAGCACATGACCATGATCAAAGACCCCTATGACCTAGTTCTGGTTCTTCTACAAGTTAGCTCTGCTTAACGTGACCACTTCTCTCTTTGAGGCTTCCTTTTCCCCACACACAGAATTTGGGCATCGGCTGAGAAGATACTGCAACTTTCCTTCAGTTTCTTTCTGTTTCCCCCAAACCATTTTCAGAATGGTTTCTTACTTTGTCTTTGCCTTCCATAGTTTAAAATCTTGGCTCCATCTTATCCCTTCAATTATTCCCTCAATATTCCTTTACTATCTTCTAACTGTGCTGTCCCTCGAAAGGCATCATCTTAAGACTCAATAGTTTTTTCTTCTTACGTTCATGCATTTGGGGGGTTGATACACTGATCCATCCTTTCCTATAATCTGCCTCTCTTAGTTTTGGTTAATTAAGTTAATTTAGTAAACATTTCTTCTTTGGAATACCTCTGATGAGATGTTCTGCTAGCACCTCAAATTCCCTACAGAGCATTCTCTCCTTTTAAATCATTCTGTTATCCAAATGCCATAAAACCACAGTCCATGACACCATCCAATGCCCCAAACTTCTGCTAAACTTTCACATTTTAAAATATTTTGCTTCTTATATATAGTCAATTACCAAACATAGAAAGTTTCTTACAATGATCTTAAACATACATTTTTTCTATTATCCTTGGCTAGTTCTTGATCACAGTATACCTAGGATATGAAAACTGCCTCCTCACTCCAAATTATCTTCTCATTGATTATCAGACTTCCCTCTTCAGTCCTCCAGTCGATTTCTATCCTACTTCAGATCAGTTATGGATTCCAAACTACCAGCACTGAAAGCCCTTTATAGATTTGCTCATCTAATTTGTCAGAAAATGGTACCACGAAGGCCTCCCTATATCCACTAGGGGAATCTCCTTTGCCTTCTGGCTTCTTCCCATTGAGAGTCTTTCCTTTATGTAGAAAAGTCCATCTCTGAACCTTTCCCACATAAGCCTGCATCTGTGGAATAATTCCTCAGCACTGAAGAGCGTTTCTCCTTCCTTCAAATAATAACTTAAATGCTGCTTCTGCTAGAGACACTTCCAAGATTACTGTCAGCCAATGGCCAACCCTCTAAAACAAGGTAAAAACCACCCTAGCTGCTTTACCACACTTTAAAAAATTTATTGTATTTCAAATGTATATTGTAATTGCTTATAAATTCCATTGATGTTAGGAAAAATATAGTGGGTACTCAACCAATACAGTTTGATTAATTTATTGTGTTGTAACTTTAGGTCTTGATTTCAAATAGTTTTATATATATATATATATATCCTGTTTTGTTACTTTAAGACACATAAAGCTACTTAAGTCTCCTGATTTTTGAGAACTGTCAACTGCTCTGCATTTGGGAGGTGTCAGTAAACACTTGTTGAATTGGGTTGAGGAGGAATCATCTTAAACAGTTTACTCTTGGAGGAGGGAGTAATCAGAAGAAGACTATTAACATAAATATTCTATAACAGCATCTAAGTGTAATAAAAAATAATGCTCAAATGAGATTTTCTCAAATTTCTCTCATCCTCTTGATTATTTAATAGTATATTGATAAAGATATACTTTTAGAAATAGCTTTGATTTTAAAACACTAAATTTACACACCAAGAATGAGACACTAGCAAAATCTCCTAGTCTGATTTATTTCTCTGTAATATATCTGTCTTGAGAACATCAGCAGGAATACACCAAAGAAATATGTCCCTCATGGGATCAACTATATAAAAAGACAGAACACATCATCAGCACAAAAATCATTATCCATCTAATCCCCCATTCTAGATGGCTCCGGTGAGCCCCTCCATCATTACTGACTAGGGTTAAGATCGACCTTAATGGATTAATTAAACCGAAGCAGGACTGAACTGCAGACCGAAGAGGAGGCAATACTGACACAGATGAGGCAACAACCCTGTTGTTTCATTCAAATATGTAAGACTTGGCTTCCCCCAAGTGCTGTACCTTTCTACTGTAAAGGAGCTGTCTAAAAATAAGATTTGGTGACTGTTGCCTGGGTCTTGCCCTTAGCACTCATAAAAATCTAATACTTGGGTGCTAATCAAAATTTATCATGTAAGAAATTAAATATTAAGACCTTCCTGAAGGAAGGTGGGAGCATCTGCAAGAGAGGTAAAGCAACAGAGGCAGCATGGTCCTTCTAGTAATCAAGAAGGGCCAACGAGGGGAGAAGTTATTGTTGGAATGCTAGTGAGACTCTGAGAGAGGGCCAGGACACAGAATGTTCACAAAGAGCTGAAAGGAAGAAATGCCCACCATAAAGTCCCCGGGACAAGCCCAAAGGCAGCTGTCAGTAACAGAAACCTTGAGAATTGCTCATTTAAAGAGGATTTTGAAATTCAAATGTAAAAGGAGAAGATGTTAATCCAAAGGCACAATTTAGGGTCTTTTTTCTTCTTGTAAAAGGAGGAGAAAAAAAACCCCCAAACAACCCAGAAGGACTGTACCATACTGGGAGTTTACTCTTTCAAGAACTAAATCAACATATTAATGACATGAACACCTACTTTCCTGACGGGGACAATTAGGCTCTATCACACACAGCATTAAATATGCAGGTATTAAGAGAAAAAAAAAAAACCTACCAGAAACACCTCACTCTGGAGATGGTGAGGCTGACTGGGCAGACTGTCATTAATATCAAGCTATCCTGAGAGTCTAGAAAAGCATCTATGAAGACAGACAAGAACTCGCAGGTCTCACTTCCACCAAAGGGGAAGTGTCCTTAAGGATTCCAGAAGTGGAGATCTGAGTAGCTTTCAGTTGCTTTGTTGAAGTAACAGAAGCAGGGCAGGCTCCTCTGGGGGTCAGGCAAGCCCCACCATGTTGAATCCCTGTATCTAAGTGATAAGTAATTGAAATGAAAAGACACCAATTTCAATGGCTGCTCTGAGTTTAAAAAGCAAGTAAAAATTCCCACCCCCCTAGCAGATTTCATTTGTGATTCTTGCACTAGGGGAAAAATTTGCACGAAGTTCAAACAATAGCACACCTTTCAAAAACACACGTCATTTCTCACTGGAGAGAAAAAGTAGAATTATAGAGTTGGAAGGGTTTCCTACCTTAGTGATTATTTAATCTAGTCATTTTGTAAATGATGAAACTGAGGACTTGTCAATGGTCACAGAGTTAATTATGCAGCTGGTAATTTTATCAGAAAGGAATTCACAGATAGATTCAGGGCTATCAGTGATCCAATGGAACTGGGTCCCTTAAGGCCTTTCATTTACACAATCATATATATATGATTATATATATGTGTATATATATATATATATATATATATATATATACATACACACACACACACATGCATACACATACAGAGGGAGAGATCTACAGATACAGATATATATATATATATATATATATATATATATATATATATATATACATAAAATATATTGCTGGGCAGTAAAAAGAGGATCCTGTGTCACTATCATGGCCACTACGATGGTCAAGAAGCCACAGGCTAAATTTGTTTACTTGACAAACATTTATCGAGCTCCAACTATGTGCAAGTATTACAAAAAAATTCTCAAAGAATTTTACATCTGAAACACAATCACGTAGAATAATCGAGTAGTCAAACTTGTTCCCATTGGATGAATGTAAAACTTAATCATTAGTTTTGAATCAAGAGAGAAGGCATTACATATTAGTCAGAGATTAGAAATAATTTGGAATATTTCTAGTACCCCAAACTTAAAGGTTGAGCCACTGAGTTCAGCTGTTCTGTGCATTTAGACATGTTTTCCCTTCAGAATCTACCCCAAATTCACTGCCCTAAGTAGCTCAGACACAGGGCTTTCTAGGCCTTGCTGCTCTGCTCCTGACTGGCCTCTGAGAGGGTATTTAGGTCAAGGATGAGGGTGGAGCTGGGGATAAAGCAAAGAACCTGGCTGAGCCATGTGTCTATTAGCTCCAACACACTACTTAATCTCCAAGTCATTTCACTAACAGTTATATTTTAGTATATATAGCACAGCAGAATGATTTCCTTTGAGATGAACAAAAGTTGAGTGGCTAAAACCTAACGAATATGATTGGTTCAAGTAATCCGGATATGGAGAAAAATCACTAAGAGTAAGCTTAAGACCAAAGAAGTGATGATATCATCCAGGCATCTCTCTTAAAAAGAAGGGAGGAGAGAAATAACAAATTTAAGTGTCTACCATGTTTCAGACGCTATGCTAGGGGATTTACATATATAATTTTATTTAATCCTGACAAAAACCTTCCAGAGTAGAGATTATCATACCCGTTTCTTCAGGTAAAGAAACTGAGGCACAGTAAGACTGTGGTTTAACCAGACTTGCAAAGTAGAAACTACCTTATGACACTCATATACGGATCTAAGTTTGTCCAGCTACAAAACCTGTGTTCTTTGCCAAAGTTTGCTAAGAGGGAAACCCAGAGGTGAAACAACTATGAATGCCATCGGAAAATATTTTTAGTGAGTGTCTGCTATATGCTGCTAAATTGTGTGAACAAGTTTATACAAATATAAACACACATTTTCTACCACCTTGACATTTAAATATGCTAACATGAACAAACTGACATTGGACCCACCAAAAAGAATATTAAATATAGAAAATTCAAATGACTCATGTACAAGAGCGTATTTTTTTTCAGCTATAGAAGACAGTCTACCTGATGCTGCAAAGCTTTTGTGCAACTAATGCTTAAAAACATAAACAAACAAACAAAAAATCCCCAGACTCTTTCAATACCAGAAAAACATGCATAACCCCACAAAAATCTAGCACAATCAATTCTCCAATAATTGCCAATAGACAGGGATTTTTCCTCAGAAAGTATTTAAAGGTGAGCACATAGTTTGTGCACAAAGGCTTCATTTTCAATCCAGGGTTGACATTGTCACTGCCTCCGCTTACCTTGTCTTCATAAAGTGTGGAAAGGGAAAAAGGTTTGAGTTTTTCTTCCACATATGAAGGCTTAGTTGTAGGGAGAGGTTGTTTAAATAAAAACACCGAGTTTCTTTCCTAGAGGTAGGCTCAGGCATCAGGAGATCCCCTCCTCCCTGCACTCCACCAACCACTCACACACACACACACACACACACACACACACACACACACACACACACACACACTCCAGTTCAAGCTTCCACCCAGTTGCATGAGGGGTAGAAAAAGAAAGGGAAGAAAAGAAAAGCAGGAAAGGGTGTAGAAGACGAAGAAAGAGGGAGGGATAGGAAGAGTGGCTAAGGAAGTAGTGCCGTTCGTTCTCCAGAGTGCTCCAGAAAGTGAAAGTATGCAAAGAGCCAGCTTAGAAGCACACAGCTCCCAGCTCTCCAGGGACGGCTCTCTCAGAGCATCAGCTGCAGAATTCAAGCTTTCTGTGGCCAGGATGGCACTGAAAGAAGGAAGACGCTGGACAGGGGTTGGAGAGCGATACTAGAGAGCTTTCCAGCCCCTTCCACCCCACATGTAAACGCAATTATTCTCGAAATACTGTAACTTCCCAGGGTTTATCCAAATGCAAGGAAAAGGTGCATTCTAAGATGAAATGTGATGCAAGAATTTTTATTTATCATGTCACAATTATTTATTTTAATTATTATCTATCTATGACACTGCAATCTTCCATTGCCACTTGATAATCATGATTACAACACGTCACTTTAATTGCTTTGGTAAAGAAATAAAAAAGAGGGATTGAGGTGGACAGGAATTGTATTGCAACAATACGGACACATGACCGATATCCCCAAATCAACAACAAAAATGTCGCTGGCAAGGTCCTGAAATCATGGGGGTTTGTCTAATTTTTCCACACTCAGAACCAAAGGCGAAATTTAAGTTGTTATAGGTCCTAAATAGATAGTATTGACAGCTACTGCAGTTAGTCTTTTTTGAATAAAATTCAAGGTTGGGATTCCAAAGATTCCCCCATGCTGGAAACTGCATTCATATTAGCTTTTCCAGGGAGCCACACAGAGGAGGGAAAGGGTAGAAAAGGAAGCATCCTCGTCTACCCCCTTGATGGGGGTTAGCTGAAGGCCATGGAGAATAACAGAGGTGCAGTCAGCTCTTTCTTAGACAGAAAGCAGAGGGGGGCGGAAACCACACACTTGTATTTTGCTAATGTAAAAGTCCCAGTGGAAACATTAGCACTCAAAGACATTAATGTGGATTTGGGACACTCCCTGAAGGATTTTGATTCCATTAGAAAAAAAAAAAAAGATGGTGACAGATATAATCCTGCTTTGATATGTTTAACGCCATTTAAAGAGAAACTGCACCCATTTACCTCAGGCCAGGACACCAAGAGTTCAAAAAGTGAAATATCATTTCTCAGTGCAAAGAAAAAGCTTGGAAAATATTATGTGAAAATTAATTTGGCATGCTTCTTTGAAATTTTAGATTTCTGGGATGAGCAAATGGGTACAGTTTTCTTTTAACTGTTTTTGAACACCATGTGTTGAGAAGAAAACAACAGAATGGCAATTGCTCATCCAAAATGCTAACTTGTGGCATGGCACAGTCAAGATGGCCTGCCACAGCCAAAAAGCAGGTGTATGCTATGCCTGTCACTTCAGTAGCATGCACGCCACATGTCCCTGCGTTCGGCAACCTCTTGCATTTGCTTTTGGAACCTTTCTGAGGGGGACAGTAAACATGACTCAACACAACATCTAGCCTAGGAGGGACCGGCCCCCCTGGCTTTCTGTGAGGCAGACTCTCTGAGGAAGAACCGAGGCACAATTGGAATAATATACCTATTTTGGAATTCTGTGACCTAGCACGAAAGTGACTGGTTTCAGATCATTTTGTGTGGCTGAAGTGTAGGATCTAATCAGGATGGAGAGTAATGGTGATGCTTTTGCGTGGCTGGAGACGATCTATGCAATCGGCTGTCTCATTCGGGCTGAGGACATGGTCAATGCAGCTGGTACAGATCTTATGCACCTAAACGTAAAAGCTTAGAGTAATAATCCCCTCACCTCTCAGGTCCACGAATAAGCTCAACGCATAGGATGTTCAAAATCATTTGGTGTGCTGGGATGCCAAAGCTTCCTCAATCTGACATTATGAATCTGATATTACATTTGTTCCAGAAATTAAAATGCTTTTATATAGACTAGTTCTCATTCAACTATGTAACAGTCCTATGAGGAAGAGGAGGAGACAAAACAACAACAACAAAAAGATTTTCCTTCTTTCCTGTAAAAGGCCTGATAAAGAAGCCAAATTAAAAATCATAAGGATTTTTAAGCCTAAGCCAGGTACCATGTGGAATGATAACTCAAGATATCTGTGTTGCAAGGGTTGACAAGGTCTGAAGATAAAGATGTAGGTGGAGACCAGAATGAATATTCCAACATAAAGAAATGGGAAATTACTGCTTTATTCTATGATTTTAATTGATAAATCAAAGCCATTTATTAAAAACCTACTAGGTGAAAATACTTTCAGTGAAGAGTAGGGAAGAACGAAACCTATAAATACTAAATTGGAAAAAAAATCCTAGAGCTTTACAGATATAATTGAATGATATATTCTGTAGATTACTTTCTGGGTAGGCATTTACGGAGTTCAGAAAAGCTAGTTTGTTGCCAAATATTTGTATGCTATTGTTAATTTCATTCATTTTATATATATATATATATATATATATATACCTTTTATTTAAATATATACCTTTAAATTAAATAAAATAAAATAAATAAAAATACCTTTAAATAAAATAAATTAAATAAAATAAATAAAAGGTATATAACTAACATAGGAGCTAGCATAAATGCAAAATTCTTATATACCTTTTATTTCTGATGGTACATTCTAGGTGTTGAAGGAGATACAAACTGTATAAATACAATCTCTGTACTTATGAGCCTACTGTGCGTGTGCAGTGGTAGGAGGAATGAGACACACATAAACACACTCTAGTATAGGACAGTATGTAATCAGTGCCAAATGAGACATATAAATAAGTGCTTTAACAGTTCAGAAGAAGCAAGACCTCCTGGCTATGGAACAACCCTTTCATAGATTTACTAAAGTTGCTCAGTGCACAAAAAGGAAGGGATTTGGACCAAATTTTAAGGCACCAGGCATCCTGTGCATAGGGGTTTAGTTAGGCTATGAGGGGAGCGGAATGTACCCTGGATCCATAACGCCTCTCAAGCTGAGTTGTCCTGCAATTAATGTTGACCAAGAGCATGCGTGGCAGAAAGAGGAGTCAATAGGGTTGATAGGCCAGGTCAGTGGTTCTGCATTAGCCCTAGATATTAAGATGATTATTAATTCCCTGTTCGAAGTTGGCATCATAATGACATCATTTTCTTCCCATACAATTACGAAAAGTTCAGTCTTTACTCCAGAGTGGTGGGAGGTACAATTCAGGGCTCATCCTTCCAAGTGAGGGAAAATGTAAAAATGCCATTCGTACAGGAATCACAACATTTTTCAGAACAGCAACAAATGAAATCCCCCACGCTCCCTTAGGAGGATGAGTCAGAAACCATGCTCCCTAGAAATGATGACAGTGGAGTTCGGGTGAAGCGGCTATGTTGGGATCCACACAAGAAGGCAGGTTACCATTCAGTAGGAAACAGAATTTGGGTATCCTGACTTCTAGGTCTGGGTTCTATCTATAGAGTCACTTTCTTTTTCACTTTTTTATTCCTCTTGGACACTCTAGCCGTTTACATAATGAATAGTGGCCTTCTGTAGTTGGTCTCTCTCTCTCTCTCTCTCTCTCTCTCTCTCTGTGTGTGTGTGTGTGTCTTTTTAAGAGGGAGGATGGCATTACTGATGTGCTTTTGTAAAGAATTCAAGGTTGTCTGGATCCTCAAAGAATGCAACTGAAAAAAATACTGTTTCTTTGATTCAATGGTGCTTACATTTGGGCAGAGTTTTCTTTTTCCATCCTCAAATACAGTATTTGAGACAATCTACCCACAATGGAAAGATTTTAGAGCTTCAGAAGTGTAGGCGAACCAAATCAGAATTAATATCTGTGAAAACGGAGACTCAGGCACACGGAGAAAGTTTAGAAAAAAATCTGGGCAGGAGGCAGTCCCAGAGAAAGATGCCTGACATCTCTCTGAATTTAAGGTGAGCTAGAGTAGGACAGGTGAGGAAGGGCCAAGGAAAGTTCCAGCTGCCATGTGATCTGCTGTCTCACCTATGTCCATTTAACTTGAGTCTGTGTTATCAGGGGGTCTAAGTTGATTTGGTTAAAATGTGTCCTATGGTCTGACTGCATGAACCCAGAGCAGGCTAATAAAGGGAAGTCTAGGCTAACTGGGGCTAAGGTGAAGTGGCCAACAGCTATTCACTTGAAAAGGACCGACCAGATCAGTCTGCAGGGTATCTCTAGCATAGCACGTTGCCTTTTATTATCATATTAAAAGCAATGTATTTCATAGGGAAAAATTAATTAACTAAAAAAAGAAGACTTGCAGGTCACAGAAGCAAAAAGCATAGAAGATAACAGTGATCACTTTTGAACACTTGGTATATGTCCATCAGTTTTTCTTCATATGTGGATTTCTCTACATATGTTATCTCATTTGATCCTCATGCTAACTATGAAAGACTGATATTTTGCCCATTTTCTATGTGAGGAGCCTAAGGCTCAGAGAAGCTAGGTGAATATCCTCTGGTCACACAGCCAGCAGGGGCTAAGCTGGTATTCCAGTCTGAGTGGTAGGACACAAAACCTGAGCTCTTTTCCGTGCCTTGTGCTCTTCATGGCATGAAATCAGTGTTGGGGGAACTATGCCCAACATCTCTGGTTAGCAGAGTGAATCGCTTTTATCTTTTGCCAACATGTCATAGAAAAAAACCAAAACAACAAAAAAAATTAAAACTCCTGGCTCTAGGAGATTTCCTATCAACCACCTGAAGTTTGGCTTTGTTACATATCATTTGAATATCTTGACAATCTTATAAAAAGTCTAACAAGAATAAAGAATTTTGCATTTATGCTAGCTCCTATGTTAGTTAAAAATCTCCTATTCCTGCATAACAAGGTGCCTGGGGGACTCGCTTGCCGCCAGAAACTTATCTGAAAATGCTGGAAAGTCAGAATTTGGGGCCTATATACTGACTAATATTACCAGCTGTGAGTTGGCTTGAACATCAGTAATATGATATTTCCCGCTACAATTTGATTTGGTTAAAATGTGTTTGAAGTTCACCCTTTTATTAACTAGAATTACCACCTCCTGAAACTGGAGGGCCCCTGAGAGCAGGCTGCTAGTGCAATCCAACCTCCCACCCGCCATCAGTGCATTTCCTGGCAACAAATACTATTAAATTGATAACTACAGAAATAGGTCAAAATGTCTTCTCAATAGTTGCTAATGTTCCCCTAATGCTCCATCTCCTCCCTTTGATTCTCCTGCTAACATTTTCTCTAACATCACAGGAGTAACAACTAGTAAAGAGAAACGACAAGAAGATGGAGAAGCTGGCAGCAGTGGACGGAGGAGGTCTTAGGCATTCCCCCAATTGTCAAATAGAAAAGCTAAACTTCCCTAGGGGCCAAGGGCCCCCAAATCAGCTCCGCCGCTGAGTTGGCTGACCCGGAAAAAAAAAGCTGTGTCCAATATGAGCCTTAATATCCTCCCGTGCAAAAGAGGAAACTCAAGATGACTGATTATTCAAATTTGTAAAATGCTCAGAGTTCACAGGAGATAGGAGCCTTGACTAATCTCAAAGCAGTGGGGTTTTAAACTTATTTACACTACTTTCATAACCATATCTATTAGAGCCTTGGCTATCCCAGATAGAAGCTTCATTTTATATAAAGAAATGATACCATGGCATATTTTTGTGAGAGAGAGCCTCTGCAATCATCCCGGGTTTGATTATTCACTATGTAAACCTACATCCACCCCGCACCCCCAGAAGAAAGTTTGATTTTCTGAAGTCACGTCACATACGTGACCAAAGATAAAGAAGTGGACGGGTGGGTACAGATGTATCAGGACATGGCTGATTCTAGGCAGACAGTTTAGCTCAGAAGGGACAGCCACCTGCTGTGGGCAAGGAGCATAAGCCCCCTTGTTAATGAGGTACATTTCAATTTCCAACACTTCTTCTGAGATGCAAACGTAACGTAGGGGTTTAAGCCATTCGTGCCTGGATGCTCTAATCACTTCAATCCCAAGAGGGTTACCTCAGTGTAAAGTAGTTTTGAGTTGGAGCTGGGGAGGGGATAGGGATAATTTTGGAACTGGGGAGGCTGAAGGGAAAAATCAGCTGAACACAAGGACCCTGGGCCCTGGAGGCAGAGGAGAGGAGGAAGGGAGTGGCCATGACTGAAATGGACTCACTCTGTTTAGCAGTTTTTGCTCAGGGCCTTGTCCGGAGCTAGTGAACCACTGAAAAATCTCTTGGGAGATGCCATGGTCTCTGAGTAATGCTTTTGACCTTTCCTCTGTGCCATGGTTGTACTGTCACTAGACAGGAGGTCAGCATTGATTTGAAAACTTGCAAACTTCAGCCTACCTGGTTCAGGCAAATAAAGGTTACTCTAATCTTCTATAATTCAAACTCACAGGGAATGTACAGTCTGGCACCTCTCCATCAGATTCCTCTGCCTTCCTTCCTTTCATGGGGGAGGGAGAACAGAGGTGTGGAAGAGAGGGCACGGGAGAGGAGGAGGGGAGGTGGAAGGGGCTCTCCTTCCAGAGTTTTCGATGTGAGTGAGGCTTTGTGTCAGACGAGCCTCTCTCTGGGCCCTCCCGGTAAGCCAGGAGACACTGTTAGTGGTAGGAAGTATTTTATAGGTTCAGGGAGGCTAACTAGCTTTAGGTGGCCATTCAGGTTCCTTCTCCCAGCTCCTAGTTCCTCTGGCATATTTCCTCCTCCTCCTGGTTATGGGTGCTTAGAAACTGGTTTACAACCCAGTCATCTAGAATATATCTTTTGGGAATATTGAGGATGCCCTGAATAATCACAAGCATATCTGGCTGGGAGTCAGGAGCCTTGAATGCTTCTGGTTAAGACCTAGTCCTAACAAACTATCACTGAGGACAAATCCAGGCACCTCTATGGGGTCTGATCCTGACTTTACAATCCTGGCATTCACACTCAGCAAGGTGGTGGCAGGGGTGTGAATGCACAAAATTCAGCAGAATCATTCTCATCATGTGTCATATGTAGATTAAAGCGAGGAACTCCCTCATGCTAATGCCAGTTTGGGGTAAGAAGGATGAAAGGATTGATAGGAGTTGAAGGCAGAAGGGGTCATGAGAAAGACGTGGAACACACAGCAGCAGCAATGAAGGAGCTTAAGAGGGACGGAAGCCCAGGCCAGAGCTGGGAGATGAAACTGTTTGTTGAGTACACTGATGTGTTTGATCACACAGTGGTTGGAAAGTCCTAGTCTAAAATAAGCTGAATGTTAGATGTTCTTTTTTAAATCTCAATTTAATGGTTGAAGCCTATTTTAACGAGCCAATAATGGGCAAAGACCTCATTACTACAGCTATTTCTCCCAAGTATTAACCTCTAGCAAAAAAATATTTGGCTGAGACCACTACAGAGTTTCTGATTACAAAACAAGACCATCTTGATGATAATCATATCAAAGTGTTTGGAGGAAGGAAGGAGAGATGGGTTCTTCTGAACCATATTGTATGGACAGAAATCTTCAGAGTTGAACACAGGAATTAGCTTCTGAGGAATCGAGAAAGAAGATCATTTTAAGTAAGAGAAGATATGTGACTGGTACCTTCAGTTGGCATGCCGGGAAAAGATAAATTCCAGGCAGGACCAGCTACATAATCCGTGGGGCACAAGGCAAAATGAAAATGTGGGGCCCTTTATTAAAAGAATCATTAAGGATTTCAAGACAGCAACAGCAGCGCATTAAACCAAGCCCAGGGCCCTTCTGAGCCCTGGGTGTGACCGCTCGGGTCGTACAGCCAGGAAGGTGGTCCTGATTCTAGCTGTATTGTTTTCACCAAGGCATTCTAGTCCCATAGTCACCAAGACCTAAATTAAGAAAGATGCACCACCACTCTCAAAACTCTCAGTTAACCCTGTCTTCTTAGGGTAAGGAGGCAACGGAATCCTGCAGTAAGGATCAGAAAGATGTGGGGTCTGCCAACATGTTTGAGAGTACAACTGCACTGGCTTCTGCTACATTTGTTACAGCCACCATCCCCACTTCTGTCACCACCCAAAGATGCCCAGGATATCAATGTCTGGGAATTGAAACATATTTTCTAAAAACACAAATTTCCCTGAAAAACAAAACAAAACAAAACAAAGCAAGCAGAAGTTACTAAAAAGAAGCTGAGTTTCCTGGATATAAGTCCTATTCCTGATTTCTTACTGGGCTTACCTTGAGCAGGTCTTGGGCATGTGCTCAGGCTCAGAAACACAGGTGAATTACCACAATAACTCTTTTCAGTTTGGGAAAAAATAGAGGAAACAGGAGAACCTGGTCTTAGCCCAGCAGAAACTCACTGGGTTCACTAACAGTGTGCTTGCTCCCTTTCTCTTTCTCTCTCTCTCTCTCTTTCTGTCTCATTATGCTAAGTCGGAGCTATGACTTCACTCTCCATGGAAGCTAAGTTTCTCTTTCCTGGATGCTTGGAATGGACCAGAGAAAAGGCATTAGAGGGTAATGGTCATGTCTAAAAAATCACATTTATCTATCTTCACCTGCCCTCCTCATGTCATTATCATTCCACTGAGGTCTGTATATAGAAAGCAGAGATTAAGTAGCCAAGACGAACATCAAAAGAATAACAGCAGTACCAAATAGATGAATGTGACCTCTTTCCCAATGATCTTAGGGGCTTTATATATACTGAGCCTGATTCTCGTAGGGACAGACCAGTAGCCTGGGCAGATGCCTAGGATGTTTGTGTAGGCTGACACTTACCCTCCCCTTACTATACATCTCTGTTCCATTTTCTAAAAAAATAAGGTCTAATATAGAGAACTAGTTCACTTCTACAGCCAGAATTATACCTTGATACAGGATTTTTTTAAAAAGATATTTATTGGCAAAACTAATCTATTTTCTTTTTCTTTTTTTTTTTGTTTTTTGCTTAATAGGTTTGTACTGCCTTGAGTAAGGCCACTAGGGTCCATAAGTAGATGGAAATGTGTTTGAATCTCTATAATTATGTTTAGATTTCAAAAAGTCTTCCATTCCACAGAGGTGATATAGGTTCAGTCATCATTTTCAAGTGTTTTAACATTGGTAATTAGCAGAGGAGGTCTTAAAATTAAAAAAAGAAAAAGTGATTGACCTTCACAACAGATGCATATATAAAATCTTGATTCACTTATTTTGAAATCATTCTCCTGCTGGAAATATATAGCTATAATATATACATTTATATATGTGTGCACAGTCAGCCTTAGCAATACCACTGAGAAGGAGATGAGGATAGACGGTTTTCTATTTATTTGACAAATACACTCTTACATAGACAGGTTAAGTGATTTGTCCTGTAAGGAAGGGTGGAGCTGGAAAAAAAAAAAACCTGTCACATCTGCTCTCAGGTTATACCACTCTGGAATTGGGTAGCCATTATTGTTTTTGAGCGACCTGATCTAAATGTTTGGCAAGGCAATTTTCCTGAAAAAAGATTTTACACTTTTTTTTTTCCCTCGGTACTTTCTTTCCCCCTCTCTTTTCCTCCTCTCTGAGATTATTATAAACTAGCGATAAATGTGTCTGCTCTAAGTTTATGCTTGCTCTTCATGGATTTGGATGGATTTTAGCTCTTAAGAAAGCATAAGAAAAAAAAATCACCTCTGAAAGGTAATAATGATAAATAATGCTGGGCAGTTGGTTTGAGTTAATGTCACTGTAATAGTTGATATGGGTACAAGTGAGGTCTTGGACTCACCTTTCACAAGAGCTAGTCTGTTGGCTCTGAACTGACCCAACAAGAGCAAAGGCTTCTATGAAGCAGAACTCACTTGTCAATTCCCTGCTGTTCTCCTGGGATCTCAGACAGGCCAAACATTTCTTTGCACCTTTCTGTGAACTGCTGCATCTTGGAACTGTCCTCTACTCTACATTAGGGCTACACCCTCTAAGTTCTTGACCTTAGATAGTCCTTCTCTATTTTGGTACATATTGGCACGATGCTCACAGTGCTATACTTGATTTAAAAAATTGGCCTGTTATTTGGCCAAGGAAAGACTATTTTGGTATTGTTTTAATTCTTTACTATCTATTTTGTTAATTATTTGTGTGAATAAAAAAAAATCCTCGATTTCTTGCCTCTTGTCATGGTACTATTTCCCAATATTATCTGGTAAATACTTAGGAAATACAGTTTTATTTTAATATGTCCTAAACAAAACACAATTGTGAAAGAAAACTGGTAGAGAAAAACATAATAAATTTTGAAGATAAATAACAGTTAATTCTGAAATATCTGCCACTCTTACTCCTCTATATTAGAACCTAATGTTGCCAAGAAATTAGTTATCCACACCGATTTTTTTAAAATGAAGGGACAAAATAAGTTTCTTTTCTGATGGTAAGAACTGTAACCCCTGCAGCATAACAGCACCTGAGCAGCATCTGTGATGTGAAACTGGCTTCAGCGATTTCCCTTGAAGAAGACTGCTTAGTCAGGACCTTCAAGAAAGATGCTGCTGTTTAGGACCTAGACTCTACGAGGAACGTCCCGGTTCCCTACAGAACTTGGGCTGGCTGTCATCCCATCCAGTATCCAGTCTGCAGTTGCCACTCAGACACGTAGAGTGTGTGTCTGGGGACGACACATAGTAGAATAGGAAAGGATACAGAGCTCTGTCGTACCAGCACATTTATTGTAAGGAACTAGCTATGCTGCAACTGCTTTGCTCTTTTATATTCTAGGCAACACACCGGTGAATATAAGTCATAACGAACATATTCAACATTTTTTCCATCAGTTCAATACATTATTCATAAATATTAGAGATGGAAAAGACCTAGTAGATTACGGAGTCCAAACCTCCCTTCTGTACCGCCCTTTCCCCCAACTGTTGATGCTAGCTCAACAAAACAAGACAACAACAAATCACACAAGGAAAGCAAGAAATTCACAAGTTTTACAAGTAAAAAGGAAAGCTCCAAAGAAGTCTGTATTGAGGGTGAGGAAGTTCAAGGCCTTCTCTTCCTGCTGGTGGTGGAGCTCTGAAGACTAAAAGTATGGTGGCCCTTTGCTGTGAAGGCAAGCCAAGGGAGAAAAATGCCAGCTTCTCCCCTTGAGGATCATAATTCAAGGTAAAGCGCAAGAGGCAATCCCATGTCCTTGGCTAAGTGCTTCCTATCTGTCTCTACAACCTGATGTGGATTCAGGCATTCTTCTCTCCTGTTAGAACTTGAGATACTGACGATAATGATAAAAGAAAATGTATAAATGAATAGAGAGTTAAAACTACTAGAGTGTGCTCCCTGGGATTATCTGTACTATCAAGATAGGAAAACTTTGCAGATGCTACTGTCTCTCTAGAGGAATAAATGCTTGCATTTTAATATTCTCAGCAGCTGGTTCCTGTTGAATGCCATCAGGATGATTCAGCCACCCACCAGGAACACCAGTAATGGCAAGTGCACACAGAGAAATCTGCAAAACTTTCTTCTCTTGATGCCAACACAATTACTCTGGCAAAGTCAGAACCCTTTATTGAATTACCAGTTCTACTAAATGTGACCTTGTTCCCCTCACAAATACCAGCTCACTTTCAAATAAATGGAACTTCTGGCTGATTAAGATGCAGCATACTTCCTGATTTAAGCACACCCTACGGTCAGCTTCTCCTCAGCTATGGCCATGTGATTTACCCCCTTTTATTTTCTCACTATTCACTGTAACCCTGAAGAACCAGTAAGATCCATATACACCTCGAGTCCACCTTGCATGCCATCCTGCCTACAGCTGACTTGAAGTATTTAATGCTATATCTCTACCCTGACATGCCTCAAGCTATTTTATCATTTCCAGTTTTTAGAAGTTTCTCATTTCCACAGAATGGGGTTGCATGCCAGGAAAACAGAAATGTGTAGATGAACTGCATTGACCCTAGACCTCATTGATACAGAATTACCATACCACATTCAAGTTAGATAAAAAATTATATACTTGCCCCCTTCTTCAAACAGACCAGATTAGACACTAAAAGGAAGAAATGCCAAAGATGACAGCTAGCTCTCAAAAATGTCTCACTGCCTCATTTTCTGGTCCCCAAAGTAAAATCTAAGGGCATTCAACACAGATTCAGGAGCTTTCAACAGCCATGAAAATATATGGCTGGAGAGGGAATTTATAAATGTAACGAATACACAATTGGCTTATAACAGATGCAACTAAAATTAAATTCGGTATCTTGACCTGCTCTCCAAAGTGAAAGTTTTTAGTTCAGGCTGCAGACAGAGGTATAACCAGCTCATTAATCACATGAAACAGAACGATAAGCTGACACTTCTGGGGATGCTGCAAAGAGCAATCCTATGTGATTGGGGGGCTTGTGTGAAACCTGAAAGGGAAGGCAGGCGGCACCGACAGTCTACAGTGAGCAATACTGATATCGTTTATGGCGTCCATAGGTTGGCCAGGGCTGACTATTCTAAACTTCCAGGAAAGAACCGAAGGATCTTTGTAAGGAAGTAATGGGGCCTATGGACTTGCACAAAAAAGATTCAATATATTTTTATTCAGCTCCTATTATGTAAAAGTCATTGTGTTTGTTGCTTGAAGAGATTTTGAACTCAATAAGATCAATCTATGATCTCGAAAAGAATACTGTTGGGGAAGGACTAGGGGAAAGGGAATATTAATAATAGTAGTAGTAGAAACAACAACAATGATACTGAGAGATGATCATGCGCTGGTCATGGTACTAAGCACTCTATATACTCCATTGCAGGAATTCTTACAATATCCCAGCAAGGTAGTTATCATTTTCCTACTTATAGATGTGGAAATTGAGGCCCAGTGAAATTAAGGGCACTGCCCAGATTACATAGACCTGTTCCTTACATTACAAATAAACATACAAATGGCTAATCTATAAGAGTGAATATGACTAAAGCCATTAAAAGATAGAGTACTGTAGAAATAGAGAAGGCAGAATTTGTCTCTACTTGGAAGCACCAGGTGAAAAGAACAGGGGTGTGGAAATGTAGGGTGCACTTAGGAGACAAGGAGGAACCCTGTTAAAATGTGTTTAAACTTATTAACTCAGTACCCTCTGATTAGAACTCACATTCTGATACAACAGTTAGATACATTGATTTGTACAGGAAGATTTCTAAGGAGAAGGACTTCTTTCTAAAGGATTTTCTGACTACAAAATCTTTTCTTTCTTTTTCTTTTTCTTTTGGTGGGGATAGAGGGAAGAAGAGAAATGAGATACAAGGTTACCTTGGAGGGGATGTGAGGGCTGCATGAGGGAAGCAACGTTAACAGCAGAGCGCGTCCACGGAGTGTCAATGTGGGTGCATTTTCTTTCATTCCCCAGAATGCCTTATCCTTACCACACATATTTGCCCCCTACCCCATGTAAGGTAGGGTTATTGGTATAGAAATAGGAACGCTAAGGGCCTGCTTACTCTGCTTTCTTCCTCAATTACTTCTGGAATATCATCCACTTTTTATTTATATAAAATTTGTTTTAGGGGTCAGGCTTGTGGTGTAGAGCAGAAGCTAGAAAGCTTGAGTTCTCGTACAATTTGCCTTCCTCATCTTGAGAAAGTTTGATCACTTTTCCATTTACATTTTCCTATTAGCGTGGTGTTAGCCCAAATAGCATTTCTTCTTCTGTTAAACACCCTGTCCCTTTGGTGAAAATAAAATTTTGTGCTTTACTGAAAAGTTTCTATTCTTCTCTATTTAGAACCCCTGGTTCACAGAATCCAATGTATAGCACCACTAGTCAAGATGAATTGTGGAGCTTTAGTTTCTCTGTTTTTTAAGCTTTTCTATTAAATAGTGTTTTCCAAATGTAAGTCACAATATATAAAATACATATTTTGAAAAATTCTACATGGTCCTGCACCAGATATTCAGTATTCCTTTCTGGAGAGTTTGGTAACCCACTCACCTTTATTGAGATATCTAAGGCTCTTTCAAGCTCTAAGATGCCATGATTATGATTCTGTGATGCTGACATTTGCTTTGTCGACACTTAAAGCAGAGCTTTTCAACTTCAAACAATAGCATAACAAGTTGCTATAACAATTACACTTATATGAATCTTTAAGCAGGTGAGCATAACAGCTCTTTACAACTATTACCACACTGGACAGCCAAAGCTCAGGAGGTTGTTGTAATTCTCTGCAAAAGTGAATTCTACACTCGATTATATCCTATAAGGAAAAGTATTGCCTTTCTATCTACTTTTAAAATTCATGGACTCTTTCTTTTGGTATCTGTTAGTTTTGCAGCCAGCTACAAGCTTTAAGCATCTCCAATAATTTTCATCATTAGCCTCCGCTCTGTCATGGCTCCTGTGTCTCACCCTTCTGACCTTGCCCACTGAGGTCACTCTTCCGGATGTAATCACACATGCTTCTTTGTAGTTACATTCGTCACAGTGCTCATTAGAATTATCATCATTCCTACTGCACCTTAGGTCAACGAAATTAAATGTGCTTTTGCAATTTGTTGTCATTTTAATTTTTCAGCCAGGATTTCTTCATCCAGAAGGACAATGTTATTTTATCTGATCAATAAATAACTAGCCAGTCGAATGACTCTGGAAAGGTTGGTAGAAAGTCGTTCATTGGGGCAAAATCTTAAGTCTAGAGAGGTTTTTGTAAACTTGGACAGTGGCATTTCACTGACCTTGAATCCATAGTTTCAAAATGTATTGATGTCAACTTAGTCTTTCAATCTAGTAAAGCAATAAGGATAAAATATGCGTGATTTATATTTATGTGTGTGTTGAATTTAATAAATTAGTCAAGAGTTAAGTTTTTTTTTTTTGCGGTACGCGGGACTCTCGCTGTTGTGGCCTCTCGCATTGCAGAGCACAGGCTCCGGACGCGCAGGCCCAGCGACCATGGCTCACGGGCCCAGCCGCTCCGCGGCATGTGGGATCTCCCCGGACCAGGGCACTAACCCGTGTCCCCTGCATCGGCAGGCGGACTCTCAACCACTGCGCCACCAGAGAAGCCCAAGAGTCAAGGTATTTTTAAAGAAATATTCAAGTCCGTTCCACAGTGACTAATTCACTTTCAGATATAGTCTAAAATATTCTTTTTGCGCTTCCCTGGTGGCGCAGTGGTTAAGAATCCGCCTGCCGATGCAGGGGACACGGGTTCAAGCCCTGGTCCGGGAAGATCCCACATGCTGCGGAGCAACTAAGCCCGTGAGCCACAACTACTAAGCCTGCGCTCTTGAGCCTGCACGCCACAACTACTGAAGCCCACGCGCCACAACTACTGAAGCCCACATGCCTAGAGCTCGTGCTCCGCAACAAGAGAAGCCACTACAATAAGAAGCCCATGCACCACATCGAAGAGTAGCCCCTGCTCGCTGCAACTAGAGAAAGCCCGTGTGCAGCAACGAAGACCCAACACAGCCAAAAATAAAATAAATAAATTTAAAAAAATTCTTTTTGCTGTAGTTTTAATTTTTTTTTTCAAATAAATAAAGAACGTACATAGACTGTGAAGTGGCAATGTAGTCCATTGTGGCATTCTATATATTCCTCAACTTTTGCTCTTTCTATGGTCCGGGTATGTAGAAATAAATAAATTTACAATAGTTTAAGTCTAGAAATTTTTGTTTTGCTAAACTCTGAAAACATAGCTTAAATAGAGTTGAAAGCTTGGCATCTCATCATTTCTTTATATTATAAGGCTTACAATGCCACCTTATAAAAGATATATTCGTTTATTTTCATGTTCAATCAAAAGTGTAGGGTTTCAGGTCTTGGAATGGATTACAGATTGTTCTCTCCTGGTTATTTTTGGCTTTAAGTATATTGATCATTTTATCATTTTCTTGTTTTAAACTGCTTTAAACACAGCACAAATGTTATTCTCATCATGCCAGAAATGGGTTTGGAATTGATTTTGAGTTTCCATCAGTTTTACTCTTTGCTCTCTGTGAGAAGTTTTTTACTTGCTTAAATTCAAAAGGATAGTTTTGTTCAAAAGATGTCAGAGTACAGCATTCAGAGATCCTTAGCTGCACAAGAAAACTGACATTTTCTTCTTTACAAAAAAATAAAAATCATTGCATCTATTGCCATGGACTTTATTGAAATTAGTGAAGAATCATTCATACGAATGCAATTTCAAGGGCTTCCTCCCTCTTTCTCTTCATGTAAGTGTTCGACAAAAGCATGCATCTTCTGAGAAGCTGGCCTGATTGGTCCAGGTTGGCACTGTTTCAGTGTTTGGCCTACAGCGGCTGCTTAGGAATAATTTCATCTCATCCTCTCTGTTTTTCTGGACTGTATCGGACTCAGACACGTGGTATGCAAAGGAAATCCAAGTCCCTTAAAAATGCTATTTCTTTTGGTACTAAAGCCAAGCCCAGTTCTACTTTGGCCAAATGATCTTATCAAGATTTAACAAGAGATATTCAGTAATATCTCCAATCTGGGAGAAGACATTCCACTAAGAAAGATAATTTACTACAGAATATCTATATTTTCTCTTCTGGTACCAGGCAAGGACATGATCGAACTTTATCCTTTTGGTACTGAGAATACTGTAACACTGATGCAAATTTTATGACAATTATTCATTTCAATTAATTTAAGCGGAAATAAACAAGTAGTTCTTTCCATATTAAAGCAGATACTGGAGATCTATTTTCAGTTATTGCTGAAAATATTTTGGCTTCCATAAAGGCACCTTCCTAATACAGCTGCTTTGCCCTCCTCTGCACCGTCACAATTTAGAATTTGTCACATTTCAGCCAGGTTCTCTAGACTAATTGGATGAAACAATTACATTACAGTATTAAAATTCCTTTGCAGAATCAAATGAGAGGAGATCTGCACAGTTCAGATAGCCTGGAAGATTTGCAACAAACACAGACCAAATCCTGTATGTTCCATACATTTTTCTACATTTACAGTAATAATCACTTCTATAGTGTTAGGAGTTAACTTCACACTTGAGAATATCAACAAACATAGGGAGAAATTTAGATATGTAAACTTCATTTCCCACCCCATCCTTCCTTCTCCCCTGTGCTGTTTTGTGTTTCAAAGCGGAGTGCTGCATCCTTTTTTGAAAAGTGTCAGGAAATCGCTTTCCTAGCAATCTAGGCCCTTGAGTTTATATGTGTGGTAATGACACACCTTGAAACAGAGAGCCCCACAAACCAGAGTGGGACGTTAATTTAAATACAGACTTAGGGGGAAGAGCTCCATCTACTGAATTAGTTAGATCACAGTTTGTACCCTATAGTTATCCCATTCACTACTTTCAACCTCGTAGAGGCTCTGGGGAGAACGGAAAAGTTACAGACCCCCAAACAGCTTTGAGTCTGATGCCATTTTGAATATTTCCCAGTTACCCTGAGCCCCTTTCCTTTGCCCTTCCCAGTCTCCAAAGCTTTCCATGTTTCAATATGAAAGAAAAATGGGATGCTTTGCTGGATAAATCATCCTTGGAAAAAGGTAGAAATCCATTGGTAATTGAAGGAAAAGCCCCAAATAGCTGAAGGGAAAGCAACAGAAAAAAATCGTTCTACCTGACCAGTTGGCAGCCCAGGTAAGAAGCAAAGGGAAGAGTAGCCTACTTACTCCTCCCGCCTTACATCATTGCTCGGGAAGTCTGCAGCCACCCAGGATCAGCTCTTCTGGGCTCTCCCCAGCTGCACAGTGCTGTTGTGGCACTGGGAATTTGCTGTGGCTTCATAAGATTATGGGGATATGCTTCAGCAAGCCAAAAAAGTCACAAACAAAATTCAGGAGAGAAAAAAAAGTACAAAAACAGCTGATCTTACTGGAGAAGCACTTGGCATTTTCCTACATATGCCACAATTTTCTCTGGTATTTCCTGGTTCTATGATCAGAAAAGTTATCATATCATGTTTATAACTGTTGTGTTTTCAGGGTTGCTGGTGGCGGGGCGTGGTATAGTGAGAGCAAACAGACCAGACATGGGAGTAGCAAGGTAAAGATTACTTCTCCTACTTGTTTGAAAGCTTTCCAGGGGATCATGAGGTTAAAAAGTTTTCTTCTTCAGAATACTGAAGACATATAGAAATAATATACAGAAAAAATAGCCATAGCCTTTCTAGATTGGGAAAGTAAAAAAACTTGTTTAACACAGTAACAGATACGGAACAAAGCAAATCGTATCGGAATAAACCTGAATGTTAATACAGCTGCATAAAATTCAGGAGTATGTAAGACTTATAAAAATACTTTATAAGTTGAGATAAATTATTAGAATACAAAAAGACATTAATAAATATATATGTATATAAAATAATCGGAGGGAGGCAATAATTGGATTTTTAAATTACAGAAAAATAATAAAATATAATAAATTAATAAAAGTTTGCATTAAGGCTAATCCTCTTTCATGCAAAACTAGAATTAATATAAACGTAAAGTGAAGCTGTGTCTCTGTATGTGTGTGCATGTGTATATATATATGTATATTTGCACAAAGGATTACTGACTGACATTGAAAGGTGATATGTTGCATAGAAATAAAAACTTTGAATTATTTTAAATTGGGCATTTAAAGTATCAGCATTAACCTGGCACGCTTTTTTCTTTTTTAAAAATAACATTTAATTTTCAAGTTCTATTTTAAATCATGGAAAGAAAAAAAAATTAGTAAAAGCATTGCATAGATGCACAATATGTATTTTGTAAAAAATTTCATTTGCATTTCTTAGAATATTTAGTTCTCAGAAAACGGCTAGTTGGCTTTTCTTCAAGCCTCTGCAAGACAAGTTCAGTTCTGAGTCAAGAAAAGCTATGAGAAATTTCACCTCAAAATGAAATTTGTTTGGATAATTATAAAGGCCTGAAAAATGAGATCATCTCCACCATAACTATAACAAACAGCTAATGAATAAATATATTCTGGCAAGAATCGATAAGAATTGCAAAGCCTGAGAGGGTCATCGCAGACTTGAAAAAGGTAACCAAGTGAGGAAACATCAAATGGAGTTAATGGAGATAAAGCATTCTGAAAAATGTAAAGTGTTAACAGTCACCGACAGGAAAGAATATACTTCCACAGGGATGACAACAACAAAATGAAACAAAACAACCCAAAACAACTGGAAATATATTATATCTCCTGGAGCAAAGTATGACTACTTATTCAGCAAGAGGAGAACCTACTTCTTTGTCATTCCCTTTGGAAGCCTGTTGTTTTTTTTTTAAAAAATAAGGTTGCACAAAAGATACATGTGTTCTTTTTCTGGTATTATTACAGGCCCACCTAGATTTAGCTTTCGGTTCCAGATGAGATCAGGCATGTTCAGACTAGCACATCTTTGCTCTGTAAGCACAGAGCTGCTATCTTTTCACTGGCAAATTCTCGGATCCCCAAATTTATGCACAATAAATGCCCTTAAAAATCTGCAAATTTTCTACTTCAGTCAAATACCTCATTGAGTTCAATTTTTTTCTTATTTTACTCTGCTAGTAGTAAGCCGAAAAGTTAAGGCAGGCGACTCCCATAAGAAAGGAAAGTTGAATAGTACTTACCCTAAGTATAATGTGCAAGCCTTAATGGGGGAATCTACTTTTGCTCTATGGTTTTTAGAAGGGAATCCAGGTTTAAACTCAGCTCTCGCCCTTTTCCCTTCTGGAAAACTGAGTAGACTCACTGAAGGTGGCTCTGAGAAAGATCCTACAAATCAACAGCCTTACCTGTGGCCATTCAGAAGACTGCACTTTGGTGTGTGTTTAAAACTATGAATAAAGTCAGACACAGCGCATGCTCAGCAGGCAATTTAAAAATATTTATAACATTGTTGTTTCAAAAACAAATTTCCTCAAACAAAGCAAAACTCACATTTCTGATCCATGCCAAGTTTAACGTTCTGAGACAAAGCTGTTTTGGAGTTTTCTGCTGGGGAAAAAAAAGGCTTCTAAAATTTTTGTTGAACGAAAAATAGTTCCCTCTTCCCTTCTGGATACTCTTAAATTAAGAGGTGGAATAAAATTCCCTCTAAGTTTCAACAAAATTCACCTTGGGCTAAGATAAGGCAGTAGATATTTAAGGTCTGTAAAAAATAATTTTGGGGAGAGTAACAAGGAACTAAAAACTATAAGTTTAAAGAATGTAATGGTCATCTGTACCTTCAAGGCAGTCTTGCTTGTTACTATACAAAAAAAATCCTGATACAAATAGGATATATTACGTTACGTACAGATAGGTTATGCGTTGATAAGAATAATGCATAGGAAACTATTTGCATACCTAGAGAAGTTATGTTTTTCTTTTGCTAACTAAAATCTGAACTCTTGAAAACTGAAAAAGAAATACCTCAAAAATTTAGGAGAAACCCAGGAATAATGTCAGTATAATTCCTCTGTTTTACATAGCAGCCATGGAGAGGAAGGCAATCACATATCTATTAGTTAAATTTTGAGTTACACAAAATAAAAATTGGCTTATATACAGTTTTTAAGGCCCTAATTGCAGCAGGAATGCCTGTGTTACCCTGACTGGAAATTTTTTCTCCTCCTTGAGTAACCCTAAGTATTCCATTTTACCATCTATCACCAAACCCTGCCCGGCCCACAGATCTCACAGATCTTATTCAAATCTCTCACTTAATTCTTAAGTCACTGAATGACTTTCAGCCCCTGCTCTACTTTCCAGGGGTGCTCAGCTGGCCTCACAAAAGCTCCACAGACACATCGTTCAGTATCTCTGATGCTTTCAAGCTCAGCAGAGGGTGCCAGAAAAAAAAAAAAAAAAATCAGTGATTAAAAAAAAGTTTATTAAAGTGAAACTAGGAGTGCAGATTTGAAGAAGTTGCTTCTACTTTTATTTCCCTCTCAACTCAGCACAGGTGTTTCCTAACTTATACTACTGTGCATGCTGATGAGGGGGAGGGTGAAATTAAGGTGAGGGAATGGGCCAAGGGCCGACCAGCAAGCATTTAGGATTTCCAGCCTCATGTGTTAATGGACATGTCTAAAAATGGACCCCCCAAAAGCCTAGAATGAGGTTTCTTTTTGGCAAATGATTAAACCAGTACACTGAAATAATTAAAGCTTTGTCCTTAAAGAAAGCATCAGATCAACAGAACAAAAACAAAGATAAAAACTGCACACACATATGCATGCGCACACACACACTCTCTCGCACACACAGATACACAAAACTAGCGGGTGAGGGGAGAAGGAAATTAAATAAAAGAAAACAAACAGAGTCCTAACAGGCCATTCTCCGAAAAGGAATCTAAATAAAAAGTCATATGATATCTGATAGTGCAGGACACGTCGCCAAGAACTGGAGCGGATTGCCTACAGGAAGAAAGGGCCAGTGTATTCCAGCTCAAAGAGCTTTTCTTTCCTCCTCCTCTATTTTTTTTCCCTTTTCTCCTCGACTGTGAATGTGTTACTCTCAGGTCAGATGCACGAAGAATCCCAGAATGACAGCTATCACCTTTCACTGTACTCCTGGCGGCACAACTGGCTGATAGGAGCTGCCTGAGTTGGGATCAAGAAGGGCTAGTGCAGCTTTCAGTAACAGCCTCTTCCAGTAGCCCCTCTGTCTCTTTCATAGACCCCCTTGGTTACGTTAAAAATAGAACAACAACAACAACAAAAAAAAGCACAAGCAGAAAACAAAACAAAAAACAAAAATGCAAACACAACAGCCCACAGCAACAAAAGAGTTCAAGGGGAAAAAAAAAATCAGAAACAAGCCAAAAGGGGGAAAGAAAAAAAGCTCTTGCCTTCAATATAAAACTTTTTCAAGACCGAGTTTCTTTTCTCTTATTTTGATGACTTTGTTTTTAAAGATCTTTTTCTCCTTAAGCACTCTTAAGAGCATTAAAAATCTCTACAAAAATACAGAAAAGTCTCAAGGCAATATAAGAATTTTCCTGAGGAAAACACATAACGGTAAGAAGTGAGTTACCCTAGAAAAATTTGGATTCGCCAAAAGTTCCCCTAATTCTAATGTCTTTCAGCGACTTCAAGCGCAAACACTGGCCACCTAGCTCTTGTTTTTTTTCTGGTGGGTCATTACTGAGGCAACACATACACAGTAAGGTTTCCCGAAAAGGCTCCTTGTTATCAAGTTACTTCAAACATAAGGCGCTCACACCTCCCAGCCAGAAGGGCTTATTGACTAGACACCACCCTCTGCCCTGATATGTATTACACCCTTAAGAAGCAGTTACTTAAATGTATTCTAAAAATATGGAAAAATGTATATATTTTCCCTACAGTTTCCCACCCCAGGGACAGGAACAGATTATACTTTCAGTGAATGAAAAAAAAAAAAAAAAAAGAAGAAAAGAGTTTCTGAATCTTGAAATAACTGTTGTAGCTGATTTCCACTTAGTAAAATAGTTATCTGTAGTTAGGTACTGTACATAATGTATATTTAAGAATTTTTGTGGTGCTTGTGAATTTTCCCCCAGTTCAGTTTTGTGTCTATTAAGTATCTTAAAGAGATTTCCAAATAACAATTGAAATATAAATGCATTAGGAGGAGAACTTTTAGAAAGAAAACATTTCCTTGAGTTTATAATTCAAGGATGTCAGTATAAAGATATAAATGTACAGCATATGTAAAAGGTGGAATTGTTTACACGTCTTGCACAGACAGTTCACATGATTTCTTTCTTCTTTTGTTGGAGCATTAATTTGAAAATGATAAGCATTCTGGAATGTTTGCTACAAACACAAATTCATGGTGAAAATATACATGCATAGGCAAAAAATCAAATGGAGAACACGCAAAGCTACGTGGCAATCAGAATCGTAGAAAAATCTCTGTCTAGACTATATTTCGCTTGAACTAGTGTATCACGGATGGGGCAGTAATCTCTCTGGGGGTTTTGTAATTTACGTCATTAAATAGAAACAAAACTAAAATACAAATATCTGTTCCCTTAGTATCTTTTCTTAATAACTGACAAGTGACACAAGCGGTACCTATTAAACGGATGCAAAAACTTGTGAGACCGAATGAACTAATGTACCCCATTGGTATTTTGGGAACCCAAATCCCATAATTAACTTTTTACCTAAGTGGCAAAAGTAGAAGACGTTCTTGCCACTAAATTGATTATTTTGTGGAGTCTTGTTCTCTCCTGCACAGGATTTTAGGGACCCAGAATGGGTAAAGAGATGACAGCAGAGGATGAATCCTGAACAACTTTTATTGTGAGTAGAAAAAAAATAGCATAGAGTGAGCATAGAACAGTTGGATTTAGAAAGATTAAAAGACGAGAAAAGAGCAACATATCCAACTTAATTAGTCTTTTTCCTTTTCCTTTTTTATGTATATATATTGGGGTGATGGGGAGAAAAGATAACTGGATTTCTTTTGAATGTCTTTGTGTCTTTATAGAGTGAATGTTCTGTTCCTGTCTCTCTCTTTTTAGGCGAAAAACTAATAAAAATAGAAAAACATATATCAGACATTAAGCTCACTGCCCCCCCCCCACCCCTTCCCTTTGTAAAGAACTCTTTGTTCTCTAGTGAAAATGCTGAAAAATCCCCGGGCAGCTACTCCCTGAAACAAGTGCAAAACACTTAGAGGCTTTTGGGCTGGCTGGGAGCCAGGAACCCTCCCGCTGTCTGGTTAGAAGAGGAAAAAAAGAAGAGAGAGGGAGAGAGGGGAAGAGAGATGGGGGGGCAGAGAGAGAGAGAGAGAGAGAGAGGAAGAGAGAGAGAGAGAGAGGAAGAGAGAGAGAGAGAGAGAGAGAGAGAGAGAGAGAGAGAGAGAGAGAGAGATTGGAGCTTCCTTTAATAGACATAGGAAGCAGCGTTTTTTTTTTTCTTTTTCTTTTTTTTCAAAACTGGCGGTCAAGCGTTAAGTAACTCCCGTCTAAATCCACCTGCTAGAAATGAACTTGGGTAACCCCCCAGGGGTGCACAAAGACAGGGAAGACAGTAACATAGTCCATACTCTTTCCCACCCCCCGTTGTACTGCTTCCATTCTTTCTGCTCCCATACACAAATGCCCACAGATCTCACGCCACCCCCTTACTCCCCAACAACAAACACAGCGAAATACATGCTCCCTAGGTCTCTTAAAAAAAAAAAAAAAAAAAAAAAGGCTTTTCCATCTCGGTTGCGACACAGTGATAAGGGGTAGCGAACATCTCATACCTGGTGTGAATGCTAATCAGTCAGGAGTTCTCCTTTTCCCAAGACAGGGAACTGTTTCCTTCCAAATTTATTAGAACCTCCTCCACTGCCTCTTTGAAAAACCTTCTTTGTCACCCTCTCCCAAGTCCCGATACTTCTTTAAAAAAAAAATGGCTTCGGAGCTCCTTCTATTCTTGATATTGATTCTCTCTCTCTCCCCCCACCCCTCCTCCTCTCTCCTGTCTGTGTCTCTTCTGAGTGGTCTATTGATAAGTCCCTGGAGGCACTGGGTCAGCCTGCCCGTAGGAAACCAGACACAATGCACAAATCTCCGAGTGCCATTCTGCCATCAGCAAGCAGACCACGTTTAGGAGAGAGAGAGAGGAAAAAAAAAAACAGTAGAGCAAGAGACAGAGAGAGAGAGAGAGAGAGAGAGAGAGAGAGAGAGAGAGAGACCAACCGAGGGAGGGAGAGACCGAGAGGAAGAGGTGGGGGAGAGAGAGAGAGAGAGGGGGAGAGAGACAGAGGGAGAGAGACACGGAAGGAGAGAGAGAGAGTGTGAGAAAAAGACTGATTGGAACAGGAGGGAGGGAGAGAGAGAAAGGGAGAGGGAGAGAGAGAGCGCGAGAGGGAGAGCGACACTGCCAGTCAGGTTAATCATCCCTACTTTAATTAGCTGTTCGGCTTAGACATAAAACAATTGAATTTGAATGATCTGTCAGCAGGCTCGGCTGAACCAAAGGGGAAAAGCGAATATTACAAAAAGACTGTTGGTGTGTTCTGATAAGCAATACTGCTCCTACTGACAAATCCTCAAAGGGGGAACTATTAAAACTTACAACTAAACAAAAAGTGCAAATGTAAATGGCACTAGATAGAGGTCTTTTTAAAAAATGGAGTTTTCTACCCTAGTTTTATCAACGTAGATATTTATGTGCAGGTGCCAGCATATTAGGGTCTGTGTGTAATGTGTGAAAGTTTATTAACGATGGTCTAGGAGTGTAGCAGACAGATGCTGCAGAGAACAAGACAGGTACAGTCGGATGCCGAGTCTAGATCTTGGAGGGAGATGGATGCTGGAAGAAGAGGAACCGTGGCAAGAGATCAGCACAAAGTCAGTGGGCAGACAGGCAGACAGATTTTAGGCACTGCACGATCTCGTCTAAAAAGGCAAAAGTTCTGATGCAATAATAGGTGCAAAACAATCCATCCGTCCTTCTCTCTCGGGAGCACTCCAAGGTACAGTTAAAATGGATTAATCTTTGTGACAAACAGAGCTGGCAAGGCAGACTATGGCAGACACTGAAGGCGATTCGCAGACCCAGAGAATACCAGAGCCGGGAAAAGCCACAGAGATCAATCTCTCCAACGCCCTAATTTAGCAGATGAGGAAACTGAGGGCCAGAGACTCAGGCTAATAAATCATAAAGGCAACAGCACTGTCGACATTGGAACCCAGGGCTCCACCAGTGCTGTTTCCATCATACCAGCCAACTTCCAGCTTTCTTTAAAGATTCTGGCCCAACAGGTATGGAAATCACCCTTGTCTTCATAATAATAAGATTCTTCCACCTATACAGCTAGTGCACAGACCTCTAATTCTTAAAAATGTCTAAATAGCTAAGTGGAAATTTTTGGGGGTTCATTTTGAATTCTAGGGGTAGGGATTTAAGTGCTTAATTCATTCTCAGAGAAAAGCAGAAAAATATTGAATTGTACAGGCCCAGTCTCAGCAAGGTATAGCTAGCTGGTGCCACATTCCAAGCTAGTGAAGGCCAGTTGATCGATCTACAAAGGCCTCTCCCAGAGTTTGCAATTCTCTTTGTGAATATCATCCGCTATACATCACAATGTAAAAAGATGTGTTCTTTCATACAACTCATTTTTAAAATGTAGGCACACTGTAGGTTAAAGAGATTGAATCTTTCAGTTTACAGTGTGATTTTCAATCACTGATGAGATTTTCTACCTGAAAGATTAGCTATAGGCAACTTTTCCTATATATTTCATTTGAAACGAGCTACTAAAATAGAAAGGGGGAAACTGTATTATCTGCCTATGTATTTGATGGTATCTTTTTTGGACATATATGATCATATTCAGTAAGGATCTTCCTCTTACAGCAGATAATTGAAGGTAAATTTTTTTTGAGGGGGAAAGGGGTGCTTAAGAAGAGAACAGTTCTATCAGATGTTACTGGAGAGATTAAGTCTCTTGTCCTAAAACAAGAATCATGGTGTATATAAAAGTGAAAACTCTCAGTCATGCTTCAGCAACGATGTTGCTACTTAGGGTGACAGAAGAAAACTGAAAGAAATGTCAGGCACCTGGGAGCCCACTCAAAGGCAAGTAATCAGAGAGAAGTCATGGCCAGAATAATTTAGCTTATTTGCATGACAACCTCTTTAACAATGGCTGTTGTGACATGTCTAAAACATACGGTCCACAGTCAATCAATTTAGGGGGAGGAGGAATCAGTGATTTTGACATTGGTAGGTCCTCCTGCAGATCTCCAAGCACCTGATAGGCAAGAACCCAAGGCAGAGAAGTGCAGTCCTTAGTGAATGCGTTCTAGGTGACCTGCGTGAAAGGGGAATGAGTTTTGGAGTCAAACAGACCTTTGTAAAAGTGTGTAAGTCACAGCTGCTCTCACAGTCTCAGTTTCCCTGTCTGTAAAAGGTGGTAATATCCATCCCATAAGGTTATTTTGAGGATGACATGAGCTAACACAGATAGAATCCGGGGCTGGTCATTACATGGTAGCTTTTATTGAGCTTTTATTGAGGAAGGCAGAAAATGAGGGTGTGAATAAACAAAACTGCATACTCTGGATGTGCTGTGTGTATTATGTTCAAAGCATGCAGGTTTAAGACATGAATGCACATAACAAAGCAAGGATCTAATACAGATCCAGAAGTCTAATACAGACTTCTGCTGGAAAGGGTAAAGTTTAAAAGCCCTAAATTCTGGAATCTAAACTTCAGGGATTATCTGAGGGGTGTTTGAGCTCTTCGTTTCCAGACCTTGGTATATTTCCTGGCTAATAATAATAATAACCAAGATATCACTGAGCACTTGATTTGTGATGAGCACTCTGCTAAGTACTTAACATTTTTCATCATACTTTAGTGCCACAACAACCCTATGAATTAGGTACCACAAATCCTCACTTCATAGAAAAGAAAATCAAGGCATAGAAGACTTAGGTGACTTGTTCAAGAGCACACAGCTAGTAAGTGTGGAGCCAGAGATGAAACACAGGCAATCTGACTTTAAAGCCTGCATTCTTAGCCATAATGCTGGGCTGGCACACGGTAGGTATTCAGTAAATATGTGTTGAATAAATGAGCAAATGCATAAAACACCAGTGTTTCGATTTCATTACAAAATAAGTGCAAATCCATTCACGATCACCTGAGAGAATATTGTGCTAGGACTATACAATCTGTACCTCCTCTGTAGCTCACTTCAGGTGGCAGCCCTTCCTCAGAAGCCAGGGTCAGCCACGTCCCTGGACGGTGCTGAAAATGGATGAGGTGAAGATCGCTGGCTATGACCACCCAGGGCATTTAAATATCTGATGGCATTTTCAGCACTCTGAGGGTAGTGTTAGCACATGGGTTATTAATTGGCTTAATTCCAGTTCAGATAATTACATCGTGTCTCTTTTTTTCCTGACTATGCCATTCTTCACTTCCTGTCATAAATGTGCTCTTTAAAAAAGCATAGGAACACACACAAACATATAGTTATATTTAAGGTTTGTATAATCATCTAGGGTGTTCTTTTTTTCTAAATGATTAGTATATAGTAGCCATGTAATAAATGAATGAATGGGCAAAAGAATTAAAGTTATTGCAAAATAAAGATAACTAGATGAGATTTTTGTTTGGCATTGAAATAAACAGATTTTTAAACCATTTCCTTGGTGACAGGATTCCAATCATTTTTTTTTTCTCATGGGCAGATATTTCAAGAGCTGATGACCTGCTCATGATAAGCTGATTTCCTTATACTGTGCAGTTTCCAGCATAAAAAACAGCAATGAAAACCAATCTTTTAAAGTAGAAAGTAAGACTAGGTCCCGAATGGCATAGTATATTGAACTCATAGGTTTCAGAGTAGTCATTAATCCGGTTATTAGCCCCTGACTTATTTAGCAGCATTTTTCTTCACCAAACATATTACTAGAGTAATCTTCAAATAAAGAAGAAAAGGACAAGGGTTCCCAATTTAATAAGCATAGGAAAGTTTGCCAGTCATAAACGCACACAGACCACCTCTTTTTCCCAAAGAATTCTTGACCTTTGAAATACTGACTGTGTCTACATGATACCAAAGAAAATCTCCTAGAGGCACCCATTTTAGTCATGTGCACAAATAGTTAAGTGCATCCATGGAAGAGCGTGGTTTATTAGTCCTTTTCAGTGTACATTTGTATGAACAAGTCACCAAACGTAAGGAGCATAGATAGGAAAAGAATAAAGGGTTAATTTATTTACTATGCATGAGAGTGTCTAGATCTTTGCTTCCTCAGCTTTTAGTTCAAAATTCCATGCATACTCTGCACATACTAATAAATGCCATAATTCAATGTATGCCATAATTTGATTTACTTTCAAGCACCTTTTCTGGTTCAGCTCTCAAAGCTTTCCTTCCTATAAACTTCCTCCAAATTATTCTTCGTGACCCTCTGTAAATCATCATTTGAAATTGGTGTTTGTGGGATGACTCTAATGCTGCAGAGAGATTTGTATCAAACTAGACCTGTTTTCTTTTGAGAATCAGTGGTCAACTTCCATGCCCTTATCAGAGAACAAGCTAAATTAAATTAAAAAAAATAAAATAAAACCCGAGCCCTTTCCCACTTCTTTGACCCCTGTAATAATGACAGCAGTCATTCAGTGACTGTCCTCTAGTTTGTTTCTCATGCTTTGAGACTGACATCTTTGGGACAAGGTCTGTACACTCTGCTCGGCGTATTTAACACATTGTCTGGTATCACATCTGGCCGTGGTGGTAGATGATACCTCAGAAAAGCTGGAGGCAACAACTGTTAACTCTCTTAGGTCTTCATATGCAATTGCAATTTATTTTCTCTGTACCTCGAGTTTCCAATATGTAAAAGGGGTATACTTATTGCCTGAAGACTAGTGATTTGATGCTTAGACTAAAGTAGTATTATTGGGTAGGATATTTAAGAATTAGCAAGGGAAAAGCACTTATACTAGAGATTTTTATAGCCTCACCACTATTTTTATAGCAAGAAGTCCTTGGATAACACATTCTAAATTCAAAATTTAAGTGAATTTTTAATTCAAAAGAAAAGTGGACAATATTTATACTGAATATTAGAGATAGTAAACAAACTCTTGGTTTTAAATTTAAATGTCATCTAGAAACAGCTTGATAAATTTTATAAAAGCACAGAATCTTAGCCCTAGGTGGTATTTAGGAGATTCTCTGGTTCTTTCAGTTTACAGAGAAAAGCTGAGTGGCTTAGACATATTATCTGATAAGTACTGGAACCCAGTTTGTCTGTTTCTTGGTCCCATGCCCTCCTCAGCCACCGTGGGCAACATGGCTGTCACACGCTTGCCTTTCATAGTCCTGACCACCCTCCTTTTGGACATATTTTATTAAAGGGGCTCTTAAACTCTGGTGCTGAGAAAGGGGTTCTGTGTTCCACGTGTAGTCTGATAGACATGCCACGATGGAACTGTAGTAGGCTGAATAATGACCCGGAAAAAGATATCTCTAATCCCCAGAACCTACGAATGTTGCCTTATATGGCAAAGGAGTCTTGTGGATGTGATCTAAATGTAATCACAAGGGTTTTTATAAGAGAGAGACAGAGAGTCAGAGCTAATAGTAAGAGATTTGATGACAGAAACAAGAGGTTGGAGTTATTTGTGGAAGGGGTCATGAGCCAAGGAGTGCAGATGGTCTCCAGAAGCTAGAAAAGGCAAGGAAATGGATTCTTCCCTAAAGCTTCCAGAGGAACCAGCCCTACTATCAGCTACCTTGACCTGGACATTATTTCACAACACAGCTAAAATATTTCTTAGCTTATTTTTTTTAAAGCAGATATATTACTTTGTTGATTCAAACTGAGTTTGTGATACAAGATTTCTTACTAGTCTTCAGAAAAATATTGACTAGGATAGGTCAAGAATGGGTCTCTCCTTCTTGCCCTTAAGGACTTCCTCCTAAGTTGACATGGAGAAATATATGTAAAGATTATTGATTAATGGATCAGTTGCCTATGGATCCATCTAATCACACTTGCCTATGTCCAGTCTTACAGCAGCTCTTCATTGGTGGGTTGGTATTCATCTCCAAGTTAATCTACCACAGTCAACGGTAGGTTCTAGTTAGAAGCAAACTGAAGGGTTTTGCCGTGTAATTCTTGAGTGCAAGAAGATCGAAACTTATTCTAAACAGTGAGGTGCCCTCTTGCTAGCCCCCACCCCAAATTTGTTCTACTTTTTCCTAGTGGAGGTCAGAAATGGAGAAAAGAAGCAGCAAAAGGCAACATCATGCAAAACAAACTTTGTTCTTCGGACTTTGCCACTCAGATATGCATACAACCTGAGGACAGTGCTCCTAAAGAGTGGTTCTTGGCAGCATCAATATTGTCTAGAAACTTGTTAGAAAAATAACTTCTTGGACCCTACTCTAGGCCTACTGAATCAGATACTCAGAGGTGACTATCTGAGTGCCTCTGTTTTAATAAGCTCTTTAGATACTTCTAAAGTCTAGCTGAGAATCATAGGGCAAATCTGTGAGATCTGGCAAGTGAAAAACATGTTGGACTCTGAGTGATATCACCTGTCCATCTGGGTGTAATTTAATTGTGGTTCTGTTGCTTGCCCACTATATGACCTTAGATCATGTTCTTAGTTCATCTCATCACATACAAAATGGGGATGACAATATTATATTATTAGTAGTATTAGTATTATTATTAGTATTATTATCATTGCCCTGTCTATGCAAAAGGCTAATATAGGACATAATAAGATCATGAATATGAAAACACTATATACTTTATAACTGCAGCATTATTATTATGGAAGAAACATCAATTTGGATTGCGAGTGTCCTGGGACCAAGGTGTTGGGGATATCACCTTGATATTTCACATTAACCGAGGCTCTGAAGAAATAAGAGTAAAAAAAGTTCAAGAAGCTCAAATGTCAGTTCTAATTCTCCAAGCCAAAAATGAAGCCTGGAAGTCTGTAGACTTTTAAATGATGTGATAATGTATGGAGGACCCACTGACATTTTTAGCTTCCAGAACCAGGTGCTGAATTTTTTGATTTGTTCATCAGGTAACAAAATGCAGTGGCAGTTTTGAATGCTATATCACCAATGAAAGCCTGTGGCTTGTGAGATTCAGAGTCATACTTCTTTATAAATTCCCAGTGCCACTCAGTTTTAGTAAAGCGGTCCATGATCTCTTTCATTTCCATACCATATTCTTTTTTTTTTTTTTTTTTGTGGTACACGGGCCTCTCACAGCTGTGGCCTCTCCGGTTGTGGAGCACAGGCTCCAGACGCGCAGGCTCAGCGGCCATGGCTCCCGGGCCCCGCCGCTCCGCGGCATGTGGGATCCTCCCGGACCGGGGCACGAACCCGTGTCCCCTGCATCGGCAGGCGGACTCTCAACCACTGCGCCACCAGGGAAGCCCCATACCATATTCTTAAGTAAGTAAGAAGCTCCAGGAAGCCAGCTCAAAGACAACTGATTATATTCACAGATTTTTCAATGGAAAAGATATAAATCCTGGTAGGTGGGAAGGGTTGTCCAGATCAGGATTGAGACTTTTTTAGATATTGAAGTCCAATCTCTTAAGGAGCCGAAAAAACTCTCACACAACCAGTTCAGAGACAACCATGATTTTCATGGAAAACCATCAGGATTTTATCCAATTTCTTAGTAATGAAAATTCACAGTATTTGTCAAGGACTCTGTATAAGCGGGAAAAATATATCTTATAAAAGATACATAACCATCCCTTTTCCTTCTTGCATGAAATCATAGTAGGTATGCCTTTTGGCCTGAGGGCTCTTCCATCCTATCAAGATTAAGGTCTACATGTCACATTTTGTCAACTCTTTGGTGCCTGGTGCCTTGCAGGACAGTTGTGGTGTGGAAAAGATTATGCTTGGATTGTTACTTCCTCTGAGCCAGTCACAACGTGTGCATCACGGGAAGCAGCTGCACCTTTTAAGAGCTCTGTGTCCTTAAGCAAGTCATCTGCCCTTTTAAATTCATAGATTTTTCATTTGTAAAATGTGGATATGTGACTTAATAATCTCACAAATTGTTGAGATCACAAGTTGAGGATCAAAAGGAATGATATATTCTAAATGCTTTGTAAGCTAAAGATCCCATTTGCTTGGCACTATTGATGTTATTACTTACACTTCAACAGAAGAGTAAAGGTATATATGGAAATGCTGCATATGGTAGCCTGCATACTTTCAGGCATTTAAGTTGTATATAACACCATGGTTTTCTCCTTAACTTACATTAATCTTTTTGTCAGGTTATAGTTAAGGTGGTAACTAAGGATGTTATTTCCTTTAAATCCCTATATGATCTTTGGGTCAATTATGATCAGTTATACATTAAATAGACACTGTTGCAGAATTTATTATGGTTCTGTTCTGGCCAATATTCCCTAAGTAAAAACAGATTCAAAATAAAAGCTACATAGCATCCAAAGCTGGTATTGAGGAGTGAAAATATCTTCAAAGGCCATTCCTTGGTTGCTCAACATCAAACACCTACTTAGAAATGTCTATTAGTTCAACAAGCATTCCTGAAGGAAAATCTGTAGCAAAGCTACTGGGTGTTCAACATTTCAAAAGACAGGAACATGTATCTTGCCACGATGCAAATTATTATTGCTTGAATTGCCCAAACTTTGTTTAAACTAACCTATGAGTCGAGTTCAGATGAAGAGCCCATGCACTGTTGCCACTCAGTAGCTCTAAGAATAGGTGGTACCCAATCAATGAGTCCTTCCAATGGCAGGGAAATTACCTGGTATATTTTAATATAAATCATTAATGTAATTGTGCAAAGGACATATCTAAATATCTAGAACTGTTATTTAAATCTTTCACTGTTGTATACAATCCCATCTTTTCTGTTGTGCACCCTTAACTAGACTATAATAAACCCTGACTTACACTTCTCTGAATTTCCCAATGCCTCCAGTACAGTGGTTTACACATAGCATTTGCTTCCAAAATATCTGCTTTTTAATTGGATTCAATTCTTATTGGCTTTTCTTGGTGGCAATTAAGCCACATAAAGTGGCCATAGATAAAGGCATCATTATCACTGAGGTGAAAGTTGCAATTCTTAATTCTTTTTTTAAATTATGGATTGGGCCACTTATTTTTCCCATGTGACACTTAACCTGACTAATTGTAGAAGTAAATAGAAAAACATGATTCTCTTCTAAAAAGCTCACTTTACATGCAACATTTTTAGGAATTCAGCTAATGTATCAAGCAGAATCATTCTGCACAATGAAGGTGATGGTGAGTATGTACTACAGCTTTGACGGCAAATATTTTAAATTAAAGCAAGCTACACACAAATTACATAAACATAAATATGCACTCTCACAAAACCGCATTTGCACATCCTTAAACTTAAATTAATGCAAAGCAGAGATATATTCTTTTGTTCTAGTGGAATACAAATGATGAAGACTAATAAATGAATAAGTAAAGCACTGGGTAACCAAATCAATGTCTGCTCAATTCTGGTCAAGGAGGTGAAGTGAGGTTTCCCTTTGAGTCAGAGAATGTAGTGGGTAAAAAGGACGTGAATAGCTGGGAGGATTTCCTGAGGCCATTGCAGACCAGCTCACATACTGTTAAGAGGCTTGTTTTTATGAGACTTTTGGTTGCATTTGTAACGCTTGCGAGGTCCCCTAGAGCATTAAGTGCCGCATCACAGCACTACAACTACAGGACTAAATGTGAGAAGTACATTCCAAGCTTCTTTTTCTTTCAGATCCAAATATCTGGGAGTTTGTAGATATTTTCAAGACTGCTTTCCCTCCTTTGTTTCCCCCCTCCACTCCCATCCCTCCCCCCGCAACAAAAATCCTTTCTAATAGGACTACATGGCAAGGACTTTCTGTTTTCAGTAAAAATCTAAATTCTTGTACTTAAAAAAAATGATCAACTGTAAAACCTGTGGATTAGTACAGTTAATTATTTCCATAGATAGAACATATTTCATTAAAAAAAACAACAACAAAAAAACCTGCTCTGACTGGTAAGTTTTTTCTAGATTAAGGATTTAGCCACAGTTTTATAATTATTTGTTGTCTGTCAGGCTTGGTGCGTATTAATTGGTGACCATTTCACTACTGCATTAAATTATTGATATGTTGAAATTATTAGCTGGTACTGCCACCATTTTTTCTTTTGAACAGTGCCACCCATTTCTTTCAAGTTTGCTTCAAAACAAAAAGTCTGGAATCTAATTTATCAAGAAAACAACTGTGAAGTTCAGAAAAAGGATAGGAATCACCAAAAGAATCAGATCCAATCTTAAAATCACTAGGGAGAACAAAAACTCACTTAACCCTCAAAGTATATGTAAAAGTGGGCATTCTGGTTTTGTTGATGAAGAAGCTGAGGCTTCCAGAGGTTAAGTAACTTCCCCAAGGCGCAGAGTTGACAGGTGGCAGCCTGTGTGTCACACCTTGGTCTGTCTGACAAAGCCTGTTCTATTTTCTTTTACACTCTCCATCCCCAGAAAGTCTCTGGCTATCTAGGAGTTTCTTTGGGATGTGCCATCAGGTTCATGGGGTGACATAACAATTACAATTCTAATAATTGTTAAATGTATATGTATTAGGTATATACATATATGCTTAATACACATATGATTATATATATACTATATATGCCATATATATTAATACTTAGCACTTAGAGTATGCCAGATATTATTCTAAGTACTTTATTGTTTAGTATTTATTCTTTACAGTTTAGTACTATTTACTTAGTCTCATAACATCTCGGTCAGGTAGAAAATATTATTATCATCCCATTTTGCAGCTAAGAAATGTAAGGCATACAGCTAGAAAGTGATACAGCCCAAGCTACTCTCCATTACCCTACCTGTCTCAGGTACATTTTCCTATGTGTTACTACCTAGAGAACATACCTGACCTCTGCCTATTCTTTCAAGACTTTGCTCCCTCTTAGTATATAATGAGTAGATCTTAGAAGGCAGAGTAACTTAACCAGTCAATAGTTTACTTTCTAGGGAATGAAAAGAGATAACTTAGTGGAAAATTCCCATTTGTGGAAGAGCAAGTCTCCAAAGCAAGATATTATGGCCTGGAAAGTAGGGGAGACACTTTGGGTAGGTGGGTTTTCTGGGTCTTTCAAACCCTAACGCACATACGACCATTGATACATAAACCCAATTTAATTCAATATATATTTAATGAGCACCTGCTATGAGTAAAAGACTCTGTTAGAACCTAAGATCTAGAAAATAGTTACAAAGAAGAATAAGAAGCCATAACCATAATTTTTAGAATATGGGAGAAAACAAATACCACATAACTAAAATACAATGCAAAATAAAGCCATTACCATAAAGTGTTGCTAACAAAATTCCGTAGGTTCAGTGGCTTGAGGAATATCATCTGATGATGGACACTGAAAAAAGTTACCCTAAGACGGCAGTGTTTGAGATGGACTTTGGAATGTGGGAAAAGTTCCAACTGTTCAGCATGGGATGAATAAAAGCATGGAGATAGTAAGGCATGAACTGTATTTGGGGTTGATTTGATTAGCTTCTAGCATACTCAAAGGACAGCAGTAGGAGTTTGAGATGCTCTTGGTGGCACATCCAGGTGCGATTGTCTAGTTGGCAGCTGGTACCATGTCTGTGGTACCTGAGACTATAAGCTAGGACTAGATACTCAGATCTTCAGGGAGGTGATCCAAATGTCTGGATGAAGCTAAAACTGCTCACACACTTCAATAATGCAGTGAGGGAAGAAAGAAAGGCAAACTTACATTTTGTGGGCAGATGAAGGAAGAATGCATGAAGGGGCAAGAAGGAACATTCAGATGAATAGGAGAATCATGAAAACAGATGTTATGGAGCCCAAAGGTAAAGACTGATCTAGAGAAGTGGAGATAGATGGTCAAAACAGTCAAATCACTAATGGTGAAGAGGCATATTTCAGAGCTGGAGTCTTTCTTCATCATTGAACTCATCTTTAAAAGGCCTACCTCTAGAGCGACCTTCAAGATGGCAGAAGAGTAAAATGCGGAGATCAACTTCCTCCCCACAAATATATCAGAAATACATCTACACGTGGAACAACTCCTACAGAACACCTACTGAATGCTGGCAGAAGACCTCAGACTTCCCAAAAGGCAAGAAACTCCCCATGTATCTGGGTAGGGCAAAAGAAAAATGGAAAAACAGAGACAAAAGAATAGGGACATGACCGGCACCTCTGGGAGGGAGCTGTGAAGGAGAAAAAGTTTCCACTCACTAGGAAGCCCCTTCACTGGCGGAGATGGGGGGTGGCAGTGGGGAAGCTTCAGAGCCACGGAGGAGAGCCCAGCAACAGGGGTGCAGAGGGTAAATCGGAGAGATTCCTGCACAGAGGATCACTGCTGACCAGCACTTACCAGACTGAGAGGCTTGTCTGCTCCCCCGCCAGGGCGGGTGGGGGCTGGGAGCTGAGGCTTGGGCTTCAGAGGTCAGATCCCAGGGAGAGGACTGGGGTTGACTGTGTGAACACAGCCTGAAGTGGGCTAGTGCACCACAGCTAGCCGGGAGGGAGTCTGGGGAAAAGTCTGGAACTGCCTAAGAGGCAAGAGACCATTGTTTCGGGGTGCATGAGGAGAGGGGATTCAAAGCACCACCTAAACAAGCTCCAGAGATGGGCGCAAGCTGCGGCTATCAGCATGGACACCAGATGGGCATGAAATTCTAAGGCTGCTGCTGCAAGAAGCCTGTGTGCAAGCACAGGTCACTATCCACACCTCTCCTCCCAGGAGCCTGTGCAGCCTGCCACTGCCAGGGTCCTGTGATCCAGGGACAACTTCCCCGGGAGAACACATGGCACGCCTCAGACTGTTGCAGTGTCACGTTGGCCTCTGCTTCCGCAGGCTTGTCCCACATTCCATAACCTCCCCCGACCCCCACCCCCCCACCTCCATGGCCTGAGTGAGAAAGAGCCCCCTAATCAGCCACTACTCTAACCCCGTCCTGTCTGGGCAGGGACAGATGGCCTCAGGCAACCTACACGCAGAGGCCGGGCCAAATCCAAAGCTGAACCCCAGGAGCTGTGCGAACAAAGAAGAGAAAGGGAAATCTCTCCCGGTAGCCTCAGGAGGAGTGGATTAAAACCCCACAATCAACTTGATGTACCCTGCATTTCTGGAATACCTGAATAGAACAAATTATCCCCAAATTGAGGCAGTGGACTTTGGGAGCAACTGTAGACTTGGGGTCTACATCTAATTTGTTTCTGGTTTTATGTTTATCTTAGTTGAGTATTTAGAGTTTATTATCATTGGTAGATTTGTTTATTGATTTCACTGCTCTCTTCCTTTATATATATATATATATATATATATTTCCTTTTTCTCTTTTTGTGAGTGTGTATGTGTATGCTTCTTTGTGTGATTTTGTTTGTATAGCTTTGCTTTTACCATTTGTCTTAGGGTTCTGTCTCTTTGTTTTTGTTTTGTTTTGTTTAGTTTTTTTAGTATAGTTTTTAGCGCTGGGTATCATTGGTGGATTTATTTTTTGGTTTGGTTACTCTCTTCTTTCTTTTTTTTAAATTACTTTTTATTTTTTTAATTTTTAATAATTATTATTTTAATAACTTTTAAATTTTATTTGTTTCTTTTTTGTAAATATTTTATTTTTTTTTTTTATATTTTTGATATTTATTTATTTTTCGCTGCATTGGGTCTTCATTGTTGTGCACGGGCTTTCTCTAGTTGCACCGAGTGGGGGCTACGCTTCATTGCAGTGCACAGGCTTCTCATTGTGGTGGCCTCTCTTGTTGCAGAGCACGGGCTCTAGGTGCATGGGCTTCAGTAGTTGTGGCATGTAGGCTCAGTAGCTATGGCCCACAAGCTTAGTTGCTCCAGCATGTGGGATCTCCCCGGACCAGGGATTGAACCTGTGTCCCCTGCACTGGCAGGCAGATTCCCAACCACTGCCCACCCCACCCCACCCCAGGGAAGTCCCTTTTCTTTCTTTTTATCTCGTTTTTCTTCTGAGCCATGTGGCTGACAGGGTATTGGTGCTCTAGCGAGGTGTCAGGTCTGTGCCTCTGAGGTGGGAGAGCTGAGTTCAGGACATTGGTCCACCAGAGACCTCCCAGCTCCACATAATATCAAATGGTGAAAGCTCTCCCAGAGATCTCCATCTCAATGCTAAGACCCAGCTCCACTCAACGACCAGCAAGTTACAGTGTTGGACACCCTATGCCAAACAACAAGCAAGCCATGAACACAGCCCCACTGATTAGAAGAGAGGCAGCCTAAAATCATAATAAGGTCACAGACACCCCAAAACATACCACCGGATGCGGTCCTACCCACCAGAAAGATAAGATCCAGCCTCATCCACCAGAACACAGGCACCAGTCCCCTCCACCAGGAAGCCTACACAACCCACTGAACCAACCTTAGCCACTGGGGGCGGACACCAAAAAAAATGGGAACTACAAACCTGCATCCTGTGAAAAGGAGACCCCAAACACTGTAAGATAAGCAAAATGAGAAGACAGAGAAACACACAGCAGATGAAGGAGCAAGGTAAAAACCCACCAGACCCAACAAATGAAGAGGAAATAGTCAGTCTACCTGAAAATGAATTCAGAGTAATGATAGTAAAGATGATCCAAAATCTCGTAAATAGAATGGAGAAAATACAAGAAACATTTAATATGAACCTGGAAGAAGGAAAGAGCAAACAAACAATGATGAAGAACACAATAAATGAAATTTAAAATTTTCTAGAAGGAATCAATAGCAGAATAACTGAGGCAGAAGAATAGATAAGTGACCTGGAAGATAAAATAGTGGAAATAACTACCATAGAGCAGAATAAAGAAAAAAGAATGAAAAGAATTAAGGACAGTCTCAGAGACCTATGGGACAACATTAAACACACCAACATTCAAATTATAGGGGTCCCAGGGGCTTCCCTGGTGGCACAGTGGTTGAGAGTCCACCTGCCGATGCCGGGGACATGGGTTCATGCCCCGGTCTGGGAAGATCCCACATGCCGCGGAGCGGCTAGGCCTGTGAGCCATGGCCGTTGAGCCTGTGCATCCGGAGCCTGTGCTCTGCAATGGGAGAGGTCACAACAGCGAGAGGCCCACATACCGCAAAAAAAAAAAAAAAAAAAAAAAAAAAAAATTATAGGGGTCCCAGAAGAAGAGGAGATAAAGAAAGGGACTGAGAAAATATTTGAAGAGATTAGTTGAAAACTTCCCATGGGAAAGGAAATAGTCAATCAAGTCCAGAAAGTGCAGAGAGTCCCATACAGGATAAATGCAAGGAGAAACACACCAAGACACATATTAATCAAACTATCAAAAATTAAATACACAGAAAAAATATTAAAAGCGGCAAGGGAAAAACAACAAATAAATACAAGGGAATTCCCATAACTTTAACAGCTGATCTTTCAGCAGAAACTCCGCAAGCCAGAGGGAGTGGCGGGACATATTTAAAGTGATGAAAGAGAAAAACCTACAACCAAGATTACTCTACCCAGCAAGGATCTCACTCAGATTTGACAGAGAAATTAAAACCTTTACAGACAAGCAAAAGCTAAGAGAATTCAGCACCACCAACCAGCTTTACAACAAATGTTAAAGGAACTTCTCTAGGCAAGAAACACAAGAGAAGGAAAAGACCTACAATAACAAACCCAAAACAATTAAGAAAATGGTAATAGGAACATACGTATCGATAACTACCTTAAATGTAAATGGATTAAATGCCCCAACCAAAAGACATAGACTGGCTGAATAGATAAAAAAACAAGACCTGTATATATACTATCTACAAGAGACTCATTTCAGACCTTGGGACACATAAACAATGGAAGTGAGCAAATGGAAAAGATATTCCATGCAAATGGAAATCAAAAGAAAGCTGGAGTAGCAGTTCTCATATTAGACAAAATAGACTTTAAAATAAAGACTATCACAAGAGACAAAGAAGGACACTATATAATGATCAAGGGATCAATCCAAGAAGAAGATATAGCAATTGTAAATATTTATGCACCCAAACATAGGAGCACCTCAATACATAAGGCAAATGCTAACAGCCATAAAAGGGGAAATTGACAGTAATACAATCATAGTAGGGGACTTTAATACCCCACTTTCACCAGTGGACAGATCACCCAAAATGAAAATAAATAAGGAAACACAAGCTTTAAATGATACATTAAACAAGATGGACTTAATTGATATTTACAGGACATTCCACCCAAAAACAACAGAATACACTTTCTCCTCAAGTGCTCATGGATCATTCTCCAGGATAGATCATACCTTGGGTCATAAATCAAGCCTTGGTAAATTTCAGAAAATTGGAATCGTACGAAGTATCTTTTCTGACCACAACGCTATGAGACTAGATATCAATTACAGGAAAAAACAAGTAAAAAATACAAACACATGGAGGCTAAACAATACACTACTTAATAACCAGGAGATCACTGAAGAAATCAAAGAGGAAGTCAAAAAATACCTAGAAACAAATGACAATGAAAACACAACAACCCAAAAACTATGGGATGTAGCAAAAGCAGTTCTAAGAGGGAAGTTTATAGCAATACAATCCTACCTCAAGAAACATCTCAAACATACAATCTAACCTTACACCAAAAGCAATTAGAGAAAGAAGAACAAAAAAAAAAACACCCAACGCTAGCAGAAGAAAAGAAATCGTAAAGATCAGATCATAAATAAATGGAAAAAGAAATGAAGGAAACAATAGCAAAGATCAATAAAACTAAAAGCTTGTTCTTTGAGAAGATAAATAAAATTGATAAACCATTAGCTAGACCCATCAAGAAAAAAAGGGAGAAGACTCAAATCAATAGAATTAGAAATGAAAAAGGAGAAGTAACAACTGACACTGCAGAAGTACAAAGGATCATGAGACATTACTACAAGCAACTATATGACAATAAAATGGACAACCTGGAAGAAATAGACACATTCTTAGAAAAGCACAACCTTCCGAGACTGAACCAGGAAGAAAGAGAAAATATAAACAAACCAATCACAAGCACTGAAATTGAGCCTGTGGTTTAAAATCCTCCAACAAACAAAAGCCCAGGACCAGATGGCTTCACAGGCGAATTCTATCAAACATTTAAGAAGAGCTAACACCTATCCTTCTCAAACCCTTCTAAAATATAGAAGAGGGAGGAACACTCCCAAACTCATTCTGCAAGGCCACCATCACCCTGATACCAAAACCAGATAAAGATGTCACAAGAAAAGAAAACTACAGGCCAACATCCCTGATGAATATAGATGCAAAAATCCTCAACAAAATACTAGTAAACAGAATTGAACAGCACATTAAAAGGATCATGCACCATGATCAAGTGGGGTTTATCCCAGGAATGCAAGGATTCTTCAATATATGCAAATAAATCAATGTGATACTCCATATTAAAAAATTGAAGGAGGAAAACCATATGATCATCTCAATAGATGCAGAGAAAGCTTTCGACAAAATTCTATACCGGTTTATGATAAAAACCCTCCAGAAACTAGGCATAGAGGGAAATTACCTCAACATAATGAAGGCCATATATGACAAACCCACAGCCAACATCGTTCTCAATGGTAAAAAAATGAAACCATTTCCTCTAAGATCAGGAACAAGACAAGGTTGCCCACTCTCACCACTATTATTCAACATAGTTTTAGAAGTTTTAGTCACAGCCATCAGGGAAGCAAAAGAAATAAAGGGAATCCCAATCGTAAAAGAAGCAGTAAAGCTGTCACTGTTTGCAGATGACATGATACTATACATAGAGAATTGTAAAGATGCTACCAGAAAACTACTAGAGCTAATCAGTGAATTTGGTAAAGTAGCAGGATACAAAATTAATGCACAGAAATCTCTTGCATTCCTATATACTAATTATGAAAAATCTGAAAGAGAAATTAAGGAAACACTCCCATTTACCACTGCAACAAAAAGAATAAAATACCTAGGAAGAAACCTACCTAAGGAGACAAAAGACCTGTATGAAGAAAACTATAAGACAGTGATGAAAGAAATTAAAGATGATACAAACAGATGGAAAGATATACCATGTTTTTGGATTGGAAGAATCAACATTGTGAAAATGACTATACAGCCCAAAGCAATCTACAGATTCAATGCAATCCCTATCAAACTACCAATGGCATTTTCATAGAACAAGAACAAATAATTTCACACTTTGTATGGAGACACAAAAGACCCCGAATAGCCAAAGCAACCTCGAGAAAGAAAAACAGAGCTGGAGGAATCAGAGACCCAGTCTTCAGACTATACTACAAAGCTACAGTAATGAAGACACTATGGTACTGGCACAAAAACAGGAATACAGGTTAATGAAACAGGATAGAAAGCCCAGAGATAAACCCACACACATATGGTCATCTTATTTTTGATAAAGGAGGCAAGAATATACAATGGAGAAAAGACAGCCTCTTCAGTAAGTGGTGCTGGGAAAATTGGACAGCTATAAGTAAAAGAATGAAATTAGAACACTCCCTAGCACCACACACAAAAATAAACTTAAAATGGATTAAAGACCTAAATGGAAGGCCAGACACTATCAAAGTCTTAGAGGAAAACAGAGGCAGAACACTCTATGACATAAATCACAGCAAGATCCTTTTTGACCCACCTCCTAGAGAAATGAAAATAAAAACAAAAATAAAAAAATGGGACCCAATGAAACTTAAAAGCTTTTGCACAGCAAAGGAAAACATAAACAAGACAAAAAGACAACCCTCAGAATAGGAGAAAATATTTGCAAATGAAGCAACTTACAAAGGCTTAATCTCCAAAATTTACAAGCAGCTCACGCAGTTCAATATCAGGAAAGCAAACAACCCAATCCAAAAATGGGCAGAAGCACTAAATAGACATTTCTCCAAAGAAGATACACAAATTGCCAACCAACACATGAAAGGATGCTCAACATCACTAATCATTAGAGAAATGCT